>NW_023605194.1:96169257-98569257 GCF_014898055.3 Talpa occidentalis | reverse complement strand
ATTTGAAATCAAATTAAATGCACTCCAACACCTGTACAAAACTCATTTATTCTACTTGATATTTGAGGTTTGCTTCATAATGAGATTGTTAATTACCTGCTTAATAGACAGGTGTCACGTGCTGACATTACTTTGAGCTTGACCATTGGGAACAAAGTTTCTGTACAGCTTCATCCCATGCCTTCCAGCTTTGCCTTTGCTTAGTTACAATTCAGTGTCAAACCCTCTATTTTTATGGAGGATTGGTTTAAAGAAAAAGAGATCGCACAGGTTTTCCTTACTGATTTAAGACTGTGCTTATGTATACTGTACCCTCTGTTGTTCAACGTCCTCTATCCAAGGACACACATGATCAATTTGTGCTTTAGTTTAGTTCAACAAAAAAATATCTTTATAGATGGATGTGCATGCTTTCAGTTGTCACAAGATGAAAGCTGTGCTTCTGTCTTTCCTTTTTAAATCTCAACTGAACAAAAAAAGCATCAAATTTACTCACCAAACACTGTAATTCAATTCTAGTTCTGAAAACATTTCACTTCTGGCAACTTTAGAGGCACCATCCAGTTTTATACTTCCAACAGACAATTCTGAACTCTTATTAACCTATAAACTTCCTCAAAACACTTTCTTAATCCTGCTTTTTCTATTACATTTATCTGCCATGATCTTGGCCTTTCACTAGAGGCCCAATCCCACATGAACAATGACTGTTTCTGACCAGATGAAGGAATATATTAGGAGGCTGTACCCACATAGAATACCTGTTCTAAAACAAGAAATACTACATTCAATTCTGGATCCAATTATCTGGATTGATAGAGAATACCTGGGTTCCCACTTAGCAACATATTCCCCTTTTTCTTCTCATTCTGAAAATTAGGTTTCTGCCTCAGTTTCCTTATTTGGAATAGAGATCTTCTCTAAACAGTAATGGACTCTTTTTTTGGAATCCTGATTGTAAGTATAATATCAGATAATCTCTTTTTATACAAGGAATATTCCTATGTGAGGGTTGATAACCTTCATATCTAGGAAACTAATATAGCTATTTACTCAGGCTTACATATGAACAGTGCTTAGGGACCACAGCTGCCAGACTTCACCTGCTATATTAGATTTCCTTATATGTTGGTGTTTGCCCAAATCAAGCTCAAGTTTATGATTTGTCCTTTTTATCTCTAGCCCTTCCAGTGTCAGTGAATTCTCATCACTGCCTATGGTCATTCCACATCACCTTAAGTCAATTCAGTCTCTGATTTAGTGAATCATTTCCTACTTTCTATTCCCTCCTGGGCCCCTCAATACTCCTCTCCCTTCTAACAAGTAGATGAAGGTCCTCTTATTAGATGGCATCCTCTTTCTCATGTATTATACCTTCTGGACAACAGACAAAATCCACCTGGACAACAGACAAAATTTCCTCTCATTCTGAAGCACTCTGACTATCTTCATTATTAATATTTCTCTTTTTGCTATGTTTTGTAGACAGCATACAAATGTACTGTGACTTTATCATCTAAAAAAAAGTCTCTTGAGGCTGCTTATTTTTCCGCTTTACTTTAAAGAAAAAAACTTCAGTTGTCCAGGTTCTCTGATTCTACTTTCATGCTCACTGGTTCTGTCTAGAAGCCAGTCCAATCAGGCTTTTATTCCATTCACTCTATTAAAATAGCTCTTGTCAAGTTAATCAACAAATTCCACAATACTTATTCTAATGTTTCTTTTTCAATCTTTATTTTGACTTCTTGAGAACACTTTAAGCATCAATCCCATCCTTCTGGAAATGCCTTAGCTTGTCATTTCATTTCTGGAATACCATACCTCCCTATATTTTCTCCTATATGACTGTTCTCTAGCTCCTTTGATGGATATCTTTCTTTCCCCAACTTGTAAATACTGAAGTGCCCCAAGGATTTATTCATTCTACCTTGTCTCTAGCTACATAAATTTTCTGGGCGATCTCAGCCAGTTTCACTTGCTCTAAATTTAGTCTTAATGCTGAGAGCTTTAAACTTACACTTCAGACTCAACTTCTTTGATAAACTTCAGATTGATAAATGCAAAACTCTACACTGAATAACCTTAAACCAAACTCTCAGTCTCAACATGTCTCCCTCAGACTTTCTCATCTCAACAAATAACACTATTTTTTATATGCCATCATACTTGATGCCTCATTTTACACAACACCCCACATCAAATCCATCAACAAATTCAGTTAAAGCAAAGTGACTATCTTACCAATTTTGTCTTCTCCACTGCTATCACACCATAGCAAGTCATCATTCTCCTCCCCTAGAACATGGTGAAAGCATCCTATCTGATTCTTTGCTTCTACTTTAATTCTCCCCTCCAAAGTCATTAAAATGATCATTTCTTCCTAATACCCTTCTTTGGCCCCCATCCACTTAGAAAAACATGCAGTCTTTTGGGCCTCCCTGGTGGTGCAAGTGATTAAACACAGCACTACAGAGCTACCACAGCCTCTGCAGCACGAGTTCTATCCCCTGCCAGCCAGGGAGCTACCCACATGGCACAGCAGACCTCTCCTCACTTGCCAGCTGCTCCCCTCAGCAGTGTATTTCAGTCAGTCTGTTCTGCTCCCCACTCTGTCTCTGGTGAATCCTCTCACCCCCCGCACTTCTGGCCTGTACCCCAGTTCTTGTATGCATAAATAAATAAATCTTTAAAGAAAAGAAAGAAAAACATTCAGTCTTTAAATTTACACAGTTCTACAGTGACATAACCTGACTCTGGCTAAGTCTCCAACAGCAGTGCTTACTACCTTTATTCTGAATCACGATTCCAACCGTAAAGGTCTCTAGCTATTTCTCCAAGCAGTCAGGCATCATTTTATCTTTGAGCATCTCCATCACGTGTTATCTCTTCTTAGAATATTCTTTCCCCAGGTAGCTTCTTCTTGACTTCATTTAAGCCTCAGTTCAAATACCGCCAAGAAATCGCTGATAAAATCACTGAAAATAGTACCTCATCTCACAAGCTAGTTCCTTGAATTCTTTATTTCATCCATGTCAATCATCATTATCTATCACTGAAACCACTAGTGAATCCAGTCAGTTTTGCTTAAAAATTATCAGCAGTCTCATTCCTGGAATCAGATACAAAAAATAAGTCAATGGACTTCTTTTAAAAATTTATTTTAACGCTGAGAAGATCTAGATCATAATCAATATTATCACCAAACTCTCCTTTAAAGGACAGCATGTGAAAATTGTAGAAAGTACATTATGTGAAATTCAGAGTGGTGTTATCTGGGAATCTCTAGGAGGTATTTGTCAGAGAGCAGGAGATTGAACTCACATATTTTGACACTGAACTGACGTTATTTTTTCAGATACTAAATATGCTTATACTATATGCCAAAAATCTCATTTTTAACATACTCATCAAGATCATGTCATTCAAAGCCTACTTGCTGAGAAATCATGTTCTTTAGGATTGAACACATAAACAATGTGAACATTTTATTGAAACAGTCATACCCTCTTGCTTTTGATATAAGTATTAATAGAAAAATAAGTGGAGTTCAAAACCCAGGATTTGAGTCTTGGTTCCATATTTTATGTCTGTGATCTTTTGTGAATTATTTAATGCTACATTTAGTACCCTCATTGTTACAAAAAGAAAAAAAAGCAGTAATTTTTGAGACCACTTAAAAGCATTAATAAAATTGTCTGAAAATGGGAAGTTATTAGTAATGTAAGATAGATCTTGACAAATTTTACACCATGTGTGTTGGATACAAATGACATCGTACTATTAGAAAAATTATTGAAGAAAGCTCAGTACCAACTAGTTTATGACAATACAAGACCATAGGATTTGGGAGAGGTTAATAGGTTTATGAAGTTTTTATGTTACTATCATATTGGAGAGAATAATTATAAAAGAAATAATTATTTGCATATCCAAAGAAAGCAGCTAGTACACTAAAATAAATATATATGCCTTTTTATTTGCCTAAGACTTTCCTTAAAATGGCTTTAAGATACAAATATTCATGTAGCAGTTATACTAGGGAGATTCCAAACTAGTAGGGAAATTATTTTTGCTTTATGAATTTTACCATTTATAGTCCAGCTAATGCCTGTAAGACATCTAACGCCACATGATAAATTAAAGATAGATAAAAAGAAAGAATATAATTACAGATCAACAAAGGTCTTAAGGTGGAAAATTAATATATCTATCACTTTCAACTCCAATTCTCTTGACAAATGTTCCTATGATGTGAGTATATTAGCATGTTCTTCCATTCTTGAGTTATTAGAAAAGATCTCAAATGATCCCAATGAGTACATTCTACTTAATTAGTTAAGAGGTAGTACAACAGTCTTATCACTGAAAGAAAGAGGGAAATTTTTAACTGCAAACACAAAATTAGTTTTTGAATTGTACTGTCACCAAGCCAGCATACGTATGATATGCAAAAGAAACTTGTATTTTCTAAACTGACCCTTTCAGTGTCCAGTAGTACACAGGGCATAGCACATCACCTGTAAGAGGGCCCTCCTCTGCTCCTGTCCTCATCAGAGGGTACTCAAGCCATTACAAAGTCACTCTCAGCACCTTTGATGCTGTTATAGTGAGATAATGAGCTTTTCTCTTCAAATATAAGAATGTTACTCACATAGTTGCAGATTATGCTGTGGCTTTAAGGTATGTAAAGCTGACAGCTACTCTAATTGGTATATACTCTTAAATTCGAGGAAATGCATATACTTAAGAGATGATGTGATCCTTTAGTGGACACATCTAGCTTAAAGGATGATCTTCTCATGATGCAATTTATTAACCTCTTTTCACCTTCTAAAATATACCCTTGTTGAGAGTCTTAAAGAAATTAGCATTTGCCCATGGGATACCTACTTTTAAAGTTTGGCTTCATAATCAATTCCACCATGAACAACATTAAAATTAAAATCTTTGAAATTCAGCTACTCATCTACATTGGTACTTTTTTCATGGTACTTAATATTGTGACTTTCCGTTTTATTCCTTATACTAAGAGAATGCCCTGATGTAGTGTGAAACTATTCAGGTAGTTTCTTAGATAAGAGCTAACTTCCTCATACTTTTCTTGAACTTACAACTGCCTTACAGTCTTGAGTTCTGAAAGATTAGAAGAAATAAGTAAGAATGAGAAGGGACATTAATCAGGTAGGAGAAAAACTAGGAGAGTAATGTCTTGAAATCACAGAAAGAAAACGTTTCAAGGAAGAAGAAATGACCCAATATGTCAAATAATGCTATGTCTATCAAGTGAAAAAAGAACTGAAAATTGGCCTTGCATTTTAAAACATGACATTGTTGATTCTGTGGATTCAAGAGCAAACAGAATGATTAATTTTGCTTAAAAAAATGCCTACAATGAAAACATCATTGCTTCTCCTTTTTATTCTGCCACTAGACAATTTGATTATAAAGTTTATTTGAAAGAAAAAAACAAAAATAGCCAGGAAAATGCTAAAAATAAAAGAAATTGGGAGTTGGGAAATATTTGGTTGTGCCAGATATTAAAAGATACCACATGGAATTAAAACAATGCAGCATTAGAGCATGAAGAAGTTGTAAGACTAATGGAATTGAAAAATACAGAAATAGAACTAATTTCATATGAACAATTCAGCACATATCAAAGGCTATATCACTTATTAAAATATGGATATTTTAATAAGTGGTATTGTAATAACTGGATAGCAAAATATCAGAACATAAAACTGAACAGTCCAGTACACTCTCATAGATTCTAAATAGATAAAATACTCACCTGCAAAAATTAAAATCATTCAAGTATTAAAAGAAAGCATGACTAAATTCTTCTATAACCTGGGTCTGGAAAAACTTTTCTAGTGTACTCAAAATCAAGAGGCAATGAGAGAATGACTGGTAAACTAACTAAAAATTTAACTTTTCAAGAAATAATTTTGAAATTTTTAATTCTATATATATTTGTATACAGATAAATTTAATATTATCATGATCACAAAAAATGAGAAAGCAAAAATATTTCAACTTAAATATCATTCTAATCCTTATATCACATTTTGAAATTAAATGTATTTTCAATTTAAGTAATACTTTATCTTTAATTTATTAGTGATAAAGTATTAACAATGCAGATATTTATTTTATTTTTTAAAGCATTTCTTTTTTTTTTTTAAGTTTTATTTATTTATTTTGGTATAGAAGAACTGGGATGCAGGCCAGAAGCGCTGAGAGGGAGAGGATTTATGAGACAGAGTGGGGAGCAGAACAGGCAGATCTACTGAAATACACTGTTGAGGGTAGAGCAGCAAGATAAGAGAGGTCTGTTGTGCCATGTGGGTCAACTCCCTGGCCAGAAATCATGGGGGTGGACCTTGGTGGTAGTAGCATTCAGACTTAATCCTTAGGCCAACAGGGAGGCCCCAATGACAGATATGCAAGGTCTCCTAACCAATTGTCCCTAATCAATTGATATGGAGCACTGATAATGGAAAATGAAATTTTAAAATTACTCTGAGAAACCATTTCTCTTCTACCAATCTGGGAAATTTAAAGTTGGAAACCTTTTTTTTTTTTTTTTTTTTAAAAAAGAGCCCACATGAGCTTTATTGGTAATGGCAAACAATCAAGATCAAGTCTAGATCCAATTAAATTATGATTTATTCAATGGAATAGCATGTGACCATTTAAGGAATGAAATGAAAATAAACAAGAATCAATGAATTTCTTACTTTCAATAAGTTCCATAATAACTAGAATTTTCTTTTTAATTGCCAGAAAAAAAGCATAATTTTAAAGGGCATTTTTTTTTAAAATTGAATGATCACCATTAAAATTTTAATATATACTTCATTTTTAAGCTTTTTAAAAATCATGTATCATTCTAAAATTTTCTATTTTATTTAGCTTTCATTTAGGTATACAGGACTTTGTACAGAATCTCCAAACTCAACTAAGGTACAGACCAAGAGTTATACTGATGTGCAAATTTAAATCAGATAAAAAGAACCTTGATTTGACGAGAGAACTAAATCTATAATTCACATTCAACAAGATGAAAATCACCATTGCCAAGAGTATTATAATCAGTAACTTAGGGATGCAGTTACTAACTTAGGGGTAAAAGAAAGAAGAGAAAGAAGTAATCAAGTCATCCACACTTGTCTTATTAATGTCAATCTTACAAACACACTTTCTTGAAATACTAAATAAGCAAGCATTTATATTTCTATCACAAAATCATACACTTTTATTTCAGCTTGAAAATTTGTGTTAGAAATATGACAAGGAATATGACAGTCTGGCACAAGAAAATCAAGTGCTATCACCAATTCATTCATAAATCATCTCACTGGTATATATAACTATCATTTCAAGGGTCAAACCTTGTGCAAGCTAAGGGATATTTGAAGTTCTCTGTTGTTGACAATTAATGATTACAATTCAATTTGAAAAGTTCTATACAGAAATATTGACATCTATGAAGAAAATTTGAAGCTGTCCAGGATGACTTCATTACACAAAAATGGATGCATTGTGGATTAAGGAAGGTTTTACTCCTTAACCTATTCCATAAACCAGACAGAAGAGGGGAAGAAATCTATGCAAATGAATTACCACGTACAAGATACAGATTATGACATTAAGTGGTCTACACTGAATGCAGAATAGTTCTATGGCAGTAGTATTGATTGTAGTGAAAGTGGCTGCAAAGGAGGCTAGAATGTATCTTGAAGACACATTGTAAAACATGACCCTCCAAACCAAGCTGAAAGGATTTACAAACAGTCTGACTGAGAATGTGAGACTACCAGAAGTACTTAATCAGGATAGCTAAATTTTGAGTTATATAACAGAACTCTAACTACAATGTTCTTGGAATAGAAAAGTCACATGCTATTTAGGAAGTTAATATTAGTCAACAGGTTTTAGTAAATAATTGGATAATTAAAGTCAAGGATGATTTCTATTTTATAAGACAGAATGAATTCATATTGGCACAGAGTAGGGGTGGGAGAAGAACAAGTACTGGCAAAGAAGAAAAAAAATTAGTATTAAGTGCCAGGAATATACAGGAGATGCCAAGTGACACTTGAATACACTCTTGTTAAGCATGAGACAGAAGATTAAAGACACTGATCTTGAAGTAATCAACTTACTGATGATATAAAAATCATGGCGAGGGATGAAGGGGTCAAAAAGAAAGACTGGGAAATAAGAATTCCAACAACAGAATAGAACATTGACTACTGTTAACGGCTGATGATCAGAGAGAGGCAGGGTATCTAGCAAAAGATGGCTGATTCCTGGTCTTGGATATGAAGGGAAAAGAAGTTTATGAAGAGCACATTATTGTCAAATGTTGTATTCATGAAAAATAAAGATTAAAATGTTTTCATTCCAAAACTTGGTGACCTTGTCAGAAGAGCCAATGATTGATGGAGGTGTTTGGATGAGGAGGGTGCTAAAAGTGGATTGCAGTGGGTTAAAAGTAAATGGAAGGGCCTCCCCAGTGGCGCAGCGGTTGAGCGCTGGGTTGCGAAGCTGCCCGCGGCCTCTGCGGTGCCGGTTCGATCCCCGGCTGCTCCCCGGCCACCAGAGGAGGGTCCCACATGGCACGCAGACCTCTCCTGCCGCCCACTGCTCCCCTCAGCAGTGTACTTCGGTCCTTCTGCCTGCTCTGCTCCCCGCTCTGGCTCTGGTAAATTCTCTCACCCTCCCACGCTTCTGACTGTACCCAGTGCATGTATAAACAAACAAACAAACAAATAAATAAATAAAACATGCCTCTATTAAAAAAAAATGTAAATGGAAGACAAGCAAGTGAATACAGTGTGTGTAAATATTTCAATAAATGCATAATGAGGAAATGACAGGGCTTCACCTATATATTTTCAGAGGTAATGTTAGTTTACAACACTATATGTTTTAGCGGTATAGGCTAACTTGCATTTTTAAGATTGCATTCTGTTCTAATTTTACAACAAAATATCAAATTAATGTAAATTGAAATAATTGTTTGCTTAATGATTTTACATAGTGAAAAAATAAAAACAATGAAAGCAGTCGTTTAAAAATGACTATTATCATTTTATTTTTTTTTAAATTTATTTATTTATACAAGCACTGGGTACAGTTAGAAGCGCGAGAGGGTGAGAGAAATCACCAGAGCCAGAGCAGGGAGCAGAACAGGCAGACTGATGAAGTACACTGCTGAGGGGAGCAGCGGGTGGCAGGTGAGGTCTGTGTGCCATGTGGGACCCTCGCCTGGTGGCCAGGGATGGAACTGGCACTGCAGAGGCTGCGGGCAGCTTCACAACCCAGCGCTCAACCGCTGTGCCACCCAGGAGGCCAGACTATTATCGTTTTGAAAGTGAAATGAGGGGCCTCCCCGGTGGCACAGAGCTATTAAGCTATCGCCAGCCACTGCAGCACCAGTTCAATCCAAGGCTGGCCAGGGAGCTAACCCACATGGCGCCACAGACTTCTGTCTACCTCGCTGTTCCCCTCAGCAGTGTATTTCAGTAGATCTGCCTGTCCTGCACCCCACTCTGTCTGGTGAATCATCTCACCCCCTGCACCTCTGGCTTACACACAAGTTCTTGTATGCATAAATAAATAAATCTTTTAAAAAATAAAAAATAAAAGTGAAATGAGAATTTATTAGTCATTTAACATGAAACCAAATAAGTTTTCTAGAAAAAAATCAATGCCAGTAACATCTACAAGGATTCTCAGACCTTTGGTGCAATCCTTTCCTGAATTTCTTTCAAGTGGTTTTCAATATCCTGGTTGCAAGGAACTTTAGCTCTTCAGTTAACATACCCTTTGTAGATTCTGGCTCTGACTTATGGAAAGATGCCAATATGACCAGACCAACTTCCTAACTTCCTTTCTTCCTCCGTCCCACTCTCTCTCCCATCTCCTTCATTCCTTCACTATGGGTTTAATTTTTGCATGAATTATCTCATTTAATGCTCACAAAAACATTACTAGGAAAGTTTTGTTATTAGTATTTTGTTATTAGTATTAGTATTTTGTTATTAGTATTAATATTGTTATTAGTATTTTGTTATTAGTATTAAAAACATTACTAGGAAAGTTTTGTTCTTCATCAAAAGATGAAGAAAATGATGGGCCTCCCTGGTGACACAAGGGGTTAAGCACCGTACTATGAAGCAATCCGCAGCCTCTGCAGCATGAGTTCGATCCCCGGCCAGCCAGGGAGCAACACACATGGCACGGCAGACCTCTTCTGACTCACCCGCTGCACCCCTCAACAGTGTACTTCGGTCAATCGGTGTGTTCTGTTCCCCACTCTGTCTCTGGTGAATCCTCTCACCCCCCGCATCTCTGGCCTGTATCCCAGCTCTTGTATGCATAAATAAATAAATCTTAAAAAAAAAAAAAAGATGAAGAAAATGAGCTTCAGCAAGATGAAATAATGTAGTGAAAGCTATAAAGGCTAAATGTGAGATTTCAAAGCAGATCTGCCTGACTACTGAGCTTACCATCTTGGGGCTACTATGCCATACCACCCCCAATGAGGGCTGTGATGCCCATGATCTGTCTAACTCCAGGCAGGAATATTCACACACCAAAATATAATTGAGTCTTTTATCTACTGTTTCATACATATTTTCCCGAGCTATTAGTTTAGATTTTGCAAGTCCTAAAGGGGTCCAGCAGTGATTTATTTTCATCTCAATTCCAACACATTTTGAGCCATTTTATCAGCCTATGGGGAAAACACTGTTTATGTTTTGATTTGATTTGTTTTTTAAAAAGTTGGCTTACCAGGTAAAAATATTGTAAACATTTGCCTGGGGACACCTCCCTTAGCAGACAACCTGTTTGTACAGTCCAATTCCCATCAACTCCGTAGTTGAGATTAATGATATGGGAAGGGTTTGAACACTATAGGTGACAAAATGGGTGATTTAACTGCAAAGCTGTACAAATCAATCTATCCCACATCTCACAGTCACCTTATAAATTTATAGAAAAAGAGGAAAAGTTAGCAGGAATGAAAGGGAGGAAAAAGCTATTATTTCCCATTTTGAATACCTGGAGTAATATGTGATTTTTGGCCTAATTTTAATATTGATTTTTCCTTTACTTTCATTACAGCATGCACGTATGACCCAAAAATATACCCTATAATATACATCCCACTGATGGGAATTTGTACATAAAGCAAATAACAGACTTCTTACTCTGAGCCCCCATTCTAAGTGAATGATGGGCTAAAGTTTTACCTTTGGGTGAGGGGCATGTGGAAAGAGAACAATGCATAACAGGTGACTGCAGTTGAGGACAAGGGTTAATTCCTGTCTTTTCAGAATCCTGCCAGCCTATTCTTCCCTAATGGTATCAACAGTGGGGGTACCATTTAATCCCACTATTCCTTAAATTGTCTCAGACATTTTGGCGAGTCCAACCAGGTACAGAATGAACATATGTCCCCAGGTAGCATCAAGGTGAATTTATATCATATGGTCTAACCCTAGAAAACAAATCAGGTTGCCATTCAGACTCACCTTGGTCATCTTAATTAACCACAGAGTGAGTCTACATTTCATCAGAGACTTTTTGGACACTATTCCTCAAATTATAGCTGAGTTTTGCTCTGTTAACATAGTCATAAGAAAAGGTGTGTGAAAAAATATGAAAAATATGTCTATACTGGCAACAAAAACTAAAAAGTATCTACGGTGTTCAGTCTACTAGTAGTTCTCTAATGTCCACTTTAGACTTCTTCTATAGTAAAGAATGCTGGACATTTTGCTGACTTGTAGTATCCGTGAATAAAGGGAGCATTCCGCAAGTCTCTTGCCACTAGGGAGAGGCCATGTGATATTTTACTCTGGCCAGTGGGATATAAGTGGAATTATTCTGTATCTGAAGAAGACTTCCTTGTAAGATAACTGACTCTTCTCCTTGCCTCTTCCTTGTATTGCTTTTCCTTAGTCTTGCTCTTTGGAATGCAGATATATTTGCTGTGATCTCTTACAGTTATCTTGAATCAGGAAGGCCAGAACTGACATCTTAAGAGATGACAGGGCAAGATGGAAGGGACCTGAGTCCTACAGACTGGCAGGCAGTGCTACCATACACCAATCTTTTGTGAGATACTTTCATGTGAGAGAAATAAATTGTCATGTTTAAGCCACTATTACTTTGAGGCTTTTTTTCTTTCAACCAAATCTAGCTCTAGATGGCCTAGGAATAAAATTAATCAGAAATGTAAAACAACCTGTGTAAAGCATAGCACACTTTACTTAATGAAGGAAATAAATGAATACGTTATATGGTCAGAGAATCATGCTAATTTTCTGGTTGAGAAGACTCAATATTATAAAGACATAAATTCTCCCAAAATTGACCTGTAAATTCAATGCAACATAATTGAAATCTCAACTGAATTTTTAAATGGGTTTTGAGGTGATCCTGAAGTTCATCTGGTTAACTCAGTGTGCAAAAATATACCCAAAATGTGAGGAAAAAAAGATCATGAATAGAAATCTACCCTTTAATATATCAAAGTATATTACAGAATACATTAATTAAAATAAGGAGCTATTAGCCTAGAAGTACATGCTAATGAAATAAAAATACCTAAGTATGTGTGTATATTATACATGCATATAATCAGGTAGTATGAATATATGTGTGTGTATATACAAGATGAATCTATGTGGCAACTTGACATATTTATACATATATTCTTATATGTGTGTGCATATGTGCAAATACATAAATATATAGTATAAATTTAAGGATGTATTTGTAAATAAAATATTTATTAGCATTTTTTAAAGCAGGAATGTTAAGTGAATCATACTGAAGCAATTAGATGTAATTTGGGGGAAAATTGTTACATCTAATTTCATATAATTTTCAAAAATAAATTCTAGTAGATTAAATATTTAAATGTTAAAAGCAAATTTAAAATAATAATTAGAAAGAAATGGGCAGCACTCCCACTGCCCACCGGTGACTAAGCAGGTGCCTCTTTTCACCAACTCTCTCTCCCTCTGCAGGGCAGTAGCTTCCTGCCTGCCCGTGACCTGTCAAGGCTGCCAGCCTGCAACATGCACGCCTCTCTTATCAAAACCTGTACCTTGTTCCTTTCCCTAATAAACCTGCTCTTTAAATATTAAAAAAAAGAAAAAAATGTAAGAAACTATTTTTTATTAAAGTTCTAGGCTGAAAGAAGTTTACCTTTAAATTCTAGTATATTTAAGGAAAATTTAAAATCTCTAATGAATGGTAAAATACAAGCAACAAATTTGGGAAAATATTTTCAACATATAAATCATTTTTGTAACAGATTAGTGATAAACTTCCATAATATGTAAACTCTCATAAATCCAATAAAAATTAGCAAAAGGTTCCAAATGAATTAAACAAAACATTTACTAACATATTTAACATGTTAGTAATGTAAGGAATTCAAAATTTAAAAAAAAAAACAACTTTTTGAACATGCAATTGCAAAATTTTAAAAGATAAATTTTGTTTTGGCGTAGCACAGTATTCAGGAACTCTCATATACTATGGATGGAGTCGTAAGAAAGAAATATAACAATATCTTTTAATATTTAGAATGTACATATATCTTTTGGTCCAGCAAACCCACTTCTACAAAAATATTTTGCAGAACGTACATCCATGGCGTACAAATATATGAATAGGAATGTCTACAGCAACACTGTTCATAATAAGCTGAAAAAAGAATAAAATCTATCTGTACTAGAAGCTTGTAAAGATTTCCAAAAATGTGGAAAAAAGATTTTTAAAAAAAAGCAAGTCAACAAAGGGTTTGAATAAAATGTTCTCTTATATATAAAAATAGACATACACTGCAAGTAGACACACAGAAAATGGCTTAACAGAATGTGCATCAAGTTTAGAGTTTAGAGATACATGAGAGGAAATGAGTTTGAAGGGGACAAGCACACTTTTCCATATACTTTTGTCTTTAATTTAAATTATTTTGACACTTACTTTCCACATAACTATATGTGTTACCTCCACTTAACAGTGGGGATGTTCTGAGAAATGCAACATTAGCTGATTTTTTTTTTAATGTGATAATGTTGGCTTATATTATTATTGCTGTTTTGAAGGACAGCATGCCCCCCACCCAGGTATAGCCACCAAGGGGCACCCACTACCAAATCACCCACAGTCCACCACCCAGAGGCCATTGTGCTCCCTTCTCTCCTTGTTCTCACTCCTCCCTAACCCCCTTCTGCTCTGGACTACTGAGCAATCAAAATAGGTAAATTCATGTCCTTCGCATGAATGAAATAAGGGAAATAAGTCAGACTAAGATAAATACCAGGTGGTGTCATTCACATGTGGAATTTAGGTGACTTTGTCATTGTGCTAATGTCACAGAGGGTACTTACACAAACCTGTGTGGCACAGCCTGCAACACCCCTAGGTTAAAAGTAGAGACCAATGTCATAAATGTGGTCCCTTGCTGACAAAGCATTATGAGTGTATAACTACAAATGCAAATTTTAAAAGTGTTTAAATTTGAACAATAGAAATTTCATAAGCCCACACTAAAAGGAAAAATATACAATTTTCCAAAGGAAAAGTGGTGCATGTCAAATGGGGATCACAGCACTTTAAAGTTTGGCATTTCCTCTTATAAACATGCTGAGCACGTGAGCAGTCTGGGATGTGCAGGTGGGATCACTAGATCCACCCCTGTCCGCTTCAGTCCAAACCCATTTTCCTCCAAATCCAAAGTCTCTTGATTTGTATCCCCCTTGGAGGATGTTTTCTTAACAAGAAAACTACTCCCATCCCTGATAATGCTTTGAATTTAAAAGATAAGCTTGGTCAAGATTGTGAAATGGGGCCTCCCCGGTGGCGCAGCAGTTGAGCGCTGGGTTGTGAAGCTGCCCGCAGCCTCTGCTGAGCTGGTTCGATCCCCGGCTGCTCCCCGGCCACCGGAGGAGGGTCCCACATGGCACACAGACCTCTCCTGCCACCCGCTGCTCCCCTCAGCAGTGTACTTCGGTCCTTCGGCCTGCTCTGCTCCCCACTCTGGCTCTGGTGGATTCTCTCACCCTCCCAAGCTTCTGACTGTACCCAGTGCTTGTATAAATAAAAAAATAAATAAATAAATAAATAAATAAAATTATTAAAAAAAAAAAAGATTGTGAAATGTCTTCTTAAAATACATCTAAAGGACAGCAAAATTCCAGTTTTAATGTAAATGGTATTGCCACAGAATTTGTCCGTGTTAAGATACTGGACAAACTGCATATTCTACTAGCCTAGATCCTAGTAAAATATACTTATAATGTAAATTTGTATAAGTGGTCTAATTTATTCATGTGACAAAGTATCATTTTTTTGTAAACCAAGAATTTAAAGAAAAGCAGCTCTTTATCAAGGTTTCAATATACCTTAACTTAAAATAGAAAGAAAAATTATTTCTATTTTTTTCACTAATACCATAAAATATTGCTCTTTTTCTTTAGACTGCTTTATGAAACTGGCTTATAATTAATTGACATTTTTTCATCTGCTATTTAAGTCTCAACAAAATTTTTTTCATACTTAACCATTTCCAGTAGCACAAAAAGATAGTTATTTTCTCACTACATAAACATTAAAACAAACACTGAAAGGAAAGTATTTACCCAATTCATTGTTATCTTTATATCCAAATCCAAAACAGCAAATTCACTTCCAAAAACAAAATAACAAAAGCCCAAGACCAGATGGCTTCACTAGTGAAATCTACCAATCTCTCAATTAATACCACAGCATTCAGGGTGAGGGGTGGGAGGTGGGGGGTGATGCTGTACACCTGTGAGAACCCTGGGGGCTCCACTGGGCATTCAGGGGAGAGAAAGAAAGGAGACTGGCTCTTGGAAGGCGTCGGAGCCAGGGCGCTCAGGAAGACCGGGGGAAGCTCTGGCAGGGAGCTGGCTGTGGAGCACCCGCTAGCACCCCCATCCCATTACCCTCACTTGCTGGATGAGGAGCCATAGAGGCTGCCCCCGAAGTCCTGATGGAAAGCTATGGAACGGGACAAGCAGGCTTGTCTGATGACCCCTGCCTGACCTCCGATTGCAGGGCCTAGAGCCCTCACTCTGAAATGTCGGAGCCCCAGGCCTTGCACACAGGAGTTGGCGGGCCAGTTTGCACCTGGGAGGGCTGACTCGTATATCTGGGGTCCAGCCCTCTGTAGGCAACTGCAGGGCAGTGGAAGCTCATGGGACAATGACTTGCCTTCCATGTGGACTAGCCCGTTGTCCCGCCATCCAGGGCCCTGCAGAGCCTATTTCAAGGGCTTATTTCAAGTCCCTGGATGGGGTCGGGAAAGGCAATCTCTGGTGCCATCCGCAGCAGAGCTCCATACCCACTCCCTGTGTTTTTGTTTTGTTTTGTTTTGTTTTTCTTGCAAAGGCAAGTCCTTAGCGCTCTGATATCTGGGGCGCAGGCTGGTTCTCCTGTGGCCCTTCTGGACCGAACCAAATCATCTCCCAAGAGTGTTCAAAAGAGTTTTCTGCCAAGGAGGCCTTTTGGCTCCTCTACATCACCTACCTCAAAGAGGGCGTCCTCACCCTTGGCGAGGGAACTCAACCACGTTGGAGCGTGTGCTGCCAGGCGCCGTGGTCCTGTTCTGCACTCACCAGCAACACCCACTGTCCCTGGCCCGCTCCCAGCACTGCGATGCTCCCAGGGAGACGCCCTGCCCCAAGCCCCGCCTGCTCGCAGGCGCACTGGCTGATCTACCCCCGCAGCCCTACCCCTTGAAGCGCAAGATATCTGAGGCCTGCCTGGGTCTCTGCAGGCGGCCTCACAAGCTCCGGACCTGGAGCTTTGGCGAGTGCAGACCGCTTGCATCAAGGCGCAAACCACCACCCCCCCCAACCCCCGCAGGGCCCCATTTTGCATACACTGCAAGCCAGGGTGGGGGGGGTGGTGTGTATCAGCTTCACCACCCTCCACCTCCCGCAGAGCCTGCTCTTTGCCTGCAGGCCTGCTGTACAGAGATGGTGGCAATGGACGCTGGTCTTTGGCCCTTTGTTTTCGGAGCCCCTGAGGCTCTTAGTTTCACCTCGGAGTCACCTCAAGTAGGAGCGCCCTTTGCAACAGAAAAGCAGCTCCCAGGGTGCAGCCAGGCCCTGCAGTGCTATGCTGGGACAAGAGTGCCAGGCTCCAGAGGCCTCTCCTACCCCTCCTTCTGGGGGACCTGAGTTGGGGGTGTTGCCTGAGTAGGGGGTGACTCCTGGCACCTTTTGCTCTTGGACTGACTTGGGTTGGTCCCCTCCCCGAGGTCTGCCTTTCCTTGTCCCAATTGGTGCTCACAGGGAGAGGTGCCTGAGATGCAGAAAGAGGCTTGGTCTCTGGCCCTGTCCAGGGCAGAATGGCTGCTGGCTCAGCTGTACTTACATCACAGTCTCCTGCCCCGCCCACCCCCACCCCCCACCCCCCACCCCCCATCCCTGACCTCCATCCGCTGTGACTTCCCAGATCCCTAGACTTGCTCCTTCTTGCGAACAGCCTTTGGTAGTACAAGCAGTGCTGGGGGGTGTGGACAGAAGAGAGTGGATCTTCCCCTCTCTGTTGCCTTCCCACCCTTGGGTGGTCAGATTGTGAGCCCCAACTTGGGACCCTTTGCTGAAAAGTGGGTGCCCAGTTTGTCTCATATGGAGTAGGAGCTCCCCTCGTATGGAGTAGGAGCTCCCCCTACCCCTCTGCCCATAGGCATAATGGCTCCTGGGAGACCCAGGGCATTTGGCAAGTCCCTGGCTCCCATTGGAACCAGTGAGGTTGTTTGAATTCCATAAATGAAGCAGTGAGGTGACTGGTAGCCTGCATCTTCCAAAGTGGGAGCCTCAGAGACAGGGTACAGCCTGGGTATGAAGCCTGGAAGAATTGGGACACCCAGAGCACCCCCAGGTAACTGTGTTCATGCAGTATTCCCCCTCCCCATTTCCTAATAGCATTTGGAGCTTATTGATTTTTTAAAAATTGTATTTCAATTTGACCTGGTCTCTTCTCAGCACAGCCAAACTGGGCACCCAGAGGGTAGGTTCCGTAGCACACTGGGCAGCCACTTGTGTGGAAGGAGTGAGAAGGAGTTCCTCTTGCACATTTCCAATCCTGACTTCCTTCCCTTCCTTCTGCCCTGTCTCTGTTCTTGCTTTGCATCTGTGGATGTGCAGACCCCTCTTTCTGTCATTCCTTCCACGTGTCCACCAGCCAGCTCTACTCTCATCCCCAACATCCCCTGGGGCCCAGACAACCTGTAGGGGACTGTAGAAGACTGTCCTGTTGTATGAGCATTCCACCCCCTTGCCTGGCTACCAGGAAAGGCAGAAGATGCAGGAGAGGGAGACAGGTTTGAGACTGAAGCCTCCCAGGGGAGAGATGACTTCAAGGACCAGGCGACACCAAAGGGATGGCCTGGCATCCTGTGGCCCCAGCCCTGTGTTCCCAGTTCCTCCCCAGATGGCTCCCTGCCAAGTGGACCTGAGCAACACCACCCCCCCACCCCTTGTCACTCCCCTGGCTCTCACCCACTCTCTGCACTCCCCTCCTCCAGGGCTGCTTGGCCTCGTCTGCAGTACATTTTGATGCCATAAAGACATTTTGTTTATATATCATATTTACATATTGATATTTTAAAGATTTGTGCCAAGAGAGTATATTTACTAAAAATTAAAAATGAGCAAAGGATCTAATTTGAGACATCTGCAAAGAAGACATACAGATGGCCGACAGGCTCAGGAAAAGATGTTCATCATCTCCTATTATTGGAGAAATGCAACTCAAACAAGGAGATACCACCTCACACCTGGGAGAACTGCTATTATTCAAAAGACAACAACAAATGTTGGAGAGGATGTGGTGAAAGGGGAGCTTTATACACTATTGCTGGGATTGTAAATTGGCACAGTCATTATGGAAAGCACCATGGAGACTCCTCGAAAAATTAGAAACAGAAATTCCTTAGAAGTAAGTTACCCCATTCTATGTATTTACCCCCAAAATACAAAAACACTATTTGAAGTGATATAAGTACACGCCCATGTTTATTGGAATACAATTTGCTATAAAAAGTGACAAAATCCTGCCATGTTCAACATAGACAGACTTAGAGGGAATTATCCTTCGTAAAGTAAGTCAGCCAGAGAAAAACACCATATGATTTTACTCGCATGTAGCAAACAAAGAAAATAATGAGATGAGCTAAATAAAACAAAAATAAAGTCTGGGCTATGAGACCACTCAGTGGAAAGGTTGCATAAATTAAGAAAAAGGAGACAAGGTAAAGGATAGACTTGGATTTTTAGGAGCTGACTTAATTTAGTATCTATACTTGATGAGTCTCAATGATGCACAACTGAAACTCATATGCTGCTATAATAAAATGCTACTTCAATTAAAAAGGAAAGACATCATAGAAGTTGCATGACATGAGGAAAGGATCCAAAGCCTGATTCTGTCTTCCAGCTATACAAGCACATGCAGTTAACTGAACCAGTTTGGTATGTCAATTTTTAAAATCGTGAGTAAGCTGGTTAGCATGGAGTTGGTCTTTGCTAACTATTGTGCTTTCTCTCCACTAAATGTGCCAAGTGGTTTTGAGGAGATTGAGATCAAATCATAGTTTATGGAATCCATTTTTGATTATTTGTAGAAACAACAATTTAGAAATTCTATTTGATTTAATAATCACGCGATCATTCTATATAGAACATTATTCATAAGATTATTATAGATAGAGATTTCTGAACCCTGGCACAAAGTTACTGAACTTGAATGATCAGGAATAAGATCCAAAACTCTACACAAAGATCTTTCCAGGTAATTCTAATGTTCAGCTATAGAAGAGCAATGCGATCCAACAACTTTTAGTAAATGCAAAGAAACATATTTAAAATAATTGACAATAAAATTCAACAGAATTAAAATGGCAAGAATAAACTAGGAGTAATGGTATACATTTTATCTTTTAAAGTCTAAAGTCTTCATTTTAATTATAGGTCTACATTCTCAAGTTTTTACAGTATGTATTCATATCCATATAGTAAAGAGTAAATAAATGTCATTCTTGGCAAGTATCGGCAGCATCTTACTTATTATTCAAACAGGCAATCTTTGCAATCTAGTATCATCATCATAAACTCCTAAGAATCTATCATGGTTTCTATCTGGTCAGAAGTGTTGCTCATTGAATAAATCTACATTTCATATTACAAATTACTTTGCTGTTTGCTTCATTTTGCTTAGAACTCCCTGTATCGTTCATGACATATGACATTGTGATGGAAAGACACACACACATTCACATACTGTGCTCCATTAATTTTATTTATCTACTTAGTGAAAACTCCACTGACTGTATCCAAATAGCTTCTCCTTTTTCTGGGTCACAAAAATATGTCATGAAATGACAAATGGAGTGTGATGCTACTGGAAATTATTCCAAGAGTTACCTTTCCTCGCCCTCTCAAGTTGTGCTACAACCCAAGAGTCAGAGTCCTGGAAAGGTCCTCCTGAGTGTCCTCAGTTCACTCTCCTGCCTTCAGGCTAGGTTTTGTATCCTGCTAGTTCTGTCTCAAGGTCAATTTTTGAGAGTATCTAAGTGTGGAAAAGTGGCTGTGTGCATAAGTGAATGTGAGTGTGAATGGAATATGACCCCCCAAATACTAACTCTCTAAAACAACTGTAACACATTAAAAAGACTTTTAAGGGTATAGAGAAATCACTGATTTGGTTTTTATATACATTTGCTTCAATGATTTGGAATCACCAGATTAGTTCGTCCATTTTTTTTCTCCAGCTTATCAACAGTAGGGTTTGATGACCAAGGGACAGAGCAGAAAGTAGGCTAGATGATACGATTTTAAGGGTACAAATTCTACATGCCTTAAAACATTGACATAATTGTATTATTTCCTCCCTTTATTAGTGGGTTAATTTCCATGAAGGCTATGGAGTCAGAGTTTCTGTGTTCAGATATTCTAGCACTTCCTCCAGAGTGACCACAGGCAAATTCCCTAATTTCCCTGTGTCTCAATTAACTCTCTGCTAATAAAATAAAATAAAATAAAACATTATTAAGGACTTCAAATTGTAAGTATCTATGCATGCAAAGCACATAGAAAAATGCCTGACCCACTGTAAGTGCTCCATATTGACTATTATCTTTAATACTGTCATTATTAGAAGCCACGGTGAGAATGCTTAACTGCAATGATTCTCTAAGTCTTTCCCATCATTATAAATTGATAATGTTAATAATAGCTTTTACTGGAACCCAAATGGAGGAGACACAGAAGAGACAAAATTATTTTCAGCATTACAGTAACAAACACCACACACTTTTTCACTAATCATATTTGAGTCTCTTGATTTAAGAAATTCCTTCAATTCAAATTCTAATCCTGTGTACAAACCCAGCCCAAATGATCTCTTTTTTAAAATAGCAGCACTTAACATGAGATTGCCCTTTCTCTGGAAACAATAATGGTAGCTAATATATACTTCTATGTTGTTGAGAACTGTTCTGTACATGTTGGATATGTTTAGTTATTCATCACAATATCCTATGAGATGAGTACTATTATTTCCACATTTCATGGACAGAAAAACTGAAGCCTGGGGGTCACATAGACAGCAAGTGGTGAAACCAAGATTGGAATGTGGGTCTTGAGCTCCAAAGGCTAGTTCTGACCTTCTGCTCATCTTCTGAATTCTTCTGAAACCCATATTGACCTTGTAATAATTGATCTTGTGATGCCATGAGAATTTTCCAACTGGTTCTCTTGTGACACAAGGACAGAGCCCTGAATATATTGCTGCTTTCCAGTCAGTTGGTAGAGGGGAAGGAAGACCTTCTTCCAGGACTCCCATGGTGACTTAGATGCTGTGCCCTGCTCAAGAAAAGGCCCAGTGTCATTAAGTGGCTCCCTTTCACCCTCCCTGGACACTGTGTTGCTAACCACAGGGGGCATGGACTGGTAGCAGAGGTACCACTTTTACCCCTCGCACTCTCATCCCAAGGTCCCAGCTTGGATCTGCAGAAAAGCAACTTCACCTGGCTTAGACTGGCCCTCACAGTCCCCTTGATCCCAGATGAAGAAAGGCCTCATCTGCCTGGGATCAGAGTGGCAAGCCAGCCTGAGCTGGCAGGCAGCAAAAAGAGGGTCTGGTTGGGGCCAGCTCACTATGCCCAAGATGGTCAGTGCTCCCCTACCCCAATGAGCTACCCAGTCCTGACGCTCCCCAGGACACCACCTGGTCTACCCCATGCTCCTCTCCTCCCTCTACTCACTCACTCACTAGGTTATTTTTTTGCCATTTTTAAATGCAATCGTAAAGAATAATAAAAGAGACTACATGTTTTACCAATAGTAAAGAATAATAAGAGAGACCACATGTTTTTGTTTTTAAAGATAAAAACAAAACTTTAGTAAATATTAACTAGCTATTTAGTTTCCCCACAAGTTTATGTATTTACTCTCCCATTCAATTATAAGCTCATTGAGGGAAAAGGCCACACAACAAATTTTGGTTTCTCCCAAGATACCCACCATTGGTGGTTACAAAATTTCTCTCCAAAAAGGAATTAATAGCATTATCTGTTGAGGGAGAAGGCAGAGGTAAACTAGGGATTTGTCTTGAAACTTCATTTTCAAAGCAAAGAATTTTACTTATATTATAAATTTGGGGGTTGGGGGGAACACTATGATGGCAGAAAGGTTGATAAAGCTGACAAAGACCCCTAATCACACCTGGGCCCCCATACTCTGCAAGAGCGCTATCTGCAGAGGATGCACTTAATGAATATTTATTGTATTGTTTTATTAATATGATACATTTCAAGTGACAAGAAATGTCATGGTGCCTTCACAGATATTAAGGAGAACATTATTCCTAAGGGGAAAATAGAGAGCTTGCCCCGCCTGCAAAGGAGAAAATAACAACCTCCCCTGTTCCAGCTACCCTCCAGGATACGCCCCTCCTTCTCAGTCCAGTGATCTATGGCCACACTGAACCAGTGCAAGACAGATGGTCATCTTAAAAAGGAAACCTGTTCTTAGGAATTAGAGTCAAGATTTTATAGCACAATAGCGTCTATGACCACATTTTTTTCCTCTATAAAACTTGCAAAAAGGAGCCAGACTTTAATTAAAATGCCATTACTTCTGAATTATTCATTCTGTTTTCTACTCTTTTCCAAAATTCTTCATTATCTTTTAGTTTTTAGCTCGAAACAAAGGGTGAGGAGGAGGAGAGGGAAAAGGAGAAGAAAAGTGGTGGGGGAAAAAGACAACTCACAGAGGAAAAGGTAACGTGTCATATTATGAAGTCTATTTCCCAACTCAGGCAAGAGAATTCTGGCAGAGAGGATGACAGGAAAAGACAGAAGTAGAAGCACAGCACTGAAATCAGACAGACCTGGTAACCTCCGTGGTTCTATTGCCTACGATCTGGGTGAATAAAGTTAAATTTCTCAACCATTCTCAGCTTCACTTTTCTCATCTGTTAAGCAGAAACACTGACATCTCTATTTTAGTGAATTAAATGTTCAACACACAGCCTGGCACATTAGAACTCGGTCACTAGCAGTTACTACCATTAGCGTCCCCAGGGCTAGCGCCACCTACTGATACAAAGGGGAAGGTGCAATCTACAAAGGCAAGTATTTTCCCTTAGAAACAGTCTTACACATTGGTCATTGCTGTGGCAGAATTAACCACTATTCTTTACTTAGATATGCCACATACCACAGAATCCAACCATTGAGAGCATAACATTCAGTAGACTTTAATATAAAAATCCCACATCAATTTTAGAACACTTATCATCACCTTTAAAAAACCCAAACAGTATATACTCTTAGTAACAATACATTCAATGCTTTTAGAATAATGTCATGGAAACACTCTCCTCTAGATTACAAATAATTACCAGAGATATAATATAAAAATAGTAGACAAAGTTGAATAATATGTATAAATGAATTATCAGCTTATTCAAACATATGATGTGTAATAACACAATAACTGTTCAGTGAAACAGTAGTCATATTAAAACCTAGAATAATACTAATAGAATTGATATAGCCACAGCTGAAAGTGGTATATGCACACCCTTCTGTATGTTCTTCTAATTCTTTAATAAAGTTGTAAATTCTCAAACACACATTATGTTTTTTAGACCTTAGTATGCATATGATTATCATACAGATATAATGATCAATTATTTAAACATTTCAGCAATGATCAAAAATAGATGAATTTCCTTTTTTTATTTTTTTTTATTTTACACAAGAACCGGGGTACAGGCCAGTTGCACGGGAGGGTGAGAGGACTCACCAGAGGCAGAGCAGGTAACAGAACAGGCAGACTGACAAAATACACTACTGAGGGGGCAGTGGTCGGAACAGGAGAGGTCTGCTGCACCATGTAGGATTCTCACCGGCCGGCCGGGATCGAACCCGCGCTGCAGAGGCAGTGAATGGCTTCACAGTGCAGCACTCAACAGCCTGCGCCACCAGGAAGGACCCAAAAAGAGATGAATTTCTTTATTCTTACTCTTAGTGGTACTGCGTAGGGAACCAAAACTCTACACTCCTTTTGCCACTGATTTTCCACGTTGTTATTTATAATAATTAAATAATAATAACTGGGGGAACAACAGCACTAGTAGGGGCCAACAAAACTCCCATGGAACAAAATGTCCCTTATTAAATCCTGTGGGGTAACTTGAGAAAGTTACATCACCTCCCTGTGCCTCCGTTCTCTCATCTGTATATTTAGGGTGATGATAGCAGCACATGTAGCCAATAGAATTGCAATAAGGATTAAATATATAACATGAGTAAGTCAGTGCCCAAATACTTTTGGGAAGAGGGGTTTAACTTCTCTTTCCTTGAATGTGAGCTAGACTTTGATCTGCTTACAAAACTAGTGGAAGGAAGAGGGAAATGGTACCTTAAAAAGTTTATCTGCTTTAACAACATCTTCCTAACAAAAAATAATTTAGGGCCTCCCTGGTGCCGCAGCGGGTTGAGCACAGCACTATGAAGATGGCCGCAGCCTCTGCAGTGCGGGTTCAATTCCCAGTTGGCCAGGGAGCAATCTACATGGCGCCCAGACCTCTCCTGTCATGCCTGCTGCTCCCCTCTGCAGTGTATTTCATCAGTCTGCCTGTTCTGCTCCCCGCTCTGTCTCTAGTGAATCCACTCAAACTTCTGTGCCTCTGGCCTGTACCCCAGCTATTGTATAAATAAAAAATAAATCTTAAAAAAAAGAAAAAATAATTTTAAAAAAATGGTTAAAACTATGTCTTCGGACACAGACTCTGGGCTGATACAGAATGAGAATGGTTTGAGTGAACAGGTAATCAAGCACTTGCCCTAGAGAACTCCTTGCAGATAGGTAGCCAAGAATAATTCTCTAATCTGATATTCTCTTTAGTCTTCATTACAATTTCAAATATAATTAGGGAAAGATAGTGTTAAAAATTAATAAAAGCTTAGAAACCATTTTATCTCACTTTTTTGTAGTTGACACAGGCAGTCTTTCTTCACTTTTTCATTATTACTGCTCTTAAATTGGGTGTCTCACACTACAAGTCTCTGCTAATATCCTGGTCAATCAGGTAGCTCATTTGATAAAGGTTTTTGTAAAAAGAAATATTTTTTTCTACTCACTGTAGCCATTTCTATGGCACCATTAGGTACACTAATTAAAATTCTCTGATTTTCTCTGATTTTAAGAGTCAGATCACAGAAGGTGTTAGGCTAGTAAAGTTTTGATTATTATCTAAAGTTGTGCCATTATTAAAAAAGTTTGGGCAAAAAATAGTTTGCACTAACTCTGTAGGTAATTGGAAGGCGGTTCCTCCAATATTCAAACAGGTCTTCCTGTGTCATTTTGGCATGTGGTTTATTTTGGAGTTGAGATTCAAGAGACGCACAGCAAGCACATGAGAAAATTTTTCCCAGTTCTTCAAATAAAAGAAAGAATGACTGGTCTTGCCAAGAATTAGGATTTTTATTTTGTTTTTTTTTAAGATTTATTTATGCATACAAGAGCTGGTGTGTACACCAGAAGTGTGGAGGGGAGTGTGAGAAGATTCAGCAGAGACAGAGCGGAGAGCAGAACAGGTGTATCTACTGAAATACTCTGCTGAGGGGAGCAGCAGGTGAGACAGTAGAGGTCTGCTGAGCCATGTGGGGAGCTCCCTGGCAGGCAGGTGCAAGGGATTGCACTGTTGCAGAGGCTGTGGATTGCTTCATAGTGAGGTGCTTAACCTCTTGCACCACCAGGGAGGCCCAAGAATTAAGATTTTTAATAGCAATTTCTATCTGAATAGTCAATCTACAAGGCAGCACAAATATCTAATTACACAGCATGTGCTTTTTGCCATATGAGTCCCCCTCTCCTTATCCGGTGAGGCCCCCTTCTCATCACCCCCCCCATTTCTAATTATTTATTTATTTACTTTCTTACATGGTTGTTAATTTTTGGACAGTATTTGATGTCCCCCCTCAGCTGTAGTCCCCATAGCTCTCCCCCCACCACAGCACCCTGCTCCATTAGCTCAGCACCACAGTCCCCTGTGCTCTTCCCTCCCCTGTTCTGATCCCTCTCTCTACCTCTCCCCTGCTTGATGCCTCAGATAAATACCCCATTTTGTTTCATTATCTTTGGAACCCACATCAATGTCGATTCCCTGCAAGTATGTGGTAAAATTTTTTTTTTCTTCTTACCAGTCTGTCTGATCAATTCAGAGGTTCGACTGGAACCTCCTTTACAGAACAGAAAAACAAGAGAGGGAAGGAAAATGTCTCATTCATAGTGAAAAAAAAAGAAGAGCTTACTCTGAGCCTATTGAAAAAAAGCCTATCAGACCCCTTTGGGGAGAACAACTAACAGAATAAATAAAAATATAATATTAATCATGTGGAGAGAGGAGTTGAAATTAACTGATAACAAAAATTGAATCCCCCCTTTGGAACAGCTAAGACTTACTATTTTGTCAGGGAAATATATTTTAATTTATATAGCTAGTCAAAAATAATATAAAATAATAAAATTTAAAAAATAATACAAAATATCATAACACTTATGTATAAACACAAGCATCTGTATATATAAACCACACACATTAATATTATCTTTTTCAAATGTAACAGATGTTTGCAAACTAAACTCTGAGAAAAAACAATTATGATTACTTTTCCCTTCGTCCTTTTGAGAATTAAAGTAAGACCACAGGAAACCTAAGAGGACTCATTGAAAGTCAGAAGATGGTCCTCCCCTGGTGGTGCAGGCGGTTGAGCGCCGCACTGTGAAGCTGTCCGCAGCCTATGCACTGCTGGTTCCATTCCGGCTCACCAGCGAGGGTCCCACATGGTGCTGCAGACCTCTCCTGTCTTGCCCACTGCTCCCCTCAGCAGTGTATTTCATCAGTCTGCCTGTTCTGTTCCCCGCTCTGTCTCTGGTGAGTCCTCTCACCCTTCCGTGTCTCTGACCTGTGCCCCTGTTCTTGTATGCATAAACAAATAAATCTTTAAAGAAGAAAAAAGAAAGTCAGAAGCACCAAGACCACATAGGGTTTTAAAGATCAAAGTAACATATGCAAACTCTGCTGACTTCAGATGTCAAATCAAAACATGAAAGCCTTTCTATTCTTGAAAACTAATGGATTTTGTCAGAGAAATTGTGTATAATTTTCCAATTTCTCTGTTTTAATTATTAGAGGTATTTGCATGAAAACAGGATCTTTATTTTTTAAGAGTTCATCTGCTCCTGCTGTTTTTTTCCATCACTTGAAGTCATAATCCTATATATGACAAATAGCAGGAGGAGATAAATTCTTGAAAGACAAAGATCTTGTTTTCATGCAAATGATTCAAATAATGTTTTTGAAGTCAAAGTAAGATTGATGGTGTGAAAATAACGTTGTCTGCAATATACTTTTCTGTGTATCCTAGGATTTTTTTCTAAGTGTTTGCTGTACAAAAGAAAAAAACCTAGTGTTCAGGGGAAAATGATAAACATTTTACTTATTAAATGCAAGATGTATTAGCAAGAAATTCAGAGATAATTGAAGTAGAGATGGAATGCCACTTTGAATAAGGTTCACATCAGGTTTAAGTAATACTTTTGAAAATTAGATAATTCTATTGTGACTTTGGAATTTCCAAAACTGGGCACAGGATCCCTTATATTAATGTCATTGGGTCATGCTTTAATATTTCCAGACTTAAAGTTTTTTGTTTGGTCTTACGAGTCTCTCAAATGCATAGAGAAAATGGTTACTTCTTCGCCCACTGTCCATGTGCAACATGCAGCACCAAAAACTTATAATGCACAAATATTTAAGAACTATCAAGAATATTTTAAGGAGGGCCTCCCTGGTGGCGCAGGCAGTTGAGCACCACACTGTGAAGTTGTCTGTTGCCTCTGCAGCGCGGGTTAAACCCCGGCCAGCCGACGAGAATCCTACATGGCGCAGCAGACCTCTCTTCCCTTGCCCGTTGCTCCCCTCAGCAGAGTATTTCAGTCTGCCTATTCTGTTCCCCACCCTGTCTCTGTGAATCCTCTCACCCTGTCATGCATCTGGCCTGTACCCCAGTTCTTGTATAAATAAATTTTTAAAAAAGAATATTTTAAGGATCTTTCAGTTATAATTTCATATATTTTGCTATTTAAATTGTCAGGTGCTAACAACAGTAAATACCTTCACTGCATGTTCTTATTTGGTTCTCAAAAATCTTTTGAAGAAAGCAAAGAAGATAGTACTAAACCCAAGTTTTTAATTGAAAACTAATTAGAGAAGTTAAGTTTCTTGCTTGGAAGTCATGTATCTAGTCAATGTTAACATTTGAATCTAGAACCCACATATTCTGGCTTTTAGATTCAGTATTACCAACAGTTTTATGCATATGACAAGAGATCCTTGGAATACCTGTAAAATGAATTAACAAAGTAACAAAACTGTAGCAAAATATATACTTTACTATATAAGCATCAATATAATAAGCCTGAATCAAGAAGAAAGACATTCATGAGGAATTGGTTTAGTTTTTTTGAAAATAAGGATAGTTTATATTTGGGATAGAGATTGATTTCAAAATTATGGAGCAAATACCACCTAAACATAAATAATACTTAAATTTTGCTTCTGTGTGTCTTATAAATA
Organism: Talpa occidentalis; assembly: GCF_014898055.3. NCBI lineage: Eukaryota > Metazoa > Chordata > Mammalia > Eulipotyphla > Talpidae > Talpa > Talpa occidentalis. The sequence continues at coordinate 98,540,037 of NW_023605194.1, read as the reverse complement.
CCTTAAGATATGCCATTTAGAAAACATTGATCGAGCAAAAACAGATTATCATGATAGAAAAGCAAAGGGAACTCTGATTCTGCCTGGCTTTTAAATTAATCCCATCTACTGGAAATATCTAGTAGCTTCCAACCACTCTCTTTCACTGATGTAATAAACACACAAAGAAAACTCAGAAAACAGGCAAACAGTCTGGCAAGTTGTATGACTGAGGAGTTAACTGCTTCTACACAGCCAGACTGATAATCTCATGCCATTCTCTGTCTCTCCCTCCACCCTGCCCCTCTGCTTCCTTTCTTTCCCTCCCTCATCTTGGGTTTCAGTTTCCACAAATGCAATTCAAATACAAAATAATTAAAATTTGTTATGATGCATTTTTATTATAATTTAAAAAGTGCTATTAAGCTCTTATTATAACTACTATAGTGTCAGTCTTTGATGAGAGTTTACATAGTGCACAAATTGAATAGTTAATAGCTCCTACTTTATAGTTTCCTCTAATTTAAAATATGGGGTTAGTTTTCTGCTAAGGTATATCAAAGTATAAGGAGAAAAGAAATATTTAGCAATGTTTTCATTTTATCCTATTTTTTACTATGAAAAAAATATTTATATGATAATACCTAAAACCAGTTTGCATGTGTGTGTGAATCTGTTACCTATGGCTGAGTAAGAAATTACCCTAAAACTTACCAGTGTCAAACATAATGATTTGTTATTCCTTCTATTAATCTCACACAGACTCATGCAAAGAGCATTTTCAGTGGCAGGGTTTTTGGGGGCTGGACTCATCTGGGCTAAGTAGACAGTTGGGCCCTTCTCTCCATTTGATCTTTCATCCTTAAGGATGCTAGAGAAAAAAAATCAAATTTAATTTTTTATGGAGAAGGAGTCACACATAGAGTCCAATAGTAAAATGAGGCATATACCCTGAGCCAAGGAAAGGTATAGGGCCCTGACACTTCAAGGACTCACATAATGAGGAAAGGGTAACTCACATGGCAAAGAGGTCTACCCTACTGTGAAGAAAGGTTATTTGGAACAAATAACCTGGTAAACACCCTAATTATGGGTAAGAAACCCAATTTTCATTCTTCTAGGCAATTAAGAGAGTGGTAAAAGTTTCTCGTGAACCGACAGGTTCCCAATGGATTTCAGCTAAAACAAGTCCACTTTCAAAGTGTCATGTCTTGGGGAGGCCTACTCTGAACATCTTGTGAACACACAAGGGCATGGTGCCAGAAGGCCTGGCTCACTGAGACCCACTAGTGTGACCATGTACATAGTGGGGAAAATTGCTTTGAAATTAAACAGTTTATATTTACACAAAATTCTTCTGTAGTTGTGTAAACAGACTGTCCAAGTACTTTTATAGTGGGACAAATTTCTGGACAGGGGAAGTCACTGTGATATTCCCTTTGTAATGACAGTTATGATAAAAATAAATAGCAAGGACTTCATAAAGGAAAACTTTATATAGACAACGCTTTAGAAGGAGGAGAATACAATTATTTTTTGACCACTTACTTTGTACTTGATACTTAATCAGGTGAACTAACAGACAACATTGAATAATTTTCTTATTAAGTTTATAGTTAATGCAAAATCCTGCATGTTCACCTATTAAGTATTGTTCTCAACTATTTTCATAATTTTGACTAGAGTCTGAAGTCACAAATTCTAAATAAAGCTACCAGTTGCTCACTGAGATATTCCTACTCTGTCTTACAATAAGTTAGGATTGGCTCACTCTTGAGTAACAAAGACCCAGAGTAACAATGGTTGAAACAAATCAGGGTTGGGCTCTATTCCCTGAGTGACTTTCTGCTTGATTCCTTCTTCGCTTAAGGTATTCTGGATCCTGCTAGCTTAACACTCTCACACTTACAGTATAACTTTGGACACATGAACACACTGTTTCAAGGGAAGCTGGGAAATACTGTGTTAATCTTTTTCCTTAATATTTGTTCACTGCTACTATGGGAGAAATGGAGAATGGATATCATGGGACTAGGGCAATCTTTACTTCATCTTGTGGTATACTTGATCCCTGGAATCGGAGATACAAACCCAAACAGTAAGAATGGAGGATATCTCTGAATGATAATAATTAATTTATTTGAGGAAAAACACACTTGGCCTTATTAGTACTATAGTCTAATCATCATGTTTAATGATATGGAGAAAATTGGTGCATTTGTAAGTACAGAACTAGTCACAAGTTGAACTGTTCCTGAGTTCAATAGTCACTGAGACTCATTGAAATTCACACAAAGAAGAAAGAAGGAATCAAGTAGAAAGTCACTCAGGCAAGCAGTGTCCCAGGGGATGAGAATGCTAAAAAAGTGGGGTAGGGGTGAATAATCAACATGGGAATTGGCCTAGAAAGGAAAAGCCTGCCTCAAATTCGTGAATTATTAAGGATAATTAAAGGAAAAAAAGAATTTAAAAAAGGAAATTTTCTAATGAATTAATATGAAGGGAAAAGCTATTATCTTTTGTTCGAAGTATTATTCTACCTTTGAAGTAATTCAAAGGTTCATTGGTTTTTAGATATTAATTTTACATTACTTAATTGCCACATGACTTATTAATATTTCTCATTACCTTTCTTATGCATTTCCTCAGAAACCCCTACAAATGTACATATATTTTGTTCTCCTTGAGGCTGTATCCAGGCCAAGCCCCACATCAGCATTCTTTCTGAACACCCAGAATACATAAGTGTCAATGAGGAGAACAGCAGGCACTGACCTATGAGACCTGAAGGTCACCCCTCCAACAAAGTATCTGCCACAAATTATAATTACAGGCAATCTGTTTCACTGGATCAAATTTATTTGCTATCATACCTTATTTACTTAAATTTTATTTATATCTTTATTAATACTGAATACTGGCATCTGTCTAAATAACATCATTCAGTCAGTTAGTGACATAAACAGGTTCTGAATAAAGAAAATTTAGCTGCAGATTCCACAGCCATGCAATGACTAATTCTAAAAAAATGCTTAGTTTCTACAATAATTCTCAGTTCCTCTGTCAACTACAATGATGGAAATGCTTATATATTTCTTCAAAGTAGCCCCGCCATACTCCCTGCTGTGCTGATTGTTCCAAATTAGAGATCTGCTGCTTTCCTGTGGGCATCCTGTTGGAACATATAGATTTTCTATTGAGCTGCTAGTGCTTCACTTCAGTTTTGCACAGTAGTCAATTTAAATAGATTGGAGCAATATATGCAATCTCGCTGCATAGTCAGCATTGGAATTGTCTTACCAGGATGAATATGATGAGGAAGAAGTCATATCCCTTGTCACACAGAGTGAACCAGTGTGACCTGCCAGAAAGAGTGCAGACTGGGAAGTGTCTATGTTTCCTGGCCATTCTAACTCTCATTTTCCTCATCTATAAAACTGGGAAGAAAATGTCTAACTTTCAGGATAACATGATTTAAAGATAAAGTGTGTAAAATACCTACCATAGTATATGGTATATAATACCACTCAGTTATTTTTATTATGAAAAGTGAATGATCCATAGTTTAGAAACTGTAGAAAATCAAATGTTTTTTTTTTAAACACTAATATTCACATCTTATTAAGACATTTAGTGGTCCTAATATTATTGTGTCCTTTGTATATTTGAAAGTAAAATCCATAATAAACATAAAGGTGAGTTTTAGGAAGTTTAACAAATTTCTGATTTTTTTTCTATAAGGGTTACTTTTATTCTTTTTGGGAAATGTCACTTTTTAAAATATTTTGCCTAGAGCCATTTTTAATTTGCCCAAGGGTAATCCAGCACAATTTAAAATGTGCTTTAATCACTTTCACTCAAAAACATCCACTCCTCTCTGATCTTTTTACCAAGGATTTAAAAAGAGCCTGAGAAATGTATTTACAAAGAAAAACTGAGATATGGCCTAAATAGGAAACAAAATGTAAATGCCTATATTGAATATATTGAATATTCCTACTGGAGTCCTGAGGCAAATACTGAATTTTTATGATATGAAAATTAAATTGAAATGTGTATAAAAGCATAATGGCAAAATGTAAAGAGCCTAGGTTTGGAACTAAAAACCCCAGGTCAGATTTATTCATTGATTCATTCATTTAAAAAATATTTATGAAGAGCTTGCATTGTACCAGATAATAAAATATTATGGTGCGCTTAATTGCATTTCCTGCTCTCATGTAGGCTATCTGGTGGGAAAGACAGTAAATACATAATTGTGAGTATTTAAAAAAGGAAGAATTGTGATAGATATAGAAAAACTTTTTTGAGGAAGTCCTTCTGAAGTGTCCTCTAAACTAAAATCTAAATGCTGAGGAGCAGTTAAGAATGAAGTAGGGGAAAAGTAGCAAGTGAGCTAGGATGGTCAGGTAGATAATTATGCTGTTAAAGCATATTTCATAAGGGAGTGATAAGATCTTGTTGACATTTCAAACTATGATTCTGCCTAAACAGTGGAGGATCCGGATCCCTTCCCAAGGGAATATGTATAGTAGGCAGTTAGGTATATAGATTTGGGTTTCTACTCAGGAGTCTGGACTGAGAAAGTCTTCAAAAATATTTAGCAGAATACACGGCACATGGTGAATGTTAAATAAGTGTCCGCTGAATTTAGTAGTACTAGCATTTTGAGCAATATTATCAGTGCAAATACACAGTGCAGAAGCACTCACAACTCCCATCAGGCTTATTTCTACTTTAAGACAACTTGCCAATAAGGGATGATCTAAATCCAGATGACACAAAAGAAAAAGATTCCCATTTGACACATTCGCATGGGTGGATGCTTAATGTTTTGGACATTTTGTAGTCCCAACTAAGAATTATATGAACTATAACAGAAATGAAAAGTAAATTAGGAGTTAAGAAATGCAGATCTTTTACTGAAATGAAAGAAAATAAAGGCTTTTTGTTGAATCTACTTTCATTTTTTTACTGCATCTATAATTTGTATCTCTCCATGCTTCCAGTTCTTTCCAGGAGCAAGTTGAAAAGCGCAGATATGCAGCTTTATGAAGAAATCTGATCAGCCAGATAAGAATGATGGGCTTGCTTTATTTTTATTCCTCATCCAATTCATTTTTGGTCCTTATTTCCCCAAGAGAATAAAAAGGAGTTTTGTCCTTTCATCCTCAGCTAAAATCTCATGGCTTGTGCTGCCAATATTTTTGCAATGAAGATTCTTAACAAAGATGAATTAACTCCAACCCTGTTCTCCTTGATTTTTTGTCTCATTAGCTGCTTCTTTGCTAAGCTGAGAATCTTTCTGACCATTGATCTGAAAGAAGTGCATGATTCACAAAGTGCTGTATATTTGCCTTGAAGTGTACATATGAGAGTTAGTTCCTGGAGCAGCTAGTGACAGGGGTAGCACTATGAAAACGCTGGTTCTTCTGCCGAGTACATAGACACTGACACAAAGCACTGACTTAAGTTTGTGTACTTTCTTGTGCATCCAGCAGGTCAACCGTAGTGGAGTATCCATGCAGCTACTAGGTAAAAGGAGGCTGGGGACAGCAAGGTAAAGTGCAATGTAAAATGTAAATAAGGAAAAAGTCAAATATGAGTTCTTTCATGCTAATAATCTTTGCACAAAGTACCATAGAAAGAAAAGAATACCCTTGAAGTTTTATTTGTTTATTTTTTTAAAGTTCTTTTTTTTTTATAGAGGCATGTTTTATTTATTTGTTTGTTTGTTTATACATGCACTGGGTACAGTCAGAAGTGCGGGAGGGTGAGAGAATTCACCAGAGCCAGAGCGGGGAGCAGAGCAGGCAGAGGGACCGAAGTACACTGCTGAGGGGAGCAGCGGGCGGCAGGAGAGGTCTGCGTGTCCCGCAGCGCCACCGGGGAGGCCCCCCTTGAACTTTTAAAAGTAGACTTTCAATTCATTATTACAAGTTTTACAATAATGAAATATTTAACATTGTAAGGATTCTTTGCACTGAACATATAGGAAAGCAACTTTATAGAAAATAAAAAGCAATGCATTTTATATTTAGGTGGTGCTTTTTTTTTTTCATTGTGAGGAATACACTTTTGAGGAAAGATAAGATCCATGAATATGAGGCTAGAACAAACTAGCCTCGTATTTATCTGACAATTCATCAGAATACATAAAGAGCTCTTATTAATCAATAAAAGGTACACAAGTATAAAGAAAAATGTGTAAAAAAAATTGAACAAGCCCTTCAATAAAGGAAAACACTAAAGAGCAATAAATAATATGATAAAATGTTCAGAAACTATTAACAGGAAAATGCAAAGGAAAATCACCCTACTACATATGTTCCAATATAGATAACATTAAAATTTCTAGTCACACCAAGCTCTGGTCTTAATATGGAGCAAGATATATACCGCTGTTAAGAGTGTGAACTGGCACAAACACTTTAGAAAACTAAGTGTCTTTTAAACATTCCAGGTGTGCTTTATTACCTTATTTCATTTCTAAGAATATACTGAAAAGATATGAGATGCATATGTGTTCCCAAAGATACGAACAAAAATGTTCACAGAAATATTCAATGTAACTCTCCCAAACTGGAAATGACCCAATTTTTCCTCACCATTGGAGAAGATTAAATAGATGGCAACACAGCCTTAGAACATATATCAGTGAAAGGAAACAAACTTTGTGAAACGAGCTTGAAAAATTTGATAAAATTCTTTTCTTGAGAGAAAAGAAACCCAACTAGAAGAATATCTTTACATATAAAGTCTCAAAACACACAAAAACCCAATATACAGTAAAAGAAATCAAGATAGTGATTGTGTGCAGTTTGAAGTTGAGAGAGTGTCTGAAAAAAGATCCAAGACAGTTTCTGAGGTGCAGGCAATATTCTACTTATTTGAGAGTTGGTTCCAATAAAGTGTTTACTCTGTCATAATATATCAAGCTATCAAGGTATTATTTGACACCTTTCTGTATTTATATCACACTATAGTATTTACTTAAAATAAAATATAAAAATATGAGAAATTAATTAGAACTTTATTTATGAGAATATTAAGGACCTTTCTTCTAAAAGCAGTATTTTCAGCTGCTTGTTGAGATTGCATTAAAAAGAGCACAAAATAGGGAGTGAGGAGATTTAGGTGCTATCTCTGCTCGGATATAACTAGTTCTCTTACTAGAGCAAGTCATATAACCTTCATGTCATATAACCAGTCATAGTCTTCATGTCTTCTTTGGTAGATGAGGCTACTTGAGCTAATCTTTAATATTCTTCCCAACTCTAAATGTCTCAAGTTTCCCCCAATTTCTCTAACCAGACATATATCTATTACCTCAGACATTATATTATATCTATTATATAATATCAGACATATATCTATACCTCCTGTAAGAAGTATACCTTTCCTACTATCCTAGTTACAACAAAATCCAGATTACAGAAAGGAAAATCAGTGTTAAGAAGAGCATATAATATGGTATGTTGGCAAAGGATTCATTTACAAAAGCACATGATGTGTATGAGACACATGAAGTACAAAGATAATTATTTTCCCTCCCATTTGACCTTTTAAAATCATAAATATTATTTATAGAAACCCCTCCCCCCCATGCCGTTGATGTGCAAAGCATTTGTGACCTCTGCAAATTCAAGGCATGGAACTTTGAATGCTACTTTAAAAACCTATTAATGAAGACTACAAAGACATTTACCCAGGTTGTTAAAAAGAAAACTTTCTGGAAAAACTTTTAAAGCAGCCAGATAAACAACCTAATAAATGATAAAGGTCATGTTGACTATAGAACAGACTCCCTTTCTAATTTTTCGAAATAATCATTGCAGTCTGGCTGTTGTCTGATAAGAGAGTTAATTATCCCATATTTCATTTTTAAAGGCAACCTAAGATCTCAATTAAATGCTTGAGATGGGAAAAAGTCCCATATTGTGTTGTTTTTATCCATTTCTCTGTGACATGAAAACGACAATTTGATCAGAGAAAAGAGCTCCTGCTCCTTGTCCCCTTCTGAAGCATGCTCCCTGCTGGGGTCCACCTCTGAGTCCAAATTCTTGCAGTGACCTCACACAGTGGGAGGAAAGTGCTAATTAATTTCACTACTGTCATAAATTTTCAAAATGGCCCATTGTCTGCCACTACAATGTCCTGAAGACAAGGTCATTACTCCTATACATGGGGACTTGCTCTTTCAAATCTGAGCCAGTTTCTTGAGACCCATTAATGGGTGTGAAATGAATTTTACACATCACCAACCTACCTCACACATTTCCTTTTCAACCTTATTCCTTTAAAAATAATAATAAAGAGATATTACTCAAAAGGCCAGACTTTCAGCAACCGCCTAACCTTTCTCCCATCCTGCAGGACTCAGCATATTCATCCAGCCCTAAATTTAAGAAACTGCAGCTCTATTGTTCCTTGTTCTTCAATCAAATTCTTCATTAATTTTCTGTTCCTCCCTTTTCTTCCTAATTCCATTTTTTCTTTGCCTCATCAGCATGTCCTGTTATAAATGTTTTCAGTCTAAATATTGCAAAAATGAGGTTGGTCCAAAAAGACTAGGACACAATTACTCCATCAAGTTTAAGATGTCCTTACTAAGATCATTCCAACAGAGAGGGCAATTGTGGCAATATTAGCCAGTTGGGGGAGGAAATGCCTTATTTAATATTGCAGTTTTCAAATGTACTTTCATTTTTTTATAGCTACAAACCTCTACTGTTTATTTGTTATTATGCATTTTTTATTCATATATCCTGTTAACCTCAGCAACTGAAATAGCTATTGAGAGGCTGACTGGGAGTTTCTCATCACTTCTTTCAATCTATGTCTGCAGGGAGAAAGACTCACTCAGAGACACTGAATAAAAGAAACATCTGATATAAGCATTTCAGAAATTTTATTAAAGTCCACATTGTTTCACAATAGGAAAATACTCTGGACAAGAGTTTAATGCTGCTTCTAAAGACTTATTTACAGACTTAATGCTCATGTTAATGAGATTTAAAGCTGACTTGAAATTCATAGACATACCTAGTTCCACAACAAAATCTGTAAATAGAAAGTGTTAACAAAATGTAACACTAAGATGAATGTGTTGGATGTAATAAACAAAATAAAATATTCATGTTTTATGAAAAACAAGTATACTTTTTCCAAGGTTATGGATTTGCAGTAATTATGACATTTATAGAAAAGTAAACTCCCGGGAAAAAATAGAAAACTACTGATGGCCAACCCTGAGACAGAGCATTCAAGAATATTAATCCATCCTACCTTCATTCTGGCCTGAAAAGTGAGTGAAGTCAGGTCTTTCTGTGTCCTTAAACTGTGTCCTTAAACTTCTTATGTCACTAACTGTACTGGCCCATAAGATATCAGCATTTATTTTTTTTAAAAAGATTTATTTATTTATACAAGAACTGGGGTACAGTCAGAGGTGTGGGAGAGTGAGAGAATTCACCAGAGACAGAGTGGGGAGCAGAACAGGCAGAAGGACCGCAGTACACTGCTGAGGGGAGCAGCGGGCAAGGCAGGAGAGATCTGCTGTGCCATGGGGGTTACTCCCTGGCCAGCCAGGAATCGAATCCGCACTGCAGAGGCTGCCGACAGCTTCACAGCGCGGTGCTCAACTCGCTGTGCCACCGGGGAGGTCCAAGATATCAGCATTTCTGACAGTCCTCTCCAATCAGTTTTCAAGTGAGCATACTAAAGTAACATGTTGATTATTTTGAGTTGAAGAAACAGTCAATGGAGGAATGCTACTTTAAACTTCCTTTTCTCCTGAAAGCAGGAATTTCTTCTGACTCTCCTCATTCCTGCTTCCCCTCCCTTACCCCCAAAGCAAGATATAAATATCTATATAAAAGGTACCCTCCCTACACAGTGTTAGAAACACACCCTTGTTGACACCATTCTCTTATGGGAAGCTGTGTGAACACGTTCTGCTTACGTCACTAAATAAGTTGTCCAAACCAAAGTTTTCAAGAACATCTTTATTCTGTCTATTTTTCACAGACTTATTGCTTTTTGGTCTAAAAATTACATAAACTGATTATTTTGGTCATTCACTAGTTTCCTTATCTTTGAAACTTCCTAAGCAAGAAACTGAATTTGTATTTTCCATTGCTAATCTCTCTAATGACAATGTGTTATTGGGTCAGCCAAAGAAACCAAAGGAGGTGAGGAAGAGGGTCCCCTGAAAATTGACCCTACATTAACAATGTTGAAATTATTATGAGAGGCCAAGCATTTATAGGCAGATGAGGAATGAGAATAGGTAAGTGATTCAGACAGGATGAGCCTGAAAGCTGTGTAGAGTCACCTGTCTACCAGTCAAAGAGTGAGATAATCACTCAGCATGTTTGGTGGCCTGGGTGGCTGATGGATATCATTGTGGCAATGACTACCAATCAACCATTTCAAGAAGTAAATTGAGTTTAAGTAGCCAACCAGCACCGTGTGGATAATAGTCCTAAATCAAATAGTGAGTATAATTCAGTCATTAAGAGCACCACAGCCAATCAGATAGACTTCATTTTATCCCTAAAGATCCATTTTATGTTGCATAAGTAGTGCCTGAATTTGAGTTTCATCTTCTTTTATTTCTATTTCCCTGATGGAGGCACTAATGAGCTATAAAAAGAGCTAAGAGGCAGGCAAAATAAGGGTGGAAAAAATAAAGGACAATGACAATCTACAAGCTAAAAAATTACTCCCACAAAAATCAAGAGTTGGTGATGCTGTGAAATAACATTATTTCCAAAAATAGTTCTTTCAAGCATATTGGAGAATAGAAAGAATTCCATAAGGTCTTTGCCAGAAAACTCATGTTTCATGTAACTTTGATTTTGACAAAGGAACACGGTCCATAGAATGGCTAAGTGCAGCCTGGCTAAGGGATCTTGCATTGGAGGGCATGTATTTTCAGAAGAACCTAAAATGTCCAAGGGTTCAGATGTGAAAGAACTTGTGCAATAGGCTGCAGAAAAAACATTGCAAAGAGCTACCAAATGTCAACTAGATCATGGGAAACCGGAGCATGAAGAATAAAAATTAGACTGGAAAAGAAATTTGATTTTCAAGACTATTCTACACCTAGTGCAATGCTGGGCATTGTCATGTTTGTTATTTTATTTAATCCTCCAAACAATCCACCTAGTTCATTATTGTCCTCATCCTTATGGACATGACAAATTGAGACTCAGAAAGCAATCAACTTACTCAAGATCACAATCGGGATGTGTAAGAGAGAGAGAATTTCTAATAACAGAGGTCTTATAACTCTTTATTTCAGATGATTTTCCCAGATATAAAAGTAAATAAAGAAGGGGAAGGAATTGGGAGGAGGGAGGCAGATAACATGGGTATAATGAGTTTTCCTGTATATTTTAGTTATTTTGTCTAATAAAGTAAGTCAAAAAATCATTTGCACAGTAAATTAGTTTTAATTAAAATGAGTTCACAAAAACTAATAACAGGATTAGAAATGGGCTTTGGACTTGTAATAAACATTTCTCCAAACAAGACATAAAAAAACCAAGAGGTATATGAAAAATGCTCAAAATCACTAATGATTAGAAAATGCTAACCAAAATCACAGTGATATATCACATGGTTAGACTGGCTATTATACAAAAAAGATAAAGTTTTGGCCAAGATTTGAAGAAATTGGAATTCTTTGTTAACTAGAAATAAAATCTCAATGATAATTAGATAATAAAAGTGATGATTTGATCCTGAGAAGCTATCTGACAGATACCACTCTGTGAGAGCTGTTGCAACAGCCACAAGTTTGAATTCAGTTTTCATAGGTAGGAAGAATGAGTCATTGACATTAAAAAGAGGGACTTCTAGTTTTAAGATGTCCTGAGCTGAAGATAAAGGCAATGCAAGATTTATTCACTTCTTTTCAAAGAATGCACTGCCGAGATGCAAAGGCGGGTACCTATTGCTATAGCTCCTTGGCCATCAGTGCATGTGAAAAGCCTGGCTTTACCTTCAGGAGCAGATTCCTGCAGAGGCTGCAGGGTAGAGCCTGTTCCGACTTTAAGGCTCCAAAGATAGATTTACTGCTTGGGACATGGGGGAAGGGGAGTGTAAAACACAGAAAATTTTACACTGCGTTAACATCTTGCACACTATTGAGAGAATGAAAAATGATGCAGTCATTATAGAAAATACTATGGAGTTTCCGCAAAAAATTAAATGAACACATAATCCAGTAATTCCCACCTCCCTATCTAGAAGAATTGAAATCAAGATTTGAAGAGATATAGTCATTCCAATGTCACTGTAGTATTATTTACAAGAGCCAAGATGCAAAAACAACATCAATATTCATTAACAAATACTGGATAAAGAAAATGTAGTGTGTACATAAAATGGGGTACTACTACTCAGCCTTTCAAAAAGATGCAAATTCTGCCATGGGGGACAACATGGATGAAACTTTAGGACATTAAACTAAGTGAAATAAACCAATCACAGAAAAACAAACATTGCATGATTACACATATATGAGGTATCTTACATAGACTAACAGCAGAATAGAGGTTACCAGGAGTAGGGGCATGGGAAAAAGGGGGATTACTAATCAACAAACAAAACATTTCTGTCTGCAAAATGCTAGAGATCTGATGCACATTACTCTATCTATAAAAACAATGATATGTTAAACACTATTTTAAGAGTAACTCTCATATTAAATGTTCTTACCACAATAAAGTAAAAAATATACTTACATCTATTCATTCATTTATTCATTCAACCAACATTTATTGAATCTCTACTAGGCACCAGACATTGTGCAAAGGAAGATACAATGCAGTCAGGATGCCTGGCCTCATCCAGCTTCTTAAAATCTACCAAGTAGGTACTCAAGCACTTAGAAAGAGGGCCATTTGAAGCAATTACCTTTGCAGATATTTAGACTAAAAAATAATCCTGAAAAAACTAGAAAGATGAAGTTTCACAACAAAGCATTAAACAGATGGCTGTTAATAAGCACGCTATCTAAGATTTGATCTTATGGCAACTGAAAAGATATGGAAAACATCTGCAAGTGATTTCAAAGTAATAAAAACTGTTCTTGTTGAAAGATCTTCCATAAATAGCTAGATTGCCTCCTCACATTGGCAATGCAAAAAGCTCTCTGTAGGATTATGTTCTTTTGTTACTGAATTTTATGAAGGATTGCATCTCCAAAAAGAGAGTCATTTATTAATTATAGCCAAATCATTTTGTAATACCTGTCACCAGTACTCTAAATTCTTTTTTTAAAGATTTATTTTTTTATTTATACAATAGCTAGGGTACAGGCCAGAGGCATGGGAGGGTGAGAGGATTTACCAGAGACAGAGTGGGGAGCAGAACAGGCAGACAGACGGAAAGCACTGTTGAGGGAACAGCAGGAGAGACAGGAGAGGTCTGCCGTGCCATGTAGGTATCTCCGTGGTGGGCCAGGATCGAACCCGCACTGCAGAGGCTGCAGACAGCTTCACAGCGCTGCACTCAATCTGCAGCACCACTGGGGAGGCCCCTAAATTCTAACAATTGAATCTTAAAAATCTATCTGGGTCACTTTAATGAGGAAAACTCTCCTTGAAAGAATTTTGGTGGTTTTGTTCCTGCGAGTGAGGAAGGAGACCAGAAAAGAAAGTTGGCAAAGAATAACAATGTATACAAAATGTTTTCGAGCAAACATGTCAGATATTCAGTTTTACGTTTCTATGTACTGCAAATTTAAACCCTTTTAAATTCCCAAACCTTTATTAAATTTGCCACATATTCAGAGACTTGACATGTGTATATGCCTATTGGTATAAAAGTATGTAATCACAAAGTGCTCGGCTGTCATTCTTAGATCAACTTGAGGAGAAATAAGTGCCATGACTCACAAAATGACAGACTGCAATGAAGGTAAAATGTCAAGGCCTCAGAGTTCAGATGACATCACACACACAAACACACACACACACCACACATATATCTGCACCACACCAAACACTACACACACTACATACACATATACACACCCTCCACACACATAATTCTCTCTCTCCCACTCTACTTCCAGAAACTTACAGAAATAAAACATTGGCCTTTATCAAGTAAATATATTCAAATCATACTTGTCTAGACCTATTCTAACTCCTAAGGATTTAAGTTGCTCAAGAAATAGTTGAAGAGAGTAAAAACAGTACTTAACATTTGTTAAGAGCCTGCATTATTATTTAATTCTCAGAGAAGATGTATACAGTCAGTTGCATTGCAGCTACTTTACAGAGAAGAAAACTAAGATTTAGTACTTTATTAAGATCACTCAACTAGACTGAGGCAAGGAGGAATTTTATCTTAGCTGTGCTCCAAAGACTTTCGAAATAACTCTGCTTAGTCTGAGCAAGAAAAGATTGGAGAAACATAATAGTTTTCTTTATGTTATTGTGATTTATTATATAAAAGACCATCTATAAACAAAAGGGACAAATGTTCTCTCCTATTCAGACACAGATCTGGGAACAATTAATGAGCATTTTAGGAAGGAATTTCATCTCTAAATAAGTGATTCCAGCAACTAGATGTGCCCAACAGGGGAAATACTGGGACATCAAAGCAGAGGTTGAGTGAAGGCATGACTGAAACAACCATACAAGGCATGTTGGATGATCTTCTAATGGGGTGACTGAAGAACTGGTGAAATCCAGGCTCCATTAAAGTCTAAGATTCTAAAACTGAAAATCTCCATATGAAGTAAATTTTCCTTATTTTTTTCCTCCCCAAGGTCTCTACATGGAAGGTTAGAGAGTTCTTTGATCATTAAACATTTGGTGGTAGCCCAAATTTTGACTTCTGATTTTCTCAAAGTTGCAAATGTTATTACCAAAATCCCATTTTATTATTTTTACTCCAGGAGGAAACAATTTCTGATGAGTAATATGCTCTCTCTCTCTCTCTCTCTCTCTCTCTCTATATATATATATATATATATATATATATATATATATATATTTTTTTTTTTGCTAGTAAGATCACCTCATCCCTGAAGGTGTTTAATTTTCCATCAGTCAATCCTTGTTTCAGAAACCAGTCCCTATGATTTTTGGACTAGAATCAAATGCCTGAGTCCAAGAGAAATTTTATATATCTTTATGGTATAAGAATTCTTAAGTAACCATGATCTATGCAGTTGAAGGTGGCCTTAAAATTAATGAAGCATGAGATAGCTCTTAGAAAAAAATCCAGTCTCTCTTGGATTGTTCTAGATGAACATAAAATTTTGTTCAACCATAAAATGACTATGCATAGATCCAACCTACTCAGACTTTCTTCTCAACCAAAAAACATTAAAGGAATTTTTCAGGATCATTAAAAGTATTGGAAAGGGGGATAAAAGCATGATTTTCTTTCAAATACACGTTTTCCGATCATTTCTGGATCAAGAAAAGTCATACACTGAGTACTCTTCTGTACCTATTTCTGCCAAAGAAACAAGCAAAACACATCCAACAATCATGTGCACATATGTGCATGCACATGTGTATTCCTTGTAAGGTTTTTATTGTGGATTCTATTAGTATTTAATGAATTTTCTACGTTGTGCCTTTTATAGCTGGATCATAAATGTCATTGATAGATATGGAATTGAGGTCAATTTTGCTACCCTGTGTAAGAAACTCAGC
The DNA here is from genome assembly GCF_014898055.3 of Talpa occidentalis. Classification (NCBI taxonomy): domain Eukaryota; kingdom Metazoa; phylum Chordata; class Mammalia; order Eulipotyphla; family Talpidae; genus Talpa; species Talpa occidentalis. The sequence goes on along the minus strand of NW_023605194.1, from coordinate 98,524,366 downwards.
CATACCCTAAGGGTCATCTAATGCTGTTCTTTATGGTTTGTTCAGCAAAACTTTGAAATAAGACATTCATCTCTCTGGAAGTCACCATTTGGGGCATGAAGACTTACTTTTTCATTACCAGCAAGGGTACAGTTCTGGGAATGTTGTTTTTTGCTAAGTACAGTAAACTCTTCATGGTCTACTGCATTTTTACATGGCGTCTTCTCACAATATTTTCTGTAGGTCATCTATTCACTGCTTTCTATAAAAATTCAGAAAATAGCTGTCAGCAATCAACTGGAAGTTTCTGATTAATGGGGAAATTGAGTCATCCATGACTGGCCTATTCATCTTTTAATATATTGCTAACAGAAAAGAAAAGCATCTTTTTTCTTTTTTATAATTTTTTAAATTTTATATATTTTTACATCATTTTTCATTTTTGCACAATGTATGCATTTTCATCTTGCTTATAGTCCCCATAGAATCCCCACCCCCTCTTGTTTTGATCCTACTCCTTCTTCCCGCTCTGTAGTGTGTCTCTGGTTTATAGTTGCTTGTTGATTTTAATTTTTACTTTATTATAATTAGTCTTTTTCCTGGTCCCTTATTTAGGTTTTCTAAATTCCTGCTATGAGTGAGACCATCCAGTATTTTTCTTATTCTTTCTGACTTATTTCACTAAGCATGATCCCTTCCAGCTCCATCCATGTTGCTGCAAATTGCATGTGTTTATCTTTTTTGAATGCTGAGTAATATTCCATGGTGTATATGTACCACATCTTCTTGATCCAGTCATCTATTTTTGGGCATTTGGGTTGTTTCCAAAGCTTAGCTATTGTAAATAGTGCTTCTATAAACATAGGGGTGCAGGTGCCCTTTGGAATTAATGTTTCTGTGTCCTTTGGGTAAATACCTAGGAGTGGAATTGCTGGATCATATGGAAGCTCCATCTTTAGCAGGTTGAGGAATCTCCACACAGCTTTCCATAGTGGTTGGACCAGTTTGCACTCCCACCAGCAGTGCAGGAGAGTTCCATTTTCTCCACACCCTCGCCAACATTTGTTGTTGCTAGTTTTTTTTAACATGTGCCATTCTCACTGGTGTAAGATGGTATCTCATGGTAGTTTTGATTTGCATTTCCCTGATTACAAGTGATGGTGAACATTTTTTCATATGCCTGTTGGCCATTTGCATTTCCTCTTCAGAGAAGTTTCTTTTTAGCTCTTCTGCCCATTTTTTGACTGGATTATTTACTTTGTTTTTATTGAGTCTCATCAGCTCTTTGTAGATATTTGTGATCAGTGTTGTGTGCAAAAATTTTCTCCCAATCGGTGGGTCGTCTCTTTGTTTTGGTTACTATCTCCTTTTCTGTACAGAAGCTCTTTAATTTGATGCAGTCCCAGCTGTTTATCTTTGCCTTCACTATCACTGCTTTGGGTGATGTGTTTTTAAAATGTTACTGAGGTGTACGTCATGCAGTGTTTTGCCTATATTTCCTTCTATATATTTTATGGTTTTAAGTCTTATGTCTAGTTCTTTAATCCATTTTGAGTTGGTTTTTGTGCATGGTGTGAGGTAGTGGTCAAGCTTCATTCTTTTGCATGTAGTGACCCAGTTTTCCCAGCACCATTTATTGAAAGAATTTTCTTTACTACATTGCATAGTCTTTGCTCCTTTGTCAAAGATTAGTTGACTGCACATTTGTGGGTTTAATTTCTGGATTTTCTATTTGGTTCCATTTGTCTGTTTGTCTGTTCTTGGTCTAATACCATGCAGTTTTGATTATTATGGTTTTGTAGTATAGTTTGAAATCTGGGCGTGTGATGCCTCCATTCCCTTCTTTTTTTTTTCAGGAAAGATTTGGCTATTCAGGGTGTTTGGTGGGTCCATATGAATTTCATCAATCTTTGTTCTATTTCTTTGAAGAATGTTATTGAAATTTTTATTGGAATAGCATTGAATCTGTAAATTGCTTTAGGTAGGATGGGCATTTTGATAATGTTAATTCTTCTAGCCCATGAGCAGGGAATGTCTTTCCATTTCTTTGTGTCTTCCTCTATTCTAAAAAAAGCAGCTTTAATAATCTTTGATTGTGTGTATAAGGGAAATAATGCAGTATCTCTTGATTGATCGTCTAGCTTGTGGACTTCAAATAATCCGATGTTTATTTAGCCATCTATTAAACATCTTAAATTGTTAAATATTTTGAACAAGCATTTGTTAATGTTTTTAATTTATATCACATCATTTACTGAGCATATAATATAGAACACATATTATAGAATAGTCTTAGGGTTTGAAGTGCATTATGGGGTTTAGTTCCCATTATAATTTAGAGAAAAAATAGTCATATCATTTACACCCACTTTATAAATGAGAAAAATGAGGCATAGTCAACTGCTGAACATTCTCAAAGTCCATAGCTAGAAAGAAACACAACACTTGTAGCCACAGCTAAGTATTTTCATATTACTTTTCCTAGTATGTTGTGGATTTTAAAACCAACTTCCTAATCATAAATAAGAAAAAAATCAGCTATCAACAAGATGAGTAATTAAATACATACTTGGAATTTTTTTGACAAGGCCAATTATTATGACCATATAAAGTTAAATATTCACATCAATGTAAGGATTTAAGCATGAGATTTAAAAGGGTGTGTGCAATAAATTAAAACTATGCAAAGTAGATATCTTAAGGAAAATAACTGAAAGAGAATATTAATTAAAAAACTATGTGGATAACATTATTTTGGTGATTTTAATTAAAAAATTCCCTATGTCATTATGGTATTATTTACATAATGAAAAATTAACTGATTGATCAAATAAATAAAATAACTTTCAACATAATACTTAGGTATAAATATAAAAAAGTATATGACCTCTATGATGAAAGTTATAAAACTTTGAGGTAATAAATCAAAGAAATAATATATCAAATGGAAAGATGGTCCATGTTCATTGTTAGGAAGACAATATTGTAAAGATATCAATTATTCCAAACCTATTACTATACAAACAAATTGGTTCTAAAGTTGATAAGGAGAAGCAGACTCGGAATAGGAGATAAGTGGATTAAGAAGTCATGATTTGGGCCTCCCCAGTGGCTCAGAAGGTTGACTGCAGTGCTATGAAGCTGTCTGCAGCCTCTGCAGCACTGATTCGATTCCCAGCTGATCAGGGAGATACCCACATGGCATGGCAGACCTTTCCGGTATTGCCTGCTGCTCCCCTCAGCAGTGCTTTTGGTCCATCTGCCTGTTCTGCTCCCCACTCTGTCTCTGGTGAAACCTCTCAACCTCCCGCACCTCTGGCCTGTACCTCAGCTCTTGTATAAATAAATAAATCTTAAAAAAAAAAAGAAGTCATGGTATGTTTACAGAATGTAATACTACTCTGCTATTTAAAAAAAAAAAAACTCTTGCCATTTGTGGCAGTACGGATGGAACTGGAAGGAATACTAGGCAAAATAAGTCAGAGCGAGAAAGACAAATACTATATGGTTTCACTATATGTGAAATACAGAAAAACAAAACAAAGGATCAGATAAAACCAAAAGAATAACAAACCTCTAAACACTGGAGTAATTTTTAAATTTTTTTATATGTTCAAATTTTTTCTATTGCAGTAACATTGTTTGACAATACTGTATGTGATTTAGAGATACAGGATCAAGCCTTTTGTATGTTACCATGTCATATCCAGAACCAGAGAGCTGCAAATTCTCCACATCTCAGAAAACATACCTTTTTTTCTATCTATCTGTCTATCTATCTATCTATCTATCTATCTATCTATCTATCTATCTATTTTTAATTGTATTTTTTTTTTACTGAGGTAGCATTAGTTTACAGCACTGTATTATGATTCAGAGGTATAGGTTTACACTTCCTCAGATATGCTCACACCATATCCACCACCAATGTACCCTATAATCTTCCATTATAATCCATTGAACCCCCTTCTTAATAAAATCAGACTTCCATTGCAGAAGAATACTATCATAAGATGAATCAGCTCAGGGTACAGTATAAATATGGGAAAAGTCACCTCTATTGAAAGAGAAAAATGTTGCTTCAAGTTGGGCCATGAAAGGATCTTTCACTGTGTAATTTTACACATATGGCTGAACATAACTCAATACAATTAATATTTTTTCACCAAAACCTAGAAGAAAAAGGAAAAGAGAAGGAAGAGTAGAATTTGCATCTGAGTATGCCAGCAAGACTACATTACATGAAATCCTGAATGCTCTTAATTGCAAATATATTTATTTTAGATTCAAAGGTATGTGGTCACTGATCAGATGAATGTCTGGTTGCACACTCCCACTCAGACAATGCCTCATGCTGAAACCAGCGCATTTAAGCCACAGTCACTCCACATGCTCCCAAGCTGTCCAAGACATTTGTGGTTGAAACAATAATAATGTCTTCATAGCAGTAAGCTTGCCCCCATTTCTTTGCAAAATACTTAATAACTCTTCTCAAATTAAGTCAGTTCTGTTTCCTAGATTTCATAACAAAGAAATAATAATATTTGATATAACTCTAAGCCGTGGTAAGCTTACAAAATGTTTTATGCTCATCTTCCCATTTGGGGATCACAATCACCTTTCTAAAAAAGTCAGAATCTCTACTATCCCCATTTCCATAGAATAAAGAAACACACCTAAAAGGATCTAAATGCTATTTTTGCGTAACAAGTGAGTAGCAGAACTATGACATAAAGGTAGGTATCCTGACTTGAGAGCCAACCTTTTAAAATTGTTATGGTGAAAATCCATAATGGACTTAAGAAAATCATAGAACAGGGCCTCCCCTGGTGGTGCAGGCAGTTGAGTGCTGTGCTGTGAAGCTGTGCGCAGCCTCTGCAGTGCTGGTTTGATCCCGGCTGGCCTGTGCGGGTCCCACATGGCGCGGCAGACCTCTCCTGTCTCACCCACTGCTTCCCTCAGCAGTGTATTTCGTCAGTCTGCCTGTTCTGTTCCCCGCTCTGTCTCTGGTGAATTCTCTCACCCTCCCACACATCTGGCCTGTACCCTGGTTCTTGTATAAATAAATAAATAAATAAATAAATAAATAAATAAATAAATCTTTTAAAAAAAGAAAAGAAAAAAAAATTCACAGAACAAAGATACTTCAGGAAAAGCAGTATGTTGTGATCTGTAGCTATTATATTCTTTCATTTCTCAACAGCTGTAAATAGCTTTATCTTATTCCACAAAAGCAGCATTTTATCATTTTTTCCCTCTACATACTACATGTACTTGGTAATTAGAAATTTCATATTTGAGACAATTAACCTAATAAAAACCATTTCAGCCCTAATTTAAAGTTTAGAAGGCACGGGATAGGGTTCTAACATCATTTTGCGTGTTTAAAGTTTCATAGAATTGACCTTAAATGACCAAATGAATCTCCCAGCACATAGAGATCTAGAAGAGTTCATTAGAGCAGACATGTGTAACAGTTACTAAAGTAACATTTTTAATAACTAAAGCTTATATGATTTTAAGTCACTTTCTTTTACTAAAATGACCAATTAGAAGGCAGCAGTCTATTTTATCAAGTTGAAATCATAGGCCACATTCTTCTTTTTTAATGAAAAGTATAAGATGGGGCTTAAATTTGAGTTTAATGGTCTGCAAATTACCTCCTGATTTTGAAACACTGAAGGTTAGCTGAAGATAGCATAGGTGTATTATAAAAACTGGTTTTACTACCTTCATACCACCAGAATACCAGGGAGGATGGGCAACTATAACTATGAAGAATAAAAGATACCAATATACTACAATCACACTCAAAATATTATTTTTATATTCAAATAGCAAGTATTATTGCCAGATGGAAGTATATATTTGTAATATATCTATATATATATTTATACATATAGTGTGTATGTTTATACATATAGTGAAAGAGAGAGAGAGTGGAGAATATATGAAAGGTCTAAAAAAAAGAATTAATGTAATCAATTATCCAGTCACTGTAAAATACTTAAAAACATCTGGTTGTTTTACTGAACCTTCATTTTTTATCCGGATATTTACTTTACATAGTTCCAGCTACAATTTGACAATTCTAATACGTAAAATTTTGAAAGGCAATCAGAAAATAACAATACATAAAAATTTATATACAAGCGTTCAAATGGGATCAAATTATAATCAACTTTATTCTTGTTAGAGTTAACTTCCTCTTTGGGGTGACAAAATATCACAGCACCAATGTTCCAGTGCCAGGTCCTCTATTTCCTAGCTATGGGAATCTTGGCAAGCTGTGAAATGCAAATATGAATGTGTCTAAGATTGTTGTGAGGATGAGGTAGGTTAATATATGTAAGGCACTTAAAACAATGGATCATTATTTACTGAGGAAAATAAACTGTACAATCTAAATGTAGGAAATGACCCACTTAGGGATATTTATAGATTTTTTACAAAAATAGAGAATTATCCATAATTTTTTAGCAACTGAATATTTTATTATGCATTTTATCAGGGCTTCTCTTGTATCAGTTTTGTAAAAGTACTTTGGAAATTTGACTTCCTGGTGGGAATAGCACCCATATTCTTTCAGTAAATAACTTGTGTACTTTAATACACATATAGAAGATTACATTGTAGCTAAAGAGAGAAGTTGTTGTTTCCTTAGGTCAAACTCTTTTAGGAAAAAAAAGGAAAAGGATAATTAACAGGATTTATTGTATCTATTGCCCTTAGGTTCCCTTCGATGGGTTTGAATCACAAGGATGACAAAAGTAAGGGCTAGGAGATGATAAAATTGTCACAAAATACTTGATGAGGTTCTACTTGAAGAATGACAACCAGAACCTGAGTAACTTTGGAAGAAACTCTCAGCACATTCTCCATCCCTCTCACAGAAGCCAGTGCCATGCTAAGAATCCATGCCCTTGGCAAGGACTGTGATATTTCCACCAGGAACTCCATCAGCTGTGTCAGCAGAGTGACTTACACACACTGGACATCAAAAATGGTAGCGGCTACTCATGTACTACAGGTGATTCAGTGGCACAAGACTGGTTTATAGACATACTTGGGCTATGTCTTTGGGGATTTCCAATAAAAGCTGAGAAAGGTTTTGCAATGCTATTTGAACATGAAGGGTATTATTGAGAAGCATCAGAATTGGGGTAAAAAAATAAAAGTGATTTTACTTGTGCACCAAAGCTACATTTCCTAGAGAACTTTGGGATTGTGTATGGTTTCACACAATTGATTTGGGTGTCTTGTTTAGAGAATATAACCATACACTGTCAAATAAATCATAAATCAATAGTCCCAGTGGTTTAGAACTGGGAATGTAACTAGTACCTAAAGGAAAACTAACAGAAAAAAGAATAAAATTAATTCACACATTTTTAATTGATGGAATTTTTTAAATATAAGAATTAAAAAATTAAAAGTTACATGTTATCTTCAATAGCAGACACTGTAAAGAAATGCTAAAACAGAAAATTAGAGTTACTTAATGAGGCAAATAATTGATAATTATTATCTTCATAACAATTCACTTAAGATATGAGTTAAGAATCAATAAGTTTTAAAAACATTAAAATTGATTTTAATTTTAAAGGAAGTTGCATTGTAGCACATTCATACCTAACGTGCTAGATATAAAATCAAATCACAGGAAAATTTTCCACAGCCCTTCAAAATCTCTGTGCAAGACATTCCATTTTCATTCATTAAGAAATAACAGAACTAGAGTAACCTCCTTTCACCTAAAATAACTATAAAAGACTAGAAAAAATAAGTGAAACACTAGTTCTTTCCAAAGTAGGACAAAAGACAGTGTGGAAAGAAAAAAAAAAAAACAAGGTGAGGCCTGAAAATGCCCCAGTTTGCTCCTTGGAGAGCGCACAGTCTGCAGAACAGGAAGGGAACCCAGGCAGCCCACAGGTTATCCTGAGTTGAGAAAATATGGTTCAGAATCCAAGAAGCCAAAATGGTCAGAATTGTTAAGACAAAGAACTGACCTGGAAGATGCTCTTCTAAGTGCCTTGCTTCCCTGGCTGGCAAGTTGGTGTTGACTTTAAGAGGAACTTAGTTTTTCTAAATGGGGTCACGAGGCTGCAGTTGAAACCGGATCCTTGCTGCACAAGGCAAGGGGCAAAACTGGCTCTGGCTGTGGGATGTGTCAGCTTTGTGCCAGCCACCAGCTCTCCCAGTGAGTCACACTGGAGGGCTGCCCAGCTGCCCCAAAAGCAGTAATTTCCCTCCCTGCTGCTCCTGAATGTGCAAGCAGGGTCTGCAAGTCACTCTACAGAGCACACAGCCTGTGGGCAGCCCCTCCCTGGTGCAAGCCAGCTCTGAGTGCCTGCGCCCCAAGTCTCCAGCGGCAGAATGCCCAGAAGCACTGCCTGTGAGCAGCACCCAGGTCAACCTGCAGAGGAGGCTGCTGGAACATTTAAAGCGAGGCCCACCTCAGAGGGCTGGGCTTGATGGCTGCCCTGGTGTTGGGCTCCCGTCCCAGAAGCGCTATGCTTGTGGGCAGCAAAAGGGCAGCAGGTGGCAGCAGTTGGCAAGATTGTTACTGGTCATCACCATGGCCTCACTGGTGCTCACACCACCGCAGAGGCCACAGTGATTGCAGATGAAAGTGGTTCCCCTGCCACGCTGCCCCAGGGCATACACCCCCTCTGGGGCTACAGTGACAAAGTTGCCCTGTGAGGGAGCATGCTACAGCAGAGGAGGCAACAATGAGCTCAGGGCCGTGGTTCAGGAATGCAGGGAAAATCTGGAGTGCAGGCAGTAAAGGCCTTTGAAGACCTGGACCAACATGGCAGGCTCCAAATGGAGCCCACCCTGCAGCAGCAGAGCTCAGAAAGCCAACGCGGGCAGAACCATTAAGGCAGAGAAGTGAACTGGAAGATGCTCTTCTAAAGTACCTTGCTCACCTAGCTGGCAGGTTGGTGCTGACTTTTGGTAGAAGGAACTCAGTTTCTCTAAATATGACTTGGGGTTGCATGAGGCTGCAGTCAAGTTTCTGGCCCACAGAAATGGTCAAAGGCAACAAATGGTTATTGTTTTGATGTGATTTGTGGCACAGCATTAGTTGATGCCCAGAAAAGAAGATATTTCATTTAATCCTATTTAATCCTGGATAATGGAAAGCTTCTGTAATGGAAGAGTAAAACTGCAGCCCAAGAATGGAAGCTAAAGGGTCAGTTCTCACTCTTCTCTTTGGGGCTGGTTTTGCTGGTCATTTAGGGGTCCAGGTTCAGGGGAAAAAGCAAATTACTGGATATTTAATGGTCAACATTTATGTTTAGCATAGAGAAATGAATATTCAATAGAGGTATATTGGGTATTAAAAAAATAGAAATCATAACTATGAACTTGAATGAGTGTGAAGATTAGTTGACACAATACAAAAAATGTGAAACTATGTGTAATATTGTTTCAAATGGTGTATAATACTGTCCAGAGGATATGGAAATATCGTAACTTATATAAATTGTACGAAATTTTATGAAGAGGATAATACTTGAAATTTCTTGAAGGTAAACATGATAGTGAGAAGATAAAACAAGTTAACTGGAGTTTAAATACCTACTATTTTACATGAACAAAATTTATCTTTAGTCTATAAATAATAAAGGAAAACATGGAGAAGCTGAAATGGAAAATAATATAGACAGTTATTCAAAAATGTTTAGTTCATTTGGGCAAAGAGCAGGGTAAGATATTTAAACTGAGTCCAGAAGGTCCATAATAATCTCATTTAAGTTGTCAAGTGTACTGGTTCTATTATTTTCATCATATCCTACAACTCCATTCTTAATCCCAATACATCCCCAATCCCAATTCAGTCTTTGTCATTTAAATTAAAATAGCACAAATATAGTTTATCTAGAAACATAGCTCCCACAGTTTGTTTCCTAAACAAAGAACAAAAACCAAAGGAAATAGGTATAAAAACAGATGCAAAATATGCCAAACTTTTCCTAAATTTGATGTAAGTTTAATTTTGTTTTTGATAGACTCTCTGGTTTTGCTCAAGTAACTTTGTTGACCCGTGCTTATTTATTTACCCCAAAAGTATGTTACATTCTTAATAGTAAACTCAAATGATCAACAGTATTTCTCAAAAAAAGGAATTATCATTAGGTTTTTTTTTCAAGATCAAAGAGGTCAATTCCAGTGAAAGTTATCCCAATGACCAAGATGCAAATAAGAGTATCAATAATTAGAGAAGTTCTTACAACACTAGCCAATTCTTAAATTAATGAGCTGGATAATTCATTCCGCTTAGTAGACTTTTAGACTGTAGTGATCTAAATTGATCATTTCTATCTTTTGGCATTGACAAATCAGTTACATTTATTTTCTAATCTCTTCACTAGACAGTTTTAGACTTTCTTATAATTTGTTAAATGAGCAGAATAATGGTAGATTGGTTTTCTTTTACTTCCCACCAACTAAACTTAATATATCTTCACAAGATCCCAGGAAACAAATTTATAAATAGCTGTTGTTGTAAAACTAATTCTATGAAACTTTTCTCCTGGGAATTTAGCAAAGAGAGACTTTGAAAGCTTAGGGATTTTTAAGGAGATTTTTCTCACTTTAGGTAGTTTAATACAATCTAGAATTTGGCAAACTACACCTCACAGGCCAAATCCAGCCCACCACTTGATTTTGTAATAAAGTTGTACTGGAATAAGCCATGTCCATTTGTTTAACTATGGCTACTTCTGTGCTAGAAGAGTAGAGTTGAATAGCTGTGGCTAAGACCACATGACCTTTTAAGCCTAACATATTCACTGGAGAGTCCTTTACAGAAAAAGTTTTCTAATATCTAGCATCACAAAAGTAAATAAGGAGGCTTGGTATTGAGTTGAGGTAAGAAAGAGATCAGCACTCAATTTCAAGAGCTGAGTGTATTCTCATTGAGTTGCACCATGTGAAACATTAAGGTGACAAAACTGAGAATAAAATACCCAACTAAACTCTACTCAAAAAATAGGTTTTGCCCCCCAAATGTAAGAACTATAAAATAGAAATGATTAAGTGGCATGGAAAAAAATAAAAAATAAAAATTTGAGAAAAAAAGAGTAGATTTGGAACTTTGAAGATTTCCACTTTGAAAACCACTCTCTTTGAACACCAACTTGATAATATATCAGTTCAGTTTTAATGCGTCTAACTGCTTATAGCAATCATATTAAATAGCAAGTATAGATTCATAGCTACTGGGCATGTACATCATTAAAAATGGTAAAGTTTAGTCAGATAATGCCTGAGATTTGCAGCTTTACCAAACTCTGGTTCACAGCAAGTAGTTCCTATCAAAACTATTCATTATTAAAAGACAAAGTAGAAGTTGGTTAACCAAATCTTTGGCATCTAGTGGTTCTATTCCAAATCATTTTTTGGAAACCAACATTTATATGGCAGATTTGTCTACCTGTAAAGGCAAACTTGGGCTCAAGTTCTATTAAAGAATGAGTTTGTGATTTCAGGGGAAACACAGGTTGAAATCTTTGCTGTTAGCACTCTACACTTAAGTCCAGGAAACCATAGGCTATTGCACAATGTTGGGGTGCATTGCACTCTTCTAAGTATATTCAAAGCCACTGGAAGAAGAATTATTAAAACAATTCACTGAAGACACAATAAATACCACATGCATATCTTGTTTCATTTCAAATATGCTCACCTTAATTTAAAAATTCTAAGTCATATTTTAATTGTCTTGGCATTTCTGTATACTCTAGTGTTTGTTGAAATGTAAAAGATGGTCAGACTATGGAAATAGTAACAAATCAATGCAAGTGGAAAAAGAAAAGCCACAACCTCGGCCCTAGTTCAGCTTATCACTTTCCTAATAAGGCTTTTTAAACCACTTTCTATTTCTGGTTTTTTTGTTGTTCCGTTTTTTTTTTTTAATGGAGATACTGACAGCTCGTATACTGCTATTTGACACTTACAGTGGAAGCAAGAAGAAATTTGTAAAAAATAAAAATGTTTTCATTTATTTCAAAGCAGCAGGTGTTAACTTAAGCTTCCAAAGCCATTTGGAAAACATGTCTTATGGAAGTCTACAAAAAATCCTGAAAATCACAGTGTAATAATTTTCTATTTACTTCACACAGTTAAAACAAATTCAAATGCCTCAACATGGGTTATGAATGCACTGGGCTAAGAACCAGGAAATCTTCACTTTTGCCTCAGCTCTGATATTATTTGATCCTCTTGTCACTTTACCTCTCTGCTCTCAGATCTGTTCTTTGCTGATTGCTAAGGTGCCTCCCAACTCCAGAAGGTTGCATTTGTACTTATACAATGTTAGTGTGGGATTTCGAAAATACAAACCTAATGTGATCTCAGCTAATCCTCCACAGAGCACAAAGCAGATGCTGTGTCTGTAATTACATTACTTCACTAGGTAGTGACAAGTTCCACGGAAGTTTCTGGCCAAGAAAGAGACTAGGAGACTTTTTCAAATCACACATTTGAAACTTCTCCACCATTTTGTCAACATGTGTTGAAAATACTTTGAGGACAACTTCACAGGCAGCATTGTGGGAGGCTGGAGGAGGCAGAAGGAGGAGATTGTAAAGGACATAACTTTTAGAATAGGCTGGCAAAGAGTTTTGATTGATGAATCTTATTTCTAAGTCTTTTAACTATTAAATACCATGTCTCTGGATTGACAACTGATCCAAGGTAATTTAAAAATTCCCCGAAATCTGATGATTATTACAATTTCTAAAAGCTTTTTAAAAGAAAAAATTGTGTTTGGTATAATCTGAAGTTGAAGGCTATGTTTTTTTCAGACAGAGTAATTTTTTCTTGAATTATTTTGTAGAATGATATCAAATCTTTAACTCTCTTTTCAGCTTCTTATGTTATTTCTCCATGAGTGTTATGTAGGCTACGAATCAGTCAAATAAATGGACTCACCAATAGATAAATTTGGTGGGTGAGCTGACCACCGTAAGCCATTTAGATTCTATTAGATTCAAGCAGAACAGTGTTTCCTATTATTCTTATTCTTCCTGCCCATTTTATTTACATTCCTGATTTTTTTTTATCTTCTTGCAACACAGAAAACTATGAGGCCGAGTATGTGGTAGACATTTTTTGAGCTGCTTGTCAGATGCACTTTTGAAGAAGTGCTTAAATACAGCAATCATTTTTTGGTATGCAATCATGTCAAACTGAGTGCTTTTAAATTTTTTCTTTTACTACTGAATACCAACAAAATGCCTAGAGCTATTAACAACATATTGTGCTGCCCATAATTTAGGAGAATATCAGCATCTTCACTTCTTGCTTCTAACCAACATATTTGATCCCTCAATTATTAGTGTAGTTATATTAAAAATTAGTGAAAACAATGGCATGTTTGCTTTTTCAAGTGCTTATCTGTTTTGTATTCCTTAAATAAAAATTTCTATATAATTTCCAGTGATTCCCGTATCTGGCCCGATGTAAAGTTTCTTTTGTGGGCAGATTCAGAATTTAAAAATCACCTACTTTTTCCTTAGAAAGCTACAGATTTAGGGCCTCCCCTGGTGGCGCAGAGGTTGAGCACTGGGTTGCGAAGCTGCCCGCAGCCTCTGCAGTGCTGGTTCGATCCTCAGCCACTGGGTGAGGGTCCCACATGGTGCGCAGACCTCTCCTGCTGCCCGCTGCTCCCCTCAGCAGTGTATGTTATCAGTCTGCCTGTTCTGTTCCCAGCTCTGGCTCTGGTGAATTCTCTCACCCTCCTGCACTTCTGACTGTACCCAGTGCTTGTATAAATAAATAAATAAACCTTCAAAAAAAAAAAAAAAAAAAAAAGAAAGCTACAGATTTAAACCCTACTGAGATTCAACGATAATTACAAACCTAGTCCATATAGTTCTTCCTTAATATGACACAAATTACTGCAAAAGCAGTAATTAAAAGCCATTGTTTTAAATTGTACACTTAACTCTTTTATATCAAACTAAAGAATGCATTTTTATTCCATTTTTTGTATTGTATTAATGATTCTCAGTGTATAATCAGTTTAAACTATGGCACAATCATTGGAAATTTTTTCCAAGAGAAAACTTAAGAGCTTGAATTAATAAAAATTTCATGTAGTGACCACAATAATGAATAAAATATTCTGTCATCAGGACATAGGCCTAGACTCCCAAAGCAAAGATATTTATGAAAGGGACATGTGACCCAAATAGAAAAATATAATAATTCTTCTTCTCTCTTTATTAGTTAAATACCCACAGTTCACATTGATGATAATCCTCTGTAATTCTCTGCTTACCCAGGAAACAGGCTTTAGATAATTTGAGTTCCTAAATCCACACCCATCTCCCAGCTCCTGACGACTATAAGCCTTTTGAAGAAGAAGGTGAAAACAGTCTTATTTCCACACAGCTCCTTACCTAGGAAGAGAAGCCATTTTTAAAAAAAGCCACTTTGGAATATTTTCCTACAATTGCTAACAGCAGAATTAGTGGTGTATGGATGACACGCAAAGGTTAATCCAAATATAATTCTCCCCAATCAAATGCCTTTTCTCTTCATTTTAAAATTTTAAGTGATATCTTCCACAAAAGGTTGTCAAGAGACAAGGCAGGGTCACGTTCCTGCCATTTTGTTATATAATATTTCTGTAGGTCAGAAAACTCCAGTTTTTATCTCCTCCCTGCCCATTTAGTCTGGCCCAGCAGACTGGAGGCCGGTGCTTGGCAGACTATGAGCCAAGAGACAGAAGTCAAGGCCTCTCACCCGCGACAAAGACACAGACCTAAAGGGCGTTGAAAGTGGTATTCAGGGTCACACTGTATATGTCAAGCCACGGCAGCTAAAATTTTAGACGCCTGGAAATAGAACTACCTTTCAAAAGCAGGTTTGAACCCACTATCTGTGCAAGGGTATGAACATTTAAGCAATAACATGAGGAGCCTGATGATATATTGGGGACAAGTATTAAAATGCTATTCTGAGACTTTCTTGACCCAGTGCCCAGGTGCAATCCCAAAGCTTCTTGGTCTTGCCATTCCAAAAAGAGTTTTTCTTTTCAGAAAAAGAAAAGTCTGTCCAGTATCTCTTCAGCTTCTTATATTATGCCCAGCCCCAAAGATTCTGCTAACTTTAAAGTTTTGTATGCCAACAAGACAAAAAAATAGCAGGGAGAAAAAGGGGTGAATTTGAAAATGAACCCCTGAAAATACAATATTTTCAGCAAGATGCTAGATAATGGATTTTTTTTTTATTTCAGAGGAATGATATTTTTTCTTTGTTTATTCTCACCAACATAAAGTACAATCTCTGTTCCTACAGTGAAGAGTCTTGAATATGTCTCTTTTCTAAATAAGCACAGTGAAAGGTTGTGGTTTCCTTAGCAACAGATGACTTCTTTCTATTTTTCTTTTTGGGCAAAAAATGTACTTTATAAAGAGCCTTTCATCATGGGTATCAAAGCATTCTATGGCTAAATTGTCACCCTGCCCCAGTAAAGTAGATAAATAATGTTGTCCTACTGCATATGGGGGAGGAAAATGGCCACTGAAATCAGTAGCTGCAGCAGGAACTTATCTCTTGTGCTCTGGATTGTGCTTTTCTAACCTCCATTGGCAGCCCCGTGAGCACTCTGGTAAGGGAATGTGGGAGAAACACCGCAATGTGATCTCCCAATAATCTATTCTCAGTGGGATCCTCTCCCCTTAGAGTGCGTAGGACTCATGACTTGCTTCTCACCAATATCACAAAGGCGTGCGGATCCCATGCCTTGGCTTAGGTTAGTTTATGAGACAGCCATTGTCGGGAATATGCCCTAGCTGCCTTCAAGAAGCACACAGCCATGGGCCTCCCTCGTGGCAGAGGGGTTAAAGAGAGTGCTATCAAGCTGTCACCAGCCACTGCAGCACGATTTGGGTCCCCCGTTGGCCAGGGAGCAGCCCACATGGCACAACAGACCTCTCCTGCCTGGACCGCTGCTCCCCTCAGCAGTGCATTTCAGTGGATCTGCCTGTTCAAGATGTGCGTTTGGCTGGAGACCAGCTTCAGCCTGATCTCATAAGAGTTCTGGAAGCTGAATATCAACCCCCAATAGTTTCACTTTTAGAGGAGGTAGTTAGGATTTTTGCCATGATTCAGGACTGCCCCAAGCCAGGAATAACCAACCTAGGATTTTCTTTTCCTTTCTTTATTTTTTTTTTTAAAGGTATTGTTTTTTTTAAAAGATTTATGGGAATTTATAATTATTTATGCATACAAGAACTGGGGTACAGACCAGAAGTGTGAGGGAGGAGTGAGAGGATTCACCAGAGACAGTGGGGAACAGAACAGGCAGACTTACTGAAATACACTGCTGAGGGGGAGCAGCAGGCGAGACAGGAGAGGTCTGCAGCACCATGTGAGTTGTTCCCTGGCCCTCTGGGGATCAAACTCCTGCTGCAGGGGCTGCGGATTGCTTCATGGTGCCGTGCTTAACCACTTGTGCCACCAAGGAGGCCCTCCTTGTTTGTTTTAACTAATGAAACACCATTGTTTTACATCCTTGTTAATATCCTGACAGTATAGCATTCCTCCCATCAGGTGTGGTGGCCAAAGCTCTCCCTCCACCAAAGCACCCATAATCTTGCCCCTCTTCCCCCCACTCCATGTTCTCACCACTGCCCTGCTCTTCCCCCCTCACCCTTACCTCTTGGATGCCCAGGTCTATGGTCAGCTTTCAAGGCCAACCAGAGATTGGTAAGCTAGGTGGCTTCTACTGGTAGACAAGCATTCACCCAAGAAAGACACAGCTGTGAGATCTCAGCAGCTAACATTGTGTAAACAACTGGCAATGGCTACAGGAGCACAGTAGGGAGTTTAAAGTGGGAAATCAAGAGCCACCATTACATTCAGTGTTTAAGAATCCAGTATCATCTAGCCCACAGTGAGATCTTCTTCAAAGACCTTCACATACAGAGTACATGATTACATATATGATGTGGTTTAAAGGCCACACGGCTCACCCCAGGATCCTGGATATTCAACTCTGACTTCTTTGGGCTACACATTGCTCTCCTCATATTGCCTAATATACAATGGAAATTTACAGATAATGTGAGATCCTTAAATTCTTAAAGAAAATTAGCTTCTCAGAGTTAGAATGATCTTAATGCAGAGGAAGAGGAAGAGGGAATGGTAAGGGAGGATCACAGAATCAAGAAGAGGCACCAAGGGCAACTTTGCCTCGTATTCTCAATTTGCCCAATTGAGCAGCTACCCCAGCTGCCTAGCCCTCAACTTGTCAGGCTGAGTGCACCAATCCTCTCCCAAGATGACTACAATTGCAGTGTGAGCATAGGCCTTTGTGAGATTAACTACTAATGAGGCTGACAAACAAAGACTATGGGACAAAAGAGAAGCAGCAGAATAATGCTTCTCTTTGATTTGAAAAAGCAAATCAAAAGCAGCAAAGCTGTCTGCACATGGCATGAACTCCTTTATGATATGAGAGGGAAGAGAAAGCAATTCAAAGTGTGTGAAAAAAAGAACCAGGGGTGTTCATAATAGAAGATGGTAATTTCAAACCATCTTGAAATAAATAGTCAGAAAAGTTATTGGAGAATAGAGATGATTTATTAAGGAAGCTGACTGTAGAGTTCCTTACAAATTATGATTTTTATTTAAAAAAATAAGCTTTGACAGAATTCACAATTAATGAAGAAAGGGAAAATGTCATGTCAGAGCAAGAGGCTGCTGATTTCTTGAACCCTGGGCTTCACGTGTTGGATCAGTGTACACACAGCAGAAGCTGGGCGGTAAAGAATCCTACAATAAAATAGGTGCAAAGAGGGAAGGCAGGGCAATAGCCTTGTGCGTTCATGAATGATTTATCTGTGCAAGGCCCAGTCCTCTGGGGTGCTGCATATCTTTTATAACTTTTCTGGTTGTAATGAACTTCTCTATTTGAACTAAGTGTGAATAATGTAACTACACAGCTGCCTAAGATTTTATGAGACAGGCCTTTATTTTATACTGATTTCCCAAAAGATGCAAAAAGGAGAGAGAAAGATAAAGAACAAACTTTAAATTTAAAAGGAAACAAGTCACTTTTCCTTATCAGATTGTGGAATTGAGCTTTTTTCTAGTCACAATACTAAGAGTTGTATCTCTGAAAGTGCCATAGAAAGCAATGGAAAAGAATTTTTTTCCCTGTGTATTTACCTCGAGACAGATGCAGGAATGTATTTCTCTTTACAAAGGTTTGATTTGAATGAAAGCATCTCACAACTTACCAGGAATCTCTTATCTATATCATGTTTACTGCTTTTCATGATCATTTAAAAGGCTTCATCATTCAAACAGCTGAAGTATTTCTTATATAAACTATACAACAATAGTGAAAATTTTCAATATCACTCTAACAAAGTAACTGTTTGACTATTAAGAATAACAACGAAAGGATTTAACATTCAGTAAATGTTATATGCCAGACAAGGCCCTAAATTCCTAAACATGTATAAAATCATATAATGCTTAGAACATTCTTTTGAGATGGTGTGATTGTTAATTTTATGTCAACACGACCAGGCCACGGAAGTCATGTATTTTGTCAAACATTATTCTGGATATTTCTGTGAAGATGTTCTGATGGAATTAACATTTAAATCAGCTTTAAGTAAAGCAGATTACCCTCCATAATGTGGGTGGGTCTCATCTAATCAGTTGAAGACCTTACAAGAAAAAGACTGACTCCCCAAGCAAGAAATCTGCCAGCAGACAATTGAATTCAAACTGCAGCTCTTGATGCAATACACACAGTTGTTTCTGTTTTTGTGGAGAACACTGACTAATATTGATAGGTACTGTTATTACTCTTTCTTAGATGAGAAAATTGAAAAATTTTAGCTAAATTTGTCTTGAATCAACTTGTAGTGCCTGACCTGGTTCTTACCAGTTTACTTAGCCTCATTTTCTATTCTACTGTTCAAAACAATTGAACCACAGACACTAAAGAATCCCACAGACCATATATGGTTTGTTTATACAAATATGGTTTGTTTATTCTAATGACAAGAAATATACTAAGAGTAATTGTGAATTAAAGCAATTGTCAGTTCGATTTTGTGTCATCATGAATCCCAGATTCTGCAATTCTTTTAATGTCTTTCATCAACTTTTTATTCCCTAAAGTGGTTTCCTCCCAATTCTGCCAAGATTAAACAATTAGAATTTGACTTACACAATTAAAAATTGCACCATTTTGAAAAAAAAGGGTTGTGTTTTTTTAACTTTAGAGTTTCATTGACAAAGCTTCCTTTAATTAAGTAAAAGATTTCTACAAGAATTATAAGTTTGATATTCTTATTGCTAGATTAATCTCTTCTTAAAAGGCAGGCAGGCTCAATATTCTTCATCTTTTTATTAAAGAAAAGACATATTAAACTGTATATTAAGCTTGATATACATGAAATACTTTTAAAATAATTCCAAGTGCTAGCCAAGGTTTTGATTTTAATAGAATTTCTAATAACTTTGTTCTACCTGCATAATTTTTACAAATTATTTTTTACAATTCTATAAGTAAAACAGAGATAGAAAGTTAAAGAGGCATGAAAGACCAGACAAATATTTAGGATCAGTGAGTCTGTTCAAAAACAAAACCAAGTTATGTTAATATTTTTTGAATATACATTTTCTTTTCCTGCCTTAAGGACTCATTTGACTCAGACGTGTTACTTGATCATTAGTAATAGTATTTCCACATAGAAGGTGATATGTACTCTTACAATACTTCGGTCAAAAAAAAATTGCCAAAGTAAAATGTCTGATGCAGGACATATGGTACCACATTAGACAATCAGACATAGTATTGTCTTTCAGCATGCCTCTCTACTCATTAAGTGCCTTTAGGTGATTAAGAAAATGGTCCCCTTCCTTTAGATAAATGTGAACCACTCAAGGAATGCTGCTTGGAATCTGGTTCTGGCATTAGAATTAAATGTTTCAATCTTGGTTTCTTTTCCTCCTAGCTTGTGTGACTTCAGGCTAATTATTTAGCTTTTCTGGCCTTCGATTTGTTCACAAGCAGCATGGGGATTAATACATCACATTCGAGATCTCTAGAATGCTAACTTCCAGAAGCAGGAAGATTTCACTTAATGACTCTAGCTAAATACATATAATCACAATATGAATTGATTGGGGGGAGGGAGAGCATCCACATGAAAATATAGGCATACATTCCAACTGGCAGCAAGAGAGACAAGAAACCTCCCGGCAAAGCTCAGTAGAATGCTCTGCAGAAAGGGCAGGACCCAATCCAGAGAGTTCCTTGTGTTTGACTGTCTGCAAGGAGGAGTATGGATCGTTTCTCAGAAGGAGAGGCCCTGGTAGCTCTCCCCAAGAGCTGGAGAAGTCTTCAGAACTATTGGCCTGGAGTTCATAAACATCTCCAATTGCCTCAATTTTGGTGCCCATATTTATGCCACTTTTCAGAGGTGTATCAGAACTGTAATAGTGCAGGGAGAGGGGCATTTCAGAACCCCCAAACCTGCCTGTTCTGAATAGGTTCTGCCATCTGCCGCATCAAGAAAAAACATATAAGACCTCTGATGGAAAGAAATGTTTAATACAATTATTGTGCAATACAGAAAAGGGGAAGATAAAGTTACTAAATCAAGCACCCAAAGTCACCCATCCCTTCATGGGTAAACACCCAGCCAAACAGGATTGGCCCAAAGCAGGACTACTGAAGCCCAAAAGCCTGTCACCTTGTGATGGGGACCCACAAGTCAGGGGCTGAAGAGGCCCAGCACATCTAGGACAAAAGAAGAAAATAAGATAAACGCTACCATTGTTAACCTTCTTGTGTTTGATTGTCTCTCACCCACATCTGTTTCAACCAGTCCAGGACAGAGAAACAAGGCCAGACTCGTCTCAAGTCTTCTCTTCTTCCCTGCTGATCTCCACCCTTCCCTGTGTGGGGCAGAGAACCTGGAACCTCCCCTTCCCCTGGGGACCACCCTCTTACAGGACCACCTCTTAATTTTTATTTAGGCAGGGCCTCTGAGCAGCGTCATAAACATGTAGTTGCTTTCTTAATTGATAAAGCAAGTTTTTCTGTCTCATTTATCCCCATCTCTTGGTCAGTTAGGGACATTACAATATCAATTAATATGACAGATATCAATACTCACATCATCATTCCTGCCATCCGTTCTCCACCATTTCTTAAAGCAACTGCTGTTGCTTTAAGTCAACTCTCCATCATTTCTCTCATTAGGGGCCAAATTTCCCTCCCTACACCTGTTTGTTTTTTGTTTGTTTTCGCCCCTGTAATTCTTCCATTTTGCTCCAGGGGGATACATATATTGTCTTAATTTTTTTTAAAAAAAATGAAGACTGGTCTGCCTACATTAAATCCATTAATATCTTTCCCCTGATTTTGACTGTAAGAACTTCTCAGCACTGTAATTACATTAGCCTTGATTCCCACACCTTAACTCAGTTCTGCTCAGCTGAACAGACCTTGCTTTACTGCTGCTCTCTCCAGTCTCTCTTCTGCTTTTCCCTCCCTCACACTGTATGAGGACAGATCAATTGTGCGCTGTCTTCTGTAAACACCACATTTTTTCGATTCCACTGTTTTTCTGCATATTGTCCGTTTTTACTTGAAGTGTTCTCTTTCAGTTATTTCCACCAGGTCCTCCTGCTCCCACGTCTACACACACACACACTCTCTCTCTCTCATCAAAATCAGTTGTCTCCTCTTCTAGAAATATATCCTGACCACAATCTCTCTGGTCCCTTTTTAAATAAAATCACTGAATTTTTAGTTATTTCTGTTAAAGCTCATATTCCAGTTTATTTTAGTTCTTTTTATTCACATTCATCCTTGTAGACACTGTGATTGGTGATGGGTAATCATTGTTTGTGTTTGTTTATCTTTAAAGATTTATTTTATTTATTTATGCACACAAGATATGGGGTATAGGCCAGAGGAGCAGGGGGCTGAGAGAATTCACCAGAGACAGAGTGGGGAGCAGAACAAGTGTATTGACTGAAATACACTGCTGAGGGGAGCAGCAGATGAGACAGGAGAGGTCTGCTGCACCATGTGGGTCACCTCCCTGGCTGGTGATAGCTTCATAGTGCTGAGACTTAACCCCTGCACCACCAAGGAGGCCCCAGCTTTGTTGATCTTTAAATTCCCATCCAACAAAGCTTTGTTTTTATAAGATCTATCACAATGCTCACAGAGTCAAATAAGCACTGGTTTTCATTTTTATCCTATTAAAAGACAGTGTGAAATAGTAAAGTCTACTACTAAGAGAATACCTAGGTCCTAAGCCCTGCTCTTAATATTAGTGAACTATTGCTGTGTTCCTCTTTAATTCTGAGCCTTTATTTCTTTAGCTATAATCCAAAGAGAGTAGATTACCTCTGTAAGGTTTTTTCACTTAAATGCTTAACAAGATTCACGCTTAATTGGTTTATGGCTGCTTGGATGTTTCTACACAATGCCAAATACACAAATGAAAAATAAAAACTCAATTGTCTGGATGTTCTAATACCTGGTGCCAGACAATTCCAATGGGAAATGGTGTGTGAAATGTCTCTGTAAAAATGTCTATTTTTGCATAGTTTATAAAATTCAGAGTTTTTAATACTGCATTACTTCATTTCGATTATCACAATATTCTAGAATTATCCCATTTTTTCCTTATATCTGATGAATGATATGAGGCATAGAGATATTAAGTGATTTGTCCAAATTTACACAGGTAGCAAGAAATGGCTGGAATAAAAATGCCAGTTTTCAAAAAGATGCTTCTACTTTCAAAAATATCAACTATATAATTAAGATTTACACAAAAGATTTTTTTCATTTTTATGAATATTATGGAATCAAAATAGGAAGAACTATCATTTTTATTATAGTCATCCTTTTCAGGACTTTATTTTGGTATTTTTGAAATGAAGGAAAAAAGTATGTGAGGATGGGGAAAGTGGAGGAGAAAAAAAAGAGAAGAATAGAAAAATTGTTAGGTAAAACACTGTTGACTATATATTTTAATAAAACATTTTTAAGCTATTAAAGATATTATTTTTTTCCAAAATGCACTTCTAGGCAGTCTGTGCTAAACTTAAATGTCAAATTTTTTATTTTTTATTCATACATAAATTGTGCATGCCAAAGTTCTGCATTATTATTCAGACCATTGCCAATTGTTCCTCTTCCAGGTTGTCGAGTTCATTTATTTTTGGTTATTACAGTCTGTTCATATTTTTCCAATTCACCCTTTTATTAAATGAGAAAAGCTATCAAATAAATCTATTTAGGAAATGAGCAGCTAGTCCAAAAAAAGCATCTGTAATGCCTCATAATACTGTTCAAAAGTGTTTTTATATCCTGCTGTTCATTCAAAGTCCTAAATCAATTTACTAGCTTGAACATAAGACAATACATCATTTCTAAAAAATCAGTTTTAAAGCATATACCTTCAAAACTCAAATCTTCTGATTAGTTCTGGAGAAGAAAATATCATCACTTTATGGGGGAAAAATAGAGTGAAGAGAATCCAAATTACTATCAAGTAAATAATTCTATAAACTTTTAAATATCTTCCCTGAAGTTCCCTCTTAACACTTGGCACACATTTAATTTTCTTGTCCTTCCTTGGTTTTTGATTATGAAACTATTATTGCAAATGTTTTCTGTGGGTATTTTAGAGAATAATATTATATAAAATAACCCTTCTAAGAAAGTCAAAATATCTTCCTATACTTAAAATCCAAGATGATATGCTACAATTCCTTGAAGACATACTGCTTTTAGCAGAAAAAAAAAAAAGAACATTTACATATGGTCTCTGATCTCATTTGATGCTTGTAACTATGCTGGAAATGTGAATGCAAGTATTTATTGCCTCCATTTTATTGATAAGAGAACAGACTCAGAAAAGGTAAATAAGTCAGAGAAAGAGGCTGAAGACACAGTGAAGGCAAAATTGATGGAGAGATGCCAGAGTCGCAGTATCAAGTTCATGAAAGGAGGAAACTATCATCCCCATAGCCTGGAGGGAAAGAGGAGAGCTGCAGTGTTTGAGTTAACTCTTGTCTAGTTTCTTCTCAGGGGCAGGTCATCAGGCAAGACTGAGAAAAATTGGGCTCAAAAGAAATTGAGAAGGGTGGTGAAGATGTGGAATGGCCTCTGTTAGAAATAGGAGAGTGGGGCCTCCCTGGTGGTGCAAGGGGTTAAGATGCAACCTATGACGCTATCTGCAGCCACTGCACCACAAGTTTGATCCCCCGCCATGGAGCTACCCACATGGTGCAGCAGACCTCTCCTGACTCGCCCGCTGCTCCCCTCAGCAGTGTATTTCAGTCAATCTGCCTGTTCTGTTCCCCACTCTGTCTCTGGTGAATCCTCTCGCCCCCCCACACACACATCCCTCTGGCCTGTATCCCAATTCTTGTATGCATAAATAAATAAATCTTTTTTTAAAAAAAAAAGAAATAGGAGAGCAATTTGGGAAGTAAGTTGCCAATATAAGCATTTAGACGGGTCCATTGACTTGTAAAATAATGATGTATTTTTAAAATACACAATGGAATACTACTCAACTATAAAAAACATGAAATCCTGCAATTTACAACCACATGAAAGAGGGTATTATGCCTATTGAAATAAGTCAGACAAATAAAGATAAACATTGTATGATTTCGTGTGATTTACAGAAAAAACAAACAGATGGACTGAATAAAACAAAAAATAAAAAATAAACGTTTGGACTACAAAACCAGCTAGTGGTTACCTTAAGGAAAGATGGAAGGAGGGTGGGTAAATTGGAAAAAAAAAAGGGGGACATGATATGGTGAAGGACAGATTTGAACTTTTAGGGGAAACCTTACTGTAGTGTATATATATATATATATATACTGATTTTCAACAAAGAACTCCTGCCTTATATAATGTTATAATGTAACATTACTCAAATAAGCATAAATAAAAAAATTTAAAGAAATGCAGTGAGACCTTCTGATACCAGGCTCTCTTCATTAGTTAGGCCGGAGAAGTGTCCACTACTTCTGATCAGCAAGGCCCCATTGCCCTCCAGCCCAGCAGCTGGTGCTGTCCAAACAGGACTTCAGACCGCCTCTATGGGCTGCTGTGGTGTCACCTCAGCGTTCTCACACTATGAGCACCTCCAGCTGCCACCGTAAGTTGAATCCAGGCTCACTGCTTACCAGTGTGCCACCAGCTCCTGGCCGTGGTTGACAAAACAGTGCCATCTTGCACAGGCAGTCTTTGTCTGGTACTACTGAACACTGTAGACACTATCTGGGGTGAGACATCTGACCTCGTCTGGCCTTAGAGACTCTTTCCTTTGCCCTAACCTCCTATTTGTTAGATCATCCCCACTGTAGCTGTACCTGGAGCTTGGCAGCCTCACAATTGCTGGCACACTGGTGAGAACCCACAGAGGGTGACCTGCCCCCATCCTTGGCAATGCTCCTCAGTACTGTTTTAGTAATTGTGCCACCCTGAGAATGAAAACTCAGTTTTTGCTTATCTGGAAATAAAATTTAATGAGCAGTCTACATGTTTATTTACCAAATCTGAAGATTATGACCAGTCCATGTGAAAAGACCTGAAGATTCTGGCATTGGGTGTCTCCCCAAGCATGTACATTAAATGTAATAAAAGCCCCATCCACGTGCGAAGGATTTTCAATCAACTTTACAGTGTTTTTTAAAAGAACTCAATAATCATGAGACTCATTTATCCATTAATAGAAACTGTTTATCATTGACTTGATGTGACCCAAATTACATTTCTTGGTAAGTATGAACCATATAACAACCCATCTCTAAATGTCAATATCCTTAGTGACTCTCTTACCAGGAAAATCCAGTACTTTCCACCCTAGAATGTTTTTCTATCTATCTAAGAATACAGAGATGCTTAGGGAAGAATGTAGAGTGATATGACACTCTTGACTTTATAATTTAATTCTTCAGGGGTTACTGCTAATCCTACTAATTGCCTCTTTTATTGAGGTGAAATTCATATAACATAAAATTAACTTTAGAATGAACAATTCAATGGCATTTACTACATTTACAATGTTGTGCAACCTTTACTCTCTTGAATTCTAACTTTGTTTTGTAATTCATTACTGCTTAATTAATTAATTTTGCTGCTCTAATTGTTCCAGGTTTGGCTGTTAGGAGCTCTTTCAATTGGCTTCTGTGCCCATTTGAAACACACCTGCATCAGTGTATGTGTGGGGTTTGTTCCCAATTCTAATTTTGATTGATATTTGTGTTGCCCTTAATTATCCTTATTATGAATAGTGTTACTAAGGACATTTTTCTACAGCTTTATGTAGAAGTTTACCGAGAAAATTCATGTAAAAATGTGAATTTCTGTATCATAGGGTATGTAATGCCAAATATTTTTCAAATGCGGTAACATTAATTTATCCTCCTCCTAACAGTGTACAAGATGTCATATTGAGTCACATACTTTGTAACACTTGCTATTAACAGACTTCAATTTTTGCAAATTTGGTAGCTGTAAATGAAATTACATTTTATTTCTCTATTTACTAATAGGGTTGAATATATTTTCAAATGCTTATTTGTGATTCATGTTTTCTTCCTGTGAAAGGCTTGTTTGAATATCTTGTCCATTTTCCCATTTAATTTTGTGTCTATTTTCTTATTGATTGATAGGAATTCTGTGCCCATGGTATGAATCACAAAAAGATATCTTCCGTCGATCTGTCTTTTCACTTTCTGTCAAGTGTCTTTAATAAGGAAACAATTCTTAAATGTCAATGTATTTTTTGTCACTCTATGACTAATAAAATCATGAAGATGTTTCTCAAAATGGTTTTTAAGTTTTAATATTTTGATTTTACATTTAAGTCTGATTTCTTCTGAAACTGAAATTTGGTCTATAAAGTAGACATTCAGTTTTATTTTTGGTTATTATAAGTAGTTCTCCTATGAAAATTTTGTACATCTCATGCAGGAGGTTATTAGAAAATACATCTAGGAAGAATTCATGTGCAATAGCATAGTTAATAATGCCAGCTATTTTACTAAATATCCACTCTTTTCCCCAATGATCTGCTTGTGGTTATCTGAGATTGTGTATTTCATTGATTCTTTGCTATTCACATAAATTTTAGAATCTGTTTGTCAAGTTTCCTAAAATCCATGTTGAAATATGCTTTGAATTGAATTAAATCTATAGATCAATATGGAGAGAATTTACATCTCTACAAAATTGAGTTTCCTGTTTATGGTGATGATTTATCTTTCCATCTGCTTAAGTATTTTTGATGTTTTATCAAATGAGAAATTTAAATTAGAACTTTTGCACCTCCTTTGTTACATTTTACTACTAGATATTTTATAATGTTTGTGGCATTAAAATGATAATTTAAATTACATTTTTAATTGCTTATCACTAGTTAAGAGAAATTTAATTTTTGTATGGTGCTTTTGCAGTTAGGCATTCTCCCCCCGCAAATTGCATTCTATTTTCAGAATAAATTGGTCTTACATTTCTATGTATATGGTAATATCATCTATAAAGGCTAACATTTTACTTTTTTACTTTTTTTTTTTTTGCTGCAGTGGCAAAGATAGACCAAACATTTTGACATGGGAGAAAGTATAAATGAAATTTAAAAAAAAAAAAATTGATGAGGTCATGTGAAATAAAAAGTAGCCAGTAGCCAATCAAAGCCACAAAAATTTGAGCATCAAAACAAATATTGCAAGTAAGAGACTATAAAGCATTGAATAAAATAGGAATCTATGTGACTATACTAACATAAATAAAATGACAAGCAAAGCTCTTTCTCATAATAGAATATGAGTTAATAATGTAGAAGTAATGACAGGATCAGAAAACATCCATTTGGTCATTACAATAATACTTATTTCAGACAATTATTATCAATGACTGCTAAAGAAAATGGGTAAAATCTTAATGTGAAACAGTACACTTACATGATCTTAAAGGATATGGCAATACCTCTAGCCAAAGACCACCAGGAACTCACCTGTAACTGAACAAGTAAAATTTATTTCTTATTGCAACAAAGGTGAATGAATGTCACAAGGAAATGTGAGCAATCTCCATAAGGAGGTGTTGCAAGGGACTTGCTACAAGATTTCCACTTGTGCTAGGTGAGTTTTGAGAGAGTTTATGGAAAGGGGATTTATTTTGGATTGAGATAGTTCTATGATTGGGAATCAATATATTTCATCTTGAAGAAGAGAAGAGTAAGCAAGACTAGTAATCAGTTAAAAAAACAGCAATCACTTATAATGGCAGGATATGGGATATTTGTTGATTTTGTGGTTTGGACAATATTCATGCTCTATTCTGTGTTCAAACCCTAACCCAGGAAGTTTATAACAATATCAAGACCTACATGATATTATCAGGCCAACTCCCAGATTAGGAACCATTTTTTCTCTTATTCATAGGACAATTGCATAGTCTTAAAGTGTCTCTTACACACAAGATACTTGCTAATTTCCAAGATAAAAATAGTAACTCTGCAGTGGAAAAATGTAGCAAATGTTACTTCAACCAAGTGATCAAAACTAACATCATCAGTAAAGGACAATAAACACCACATGCCTCCTGACATAAGGTGTTGATAAAATGAAGGCATCACATTAGCTGGACTGTTGCCAAATATGCATAGCCAGAATCTGATCATGGAGAAACATCAGACAAATCAAACTGATAAAAATTCTACAAAATAGGTAACATTTTTTCTTCAAAAAAAATCAAGATCATGACAAACCGTAAAACTATTCCTCATGAAAGGACATTAAAGCGACGTGACAAATATGTGCAATGTATGACTCTAAAGGGCCTGAGTCATTATTTTTCTTTGCTATAAATTGTGGAACCGCTGTCAATAGCAATAAGATCTGAATTTAGTGCTACCTCAATGCAGTTTCCTGATGTTGATTACTGTGATTATGTAAGAAAATGTCTTGTTTTAGGAAATGACACCAAAACATCTGAAATAAAGTATCATTAATCTGCAATTTATTCTCAAACTTCTCAAGAAATACTAATAATAGTGATTAAAAAGTAAAAGAAGAGCAAGTAGAATAAAATATTAATACTTGCTATCTCTGAGAAAAGCTTGTATGGAAATTCTTCGGACTAATTTTTGCAACTTTCTTGTACATCTGAAATTATTTTTAAAGAAAAAGTTTTTTTTTTTTAAAGATTTATTTATTTATACAAGCACTGGGTACAGTCAGAAGCGCGGGAGGGTAAGAGAATTCACCAGAGTCAGAGTGGAGAGCAGAGCAGGCAGACTGACGAAATACACTGCTGAGGGGAGCAGCGGGCACAGCAGCAGACGTCTGCGCACCATGTGGGACCCTCACCCAGTGGCCAGGGATCGAACCGGCGCTGCAGAGGCTGCGGGCAGCTTTGCAACCCAGCACTCAACCGCTGCGCCACTGGAGAGGCCCGAAAAAGTTTTTTAAATACCAGAAGAAACTTATTTACAAGAATGTTCATTGCATTAGTAATGGTGAAAAATGTGAAGAAACTTCTCAGAGTTCTCTTAAATATTAGTCCTATATTAAGATCAGCCTGAACCTAGTTAATAACAACACAACTTGCTCTCAGAAGGGAAAAAAAATCACAAAATATATTACCTGACTCTTTTGGCATGTATATGTTTGTTAACTGTTTTTGTACGTATGTTTCAAATGTTTGAGTTTTTGATAGGCCCCCAACACTTCTGAAAGCTAGCAGAAACATTACTAGAGTTCAGTGTCATGACCGAGTATTCTTTGCACGTAAAATAGCTTTTTAGGTCTATGCTTGATTATCATCTTTCTATAAAATCCTTTCATCATCTCTAAGCATATGTAGGAAAGTTTTTTCTAGATTATTGTGATGGTGAGTTATGGTTCAAGTTGGCTAAACTGTAGTACCCACTTATTCAATCAAGCACTAATCAAGGAGTTGTTATGAAGTATTTTGTAGATGTGATTAGAGTCAATCATCAACTAACTTTAAGAAAGTGAGATTGTCCTAAATAATCTGGATTGGCCAGATTTGATCTGAATTCAGTTGAATGGAGTTAAGAGTAGAGCTGAGGCTTCTTTGAGGAAAGAGTTCCATCTGTAGATTGCTGCCTCAACCTCTGCCAAGAATTTTCAGTCTGCCTTTCCTGAAAGCATGGTCTATAAATTTCAGACCTGCCTATTGACTCCCACAATTGTATAATCAGTTACATACTGGCTCTGCTTCTTTAGTTAAACATTGACTGATACAGTTATTATGCATATTCGAACTCCCTGACATTGATCTTGAAATAAGTTTTAAGAAGTCTTTGCTCTAGGCCTCCCCGATGGTACAGCACTGCTCTGTGAAGTTATCCGCAGCCTCTGCAGTGCTGGTTCGATTCCTGGCTGGCCAAGGAGAGTCCCACATGGCGTGGCAGCAGACCTCTCCTGTCTCTCCTGCTGCTCCCTTCAGCAGTGTATTTCAGTCAGTCTGCCTGTTCTGTTCCCCACTCTGTCTCTGGTGAATCCTCTCACCACACCATCCCCCCGCACCTCTGGCCTGTACCCCAACTCTTGTATAAAATTAAATAAATCTTTAAAAAAAAGAAGTCATTGCTATAAAATCATTGAATAGTACTTATATAGTATGCTTACATGAGTGAATTTTATAGTATATGAATTATATTATATATCAATAAATTGCTACCAAAAAGAAAAACAGGAAGACAGGGAGGGAGAGAAGGAGGGATGGAGGGAGTGAGGGAGGAAATGGGACAATAAAGCCTCTGTTCATGTTATCATTTGGCAGATAAAGATGGTCTTTGCTTCCACTCTGGCAGTTCTACCAGCTATCACCACTACCTCTAATTGAGGATCTATTAAGTTAGAACCATCTGAAACTGATGGTTTTGACAGTTTTGACTTATAAAATCTAGAATTACGTATGATTCCACTCAATGATTTCATTCTTTTCTTATTTTAATGACCTGCAGAAGTTTTTGCTTTGTTAAAACAAGAAAACATAAGACAAAAGTTTTAAACCACCAAGTCGTAGCTAACTATACAGAGCAATTCAGGAGCAGTTTAATTTTATTTTGATTGAGAAGAGATACTAAATAAATCAGAGTGGATTTATGTGAATCAGAAAAAGGCAACCAGCACAATTTTGTGAGCATGAATGGATGTAGCTGGTGAGTTAACAAAGGTTTTGTCTTTCTACTTTACATCTTCCTACATACCATACCTAGAGCCAATTGCCATGAAATATTACAATAATTGTGGGTTATGTTAAAGGGTTCTTAGTGAAAAAGAAGTTAGAGATAAGACCAGTAATGTATAAAACAGAAGTATAACAATTTATAATCTTTTAAGTGAAAATTTTCCCTTATGTTCTATTGAATATAAATATTTTATGTATTTTGTTAACATAATAGAATCTAATGTCCTATAATCTGAACATAAGGGCATAGCATTTATTATGTATCTAATGTGTAGTAAATACAAAATGAGAATTGACTATAGTTTATCATGGTCTTTCTTCCCACATGATTAATGAAAATTTTGAACTGCTTGCTTTTTTTTTCCTTAATATTTAGCACAATCATGGGCCTCCCTTGGTGGCGCAGAAGTTGAGCGCTGGGCTGCGAAGCTGCCCACAGCCTCTGCAGCACTGGTTCCATCCCCGGCTGCCGGTGAGGGTCCCACATGGCTAGACAGACCTCTCCTGCCATGCCCACTGCTCCCCTCAGCAATGTATTTCATCAATCTGCCTGTTCTGCTCCCCACTCTGGCTCTGGTGAATTCTCTCACCCTCCCGCGCTTCTGACTGTACCCAGTGCTTGTATAAATAAATAAATAAATCTTAAAATATTTAGCACAATCACACATATAGTAGTTTCTCAATAAAATCTTCTTAAACAAATGAGTTTTAAAAAATACCTTAAAATAATTCCTGTGCCAGAAAGCCTGGGATATTTAAAGAGCAAGCCCTAAGTGAGTCATGCATTTATTTAGTTTAAAAAGTATCAAATGTAAAAAAATAAAATAAAAAATAAAAAATGAAAAGAATCAAATGTATTTCTATATCTAGTTTCATTTTAAAATTGAACTGTCGAGCTTTTCTTATAACAAAATTATTGTCAGAGGTGGGGAAAACAGTAATAAGCTATTACATACTGACAGTAAATAAAAATAATGCATTTATAGAAGTCACTCTTAATATAGTACAAGTTCCAGTTTATACTACTTAACTGAAGGAAATATCTTTTAGTTTTTTACATCTAATTTTGACACAGTCTCAATATGACATAACTTACTTTTTCATCAATTGTTACTGTGACCAAAACATTTTTTCAAATTTTATGACATTGTTTGCTGCTTACTAAGTATGACTTAACTATTTGTCTTGAAATTTTAATTTTTACTTTAAACCTGTTTGATCCAAGTACGGAATATCATATGTGCTAAAATGAAGACTGAAATAAAGAGCAAATATGACATCTATATAATCAGCAAACTAGCTAATGAGACATTTGTACTATTTCACATTTATTCTTAGCACAAGTAAGAATAAACTGATTTCAAAGACTATACTACTTGGTATTTTTACTGCAAGCTTTAAATCATTGTAAGTTTTCTAAATATGTCTATGTTCTTAAGTACAAAATTGTTATACCCAGCAGGTGGTATTCTACAGTGTCAAGATAATTCTTTATAAAATTAGGTTTAAAAATGCAGTATGTCTGATAATTACTAGTATTTCAAAGACCAACATCAGAAAAAATGCAGAAAATAGAAGTTCTCACTGATTAATATTTTGTTTTGAGAAAGCCAGAAATATTCTATTCCAAGAAATAAGCAATTACGATAAAAGATGTGATTAATCTTCTATATCTGTTTTAAGTCAAAGTTCATTTTTCACCTCAGAGAAGATAGTTCCATTTTTTGCATTCTTAATTTCTTTCATCCAGAACATGATCCCATTGTAAACTATTATTTGAATAAAATTCATAATCTAAAGTCATTTTTCTCCATAGTATGTGTTCAGTGTGTTTAGTGCATTTGTAAGATAGCAAATGTCTAAGTCAATTATAAAGAATTTGTAGCTCAAAAAATGCTAATTTATAATAATTATCAACAAATACCAAACAACTTCAATACCCAAGCCTGAAAGTAATGACAGTACTGAGGATGGAACTAAAGTAATTCTTCCGCATCGTCAGATTTCAGTGACTGAATAGCACTTGCATAAAATCCAAAAAAGAAACCCTTTGTGGGGTGTTCCAAAGCGTCATCATTGACCATGTGATTTTCTCAGGTTGAGGAGTCTGATGATTCTATTATTGGTTGTTTCACTTTTGCAATATTTTTTGACATTTTAGTTTCTTTGCTCCTTTTCCCTGGCCTGGGTCTTCAGGGCCTTTTTCCAGGACAGCTCGCACCTGCTAGGTACCTGGTGTAGGGACCACTAGCTGCTGTAAGGAAGTCCACCAAATGACACCCCCTAAGCTTTATTCTCTCTTAAATCTCTGTAGCTTGAGTCTCCATCTCTAACCACGTCCTGCGTTACTAGCGAGCCAATCACAATTTCAGATCTCTTTTTTTGTTCTGCAACTTCAATTTTTTTTTCCATCCAAGAGGATGGAAAGGCCTAGATTTCTGTTGATGGCACTTCACCACCTGTCTTACCTCCTCTGTCTTTCCCTGCCTTCTGCCCCTTTCCTGCTCCCTCTTCCTTATCTGCCCCAACTGGCCAACTGCCCTGGGGGTTATGTTCACCCTGACCCTCAGCCTTGGAGAGTACAGGTCCCTCATTTCTGCTTCTGTGAGTGTGACTGGGCAAGTAGAGGGTTCCTGGGAAGCCTGGGTGCTCTCCCTCCCCCCACACACACTTTGGGCTGCCAGTAGGTGGTGGCCTTCTCTGGGCACCCTGCAAAGCCAGGGCCTCCACCAACCTCCTTACATTATATCAGGACTTCCTATTCCCAATTTATCAAGTCATCTTTTTTTTTTTTTTTTAATACCAACCACTGCAGTCAGGAGGCCATTTAATAATGAGACATTAAAATTTCTTTTGTTGTATTTCTTTGAAATCTTGAGATAAATAATTCCTTCAAAAATGTGTCAATAAAAGATTGAACTTAGCATTTTGAGGGAAGAGCCTTTCGATTGGGCAATTTCAGGAAACACCCTTTATTAGAATGTGGTTCCCATGGGATTGATTTCTCTCTGGGTCAACAAACATCAATCATTGAGTTAACTATGATTCATTAAGTTATATTAAGTAGCAGTGACTGATGGCATTTTCTCCCTTAATGAATTTTCTGGTTGCAGGCAAAAGCAATTCAAATTCATTCCAGAAACCTTAGAGCCACATCAGATAGTAGGTATTTGAAGTATGCTTATGTTGTTTGTGATGGCAGTGATGTTTCTTACAGTGAAAACATGTTTCTAATGTAATAACTGATCCTTTCAACCTGCCTTAGCTCTTCAGTTTGCTCACAGCTGCAAGGGTGCTCACTATCTGACCAACACAGCAGCAGCAGGACACAGTGCCACTATTCAATCATTCTTTCTTGTCCTTGTAGGATAGTGGTATTTTCTCAGTATTGTCCTGCCAAAAACATTTTGATTGTGCCACTAAGTACTTGCTATAGAAAATGTTCCTTCCAGAAACAACCCCCATCCAAAAGTCCTGCTCACTTCTCTTAGGTTTAGCACCCTCATACTGTCTTTTATCAAGCAAACTTTGATTTTAAATAAACAATAATAAAAAATATAATATTTTCACCTAAGTGTATTACCTACATATATATAAACAAAGCAGAAAGACAAAATATCTCTTATTGCATTAGATTCTTGACTAATTCTTGACTGGGCACTCATTTCATCATGAAGTTTTAAAAATAACATTCAGGACATTGGTACTACATAATTGCTGCCCTTCCCACTTCTCTGCCTTCAAAATTGCAGTTTCTAACTTCTCTACTTTCTACTACCAAAATCTCTCATCTATACCCATTCTCCATTAATATGATCAATAATCTAGCTCAGAACTCAACTGGTGGTCTCAACTCTTTAGATCTAGAGGGAATATCAAAATGTTAATAACATTGCTTATTTTCTCCTACAAATAGGAACTTATATTTTTAGTGTTTAGTGTTTGAGGAAATCTAAAGTGATATGTTACTACTGATTTTTTAAATTCATTTAAGTGGATACACACATTATCATAACAATGTCTGCATAGATCTCCCAGTATTATTTATGTGTGCTGTGCCTTTGCCTTCCCAGTGCCTCTCTCTTATTTGAAAAACAGGCTGCTCTGGGGCTATGTTTCCTTTGCCACTGAAATCAACCTTGGGTCTTGGTGCAATGGCTGTGCTCCATCTGCAAGCCCCACTCCTAACATCAGGGAGTGGC
Source organism: Talpa occidentalis (assembly GCF_014898055.3). NCBI lineage: Eukaryota > Metazoa > Chordata > Mammalia > Eulipotyphla > Talpidae > Talpa > Talpa occidentalis. The sequence continues at coordinate 98,488,921 of NW_023605194.1, read as the reverse complement.
CCAGGACTTCGGCCAGCTGGAGTACTCAAAGTTGCTTCCCGTGACTAGGAGAAGATCCCTTTTGTGCTGAGCGTAAAGCCACAAGAAAGTGAACCAAAATGCTGGCAAGAGCTGTCTCCTTATAACACTGCAAAGGTTGGACTGGCAGGGGGTACCTTCACTGTGGTAAGCCAGCAGCCCTTAAGATGGCAGTTTGGGGTGGTTGCCTCAGAGGTGAGTGGGTCCCGAATGATGGGAGGGAGACCATGTTGGATGGAGGCGAGTTTAAGATCCAGCATAGGGCCTCCCTGGTGGTGCAAGGGTTTAAGACACAACCTATGAAGCTGTCCACAGCTGCTGCAGCATGAGTTCAATTTCCCACCAGGGAGCTACCCACATGGCGCCTCAGAACTCTCCTGACTCACCCGCTCTTCCCCTCAGCAGTGTATTTCAGTCTACCTGTTCTGCTCCCCACTCTATCTCTGGTGAATCCTCTCACACCACGCACCTCTGGCCTGTACCCCAGTTCTTGTATGCATAAATAAATAAATCTTTTAAAAAAATCCAGCATAGTGAGATTTTTCACCAGCTTTAGAAGAGATGATTTTTTCCCCCCCTTTGAGTCCCATATGAAATACAAGTGATTGTCCCATTGTAGATGGAAGGGAAGATGGTGATCTTGTTATTTAAAAAAAAGTTTGTGTGCAGGAAGAACTAGACAAATGCCACAAAAGGAGGCAAGAGAAATGGGAGAGAGTTCAAAAACCAGAAGATCCAGAAGAATGTCTACGACTCTGGGTCTGTATATGAAAGGCTGCAGCAATGGAAAGGGGAGGCATTGCCAGTGTGTGGAGGAGTTCTGGTTGCGAAGCTGCCGGCTGCCTCTGCAGCGCCGGTTCGATCCCCGGCTGCTCCCCGGCCACTGGAGGAGGGTCCCACATGGCGCGCAGACCTCTCCTGCCGCCCGCTGCTCCCCTCAGCAGTGTACTTCGGTCCTTCTGCCTGCTCTGCTCCCCGCTCTGGCTCTGGGGAATTCTCTCACCCTCCCGCGCTTCTGACTGTACCCAGTGCATGTATAAATCAATCAATCCATCTTGTATAAATAAATAAATCTTAAAAAAAAAAAAAAGTATGGTACAAGGTTTAGATGAAGATGAGCTCAAATTGTTTGATGAGGTTTTTTGGCAACAAGAGCTAACAGAAAAGCAAGGGAGAGAAAAATTGAAAGAACTGAAGGAATGCGAACGTAATCTCAACAAGGCTGGAATCCCTCCAGAAAACAAGTGGGACTTGGAGTAGAAACCAACTGTGATATCCACAGAAACCAAGAACAAGAAAAAAAAAAGAAAAAGAAAAAGAAAAAAAATAAATAAAAATAAAAAATTAAAAAATAAAAATAAAAATAAAAAAAAAGAAACCAAGAACAAGATCTCCAAGGCAAAGCTGTTGGTGAGAGCTGTGAAGATTAAGAGCAATAGTGTGAAAAGACTGAAGTTGGGCACTGACCAAATGACAAGAATCAAGAGTCACATCCCCATGGGTCCTTCCATTCACTGCCCCTCTGCTGTTTTAAATCAACAGTGTCCCAAGCTTGGCGCACTCTGGGAGCGGGGAGGCGGGGACTCAGTCCAGCTAGACAGCGAAGGCTCAGTCACCACCACCCACAAGATCATTTTCTCCATCTTCCAAACCACCACCTTCCTTGAGCCCCACAGCTCTGTGCCTTACCTCCATGAGCTTCTTGCCCTGAATAGACCCAAGCTTCATTCTAAAGTCTGTTCTCCCCTAGAAAACTACATCCCCTACTTCCTGTACACACAATAACATGATTTCATCTAAAAATGTGAAACCTAAATAAAGTCAGAATGAAGCCAACACTAGAGAACAGAAGAACTGCAAGATGAAAAAGAAAGTATTTTCTGCTTTTTTTTTTTTTTTTTTTGCATAAGCAGGTTTAAGTTAAATTTCTGTTGTTTTAAACTTCTCTGCCTAGGTTACAACATTGAGAAAACAGGGTCTGAGAAAAACAACTGAATAATCAAATTAGTGTTTTAATTAGAGATAATATCATCATGATTCAAAACAAATCAAGCATAATATGGGAATATAAAATTTAAAGTCAACCCAAAACCACAACCCAAATTTTCATTGGAAATTTTAGATTTCTTTCTAGAAAATTGTTAATATGTACAAAGATTTAAAAAAAAATGAGTCTTTTAAAATCTTCTTTAAATGGTTTTATATAATATATATTAGTTTGCTATTTTCCCTTGCCATGAAAACATGGATCTATTCCATTATTTTAAATGAGCTACAGAGTATTTTATATTTATAATTATAGCATATAGTTATATGTCATAATTTAGTTTATCAACACCATCAATAATTAGGGAAAAAATAGTATTTTAAAGCATTTGACTACAATGAAGAAGTAATTTTTCTCTATATTGCTTGAATACTAAAAGATAAAATTTTTTGCTTCTTTCACATGGACTTAAAATCAGAATGCTAAGTGATGGCTCTGATCTGAATGAGTCAACTGTATCTTAGCTCTGCAATTTTAACTTAAACTTCAAGTAGAACTAAAAAAGTTTCAAGAAATTGTCTTCATTTTTGTGCCTTTCACAAATATCTATTAAAGTATTGAAGCAAAATAAGCTTTTACAATTGTGACTCAAGAGAGGATCCACACTTAAGGAATTTCATGATTCTGGATGAGCAGAGCTTAAATGCTGTAGAGAAGAAGGACTAGGGAAGGTGACATTGGCATCATGTCAGAGTAAGGAGCTGCCATCATTCCTCACTGTTAAACTACAACAACAGAACCTTTAAAACACCACCATGGGGCCTCCCCTGGTGGCGCAATGGTTGAACACTGGGCTGTGAAGCTGCCCGCAGCATCTGCGGTGCCGGTTCAATCCCTGGCCGCCGGCGAGGGTCCTACATGGCATAACAGACCTCTCCTGCTGTGCCCGTTACTCCCCTCAGCAGTGTATTTCATCAGTCTGCCTGTTCTGCTCCCTGCTCTGGCTCTGGTGAATCCTCTCACCCTCCCGCGCTTCTGACTGTACCCAGTGCTTGTATAAATAAATAATTAAATAATTAAAAAATAAAAAAATAAAACCCCACCATGGCTCCTGTGCTCATTGTGCCAGGACACCGGATGGAGACACTCATGTGTATATGGTAGGTGAGGGAATTGGGCACATGGAAGTGGTGGAGATGGGCAAGGACAGCAATGGCCCGCCAGGCTGATCTGCAGACAAGGTAGGTGGAGAGCAGGCACTGTGTGAGTGGTGAGCATCATGTAATAATAATACCTATCTATTTACCCAAAACCTATGTAATGATATAAACCAATCTTCCTTCAATTAAAAAAAAAAAGGTGGGGAGGGGCATGGGAAACAGGAACAGACAAATTCAAAGTATTTCTGAACCCTTTGGCAACTGGGAGGACTTTTAGTTCTACGTTCATTTTACTTTTTCAGTGCTTTTAAGAGGTCTGCCCATACTTTAAAATTATGTACAAAATTGGTGCTGTATTATAGAGCCATTCAATCAAATGTTACTTTTTTTCTGGTTAAGTATGATGCTGTCTCTCCTGGTTTTTGTTTGAATTGCCCCACTGCTGTTAATCTTATGTACATTATCCTGTCCTTGCCGGGCACAAATGGATAAAAACACGCTTTCTTGATGCTTACTCCGACTATAAAGCAACCACTTTAAAAACATATATACCTTTATAGTACCTGAATTACCTTTTGAATTTTAATCAAGTTGACCTCAATAAACTGAATAACTTATCTCCCTAAGCTGAATTATATTATTTCACCAAGTCATATGAAAAAAAGTATCTGATGGTGTGCATTACAAAAGCTGATATCTAAGAAAGCAACCATTGAAGGCAGATTTTAATATAATTCCACTGAATATTCCATCAACAATAGATAAAGCAAATTCAGTTTTCTGTGATCATCTGTAAGATACATTCAGTGTGGCGACATAGGAACCAGATTTAATAAAATAAACATTTAGGAAGCAGAAAGGCTAATGTAATTCTTACCTCCCCAAAAGGGTAATTAGCTAAGTTAGGGTCAATAGATAATAGTGGACATTCCCTGAAGAAGAACAAAACCAAAGAAAAAGATTTAAATATTCCCAATATACTAAATATCTCACATATACTTTGTGCTTTCCCTAGAAAAACTTAGGGGACTTTATGCATTAATTTTGGAAGCAATTTAGGATTTACTAAGAGTTTCACTGGAAAAACAAGTTCCAAATTTTCTTCATGATCACCTACTGCCTATGATGGCCAATGTCTTCAATAGCCTATAAGATATATTTAAATAAATAATAATTATTACTTGGTATAGTTCCTGTTTTATGTCTACAGAAAAAATAAAATAGTTCAAAAGTCAGAGCAGTGAGTTTTCTCAGCTCAATTTAGATACTTTGGATCATTGCAGAATGTACTGTTATTGGAAAATGATGATTGTTGCAATTTAGGGACATTAACAAGTAATGGTTCTGGAGAAAAGCCAGTTGGCAAAAGCCTTTGCCATATCAAATATAAGACTAGCAAGCTCTGATACTCCCTCCTGCATTAGAAGTGGAAAAATCTTTGCAATTTCAGTTATATTATATGTAATTACATTATTTTTAATGTTTATATGCACTAAGTATATGCATTTATAAAACACTTCAATTTCTAATTAAAATTCAGAAAGTGCCCTGAGACACTAAAGGACTGATATGTTGCTATGTGCCATGTGGTTATCCACATGTAGAATTAGAATTTTTTAGAAACAAATTATCTTGCCAAAAAGGTAATGCCAAACAAGTTGTCCCCATATTGAGCTACTGGGTTCCCTATAATCTCATTAAAAAGATCCTATTCTCAGGAGTGCTATTTAAAAAACAGTACACTTTTGAAATTTTTACATAAAAGCACAGACTTAAAATTTTCAAAGATGGTCTTTGCTCTGATATTAATGGTGCTACACTTTTAAAAAGATAAGGACAAATATCCAGTTGGTACATGCCTTTCAAATATTCCCATTTTTTCTCCAATTCTTCCATTCCCATGTAACACCACTTCACCATACTCTACAAATGTAGATGGTCTTTGCTCTGATATTAATGGTGCTACACTTTTAAAAAGATAAGGACAAATATCCAGTTGGTACATGCCTTTCAAATATTCCCATTTTTTCTCCAATTCTTCCATTCCCATGTAACACCACTTCACCATACTCTACAAATGTAGAATTCTTGGATGTTCACTAGGGGAAATATGTATATTTTGGCCTACGTCTATATTTATCAATGTAAGAATCACAATAAAATGTAATATTAGTACAATTATTGAGTGTATACAGTAGGCGCTATACCTGGCATTTAATAAAGCTCTGCACAGTGGGCATTATGGAGGTAACATTCAAAATGTTCACAACTGTCATAATACAGCCATGACACAGGTTGTAACTACTAATATATCCCAGAGGCTTCTTACCACTTGGAATATCAGTCCCGCTGCATTAGTTTGCAAGGGCCTCCATAGCCAAATAACATGAATTAGGTCATGTGAAAAACAGAGGCTTATTTTCTGACAGCTCTGGAAGTTGGAAGTCTGAGATGAAGGTGCTGGCAGCAAGGTGTTGGTTCCTTCTGTGAGTCATGAGGAAAGGAGCTAGTCCAGGTTCTCTTTATAAATCAGGATCTTCCTCCTGTGTTTTTATATCATCTTTTCCCTGTCTCTGTCTGTGTTTGAATTTCCCTTTCTTATAAGGACACCATTCATATAGAATCAGGACACACTAATCTCATTTTAGCATAATCTCTTTAAACACACTATTTTCAAATACAGTCACATTCTGTGGTACTGGAGGCTAGAGATTCAGCATATGAATTTTTGAGGAGACACAATTCAGCAAGTTCTGGGGATCTAACATACACCATGGCAATCATGGCACTCTGTCATCTCCCAAAAGTTGCTACAGGAGTAGATCTAAAATGTTCTCATTACAAATAAATGGTAATTATATGATGAGATAGAGGTGTTAGATAATTTTGTGGTGGTAATCATTTTGCAATTTACAAAGACATAAAATTAACACATGGTACATCTCAAAGTTACACCATATTATATATCAGATATCTCTAAATAAAGCTAGGAGAAACTTCTAAAATAAATAAATGCAGAGACAAATCATGGTCTTTCATGGGAAGCATCACTGTAATAATTCAACAAACTAATAAGGGGTTGATTATGCAATGTAACTTATGATAAAATGCTTACCTTTCTTAATATTCTCTACTGGCTAAAAAATATAGAAGGAAGTACTTCAGTTAGCTGTTTAAGTTGTAATGTCATGCTAGTGACAGGGTATGATATGATTTAAATCACGTAAATTTAGAAAGATAGTAATATTCACCTACATATCTTAGAATAACAAAAGATTCCCCAATTCTGATGACACAGACCAAAGTCATTTTTCAATTGCAACAGTTGCCTTGCTGTAGAAATCTGCTATGGTGAGCCTCCTTGGTGGCACTAGGAGTTAAGTCTCAGAACTATGAAGCTATCCACAGTCACTATAGCACGAGTTCGATCCCTGGTCAGGAAGCTAACCCACATGGCACAGCAGACCTCTCCTTTTCACTTGCTGCTCCCCTCAGCAGTGTATTTCAGTCAATCTGCCTGTTTTACTCCCCACTCTGAGTTGGATTTGGGTGTTCTTACCATTTTAAAAGCCATTACTCCATATGTTATGCTAATGCCTAGAAGATTAATAAGAAAAATGAAGAAGCAATCCAGGCTGTGCAGCAGAAGCACCATTCAGTGGGCATAGCCTGCTAATTGTTAGTTATATAAACTACCTAGGTGAATAACCATTCTGGCAATAGCAGAAAAGAATCCTGCGGTTATAGCCCATTTCATTTTTAAAAATTCAAAATCCTATTAAGATAATAAATCTTAATGTTTCTAAGGAAGCATGACACATTCACTGTCTAGCAGGTGAATAATCACTGGATTAAGAGCCCCTAACGATATTATAGATGTAATAATGTATTATAGCTCTGTTTAATAAAAGGTCAAGAATTCTAAACCTTGTCTTTTAATCCATATTGCTTTAAAAATCAATTATAATCTAAGTACAAGAAAATTAAATAGACTTTTCTAGGAAATTGGTAAAAAGAACTCTTGAACTTAGTGCTAGAAATAAGGTCATCATGTTAATTCAAAACAAACAAGCAAAAAACACATCAGGACCAGTAGTCACTCAAAAACACAAGAGTTTGAATCATCATATTTTCAAACCAAAGGCTTTCATCAATTTAATTTTTAATAGTTCAGAAAATCAATTGCTAGTGCCTGAGATTTGCAGAAAGTAGACAGTGTAAAAGATCAGATTAAAAATCTATATTATCTACCTTTGATGCTATATACAAAATAGAACAAAATAAAATAAATAAAAATAGTAAATCTATTTTTGTAAATTTAAATGGATGGCAATTTAATGAAGTGTAAAAATACCATGTCATTTGGGTTGTTTTCCATCGATGAGGGAGTCAATAGCTTTAGCTCTGGGTTGTTAAATTTAGTGGTCTTAATGCAAGTAAACCTTGAGCTGCTAATCTATCTAGGGCCTGCTTCCTCTTCAATGATTCTCTCCATCCTGGTGGATTATGTTTTTCATCAGCCAGTGAATTTACCTACCAATGTGAATTCAATAGATATGCCTATTTATTATTCTATTTCTTTTTAAATGATTTAGTCCTTTTATAGAGCAAAAAAATATAGAGGCTACTATGGGGTTTAAATCAAACTAAGGTTCAAGCCTCACATAAAGAGAAACTGAGATTTTAGGACTTATTGGGAAGAACTGATAAAGGTGAAGAGGATTTTTCCCATCTTAGAGGGACAGCTGAGTGATTGTTTTACTGCTAGTGATATGTCGGCATATTACTTACTCATCAGACCTGCCAACCTTGAGAGGGTCTCTTTGTCATTACTTATAATGCCAATTTACAAGATGGCCCAGTAGGGAATGAAAGAACCTACTGGAACAAATAGAGGTTTTACCACAGCTGCAGTCTGTCTACTCTATTCAGCATAAGCAGTGAATCTTAACTATGAAGGAGTAACCAAAGACTACTTTCAGGCCACAGACATCACTGGCCTAGGCCATTCCCTGGGCTCAATAACAAACTTCATGGAGCACTGTGGACCAGGGGTCCAGTGGTCCAGCTTGAGAGAAAAGACCTGATTTGGTCACATAAAGGCTTTTTTTTTTTTTTTCTCCTATTAAATGGTTCAGGATACATAATTTTTTCAAGTAACTTTACCTTGAGTTCAAATTCCAAGGAAGATAATCAATTAAGCAGGAGTTTCAGTGAAAAGACTGAATGAAGGACTATGGGAAACACCCCAAAACAGCCCTGTGAATCAGACTAACCTGAAAAAAAGCAGCCTAAATTGAGAAACAAACAAACTTTCGTCTGCCTGGAATACGTCCGCTAGGACCTACCTCTTCCTCTGGTCATGTCTGTGTGTTTAGGCATCTCAAGCTAGAAGCTCTTCTGGGTACAGAGTAAAGCTCATCTGCTCACCCTGGTCTTTCTTTGATTTGACCTTTCAGTTAAATTGGCATTTTGTAGTTGTTTGAAAACTGTGCCCTGAGGAGGGAGTTTGCAGTGGTGAACAGGGATGATGCTAAAGCAAAAGAACACAATTTATAACCATTTTGGTAGCCTGTTGACAGTGGAAGGTCATGTTACGCTATTTTGAATGTGTTTCTAGGGACCATGTCAGCCCCCTATTGTGACTGCAAGTTAAAACCCAGCTTGGTTGTGGCTTTAAAGTGCAATAGGGATTTTTTTAAGCCTGGATCTCATCCCTGGATGTTCTGATTTAATTGGACTAGGATGGAACACAATCATCAGATGTTTTAAAAAACTCCCACAGATATTTATAATGTGCCCATATTTAAAATGTGTATCCAGGGCATAGACTCCCTGTTTTATGTCAGGAAAGGGGGGAGAAAAGTCACATACAAAGATCAGGCAAGTTCTGTTCTCTGAGGATATATCTGCCGTTGTTTGGAAAGGACCCTTCTAAATTTTAGTGGCACGGGTTCTGTCATTTGATCCTATCCATCAGCTTCAGAATGTTCACCATTGTGTTTCCTTACCAACAAACGCATCTATCAGAAATCCTTTTATAAATTATGCAGATTGGGGCTTCAAGGGCCCACCCCGATTGCAACTATATTTATAGTTTGATTGCATGTGTCATGCATAACTGCTAATAACTTAAAATAATAGTGATGCCAGGTGAAAATTCAAATTTAAGGAAATATAGCTGAAGGGACTCCACAGTGATCATTAGAACACTAATGGCCTTTCAAAAGTATAAATCTTCTCTAATTTGGCTTTAAATTCTGTTTAAAATTCAACATTAAAGAGATCCTTCTGTATCAAAAATTTGATATTCAACCACAATAAGGAAGGCTACAGTTTTTAAATTGACACAATTCCTTTGATAAAATAAAAACTGTCAAAATTATACATAGATGCCCTAAGGCAGAAGGAAAGACACTTCCCATCTCCATGGTAAATAAAGTTCTTTACAGAGTGTGAGAGAAGGAGCGAGTGGTCCAGCCACAATCTCCTGATAGTCACTCTTTAGCATAATGGAAGGAAGATTCTGAATGGGGGGACTTAATTAGCTTTCATCACAGTCTCATGATGGAATCCTCCCCTCTAAGGGACTAGCCTTATCGAAAAGATTATTATGCCCACTGCCATTCCTTAATTGGGCTGCATTATGCCACTTATGACATTCCATACAGCTTGACATTCCATACCCCCCAAAGCCAGAAAGCATGGCACATGAATTATGACTTAAGTGGAAATGCAACCTCATTCACAACAAGCAACTCAAGCTTTGTAATTCCTCTGTGATCCAAGTTTCAGTGGGTTCATATATAGGAAGTGGTGAATGATGAACTTTGTTCTGGAGTGTATAACTTTATGTGAACATTAGAATTGATATTGGATATTGACTTTATATCTAGATAGTGTTTGCGCTTCAGTGCAGTGGGGTAAGCACAAAACTTAGTACCAGGCTAAATTTTCAAATCTGTAACCATGAGGAATTCAGTATCTCTGGATCTTGATTTTTTTTAATTATCTGTCAGTAATAGGATTCCAATCATTCATTTGTTCATTCAAGAAATATTCATTGTTGCCTATTATGTGGTTAAGAACTGCATCAGGACCCCATCCTGGAAAGCATCATTGTGCCCTAGTCCCTTGATTCAGTTGTTACTGTCTCCCTCCCATATGCTTGGCTTTGTACTATGCACTGGGCAGAGGAGAAGAAAGAATACATAGTTTTGCCTTTAATGAATTTAATAGGCAGCTGGGGGAAAAAACTTATAAACAAATAAAGGAATTACAATGCAATGAGAACCATAATAGGGATTGGTAATAGATGTTATGGGAATACAGTAAAAGGGAACACTTAATTTTGACTGGGGGTAGGGGTTTTAGAAGAATAACACTACAGTTCATATTTATTGAGTTCTTCCAGTGCAGGCATTTTCTATGATTGTCTCATTTAATTCCTCATTACAATTCTATATGGTAAACATCATTATCACTTTTTACAGATGAAAAAGAACTGAATCTCAGAGAGGTTAATAATCTACCCCCAAAGTCACAGTTATTCTTTAAGAGGATGAGCTTCATATGTAGGTGTGCCTGAAACTAAAACCAGCATCTGCGGCCATAATTTGAAACTGCTCCCCAAAAGGGAGATTTCCTAATAAAGTGGTTGTGTTAGTTTCCTAGAGTTTCTACAACAAATTACTATGAACTGGATGTTTTAAAGCAACAGAAATTGTCTTTTAATACTTCTGGAGAGTCTCAGTCCAAAAGTATTGTGTTGGTGGGGCTCTGCTCCCTCTGAAAGTTCTATGAGATAATCCTTTCCTGCCTCTCCAGCTTGGTTTGTGGAGACATGACTCTATTCCTCCTCCACAAGATTTTTCCTGTGTGTCTGTGTCTTTTCCCATTTGGAATCTTCCCTTCTTTGGTCATTGATTTGAGGACCATCCTAATTAAGAATAATGTCATCTCAAGATGTTTAATTATACCTGCAAAGTCTCTTCCCAAATAACTTCCCACTTATAGGTACCAGGAGGACTTGTAGACATCTTTTGGAGAGCTGCAATTTAATCCACTAAAGTGGGGCCTATGTGGAGTTTTAAGGACAAGTTGAAGTCAAATGGGAGAGAGTAATCAAAGCAGAATTAACAGTTCAAAGGCCATACAGGAAAGAGATACTACACTAGGAAATTTTGTTATATGTTTGGGGAACACCAAAGCAAAAATAAATAAGCAAAAGATCACATGTTGAGAAATGAGTCTCAAAAACTAGAGAGCACATAACAGACTTAGGTTGCTTATCAACCTAAGTTATCAGGGCAATATTCCAATGCGGGAGTCAAGCTGTAGGATGGTTTGTGTGAAGCACAATCATATTACTTCCTTTAAAGTGAGAATCTTCCAGGGACCATATCTTTTTCATAGTTATCTCCCTAACAATTACCAATGTACCTGGCCTATCATAGGTCTTATAATGGCTGTTGAATTGATTTACGTATCATTTCTATTAAATTGAGACCAATGAAGTTTCAACAATAGTTTATAAGCAACCAAGCACTGATTTATTTTTTCAATGCAAGATTGATGTGTTGGGCAGGCTTCTTTCCATGTTGCTCTTTATTAGAGCTCCCCCACTCTGAGAGGCAACGGCTTAGTGTAGATAAGGATCTGGGCCTGCACATTGCAACAACTTGCCCTTTCCACATCTGGTCTCCTGCTAGAGAGCACGTGTCTGCTCTCCTCTTTACACCACACAGGAAGAGGGACTGGGGAGTGGGAATCTCGTGCTACCTGTAAGAGATAAGACTGTCGTAGGCTGAGATCACAAGAGGGAAACCTATTGTTTCTGTACAGCTAAGTCCTGATCTGAAAAGTGCCATCAATAATGACAATATTGACTTAGATCCCTCTGCCTGATTCCTACATCAGTTTTTGACTGTGGCCCTTGCATATATTTTTCTGATCAGAATTTGCTAACATGAAGCACTTTACCAGTGTTTGTTCATTCCTACCTTTTCCAAGTGTAGGTTTCTGAGATAACCTCCACTCATAGCTTCTTCATCAGGAACCATCTTCTGATATTCACAATCAGGAAACAGTGCCACTGAGAATAGCTCAAACCTTCTGGATGCTGTGGCTTTGCAGACATGGGGTAACTGATGCCAGATAAGAGTTACCAGGCAACATGCTGGATTGACAATTAGGCTAGCTACGCTTGTTCACCAGTGTCCCTGCAGGAATTCTTTTTAAAAAATATTTTTTTTAATTTATGCATATAAGAACTGGGGTCTAGGCCAGAGGTACAGGATGGTGGGGGTGAGAGGATTCAGCAGAGAAAGAGTGGGGAGCAGAACAGGTGAATCTACTGAAATATACTGCTGAGGGGCACAGCAGGTGAGATAGGAGAGGTCTGCTGTGCCATGTGGGTTAGCAGTATCTGGTGATAGCTTGATAGCACTGAGACTCTGTGCCACCAGGAATTCCCTGCAGGAATTCTTAGAGACATTTTAGAGCAATTTAAGAGATTTTATTCTAAAATTAGTGCCTGTTTATTTTAAAGGTCATTAATTTTGCTGCTATGATCCAACAAAGCGTGTATTAAGAACACAAAAATTGGGAGCCACCTGCATTATGTTTAGAAAAAGCCTATATATATTCACGGTCAAGTTGTAGTGCAGAGATTCTTTATTCCACTGTTATTATTTACAAGTCTATACTGATGGAAGTGCTATCTAGGCTATGCCTAAAAAATGAAGGTTTTTTTTTTTTGTGTTTTGTCTTGAGATTAGTTAATTGTTGTAAATATCTTAAAAGAACCCAAATGACAAGTGGGGAAAATCAGATACAGATACCATCAAAGAGTAGTTAAAATCTAATAATTTGGTTTGATGATTAATTTTTCTTGATTTTATGTACAAAACAACTGACCATTTAGATATTTAAGAATTTATATAGACCACTTTAATTATATTTTAAACTGCCAGATAATATTCTGAACAGTAGTTTTGAACTTATAGTTAATTCCAATTTATATTTCTGCTTGAAATTTTATTGTAGCTCCTGATGATTTTTAAACCTCAGGCATATGAGCCTGAGAGAACTAGATATAACTGAAGAGCCCATTGAACATTTAGCAAATACTTTCCTGAGCATCCCTATGAAGCATGATAACCTTTATGACCCATTTTTATTTTAATTCAGCTTGGAATGCAGCGATTCTTAAGTCAAGTCTCAATATAGTTACAACCATTGTAATTCACAGGTGCCAGTTTAGTCTCTGGAGTCCATGAAATGCCAGGAAGGAGGCTGAGAATTAAAACAACAAATTAACTGTAAAAAGACAGCTGGGTACAATCTCCATTTTCTCATTCCTGCCAAAGTAAATGTATGTAAAATTGCATGAAAATTAGCTTTACTTATCGTCTTCAACAAAACACAGTGTTTAACTAGTTTTGTGGAATGCCAAGTAGTTGGAGTGTTACAAGTAATTAAATGCTGTAGAGGATTAATGTCTTTGATGACAAAGAGAATTGAAAGTAAGGGAAAGTTCAGGTAAAAACATAACCATTTCCCATGAGCATTACCCCACTTCCTTTCAATATTAGAAATGGATCACAGTAAATAGACATCAGTATTTCAAATACTATTAAAAGAACTTATGAGTGTTAGATTATCACCAATGACACTCTCTATTCTCTAGATGGAAATGAAGCAAGTGGAGACTTAGAATAAATTAAACCAATCTTATGAGCAAGAGTTCCAGTTAATAAATTTTCCAACTATTGCAAAATGAAGAAAAGCATAATCCCTAACCTTATGTTACTTACAGACTGATTAAATGACAATATAGGCTTGTAAATAAAAATGATGGAATAAAGAATAAAAAATAGGGCAATAACTACAGAGATACTAAGTACAATGGCTATTGAAAGGAAATAGACCTTTCTGAAGGCATCAGAAAATTTCATGGAAATGATAGCTTTTGATGTGGAAAGAACATCCATAAGATGGATGATGAATTACAGAAGACAGAAAAGACAGGGCAAAATAAGAAAAATATATTGCACACATACAAAGCAGTTAGATTTCACTGAAGAACAGTCAAATGTGTGTGAATAATAATTGGGAAATTGTGTTAGGTTAAGATATTTAGATTTCATTCCATTGGCAACAGGGAGACATAAAAATTATATGTGCAGAAAAAGTGCCATGGACAAAGTTGTGATTCATATCTCGGCAATGAGTAGGAACAATTGGTGTGGGGACAAACAAGACTTGGGAAGACGAGCTAAACACAGTCTCAGGAGTGCAGGTGAAAGGTATATAATTAAACCCAGTATTTCAGCCACGATGGTGGTGACAGTTGTTGAATAACTTTGTTGCTCCACAAGAAGTCTCCAAATCTAATAATCTGAAAACAAGCTTTGCCAAAGCACAGTCACATGTAGTCAACATGCTGTAATAAGCTTAGAAATGGGGGCCTCCCTGGTGGTGCAAGGGGTTAAGATGCAGCCACTATGAAGCTGTCCACAGCCACTGCAGCACAGGTTTGATCCCCACCCAGGGAGTTACCCACCTGGTGCAGCAGACCTCTCCTGACTCACCCGCTGCTCCCCTCAGCAGTGTATTTCAGTAGATCTACCAGTTCTGCTCCCCATTCTGTCTCTGCTGAATTCTCTCAACCCCTCACCTCTGGCCTGTACCCCAGTTCCTATACACATAAATAAATAAATCTTTTCAAAAAATAAGTTTAGAAATGGAATCAGGCAAGACATGTCATTACAGCTCACTATAATGACATTAAAAATAGTGTAGTTCAAGTTTTTCCAGGAGGCTGACCTCAAAAAACCTGGCATCACTATATTTGAACAGATGTTTTTGACATCTCTTCTGAGTGGTTTGGCACAGGAACACCTTGACACTGAGGAACTCAGACCTGGGCCAAGGCACATGTTCTAGAATGACAGGTGAGACCAAAAGCACTGGTCTTAATTCTTAATCCTGTTCATGCTTTCAACATTTTATTTAAAACATCTTTATTGTTTATCTAGATGCAATAATAACTGACATCCACGCTGTTGGAGTCCTCCTTATTTTCCAATGCTAACCCTTTCTGCAACACAAAAGGCGTTTCTTCAGCAAATAGCCTGAATCTAAATAAGATAAATAGGTGTCCTCTGGGGCTTATAACAGAGAAGCCTCTGGGCCTGACTGAACACACTCAATTAGGAGGTGTCATTCCCAGATGGTGACAATGACAAGGAATAAAAGCCAACCAAACTGCAATATGAGCACTTGAATTTTGGGTGACAAATTTGGTAGACTCCACTTGCAAGGTTTGACCAGTCACTGCAGGTGAAAGAATTTGATTGAGCATAGATCAAAAATCTCCCCAGAGCTGGGTGACCTTGTTAAGCAACTTTGCTACATCTTTTATGCGGTGAGTTATGCTCAGCAAAGCACAAATATTTTCCATTAACCTCTGAGGCAACAACAAATTTATCCATTTCCTTTCCCTGCTTACTCACCTCATTCAGGTCCTTCAGCGAAATGCCCCTTCCTCTCCCACTGCCAACTTGTTATGTGGGCTATATGAACTGAGTTCCAGAGTAAGGCTGCTGTCTACACTAACTCTCTCGTGTTCTCGAGTTTTAAACTGAGCTCCTGGGATCCTGATTTCTTGAAAAGAATTTCAAATATAATGCAGAATGCCTAGAGAAAGAGAGGGAAGGCTTTTCCCTTCCACAATTTTACCAAGAAACTAAGTAAACATCTTTGCCAGATTAGAACACGGCTGTGTAATTTTTTGCTATATTCCCTGTATCGGACCTCTGCTAGCCATTGGGTAGAGCATGAAAAATCTTAGTCACTGGAAAAAGAAAGTGGTTTATAAAAAAAAACCTTTAGACTGTTTAGACTGGGTAGACTGGGCTCACATCCTACCTCTAACATTCTCTGTGATTTTGATAGAATAGTTAATTTGTCTGAGCCTCAGTTTTTGCACCTTTCAAGTGGTAATAATAACACCTCATAAGGTTCATGAATACTGGATATTAGTGAAATTCTTCTCTGAGTCTTTGTGATTAGTGAGGATGCCCCAATGTTAGCTGTTTGTGTTGTTTTTGTTATTGTTGCAGGATTTTATTTTGTCTTTTTTTTGTGTTTTAGTTTGCTTTATTTTGTCTTATTTTTCCCTAACATTTTATTATGAACATTTCTAATGATCTAGAAATAATAAAATAATTTTACGGTGACTGCTCATATACTATCTCAATTTTAAAGTTACCTTTTTTCTAAAATGCGCTTTATCATACATGTATCTATGTTGTGTTTAAATCACTGTTGAGGGTTGCAAATTATAATGATAAGATAATGTTCAGGCGATCACATCAATGGACAGCTCTTATCCAGTAAATACTTAATCGTGTATGGAACTAACATCCCAGATCAACATTAGAGAAAAAGGTATATATCATGTGTGTGGACATTAATTATAACAAAAAACCCTTAAATACAACTTTATTCTTAAGGCAGCAAGAGAGGAATGCTTTGAAGTTACCTCCACTTTATGAGCACCTCCTGCAGCATAACTGGTCAAGGCCAGGCCTAAATCAGAGTCTGGTTCAGCCACTATTGCTTTGGAGAAAAGTACTGAATGTGCTCTTTTGCGGAGTGTGCTGAGAAACAGCCTCGCCTGGGGTTGTTGCCATGGTACCAAAAAAAGTACAAGCTCACGATATTTCCACAACAACCTATGTAACATGCATACAAATCTATTGGGGTTTCTATCAGAATTCCTAACAGCCAAATAGCCATTTGAAAAATCTGTGATTCCTTTTAGAACTCAGCTCCTGAAATACACATGATTGACAAATAGCAAACATAGTCAGAGATTGTAAGAAAATGTTTAAATGATAAATGTCTTGATAGATGAAGCACCTCGAGTTATTCTCTTTAGTCTACCATACCATGTCATATCACCAAAGATTCAAATCAAGCAGAGTGGATTAAGATATATATATGTCATTTAAAATTCAGAAGAGGACAGTAACCCAAAGAATCTATAATTTAATTCAACATGTATTAAGTACTTGATGGCAGAGCCTCCCCGGTGGCGCAGCGGTTGAGCACTGGGTTGAGAAGCTGCCCGCAGCCTCTGCGGCACGGGTTTGCTCCCTGGCTGCTCCCCGGCCACCAGAGGAGGGTCCCACATGGCGCGCAGACCTCTCCTGCCGCCCGCTGCTCCCCTCAGCAGTGTACTTCGGTCCTTCTGCCTGCTCTGCTCCCCGCTCTGGCTCTGGTGAATTCTCTCACCCTCCCGCGCTTCTGACTGGACCCAGTGCTTGTATAAATAAATAAATAAATAAATCTTAAAAAAAAAAAAAAAAAAAAGAAGTACTTGATGGCAGGCCATTGATGCTTGTGTGATAATGGACACCAAGGTGATCATACTCCAAGATACATGTCCACCCCCAAGCCAAGGCTCATCTCCACCTTGAAAGACTTCCTTGGAGTCATGTCCTATAGCATGTCACAAAACGATAAAAATCTGTTTTAACATATATATAAACGAAAAAATAATACAAAAGGACTTGGCCCTCCTGGATATCTTGTTCTTTAGGATATTCTGAATGCACGATTTCAAATTAGCAGAAAGAGATTTTCCCTTTTAACTTAGATTCAACTCTTTATTCCCCCTCCCTTGATCAGACAGACTATCCTAAAGGCATTAAGCCTCCTGGGTTTATTCCCGATGGGCTTTTGGATCTAGCTCTGTGATTTCTATTGCTTGCTGCTTTTATTTTCCCTTACTGAATTTTCCACTGACTTTAATTAAGCTCCCTTTAGTGTTACGAACTTCTCAGCCTCTGATCTAAAGCCTTTCACATGTTAAAAAAAAAATAACAAGTTGGAAAGAAAGCAGTTCAGTCATAAAAGAGGTGTGGAATCTGTTCGAGTTGCTACATTATAAAAAGGTCAGCTTTTCAAATGGTCAAATTAAATAGGATGAAATCTAGGCTGAGCCATCCCTCTGTGAGAGTTCGCGCACCAATCCACAGGCATGCCTGTGCCTGGAGAGCATCCACAGGACTCCTTTCTCTCTTTGGGGCTGGTTACATTTCAGCAGCTTAAGTCTGCATGCTTTGAATATAGTCAACACAAAGTTCAAGTAAAATGCGAAGAAATTTTCATTCTAGATATTAAAAAGCATATAGTCCAGAGTGATGACCAAAAACTCATAGCAATGACAAGGATTTAAAGAGGTCTTTGAGGGTCTCCCGTGGTGGCACAAGCGGTTGAGCGTAGCACTGTGAAGCTGTCTGCAGCCTCTGCAGCGCCAGTTGGATCCCCGCCAGCCAGCGAGGGTCCCACATGGCACGGCAGACCTCTCCTGTCTTGCCCGCTGCTCCCCTCAGCAGTGTATTTCGTCAGTTTGCCTGTTCTGTTCCCCACTGTCTCTGGTGAATCCTCTCATCCTCCCACGCATTTTGGTCTGTACCCCAGTTCTTGTATAAATAAATAAATAAATCTTTAAAAAAGTAAATAAATAAAGAGGTCTTTCCTCAAAGACCTCTTATACTGTTGGTGGGAAAGCAGGCTGGTCCAACCTCTATGGAAATCAGTATGGATATGTCTCAAAATGTTAAATACATATCTGCCTTACAGCAGTAACTCTACTCCTTGGTATCTACCTGAAAAATTCAAAAATACTAATTTGGCAGGAGATCTGCACTCCCATGTTTAGTGTAGCACTATTTGCAATAGTCAAATGATGGAAACAATATATACCCCAAACAGGTGAGTGGATCAAGAAAACGTGGTGTATATATAACAACGGATTATTACACAGTGGTCAAAAATAGATAAACTCATGCCATTTGAGGCAACAATGATGGAGCTGGAAGGGATAATGTTAAGTGAAATTAAGTCAGAAGGACAATACAAATACCAGATGGTATCACTTACATGTAGAGAAATCAAACTAAGGGTCAAATGAAGACAAACGTTAAAACTAACTCTTGAAGCTAAAAAGAAACTTCTCTGAAGAGGAAATGCAAATGGCCAACAGGCATATGAAAAAATGTTCAACATCACTTGTCATCAGGGAAATGCAAATCAAAACTACCATGAGATACCATCTCACACCAGTGAGAATGGCACATATTAAAAAAACTAGCAACAACAAATGTTGGCGAGGGTGTGGAGAAAAAGGAACTCTCCTGCACTGTTGGTGGGAGTGCAAACTGGTCCAACCACTGTGGAGAGCTGTGTGGAGATTTCTGGACCTACTAAACATAGAGCTTCCATATGATCCAGCAATTCCACTCCTAGGTATTTACCCAAAGGACACAGAAACATCAATTCCAAAGAGCACCTGCACTCCTATGTTTATAGCAGCACTGTTTACAATAGCTAAGCTTTGGAAACAACCCAAATGCCCAAAAATAGATGACTGGATCAAGAAGATGTGGTACATATATACCATGGAATATTACTCAGCATTCAAAAAAGATAAACACATGCAATTTGCAGCAACATGGATGGCGCTGGAAGGGATCATGCTCAGCGAAATAAGCCAAAAAGAAAAAGAAAAATACCGGATGGTCTCACTCATAGCAGGAATCTAGAAAACTTAAATAAGGGACCAGGAAAATGAATATAAGAAAGTGAAAATCAAAATCAACAAAAAACTATGAACCAGAGACACTTTTTGGGGGGTGGGGGGCGGGAGGGGAAGGATTGGGGTCAGAATGGGGCGTTTGCAATTGTATGGGGGAATATAAAAATAAAATTTATTATAAAAAAAAAAAAAAAAAAAACTAACTCTTGAAAACTGACTATAGAATGAACCATCCAGCAGGGAAAGGAAGTGGGGGAGGGGCAAGGGAAAAGAGAGAAGGGAGAACAATAGAGTATGGTTATTTGATGATGAGTTCAAAAATGCCTGAGAGGGCAATCCTATACTTCCAAAATACAAAACACACACACACAAAAAAACAAAAAACAAAAAAAAACCAACAATAAAAAACGATGACGTAAACCAATGTTACTTCAATTTAAAAAAAGAAAAAGAAAGAAAAGGGACATTTATAGTGATAACTTTGATTTTTTTATGCCAGGCTTAGATGTCATTTTTATTTTGTTTTGGTTTTTACTGTAGCATGTCATGACAGAAGGGTAAACAGTCTCCTAAGAGATAGATGCATCAGAAGCAATCTGGAACCTTGACTCTGCTACTGACCACAGAATACACATTTCTTTCTGGAGTTTTCTTGTCTAGGCATGTCTGCTACATCATGAAAACAGAGTTCCCCACAACCCTGTCACACTCTCTTCCATAAAGCTAATCTCACCAGAAAGTTCCCCACAGAGTACTTACAACAAAGATGATGTCCTCCAGGCAAATAAATATTTTATGACTAGCCCAAATTCCTTTCCCTGAACCTCATGAAAGCTATGAGGACTCCATCCATTCTTTTTTACTCTGACTCAAGACTTGCCTTAGAATAAGTCCACCTAGATGTGATTTTTACTTCCTTTCTCCTGGCCCCTCGTCACATTTTTAGCATATCCTCACAAGCTGGAGAAGACTTGGCCTCATTTTAACACCCCAATCCCTCAGGAAATGCCTGTAAAAGACATAGAATTCACCAGAGGGGCATTCATACTCAATGGTAAAAATTTATAACCTGCATAAAAATCTCCCCTGTTTGAATACCTGACACCTTTACAGACTTCCTCCAACTTTCTGTAAAGAGCAAGTGAGGGGAGTTGGAGTTGGAATGTGACATTAGTTAATGGGGATTATGCAAAGTGCTTTGTATAAGCACCACCTGGGAGATGGGATGAGAGGCCAGGGTAACACACACACACACACACACACACACACACACACACACACACACGAGCAAGGGAGTATACGTCCATTAAGTGTGTCTGGAATTTCTGATGTAGTCTTTCACAGACTACATTTGGGAACCATTACTTATAATTAGTCACAATAGCATCTCTGTAAGATGACTAATTGTAGAATAGCAAAGAGGAAAATTTTAAAGCACAGAAGTGTTCTATTTCACAGAACTAAACAAGTGTGTAACAAAAATATTCATATTGATCACAGAAAAGGGGGTAGTTTATAGAAAAGGAAAGCAAGATGATATTATGAGAGGTTTGAGGGCGTCTGTCACAAAGGAGAAGGTCAAGAGTTTAAGTTTACTCTATTCTCAGAGGATCACTGGAGCACCTACTTTTTCCCTAATATGATACAAATCAAATATTTTTTCCCAGCCATCACCCCTCACCATGTACCTTGCCTAGAGACAAAGAAATATCCCATGTTAATGTTTCTACAACACAGAAGATCAAGAAGAACATGTAAATTCCAGGTACCATTGAAACTGTTTTCATTTCCCAGTGTACTAACTGCCTAACTGCAAATTTAAACCAACACTTTCAACACACCACGCAAATGCCTTGCTCTGGCCCTCAGGGATTTCTCCAACACTAAAAGGCAGGACAAATTCTATACTCACCACTAATAATATGAACTTTTATTTGCTTCTTTAAAAAGAATAGCTAAAAACAACCATATCCTCTTAGCACTGGAGGAGTTTGAAATCAAAGTACTCAAGAAGCTTCTAAAATATAATTTAAAACATTGCCAGTCTATACTTCAATAGCAAGAAGTAGTCTAAAAAGTATATATAAAAGACACCATTCTCACCAAGAAGCTAGTAAGGAATGTTTAGTTAGCTCTATGTAGTAAATATTTACAGAAAGAATTAAAAATAACCATAAATATTGTACATATACGTTAATATATTAAATACTTATCAGCAGATCTTCAAAATATCTCCTCTGTTAGCACAAAACTATACACAACTTGATAAAAACTTGCCTTAAACTTGGCTGGTTGGCAAAGAACCAGCAATATGGATTCTGTAGACATATTAGTAGACATATTGCTAGGGAATTACAACCACAATTCAATTTTAGTAAATCAAATCAAAACTTGCCACTGCTTTTCATTATACATTTTAGAGATGAAATCAATTGATAGTTGTGGTGCTAACACCTTCTTTTCCACTTCCCTTTCTCCTGTTTCTCCATCTTTAGAAGGATGAATATAGGGGTAAAGTTGGACACTAATTTAGTAATGTCCAGGGCCTGGGAGGATGAAGAGGTCAGGAAAGAAGATGAATCAAAGAACCGAAATATTGAATGAGCAATATTGATATATTGATATTGATATATTGATATATTCAATATTGAAATATTGAATTGAGCAATATTGATAAACAAGACCAATGAGAACAAATATTTCTAACCTACCATATACCCTCTTATGGTTTATAGGTGATTGATTTTCCATCAATCAAGTTATAATTCAGGAAGCAAAATACAGCATCTAGGTAGAATATGTACCTAGAATATGTACCTAGTGAAAACACACATCTAGGTAGAATATGTACATTGAATTCTCCCTTCAACCCCTCAGCCAAGCAATTTTTCTCACCTTCAAACTAAATAATATATTACTCTAAAAAAAAAGGTGTTATCTACAAATAATAAATCTGGTTGTAATTGTCTGAAATCATAGCCAGTTTGTGAAAATAAAGAGACAATATATTCAATTTATGTCTTCATAAGAACAAGATAAAACAAGAGAAACATTACATTTGCAGAAGTGGTAACTCACCTTCTGTTTATGCACCAAGATTTATTATAGCCACTGAACTATATACATGGCCTCTAAGTAGGAACCCACTATCATAAGCTTGTTTATCAATTTTGCACAGCAAAGAAATAATAATAAAAATACCATTTGAATGTAAAATATTTGAAACCTAAGTCTATTCCCTCCTCCTCCCGACCACCAAAATATAGAAACTTGATCTCTGTGCTATCGATATCTGTCTTAGACAGTTTAAAAATTAGTTATATAGTAATCATGGGGCATCTACATAGATATTTTACAGAATAAAAAGTAATTTTAAGAGTGCATTCTCCTTTGAGAATGAGTGCATTCTCCTTAAGAGTACTTCATGTGACTTATAGAAATTATTTCCTTAACTGTACTGAGGAATGATTTAAATAGGCAAATGCAGGAAGTTACTTGTAGAGAAGACAAGACTGTGGAAGTAGGGGGCCAGTAAAGAAACCATAGCAGTAGATCAAGTACCATGGCCCAAGGTAGTAGAGATAAAGATTGAGAATATTAGACAGAATATGTTTTGGAGATAGAACCAAGAGCCACTATGAAGCAATGGAGAATGTAAGCTGGTAGATATTCTATAAAAAAATTAGAATTTCCTCAAGAAATTAAAAATAGGAGTACTAATGATCCATCAATCCCACTTCTGGTTATATATCTAAAAGAAAGGACATCATTATTCATACAAATACCTGTTCCTAGCAGTTTTATTCACAATAACCAACACATGGTAACCCCCTAGTGTTTGTTCATGAGAGATTAAAGAGAATGTATAAATATACAATGCAATGTTATGCAGTCTTAAGGAAGAAGGAAATCCTGTCATTTATGACACTATGGATGAACATTGAGGGCAGTGAGCTAAGTGAAATAAGTCAGACAAAGACAAATACTGAATAATATAACTTATATGTGGAACCAAAAAAAGAAAAAAATCAAACTCATAGAAAAATCATGTAGAAAAAATGTAAGTTTGAGACATTTATTAGACATGTAAATCACAAGTGAAATAGATGGAGTCTGGAGGGGAGTTTGGCTAGAGATATTTGAGAATATTAAATGGCACAAAATTAGCTAGCAATGTTGTAAAAATGGAAAAACTTACAGCCAGTTCAATGTTAAATGTTCCGATGGAGAAAACAAGAGAAACAAAGAAATGTGACTGTGAAGTAGGAGAAAACCTGAAAAAGGAGATATTATGGAAGCTAAAATAAAAATAATGCTTGAAGAAGGTAGTGGTCTGCCATGTCAAATGCTACTGACAAATGTCACAGAGACATTGGATTTTGAAAATGGACTTCATCAGTCATCTTAAGTGTAGTTTCAAATAATTGGTGATAACATAAGTCAGATAGGACTAGATTGAGAGAACAAGTAGTGACAAAATTGACATAGTTACTACAGAATGCTCAAGAAATTTTGCAGTGAAGAGCAAAATTTTGAAGGAAATAGTTAAAGGCAAATGAGGGCAAAAATGAGGATCATTTTTTTTAAGTTGATAAACACAAGATTGTATATAAGAAAGAACAATTCAGTAAGAAGGAAGAGACCAATGGAGCAGAAAAGAAAGGATAATTTTTGAAAAGGCAAGAGTCACTGGGATGCAGACATGGGTGACAGAGATGTCTTTGTTAAGGACAGATCCTTCCCAGAAGACAGCACAGATACAGGGTCAGGAAAGGTGTCAGGGCACACGACAAGAAGGTGAGGCGTTCCAATTGTTTTGATTTCCTAAAAGAAAAGGCTACAATATCAACTGAGTCAGGGGGGTTTGATAAGACAGCAGGGGCTGGAGACAAGAGAGTACTGCGCAGTCATTGTGGAAAGGTGGTGAACTGTAAAAGTATGGTAGATTTGCTGGAATTGATTGACCCCTGGAGATAAATGTGGATCAAAGTTGTGTTAAGATTAAATGAAGTATATATGCCTATTTTTGGAGCCAAGTTCTAATGTTTTTCTCCTTACAAAATTAAAAAAAATTATAGATAGAACAAAATCAAGTTATTAAATTCAAACATAGCTTCAATGATTAGTTTGTGATTGTGTCCAAAATAGCCACTGTCAAGTTTGAGAGTAGTCAAGTGATATTCACTGAATTCATAGACTGTAATGTTTACAAACTTGAGTTTTGGAGTCAAGTAGCTCTGCCACTAACCAGCAATATGATTTAAGCCTCTATATTTAAATATTTCCACATCTATTTCCACATCTATAAAATGGGGACTATGTTTCTAATTCAAAAAGTTGCTGTGAAGAATAAATGTGGGCTAATGTGGGTCAAGTCCTCACTATAGGGAATGACACACAGGAATTAACCTATAAATGGCAAGAATTATTGTGAAATGAGTGATTGAAAACTTCAGAAATATTTAAGTTGTGAATGTTGTTTTAACCTACTTGTCTCTGATTTATAAAGAGGCCAGAAAAAGGAAATAAGAGAAAGCAAAGTGTATATACCTGGATAATCACCTAATGCTAATTACGAATTGTTTTGTGTTTTATTATATCTCATTTGATTTACTTTTTTAAAAATCCTAATTCCCATGACTTTAATTTTCTAGCTCAAAACATATTAAAAATGTTTCGTCTTCATTTGAACCAAATAATATCTCTTTAAAAAACAACTAAATAAACCATTTATTGTCAGTTTACCACCAAAGCTTTTCCTGCTAATGAAGCAAGGATTCCTCCTTGATTTAGGGGATCAAGGAGAAGATACAAAGATGAAAAGGAGATGTGGAAATGCAATTAGCATTCAACTATGATACTGAAGAGAGAAACAAACAGGATGGACACTAGTATTTTCATAAGTCAATAAATAAGTTTCCATAGCAGGAAAGCTAGCCCCTAACATCCCAAAGCAATGGAGAAATTACAGAATGAATTATGCAGCCCAAAAGCCCAAAGACAGTGTCCAAAATTCAAAGGACACACAGTTCTCAATATGAACTGAGCTATTATATTTCCAGCCACTGACATTAACATACTTTTTCTCCATAATACTGATAATAATCCTGATCATAATACTGATAATTTTCTCCATAATACTGATCATGGAAAAGATCTAAAGTGAAGGAAAAAATTCACATTTCTTTATTCAACCATTCTGCTACAAATTTGAATAGCTCAAGTGAGTGACTACACCATAAAAATACAGAAAACACTGGGTTTTCTGCTCACAAGTGTCTCCCTATTGAAACAGTTGACAATGGTAGTGAATAGGAGCATAAGGAGAAATTTTCTGATGTTCACAAAATGCTGTGAATTCATTTTTTCACATTTATTTGCTATACTTAAGTCTTCCTCCAAAAAATGATCATATGACTCATCCAAGCATTCCTCATGTATGACAATTATGACTGAATGCCTTTGACAACATCATAGATTTTTCTTTTCATTCTTGGTAAAAGTATAAAAAAAATTGAGCAGAGATTGCTATTCTCTGCCCCCAAGCTACTATTCCCCCCCCACAACCCCCACTACTTAGCAATTTAGTTCTTTGTTGCTTAATTCATTATAGTTTTTCAGAATTAAATCTATCATTAAGATGACTTTTCTACTAATCATTTACTCTGCAACAAAGGACCGAGATCATATTCTTGTATGGGGCAATTTAGACCAGAAAGCAACTGAAGAACACCTCTAACTCCACAGTGAATGAACTTGTTGTAATTTGTTTCCTTGTTATCAAGCTGTACAAGCTGTTATCAAGCTGTTATCAAGCTCTGCTGTACAGATATGTGTACCTGTAAAATTTGAACCAGAATGCAATTCAAATAGTGAGAAATATCAAACCCACAAGACAATTTTTGAAGGGAAAATTTACATTTTATAATTTAATATTTTTGAGGTTTTCAAAAACATCATAAAAGTCAGAAGGAAAATATTCTGTTCATTCTGCTAAACTGATGCTAACTCTGAATATAGTGGATATGTCCATCTCTTTTTTTAAAGAGATACATTGCAGTTGCCTTTAATAAATCTTAGTACACAGCAACTATATTTAACTTTCTGGAGTTATTCTGTCAGACCTTAATAAATGGGATTATAGTTGAAACTCTATGCATTTTCAATTTTATTACCACACACTTAAAAAGGTAGGAAAGAAACTGGGTTGAAATGCTACAAAAAGGCCAACATGGGTTTTAGTCTCATCATAACTAAAGAGAGATTCCCCTTATTTAGAGATTTTTTAGCTGGAGACAAAAAAAAATGAAAAGCAGCTATGTAAAATTCAGCTTGGGCTTATGATAAATTAGGGTGTATTCACTCTGAAACAAGTTCGTTTTCCCCCTTCCTACAAGTGACTTTGTCAAGGGAGAAGCATTAATTGCAAACCATAAAGACGCTCTTTCGGAGGAGTTGGGAAGTCCTTGTTGCTCAGCAATTAATCATGAAAATAAATTGAAAGTGTAACTCTCACTACTCCATGTATATGAATTTTGGGGGAAAAAAATGAACTGAAGGTTTTTGAATGTAGGTATATATAAAAATGGTAAAGCTGGGACCGTGTTCCAACTCTCCAAGTCAAGTGGAAGATTTCGAAGCATGAGCACAGTTACCTGATTGATGAGACTAATTGATTTAGAAGGAACAAGTTGTGGCCTTTTGACTAATGTCCATGTTGTCTATTTGGATATTATTATCCAAATAATATATCAATATAAATCCAATTTCTTCCATCAGAAATGTCAAAAATCACCAAGAAGATGTAACTGAGCTTGAATCACTTTTGAAACATTAGGTGAAATGATTAGAAGAGATAATTTAAAAAATATCAGTATGGCAGTTTCAGCCTGGACTGGTACAATGAAATCACAACAGAGAGATGTTGATGTTTTAGTGAAGGTAGGAACAGATTATGATCCTACCTTTACCACTTATTCATTTTTTAAACATGAAGTTCTAAACTACAATGGAATTTAAGGACAATGCAAATACCATCTAATCACCAATGTCTGCATAAGGAATCATTTCCTGCCAGTGAATTATGTCAAATAATAGTGATACACTTTATGAAAAAAAATTGGATTCATTCTCCTCCATAGAAAGATCTGGATTCTTATTAAAATCTCTTAAAGGAAGGCCAATAACTATTTTATCTATTATATTTAACATCACTTTTCTGTATAACCATTCACAGTGCTTTTTCTCTATTGTGAAGGAATAATGTGATTCTGTTCAAAATTTATAGAATGTCCAGTTTCAAATAAGCCTTATTAAGGTCATGATCCTCAGAAGGTCAAATAGGTGGTCTAATCATGAAGAGTCATTTTATCCAGACAAGAATCAAATAATTGTACCTCCTCTATCTATTTCTCAGTAGCATGGTGTTAAAGTTTATTTTAAAAATACAGTGAAAGGATTAATAGAGAATGAATCAATTATTCTATAATTGATAATACATAGCTTGGAATACATTAAATTCATGTACACACTTAGATAAAATGTGGTATTTTTGTTCTGTAAACTTAAGGTTTTTGATGAGATAGTCTATGACTTCATTCACCACTGACTCTGAAGCATATGTTTGGCACTTATTAGATGCTTAAGAAAATCATGGAACATGTTAACTGAATGTCTATATAATCCAGGAAATAGTGAAAATCTTTGGTTAGAGAAAATCAAATGAATGGTTTTCTTCTAGGCTGATCTAGGATCCTGCTCTTTGATTCTGATAATTCTATTTTGGATGACCTGTATTTTCCCTGTGGCAATCAGCAATTGTAGATTGCTTATATTGCCTAATGTTAATAACACAAACAATGAAATTTTTATGAATTGACTTCTAAGGAACATTAGTCCTTATTCAATAAGGTCTATTGAACTATTGGATATACACCGAAGGATGAATTTCTTGTTGATTTCTGTGGTTCCATGACTGTCACATCCTTTGCTTTACTATTCGTTTTTTCTTTTATTAACAATAAGTTTTATCTTGTTTGTTTTGTTTATTAACAAAAGGTTTTATCTTGCTTGTTTTGTTTCTGAAAAGACTTCTAGGTTGGGGCTTAAAGTAAAAAAATCAATTGGTTGGCAATACTGAAAAACAAAAATGCAAATTCAGTGTAATCCCTATTAAAGTTCCAATGGCATTTTCACAGAAATAGAATAGAAATCCTAAAGTTTGTGTGGAACTACAAAAGACCCTGAACAGTCAAAGCAATCCTGCGAAAGAACATAACTGAAAGCAACAAAATACCTGATTTCAAACAATACACCAAATTACAGTAATCAAAGTAGTATGGTACTGGCATCAAATTAGACACATAGACCAATGGAACAGAAAACAGAACCCATAAATAAATCCTTGCTTATTCAGTGAATAATATTTGACAAGTGAGCCAAGAACACTCAATAGGGAAAGCACAGTCTCTTCAATAAATGGTGCTGGAGAAATTGAAAACCATAAACAGAAAGATAAAATTCCAACCCTATTTGTAACTTGAAATGAAATTAAAGACTTAAATGTAAAATGAAAACTATAAAACACCTAAAAAAAACAAAACAGAAAAATTCCTTGACATTGGTATTAGTAATGATTTTTTTCATTTGATACCCAAAACAAAGTTAATGAAAACAAAAATAACTGGGATAACACCAAACTTTTTTGTAACATTTTTCATTAAGGTAACATTGGTTTACAACACTATAGAAAACAATATATTTAAAACCTTCTGCATAGCAAAGAAAACCATAAAAAAATTGAAAAGGCAATCTACAGAATGGGTGGAAATATTTGCAAATAATAGATCTGATAAAGGGTTAATAGCCAAAATATATAATTTATACATCAACAAAAAATATAAATAAAAAATGAGCAGAGGATCTGAATAGACATATTTCCAATACAGATATACAGATGGTCAATAAGAACTTGAAAAAGATGCTCAACACCACCAACCATCAGGAAAATGCAAATTGAAACCACAGTGAGATTATCATCTCATAGCTGTTAGAATGGTTATAATAAAAAAATTAAATAAAAGTGATGACCAGGATGTGGCAAGACAGGAAAGTGTGTGCACTATTGGTGGGAATGTAAGTTGATCCAGTCATTATAAAAAGCCATTTCCTCAATAAAATAAAATTAAAAGTGGAATTACCATGTGATGCAGTAATACCACTTTCAGGCATATATTTCAAGGAAGGTCAATCGGTACCTTGAAGAGATACCTGTAGTTCTAGGTTCACTGCAGTATTATACACAATAACCAAATAAGTGACACATCAGAAGAAAAAAAATACTGTGAGATCACACCTATATGTGGAATCTGAAAAAGTCAAATGCTGTGAGTGAGACCATCCGGTATTTTTCTTTTTCTTTCTGGCTTATTTCACTGAGCATGATCCCTTCCAAAAAAAAAAAAAAAAAAATCAACAAGCAACAAGCAACTATAAACCAGAGACACATTTTGGGGAGGGAAAGGGTGGGGAGAGGAAGGATTAGGGTCAAAATAAGGCGGGTGCAATTGTATGGGGAATATAACCAAAATGAAAATGCATACACTGTGCAAAAATGAAAAAATTATGTAAGAATTATATAAAATAAAATATTACCAAAAAAAGTCAAATGCATAGAATCACAGAGTAAAGTGGTGGGGTAGCCAGAGGTGGGGAGAATGGGGAGATGTTAGCCAGAGAGTAAAACCTTCTGATAATAAGCCAATTATAACTACCAGGCACAGTATGGGGTTATAGTAATAAAACGAGGTTAAAAGACTGAAAGTTGCTAAAGAGTGTATCTTAAATGTTCTCATCCTCCCCCAAAAGAAATGGTAATTACGTGATGTGATAGAGATATTAACTGATTTTGCAATAAGAAATTGTATTACGTAATCAACGCATTCTATGCCTTAAACTTAGGCAATTTTATATGTCAATTATATCTCAATAAAGCTGGCAGGGAGGGACCAGCTCATTTATAATGAAGACTTGTTTTCTTTGCTAATTGCCTGCTGATAATAATCCATCTACTACCAGAACATTCTTCTTTCGATGGTTCAACACAGGAGTTAAAATCACTTAATAAACTGTAGAGGATTGATCTAGGATTCTCTAGGAAGACATTGCTTCCTTCCTTCCAGTTAACAAAAAAACTACAAAAATTAAAACCAACTTATGACAACTTTCTAAATGGTCAAATTCTCACATTTAAACGTTAAAAAGAAAAAGGATTAAATATGCTCCAGCCTTGAGAAAATCTTTTGCAATTGTGTTATAGCTCGACCATAACTTGCTTTCTATCTTCATCAGGACCTAATGCCTGAAACAGTGATTTCCTCATAGAAACAAACACAAGCTGTACCAATGTGCTACAGGGACACTGAACATTTACAAATTTACCCATTATTTCTTTTCTTCTCACTTCAGGTCTTGTCATGCTCCTATGAGATTTAATCACACACATAACAAA
This sequence comes from Talpa occidentalis, assembly GCF_014898055.3. Classification (NCBI taxonomy): domain Eukaryota; kingdom Metazoa; phylum Chordata; class Mammalia; order Eulipotyphla; family Talpidae; genus Talpa; species Talpa occidentalis. The sequence continues at coordinate 98,457,635 of NW_023605194.1, read as the reverse complement.
ACTTGTTCATCTTCTACTTCCTTGGAGCTATAATTTTAGCTTTTGTTGTCTGCAGAACTTATCTTTTCTAAACCATCAAATTTAGTCAAAATGATTTCCTTTTGCTCTTTAGGAAGTTACACTTTTCCATTGTAATCATGTCCCGGTACAGAGCAGTAAGCAAATTTCATTATTCTACGATGTTCTTGCAACACATTCATTTCCTTTTCTCTCAGGCCACAGATTTCGTATGGGATCATATTTGTCCTCTATATATATACAGTATTGGTGATGATTGGGTTCGTTAGAAAGCCTGTTTACACAACAGATTTCATGTGGGATCTTTGTGCTTCTCAGCAGTTTTATGGGATCTAGTGTTACAAATTTTAAGCACAAATCTCCCTCAACAATCACAACTACAACATAATCAAGCACCATATATATATATCAGACTCTACACAAATTGTCTCTATTCATGATTATCCAGGAGTAACTCATACTTGCATTCTAAAGGAAGAGAGAGAGATGACTAGAAAAATTAAATGACTTGTTCCAAGTTTCAGCTAATCTGTTTTATAAACCCATTATACCAGCCACACCACCCTCCCTCTCTAGTTACCCACAATATCCCCTTGCTATTTTTTGCTGACCCTATAATAGCAATCATATCCTTCAACTCTAAAAACAGTGAAATCTATATTCTAGAGCAATGGTTTCAAATGAGTACTTTGAAATTATTTGGGGTTACAGATTAAAAATGCTTATTCTTGAATCCTCTCTCCCAGAAACTGACTTAGCATGAGTTCATATATCTGCACTATCAAATGCACCATGTGATTATAATAGAGGTATTCTGAGAATCAGTCTCTCAGAACCAGCGGCTAAGAATGCATTTTTATATTCCCTGGGCAACACCTAAGCTTGCCTCACACTAAAATGCCTACCCTTTTCCATTAATTTAAGCCATGGATTAATGGATTTTATTTAACTTTGGTTTTTGTTTAATGGTTATAAGCAAAACATTGCAAACATACATCACTTATTGAAACTTAAGTGAAATGTCACAATGTAGATCAAAATCAAGATATTTACCCTTCGTGTATTTCCATTGTATAGGTTAGAATATTCAATATTCTTTTACTTCTATTAATTCCTTCATTCAATTCTTCCAACTCTCTTGTCAATGGTTTTGTCCCTTCCACATTGGGGTTCACTCATGCTAACAGCAACCTATTATTGCTGTCATTGAGCTAGTGAGACAATCAATGATGTGAATTAATTATTCCTGATCTCTGCTAGGTTCTGTGAAGGGTTGTACAAATACAATATGTAGTAGATCCTTGCATAGAAATACCGATATAATCTAATAGGAGTAATAAAAAACACACATATGTTTATATTATGTAAAGAAAATGACAGTAACACCCATCCATATGGTAGCTACAAATGTACTTGGAGTTGAAAACCATTTGCAAGTGCATGAGCAATAGTGCTGTTAGTCTTTCACTTTTGTGCTAATTCTTGTATAAATGTAATCTAGTAATCATTTTGGGACTCTCCTTTAAAAATAGAAGTAAATTTGGATTGAACAGTCACTACTGTCAATGCATGGTTTTTGGTAGCAAGGAAAATCCATAAATCTATGATATCTGCAAATTCCTAACCTTGTTTCCTCCAACTGCATCTCAGTATAAAATAGCTGATCATATGATGTTAGGAGTATACTAAATTTACTTAGTAAATATAGTAATTTAGGCTTTATGGGGAGAAAATAGACCACAAACCTCACAGCATTCTGTCATATTCCTGTATCCAATCCTCCATTCCTTTTATGCTTGGTTATATTCTAGAGCCCCTGTCTGGTAAGTAAAATGCTATTTATTCTCAGGGAACTATTTATGGTTTAAGTGAGCCCAACCCTCTTTATTCTATGAATAAAATTTTCTCCATCTTGCTACATCAGTAAAGCTATCAGCTGTAACCAATAAATGAAAAAAAAAGTTAAGAAAATCTAAACTTTTTAAGTATAAAACCAAAGATTATTGCTTAATAAATATTGTTTTCACATACACAATCCTAATGAAAACAATAACCAATAGCAACTACATAATTAATTATAGTTTGTGCTGCCTTGAACAATATATTTCTATTTTAATATATGTGTAGTATCTCAGCCACCAAAATTGATGACATGTTTGGGTTCTAAATTTATGCAATTACTCAAGGAGAGTCCCTTAGGACACTCATATTTGCATTTAATTTATTAACTAATTTATATATTCACTTTTATTATGTATACAGAAAATCTATCCTAAAAATTAGAGGTTGTTTAGATATTAATCCATTCTCAAAAACAGTTAACATCAGGAGCCTGAAAAGCAAGTGGACTAACATGAAATCTGAAATCTGACCAAGCTCTGACTATGTAGTATAAGCAAACCCACTGATGCCCCTATTAGATTGTTGCCTCAGAGTAAAACATGGGCTTTGATAGCAGATAGAAGCTCCATCAAAGGAATGAGTAATTCAATTAGCTAATTATATTAATTGAGCTCACAATGCTGATACTGAACCAGTGAAATGTCAAATTTATTTTTAGTACTTTCATTTTAAAACAGCAATTTAATCTATTTCAGGAACATAAGTTTTTGTTTTTTGTTATTGAAGTAACAATGGTTTACAACACTGTAGTAATTCAGAGGAGCAGGATCACACCTCCTCAGCTGTGTAGCGCTACACCCAGCATGAAGGCACTGAAAGTCCTCACCACTGTCCGTTGTGCCCCCTCCCTATCTAATCTCCTTCTCCCTGCAACTTCCACCTCTACCACTCTCAATTCTAAGGTCATATTTCCAGTGTTTGTTATTGGTTTGGTTTTGTTTGATCCTTTGTTTTGTTTCTCTATATTCCACAAATAAGTGACACCACCTGGCATGTCTTTTTTCTTCTGACTTTGTTTAGTATTATGTCTCCTGGCTCCATCCATATTGTCACAAATGGCAAGGGTTTATCTTGTTTTAATAATTGAGGAGTATTCCATGGTGTATCTACCCCACATCATCCATTTGCAACAATATGGATGGAACTGGAGGGGATTATGTTAAACAAATAAAGCAGAAGAGAAAGATGAATGCCAGATGGTTTAATTTATATGTGGAATACAGAGAAATAAAAAAAAGGGTCATCTAAAACCAAATCAAAAACAAACCCTAGAAATCTGACTGCAAATTCAGACTACCAGAGGGGTGAGCCTGGGAAGAGGGAAGCAAAGAGTGGAGGGGGCCCCAATGGACTGGAGTGGAGGATTATGGGTATTTTGGTGGTGGGTGTGGTGCTGTAACATACATCTAAAGAGGTGTAAAGCTATACCCCCAAATTATATACAGTGTTGTAAGCCATTGTTACTGCAGTAAAAATAATACAATTAAAAGAGAAGTTTGAATATATGATAAATAAATAAATAAGCCAATAAATAAGCAATAAATAAAATAAAGTTGATCCTTGATTTTCTCCAAATCTCGCAATGGCCAGAACCTCACTTTTTAGTTTCGTGGAATTACAATCTTACGTGTATTCTTTCCACTAAAGATTGTGTATTTTGAAAAGTATAATGCCAGCTCCACGGCATGACTTTCAAAGAGACAGGACTTTTCCTTTTTGTATCCTGCACATTGGAAAATGTATTAAGCCAGGTTTTCTGAAAAGAAAATAATAATGAAAAGAGAGGTATTTTTCCCCCTCTCACAGGGAATAGAAATGAGAAAATAAAGTGCTTTAACAGTATAAAAAATTTTCCAATACATATTTGCATAACGAAAACAAAACAAAAACTATTTGTAAAGTTTTTTGATACAGTGCCCCCCCAAAAGAATTGAATATTCAATTTTTACATCCCATTATCTCTAAATACATATTCAGTGAGCTAGCTTAATATGTTTTGGATTTTTTTAAGTACAGTCAAAAATCTAAATGACAAGAAGAAAGGAAATGAACCAGTTCATAAAACTGTAAAACATATGTTCTCAAGCGCAGGCTACATCAGTTTGATAAAAGGTTTACTAAAAGAAAAGAAACTTTTGGAAGCAATCACATAGCCTAGAGCAGGGGATGTTTTTCAGGAAAGCAAAATAAATGTTGCAATAAATATTTAGCAAGACAACAGCATACTTATTTTAAATACACCAAATGTTTGCATTTTTTTCAGAAAAATCATATATCTAGAGAGAATTATGTCTAACCAACTCCAAAATATTGAAGTTATATTTTTCTTTCACTCTCAATTTTAAAATAGCTGTGGATAAGATTATGTATTTGTGGAGACAAAACTGCAGTCTTTTACTGTAAGTGTATAAAGTAACAGTGGATTCGGGGTCAATTGAAGATTTCCGTCAGGACTGTTCTCAAAGCTTCCAACTCCATTAAAATGGAAAATGGCATTAAAATGTATAGTTCTTGACACTGAAAATGTTTTACAGTTATCACCCATCCAAACAGATACCAGGCAGAATTGTTTAAAGGCACTGCAGTTACCTCTCTGGTAAAGCAGAGTGACAGCTGATATAAATAGCTGCAGTATTTACATATCTTTCCAATGCTGCTCTAAAAATGAACAATCAGAATTCTTTGTTGTTTTGTTTGCTTTTCTTCCTCCATTAGAGGCTTTTCACCAGCTAAGGTTAGTCTTTCACCTGAAGAATGAATTCACATACCAAATCGATTAGTAGGTAAATCTTCAGCAATGGACTTGAAATTAAAATTCAGACTTTTGATCAGGACCAGTGTTGGCAGGTCAATAACAACAATGCAGTACCCTGTGGCAGTTTCTGATACAGAATTTTAAAGAAAGGAAGAAAACTAACTCTAAATAAATAAAAAGAGTACTTAAAAGGATAGAGGTAGAAAAGAGATAACAGAGTAGTTAGAAACAGATAAAGAAGGTTTATTGGAATGAAAAGGAAAGAGATAAAATGTAATGGAGTAAGGTTGTAAAGAGAGCAACACACAAAGGAAAAGCTATAATATATTATTGCTCTTCTCATTATATAATAGCGCTGCAAAAAATTATTTACTTGACTAGGTTTGCTTCTATCAGCAGTGTGAATTGTGCATGATGGTGATGGCTTACCTGATGAACGCTCAAGAAAGAACAAGCCTTGTGCAGGGAGAGCAGTTCATAAAGAAAGCTATTTACCTGTTACCTTCCTCTGGATTTCAGAAACTTGACTACAGATATCACCTCAGGGCCTCCCTGGTGAAGGTTAAAAACAGCACTATCAAGCTATCGCCAGCCACTATAGCACAAGTTCAATCCCCAGCCAGGGAGCTAACCCAAACATGGTTCAGCAAACCTTTCCTGACTTGCTGCTGCTCCCCTCAGCAGTATATTTCAGCCAATCTGCCTGTTCTGTCCCCCACTCTGTCTCTGGTGAATCCTCTCACTGCCCACACCTCTGGCCTGTACCCCAGTTCTTGTATGCATAAATAAATAAATCTTAAAAACAAAACAAATATCACCTCAGCCAACAAGTTCAGTCTCTCCCCTTGACTTAAGCCACGTAAGTTTTTAACCATGGCTTTCAAAGACCCACAAACAGAGGGGAGATGTGGAGAATTTAGTCAAGGATGACATAGCCCTAAGGTCTAAGAACCTCACTCAGTTTGCATAACAATAAGGAATTGTTAATGGGCAGGGTAAGGGCATCCAAGAGCCCCAAAGTTCCCTGGGTTTTGTCTCACACTGAGACAAAACATTGCCTGATGCATAAGACTTTCAATAGAAAATAATTTTAAATTATTAGTGTGCAATAGAGAAATAACTAGTGTGCTATAAAGAAAAGAGAAAGAATATAGTGTAAAAGTTTCCCAAGAAACATCAAAGGGATGGGTCAAAGATATCCACCCCTTTGTAGGTAAATCTCTGCCAAACAGGTTGGCCCAAAGCAGGGTCACTGAGGCCTAAAAGTTTGCACAAGCCTTAGGCTTCTGGTGGGGAACCATAAGAAAGGAGCGGAAGGGATGGGGCAAGTCTGGAGGAAAAGAGCAAAATCAACATCAAAATAAAGGCTGCCTTTGTCAGCCGCCCCACGGGTCTCTCACCCACATCTCTTTCAAATGTCTCCTTCCATGTCCCCCAAGCCCCTGGTATTGTAAGGGGGGGGGGTGTCCCCAGGAAAAGGGGAAGTTCCAGGTTCCCTGCTCCACCAAAAGGAGAGTGGAGCTAAAGAGAAGACCGCTGGAGAGGGACAGAGGAAGGAAGGAAGGAAGGAAGCAGGATGGAGAGCCAGAAGGAGACCTGGAGGAGGCACTTGGAGCAGAGACATGTGAAGAAACTGCGCTTGCTTTTTGGTCGTGGACTGGGTGACACAGATGTGGGTGAGACTCCTGGGGAGGTGACAATGGCGGGTTTTATCTTGATTTTGATTTTGCTCTTTTCCTCCCAGACTTGTCTGGTAGTTTCTCACCCTTTTCTGTGGTTCCCCCCTGAAAGATGCTTTAGGCTTGTGGCAGGCTTTGGGGCCTTGCTCTGGGCCAATTCCCTTTGGGTGGACTTTTACATGAGGGGATGGGTAATTTTGGGTGCTTGATTTAGAAACTATATTCTTTGCCTTTCCTGTATTGTTTACTAATTGTATTAAAGTTCCTTTTCATTAAAGTCTCAGATGTTTTGTGTTGATGCAGTGAATGGCAGAACCTATTTAGAGCGGGCAGGTTTGCAGGGTTTGGGGTGCTCCTCTCCCTGCCCTGTAACAGTACAAGTACATATGCCTCCTCTTTGAAAGGAAGAAAATGGCTGCAGGGTACCCATAACAAGAAAGCCTGTTTCTGTTCTCAAAATCCCTTCATTTCATATGGAGTAAGAACTAGAGAAATACCAAAGAGATGAAGGACTATAAACAATGCTTCACCATCTACCCATCCCCTGAAAGTAATATGAAGTATGCCCCAAACTTGTGTTTAGGAACAGTCTGATTAGCCACTTCAAGAATTAGTGAGGATTCAAGAATAAAACAGGATTTAGTCCTCTGCCCCTTAACTAAGTTAGTTTCTTTACATCAGAGGAACAAAAGAAGTACTGTTTTCCAAGTGAAAAGCCTTTCACCCAGCGCTGACCAGAGCTCCCCAGGCTGGAGCAGAGAGAACCCTCATTCTCTATTAACATAGTAAACTCCTTCCCATCTATTTCACTTTGCTTCTCTTGTAAATGACATTGTGGCAAATACATAACTGGGGGCCAATGCATCCTTCTTGGCCAGACTCAGTTCCTTAGGCTGATTCCCTTAAACAAAACTGGCCCCACACTCAAGGACACTTAAAACTTTACTGATAATCTGGAACCAGCCAGGCCTGACTTGTTAACTTACTTGGTTTAAAGTCCTGGTTCACATATAGTTACTTCTTATGTCAAATTATTCAATGTAGTGTCTTTCCTACTCTGAACAAAGACCACATCAACAACTCTGGCTAAAAATTCTAACCTACTTATTGGTTTCCTGTTTCGACATTTAATTCTCATTACTTTTAGGCAACATCAGAGCATAGCTAGTGAATGAACATTGAGTAAATCAGTATGAAGCCAATGCTTCATGAAGCATTCCAGAATTTTTGCATTGAGCTGTTCCTTCTACTAACTCTACTAACTACTCTACTTTAAAGAAACCATGTGTTAATGCACATACCAAGCACTCTAGTACTCTGCTTGTAAAGTATACATCTAGCATATTCCTTGTGCCTTGAGATATCATAATTATAAATAATGTTCAATTTCACATATTATAAAAGAAATAAAAATTAAAACAAAATGTCATTGTTGATCTATGAAACTAGCAAAAAATGTAAAATGAATAATAATAAATTAATAAACTAAAAATTTAAATACCAAAACTAGTGATTAAATAGTGAAATGTCCAGTTTCATTTTCTTTACTGGCCAATAAAAGGGAATCTATTCAGAAAGCACAGGCTTCCTATCTTTAAATACCTGTTTATCTTAATTAAATCCAGACCTGCTAAACTCATTTAGCCTTTCCCCCTTGGATAGCATGGGTTGATTACATTCAAATGTTACCAAAAACAAAAGCAAAGAGACTAATTTTATTGTCTTTTAAGAAAATAAATTTACTACCACCAAAAATAAACCAAACAAACCACTAATTGGAACTCTTAGCACATGCCAATGATGGGAAATTCATTCTTCCTAATTCTCTAGGACCTTCCTAAATATTTCTTCTAACTTTCATAAATGCAGAATTAGGGTCTCCCCTGGTGGCGCAGTGGTTGAGCACTGGGCTGCGAAGCTGCCCTCAGCCTCTGCAGTGCCAGCTCAATCCCCAGCTCCCCGGGATGGTCCCACATGGTGCACAGAACTCTCCTGCCATGCCTGCTGCTCCTCTCAGTAGTGTATTTCGTTGGTCTGCCTGTTCTGTTCCCTGCTCTGGCTCTGGTGAATTCTCTCGCCCTCCCGCGCTTATGACTGTGCCCCATGCTTGTATAAATAAATAAATAAATCTTAGGGGAAAATTAAATAAATAAATGAAGAATTGTCCATGATTACAAAATAGAGAGAAGCCCCTAGTAACAACATAATGGTACAAAAAAGAGATAATACACTGTCATTCAAAGGCGTTCCTGCCCCTAATTTATGGACTCTTCTGGGCAGGTGAGACCATTCTCCTTTTAACTTGAGAAAGCAAAGAAAGTCAGTGAACTTCACTGTAGCTAGGAGTATCGAAATCATCAAAATTGGACAAGGATGAGACTGAGAGCTGCTGAAAATAACAGTGACAGAATTAAAATAATGAACAGACAGATGTAAAATAATTGCAATCTCTTATTGTCTAAACACATGCAGATTTGGAAACATCCATCAAGAAAAGGAAGCACTTAACATAAGGGAGGGTGTGAGTAAACTGGTTTACGAGGAGGGGGGGGGGGGGGGGGGGGGGTGGGTGGTGGTGAATTTTTATGGTGGTGAATGGAAAATAGACTTTGAGTGACGATCAGAATGTAGTATATACAATGTCAAAAATAATGCTGTATACCTCAAATCTGTGTCATGCTATAAAACAATATTGTATCAATAAAATTAATTTTAAAACAATAAAGACAAAGTATAAGGCAAGGAGATATATATATATATATATATATATATACACATATACATCTCAAACAAGGATGAGGAAATTCCAAATAATTAATCTTTGTCTTTATCTTTGCACAGAACACCTCTCTCCTGCCTGCAAAACTGGGTGTTCTTTGCTTGAAAAAAAAAAAAAAGAGTGGAAAATGGTGTTAACAATTGCTGAATGGGTGGGAGATGGAGAAGAGGATGAATGAATCTGACTTAGATTAACTTGGAGCTCCCCAAGGAGAAGAGAGAATAGAGCAGAGAAAATATTTGAAGAAGTAATGGTTGAGAACTATCCAAACTGATAAAACTCTCTAAGCCACAAAGTCAAGAAATCAAATAAACTGTTAGCAGAACACATTTTTATTTATAGTAAAACTATACATAACAAAGATCTTAAAATCAATTCAAAAGAAGAGAAATTACTTACAGAGAAAGAAGTATTAGACATCTAATTTCTCAACAACAACACAATCTAGAAGACCATGGAATTGTATTTTCAAAATATTCATAAGTAATAACTTGCCATCTAAAGTTTGTAAGCAGCAAGACTACGTTTTAAAAAGGGAATATAATTAAACTTTTTCAGTTAAAAAATAAGGGCATACAATTAAGATATCTCTACTAAACTTTTAAATAATATATTTCAGCATAAAGAAAAAGATCTTAGAACACCTGATATGTGAAAATATAAGTGAGCAGAGCAAATGTTGAAGAGGGCATGTGACAGCATGCAGGGCAAGCTTTGGGTTTGCTGAGCCAGATTCAAGCAGAAACTTCCAAATTGGGCTCCAGGTAAAAAACAGAGAAGGTTGGCAGACGCATCAGCGAGGAGGAAGCAACTCTGTATAACCAGCTGACCCATCCCTGGGCATTGGAGAGTCAGCAAAGGTTGCGGGCCTCCCGGATGCTTTTTAGAGGCATGAAAGGATTCAGGACTGAAATTGCCATCTCATCCTGGGGGAAGTGACAGGACTGATCTTGCTGGATCATGAAGATGTATCTCCAGAAAACTCCAGGGCTCTGTTCCTGACCCATATAAAGTCTGTTGGCAGAAAAGGGCAAAGCCTTTTTGGAGAAGGCCTAGAATCTCAGCCCTATGGGTGGATATGAAAGTGGACACTGAGAACATAGACAAGAAACCTCAGTGGTTTTTCACTCAGTTTGATGCTATATGCCTGATTTGCTGCTCCAGCAGGTATTATAGTTGAAGCTGACCAGGTCTGTCACAAAAATAGCATCAAGTTCTTTATAGGAGATGTTTTTGGCTACTATGCATACACATTTTCCAATCCTGGAGAGCATGAATTTGTAGAGGATAAAACAGGAAGTTGTCAAAGTAAGCCAAAGAGAAGAAGATGGTCCTGATACCAACAGAAAAAAAACTCTCAGTTTACTTTATATTCCACATATTTGTGATACCATCCCAAATTTATCATTTTCCTTAACATGATCCCTTCCAGCTCCATCCAAGTTGCCGCAAGTGGCATGAATTTATCTTTTTTGATGGCTGAGTAGTAGTCCATTGCGTATCTTGAACATATCTTCTTGATCCACTCATCTGTTTGGGAGCACTTAGGTTGTTTCCATAATTTAGCTATAGTAAATAACACTGTAATAAAGATGGGAATGCAACTTTTCTTTCAAATTAGTGTTTTTGAATCTTTCATTTGAAAATGGAGCTCACATCTCACTGGTATAAACTTAGCAAATACTAAACCTCCACTTTCAAGAGAGTCTGGGAAAAGTATCACTGCTCTTCATTCATGTGTTTGGAAAAGTTTCAACTGCTTTTATTGAAAGTATTTAAACAATGGATGGAAAACCACCTCCTAGACATGCAGCTAAAAAAAATCTTACATTACAATAAAAGCTTCTGATGCTCTAATCTAAGAGTCTTTCATAGTCCAAAGTCTGTGAGTTTACAAAATAGTCTGCTCAAAAGCAAAGGGAGAGCAACAATAAAACAAGAAAATGAATGCAAAACAATAGTGGTGTAGGTACTAAATTTTCATTCATGGCTGTTATCAGAGTCAAAAAAGAACTATCATGAATTGTTGACAGGAATGTAAATTGGTATAGCCACTTGAAAAACTGTATAGAGGATTCTGAAGAGTTAAAAATAGATCTATCATATGCTCCAGTAATCCCTGTTCTGGGTAATTACCTGAAGAACACGGAAGTACTAATTTGTAAAGACATATACATGCTCACGTTCATTGCAACACTGTTTACAATAGCCAAGATATGGAAACAACCCAAATGCCCAACAATGGGCAGGTAGATTAAAAAGAATTGTTATATACACATAGTGGAATATTACTCAGCTATTAAAAAAAGATGAAATCTTGTCATTTTCAATAACATGGATAGACCTTGAGGGAATTAGGCTAAGGGAAGTAAATCATCACACAAAAGATAAGTACGGCTAACTCATTTGTGCAAGATGAAGAAAAGTTAAAGCAATTAAATACAACAAAAACTACGAGTGGGGAGGGAGAGGAGAGGAAAAAGCTTGGTAGTGCCTGGTGATAGGACATTTGCCAGAGGGTACTGTATGAAATATACAGTTGCTGAGGTGAAAACAGTTGAAAACAATTAAATCTATATAGTAAACTAGCGTTACTTTGATAAAAAGAAGAAAAAACAAGCCATTCACAGTTGCCTATGTTTAGAGCTGAAAAATAATTTACCATTACAGAAATGGTAAATCATTCTCCTATTGCCTTAAATCCATAAATTCAGATGTAGTTCCTCATCTTTAGAATAATAATAATTGTATGCAGAAAAAAACATAGATGATTGTACTTCCAAGAAATATATTAAAATTGTGAAATATTTTATTCACAGTAAATGAAAATTATTTTATTTACTTTTTATGGGAAGGACCAATGGTGCAACAGCATAAATGATTAAAGTACATATCTCAAAGAGAAATCAATTAGATTATCAAATTTCTTCCCACTTTTAGATGAAAAGGTCATATTTCTAGTTTATTATTTCCCTAATAGAATAAATTGACTTAATTCCCTCATTTTAAATTAAATTTTAGCCCACTAATAGTCCATTACTGACAAAATAGATATAATTTATTGTTTTACTGGGAAGAGTAAAATATGTAAGTTTGTCTTCAGTGATAATATATTCTATTTCGTTTTGGGGTATTATCTCATTTTTTCAGAAATAATTTCTCACAGACATTTAGAGCCTAATTTACCAAGAAACTCATCTGTGAGGGAAAATGTCATATTCTTTTTCTCTAAGGCCTTCCTGGCTTACATGGTGAATATATTATCCTATTTTTTTTTTTTTAGTTATTTCATAATAGTCCAGGAACATTTCAGCTTATTCTAAAAATAAAGAAAATTTAATGAGGATCACCAAGACATTTAAAAAAAAAGTCTTAAAGTGGTAATGTCTTGCTATCTCCTGGAAGTCCCTTTTCCTTGTTCCCTTAGCCTTTGACTCTAGCTCTCTTGGTTGTAATTGAGTTCTTGTAACTTAAAAAAAAAAAAAAAAAAAGGTCTATTTACAAGAAGGGAGAGAGAGAGAATGAGGAAGATTAATTTGTCTACATGTCCTATCAACAACGCTATCTGAACTGAGACACCAGTGTGTAATTTGAAACTGGGAAAGCAAGAGTGAGTCCTAATAACTTTAAAAAAATTATTATTTTTAATTTGTATTTCCTTTTTTCTTAAATTATCTGACTTTGCTCCTCTTGGTGCCTTAATTTATATTTCTGGAGAAACAGGCTGTATGTATTGCTCATTTTGACTGCTTACTAAGTCTTCTTACTAAAACTTACTAAGACTTCTCACTAAAACTTCTTACTAAGACAGGAAAAATATTACAGTTTTTATATATACCATTTTTAATTTTTTAAATTATAATACACTGTAACAAAAACAGTCACAGAGACCAGTGGAATAGATTCGAGAGTCTAGATATAAACCCACCCTTATATGGACAGTCAATCTACCACAAAAGAACTGAGAGTATATATACACTGCAGAAAGGAAAGTCTTTTTAATAAACAGTGTTAGGAAAGCTAGACCACATCTTCTTAAGCCACTCATCTCTCTTTGGGCACTTAGGTCATTTCCAAAACTTGGAAATGAACATAGCAGCAAGCACTACATCTTAAAAGGCATATCATCATGTGGTATAACATCTAATAGAATAATAGAATAATAGAATAATAATTGTTGTGCACACTTTTTCTCTTAAGTTTGGGAACAAAATATATGAATTGATTTTTGCACATTATCATTGAATGTGCAAATAAGATGATGAAGTGTTTTTCATGATATGATTCTCACAATTGATATATTCCCCAGACTGTAGCAATGATCTTTTTAAAATGTCAGTTTTGTATTCATATCACCCAGTGCATTTCCATATAGCAGAATAAAATCCAAAATCCACACTAGGGTTAAAATGATTGGTCATGATCAGGTCTCTGAAAAACTCTCTGATATCATCTACTCCCACTGTTTCCAACTTCTGCATCTCCAGTCATGAGGGTTTCCTTGCTGTACTTCACACATGCCAGGTGTTCTCCTGACTCAAGATCACATAGAACTGCTACTGCTATCAACCCCTGACTTCTCCCAGACCAAAAAACTTACTCTGCCTATTGCAGTATATTCAATCCAATCCAACAAAAATTTCCCTCACTTATGACTTAAAACTATATCTACTAAATTGGACCTCCCTGGTGGTACAAGGGGTTAGGACGCAACCTATGAAGCTGTCCACAGCCTCTGCAGCACAAGTTCGATCTCCCAGCTGGCCAGGGAGCAACCCACATGATGCAGCAGACCTCTCCTGTCTCGCCCACTGCTCCCCTCAGCAGTGTATTTCAGTCAATCCGCCTGTTCTGCTCCCCACTCTGTTTCTGGTGAATCCTCTCACACACACCCCCACACACCCCTCTGGCCTGTACCCCAGCTCTTGTAAGCATAAATAAATAAATCTTAAAATAACTATATCTACTAAAGATAATTAAGTTTAGAAATCCCCATCATAATTCAGTAATGATTTCTTTTCCACAGCTCACATCATCCTTTCACAGGTGACCCTGTTTTCACAGAACTCATGTGTGGGAGAGAAGGTATGCAATGTTGGATGAACAGTGGTAGATCTGGCCTCCCCTCGCTTGTATGTGTGATTCCTTCATGACTATAGGAACCTTCCAAGGCTGAGGAACTCAAACTCTGTTCTCAAGAGGAATCTATACCAGTTGCCAAAGATTAAATCTGGATTCAAGTCACAAATGTCAAAGGAAAGCAGCACAACTGAAATGAAACTATTAATTTCAACTACCTTTGCTTGATAGAAGGTGTGAGCTATCCTAATACTTATATCTATCTCTTCATGAGAACTCAGATTCATGTAAAAGTATAATTCAAATCTTCCAGGAAGATTAAATTAGATGAAAGAAGTATATCCTCTTTAGAACTGAAATGCAACTCTATCAGTGATGCTCTGGTTAAACCTCTGACCTGCTAGATGGAGACAGCTCAATAGATGTTGGCTCTCTCTCACCATGCACTATATATAGGCAGACTATCTGCAGCAGGGTCATTTACTAAAATGTAGATTCCTAGTCACTGCCCCCTACTCACCCTCTACACAGGACTTCTTAATTGGCGATTCAAAGTAAGATCTTAGAATTGGTTTTATGACAAACATCATCACATGATTTTATGATCACTAGAACTTGGAAATCGATACATTAGATTTAAGCCATATGTCCTCTGGCTTCATTCATTTGATCTTCACCCTGCTCATTTTGGAATGCTAGGTCTTGTTAGATTCCTCTTACTGAATGTCAGATATCATGTCTTTTTTTTTTTTTTAAGACTAATCTATTGCATTATTGAGAAGGGGGCAAAGAGTGAAAAGAGTAGAAAAAGGAATTCAATCTTTAACTAAATGTGAACAATCAAGATAACTCACTATCTTCATACCAGTCAAATAAAATACCTTCTGAGTAGCTCAGGTCTATGCTGTCCTGTCGCCATCATAACAAGGTGACTATATTTTATAATTGCTTCTACTTTATTTTCTCTAGTGGGTATGGAAATAATTAACTGTCCTGTTAACTTGTCATGAGCAATGCCTGTAAATCTGCAAACTACAAATTGTAAAATGGTGGAAGGAAACCATTTCCAAAGTAAACAAAAGGAAGTCATTTGATAGATAAAATATATCAGTTACAGAGACTCAATAAATAGTTTATTTACCTCTGGGAAAATAAAACAACATTTTTTTTTGCATTTTGTTCCTGCTGACCTTTAAATCTTTATAAGTAATTTACTTTATAGTTCATTACATTGTATACGTGCAATCGATAAGCAAGCTAATGCATTGTGTATGCCCAGCTTTCCTATCAAGACCATAGAATAAATGAGCTGTTGGATTACCATGTATACATCCTTCTTAAGTAGACTGAAAACATATGTAAATACCTTTGTCTCCTGAGCTTAGACAGCATGCAAAGATGTTTAAGGATGATCACAATAATGCAAAATTCATGACAACTGGTTTGCTATAATAGCAACTCTGAGTCACAATGAAGAATTGAGAACACATATGGGAATCAATTTCAGTAAGAGGGTAACCTATGTGTACAAAATTTTGAAAGTAACAAAGTTCTTTCTTACTTTCAGTAGCATAAGTGCTATGCTGTCACTTTTTCCTAGGCAGTCAATTGTAATTGAGGTCTCTCCAGAGATCTGAAATACACTGACTTTGCTATACACAGCACTTGGTAGAGGTCTCACAATTGTGGAGAATCCCCGATGGCAGTGGGAAAGGTTGTTTCTTTTTCTAATGTCACATCCTGTTAGAACACACACCATTCCACATCACTTCAACGAATACTGATTTTGCAAACAAAACAAGTAATAAAAGTAAAGGCCAGCAATATATACAGAAACAAAATATTTTAAGATTAGCATTCAACTTTGTTAGACAGTAACTTTACAAGAATTATCAGATTTTTAGATGGACATATCTTTTAACTATTAGAATTATATTTGCACTAACAAATTAAAGTCTCATATACGACGTTATTCATTGCAGCATTGGATGATCTGGTCTCTGATTCTAATGGGCCACATTGCTACTATGCTCCTCTATCTTCATGCTAAGTGTGTTGCCTCAATATTCATTGCTCCATTTCCTTAATAATAACTCCTTTAGAATTTCTTTCAAGGGCAGCTTGGTGTTGATAATTTTTTTTTAGTTTTTGCCTTTCAGTGAAGCTCCTTACAATTTCTCCTAGAGAAATACCAGTAATTTAGAAAAGAGGTATAAAAATACTTTGCAGGAAAGGCTCACCCACGATGAAACTGAACTAGACTAAACTAGACTTCTCACAGTAACTATAAAACTGGACAAAATAAGTGCTAGTGCAATGTCAGAAAGGTGTAAAACTCACAAGGCAAGCCACACTGTTGCCCCCATCTTGTGTCTGGTACAATTTTCAAACCACAGAACAAAGGACTGGCACAGAACAAAGAGCATGGCACACCTGCCGAGCTGGGGAGGCAGAGAACAGAAATGAGTGAAATTTGCAGGTCAAAGCATTTGACCAAACTGAGCTGTGCAGATGAGAACAGAAGTGTACATGAGGGGAATCTCCTGGGAGTCCACAGCCACAAACTGGGCTTTATGTTTAGTGTAAAGCCTCACAGAGACTAAGACATAGTAGGTTTTTGTTTTTTTTTTTCCTGTTTGAGAGAAGAGAGTTACTAGGTGTGAAGCAGTGTTGCAGAAAGAGCAACTCCATGGAGGAACTGCAGTTTGACCCTATGAGAGCTGGCAGCCAAGACATCAGAAGCACCATACCTTAGGAGAAAGCATCATTCCCTAATAAGACCTGCTCTAGGCATTCAAAAAATCCTGAAACCAAGTTCTAACAAGATTTGCAGGAGAGGCTGATTTTGAAAGCTGATTCTTTCAAATTCATGACATAACTTAATTTCCATAAATATGCAATCGCAGAGCACACAATAAAGTCTAGACAAATTTAAGTGATCAAAAAATGAACTGATTTCTAATACAAGAAAAAAATCTTTGAAAAAAAGAAAAAATTCTTTTCAGCATATGGCAGAATCCAGAATCTGAAAAACATATCTACTGCATAGTCAATATTTAATCTAAAAACCTCTGGACATAAAAAGAAAAATATGTTGTAGTAAAGATTTTTTTTAAAAAAGCAATCAAAGAAACCAAATCTAAGATGGCCAAAATACCGGACTTACAACAAACAAAGGTTCTAAAGCATTACCATTAATGTGATAATATAACATGTTGAAAAATTAAAATAAAATATATTTCAAAAAGTACAGGGAAAAGGAAGTGTTGCTTAATGAACAGAGAAGAAATCTCAGTGGCAACATGGAAACTATAAAAAGAACCAAAGAAAGAGTCCAAAACTGGAAAATACAATAATTGAAATAAACAACAGAAGTTAGTAGTCAAAGTTGAGTTCATACACTCATTTGAAGGGACTCATGCACTCCTGTGGTTGCTGCAGTGCTATTTACAATAGCCACGTTATGGAAAGAACCTAAGTGTACAAGGACAGATGAGTGGATTAAGAAGATGTGGTGTCTATACACTATGGAATACTACTCAGCTATAAAAAAAGATAAACTCTTGCCATTTGTGACTATAAAAAAGATAAACTCTTGCCATTTGGAACTGGGAGGTATAATGCTAAGTGAAGTAAGTCAGAGCAGAAAGACTAAACAAATAAAGCATAATCTTTCTTAAACATTCACCTTGACACACAAGAAAGTCACAATGCCCCGTATTCTTCCAGATTGTAAGTTTGCCACATCGGCTTTTTTCTAAGAGATATCAAAGTGGAAAAGATTGAGAAGCCCTGCAATTTGTGGTTGTTTCTGTCTTTCTCTCTGTTTCTCTCTCTCTCTATCTATCTCAAACACACACACACACACACACACACACACACACACATATCCTCCTCCAGATTATCACTTATGCAGAGGGGGGCCTGTATTTTCTGTCTGCGTCTTCTCCTACTATATATCCCCTTCTCCAAGGATGGTAGCAAATTCCATAACAAATTAGGGTGACGTGTTTTACACAAGCCTCAACTGAAAGAAAAAAAAAATGTGTTGCAAATTAAATACAATTTCACTGTGTTTGTTATCAGAACAGAGGAGAGGAACTGTACACTCTTAAATTTCTGAGCAGCATTTAGAAACAGAAGAAATTTTTTAGAAAAAGATTGTCCATTTCAATCAGACAAAATGTTAGTATCTAAGTATATCTGAGAAGGTAATATGGAGGCAGTTTCTGATCTTTAACCCTAAAATTATAGGGCATCTGAAGTTCCATCTGGGCTCCTACCCTACCTTCAAAATATGTTGGCCCTAGACCTTAGGCTCCCTTCTCTACCTCACCAAGTCCTCATTTATTCCTAAATTGTCTTTTCCCTTCCTCCTTCTGCCATCACAATTCTGGCTAGTCAAATTTTGCCATTAGTCTAAAGATGATAACTAAAATAATGGTGAATGTGCAGAGTGAAATGAAACAAAGTTCTGGAAACCACTAAAGTATATATAGACAAGAGCCCTTTAAAAATAGAAAGAGTACTCATGAAGGTTTAAAACAAAAGAACAACAACAAAAAAAAAAACCCCGTAGGATTAAGTAATGTTACAGAAACCAAGAGCCAAAAGATGTTTAAAAGAGTGGAAAGAGTTCATACTAGGAAATGCACCCAGGAGACAAACTAAGACAGAAAATATGTATTGAATTTGCCTTTTAGAGAAACTATCGGTGGTATTGATAAAATGATTGGGTTGACTGAGATATACAACAAGGTAAAAAGTGGACATGGCACTTAACTCATTGCATTCAATTATCTATTGACACATCTGTCTCCTTTAAGAAACTGTAAGTTCCACTAGGGAACTGTCTTACTAATATCCCTCTCAGGGTCTCCATATATTCCTTGAGAGAAGAATTGGAGTAAATGATTAGCAAATATAAAGATCTGGGAAATGCAAAAGGAACTTGAATTAATATCCTGATTATCTCTGAAAATGTCATTAAGAATAATGTAGGTTGGTATTTTGTGTTCATACAAAAAATCAGCACCACTAGAAACAGTGATGATTACCACTCTCTGATGGGAAACCAATTCAATTAATGATCTCCTTTTCCCGACAGAGAAAGCCATTATTGAAATTTCACATACATCATTACATTATAGCATGGGTGTAAAAGTCTGCTTTGCTGATAATCGTACTATTACATTAACACTCTCTGGATAAATGTGCTATTTATTTGATTACATAAAACAAATATCATATTGAACTGAAGATCTATTGACTGCACTGTGTGTGCTTTATAAAAGCCACAGGGAGATGATTTCCTTACAGATATTCTGTGAAGCTGAACAGTTGTCATTCTTGGTTGATCAAGCACATAATATTTTAATGCTCCAGATAGGGCAGACTTCAGATTACCCAAGTTAGAATAAATAAAAACATTCTTGTTTTTCCAAAGAGGATTTCTTTCCTACATCTGATTTAAGTTGCCATCTCAGAAAAGAATCAAGCCATGAAAAGAGAGAAAGAATTAATAACATACTTGTTCAGCCAACCAGATGAGGACTTTCAGTCCCCAGTAAAAATATGAATTAATGATAAGCAATAATTGGCCTGGGAATACTGACTGAGTCAGGACTCAGTACTTCAAAACAAATCTGCTTCCCTTAACTTCTATTTAAAAATGCAGATGGGATAAAACAAAAATCTTCCAATCTTATCCCTCAATTCCCCAAATTCATAATTTGTGAGAAACACATATAAATAGGTAATTGTATCCTTCTGATGTCCAGAAATAGAGGCTAAAGTATTATAATTAAAATTTAAAAATCACTTATAAATATTGACTTGTTTCCTTTCAGTTTGTTCAGTTAATTGCTATCCCATGATTTTGAGAGTGGAGAAATGGAGAAGCTGATGAGAGATAAAAACTTTCACTTTGGTTTGTTTGAGTCTGAATTATTGGTTTTACTTGATAGTAGCAAAAGATTATTTGTTTTGTCTCACCTTGTACATATCCGATGAACAAGTTACAATTAAGTTACAAATAAATTAGGCAGGAGTTATAAAATTTGATAGACAAGTATAGAAATCTTGGTTCTTCTTTTTAGAAACTATGATCTTGGGAAAATTACTTACCCAAAGCTCAATTTTTTCATTTGCAAGAAAAAAATAGATAATTACACCTATTTATGGAAAAGCATAAGGGCACTTACCGTTTTCATAGTGCCATCTACATGATTATAAAATTATTCTTCCTATGTATTGTATTAACTGGAGAGTTGTATATATGAGAGGAAATAGAAAATATTATTTACTTATTAACCATTCCAGCCTTCCTGGAAGATATTCCTAACTCATTTCTATGAGGAGAGTTCATGGAATGAGGTTCCTCTTTGATACCCGAAAACTTGTATTTCCTCCTGGAAACCAATGATTCTAGAGAGTGGAAAAGAATACTAGAATTGGAATTCAAAGGCCTGAGTTTGTTTTTTTTTTTTTATTTTATTTTATTTTTTTTTATAGAGGCATGTTTTATTTATTTATTTATTTGTTTGTTTGTTTGTTTGTTTATACATGCACTGGGTACAGTCAGAAGCGCTGGAGGGTGAGAGAATTCACCAGAGCCAGAGCGGAGAGCAGAACAGGCAGACCAACGAAGTACACTGCTGAGGGGAGCAGCGGGCGGCAGGAGAGGTCTGTGCGCCATGTGGGACCCTCCTCCGGTAGCCGGGAAGCAGCCGGGGATCAAACAGACGCTGCAGAGGCTGCAGGCAGCTTCGCAACCCAGTGCTCAACCCGCTGCACCACAGGGGAGGCCCCAAAGGCTTGAGTTTTGATCTTGCTTTTCTACACACAGACAGAGTACTAACACTTGCTTAACTTCCATTCATTTCATTTTTTTAATTTTCATAAATCTCAAATCTCTTATGAATTAAAATTTTATTTTTTATTAAATTAAAAAATAATAAATCCTACCACACAGAAAGGAAACTAGTTGAGGTAATACTATCTAACTCATGCTATTTGATAAGATAATCAATAAACATTTGTAATTGTGGGTATTAATGTTAGATATTTCATTCTACCTACTGATAGTTGCAGGGATAATCCTTAAAATTTAAAGCAAAGGTCTCACTTGATCAGTAATATACCAAATGAAATTGTCCTTTTTAATTCTCTAGACTCAGAGAGGTCATTGTGTTCATATAAAGCCAGAACATTCATATGTAAAACAAGAAAGCCACTGGCCTCTTTTCAATGATCAGTGTGTCAGATAACTGAGAAAGAGAACAAAATCTGTAACATCTTGATGGTATTGGGTAAGTAAGGACAGAAAGGAAATTTCCCCCTACCCTGTGGGTTCTTCTCAGGCTGGTCAAACAATCAAATTAACATCAGAAAAACAGGAAAAGAAGAACAAATTATATAAATGTAGAGGATCTAAATGACTAAATCCTAGAAAAAATACAATAAATCGAAGGTTTTCACTCTAAGCTAAGGAATGAGATAGGAGCCTGGCACTTCAAGGAGAGAGAAGGGTGACTCATGACAAAATCCACATGTTCTGTAACCAGATATTTGCCCTGTCATAGAGAGAGGCTTTTCTAATAAAAATGTTATTTCTGGAGATAACCCTAAATCTGGGCCATACCCCCAATCTTCATTCTTCTTGGCAGTTAACAAAGTGGTGATAGTTTCTCTTAAAGTCAACAGGCCTGCTTGGCCTCAGTTGGAAATAATCCACATGCCGAGATGACAAGTCTTGGAAGGCCCGCTCTGGACTTCTCAGGGAGCCTATCTGAGCATTTAGGGGAGGACTTTTCTTCTGCTACAAATCTTCTCCAGGGTTTGAAATTAATTCATGATGTGAAATCCAAGTACATAGCTGATCAATGGGCTATGACAGTACTTGAGGGAATGAAAGACAAGGCACTAAACCAGAAAAGTCTCCAAAATAATACTTCCCACGGGGAAAGATGTTTTAGGGGCACACTATGCAACCTGATTCTACTTAGCTACATAAACCCAACTTTAGGCAGAATGTGCCCAAATATATGAAAACAGCTACAAAAATGCAAAATTTTTCAGTCCATCTTTTAATAGAACCTAAAAAGGATATAAGCATCGGCTAAATTGTGAACTAAATCCCCAGAAGTCATTAAACAATCCTTATTGCTCCATTTTGTTGGGAGTAGGCTCTGCGGGTGCTTGTCACTAGCAGTCAGTAAGAGAGCCCTGTTCAAAAATAACTACAACAAAATGTCTCAGAACCAAAATGTCTTAGCAGACTCTCGACTTGCTAAGAATTAGTAAATGCTAGATTTTGTTTTGAGAAGTGAGGCTAGCTATAGTTGCACCAGAGATTCTGGAGTAAAATTAAACGCATCGCAGATTCAAGCAGGGAGACGTGACGGGGGTGGAACCAAACATCACAAGGGAGCAGCACCGAACTGCAGGCTGACATCATCTAGAACTGCTAATGCTAAGTGCCCATTTCTGAATAAGGAAGGTGGGTCTTCTCTGAATTGCCTCTTGCTATCATCCTGCAGGTAATCAGAGGTTCCCATATGGAGCTAGGAGCTCCAGCTCCTGGCAGCACCGTCTGGGTGTCGTATCAATTTGCTCTCACTGATTCCTGAAAGTCCTCGTTTTCTGTCTTCTTTCCCTGACCCTGGGGGACTGATTCCTGCTGAGTAAAGGAACCCCAGAAATATTTCAACAAGGATTTAATCTTTCAGAAAGTACAGCCACTAGGATATGGATTTTTAACATATGATCAAATGTTTTAGAGTCACATAATCGCCATTGCAAGTGCCCTAGAAATTTCAGCAGTTTTTCTCTTTTCTCTTTAGGTGTTTTTTACCCCCAGTTAAAGAAACTGTCTTTTCAACAAAAATTAAGGGTTATCTATAAGAAGGGCACTTCTAGTCAACGTAATTTAGTAAAGGATTGCTCAGGGAAGACAGATGTGTATTAGTTGGTATGCTTACATGTTTCAGAAGTAGATACAATAACTTAGTAGTGATATGCAAATGAACATGTCTTGAGGACAGTTCCAAAACTGATTGGTAGTTTTTGGATAGATAGAAATAATCCCATTTTACATAGATACAATTGTCCAATGAAATTATCCGAACACTCCTAGAAATAACATATTTATCTATGAATGAGTGTATCTGTCAGTATAAAAATGCTGAGGGTGGAGGAAAGAACTTTTCCTTTTTAAATGACAGCTTTTTTTCTGAAAAAGCTGAGCAATGGAGTCTGTGTTCTGCTAGTGTCGGAAATATATTTGATTAGCAATGCCAATCATTTTTTCACTGTTAACACAGGAACATTTGTTTTTAAATTGTCTTTCATTTCATGACTGTGATTCTTGGAATCATTAGCAAATTCTCTAAGACTGAATGATGTTGTGCAGTTAATATCTAGATTAGTCCCTCATTGTCTTATCCATCCTAATAATCCACGAAGGAGTCTGCAAAGAAATATTGATAGAAAAATGTATTTCTGAGAAGTCATATTAAAATAAATAGATTTATTCTTCAAAATAACTTGAGATGTGGAGTAGTGCAATACTATAAAAATACAAAAAGAGGAATAAAAATAGACTTGACAGAAAAGGACCTTTAAAGGCGACCTCCTGCAAAGAAACTGCTTCAGACCAGAGGCAGAGGAATGCCTTCAGAAGGGTGAAGAAAATATGAGGAAAATGCAATTCTTTCTGCCAGAATGGACCCACTTTGAATGAAATCATGTTGGTTTCACTGAAATTATGTCGTTTCAGTGAATTTCATGGCATTACTTGTAGCCATATTAACTTCCTCAGCAGAGAAAAAAATAACTGAAAGCAAAAAAAGGAGGAGGTCATCTGTGCTTATAAGGGTTATATAAAAAGCTGAAGATAACTAAAAATTAGTGAAGTCTGGATGTGACAGTTCTCTGGAAGCTCCTATGATCACTTGAATTGAACATCCAGGGTATCCAGGTGAAAGGATATATAGAGGAGAAAGCAGAAGTAGTTCAAAATCTCAGAACTTCAACAACATTCTCCCAGAGACACAAAAGAAATGGCCCATTTTCCTTAAGATTTACCTAACACAGCCCTAACCCTCACCCAGCTTCCATCTGATCAAAATCCCACTGCCCACCTGGTTTTTCACTTGCCAAAGGACCAGTGTATAAAGTGAATACAGTTACCACTGGTCCACGTGTCACGACACCAAGAGAAGATGTCACGCTAGTCTTACGCGAGGTTATTGGGTAGAGCAGGGCAGTTGAGAGCAGGAGTTTAGGAGTTTAGGTGTTAGAACTAAGTCCAAAAGGCTCACAATCACTAACCAGCTCCATGATTTGAACAAAACATCCTTCCAGTCCAAGACAAAGGTCTGTTTCTATCAAACTTTAACAATGAGACTGTCTAGAAGTCTATCTCACAGAAATTTTAGTTCTGGTGCCTAAACATATGAACAAAGTGCTCTTTCAGCGCCGTTCAACCATTTCAGAAAAGGTTGATTTAAAGTAAGTGTTTGTCAACATAGGAATGAATATCTATGGATCCTTTAAACTCTCTATATATACTGACACGAAATAATGCTCGCAGTATATTAAATAGGAAACAAAGTTCCAAAACAATGCATTTAGCATTGAACCATTTTTTAAAAATTACCTATGTACTTGTATGAGCACAGACTATTCCATAGTAGTTTGCATATCAAACTGGGAACAATCATTGATACTGGTGGTGGTATGAAGGGACTGCACTTCCTATTTGTATGCTTATATGTTATGGAAATAACATTTAGAAGTAATGATGTTCAAAATAAAATCTAATGAAGCTTAAAAGAGTATCATGTAATAATATCCAATTCTCGGTCTTGTGGTGAGGATTAAAGACCATTCATTTAGCTTAATGTCCAGTGCATACTAAGTGCTCAGGAAATGTTAACAGTAATAATTTTATCATAATATTTTATTATTAACATTCAAAGCTTCATATCTATTGGGAAATCATTTCTATTCCTGTTCTGGAGAGCATTCAATGTCATTTTATTCTTCAAAGTGAATGTAGTATTTTCAAAGTCCTTGATAAGTTAAAATCCTCCTTTTAGTCAACAGTGTTAACCTACCACCAAGTGTGACAGATGAGTTGCTCGCCCGAAGCTAGGAGGGGATGCCTCATTATTCAAAACTACTTACTTTGACATTGATTATTTGGGGTTCCCTGAATTTGTAATATTGGTGTTCATTGTGAAGAAGAAAAAAAAAGTACATTGAATACATTTGGGATTGTTCTTTGATTTTAGTTGTCTCACAGACTTTACAACCAGCTGTGGTAATAAGAAGGTACATATACATATGTGTGTGTGCACACACACTCACCTGTACTCTTTCACCAAAATGTACACACCCAAATTTTTGTCTTTCCCTTTAGTCAGCTGTTCAAAGGAAGGAGCTGAGGCAATTGGGAACCCCAATGCAGACCACACAGAGTTGCCAGGAGAAGTCCGCAGCAAGCAAAGAACTATCTTGGCCAACACAAGGCCAAGACTGTTGGGTTCTCCGTCCCTGCTAGCACACTTGTAGCTTATTCCTCAGCGCTTAACCACCACTTTCTTTTTTTTTTTTTTTTTTAAATATTAAATTTTATTTTTATATTCCCCCATACAATTGCAAACGCCCCATTCTGACCCCAATCCTTCCCCTCCGCCCCCCCCACCCCCAAAAAGTGTCTCTGGTTCATAGTTTTTTGTTGATTTTGATTTTCACTTTCTTATATTCATTTTCCTGGTCCCTTATTTAAGTTTTCTAGATTCCTGCTATGAGTGAGACCATCCGGTATTTTTCTTTTTCTTTTTGGCTTATTTCGCTGAGCATGATCCCTTCCAGTGCCATCCATGTTGCTGCAAATTGCATGTGTTTATCTTTTTTGAATGCTGAGTAATATTCCATGGTATATATGTACCACATCTTCTTGATCCAGTCATCTATTTTTGGGCATTTGGGTTGTTTCCAAAGCTTAGCTATTGTAAACAGTGCTGCTATAAACATAGGAGTGCAGGTGCTCTTTGGAATTGATGTTTCTGTGTCCTTTGGGTAAATACCTAGGAGTGGAATTGCTGGATCATATGGAAGCTCTATGTTTAGTAGGTCCAGAAATCTCCACACAGCTCTCCATAGTGTTAACCACCACTTTCAATAGATGCTTATCTAAAGTCCTCTCAAATTTCAGAGGTACACAACAGTTTCTGTGATTTTGCCAAAAATGTTTGGACTTCCTTTCCTGAAAAAATCTTCAAGAATAGTTTCAAACACACACTCTCACACAAACATGCACACACCACAATGCTTACTTTATAGCTGCAGTTTTTAAAACTAAAAACAGTGCAACCCTGCTTGATCACTGACTTCTTTCATTATACTCTGAGTTGTTCTCAATGCTTCCAAAACTATGATAAAAATGAGCTGTCAATGAATTTATGAAAAGTATTTAGCAAGATTTTACAGAAACTCCAGAAGAATAATTCCAATAAAAACTTGAATAATAACCACCACTGTTGTAATATTATATAGCCATAAAAAAAACAATTTTGAAAAAATGTACTCAACTGCACTAATAATGAGAATAATACTAAAGACAGTCATGCGACAACTTGCAAATAACTTGATTCACATGTTAAGACATAGTCAAACTACTTCCTGTAGCTGGCCATTTACAGGTGACTGTCACAGAGTCTTCTAAGACTTGAATGAGTTGCATCTGACCACAGAAGGCATGGCAGAATCCCAAAGAGCAGCTACTTCTAGATTGTTTTTGCAAAATGCTAGTTCCTTGAGATGCTAATGCTCTAAATTTTATATCATAAGACATTTAGAAATGCTCCATATTATATTACATTCTATTATATATTATCATCTCTTGGAGAGGTACAGTGCATATAGAAGTACTGAGAAGTACTGCAATCAAGAAAATAATGAATTCCTTAATTCATGTAATACCAATTAACTTCCTACAAAATTAGTATTTTTGTATGACACAGCTTGGGAAACACCAGATTAATATCTCTAATAAAAAAATACAAGATTAATTTTAATAATTAATATGAATAGCTCTGTTTTGAAGTCTAAATAAACATTTGCCTCATCATCTCATACATTCCTTACCCATATCAGTTTCATCCCATTCTCATAAGGCTTAATAACCATGCCTCCCTTAGACATCTGCAAGTCACCGATAGGCTTAGAGAATACATATTATTTATTATGGGGAAAAATTATGTTATGATCTGAAAATTATGGATTAAAAATAATTTCATTCTTTCCCTCTGGAAACTGGGCTAGATTTAGTGAATTGCTTCTAAAGGGCAGGAAGGAAAAAGTGACTTCATGAAGTGGAGAAATCTCACTAGCACTTTTTTGGCCACTTGATAGAGGTTAGCATTATCAGTGATATAAATCACATTGACAGCAGGCACCTCTGGTTGAGCGGATGAACGAGGTATCTCCCTTCTATGGCACTGTTCCTAAAAAATCATAAACTCTCTCCAACCAAACTGAAAGCCATTCTACAAAACAGCTGATGAGTACTCCCCCAAACTGTCAAGGTCATCAAAAAACAAGGGGAAACTGAAAATCTGTGACAGACCAGAGAAGAGCAAGGACACAGAATGACTAAATGTAACTGGCACCCAGAGGGTATCCTGGAAAAGAAAAAGAACATCAGTGAGCAAACAAGCAAAATCCAAGTTAAGTCTGGAGTTAATAGGAACATGACGATGTTGATTTCTTAGTTATTATAAGGGGTTGTATAGGATGTTAAAATCGGGGAAATTGGATGCACACTGTTTGGGAACGCTGTACTTCTTGGCAACTTTCCTATAAATCAAAAATTATTCCAAAATAAAACAGGAGTAATTGCACCTATAGTTTCTGATATGTAAATCAGACTAAATAGAAGAGTAATTGCAAGATTAGTGCATACATCTAGATCCATGCTGCCTGACTGAATCCCTCCTGCCACCTGCTCTCTCCATGAACTTATGCTTTGTCTGAATTTATTCATCTTTTAAAATGAAAGAATTACATACCTAATTTATAAGTAACTTAAGGATTAAAATTGTTAATCATTCAAAGTGTTTAAAACAGTATTTGTCAGCAATTAAGTGCTCTATTAGCTACAACTGTTATGGTTATTATTTATTAACATGAGTTTAAAAGCCTTAAAAACTCTAGTTGACAGTGAACAAAACATAAATAAATGATGATATATTGACAAAGAAACTAGCTAATATAAATTGTACTACATTTGTAATAATAGTAATGTATATCAAAGGCAGAAAGTAAAGCGTTTCTTTATTAATCAGACATAATTAAAAATATTATGCATAGTTTGGGGTATTAAGCTTTACAGCAAATACTAATAAGTTTCCCCAGATAATGACAATCAGGATGCCATAAAAAAAAAAAAACCTGCCCCATGTGAAGAAGTGGTTGAAAAACCTGGAATATAGAAAACTGAGGGGGAATAAGACACCTGTCCTAAGAAATGTGAACTATTTTCACATTAAAATTATTTAATATTCATTCAATAACCATAAAACCAGTCTTTAAAGGAAATTATATGGCTTGTTTATACAAGAACTACTAGGCTTAGTAATAGGCTGAAATAGCTAATGCCACACATAAAGGACACAAAAATTATTTAGAAAACTGCCTCTCAAGAATCTTGTACTCTATTTTAATAAATTCATATTCATGGCTATAATCTGCATCTTTTAAGTTTGTTTGTTTATGTTACTCATTAATGTTCTAAGGTATCTTGAAGGGGATACAAAGTGTGTTAAAGTGGAGACATTTTAAAAGAATTTCTTAAACTCTTAAACTCTTATTTAAATTAGAGCAATAAATAAGTTACATATTTTAGAACCCTAAGGTATATTTAAGAACTAGGGTAAGATGTGAGGAAAAGAAATGTGAAAATGCTTTCATAATTCTCCTCTTATATTATAACTATGTTTTTCTTGACTCTATACCCAGCATGGTGCCTTACTCAATTAGATGTTAAATAAATGTGTCCCATAAAGGTTTTAAACATTAGATACCATCTGCAGCACATGGATGGAAATATCTGAATTCCTCTTTAGAAATGAAACTACATTATATAATAATTAGAGATACAGAAAAGAGTAAATCCAGAATACATCTGTATTTATTATGCATAATTAAACCAGGAAATGTTATTGAAGATTATCACCCTGCCTCTGTAACAGTCCGTTCATTTTGATAATAGGACCTACTTACCTTATTTAGTTCAACATTGCTTTCTCCCTCAAACCAAAATCCTTTCCATAAATTTAAGTCCATTCATTAGTGGTAGACACCTTTTAGTTTTGGAAATAACTAACCTGTCAACCTGCCATCAAAATAGGCTTTGTAGCTATTAGGCTACAAAGGGAATGAGTGTTTTAGTATGTTGAGTGAAAAGGTAACAATTAAAATAATAGACCGCTCTTGGAGAACTGCAGAGAAGCAAAATAATCAGTATACCAAAATGTTAATATAGAAGGAAAAGTGTGAAAAGGAAGGAGGTGAGGGATGAAGGGAGAGAGATAATTTACTGCAAAAATGAGGAGAGAAAATGGCCTCCTTTGTTGTCTTTGTGATAATCAAATATTCCCAGGTGTTTCTCAGAAACGTCTGAAATTTAACCATGTAATCCTAGTGAGGCATTAAAAGTCAAATAACAGTTGAAGAGTTAGGTTAAAGAGATTGACGGATAGAGAATCAAAGGAGAAAACGTGAATTACCTAGAAAGATACTTTGAAAATGGATCAAGTAAGAGAGGCCACCCATCTGAGAGAGAAAACCCAGAACCCTAGCAAGGGACAATCAAAGAAATGATACCCAGAACAGTGTCTGATCCAAAAGACTGACCCTAAACCAAACTTCACACAGCACATTCCTTCACGCCCTGGTCTAAGGGACCAGGAAAAAGACTAATTATAATAAAGTAAAAATCAAAATCAACTATAAACCAGAGACACACTACAAGAGGGGAGTTGTGGGGGGAGGGGTTAGGGTCAAAATAAGGGGAGTGGGAATTGTATAGGGAATATAACCAAGATGAAAATGCATACATTGGGGCCTCCCCGGTGGCACAGCGGTTGAGCGCTGGGTTGTGAAGTTGCCCGCAGCCTCTGCGGCACTGGTTCGATCCCTGGCTGCTCCCCGGCCACCGGAGGAAGGTTCCACATGGCGCACAGACCTCTCCTGCCACCCGCTGCTCCCCTCAGCAGTGTACTTCGGTCCTTCTGCCTGTTCTGCTCCCTGCTCTGGCTCTGGTGAATTCTCTCACCCTCCTGTGCTTCTGACTGTACCCCAGTGCTTGTATAAATAAATTTAATTAATTAATTAATTAATAAAAAAGAAAATGCATACATTGTGCAAAAATGAAAAATGATGCAAAAAATATATTAAATAAATAAAACCATCTCTGCCCTGAAATTCCTCCTCACCTACAGCCCTCTCAACCAGTCTGCTCTGAAAGTGGGGTCACAAACACCCTCAAACCACACTTCTGCTTCAAGACCCCTAATCCTTCACTGACCTTCTCGTGTCATTCTGTGTCTGTTGAGGCCTGCCCTGTTGTTCACCCTCTTCCATTAGCTGTTAGCGAATCAACTGCAGGTCACTCCCATGTGTGCACATAAGGCTCTGAATTCCTTCTGTGGTCCTGGATGAACAAAATATGTGCAGATGACTTTTCCAATGACCTTACTTCTAAGTTTCTTGACACTGATTGGCCTCCTTTGCCCCACATCAGCAGTCCACACACGATCACAACAGGCTCACTGTTGAAACCAAATCACAACATTCTATACTTCCTCTCAGTTAATCTATGCCTCAATTTGGTAAACATACCAGAATATCATTTTAGTCTGTAGTCCTTGATGTTTTTTTGCTTTTTCCTCTCTTGCATCTGCTTTGCACTAAGTTACACAGCCCCTGATAAGATCCTAGCATGTTTAGTTTGCAAAAATTCACCAAGCCATGTTGCTATGACATGTGTACACTTCTGTTAGTATTATATACTGCAATAGACTTTAGTTTTTAATCCACAAAACCAAAATTTCAACCACTTTTTTTGCCAAATGTCCTATCTTCTCATTCTTCTGTCCTTTCCATGTGTAAAGCTTTGACTCTGTTAGAATCCAGCTCTCTGACTGCCCTGCCCCTGTCTCTGGTGGCTCAGCATGCTGGGAAGAAATGACAGCACCACAGAGATAAGTGTCTCTGGAGATGAGCAGTTCTCAGCTACCTGCATTCAAATCTTAAGACAAACCATCACTTGTGCTTTGATTCCCCCCACCCCACCTTCTTAAACAGCACATTTCATTGCATTTCCTTTCTGTCCTCACTCTTTGACCTCTCTGGGTCCCTACCATGAACATTTTAGGCACAACAATGTCCTCCTCCTTCTTCTTTAAGTGCTTTCTTCCATTCTTATGATTTACATGTGAACTAAATACTGAGATTCTCAAATATATCTCTAGCCTTGATTTTTTTTCCTGAGCTTCAAATCTACTTCCAACCTCACACCTCAACTTGAATGTACTCTTCTGGTATTTCCTTTTGCTGTCAAATTTCATACAAACTGGGTGGCTTAAAACATAATTCTGGATGCTAGAATTCCAAAATCGAGTGGTTGACAGGGCTGCACCACTCCAGGTCTCCCAGGGCATCCATTCTTTGCCTCTTCTGGTTTCTCATGACTCCAGGGGTTACTGGTCTTATAGCAGCTAGTCTCCCAACTGCCACGCCCTTTACTTTTTTGGCCTCTCTGGTTTTCAAGTAAGAAGACTTGTCATTGGACCAAGAGCCCATGGAAAATTCAAGATAATCTCATCTTTGAATCATTAACTTTATTATACCTGAAAAAGAACTTTTTTCTAAATAATATCACATTCACAGGACTGGGGATTAAGACATAAACATATCTTGGAGGGCAGGGAGAAGACCATCATTCAATGCACCTCACTCATGCATGTCTCATTGTGCTACTGTGTTCAAAACTAAACTCTTGATCTTCTCCCTACTGCCCCTCCTTACAATCTCCTCTTCCAGCACTTTCTCAGCAAATGGCTCCATTAGTCATTCAGCTGTTCACGCCAGATACCTGTCTACCTGTCATCTCTGATGTCTCCCTTTCCCTTGTCCTCGTACAGTTGAATAACCATATAACCATTCTCTCTCTTTCTCTCTTCCTCTCTCTCCCCAACCCCATTGCATTATCCTTTCCTATTCTACCACCTTCAAACAAAAACATTCCATCTTGTCTTCCTGCATCCAACTTTGCTTCTATTCCAAACCATTCACCTTGATTCCAAGCCTGAAGGATCCTGCTAATATCTAATCTTCCTCTGTCCCTTCTAGAGGTTTCTGTGGGATATATTATAAAACCTCCTAAGACATCCTCTCACCCCACACACACTGCAGCCATCTACTTTTCCAGAATGACTGCTTCGTACTCCCTGCCTCATATTTAATTCAAATCCTCAAACCTGCCATTCCTAATGCAATACTCTTGTGTCTCATTTACACTGATCACTGGAACAGAAATATTCTCATCTCCCTCCACCTCCATTTATCTCCTACTTATTTTTAAAATTCCTCCAAGAAGTTTTCCCTGACCTAAGATTTAATAATATTAACAATAGTTAACTTGCCTTCTATTAGCATGATATATTATCATTTATTATTATTATTGTTAATTGCCTTTGCCTGAGATGCATTGTAAACAAGAGGTAAGCAGAATCACATACACTTCACTCCTTTCTGAGACCTCAGTGCCTACTCATTCCTGGATGTATACCAAAAGCATAACAAAGAATGAAAGAATAAAAGAATGAATGAATGAATGAATGGCTCAGTAGGACCAGTTGAGTAAAGGGCTCAGGGAAGTTTACTTCTCCTGGAACACAACTGTTTTACTAAAAATCATTTTAAAAAATTCTACACAGAATTTTGCTTTTCCAGAGCTCTGTAACAAATCTTGAATGAAACAACTAATCATTTCTTATCTACAGGCCATAACCTTGGAGTCTTGCAACACTCATTTGCTCAAAATGTCATAAACCCAAATAAGTCTTTTCCTAGCTGCAATGCTGACATTCAATTTTCAAGTACATAATACTTCTTTTTTTTTCATTTTGCCACTAATGGAAGAGATCCTTATTTCCAAATTGTATCTCTTCCATGGACTGTTAAAGTTAGAAGGGCTATCTGATCCACCACTTTTTTTCTTTTTTTTTTTTTTTAAATATCGACGATAACCAAGAGACAGTCACTTGCTCTGCATTACACAGTATGTTGATGTAGTGCCTGACCAAGTTCTCCTAACTCCCAAGGTATTGGCTTCCTAGTCTATCCAGCTGCTGCTTCTTTGATGCTAAAAAAGCAAACAAACCAAAAAAATAAAAACACCAAACCCTACCCCAGAATGATATCATAAATCTTATGACTATGTAGAGGTTTTTCTCATGGACTATCTGAGAAGGAAAGAAAACTAGCATTTGCCAAGCCTCTGCTACAAGCCCACTGCTTTGATAGAACTTTGTGTATTGTTTCACTTTATCTTTAAAAGAGTTCTTTGTGTAAAATGTGATTATTTTACACATAGCACAGATGAAGAACTAAGAACAAAAGATCAAAAATATAGTAGCTTCCCAAAGGCATACACTTGTATAATTGCTTAATGTTTACTAGAATCCAACACTGTCTTAAAGTAAAAAGAGGTCCCTTTCTTTGGACTGGGGCAACAAGTAATTATTTCAAGAAACCATCAAGCAAACAATTGTTTTAACACTTGTCAACTCTTTTCCTACCCATGTACCTCATCTTCTATTCTTCCCATAAAAATCCCTGATTCTGTCCTTCCTTGGGAACTCCAAGTTTTCTATCTGAATCCATGCATCCAGATTATTTGATCCCAAATAGACATACCTTGCCATTTTAGTGACCTTCTCAATTTTTAGGTTAACAAGTTCAATGCTTTTTTCCAAAAAATTATTTTATTTTTTAGATGACTGGATCAAGAAGATGTGGTACATATATACCATGGAATATTACTCAGCATTCAAAAAAGATAAACACATGCAATTTGCAGCAACATGGATGGCGCTGGAAGGGATCATGCTCAGCGAAATAAGCCAAAAAGAAAAAGAAAAATACCGGATGGTCTCACTCATAGCAGGAATCTAGAAAACTTAAATAAGGGACCAGGAAAATGAATATAAGAAAGTGAAAATCAAAATCAACAAAAAACTATGAACCAGAGACACTTTTTGGGGGGTGGGGGGCGGGAGGGGAAGGATTGGGGTCAGAATGGGGCGTTTGCAATTGTATGGGGGAATATAAAAATAAAATTTAAGATTAAAAAAAAATTATTTTATTTTTACATGCAACTAGGATATAGGGGTTTCATCACTGAAATTTGCTAAAATTACATATTGATGAATTAAAATCATACTAATGTTTGCAAAGTACACAAATTCAGTGTTTTACTACACTTAAAATTTTATACCATGCCCATCATACATACCCACATCAAATAGTGGGAATCTCCACAATTTATGTACTAGTTATTGACACATCACCAGAGTCGCTTTCATGTGGTCACGCGTCTGGCTCCGGCTATTTCGCTTTTCGGTTTATAAACTCGTGACCATCACGGGACATTAGCAACAAAGAGAGCAGGATCACTCTGAAGCAAACACACTCTCACTGTGCCCTGGGCACATTGCTCAAATTTTCTGTTTCCCTGTTTCCTCGCAAAGCTCAGAGAACTAAAGGAGGGACATGTCAGTTACTTAGAATAGTGACTGAAACATAATGGTTTCTTAATAAAAGTTATTATCATACTTTAACATAGTTTTATAAAATTATTTGGTTAAGTCTATGATGGGTGCACAGTGTATATTTATATAAATAGGTTTGAGTCTTTAGTTGTCCACTAACTGGAATTTAAGATCTGTGTCTTATTAGTCATACATTATATCTCTGTTAACTCAGGGGATTTTATCATCCCCTCAAAATTTTCCTTGTACACTGATCGGTCATTAGTGTGGTCTGTGAATTCATCCTATTGAATAATTTTTAACAAATTAACCAATGAGGCATAACAAAACTTGCTGTTCTTATTTTATAAGGCTTGCTTTATAAAAATGAAAGGCTATCCTTATAAATATGAATAAGAACTTATTTACATATGTTGGTACCAACAGGTTTTACTTTGTTCTTCCCCTATTCTTTTTTCTTTTTTTGGTCCATTTCTTCTCCCCACTGGGGAAATGACAATCAGTGATCTAGATCGCCCAGACAGAAATTAGTTTTTACTAAGCAGAATACAGTCAGAAAAAGCTTGTGAACCAAAGCAAATTCTTTTTTTTAAATAATAAATTTTATTTTTATATTCCCCATACAACTGCAATCCCCCCATTCTGACCCCAATCCCTCCCCTCCCGCCCCTCACCCCCAAAAAGTGTCTCTGGTTCATAGTTTTTTGTTGATTTTGATTTTCACTTTCTTTTTTTTTTTTTTAATTTTTTTTTTTTTTTTTTATAGAGGCATTTTTATTTATTTGTTTGTTTGTTTGTTTGTTTGTTTGTTTGTTTATACAAGCACTGGGCACAGTCAGAAGCGCGGGAGGGTGAGAGAATTCACCAGAGCCAGAGCAGGGAACAGAGCAGGCAGAAGGACCGAAGTACACTGCTGAGGGGAGCAGCGGGCGGCAGGAGAGGTCTGCGCACCATGTGGGACCCTCCTCTGGTGGCCGGGGAGCAGCCGGGGATCGAACCGGCACCGCAGAGGCCGCGGGCAGCTTCACAACCCAGCGCTCAACCGCTGTGCCACCGGGAGGCCCTGATTTTCACTTTCTTATAGTTATTCATTTTCCTGGTCCCTTATTTAAGTTTTCTAGATTCCTGCTATGAGTGAGACCATCCGGTATTTTCCTTTTTCTTTTTGGCTTATTTCACTGAGCATGATCCCTTCCAGCGCCATCCATGTTGCTGCAAATTGCATGTGTTTATCTTTTTTGAATGCTGAGTAATATTCCATGGTATATATGTACCACATCTTCTTGATCCAGTCATCTATTTTTGGGCATTTGGGCTGTTTCCAAAGCTTAGCTATTGTAAACAGTGCTGCTATAAACATAGGTGTGCAGGTGCTCTTTGGAATTGATGTTTCTGTGTCCTTTGGGTAAATACCTAGGAGTGGAATTGCTGGATCATATGGAAGCTCTATGTTTAGTAGGTCGAGGAATCTCCACACAGCTCTCCATAGTGGTTGGACCAGTTTGCACTCCCACCAACAGTGCAGGAGAGTTCCTTTTTCTCCGCACCCTCGCCAACATTTGTTGTTGCTAGTTTTTTTAATATGTGCCATTCTCACTGGTATAAGATGGTATCTCATGGTAGTTTTGATTTGCATTTCCCTGATTACAAGTGATGTTGAACATTTTTTCATATGCCTGTTGGCCATTTGCATTTCCTCTTCAGAGAAGTTTCTTTTTAGTTCTTCTGCCCATTTTTTGACTGGATTATTTTCCCAAAGCAAATTCTTTATCCTATCAAACCACAAAAAAATTATCACATGTTCACTAGTATTATAAATATCTTCCCACACATATCTGAACTCCTTAAAAAGAGTATATTCCTAGAGGACAGGGACTCTGCAGGAATTATTCTGGAAGCAGTCCCCCAGGTCACCGGGCTGTGAGTCTTGGACATAGATTCTCAGTAAGAAGTAAGGAGGAACACAGCAGCTACTTGGAGGTGGGCCTATTCTTTAATAATACTCCAGTGAAATGAAAATTACTTCCTTCATTTTCTAGGTTTTAGATGAGAAATGCCTGGGATTTGAATACCATTCTAGACTTTTAGATATGCTATGTGTTTGACCTATTTCTCTGATAATGACAATGGAATTGGAAAATTAACTATTAATTCAGAAGTAGCCTTATAATACAGGAATTTAAGTCTTTTTAAAAGTTGAAGACACAGAGTTGAAAGTCAGGGAGAAGGTGAGAGTCTGGCGATACTAACCCCACACAACTGGACGAGCCTCAGAAGCTGTGCTGCCTTTAACAACACAAAGCAACGCTGATTGACAGGAGTTCCTCCGTTTGTGGGAATTGACTTGAGTCACTCGAGATCTTTATTTTAATGATGATTGACACCTAAAGTATCTCCCTAGCAAGAAGTTTTCCTGCTCTGACATTCAAAAATCTATGTCACAAGCTCCAAGAAAATGTGCCAGATGGTAATGATCAGCTGGGAATTAAGGCTGCTAAGTAGATCTCTGCCCCTTATTAAGTTACAGTTCAAAATTTAGGGATGCAGGAAACACCTACCAAGGATCAAGTCTCATTTTTGCATAAGAATATAAAATAACTCTTTGACTTTCTTTTATACAAAACATAATTATATTTGATAAGGACAATCATACTGAATGACTGGGTAGGACTGAAGTTAGGTAATTGCCTCAGCAGTAAAATAAGATGATGAAAAACAAAGAAAGAATAGAAAACACTATCTTTCATGTTGATATTCCATTCCACTTCAAAGATAAGGCAGTATTTACTTGTTTCTGTTTGGGAGTGGGGAGAGCATAATGTGGGGAGATTCTTTTTGTGCAATTTGAGTTATGTGTTTCCAGGCATATTTTTCACCAATTACAGATACCTGGAATTTTTTATTTGTTCTATATCTACATGAGCTGTTATAATAGCCATTGAAGAAAATTCAATTTGATTTCACAAATATCTAATTAATAAAGTTCTATAGGGATATATAGGTAAGGGTCAGGTTAAACATTGCTGGGATTTACCTGTCAAGGAGTCTGTGACCCAAAAGGAAGTGAGAAATGTTTAAGAATAATCATATAGCAGGTAATAAAAAGGAAGCTAATGTCAGCGAAACCCAATTGGCAGAGGTTCTGAATTCTGACTGACAATTCACCAACTAGCAGGTTGTAGGATCTGGCCATGTCTCCCTGCCCGCATCTGGAAAATGGTGGCAACAACAGAGTGTTTGTCACAAGTTTTGTGTAAGGAGTAAACGAATGTGTGCAAGTTCTTAATACTGGCACGGTACCATGCTACCTGTTCCTATTATTAGTTACTCAATTTAAGTGCTATGATGTTTCAGAGGAAAGAGACAGTGCATTCCACTTAGAAAATGTTTGGGGAAAGAAAAGGTAGGACTTGGAATAGGCCTCTAAAAACTGGGCAGAATTTTAAGAAGTGGGGTGGAACAATATAAAGAATGGTATAAAAGTAGAAAAGCTTAAAGCATGATATAGAACAGCAAAGCAATCTTAGTTCACAGGAATATGAAGTACTTGTACAGAGGAAAGAGGAAAAAATGTGTCAAGGAAGGTTGAAGCTACAAATGAAAGAATATCATAGGATCTTAACAGGGAGCTGTCTGAAAGGTGGGCTATTGTCAGGCATTCCACACACAAGAGGCAGGAAAACCCAGGGCATCATCCACAGACAGAGAAGGCAAGAGTGACTTACTAATATAAGCTGCATTTGAGGATAGGCAGATGTGTCTTGGGAGAAGTGGAAACTTGCATTTGAATAAATCGAGGGTGAGCCATCAGATATCTGCATAAACAACTGATAATGTTTCTAGCTGACCCATGAGGGAAGCCTAAATACCAAACTAAGGTCAGAAACCTTGAGCTTGTAAGCATGTAGTTTATGCTTCTCAGACCTTTTGGAAATGGAAATGCTAGGCTTTTAAATCACTTTCCTGTAATCTTGTAATTCATCATTTACAACAGTGAAACCATAATTCAGAGTTTCTGGTTCATATTTTCATAAGGTTGCAGAGATTGCTTTCATAAAAATAAAGTAAGGAAATTCACCAATCTCCATGCTTGCCCCCTACACCCCTTCCAAATAGTGATTTCCAACCTGACTCACCATAAAGGGTCTTAGAAACCTGAGTCTCTCTGGCTCTGTTGCAGCCATTCCAGAACCCTTTGCACTATTGGAGGGTACCATCTGAGTGTGGCTGATCCATTTGGGCTCTTATCCAGACCTGTGACTACAAGGGTACTGACAGGTGACAAAGAGTATAGACCCATCCCTCTTTTTAAAGAAATGGTTATAAAAAACAAATCACCATATTAAATCACATATCAAATTATACAACTAAGAAACTATGGCTTTGTGCAAGATATGACAGCTAAAAGCACCCTCCTTTCTTTCTCAGGAAAATGGGGATCATAATAGTGTCTTCCCCAGGGGTGGTTGTGAAGATTAAATGAGATAATCCATGTAAATGCTGAGCATAGTGGCGGGCAATAAATATGCCTGCTATTTTGATCTGCTGCCTCTCTGCAGCTGACTAGGATATATGTGGCACATAAAACGATCACTAGAGAGAACCACAAGCTAACTGATTCCACACTAAAAGGAAACAAAAAAAGAGTAAAACTGCTGTAGAAATTTATTCCTTAGCTTAGACATTGGTATGTTTCTACATTGCCTGTGCTATAACTTAAGCTATAACTTAATCCAGTGAGGTTTTTGTTTTTTTTTTAGAAAAACAACAGTATTTTATAAATATAATCTCTTCCTTACCTAAGAGTTCTGTCATGCTAGATGTTTCTATTTTGGGGCATGTTTGTGCATATTCTATATTGTGGCTAAAGTTTAAATAGTTTTTTCCTACTTGAAAATAATTTTTAAGTATAATCTGTTCCAAAAGCCTGTTGTAGACTATGACATGATTTTCCATTACAGGTCCCCTGTCCCTTCCAAAAAGCACTGTGAGCACCCAGCAACATCATCTTAATGTGCAGTAATCTTCTTCCTGCAAATCACTCTTCATCTTACTCTGACTTCTGAATAAATATAACATCAGAATTGTATTTTCCCTCAATTTTATAGCAGTCTTAGAAATAACCCTCAGTTTTGCATTACTTCAACTTGAGTCTTAACGTCTATATGAATATACCTCAAAGTAAGAGTTTCTCTCACACAATCTAGAAATACTAGTATTTTTCATCTGCATAAAGTGAAGAAGAGAAATGATAGCATATTAAGCAGCCGAGAATACCTCTAATTTAGCAATAAGGCCCAATAATGACGCTATTTAATCATGTTGGAGTTCTCACTTTGGCTGCAGTGGAAATTATGTACATGGAGCTACTGTCTGCCAGAATCAATATCATCAAACACCTGAGTTACCCGTTCTATTTTCCTCCCACACATTATTTTAACTGCGAAGCCATGCTTAACTCCATCTTCCCTCCTATTTATAGCTAGGAAGTATAGGGCAGTCTCAGCAACTTACTACAATTGATGGTATATTCTTCTTTACTTTCTCCCATTATTTTTAATTTTTGTAATTAAACTTTTTATGTCAAGGTAATTTAGATTCATATCAGTTATAAGACAGACTAGAGCTGCCCTGTAAACTTCACCCCACCTTCTCCAGTAATAACAAGCTGCCAAATTATAGGATGATATCACAGTCAAGATACTAATACTGATATAGGCAAGACACAGAACATTTCTTTTTTAAAAACACTAAAATTAGGGAGCAACAGAAAACTGAAACAGGACTGTGTGAAATATAAGGCATAAAATTAAGAACAATTAAATGGCAGAGACTTGGTAGCAATTTGCGGACAGTTCACAACACAAAGTGAAACAAAGGGCTTTGACAGGTGTCACAGGTCTTTCCATCCCCACCAGGACGCCCCAAGTGGCCTTTTTAGAGTCACACCTTCTTCCCTTCCACCCCCAGCCTCTCCTTTATTATTGTTGATTTGTTCTCCATTTCTATAATTTTGTCATATCAAGAGATCTACGTAAATTTTGTCTCAACTTTGGTAATTTGGTTGTTTTTTTTTTTTACTCAACAATTTTCTGGGGATTCTTCCAATTGTGTCAAAGCACTCGTGCGATGCTTAACAATGGGATATGTTCTGAGAAATTCATTATTAGATGATTCTGTCATGCAAATGTCAGTGTGTATCTACACACACCAAGTGGGATGCCCGCTACACACTTTCGCTGTAAGGTGCAGCCTAGGGGACCCCTTCATACATGCAGCCCGGTGCTGATCAAAATGTGTTTAAGTGACACATGATTATGGTCTGTTCCTTTTTATCACTCAGTAGCTTTTCCTGGGGCTACCATCTTTCCACGACCTTCTCCTCCATGTGTCGCTCTCAAGTCCACCTCAGCCTCTTGTGAGGACACTTGTCACTGGATTTAGGATGCCCCTGAATAATCCAGAATCATCTCATTTCAAGATCCTTAACTATATCCACGAACACTTGTTATCCAAATGAAGTCACATTCACAGATTCTAGGTGTTTAGGCACAGATATCTCTGGGGTGTGGTGGGTCACCATTGAGCCCATGATCATAATTAAACTATTTCCCCAAATTTGCACAGGTAGGA
Source organism: Talpa occidentalis (assembly GCF_014898055.3). Taxonomy (NCBI): domain Eukaryota; kingdom Metazoa; phylum Chordata; class Mammalia; order Eulipotyphla; family Talpidae; genus Talpa; species Talpa occidentalis. The sequence continues at coordinate 98,415,944 of NW_023605194.1, read as the reverse complement.
AGGGTCACATTGCAGCCATCTGGGCTGTAGACATGCACATCACAACTGCTCTATGACAGCAGGTTATATGTTCATCAGGGAGAATACTCCCTAGTTAGAAAATACATGCAGCATCTAATATGTGATATCTGCAAAGCATAGGAAAGTACTATACTTAGTCTTCCTTAAAACATACTAAGTTCAAAATTATTGCATAAAAGTGCTGTGTACTGTCTCAAAAGTGATTTATTTCATTTAGAAAATTCTGAAGTAGCCACATCACCTTTCTCTGTTTTAGTCTCTTCACATCATTATGATTTATTATTATTCAGTGGATTTAAATACAAATCAACAACTCTGACACTTACAGTAACTATTTCATCCTGATTCAAGTAGTTTGGCTTCTCTTAATGGATTTAACAATTGTAATTGTCATACTCAATCAGGATGCCACAGTGTTCTCCTAACACGGGAGGCACATCTCTGTGTAGGCTCTGTTGACTACAGTGGCTGAACCACACCCCGGGGAAGAGCAAAGAAGAAATCACTCGTTTGAAAATTTTGTCTCAAAATTTCTTATGTCTTATTTCACTTTTTATTTTTATTTTACTTTTTGGTTATAAATTAGAAAAAATAAACTATGGCTGTTAAAGCTGTTTCTTAGAGACTTTTAAGATACTATACCCCTATGGCTTTTAAATGATCCATTAGTTGGGGAAGAAACTGGAGAAAGAATAATAATAGTCTTTTAACTCCATTTGTCTGAAAGAGAAATTAATCCTCTGCATGATTGCATAATGATGGAACATTATCAACCTCACTTCTTAATGGTCCATAACAAAATAAAATACTCAGAGGACTGATGAGCAAAAGACCCAGCAAAAAATCACACTTACCTGCTCTGAGCACCATTAAAGCAAATGAGAAAATAGCCCATTTTTAGAGAAATTAATTTGTGTGATAGACAGCCAACCAGAATTCTTTTGGCAGGAGTATCCTTTTTTTAAACATCTCGTTATTGCTTTGGGCACCAAAAAACATATTTGCATGCAGCAGTCATTTAGTAAAAGAGTCAAAAAACAAACAGTTAGGCTGAAAGATACTGTCTACTTTCAAATACAGAAACTGTAACTAAACCAAACACAGTTCAGGTACAAATATAGAATTTTCAAACCCAATTAGAGAGAACCATTATCTTTCTCACAAAATTGTCGTAGCTTGCAAAACCTTTGTTACTTTGCTTTGACAGGCAAGCTATTTTTTCTTTCTTGTTATAGATCACAATATTCTTGCCAGATATCAGATATTAACTGCATTTTTTTTCACCCCTGTGTGTCCAAGGAATCTTTTTTATTGTCTCATTTGTCTATAATAGTAATAAGATATAGAGAAGAAAGCAATCAATCGACAGCAGTTATTGAGCAATTTACTGGGTTAGCACTGTCCTAGGTGGAGGAGGGAAAACAGAGGAAGCACAAACAGGATATAATTAAAAATCAAAGTGGTAGAGAAAGTGCTTTAGGAAGCAATAGTGAATAAAAGCTTCATAGGAATTGGAGCTTGGTCTTAAAGTTCATGTAGAACAAATATTGTGAGAAAAATTTTCCAACACAAGTAAAGACACAGTGGTGGGAATACACAGTCTATGTGTGCTCATTTATCACAACAGCCACCAACTTGGCACTCAGTGGATCATTAAATGATGACAAATGCATGCAAATAACATTGATAGAGGGGTAGTCCTGCATCTTAAGATTTTCTGGAGCTATTCAGAGTCCTTTAACATGGTGCAGGAAGCAAGCAAGTACACCATGGTTGACTCCATTATTTTATAGTAAAAATTGGCCAGTTCATACACCAAAATTAGCAGCAGCGTTGCTGAAACATGCACAAAGCCAGGGTTTTAACTCTTATTACAAGGTTTCCACTGGGTAGTCTGGGGGTAGAGGGACAGGGGATAGAGTAAGTCAAAGGAGTTTGAAGGGATCTTTAACTTACTTGCTTTTTCCAGCCTTTGTCTTGAGTATCCAATGATGCAATTGGTTTTGTTTTTTTTTTCTTTTTTTTTAAGATTTATTTATTTATGCATACAAGAGCTGGGGCACAGGCCAGAGATGTGGAGGGGTGAGCGGATTCCCAGGGACAGAGTGGGGAGCAGAACAGGCAGACTGACTGAAATACACTGCTGAGGGGAGCAGCGGACGAAATAGGAGAGGTCTGCTTCACGATGTGGATTGCTCCCTGCCGGCTGGGGATCAAACTCGTGCTGCAGAGGCTGCAGATTGCTTCACAGTGTGGTGCTTAACCCTTGTGCCACCAGGGAGCCCCAATGATGCAGTTTTGCTATAGCAACATCAATATATTCATGAGAGCACATCTGTGAATGATGGGTGATGGGAGCTTTTCTCTTCAAACTACACATTCAATTTCATCAAAAAAGATAAACTCTTGCCATTTGCCACAACATGGATGGAGCTGGTAGGAATTATGCCAAGGGAAATAAGCCAGAGGAGAAAATAAAAACTGGATGGTGTCAGGGGCAAGAAGGTGGCCTCGCGGTGACCAGATGCCAAGGGATGAAAATAGGTTCTTGATTCACCATGGCACTAGCAGCAGTAAAATGGGCCATATCAAACAGAACTATCTTGAAACATTTATTTCCAATTCAAAATGAAGCTTTATATTGTGTTCATCATAAGTCTACAAATTCTTCTCTTCCAGATGACAATAATTGCAAATTAGAGCTTGCTTTGACATCTGACAACAGGACAATAGTATGCTATCACCCATCTGTGGACATTCCATATGAACACACAAAACCTATCCCTTGGCCAGACCCTGTACATAATAATGAAGAAACACATGATCAAGTGCTAAAAACCAGATTAGAAGAAAAAGGTGAACACTTTGAGCAAGGACCCATGATAGAACAACTTAGCAAAATGTTCTTTACTACTAAGCACCAATGGTATCCTCGTGGACAGTATCATAGATGTAAGAAACTGGACCCTCCAAAAGACAGATGATGATATCAAAGTTCTCAAGAGTCAAAGAAATGTTATCTTATGTCTCATTTTCCATTTAGAAAATGCAATCTGGCATATTAACAAATTTAGAGTGAAATAATAAAAATATATTAGGGAAAAAACTGGATGGTGTCACTTATATGTGAAATATAGAAAACCAAACGAAGGTCAGACAAAGATGAACTTTAAAACCAATCCTTGTAAGCTGACCAAAGACCTGTGACTTTCAGGGGGGATAGGTGGAAGGAAGGGTGAGCATATGGATCATGGGGACTATAGGTGCTTGGTGGTGAGAGTGCTAGTGACAACACCAGAGGAAATCCTACATTGCCAAAACACTAGCAAGGATATATAACAACAGTACTTCAATAATATAATACTATTAAATAACTATGAACAAGTTCAATGAGGCAACCATAATCTCCATCTGCATTGGTGCTATGTTGTGCTCAAACTCCAAGCCTAGCTAGCTGGAGAGAGAGCACTGCTCATTAGATACCACAGAGTCTGAGTCTTCTCGTCATTTCTGAAGCTCTCTTTTGCCTTTAAATGGTACCCACAGAGGATTAAAATGTGCTTTTTAGCAGTTATTGGATATATTGGCTAAAGGCTTATGTTTCTGCTCTTTGATTTTAGAGCAGATGGTTAATGAATGTGTTGTGTGTGCGCGTGTATGTATTCAAATGGGTTTCTATAAAAAGGAAGCCAGAAATTCAATTGAATTCTTTCATTTTTCCATAGGTCGCCATTGATGTCATTACCCCTGTGCATTCAGAGCTCTCAAAAAGGTCATGATCTTCAATAAGTCTCAACTTCTCTAATATATTTAAATCTTATTTTTAATATGAGGTAAATCTTACTTATATTGAAATATTAACAATTCCACTTGGCTTCTACCAAATGCCATGCAGCAGAGGAATGATATCGCATGTACTCAGCCATAGATCTCTTTTCTCTTTAGATTCCTCTCACTATTCATGATCAAAACTGCTTCTCTATAGTTTTATCAGAAAGAAAGAAAAAAAAAGTAGGAAATAGCATGTTCCATATGTCTTCTTTCACACCTGTACTTATTGGTATGAACCAAATATACTGTAATGTAATATATATGTTATATTAGATGCAATATAATGCTCTTCTTCTGTATCAGAGGACAGGATTAGTATCAACATAATAGATGGACTTCATACCTGCAGTCCCCCTAGGACCTAGTTTAGCTTGCTATGTTCCTGAACTCATGAGCTGACAAACTGTTGTTTTGTGAAGTACTAGCAGGAACTATAGATTAAAAATCCTTTAAACCTTACTGGAGGGACTCCCGGTGGCACAGCGGTTGAGCGCTGGTTGCGAAGCTGCCCACAGCCTCTGCTGCGCCAGTTCGATCCCCGGCTGCTCCCCAGCCACCAGAGGAGGGTCCCACATGGCGCACAGACCTCTTCTGCCGCCCGCTGCTCCCCTCAGCAGTGTACTTTGGTCCTTCTGCCTGCTCTGCTCCCCGCTCTGGCTCTGGTAAATTCTCTCACTCTCCTGCACTTCTGACTGTACCCAGTGCTTGTATAAATAAATAAAAAAATAAATCTTTAAAAAAAAAAAAAACCCTTACTGGAAAAACTAAAGCCATCCCAGATGACAAATAAAAGAGTGATGTCTTATTTTATATTAAAATATTTAAATATAGTAATATAGAATGATATTTCTTCTCAAATGTTACTCTAATGTTGAGGCATGTGTTATAGAATACATTTCATCACACTTTGTAAATTACATATAAATATGTACAAAGAGCAAGAGATATGAAATATGCAAAGTTATTCTGCAAATAAACACTTACCTGAAAACCACCTAAGAGGCATGTTTGTAGGGATACCTCTCATCACATCCTTTGCCCAAAAACCTCACTTTTTCCCTTGTGAATTTATCACCTACCAGTCAACATTTTTCTTTTTTTTTTTTTTTATAGAGGCATGTTTTTATTTATTTATTATTTGTCGTTTGTTTCGTTTATACATGCACTGGGTACATCAGAAGCGCTGAGAGAATCACCAGAGCCAGAGCAGAGCAGAGCCAGAAGGACCGAATACACTGCTGAGGGAGCAGCTCAGGAGAGTCTGCGCACCATGTGGGACCCTCCTCTGGTGCCGGGAGCAGCGGGAATCGAACCGCCTCAGAGGCTGGCAGCTTCGCAACCCAGCGCTCAACGCTGCGCCACCGGGAGGCCACCAGTCACATTTTCAAATGCATTTCATCTCTGTATTATTTTCCTTACAAGGGCCCAACCTGTGATGCTTCTTTTTGTGTGCTTTTCTGTGATTCATAATTTTTATCTTGAAAATATCATCTATAACATTTCAAACCAAGTTCAATACTCAACAATGAGAAACTATTCAGAAACACAACACAGGAGACACCAACGAGATCTCCCAGAGGGTTAAGTACTCCTGATAAGAGTAAATTCAACCACTGGAGGTCGACATTGCTCCACTCCACTCCCATGAGAGGGCACCATTATGTATGGAAAAATATACCCCACCAACTCGCTTGGCAAGTCCAAATGAAACAAATTTATATAAAATGAAGTCACCCACCTCCACAACTTACTGGGTTTCTGTTACATCTCTAGATTAGTTCACACAATGATACCAAACACCCACAAAAACAGTATAACATATAGAGAGCACTTTATGTTAGCTAGCTTAGATCTGGACAGATTAAAGGTAGGTGGATGCAATAAGCTTCCTGTCTACTCTAACACACATTTTTTTTTTAATAATAAATTTTATTTTTATATTCCCCATACAATTGCAATCCCCCATTCTGACCCAATCCCTCCCCTCCCGCCCCCAACCCCAAAAAGTGTCTCTGGTTCATAGTTTTTGTTGATTTTGATTGTCACTCTCTTATAGTTATTCATTTTCCTGGTCCCTTATTTAAGTTTTCTAGATTCCTGCTACCGGATGGTCTCACTCTAACACACATTTTTAATGACTTAAAGAAGCTTTAAACTTGCTTATATGTATACCATATATATTGAGGTACAATTACTTTAAAATGATCTCTTTTTACTTTTAATTAGTCCTAGTCTTTCTAGACAAGAAATGGGTTGGTAACTCAATATAAGTATAGTCATACGGACTGTCTGTACATATTGATAGCCCCACCTAGTCCAATGGGTGGCATTCAATAGAGTTTATTAAACAACAGCATAAATGGATGAATGGGCAAATGAGAGAAAATGAATGGAATTATCTAGAAATTGATATAAAAATTAGATAAAATATATATTAGTGACAACCTCTTTCTTTAATAAATTTAATGTAAAAGTCATATACCCTATGGATGGATCTTTGCTAGAAAATTATTTCAGAATTTTTTTTTAAATGGCAGAAACATCACAAAATGGGAAAGTCTGTACAGTGACTCTGACATTCCAAAGTTATTTACACAAGGTCCATGTATCTCATTAGGGCAAGGAGAAATATTCATGTTTAGGGAACTGGTCTGTATGAGCTAGTTCATCCTAAGCCACAACCCAAAATCTCAGTACCTCAAAACAACAAAGGCTTCCTCTTCACCTATGTGACATGTCCACAGAGTTGCAACATTTTCTGCTTTACATCTTCCCTCATTAGGGCCTGACCAATGGAACAGCTCCCATCTCAAATGTTCCCAGTCACCACGACAGAAAAGAGAGCTCCACAGAGCCTCTCAATGGCAACTAAATGCACTTGCATGGACAGACCCATTACCTGCCCCACCAGCAGCACAATCTCACTGGGTGTGCAATGGAGAAAGGCAACCGAAATACTTCGTACCTAACAGCTACCACATTTAGAAAGTGAATCCAGACTGGTTTCCATTAAAACAATAAAATCCTATATATTTCTTTAAAGAATCATTAGTTAAGGTGTATTTAAACCCTAGCAATTTAATTTTCTTGGTTTGTAAGCAAGTAAAATTCACCTGGAGTTTCAGCATGGTCTGCTGTGCGCAAGCAGGAGGCCGCAGGACGTCTCTCCCCTGCATCTGTGGTCGCTTGCCATGCAGAAGAACACCTATAAAGGAGGATGACTGTGAATATAAGTTTTTAGGGAAGACTTTTTGCAAGTTATGAGCAGCAGAGATGTTAGAGGGCAAAGATTTAAATGCGAGGGCAAAGATTTACATGCCAATATGGATGTTGAAGGTTTTCTAGAAGAGAGAATGTTTGCACGCCTATTCACAATTTACCTGCCAGCACTTTCCACATCATATACAGGCCAGTAAAGAGGAAGAAGCACAGGGTGGCATTAGGTTGTAAATTCAAGGAGCCTCTGGAAGAACATTTTGAATACTGAATATTGAATATGTCTCCTCAGGAGTCAACAAAGATTGATGAGGAGAAAGTGTGAAGGGGACAGGATTTATAATCCATTAATGTTCCCAGCATCTCCACCCACCCTAGTGAAGAGAAGGAGGTGCCCTCCCTCGTACCCCCTACTCTGCCTTCAGGGGAGATTCTCTACAGCTAGCTCAAGGACTCTCCAAAGGCTGAATTAGCAAAAGGCAGAGAACAATTGAAGCTTAGAATGCAGAAGAGAAGAAGGAAAACTTAAGGAGTGAATGAAAGGAAGTAGAAGAGAGTGGAAAAAGTTGAGGGAGAAAGAGAAGCAGGGGAAGGAAGAAAGTAAGTTTGGGGTTCAAAGAAAAATATTTCATATTTCATTTATATGTTGGTGGGTAAAGGGTCACCTATGAGTAGCTCCACATAAAATGATATGAAAGAAAATTGTGAAGGGAAAAAGGCCCGTAAGAAATGTTCCCTGGCTTATGAATTGCAGTCCTTTAATTGTTTTCCAGAAAAAAAAATTTCATTATGTTCGTTATTTGGACACGTTTATTTGAATATAATTTTTTCTAAGGTCTGCTATTATTTTTAAATATACAGGAAAACAATTATTCTGTTTTATTTAGAAATGTACAGATTAATATGCTAAGATACCTTGAAGAAATGTGAGCATTTTCTTTTTTATATATATACTTATTTATCGAGGTTAAATTTTATCTAATCAAATTAAGGACAACAGTGTGAGCATCAGCAAAGTGGGTGAAACAGCTTAGATTGAACTACAAAAATACATGCAACTGTCTTTTCTACTTTACATTCTTTTTTTTAATTTTTTTTTATTTTTATATTCCCCATACAATTGCAATCCCAATTTTGACCCCAATCCTTCCTTTCCCCACCTCCAAAGATTGTCTCTAGCTCATAGTTGTTTGTTGATTTTGATTTTTTTTCCTTCTTATAGTTATTCTTTTTCCTGGTCCATATTTAGGTTTTCTAGATTCCTGTTTTGAGTGAGACCATCCGGTATTTTTCTTTTTCTTCTGGCTTATTTCGCTGGGCATGATCCCTTCCAGCGCCATCCATGTTGCTGCAAATTGCATGTGTTTATCTTTTTTGAATGCTGAGTAATATTCCATTGTGTATATGTACCACATCTTCTTGATCCAGTCATCTATTTTTGGGCATTGGGACTACATCAAATTAAAGAGCTTCTGCACAGCAAAAGAGACAATAACCAAAATAAAGAGAAACCCACCGACTGAGAGAACATTTTTGCACACAACACTAATGATAAAGGACTGATCACAAAAATCTACAAAGAGCTGATAAGACTCAACAAAAACAAAGAAAATAATCCAGTCAAAAAATGGGCAGAAGAGCTAAAAAGAAACTTCTCTGAAGAGGAAATGCAAATGGCCAACAGGCATATGAAAAAATGTTCAACATCACTTGTAATCAGGGAAATGCAAATCAAAACTACAATGAGATACCATCTCACACCAGTGAGAATGGCACATATTAAAAAAACTAGCAACAACAAATGTTGGCGAGGATGTAGAAAGAAAGGAACTCTCCTGCACTGCTGGTGGGAGTGCAAATTGGTCCAGCCACTATGGAGAGCTGTGTGGAGATTCCTCAACCTGCTAAAGATGGAGCGTCCATATGATCCAGCAATTCCACTCCTAGGTATTTACCCAAAGGACACAGAAACATTAATTCCAAAGCGCACCTGCACCCTATGTTATAGCAGCACAATTTACAATAGCTAAGCTTTGGAAACAACCCAAATGCCCAAAAATGTGAGCATTTTCTATTCTTGCTGTGAACAGTGGGAAAAGATTGTTGCCAGTATCCTCTTAAAGACTTTCTTTCCAACACCAGTCTTTTTTGTAATACTGGAGTTCATCCTCTTCACTGCTCTTGGATTCTGCCAGTTATGAATTTATTACCTCCTAAGTTCACACATCCTTGAATATAATGCTTTGTAAGTCACGAATTCCTTTAAGCACTTATTCTTTAAAGTGAACATGATGGCGGCGTAAGGCGTTAAGCACAGCACTATGAAGCTATCCACAGCCTCTGCAGCATGAGTTCCATCCCTGGCCAGGGAACTGACCCACATGGCACAGCAGACCTCTCCTGACTCACCCGCTGCTCCCTCAGCAGTGTATTTCAGTCAATCGGCCTGTTCTGTTTCCCACTCTGTCTCTGGTGAATCTTCTCACTCGCCTCCGTACCTCTGGCCTGTACCCCAATTCTTGTATGCATAAATAAATAAATCTTTTTAAAAAAGTGAACATGATGCTAAACTTTCCCAGCAGAAGACAGAGGGAGTCTGCCCAAGTCACAGGATCCTGATGCTGCCCTGCTGCCTTGGCCTGGTAATGACCTGCCTTCAACTCTCTTGAAAACTTTCCCCCAAACCTTCTACAGCCCTGTATATCCCACTTCCTAAAACACTTCTGCCTCCTGCTGACATCCAGATTCTGCTTGCCTGTGGATCCCACCTGCACTCTGGAGGGCTACTTAGTTTGCCCACAACTGCTCTCCGCTACCTTCTCTGCCTTGGGTGGCCAAAGCCTGCATTAGCCAAGAAGCCTGAACTGCATCCAAATGTGTCCTTCTTCAGGTATGCTCCCTTAATGGTAATGTGCTACATAGAGGTTCCTTATGTAGTTACTCTTATTAGAGTTAAAAATTCTCATATCAAACTTCCTCTGAGTATAACCTATGTGATTTCTATCTCCCAATCAGACACAGATTGCTAAAGACTCTCTGATACAGTTCATTTATCAAACTCCACTCTTAATACACATGGGAGTGTATCTTTGGCTACTGCTTAAAAACATCCATTTCATGAATGCTGAAAATGGACACAACGAAGAACATATAGACTGACAGGTCTGTTGAGAATCCCAAACCAGATGTTAGACACTAAAGAATTCCCTTCAATCAGTTGCTGGGTAAACCGTAAAGAGTGAGTTACAGATATATAGAGAACCATGTTCTGTGGAAGACAAAACACAAAAAAACCACTGTTTCACAGATTTGATGTTTCACTCTGGAAAGCTAACCAATGAAAAGTTAAAACTACCTTCCTCACCAATACTATTACAATTACACACACACACACACACATACTATGCTTCTGAGTTACATGTTTTCCTACATCCAGTCTTTTTCCCCCTTCTATTAGATGCCACCATCACTTTTGAAATCAGGTTATAACTTACTAAATTCAAAAATATCTAAATTATGGGTCCTACAACCTTCCTAATCTATCTCTTGAGCAATTATCAGAATTTTTCCCCACATTTCCATGGCACAGGCCTAGCATTAGAATTTACAGTAACAGTTCCCCAACCCATGAGTCCCAAGGAAAGAAAAGAGACCCTATGGTTACATTATCTTGACAGATGAGATAACATCCTATTGCAAATGCCTTTAAATTAAATTTGCCATGCTCCAGAGGGCCCATTTCTTTTTAAAGTGCAAAATTCAGAAGGTCAAAATATAAAAGTAGAAAGAATGATCTTGAGTGTGAAATACCTGACTGTGTAATTACTACATTAAATATTCATACAGTTCAAAGAAAACGAAATTTCCCTAATAATCTTATTATGGCTTTACAGAAATGGGACCAAATACAAATCCAAACCATGCTAGTCCAGTTATTGTATGATCTGCTTTTCCTGAACTTGTTAAAGAACATATCAGAAAAAACATTCATTGTAGGAGAAAACATGATAAGAGAAATTGCTAGAAAACACAGACTGAGTCAAACTCTGGAAGATACTATCAACTGAAAAATATTTGAATGCATTTTCAGGAAGACTTATGATGCTACAAACTGAAATCAAGTTACCTGAAAGACACCAGATGTAAAAATTGAAAAACCTATTGCTGGGAATATCAAAAACTGAAAAATAATATTAAACAAAGTGGAGTCATGCATAATTCCTGTGTTAATATATTTACCATCAATCACAAGTTTCAAACTAAACTGCAAGTTTCCTGTTTCTTCAAAGTTCTGTATAATTATGATATAGACTTTCTTTTCTTTCTGAAACTTTACTATAATAAAGTTTTCACACAGTCTGAGGGTAGCCTGTTTTGAAGACATTTCTATCCATTCACAGTTATCTCTTTGATGTATTCATGTGTACCTTCTCCCCCAAAGTCTTGTCCTTACATGTTGAAACAATGGCATGGCATTCTTTCCAACTGTGTTCTGATCTTGTCCCAGCCTTTCCTTTCTATATTAAAACAGACTCTCAGCATCTTCAGCCAAAAGAATTTCAGTAAATTCTAGAGTTGTCTACTTCCCTCTGATCTATTCTTCCATATTCTTTCTAGAGTTATCTTTAAAAAACATGTGACTGTGTCAATTACCTGTCCAAATATAGAAAATTAATATATGAAAGTGAATGTGTTAATATTGGTGTTCCATATACTAACATATAAGTAACTTCACAGACTCAGAACTTCACAGACTCATTCTAAGATTTGCATGGGAATGAAAAAGACCAAGAATAGCTAAGACTCTTGAGGATGAACTGAGTGTAAACACATGATCTACCAGATAGCGAGACTTATTATAAGGTAGTGATTATTAAGAAAATGTGGCATTGGGGCCTCCCTGGTGGCTCAGGGTTTAAAGTCTCAGTGCCATCAAGCTAGCACCAGCCACTGCAGCATGAGTTCGATCCCCAACCAGGGAGGTGACCCACATGGCTCAGCAGACCTCTCCTGTCTTGCCTGCTGTTCCCCTTAGCAGTGTATTTCAGTAGATCTGCCTGTTCTGCTGCTCACTCTGTCTCTGATGAATCTTTCACCCCCTGCCCCCACACCTCTGGCTTACACCCCAGTAATTATTATTAAATAAATCTTTTTAAAAAAAGAAAGAAAATGTGGCATTAGTCCAAGGATAGACAAGCAAACAAATGAGTAGAATAAGGGGGCCAGAAATGGACCCACACACATCTGAACACTTGATTTATAGCTAAGATGGCATAGCAGGGCAGGGCAAAAGTGATTTTCTTTTTAAGGAATAGCAATCTTTCTGAAAGAAAATTAGATATTTTCAATGAGAAAAAAGTCATATATACATGCAGATATAAGGAAGAGAAGGCAAACTCTTTGAAAGGGGCAAGACTTACTCCTCCCTGGGCCCCCCATTGTTTCTTGAATACTTTGCATATACTCAGAGAGATTATTTTGTTGAAACAATAAATGATCCCTAAAGACCTCATGCAAGAAAATTGCTCTCCGTTTTCCCAATCACCCTTTAGCAATAAAAATCTTAGAGTCACAGAATTAAAGTGAGATCTCTAGAGTCAGGTGGCAATTGCATAGTAAAAAGGTCTCCATGGCCTACTTTCTGAAATATTTTGGTCAATTTTATAAAAGGTTATTTCAAATAATGAATACCAACAGTTCAAACACTTTGGAAGATAGTGTCAGGAAAAGTTTTCAAAGAATCTAGGCAAGTCTGAGTTTCCTTTCAGAATTTTTTTAATTGAATGGAATGGATTAGAGGGAAAATATGAAAAAAGTAAAGCAGAATATACAAAATATGTAAAATCTGGTAGAGCTACTGACATCCTCCTAACACATAAGCAATAGGTATGAGCTCATTCAGAGACACGGATTCAGTGAATCTTCTTTGTTAAAACTGTTGGGTGAACAACAAAAAGCCTGTTTGATTATAATTATTTCCTCCAATAAGAGCTAATATGATTTGCATTTGTTTAGATGAAATCTCCAGTTTCTAAAAGAATGACTGTAAGAGGGCAATACAATAAATCATTGCTCATATAAATATTTCAGTGTAAGTTAATTCATCCAAAAAAACGAAACAAACTGCATTTTTATATCAAATGGTGTAGAAACAGGGATTCAAAGCACAGCTGATGGAACATCACAATGAAAAGTCCAGGAGTAGGAAGGCATGGACACTCTTGATGTAATTAGTATATAGTTAGACTACTTCCTCTAAATCTCAACTTCCATTTGTAAAGTAGGATTGATTTTATCATACTTAGCTCATCAAGTCACTATGAAAATTAATTCAATAATATTCTTAAAACTCTCTAATATTTCATTGAAATATAAAAAATTAGGAATGAGTTCTAGAGTTAATGGCAGGGTCACAAAGACCAAAAAAAAAAAAAAATGCATTACGATAGAAATGAGTAATGATATAAATACATAGATATCAATACATAAATTGTATAAATAAAGTCAGTTACTGAGTTTTGCTTTAAATCACCTCTGGAAAACAGTATAGATATTTTATTCAAGGACATATAAAATAAGGATAAAAGTAAGACAAGTCACTGAATTAAAAAGAGATTTTCTAACTTATTTCTAGAGAATCCTGGACACACTAAAGTACTGCTTTTTCCTTGATCTCTCTTTAAAGAAAAGGCAATTATTGAAAAAAAATGTGGTAAGTTTTCAAGTCTTGACATGCACCAATGCCCATGAGATATGAAATTTAAAAAAAAAAAAGGGAAACCACTGAGCCATATTTTTAGATGAATTCCATTACTCATATGTATGTTTATAAATGCAGATAAAAAGGCCGAGAAAACACACTAAACCATTAAAAGTGTTAACTCAGGGAAGAGTGAAGCTGGGGAAAATTGGATAGAAGGACTTTCTTTACACTTCTACAGAAGCTGAAAATTTTCTAATCATATACTTTATGATTTCCAAAATTTATTATAAATATAACATGATAAATATAGACCTTTCTGGGTTTACATTGGAGTTACATTCTGATAAGTCCAACCTAAGTTGAAAACATAAGTTGAAAATGCATTTAATACAATATACTTTAAAGTATCTATTGTTTACACACATGACCAAGTGACTGATTTGAAACAACCACTCACTGCCACTGCCCAGCACTGCAAAAGTGTATTTGTACCACATATTGCTAACTTGTGAAAAGATCAAAATTCAAAGTATGGTTTCTACTAAATGCATATAGATTTTACACTTTTGTAAATATAAAAAAACTGAAAGTCAAACCATCGTAAATTGGGTGCCATCTGTGCTATGATAGATGTGTTCAGTTTCTTATCATGGAGAAAGTATGAGGAATGGGGTCAACTGAAACTTGGAGATGGAAGAAGGAGCCAGTGAGATAAAAATAGCAAAGGGTAGATCGAACAAATACTTATAAAATTGTATGGAACAAAAAGGTACTGAGTGGACAAAACAATCATGGGAGAAGGCGGAAAATATGGAGGTACCACACTTCCTGAGGCCAAGCTATATTATACTGCAACAGTTATCAAAACAGCATGGTTTTGGGGGGGGAATAGAAACACAGATCAAGAGAATAGACTACACAATCCATAAACAAACCCACACAAACATGGACAAGTCATCTTGAGAGAGAAGCAATACAATGGAGAAAAGAAAACATCTTTAACATGTGTTTCATGGAAACATGGACAGCCAATGCAAAACAATGAAACTGAATCCTCACTTACCCCCATCCACAAAATTTAATTTCAAAATGTATTAAAGACTAGGGTATGAACTGAAGCCATAAATATTTAAGAGAGAACATAAATTATAGACTCCGGGACATCAACCAGGAAGATGTATTGGGATGCTACCCTGACAACAAGGGAAATAGCAGTAAAAATAAACAAGCGGGACACCATCAGACTATAAAGCTTTTGCCCCTCAAAAAGAAACTTTCAGAAAAACAAAAAGACAACCTATCAATTGGGGAAGATATTTTCATATTACACATCTGACAAGATGTCAATTCCCAAAATATGTAAAGCACTCATATAACTTATAACAGAAAAACAAACAGCCCAATCAAAAAATGGACAAAAGATCTAAATAGATACTTCCAAAGGAGACATTCAGATGGTGTATTATAGGTACATGAAAAAATGTTCAATATCATTTATTATAAGACAAATGCAAATAAGACTGCAATGAGATACCTCACTGCTGTGAGAATGGCCCATATTTAAAAACAAAAGAAAATAAATAACATAGAAATAATTGATGTTCACAGGATGTGCTAGGAATGTAATTTGATGGATCCTCTATAGTAAATGTATGGACATACCCTTAAAAAATAAAAATGGGGTCTCCCTGGTGGCTCAAGGGGTTGAACACTGCACTATGAAGCAATCCACAGCCTCTGCAGCACAAGTTCAATCCCCGGCTGGCCAGGGAGAAACCCACATGGTGAGCAGACCTCTCCTGTTTCACCCGCTGCTCCCTCAGCAGTGTATTCAGTAGATCTGCCTGTTCTGTTCCCCACTCTGTCTCTGGTGGATCCTCTCACCGCCCCACCCCCCGCATCTCTGGCCTGTACCCCAGTTCTTGTATGCATAAATAATCTTTTAAAATACATAATAAAATGGAAATACCACATGATCCAACAAGTCTAGTACTAGGTATTTACCCAAAGAGTATGAAATCTCCTATACAAAATATTTATGTATTCCTATGTTCAGCAGTGTCCACTATAACCAAGTCATGGAACCAACATAAGTGCCCAAGGATAGATGACTGGGTATATTGTGAAATATATACTTGATGGAATGCTATGCAGCTACTAAAAAGGATGAAATAGTGCCTTTTGGGACAAAAGGTATAACTTTTGGGATGGATCTTGAGGTGATATGCTAATTGAAATAAGTCAGAAGTGAAAGACAGATAACAGATGGCTTCATTTTTTTGTGGCATATAAATAGGAAAAGATCACAAACTGGCAAAACACCACAAAAATAACTATGAAAAATATATTAACAGAAGGAATAGGAGAGAGGAGTGATGATAAGGGAGGGAAATAGCAATCTTCCATGTGAACCTGATATCCTCACCCTAAAGTTTGAGAACCATTGCTTGCGACCATTCACAAGAAATTTCTCCAAGTACAAAAACTGGAGCACTTAGGACAATCAAGGTGGGATCATTTCCAAGTCAGTGCTATTACATATGCAATATTCTGGCACTCTTCCTTATTTTAAAATTTATACTATGCATTTCAGAACTTAATACAATCATTAAATAAATCAATTGAGGATTAAAGGTAAAAGTGTGGTGTTCTAGATCTCTATTGTACTGTTGTCAGACTTGTCATTCTTATGCCTTTATGATTCTGCTTCCACCTGCATACCACATATTCTATTATTTACTTCAAGTTTTTCCTTAAATAAATTTCCTTTTATTACTTTAATAAGTTAATTTAAAAGAAATTCCATCACTACCTTTGAAAGTCACTATCACCATAAATAAAAGCTATGAAAATAAATGTTATTAAATTCTGTCTTTGCTTATCAAAAGTTCTGCTTTTGAGGACTGCATTCTCTATTACCAGGGGTGTTAGCTGATATTAGTTTCATACCTAACTTGACGTAATTTGAATAAGAAAAAAAAACATTGAAATGGATATGATGCTGTCATTATGTGAATCAACTCTATGACTTCAATTCAATTATGTGCATTCATTATGTGATTCAATTGTCTGAGTGTGAGCCCCCTTCCAGTAGTGCTTCAAATTCCATACTTCTGGAAATGCTGGCTTAACCCATATGGATGTGACAGATATACCCTGAGAATTTACATGTTTAGACCAGTAAAGGTCTAAAAATAAAACCCTCATATTTAAAGATGGACAGAAAAAGAAGCACAAACAATGGGGATCAGAGCACCATACCTGGCCTGAACTGAGAAGGACCTGAGGAAGAAAGAGAAAAAAGCTAAACATAAGAATTGCCACCGAACCCAGGACAAAAAAGTCAGGAAAACAAAGCACCAGCTAAACTGAAAGATCGACCTTCTAACCAACCCCAAATCATGGACAATGACATCAATAACATTTTTTAAAGTCCACTGTTTTTATAAATGTGCCACCAATCAAGCAAGAATTTTAAGAAATTCCTAAGAGAAGTCAGACAGTATCAAATACATGGAGAAACAAACTATGCCCACTTGCACACTGCAAGAGACCTGGCAGGTTTAATAAGGTTAATATCCGTTAAGGTTTTTTTTTTTAAAGATTTATTTATTTATACAAGCACTGGGTACAGTCAGAAGCACGGGAGGGTGAGAGAATTCACCAGAGCCAGAGCGGGGAGCAGAGCAGGCAGAAGGACCGAAGTACACTGCTGAGGGGAGCAGCAGGCGGCAGGAGAGGTCTGCGCACCATGTGGGACCCTCCTCTGCTGGCCGGGGAGCAGCCAGGGATCGAACCGGCGCTGCAGAGGCTGCGGGCAGCTTCGCAACCGGGGAGGCCCAAATATCTGTTAAGGTTTAACAGATATGCTTATCTACATCTTAATAAAAGTTCTACCTTATGGGCCTCCCTGGTGGCACAAGAGGTTAAGACGCAACCTATAAAGCTATCTGCAGCTTCTGCAGCACCAGTTTGATCCCCGGCCAGGGAGCTACCCAAATGGCACAGTGGACCTCTCCTGGCTAGCCCACTGCTCCCCTCAGCAATGTATTTCACTTGATCTGCCTGTTCTGTTCCCCACTCTGTCTCTGGTGAATCCTCTCACCTCCCCACACCTCTGGCCTGTACCCCAGTTCTTATATGCTTAAATAAATAAATCTTTAAAAAAAAAAAGTTATCTACCTTAAATAAGTTCTATGGTAAGCATGCAGTGTTTGATGATATTAAGCAATATTTTAAAATTAAATGAGTGTATTCATCATCTAATTCTGAATATCAGAATACCCCAAAACATAGCATGTTGAAACAATTGGTTTCTGTGCGTTAATAATCTGAATATCACTTACCAAGTTCTCTGCTT
This sequence comes from Talpa occidentalis, assembly GCF_014898055.3. Lineage (NCBI taxonomy): Eukaryota > Metazoa > Chordata > Mammalia > Eulipotyphla > Talpidae > Talpa > Talpa occidentalis. The sequence continues at coordinate 98,397,813 of NW_023605194.1, read as the reverse complement.
CACAGTCTCTTGCAAAGCTGCAATGAAAGTGTTGGCCCAGGGGCTGTAGTCTCACCTGTAGGGTCAACTGGGGTAGGATCTGCTTCCAAAATGACTCAGTGAGCATTGGACTGATGACCTTAATTTCTCACTTGCTCTTGTGTGAATGTGGTTCTTGGGTCCCTTGTAAGGCCTCTCCAACCAGACATCTTGTTATATCAAAGTGCACAAGCCAAGAAAAAATAGAAAGGATCTGTTAACAAGAAAAAAATCACAATATTTCATAATATTGGGCAGCTTTGACAGCCAGTGCAGTCTGTCTTATCCTGAGGACACTACTCACCCAAATAATTACATTTAGAGCTAGATGACATTAAATCTATAAGCACACTTTTCATTTTACAGATGAGGAAACCAAGAGTCACTCAAGTCAATTACAACTTAAGAAACAAGGTCGTCTATTAAAAAAAGAACTTGGGTATAGAAGAACTTGGGTATAAGTCAGAGGTGGGGGGGGCGAGAGGATTCACTAGAGACAGAGTGGGGAGCAGAACAGGTGGACTACTGAAATATACTGCGAAGGGGAGCAGCAAGTGAGACAAGAGAGATCTGCTGTGCCATATATGGGTCAGCTCCCTGGCCAGGGATCTGGATTGAACTCAGGCCTTAGCTGTGATAGCACTGAGACTTAACCCCTACACCGCTAGGGAGGTCCCATTTTAATGTCTTTTATCCCACACTGAAGTTGCTTCTAAAATCCTATACAAGCCCCACCCCCAGCAGCTTGAGCCCACAGACAGTCCTCCTTCTGAAGTTCACCAGTGACATGAGGTCTCTGTGATACTCACATGGCATTTAATCAAATAGTGCTGGAAGGACTGTTTAATGTTCTGGAGTGACTGCCTTGTCTCCCTGAAAAATCTCGTTTAAGCCAGAACCAAATTTCATGTATTTTCTTTCCATTGTAAAGGAAATTCGATGAGCACCTACCCACAGAAAGAACTTAGTCAACAGTTTGCTGACTACTGAAACTTGAAAACTGCAAGGAAGCATAAACATGACATGAGGGAATATGCTATAAATTACTTGTGAGTCATATAACTTGTTAGTCATCTTCAGATTGTCAACTAAAATTTCCTAAGTAATTTTATGAACTAATGTGGGGGGTCAATGAATTAATAGGAACAAGTAATGCTCAGTATGAGGAAACATGAAGATTGCAACTTATTCTCAACTCTCAGCCTCTGGCCCTGGGCAGGTCAGCATTCCTATTTCCTGGACTCTGCATTTGCACAAGGAGAAGCTTAGTCTGCTTTCTCAGAGTGCAGAGGATATATAACTAAAAGAAACATTTGGGTTCTACAGACCAATAAAAATCTGCAGTCAATATTTGATGTTTGAGAGAAGGAAAAAAAAATCACAATTTTTTCATTCCTATTCCAGAGCTCTAATTCACTTTCCTTTCCACTATACAAAATAAAGTAGATTCCCAAATAAACTCGTGAGTAAAACTAGTATTTACAAACTCTTCTGTGAAAACCAAAAATTGCATATTTTTTTCCAAGGCATTCATGAATTCCTCCACTTTCTAAACTTGCCTCCAAGATTAAACCAGAAACTAGGTTTTAGAAAGAAACCTTCTTTCATTTTTCTGATATTCTTGAGTAAAATATACACATATATATGTATGTAACTTGTAGCTTCCTCAAAATTCAAAGAATAAAGACATATTTTAACTGGTAGACTAGATGATTTATGCTAAGACTAGCCTAAAAGACAATACTCAAACAATTGCTAGTTTCTGTCAAAACAGATGATTTTAACATCCTGGCAGGTGAACCGAGGGTTCTAAGCAGTGCAGTGGAATATAAGCTATTAATTCTAATGATGCTATTATAGAAAAGTTCAGGAACATATCAGTGATGTACCTGAAAACTTCACAACATCTCTACTTTTATAAAAACAGCCCCACTTCACAAATTTCCCTGCAATCTTATCAAAAGGAGTCTGCGATTTTACTCAAAGAACTGGCTTTTATATTTTCTAAGAATGAACAGGTCCAGTTCTTATTCCCTCCATAGTAGAGCACTCAGGACAGGCCTGTCTCGCATGAGCGATGGGCAGTGCAGAGACGAGGCCTGCCCTTCCTTACCGTGGATTGATGTTACCCTTTGAAACACCCCTAACTGCCTATTATTGATTTGGGAAGGGTTTGATTCAAAAAGACAAAGACAAAATCCTCCATGCCAGGCTCTTTCCCTTCCCAGGAAAGCTTGTCTCTTCCCTTTCCTGTGAAGTAGAGAAGATTCCAGTTTCCTTTACCAATATTCCCTTTGGAGCCAGAAACAAGGCAGAGGAGAGGTACAAAAGAGAACATGAACTTTTTGGGAATTCCTTTATATGTAAAAAAAAAAAAAAAAAAGAATGTTGTATAAGCTTTAAATACTCCTGCCTCAACAAGCACAGATCATCAAGCAAAATTCAGCTTACAAAATTTCAAATTGCTGTCCTAGGGTAAAATTGCTCAAACTAACAGATGCTCAGTCATTTTAGTGATCTTTAAGAATATTGGAATTTAACAGCAGTACATTATCTTCACCAATAACAACATCAAAAATAATGGGACTATAGATCTTAGCATTAAAACAAAATTATCCCTCCTACATTATCCATAATATGACAATTGTGAGGAACTCATCAAGACAAAGTAAGAAATGGGTTCTAATGAATGTAGCTATTGTGTTAAATGACATTAACACGGGCCTGGAATTGGAGCCACGTGAAAGTAAGCAGCAGGTAACGAAAAGTGATTATCCTAATTAGCCAGAAAGAAAAATTAGAATTACACACATTGGTTTTCTCCTTCATCCCAACTTGCCCCAGTTTTCAGTATCAAACTTCCTCCTAAATGAATTCCATGCTTCCTACAAGAAAGTGCAAGAACTGTGCTTAATTCCCTGTATAACAGCAAATAAATGGTTCCCCCATTCCCCATTCATCAGCTCTAGTCTACAAATCAAAGAAAAACATAAATGAGGATAAAATTCCCTAATGGTGATACCGCCAAGTCTTAAGAAAGATTGTATAAAGGCACATCAATCTTAACGCAATCAAATATATGAGCTTGGGAGTGGGTCTCTAAATCAAAATACACTCTCCTCAGACACAGACACTGACCTGGCTGCTGGGGCTGGAGTCCTGGGTCCGAGGTTCCGCCTGTGGTTGGTGCTGGGCAGAAGGCACAGACTCTGGCCCACGTGGAGCAAGATGCCCTGCCTCCTATTTCATTCCCATCTGTGAAATTGCTGAAACCCTTTATCCCAACCTCAACAGAATCAGGTTATCATTTTTTTAAATTCCTTTGGCAAATTTCCAAGGCAAATAAAGAGCTATGGCCATGAAATAAAAATGCTATATATTCCATTCTGGTGTCTGAGTATTTGATGTATTTAATACAGGAAAACTGTCCTAGATATATTTACTTTTTTTTTTCTTAAAAAGGTAAATAGAATTTTCTACATGGTAATGTGTCTGCCACTGTGCTAAGTGCTTTAACATTTGATAGGTTATCTAATTTAAATCTCCTAACCCTGTTCAGCAGGTGATTCATTTTTTTTTTAAGATTTATTTATTTATACAAGCACTGGGTACAGTCAGAAGCGCGGGAGGGTGAGAGAATTCACCAGAGCCAGAGCAGGGAGAACAGGCAGACAGACATAAATTCACTGCTGAGGGGAGCAGTGGGCGGCAGGAGAGGTCTGCGTGCCATGTGGGACCCTCGCCCAGCGGCCGGGAATCGAACCGGTGCTGCAGAGGCTGTGGGCAGCTTCACAGCCCAGCGCTCAACCACTGCGCCACCGTGGAGGCCCAGCAGGTGATTCATTCTAATGTTACAAATGAGCATCTCTGGGTCTCACAGAAGAGCAAAGGCTAGAAGGTGGAAGAGCATTTCTTGGAGTGTGAATAGGCACGAGTGCTTAATAGCACGAGCATCTGTGAAAACAGCCTTTCCATGGAGAAACGTGATGAAGAGTTTTGATTTTTCACATGACCAGTTTTCCTTCTACCCAATTGTCTCCCCGCTTCAGAGGTGGACCGGCCACAGGCCGAGCACTCCCTGACAAGTCTCATGATTCCGTGGCTTGGGTCTTTCTATACCTCACAGTGCTTCAATCTCCATGCTTGAATTACACCTGGTGTGAATCCTCAGTGAACATTTGAGGAGAATCCTAGTTATAGACACTGGCTGTATTTTTTTTTTTTTGGCAACTTAAGTTGGGGTTTGCAAGAGTATTTAAAGGGGCATGGGTAGGCCTGGCCTGATCGCCTGTGTTTCCCCCGCTGGGAGCACAGAATCTGGCCAGCTTGGAGGCATCTCCCTGTTGCCCTTGGACTCCAGCACCCTGGGTCGGGCCTCCTGGCCATGTGTCCGTTACATCCACAGGAGGTGGTTTCCCTGCTCCCACTCACTTGGAGGCTGTTTCTCCAGTAACTGGGTTGGCCCCAGCATGTTTTAGTTTGAGTCAACTTGTCATAGAATAGCTTTGCCTCGGTTGTCTCACCTCCCTCAATTGCCCTCTGTTCCCTAGATTACCAAAAAGAAAAAACACTCCTCAAGATTTCTGGTTTCAAGGAGGCCATCCCATAGCAAAAAACCCAATAACACAGCTTGTTCCTGTCTCCTGTCCTATCAAGAGGCTGGAGCGAGGGTGCTGGCCACTCCCCTGTCCTTGCCTGCTCTAGCTGCGTCTCTGTCCTCAGGAGGGGCCAGCACCATCTGGGCTGTGCAGCTGTCAGCAAGAGAGCTCATTTAAGGGGCCCAGACAATTCTCCTATCCCCATTTTCTACAGCCTCTGAGCACGCAAAGACTAAAGGGAAGACAGGACAGTGGTGATAAAATGTACTTGGGGCAGCCCTTTGTGAGGCTTTGCCTTGGAATTTTTCTAGTAAACTTTCCTAGTCTTAACTGACAACAAAGCAGTGGGGAGGAAGCAGAACAGGAGGGTGTCCACATGGGATAGTTTAAGTGGAGCTTGAGATCATTCTACAAAATGAGAAGTGTAGACAGCTAATATTGAATGGGCCATCAAGGGCCAGAGAGGTCACTGTTGCAGCCCCTTCACCAGGAAGCTTGCAGGATTCCTGCAGCACACGGTCCGTGAACTTCATGGTGTCATTTGGTTTCAGCTTTGGCTAAACCTTCATGAAAATCTCCTGACATATACTTTGTGCCATTCTCTGATACTCCTCCAGGAGGCAGGGTACAGGTGAGTGGACACCCGCAGTGCCTGGCTGGCTGTCTCCTTCCTGCTCTCCCTGGGTGTAAATGACTTGTAAATGACGCACGTGTTGGGTCTTTCCTTTTGAGTTTCACTCAATACCCTACATAGGAAGTCAAGAAAACCGAACACTGGTTCTTGTTCTTTTTATTCCTTTTACCATATTACGCTTCTTGGAGCAATATGGTCATCTCTGACTGACAAGGGGGAATACGTTCCAGGAAAGAAGAGATTAATAAATAAAAGTTTAAAATAGAGGCTCTGTTTATAGTACATAAAAGAGGCAGAAAGTGGAGTATCTGAAGTTAGTTACTTCCAACATTTCAGCATGAGAAACAAAAGTGCCAAATTCACTTGCTCAGGAGGTTTTGCTCACAGTCACAGTCTCACAGTCCCTTTCCTGTGCTCTCACTGCCATTTTGCACCTTAGTACACCATAAAGATGCTTCTATGAAATGAGGCTTTGACATTTTCTCCTGTGGTGACAGAAATTCTAGTAATTGAGGGCCTCCCTGTTGGCGCAAGGGGTTAAGATGCAACCTATGAAGCTGTCCACAGCCTCTGCAGCATGAGTTCGATCCCCGGCTGGCCAGGGAGCTACCCACATGGTGAAGCAGACCTCTCCTGCCTCACCCGCTGCTCCCCTCAGCAGTGTATTTCAGTAGATCTGCCTGTTCTGTTCCCCGCTCTGTCTCTGGTGAATCCTCTCACCGCCCACACCTCGGGCCTGTACCCCAGCTCTTGTATGCATAAATAAATAAATCTTTAAAAAAAAAAAAAAGAAATTCTAGTAATTGAGAGCTCTCTATTTTCGGGACAGGCCTCACTAGCATGTCCCTCTTCCTGCCCTCATTACCACATACCCACCACCTCAGCTCGTGCCTAACATTTTGGTCGACGGGCCTCCTGACTCTCACCTGTATCAAATGATAATGGGAAACCTATTTTACAAACCAAATGCAAGGAAGATCTAAGTTCCAATGTAAGAAAATTCCTCAGATAATGAAAATAGGAGCATTCATATATACAGTAGATGCAGGGAGTGTGTTATAACGTGTAAAATATTTCTGTGCTGTGGCTGTTGAGAATTTCTCTACTGCTTACAAAGCACCTTTCCATGCACTATTTGGTTAAATGCAATAGCTCCATGTCTCATTCAAAAAATGTATTCCTGTGAAAGAAAATGTTAGTGGTTTGTGTTTGTTAAGGAAAGCATGTCTTCTTTCTTACACTGAGTGCTCCCAAGGCAAGCACACCTAGCCTTCCACCTAGTAACTGAGCCACTCAACTAATTTGTAGACAGTGGGTTGTAAGAAATTTGTAGAATGAGACGGTCAGTCCTTTATATGAAGTCAGATCTCCTGGCACCTTTTGAACCTGGCCTAAATATTCCCACTATCTCTGTGATACAATTCAGCCAACAATTTCTTTCGTCAGCTTTTCCTCTTGAATTTTCGTCACTGGAGTCTGTCCCTGCTCCTGACAGCAGGTCGTGCTCCCTGCCCCCTCCCATTTGCAAGCAAGAGCATGAATGTCTTCAGCACATGTGAAGGCCAAGTAATTGCTGAGTAATTATTGAGGGTCAGCACCCTCTTTGGCAGGCTTGTGAAAACATTCTTGGAGTCTTAAAAACCAGAGTTTCTTAAGTTAATAACACTAAGGTGGAAAAAGCCTAGGAGTCTTTTTGCCACTAAGATGTAGTGTCAACTGGCACTAAGATTCGGGCCAAGTTAATGACTCACAAGACAATCTTTTACAGCAGAACTATCACGTGGTTGATGTCTACAACTTGCTAAAGTCTAATAACACCCTCCTTGTTTTCCCTTCATCTTTCTCAAGTCAAAGGAAATAACATGGGCAACGAGATGCTGGAGCACAGCACTTCTGCACACCCCGCATTCCTGACCCTGATCAGTTGACAGAGAACTCAGTCTGTGGACATCTTTTTGTAACAAACTGAACCTAGGAATGGTGAGTTTCATGATGGTAGAGATGATATTATTAGGATGCAGCAAAGGAAAATGGCCTTCCTGATCCTCTTCACTAAGTCAGAGCCACCACTTCCTTTAAAACTCAACCCAAGTGGGGCCTCCCTGGTGGCGCAAGGAGTTAAGCACTGCACTAAGAAGCAATCCACAGCCTCTGCAGCATGAGTTCGATCCCCAGCCAGCCAGGGAGCAACCCACATGGTGCAGCAGACCTCTCCTGACTCACCGCTGCTCCCCTCAGCAATGTATTTCAGTACATCTGCCTGTTCTGCTCCCCACTCTGTCTCTGGTGGATCCTCTCAACCCCCACATCTCTGGCCTGTACCCCAGGCCAGATTATTATTATTATTTATTTATGCATAAGTAAATAAATCTTTAAAAAAAAAACTCAACCCAAGCAATATCCCTAAGACCAGTCAAGTTCAATAGTCTTCAATAGGTCATGTAGCATGTGTTCTATTGCTGTTCCACTATTTGCACCCGCTACTTCACTCTGTAATTTTTCTAAAATTATTTCAGATTTGCATGTGTTGGCTTCCTGTCTCCTAATAAAACAGAAACTGTGACTAATATTTTTTAATCATACCAATTAAACCTGATTCAGAGCGCTATACATCATAGGTATTGCTTAGTAATTAAGTTCAAATTTGCAAATAAGTATATATTAAGCTGTCTGCAGCCTCTGCAGCACAGGTTCGATTCCCAGCCAGCCAGGGAGATACTCACATGGCGTGGCAGATCTCTCCTGTCTCGCCCGCTGCTCCCCTCAGCAGTGCTTTTGGTCAGTCTGCTTGTTGGGCTTCCCTCTCTGTCTCTGGTGAATCCTCTCATCCTCCCATACCTCTGGCCTATACCCCAGCTCTTGTATAAATAAATAAAATCTTAAAAAAAAAAAGAACTTATTTGATGTGAATAACAATAGACTATGGAAATGCAAAGATGAATAAGATACAATCTTACCTTGCACTCACGAAATTTAACTTCTAGCAGAAAAGAGACATGAAGAATTAACAACAATACAAGATAGAATGCATAATCTCTCAAGTAATTAGCTAATATATGCAAGAACGCTTTTTTAAAAAGTAAGACATTTGTTGTAGTGATTACAGAAGAAGACAATTCCTTTACACTTAAGAGATTGGTGAACAAGTAACAAGACAAAGTGTCTCGGGGGTAAATGTAAGAGGAGTACATGTAGGTTTCAGTCTGAGCACATGCATGGGGGTCAAGAGTGCAAATTACAGTAAAAAAAAAAAAACTGAAAAGAACAGCATGGCTATGAGTGAGGAAAAATTGAGAAAAAGTTGGCACAGTTGAAATCATCATGGAAACCACTGGAAGTCATAATTAGTAACTGAGTTTTATTCTGTAGCTACAATTCCCTGCTATTATCTAAAGATTCCTAATCCCAAGAGATTTTTTTGTTATTAAATACTTGGTAGTCAGTAATTTGGGAGAAATATGCAAACTATGCTCCCTTCTTGAATATTCTCCAGGCACATTAGTATACTGACATGTCTGAAAAGCTCATTGGTAAAGAAACATTTTTAGTACATTTGGTTTAGTACATTTGGTACTTTTGATTTCTTAAACTTTGTAAACCATTCTGTAATTGTTTACATTGGTATTTATTAATATGTTGTGGATCTAATTTTTAGAAGACTATGGTTTGTGAAATCCTGCTGTAAGCATAGAGGACCAATTATTCACCTGGATGGAAGGGAGAGACAGAATCTGATCCGTGTTCTATAAGTGCTTTTAGATTGCCCATATTAACAAAGGAATGTCAAACAATACAGAGTTATATTAGTGACATCCCTGAAACCAAGACTTCAACAGATCATTCCCACAAAGGACAGGTAGGGTATGTTAGGACAATTCTTTTTATTATGCTAAGAAGTACATGACATAGCATTTCCTCTTTAGCTATTTTTTTAAATGTACAGATCAGTGGTATTAAGGGTATTTACATTGCTGTGCAACAATCACCACCAACAATTTCCAGAACTTTTCCATCATCCCAAACCGAAACTCTGTACCCATTAAACAATAGTCCTCTTTCCCCGCCCACCCCCTAGCACCTGTAACCACCATTTTACTTTCTGTCTCTATAGAGTATTCTAGGTACCTTATATAGTCGAATCATACAATATTTGCCTTTTGATAGCTTATTTCACTTAGTGTAATGTTTTTAGGAAGACTTGTTTTTAAATGTGATCTGAGATCCATAAACACACACACACACACACACAAAGAACCAAAAACTACAGTGGGCCCTAGTATTACTAGCAAAAGCCAAGCAATACAAATCTAAATGTAAAGCACTGAAGGATAGAAAGACATTAAAACCTTCCTCAAGAGATTGCAGTCCTATAATACAAGGGGCAGAAATGTAAACATAAAGAGCTCAAGATACATCTCCCCTGTTGTGTAATTCCTTGGGAGCCTGCATCATATCCTGTCACTTTGACTAATCAACATCATCCAGGCTTTCAAGTGGCTTTATTTATATTTGAATATCCAGAGTCCATCAAACATCCAGGAGTCGTAGAAGCTACTTTATAAGATCTACCGTAAAGAAGAGCATAGACTGAAGATCATGCTTTCATTTGTCCCATTTGACTACTTTCAAGTCATAAAGCAGACTTGAAAGAACATAGGCTGATGAGTGCTCAGATATCAAAGGAAAAACATGACGGTTAGTTGCCTGGGGAATCTCTCACAGGAAAAGAACACAGAAAAATTGAGATCATGGTGAGCAAGGAAAGCAGACAAAATGGGGAGGTATTTAACTCTTTATCTTCTCCATATCTCCAGAAATCACTTTTAATTCCAATCACTGTACACCTAGGCAATTATAAGGTTAGTCCTAAATAGTACTAACACCCCAACTCCCACCACCTAGTTCCTCTTCTAACCCATCCCTCTCAGGCTGCCAATAATCTTCCCATCTAAAGCGTCTCCATGGTAGTTTTCTTTCTCTGCTGCAAAAGCTCTAATCCTCCAGTGGGTCCCTGTTGTTGAACAGTTAAGTTCAACATTCACAATCTCCCACCTCTCAACATTTTTTGAGGTCAGGCCAAACACCTGGGAATCAGGCGTGCCTGCTAAACTCACAGGAAACCACTGTGTATCACAAACTGCTCTGATATACTTATGTTTATCATTTTTGTGTCTTTGGAAAGACAGTTAAGGAAAAGACTGTGGAGTATGCCTGCCGGGATTCACCTCCCACTTCCTACCACAGCTAGTTTAATCTCTCTGTGCCTCAGATCCTACCCACGAAAACAGGCAAAGGTCAGGTCTATGTGACTGGATGCGTGTGTAGATTACCTGGAGTGATAAGGATGAATCAGGACAGTTCTGGGCCCTGGCAGCCATGCCCGGTGCTGACCAGCCCTGAGTATTATCACACACAGCACAATACGGGCCACTCAATTTTGTCTTCTGGATGAAAGACTTAGTTGAAATTAAATAATAACGTAGCCAATAATGTGTTCACCACAAGATCTCCTATTAAAATTGAAAATTACTAAACTATTTAGGGATGTCTATCAGGTTTATGAATTATGAGAGGCTATAAAAGGATATAAAATTCTAATCTTCTCACTTTTTGCTTCTAATAATAAAATTGAGCTAAATGAAAGTAAGAAAGAGATTGATGGGAAAGAAAGGTCAGCTATCCATGGATTTCGCTTGTTTATTTGCATTCTTCTGCAAACCCACAAAGCCTCTTTGCAAATCCTTGCAGCATAGGATTAGGAGCAACATGTCATTCAAATCACCCTGTTCCCTCATGGTAGGGTGAAGCCTGGCTTGTCCTTGGGGACACAATGGTCCTCTCTCCTCTATTGAAAGTAGACAGACTGGCAGCTCTCCTGCCCACCTGTGACTATGCAGGTGCCCTTTTTTCTCATTTTCCTAATATACCTGTTCTTTTTAAAGAGAGAGAGAGAGAAACTGGACAGACCACCAAGACATTGAATGATTAATATATATATGTGTGTGTGTATATATATATTACCATACATTTTACTGCACAAATTTGGGCCACAATCAACATCTCTAGCTGTCGTCAGTGTTGTTTGGTTTAATTTTGTGGTTTTTAAGCTCTTTTTATGAATTGACCTCAACCTCTTCTGGCATAGTTGCTCTTTTCCAGACCTCCAGAATCCTCTTTCACCTTCCTGGACTTTCTCATGCATCACTCCAACCCATTCCTTATATTTTATTCTTAAACCTTCATTCATATATTTGAAACTGCCATTTGGACTATGAAATACAGAGAAGTGACCTGCAGAAAATTAAGAAGAGTAAAATAGATGCACAAGAGGGCATCCTGGACCCCTCAGCATACCATGCCCTGATTGCCTTCCAGAAGCATGAAGAACCCCTGCTCTTAGAGTAGTAAGAGGCCCTAGAGTCCTGCCCTTTTATTGATTGATTCAAACTGAGTTTCTATTCTAACAAATGATCCTTTTCAGGTGTTCTTTTCTTGCTTAAAGTCAGAAAAAGTTACAGTTCTCAAGTTAATGTAGCCTTCATTGTAATTGATGTCTTATATTGTTCCTGACTCATTTTTCATTTTTGCAAAATGAGAGCTTGTATTCAATTGCTGCCTGGAATATCCAGGATATCCATGCTAAAAGAAAAAAATATATGCAATGCAAACGATTTGGGTTGAGCTAGAGGTGAAATCAGGCAGTTGCTAAAGGAGGGAGGACACACCCATCAGCAGCCCACCCCTTCTCATTGATCTATGGCTCCTGCAATCCCGCTGCCTGCAGTTTCACTCACATTGTGTCCCCCTGTGAGCCGCCATGTTTGCAAAGGCTGACGTGTCAAGATGATGGATCACAACCACACACTCCCATTTGGGGCTAGATGTCTGTCGTTTGTCATTAGGTGCAGATTTGCTTCTCTCTGGATCTGGGAGAGATAAATAAGGAAGATGGAACTGCCCATTGTTTTATATCCCCTTTTAACAGAACAAACATGTGGTTCTGTTAGTATCAGTGTCAGATGTCAGGGAATGCAATGCAGCCTGTGAATTGTGACAGTAAAGGCCTGAGACAGTAAAGGCCCCTGTAGGTCCTCCTTCTGCTTCCCTCTGGATTTCAGGATGCAGGTGGCCCCTAAGCAGCACTCAGGCCATCTGACTTAAACTCTCTTTCAATTTGTTCACTTCTTTCTTGAAGCCTCCACCTACTCCTCATCTCCTCCAACTTACCCAGATCCTAATACAAAGATGATTTCTTGGATTCAGATGATGCCATTTCAGTCCCCAGCAGGAGCCCTGGGAAACTCTCATTATATCCACTTTATCTCCACTGAATATCAAATCACATCTCAATGTTTAAAAGTGAGAAAAACTTTATCAATTTTATTAAAGCTGTAAATTTTGTTCTTAAAATGTGTCAAAGCTGGGACCTCCCCAGTGGCACAGTGGGTTGAATGCAGCACTGTGAAGCTGTCAGCAGCCTCTGCAGTGCGGGTTCGATTCCCGGCCGGCCAGGGAGAGTCCCACATGGCGTGGCAGACCTCTCCTGTCTCACCCGCTGCTCCCCTTAGCAGTGCTTTTGGTCCGTCTGCCTGCTCTGCTCCCCTCTCTGTCTCTGGTGAATCCTCTCACCCTCCCGCACCTCTAAATTGTACCCTAGCTCTTGTATAAATTAATAAATCTTTAAAAAAAAATGTGTCAGAGCCTATGTTCCTAGAACCCTTTAGGAACAAACTAAAATTTTTCTCCTTCCTCTGCTGAGTCTTTCAACCCATCAAACCAACAGGACACTCTACATGGAGCTTGAGCAGGACATGTCCTATGATTGAAGTTTCTGTTAGGAGGGATATTTCTGCTATTCTATCAGATTCACACATGGCAAAATGCTGTCACTCAAAAAAAAAGAACCGCAGGTGGGGCTGGGTCATGGTGCCTCCGGTCTCACCAGTGTACTTGGCTCCTTTGAAATCCTTGAAGTTATTCACCCAGTAATCCCCCAAAGTGCCTTTTCTTTCTACTTTTTTGTATGACTTTTCTACACCCTCTGCAACACGGTTGGGGTTCCTGTAGCGCCAGCAAGCACAGGCAGTTTCTCTATCAATTTGGGCAGACAGATAAAGGGGGTCCGGGAGCCCTCAGTGGATATTTCGAGTTTTAATGCTCTCTCAGGGAACCAGGAACCAGGTACACAGGCACACCAGGCAGGGAGGCTGGAGTGAAAGGAGACAGGCACGGGCCAGGCAGGGGTTGCTGGGAGGCAGACAGGGAACCGAGTCTCCCAGCACCACCCTCCCCACCCCCGCCCAGGAATCTTTACGCTCTTTTTTCTGGGCTCTCAGACATTCTCCTGAGGTCTCACCTTTTGTAGTCACGCCACTCATCCTCCCATAACTGCCCCCCCAATCTCTAGGTGTTGCCGCTCTTATATCCCTGGTCTCTAAGGCCCAGGTGTGCACACTTATGAGTGACCACACCCATGCTGCAGGTGTCCACAATCAGGCATGCGTGCCCTGCGTCTATGCCCCCCCAGCACCTCTGCATAAACACAATCAAGGCCACGGATGATAGCCACAGAGGCTAGTGGCATAAAAACCCTGATTACCTCATTTACCCTACAGTTCCCCATGGCCTCTCCCTTTGACCTCTTACAGGAGCTCCCAGATCATACTGTCTCCCGAACACAGGATATACCTTCACCCACTCAAATTTGCTTTGCATATTTCATTTAACTGGGATTTTAAAACCCTTTTTGCTACCTGTTGAATCCTACTCATGGGGTAAAACTAAGAAAATTCAGTGCTTTCTTAAACCACCATCTCTGTTGGAAGTTGAAATGAAAGCTACTAAGAGTACAAAGTACTCCATAGGGAAAAAAGTTCTTACACTCTCTCACACCACCACTGTGTTCTCTAACAACTAGGCATTTGGTATTGTGACCTCTGACATAGTTTCAAAAGATAATTTGAGTGCTGTTGTGCTATTTAGCTTGGAGATTCATTGTCTAGGAGCCAGGGGAGATGGTTGTCTGCCTGCAGCAAAGATGGAAGCAAATTCTATTCTTCATCCATCTTCATCACCAATGCCAGAGCAAACTGTTTTTACAGCCTTGTTAAATTGGTGGCAAGTTATTCATAATGAAGTTATTTGTATTGATATTCTTTCCTGATGTTATTAATAATGACTGCAGATTAGATTGTTACCTGATGGACTGAGTGGGAAAGCACTAATAGTGGGCTAAGTTAGGTAATGCTTATTTTAGCAGTTACAGGTCTTTAGAACTTTCGAGAAATATCATTTTCAAGAAATGTGGCACAGACCTATTTATGAAATTCTAAAATCTCCCAATATTGAACAATGTAACATATTTTATAGGAGGAAAACACACAGATAGCTTTATTTATTTGAAAGGCAGAAACAAAACAAAGAACAGGAACTTACTCCGCTGGGTTTAGGTCCCAGTTTTGCTCCAAACTTGGCTGTCAGTCTTTGGACAAGTTAATTAACTTTTCTAAACCTTTTTATAAAATAAGGGCTAAATAATAGATAAAACCTACTTTTTAAGACTGTGGGGCTTAATAGGTAATATATTTTTAAAGACACAAATAACATTTTGTAAATTTTAGTTGTAGTTATGTTTTCTGCAGATAACAACAACAAATAGCATATGTTCATTCTGGCTCATGTTCAAGCCAATTTCACCAGCTTCTAGCTTATTAATACTATGAAGGTAGTTGAACTCATTGGTAAGAACAAAGACTTCATCGGTATTTGATATGTACATGTAGTTCAGGCAAGCATCAGGACAGGTTCTGTATTGATTCAGGAGAATGATAAAGGAGAGTTCTGGAGCTCTCAGTGGCTTTTTCGGGCTTTTAATGATCTTTCTACACCATTTGTAGTGAGGCAACCAGGTTCAGGGCAGTCAGGGGGCCAAGGGCCAGGAGGCTGGGAGGCGTCCCAGCCCCCCGGGGAATCTTTACTCTGCTGGGCTCTCAGATGGTCTCAGGTGCATACCCTGAGCCCATGCTCCCAAGCACCTCCTGCATTGAAGGCCTCAGGTGATAGCCACAGAGGCCAACAGTGCAAAAACCTGACCGTCACTTACTCTGCAATGTACGGTCCTATGTGTATACATGTATGTGCGTACATACATGTACGTGCATTTATATGTGTATGTATGGAAAAGTGTGTTCATATTGAAGTGTCCTTCCAGAGATGTCATTTTCTGGCTTCCGTTTGATACCTCTTCACACTGACACCTCTTCATGCTGACTTGCATTTAATAATTAGATACTTTTTTTTTTCCTGAATCGCCTAAGGCTCAGAGGCTGGGAGTTTGTCTTACTGTAAGATTAAAAACTACACTGCAAATGAAGTACACGGTGTCCAGGTGATAGGAATTGTAATAGCGCCCTCTAGCGAAGAGGCGCTGTCCGTGCGCTGCACTGATGGATGATGTAATGTGTGGTCCAGAGCAAATTCTCAGCACTAATTTGAGGTAGAGGAACCCGGCTGCTCTTTTTTCAATGTTTAAGATGCTCTCATATGCAGTCATTAGCCATGATCCTCTCGGCTTAGCCAACAATGTAATCAGAGGCTGATTTTTATCATCATATTTCAGGAGTTTTCTTTGTATTTATGCCTACATCAAAAATTTGTTATTACAAAGCAGGTTTTCATGAAACAAGTTTTTAAAATTACCTTTCGACTTTCATTTAAGTTTTATAAATATATACATATGAATCACTATTTTGTTATTTTTAAGAGAAGATGATCGGAACTAATATTTATTACATACTCACCAAAGGCAAAATAATGAGCTTTACACTCATTACTATTTCATTCTTATATCAACCAGCTAGCCTCCTCATTTATTGGGGTCTGAGAGTAATCTAATTCATGCAAATAGTAATAACAAAACTGGCATTCACTAAATGTTTGCATCCTACTTGTATTTAAACATTATCAAGTAAACATAATATATAAATGTTTATATCCTAGCTTTGTCCTTAGAATATTTCATCATCTAAGGAGTCATATAGTCAGCAACCAAGAATCCCAGCACATCATGTGGCTTGTAGAAATGACCGCTGAGCTCAGAGAGGAAGCCTGAGTAGAATTTCACCACTTGCATAAGGAGGAAGGTAGGTTCCTTGCTCAAGTTAAAGCCCAGGTTCTAGTCTGTAATAATGTCTCTTATAAACCAAAATATCAGTCTTTTAGGAAAGACAGATGTTTGTTCCTGTCTCATATGAGAGAATCTGGTGACGGACAGTCCTTGGCTGTTACAGAAGATGTCTATTACCAGCAGGGACCAGGTCCCTATCTCTGTTCCACTAAGACTTCATGTCCAAGATGGTTCCTGGAACTCTGGAGTTCTAGCTGTCACATCCCTGTATATGTAACAAAGAAAAAGGAAGAGGCACAAAGCAGACACATCCCAGCAGAGTGTGGCCCTCTCAGATGCCTTGTCTTCAGTGCCAAGCAGTGCCTCTAGTCTGATCTTATTGGCCAAAACTTATATGGGTATGATCACGTGCAGCATCAGCTATGGCTGGAAATGTCTTTTATTGTGCATTGCATTGCAATCAATTTTTTTAAAGATTTATTTATTTTTATACAAGAACTGGGGTACAAGCCAGATGCATGGGAGGGTGAGAGGATTCACCAGAGACAGAGTGGGGAACAGAACAGGCAGACTGACTGAAATACACTGTGAGGGGAGCAGCGGGCAAGACAGGAGAGGTCTGCTTGGCCATGTGGGATTCTTACCAGCCGGCTGGGATCGAACCCGCACTGCAGAGGCCACAAACAGCTTCACAGTGCAGCCCTCAACCGTCTGCACCACCAGGAAGGCCCTGAACTGCAATCAATTTAAAAGCAGGGGTCTGTACTAAGAAGAAGGAGAAAATGAATGAACTAGCAACTTCTACCAGAGTCTGAACCCAAACTTCCACATGCTACTATCCAAGTATTGTAAGGGAAGAAAAAAAAAAATCAATGGATTTGCATTAGACTACATAAAAATTAAAGGAAGAGGAATATTTTTCAATGATCAAATGAAATTTGATCAAATATAACAATAAATATTTATAATATGTTTCTATTTGTTTCTATTTCAACTATTAAGAGCAATGTTGAATACAATGTTGCTTAAAAATATTTCTTAAATATAGGTATTCACAAGTTAACATGAGCCACTTCATATCCAATATTAGTTCATACCATTCAAGTAAATTGTTAGAAATCTATTAATGTGAAATTAAAGACACTGGTGATTATCTCACAAAATAGTAAGTTTAAGTTGATTTGCTGTTTTGATCCAAAAAATCACTTCAACATAAGTTTTCTTCATTTTTAAAGATATTTCAGGCTATGTAGCCAATGAAAAATTTAAGCATTCTTTACATATTAAATAAATACATGACAATATCTAAAGGAAAAATCCAGAAAAATATATTTATACCTCTAGAAGTCATCCCCTGTGTCGATCCACCCCTAAAGCAGCAAGTCTGAAATCACATGTATTAAATGTGTAAGTCACTAATGAGGGTTGGACTGCTTGCAAAAAGTCTAAAAACTGCTTTTCAAAGCTGGACTCTGTGTGTGGTCTTGCTCCTGGCGAGAGGTCCTGCGGGGCCCGCCTGGTTATTTCCAGCTAGAGATGGTGTTGCTTCTCAGCTCAGCCGCTTCCTGTAGCGAAACACCTAGGAGCCCTCTGAATCAACCTCCTGGAACATTTTCTTTTTATTAGAGACAGACACTTTTGCTAAAGCAAAAGGGGTAAGCATTTGTATTACTTTTCTATTGCTGCATGAAAAGTTAGTGACTTTAAACAACACCAATTACAGGCCTGTCCTGTGCGCCAATGTGGATGAGCCTTGAGGCCTAGTGCTTGTTTCACACTGTGTGAAATAAACCAGTCACAAAAAGATAAACACTGCAGGACTCCACTAATATGAGGTATCAGAAGCAGTCAAATTCATGGACGGTAACTAGAATGACAGTCATCAGAGCTGGAGAGAGAAGAAAGGGGGTTTTGAGTTGTTGAAATGCAAGATGAAAAAGTTCTGGAGATCCATTTTCACAAAAATATGAATGCACTTAACACTACTGAGGCTTAAAAATGGTTAAGATGGTCACTTTTTATAATATGCAGGGGGGTGGTTACTGCAGTAATTTTCAAAAGGCAACGACTTTTAAAGAAAGACAAGCTGTATAAGATTTCACACATGTGGTAGGTAAACAAAACATATGAATAATCAAAACAAAAAACCTCATACACTATAAAACAAAATAGTGGTTATCAGAGGGAAAGTGGGGAAGGGGTGGGAAAATCCAGCAAAAAGGGTCTTTCATCTGGTTATGGATGTAATCTAGAATGTTGGTGATTAGGTGTTGAGTTATAAGGCTGTACACCTAAAACATATAGTGTTATAAACCAGTGTCACATGAATTAAAAAACAGATCTCAGGGACCTCCCCAGTGGTACAAGGGTTAAAATTTTAGCCCTATCAATCTATCACCAGTCACTCCGGTAAGAGTTCGATCCCTGGCCAGGGAGTTAACCCACATCGTCAGCAGACCTCTCCTATCTTGCCTGCTGCTCCCCTCAGCAGTGTATTTCAGTAGATCCGCCAGTTCTGCTCCCCACTCTGTCTCTGATGAATCCTCTTACCCTCCCACTCCCCGCACCTCTGGCCTGCACTCCAGCTCTTGTATGCATAAATAAGTAAAAAACAAATATTTTTTTTTAAATCTTATGCAAATAGAACTTTGTATCCTTAAAACTTATAAAATGTTCTAAATCAATGTTACTTCAATTAAAAAAAAGGCTTCATCCAATATGGCAAAAGTGAAGTGATGAATAACACAATCTTCTGAATATCCCTGAATTATTTTGCATATAAAATTTTTGAAGAATGAACTAGAAATAGAGAAAAACACTGATGTACTAGCTCACATTAATGGAGCAGAAATTTGACTTGTTGTGACTAGAGTCTCTCCTCAGGGTGTCGTGAGGCTGAAATTAAAGTACCAGCTGGACTGAGAAGTCTCAAAGGAAAAATCCACTTCCAAGTTCATTGTTGCTGTTGGCAAAATGCAACACCTTGCAGGTATAAGGCAGTGGTCCCTCCTTCCTTGCTGGGCCTCAGCCAGGGACCGCTCAGTTCCTCTGGTTGTTCTCGGTGCTGATCCTCATGGATTCCCTCTGCCCTTGGGCCAGGAGTGCTGTGACAAATCCTTCTCCCACTTCCAATTTCTAACTTCTTTCCTGTGACCAGCAGATAATGGATTCGTATGATTATGTCAGGCCAACCCACATCATCTTCCAGTTTTCAGGTGAACAGAATACTGTAAAATAATTTAATCAGGGGTGGGCCCGCTGGTGGTGCAAGGGGTTAAGACACAATGTATGAAGCTATTCGCAGCCACTGCAGCACAAGTTCAATCCCCAGCTATCCAGGGAGCTACCCACATGGCGCAGCAGACCTCTCCTGACTTGCCCGCTGCTCCCCTCAGCAGTGTATTTCAGTCAATATGTCTGTTGTGTTCCCCATTCTGTCTCTGATGAATCCTCTCACCCCCACACCTCTGGCCTGCAGCCCAGTTCTTGTATGCATAAATAAATAAATTTTAAAAAAAAAATAATAGGGGCCTCCCCAGTGGCGCAGCGGTTGAGCGCTGGGTTGCGAAGCTGCCCGCAGCCTCTGCAGCGCCAGTTCAATCCCCAGCGGTTCCCCGGCCACCGGAGGAGGGTCCCACATGGCGCGCAGACCTCTCCTGCCGCCCGCTGCTCCCCTCAGCAGTGTGCTTCGGTCCTTCTGCCTGCTCTGCTCCCCGCTCTGGCTCTGGTGAATTCTCTCACCCTCCGGTGTTTCTGACTACCCAGTGCTTGTATAAATAAACAAAATAAATAAATAAATCTTTAAAAAAAAAAACTAATAATAATAATCTGGGGCCTCCCCAGTGGCGCAGCAGGTTGAGCACAGCTCTGTGAAGCTGTCCGCAGCCTCTGCAGCGCGGGTTCAATTCCCGGCCAGCCAGGGAGATTCCCACAAGGCATGGCAGACCTCTCCTGTTGCGTCCGCTGCTCCCCTTAGCAGTGTGTTTGGTCCTTCTGCCTGTTCTGTTTCCTGCTCTGTCTCTGGTGAGTCTTCTTACCCTACCACTGCATCCGTCCTGAACGTGGCTGGGGAGGGAGTTGACCAGCAGAATATAATGCATGGCCTGTGGGATTGTAATTAATAAAAGAAGCAGAAAGTTGTTTAAGCCTTCACTTCCTAGATGAGCCACTACTGAAATACCCAATTCCCATTTTAGGCAACTATTCATTTTTTACTTTTCCTGATTCTTCTGTATAAAATGAAGTTTAAAATGCCTTAGAAGGATAGAAAGAGATTGGCTGGAGATTTGTTGTCACCTGGGGTTTGGGTCTATTAAAGCAGGAGATTGACTTGTTTGTTACGTATTTCCAAGCAGTACCGCAAAGAGCCGTTATATATTTGATTGGATAAATGTCATCCCTCAGAGTCTTCACACTGCACAACTTGGTAAGCCTGCAAAGTAGGTGAAAGAAACACGTTTGTTTTACTTTCCTTAGAGCAAATGCGGGAAATCAGATGAAGTTTCCACAGAGCAAGCTGCCCCTTCCAGGAGCCTCTGTTTCTGGTCATTCATTATTTTACTCACTGGATTACTTTCCTTTGTTATTTTAACCCAAACATTTTTTTTAAGATTTATTTATTTATGCATACAAGAACTGGGGTACATGCCAGAGGTCTGGGGGTGTTGAGAGAATTCACCAGAGACAGAACAGGGAACAGAACAGGAAGATTGACTGAAATACACTGCTGAGGAGAGGAGCAGCCAAGACAGGAGAGGTCTGCTATGCCATGTGGGTAGTTCCCTGGCTGGCTGGGCATCGAACTTGTGCTGCAGAGGCTGCGGATAGCTTCACAGCGCTCTGCTTAAACCTTGCGCCACCAGGGAGGCCCCTAACCCAAACATTAAGTTCTAAACTTGATAAATGCATAATGAACAACTATTAAGAAGTCATGGGGCCTCCTTAGTGGTGCAAGGGTTAAGACACAACCTATGAAGCTATCCGCAGCCACTGCAGCACAAGTTCGATCCCTTGGCAGGCCAAGGAGCAACCCACATGGCGCAGCAGACCTCTTCTGACTCGCCCGCTACTCCACTCAGCAGTGCACTCCGGTCAATCTGCCTGTTCTGTTCCCCACTCTGTCTCTGGTGAATCCTCTCACCCCACACCTCTGGTTCTTGTATGCATAAATAAATAAATCTTTAAAAAAAAAAAAAAACAACTTCTCTAAAAAAAAAAAGAAGTCAGGGCCTCCCCGGTGGCGCAGCAGTTGAGCGCTGGGTTGTGAAGACACCCGTCAGCCTCTGCAGGGCCGGTTTGATCCCCGGCCGCTGGGTGAGGGTTCCACATGGCGCGCAGACCTCTGTTCCCACTGTTCCTGCCGTGCCCATTTTTCCCTCAGCAGTGTCCTTCGTCAGTCTGCCTGTTCTGCTCTCCTCTCTGGCCCTGGTGAATTCTCTCACCCTCCCGTGCTTCTGACTGTACCCAGTGCTTATATAAATAAATAAATAAATCTTTAAAAATAAATAAAAATAAAAATAAAAAAAAAGAAGCCATGCATTATATTTCAAGAGACAATGATTAACTTTTAAATATGAGGGGAAAATAGCAACAAAATATAGAAACTGTTGAAAAAGACATCTAAGTCTGGCAGTGAAAACTACATCTCCCACCTTCAGGTATTTTGTATTTGGTTGCAATTTCTATTGTTCTGGCACAAAGGACTTTGCTTCTTTAATCTGTTGTGTTTTTTATGCAAAACAGCCTCAGAATTACATTATGATAAATTGCTCAGTTTTCTCAAGGTTTGAAATAAAGTCTTCATTCTTTACTAATTTTTTTCCGTGAGAATGTATGTTTTAAAAAAATACTATTTGCATAGTTACAAATAGATTTTAATATTTTTGTAAACAAAAGACTTTAAAAAATACGTTGTTTAAATTACCCCCACCAACCCCTCTACCCCTCACCTCATTGGTCCCTAAGCAGCTTCTCTTCCTTTCATCCTTCATATCTAGTCCAGGGCCTCCCCAGTGGTGCAGCGGTTGAGCGCTGGGTTGCGAAGGTACCCGCAGCCTCTGCAGCGCCAGTTCAATCCCCGGCTGCTCCCCGGCCACCGGAGGAGGGTCCCACATGGCACGCAGACCTCTCCTGCCGCCCGCTGCTCCCCTCAGCAGTGTACTTCGGTCCTTCTGCCTGCTCTGCTCCCCGCTCTGGCTCTGGTGAATTCTCTCACCCTCCGGCGCTTCTGACTGTACCCAGTGCTTGTATAAATAAATAAATAAATCTTAAAAGAAAAAAAAAAATCTAGTCCAGTTTATTTTAGTGACTTTCCAGCCACTGATCCTCTTACTCTGCCCATTGGATATAAATTCCCAGCAGCCCTTGTTGTCTTCCAAATTGAAATCGGACTTAAACTGAAGTTTCTCATCTCTACAGTGGCTCAGAAAAATCTGCCTTGTCATTTTTAACAAGTGTCAGATACAATTCAGTTTTGACAAGTCCCAAAAATACTAAACAACCATTGACTTAATCATTTAACTCTGAGAATCTGTCTTATGTAATTCAGAGCCTAGCAAAAAGATTTATTCATGAATTTAATGGTATTGAATAAAATAGTAAAGGGCTAGGAAAAGACATTTCCTAAAATAGCCAGCTTTAGGGGAATGCATAGGTATAATTATGAAGTAATAACAATGTGGAAAATGTTCACTCAGTGAGGGCCTCCCTGGTGGCGCAGGGGTTGGGTCTCAGTGCTATCAAGCTATACCCAGCCACTGTAGCTTGAGTTCTATCCCTGGCCAGGGAGCTGACTCACATGGCACAACATACCTCTCCTGTCTCGCCAACTCCTCTCCTCAGCAGTGTATTTCAGTGTCTCTGCCTGTTCTGCTCCCCACTCTGTCTCTAGTGAATCCTCTCAACCCCCCATCCCCTCCCCCGCAACTCTGGCCTACACCCCAGTTCTTGCATGCATAAATAAATAAAATAAATCTTAAAAAAAATGTTCATTATGTTACAAAGTACTAAACACAAATTTGTGGACACTATAAAGTATTTTTAAATATAAATATGGCCCTTTCCTTAAGTCTTCAGCATTAATTTTTCTTATGGCATTATTTTTAACTGGGGTTATTTCATCTAAAAAGAGACATCAAAGATAGAAATAATATCTGCAATGTGTGGGCCTTGTTTGGTCCTAACTTGAACAAAATAACTGTGAAGGTATTTTGGAAGCAATGTAGAAAGTTTGAATGTAATGACTATTGCATTATGTAAATGTATCTCACATTTTACACTATGATGGGGGAGCTCCGTAATTT
Organism: Talpa occidentalis; assembly: GCF_014898055.3. Lineage (NCBI taxonomy): Eukaryota > Metazoa > Chordata > Mammalia > Eulipotyphla > Talpidae > Talpa > Talpa occidentalis. Next base: position 98,374,137 of record NW_023605194.1, on the reverse strand, counting down.
TTAGGAATATACAGTGAACTGAGGGTGAAATAAGACAATGTCTGAGATTTACTTCAATATTCTCCTGCAAAGAAATGAACGGACGAACAAACATGGAAATCTGTTCTAATTATAATTTCTAGGTGATCTGACTATCATTTTTCAATAAATCATCCAGAAACATGATTTTATAATATTAACAATCATTATTTTGCTTACAAATTTAGAAGCTGACCAAAACAGCCTGTCAGGCTCACCCAGGGCTCTCCTGGCTTCTGCTCTCAGATGGGGCGCTTTTTTTTTTTTCCCTGACACAGAAGTAGCTCATGAGCTAGCACTCTCCAGAGAGCTTCCTTCCCTCCTCCCTCTTTCCCTTCCTTGCCCTTCTGCCCCCTCTCCTCTCCCCTCTCTTTCCCATTGGGTTTCTACACTTGGTGGCCTCAGTAGTCTACACTCCCAGAGAGTGTCCCCAAAGCCAACAGCAAGAACTGTGTTTTCCTTTTTCTCTGTCTAGAAGGTACCTGGCATCACTTCAGCTCCGCTGGAGACACAAGGTCCACTCAGATCAAGTGGAATGATCAGACACTTCACCTTTTGATAGTGATGTAGCAAAGTAGTAACATTGTAAGACCAGCATATGAGATATAAGTATCATTCTGGCATTAAAAAAATAGTATCTGCGACACTAGGTGATGGATATTTGGACTTCATCATCACCTTCTCTTTACTTTTATATATTTTGAAATTTTTTACTTTTTTAACTAGCAAAATAACCGAAAGGGAAAAGATCAAAGTGTGTTCAGTGTTCCTGTTAAATTATTTTCCATTCCCTTAAGTTGTCTGTTATATTAATTCTATAAGTAAATAAAAAATCATAATTTAAAAGAGATTTTCACTTAGTCTCTTCTCGATAGCTGAATGCAGAAAGGATAGCCTAATACTCTAAAATAAGCCTTAAAAGGCATTATCATTAAATGTTACAGCCATTTCCTTATTTCTTTTGCATCTTTTTTGCAATTTTAAGGTTGAAATGGAGAGGACAAGTATATTTGTATCCCACCTTGCATAAAGACCAGATTTTATTTAAACCAGGCATTCAGGGTCAGTGCATGAGTTAATTAATATGTAAGTCATCGAAAATGTTAGGCAGAATTTAGTGGACATGCTTCGCTGCATCTCATAGGAAAGGGGAGCCATGACTTTCAAAAATTCCTGAATAAAAAGTTTAAGATCACAAGTGCAATTATTGTTGCTAGATAAGGGGTAGCTCTGTGGATTGATTGAAAACATGTAGATGACTTTTTAACTTTTCTGACCATTTATTTTGCCCTGATCATTCCCTTCCTCATTCATGCCCAAGTGTGTAGATGACACTGGCCAACTAAGTCTCCGGGCTATAACCATGCTCAATCCTGGCCAGGGAGCTAACCCACATATGGTGCAGCGGACCTCTCCTGTCTCACCTGCTGCTCCCCTTACCAGTGGATTTCAGTAGAACTGCCGGTTCTGCTCCACACTCTCTCTGGTGAATTCTCTCACCCCTTGCACCTCTGGCCTATACCACAGTGCTTCTATGCAAAAATAATCTTAAAAAATATTCACAAATCTGAGATTCTTTATCTTTAAATCTAGCTATTTAAGGAAGTATATTCCTGATGCTACCACCTACCCAATGTTACATTCTATATTCTGTTAATAGTCAGTGCTACTCAAAAATCATCAAATTGGCATTTTCACCATTTCTTCATACTTTTTTTCAAGAGGTTTTGGATCATATTCTAAATCAATTTGTTTTGGGGTTTGTGATACTCTATTCACGTTATTAGTTCTCTATCCTATGACCTCTGTGTCTTGGTTACTAGGAAGCATTTGTGTTGTTTTGCAAGAGAGAACTTCAATAAATTATTTTAGTTATTAGCATACTCTTCTTTGGGTGAAAAAAAAGGCTCATGTGAAACCAAAAAAAGTGAAATCAAATAAAAGTGGAAAAAAATACAAATATGGGGTTTCTAAGAATAAATTTTCTGCAAAAAACTCCCATCACTACACATGTTGTCCTGGGTAAGTCCATTCACCTCTGCACCCCAACTGCCAAGTATGCACCAAGGACCTCTACCCCCAGAATCCACACATGGTCTCTTATTTACAATTCCAAAATTCCAAAAACAATGCAGGAAGTTGAATGTGTTTTCTATAATTCATTTGGCACTGAAAAACATGCCCTCTCTTGGATTCATTTGGAAATAAACCTTGACCTCTACAGACCTTTTTTTTTAATGATTTATTTATTTATGCCTTCAAGAGCTGGGGTGTAGGCCAGGGCTGCTAGGGTGGGGGTGGGCAGTTGAGATGATTCACCAGAGACAGAGTGGGGAGCAGAACAGGTGGACTGACTGAAATACACTGCTGAGGGGAGCAGCAGGCGAGTCAGGAGAGCAGGAGAGGTCTGCAGTGCCATGTGGGTAGCTCCCTGGCAGGGGATCGAACTCATGCTGCAGTGACTGCAGACAGCTTCATAGTGCTGAGAATCGCTTGCACCACCAGGGAGGCCCCCCCTTGACCTATATAGATGTGAGGCTACTTTTAGTCATTTGTTATTCCTCTCAGTGTAGTGATAAGTTTTACTGTGAAGCTATTAATGTGTTTGATGACTAGGTGTTCTAGCTCTTCCCTGGGAGTGCTCTCGTAACACCAGGACCATACCTGTCTAAGAGAGAATATTCTGAATACAAAGGTTTTCCATAAAGGATTGCAGATCTAAGTTAACATTTAATATATTCAGCCTAAATAATTGCAACCATCAGAGCATTTTAATGACATTTTAATATATAATGAAGATAGGAAAGTGTATCAATTGACTTCATATTGGCAATGTTTAATGAAACAACCCTGTCTAAAGATATTAAATTCTCTAAAGAGATTAAGCGCCTTTTTTTCCTGAAGAATTAATATTTATTCTTTTATTGAGGTAATGTTGATTGACGACACTGGATATGATTCAGAGGAGAGGGTCACACCCTTCAAGCATATGTTACCACACATACCACCAAGGCAGCTATAGTCCACCATAATCCATTGTGCCCTCTCCCCACTTTACTCATCCCCTTTCCCTACCCCTCAGGTAGCCTCAAATCCACAATCCAATTTCTAGGGTTTGTTACTGGCTTGTTTTTATCTTACCCATTAGTTTCTCTATAGTCCACATACAAGTGAAAACATCTGGTGTTTGTCTTTCTCCTTCTGACTTATTTCACTGAGCATGATTCCTTCCAGTTCCACCCATGTTGTTGCAAATGGGAAGAGTTTGTCTTTTTATAGTGGAGTTGTGTTCCACTGTGTATATTATATACCACATCGTCCTAACCCACTCATTAGTCTTTGGGCACCTAGGTATCTATAGCTTAGATACCGTAAATAATGCTACAATGAACATGAGTGCATGAATTCGGTATCTAAGACTGGACTTACTGAATCATATAGATCTATTTTTACTATTTTGAGAAATCTCCATACTATTGTCCACAGAAAGTAAAAGACTCTATGTTCAGGAGATGCATATGAAGCTGCAAAGCTATTTATGACTTAGCCTCAGAAGTGCCAGAATATATTTTCTATCACATTCTATTTAGGTCAAGCAGTTCATCAAGACCAACCCTGATTAAAAGTAAGGAAATTAGATTACACCTTTTCATGTGGAGAAGTAGCATGTACTTGTAACTTAGAGGGAACTGAAGTTGGCTGTCTATAGACTACCACACTAAAAACAGGATTTTATAGTCTCAAAGACTTGTCAGACACTACCTTAACCAAATGACTAATGTTAGCAGCACTGGGAAATGCTTCCTGCATTCCTATCAAAAAAAAAAAAAAAAAAAGAAAATGACTTGTATCTAATCATGAAGAAATATCTGACAAACCTAAATTGAAAAAATGTGCTCTTCAAAAGTTCAAGGTCAGGCCTCCCTGGTGGCACAAGGGGTTGAGATGCAACTTATGAAGTTTTCCTGCCTCTACAGCACGAGTTCAATCCCTGGCCAGCCAGGGAGCTACCCACATGGCGCAGCAGACCTCTCCTGACTCACCCACTGCTCCCCTCAGCAGTGTATTTCAGTCAATCCGCCTGTTCTGCTCCCCACTCTGTCTCTGGTGAATCCTCTCACCCCCCACACCTCTGGCCTGTACTGCAGCTCTTGTATGCATAAATAAATATTTAAAAATCTAAATATATATATATATTATTTGGAAAATTGTCAACATTTGAATAAGGTTGTTAAGATAGATGCATTGACTCAATGCTAATTTCCTGCTTTTGATCATCATACTGAAGCTATTTAATATCTAGGAAATATACACTGAAGTATTTAGGACTCATAAAAGATCTTTAAGTCTACAACTTACTCTCAAATGGTTCAGAAAATAACTATAATAGAAAGATAAAGCAAATGTGGTGAAATATAACATTTGAGGGATTCTTTTTAGTATTCTTACAAAATTTCTATGTCTGGGGTTATTGCAAAATAAAAGTTGCAAGAGCAAAAGCAACAAAAAATACAAGAAGGCCTAGATCTAATTACTCCATGCAGGTAGGATGAGCCACCCCATCCCCAGGCAGCCTCCCGGTGGGCAGTGCCCAGGACAGCAGAAGTTTCCCCACACTCTGTCTCCCCTCCCAGACACGCTCAGATTCCAAGGATAGGCATTTCCATAGGTTTGGAGACATGGACCATAGCAAGGGGACCCTGAAAATAAAGAGGTTGGACCTCCAGAAAAGAAAGGAAAATGAAACACAACATTTATCAATTTATGTATCCATCTTATATGGGCACTGTGCTTGGTGCCCCAAAACACAATTGCCATAAGATTAACATCAAAAGTCACTGCTCACAGATCGCTATAATGATATAATAATAATGACAATGTTTGAAATAGTGTAAGAACTATCAAATGTGGGACAGGGGCACAAAGCGAGCACAGTGTTGGAAAAAGATTCACCTATAGATAGACTCGAGGTCGCCACAATCCTTCAATTTGTGAAAAAACACAGGCCTAGACTTAATTATTCCACGGCAGTTAGAAGCTTTCATTCATAAGACAGCATGTCTTTAAAAGTCTGAGAGAAAATGATTTTATCATAGACTTCTGCCAGTACACACCAGGCTGGGTACAAGGATGGCTTTGAGTCACAATTTCTACAGCAAAAACCCATACTCAATCTATTTTTTTTTTTTTATATAGAGGCATGTTTTATTTATTTATTTATTTGTTTTGTTTATACATGCACTGGGTACAGTCAGAAGCACGGGAGGGTGAGAGAATTCACCAGAGCCAGAGCGGGGAGCAGAGCAGGCAGAAGGACCGAGGTACACTGCTGAGGGGAGCAGCGGGCGGCAGGAGAGGTCTGCGCGCCATGCGGGACCCTCCTCCGGTGGCCGGGGAGCAGCCGGGGATCGAACCGGCGCCGCAGAGGCCGCGGGCAGCTTCGCAACCCAGCGCTCAACCACTGCGCCACCGGGGAGGCCCCCATACTCAATCTAAATGGCTATTATTACCGATGAAATAAATGGTAACAGATGTAACATTAAATAGTTATTATCAATACACAAGCAAAATGCTAATCATTACAACATCTTGTGATGCTCTGACCATTTAAAACAATTATTCAACAAAATTTATGAAGAAAGAAATTAATTTATATATGCTACATGAAAAGAATCCAATTTTTTAAAGACTTATTTATGTATACAAGAACTGGGGTACAGGCCAGAGGCATGTGGGGGGGGGGTGAGAGGATTCACCAGAGACAGAGTGGGGAAGAGAACAGGCAGACTGACTGAAATACACTGCTGAGGGGAGCAGTGGGCGAGCCAGGAGAGGTCTGCTGCACCATGTGGGTAGCTCCCTGGCTGGGGATCAAATTCGTGGTGCAGTGGCTGTGGACAGCTTCATAGGTTGTCTTAACCCCTTGCACCACTAGGGAGGCCCAAGTACCCAATTTTTTTAGATTAAAGTTTCAAAATGAAATGGACAGTATGAGATATTTTATAAAATGATGTAGCTGCATAAATAAAATTTATGGAAAAAGAAAAACATTCATATTATCAGTGATTACCTTTGGGTAATAGTACTTAGAAATTTAAAATATTTTTTGCAATATATAGCTTTATATTATTTAGGCTTTTTCCTTACAATGTACAAATTATTTTAACTATGATTCATTTCTTTATGATCATGGCGCCATCTAGTGACCAGTGTAGCTCAATGTTTTAAATATTTTAACATTAAAACAATGTATTTAATATTAAAATAAAAACAAGTGCCTCGCAAGTGGAGCAGGGGTTCAGTCTCAGCGCTATCAAGCTATTGGCAGCCACTGCAGCACGAGTTCGATCCCCATCCAGGGATTGAACTAGCCCATGTGGTGCAGCAGACCTGGCCTGTCTCATCCACTGCTCCCCCCAGCAGTGTATTTCAGTCAATTGCCTGTTCTGCTCCCCATTCTGTCTCTGGTGAATCCTCTCACCCCCACACCTCTGGCCTATACCCCAGCTCTTGTATGCATAAATAAATAAAATAAATCTTTTTTTTTTTAAGTCTATTACAGGGACTTTGATTTTGGTAACTCCCAGTTATGCATGTAAATTTGTACATTCTTTCATAGAAAGAAAATAATAATTCTATAATAAAAAATAATGAATAAGGAGAAAATAAAGAAACAGGATCTCCTTGTGGGGTAAACAATAAAGGGGCTTAAGCACACCAATTAAAACCAAGACAAAAGTTGATAGGTAAAGTTCCAAGATAAACAGTGGTTGGAAAGTTAATTCTTTTTTTTTTTGTGGGACCTTCACTGGTGGCCGGGGATTGAACTGGCGCTGCAGAGGCTGCGGGCAGCCTCACAACCCAGTGTTCAACCGCTGCGCCACCAGGGGAGGCCCCCTTGGAAAGTTAATACTTTACCAAGCTTTTATTTGTTTAGCCAGGCTAATCGTTCCAGAATGTTATAGAAGTTGACCTGTGTTTAGTCACCACACTCCTATAAACCACCTGGTGAATCTCAACAGAGGATCAGCTGGGAAGTCAGTCTCTGCTTGCTCAGTGCTGTCTACCTTCGTGGTATTTACAGAAGAGGGTGTGACAGAAAAAGTAAATAGCTGAATTATATTCATATTGTTTCCTGTTTCCATCTTGATTCTTCAGAAGGGATAGTTTTGGTTTTCTTTTTCTTTTTTAGAAATACAGATTCTCAGACAAATCCTGACAGAAACTCTCATTAGAAGATTCATTAGCTTTGGTTAAAGAAGGAGCACCAGGAAGCACCTATCTTTCATGGCCTAGTAGTGCTCAGGGGAAATGTTTGTTAACGGGTGCGGACTGTCCCTTCCTGACCCTGAGACACTGAAGGCTCTGTGTGAATTGGGCTCATAGGTTCCTTCTTAGCCACTCTCAGAGACAGGAATGCTTCTGGTAAGTTCTTGTAAAATCCTCATATTTTCTTTGCTTCGAAATAAAACATTTTCTAAATCTGTATTAGTTAGCAATATAATATTTCATGCCATAGACATCAAATTTCACTGTTCCTTCCTAGAGAATTCTTAATGTAAAATAACTATAAAAAGAGGGAGGAGGAGAAATTTCCACTTTCTAGAACACCCCTCGGAATATTTTTCCTCTTTTGCTGTGATAGCTATTTTTGTGCTAGCTTTCTCTCACAAGTTTTCAGGTAGGTGTTTTCATTTATTTCCAATAATTAAGCAAATTAAATTAAACCACAAGATCTCACTTGGTTCTCATACTTTTCTATTGTGAAGACATGGTATTTGTTGAAAGCAAGGATAATTTCAAGGGAAATATTTCTGAAGGACATAGTTAAATAATGATTTGTTTTTATTTGAGTAAAAGCAAATAACATTTTCTTCAGAATATTTCTAAAACTCTTTGTAACATATTATCCAGTACTATAAATCTGTGATCAACATTATTTTGGTCTAGATTTTCAACTCGGCAGTTCGAGGTAGAGTGTTACGGATCTGCCTTGAAAATTCAGAATGGACCTAACTGGTGTTGAGTTGCCTGCTGTGACATGTGATAAGGTACAGGACCTCCACCCGGTCTCACAAGGCTCCTCTTTGTTGAGACAGAGCAACAATTACATTATGAACAATTAAAAACAGAAATTCTTTGGGTGCAGTATTGATAAGAAGTCTATGCAAACATACACACAAAATGCTGCTTTTTGTGTCTAGAGTCGAGAGTCATTTTATTGAAAACTTTAGCAGCAAATAATTTTTGTTCCAATACTTTATTATAAAAATTGTCAAACACAGTATGGAACTGAAGCATTCAGAGTCAGAAGAGGGTCGGGAAGGGATAAGAACAATAGGCGAAGCACAAAGGACTATGGTAGTGAACTATGGTTGATGTGCTGGTGGGTACAGTACGGTGGTGATACCTGATTGTGGAGGGGAGAGATCCTAATATTACCTCAATTAAAAAAAACTGTCAAACATAAAAAATTATAAGCATTTATGCATATCATTAACTATAGTCAACATTTGCTTAACTTTTTTTTCTTAAGATAAATTCATGTATGGTGAAATACACCATTTGATTGGCTTTCATAAATCCCTATTAAGATATCATCCAAACCCCTATTAAGATATATAACCCCTATTATATATATATAACCCCTATATATATAACCCCTATATATAAGCCCCTATTAAGACACCACCATCCTTCCAGATCTAGAGAGTTTCTTCATTCCCCTGCCCAGTCAGTCCTGCTCCAACCCCAGAGGCAAATATTATTCTTCTCCTTTATACAACATGGTTACTTTAAGGTTTTTTTGTGTGTTGATCATTCATTTTTTATTGGTGAGTAGTATTCCATTTTATGAATGCACCACAACTTGTTTATCCATTATCTTGTTGATGGACACTTGAGCTTTATCCTGTGTGGAGTTATTGTAATAAGGCTGTCATGAACATTCTTATATAATTCTTTCTTTGAACATATATTTTCTAAAATACCTGTAAGTGGAATTGATGGGTCATAATGTAGTTGTAATTTTGGTTTTATAATACACTACCAGAGCTTTTTCCAAGGTAATTGAATCATTGTGTCTTCCTCACACACATTGTATGAGAATTTCCATTTTTCCACATTCTTGATAATTTTGAGGTTGCTACCAGCATTTTTAATTTTGGTCTTTCTGGTGACTGGGTCATGCTGTCTTTCTGTCTTGTTGTAGCTTCATTCAAAGGATTCAACTGCTGATTAATGCCAGTGAGAATTTTCTCATGGACTTATTTGTCATATGTATATCCTCCTTTGTTAAATGTTCATTCAAATATTTGGCCCATTTTAAAAAAAGGATTGCTTGTTTACCATCGAGTTAGAGGAGTTTATAAGTCCATATTAAGGATATATACTTTAGCATCCTTTGTCAAGTACATATTTTGTAAATATTCTCTACTAATCTGCCCATTAATTTTCTTAAAAGTTATAGTCTCAGAGGGCCTCCCAGGTGGCGCAGCGGTTGAGCACTGGGTTGCGAAGCTGCCAGCAGCTTCTGCAGCGCCAGTTCAATCCCCGGCTGCTCCCCGGCCACCAGAGGAGGGTCCCACATGGCGCGCAGACCTCTCCTGCCGCCCGCTGCTCCCCTCAGCAGTGTACTTCGGTCCTTCTGCCTGCTCTGCTCCCCGCTCTGGCTCTGGTGGATTCTCTCACCCTCCCGCACTTCTGACTGTACCCAGTGCTTGTATAAAGAAATAAATAAATCTTAAACAAAACAAAACAAAACAAAACAGTGGCATGTTCTATTTAAAAAAAAAAAAAGTTATAGTCTCAGAACACTAGTTTTAAATGCTGATGAAGTCTAATTACCTATTTTGTATGGTTATTAATTTCTGTGTGCTACCTTAAAAACTGTTTTTTTAATCCCCAAGGTACAAAGGTATTCTTCTATTTTTTTCCCGAGAACTCTTATCATTTTGACTTTTAGATTCAAGTTTAAGACTACATTGAATTTATTTTTTATGTATGGTGTGATGGAGTGGGGATTCCTTTTTATTTTTAGTGGACATTTATTTGTTCTACCACTGCTAAGAAAAAATCTTTTCCTTCCTTTATTGAATTTCAAAACCATATCATCTCCCTTCACTCACTCCCTTCACTCACTTGTTCATATGGATAAATGCCAACTAATACCTATCACATACCAGCTATTGCTTCTGGCACTGCTCTATCTTGGTGAACAAGACAAGCAAAAATCCTTACCCTTGTGAAGCTTAAATTCTACTACTAGACTAAGCCAAAACATATAAATACAAGAAACTAATTAGGAGTTAATGTTTTACAACATAAATGTTTTACAACATATGTTTTACAAAAATAAAACAAAACAGGAAAGTCCCACCTTCTGGACTCAAGCCAGCTCAGCCAGATCAGAGGCTTCAAATATAATTAAGGTGGTGAGAGTAGACCATATGAAGAAGTTAGCACATCTGGGAAAAAATTGAAGGGACTAAGCATTCAGCTGTCAGAAGAAGAGCATCCCAAGCAAAGAGAACAGTCAGTACAAAGGTCCTAAGATAGAAGCAAGCCTAGCGTGAAGGAGCAAAGTCCTGGAGGCCAGTGTAGTCAAGATGGAGTAAGAGGGGGAAAGAGCAAGACAGAAAGCCAGCGATACAATGGGAACTGGATCTTGGAAAGCTGGCTAACTGGCCATTATCAGGATGGTAAATTTTACTCTGAGTACAATGGGGGACTGTAATCGAGTTTGAGCAGGTGAGTGATGTCGTGTGATTTGCGTATTTTAAATGCTGTCTTAAGACTAGACTTATACAAGGGGGGAACTTGAGAGAGCAGTTAGGAGACTATTTCTATTGCAACTTGGAAGAACTGGTAGTACTCCAAATCAGTGATTGCAGTAAGAGTGGTGGGATTCTATGAAGTCAAAGCCAACAGGATTTCTTGATGGAAGAAGATATAGAGTAGGGAAAGAGAGAGTCTGGGTTCATTTCAAGGAATCTAAACTGTGCCATCAGAGGATGAAGTTGCTGTCAAGTGAGGAGGTAAAGACTATGAATGGAAAAGTTAGGGGGTGAAACAAAGGAGGAATTTAGGTTTGAACAGTTTTGAACAGTCTGAGAAATGACATACAAAAGTATAAGGATGCATGAAATCAAGTATAATGAAATCTTCAGTTTCATGCAGCTGGGAAGTATTAATACATATTTTCTCAAGACATAATTGTCCATCTATAACAATTTTCCTTGCTATTCTAAGTCAAAGGGTTAAAGTGCCTTGGTTATTTTTTTGCTCATCCTGAAAGTGACTATATTTTCATTTATAATATTTGAAACCCAACTCTTCATTAAAGAAACAATCACAGATTTCCTAGTAATTGAGCTTCATGCCATATGATAACTTTGTCAGAGATTGTTCTGGTGACTATTACTAATACAAAGAAGTAAATAAAAACTTATTTTATTTTTTACATCATTTTTTTAAACAATATTTGCTTCCCCACAACCCACCCAGGTGTAGTCTCCATAGAGTTTCCTTCCCCAAGGCACCCGTGCACCGTCACCTCAGTCCCCTGTGCTCCTCCCTCCCTCCTTCTGATCCCTCTCCCTCCTCCTCCCTGCAGGATGTCTCTGGCTTATAATTGTCTGTTTTTGCTTTGTTGTTTTGTGCTGTTATTATTTTTTACACTGATGTCTTATTTGGTTCCCCTGTATTCCTGCTATAAGTGAAACCATCTGATATTTTTCTTTTTCCTTCTGGCTTATTTCACTGAGCATAATTCCTTCTAGCTCCAATCCACATCGCTGTGAATGGCCTGAGTAAAAACTTATTTTAAATGTTCCATATAACAAATTGTTTTCTTGCATGACTTCTATTCTTTATATAATCATCTTGCAATTAAGCCACCATTGTTATCACAACAAATTATTTATAAATTGCCCTTGAACCTTAGCACAGCTTATCTTGTAATTTTATAAAGGGAGTTACAAAAATAGACATAATTTCTGTGCTTTGGAGTCTAGCAATCTTGATCTCAGCATTAATTTACACAGGGAAGGAAGACACAGTCTCATGCCTGCAATAGACTCTATAATTGTGAAGATTTGGGCCAGTAAGATTCTACTGTCTGGCAGTCCCGTGCCCCACCATTAGTTATGCCTGAGATGAGACAGGTAACCCCCGCTGTGGATGTAAGCCCAATAAAGTATCTGATACTTTTTCTTGGCTCCCACTTTCAGGACTCTGGCAAGCTCAGCTGAGGTTCACAGTTGGCAAGAGAACCAGCCCTAACCCTCCAGCCCCAGCACACACAGCATGTTCTCTGCACAAACTGGTGGTGGTGGAATGGGGAACCATCTTTAACTTTAAATAGGAACTTTGCAAGGGGCAGCTTATGGCTGGAAGGTGACTATAAATACCTTGGATTAGGGCCTCCCTGGTGGTGCAAGGGGTTAAGTCTCAGCACTGTGCATGAAACTATCAGCAGCTACTGCAGCACAAGTTCCATCCCCAACCAGGGAGCTGACCCACATACGGCACAGCAGACCTCTCCTGTCTCTTCTGCTGCTCCCCTCAGCAGCGTATTTCATTCAGTCTGCCTGTTCTGCTCCCCACTCTGTCCCTGGTGAATCCTCTCAACACCACCCTCATCCCCCACACCAATGGCCTATACCCCAGCTCTTATATAAATAAAATAAAATAAAATAAAATAAAATAAAATAAAATAAAAACCTTTGACTATACAATAGTAACAAACACGGGCAAAACATAGACCCTACAAAGTTTTAGGTAGTCCAGTGTCAGAAGATACACCAAAATTCAAGGCAATAGAATTTAAGAAATATAAATACAAGTTTCTTCTATCTTAACAATTATCTAATATAACTAAAATGACTGAATAAACATCTGTGCTATTTGTCCAAAATGATTGAAATTATTCAACAGCACCTAATCAGAGTCCACCATATAAGATATAAAACTTTTGCTTATATTTAGTGCAAATTCATCTAAACCCTATCAGGTTGAAGAGTATCAGAACCACTCAGCTGTGGGTGGATTTATTTGATTCTTCACTGCCTAGAAGAGTGAAGCACTTTGAAGAATAAGCACAGAGGAAAATCTAAAGATACCTACTCTCACACTCTCCTTGGGCAGGAACAGAGCTCAAATGGCCCTGAGTTTAAAAGACTTTAGAGATCTTTTATTTTACACCCACAAAGGGATTCTGATTGTTTTGCTTAGGGGATGAATATCTAGTTAGAGACAAAAGGAGTGAAGAAAAAGAAAGTTAATATTCTGAGCATGAAATTGAATTAAATACAGTGTATATACCCTTAGGAGGGGAAAAATGTTAGAAAATCTACATCTTAGAGAAATGCAAATTTGCCAATGTTTCTTTCCCAGCATAAAATCTTCTTCCTAAAGAATTCACTGCACATATCCAAATGAAAAACACAAACCCTTCCATGAATTTTTGTTTTCTTATTTTTCTTTTTTTAGCCAAACTTCTCCAACAAATATCGCAACCTTTACTATCACAAAAAAAAAAAAAATCAATAAATGTTATTTTTAAATCACCCTTTAGAAACCTGGAAGGTCATATTAAATTAACTCAAAAACCAATAAATATATCAGGGGAGATGAGTACAATCTCTTCTAAAATAAATGTGCAGCAACATTTACTCTATTATAAAAATGTCATGGAAATCACAGTTTATGAAATGTAGTAAGAAATATAAAACAGGGCCTCCCCGGTGGCACAGCAGTTGAGCCCTGGGTTGAGAAGCTGCCTGCAGCCTCTGCAATGCCAGTTCGATCCCCAGCCGCCCAGGGGCGCACAGACCTCTCCTGTCGTCACCTGCTCCCCTCAGCAGTGTACTTCATCAATCTGCCTGTTCTGCTCTCTGCTCTGGCTCTGGTGAATTCTCTCACCCTCCCGCACTTCTGACTGTACCCAGTGCTTGTATAAATAAATAAAATAAATCTTTTTTTAAAAAAAGAAATAAAAAACATTGAAGACAAATTCCTCAACCAAGAAAAGTACATTTGGAATTTAAAAATGTTTTAAGTAATGAATGGACCAATTAATATTAAATTAAGGAGTACTTAGAACTGAATGGCAATGAAAAGACTGCATAATGAAACCTATGAGAAATAATTAAGCAGTAATTTGGAGTAGAAATGTAAAGTTTTAAATAATTTGATTTGGAAAAAGTGAAGGGATAAATATTAATGACCTATGTATTCAAGAAAAACAGACTGAAAAAAGGACAAAAAATAATAAAATAGGTAGGTGAAACCTGATAATTTTTTAAAATTTATTTATGCATACAAGAGATGGGGTACAGGCCAGAGGTGGAGGGGGGAGGGAGAGGATTCACCAGAGACAGAGTGGGGAACAGAACAGGCAGACTGACTAAAATACACTGCTGAGGAGAGCAGCGTCATGACAGGAGAGGTCTGCTGCACCATGTGGGTACCTCCCTGCCCAGCAGGGGTTCAAGCTCTTGCTTGCTTGTCTTACTCATTTTTGGACCCTTCCACATTTTTGCAAATTCTTTCTTGTGCCTTCAATGATCAGGGTTTTTATAACTTCTTTTAAATCTTTTGGTGAAAACACTGCTTGGAACAAGTTTATCTTGTTTGTAAGAACAAGACATATACACTGTGATTATTGGATCTGCATAATCGACAAGTTTAGGAGACCACTGTGGAGAGTTTTAGGGAGGATCGTGTGAGACAAGTTACCTTGAACAATGCCTTACATTTGGTGGGTTCTCAAGAAATGTCATTATTGAGATCCAGCCTCCTTCCTGAAATTCAGTTTAATGCACCTTTGCAGAGCTCTTCTTTATTAAGAAAATGATTCCTTTAACTTTCTTCTGAGTCTCTACTTGGTCCATCTTTAACAATTATCAGGTTTCGATCCCTGGCCTGCCAGGGAGCTACCCACATGGCACAGCAGACCCTCCTGTCTCACCTGCTGCTCCCCTCAGCAGTGTATTTCAGTACATCTGCCTGTTCTGTTCCCCATTCTGTCTCTGATGAATCTTTTCACACACACACCCTCTGGCCTACACCCCAGTTCTTGTATGCATAAATAAATCTTTTTTAAAAAAAGAATGATGTTCAGCCTGCAGCTTTCTGATGGAGTTGGCTTTAAGAATTCAAGATATTAAAACATTCCTTGGTGCCCAGGAAAGTTTATTTACTCGGAGCAAATGAACCTTTTAGAGTGACTCTGGCAGACTTTTCTTTGGATTAAGGCGTTCGTTTCACTCAGTCCCTTCGGCCCAGATGCATGCACACGGCATTTACATTAGGAAGGATATTCAACAAACAGGGCAAGTTCCACAGAGACCCCCAAGCCCTCACAACAGCCTCCAAGAGTGGCACAATGGAATAAATGAATGTGGCACAAAACAAGCAGCGAGTGTAGTGAGTGACCACCCGGGAGAAAGTGAAGCAAGGAGGAAAAGAAGCAGTCCCCCAACCCCCATTGAGAGAAACAGGGCAGCAAGGAAATCATCCACCCCAAGCCGACTGCCTGTTGCATTAATATCTTAAGATCATTTTCAAAGAACACTACGTATCCTCTGGATGGGATTTGCTTGAGTCATAAGAGTGCGTGCTACCCCTAAATTTCTGAATACACCTTCAAGCTGCATTTTCTGTCCAGAGCTATGAGATTCATAGCCTCAAAGCTTGAACTTGCTTAGTTTTCTGCTGCTTTAGTCATTTATTCACCTGCAATCATCCCATTAATATTTATAGAAAAATTTATTTCATGCTAGTCATTTTTTTGGAATTCTATGGATACAGAAGTAAACAATAGAGGCATGTGACTCTGTGGAACTTTATTTCATGGGGAAATGCAAATTTGAAAAAATTCAACGGATAAGAAAAACTTTGATGAGAATAAAATGGGGCAATGAAGGGCACTCGGAGTCTGGCTTAGATCAGAAGTTAAAAATGCTGGGTCTCCCTGGTGGTGCAGGGGTTAAGGACAGAGCTGTCAAGCTACTGCAGCACAAGTTTGATCCCTGCTTGGCCAGGGAGCTAACCCACATGGTGCAGCAGACCTCTCCTGTCTCACCTGCTGCTCCCCACAGTAGTGTATTTCAGTCCATCTGCCTGTTCTGTTTCCCACTCTCTCTGGTGAATCCTCTCACACACACCCCACCTCTAGCTTACACCTCAGCTCTTGTATGCATAAATAAATATTTTAAAAAAAGAAGTTAAGAAAGCCCCTGCAGGAGGGGGTGTTTGAATAGATGATGGAATGGCAAGAATTAATGGGGACAGGGGATGGTGGAGGAGGCCCTGCATCGTCTTGGGCAGGCGGGAAAGAGCTGGGATGTCCGAGAGCACGAGAAAGGATCATAAACCTTCCCTCGGAGAGGATGTGAGGCAGGTGATGTAGAGTTTTATAGGGAAGGGCCAGGAATTAGGATTTTATTCCAAGGGAAACCAGTTTTCAATTAGCCCAAATAATGACATGATATGATTTATATCTATAAAGATCTTTCTAACTGTTAAAGGACAACAGGCATCTAGGATGGTCACTTTTTTTGGACTTAAGGGCATGGTGCTATATAGTTCCCGATGTAAGGGCGTAATTAAGTTCCATGTTCAATATCCATAGATAACTAACCATATATATATATATATATATATATATATGTAAATTTATATATTTATATAAAATTCCACTACATCTTTTCACCCATCTTTCAATTTTTACTGAAAATCTATAGGTCATTACTTTCTGTTTTTTTATGCAGAAAATGACAGCACCCAGTTTGATGATGTAGAAATAACTTGTATATGATCTATGTATATAGAAAACAGTAATGACTGCATCCTTCTAGAAACAGCTATCTTAAAATCAGTGGCTATTCTGGCTATTCTGGTCATGGTACAGAGCTTAAGAATATGGAAAACTGTTTTTGCAAAGGTGTGTGACCCCATATATATCTAATGAAACATCATTAGGGAGTTTGGGAAATTCATCATTTTTCTCTTCCAGCTATAGCACTTTGCCGCCACAAGGTGGCACCATTTCTTTTTCTGTTTTACTTTATTTGTCATGCGGAAAGGCCTCAGGTTATTGGCAGCAAAAATGATTTTTTTGGTTGTCTGAACTGCTTTGACAAATTTAATAGTCTTCTTATTCACTGAAGAAGCACAAGCATAGTAACATAATTTCCAAATACTGAAGGACTGTAGTATGTGAATATTTTATGTCTACTAACCATGAGGAAATACGAGAAATTAATACTCTGTACTGCTGAACTCACCCATGATTCCCTGGGTTTTTTTTTCCAGCGACCTCCATCTCCTCTGTTCCTCCTTGTACTGCATTTTAACTAGTGTCTGGGCACCGGCTGTACCCATGTAGCCAGCAAACTCACAAGAGCCCCATGCCCTTCCTTCAAATCAGATCTTACCTGTATTCTTCTCTCTTCCTATTGCTAGACCTTGATGCAGAGTTTTAAAAGTCTGAGTTTTTCCAGTTATTTTTTTCCTTCAATCTATTCTTTACATGGAGATGTGATTAATATTCTCAGAACACTGTACCATCATGTCATTTGCTATTAAAGACCTTACATTCATCTTCTAATAGCATTTGAATCAAACATAAACTCTTACCTTAACATTCAATTCTTTCATTATTTTCTCCCACTTCGTAACATAAAAACTCCTTTCATATTCATCTTCCTGGTGCTCTGCCAGCAGGGTGCATCCAGAAGGTCTTGATTTGCTCTCTTGCTTAGTGAATGGGTGAGTGCCTGTATGGTACATTGACTAAGAGTAAGGATTCTGGAACCAGGCTGCTACAGCTGACCTTCTAGCCCTGCCATAACAGTTCCATCATTTAAGCTAAGCTACTTTACCTCTCGGTGAAATGAAAATCACAATAACATATACATTACAGAGTCATTATGCAGACCTAAGGATTTAAAGGCTGACATCTTTGAAATAGCACCTGGCCTATTTTAAGTGCACATTATCCCATGTCCTGCTCCTGCTTCTCTTTCTCCTGATCACCTCACCTCACTACACAATTTAGCATAATGCCAAGCTCAAAAAAAAGAAAATTCATAGGTTGATTGATTTAAGCGTTTCTCTTTGGTCTGTCTTTGCCTCTCCTTTCACCCCTGGAAAACTGGGCCTTCTCCAGTGCCAAGTTAAGGTCCAAATTCCCCTCTGATGCCTCTTTTCCTTCCTGAACTGGTATCACAGTTTCCCTTCAGTTCTTAAATATACGAGTGTGTATGTGTTTCATTTGTTTAGATGTGTGCTTTCTATCAATCTTTCAATCATCTTTCCAACTTGAGATGTTAACTTCTATCACCATGGAAGCCACGGGGAGGGCAAAAGAAGCCAGAACCTCTGCCCTCTAGCACCTGACACCTCGCAGCGGGAGAGGAGGCACAGGAGAGGTGACACAGTTAATATGACTGAGCTGTGTTAGTTGCAGAAAGCGCAGGTAGAGACGAGTCGGGTGCTAGGAAATCCACCTGAGAAGGAGGCCCTCAGAGGCTGAAATTTGAAGTTCTCACAGTTGAGCTGTTGACACGCATATCTTTATTTGGGTTAGGTTTGACTCGGCTTTCTGAGACTTATGGCTTAGGACTAAAATTGCTTCAACTGTCTATTTATTAACTGCCTAACAGATGCCAGGTAGCTTCAGGAACATGAACCAAAAAGATTTTACTTACAACATGCATGTAGTCATGTCAGAGAGAGATCAACATTACCACTCCTTTCATGAAATGAAATATACCCTCTATTTACTGCCACGGTTATGTCCGAAAAGCTCACAAATGTACAGGCATAAACTGACTCTCCCATTCAAACTTCCATGCCATCTTCCAAGCTACACAGGTGTTGTTCCAGCAAGCACAGGATAGGTCACTGTTTTTTTTTTTTAAGATACAAGCACTGGGTACAGTCAGAAGCACACAAGGGTGAAAGAATTCACCAGAGTCAGAGTGGAGAGCAGAGCATGCAGACTGACTAAACACACTGCTGAGGGGAGCAGCGGGCAGCAGGAGAGGTCTGCGCGCCATGTGGGACCTTAACATGGTGGTCAGGGATCAAACCAGCGCTGCAGAGGCTGCAGGCAGCTTCGGAGCCCGGCACTGCGCCACCGGGGAGGCCGTTGCGCCACCAGGGAGGCCCCGACAGGTTCACTGTTGACTCGGACAGGTGGATATAGAGTCCTGGAGCCCTCAGTGGATTTTACAGACTTTAATGTTCCCTGAGGGAACCAGGCACACAGGCACATCAGGTGCACTAAGGTATTTTAACAAGTTTTAGTAAATCTTAGATGGGCTTAATTCTAAAATCAGTAACTGTTGTGTAAGCTCCTTCTGGGTTCAAGTGTGCTGAGCCAATGTTTGGTTTCTGTTGCAGGTGAAGTTTTTGTTGGTTCATGGAGCTTCCATTCACCAACCTCGAAATGGCATTCATTTTACTGGCTTTTGTTATCTTTTCCTTATTTACTCTGGCTTCCATCTATACTAACCCGGATGAGAAGACTACAGGTAAAACAAAAGAAACTTCTTTGTGGTTAGTCTATCTTCCTTCCCCTCACAATCATCTCTTTTTTAATTCTTTGAATTGGTTTTGTTTCCTTCTTTATGTGAGGATTAGTTTGTTTTGGGGTGTGTGTGTGTGTGTGTGTGTGTGTGTGCGTGTGCGTGTGTGTGTTCATTTTCATTCAACTACACATAGAAAATAAAAGGTTTCTAATATTTTAATGAATTCTTATCAAAATCCAAACATTTGAAAAATATGTCAAGGTACTTTAAAAATTTAATGCCATTGACTCATTACTAATAACTATGTTAGAGACCAAAGTATATCATTTAAATGGTGGTGTTTGGTATTTTACTTTAGTCCAGGGCCTGCTAAATTTCATATGAAATTAGTGATAACTGACCATTTTGAGACCCAAAATTTTATGTGCGTGATTCTCTCTGTGTGCACATGCAAAAGAAATTATACATATTTATAGGGAATAAGATAAAAATCACAAAAAGAAAATTGTGTTTCCTAGCTTACTCCTCCACCCACACTTGGCTATAAAAGAAGTGCCCTCTAAAATAAAATATTATTCTCTGTCTTATAGACTCTCAACACTTACAGAACTAGAAAACAAAAAGCCACAGAAAATGGATATTCCAATTCATGCTGACCTGCAGATTGGGCAACATAATTAGGGCCCATAAAGTCTTTTCCCTGCTCCACATTATGTTAGTTTACAATGGATTTGGTGGAAAGAGTAAAACCAAATAGAAGTTGCTTTAACTAGATAATAATGTATTTCTCTCACATGGTTAGGAAGCCTGGAAGCAGTGATTTTATGGCTGATACAGCACTCCATAGTATCCTGCATTCAAGCAATTTCTGCCCTAGTTGTCTGCCATCTTCAGCTTACAGCTCTTGTGTGGTGGCCCAATAGGGCTGACCCACCTTTTGCTAACAGTTATGCACACCATACCTCAAAAAGAAGGAAGAGTAGCACAACACTTTCCTTTAAAAGTACTTCCAGGGGCCTCCCTGGTGGTACAAGAGGTTAAGCCCAGCACTGTGAAGCTATCCACAGCCTCTGCAACATGAGTTCGATCCCCAGGCAGGTAGCTACCCACATGGTGCGGCAGACCTCCCCTGTCTCACCTGCTGCTCCCCTCAGCAGTGTATTTCAGTCAGTCTGCCTGTTCTGTTCCCGGCTCTGTCTCTGGTGGATCCTCTCACCACCACCCCACACACCTCTGGCCTGTACCTCAGTTCTTGTATGCATAAATAAATAACTCTTCAAAAAAAAAAACTTCCAGAATTTGCACTCATCACCTCCCTTTGGCCAGAATTTAGTCCATGGCCATATCCAAAGGGAAAGAGGAAATGTAATTTTATTCTGGAGCTGTATACCCAGCTTAGGCTTTGTGTTCCCAAAGAAAGGATACAACCAGCAGTGTTGGCAAACATAGTCTTCTAACCATGATGTCATTGGTCAAAAAATTAGGGAACATTTGAGCTAGAAGGAATGCTAAGAGAACATCTAATATGTGCTTCAGATGGGACAACAGAGAAATATTTAATGAGTTTCTCAGGCACTCTGGTAATTAGTAGAAGAGTCAAAACTAGAATGCAGATCCCAACTCCAAGTCTCCTCTTCTATCACTTCCTAAATCATAATCCATGAGCAGGAGGCATCAAAGGATTAAACTTTCATCAACATTTTCTCTTCTTTTATATTTTTTTATTCCATCTTTCTTAATTATCTTTTTCTTCCGCTCTGTTCCTCCTATATCTGATATTTATTTCCCAAGCTAAATCCCCTCCATTTGAATAATACCATCCCAACAGACTAGAACTATCTGTTCAAAGACTCCTATCAAAGAAACACCCTCGGCTATGATGGAAAATCAGCTATAATATGAAGTGTGTGTAAGTCCAAGAAGAAATTGGGCAGAAATGGTCATTGACCAGAATCTTTTCAATTACTTCAGAGGTCAGGGAAAGAATAAATGTGTTTTAATGGTATTACCCTTAGACCTAAGAGATAAAGACCTGTCCTCAATCTCCCACTTTCACACAGAGGTCCTCAAAGTCTAGTTTGCATATAAATTATTTAGAGATTTTAATGACAAAGTAGACTATTATTCATCAGGTCTTGATGGGGCCTCAGAGTCTGCATTTTCAGCAAACTTCTAGGTGATGACAGTGGTCTAACAGATGAGTTAAGTCACTGTGAAGCTGTCCACAGCCTCTGTGGTGCCATTTTGATTCCCAGCCGGCCAGGGAGATTCCCACATGGCACCGCACACCTCTCCTGTCTCTCCCAGTCGTCTGCCTGTTCTGCTCCCTGCTGTGTGTCTGGTGGATTCTCTCACCCTCCCGCGCCTCCGGCCTGTACCCCAAATCATTGTTTAAAAAAAAATGCATATGTATATCTTGCTGTTCCTATTTATTTTATATTGGCTAAAATATATGATATATATACAACATAATAAAACTCAACTTCCCCTAAGTAGATAATGAGATCTAGGCAAAAAGAAAAGTAAGGATATGAAAAATTAAAATGCTTGGGCTTGATGAAGAGAAGGCTAGCATACCATTTCAATCAAGAGCATAAACTTTTTAATTCAACATTCCTGAATTCATGCTCTGGAGCTGCCATTTAGTTCCTCTAGGACTTGAGGCAAATTACTCAAATTCTCAATGTCTCCATTTTTAACTTTGTGTACTAGGGTAATAACAGGACCTGTCTCACAGAGTTGCAGTTAGAATTAAATGAAATAAGGCATTTAAATGCAGAGAGATAACCATTTGTTTTCTCCTTTAAAGTCTTCATGTTAAGACTTTAGACAAAGCATTGAGAGTCATCATAAAGTAAATGAAATTATTTGTATTTGTATTCACTTAAACAACCCACACACTGGGTGGATATCATTGTTTTAAACAGCTAATAGTCCAATAAATTCAAAACAAATCAACAAGGTAACCACACAAAGAAGGGTTAGAAGACTGGATTGTGGGCCTCCCCAGTGGTGCAGCGGGTTGAGTGCAACGCTGTGAAGCTGTCTGCAGCCTCTGCAGCACTGGTTCACTTCCCAGCCGGCCAGGGAGAAACCCACATGGTGTGGCAGACCTCTCCTGTCTCACCCGCTGCTCCCCTCAGCAATGTGTTCGGTCTGTCTGCCTGTTCTGCTCCCTGCTCTCTCTAGTGAATTCTCTCACCTTCCCACACCTCTGACTTGTACCCCAGTTCTTATATAAATAAATAAATCTTAAAAAAAAAAGACTGGATTGTTCAGACAAAGCTATTGAAGAATAAGTATTTAATAGCATTTAAATAAATGCTAAATATTTTAATAGTAAATAGTATTTATCTAACCTATCAACTGAAGAAGAGGAGACACAGAAATTTCAAAGAATTAAGTGAACATGAAAGAGATTCATAAAATTGATGACACCTTGACTATTGTTTGCAAACAGTCTCCTCTATAAAACTGTTCTATGAAAGCCACAGAGAAAGCATGTTAGGGACTGAGACCGATGTGTCCGAATTACCATGCCCATCATCCACCCTTTGTTGGAAAATTAGTTTACAGTTTTAATTACAAACTGCATTTTATTAAGTAAGTGGTACTTATTTTCATCATTCTAAGTTTTATTTTTCCAGACAAAGATCCATTCAAACATTTTGTTGTTGTCTTCTATTAAATTACGCCCTGGAAATAAATTCCCTTTAGATGATCTTCTCCAGTACCAATTATTCTCAGATTAAAAAGAAGTTCCTTGTTACAGAGATGCCTGTTCAGTAGTGTTAACCACCGTTCATTATCATCCAAGAAATTACTGGGATGAAAGCTCTTAGGTCTACCCACTCATGGGAGTGGGCCAGATATGGTTCTATGCTTTCTTTAAGCCAACCCACAGGAGAAAATGCCAACATGCAAATTTACCTGAGCTCTGTGCTTCTGGAAAATACCCATAGATAAGAAATCGCAATCTTTTGTTTTCCGAAATTCTCCACAATGTTCCAGGAAAAAGCTTACTTCAAAGAATCACCTTTTCTATAAGACACAGATAAAACTCACGGTTCTCTCTTTCTTCCCTAAGTCCCCTGCTTTCTCCCTTGTTTACCGGAGACAGGGCTAAACACAGACCTTTCCCCTTCAGCCTCGACCTGCTGACAAGGACAGACACAAACACAAGGAATGCAACTCCCTCTTCTTTGACTCATGAATGATTTAGCTGGGATTGGAACTATTTGTCCCCCTAAAACTAGTCAAACACAGAGATAAACATTTCCTGCACACATGATGGAGACTTCCCTTGATTACGGAAGAATTCCAGCTTTGAAGAGCCCTACCTGTAACATTTCTTCTCCCCCCCCACTTAAGGTCTAAGATAAAACCATTGGCCAAAACACTGATCTTCCGATGGGGCTTCTCCTCTGCAATAGTCTGAATAAAATCAGTACTGTTACTTTTTTTTTTTTGTCTTTGTCCTTGACAAAATACAATCTAGCTCTTTATATGATGTGATTTAAAAAAACAAACCAGTAATATAGTTGCTAGTAGGAATGCAGCTATTTCTCTGATGGAGAAAAGAGAGAAGTTCTTGCTAGTATAGAATCTCAAATGGGTGGTTTTGAACTTTTTTGAGCTGAAATCCACTTTCCCATCTACTCTCCACACGTTCAGCCACATGTGTACAACTTAAATGAAAATTTCATGAAATAATACTTAACCTCCCTATAAGCAATATATTCTGATGTCTAATACCCTCTTCATTTTTTAAAAAAAAGAAAAACATGTTAATGGCAAACCACCTAATAGACAACATGAGCCATTAAAATTTCATTAAATCCTATCAAATTCCATTAAATTCTAATCATTTCTAAATATAAAATCCAGGTGATAGTCCCAATACAGTTGGGAAAACTATTTTTATAAGTTACATGCCTATCTCCCAAGCAGAAACCTTCACTAATTTACCACTGCCTAGAGAATAAAGTAAAATTCCCTGAGACTTGGTTTTCTTCCAAGCAGTAAATTTATATTACCCACTAATAGTGTCTTCCTCTTCCTTTTATCTGATTCTTACTTGTTCTTCAAAGCTAAATTCATTTCCTCTCTTCTATAATCACTCTATCCCAAATATAAGCTTTCTTTTAGCACTTCTTTTATATATCATAAATTTGGCACTTATCTTTATCACCTGGTAGTATTAGTTATCATTGCATGCATAGGAAATACAGCCACAGAATGATGAGACAGAGTTCCATAATTTGTTAAAACAGTTGATTGGCCATTCAGCAAACATACCTCTGTTTCATTCTATTTACACTGGAAGAATGAAGTTAACCAATCATCTGTCTTGCTCTTGAACAATAGAGTCTCAATGAAGAGATTGAAATAGATAGATAAAAGTGCAAAATAATAATTCTTATTCACATCAAAATAAAATTCTTCCATCTATATAAAAACTAATTCTTGTGTCTGAGGATTTTTCTTGGTAAAAAAATATAAGATAGTAAATAATCTAAAGCAATGTTTAAAAGCACTTTGCATGTCTTCTAGAATGTAAGTTCCATAATGCACAGGTGTGATAAGTTTTAGATGCTGCTTCATTCCAGCACTTAGAACACTACCTGGAACATAGGTAGCCCTTAATAATTCATTACTGAATGAATTAGTCAATATCTACAAGTTTATCTCCTCAGATACACTCAACATATGAGTTTCAAATATTATTACTGTAATACCTTGTCTTACTCATTGTATGGTTCTTCTGATGACTACTGTTATTACTAGCTCATATTGTTTTATGTATATTCATCATTTAATCCTCATATTACTCTGAAGAGGCATATACCTAAAATCCCATAGAATAGCCTTTGAATTCTGTCTTGAAAAATTCCTTGAACTTGTGCATGAGCAGAATTGAAGCTGGTTAACCTACAAAGATAATATCTGAACTATTTATAAGCATCTGTGAAAATTCAGTGACATGCAGCACAAATTACTTTAGAATAACATAATTCAATATGGAGAAGCTCTTCCCGATGGTATTCAAAGTGTGCTTGATCACCCTTCTATAATGTTCAGCCTTGATATATACATGAGTTGAAATACTTTTAACCTCACTCAAAAAAAATCATAACTAGGGTGAGTATGCTTGCTGAACAGAAGAAATTATGTAAGGATGCCACTGCCAAATACAAATGGTTTTGTAGATTCCCATTTGTATGTATTACCCAGACCTCTGCTTCCTTTTATCTCCTGGAATCATGAAGAATCGTTTGTCATCTATGTCATTGTTCAGTACTTTTTCTTTTATTTAACACTGTGAAGCTTCATCAGTTTTGAGGACATCAGTGCAAGGGGCTCTTTGTATCTGTCGAGTCAGCACGCTGACTAGAGAAGTAGCAGCTATTTCCTGCCTGAATTATATTGTTGTCCACCTGCACACCAACCCTAGCTTTGAAAGTTGTATGTCTAATGACCAGTAGGAAGTGATAAAATGTAAGTGACCCATCAGGGAATTATAAGGATATTCTGGGGAGGTAATGATCCTTCATCAAAGGTGTATTCAACTTCCTGACAAACAATCACCTCCCACCTTCCCTGTGCCAGACAGCACCTTCCATGATGGCTGGGGAACCACCAGGTGGATGGACTGGTGCCTTTCTCCATGATGCACAGAATTTCATGGCAGAAATTAAGCCTAAAACCAGAGATCCTCCATCCTGAATAAGACAATGCTATTGATAGATTATCTAGGAATTTCTTAGTCTGATTCCAGGATTTTGTTTGTTAAGAATTAATTTTGATGTTTCAGCTGCTGTTATCTAATTATATCAAGGTGATATAATTAGATATCTAATTATATCTACAATCCTCTCCATTCTTCCTATCTGAAGAGACCAGATATAGGAGTCAGCAGAAAATAACCGTTCCCCATGCAACCTGTGAAAATTAAAATATGATAACATATTTAAAACAAACTCTAGCTGTCATGAGAATGAAATCTTAGCTACTGCTCTCATTTTTTGGTTTATTTTTGTTATTTTGTTGTTGGCTTGTGTCTATGATTTTCTGTCAGGTGTTGTTTATTCTATGATTGGAACGCCTGGTGAAGTCGGGGTGACTACTGTCTCCTAGGTTGCTGTGTCTGCTGTTGTTAACACAATACCCTGTGGCAGTCCTCCTGTACATGTCATTTACTCACTCCAAACAAAGAAAGTTATACTGAAATAAGTTTCACTGCTACAGTTGTTTGTAAACTGGTTCTAAATTAGCTTCTGTTGGGTTTTTGGTTTGGTTTGGTTTTCTTGGTGAGATTAGGTGCCAGTTGGTAATAAGAAGTATTTATTAAGTGACTGCTACTCAACTCTGTAGCAGCTAATACAATTCTCCAAAAGAAAAGACACCCACTTTGTTCCAACTAGACTTGCTGATTGACCAGGAAAAAATCATCCTTGGCACATTTTTTCAATTCCGGAATTTGAGTGGCATTTAAGGAACATGGAACAAATACAAAACAGCATTAACACAGAGCAACTGTCACAACATGGTCACAGCTCAAGCCCATTCACCTCTTACAAGGGCTTTACAAGCCTCCAGTTACTTCTGTAAACATCCGACCACCATGTAAGCCACTGTTGACTTGATGGGTTCACTACCTGACAGCAATCTTTTAATATTCAAGAAGCAAAATTCTTGCACTGACAAATGTTAGAGAATTCCCCTTACTTCTTACAAGCAAAGGTTTTATCCCACTTTAGCCATCTCATGCCATTTCACAGATGGTTCCATGGGCACTCAAAGCAAAATTTTATACAATGATCAAAATTTGGCTCAGAAGGGTAGCCTATGGTACACTTATAAATGTTACCCATCATTAAGCTAGATGGTGGAAATTTATAAACAAGGGATAACTGAAGAAATCTTACAAAGTACTTATATGCATGTGTTTCTGGTGTAATTCAAATGGATGCCATAACAATTCAATAAATGCTTGGCCTTTCTTAACTAACTAGAACACTGATGGCATCAAAAAACAATAATTGCATTAGCTTATGCAGACTTTTGGAAATAGGTGTATTTTTAGCTCTGTCTTAAGGAAAGAAAAAAGTGGAAATGTATAAAGAAAGTTAAGGAAACATGTTGAAGCAGGGGATTTAAATGGTAATGGACAAAAGAAAGATTAATACAAATGCATGTACGTGCTTATATATATATGTATTCAATTTTATATATATACTTACATTAATTAATTTGGTAGACCCAACACACACTCAGGAAGATATCTGATGACTTGATATAAGATTATTCCTTTTTGTGCAAAATTTGAGTTGTCTGCAAAATAATGCATTTTCAAGAATTGATGATCTCAATAGAGTAAATAATCTATTTTGAGTGCTACATACCAAACATAATATATGTAATCCTCGTTTGTTCCTCTTGACTACATTGCAAAGTAAGAATGTATTATTACCTCCACTTAAGAAATAAGGAAAAGGAAATTCCCAGAAGCAATGTGCCCAAAGTCCCAGCTGGAAAAAAGCAGGTCTTGGTCTGTGTGCGCCATCATGGTCCATGCACTTGATTGCACCAGAGAATCAGTGGTGAGTGCAGAGGAATTCATTCAGAACTAGCCATATGATTGCGGATGAGTTGCCAAATTAAACCTTCATATCTAAATTCAGATGTCCTTGAGCAAAGATAGACACTAACTGACAGGCACCATTGTAATATAGCAATGAACTCTTGTGAACAAAAAGTAACCTCCCACCCCAAGAAATTGTAAAATCACATTGAGAATGGCAGGTACGACGAAAATGTAGGACAGTGGCTATATCATTTTCCACCAAGGGCATCTGAACTCCTTTAAAGTTATGTTTGCAATTACCTAAATTTGAGCATAAATTACCTAAATAAGAATGCAAATTAATGTCCTTTGGTCATTAAAGTTCAGCATTAGGATATGGATAACTAAAATAGTGCGGTATCAAAGAATGTACATGAGGACCATGTGTGTTCCTTTCCAATTCTCTACTAATTAGAGCTGGTTTGCAAGTTGGTTACCCTGGGCTATTTCCATACTGTGTGGGTGAACTTGCGGGCATGCTGAACTAATACTTCACAATGTCTTGCTGTCAGTGCCAAAGGCCACAGGCACCAAGGTTTCCACTTAAATTGTTGGGAGTAAAACGCCAAAATGTCTGGATCCCAAATTGGCTGCCTCTGCCTTCTCTTCATAAAAAGTGAGGAAGGCTTCCATTAGCAAAATATTAAATTGAGATTGCTGACCCATCTTTAGATTCACTATTATTTCACATAGTTTAAGATTATTTTCTGTAATCTTTTTGTTCTCATGGGACACCATGAACTTCTGCCCTTGTGAATCTGCCCAACTAGCCATTGGAGGGACCGAGGTCTTCCCATTTCATCTCACCTGAAAGCCATGAACTTGACTAGAAAGATGCTAGGTCACAGTAGGTTGTTTCTGAGGGCAAATTTCAAGTCTGTTGTAAAATTAAATTACAACATCCTCTCTGCCTGGATAGTCCTGAAACACCTAATTTAGGGAAATAGAAGGATCAATAAAATTATCATTAAAAAGAATGGAAAATGCCAGCTAGTGTTTAATAATGGGTTGTGAGAGATGGGGACAACAAATTTTGAGAGCAGGTAATAAACTGATTCCGCCATATAATCTCTTAGCAGTGATTTCAGTAGCCAGCCAGCAGGGGGAAATATTTTACAAGCACTGAATCCAAGAAAACATTCGCTCTGCTGTGCTCAGGTGCTGCTGCAGTGGAATCCAGTCACGCCAGGCACCTTTTTTAGCTCCCTGGTCGGGTATCCAACCCGTGCTGCAGTGGCTGCCCATCGCTTCATAGTGCTGAGACTTAACCCCTTGTACTACCAGGGAGGCCCAGGATACATACTTTTAAATTAATATCTTTTAATAGATGCCTAAGAGTGTCATCTTTCTGCCCCTTTAGCCCGTGAACTATGAGGAATGCCTGCAACTCTTAAAAACAATCCCTTAGTTATATTTAATATAGGGTTGATGACTCTTTCTCCTCCTTTCTCGAGTCCTTATAATATGTCAAAGTCTGGCTCATGGCAGCCCCAGAGGTTTTTGTGGATCAGAAAACTGTATTCTCGAAAGACAGAAGCTATAAGGGGATTGGCAGCCCTATGTCATGAAAGAACAGATTGAAAGTCTAAAAAATCACTAATGACTTTGTGCCAGTTTGTAGATACCTGTGAAATCTACTATATGTGAAATCTCAGAAAATGTGAGTTATATTATAAAGTTCTAAAAATTAACAAAAATAGACAAGCCTAAAACTACTGCTAAGCATCTATTAAAAGATATTAATTTAAAAGTATATATCCTGGGCCTCCCTGGTAGTACAAGGGGTTAAGTCTCAGCATTATGAAGCTATGGGCAGCCACTGCAGCACTAGCTGGATCCCCCATCAGGGAGCTAAACAACATGGCACAACAGACCTCTCCTGCCTCGCCCACTGCTCCCCTCAGCAGTGTACTTCAGTAGATCTGCCTGTTCTGCTCTCTACTCTGTCTCTGGTGAATCTTCTCACCCCCAAACCTCTGACCTGCACCCCAGTTCTTGTATGCATAAATAAATAAATCTTTTTTTAAAAAAAAAGCAACCAAATATCAAAGAACAATATACAAATGCCCATAGAGCTTGTAAGTAGTACTACAACATTAAAGTTCTTTAGGTAGGAATAAGTATCTGTAGATTTAGGATAATTTTTAGAGGCACTATAATAGTAATCATTCTGATAAAATGAATTTTTGCCTAGCATAAATTAATTTGTGAAAGGAAAACTACTAACAAAGTGAGTGTATTCTTCAGCTTTTCATAGATAAAGATAAAAGACATCTTGCTGATATAAAGCAATTTTTCACCTGTACAGGCATTTTCACCTCATTTATATACATTTCTCTATACCTACTTACTCAGAAAAACCTCAGAAAATAGAAAATTTCCCTATTTTCCTGTTTTCTTTATGACATAAAAAATTTAAATTAACTATCATAGTACTGCTTTAGTAACGTGAAAGTGACAAAAATTCCAGGCATGATTTATCTTCACCAGAGCATAATAAATTCCTCGCTCACACACCATTTGCTGAAAAGTAAAGAATAATGACCCTAAAAATAAAAATTAAAACTAGAAGAGAGCTAACTATGAAGAGGGAAAGTTGGAGGCAGAGGCCCAGTTGGAAGACGAGACTAATACTGTGGGAGTTGGAAGGAAACATCAAAACTTTCTCACCACTCCCTGGGGAGACGTAAAATGTATGATTTCAGGACAAAAGATATTCCCAGCTTGATTCCCCAGCAGACCTTTATAATAAATTAATGACCACAGCATGGCTACCTCTTTGAAACAACCATTACATTTGTAAAGTTGGTCAATGTAACTGCTACACCATAGATTTTTGATATTGGAAAGGCCACTTACCCACATTTTTCTAATGCAGGAAAAGTGATTGGATGGGTCTCAGAAAACTTTACAGAGATGGCAAAAGAACTACAAACAGGTGAATTCATAAGAATAAAAATCCAGCAACAAACTAGTAAATTGAAGATGAAGGTCCATTGACTCCTGTCTAAAAGAGGATGAAGGCTGTTAGAAGAAATAAGATAGGCAGCTTACTTCTTTAGGTATAAGAAGTAAATAAAAGAAATGTAGTTTGGGAATCTGACATCCTTCTCTGCACCTGAGAGTCATAACAAGACTCATTACAGGGCAAAAGAGGGTGGTAACCAGGAACTAGACACTACAGGACCACCTCAAGGGAGGTGCCAGAGCGGGCTTACTCAACTGACTCCATAAATTGATGCTATTTGTCTTTGGAATGAAAGACCTTTGCTATTTTCAGATGTGTTGAGAGGTTTTTGATTTTTTTTTTTGGAGGGGTGGGGAGTGGAGGGGGTGGTTAATTCTCTGAATAGTATAAATAATCTTAAAACATTTAGCAAAAGAAATATTTCTTCAAAACAGAAGCATTCAAAAATCACTTCAAAGTGGGTTTCTTTAGATATTTTTGTTGATTTACCCTATTTTATTTCAAATAACATTATTAACTAAAACTCAAGGTCCATCATAAAACTTCTATAAACCTCAATCTCCTATGCTATAAAAATGGAGATAACATCACTTACCATGTGTGGTGAGAGGATCCAGTGAGATGATGCATTCAAATAAAACTTGGAGGCTATAAAATATTAAACATATACAAAATAATAATATATTGCCCTACATAATGCTTTGTTAATTAACAAGATACAGCTCTGACACACACTTGTGCAATATCCATTTGACATAGCCTATTATATATGTCTCTTAACAAATGGAAGCCTTTGTTTTAAGAATTATGCGAGCCAAATACTTTCTTACAGGGGTGGAGGAAGAATGTCATCTGGAATAGGTTATTAAATGGCATGGGTACAGATAGCACAGTTTTTCTCAGCTCCCCAAGCCCCATCCCAAACGTCGTCAACTTGTAGATAGTAAAAATTACATAGTATGAGGACAGTGGTTGTCCCTAAAGGCCACTTAACTATGATTTCCTGTCTGAGATGGTCAAGAGACCAAGAATTTTTAAGAAAGTATAGATGTACAATAAACCAATATCAAATTTACAACGAAAAATTATAACTCTAAGGAAAAATCAACTTGACAGATTTGAGGAAAGGAACAGAATTTATTTTTATGACACAATTTCCCATGAACTTAATCCTAGTTGAATGATGTTTGCTAAATTATTTGCCCAGTAAACCAACCTCCACCTATCAGCAGCTAAAGGCTTCATGACTCCAATTTTAAGTTATAGACTATATTTAGATTCCCCTAGGAAATACTGGAAATTGTATTCAAGGTCTACTTGGACGCTATTCCCAAAGCCAAGTCTATGTTACAGGTAAAGAGTGCCATTTTCCATGAAACTTGACTAACATGAATGACATCTTCCTGGAAACTTCATTATCTACATTTCCTCATGGGTAGTTAAAACTCTGCTACTCAGTGGTCAGAATTATTGCCCCAAATCTTAAGATTTAGTATTATAAAAACAAACAAAAGAGAAATTGATATTTACTCACTTTTGAAATTTCATTTTAGCTTATTTTCTTCTGGCATTTTGGGGACTGACTTCTAGCATTCTTGGACCAAAGATGGTTTATCTAAAAAACTGTATTTACACTTTAGCTACTGAAGTTTGTCTTCTATTATGTTTTATTGCTTAGTGCAAGATAAGGATCCAAACCTAGAAAAGCTAGATTAATCTCTGCCCAAAGAGCTACACCACTGCCTTGTTTGCACACTTGGACACCCTGGGTTGGATTAAGAGGTTCAAAGTCTGCTTAACCTCACCCAGATGAATCTTTTATTTTTTTTAAAGATTTATTTATTTTTATACAAAAGCTGGGGTACAGGCCAGAGGCACGGGAGGGTAAGAGGATCCACCAGAGACAGAGCAGGAGTAGAACAGACAGACGACAGAAATACACTACTGAGGGAAGCAGCAGGCGCGACAGGAAAGGTCTGCCGCACCATGTGGGATTCTCCCCAGGCACAGGGATCAAATAAGCACTGCAGAGGCTGCGGACAGCTTCACAGCGTGGTGTTCAACCCACTGCGCCACCAGGGAGGCCCCAGATGAATCTTTTAAAATGTCAGTGGGTATGAAGAGGACACAGTGATATTTAAGAAAAAGTTGGGTCTTAGATAATCACACATAAAGCAATCGGAATCATACTTTATTTTTGGAATCCTTAGAGAAACCAGGAGGTTACATTTGACATTAATAATTCTTTGCACAAATTAAAAAACATTTCACAGAAATTTTTGAGGGCAGAAAATTAAGGGAGATAAGCAACATTAAATCCTACCCTTGGCAAAAGATAGTTATCTTTTAATAACTTTTCATTGTCCTTGTTTATAATCTCCGAGTTTTCACTACATAATTCTTCAAACCACTTTAAGAATAAGATAATGGTATTTATGATTAATCAAAATTAATTTAATTTATTCGATCTGCTGATGGTGCGCAGAATCAGCAGTGTACTTCATGGTAATTCTTACTTTCTGACTCAGTGGATATGCTATTAAAAAAAAAATTAATTTACTTTTCTCTGGATAGCATTAGGGGACATCCTAAATGGTATGCCAAGATTTTTATGACTATTAGGTGTTGAGAAAAAGAAACGCATATTTTCTAGAGTATAAATAGTATTTCTCTAATATTTTAACCTTTCTTTCTTCCTTTTTCTCTTCTTTTCTTCCTCCTTTCCTCTTTTCTCCCCCCTCCCTTGCTTCACTCTTCCTTCCTTTGCTTACTTCTTATCTCTCTCATTTTCCTTTCTTTTTCTATATCTTGCTTCAAGCTAAAAACCAGAATTTAGACCTGTTTTTAACCAGCAGGTAAAGTCAGGGTGGAGCTGGTGTTCTCTGTGCTCTTTCTTCCTTGACAGCTGAATCTCAGATGTCATGAATTAGAAATCACTTTACTTGGATAATGGAAATTCTAGATCTCTTAATCCTGACCTTCAAATCCCTATCTCTTTAGAAAATGCGTTCTGTGTAAGCATGTGCACACTACCGTCTGCCGAGATGGAGGTCTGTTTCTTATCCTGTCATGTTCTATTCTCTGCATTGCTGTAAAAAGTCAATCATTTAAGAAAAAGTCTTTGAAGTTCTCATTTAGATACATTTTTGTTTTCTCGACATCTTTGGTGATATATTTATTTATGTATATTTATACTACCTTGAGGTATGTGTTATTGTCAGTTTTTTAGGGCTAGAAAATCTTCCCCACTCCAAGCTCCACGCTCAGCTCTCCAGTTCAACCCTCTCTAAGACTCCTTACCATCTACACTCTTGTGTTATTAACAAGACTTAGAAGAGCATAAACACTTTTCAGGTGTCTTTTCAACTCCTTGCTTTTTGGGAACAAGTAATATAAATTTCACCAGTGTTCATGGAGGCTACTGGTCCTGATTTGGAAGAACTTTTTATGTACTGAATAAAATACTTTTTTTTCCAGAAAAGTAGAGAGTTGAGAATAATTGCTTTCTCTGTTTAGTCTCACTAGAGCTCATTCTTCTGGTAAATAACATTATATACAAAGATAAATAGACTCTTTTTCCAAATATATATCCTCTTTTTTATCCCATATGGTAAATTTGTGGGAAATATTAGAATTTCATTTTATTTATTTATTTTTAAATTTATTTATTTATGCATACAAGAGCTGGGGTACAGGCCAGAAATGCAGGGGTGAGAGGACTCACCAGAGGCAGAGTAGGGAACAGAACAGGCAGATGGACTGAAATACACTGCTGAGGGGAGCAGCGGGGGAGACAGGAGAGGTCTGCTGTGCCACGTGGGCTGCTCCCTGGCCGGCCGGGGATCAAATGCATGCTGCAGAGGCTGCAGATTGCTTCATAGGTTGCATCTTAACCCCTTGCGCCACCAGAGAGGCCCAGACTTTGCATTTTTTTTTTAAGATTTATTTATTTATACAAGAACTGGGGTACAGGCCAGATGTGCGAGAGGGTGAGCGGATTCACCAGAGACAGAGCGGGGAACAGAATAGGCAAACAGACTGAAATATACTACTGAGGGGTGCAGCGGGCGAGCCAGGGAGAGGTTTGCTGTACCATGTGGGATTCTCACCGGCCAACCGGGATCGAACCTGCACTTCAGAGGCTGCGGACAGCTTCACAGTGCAGGGCTCAACCGCCTGCACCACCAGGGAGGCCCAGAATTTGCATTTTAATAAAAGAAATGAGTCACAAAACTAGTGCCTAGTGATCGTTCTGATAGAAAGATATTTTAAATCACCTAACTTCTAGAGTCACCTTGATCCATAAAATTCCTTTTTTCTCAAATTTTAAGTCCATTTAAAGAAGCATACAATATTTTTTATCTCTTTTTTTGGAGGTTCTAATCATTTTTGAACAACATTCTTTCATACCCCTTTATGATATTTCAGTACAACATTCAACATCATAGAAAATAAAATGGGTTTAATTTGTGAGGCCTGAGACATTAATGAAATGAGAGTTAGGAAGTGAACAAAAAACTGATTTGTGTGCAATACTAAGGTTCTTGCTCGGAACATTCTATCTGATCTGACAAAAATCTTACAAGGGAGTATTCTTGGAATTTTGTTTTCTGAAACACACAAGAATCAGAGCATAATTTAATTATCATAAGGAGTGTTTCAATCAGCTTCAGTGCCAGCCTCCAAATGTTTGTGCATTCCATGCATTTGCAAATAATTAGTTGACAGTCTGGAATGCAGAAATAATAAGTCTGTCAACAGTACTTGTGTTAGAGTGTTGAGGGAGAATCACAGGTAGAAGAGGTATAAATGAACTCTCAGGCAAGACCTGCAGTTCTCCCTTAGCTATGCTGATATCCAATGTGTATCATCAGAATTTTGGTCAAATATCTGTTTGGATTAGATGAGGAAATCATAAATTTCTACTTATATAAAAATCATGCTGTCACTTAACTTTTTAAAATAATTGCACTTTCATTCAGGTCTACCAAAATATTTGTCAACTCTAAGGGAAGCTTCACCAAGTAGAGGCATGATATTCTCAATGTGTAGTTGTTAGTAATTTAACCTTTGGAAACTTACTGCTACCTACACATAGGATTTATAACTAGAAAAGAGTGAAATGCAAATCTATTTTACCTCACAGTCATTACCAAAGATAAGAGTTCAATTATATATTTATTAATCTGATATGTTTTCACCAATGCATTTGCCAATATTTTCCATATATCTCTCCAATCATGGACTACTTTAGTAAAAGCATCAGAGTAAACAACACGTTCAGTAAATGACAAAAGACTGTAAATTGGTCATTGTTAAAGTGCAGGTAACAAGGATATTTGCCTAATATTTAGGCATACAATATTTTAAAATAATAATCAGAATTGTGAGTAATAATTTAATACCAGAACCTTTTAGATTTTTTTGTGATTTTAAGATCTTTTAGTATTACTTCTCATTTGACCATGCTTGTTCCCATGCAGCTGAATAAACCAAGTTAAGACTTAATTAATTTAACAGCCTTCTTTTTCATAAGGAGAGTGAACAAATCTATGTGATATTGTTCCAGGGTACTGTGGGGGGAAAAAGTCTCATAGTAACTAAGTCAAAAGGGCATCATTTAGAATTTGTTTTGGGCAAGTTTGTCAAAAGCATTAAAAGAGTTTAAAACACTTGACTAAATGGGATCACAGCTATTATAAAACAATGCTTAATTATCCACTTAACCAAAGATTTCAAAGGCATATATAGAAACTATACATAGTTCTACACCAAACTTAGCTTTTACTATTGAAAAGATTAGATTTACTTAGTTAATCAAAGATCTGATGATAGAAATAACATAAAGCACAAAACTGCTTTGAGGGCTTCCCTTGTGGGGCAAGGGGTTAAGCACAGCACTATGAAGCTATCCACAGCTTCTGCAGAACCAGTTCCATCCCTGGCCCACCAGACACATGGCACAGCAGACCTCTCCTGCCTCGCCTGCTGCTCCCCTCAACAGTGTGTTTCAGTCAGTCTGCCTGTTCTACTCCCCAATCTGTCTCTGGTGCATCCTCTCATCCCCAGCACCTCTGGCCTGCATCTCAGTTCTTGTATGCATAAATAAATAAATCTAAAAAAAAAAAAAAAAAAAAACTTTTGCTTTCTAGGCAGGTATTTTTCACATTGACAAATTATATAACAGAGATAGCCTGAGCTTATTTGATTAGTAAACCCATGTATAATAAAAAATATAACTCAAAGACACCT
This sequence comes from Talpa occidentalis, assembly GCF_014898055.3. Classification (NCBI taxonomy): domain Eukaryota; kingdom Metazoa; phylum Chordata; class Mammalia; order Eulipotyphla; family Talpidae; genus Talpa; species Talpa occidentalis. The sequence continues at coordinate 98,336,732 of NW_023605194.1, read as the reverse complement.
TTGTTTTTATTTAAGCAACAAATTTAAGCTAGATAGTAAAAAATTATTCCAGAGCACATGAACTTGAAAAAAAAAACATTTGGGGCCTCCCCAGTGGCACAGCAGTTGAGCACTGGGCTGCGAAGCTGCCCACAGCCTCTGCAGCGCCAGTTCCATCCCCTGCCGCCAGCAAGGGTCCCACATGGCGCACAGACCTCTTCTGCAGTGCCTGCTGCTCCCCTCAGTGGTGTATTTCATCAGTCTGCCTGTTCTGTTCCCCACTCTGGCTCTGGCGAGTTCTCTCACCCTCCCGCGCTTCTGACTGTACCTAGTGCTTGTATAAATAAATAAATAAATATTTTAAAAAAAAAACAACTTTTGGGTTACTTGTTGTTTTCAGTTTTAGAAATAATTTATATAAGTACTTTTAAAATAAAGATAATTCAGGCCTCCCCGGTGGCGCAGCGGTTGAGCGCTGGGTTGCACAGCTGCCCGCGGCCTCTGCAGCGCTGGTTCGATCCCCAGCTGCTCCCCGGCCACCAGAGGAGGGTCCCACATGGCGCGCAGACCTCTCCTGCCGCCCGCTGCTCCCCTCAGCAGTGTACTTCGGTCCTTCTGCCTGCTCTGCTCCCCGCACTGGCTCTGGTGAATTCTCTCACCCTCCCGCGCTTCTGACTGTGCCCAGTGCATGTATAAACAAACAAACAAACAAATAAATAAATAAAACATGCCTCTATTAAAAAAAAGATAATTCATCATTCATAAATTAATTTTAATATTACGACTTGAAAATAAAAAATACTTACATATGTAGCACATAGGGAGATATACACAACATACAAACAAAAGCAGAGACCTTATGTCTCTCATTAAGAAATTTAGCCACAAATTGAGGTAGCACCATTCAATAGAAGCAAGTCTCTTCTGACTGTAAGTGCTTGAAGAAATTTAGCCACAAATTAGGTACAATTTTTTAAAAAGTCTCTCATTAAGAAGTTTAGCCACAAATTAGGTACAATTTTTTAAAAGCCCCATTTGTTTGAGAAAGAACTGTTATCTTTGATGAGCAATCTTCTGAACTAGAGTTTGGATAAGAGAGGTACCTGCCGACAGGGTGTGTTCATACCAAAATCATGAAGAAAATAACCCAGAAAATATTTCTGGCAATATTAGGTAGACCCATTGGCCTAAGAGGTGGCCCTAAAGAAGGCACAGAGGATATTATCACCCCTACATCTAGGGTCAAAAGGGAGATTTAGCACATTCCCAGGAAGACTGACCATAGATCCTAGAAATAAGTGAGGTTCTAGGCACATTTCTTTCCAATCATATCTAACCATAAATTGGGGGCAACTAATAATCTTATCTAGCTATATTTTGAGCTCTCAGCCTGATGACTGAAATGCCTGCATAAGCCAACAAACTGCATGCCCCCAGCAGGCACAAAGCCAAGTCAGATTTTCAGCACATAAAACATGAAAAGCAGGAAGGCAGTAACTGGTTCTGATTGAGGGCCAACTAAATACCACAGGTCACTTCCATCAGTAACAGAGCTTGGACTACTCCTTTTCTAAATCTTTAGGTAGTCTACTGTAAAGATTTAAATTCATCACTACTAGAAGGAACATATTTAATGGATATTAAGAAAAGAGAGAGATTGGGTGGGACTTGGGGGACAAATATCTCTATAATAAATAACCAAATATCAATAAATTGGAGAATGGTTAAGTGATAGCAAAACTACGTGACATAACACTCTGCAGTTGTTAAAAAGTGTATATGTGAGTAAATGCTCATAATCTTTAGCATAAAAAAATACAGAGAACAAGGGTTTAAAATTCACATTTCTATTTTAAAACAAACACTAAAAACTAACATAAATAAAAGATCAGATAAATTAATACAAATATTAATACAAATATTTTTTAAGCCTAAAAGCTACATAATGAATTACAACTTCTTAACATAATAAACTTTAAAGAATGGAATTGGAAGAGGACCTTCTACTTCTCATTTCGTGTGCTTTGCAATGAGAAAAATAATACTATTATTCAAGACTAACAGGTCTCTATTTTTACACAGTTTAAATTGTGTTATCTAATTGTTCAATTTTTAATTATTGATGGAGATAACATTCTGTCATGATATTGAATCAGAAAAATCTCAGTTCAAATCATGAATTTGCTTTCTGATCCTTGGATAAAATACTTAATCTCACTAAACTTCAGTTTCTTCTTTTTTAGTTTTTTCCTTCTTTTAGAAGTGTTAATATCTACCTTATAGAGTGTTAAGAATAAATGCTTAGCAAATGATTAATATCAGTATTTCTTGTCATCTTTATATTCCCAACGTCCTGATATGTTTTCTCTTTTTCATATAGTATGTTAGTACACTAACATACTATATGTACATTTCCTTATTTATCATTTTGTTGTTGTTGTTATTTTGTCTCTGTCTTTAAGAATGTGATATTGGGAGATGTGGGGAGAAGATAGGGATCTTTGCTAGTTTTATTTACTTATATATCTCAAGTATCTAGAACAGTGCCTGATACATAGTAGATACTCAATAAAAATGTATGAGTGAAAGAAAGAATGAATGAATGAAGACTGATGATGCTAACTGACATCAGCAATAAATAATGCATTTGGATGGAATGATGATCAAAATTGATAGAAGTAGAGTTTCAAAGATAGAAGGTATTTTAACACTCACTTAATAAAACCCACTTAAAATTTTTAGAAAATGGAACCAGAGAAATGAAAGATCAGAATCATACTGGTAGTTCATGGCAAAGAGCAATGAAAATTTGAGTCTTTTGGTTTATTGGTTTTCCCAACTCTTCACTCTTCACTGGTTCTCTTGTTTATTCCCTAGGTTTACCATGGATTTCTTTTTTTTTTTTTTTTTTTTTTACCATGGATTTCTTAAGGCTTTGGAGCACAGTCATAATTATATATAAGTGGTTTTTTTCCCCAGGGAATTTTTAATTATTTCTCACAAGAAATGCTAACTAGTACTTGGAGACATGATATCTGAAGAGCTCAAACACTATTTCCAAGGATTCATGATAGACTGATATTGATCACCAGACCAAATGATAATGACTCCCAGACTTATGAATATAAGCACATGGATTTCCAGACTCGATTATCAATAGTCTTAAGAACCCAGCCCTCTACCGCTAACTCTCTATAGATGTTGTGTTTCTCACATGCAATTAATTTTAACATCAATCTAAATGCTCATATAGTTCAGACTGATGACATCTTATGAGGAACATTACAAATCTTTGTGATCAAATTTCCACTTTCTCTTTGCTTTGTTCTCTTTCCCTGGTGCAATTCTTTTCCTTAGCCAACAGGAAAGACTAAATTAGTGAGGATCCAAAACTTTTACAATCAAAGTTAATTTCTCCTTTTCTAAATGATTAATTCCAAGTGCTTATTTCTATATTCTTTTTTACTATAGAGGAAGAACAACAAATAAAGGAAGAGAAGAAGAAAAGAAAAAAATCTAAAAAGAAGAAAAATTGCTCAGAGAAAGAGCAAAAACTTGAAGCCACCTATGATGCCACAGTCATAAATATTTCTCACAGAGAAAATGAAGTGATGCATGGAGCATCTTACCCACAGTAAATAAGAGAAGAGATAATCAAGAAAGTCAAAGATGTACTCACTGATCACACATGGTGATATTAACCATTAATGAACTGAATACTAGGGAAAGGGTTTTGTAATATTTTTGTGAATCAGTGTTATTTAAAAAATATATTATTATCCAAAAGCTATTATTATTATTATGCAAAAGTTGAGTGTTCCTATGAAGTCTTTCATTAGCAAAAATGGTATAAAGATGCAACTATCATTAATTTATATGGAAAAAATTTTGAGACTTCCTAGAACAAAAATGTAACCTACCCAATCATGCCAAATAACACATAAAGCCTAAAACCACAGCCTATATAAAGCAGCTCCCAGGAAAGGAGCTTGGTTGGGCTCCTCTCCTTGCCCTGAGTGCTATTGTGTCTAGAGCAGCAGCTGCAAAACACTTTTTTTCATTGTTTCCTGTAAAAGAAAAACTCTTCATTGGATTTCTTCCTGTTAATAAGGAAAGGTACTAATGTACACTTTTCATTCTAATGTAGGTTTGGCATAAAGTGAACTTTCAAAAAGCACAGAATACCAGTAATCACTAGATTGGCGCACCATGCCTAGTACCTTGGATTATACAAAGAAATAGGACAAAAGTAATGACAATAATCAGAAAGTACAAAAAGCAACAAGAGCCCAAACAATATTTGGGCTGTTAAATTTGTTAGAAAAATTTGTTAGAAAAAACACAATATATTTTATCTTTTTTTAAACTAGAGATGCATATGGTAATATATGACTTAATTGTCCTAACTCAAGATAGTAAAAAAAAACACACTTAACTGTGTTGCTTCTTCTGTATATGAAATAAAGATGAAAGAGAAAGAACACTATGTATTTTTCTAGACCTAAACCAAAAATGTTGGTGTGTTTACATTAAATGGAAATACTTGTCATTGGTTCGGTGGGTCTTAAAATACAACTGTGTAAGTTTTCCAAAGCAATATGATTTATAATGGTATCCAACCTTATCAATCTTGATTTTAGTACTACATGAATTCATAATATATAAGCACCTTCTGGTCCTCTTTATTTTTCTAGAAGTTAAATTTTCTGTTATCTTAGAGAGATTTAACTCAATACATTCATAGCGATAGGAGGAATTCACAATACTGCCAAAGACACCTAACTGCATCTCCTAAGAATCTTGGCTTAGGTCTATTTATGCAGGCTACTGAGTTCCAGTAAGGGACCCAATTCATCTATACTTGTTCTTGCCCAGTCATTTTGCGCTAGGGCAAGATTTAATAAATGTGGTTCCTTCCATGAGTAAACAAATATGCATGTTGCTGTTCACATAGTATTTAGAAACATTAACAAAGCAATCAGGTCACAGGTCAAAATACTAAAAATGTTAAAGGGTGTGCAAAATGAAAAGGTGCACTTTAAAGACAAACAGATCAGGGTTTGAATCTGTCCCTCCCTGTTCTCTTATCATATGTCCTTGGGCAAATTACTTAATTTCTTTGAGGCTTAGTGTTCTCCTAGAAAGTGGGGATAAAAAAAAAGAAAACTTCTTAGCTGAATTGACAAATAGATAAGAGACAGCATGTATATAAAATGTGTAACTAAGTGCCTGGGATAATTCCTCACTAAAGCTAGCTGTTATCAGAAAGCACTGACATTCCCTCAGATCTTTAAGTTTACTTGACATGATTTCTCAAGAAAACAAAAAAAAACTACAATAGGGTTTATACTACTGGGATGCTCCCCAGTTCAGTTCTAATCCATCTTACGTAACAGTGCATTGACTAGAAATGAAAAAGCACATAGATAAAGAATATTTCAATTCCGCTTCTGGGCATTTACCTAAAGAATACAAAAATAGAAATTTAAAAAGACTTATGTACCCCTATGTTCATTGCAATATTATTTACAATAATCAATATAGAAACAGTCCATATATTGATATATAGCATGAACTAGACACATTATTTAAAAAAAAAAAACAACAACAATGAAATCTTCCATTTGTGACAAGGATGAAATGTATGAAACTTCAAAAGATTATGTTAAGAGAAATAAGACAAGAATTCTGATTTCGCTCAATAGTGGAAGACAAAGAAGCAAAGCAAATGAACAAACAAAACAAAATGAAAACAAACTCTTAGATGCAGAGACCAGATTGGAGGGTAGGGGAGTGGAAGGGGATTGGAAGTAGGAGAAATGGCAAAGGGTCAACAATATGGTGATGGATAGACGGTCATGACACAGAGTATGTAGATGTTGGATTATAATGATATACACCTGACACATAATGTTATAAGTCAATGTTACCTCGATAGAAATCTATTAACCAAAAATAATGTTTTAAGGTCAGATGGCAAAAAGGCACAAAATGAAATCTCCCAAACATGTTCATAAAATAACTACCAACCCCCTAGAGCTATCATTTTGTTACCTAGAGCATAATAAATAATCTACCAAGTCGACACGAGTTGCTTCAGAAAGAATCACAGCATTTAATATCTCCACTGGACACAGATATTACACTGAAAAAAGAAATCTTGACATTTCATGTCTGCATGTTAAACAACTCATTTCAGTTAAGCAACATATATGCTTTTTTAAGTATTTTTTTATATACTTATACAAGAGCTGGGGTACAGGCCAGATGCGCGGGAGGGTGAGAGCGGGAAACAGAACAGGCAGACTGACGAAATACACTGCTGAGGGGAGCAGCGGGGGAGACAGGAGAGGTCCGCTTCGCCATGTGGGTTGCTCTGAGGCCGGCGGGGATCGAACTGGCACTGCAGAGACTGCAGACAGCTTCACAGTGCTGCGCTCAACTGCCTGAGCCACCAGGAGGGCCCCAACAACATATTCTTAAACTTTAACCCATTTAAACACTTTTTTTTTGTATTTTAACAAACTTTCAAATTTTACTTTATCTAGTATTTGACCACTTCCAGCTTAATAGTATTTAACTAATAAGCCAAAGTAATTGTTAAATAGAAGGAGAAACTTACGAGTCTCTAATGACTGGAAGGTATGGGTATTCGCCCAAGAAATTCTGTCTCATAATTTCCCATCAGGATTCTTGATGAAAGAGTCTGAAGAAATTTATGAAGTTTGGAATGTTTATTGTTACTGAAAGGCTCTCTGAAATGTATCCATCATATACATCTTTTGTTTTTGTTTTGATGTGTCCAATTAATATAGGTTTAAAAATTATTTGCCCTGTGAAATGTATTGTGCATATGTAGTTACAGACCTCTTACATTTTTTTCCTAGTGAAAATGTTAGATATAGACTTTGCTTTAACTCTAATCACACTTAACTTAAAAAGTTCATTTTATTAAATAGCAACTTTCCAGCAGTCACCTACTAAAAAAATGAATGTAGCCTCTCCTCATAACTTTTCTTCATGTATCTCCCAAAAAAATTAGATGTTTTTATTCAAGTAAGTTTTTCATGTTGTGAATATTTAAAAGGCAGTAATGGAGAATAAAAATCAGAGAAATGACAGGGAAAAAATATATTTCACACTACTACACCTGAAAATAGTCAGAGCTCCTGGTGCGGTTAATGGGTGGCTCGTAAATCCACCCAGAGAATGAACTAACAAAGAAAAGCGTTTGCTCAGATAAGAGAGGGCTCCATCAAGAAAGTAGAAGAAAAAGATAGTAGAGACAGACTTAGGGAAGATAGAGTGTTCCCAATAAGTAAACATTTTATTTTCCTTTACAATAAGCAGGAAAACAAGCTACTGTTTGCTATTTCCCCAATTATCAGTATTTAAACTGATTGAAGACTGAAGTATTTTATTTCTAAGTGTGATTGGGGAAGAAAAACCAAGGACAGGACACTCTATCCCTAAGAAAATCTTTGTATGTCAGATTCTCGTGAATGAAAAAAATACAAATATGGATTCAAAATGCCACCTCTACATTTATCCACCTCAATAAAATAATCATTGTCTAATGACTCTAAAATGAAAATAAATTTCTCTTAGTGTGAAACCAACAATCCATTATTTGTGTTACTTGGAAATTAAAAAAAGAATAAAAACTAAAGCTTACAAATAATGCAAAATCCAAATTTGGAGCTTCCCTCAAACTTAATCTATTTGAAGAGCTAACTAGAACCAAGACCAATTAGCTTAAGCTTAAGTATTATCTATTTCTCCTTTCAACCCTAAGTCCTTCTGGAAAAGATAGAAAAGTACAAGGAAAACCTAAAAGGCTTGCAGAAAATAAAAATGGAAAGGAAAATGTGAAGTGACAAGAGAGCTATAATTTTTCCCAGTCTCAGAATAGACTGAGCCTATCCTACATTAGCAGAAGTGACTCTTCAGTGCCCACCCGGTCCCCACATGCAATGTGATTGCTTGAGTCATTAATCTTCTGGCTAGTTTCTCCCAGAAATTATATTCCCAGAAATTTCCCTTCTTTGCCCCAGTGGGAAATATCTTTGATGCTCCCCCTGGACAAAACTTACAGAAACTCATAAATGAAACTCGAGGTTTATTTAAAAATACTATTGACACCAATTAGCTATCAGAACACAAAGCCTTGGGTGAGACAGGAGATTAGAAAGAAACACAGGAAGGAGCAGTCTGTGCTTCCAACTGGAAATAAGAACTGGGGCAAGGAATTAAAGGAGCCACAGACCAAACAAGCTACGAAGCGATGAAGACAGTTCTATGGACTCCTGCCTGCCATTCCCAGAGGCACAGCTTTCATGTTTCAAGGGACCCAGTTGATATCAATTACAAGATGCTTTTTCTAGATCCCAGAACCTTTTTCTCATCTAAGTTTGCAAAAGAACCATATAGAAAATGATCAGTGACTATTTTCTCATTTCTACCCAGTAATAAATAGCTAAGCTCATTCTAATTCATAGGAGTACATTCATTACATAAACCAGTACAATTAAGAAAAGTACGGCAAACAGGCCAGATCCAGCTGCCTATTTGTTTTGTTACTAAAGCTCTACTGTAATACAGCTATCCTCACATGTTTCTTCATATCCTTTTGACTTAAAATTTCTATTTTTAGGAAATAATCCCAGAGAAATGCTTTACTTAAATATTTAGAAAATGATGTATGTAAAAAGCTACTCTTTGCAGGTTGTCTTTTTTATTTTAACCAAATGATTAAACATCCTTCAGTCAGGGAGTGGTTAATATATCAAGGTATACCCATTTCTTCCATGCACCAATGGACTACTTTGCAATCTTGAGAGACAGGGAGAGAGAGACACACACACACATGTATGTACTATCAGGGCATCTCATTCATTTATATAATCAATAGGGATATACTGAGCACCTACTATGTGCCATGCCCTGTTCTAGATGAAGTTGCAGCATTATACAAAGCAAAAATTCCTGTTGCATGGAATACCAACAATAAATATATGACATCAAATAGGGTAAAAACAAACAATACAAGGATGACAGGGCTTGCTGCTATTTTATTTAGGACTGTCAGAGAATTTCTCTATATTAAGGTGGCATATGAGCAGAGACCTGAAAGAAGTAGGAAATCCAGTTACAGAGGATGGGTACTAAGTCCCTGAGATGGTGCTTTTATGGGACAGCAAAGACACAAATGTGGCAATGTAACAGGACATCCCCAGGGGAAAATAGGGTGACCTGAGTCACCCACATGCTTAATAACACAGGAGAAGACCCAAAAAGAGACATTCAGAGAGAAATTTTTAAAAAGTTTAATATAAGAGGAATGAAAAGAAGTAAACAAGAGAGAGAGAAAGAGAGAGAAAGAGAGAAGGAGATAAATTGGGCAACATTTTCCAACATGCTCAAGATAAAAATAAATGGTTTGGGAAACACAAAGCACACAGTCTCTGTCCCCGTGAGGAGTTTAGAAAATACACAAATTAGGGCCTCCCTGGTAGCATAAGGAGTTAAGACGCAACCTATGAAGCTATCTGCAGATCCCTGGCCAGGGAGCTACCCACATGGGGCTGCAGACCTCTCCTGTCTCACCTGCTGCTCCCCTCAGCAGTATAGTTCAGTATAGTTCAGTTCAGTGAGTCCTCTCATCCCCTACATCTCTGGCCTGTATCCCAGTGCTTGTATGCACAAATAAATAAATCTTTAAAAAAAAAGAAAATACACAAATTAAAACAAATATATTTCAATGATGATGTTACCGAATTCAAAAGCTTCTCTATTGACTATAACTATTTTCAGAATATCCACATTTTAACCAATAACTTTCTCTGACTATTTTTCTAAAGAAACATTCTTCTGAGCTTACTTAAGTGGATTCTCAAAGCCTCTCAGATTCCTGGCTCTACCTGCCTACATTTACAGCAGCCAAATATGAACTCAAGAAACAGATAAACAAATAGAAAACTATTTTAAAATTTAGTCGGAAAAATCTTTATCAATTTAATAAAGTATATAACTGATGTTTATATGTTTTAAATCAAACTATTTTAAAGTGTGTATGCTGTCAAAAGTGCAATGAATTGAGGGATATTTAGGAGCAGATAAAAGGGAATAGAAATAACTTCATGGAAAGATTCTGCCTGAAATAATTGCCAACATCTCAACACTTGACACTCAGTTAAATTAAGTTCAAGAAGTCATGATTACAAAGTCCATCTTATTTCTTCTCAATAAACCCAATACCTTATGCTAAAAAAATATTTTTAGTGTCCTCTTACTTTCTAGCAAGATTACAGATTCCACTGATAAAAATGAGTGTGTTTTTGTTTTTAATTTATCTGTTTATAATGTTACAGTATGACTTGGTGGTCAGTTATATCAAGAATTATACCACTCCACACATTTTAAGATTTATCTAAGAGGGCCTCCCCGGTGGCACAGCAGGTTGAGCGCAGCACTGTGAAGCTGTCCTCAGCGCCGGTTCAATTCCCAGCCAGCCAGGGAGAATCCCATATGGCAAGGCAGACCTCTCCTGTCTCCCCGCTGCTCCCCTCAGCAGTGCCTTGGATCCGTCTGCCTGTTCTGCTCCCCACTCTGTCTCCGGTGAATCCTCTCACCCTCCGACCACTCTGGCCTATACCCCAGCTCTTGTATAAATTAAAAAAAAAAAAAAACTTTAAAAAAAAAAAGATTTATCTAAGAGCCTGATTACTCATAACTTTATACATCTGTGCCTTCACTATGTGCCTCTGAATTCATCAAAGCATAACTATTGATAACTGCTTAAGCTTATATGATCGATCATTAAAAGTGGATTTACAAATTAATTTCTCAAATATAACGTCAAAACCCATTATAGACAGGTTTCCAAACATGTTATAAAAATATTTATCTCATCCTATCATAAATAAGTATGGGTTAAATTTCTGATAGTAGATTTGAAAAACTATTTAATTAACTATGTTACCAAAGGTTAAAAACTGTATGTTCCCTGTTATGTGGCACTTCCAATGGTATATGACACCTACGGTATGTTAGTTTGCTAACATTACCACGGTGCTAGATATTAGATGCCCAAGATCAAGGTATAGAAAGTTCGATTTCTCCTGAGGTCCATAAGGGCAAATTCTGTTCCTTCCTTGTAGATGATTGTCTTTATTATTATTATTATTTTAATTAAATTATTTTAGTTTCTTACAACACTGTTTGTTTTGGGACAGTACTTGATTTCTCCCATGAGGTGTAGTCCCCATATAGTACTCCCACCCCCATAGCACCCTCAACCCATCACCTAATAATTTCTTGTGCTCTTCCTCCCCTGTTTTGACCCCTCTCTCCCCACCCTCTGTCCCTGCTGCTTCTTCACACAGTTATCCTCTGGGCACACTAATGGCCTTATTTTAACTAACCACTTTTTTAAAAGACTTTACCTCCAAATATGGGTACGGTCTGAGGTACTGGAGGAATCGGGATTTCAAAATATGAATTTCAGCAGGACACAATCCCGCACGTAATAACATCCTAAAATGGTTCACTTCCAAAAGCAGAGGATTTCTAAGTAAATAAACTCTGCCCATGAAGATGCTCACAGGACTCCCAAGGTCATCTGGAAAGGAGTGCATGGAGACATTAGAATCACTGAGGACGCATTTTAATTGCCATCTTTGGAGTTTTACTCTGCCTTCCCTCCTCCGGTAGTTTGATTTAGTAGGTCAAAAGTAGAATCTAGGAATTAGTATTTTTGAGAAGTCCAGGAAACTACTTTGTTGCCAAATTTAGGATGTCCTACTTTTACCTCCTTGAAACACCAAAGCAAGAAAAAATTTTAAAAACATGTCACTACTTTTACAGAACTTCAAAAAGGAGAAGCAAATTAGAAGTCAAATTACAAAGATTTTAAAAATTAAACTCAGATTTTTTTTAAATGGTCTTAATTAATAGAGGAATCAACTCACTAGTAAAATACAAAACTTTCTATCCATAGCTAAGATTCTTAATTACCTTTCAGTGGGGAGAAAAGTATTCTCCCAAGGAGGGGTAGAAATTGGCTCAGAAAATCATAAAGATAAATCTGCTAAGTACAGGTGTCAATGCATATCATATATCTTGGGCAAAAATCTATGTTTTTTAAGAAAAGTAATTAAATTTTCAACCTCAGAGATTCAATCTTGAAAACTGTGCCTCAGAATTGTATTTTAGAAATGTATTTTAGGAACTTATGCAATTACAATGTTTGTTTTTAAAGATTTTTTTAAATTTATTTATGCATCCAAGAACTGGAATTCAGGCGAGAGACAGAGTAGAGAATAGAACAGGCGGATCTACTGAAATGAAATACACTGCTGAGGGGAGCAGCAGGGAGACAGGAGAGGTCTGCTGAGCCATGTGGTTTAGCTCCCTGGCTGGGGGTCGAACTCATGCTGCAGCAGCTAGTGACAGCTTGATAGCACTGAGATTTGAACTCCTCCACCACCAGGGAGGCCCTATTCAGGCTCTTTGACTGAATGAATAACTCTCCTAATGTATACAGAGGAAATTCATATTACTCTTTGGGCCCTGGGCAAATCAGGGATACTCTAGCAATAGAGGCCCCCAGGAACTAAGGAGGATCAACCAACATCTTTCCAACAAAGGACTCAAGGTCAACCCTGCCCTCATTTTACAGGACTTCAGACTAAAAACATGGATGTGATTTACTTAACAAATATGGGAGGGAAAAGAGGTTGAAATTATGTGCATTTCAAAATAACAAAAATGGAGAAGATGTTAAAAATTTAGATTTTAAAAAAAAGTTAAAATGAAAGTCTGGAAAAGACAGAATGGCCTTGGAGCTTTCTGTAAAGAAATAGGGCATACATCCTTGTCCCCCTCATAGTCTAAGTCTTAGAATTGGTTCCATGAGAGGAAACCAAAGTTCTTAGAGGCACAAGACTTAAAATGAGTGATGACAAAAACAAAATGATTAATTTGCCAGCCACAGCAAACGCTTTATATGAAGAAAAAAATTCCTCTGCACTTAGAAAAAAACACAAAAGCACAAGTACTTTGTTGTTGCTGTTATTCCTGCTGTGGTTTAAATAACTTAACTCTAAATAACTTAGACCATATGGAGAACACATGTTAGGATCCTGTAGATCAAATTATACAGGCTACTCAACTTTGAATTGTCATTAAGTCTATGAGTCATATAGGGGTAATTTCACCAATTATATTATAGCATCACGTTGTAAGAAAAGAACTCAGTAAAAAAGATCTGTGATTTTGATTAAGTATTCCAATTAAATCTCTAGCTATAGATACGAAAATATATTTTCCTTAATCATATAAGGAATTCAAAATTAATGGTCTAAAAAAGAAATTCTCCATTAATCTTAATTTCCCAGTATAATATGTTATTGAACATAAACTAGTTTGAGTTAGCTATTTCTTTCTTTTTTTCCAGGTCCCCTGAAATGAATTATAACTTTTTGCCCCTAGTGCATTTGAGATTAGAAACTTTATATTAAAAACTAGTTTTCAGTTCACATACCAAAAGAAATCATAATCATTCCCTTTTTAGCTTTTTAGTATTTCTTCCACTACTCATCAAATTGCTTTCTTTTGTCCTTTCATTTGTTTTGGAAACTACAAAAAAATCTTAGCAGGGTCTCCCTGGTGGTGCAGGGGTTAAAGACACAGCGCTATCAAGCTATCGCCTGCCACTGTGACATGAGTTTGATCCCAGCCTGGGAGCTGCTGACCCACATGGTACAGCAGACCTCTCCCGTCTCTGAGCTGCTATCCTTAGCAGTATATTTCAGTACATCTGCCTGTTCTGCTCCCCACTGTCTCTGGTGAATCCTCTCACCCCCTGCACCTCTGGCCTACACCCCAGTTCTTGTATGCATAAATAAATAAAAATAAATCTTTAAAAAAAAGAAAGAAAAAAAATCTTAGCAATCTAATATATCTACTGGGCTTCCCCTAGCACCATGACATGGGTCCACCTGAGAAGAATCTGAGGGACCCTCTGGATGCCCCTGGCTCTTCTATTTCTCCCCCACCATGTAACAGAGTGATCTGTTCAAAATGTGTTCAGCATTCATCCCACAATGCACTCATTTCAAAACTCCCCAACGACTTTCCACTATATTTCGGTAACTCTAAAGCGCCTGAATTAAGCTAGCAATGCCTTCAAAATGCAGTGACGATGAGCTCTCCGCCCTCATCTCAGCCAACACTGGCCTTTACCCTGAAGCAGCTCCAAAGCCACCTTTCAGTCCCTGGTACTACGTACACTGTGTTGATCTTCTGAGCATCCTTCTGTCTGAAATGCCTCCCTTCGTCTGGCTGACTCATCATTCAAGGTACTTTTTCAGGGAAGCCAATGCCCTATTTTTTTTTTTTTTAATAAATCCCCAGTGGATTCTATCTGATGTTCCTACTAATAACCTCGACTTAATGAAATCCTTATTCTGGCCCGAGTGACTAAAAAGATACTTTCTACAAAGACAATTGTGTTCAAAATATTTGCAGGTGTGGGGTTGGGCATGAGATGAGACTTTTTTTAGATAACAATAAAGCTAATGCTCACATACAACAGGTTTTTAACTTGTTATACAACAAGACCTCTTTAACCTCTGAAGGTGCAGAAGCATGAATGCAAACAAAAATAACTCAGATGGGGAAAAGTCTGCCAGACACCCGAGTTGGAATGAAAAATGTGGTTAACCACCTAGTATGTGCAGGCTTTTTAGCCTAGTCATTACCCTGAACTACAGCTAACTGGGCTCCAATTATGAACTGGACCTCATGTTGTTTAATCTCTAGAATTGGAAGTGTATCAAGGTTCATCAACCTGAAACCCTGAAAATCAGGTGTAATCTTGGATATATTCTGGGAGGAGAAATAAGAAGAGTTTTCTTTCTCTTCTACGAAATCTGAAGAATGAAGTCCTGAAGCTTTTCCAAGAGCTAAAAGGTTTGTAAAAGGCCCTCTGATGTCTTATCAATGTTTACTTATCTTTTTTAGGTAATGATGGTGGCAGGTGAGAGTAGTTAAATAAACCTCCTATCATTGTTTTAGTGTCTCTTAAATGAGTGTCAAAAGGTCTAGGAATGTAGGTCAATAAACTCTACATTTTTGGTCAGTAATTTAATGAAGACTATGTAAAATATCCTCAGAAAGTAGCAGTAAATTGATTTGTAATTTGTCAAGTGTTTCTAAGTACTGCTTTGAGATCATGTCTTCGAGGAATATATCTAATGAAAAACTTGATGGTGAAATAGCCACATTCATTTGTTTGGCTTTTTCAGAAAAAACTTTGATTTTAGTTCTTCTTTGAAAGCATAATGATAAGTGTAACCTGAATAAAACATTATTGAAAACTGAATTTTCAATAATATCAAGGAAATATTTATTAAAATATGTTTAAAATAATAAAAAATTTTTATTATCATATCTGGTAATGAGAGAGGAATTCTAAGGATATTCTTTTGTGAAGACTTTAAGACACATAACTGTTAAAGTTCTTCTACTACAAAGAGAATAAAAGAGAAATTTTTTTTCTACAAGAAACAAGGGAATCATTTCGAATAGGACTATGATTAGCTATTTTACCTACCATTTCACTCCTCTAGATGCTAACCCACACTGTCACTTCACTATTTCATCTTACAAGAGCTTAAAGTGAGAGAGAGTAAATTGAATATGTGATGTGGGATTGTGTTGACTCAATGAAGGAAGAAGACTTTGGGTTATTTATATAAGGTCATTTGGGGAGAGGTAAAAATGAAAACATTATGTTCAATATTTTATTTGGCTCTCCAGGTGTCTTTCAAAACAATAATGTACATTAATAATAAAGTAATAGATGACATAACATGTAATTTCATTTGGAAATCAACTGTCAAAGTATTTCCTGGTTTGTTACTAAAAAAGAAACACCTATTTTCATCTATCAAATTAAAAGGTAAATGAGCACATACTGACATCAGCCAGGCAGTTTTGTGTACAGGGAATTTAAAAACAAATAAATAAACCACATATCCTGAATTCCAGTGTCCTAACAAGGCCAATCACTTTCCAGTCATTTAATTCCTTCCCATGATAGATGCTTTTATGTCATATAACCACTGCATACACATGTTCTGCCCTATCTCATACAGAACACAATTCATAACCTTCACACATAATTTAAACCTTCAGACAGACACACACACACAAAATGGTTCTGTAACTTAAAAATATATAACTCTGCAGTATTTGTTATGCTAATGAAACTCCATAAAATATTGCCTCTCAGATTCCTGAAACATAAAACGTAGATGTGGAAATGTCTGCCAGGTCTTAGTAGATAAGTGAACCTATTAGGGTGAATATATTAAAGATATGCAAAATAACTAAAAGGGTAAGGCAAATTTTCCCAATTTAAAAAGCTCAGATAGAAATTTTTCAGAAGAGGAAATGCTGCCTTCCAGAAGAATTGGCCCCAAAGGAAAGATAAAACTGATTCCAAATTATTCACTGATTAATATACATGAAACCTCAAATTATCCCCTCCAAGCCTGAGAAATCAGGAAAGAACCTAATTTACAGGAAAGAACATAATTTAAGGGCCTAATTTCTGACCAAGAAAGACATCACATGGACTAGGAACTAAAGATATAAAATAACATGTGTAAAAGCACCTAGTTCCCCAGTTGTGAAGCTGCTCAGAAAGCACATTCCCTTTTAGAATGCTGAAACTCTCAAGACCAGCTTTTTAGTAGTATTCTGTCATTTTATTTTATTTTTTTAAAGATTTATTTATTTATGCATACAAGAACTGGGGTATAGGCCAGAGTTTTGGGGGGGTGAGAGAATTCACCAGAGACAGAGTGGGGAGCAGAACAGGCAGATCTACTGAAATACACTGCTGAGGGGAGCAGTGGGCAAGTCAGGAGAGGTCTGCTGTGCCATGTGGGTTGCTCCCTGGCCCGGGGATTGAACTCATGCTACAGAGGCTGTGGATAGCTTCATAGGTTGTGTCTTAACCCCTTGCGCCACCAGGGAAGCTCCTATTCTGTTATTTTAAATAATTATTTTCTTAACTTTTATATTTGTATATTACAAATAAACAAATTTCAATACTTACTATCTTAATATGGACAAGTTATTCATTTTCTTCTGACCTGTTTTTTTTTTTTTTAAGTTTTTTTTTATAGAGGCATGTTTTATTTATTTATTTGTTTGTTTGTTTGCTTTGTTTATACAAGCACTGGGTACAGTCAGAAGAGCAGGAGGGCGAGAGAACTCACCAGAGCCAGAGTGGGGAGCAGAGCAGGTAGAAGGACCGAAGTACACTGCTGAGGGGAGCAGCGGGCGGCAGGAGAGGCCTGCGCGCCACGTGGGACCCTCCTCCGGTGGCCGGGGAGCAGCCGGGGACCGAACCAGCGCCGCAGAGGCCGGGGGCAGCCTCGCAACCCAGCGCCCAACCGCTGTGCCACCGGGGAGGCCCTGACCTGTTTTTTTTAATCACGAGGAAGACAAGGATCATAATTCAGAGCTAGTTCCTACTACTGTTGAGAGGTTTAAAAGCTGCAGTGTACAATGTACATAAACACCGTGACCAACCCATAGAAAAGGATCAGCTAATGGTGGTTTAATCAGTATCCATGCTCTAAAATATCTTAGTATTTCTGTGCCTTGTGGTTTAAATTCAGTCTCCACAGCAGTTTTGGTTTTTAAATTCTTTATTACTTCTATAACATGCAAAACAATAGAAAAATAAAATTCCCCTTTAGAACTATTTCTTCACGCCACTATTGTCCCAATAAAAGACCATTAGCCATTTCATCCACAGTTGACACAAAAGGACCTGTAAGGATCATTCAAATGCTAGAAGACTCAAACGCCTTTTCTCTTCCCATCCATTGTGAGCAGCAAGGAAAGCTTTGATTTTATTTTTCTGTGAAGTGAAATTACTTCTAAGACCTGGAATATATGAAGGCCCCAGAAAAACATAATAGCAATCAATAAACCATGCAGCCAACAGCTCCACCAATACTAACAGCCACTGCATTCACTCATGCAAACTGGTCAGCATGTAAACTGGCAAAGCAACAGCTGACCAGAAGCTTCAATTTATTTAAAAGGAGGAAGTACTAGTGAAAGGCCAAAGGTGCTCAGGATTCCTGTCTGTCTCTATACCTACAAATGACGCAAAACAGTAAAACCACAGATTATTTAACCGAAGAGAAGGGAGCAATGTACCTTTTTAACTTGTTTGCAAACTTTCCAACCTAAACCCCAGGACTGGTTTTTTTTTTTTTTTTTTTTTTTTTAAGATTTATTTATTTATGCATACAAGAACGGGGGGGGGGGGGGGGGTGGTACAAGCCAGAGGTATGGGGGATGAAAGGATTCACCAGAGACAGAATGGGGAACAGAACAGGCAGACTGACTGAAATACATTGCTGAGGGGAGCATCAGGCAAGTCAGGAGAGGTCTGCTGCGCCATGTGGGTAGCTCCCTGGCTAGGGATCGAACTTGTGCTTCAGTGGCTGTGGATAGCGTCATAGGTTGAGTCTTAACCCCTGCCACCACCTGGGAGGCACCCCAGGACTGTTTTCAGAGTTGTGACACAGGATCTGGTCACAGTTGTTGCCTTTGGCTGTTTTCATGTCTTCTCAACAGTATTTTTATCATCATGGATGCTAAATATTATCCACATTAAACATGAACATGTCTCAAATTTGAAGGGATTTAAAAGAAAATGAAAGTGGCTATATAGCACATGAGCCAGAAAACAGATGAAGCAGTCCCCACTCAAAAGCATTATACTAATTACATGATATAGACATACTAGTCCTATAACCACATAGGATTAGGTGTGCATTCCATGTATGCAGAAACTGAAAAGTTACAAACAAAAAATGTTTCAGGGCCTCCCTGGTGGCGCAAGGGGTTAAGATTCAATCTATGAAGCTATCCACAGCCACTGCAGGCATGAGTTCAATGCCCTGCCAGGGGGCTACCCACATGGCACAGCAGACCTTTCCTCTCTCACCCGCTGCTCCCCGCAGCAGTGTATTTCAGTCACTCTGCCTGATCTGTTCCCCACTCTACCTCTGGTGAATCCTCTAACCCCACACACCTCTGGCCTGTACCCCTGTTCTTGTATGCATAAATAAATAAAATCTTTTTTAAAAAATGTTTCAGCTATATATAACTTTTTTTTCCAAGTTGTAACTAGCATTTTAGGCCCATATTTCCTCCCCCAAAAGACCTGTGCACTGTCAAGTCCTCATTGTTGCCATACATATTTATTATTTACTTATTTATTTATTGAGGTAACATTGGAGACAGGCCATTTTCATGTTTCCACACTTTGTAATTTCTTCAAACTTTCTGGCAGTTTCCTTTTATGCACATTCACCTCAGCTCAAAATATACACACTCTGACTTTAATTTTTTTGTTCTCCAAACAATTATAAGAGAGAACATAAGCTTTTAGAAAAGTCTGTTGTTTCTGTTTTATGAAAACAAAAATTACATTAATTTTAATAGAAAAAAGGAGGGAAATGGGGCATTTTAAAAGGAGGAAAATGGGGCATTTTAACGGGGCGTCTTCTTATTTAAACATCTGGTAACATCATGATGTTAAGAAATATTCAGTGAAATTATTCTTTTTTCTCTCTACTTCTTTCTCACTGTTATATTATTTACTTAAAAAATTTGCATACCTTCATATTTTTATTCTCTACAATCTGGAGATGTTTTATTTGGAACTTTGCTGTAAGCTTAATATATGACTGTGTTCTTATTAAAATTGCCACTGTGTATGGTATGAACCTATTCTCTTTAAACAGATACAGTGTAGTAAAGCAAAGTTACCTCAATTAAAAATAGATAAAAAATAAGATCTAATAATTGCCACTGTTTTTGGTTATAAATAAATCAACTGTCCCGAGCTGCTCTGATATGCAAATGAGGTTAAATAGATTCTGTTCTCTCTTTCCTTTCAAGCCACTTGGCCCAGGCTTATCCCAGATCCTAGATTCTGGCTTTTCTTCTTCCTCCTTCTTTATACCCCTAAGTGACAGCCCTATGTAAAACTGTCAAATAAATTACTCGTTTTTCCAAATAAGTAGGGCAAGTATGAATAGCACAAAACCATTCAGTACAAACTAGCCATTTGTTTCTCATTCTGTTCTAACACTGCTTCTACAATACTTTTCTAGAGGGGGTGAAAGGATGGAGTGGGGGGGAGGTGTGGCAACAATGAATCCAGGGGATTAGCTTGCTTTCTTCTATGCTCATTTTTCAATAGCCCTCCTGATGCTTTCTTGATAAATCTTCTCTATTGTATGTCTCTATGTACCTTTAAGAATCTGCATTTAAAAAAAGAATCTGTGTTTTACAAATCCACTTTGTGTTCAGAGACTAAAAGTTAAAAGGAGTTTGTTTTTTTTTTTTTTTTTTTTGTGACACGATTAGCAACTTTCTCGTTATAATAAGAATAGGAATGGAATTTAGTCAGGGTTCAAATTTACATCTCCTTTCACTTGTGATCCACTCTTTAAAGAAGAAAAGAACTAGCAGGAGATAAGTCTGGAAAAGCATCTTTTTTTCTCCCAGTGAACATCTAATAGTTACTTCTAAAGCTGTAAGATTTCAATCAAGCCTTTCAGCACACATGTGCCAATACAGCTCTTGTGAGTAATGACAATATTATGCCAAGTTGCCATAATTCCTTGAAATAAGGAACAGCATTGGTGGGATCCAGAAAATGGAAAGAATGCCATTTAAGAAATGCAATCATTTTTCCTTAGTTTCTGATCCATTGTTTCTTCCACCTCATTGGAAGAAGGAAGTAACTACTGAAAGGAACAAATGAAATGTTTTATTTGGGATATTTGTTGATTTTTTTTTTCTTTTAAGGATATTCCTTTGGAAATACCCTAATCAATGTGCAACTTATAGGTTTCAGATGCTTATACTATTTGTTTGTCTGCAGACAAACAAATCTGCAACATGGTGCAAGGGCAGCTGGCTGACCACATCCTGTAGATCCAAGATGCCACAGAGTCAGCAAACAACAAGCTAAACTTGCTGCAAGTGAACCAGGAACTGGGCCATGCAAACAGTGAACAACGTATCAACCAACCAACTAATCAACAAAGCACTAAAGCAAGTACCTTACATTGGTGCCCTTTTTTGATGTCATACCTAATGGGCTCAAATATGTCCAAGTAGGGACAATACAAGCTTTGTTCTTCTGCTCCACCAGGCAGACTACTCCTTTAGTCTTGCCTTCTGCACTGAGGCAGAGTATCCTAATAAATTCTTTTCCTTAACTTTATATCATCTTTGGTGAATTCTTTCAACTCCCTCGCCACAGGCCACCATTGTTTCCCACCATATTATAACAAAAAAATTGGTAACTACACAAAGATGCGCTGATCAGTGGTGTATGTGTAGGTGCAGGGAGCTAGGAAAGGGGAGTCTTCATGTTTTGTTTGCCAATTTCCATGGTGTAAATACTCCTACCATGCCTTTCAAACTACCAACACAAACTTAGCTGAGCAGAGAGGTAAGAAAAGATGTGAAAATCACTTCTTACAAGGGATAAGCAACTTCCAGCCTGCCACAAAGACAATAAAAGTTCTCCAGATAGGCATTGCTCAAACTAAGGTACATTTATACAATATTATGTCCTGCTATTCAGAATGTAACAGGGTGGTCCCCCAGGGTTTGGGCTGCCCCTCTCCCTGTCCTATAACAAGAACACATTCACAACATCTTGACAAGCTAGGTATATTATTATCATCACTTTAGAAGTGAGGACACACAGCACCAACTAGTGGGTGGTAGAGTCAAATCTTAAGACACTCAGACTTCAAAGCTCTTAATAAAGTTCATTCTATATGTGCTATATAAATACATAGGAGGTAAAAGTCTGCAATATTATATTTGCCAATTGTTTACATTGGCATGTGAAAAAACAGATTACACTTAAGTTCATATTCTAAATCAACATTTCTGTAATAGTAGAATATTTACTAAATTAAATAGCATGTGCTATTTATTTATGTCATCAGAAAAAAAAGAGATGAACTTTTTAAAATATAATACACCCTTGTTTCTTACCAGACAGGAAAAATAGAAACATTTACTTATAAATGAAATTAGCATGATAAAACACCAGTACTTGACTCTATTAGAAAAGCAGGTACCAATAAATATAAAAATAAAAATATTCAGCATGTACAAACACACCAATATGACCAAGACAAATATTCAATATTGTTGAAGACAAGACAGTAGACCTTAAATGAAGTCACTTACGCTAAGCTCCACATCACCAACCTGACAGTTTCAACTCCCAGAAATGGAATCTTAAAAAAGTCAACCAGGAATTACCTGGTTAGCATTAATCAGGTAATCTGTCTGATAGATTCTTTCCATCCTCTTTTAGGAAAGTAAATTTGCAATAACCAATCTGCTTTTCTTGCCAGCATGTCTTCTTGTGTCTACCCTCTTTTACCTATAAAATATCTTGCCTTATATAGCTCTTTGGGGCTCAGTCTGACTGATTGATGAATAAAGTCCATAAAGATCTTTAAAATGTACTTGGCTAACTTTGTTTTTTACAATATAGTACTGAAAGAGTTCATATCTGTAGTAAAAGCCTTGCTTTCAGTTTTGACATTATATATGAAAAGTGACAGAAATGGCAAAGGACAAAATATACAGATCATGTCATATAAAGTTTTCTTGAAGAAACTATGCTAGAGAAGAGAAGGTTCAGGGAGAGCAAAAAAATTGTCTCTAAATATTGAAAGATATTCTTCAAGGGGTCTTCCTGGTGGCGCAAGGGGTTAAGACCCAACCGATGAAGCTATCACAAGCCCCTGCAGCACGAGTTGGCCAGGGAGATACCCACATGGCACAGCAGACTTCTCCTGACTTACCTGCTGCCCCCCTCAGGAGTGTGTTTCAGTCAATCCACCTGTTATGCTCCCCACTCTGTCTCTGGTGAATCCTCTCACCCTCCTAAAACTCTGGCCTGTACCCCAGCTTTTGTATGCATAAATAAATCTTAAAAAAAAAAAAGAAAAAAGAGCTTAATAATTCTAAAGTAACTACCAGCTTTAAAATTCTAGGAGAGGGCCTCCCCGGTGGCGCAGCGGTTGAGCGCTGGGTTGCGAAGCTCCCCGCGACCTCCATGGCGGTGGTTCAATCCCCGGCTGCTCCCGGCCACCGGAGGAGGGTCCCACATGGCGCGCAGACCTCTCCTGCCGCCCGCTGCTCCCCTCAGCAGTGTACTTCGGTCCTTCTGCCTGCTCTGCTCCCCGCTCTGGCTCTGGTGAATTCTCTCACCCTCCCGCACTTCTGACTGTACCCAGTGCATGTATAAACAAACAAACAAACAAACAAACAAACAAATAAATAAATAAATAAAAATTCTAGGAGAGGGGCCTCCCCTGTGGCGCAGCAGTTGAGCGCTGGGTTGCGAAGCTGCCCGCAGCCTCTGCGGCGCCAGTTCGATCCCCGGCTGCTCGCCGGCCACCGGAGGAGGGTCCCACATGGCGGACAGACCTCTCCTGCCGCCAGCTGCTCCCCTCAGCAGTGTACTTCGGTCCTTCTGCCTGCTCTGCTCCCCGCTCTGGCTCTGGTGAATTCTCTCACCCTCCCACACTTCTGACTGTACCCAGTGCATGTATAAACAAAAAACAAACAAACAAACAAACAAATAAATAAAACATGCCTCCATAAAAAAATAAATAAATAAATAAAATTCTAGGAGAAGTTGTGACTTCTCCTTAGAAGGTCTCATTAGACCCATCAAGAAGTTTCAATGGGAATAGGTCCACCATCACCCACCACTCACACAATCACTCATTTCCCCATCAAACCATGAAGATTGTATATTGACTGGCAGAATAGTATGGTTTATTGGATCCTAAAAATATCTAATTTAGGAAATACCACACTCCCCACCAAAAGCATTTTATAGAATGTCAGACCAACTACTCAGCTTGTATTAAATAGAACATGCAAAGACTTCACTAAGCATCTTACCTCAACCCCAGAATGAACCCAGAATCCATCCATCCTAAGGAATTGAAGCTTACATTATATCCTGAATTAAAGGAATTTATTCAAAATCAAAGCAGTCTAGATGACATAAAAACCACACTCCAATTCATAACTCTCTTACAATAACACTTTATAGAAAGTAGACTGCTCATTTTTAAAATGTTACTCAGACACTAGAAATTGCAGTAGTAAAAGTGAAATAGATTTATTGTTGACTAGTTCTTTTTTTAATTTTTAACTCAAAGTACACTAATCAATGCCTATGCCTAATTTGACATTCTGCATTTCAAGAAAACAGATGAAAAAAAAAGACTATCTCCATAAACCCTGGGCAATATTTCAATTACTAGACTTTTCTCTACAGCTTAAAAACATTGGGTAGAGGTTCAGATATTTAGTGGGTGTTAAGATCCTTTCCCATAAATAATTGGATTTAGGCTGATTATTTTTCTGTCCTCCATTTTTAAAAATATATATTTTTTTCTGCCCAAACTATTTCTTTGCAGGCAACACATGTATGTGTTTTACTCTGTGAAGTAAATTAGATGAAGGTCATTGTTGACTTGACAAGAGCAATTTAGTGGGATGATGATTCTGGAAGGCTCTTTAGAATGTGTTCACTTACCCTTCATTGGCTCAGAATAATCTGGTGCAGTTGCATGAGGTGAAAGGGGATATCATTTCACAATTTTCTCTTTTATATTTAAATTTTATCACAATAGAAAAGTCACCCCCCACCAAAAAAAAAAAAAAAAGGAAAAAAAATGGATTCAAGAGAAGTTGGAGGCAATTTTTTAAAAAATATATAGACAAGGGCTTTCCTGGTGGCACAAGGGGTTAAGCATCACACTGTGAAGCAATCCACAGCCTCTGCAGCACAAGTTCAATCCCAGACCGGCCAGGGAGCAACCCACATGGCGCCCAGACCTCTCCTGTCTCACCCGCTGCTCCCCTTAGCAGTGGACTTCGGTCAATCTTCCTGTTCTGTTCCCCGCTCTGTCTCTGGTGAATCCTCTCACCCCACCCCAACACCCTGCATCTCTGGCCTGTACCTCAGCTCTTGTATGCATAAAACAAATAAATCTTTAAGATATATATATATAGGCCACACTTTCAACACATTTGTTGTAAAGAAAAAAAGAAATAGGATGGCAGGTGGAGGGTGAGAGTTCCTCGATTCTTTTTTAAGAAGAGAGAAAACACAGAACCTGCAAAGTACTGAGGAAAGAGAAAAGTCACAGATGCTGGAGAGATTGAAGGCCAATTGCTGGGGGCATGAATTTAAGTGGCTGAGGATTTATTGGCAGTTAGAATGTCAGGAAGGAAGACAGGAAGATTCAGGTGAAGATGACAGGCTTATAGGCTCTAAAGAGAATGGATTTAACTCAGCAGATTATTAGAAATCTTCAAAGAATTTTAAGCAGGAGACTGGCTCTTTAGATTTGTTTCAGATAACAAACATTTGTCCAAGATGGGATTTAATTTAAAATGTGAATTGACCTCTACTGTTCAGTATTTGCTCCTTCTTATAATGCCACCAAAATCTGTGATATTCAAGTGAAATCTTTTAGATGGCATTGTATATTTTTTGGACATCTTTTCAGTGTTAAAAAATAAAGGGTATCCATTTTTTCATTTGTTTGTTTGTTTGTTTTGTTTATATATGCACTGGGTACAGTCAGAAGTGCAGAAGGGTGAGAGAATTCACCACAGCCAGAGCGGGGAGCAGAAAAAAAAATAAAAATAAAAAAAATAAAGGGTATCTCTGAAAAGAACATCAACACTCATTATGCCACTAATATACAACGACCAATATCAGAAAGTATAATCTTTTTTCTTTGTAATTTAATGGAGAAAAAAACAGTATTTCATCACTGCTTTAAGCTGCATTTATATAACTTCCAATGAAGATAAACATTTCCAGATGAAGGTTTCTTTGCATTTTAGCATACTTTAATGGGGTTGATGGTGAAGTTATTGGACAAGATTGTTTTAATAACTTTAAGAATGAATTCTCTTCAAGAGCCTCCTTGGTGGCGCAAGGGGTTGAGATGCAACCCGTGGAGCTGTCCGCAGCCTCTGCAGCATGAGTGCGAGAGTTCGATTCCCCACTGGCCAGGGAGCTACCCACATGGCGCAGCAGACCTCTCCTGACTTCGCCGCTGCTCCCCTCAGCAGTATACTTTGGTAGGTCTGCCTTTTCTGTTCCCTGCTATGTCTCTGGTGAATCCTTTCACCCCCCCCCCCCATGCTTCTGGCCTGTACCCTAGCTCTTGTGTGCATAAACAAATCTTAAAAAAAAATTCTCCTCAAGAAAACCAAGAAACAATGTTTCTTGACTATTTCTACTCTCAGCCCAAAACTTCCTTCTCTAATGACACTAAGCTTTTAAATGCATGTGAAATATTTAGTTTTAACAATGTAGGCATAGAGGAGAAAGCACTTGAAACAAAGTCATCACAAAAAGAAACACATCTTCCCCTTCTAATAATGTTGTCCACCCCATGGGGAGACTATTCCTTGTGTCCCATTACAAATGATCTCAATGCATACTTTCTGTTGGTAGTCTCAGATTTTTATGTTTCCCAGATGTAACAATCACTTGCAAGCTTTAATTTCTGAGGGAAAGAACACATAGACATTCAGCAAGAAGAGAAACTAAGAAATCTGGGCCTATTTTGGGTTTTTTGAAATTTAGAGACAGCTTTGGTGTAAGTCCTCAAAGATATTGAAATCACTGGTTTCTATTAAATAGCTGTCTAAATGTCTTACAAGTGTTGGAAGTAAAAGGGAAGTATGTATAATATTTGTTGCTGTAATGCAAGGGTGGGTAAACTTTTTCCATAAAGGGCCAGATGATAAATTTTTAATTTTTTTTAAAATTATGTTTATTGAAGTCATGATTTATGACAGTTTATATTTCAGGGATATAGGTTCACAGTTCTACAAATATGTTCTCACACTGTGCCCACCACCACAGATAGTAAATATTTTAAGCTTTGTGGGTTGTATATTTTATTTTTTTTTTTAATTTTTTTAAAGATTTATTTATGCACACAAGAGCTGAGGTACAGGACAGAGATGCAGGGGGTAAGAGGATTCACCAGAGACAGCGTGGGGAACAGAACAGGCAGACTGACTGAAATGTACTGCTGAGGGACAGCTGGGATTTCTACTCACCAATAAAAGGCAAACTTTGCAAAAACTTGGATGGATTTTTTTAAAGAAAAAACCTTAAAGGGCCTCCCCGGTGGCGGCAGCGGTTGAACACTGGGTTGCGAAGCTGCCCGCGGCCTCTGCAGCACAGGTTTGATCCCCGGCCGCGGGGCGAGGGTCCCACGTGGCGCGCAGACCTCTCCTGCCGCCCGCTGCTCCCCTCAGCAGTGTACTTCGGTCCTTCTGCCTGCTCTGCTCCCCGCTCCGGCTCTGGTGAATTCTCTCGCCCTCCCGCGCTTCTGACTGTACCCAGTGCTTGCTAAATAAATAAATCTTAAAAAAAAAAAGATCCTAACTCAACTTTTAAAAAAAAGAAAAATGATGTAAAAATATATAAAAATTAAAAAATAAAAATAAAAAATAGGCAAAAAAAAAACAAACATGCTTGTCTATGCATCCAAATGCTTGTCTTTCATTACATTAATGTATCTAATTGGGGGCCTCCCGGGTGGCACAGCCGGTTGATTGCAGCACTGTGAAGCTATCTGCAGCCTGTACAGTGCTGGTCTGCAGTGCGGTTTCAATTCCCCTGCCGGCCAGGGAGCAACCCACCTGGCATGGCAGACCTCTCCTGTCTCTCCCGCTGCTCCCCTCAGCAGTGTATTTCAGTCAGTCTGCCTGTTCTGCTCCCCACTCTGTCTCTGGTGAATCCTCTCACCCTCCCGTGCCTCTAGCCTGTACCCCAGCTATTGTATAAATAAAAAATAAATCTTAAAAAAAAGTAAAATTTTATAATCAGAAAGAACCTCCCTCTTCTATACCCACACGGAAACCAAGATTCGAAACAGAAGCCCAACATGGAAGAAGCCCCAGAATAACCCAATTTGGAAAGGATTTCATTAACAAAATGGGGAGAAATGGTCCCAGAGAGGCCCTAGGCATAGAGGTCTCCTCCAAAGCCAAGGACCGGCCCAGTCTGGGAAAGCCCCGGGGAGGGTTGGGGGATGGGGTTACTCTCCGACCTGCAGGGGACACCACCAGCTTCACCACCAAGACCACTCTGCTCTGGGCCTCCCCGGTGGCGCAGCGGTTGGGCGCTGGGTTGCGAAGCTGCCCGCAGCCTCTGCAGCGCCGGTTCAATCCCCCACTGCCTGCGAGGGTCCCACATAGCACGCAAACCTCTCCTGCCGCCCGCTGCTCCCCTCAGCAGTGTACTTCGTTCCTTCTGCCTGCTCTGCTCCCCGCTCTGGCTCTGGTGAATTCTCTCACCCTCCCGTACTTCTGACTGTACCCAGTGCTTGTATGAATAAATAAAACGTTTTAAAAAAATAAATAAAATCCAAAGAATCAGTAGCTACAAAGCATACTCGAATAGATTAAGTTTAAAAAAAAAAAAAAAAAAAAACCACTCTGCTCTGCCCAAGCTACCTTCCTGTGTACCCTCCTCACCGTATGTAAGTTTTTACAAAGCAAACCCGCAGTTTAAAGAGCCTTGACCACTGCTATGCTGACCTGGCACATTAATGGGTGCAAAGCAAGAAGGTTTGAAGCATTTTAAGTAATTTTATTTATTTTTCTTCATTTTAAACATTTTGTTACTTTTTATTTTAGTTAATTTTGGCAAAAAACAAACAAACAAAAAAACCCAAAACACTAAAACTTGTAAGCACGATTAAGACCTTATAGTGAAAACAATGTTTCTGCACAGCATGGGATAGACTACAGCTACAATCTTTTTTACCTTTTCCCTCTGCCTTCCCCTCCTACAACTCAGGCACAGAGCGTGTAGCACAAAGTCCTGTCAATGCTCCTTCTTTCTCATCTTCAGGAGGCAGAGTTCCCAGTCAGTCAGTCCAAAGACTCCCGGAGGGTGCGGGGTGCCTCCCCGCGCACCCATTGTCATTGGCCTCAGGCTGAGCTGTAGGTCCCCGGGCTACAGGGCATTGGTGAGAGGCCACGAGCTTATGAGTCCTCTCCATCAAATCGGTGCTGTTGCGCCAGGGTACACTCCCCTCCTTGCCAGGGGTCCAGGTTGTATATGTACAAGCAGCCGTCGGAAGTACCCACCAGGACCCGCGGAATATCTTGAATTGTGACCAGTGAGCAGATGTTTCTGCGGCCACAGACCGGCAAGTAGACTGTGGCAAAGGCTCTGGCCTGGCTGAGCACGTCTGCTACCAGCGAGGGCAAATAGCTGGCGGAAGCCAGGAGCATGCTCCCCAAGTACCCGGTCCAGGTGGTGGGGGCCTCGGGAGCCTTATCATGCTCCATCTGGAGTTTGAAAATGTGCACAGTCTCGGTGTTGCTGGAGGTGCAGAGGAACATGCCGTCGCTGCTGAAGGCCATCGAGTAGATGTCAACACACCGCTTAATTCCTCTCCGGAACTGAAAGAGATTTTGTCCCTCTGGGATGGAAAATACCCTAATGATAGTCCCCTTCTCAGAAGCAGTAGCGAGCATGGTTCCACGAGCGTCGAAGGCCAGTGCTGCTAAACTGCTCTGATGAGCCAGGATCCTGCTGGCACCTCTCAAGTTATAAGCGTCGAAGATGTGCACCTCCCCGGTGGTACTGCCTGGGAACGCCAAGTAATCGTTTTCTGACAGTACACACAGGCCTGCAGGGTTTGGGGGGGTCTCCCTGATAACATGCAGTATCTCCTGGTTCCGAATGTTGTAAATGTAGACAGTCTCTTGCAGGCACACTACTAACCTGTGCCGGTTCATCTTCACAGCCAGGATTCTATTGCAATAGAAGTAGTTACAGATCTCCGTGGCCTTTTTAAGGCAGAAAACTCTCACCTTCCCAGGAGCCCTGAGGCTGACGATGGCCACTATGTTCCTAGAGAAGGAAGTTTCCACGATGCTCACATCTTCAATAGCATTGTATTCATAGAGTTGCTCCAACTTATCCACATTAGAAAGGCCAAAAATTTTATAACCAGACTTATTACCAACAAGTAGGGTCCCGCCCTTAGAGAGATGGCCGACATCAGCTGTCCCAGATGCATCTTTCAAGTCCCCTTCTTCCTGGTGGAATGCAGCGAAGAGCAACTGGCTGGCGCGGGGCTCACAGCTCGCTCTCTCCGAGTTCATGGTGGGCACGCGGGGCGGACGCGCAGGCAGGAAAGCGGACGGGGGGATCTGCTGGGCTGGGTGCTTCACCCGGAGGTTCGGAGGTTCGGTGCTCTCAAGATCCGCGGTATCCCGGGGCCTGCCTTGCAGTACTCCAGTGACTCTCAGGGATCAACTGTTTGCCTTATCCGATCCGCCTTCATTTATGCTCTGGCCGCGCCC
The DNA here is from genome assembly GCF_014898055.3 of Talpa occidentalis. Lineage (NCBI taxonomy): Eukaryota > Metazoa > Chordata > Mammalia > Eulipotyphla > Talpidae > Talpa > Talpa occidentalis. The sequence goes on along the minus strand of NW_023605194.1, from coordinate 98,306,225 downwards.
TAAGTGCCTGCGCATCCCCGCCCCCTCCAGGTGGCGACTTTAAATCATTTTTATTGTACAATCAATGCTATCATTTGGTAGAGAAAATTTCAAAGAACCTATAAAAAAAGGAGAAAAATCTGTACTCATATCATCTAAAGATCTTGCCATCTAAAAACGTCTGTGCTGAGGGGCCTCCCTGGTGGCACAAGGGGTTAAGTCAAGTTACTATGAAGCTATCTGCAGCCACTGCAGCAGGAGTTGGATCCCTGGCCAGGGAGCTAACCCACATGGCACCGCAGACCTCTCCTGTCTCGCCTGCTGCTCCCCTCAGCAGTGTATTTCAGTAGACCTGCCTGTTTTGCTCCCCACTCTGTCTCTGGTGAATCCTTTCAAACCCCACACTTCTGGCCTACACCCCAGCTCCTGTATGCATAAATAAATTAAACCTTAAAAAAAAAGTCTGTGCTCATACTATCTAAAAATTAACATTAAAGTCTTGGTATATATAATTCCAAATATATACATATTGTGTTGTGTGTGTGTGTATAATATATATTATATATAACCATGTGCCATATATATGCTTTCTTAACAACATGGGATTATAAGCTACAGAATGTTCCTTTCCCCATTTGCCATGTTTTATAAACATATTTTCTTCTGTGCATGGCAGCATTATTTACAATAACCAAGACTTGGAAACAACCTTATGTGTCCATTGATGGATGAACAAAAAAAGACACGGTATATCAAAATGGGACATTATTCAGTCATAATAAAATAAAATCACGCCATTTTTGACACTGTGGTTGGAACCCTGGGGATATAATGCTCTGAACTACCAGAGAAAGACAAACATCTTATGATCTCACTTATGGCAGAATCTTAAGAAAAACAAGAAATAAGATCACAGATACAGAGAACGGATTGCTGATTGCCAGGGGCAGGGCCAGTGGGTGGGCTAAATAAGTCAAGGGTGTCAAAAGGTACAAACTTCCAGTTATAAAATCTCAAGTCATGGGAAGTAATGTACAGTACAGTGACTTATTAACAGTAGTATAGTGTATATTTAAAGTTGCTAAGACAGTTAATCTTTAAAGTTCTAATTGTCCATGTATATAATAGATGATAAGTAGAATTACTGTGGTGGTCATTTTGTAATGTATACAAATATCAAATCATTATTTTGTATACCTGTAAGTAATGTACTGTTGTATGTCAATTGTTCTTCAATTTAGAAAGACCTGGTATGCCTAAAAGTGGTTTCAACTGCCTCAAAGTGTAATCTTAAACCAATCAATCGCCCTGGTAAACTCCCTCTTCCCTAAAGGGAAGGTGGCTTTGCCTTAAATGATCTTTCTTTTCTTTTGCTAATAACCTTCTCTTACCCTTTTTCTAACTAAAAACATTAGGATCTATTAGGGAAAAAAACCTTTATTTTACTGAATTTATTAATCAAATGAATTCCTGTTATCTATTTCCAAAACTATCAGCAAGAAAAGTAGCTTAAGATTTAAATAGATGTTAATAGGATAAAAAAAGTTTAGGTAAACTCATCAGTGATCATTGGTTTTATGTACATAAAAATAGTTTCAAAAAAATTTTCAGTAATTTATTCCTTTAAGGTTTTTGATAAGTTAAATGATGGAAATTCACTGATTCTCTAGATCATTTTATTAAAACACTAAATACCAAGCTTGGGTTTACTTTTGAAGAAACTAAAGAAGTTTGGGTCTGTTCAGAAATGTCTTGGGCTACCTGAAAAACTATTATTCGGAGGCACATGTTCTAGAAATTACGAAATTGTGTAGGCCTGCCAATCTAAAGAATGTTGACCTAACAACAGTTCACATTACCTTTTAGTTTTCCATTAGATATTAACATATAAGATTCAGGAAATACTTTATGTATGTCATTGGAGCTACTAGAAATAGCATAATAAGTGAAGCATCCCTGTATGCAAATAAGTAAAATGTGTGTTTTCAACAAGAGAATAAAAAAGGAAAGTTATAGAAGACTTGGGGGAAAAGGACTCTCAGAAAAGAAAACTATGCGTAATCAAACTGGGTAAGATTTAACAAATGAGAGATTTTAAATTAATAACCTTTAATTTTAATAGTGTATTTGCATAAAACTAAAACTCATCTTCTTTCATTTGCTAAATCAACAAGATCACTTGCTCTTGATAAGATATTGTGAAAGGCTTTCCCTTACCTTATAAGTAGCCTACCCAGAAAGCAAGGATTTGTGTGTTATCAAAATAATATAATGTATTTCGTGTCATTTTTTAAAGAGCTAAGTTTTGTTTGCAACTATGTAAACTTTTATATTTGCTTCTGAAATCTTTCATTGCTACTTCCATTAAATGGGTAAGTATTGATTCATAATGATCTGTGGTATCTTTCTGCTGATGTCCAAAACCTTTTGGTATTTTTTACCAACTTCCTCAAATCAAATTCGAAATGAAGTATTTGACTTTACACTCTTGATAACAGAATTACCAGGAACATCTCAAAAGATGTAGTCACTCTCTTTATGAAAAGAGGGATATTAAAATTATTTGGCCTACTAAATTATGTAGAGAGCATTGTCAAGTATTAACACTAAGTCTCCTTATGTTCTATTTGTGTAGATACGGCTATATCTGTTCTAGAAATTACATGAAAACCCTACAAGTCTGACATGTCTTGGTACAATGTTACTACAAGGAATTCTAATTATGATGTTCAAAGTTTTCTATTGCATTTAATGAACTCTCATCAGATATTTAAACTTGGCCATTCTTAAGTTTTTTGTCATTTGTGATTATTGTTTTAGCAAGTGTTCCCCTGAAAATGCTTTATCTTCGAGCAGGTTCTGGAAAGACTTTTGCAAGGACTCTGGAATACAGATCTCTGGTGACTTTTAAGATCATTAAACTGAACTGGGTTTAGGAAGACATTTTTCTCATATGCTAGCTATGACTTACAGCCATTGATAAAGTATACCTTTATAAACAAAGATGAAATATTTACTTTTTCTCGCTACTTAACCCATGCAAAATTTTGAGAATTTAGTAATTTTACTATAAATGGCAATAAATCTCCGAGCTTTCTGTATAATATTACAGGTAAAATCTAGTGACCAAGAGCAAGCAGGTTTAAGAGTCTATATAGCTAGTCCTGCAATAGTTACACAAATAACAAGACAAGTTTATTGAAACTAGACTTCTTTTACCAACAAGTTAATTGTACCATGATTTTCTTAAATAGAAATCAGGATAATTGTAGAGAGAAAAATTATATTTTTACCTTTGTAGCTGTTAGAACCCAGTTGTGTGTCTTTGGGGTTAGTTATGTGACTATAAACTGAACTTGATCCTCACTCTAATTTCCTCAATTATGTGGCTATGACTCTCCAAACTAATGTTTCCAGTTTAGGAATCACTGAAAATAAAAGCTCACATTGAATCTTCTTGGAAGGAGTTATACCACGTCCTCCTCACTACCCAGAGAGCAGCCAAGCTTCAGAAACTCAAACTGTAGGTATATATCTCACAGCTAAAGAGGGCTCCACCCAACATCTGGCCCTGTACATATGTTGAAGATGGTAGTAAATGAGAAGTAGCTGACATCAACGAAGACTGCTTCTGCCCAAGACACTAGGTCAACACTTCATTCTTCAACTCCCTTCCTTTTCTTTTTCTTTAGTATCCCCCCAAGCTATTGCTAAAGAGATAAATAAATTCTCAGACTTGGGTTTGCCACTAAGCTGATTTTGCCGCTCTGCCAATCACATACTCCTCCCTGATTGCCAGTGTTCCAGTTTCTGTGGAACAAACCCCATTCCTGTGTACTTTGTGTGGGGGGCCACGTCCCTGTCTCTGGTTAATAATCCCCAACCCAGGGAAACATGCATCCCAGTTCTATACAGTGAAAGGGACACACGGCAAGGGTAAACAGAATAAACCACCTGTGTAAGCGAACAACCCTTAGATTTTACAGGCCACGTAGCTGTAACCTCTCCCTCACTGTTGAAGATGTTGCAGAATCTGCTGCTAAAGCAATAGATTCCCAACAAAAATCCTTGGGCTCACTGACCAATGCTCTTTATAGACCTTGATCATCTTTTAGCTAAGCAATGAGTTGTCTTTGTTGGAAACTACACCAAATGCTGCACCTGAGTCAACACTCCTGGAGAAGTTAAAACTCATTTACATAAAATCACTGCATAAGCTAGCTGGCTTTAGAGTGACTCCTTTAGCTGGGTCTTTCTTTGATTGGTTTGGAACTTGGGGAACTGGGGAACTTGCCGAATTATGCACCAAACTTTGGGAATTATTCTACTTATGCTTACACAATAATCTCCCTGGTATGTTATAGTCTCTCAAAGGCCTTAAATTCACATTGCAGCTGCTAACCATCAAGCAGCCATCTCTTTCAGGCTGGGACCTCAGAGCAGGAACAAGGACTGATCTAACAAAGAATGTGAAAGTAAAATTGTAATCCAAACGACCTGAGAACAACACGCAGAGGATTAACAAAAACAGAAATGGTGATTTTCTTACTCAGATCAAAAGAGATTATTAAAAATAGGAAAAGGAGGCCTCCCTGGTGGTGCAAGGGGTTAAGACACAGCACTATGAAGCGAGTTCAATCCCCAGCCAGGGAGATGACCCATGTGGTGCAGCAGACCTCTCCTGTCTTGCCTGCTGCCTCCCTCAGCAGTGTATTTCACTGGATCTGCCTGTCCTGCTCCCCACTCTGTCTCTGGTGAATCCTCTCACCTGTCCCACGCCCGCCCCACCTCTGGACACCCCAGATAAAAACAAAAATGAGAGGTGTAGAGAGAGACAAATAAAACATGCTAGACATGTTTATTGGACAATCAAGGGATTACTATATAGGATTTAATTTTATTAGACTTTTAATTTTTCTGTATGTTTAAAATTAAACATCAGGGTCTCCCTGATGGCACAGGGGTTAAATCTCAGCATTATCAAGCTATCACCAGCCACTGTGGCATGAGTTTGAGCCCAGCCAGGGAAGTGACCCACATGGCACAGCAGACCTCTCCTGTTTTGCCTGCTGCTCCCCTCAGCAATGTATTTCAGTACAACTGCCTGTTCTGCTCCCCACTCTGTCTCTGGTGAATCCTCTCACCCTCCGCATCTCTGGCCTGCACCCCAGATCTTGTATGCATAAAATAATAAATCTTTAAAATAAATAAATAAAAATAGGAAAAGACAATCCCAAAAGGAACCCACCCAGATTTAGCACATTCAATCTCTCCTTAAAAGTATTAAACCAATCAACTCTAGTGAGATCATCTGCATAGTAAGCCCCTGCCTTCTCCTGGGGGAAAGTGTCTTTGCCCTGAAGAATCTTTCTTTCTTTTGCTGATGACCTTGTCCTAACCCTTTCTGACTATAAACAGCTTTTACTTTGTGCAAGTCCATGCAGAGCCTGTCTGCTTGCTAGATGGGGCTCATCTGCACAGATTTATGAATCCGCCATTAAAGCCAATTATACCTCTAAATATAGTCTAATGAACTTTTTTAGCACTGTTAATACACCAGCTGTGAGTGACTGTCCTTTTCAATATCATACACCACACAACATGTCATAAAGAAAGCAGGTTTTAGAAAGGGAGAGTTTTAGTGAATCCTAGCTCCAGTCCTACTAATGTTTGCCTGTGGTAGTTTTGTCCAAGTTCTTTAACCTCTGTGGGTTCAGTTTTCCTTTCTGTAAATGGGACTTTTGTCAGACTTAGGTGTGCCAAGAGAGAGAAGATACTTGAATAACACCTAAGAGTAACCAGATTATTATTATAATTCCTTTTATCTGCCTTAAATTCTATTTTTATTGTAGTGTTAGGGGGAAAGGATGTTCTGAGCTAATCCCATACAGGCTGTGTGGACTCCACCCCCACTCCAGACCAAAGCCATCAGGACATTGGGAAAGACAAATCCTGTCACCACCAAATATTTAATCATATAAATACACAATTTTCTGTATAATTTTTTAAAAGCTTAAAAGGAATTTATTTTTGCATAGAAGAGCTGGGGTGTAGGCCAAAGGTGTGGGGTGGTGAGAGGATTCACCAGAGACAGAGTGGGGAGCAGAATAGCCAGATCTACTGAAATACAGTGCTGAGGGGAGCAGCGGGCGAGACAGGAGAGGTTTGCTGCGCCATGTGGGTAGCTCCCTGGTGGGGATCAAACTGGTGCTGCAGTGGCTGCAGATAGCTTGATAGTGCTGAGACTTAACCCCTTGCACCAAGCGGGGAGACCCTTTTCTGTATAGTCATTGTCCATTTCTATTTTTTTTTTGTTACTTGACAATTGTCTATTTTTTTGAAATGTTCAATCTTCTCATTGATTCATAAGTGATTTATATTTTAAGGATAATAAATCCATGCATGACATATATTTACAAATCCTTTCCAAGCTTGTTGGTTGAGTCTTTAATTAAAATTTTGTGGTTATGAACAGAAGGGGTTGTTTTTTGACTTTTTTTTTTAAATTACAAACACACAAAAGTTAAAAGGGTGGTATAGGAAACATACATTGCCCAAAAAACTAATTAAAAAATTTTATTTTTTTTAATATTTTGCCCTATTTCTTTTATCTATCTCCTTGTTTTTGAGAAACATTGCAAAATATGGATTATACTAGGCCACACCTATATGCCTTAGCATCTATCTCCTAAGAATTGAGATATTCTCATAGATGTCCACAAACATCATCACCTCAAATATCGTCCATAACTAATATATAATATTTAGTAGTCTCATTAAAATTCCGTAAACAAATAAATAAGAAGACTTTAAGGCTTCAAAACCAAAGGAGGGCCTTCCTGGTGGTGCAAGGGGTTAAGTCTCAGCACTGTGAAGCTATCAGCAGCCACTGCAGCACCAGTTCGATCCCCAGGCCAGGGAACTAACCCACATAACCCAGCAGACCTCTCCTGTCTTGTCCGCTGCTCCCCTCATCAGTGAACTTCGGTCAATCGGCCTGTTCTGCTCCCTACTGTGTCTCTGGTGAATCCTCTCACACCTCTCCCCCACCTCCCACCCAAGCCACCCGACTCCACCCTTACCCCCCCTCCTCCGTGCGCCCCCACACCCCCTCCCCCTGCACTTCTGGCCTACACCTCAGATCTTGTATGCATAAATAAATATATCTTTTTAAAAAATACAAACAAAGGAGATACTTTAGTAACTACGTTCTTCATTCCTATAAAGTATTGTCTGAGTCTGAAAGAATTCATAGAAATCACAAGATTTTAATTTTGCTTTTGATGATCTTTCACTCCACAGTGCAAAGAAGCGCATCAGAGTCAAAGAATTTACTCGCGGGTGTGAGGAGACCAAGTCATCCCTAACCACCCCCTTCTCTCTATTCTAAATATTCCTCACAAAGTAATTCTAATGAGCCCAACAGTTAAACAGAAGACACCTGGGAACAGCCGCCTAAAAAGGCCTTCATGGAAGTTGTTAGCCTCATATAAACATGAGCAAACAGACCAAATAACAGCTTGAAATATTTAGTTTCACCCTCTGTGAGTCTCCCGGAGATGCAAGTCATTTGTCTTGTAATTATGCCCCATCTCCCAGGCCCAAATTCGTCTGCTCAACCGTTCCTCAGCAGAGCAGCCATCCTTTCCATGCATCTTAGTATAGCAAAAAACAGAAGTCCTGGTGTTTCCAGATCTCTCTACAACCATATATGAAGTAAAGAATCTGTCTGTTCGCCAGACATTTATTACTACTCAATATTCCACCAGCAAAGGGGAATTTTGCCATCGACATCCAAACCAAATGATGCAAAATACAGGTGATAAAATGTACACTTCTGTGAACTCTCTCACTAATGTGACTTTTGATATTTGGGAGGAATTCAAATATTTTACTTTTAAATATGACTTAGCAGATGCTGGAAGGCATTAAAGACCATGGAACTCGGCACCTGTTCAGTGACATTTAATGAAAAGCAGAAGCATCTCCCCTTATCCATGAATGCAAACATTTTTAAATTATTACCAGTAATGGGCCTGAAACCCATTATGAAAAGTGGTTGTTGTTTTTTTTTTCTTTGCCTGGATTTTTCTATCAGAGCTCCTTGGAACCAGAAACTTGCTATGTCAGCAGAGGGAGATGCCAGAATACAAAATTACCCAGTTACCTTGCATCCAGCCAGCACTCCTGAGAGCCTGCTCCAGCCAGAGGGTATGGGTCATGGAACGCAGGTGAGTGTTCCCTCCTATGCTCAGCCACACAGCTTGTTTGCATTTAAGACTCAAATCCTATTCCGACATACAGATGTGACTTTTCCACACCTTACTGATTCCTTAAAAAAAAGTCCAGAGTAATAAAAGTGATAGCTAATATTCACAGTTATTTATTATTTTTTAAGATTTATTTTATTTTTTTATGCATACAAGAGCTGGGGTGTAGGCCAGAGGCACGGGAGGGTGAGAGGATTCACCAGAGACAGAGTGGGGAGCAGCGGGAGAGACAGGAGAGGTCTGCAGCACCATGTAGGTTAGCTTCCTGGCCAGAGAGTGAACTTGTACTGCAGTGGCTGCTGATAGCTTCATAGTGCTGAGACTTAACCCCCTGAGCCACCAGGGAGGCTCCATGGTTGTTTATTATTTGGGACCCCTTTGTAGACTTAGTACCTGGCATGTAATAGACATGCAACTTGTTTAAGTCTTCCCCTTTGTCAGTATTTCACAGTGATCCTTCAAGAGAATATGGATAGGGCCTCCCCAGGTAGCACAGGCGGTTGAACACCACGCTGTGAAGCTGTCCGCAGCCTCTGCAGCACCGATTCCATCCTGGCCAGCCGGCAAGGGTACAACATGGCACAGCAGACCTCTCCTGTCTTGCCCACTGCTCCCCTCAGCAGTGTATTTCAGTCGCTCTGTCTGTTCTGTTCCCTGCTCTGTCTCTGGTGAATCCTCTCACCCTCCCTCACCTCTGGCCTGTACTCCAGTTCTTGTATAAATAAATAAATAAATCTTTAAAAATAAAGAGAGAGAATATGGATAAGTGATAGACTCACTTAACAGGTAATAAAAACAGAACTTAAAGAGCTTTCAAGACTTTCTCATACAGGAAAATGATGCTAATAGGCCTGTCTCGGCAGCTAACTGACAGAATTGAGACTATTACCAATATTTTCCAACTGTAATCTGGCCCATGCCCCCACCATGCCTCATTAGGGCCCTGAGCGCTTTCTTACTTTTCAAAAGCAGCCAGGTCTGGGCCTTTCTGCCACAGCACCTTCCCCCTCCAGGAAGGGATATCTGAAAGGGGGAGGCTGAAGGAAATTTAGGAACTGACATGATGTTTGCATTAAGGCAAATCCCTGCTCAATGGAGAAGGTGTGTATCAGAGGATCCATCCCTAAGAAATGGGAGAAACTACAAGGGTGTTTCAGGAAGCAGGAGATTGAAGAAACGGAAGTCACATGCCTGAGTTTCAAAGAGACATCACTATGGTATTTCTGGTAAAAGACTAATGTCAGAACTCTGGAAAGATCATTATCACGTATTGCAGTCTAAGTACTAAGAAGGTCAAGGACCCGTGGAATCATGAAAAGCTCACCCATGTCCTTCTATCTTCTACCATGAACTAAAATGCCTCTGTTTTGTCCCTTCCTATTATTATCACATGTTCTGCTTCTCCTCACACCCCTGACCAGGACAGGTGAAACAGGCAGCAGAAGATGGGGTTAATTGGTCTTACTATCAAGAATAAAGGAACTGAGTATCCTGAGAGGTTGCACTCACATTATTGTTTTAATCTGATGTCATTTAAAACGTAGTAAGGCTGCCATCAATGATCAAAGCCAGTATTTAGCTCACTAGTTTAAACAGAATGCTTTACATACATCTTCATTTATTCTTCACCCCTTTCCTGTCAGCCTACATCCCTCCCTACTGAGAAGAAACTTAAGACCAGTTAACATTTGATAGAGAGAAAATTTGTAACTCAATATTTCTGATTCCAGATTATAAGATTCTTAACCTCTATATAATACTACCTTTATTGAAAAAAATGGGGTACCTAAAAATTAAAATACATGAAAATAGGAAAGGAAACAAAAAAGAAATGCATGAGAAGTCATTCACATTCTTTTTTAAAAAACAAATTCCATTCCCATGTGAAATATGCAGATGATGTTTCCTGCCACATACACAAAATGTCACTATAAATGACAGCAATAAAACATTTTCTATACTACATCCACTCATGCTACAGCATTGGATGGACTGGAACTATTGCCACAGATGGTTTGGAGGAGGTGAAGTCTCTTTGGTATTTTCCCCTGACTGTAAATCTGCAGGAAAATAAATATTAGCCTTCTTACCACAAATTACAGTGTTTTAATGTGTCTTGATAACAGCAAGTGTCAAAATATGTAATGCACAAAGAAGTACTAGAAAGGAAAAGTTAACAGTCTCCTGGGGGAATTTATAACAGATATGACTAACCACATTCCAAAGCTAAAAAGGGCTTCTTTTTATGGGGCATGGTAATATGGGACAAAGATAATTTGAGTTGATGACAGAGAATGTGAGAAGGTCTTACTGTCTGCAAAAGCAAAGGTGGGTTTTTTTTCTATTCCTTGGTTTGACTAGTATCATTGGATAATGACGTGATTCTTGATTGATATTTATAATCTGTTTGATCAAATGGAAGAGTTTTGGAAGTAAAATCATAGAAGGATGGCTCCACGTGCTTAGATAATTCTGTCATGCAATGCTAATCTCTTTAAGAGTTGAGCTTCTTGAAAGTACTAAATGCCAAAATAGTATAGTTAATCTTAACATGCATTCTAGGCAGCAAAGGAGATATAAAGTTATTAGTTGCATTTGCTTTTTAAGTTAATGTTTGTTGACTGTTTTGTGCCAAGTCAAAAATCTATTTCAAAATGATTTACTGAATTGCACTTACTGTAAAAGCCTCTTAAAAGAGAAATTCTAGCCCTATATGTTTAAGGACAATCCATGAAAACACTAAAAAAATAATAAGGATATCATTATGAAAATACTTAAAAGGTGAGATCTGTGTCTGATATGCAACTTTACCTGTCAGGGTGAAGAGTTGGAGATTTTAAATTAGAAAAAAATAAACAACTTCCTTTTTATATAAAGATCTTGACTATGCCTCATCCCATCCCTGTTCCTTAAAACACTGGATAAAATATTGGTTTTTTTTCTTCTTGCATCTCTAAAGATATACATTAGTCCTAAAAAGTGATATGCATCCTAATTTTTTTTTTTAAATTCTCTAAGTTACAAATTAAATTTTCATTTGGAACCTTCACAGAAGGAAAATAGCTAGGAAGGGTGATAGTCAAAGAAGAGGAAAGTGTGACATTCACAACTTAGTTGTCCCAGTTTGCCCCACTCTCTCTCAAACATTTGACACAAACACACGAAATTCTTATGGACCCTTTCTTGCCATCATCCCTATACAGTCAGTGGTTGATAATATCAGAGCAAGAGCTTTTATTTTATGTAGTTACCCCTACTTTTTTTTTAAAGATTTATTTATTTATGCATACAAGAACTGATGTGTAGGCCAGAGGTGCAGGGGGTGAGAGGATTCACCAGATAGAGTGGGGAGCAGAATAGGCAGATCTACTGAAATATACTGCTGAGGGAAGCAGTAGGCAAGGCAGAAGTCTGCTGCACCATGTGGGTAGCTCCCTGGCTGGCTGGGGTCCAACTCATGCTGCAGTGGCTGGTGATAGCTTGATAGCACTGTCTTTAACCCCTGTGCCACAGGTAGGCCCTACTATTTTTTTTTAAATGGTATGTGGCATAGCTTTTCCATTATTTTACTTTATACTACTTATGTTATATGTGAACCCAGTTTAATCCTAAATGTTCATAAATAAACTGTAAATTTTTTCACTCAAAAAAACAGCTTTTATTTTTAATAGGGATGAAGTTAACACTCTACACTAGAAAGTTATCTTAGAAAGCTAGGACAAAGAAAAATAAAAATATCTTTGCAATTGAGCAATGTGTATGAAGTTAAGTAAAGCCATTCTGGTGGATTGGTGTTCCATGATTTAAAGTTCAATTCACAACTTTATTTTTATAAATAAATGAAAACTACTGAGAAGCTAAGCATTGGTCTTTTGTGAGGCTGAGATCCAATATTAACTAGCTGGAAACCATTACCTGTCCTTTCCTGATTCCTGTCCAGTATATTCTACTCAACATCTGGATTCCTTCCCAGAAAACCTCCATTAATTGGGGAGAATCTTTCCTACATCTGTTCCTTTCTTTCCCTAAGTTTTTATATCTCTCTATAAATGAATATGGCTAGTAATACTAATTTGGGATAACTCAATTTTAGAGTAGAATATTTATTTTATAAATTATTCTAAGCTATCACTAACAATAAAAGTAAAACATCTAATGTCTGGCATTTTGTGATCCACCAGACAGCACTTGAGTATACAATGAGTCAGTTTGCTGTGGGTTATATCCTCTGTTCTATGTGCATATTAAGAGAGTATTCTTGAGGGATTTAACCCTTACCTTTGTTGGAGGGAGTGCAAATTAGATGCTTCCACAAAGAAAGAAAAATAACTTTCCAACTTTGTCACAGTATAAACATTTCTTCCTGAACCTAATATAGTTGAATCACAAAAATGGTTTGTAGCATGGGTGGTCAGAATGTAGAAACAGATACAAGGAAGATGGAATTTATTCTGGAAACCATCACTTCCCAGTGTGGTAAAGGCCCTGAAAAGTTAGCTGCTGAGACTTTCTGGACTTACAAAAGTTAGATTTTATGACCATAAGTGAAGGTATTATTGGGCAATATTATAACAAAGTGGAGGTTTTTCTAACTGTGATATGCATCTTCAAATTCCTTCTTCACATCCAGAATACACTGGAATTTTGGTGAAACTTGGGTATTCAAGTTCCATCGATTGAAAGGGTGAACATGGAAGAGCTGGTGGATTATCATGTATTCATGCAGAGACTATCTTTGCATTCATTCAATCATTAAAGTATTTATTGAGTACCTGCTTTTTACCAGACATTGTTCCAGGATCTTTGGAGATAATGAAGTGTGTAAGAAACAAGAGCCCTACTTTCAAAGAGTTTATATTCCAGTGGGGAGAGACCCACCAACAAAACATATTTAAAATTTTCTGATTGCATTAAATGTTCCAAAGATAAGAAACCCTGATACTATGAGAGAATATATATGTTTTTTTTAAGATTTATTTTATTAACTTATGCATACCAGAACAGGGGTGTAGGCCAGAGGTGAGGGGCATGAGTAAGTTCACCAGAGACAGAGTGGAGAGAAGAACAGGCAAATTGACTGAAATACACTGCTGAGGGGACCATCGGGTGAGTCAGGAGAGGTCTGCTGCACCATGTGGGTTAGTTCCCTGGCCGGGGCTCGAACTCCTGCTGCAGTGGCTGCAGATAGCTTTATAGTGCTGAGATTGAACCCCTGCACCACCATGGAGGCCCCCTATGAGAGAATGTATTTAGAAGGAGTAACTGTGTCAGTAAGAAAAGTTATTGTTGGGGAAGAAAAAAGTTTACCTTGACTGAGGGGAATAATAAAATATTCACCTTAGAGGACTGGAAAATAAACTGACAGAATAGCAGGAAAAAAGAACACAAAATGATTTCATATAAGTTTTATGGGACATTGGAGTCTTCAGAGGGAAATGAAGACCTAAGAAAGCAGACCTGAGCGCTTTGATGCTGGGGCTGAGGAAGAAAGAGAGGTTGTATAGAAATATGATGGGTCAGGGCATGGGAGGTAGAAACTTAGGAAAGCAGTTTATTAGGATTCTCCTTGGCATCCCTTTGTCTTTCAAGATAAAGATGTTCCCTTCTGCTGGGTAGAGCACCTCTCCCAAGAAGTTTTCCAGATCTATTTTGTGGAAAATGAGAGAGATCAGAGAGAGTTCTTCTGTTTCTGTCATTTTTTCAAATTCCTTTAGCTTAAACTATTCAATATTTTGGGGTAACAGATCCTGAACCCCATTATTATTCTCAGGAGGATTTGAAGAAGAGAATTCCAAAGAGAGAACAGCAGGTACAAAGACCATGAAGCAGAAAATCCTACAAGCAATAGAACATAGCAAGGAAAGGGGAGGCAGCGCCAAAATGGGGTAAGGCAGGGAGTAAGGTAGGCAGTGCTAAAAGGACATGTAAGGATTGGTGCCCTATCTGATTTTCTTGTGAGTGGGGAATCTGTCCAAGAAGCCTCTATTTCTGCTGCTGCTTCTGAGAATCAATATAATCTACACTCAACAGAAGCATCTTTTTTTTAATCAACATATTTCAGGCTGTTTCTTTGGTCACAATTTAACCCCATTTAACTCCAGCAGCCACTTGGAGTTCTAGTCTGTATTTCAAACTACTTTTATTTTCTAAAATTATTTCTAAACATTTCTTACGGACATTTTAGACACGAACAAAATAAGAAAGTATAGCATAACAAACCCCATGTTTAAATGATCAAGTAATTACTATTTTTTTAGGACGGCGCAATCTTTTATTTTTAGACACTTTCACAGAGTTTTCTGTAAATAAACTTTCCAGAAGAGAAAAGAGAACACAAAAATCAGCCTCCAGCCACCAGCTGCTCTGCTCAGGGTGGAGGACTCCCCCAAGCGGTAAGGTAGAGAGTGCACTTCCCTCCCTTACTAGATGGAGCCACAGCCTCTTTATGACACCCAGAGGATGCATTGTTTTCTGCTAAAGCAGACCTCCTACAAAATCACCAAATTTTTATTTTGCACTATTTGCATGGATCCTACCATCCCATGTGCACATTCTATCCATACTTTTTCAAAAGCATGGCATCAAGCTGGATCTTGTGAGGTCGCTCAGTATTTGGATTGTTAAGCAGTGGGCTAACACTGCTTAGCCTTTTCTGCACCTCAAAGAAAGACATGGCTTTCTGCCTCTGTGCCTGGTCTCCTTCTGGCAACCACTACAGGATAACCTAGCAACTCTTTGACTGCACAAGCAATACATGATCTCTGTAGATAATACAAAAGAACAAACCAAACAAAATCCACTCTGTATAGATAACATGATACCTACACACTATACAGTATAATGCTATATCTCATTCAATTTATATACACAAACTTATATGTATATGTATATGCAATATATGTAACATATATAGTGGTATATAGAGGGGGGTTTCTTGTCTATTTCTTGCTTTTGCTATCAAGGGGAGTTTATGTCATACAATGCTATTTTGGAAGCAAAGACAAACCTTTAAGTCATTTCTTCTACTCATCCTTCACCTGTTCCGTGGAATTCCCCATTTGCACATGCACTCATGACACATTTATTTTGACATTCCTAATGTTTTTTCATCCTTTGTGTGTGTTTAGCATAGCAGAACCATGTTGCATTAAGAATAATCTCCATACTAGTAAACCATCAACACAGTTGGAATCTGCAGGTAAACCCAATGGTTAGTAATGAATGTGGGCTCTGATTCTAATCCTCACTTTGCCTTTTAGCCCTCTGAGACATCAAGTTTTTAACCTTTCTGTGGCTCAATGTCATGGCCAGTAAGATGAAGAAACAATAATTTCCACCTCCTATTGTCATGGATAATGTAGACCAAAGTATGTATTCATGGTGCTTGTCACATACATGAGCTCAGTAAATGCTGCAGTCTTTATGGGCACATTTGTTATTGGTAAACTGAGCATTTCAGCCAAATGATACCATATCAATGATATTGATTTAACTTCCCAAAGGTTGTATGTAGCACTTGCAGTAAGTCATGGTCGTAAACTATATTAATCAGAGAGCACATTTGCTTATTAAGTGGTTAGTTGAAGTTAGATCATGATGTCACGTTGGCATTATTCTTTATCAGTCAGCCTCTCTGATGCAATAGGCTACTTGAATAACACCGTTTAGCAATGCTGTATTTATGCTGAAATATTAGCTCCTGGTCTGAGTGCAACAGGATGTTTGACTGACTCTCACTCCCAGGTGGGGGAAGGAAAAACCACTGGTGTGGTCATAAAAAACACTTAATTACATCTCATTAACCCGAAGTCGTGAGCATGTGAGAGAAGGGAGACTCGCTAACACAGGCCTTTCTGACAAGTTGAGGAATAGTTTATCTGAGCTACACCTCAAAATTACCTCTGCTTCATTCCTAACCTATTAGTTTGCACTGAAAAAAATCATTAAAAATAAGGGAATATAGTTTCCAAAGGAAGAAAATCATCTTGGTAGTAACTCTTGAAATTTTCCTGCTATTCTATTTTGCTAATATACTTTCATTTGCATTAGATGGGGAAAAAAATGAAATCAACTAAAATGAAATTAGAGAAACAGAGTAGAGACTCAGCAGAAAACATAAAGAAGTTGATTGACTTTGTCAATCTCACTTTAAGGTGAAATTTTAAGGAAAATAATATTCCTCTGTCCTTTGCTATAATCAAGAGGGAACATTGATATGTTAACCTCTCTCTTGGGCTCTCATGCTGAAGTGTGATTCAATAACTAGCAAATTATTTTGAAAATTTAACGACATAGTACTAAATTCCTTCCATAAGACTATAATCCCTACGGAAACAGCTTCCTCAAATGCGTTTAACTTGGTATTGCTTCAGTGTTACAACTCAAACAATCATGTTATGTAGTAATTAAATTTGCAAAAACAGATTTGTAAACAAATGAAGATTCCATTGAAATTCTTTGATATTCAGGGGCTCTTTTTAACTTTCCTTTTGTCTTGTTCCCTCTACTTCTTTACATCTTCCCATTTTACTCTTTTACTTCCCACTTTCTTTTCTTTTTCAAATCACTGGATTACCTCCCCCTGCCCCCTCCCCACACACACACACACACACACACACACATACACCCCACTAGCCCAACCACATCTGCTACTGATTGCTTCTTCCAAAAAGAACAAAGGGTCAGTTAAAGGAGCCATCCTTCTGTTTGCATGTAGAGAACTTGCAGACTGGCTGAAATTGGTAGAAGCAACTGTCATTACAACTCTTCAGACAATTAAGTAATGGGATCCATATGTGCTGACTTACAGTCTTTTTTAAAGAAATTAAGTTCCATGTGGGGTTCTGATTTCAGGAAGAAAGAGTGTTGAAGTAAAAGGACACACCTACAATTATTCCTCTGATTTATTTCTTGACAAATTAGTATACCATCTTTTACAGAGACCACTAATTCATAGATCTTGTGTTAATTGGATTTTTAAAGCTATTCACAAGAAAGTAGTAGGCACGTGACTACATTATGTTCATATTTTATAACTCTATAACCATTATATTTCTGAAAAATAACATTTGACTGGGAATTCAACAGACTCAGAAATCCAATATGACTTGTTTATATGAAAACAAGATCATGAATAAAATTTAAATTTGAATAAAGCTTTGGCAAAAGTACAAAATCATTTTCATTGTAAATATTAAGGGAAATTCCACAGTTTAACACATGACGAGGATAATTTGATCCCTTCCGTCGTGAAGAAGTAGCTAGCAACTCAAGAAAACTTTGGGATCTCACCATCTGAGTCAAATGCTACATGTGCAGTTTGCTAGCTACCTAACCTTGAAAAACTTTCTTCTTTCTCTACCTCAGTTGCCTAATTTGTAAAACAGGGATAAGAAGGCTGTTATGAGGAGTAATCAGTTAATTCAAATGAATTCTTACAACAATGCTTGGTATATCATTGGTCATACAGAGACACATGGACAGCCCCCAAGGACACATGGACAGCCGAAGCAAGAACACAAAGGAGTTTATTATGGGCTCGAGTCTGGGCTCACG
This sequence comes from Talpa occidentalis, assembly GCF_014898055.3. Lineage (NCBI taxonomy): Eukaryota > Metazoa > Chordata > Mammalia > Eulipotyphla > Talpidae > Talpa > Talpa occidentalis. The sequence goes on along the minus strand of NW_023605194.1, from coordinate 98,288,421 downwards.
ACACGCACCGATGCAGCAGCTGAGATAGAGAGCCCCAAACAAAGGAAGCAGCGGTTTTTTATAAGGTTGCAGACAGCTTCAAAAATCAAATCATGCTGGTTGTCACCCATTGGCTACTAGAGTGTGTTTTGGCGTGCGTGGTTATAGTCTTAAGCTGATTGGACGAGTAGAGATGCAGCACCATTTATGGATAAGACTGCCCTCATTGGCGGCTGGGGATGGTTTGACTTTACCTCCACAAGTGGGGTGAGGGCTGTGACTGTTGAAACTATCCCCAGAATGCAGTTTTGCAAGAACTAAAATATCAAGATGGCGGATATACAAAATGGTGAAGCCTTGGCTAAGCTTGGTTCCACATATATAACAACGTATACATGTACATTAAACATTTAAGTACATATGCATAAACATATATGTGTGCACATACATAAACATATATATACACATAGAGTGTCAAAAGCACATAAACTAATTTAATATTGTGTTGTGATATGTGTTCAACATTTTCAGGACCAGTGTCATGTTTGGGGAATGCGGAGGTAAGAATATAATACTAAATAATAATAAAATACCCCCTCCACTGAAGTCAAGAGGCATGACAGAGAATTGTATCCCACATTTTTATCCAATAGCCTGTGTGGTCACTCACTGTAGAAAGGAGAGAGTTGGAAATTGTTCTTTGCTAGTTACCAGGAAGAAATTCAAGCAAAGTGTAGCAGTGCCAGACAGCGGGCTGGCTTGATGGGAGAGCATACACTGCATGGATTCTCTGGGAAAGAGAAATGCTATTCTGCAGGATGTTGCTAGGGAGGGAAGTAGGGTCAAGTTTGAAAAGATGAAACATTTGGAAATTGATCAACAAAGTTTTCTGTACTTTGTCAACTACTCATCAGTTAGCATGCTACCATCCTGGTGTTCTATTTGACAGGGATACTTTGGGTTTGTATTTTTCTTTCTTATAAAATGCAACAGAATCCCTCCATATACAAAGTCTTTATTTCATGTTTATTAAATGAATTTAGGAAACCTCTTAAATTTTCAGACAAAGGAAATTGAAATGGAGCCAAAATTTGAGTTCAGAAAACTAAAGAACCTTTAAATTTAAACACTAAATACCTCACATTTAAATAAAGGATCTGAAAAAAGAATAATAACTTGACCAAAGCCATATGATACAGTGACAGGAACCAGGACTAAAAACTCAAGTGGCCTGATTCCTAATGTCATAGTATTTCCATTATACCAAACTATCTTCATTTGGTGATAAACAAATGCTCTCAAGTCAAGATTCAAATACCAAGTTTCTGTTTTATCAGTTTAATGTTAAACCACATTCAATCCCTGTGGCTAAAAAAAAAATTAAAAATTCCACAAACCTCAAAGTCTTAAATATGCCCTTAAAGAATTCCAACACAAGGTTTACTAGCAGTTTTATACATATATAATTCATCCAATAAACAATAATTGTTGCCTACGAGTCACACGGATTTTTTATGAAAATTCCTGAGACTGTTTTTGATAAAAACAAGCGTATAAAGAAGATTAAATATAGGGCTACAGAAGGATAGAGAAGATAGACCCAAAATGACTTCTTTATGTTTTTGAGAGATATATTATTTTTAAAAGATTTATTTTTATTTACTTATGCATAACAGAACTAGGGTGTAGGCCAGAGGTGCGGGGGATGAGAGAATCCACCAGAGACAGAGTGGGGAACAGAACAGTCAGATGTACTGAAGTACATCTGAGGGGAGCAGCAGGTGAGACAGGAGAGGTCTGCTGTGTCGTGTGTGTTAGCTCCCTGCCCTGGGATGGAACTCATGCCGCAGTGGCTGCTGATAGCTTGACAGTGCTGAGACTTAACACCTTGCGCCACCAGGGAGGCCCCCGAGAAATATTAAGTGAATTCTCTTCTATGTTAGTTGAATGATTTTAACCTTATTTGTTCTTTTGAGAAAAACATGTAAAGAACACCACTATCCCTTTTAATGTACCACAAATAACAAAAGTTTTATTGATGCTATTTCATCAATCACTTTCATTAACTAGCTTGGAAAAGAATCACTACAATGGAGGGGAGTGTTTGAATATGCCATACATGCTGTTATCTCTAATTTTTTTTTATATATAATACAATCAAGAGTCTACTACCCCCATGACCAAGCTATTTTTTTCAGGTTTGCCAGGCATATGAGGGTTAGGAAGATATCCATACTCAAAAGTGTGTGCCTTTTTTGGAGTTATGGTTTCTTATGAAAATATATGTTTTGGCTCAGATATTAGCTTGATGCAGCATTTATGATCAGTAATGTTTATTCAACCAGCACATGTGCCCAAGAAGATCCTGGGAAAATTTTTGAGTGAGCGTCGTACTGTATAAGTGTTTTACCACACTCAATATTCTAATTTTATACATTTAATATCTCCAACATGTCTAATTCACCATTTCCCCCAAGTAAGGAAAATACCAATTTTGGTTGCAAAGTTTTCAAAACCATTTGTTTTTTATTTACTATGATTTTATTTTCTATAACTTTAGTCATTAGCTTCCTCTTCAGTGTTGATTTGGGACTCAACAATGGCAGTAAATAATTCAGGGAGGTCTGGGAGAACTAATGTAGAGAATGAAAGCTAAAAAGCAGGGGATTGTTTTTATTTGATCACTCCAGACCCAGAATGATCAAAATGGAACCACGAATCAAAAGAAAAATGCACACCAAAAACAAAGATCAATCAATGATCTGAAATCCAGAAGAGAGAAAGCAAAGAGAAATGGATGAAACGGAAACTAGCAAATGAAATAGGGCCTGAGGCAGATACCTGAAGTATTGGGCAGGGTTAGTCAGTAGCATCCAAGCAATCTGGAATCAAATAGGAAGCACTCATAGGCAAATAGACTATGTTAAGCCACTGCCTGTCTCTACCAGGATTAGTTTTAAATGTTTCCATCTGTGGGCAGGAGTTAATCCCATTACAAAGAGAGACAGGTGACTAACAGGAATCAAGAACAGATAAGCAGATCTTACCATCTACTTCACTGGATCTAAGAAAACTGGAGTAGAATTTTACTATTTGATTCGTTCACAATAATTTAGATAATGAAAATAGAGGAATAAAGAAAACCGATAAAAATTCCTACCTTGATGGGGTTTATGTTCTACAGAGGTAGGTTAAACACAGGCTATGGAGCTTCCTTACAGAAGGGTTTTGCAGGCTTGAAAGGTAACCTAGTACCTACCTTATCTAGAGCAAGCCCCTTTAACTGCCGTCCAACTATTTGCTCTAAGTAATTCCTAAACTTGTCTCATGTTATTTGCTTTTCACCATTTCCTGGTAAATATTTTTCATATATTCCCCTTCTTTGCTTCAGTTTTCACTCTGGAGTCATATTGGTTTCTAGTTCTTATCCATTCATGTTTTCATATTTCAGAATTTCTACATTCCATTCAGTTGAACATGAATTTAGTATTTCTAGGCTCTGGAGAACACATCAAAAGCAAAAAGAACAAATACCTCCATTCAAAGAATTTTGGTTTCTGCAGGAGCTCATATGTCCTAAAGAAACTGTCAGACCAGGAGGAAGGTCTGATGGCCCACACGGGAAGCATTAAGTGCTACAGTGGTGAAAAGGCTACGATAACAGGAAATTTTCCAGATCCCCAGAACAGAATTGAAATCACTTTCAGTTGGCAGGAATCAGAAAATGCTTACAGAGGAAACTTAATGAATTTATTTTAAAAATTAAATTAGGTAAAATGTCATGACTAAACATTAAATTTAAGGGTAGAGACTAGTATGATTTCTTTTTATCCCTAGATCCTAGAACAGAGCCTGGAACACAATGGTAATTTAAGTACTCAACAAATATTTGTTGAACTGATCTTAAACTACTTAAACCCTGGACAACTAATAGCGCTTCCATTAACTACAACTGGGACAAACAACAGGTCTATCCAATGAAAAGACACATACGACGTGAGTAAAAACAGAGAAAAATGTGAGCAGAGTATCCTAGTTTGGATTGAAATGTTCCTAGAAAAGGTCACATTTGAAAGTGTAATCACATGTAGGTGAAGATGCATCCATTCCAGTACTGTGATTAAAGTTGGAGTCAAATACCAAGGAGGTTACCTGAGGCAGTGGTGAGAGGGAGAACAATCAGGTTGGACTCTGTTTCAGACATGTGGCCAAAAGCAAAAAGGCAAAGGGAGAGGATTTGTAGGCTGGAGAGAGCACATTTGTGGGGCAAGAAATGTGAAAGGAAACATTGAAGATGCAAATGGAAAGAAGACAAGATACATGGGGCAGTATCTATCAAAAGTGAGAAAGACAGTAACTGGAGTTAATTTGGGGCAAGTCATTTCATTCTGCGCTTGTTTTCTCATCCATAAAATGGAGATAACACATCATAAGCTCATGACATCGAAATAAAATAACTTTGGTGCCTCCCTGGTGGCACAAGGGTTAAGAGGCAACCTATGAAGTTATCCATCCGCAGCCTCTGCAGCACGAGTTCGATCTCTGGCCAGGGAGCACCCCACATGGCACAGCAGACCTCTCCTGTCTTGCCCACTGCTCCCCTCAGCAGTGTACTTTGGTCAATCTGCCTGTTCTGTTCCCTGCTCTGTCTCTGGTGAATCCTCTCACCCCCCGCAACCTCTGGCCTATACCCCAGCTCTTGTATGACTAAATAGATCTTTAAAAATAAAAAAATAATAAATAAATAACTTGTTAGCTACCTGATAAACATAGTGAAACACTCTAAAAATAAATGCTTTTGTAGATTTATATAGTAAATGTATTAACTTATCAAGCAAATGAGAAGTTAGAAGTATATTGACTTCCTGGGGTTGCTACAGCAAAGTGCCACAAACTGGGTGGCTTAAAACAACAGAAATTTATTCTCTGACCATTCACAAGACCAGAAGTGCAAAATCAAGGTGTCCACAGGTTTGATTCTTTCTTGGGGGCTTGGAGGGAGAATTTGTTTTACACTTCTCTCCTCACTCTGGTGATTACTGACAACCTCAGCATTCCTTGACTTCTAGCAGCATAACTCCCACCTCTGCCTCTGTTGTCACATGGGACTTTACCTGTGTGTCCCTGTACATCTGTCTGTCTTCTCCTGTTCTTATGAGGACACTAATCACAGTGGGTTTACAGCTGTCAGGCACAGGGACATCTCCCCCACTTCTCTAGGTTCTTCTTGGGCTGAAAAGGCCAACAAATCAACATCAGACAGATTAGTAGGAGAGAAAAGACCGAATTTAATAATGTACATACGGAGAATTCACATGACTATAAATTCTAATACAAATGGGGGTTTGTATTCTGTGCTAAGGAATGGGTAAGGGTCTGGGGTGTCAAGGAGAGAGAAGGGGGTCTTGCATCATAAGGAGGGATGACTTCATATTGATACAGGGCAGCAAGGGTCGCTAAAATAGCCAAGGACACTGCCCAAAGAGTTTGCCGGTCACTGTCCGAGTTCTTCATCCACACACACAATTGCAAAACTATTCAGGCACAGGGAACAACAACAAAATGGGATTTATTTAACAAACCATGGAAAAACAAAGCGTTACTGAGGCCAAAAATGGCCGTTTACCTCACCAGAAGCAGTGTGCAACATTTTTCAGCGCTAAACAAAAGCAGCTAAAATGGCATCTTCCTGCCACTAAGGATGCGGCGCTCCCCTCCCAAACAAGAGGCCTTGTGCCCAAGATGGCGTCTTCCCATCTCTGCCGACCTGGAGCTCGCAGCAGCCAGACTCTAGGCCAGGTTCCAACTCATGAAGACAGCAGAAGACGCAACAGGAGATGTTCCCAGGGCTGCCAGGACACCCCGGTACAGCACCAGACAAGCGACACTGAAGACACAGTTGCAGCAGCTCAACGACCCGACAAACGGCCACACTCACGCAACACAGTGAGGCGCCTGGTTCAGTCCTTTGCCTTCCCTGCCAGGCTGTAACCGCAGCAAAACCAGGAAGAGTTTCAGTGGCTCGGCTGCTTGCAAAGCCGCCAAACTTTTCCTCTCTGAGGTTGGCTGCTGAGGCCTCCACCTTCAAAGGTCCACAGCTGTCTTCTGACAGATCAGTGTGGTGGGGGCCAAAATCCTTTGACCCCAAATGCTAAATATCCAAAAAACGGTAAATTCCAAAACCAAAATCTGCCACCATCTACAGTCCCTTATATTACTTATCAGTCGCCCCACCCCCAAATGTGATACTTTTCAACATTTTTCCTGCGGCTCTCTACCCTCACCACCAACCTCCTCCACAAGACACCACCTGTAACATCCTTTTGGCTTCAGCCACTGGTTACAACATGACAAAACTTGCCTCTACATGTTTGCCCCACCTTAACATAGGTTTCTCCAATAAAAAAGGTTGTTTCTGGACATGTCCCTAAATCTAAGTAATCTGCATTCTCTAAGTAATGGTAACATTTTCTCCTGAGGCTGACACAGCCTGGATTAACATATTAGTTCCCCATGGCAAGGGGACACATGCTGGAAAAGGTCTGCTCTGGGCATCTTAGAAAAAGACTGTCTGAACATTTTGGGGGTCCAACCCCATGGAGCCTACTGTACTCCAGTATGACCCAAACTTTAACTACAGGTATGCTCTATTTTCTGAAAGTTCACCTTATACTAATTTGCTTTTTCCAAAGACCTACATTACTACCTGGTTTTGCTATCTGAAAGAAATATGAACAGGATTTTTGCTTTCATGACAAAAGGTGAAAAATAAAAAGAGGGCCTCCCCTGGTGGTGCAGCGGTTGAGCACTGGGCTGCAAAGACGCCCGCAGCCTCTGCAGTGACGGTTCGATCCCCGGCCTCCGGCGAGGGTCCCACATGGCACGCAGACCTCTCCTGCCGCCCGCTGCTCCCCTCAACAGTGTAACTTGGTCCTTCTGCCTATTCTGTTCCCTGCTCTGGCTCTGGTGAATCCTCTCACCCTCCCACACTTCTGACTGTACCCAGTGCTTGTATAAATAAATAAATTGAAAGAAAGAAGGAAGGAAGGAAGGAAGGAAAGGAAAGGAAGAAGGAAGGAAGGAAGGATAAAAAGAGCAGTCAGCATTTGTTTTGCACCCAAAACAATGAGAGGCACCCCAGCAAGTTCCCTCCCTGGGAACTACTTTATACAGATATCGATTTATCATAGTATTCCTGCTTTTATTATAGTGGGGTTTTTGTTTGTTTGTTTTATGTGTTATTTGGTATGACAAAGTAGATTATGTTTTATGTCTGAGAATGTGAAAAAATTTAAAATATAAGTTAATGATAATTGTACCACATTGGCTTATGGAATATTTCAAAGGAAAACTACTTTGACATAGCAGGAAAAGCCATATATCTGCAAAAACCGTATTTCCAAATTCATATTCTGAATTTTTGGGTTGACATGAAATTCGGGGGGGATATATCTCCCCAAAGAGATGTAGGAAGTATTTTCCTAACTATCCTTATTTTAAAACTTCAGTAGGCTATTATTAAATGCATGAGGATTTGGCATGAGGTGTTTTGCAACCATCCCAGCCCACGTAGGTTCTCCATCAGGTCTAGTGATTTTTTTTTTTTAAGATTTATTTTTATTTATACAAGAACTAGGGTACAGGTCAGAGGCGTGGGAGGGTGAGAGAATTCACCAGAGACAGAGTGGGGAGCAGACAGGCAGAAGAACCAAAGACACTGCTGAGGGGAGCAGCGGACAAGTCAGGAGAGGTCTGCCGCACCATGTGGGTTTCTCCCTGGCTGGCCAGGAATTGAACCGGCGCTGCAGAGGCTGCGGACAGCTTCACAGCACGGCGCTCAACCTGCTGTGCCACCAGGGAGGCCAGGTTTAGCGATTTGAAGGAGAATCTTGGAGCCCTTAGCATCATCTCCACAGGTTTTAATGGTAAGCAGGGGAAACAAGCCATCAGGGAGACAGCAACTTGAGCCATCCTCCCCAAGGCTGACACTGCCTTTTATCCCCTCCCACCTAGGTTCAGGTGTGCACACTTGCACACGCGTATACACCCATGCCCAGGTGTCCATCACCAGGCACACGTGCCCACACTCACATGCCTTCTACATTGAGATCAAGGCCATAGGTGATAGCCACAGAGGCCAATGGCGTAAAAGCCACTGATCAACTTCATTTATCCTACATCAGGTCATGGAATTTGAATTCTAGCTATTCCTCTTTCCAGTTACATAGGCAGCAGGCTGCACCCTTTTTTGTTAGTTTTCTTATCTGATAAACAGGGATAGACTTCGAATATTTAGGGAGGGGATGATTTTTTATAGTTAGTTTTTTTTTTTAATGATAAATGTGGTTTACAACACTGTATATGATTAATAGCTATAGATTCACACCTGTTCAGGTATGTTACCACAACACACCCACCACCAAAGCACCGATAATCCTCCACCATAGTCTGGTCTCCCCTTTAACTTTACTGTCCCCTTCCCTCTCCCTGGGGGAGGATTAAGTGAACTAAGGTAGTAAGCACTAGCATGGTTCCTGAGGGCTTGGGCCTCTCAAAGAAGGCAGACCTGTAAGTTGGTAGAAGCAGGGCGTTCTGTTTACATAAACAAAGAGGATTCATGATTTTCATCTACTGGCAGGTTAAAAGCCCCGTTTGCAGGGTCACTTGCAAAGTAACCACTTTGCCACTGAGATTTCTCCCAACCTGGTTGTTCAATATTAACAGGAATGTTTTACCCCATTGTTGACCCACATTCCATAGAGATGGTAGATTACTTGGCATTGTCCTTCAACATCTAGCATTTCAGTTTGTCCATGATTTCTTTTTTTTTTTTTAACACTTTCTTACTGGCCTCCAAAAAGCAATTGCTTAAACATCATCCTCATGTCCCTTAAGTTATTTTTGGAAAGAATAATTTTAAAATAATGTCTTAGTTTCATAGTGAAATACATTATCTTGCTAAGACTTTATTACTCTTTCAGGTGGAAAGTCACATATTTTACCTTGAATTTTTGAAACTGATAAAAATTGATGTTCAAAGGGGTTACAGAACCTAGGTGTGGTGCTTTGCTATTTTCTGATTGGTGGAGATGTCATATAACTGTATCTTCCATGTATTTACTTACATTAGCTATACTCTAGGAGTTCTACTAAACCTTCCAATAGATTTAAAACTTAGCCTGAATGGGGGCCTCCCTGGTAGCACAGGGCTTAAAGTCTCACTGCTACCAAGCTATCACCAGCCACTATGGCATGAGTTTGATCCCTGGTCAGGGAGCTAACCCACATGAAGCAGCAGACTTCACCTGCTCTGCTCCCCACTCTGTCTCTGGTGAGTCCTCTCACCCCCCACACCTCTAGCCTACACCCCAGTTTTTGTATGCATAAAAAATAAATCTTTAAAATAAATAAATAAATAAAACCTAGCCTGAAGTTATATTGCCAATATCTGATAGGGCTCCTGTTGCTTTGCTTGGCTTAACACTCAACTTTGTTAGCTTGCTTTTTATTCCAGCATGCTATACAAAGATGCTTGCAGGGGAAGCAAAAATCTGAACAAATCTTTTGCCATTCATGGAGTTTTTATATTCTTAGTTCAGACTCTATTGTAGTCAATTGATAGGGAGCGATGTACAAAGACAGTCCCACAACTTGGAATTCTTTATGCTTCCAATCCCCAAACAGGCAAACATTCTTTGTAAGTTAAGGTGATTTTAAGAATTTCAGTATGTGAAATAAATGTCCCGCACAAAGCATAACTAAGCAGGCTGGGGACTTTACAGACTGTCTTGTAAGACAGAGAAAAGGTATGCATTAATTTCAAACCTCAAGGATGTTGTACCAATTACCTGAATCTAGAGAAGCCAAACGCAACAAAATCCCTGGCAATTTATAACAAGTGGCATATGCTTCCGATTTGGTATTTTGGCTCTACTTGTATTTCAGAGGGTATCTACACTGTTATTTTGGTTTTCTTCATACTAAGTACAGTCATTTCCATTTAGGAGAGCTACATATGACAGACAAGGAAGCACTTAAACTTAAAGAAATCTTAATGCATGTGTGCAAAAGGCAGCAAAAGTCTGTTCCCATGTCTTCTATATCCACTGGGAGATGAACTGAGCAGCTCTCTCTCCATCTCTAATTTCTGCGCCTGTGATATGTTAGCCTGGTATTCCACCACAAATAAATTTTTTAACAGAACACAGATTTCATGAGTTTGTGGCTAGCCTGAACTTCCACTTTTAAAATCCTGGACATATTGCAGATGAAAATGTGTTACTCCATTACTTTTTAAATTGCATTTTACAAAATAAAAACATAAAGCCTTTTCAGATTTACTTAAGAAGATTCTAAACCTCTGGAATGTTTATTGATATAGACCACGTAGATTAAGCAGTTTAGAGATTTAGGGTAAATAGCCACCTCTTTGCAGGAGGTTTGGCAGAGCGAAAGCATTTCTGCACGTGTTCTGCCGCAAAGCATTCGGGAGTCTTAAGTCAGAGCTTCAGAAATCCTTCTGAAAAGGACAAAAGAGAGACTTCCTGTCATTTCCATCGGTTTCTGCATGTGGCACCAATATGGGCAATGCAGAGTTTAAACAGATGCAAATGGTGAGAGGAGAAGGCAAAGCCTTGGCTTGTTTTACATATTTCCCCATATCCAGAGTGAATTTAAGTCAGTCTCCGCTAGGAGCTTCCAGGCTAGACTTGCACTGAAGTTGCAGCACGCTTGAATGGTTTATTTCACCAATATTTGCTTATGGAAATAGAGAGGAGTGATGGGATGGGGGCGGGAGGAGAGGAGTGGAGGAGGGGTTAGAAGCAGAGGGAGGCTCTCACCACAGCACTGCGCACCAGTAACCTTGTGTGATGTGATCATTAACCTTTCTGGAAAGCGCAGCTGGCAGTTCTCCGAAGTTTGTCATTAGAATGTGAGGGAGCCACACAGATATTGCACAGACCAGTCAAGGATTGGTTTACTTGGAGAGCTACTGCTCGACTTGAGAGTGGCAGAAAAATGAGAATGCAACAATTCTTTTTTGTATTTTTACTTTTTATGATGAGTCTTCTTCTTAGCGACGGACAGAGACCAGGTAGGACTTGGATACATTTCCACGAGTAACTTTTCTTTACGTCTGTTTACATCCGTGGTCCTCTGGATGGGATTGTGTCGATGTGGAAAATCACTTAGATGGGCTTTGGTCTATTCAGGATAAATGTGTAGGATTTCAGAAATATGCTATCTTTTCTGTTAGGTCTGTTACTTGGGTATCTTTTAAAAATAATTTAAAATGCTGATAAATATTTCCCCACTATTTTTCTAAATTCAGAGAAAATTGATCCCTAAGTTATTGTAAAGATGTTGTCTTTCTAAGTAAGAAGAAATGGAAATGCTTGGTGTATGTTACAGAGGTAAACAAGCAAATTTTTAGGTAAAATGCAAAATCCGAAGCAGTTTATGGAAGGAGCGTGGTGCTGGATGGAGTAAGCACTGTTCACTGAGTAACATACAAATCGGAATGTGGCAAAGTGCAGAGGAAATCTTAAAACAGGTCAATAGCTATTATTTCCAGTTATATAATTAGATGTATCCCCTTAAATAAAAAAAAAATTAGAATTATTTTGCTTATAAAGTCAAGAAGTGTCAAAAATATTTATGGTCCAGATAAATAATAGTAACTTAACTGACACATTCTTCAAGTTGTATTGTTTTTAAATCAGTGGGAATCTGGTAAGTGGAATTATTTTAGTCTGCTTTTATTTCAAAACAGAATAAGATTTCAAAGCATTGGCAAGTAAAAAAAAATAAGAGTTTTCTGATTTAGGAGAAAGCAAACCAAAATTTCAATTAAAAAGTGACAGTATATGTATATATCCCAAGGTGTTCCATTACTTATGTGATATATATTTTACATTTGGGACAGAATATGATGCATAATTGGTTAAAAATTCAGTCACTGTCTTTTAGTTAATTAGAAGTTTGATCACTGAGGCTACTTCAATTACTTCCCTAGCTTGCTTGCCCTTTTACAAAAATAAAAAAGTTGGAAATCAACAACTCAGAAAGCATCTGACCCCTTTTTATTGTGTACAGCAATTGCTATTCTTCAAACCATTTCTGCTTTTCTGAAACATAGAACACCTTGGACAATGTTCTTGCAAAATATTTGTGATGAATGCACTACCTAAAACACCAGGTCTAAGAGCATTTAGAAGTCATGTAGAAGGAAGAGGTTGTTGCTGTTGGATCCGCTGTTGGTTCAGACTGTTAGGGAGACACCTGGGGTACCAGCACCACGTTGGTTTTTTTATATCACAGTCCCACGAGAACAAATAGCAAATCATCACAGTATGGTTTGGATTGAAAATATTTCCATGTATTTTCCAGATTAAACAAGAATTTTCTAGAAACTGCTCCTAATTTTTTTTTCCTTTTTTTTTCCCTCAGCTAATTTGGTAATGAGAAGAAAACTGCACAGACACAACTGCCTTCAGAGGAGATGTATGCCTCTCCATTCACGAGTGCCCTTCCCCTGAGGTATTTCTGATAGGAAACAGCTCCACTCCATTTAGGCAAGGTCCCAGATTAGATACACCAAAGAATGTTTATTCATGTTTGTAATATGTGATAATGACTCTACCATGATGTCAGTTTAAGAGGATTCTAACAAATGAAACAGCGAGATGATATGTTTGCAAATTGCTTTCATAGCTTAATAGGGAAGAGAGGAAAAGATAGGAAAATGATGGTGATTGTGGAATCTGAGTGATAGTTATATGGGAATTAATGCAATTGCGTACATTTGAGAATTCTCATAATTCTCATTATTATTATCAGACACCAAGAGAATCTAATTATAAAAGCATTGAGTTTTGAAAAACACTTAATAGAAAATACTTTTTTAAAAAAGACAAAAAAAGAAAAACACAGAATAGTTCCCCATGTTGTCCAGAACAAGCACATTTGCCATTAAGACTATTTTGCACTTGAAAGCATTTGGACATATTGGCCCAATAACACAACTTCGTAGTTCATTTCCCCTAGGATATTGTTCCTTTAATGCATAAAGTCAACCAGTATTACTGGCAGGCCAGCTTTCCATTCTCACTCACAAAACTGTTCTTGATGGTTGCATCTTTAAAGATAAAATCTGAATAGCATTTTGTTCTTACACTCTTAATGAAAAAAAATTTTTTTTCCTCCCCTACCTTTTTTTTAAATCACTCACATAAATGCCAGTGATTTTACATGACTAGTATCACCGGTAATACTCCTGATCATTTAACTTCAAACACTAAATTTGTTTCTTCTTGCTATAAAACAAATAATTTGGCATTCTATTGTAATTATTTTCAGTTATTTAATTCATATAAAACATATCTCCCTTGGAAAGAAATGCCTAGAAATATCCTTTATTAGGTTAACACACACAGGCAATTGCTAAATTGGCTTATTCAATTGGTTTATAGATTGTAGCATTTATGACACTATTCATTCAGAGGAAAGAATGGTTGCTATGTCCATTGTGTAATATGAGCTTTTCAAGGCCGTGAAAGCCCTGTAGTTGGATATTCAAGGAAAAAAGAACAATTCTGTAATAAGCATTTATCTAGAAGACTAAGACAAAAAGCCATGGTCTCTGTGCCTGTATCTGTAACAAATTTTTCTTTGCTATCAAATTATGAAAAATAGGCTTAGTGGAAGAATCCAGAAAGATAGAACAAGAAATCCCCAAGAAACCAATTAATGGGGGCTAAAATTTGCTTTGAAAGAATTTTATACATTAAAAGATCCTTTGGTAAGTGTTGATCATGCATTTGTCTTACATACAAATAATGGGAAAATCTGCACTGAAGAGGAGTGGAGAAGTTCAAGATTTTCCCAGCGCTCCTCCACAAATAACAAAGAAGAGAGGAGGCATTTCACAGTAGCAAGGGAATTCCTGTGTATACAGAGAAAGATACTTGCATAATGCAAATAACAGCTCTTGGTTAGCCACACAGAGTTGTATTGGCTTTCTCCACAAACCACCTGCCATAAAACTTAGGGTTGCAAGTAAACAAGAAAAGTAATGACATTTGAATTGTCAAAGTTAAGGAAAAATTTTGACCTATAAACCAAATTTGTAAACCACAGGGACATTTAAATAAAAACTATATAAACTATTTAATCATAGCAATCCTTTACAAAATTTGGCTGATCCCTTTTAAGAACTGCTCAGGTTACAGCACCTATTTTTCTGAGTTTTAGAATAACCGAACATTCCAGCTACAGTTTTAGGAAGAATGTGTAAAAGTCACACACTAATATCCAGCAAGCATATGAGTCAATGCAAGAATAAACAATAAGGTAATTTCTCAAGATCTTGCTCACCCAGGGCTATAATAACAAGGGCTACCTGCACATTTTATAGCATAATTTTCACTGTCTTAAATACTTGCACTTTTTTATATACCTTGCAAAAAAACACCTTAACAACAGGGGAAAGGCACTGCAGACCTACAAACTCTCAGGCAGAACCTCCCTTTCATTCATCCCCTTCTGTTTTCAGCATGCTTTAGATAAAATCACATGTGGTGATTTGATTCAGTTGGGGTCAAGTAAGTCTGTAAAAGGATAGGCAAGGTAAACAATTGACTTTGGAAGTTTTCCAGATTAACCCTTTAGCTTAGTTCAGATCTTTAGCTTACTTAATAGGAACACACTATCATCTTGATTCTGTTAATTTTTCCAGCTCCTGGAGTTCTTAACAATCCTCAGGGAGATTTTTTTGACCTGTGTAATTGAATTAGTTAAATAGAAAAATCTACACTGTCTAAAAGTTATCTTAATGATATATATTTTTCTCAGAAATATAATTGGCATCTCCTTTAGTCTTAAGTGAATTTAGCGTAGATGAAAACAAGAGAAGGTTGTCAGGGAAGGGAAGCTTACAGGTGAATGTGAGAGTTTTATAGTGGAAAGGAGGTAGGGGTTTTCGATGCTAACAATTTTCCACTTGCAACATTAAAATCTTACTAGATCAGCGTTTTTCTTTAAAAATGCATAATCTAGACGATTATATACCTTGTTAATACATACTTGACTTAGCTTTTAATAATAATTATAGTACATTTTCATGGTGTAAATTTTTTTCTAACAGTATAGACGAATACAAGGTCAAAAGTAAGCCTTCTACCTCCCCTATTACCCGTTTTTCACATCCCAGAAGTAATGGCAGTGAAAAGATTTTGGTTAAATTGAGGCTATCTAATAGTCCCTTGTCACCCTTGATTTCCATTCAAATTGTAAGTGCTTCCAGTTCTCTGTTATCTGCCCTATTCTAATCCACTTCAAAGTCATGGACTTATGACCTCCTTGATAAAACCCCTACCCTGTCTCCCAACTCTTTCTGCCACTGGCCTATTGTCTTGAGCCACCTCACATTGTTCTGCCTTTTTGGCTTAAATGAAAACCAGCTTTGCATTCAGCAACTCCCTTTAACCAGGCACTTCATCTCCAGCTTGACTTCTTCTGCTTACCTTTAGATACCTCTGATTCTCATTCAGCTGTATTTCAAATCTTTAAAAACCTCGTTTCCTGAGGCATTTAAGCCTTCTTTCCCAACTCACAGCAATTTCCTGGGCAGCAAGAGTTTGGTCCCAGACCAGCAAGGGAGCAACCCACACGGCACAGCAGACCTCTTTGGTCTCACCCACTGCTCCCCTCAGCAGTGTATTTCAGCAGATCTGCCTTTTCTGCTCCCCACTCTCTCTGGTGACTCCTCTTACCACCCCCCCCACCTCTGGCTTATACCCCAGTTCTTGTATGCATAAATAAATAAATCTTTAAAAAAAAACAAAAAACAGAGATAATAAATAAATCTTTAAAAAAACAAAAAACAGAGAAAATTCTTCCCAGAGACAATGGCACTCAGGTTTCAAAATCTGACCCTGCCTCAAACTATAAACACTGATACCTACAACTCTTCTGTTTTCCCTTCCTATTTAAGGGAATACTCTCTTGGGCTTTGTAAATATCTACACCTCAATGACCTTGATCCAACAATGAATTATTTCCTTTCTTTCTCAAGATGTTCAATATGTGCAAACTGATCTCTTCTGCCTTAAAAAGAAAAAAAAGATGCACCATTGACCTCATACTGCTCACCAGTAACCAGCCATGTCTTCTCCACGGTGCCACTTTTCTTAAAAAGGTGGCTGTTTCCTTTCTTCCCACCTGTTTTCAGCATACTGGCCCCAGTGCATTCTGGGAAAGGTCTCTAATGACTTTTCTCCTCAATTCAGTGAACAGGTGTTGGCCCTGATCTCAGTTATGTGGCTATAGGTCAAATGGTAGCATGGATTTTTTCCTTAGATTCAATGACACCATACTCCCTTCTGACTATCTCTGGAACAAATCACTATCCTTTTAGGACTTAGAAAAGGCATTCAAATATGTACTTGAAATTGCCTAAGCTGTCCTACAGACACTTCAAGCTCTTGTCTGAAGTGCACGCAGGAAGCTCTGTAAACACTGCTTATTCCTATAATTCCATTAGACTGTTCCAGTTTCATAGATGTCATCAAAAGTATCTCTTGATCTTTTATTATAAAAATGTAATACCAAAATACAATCTAAAAAAAAAAAAAAAGCAATGCTTCATCCTCCCCAAGATACCCTCTATTTTCCTTTTCCTGGTTTGTTTTTCTCCGAGATACCGATTACCCTCTGACATACTATTGTTACCCATTTAGGATCTGCCTTTGTTCATTACAATGTAAGTTCCATGAAAACAGGGATTTTACTTTGAATATCATAGTCATCATATTCAGTGACTCTACTAAACTTTCTGCATATATTTGATGAATGAGTGAATACTTAAAAGCAAATTCTTCAATTCTTATTCAGATATTTCTCCTGTCTTCTAAAAATTTGGAGAATAAGGCTATTGTGTATTAGATATTCAGTATGGATCAGGCAATGTGCTGTGAATGATACATGTTACTCTTTCCATGTAAATTAATGAGCACATTGCCCTAATATTTAGTTCCTGTTATTTTTCCAGGTCTATTATTTCTACTTAACTTAGTGTTTTTGGTTTGTTTTTTTTTTAAATCTGCCCCCTCCTTTTCATCTCTGTTAGTATTTTGGTGAATGTTATAAGTACCTTATACTACATATAAAATAATATGGAATATTACCTTATCATAGTACATATATAACACAGTATTTTATATTTTTATATCTCACAAGGTGACTTCAACACCTTAGCTAACCTCAGAGCTGCCATAGCAAGGGTGTCAACAACCATCACCTGATTGGAGGTGGTTGGTGTGGCAATGCTGGAGACTGGCTGCCTAGGAAGTAGACCTTCCTGTGAGATTGGTTTGGGGAGCAAATGAGCCTCTGTTGGGTTAGTCTTGAATTGGAATCAGGAGGAAGGGAGGGAAAATATTAGGGAAGCTAGTGCTTACTGACAAAGTACTGACCATTTCAGGTCACTGGCAGCAGAGGTCATGATTTTGCTTCCTGGACTGATTGTTGCAGTTCGTGGGTCGAGGTCTATTTTAATATGTGGCTTGACAAATGTTCATTTTTGTTCAACCTCCCCGCTCCACACTTACTTCATCTCCAGTTCTGCTTTGGACCTTTTAGTGATTTCAGATTACTCTTAGATTAAAATAAAGTTAAAGTACTCCAGAGAACTGCACACAATCAGGTATTTCTCTCTCCAACTCTGACTCACTGTGACTATCTGTGAGTTAATCAAATATGTCCTGTTCTTTTCCATTTCAGAGCTTTCTCATGTTATTTTATGTACCTTGGATCTAGGCTGGGCTTTCTCTTCTCTTCATCTGGCTTTTCCCACTTAATCAAAATTTTGATTAAATGTCACTTTACGTGTGTGTATAATGTGTGTGTATAATGTGTGTGTGCTGCACATACGCCTTTGCTCACTGTACTTGCTCAAGCAACTTTAGGAGTGGACTCTGGAGTTCTTCACATTGTATTTATGTGGAAATTGTGTTAGAGCTTTCAATTTTATACTACTCTTCATTTTTTCTCTAATAGTAAGACATTTACATATATACAAAATATATACAGATATATGATTTGCAAATACTTTTTTCCATTCTATGGATTATCTTTTCACTTTCTTAATTTTTTTTTTAACATCGTGTCCCATCTACAAGGATCCCTGAGGGAAACATCTGGTTTTAGTATCAAGAATAATTCTGCATCCTTTTTCTTTTTTCTCCCACTACCACCCACCTTTATGTCCCTTGCCCTTCCTCCCAGTAACCTCCCTCTTAACCTCAGCATTCTCAAGGTGTTTATTAATTTTCGTTAATTTGTGTGTGTATTTTACTTTGTCAGATCCTTCTTTGCTATACACATTTCCATCATTTGTCTTTGTCATTCTGACTTGCTTTATCACAAAGAATTCCCTCAAACTTCCTCCATTGCTGCATTTCATCTTTACTCATGGCTGTATAGTATTCCATAGTGAGGAATCCCTTCCACTTTAAATTACTTTTCTTTTCTTTCTTTTTTTTGAATAATTTTCACCAGCAGTGGCTGCTTCACTGAGAAAAGAGTCCACCGCACTCCTCACATCATCATTTTTTAAGTGCCCTCCAGACTTCATATTTCAAGCACCCTTGACATTTTCAATAGAAAGTCATGAGAATACCTGTTCCTCAGACTCTTACCAACACTGGGTGTTATCAACACTTTTACTCTTTGCCAATCTGTTGAACTTGGGCCATCTCAACTGCGAGATGATTCCCAGCAGAAGCACTTGCATCTTTTCACTGCTACATTAGTTAAACCCAGAATGACTGTCAGGAACAAGAAATCTGAAGGAGGTAGAAGCTTCCAGAATAAGGGACTTTCTTTATGATTTCAGGATAGGGTCAAAACCAATAGCCTAGGGAAAGCTTGGTGTAATTATCCTGTAAAAAATACATTTTTCTCTTAAATAAAAATTAGTTATATTTTACCCTGCCATCTATTTAAAATTCATTGTTAAATACTAATTATTTAAATAGTTTCAGAGCATTTAAAGATTCTTAAGGACCATACTGTTTGTTAAATAAAATACTTAGCACCTTGGTTCTGACATCTTTTCCTTTGGCAGCTCCAAATAACTGCTTTAGCTCTGGTATATATATCATGAGCCAAAATCCAAAATAGTAAAAAAAAAAAGTTGAGGCTGGTAATGTGAGTCACTGAGGAAATTTAGATTATTAGATGAAAAATAATTTAATATAAAGATTTCTTTAATTCATTAATACAGGTTTTTGAAGACTTATAGGTGCTATGTTATTTTTTATACTGAAAAAAAGTTGGTACATTTCATAAGTTCATTGTCTATTAAAAAAATTAAGAATGGGTCAATTGGTCTGCTGGGTGGCATTTCTTATTATGATGAATTTCTTTCTCCTTTCCCTCCAAATTTAGATCTTCTCTAACCAACTTCACCAAGTCTGCCAGAAGAGGAGTAAAAGAAAGACACTACTCACCCGCAGGAGAGTGTGATTTCATAGAAGCTCCTGTACAAAAGGAATCATCCGAAAGCACCTAGGATGGTTTATTAGTTTCACAGGAGTCTCTTCTTTCTGGTTCTCTTTAAAGGAAAATAACATAAATTTAAAAGCAATTTCACTCTGAAGCACAATTATTTGCCTGTATAACAAAAATATCTTTTTTCTACACATAATTATTTTTACATGAGTTAAAAGAAAAATACTTTTTAATGTTTAGAACTCTTAATAATAAAAAGTGCAAGAACTGAAATTTTTCTTTCATATCTTATAATTCTCCAAAAGTATCAAAATAGGGCCTCCCCTGGTGGCACAGGTGGTTGAGCGCCGCGTTGTGAAGCTGTCCACAGCCTCTGCAGCGCCAGTTCGATCCCGGCCAGCCTGCGAGGGTCCCACATGGCATGCAGACCTCTCCTGCTGCCCGCTGCTCCCCTTAGCAGTGTATTTCGTCAGTCTGCCTGTTCTGTTCTCCACTTTGTCTCTGGTGAATCCTCTCACCCTCCCGCACATCTGGTCTGTACCCCGGTTCTTGTATAAATAAATAAACAAATCTTTACAAAAAAAGTATCAAAATAACTTTGTAAATGTTTGACTGAATTGATTATTTACGTAGGAAGTCTAAGAAAAAATTATTAATTGCTACCAATTTTATATGAGAGCCTTTAGTGTTTATGAACCTATTTTTTAGTTTGAATAATATTCATTTAAAATTATAAAAGAAAGTTTGAAATACTAATTGTAGTTCATTTTATTTTAAAACTGAAATGTTCATTTCTGAATCTTCTTATCACATAATTATAAGAAACCAAAATTTGATCTCTTTTGAAGTTCTGTTTTATGTTCTTCAGTCATTTGTACAGATAATTCCTTAGAAAGGCCCACTGGATGTTAACGTTTAAAATACTCTTACGGGCAGCTCTCTTGCCTGCCTATGGCTATGCAGGTGTCTCTTTTCACAAACCTGTTCCTTGTGCCTGTGCAAATGTCCTTTTCATTCTTTTCATTTCCTTTTTTATGTAATAAACATGCCCGTCTGGATATATAAAAAATAATAAAATGAAATACATGTATGCCTTCGAAGCCCAAGCAGGGCAATGTTGCTAACCAACGTGAATGCTGATCACTTTGCTAGACTCTGATCTGTATGCTGTTCAGTTTGTGGTGGTGAAAGATGTAAATAAAAAATCAAAAAAGGATTTAAGAATGTGATAACTCAAAAAGAATCTCTCCTGTCTCAATCTGAATTATACTGATAATTAGGTGTTTCCAAGTTGTTAAAGATGCTCTGAATTTGTATTGATTTAATGATAGCTCTGTGCCAGAATGTTTTATTATTTTACTGCAAGTTCATCCAGATATGAAATTTACGAAACTATAGTTTGACTAAAAATATTTTGTAAACATTGTAGCATGGGAAAAGCCATAAACCATTAGTCCTTATTTAGCGAAAATAAAAGATCAAGATAAACTTATAAAGAATTTGAAGTAGAAATGCTGGCATGGTAGAGTTTGTCTCTCAAAGTCTACTCATGGTATTTTTGGAATGGAAGGTACTTATCTAAAGCACTGTAGTTAGATACACACAAGTACATGCAAAGATGTTTTATGAAAAGTATTATGTTATTTAAATTGGATATTTTAGCGAATTTCTAACTTATTTTCTTGTTAAATAACTCCTTTATATAGTCAGAGACATCTCATTGAATACAAGTCTATACTTTTTCAAATATAGATTATTATAGGCATATAAAAAGTTTAAAACCATTTAAGATAAAGCATTAATGCTCAAACTGCACACTTGCTTTGGTCAGAAGAGCCAGGTATAAACAGGAGAAATCCCCTGAAGGAGTCAGACAGCATTTCCACAGGCTGGTTTAGGACACCTCATGCTAACACCAGGATGTATAATCATTTTGGAACCCTGCTCAAAATTTGGTATGGTGTTAAGGGGTTGTATTGGGAGAACAAGGTGGTTACCCCAGTAGGTTCAAAATGAGAGAGCAGGAAAAGGAAAGTAACTTGGTGTTTGTGTGATTGTTAGGTGGGGTGGGTGAGGGTCTAGCACAACTAGCAGCTAGCTGCTTTAAACATCTCACCTCCGGCCTCCCTGGTGGCACTGTTGGGGGGGTGGAGTCCACAAGCCTGTATGGAATTAGCTTTAGGACATCCTTTTCCCACTAACAAAATTAGTAAGTCCCTTTTAAGCGCGCGGGTGACAGCCAGGCAACCCATTTTATATCGGGGTTGCCCCATAACAGCACCAGGGTTAAAGACAGCACTATCAGGCCTGTCCGGTGGCGCAAGGGGTTAAGACACAACCTATGAAGCTGTTCGCAGCCACTGCAGCACGAGTTTGATCCCCTGCCAGGGAGCTACCCACATGGCGCGCAGACCTCTCCTGACTCACCCGCTGCTCCCCTCAGCAGTGTATTCCAGTCAATCTGCCTGTTGTGCTCCCCACTCTGCCTCTGGTGAATCCTCTCACCCCCCACACCTCTGGCCTGTACCCCAGTTCTTGTATGCATAAATAAAATCTTAAAAAAAAAAAAAAAGACAGCACTATCAAGCTATTTCCAGTCACTGCAGCGTGAGTTCAATCCCCAGCCAGCCAGGGAGCTGACCCACAGGGCACAGACCTCTCCTGTCTTGCCCGCTATTCCCCTCAGCAGTGTACTTTCGTCAGTCTGCCTGTTCTGCTCCCCACTCTGTCTCTGGTGAATCCTCTTACCCCCTGCATCTCTAGCCTACCTCAGTATGCATAAATAAATCTAAAAACAAACAAACAAAAAAAAAAAACCAAAGGAGGTGGTACCTGGGCTTTCTCATTGGGATTCCAAGATGTGGGGAAATTGGGGAGAGGAGACCTAAGCATGTCTATGGAGACAACCTCTCTATCTTCTAGGGCCCTTCCCCACAAAAACATCCTACAAACTAATTGGGAGCTTAAGCGCCTGTATCACATGCACTAAGATGAGAGCCCTGAAAATATTCTACCCCAAATTCTGTCTTCTCAACCCCTCAGAATATATTCAGTCATGGGGTGTAGAAGCACGTCGTAGATGGTACACAAAATTTGTAATATATGTCAATGTAAATACGTAAATGCATTAGAAGTTCCCAGAGCTGACATCCACTTCAAAGAGGGCTGACTCACTCAGTCACACCCTGTATAACAGTCAGCCCCTCCCCCACCTCCCCCAGCAGCTCCTTTTGTTTTACAGATTACTGGTTGATTTATAGAACAGGTCAGATACAGCTGTCTTTCATTTTTCATTCTTTTCTCTTCTCCCACTATAAATTCTTGACTTACGATTTAAATGTACAAGTAAAAGAGTGAAACTACAAAATCCTAAACCTCTTACCCTCAGTCCAAATAAAAGCAGGACCCCAAACCCATGTTCTCTCTCTCTCTCTAGGTGACCTCACTGTGACCCAGGTGTGGGTGCAATTTCCAGGTCTTGTAAGTAATAAATATTCATCATTAACAAATTTATCTGGTGGTGATTGCTGAAGAGCATCTCATGATCATAAGAACTCTAAGGGTCAATTCATTTGTCATATCAATAGGTCGAAATTGACACAAAATAGCAAATGGAAAAAAAAATTTATTGGTGTGAAATTACAACCTATACAAACTAATCTTAAATCCAGCTACTCGTTAGAGTTATTCCCATGTGTATTGCTTCTCGCATTTTATTTGCTGCTAGTGAAACCCAAAGGATAAATGAAGAACAAAATTTTAGAAGTTGCGTTTAAGTCAAATGAGTAATGTAAAAATTCAATCCTACGCTCACTGACAGTTGTACAATCTACTTGTTATCCATAAATGACAGAAGAAAATGGAGCAGAGTCCCACTTCAGTCTTCATCATGTCTTCCTGGGCAGACTGTGAGGGGCTGAGAATCCCGACCCACACAGAAGTAAGGCTTGAGCACTTGAGAAAACGTCTCCCTGAAGGAGTGGATGTGGGACCTGTCGTGCGCGCTGTAAAAGGAAATCTGGCCCAGCTCATAGTCCAGGTAAATGCCGACCCCTCTGGGCTTCTCCTTCAGAGCCAGAGGCACAGACACGCGGCCCACTGCCACATAGGCCCCAGCGCACAGCCCAAGGGTCCAGCGCGTGCCCTGGCCTGCCAGGGGCCTCTGCCTCTTCCTGGACGGGGAGTCTGGACACAGCCCCACGGCCCACTCAGGCTTGTCTCCCACCTGCACCTCCCAGTAATGGCGGCCTCCCCGGAAGCCTTGAGCACCCAGCACCGCGGTCTCAGCCACGAACCTCTGCGGATTCCGGGCCACTTTCTGCCTTTTCCTCACAAATGTCACAGACTTGTGATCCTCGGACACGAGCAGGTTAGGGTGTGCTGTCTGGGGATCCAGAGTCACTTCCTCCCTGAATCTCTGGATAATCTTTTGCAGAGCAGAATACAGGGGAGGGAGACTGAAGCCTTCCCACCTTAACTGGAAGGAGCTCACAGCTGGGGCCTCCAGGCTTTGACACCTGACCTGGAGGCTCTTGATATCCCTCAGCAATTTCACCTCTGACATCACACTCCTCTCTGCCACCTCCTTGAGTAGCCCTTTCAGGGTGGAAATGTGGTCTGATAAAGCCCTTGTGTGGACACTGCATTTCTGCTGAATGTCCCTCTCATCTTCAGCCAGCTTGGACATGGCTGCCTCCTGCTTACATTCTACAAACTGGTTCAGGTGCTCAAATTCTGAGGCTAGTTTCCACCTGTGGTGTCCTACATATTCTCTCAACTCCACTAGTTTTCTGTCTTGAATAGTGACTAGTGTCTCCACATCTGCCACCTGCTTCTTCAGTGTCTCCATGTATCTTTTGAGCCTTTGCCTGTGGTGGGAGGCGGCCTCCTCCATGGGCCTCACCAGGTGACCCTGGTGGTCAGAGGTGCACAGGCCACACACCACCTCCAGGTCATCCTCACAGAAGAGGCCCAGCACCTGGTTGTGCCGCTCACACAGGACCTTCTCTTGCTGCCTGCTCTGGCTGCTGCTGCTGTGCACCATCTTGGCCAAATCAATCATCCTGGCCAGCTGGAGGTTGGCACTGAAGTGCCTCTCTTGTTGTGGGTAGCGGCAGACAGGGCAGGGGAACCTGTCCAGGAGATCCTTCCAGGACTGCTGGATGCACGAGCGACAGAAGTTATGGCCACACGGGATGGTGACGGGGTCTGTCAGGAAGCCCAGACAGACAGGACAATAGACCTCTGCCTGCAGCGCTGCCAGGGTTGCTGAGACCTCCATTGGGCCGCGTGTGAAGGGCTGACTGTGGCAGGTTCTCTGCAGGAAGTTGGGTTCTGCCGTTTCTCTCCTGTGAGAAGCAGACACAGCTTCTGACCCGCTAGTCCTTCCAGTGCTGACTGTCTCTGCAATTAAGGGCAGCCCTGGTGTCCTATGAGGCCTCTGATATCAGGGATGCAGGTAGGGGGCCAGCAGAGTTCCTCTCACCACCTGCAGTTGACCACAGATTAGTTGGACAAGTGCGCTTGCTCTCAGCAGCTCAGCGGATGTGAGGATAAGTTCAACAAATTTCTCAATCAGAACACAGATTGGAACCTAAGTGAAAAATATGAGAATATTCCTGTATATAAAAAAAGCTAATTCATCTGTGGCCCCCTCTCTGTTCTAGGCTACATTTGAGGCCAACACTGATTATTCTCTCTATACCCCAAATCTACCCACCCTACATTAACCCATAGTGGCCACATGGGGCTGGGGAAAGTATATGCACTGTGGGATGATACTTGGGTGAGATTTCCCCTTGTCACCTTCGTTCTGGGAAAAGTACTTCACATACTCAAATCTAAGAGAATCTGGTAAGCAAGAAGAAAAATCTTAATTTCAATCATTTCAATTTCATGAAAAAACAATCTGGTACCCTTATTTTAAACCACAGAATGTTCTAGCAGCACTGACTGTAAAATATATATCAAAACGTACTTTTAACTTAAGCTTCTTAACTGCAGGATATATGAATGCATGCATATAAATGGATGTGATTTAAGCCAAACGATATTTATCTGAAGACCCAAGATGGAAACTGGGGTTTTCATATGAAACCTGGGGTTTTCAATTTCACATAACGAAATTGGAGATCAGGAATAGATTGTCAGAAAAATCTGGCAAGGGTTATCTCCTTCCAGGGGGTGTGAAGTCAGCCTGGCACCAGCCAGTGTGCTCCATCTGCAAGAGGTGGTGGCGGGGGTGGGGGGGGTGGGGGGGTAGGTGGGGCTATTCAGATCCCACCCTGCAAAGACTGGGGCCCCTCCTTAGGGTGGGAGCGTCTGGCACTTATGGGATATTCAGCAGTGCTGGCTGGGAGGGAACCTCCTTGATTCAATGTGCTGGAAGTGATAATATTCACATCTCATTTGCAACTTTGTAATCTCTGCTTGATCTAATTCCATCTCTACTGATGATGAAAGGAACCCTTTAGTTGCATTTGACCTTGGAGGAACTAAAAATAGAGCATAAATTTAATCATGCTTCCCTCAAAGGTGGGATATATACTCCCTCACACACCCAGGAACATTGCTCTCCCTCCAGCATCAATTGTGTGCCTCCTTCAGGTTATCCATCACCATATAAAGGAGGTGCTATTTCTTCCATCTCAAAGGAAATATCTCAAATCTTACTCCTCTGTCCAGCTATCATCTCAGCTCTCTGATCTTTTTACAGGAAGATCCTTGAAAAAGATCTTTATTCTCATTTCTCACATCCTATTCGCTCTTGAACTCAAGAAAAGGCAACGTTTCCTAGTCCCAACTCCATGAACACCTTTTCTTAAAATTTACCAATGATACCTATTTTATTATTTTCAATGGCCATTTTCCGTCCATCAGCTCATCGATGAAGTTGATAACTCTCTCCTTCAGAAACACTGCTTATTCGGGCTTTCAAACCACCAACCTAGGGTTTCTCTTTCCTTTTTAGTCATTTCTTTTGAATATCTTTCACTAGAAATCCCTAATCTCCACTTCCTCTACTGGGCACCACAAATACAGTTGCCTGCTCAGCAAATAAAAACAAGAAAACTTTTGAAATATTGCATGGAACATAATTAACCTAAAAAGCATTTGTTCTTTTACCTTCAGCGTGGGTCCCCTCCCTAAACTCTGACCCAGAGTTCCAGCCTCTACCTGACAGCTCCCCTCACATGTCGAGTGAGCACCAGTGACTTAATAGGCTCAGCACAGAGCCCCTGCTGATGTAACCTGTGCAGGCCGCCTCCTGCTGCCTCTCCTCTGCTTCTGCCAGTGCTTTCTCCAGCTTACCAGTTCCTCGGGCTAAAGAAATGGATGTGTCCTTATGCTTGTTTTATTCTCATGTCCTGTGCAGGATCATCAACACATGCTGTAGGCGATGCTGTCACGGTGGATCCAGAAATCAGCCACTTCTCATCACTCCCTCGGCCACCAGCATTTCTTGCCTGGATTATTAGAGGAAGTTCCTAATGGCTCCCTGCTGCCTTCCTCTTACTATTTTCTATCGATTTTGACACAGTAGCCAATGTTCCTGGTAAACTCTAGGGTCCTCCAGACCCTCCAGGGGCTTCCCCTGGACTCAGTAAAGGAGACTAAGTCTTTCCCACGACCTGCTGACCCGCAGGCACAAGCCTCAGCTCTCTGACTTCACCTCCTAGCTTCTCTCTGGTTCTCTCTGCTCCAGCACTTACCCTCCTTGTCATTCCCTGCACACTTTTCATGCATACTTCCAAATATTTAATTCACTGAATAAATATTGAGATTCTACCATAGGTTAGTAACTTAAGAGATAAAATGATTTCTGAAGTAGAATTACTGTTGCTTGTTTTAGAAGAGGAAAACAAAACAAAACAAACCAGACTTGAAGTTATAAAACATTTGCCCTGGGTCTCACAACATGATTGGAATACTGTAAATAAAAAGGTATTTACATAATAATAAGTAAACTATTTAGGACAGAGTTAAAGAGCTAATATAGGAGGTCACTGGGGACAAGTTTAGACTAAACCCCCCACCCCCAACTTCCAGTCCAGGTCCAGCAAGGGACAAAGAAGTTGGGTCAGGCTCCCTTGCCCCCATAGCTCGAGCCACCCCGCCTCACTTTCCCACATCTGCATCAGACTAAAGTCTCCACCTTGGGGCCTCCCAGGTGGCGCAGGAGTTAATGTCTCAGCTTCATCAAGCTATTGCCATCCACAGTGGCTTGAGTTCAATCCCAGGCCAGGGAGCTATGCACATGGTGCAGCAGACCTCTCCTGTCTCGCCCGCTGCTCCCCTCAGCAGTGTATTTCAGTAGACATGCCTGTTCTGCTCCCCACTCTGTCTCTGGTGGATCCTCTCACCCCTGCATCTCTGGCCTGTATCCCAATTCTTGTATGCATAAAAAAAAAAAAAGTATCCACCTTGAAAAACAAGCTCTTTAAAGGTGAATCTAATCAATTCACCCTCCCATAACACACCTATTTCTTGCTCCTGAATTCTCCCAAGTCGGTCATATTTGGGTCTCTTTCCCCATCACAGGCTTTTCAAGACCCAAGCTGCCTAAAGACCCAAGACCCAAGTTGCATTAAGCAATCCAGTAGAATGAGGCATCCATCTGGGTCTTGGGGTTGCAATTGGAGACCCTAACTTTTAAGGAAAAACCCAGTTGGAGTTAACCAGACTCCATCCCTGAACAATGTCTGAGCGACCTGTGGGGGATGGGATAGAAGAATCTCAGGTCCCCTCACCAGGCACCTGTGCCAGGAGGTGGGGACACAATACCTGGGTGACTGGAAACCACTCCCCAGTAACTCCCTTTCTGAGCCCGCACTCACCCTGGGCCGGCAAGGGCTCAGCTGTCCAGCTCTCAGCGTTGGCCCACGTGCCCTGGGAGGGGAGCAGCCTCCTCTCCCTGCCTCCTGCTGCTCCTGGACCACCCACCCGGGATTAAGGGCCCCTCCCTCCCCTGCTGCTCAGAGCTGTTTTCTCCTCCAGAAGACACATCACATCCAATCCCCCAGTCACTGCTAAGATGGAACCTGACCCGGTTCCCCTTCAAAACCCAGCAGGGAGAGTCTTTTCCAGGCTTTAGAGAGGGGCTGGGAAGGTGGGAGCCTGACAGTGCAGGGAACAACTCATGCAGGGCCTGATTGTTTTGGGGAATGTACAAAATTTGGTTTGGGGGAAGGAGAGTATGTAGCCAGCAAAACATGCTGATGTTGTTCAGAGGCCCCGGGTGATCACAAACACAAACTACTCTTTTCAGTGGCCACAAACCTGGCAACAGCCACTGAAACTTGACCTTCAGCACTTGCTGTGCCTCCATCTTCTTAATAGATGCAATCACTTCCCTATCAGTTCATGCCTTCAGTCCCCTATGCCACCAACTTCAAGGATTCAATAACTTAGTCGTTGTCACCCTGAAAACACATGAGTGTCCAAATAGGCACCTGAGCGCCCAGGGAGAAGACACAAAAGAGCAATGCAGATTTTGCACCATTTCAGTGTGGATTCAGGAGGGAGGTGGAGGCTTTTTTTTTTTTTTTTTTTTTTCACGACACAAATTCTATCCTGCAGACTTGGGCCCTGACTAGGAGGCTAGCGCCACCTGCTGGAAGCTGCGTGAACGATCACGATAGCGCAGGAGCAGACGCGGCACCAAATCAACAAAAATGCCGGGACATTCTGCCCTCTAGTGGCCGCGCCGGCGCATGGCAGGGCCGCAGCGTGTGGCTTCCTCCTGGATCCAGCCTGGGGTGGTCTGTGACATTCGGGAGTCGCCTTTCTGGTTTGAAAGTAAAAGGAGAGGATACATGCTCTTCTATAAACTCTCACTTTCTGTTCCCCTCACTCAGAGCCTTCGAAATGTTCCCAGAGCATCACACTCATTTCACATGTGGGCAAGCTGAGCAGAAGCCTGGAGGGAGAATGGACTCATGGTGAAAACAGTGTTTTTGAAAACCCAGTAACATAATATTTCCACCAGATCATTGTTTCCTCCAGTATTTTTTTACCCTCTGCTTTTCAAGCAAAAGCAACCTTTTGCTGAGTACTTTGCTGTGTGACTGAACGCTGTGCTTTAAAACACCTCATGGAATCCTCTCAAGAGTTGTAGAAGGAAGGGTCTCCCGCTGTTATAGGGCAGCCCTGATATTGAGCAGGTTGCCTGGCTGTGGGTCCTCACCGGCGCGCTTAAAAAGGGACTTATTAATACTCCACTACAGGCACACACAAAAGGTTAATAAAAGGTTTATTTACAAGGGAAAGGGAATTAAGGAAATGTACAAGTCAGGGAGAAAATAGGGAAATAAAGTCTTTAATGCATCCTACCCGATCCGCCAACCTGGAAACCCAAAGGCACTCTCAGAGCTGGCAGGATGGCTGTGAGCTGGCGGAGAGCCAAAATGGGGGACCCCCCCCCCCAAATCCCACGTGTCTGCCTTGTATCAACCTGGCTGCTTAATCCCACCCTCAGGTCCCAGCCACCTTCCCTTGGGTGGTGATGGGATTTGGAGTTCCCAGGGTCTTTGGCTTTGGCCTGGGGTGGGGGTGGAGCCCACAAAGCCTGTATGGAATTAGCTTTAGGACAGCCTTTTCCCCCTAACACCACCAAGGAAGGGAAGGGGTTCAGAACCAGCTTCCTTAGGACTACAGGGCAGGAATGTCGCTTTTCGTCCTGCCCCAGTGACCTTTTTCTTTCAAAATACTCACACATCTGTACTTTATATCAATTCTGACCTGGTAATTCTCCAGTTGAGAATATTCTCCCCCAAAGTGATCTAAGAAGAGACTGATAGAGATTTATAAGTTTTTTCATGCAAGCACTTAGTAATCGAAGGGAGACAAGCATATCCAGGGGACACAGAAAGAACCCGAGCTCATTCTGAGTGTGGTCTCAGCTCTGTTATTACTTAAGCAGGGTGTCCTGGGACTAGCTACTTCATTCCTCGGAACCTCAATTTCTTCTCGTGCAAAATAAGTATAAAACAAAAGTCACGGTGATGACATTAATAGTAAAATGAAGATATACATTATCCTAGCAACAGGCACAAAATGGCTGCTTTGTAAATACTACTAGCCTCAGATCAGAGCCCCACGGGGGGCAAGTGGGTAAGGACAGTAGATTATAAAAAACTCAGTGTACAGAGTCCTTAATCGTTGATTCTCAAACCTTACTTCTATCTGCTATTGTCTATGGGTTGATGGAATAGGCTAGAATTTATGCATCTTTTTTGATTCTCAGATGTCATTAGGTACAAACTTCCAATATTCTGATTTTGAGTAGGAGAGTGGGAGCAAGAATGGGAAGGGGATAGTTTTGTACAACTTTAAAATATATTCATACAGGTTTTTAAAAAAGATTTATTTTTATTTATTTATGCATACAAGAACCGGGGTGTAGGCCAGAGGTGTGGGGGTGAGAGAATTCACCAGAGACAGAGTGGGGAGCAGAACAGGCAGACTGACTGAAATACACTGCTAAGGGGAGCATGGTGGCTCAGCTACCTGGCTGGGACTCAAACTCATGCCCCAGTGGCTGACAATAGCTTGATAGCACTGAGACTTAACCACTTACCCCCTGTGCCATCGGGGAGGCCCCACATACTGTTTTTTAATTTAATTTTAAACATACAGAAAAATTAAAAGTCTAGTAAAATTAAATCCTGTATAATGAACATGTTTAGCATGTTTTATCTTTCTCTCTAGCCTCTCATTTTTGTTATCTGTTTTTTAAAGCATTAGAAAATAAGTTTCACAAACCATGACATTTTCCTGCTAACTGCTTAAAGTCTAACATTCTAAAAATGAGAATCTCTCCCATAGAATCACAATTTTATTAATGTAATTTAAGAAATATGATTTTAAATTTAATTAATACAGAATATGTGCTTCTCCAGATGATCTAATGCTACCTTCAGATTTATTTTTTAAATTAGTATTTTAATTAATGTTCATACATTGTCATTTGGCCTCAGATTTTTTTTTTAACTAGGTTAAGTTCTCCTAACACTTTTCTTAACAAATATTAAGGGATAATAGGCAGATAATAAAATACAAACTAAGTGCACAGTTTCAGGAGTGCTGACATGTTTAATGGCAGCATCAAGACTATGACAATATCTGTCACCCCCAAACTTTGGTCCATTCCTCCTCCTCTTTGTTCTGTCTTTCTTTATTTTTTTTTAAATTTATTTTCTTTTTTTTTTAAGAGTTATTTATTTGTTTGTTTGTTTATTTATACATGCACTGGGCACAGTCAGAAGGCGGGAGGGTGAGAGAATTCACCAGAGGCAGAGCGGGGAGCGGAGCAGGCAGAAGGACCGAAGTACACTGCTGAGGGGAGCAGCGGGCGGCAGGAGAGGTCTGCGCGCCATGTGGGACCCTCCTCCGGTGGCCGGGGAGCAGCCAGGGATTGAACCAGCGCTGCAGAGGCCGCGGGCAGCTTCGCAACCCAGCGCAACCCAGCGCTCAACCGCTGTGCCACCGGGGAGACCCTGTTCTGTCTTTCATAAACTGTCTTTTATGAAGACTTCAGGCCTGTTGTCTTGGTGACTGTGTCACATTCTAAATTAGCCTGATCATTTACCTATTAGATTCAGGCCAAAGTTCTTCAACCAGAAAGTTGCAGCAATGGGTGTTCTTCCCATTGTGTCCTGTAGGAAGCACTCATGTCAGTTTGATTAGTTGGCTCAAACCAGTCAGTGAATGTCTCCATTTTAAGGTCCCTTTCTCCTTCATAATTAAGAGTAATTTGTAGACAACCTGATCCCTAACCACATTCCCCACCCCCACCCCCAAGTCTTTAGCAGTCAGTGATGATTTTTGCCTGAATCAGTGGATAAGTATGTTCTGTGGATAAGTAATTTCTCTATTCTCATTTATTTAGTTGCTGGCATTCTTCTCTAAAAAAGAGTTTACCTCCCTGACTACCTCTCCTGACTTTTTAAAGTTACACTTTGGACTTACAAATTCTTTTTTTATCCAATTGTTAGTTTCCTTTTAAGACTCAAAATGTTCCACATTTGGCACTTCACCCCCTTAAACCGACTTCTGTGCCAGGTCCTCGCTAGCCTCTGAGCACAGGCCACTCTGGGACACAAGAGGTTCAGTCCCATCTTCTCTTTCCTGACTCCCCGCGTGTGGATTGTTTTGAATGAAATAAAATCAAGCCCCAGTAGACTCTAGGGAAACTCTTATCTCTTCCTAAACTGCCTGAAAGTATTTAGCTGGGGAGCCTGGCCCAGAAAGAAGCTATTACAGAGACAGTTCTTT
This sequence comes from Talpa occidentalis, assembly GCF_014898055.3. NCBI lineage: Eukaryota > Metazoa > Chordata > Mammalia > Eulipotyphla > Talpidae > Talpa > Talpa occidentalis. The sequence continues at coordinate 98,255,655 of NW_023605194.1, read as the reverse complement.
TATCTGAGAGACCTGCATGACAAGGTGAACTTCCCGTTAACACATATCTTCTGTTCATGGCTGATGCATCACCTTCCTCCCCTTTGAAGCCCTAGCCCCCATCCCATTCCTTAGCTCGGGGTACATATGACTCACGACTGCCCAACTTGCCCTGCAAACTCATATTTTCACGGGACTCCCATACATACAAAATTAAATTTGTTTTTTTTTCCTGTTAATCTGTTTTTTGTCAACTTGATTTTTACAATAACCACAGGTGTGATACTCCCCAGAAGGACCTAAACAAAGGGTGAACTCTAGAGAAGTCACATCCAACTAATTGTCCTCTCCACAGCACTCAACAGTCTCCGCACAGTTGCAAGACAGCTACATGCAGCATTGTCTATAAGGGAAACTCACCTGTCATGGGATCCAAGACTTTATGGGGCTCACGTGTAGGACATGGATCACTGGAATGTTCCATGACTTCCATACTTCATCTTCAGAACTCTATGATCAAACTGTATGATTCAAAAACAGGAACACAGAATTTTTATCAGGCAGGATATTCCAAAGGCTCAGAGGTTATCCTATAGGACACAGTCAAAGGTCAGGCCTTCTAAAGATCCATCTTTCAAACTCATGACAATTGCAGCAACATGGATGGAGCTGGAAGGGATTATGCCCAGTGAAATACATCAGAAGGGAAAAGAAAAATATCAGATGCAGGCCTCCCTGGTGGTGCAAGGGGTTAAGACGCAACCTATGAAGAAATCTGCAGACTCTGCAGCACAAGTTCGATTCCTGGCCAGCCAGGGAGCAGTCCACATGGCGCAGCAGACCTCTCCTGTCTCGCCCTCAGCAGTGTACTTCGGTCAATCTGCCTGTTCTGTTCCCCCACTCTGTCTCTGGTGAATCCTCTCACCCCTTTCACAGGCATCTCTGGCCTGTACCCCAGCTCTTGCATGCATAAATAAATCAATCTTAAAAAAAAAAAAAAAACTACTAAAAAAAATGAACAGTGGTGTAAGAAAATTAAAAAATTAAAGACCCATCTTTCTTTGAAATGGACAGAGATTGAGAAACTGAAGCCAGATGAGTAAATTCTTAGTAAACCCCTCCCCAGGGGGTCTGAGGAAACACTTCCTAATTAAATGCACTAGCATTTGTGGAGCTAAATTAAGTGTATTCAACCCAGCATTATAATTAAAGACAACAGAAACCTGTATGTCATATGATTTTTGTTACCAAATATATTTTACACCGAAAATATTTTTAGAGCTGCATGGGCACCAGAGCGGAGAAGAGGCCTGGGAGCTCTTTAGGAAGACCACGAGGCTTGGCATCAGCATGCATCAGGCCCACCATTTCCGTTCAGTTCACACAGGTGAGTCATTCTCCGTGAATGTAGAACATGTCCAGGGTTTCCCAGTCTTCAGCGGGCCCACATGACCTCTCATCATCGGTCCCTTTATCTCACACCAACCCACCCTGGCCTGCTTCAGACCCAGTTCTGCCTTCACTTTCTCCAGGTTGACCTTCCTCTGCCCCAGGGCATTTGAATAAACTGACCTGGGTCCCCAAAGCTCTGACCCCACCATCTGGCTCCTTCCTTAGATCCTGCACCTTCTTTGGATCTCACCCCTCCCCCACCTAATCCCATCAAGGATCTGTGTCAGCCACCTCCCCTCTGTAAACTTCATCATACTTGGGATTCTTTTTGATGTTCAGCAGGGTTTTTCCGTTAAGAACCAAAATAGGACTGAACCTTTCTTGTATTGGTAACTAGGCACCCAATTTAGGTCTGGCCCCAGTATTTGCTGAGTGAATACAATCAGCTTCCGGGCCTTGAACTGGCTGCTGACCCCTCCAGCCATCTGCCTTCATGGAGGAAGATGAGGTCCTTATATGGCCAGAAACTGGGGTGGGGGCTACCTGGGTCTCCTCCTTCCACTCCCACCCATTCACAGACTATCTGTCTCTTACTGAGACATCCTGGAAGGGGATTCTTGAGCTTCAGATCAGCACTTGTGGGAAACTTGTCACATACACATACTTTTCTGACTTTAGGGACAGTATTGGGTCTGGGTGTCTGTTTTTAACAAACATTTCAACTGATTCTGGAATAGCCTCTTTGAGAGACCAGGACCCCTAAGACAAGACAATAGTTCTGAAATAAGTCAAATGCAATTTGGGTTCCCGAGGCACCATCGCTGGTGTCTCATGAAGTATGCAGTGAGGACATCATGGCCTCTCATTCCAACAGACTCTGTGCCTGCCCTAAGACAATGGCCCGCATCACGAGGCAAGCCTGGGGACGCCTAGGTAGCCATCACCGTGGCTGTGTGGTCATGGTTTGAGGTAGTATGAGGTATAGCTCAGGGATCGCGTCACATATATACCGTTCTTTACGCAGGAGCCCGCTTTGTATGTTTGGTCAGCTCGATGCTTCCAGTTCCTCATATGTTGTAAACTTGTCCCCTCCGGTACCCTTAAAAAATGATTATGCTTTGTCTCCCCTGGACCCTGTTCCTCCTGCTCTTGTCCCATAATTAGTCACACTTGCTTGTTACTGAGAATAAACAGCATGAGGGCTGCTCACTGAGCAGCAGAGTCTTGCCTTGCACCTGCTCGTCTCCCTCAGCGCACTCCTGATGCAACATCTGTCCACCAGAGACTGGCTACTGCCAGAATGGGGCTGTGAAGGACTGTAGAGGGTAAGTTTTCTACTGGATCCAGAGTGAGCAGGAAAGGATCTTTGATTTTGACCAAAGAACTTTGGAGTCTTCCTTCTAATGACCAGATGTTTTCTGTTCTGAATGTGTTCAGGTTCTATATTATTTGCTTTTTTTTAGATGAGTTTACTAGGATGCAGAGAGGTCCAGAAAGGCCAGAGGAAATTTCAAACCTGAGCCTATAACTTGATTACCTGGGAAAAGATCTTCCTTACAGAAGACTAAGATAGGAATGCACAAAATGAGCACTGGTGTGTATGCAACCTGAGTTTTGAAATTTTTGAAAAGCAACTCATCATTTTAATCACACATGTATGAAGAAGAAAGATATATATTCCTACTAGGTGTTTGATTTCACCTTTATTCCTTTACTTCTTCCTTAATGGCAGAAAATACACAAACACAGGGAGTGAATTTCTGTTGATTTCCAGCAGACAAAATACAGTGTTTAAAACAATAATAAAAAATTGGGCCTCCCCGGTAGCACAGCGGTTGATCGCTGGGTTACAAAGCTGCCCGCGGCTTCTGCGGCGCCGGTTCGATCCCCGGCTGCTCCCCGGCCACCGGAGGAGGGTCCCACATGGCGCGCAGACCTCTCCTGCCGCCCGCTGCTCTCCTCTGCAGTGTACCTTGGTCCTTCTGCCTGCTCTGCTCCCCGCTCTGGCTCTGGTGAATTCTCTCACCCTCCCGCACTTCTGACTGGACCCAGTGCTTGTATAAACCAAACAAACAAACAAATAAATAAATAAATAAAACATGCCTCTATTAAAAAAAAAAACAATAATAAAAAAATTACTGGGCCTCCCCTCATGGCGCAGCGGTTGAGCGCTGGGCTGCGAAGATGCCCACAGCCTCTGTCTGTAGCGCTTGTTCAATCCCCAGCCGCCGGGCAAGGGTCCCACATGGCACGCAGACCTCTCCTGCCTCCCGCTGCTCCCCTCAGCAGTGTACTTCGTCAGTCTGTCTGTTCTGTTCCCTGCTCTGGCTCTGGTGAATTCTCTCACCCTCCCGTGCTTCTGACTGTACCCAGTGTTTGTATAAATAAATAAATAAATAAATCTTTAAAAAAAAATCTCTATACATCATTTCAGTACACTTTCTATTAATTTATAGATTGTTAGAAAATAAGCCAGTTGGTATCAATAAAGATGTGGATGAATCTCTGCAATCAATTCTGAGTTACAATTCACCTCATGAATTGGCTGCTAAAAATGAATTGTGTTGCAGAATGTCAGAGCTTCAGAGCTATCCAGAGAAATTGATATTTAGCCTGAGATCTGCAAAAATAAGGGAGCAAATAAAGTGTGGGTTCACTAGGGCTGCCATGGAGGAAAGTTGCCTGTGCAAAGGCCCTGTGGCAGGAGGATGTTTTGTGCTGAGTGTTCGGGGAGGGGCAGGAGGCTGGAGCCTGACCGTGAGAACAGCAGGGTACAGAATTGCAGGGCTTCACAGATGTGGCAAAGACTTCTCTTTTCCAAGAGTTATGAAAGTCACTGCATTATTTAAGGAACATGATGAATATTTCATTTGAAAGACAAGTACATGGAGTGAATGGAGAGAAGTGAGGGAGAGAGAACTGGAGTGAATTACGTAACAGACCGTGCAGTGGAGTCAGGTGGAGAGGACCTGCTGTCTTCCTGAGCATGAGGGTGGGCTGCGGGCCTGGAAAGAATGGGGCTCATTCAGCTTGCTGCTGCCTCAACCCCTTGTGCATCAAAGGAAACAGGAGAGGGGGATGTGCTGAGGTCCCTATTCTGCGCTTCTGCTGTCCCTGGATCTGGGAGTCCTATTACATTCTGAGGTGCCCTGGGTGCATCTTTGTCCCAAGAGATCCCTTCTGCCAGTTCCTTCATTTCTTACAGACAAGGAGGCCAGAACCTGACTTGCACAACTGTCTGCTTGGTGCGAGGCAGCTCCAGAGTCTGTGTCTCCAGGGTCTGAGTCTGCCCCTCTCTGGGTGGGAGCATTCTGCGGCCCTGGGATAGGTACAGTGGCCAGGAGAGTGCAGGGACTAAGGGGGAGAGTCAAACAGACCCCTAAACCTGAAGGTACAGAGTCACTCACTCTACTGCACAGACTGGGGGTGCAGTCTGAGAGGCCAGGATGACCCCGGACCCCAGCTCCACTTCCTACTGGGAAAAAGAACTCACATCACTGAGCATTCAGATTTCTGTGTCTTCATCAGCAATGATTGGATTAAGTGGCACTGGAAGCCAGGGGGGGGATTACAGAGGGCAAATGAGTCTGCAGATTAGCACAACTCAGGGCACAAATGTCCCATTTCTCAAAAAACTTCCTGCCCCACCCTCCTAAACGACCCACCCCCAGCTCCAGCAGCATTGAACTAAATCCACTCATCTAGGTAGGTGCCACCCTCCCTTTCCAGGGAGGGCGGGGGAGACAACACCTTTGTAGGGTGGGGCCCAGTAGCCCCACCCACCTAGCAGGCTATAAGTAGCCTGGTCACACCAGAGACCCTGCACTCTGCTGCCAGCCTGGCTTCAGACCCCTTCCAAGGGACGGACCTCAGGGACCAGCCTCACAGACCATAAGCCCTGCCAGAGTCAGTGGAGTCAGCAGCACAGGTAAGGGGGAGGCGGCACCGGTGCAGGAGGGAGGCCCAGAGCAGAGACCTGGCTTCCTGATGCCCACGGCTGCGGGGCTGAGATCGCACGCCAGAGGCTATGCAGGCTCCATTTAGCTGGTTTTCAAACAGTCCCTTCTAATTTGGTTCCCAGGCCCTTTGGTTTGAGCATAAAATCTTCCCTGAAATCCCAGAGGAGGTGACGGAGTGGAGAGGTGGCCCACTAGAGTGGGGCGCTAGTGCCAAAACCCATACTCTCCCCAGCCCCTCTCAGTCTCTGGGGTTGACATGGGCTGGCTGGGATTTGGGGGTGGATGGATCACACAGAGGTCTCCTTTAAAAAGGGTGACGAGCAGAGCACAGGGCAAAGTAGCCTTATTTAACTGCAGGAATCTCTTCTCATCCTCAGGACCAAAGAGGCCCTTGAGAGCCCGGCTGACTTGTGACTAGAGAATTGCTGAGCTTGGCTCCACATCCTCTCAGCTGCCTGCCCAGCCCAAACTCCTGAGGAAACCTCCTCAGCCCAGCCCAGGCCTTCACACGCGGCCCAATGGAGGTCCCAGCAACCCTGGCAGCGCTGCAGGCAGAGGTCTACTGTCCCATCTGTCTGGACTTCCTGACAGACCCCGTCACCATCCCGTGCGGCCACAACTTCTGTCGCTCATGCATCCAGCAGTCCTGGAAGGATCTCCTGGACAGGTTCCCCTGCCCTATCTGCCGCTACTCACAACAAGAGAGGCACTTCAGTGCCAACCCCCAGCTGGCCAGGATGATTGACTTGGTCAAGCTGGTGCACAGCAGCAGCAGCCAGAGCAGGCAGCAAGAGAAGGTCCTGTGTGAGCGGCACAACCAGGTGCTGGGCCTCTTCTGTGAGGATGACCTGGAGGTGGTGTGTGACCTGTGCACCTCTGACCACCAGGGTCACCTGGTGAGGCCCATGGAGGAGGCCGCCTCCCACCATAGGCAAAGGTTCAGAAGTTACATGGAGACCCTGAAGAAGCAGGTGGCAGATGTGCAGAAACTAGTCACTATTCAAGACAGAAAGCTAGTGGAGCTGAGAGAGCAGGCGGGACACCGCCGGTGGAAACTAACTTCAGAATTTGAGCACCTGAACCAGTTTGTAGAACGTGAGCAGGAGGCAGCCATGTCCAAGCTGGCCGAAGAAGAGAGGGACATTCAGCAGAAACTCAGTGAGAATGTAAACGCCTTTACAGAGCACATTTCCACCCTGAAAGGGCTACTCAAGGAGGTGGCAGAGAGGAGTGTGATGTCAGAGGTGAAATTGCTGAGGGATATCAAGAGCCTCCAGGTCAGGTGTCAAAGCCTGGAGGCCCCAGCTGTGAGCTCCTTCCAGTTAAGGCGGGAAGGCTTCAGTCTCCCTCCCCTGTATTCTGCTCTGCAGAAGATTATCCAGAGATTCAGGGAGGAAGTGACTCTGGATCCCCAGACAGCACACCCTAACCTGCTCGTGTCCGAGGATCACAAGTCTGTGACATTTGTGAGGAAAAGGCAGAAAGTGGCCCGGAATCCGCAGAGGTTCGTGGCTGAGACCGCGGTGCTGGGTGCTCAAGGCTTCCGGGGAGGCCGCCATTACTGGGAGGTGCAGGTGGGAGACAAGCCTGAGTGGGCCGTGGGGCTGTGTCCAGACTCCCCGTCCAGGAAGAGGCAGAGGCCCCTGGCAGGCCAGGGCACGCGCTGGACCCTTGGGCTGTGCGCTGGGGCCTATGTGGCAGTGGGCCGCGTGTCTGTGCCTCTGGCCCTGAAGGAGAAGCCCAAAGGGGTCGGCATTTACCTGGACTATGAGCTGGGCCAGATTTCCTTTTACAGCGTGCACGACAGGTCCCACATCCACTCCTTCAGGGAGACGTTTTCTCAAGTGCTCAAGCCTTACTTCTGTGTGGGTTGGGATTCTCAGCCCCTCACAGTCTGCGCAGGAAGAGATGATGAAGGTTGAACTGGGACTCTGCTTCATTTTCTTCCTGTCATTTATGGATAATAAGTTGAAGCTGCGTACCTGTCATGAGCATAGTAACATTTTTTATTATACTCACCTGAATTAAAATTATGCACTAAGTATTTCTTGTCTTGTTTCTTTTTTTTTCATTTTATTTCCATAAAGATATGATTTGGGGTTAACATTCCCAAAAAAAAAAAGGTGATTTACTTGTTTCTGAATTTCTTCAATTGCCATGCATACAACTTCCACTGCCCCAATATACCCTGCATTTTACACATATTCTACACATACACGTTTTCCTGTCACATAAGGAGAAATGTCAGGTGGGACTCAGTTCTCAGTGTGTCTCTCAAAGTACTCAGTTGGGCCGAATGCACTCTCTGTAGTATTTTGGGGACCGACAGCCAGGAAAGGTGAGTTGGAATCTTGAGGAAGCACAAAGGGCAGTTTTTTTATAACCAAGGTGAGGAAGATAGTATCTCTCTCCATGAAAGTTCAGACAGATTCTCTCCCATCATAAAGGGCTTGGCATTACCTGACTGGACCTGGTGTATTGGGAATTCAACTTATCTAAAACATGGAAGTTTTGGTCTCATGCCCAGGGATTGGGAAGATCAAGTGAGATGATGTCCTGGGGTCTGATACATATAAATGACGTAATTCAAATGATAAGGATCCATCTCTGATGGTGTCTGCTTTAAATGACAGATTACCTTGTTTTCAAATTTTGCAGTTCATAAAATTGTGTGCTTTGATTTGGAGCAGTGCAGTCAGCAGTTTATTCTGCCCCCCTCCCTGGAAAGAGATTCTGCCTGCATGTCTCCGTAGGGTCAACTGGTCAACACCTTTCTCTCCCTGCCAGGGGAGGGAAAGGGAGAGACCAAGGATGTCCATGCAGAGGAAAGTCCACATGAGAAGAGAAGCCTCATGAGAAATTATGATATTGAACTATGATCTTGAACTTCTAGCTTCCAGAACTCTGGAGAATTCATTTCTGTATTAATCACCAAGTCTGGTATTTTCCTATGGCAACCTAGCCAACTAGTCCATCTGGTCTTGTCTTAAAAAAATTAGAAAAGGAACTATCATCTTCCAGTAAGTCACCAAAATAACCAACACACAGGGGAAGAAGAGAGGCCCCACTACTCTTTAAGAGAACAGGGAGGTGCTCCTTTGGTCACAGATATGCAAACCTGCAAGAAAGGCGACATTGTGGACATGAAGAGAATGGGCACTTTCGGAAAAGGAATGCCCTGCACGTTAGCATGTTAACACTAGAGTGTCTGTAATGTTACCCAGCATGCAATGGGTATTGGAAACAAACAGGAGCAGGATTCTTGCCAAGAGTATTCATGTTCATATTGGGCACACAAAGCTCTCCAAGAGCCCAGAGAGTTTCCTGAAACACTTGAAAGAAAAAGATCAGAAAAAAAAAAAGGAAGCGCCAGCCTGTTCCACCCAGAGAAGCAAGCACAGCTTGTGAGATCCCACAGAGAGGAGCCTGAGCTGCTGGAACCCATTCTCTGCGAGCTCACCCATGGTAGGTATGAAAAAAGAGACCTGGATGATAGAAAAATAAAAATTATTAAAATTTAGCCAATTAGCAAAGGACACCCTTACGAAGGTTTACTTATTCAAAAACTGACAGATAAGGTGCAATTTTGTGTTCCTTCTGAGAATGGACACAGGAAAGGATTCTGGCTATTGTGTTTGACACTGTGTTGGGTTGCTAACCAGTGCACGGATGCAAGAAAAGGAACAAATACCTACAGGAATATTTTTTCATCCTCAAGATCAAATAGTCACTTTAGAGCCTGACTGACTTCTGATGAGAACAGCCAAGCTGGGCTTCACACGGTCTGAGGTGCCCAGTGTGACTGGATATCCTCACACAGCAGCCTGAGGGCTCTGAGGGTAAGAGGGAGGGTGATGGAGTAAGTAGTTATAAAAAATAACTTTCCAAGTTTATTTATGTAAGGATACTTCTGGAGGCCCTACCACAAAGATCTGACTGTCCAAAGAACTGAAAGGGACGGTGGGATTTGAGGGTGTCCTTCATGTGGGTGCTGCCTCCAGCCACAAATCAGCATAAGGGGATTCCTTAAGGATGGTAGTAATTACCCAGTGAACATTATTTAGATTTATTGGCTGTAGAGACTTTTTTTTTTTTAAAGATTTATTTATTTATGCAAGCACTGGGTACAGTCAGAAGCGCGGAAGGGTGAGAGAATTCACCAGAGCCAGAGCAGAGCAGGCAGACTGACGAAATACACTGCTGAGGGGAGCTGCGGGCGAGGCAGGAGAGGTCTGTGCGCCATGTGGGACTCTCACCGGTGGCCAGGGATCCAACCGGCACTGCAGAGGCTGCAGGCAGCTTCGCAGCCCAGAGCTCAACCTCTGCACCACCAGGGGAGGCCCAATGCAGAGACTTTTTAAAGAATGAGTGACATAGACAAATTTAGAAACAATCACTTATAAAGGAGGTGTCACTTGGAAGCAAACTGCTCCCACATCCCAGGCCAGCAGGTCTCCTCATTCTGCTCCAGCGCGGCCATATTTAACTGTCTCTGAGTCCGTCCAGAAATACAATGTTATATACAAGTACACAAGCTTAGATATGATTACTATTGTGGCTAGTTACTGTTGTGGTTGGTTGGAGAACTCCACAAATGCAGCACCAAAGGCACAGCAGAATGTGCCCACCTACCTGGGCAGCAGAGCCAGTTCCAGTCAAGGCCCCGGGGAGCCCACCCAGATGGTGGCCTCCAAGTCTCCACCAGTTGCCAACATCACAGTTACTGAGACCCACTTGTTTAGCCAGGGTGGCTCCCCCCACTCCCACCACATATGTTTCCAATGTCAACACTGGCGCTGTGATACACACAGCAGAAGGTTGTGAAAAGGTTGATTAGTCCCAGAATGAGGTTTATGGGGGAGTGAGAAGGCTGACAGAGTCAATCCCAAAAAGCCTGGGAATGTGGGGTGAAGAGACCGGCTGAGGCGCATAAGGGGTTATTGGGCAGTTTGGGTGACTGCCCAGAACTACTGTGGACTCATGGGTTTTGTTGCAGATGGAGACACCTGAAGGCCTTTAGTGTCTCTTGAAAACAGAATTTCACAAAACACCAGAATGAAGCCAGCCACAGAGTTTATCAGGAAGGGATAGGATAGAACAGGGCCAGAGGGGCAGGCAGTCTCAGAAAGCAGAGCTGCCATGAGCAGTAAAGCAGGAGGGTTTTATTTTTCTTTTTTAACTTTTTTTTAAGATTTATTTATTTATACAAGAACTGGGGTACAGGGCAGAGGTTCAGGAGGGTGAGAGGATTCACCAGAGACAAAGCGGGGAACAGAACCGATAGACTGACGAAATACACTGCTGAGGGGAGCAGTGGGCGAGTCAGCAGAGGTCTGCCATGCCATGTGGGTTGCTCCTGGACTGGCTGGGATCAAACCTGCACTACAGAAGCTGTGGACAACTTCACAGTCTGGTGCTCAACCATCAGAGCCACCAGGGAGGCCCTTAAGAGCTTTTTTTAAATTTTCCCCTCTTTAGATGGGGCAGGGTGGCTCCTAATTATGCAGACTCTGTTCCAGTCACTCCTCTAGACTCAGGGACTAACTGGAACATCCCCCTCCCTCTTCTCCAGTCCAGAGGAAACTGTAGTTAAAAGACCCAGATCTGCCAGAACTGCCAGGTCTTTAAAATCAAGTCACAGCCCCAATTGGAGTGTGGGATGACAGACATGCATCTGAATCCTCGGGGGTGCGTGAGAGAGCCCTCTTTTATCCCTAACAGTGTGTCTTCCACCTGCTACAAAGGAAGATGCATATGGGCCTTTTTATCAGCTTCCCAGTTGTGGTTGAAGGGAAAAAGGACAAATCCTAAGTTTTCAATAAACAGGGAAAATGGAGTGAAAATCTTTATTGTCAGTATGCCTCTCAATAACAAAGAAGAAATACACTCATACAATATCACCTCCAGGTAGTTGATCACGCCTCTAAGACAATAAGCTGAGTGTCAGGGGTTTTGAGGAAGGCCCAAAGGAGAAATAGGGCATCAGTTTTTCGGTGAACAGGTCAGTGAATGTATACAAATAGCACCTGCGATTCAGGTCAAAAAAAGAAAGCTCCCCCAACTCATAATCCAAAAAAACCCCAATCCGCACAACTTGCTCTGGGTCCCACGGACCCCGCGCCCACAGCGAGGGCTGAAGCTGCCAGCACACAGGGCCCGGACACGGTGACCTCGGAGCCTTGGTGCAGAAGGATTCTTTGCACACACCTAGGCACCAGGCCCCTGTGCCTCTGGCTTCCACCTGCCAGAAGTGCCTGCCAGCATCAAAGCCCTCCGCACTCTGGACCCCTGGGTGAGAAGGAGCACCCCGGGTGCCCCCGAGGCCGCCTGGTGGCAGTGTTCTCACTGTCACACTTTTTCTGTCCTGGGACACAATGAGGCCTGGGTGGGCCTTTGCCGGATCTAGGGTCAAGTCTTCCTGGAAGGCGCTCATGATGTTTTGCAGGCCCAAGTAATGCGGAGGGAGCGGGCAGCTCTCTCGCTGGAGTTCATAGGAAATCACTGCTGGAGACTGCAGGAGCTCACACCTGCTCTGGAGCCTCTTGACGCTTGTCAGTAACTCCAGGTCTCCCTGCAGACACTTCTCTGGGATTTCAGTGAGCAGATTCTTCAGCGTGGACAGGTGGCTTAACAGCCGGCTCTTGTTTTCCACGATTTTTCCGCCTATGATCTTCTCCTCTATGAGCATCCGGGCTTGAATCGCCCCTTGCTCCTTTCTCAGGGAAGTTCCAAGTTCTTCAAATTCAGGGCGTGATTCTTCCCTGCAGCTTTCCATCTTCCATTTCAGTTCAATGGATCTGCAAATTTGCATTTCACACTCTGTTTCAGCCACTTCAACCTGATGCTTCAGAAGCTCCATGTAGCTTTTGAGCTGCCGCCTGTGCCTGGCTGCAGCTGGCCCAAGGGGCGTCAGCGGGTGGTCGCGGTGGTCAGAGCACACCCCGCACTGAGGACACAGCAGCTGCAGGTCCTCCTCACAGAACAGGCTCAGCACCTGACAGTGCTTCTCACACAGGGCCCCTTCCTCCTGCTTTGGGCCTCTCTCGGCGGGAAGCTGCTTGACAATGTCCACCATGCGACATAACTGGGTGTTCCTCTTGAGGCTCCCGGCGGGGCAGTGCTGGAGGCACACGGGACAGGGCAAGATGTCCTGGAGGTCTTCCCAGCGCTGCCGGATGCAGGAGCCACAGAAGTTGTGGCCGCAGTCCAGGGTCACTGGGTGTCTCAGGTAGTCCAGGCAGAGGGGGCAGCTGGCCTCTGCTTGGAGCTCAGCCAGGCAGGCGGCAAAGGCCATTGTGTAAGAGGCGCTTTCTGGGCAAACGCCTTCCACCAAGTCGTGGTCCTCCAGCCCCTGGGAGAGGTGAGAAGCAGATGTCTCCTTGGCACCTACTCTCCCCAGGTGTAAGGTCTTCCCAGGGATCCAGGAAGCTGTAATCCCACGAGCGTGTTTGTCCTCCTTCCTCTCTCTGAATCAGCTTCCAGGAGGAGACAGGGCCCAGACAATCACTGATCCCCTGGCTCAGTCACCTTCACTCACATTCTTCTCGACTAGTGTGTCCACTTTGTCAGGAATGAGCCACAACTTCCAGAAGTGGTGGAAATGTATGTCTAGGTAGGGCATCAGCTGGACAGTCCATCAGTTTTCTTCAACAATAAATAACAAGGGAAAAAGAATTGTATATGTTAAAGTAATGAAGGGGCTGTATATCAGTGACAAATAGTATCTATTTTATTTTCCTGATACATACATATATATATATATTTCTAAAACAAAATAATTAGTGGAAATAAATAGTGGAAATCTTTTAAAAATATTCTTCTCTAGTACTGCAATTATTGCCTTGTGGAAAAGGTTTTCTTCACATATAGAGGGAGACATGGGGACATAATTTTCTACGTATGTTCATGGTTTTGGGTTATTTCTCTACTTTGTTTTAGGGTAAAAATGTGTGCTAATAAGAGATGTTAATGCGTCTAACCATTATTGTCAATGTGTCACTGCTCCTGGTTCCCACAAACCAATCACTGCTTTATAGTTTTCCTTGGGCCTCATGTTTCTCTTTCCCTTTAGTTCAAAGTTCTGAGATCCTTTGTCTTTACAGTTGACTCAAAGCTGCCCTCAACCTCCTTCCATTCCAACTCCATCTGTCTGCTGGTCCCCACTCCTCTGACCACAGGCAAATCCCCCATTCAGATGAAGTTAGTGGTGACAGAGCAAAGCCAGGCATAAGGATTCCATCTGTACTGGGCCTCCCCAGTGGCGCAAGGGGTTAAGATGCAACCTATGAAGCTATATGCAGCCACTGCAGCATGAGTTCAATCCTCGGCCAAGGAGGTACCCACATGGTGCAGCAGGCCTCTCCTGACTAGCCTGCTGCTCCCCTCAGCAGTGTATTTCAGTCTTCCTGTTCTGTTCCCCACCCTGTCTCTGGTGAATCCTCTTACCCCCACACCTCTGGCCTGTACCCCCAGTTCCTGTATGCATAAATAAATAAATCTTTAAAAAAATAAAAAAAAAACAAGGATTCCATCTGCTACCACTGTCTCTCAGAGACCAGAGCCACAACTGGACATCCCCCTCATACACCTCACATGCTCTGTCCTCCCCTGACCCCATCCCATGTACCTCCTAGTCGGAAGTGTCTTCAAAATGATTGCCAACAGCACCTCTTCTGAGTAGCTTCCCCCCCCCTCCGCCCCCCCTCACATGGGCCAGTTTCCCATTTACTCACTCATGGGCTGGGATGAGGAGCTCTGGCAGGGATCCCCACTCTGAAACTCCTTTTGCACAGGAAATGCATGCCCTACTCACTGCCCCACCCTGGCCCCTGTCCTTCCTACTGGGTCAGAGAAGCAGGAACACTGGGCCTCATAAACTGTCGACTCCCTACCTATTCATCAGCATCATTCATGAGACTTTCTGGAAGTGGATTCCTCATCTGCTTTCAGACAAACACTTCCGGGCGCTCTGTCACAGGCAGTCACCAACCCTCAGACTGATATCAGTCACCAGTCCCCTGTCACTTTATGCCCACTCCGCAGACACTGAGACAAGTTGGAATATGGGCATCTCCTTAGCATGAATTTTCAAGGCAAAGCTCATTTTAGCACTGGCCATCATTATAAATGGCAGGTGCTTTAATAAGCAAATAGAGATTGGATCCTCCTTGGAATATGAGCTCAATCCCTGCCAGGGCCAGAAAACTCAGAGAGCCAGGGCTCTCCCCAGGTCCTCATTGTCACATGCCTGCTTACCTTGAGCTTGTGGTTTTGGGCTCTTTTCAATTTTGCTGGGCCTTTCTCTCAGGAAGATCTTCTTGAAGGGGGGTCTGAGTTAGTCTGGAACCAGCTAGAGTGGTCTCTGATGTGACCAGGGTATTTATATATGACTAGGTGGGTGGAACACTAGGGCACCACCCACAAATACTGGTGGCTCCGCCCCTAAGTGGGAGGGCTGGTCCGGTCTGGAGCTGAGAGGATGTTCAGATGTCTGGTTGGTGGACAGGGTGTGGCCCCATCAGGCCAGATGGGGGGGGGGGCATTGTGCTCATGTGCACCAGCTCTTTGGCAAGTCTGTAATCCTGCCTTAATCCTCTCAATGCCACTTAATCCCATCAACGCTGATGAGGAAACTGAAATCAGAAAGATCACCAGAGCAAAGATGTTTTCTTAATCAGAAAGTGGATCTGGGGCCATCATAGTCCTCCATAGTCTGCAGTCTCCTTAAATTTACTTAGGCCCAACTTCAATCTTCAGTGAAATAGATGCTACAATAATGTCACATTATTTGTATGAATTACCTCATTTGGCCATCAAAATTTCTTGCTACGATAGACTGAAAATTCTCTTTCAGGCAAGAACTATTTCAGGATACACTATGGATAATCAACAAGGTCCAAATCCCTTCCAGTAGGAGGGAATCCGCCTGGCGTTTGCCTTGGGGAATGACAACATCTTTCCTAGGTTGGACAATAAACAAGTCAGCCCTTTGCTCTACATGGAGACACCTCCCTCTGTGCCTTCCAAGGTATTCCCCACAAAAACAAATTTGTAAGTACAGTCAGAGGTCAGTGCCTCCCCCCACTCAACAGAAAGGTGACTGTCTCCCTGAAACTGCCTCTTCTCTCTCACCTGAAAGCTTTAGGTACTTTACAAACAGTAGAATATTTCTGTGAACAAATGTAGACATGTCTACTGGCACTGGAAAAGGGTCATTTTATACACTGAAATGGCTGAGAACAGTCTCCCTGAGGTTACATCTGTTCTCTCACCTGAAACATTTGGTCAAAGGGAAAATATAGATGTATAGGTTGAATGTAAATGGACACCATACGTAGGGGCTCTGAGAGAGCCACCAGGGTGACACCACAGTTCCTCCCCTTGGCCCTGTTCGTCCTTGCTCTCGTCCTCTTTATCTTTTCTTGCAGACAAAACTAGAAATCCTGGCAAAACCCACTGAGACCAAGATGGAGATAGAATGAAGACAGATCCTCTCCCCCTTCCCCATGCCCCGCACTTCTGGTCTACACCCCAGCTCTTCTATACGTAAATAAAATAAATCTTAAAGAAAAAAAATATGCCCTCCAGCACCATGACTGACCTGTCAGAACAAACAAAAGAAATAGGGGCTTGCAGAACCTGAAAATCCCTGGATAATCCAAGGATTCCTGCTACTTATGATATCTTGAAAGTTCTGATTTTCTTTAGCCTTCCTCCCTTTGTAGCATTCCTTGTTAAGTCCCTGATTCTCCCCAATCCAGGAGATGGCCTTATGGAGAATATTCCAGCATATTCACAGGTTGCTTCCTCATGAGGCTCCGAATTAAATCTGATTCCTCCCACCCACTTTTATCTCTCCAACTGTTGCCTTTCCAGTAGTGAAGATCCGGATCCAGGAGCCTGTAACCATTTTATAACTGGCAGTGTCAGATTTTCACAAACAGCAATTACACATCTCTGCTGTTGTCCCAAGATCATAATTCTGGTTGAAGCAAAAAGAAACAAACAAACACAACATATTTTTTCATGATTTTAATTTTAATGAATACGAAAAAAATGTTGCTACATTTACTGACAGGTCTACAAACTTCAACTGGTTATCCATAAATGACAGGAAGAAAATGGAGCAGAGTCCCAGTTCAGTCTTCATCATCTCTTCCTGCGCAGACTGTGAGGGGCTGAGAATCCCGACCCACACAGAAGTAAGGCTTGAGCGCTTGAGAAAACGTCTCCCTGAAGGAGTGGATGTGGGACCTGTCGTGCACGCTGTAAAAGGAAATCTGGCCCAGCTCATAGTCCAGGTAAATGCCGACCCCTCTGGGCTTCTCCTTCAGAGCCAGAGGCACAGACGCGCGGCCCACTGCCACATAGGCCCCAGCGCACAGCCCAAAGGTCCAGCGCGTGTCCTGACCTGCCAGGGGCCTCTGCCTCTTCCTGGACGGGGAGTCTGGACACAGCCCCACGGCCCACTCAGGCTTGTCTCCCACCTGCACCTCCCAGTAATGGCGGCCTCCCCGGAAGCCTTGAGCACCCAGCACCGCTGTCTCAGCCACGAACCTCTGCGGATTCCGGGCCACTTTCTGCCTTTTCCTCACAAATGTCACAGACTTGTGATCCTCGGACACGAGCAGGTTAGGGTGTGCTGTCTGGGGATCCAGAGTCACTTCCTCCCTGAATCTCTTTATAATCCTCTCTGAATACAGAGGAGGGAGACTGAAGCCTTCCCGCCTTAACTGGAAGGAGCTCACAGCTGGGGCCTCCAGGCTTTGACACCTGACCTGGAGGCTCTTGATATCCCTCAGCAATTTCACCTCTGACATCACACTCCTCTCTGCCACCTCCTTGAGTAGCCCTTTCAGGGTGGAAATGTGCTCTGTAAAGGCGTTTACATTCTCACTGAGTTTCTGCTGAATGTCCCTTTCTTCTTCGGCCAGCTTGGACATGGCTGCCTCCTGCTCACGTTCTACAAACTGGTTCAGGTGCTCAAATTCTGAAGTTAGTTTCCACCGGCGGTGTCCCACCTGCTCTCTCAGCTCCACTAGCTTTCTGTCTTGAATAGTGACTAGTTTCTCTACATCTGCCACCTGCTTCTTCAGGACCTCCCTATAATTAGTGAGCCTTTGCCTATGGTGGGAGGCAGCCTCCTCCATGGGCCTCACCAGGTGACCCTGGTGGTCAGAGGTGCACAGGCCACACACCACCTCCAGGTCATCCTCACAGAAGAGGCCCAGCACCTGGTTGTGCCGCTCACACAGGACCTTCTCTTGCTGCCTGCTCTGGCTGCTGCTGCTGTGCACCAGCTTGACCAAGTCAATCATCCTGGCCAGCTGGGGGTTGGCACTGAAGTGCCTCTCTTGTTGTGAGTAGCGGCAGATAGGGCAGGGGAACCTGTCCAGGAGATCCTTCCAGGACTGCTGGATGCATGAGCGACAGAAGTTGTGGCCGCACGGGATGGTGACGGGGTCTGTCAGGAAGTCCAGACAGATGGGACAGTAGACCTCTGCCTGCAGCGCTGCCAGGGTTGCTGGGACCTCCATTGGGCCGCGTGTGAAGGCCTGGGCTGGGCTGAGGAGGTTTCCTCAGGAGTTTGGGCTGGCAGGCAGCTGAGAGGATGTGGAGCCAAGCTCAGCAATTCTCTAGTCACAAGTCAGCCGGGCTCTCAAGGCCTCTTTGGTCCTGAGGATGAGAAGAGATTCCTGCAGTTAAATAAGGCTACTTTGCCCTGTGCTCTGCTCGTCACCCTTTTTAAAGGAGACCTCTGTGTGATCCATCCACCCCCAAATCCCAGCCAGCCCATGTCAACCCCAGAGACTGAGAGGGGCTGGGGAGAGTATGGGTTTTGGCACTAGCGCCCCACTCTAGTGGGCCACCTCTCCACTCCGTCACCTCCTCTGGGATTTCAGGGAAGATTTTATGCTCAAACCAAAGGGCCTGGGAACCAAATTAGAAGGGACTGTCTGAAAACCAGCTAAATGGAGCCTGCATAGCCTCTGGCGTGCGATCTCAGCCCCGCAGCCGTGGGCATCAGGAAGCCAGGTCTCTGCTCTGGGCCTCCCTCCTGCACCGGTGCCGCCTCCCCCTTACCTGTGCTGCTGACTCCACTGACTCTGGCAGGGCTTATGGTCTGTGAGGCTGGTCCCTGAGGTCCGTCCCTTGGAAGGGGTCTGAAGCCAGGCTGGCAGCAGAGTGCAGGGTCTCTGGTGTGACCAGGCTACTTATAGCCTGCTAGGTGGGTGGGGCTACTGGGCCCCACCCTACAAAGGTGTTGTCTCCCCCGCCCTCCCTGGAAAGGGAGGGTGGCACCTACCTAGATGAGTGGATTTAGTTCAATGCTGCTGGAGCTGGGGGTGGGTCGTTTAGGAGGGTGGGGCAGGAAGTTTTTTGAGAAATGGGACATTTGTGCCCTGAGTTGTGCTAATCTGCAGACTCATTTGCCCTCTGTAATCCCCCCTGGCTTCCAGTGCCACTTAATCCAATCATTGCTGATGAAGACACAGAAATCTCAAAGGTCAGTGATGTGAGTTCTTTTTCCCTGTAGGAAGTGGAGCTGGGGCCCGGGGTCATCCTGGCCTCTCAGTCTGCACCCCCAGTCCGGGCAATAGAATGAGGGACTCCGTACCTCAAGTTTATGGGTCTGCTTGACTCTCCCCGTTAGCCTCTGCGCCCTCCCGACTACTGTGACCTATCCCAGGACCATAGAATGCGCCCACCATAGAGTGGTGGTTGATAGAGACAGACTCCAGAGCTGCCTCGCACTCAGGTAGAGAATATGGTGTCCCAGCCAAGGGCACAGTTGTACAACTCAGGTTCCAGCTTCCTTTCTGCAAGAAATGAAGGAACTGGTGGAAGGGACCTCTTGGGACAAAAGGTACACCCAGAACAAATCAGAATGTAACAGCCTGCCTGGTCCAGGGGCAGCAGAGCAGCAGAATAGGGGCCTCAGCACATTGCCCCCGTCTCTTGTTTCCTTTGATGCACAAGGGGTTGAGGCAGCAGCACACTGCCTTGCTAGCCCTCAGCGCCTGCAGGAGATGCTCCACCAGAAGTTCCCTCTTCACCTGGGAGCGCCATGGGTCAGCAGTCAGCACACAGCAGAGCATTCCACAGTCAGCTCTAAACAAGGAGCTGGGACCAGCCTTGCACAGGACACCTTTCTGCATAATGCAGCTGACTGACTGGCTATGAAGGTTTTAAAGAGTATCTTGAAATGGTATCCAAATTTGGCATCATCTAAGTTTTAAACTTGCTCCGTGATATCTTATGGAGGAGATTATGAAAGATTTGATTTGCCAGACAAGGCTGCAACAGATAGTTAGGGATTATGACTAATAAGGAGAATCTGTTAGTGAAGATCTAGCAAGAACTGCATTAGTTACTGTGCCCTGTAGCTTTGGTTCAATGGCAGGACTCTTATGCTGTTAACCAGAAAATAAACAGAGGTGTGTTAGTTGGAAATGTTTGTCTCTCTGAATGAATCCTACCTGGTTGTTAAAGTCTTGGGGGAAATTGGTTAGGGAACAAGGCATTAGATCCACAAACAACTTATTACAAAAGGAAAGGGGCCTTCAGTTTGGAGACATTTCATGTCACCCCTCAAACCAAAAGATAAAAGGGTATGTGTGCCCCCTACTGGCATAGAGTGGGAAGAACACATTGCCTGTGTAATTTTGTGGCCAAAGATACTTCATTAGAGTTTATCAAGCGGAACTCATCTAGAAAGTGGGTTTGTCATTCTGACAACTGACCTGACATTCTTGTAAAGTTCAAAGTCATAAGGATAAAACAGGGGGCTGAGCAGGAACACTGTTTAGATGGAACACATATGGGCATCAGGGATATTTTCTTAGTCTTGATGTTGCTGATGATTACATGGGTTACACACAGGTCAATGAAAATTGAAATTTGGCAGTTTATTGTTTGTCAATTATCCTTTAGAAAAGTTTTGAAGAAAAAGTAATGGGAATTCCTCCAGTTTAAAAAACACTGAAGCCATGTGACAATGGATAAACTTTTATTAAAATATAAATTTTGAAAATATATTGAAAGATAGCTTTAGATCAATTTGGAGAAATTGGTATTATGAATTAATATAATCACTTTGGGTTTTGGGAGTGACACAAAAGATTAAAATTTCTTCAGTTTGTTAAATTCAAATTTCAATTTGTTAAGGCAGATTAATTTGCCTCTATAGTAATTTTGTGTTGTTAAAAGCTGATGATGCTGAATTCTCTTAAATAAAATGTTAAACTCAACATGTTCTTTTGTTGTAAAAGAGCTGATGTGTAAAATGCATCATAAAAAATTCATTGCTGCCTTCCCTACTTTGACCACTTCCAGTCAGTAAATGAATGATTGCAATAAATTATTTGCCCTTCACTCATTTTGCATTATTATTATTCCTGAGTTTGGACAGTCCTACACTCCACAACAACTTTCTATCCCAATTTTCCAGCTTTTCCTTTGAGATTTTGATATAATTTTAGTAAGGGAGATAGAAATCTGTATTTAAAGTAAAAAATGATTAGGTTCATTTTTCATCTTTTTTTTTTTTTTTCATTTTTCATCTTTAAGAATCATGTGGCAGGGCCTCCCTGGTGGCACAGGCGGTTGAGCGCCGCACTGTGAAGCTGTCCACAACCTCTGCAGCACGGGTTTGATCTCGGCCACCGGGCGAGAATCCCACATCACGCTGCAGACCTATCCTGTCTCACCCGCTACTCCCCTCAGCAGCGTATTTCATCAGTCTGCCTGTTCTGTTCCCCGCTCTGTCTCTGGTGAGTCCTTTCACCCTCCTGCACATCTGGCCCATACCCCAGTTCTTGTATAAATAAATAAATCTTAAAAAAAAATCATATGGCTACTTGAATACCAATTTTGAGATAATGTGCATGCTATTCATGATCTTATTTTGTCACTATTTATACATTAAATGGAAAGCATTTCCAAAATGCAGTTTTGAGAAAAAGGGTTTTAATAGAATTTTCAATGTGTGAGGTAAATATTTGCAGAAGTCAAACACTAGGTGGCACCCAGTCCTCTTTGCATTGGAAATAATTGCTGATTCTGAACCTAATGTGCAAAGAAAAACTCCCCACAAGAATATTGTTTAGATCATATGCATGTATTTAGAATATATTTACAAAAGAAAGTATGTGAAAAAGTGTTACATTTTCAGAAATCAAATCATGTGAGCTACAATTTTGAGTGCCTTAGAAACATTTAATTTATGTATAAATGAAATGATATTTCCAAACAACTAGTATAAATTAAGCCTTTATTAAGCACAAATTATATGCAGTGGGAGAAATGGGAAGGGGAGTTAAAGATGACCTGGGGTGGAAGTGAATGGCTATGATCCCTGAAGACAGGGAAGGAAAAACACACATGTCCATGGTGAGGAAGGCCCTGGAGACGACCAAGGTGCCCAGTGCTAGTCACCAGCTGGCGTCACCAGCTGGCATCTGCAGCTCCAGGTTGCTCTGTGGCTTTCAGAGCAGGGGATGTAAGAACTTGCACCCTGAAGATGGTGAGAATGAAGGCCAGAAAGAGTGAGGCGAAGGATGAGTTACAGTCTCCCTCTTAGATGCATTGACCTTCAGTGTGTCTCCCTGGGACTCCTTGCAGCCCTCAGGCCAGCGGCTGCCCACAGCCACTGCAATGGATTCACAACCATGCTCTCAAGGCTTTTGCTTAGACCTCCATTAACTTTGCAGTTAGTCTTCCATTAATTTGTCTCAAAGGTTTTCCTTGGCTGACACTGGAAATTCCCACCATGGGGATTTTCAGAGGATGGCAGGACACCAGCTTCCTCTTGAGCAGCAGGAGGCTGCTGCACAGCAGGAGGGCTGATGCCCTTGGCCCTGCGCAGCACCCTCCGGTATTTCAGGTACTTCCTCTTGTCCCTGGCTTCATGCCAGGGCAACTAGAGTAAGATGATAAAATAATAAGCCACGTTCATTTCCTGCACTCTCAAGCCACACTTGGCCCATCCACAAGCTACCCTGCTCCATGGGCATATTGTCAGCCTCCCCTGGACTTTTAGGTGAGAGGGGCCTCATCAGCCTCCAAATCTGGACAAACTCGGAAAGTGGATTATTCCCATGGTGATAGCAACAGATTACTTAGGATATTTTATAATACCTCTTCCATTCTTGGGTTTTCTCATCCCAGGAAGCCCAGTGTTATTTGTCTTTTGCATTCCAGCAACTATTAGACAGTCCATTTTTGCCCTTCTTTCCTATAATTACTTATAAAGTAGGGAAGTAATTATTATTTGTAATTATTTGTCATGAGGAAGGCATGGGAATAGAATAATTTCTTTGAACTTCTAAAATAAAAATATTTCTAAATGTGTAAATACATCACTTGTTTGTTTTTATATAATTTTTAGCTACAGATGTTTATACAGACTTTTCTCAATGTAGAAATATCACTATAATCTCTGTCCTTTGGTTTTACATTGAGAAGCTGAAAGTGAAGCTTTACAAGTGAAGGCTGAAAGCAACAGATGCAATGGATCAATGTAGGTGGATATGGGAAAAAAACCAAAGACACATTACACTTCTCACCTCTAGTGAGAGCCGATGAAAATCTGTTGCAAAGTGCAAACAGCATTTAGAGCATGTGCACATCATACAACTAAACACTACAATAAAAATGTCTCTGTCTCTCTGTTTATTTGTACGTGATAGAGTATTTCTGGGAGTTTAGAGAAGACAGTAAAGAATGGCCGTGCTGGAGGGCGGTGAGGAGACCTGGTAACCGGGTGTGGGAGCAACTGGCTTTATAGTGTCTTCCACAAGAGATTTTTTTGTAATTCTATTTCTAGGTTTCTCTAAATTTCTCAAAGTTTATCTGTGTCTGAGTTTATTTCTCAGAATATCATTCCAGTTTTTAAAAAATCTTCACAACCGCCATTGTCTCTGCCATATCTCTAAAGCCACCAGAACCAAGGACCAGCCTCCGTGTGCCTCTCTCACCTATCTGTTCCTGCCCCAATGCATATCCAATCACCCCCTGTATTTCCTAGCTGGCCCCTCCCATTCAGAGATTAGGAAATGAATAACTATAAGAAAGTGAAAATCAAAATCAACAAAAAACTATGAACCAGAGACACTTTTAGGGGGGCGGGAGGGGAGGGATTGGGGTCAGAATGGGGGGGCTGCAATTGTATGGGGAATATAAAAATAAAATTTATTATTTAAAAAAAATAAATAAAGGGCTTAACTTAATAAAGTCTAGTTAATAAAAAAAAAAAAAAAGAGATTAGGATTTGTAGGCCAAGGTGGGGGCAGGAAATGGTGGCCCCCAGAGGCAACTGCTCTGGCAAGTCCTCCCAGTTTCTTGGAGCTGCTCTCTGAAAGAGATAATCTCATTTTTTTCAAATAGTACCCTTGAGTTTGAATTTATTATTGTTTTGATTCTTCCTTTCATAATAAATCAAATCAAAACAAGTTATGAACCTTAGAGCTAAAAAAAAATCCATGTTAAACAAAGTATAGAAGAAACACAATGCAACATTGCAATCAAGGAGAGGAAGGTGGCAGTCACTTACCCTACACAGAAATCTCTCCAGGGAGAGAGGAACAATCCACACTGCACTGTTCCAAATCAAACAGAAAATTTTATTGATCCCCAACATTTGAAAACCAAGAAAATCTGGTATTTAAGCAAAATAGCATCAAAGATGGGTCCTTCTCTATGTCAATTATGTCAGGATATAAATATAACTTCAGAACTCAGATGAAATCACCTCACTTCATTTTTCCTTTTGCGATAGACATGAGCCTCTGTTCCAGGTGAGTCATGTAGGATATACCAGGAAATCCCAAGTCTGTTGTGGAGGGAAGAATCTGCTGGACCATCCCTGGAGGATGACCCTGTCTTTATTACTATGGCCATAAACCAACCGTCCTATTGCTCTGCATGAAGAAACCAGTCCTACCTTCCACATAAAAACATTTGAAGAAACGCTGGACAGGCCAGTGTCTGCCCCTCAGCCCCGCCCCCCCCCCCCCCCCCCCCGCCCTCACTCAGGAGGACTGAAGGGACCCACTGAAAATTATCTCCTGGAACTGTCTCTTCTCATTCTCCTGCAACTTTTAAGGTGTTAGGGCTCATCATCTCTTCCTGCGCAGACTGTGAGGGGCTGAGAATCCCAACCCACACAGAAGTAAGGCTTGAGTACTTGAGAAAATGTCTCCCTGAAGGAGTGGATGTGGGACCTGTCGTGCACGCTGTAAAAGGAAATCTGGCCCAGCTCATAGTCCAGGTAAATGCCGACCCCTCTGGGCTTCTCCTTCAGAGCCAGAGGCACAGACGCGCGGCCCACTGCCACATAGGCCCCAGCGCACAGCCCAAGGGTCCAGCGCGCGTCCTGACCTGCCAGGGGCCTCTGCCTCTTCCTGGACGGGGAGTCTGGACACAGCCCCACGGCCCACTCAGGCTTGTCTCCCACCTGCACCTCCCAGTAATGGCGGCCTCCCCGGAAGCCTTGAGTACCCAGCACCGCCGTCTCAGCCACGAACCTCTGCGGATTCCGGGCCACTTTCTGCCTTTTCCTCACAAATGTCACAGACTTGTGATCCTTGGACACGAGCAGGTTGGGGTGTGCTGTCTGGGGATCCAGAGTCACTTCCTCCCTGAATCTCTGGATAATCTTCTGCAGAGCAGAATACAGGGGAGGGAGACTGAAGCCTTCCCACCTTAACTGGAAGGAGCTCACAGCTGGGGCCTCCAGGCTTTGACACCTGACCTGGAGGCTCTTGATATCCCTCAGCAATTTCACCTCTGACATCACACTCCTCTCTGCCACCTCCTTGAGTAGCCCTTTCAGGGTGGAAATGTGCTCTGTTAAAGTCCTTATGCGGGCACTGATTTTCTGCTGAATGTCCCTTTCTTCTTCAGCCAGCTTGGACATGGCTGCCTCCTGCTCACGTTCTACAAACTGGTTCAGGTGCTCAAATTCTGAGGCTAGTTTCCACCAGCGGTGTCCTGCCTGCTCTCTCAGCTCCACTAGTTTTCTGTCTTGAATAGTAACTAGTTTCTGCACATCTGCCACCTGCTTCTTCAGGACCTCCCTATAATTAGTGAGCCTTTGCCTATGGTGGGAGGCGGCCTCCTCCATGGGCCTCACCAGGTGACCCTGGTGGTCAGAGGTGCACAGGCCACACACCACCTCCAGGTCATCCTCACAGAAGAGGCCCAGCACCTGGTTGTGCCGCTCACACAGGACCTTCTCTTGCTGCCTGCTCTGGCTGCTGCTGCTGTGCACCAGCTTGACCAAATCAATCATCCTGGCCAACTGGGGGTTGGCACTGAAGTGCCTCTCTTGTTGTGGGTAGCGGCAGACAGGGCAGGGGAACCTGTCCAGGAGATCCTTCCAGGACTGCTGGATGCATGAGCGACAGAAGTTGTGGCCGCATGGGATGGTGACGGGGTCTGTCAGGAAGTCCAGACAGATGGGACAGTAGACCTCTGCCTGCAGTGCTGCCAGGGTTGCTGGGATCTCCATTGGGCCGCGTGTGAAGGCCTGGGCTGGGCTGAGGAGGTTTCCTCAGGAGTTTGGGCTGGGCAGGCAGCTGAGAGGATGTGGAGCCAAGCTCAGCAATTCTCTAGTCACAAGTCAGCCAGGCTCTAAAGGGCCTCTTTGGTCCTGAGGATGAGAAAATAAGGTTAATTTTCTTGTGACTCTGCTTACCACCACATTTAGAGGGGATCACTGATTACCATTTTCCACCAAAAATCCCAACTATCTTCACATCAAATCCACAAGTACTGAATAGTACTAGAAAGTGTGTATGGATTTGGGGACAAAAGCGCCTTAATTTGGGTTAGATTCCCCTTCTGTCAGCTATGGATAAGGTTATAAAATTACTTACCCTCAAATCAATGGAACTGGAAACCAAAATAAAAGGGAAGTGTATAAAAATAACCTAGATGGAGACTGAATATCCTTTGAGGTGTGATCTCAATGCTATCAGAGCATGCACTGAGGAAGCCAAGGTGATTACCTGCTCTGGCCTCCTGCCCAACCTAGTCCCAGCTCCCTGCTTACCTGGATCCCAGGACTTCAGCGGCTGTGGGAGGGCTAGGTGGGCCTCTGAGATCAATTCCTTGAATGGGCTATGAAGCCAGGCTGGAAGCAGTATGTGAAGTCTCTGATGGGGCCAGGGTATTTATAGACCACTGAGGGGGCATGGGGAGCTCTAGGGACCACACCCAGGAGCCTTGGTGGCTCCTCCCCCAAGGAGGGAGGGTGGGGAAGCCTGGACCTCAGTGAGATCAGAGGTCCTAGTTGAGGTGTAGAGAATCTCCTGGGACTAAATGGGGGCCACAAGGGTCGGGTGGTAATTTAATATGCAGCTTCTCATTTGCATATTCGTAATCCTCCCTAATCTTCTTAAAGCCACTTAATCCCATTTTGCTTACCAGGAAATTGAACCTAAAAGGTTTTGTGAGGTGACTGCCTCACAAGAACCTATAAATCGACTCTATCAGTTTCACCTTCCTTCCCAGCCTGCAGGTTCCAGCACTGCCTGGACCACTTTTAAATGATTTTCCCTCAAACACTTTTTAAAAATCTTTGAATTTGTAATCAATCACCTGCTACCTTAAAATCTACCTGTTTCCATTTTCGGGACCCGGACAGCCAGGGTGTCTGCGAGAGCGCGCGAGGCTGCAGCCTAGGACCTCGGTCATCCGGAGCCAAGGGCGCCCCAAAAGATGACCACCGGGGCAAGGCCAACCTTTGAACCCGCGAGAGGTGGAAGAGAGAAAAGAGAAGGGGATTTGAGCTAACTCTCAAAGCATTATTCAAGCAGAGACCTACCTTCCCATACAAAGATAAAATACAGACAAACTGCTCAGGATGCCCCTGAAGAGGTTCGGAACTGCGACTTGCGGAGGGAGTTGGCGGAGAGGGAGCGAGAAAAATAGAGGTCGTCCATCTCGGGAAAGGACGACCTCCTCTTCAGTGTCAAAGAAGTCAAAGAAGCCTCGCTTAGACCAGCTTCCCGCTGCGAGCCTCGGTACAGATGATCCTCTGATAGCGGAGGGAGATGAAGATGTTACAGAGGAGAGTGATGATGATACAGCAGCTCTTCTTGCAGAACTAGAAAAAAATTTAAAAAGAAAGAGCCCAAGGGCAGGCCAGGGAGGAACAAGAACAAAAAGCTTAAGAAGAAACGATTCGATTCGTCTGGAAAACTTCCGCGTGGGAAACCCTCTCCTGAATCTGGCTGGCCCAGCCCAGCCTCAGGCCAACTTCAAGGTCAGCAGAAGGTGGGGTGACGATGTTGTTTTCAAGAACTGCGCCAAAGGTGTCCATGGTCAGAAGAAAGACAGAAGATTTGTGAACGATGTGCTGCGATCTGAATTTCACAAGAAGTTCATGGAAAAGTATATTTAATAGTATAGTTTTACGTGCTTAATTAAAGACTATAAAATTTAACACTTCATTTGGATTTTGTTTTTTTCTTTGTTCTGTCTGAACTGTGGCTAGGTCTTCCTCACTGTAAGTTCCCATAAGATCCTACTCGAGGAGGACTTGGGATCTGGTTTCACCCAGTTTCCATCCTGTGAATGTTTCCAGTCGCGTTTTCCTTTTACTGGGAAAGGTGATCTACTTGTAATATTTTTAATAATCTAAGTGAAAAACACAACAACAAAACCCTAGCTATTTCCACTCTCAATATCCGTGTAATGGTAACTCCATTTACCAAAGTGCAAATGTAGAATCCCTAGAAGCACCTATGATTTCTTTCCTTCTTTAATGACAACCAGTCAATCCAACAGCAAGTTCTGTGGGCATTAGTTTGAAACTATATCAGTGCTTTCTTATACGCATTTCCCAGCTCCCTCTGTTACAGGGCAGGGAGGGGGCACCCCAGACCCCACAAACCTGCCTGCTCTAAATAGGTTCTGCCATCCGCCGCATCAACACAAAACATTTGAGACTTTAATGGGAAAGAACTTTAATATAATTAGGAAACAATACAGGAAAGACAAAGAATAGAGTTTCTAAATCAAGCACCCAAAGTTACCCGTCCCCTCGTGGGTAAAAGTCCACCCAAGCAGGATTGGCCCAGAGCAAGGCCCCAAAGCCTGCCACAAGTCTAAAGCATCTTCCAGTGGGGACCCACAGAAAAGGGTCAGAAACAACCAGACAAGTCTGGAAGGAAAAGATCAAAATCAAGACAAAGACTGCCATTGTCACCTCCCCACGGGTCTCTGACCCACATCTGTGTCACCCAGTCCACGACCAAAAGGCAAGTGTAGTTTCACGTGTCTCTCGGCTCCATGTGCCTCCTCCAGGTCTCCTTCTGGCTCGCTATATGCTGCTTTCTTCCTTCCTCAGTCTCCTCTTCAGCCTCTTCTCTCTGCTCAGCTCCACCCTCCTTTTGGGTGGGCAGGAAATCTGGAACCTCCCCCTTTCCTGGGGACCACCCTGTTACACCTCTACTCTGTCCCTCTTCCTCACTTTCCCCTTTAAGGACACAGTAGGAGTGGGAAAAGTCCCATTTCATATGAATCCTGGTGTTAAGTATGAACAAAACAAGCCCAAGATGGAGGCCTTGCGGTCAGGAGCCCATCAAGAGTTAATCCATAATCTCACTGCAATTTCACCTTCTCCCAGAAGTAGAGTCATAAGCCAATCAATCGAATTTCCTGGTAAGCACCAGTGAGGTCATCTTCATAAGACTTCATGCGTTTTCTTTTGGGAAGCTGGCTTTACCTGAAATAATCTTTTATTTTGCTAAATAACATGTCCACCTCCTTTTTGGAATATCCTCACTGTGTAACCCTTTGCAGGATCTGAGTGGGACGCTTCCCCGACTTATGCATTTCATGAATCATTTAATAAAATTAGAACTTTAACACTGTGACTCCTGTTTTGTAGCACTTTGTTGGGTGTGACAGAATTCTAAACAAACTTCCATGGTAAAATGGGGATAAGGAAAAACAGAGTCAGGATGCTAGAGAAACATGTGGAGTTTTCCATCTTTTTTACCATTTTCCATGGTCGTGCATAAGTTCCTCTCAATTGGAGTTCAACTCTGCTTTAAGCTTTTCATCTAATTGGCTTTTCTGTCTGAGCTTTGTGGGTAGCTCGCTACCCTGGCCTTTGTCTGAACATCCATGCTGGAGGTCCCTTTCCCTTTTTCCAGATGTTGTGTGGGAACTGTGGGTGAAAACTGCACCCCATAGTTTAGACTCCTCCAGATTCCTGTGGAAACTTGGTGGCAGTTGCAGTCCGTGGTTTGCAGACCCCCTTCTTTGAAGTCAGCTGGTTCCGGACTGCCCCCATTCCCTCACTGGGTACTGCTAGCCCCTCAGTTTTGTTCTTTGGACACTGCTGGAGTATGTGTGTAACAGAGGAACCTCCATTGAAAGAGGAGGCTCCATGTCCCCTGCCCCACCCCATGAAGAGTGGAGGTACAGGGCGAGGGGAAGCTTGAAACACAGAAGAGACACAGGGAGTAGAAAGACACAGGAGAGAACACTTGGAGACAGACACATGGAAAATAAGGGCATGCTAGCTTCTGGGCTTTGGATTTGCACCTAGGACTTGGGGGACATGGAGTCATGTGGAAGACAGACACTTGGGAGAGATTTATGTGGTAAAAGACCCTCGAGGAAGCTGACAATGGGTGCGGTTTTGATTTGTACTTTGATTCTGCTTCTATTATCCAGTTTCTATAGTTCCCTGCAAAAAGGTGCTTTAGACTTGTGGCAATCTTTCAGGCCTCAGTTACCCAGCTTTGGGCCAACCCAGTTTGGCTGGGCATTTCCTGACAAGAGGATGGGCAAATTCAGGTGTCTCAAAGGAGAATTTTCTTATTTTTCCTTTCTCAACAGAACATAACCTAGTACTTTAGTTTATATCAAAACATCTGTCCCTTAGACCACCTCCCCCACCCTCAGACCCCTCCATCCCATTTAAGATTGGTCTGTATTTTAGCCATTTAGTTTTTTTTTTTTAAAGATTTATGCATACAAGAGCTGGGGTACAGGCCAGAGATGCGGGGGGTGAGAGGATTCACCAGAGACAGAGTGGGAAACAGAACAGGAGGATCTACTAATAGTGCTGAGGGAGCAGCAGGCGAAACAGGAGAGGTCTGCTGTGCCATGTGGGTTGCTCCCTGGCCGGCCGGGGATTGAACTCGTGCTGCAGAGGCTTCAGATTCCTTCATAGTGCGGTGCTTAACCCCTTGCGCCATCAGGGAGGACCCCATTTAGGTATTTCTTAAGCACAAAAAAAGGAGAGTAAAGAAGGAAAACTAAATAGGAAGACAAGAATGAGGCCATGCTTCGGCTTGAACTAGGGCCGGGAGGTCTAGAGGACAGAAGTGTTTACAGGGATGTGCTTCCCCTTCTGGTGAGGAACTGGCAACCATCCAAACCCAGAATTAGTGAGATTTCTTTTTCAAATGGTTTATTTTCCCAGGGCTGCCAGGGGGCGGGGGCATTAGGACTTTAGAAACTGGAGCTGTCCTCTCTTGGCAAGGCTCTGGTGGGGTCAAAGACTTGAGCAATCAGAGGTGATTTGTTTGCCCGCTTCCCAGCTGAATGTGGCTAATTGTCCTGGTCCAGTCCTCTTCTGTCTAAATAACAGAGCACAGCATCATCATCTCAATCCACTGGGGTGATACATCCTTAAGAGATTTTTAGTCCTGAGGAATTAGAGCTAAATCTAGTGGTAGGGCTTGGGGAGACCCTGCTACTACCAGCATTAACACCACTTCCAACAACACCCTGTGCTTGCATCACGCTGTTTTGGGTGATCTGGAAGGAAGATGTTTGTTAGGACAGAATATCCAGCTCTTGGCATTCTATGGAGATGAAATCAATGATTTTGAGGACCCCAAAGAGAATCACTGATTTTACAAAAGTTTAACAAAAAGTCAACACTTCCTCCTTGAATCATTAGATGCTATGGTTTCTGAACATGGGGGCAGAGGGGAGAATGGTCTTCTCATGGGCTCCTCAAAATGCTGCTTCTCGGGCTACAGCCAGGTCTACATTTATGCCTCATTTGGGACCTAAGCCATCATTCCCAGAGGCTTTCTCTGGAGCTGCTACTCACCATGTGGGTGAGTTATTTTCCAACTTTGTTTTTTTTTAAAGATTTATTTATTTACACAAGAACTGGGATACAGTCAGAGGCGCGGGAGGGTAAGAGGATTCACCAGAGACAGAGTGGGGAGCAGAATAGGCAGATGGACCGAAGACACTGCTGAGGGGAGCAGCGGGCGAGACAGGAGGGGTCTGCCGCACCATGTGGGTCCCTCGCTGGCATGGAACTGGTGCTGCAGAGGCTGCGGACAGCTTCACAGCGTGGCGCTCAACCTGCTGCGCCACCGGGGAGGTCCTATTTTCCAACTTTGTACTCAGTTTTTAAGATGGGCAAGTCAGGCAAGACGTTGTAACTGATTGAAATAGCTCCCAGGTTTAAAAGCTAATCATATACTCCTCCGTGGTCCCCGTGTAGCTGTCCCGGTGGGACAGCCGTGTCTTTGAGCAGGGGACAGTGTCACACTCCAAGGAAAGAGCCAGAGGTTCGGGCCATGGCTCTGTGACCCCCTGGCCCAAGTCACATCTGCGAGCGGCTGAGCTTCTGCATCTGGGCCCGTCACTATCAGCTGGGCGGTGCACCTAACGCACCGGGCTGTTGGGAGGGACTAGATATGACAAAGGATGTTGACTATTTTTTGTCCACAGAGCCCACCACTGTGCAGCATTAAATTCATTTTTGTTGAACTTCATCTGTTTTAAGAACAAAGCTAAATAAAAACGCTGGGTTCCTAGGCATTTACCTACAAAAAGTCACCTCTTTTCCTCCTCTCCATTTCTCCAGGCTGCTCTCTTACCATAAATCCTCCTCCTCTGGACCCCAGAAAACTGTTTGCTCCCTGGGAACGGCAGCTCCATCAGCGCTCTCAGAGGGACTGCTCCAAGCCACTGTGGGAATGAGAAAAAAGGCCCCATGAGCACTGTGCTGAGGGAGCTCAGCCGCACACTTCCCTGGGCACCAGGCAGTCCCCCAGCTCACCAGGTATCTTGGACACGATGTTCTGAAGGCCATGGAGGTGGGGGCTCCCTCTTGACTAGATTCCCTTAGAGGGGAGCAGAGGCAGTTCGGCTCCCCTGCGACCTGGTCTCAGCCTGAGCTGCCAGCACTGTGCCAAGCCACGCTGTCACCTTGTCCTGTACACCATGGTCACGGGGCTGCCACTCATGGGAGAGGACTGCTGGAAGGCTCCAAAGCAAGTATTCTCATAGTCCTTATAGTGGTGGATTCTGTTACTGCCGTTTGTGTTTTTACAGGGTGGTATACAACAAAAAGTTCTTAAGTCAAAGTCCAGGAACGTCCTAGCTGTCCCACAGCCTTGGCTGTGACCAGAGGGAGAGGCTGGAGGCAGGCAGGTTTGTAAGCGTAGAGGATTTTCATCATGGTTGCTGGTCTCCTCTGGGGCTATTGCATCGCTGCATGTGGCACGGGTGGAGGAGGTGGATGGGGTCCTGGTGGTGCTAGAGGCAGGGCTGGAGGTGGTGGTCCTTGGCTCCAGGATGGCTGGGAGACTCGCAGACTGTGTTTCTACTGCTGGCCTTGGGCCCTGAGCCTGGGCCACAACAAAATGCCAGGAGGACAGGCTCGCACATAGGGGTTGCTGTCTGCCCAGACCTTCAGCTGAAGGGCGGGCTGGGGAAGGATTGTGGCTATCGGGGAGCAGTGGGGGCAGGGTGGGGAGAGCCTCCCCAAGATGGCACAGCCCTCCACCTTATGCTTCTGGGCTCTCAAGGTAAGATACGATGCCATAACATCGTCAAACCATCTCGCTGCCACTGATTTGTGGATTTGGTTCCTTTACACCCCATGACTCTCATGTCCTTGTCCCCTGGGATAGCTGTGACGGGATGACTCAGAAAAGACACGAGTTCTTTCATGTTTACTGAGGTATCGTATGTCTTCTGTTTTCCCTGTCTCTGGGGTTAAAGGTCATCATTTTTTCAACAGATTTTCACATTCGGGTGACGAGAGGGGATGTGGAACTGTCCACTGAGTGCACACTGCCGCAACTTACAGAAATCCTCTCCTACAAAAGGCAGGGTCCCAGTGACGCCCACCAGCTGCAAGTGTCTGCTGTGGGGCCGTCCTAACATTGCCGTCGGGAGGGTTCGGGGGCAGCTTATCCGGGCTACCACCATAGGTGTTCAGTTTTGGGTCAGTAAATACTATACTATACTCAAGCCACAGTCTGCTGGTTTTATGTTCTGCTATCAACAAGGAGGTTCTCTGGTTTCAAGTCCCGCTGTGCTATACCTTTCTGATGGCAGTACCTCAAGGCTGACATGATTTATTCAAACTTGCCTCGGGTCTTATTTTCTACCAGGCAGTGGTCCTGGAGATAATCATGCAAGTCTGCCCCTTTCTTATGCTCCACAGCGAGCATGGGCACTTCCCTTGTCAGTCACCACGAGCGGTGGCTCCAGGCCTTCATACTGTGGGCTGCGCAGGAGCTCAGCGTCTTCTTGATAATCTTCATGGCCACCTCTGCGCTGGAATTCACCGTGGCAAAGGCTCCCTCACCTGAGAATCATGTAAATTGCTGATCTGAGTCTCTTCAGCAACAGAGGTGACCATAGGAGTTGGGGCCCTCCTAACTACACTAATACTAACAAAGCTAACTACGCTTAGTATCTATGCTAACAGAAAGTACAATGCTAACTAAATGCTAATTAACAATCATTATCTAAATATGCTAACCACACTAACAGTACTAACAATGCTAACACTAAGTATCAGAGGAAAAAAAAAAAGAATTTATAGAACAGACAGGGTCTATCTCCCCCTAAAACCTGTGCTGGTTACTCGCTTCTCTCACTCTTGGTCCCTTCCCTATGTAGACTCAGGGCTTGGTTAGTGCAGAGGCATCCCCCCTGGGTGGCCATCCAAGAGCGAACTTCCTGGTGAGAGCTGATGGCTCTGGACTGCCCCTCCTTAGGGTTTATTGCAGCATGCATGCCAGGTCTCTCTGCTCTGGCTGCTTTTGATCAATGGCTGGGACCTTGGGCAGGTTTTCCCCTAATGAATATTCAGGAAACAAAGTATTCTGACAAATATTAGAGTGAGGCCAATTTACCTTTACCTTAGACAGACCACACCCTCAACAAAGGCCAAACAGGCAAGGATAATGTCAATCAATTCATTTTTGTTTTCTGTCAGTTCTAGTTCTTTTTTTTTTTTTAAGATTTATTTATGCATACGAGAACTGGGGTACAGGCCAGAGATTGGGGGGGGTTTAGAGAATTCACCAGAGACAGAGCGGGGAACAGAACAGGCAGACTGACCGAAATACACTGCTGAGGGGAGCAGCGGACGAGTCAGGAGAGGTCTGCCGCGCCATGTGGGCTGCTCCCTGGCCGGGGATCGAACTCATGCTTCAGTGGCTGCGGATAGCTTCATCAGTTCTAGTTCTAATGAACTAAAATATGGCTTAATAACAAAGCTAGTTGAGAAGTTTTGTTGCAGCAGCGATGAGGCTTGGAGCACTCTAAAGAGATGGGGAAACCATCAAGAAAATGTCCTTAATTTTGACCTAGGACGCAAAAATATTTTATTCATTGGCAACGGCTGAATTCCTTTCACCTGACCCCCCCCCCCCCCCCCCCCCCCCCCCCCCCGGTGCCTGAGCCATGGCCACCCCTGGAGGAGACCATTACGCAGCGCGAAGGCGGAACCAGGCACTTTCTCGGGCCAGGGGCGGGGGCGGCGGGGCTGGGGGTGAGCGCGCAGAGGCGCCCTCAGCACCGGGCGCTCGGGGACAGCGACCCGCGCCCGCCCCGCCCGGAGCCGCCCGCGCCCGCTGGCCGTCGCGGAGCGGGCCGCGGGGTGACGGGCAGGCGGGGCGCGGGGGAGGCCGGGGCCCGCCAGCGCCTCCAGGACGCCGCGCCCCGCGCGCCCGGCCCCCTCCCGACTCGCGCCCCCGCCCGGAGCCCGCCGGGCGCCCGCCGCCCTCGCCCCGCCGGCCCCGCGCCCGCCGCGCCCCGACCCCTTACCTCCCGTTCCGGGGGCTGCCGTTGAGGAACAGGGTCACCCGCCGCATCGCGCCGCCCGCGCCGGGTCCTGGGGGAGCCGCCACCCTCCCGCCCGGCTCCCCTCCCACCCGCGTCCTCTCCGGCCCGTCCCCTCCCGCCGCCCACTCGGACTCGCCGCCCTTCGCCACCTTCCTGCCCTGGCGGACACCGACACGCACGACGCGCGCACACCCCGTCCCGCACCGCCCGGCCGGTCCCTTCCCACCCCGCCCCTGGGCGCCGCAGCCCGTCTGGGCCCTTCCCCCATCGCGCCAGACGGACTCTAAGCTCCGCCAATCCACCGGCAGCGCCCGGCAGCGCTCAGCCAATCATCACGCGGCCTGGGGCGGACTCCCACTAGCCCCGCCCAGGGGAGGGAGGGAAGAGAAGCGGCCGCGTAGTGGACAGGAAGGGTTATCCGTCAATCAGAGCCGAACCTGGAGCCTAACGGCGGCCAGAGCAGTTACTGCGCAGGCGCAAACGCAACACCTGGTAGACCTCATCTGCATACGGAGGCGGGGTTTGAGGAAGGAGGAGCTTGAGCATACCTGTGCCCAGGTGTGGAGAGCTTTCCATTCAGTCTTTGGGGAGAATGCTGACCTGATCAGAAAGAGAGAAACTCTTAGTCCAAGACCAGCCATGACCCACCTCTGTGGGCAGAAAATGGGAACCTTAAAATGTGCTCTTGTGTTTATCCCAGTATTTGTTCTTGTTTTTATTCCAACAAATGCCTTCCATGTGCCAGGCACTGTTGAAGGAATGTGGAATAAATCAACGGAACAAAGCACCCCTGTCCAGCTGATCCTGTAGGAGCCACTTTTCCCATAATTCTCTAGATTTCTGCACCACGTGCTTATCATGTTCCCTCTCAGACTGGTACTTTGATGGAATTCAGGCCCTGGTTTCTTGTATTGATCCAATTTAAAAGGAAGTCTTCAGTCTTCAGTGGTACATGGAGAAAATATGCAAACGGATGAACTAAATAAAACAAAAATAAACTTTTAGACTGTAAGGGCAAATAAGCCCCACTGTCAGAGGCATAAGAGTTGGTAAATCGTTATTCAAGAACATCGCACACATGTAAGATAATTCCTTTAAGTAAAATAAGTCTTAAATCATTCTTTTGGGAGAATTAGAAATAATTATTAGTATGGAATTTTGGTGATTCACTAAAAAAAGACTCACAAAGAATAACTGAACACAATGGAATGAAGGAAAGAACTTTTTTAAAAAATGATTTATTTATTTATGCATACAAGAACTGGAGTACAGGCCACAGGTATGGGGGGTGAGAGGATTCACCAGTGACAGAGTGGGGAGCAGAACAGGCAGATCTACTGAAATATACTGCTAAGGGGAGTAGCAGGGGAGGCCTGCTGTGCCATGTGGGTCACCTCCCTGGCCGGGGATTAAACTCATGCTGCAGTGGCTGAGGGAAGCTTCATAGTTCTGTGTCTTAACCCCTTGCACCACCAGGGAGGCCCCGGGAAGAACTTCTTAATTGGGAAAGACTTCTGTGGATAAGGAGCGAAAGACCTGCTGAAATGAATGGAGAGAGAGAGCATGAGTGAGTGGGCCAAACCTTGAATCCTGATGCAATATATCTGTATTGGATATGAGAATTAACCAGGGACAGTAGCCCCTGATAACTTCAGCTCTAGCTGATGTGTGCAGTCACGGCCTGGTCTTTCCAGTGCATGCTTTCTAAGTACTAATCTCATTTTAGCTATTTTTGAAATTTGGGTAAGCTGAGGGTCTCAAGTCATTGAGAGATCCTGGTTACTTTCTGCTTAACTATTGGCTTAATTTCTCTCTTTACTGTCCTATTTTACTAGAAGCAGCAAGGAGGTTACTAGGCTATAGCTTCAATATGTTGCTTGGAAATCTGAGTCAAAGACCCAAGCTCATTATTTACCAGTTCTGCTTCCACACAGCTGTAGGGCACACACACTCCAAGTATGCTTTTTCCCACTAGATAACAACAATCTCCTTTCTTCCACTTTCAAATAACTTGTTTCTCTGTGGTACCTGAACCCTCACCATAACAAACTTAAATTTTTGTGTTCTCACCAATAATCT
The DNA here is from genome assembly GCF_014898055.3 of Talpa occidentalis. Lineage (NCBI taxonomy): Eukaryota > Metazoa > Chordata > Mammalia > Eulipotyphla > Talpidae > Talpa > Talpa occidentalis. The sequence goes on along the minus strand of NW_023605194.1, from coordinate 98,218,168 downwards.
CCTGAGGAGATTCTCCTCAGGCTAAACTTATATGTTACAGGCTCCCTGGTGGGCTGGCTAATCCCACCACCCATAATATGGCTTACAATGCAGAAATATTCAGTAGGGAAGAACTGAATTCCAAAGAAGTTGACTTAGACAATTATTCCACACTGGTTAAAACTCTTAGAATAGTGATAGGAAGAATTCATCTTTGTCTCCTACTCATACTTCAATACAAAGCTATCTGACACTCAAACTTAATGCTCAAATGAAACTATTTTCTCCAACTTCAAAGTGCTCTGGCAACTATGTCCCTTCACTGCTCTTCTGTGTTTTTTCACTTAGTTTTGCTTACAGACTTTGTTCTTGTCAATGGGATTAGCCCATCAATCAGGATTCTATGCCAGTTCCTGTTTGCCAGGATTCACATGAATAGGGCTTTTCCTATAGTTCAGTGGTTTTACAGGGAGACTGAGGTGGAGAGAACAAAGCAGGGACTGGAAAGCAATGTGATAGTTTCAGCTAATACCCACCAGGTGAGCTGTTTGATTGTTTGATTGGATTAAGGAAGGAGAGAATTCAAAGAAGCTTCTATGGATTTTTGCACTTGCACTTAGGTAAATGGAGACTCCACTCAGAGTTGTGGGAAGTAGGCTATAAATAGTTTTTGAGGCAATATGTGAGGTTGGTTGCGAATCAAGACACAAGTTTTGCACAGTTAGCTTGAAAATAATTTCAACTGCCTACCTTCTAGTGCCCTAGTGACTGAAGAATGAAGGACAGTGGAACTGAGGGGCCCCATGTAACAATCCCCAGGTAAAAAATAACATGAACTCCCTCTCATAGTCTTTCAGATTTCCATGTCAGTAAAGATGTAGTGTTTGAGAAGATTAAGGGAGGATTAAAAGGTGCAAATGAGATTATGTAAATTAACAAAGTGTCCCACCTCTTAGTTTATAGTCCCAGGAAATCCCCCTACAACAGCAGTTCAAGACCACCTCCCTTTCTGGGGGAGGAGTCACCAGTCTTTCCTGCTTGGGGTTGTCATAGCCCCTCCTAGGGTCTATAAATACCCTGCTCACATCAGAAACCGCTCAGACTGCTAGCAGACTACCTCAGATCTCCCTTACAGGAGATCTACCTCAGAGACAAACCAGGCAAAGTAGCCAAGAGCCACCAAGAACCACCAGCCTCAGGTAAGTAGGGAGGTGTAGCAATGTGGGCATGGGTGAGGTAGACAGATAGAGGCTTACTGGCTTCCTGACCTTTCTACTCCCTTTAGGGCAGAAATCATGCACTTCCAAAGGAAATCTGATTTCTATTGCTTTTCAAAAAACACATGCCATTTCTTATGGCGCCTAGTCTCTCAATGAGCATTGTCCTAAATCACATAAATTTTGTTCACTTGATACACCCATTTCCCACCCTAGCCCTTGGAAGTATGTGTGTCTGCTTCAGGAAAACGGATTAGGTAGGATTTGTCATTGTATATTTTCCTTGTTGTTTTGTGTTGAAATCTGGGCTATTCTTCCACTGAGTTTGGCTACCCTGACACCCATTTCCATTATTTTTTTAAAGTTGTGGCATTTTCTAACAAGAGGACCCACTAGTCAAAAATAATGTGAGTGAAGGTGACTGAGCCAGGGGATCAGTGATTGTCTGGGCCCTGTCTCCTCCTGGAAGCTGATTTAGAGAGAGGGGAAGGAGGACAAACACGCTCGTGGGATTACAGCTTCCTGGAACCCTGGGAAGACCTGAGGAGAGTAGGTGCCGAGGAGACATCTGCTTCTCACCTCTCCCAGGGGCTGGAGGACCACGACTTGGTGGAAGGCGTTTGCCCAGAAAGCGCCTCTTACACAATGGCCTTTGCCGCCTGCCTGGCTGAGCTCCAAGCAGAGGCCAGCTGCCCCCTCTGCCTGGACTACCTGAGACACCCAGTGACCCTGGACTGCGGCCACAACTTCTGTGGCTCCTGCATCCGGCAGCGCTGGGAAGACCTCCAGGACATCTTGCCCTGTCCCGTGTGCCTCCAGCACTGCCCCGCCGGGAGCCTCAAGAGGAACACACAGTTATGTCGCATGGTGGACATTGTCAAGCAGCTTCCCGCCGAGAGAGGCCCAAAGCAGGAGGAAGGGGCCCTGTGTGAGAAGCACTGTCAGGTGCTGAGCCTGTTCTGTGAGGAGGACCTGCAGCTGCTGTGTCCCCAGTGCGGGGTGTGCTCTGACCACCGCGACCACCCGCTGACGCCCCTTGGGCCAGCTGCAGCCAGGCACAGGCGGCAGCTCAAAAGCTACATGGAGCTTCTGAAGCATCAGGTTGAAGTGGCTGAAACAGAGTGTGAAATGCAAATTTGCAGATCCATTGAACTGAAATGGAAGATGGAAAGCTGCAGGGAAGAATCACGCCCTGAATTTGAGGAACTTGGAACTTTCCTGAGAAAGGAGCAAGGGGCGATTCAAGCCCGGATGCTCATAGAGGAGAAGATCATAGGCGGAAAAATCGTGGAAAACAAGAGCCGGCTGTTAAGCCACCTGTCCACGCTGAAGAATCTGCTCATTGAAATCCCAGAGAAGTGTCTGCAGGGAGACCTGGAGTTACTGACTAGCGTCAAGAGGCTCCAGAGCAGGTGTGAGCTCCTGCAGTCTCCAGCAGTGATTTCCTATGAACTCCAGCGAGAGAGCTGCCCGCTCCCTCCGCATTACTTGGGCCTGCAAAACATCATGAGCGCCTTCCAGGAAGACTTGACCCTAGATCCGGCAAAGGCCCACCCAGGCCTTATTGTGTCCCAGGACAGAAAAAGTGTGACAGTGAGAACACTGCCGCCAGGCGGCCTCGGGGGCACCCGGGGTGCTCCTTCTCACCCAGGGGTCCAGAGTGCGGAGGGCTTTGATGCTGGCAGGCACTTCTGGCAGGTGGAAGCCAGAGGCACAAGGGCCTGGTGCCTAGGTGTGTGCAAAGAATCCTTCTGCACCAAGGCTCCGCGGTCACCGTGCCCGGGCCCTGTGTGCTGGCAGTTTCAGCCCTCGCTGTGGGCGCGGGGTCCGTGGGACCCAGAGCAAGTTGTGCGGATTGGGGTTTTTTTGGATTATGAGTTGGGGGAGCTTTCTTTTTTTGACCTGAATCGCAGGTGCTATTTGTATACATTCACTGACCTATTCACCGAAAAACTGATGCCCTATTTCTCCTTTGGGCCTTCCTCAAAACCCCTGACACTCAGCTTATTGTCTTAGAGGCGTGATCAACTACCGAGGTGACTATGTACGTGGGTATATTTTCTCCCCTTGTTATTGAAAGGGATACTCATAACATATATTTGTTTGCATATATGATTATTGAAATCCTTTAGGACTTGCCCTTTTATCTTCTCCTTAATTCCACCAGGAAAAGAAGTCCAAGCAATCCTTCCTTTAAGAAGGAAGGAAATGAAAACAAGCAAATGCCTGGTAGTTACAGAACCCTCACCCAACACTGTGTGCAGGCAGCAGAAACGCATTCCCTTGCGTCTTCTCCCTTAGCTCTCAGGCATTTTGGGACCTTCCCTGATAACCTTCCAACTCTCCCTGTAAAACCTCATTCTGTGCTTAATAAATTTTTTCATACCCTTTTGTCATAATATTCTGCTGAGTGTGATGTCATGAATTTTGTTATCATTATACTAAGCGATTATAAATTTATTTTGTTTTTTATTTTTTTGTGCTTCACATTCTAAGTTTTCTATTAAATCAAATTATTTTATTGTTTTTTATTGAGGTAACATTGGTTTACAAAACTGTATATGATTTAGGGGAAGAGATTCACACTTCATTGAGGTTTGCCACCACACCCAGGACCAAGCACCCACAGTCCTGTACCACAGACCACTGGGCACCTCCTCATTTTCTCCCATCGCTACACTCCCCCTTATAGCCTCCATTCTGCAGTTAAATTTCTAGGGTTTGTTTTGGTTTATTTTATTCAGCTCCTTTATTTTGTTTCTCTATAATATGCAGTATTTGCCTTTCTCCTTGTGACTTACATCATTTAGCATAATCCCCTCCAGATCTATCCAAAGGTGGACAGGAAAAAGAAAACCTCAAGGCACATTAAATTTAAATATAATACAGGGGGCTTCCCTTCTGGCACAAGGGGTTAAGTCGCAGCACTACAAAGCTATCCACAGACATTGTAGCATGAGTTTGAGTCCCGGCTGGCCAGGGAGCAACCCACATGGTGCAGCAGACCTCTCTTGTCTCCCCCTCTGTTTCTCTCAGCAGTGTATTTCAGTAGATCTGCCTGTTCTGCTCCCCACTCTGTCTCTGGTGGATCCTCTCATGGCCCTGCAACTCTGGCCTACGCCCCAGCTCTTGTGTACATAAATAAATAAAATAAATCTTAAAAAGTAAATATAATACAGAACATGCTCAAATTACACACACACAATAATACAAAAGTCTGCCTTGTGTATGTGTATATAATAGTCTTCTGGATGGATGCCCAAGTCAGTTAAGAATGGCCGTGTGGAAAAGGAGGAAGGAGACCGATGGTGTCCAAGCACTTTGCTTGTCAGTAACACATCTAAAGAATGTCCACTAGACTATTGCTTCAATCCCTATGGGCACCCATTATGTTTCTCTCTACCTGGTGGAAATGTCCATGTGCAAGACACCCTTAAGCCTCATGTCTCTTTCTGTTCTCTGGACCATTCTTCATGGAGGGTCTCCAGAAGGAATCTTTATGTCCCAGGCTTCAACCTCAGTACCTTCCCTTTAGCTGATAAAGACTGTTGCATAAATAACTCTATGAGATGCCTTCTACTAAGATTGATGAGATCAGCAAGATCTCAGTTAAAAATGTGCACCTGCCATTTTCTGTGAGTCATTTTACCAGGAGCAATGGGCAGTTCTCAGTTGCTTCTGACCCAGAGGTTTTGCTTTTATGCTCCTAGAGAGGCCTGATCTTCTCCCGCTTCCACTCTGCCCCCTGAACATCAGCGCAGTATGAAGGAGGGGAACAGTCTGGGGTGCTCTTCTCCCAGGAACTGGGGGGTGAAGAGCCAAGGATATCAACAACAGATGGCACCAAAGGAGGAAACCTGGTAATGAGCTCATGTGCTGGCCAAAGAGAGGAAACCTTGTGAGTCCAGCATGTGAGGAGGTGCTCCTGAGACTGGGAGCAAATTCAGGATCTTGAGAGTTCAGAAAACTCAAACTCAACCAGATAAGATTTCAAATATGGACACCAAGGTGCTGATAAAATTTGGAAATTGTCTCAGAACTGTGGTAGAGGAAAGTGACAGATGGCTTTTTCTGAGTGGGGAAGACACACCACAGTGAATCTTTTGGCCAAGAAGATATAAGCAACATGGGAACTATTTTTATTAATTGTCTGGTCAAAATACCAGTTTTCTGCACTGTGTGATAGAATTATTGCATCTTGTTTTGCTCCACAGTGCAGATGAAGGAAAGGATCAGCCCCCAAAGCTATTGCAGTGGTCATTTTTTTCTTACCAAAAATAGGATAAATGAAGTTGGTCAGGATTTTACACCATTGACCTCTGTGGTATCACCTATGGCCCTGACCTTGTTAATGGAGAGGGTGAGTGGGTGTGGGCACTTGTGCCTGACTATGGACACCTAAGCATGGGTGTGTGCGCATGTGCACGTGTGCACCCCTGTGCCTGGAGGGCACAGCTACTTGACTATGGTCAGTGGTCATTTTTCTGTCCTGAACATGTTTGATCCATCAGAAGCATTTGATGTAATTGATAACATAGGCCTGAAACATTTTCACTTTCAAATCACCAATCCAGGGTTTGTCTTTTCTTTCTGATCATTTCTTTGAATCTGAGTCTCTTTTACTAAAGACCCCAAACCTCCATTACCTTTAGCCATAAGTAGAGTTGCCAGACTAATACAGGATAATCATTTATTTTTGAACTATTGCATGGAACATACTTAGCTTAAAAAGCATTTGTTCTTTTACCTTCAGCTTGGGTCCCCTCCCTAAACTCTGACCCAGAGTTCCAGCCTCTACCTGACAGCTCCCCTCACATGTCGAGTGAGCACCAGTGACTTAATAGGCTCAGCACAGAGCCCCTGCTGATGTAACCTGTGCAGGCCGCCTCCTGCTGCCTCTCCTCTGCTTCTGCCAGTGCTTTCTCCAGCTTACCAGTTCCTCGGGCTAAAGAAATGGATGTGTCCTTGATGCTTTTTTTGTGTGTGTGTGGGACCCTCGCCGGCCACAGGGGAACGAACTAGTGCTGCACAGGCTGTGGGCAGCCTCGCAGCCTAGTGCTCAACCGCTGCGCCACCAGGGGAGGCCCCTTGATGCTTGTTTTATTCTCATGTCCTGTGCAGGATCAACACACGCTGTAGGTGTTACTGTCACGGTGGATCCAGAAATCAGCCACTTCTCATCACTCCCTCTGCCACCAGCATTTCATGCCTGGATTGCTAGAAGTTCCTAATGGCTCCCTGCTTCCTCCCTCTTCCTCTTTTCCATCGATTTTCAATACAGTAGCCAATGTTCCTGGTAAACTATAGATGGTAAACTATAGCCCTTTCTCCAGACCCTCCAGGGGCTTCCCCTGGACTCAGTAAAATAGCCAAAGTCCTTCTCATTGTAACAGGGTGGTCCCCAGGAAAGGGAGAGGTCCCAGGTTCCCTGCCCCACCCAAAAGGAGGTTGGAGCTGAGCAGAGAGAGGAGAGGCTGCAGAGGAGACTGAGGAAGGAAGGAAGCAGGATGGAGCCAGAAGGAGACCTGGAGGAGGCACTTGGAGCCGAGAGACACGTGAAGAAACTACACTTGCCTTTTGGTCATGGACTGGGTGACACAGATGTGGGTGAGAGACCCGTGGGGAGGTGACAATGGCGGTTTTTGTCTTGATTTTGATTTTGCTCTTTTCCCTCCAGACTTGTCTGGTTGTTTCTGATCCTTTTCTGTGGGTCCCCACTGGAAGATGCTTTAGACTTGTGGCAGGCTTTGGGGACTTGCTCTGGGCCAATCCTGCTTGGGTGGACTTTTACCCACGAGGGGACGTGGGTCACTTTGGGTGCTTGATTTAGAAACTCTATTCTTTGTCTTTCCTGTATTGTTTCCTAATTGTATTAAAGTTCTTTCCCATTAAAGTCTCCTATGTTTTGTGTTGATGCGGCGGATGGCAGAACCCATTTAGAGCAGGCAGGTTTGCGGGGTCTGGGCTGCCCCCTCTCCCTGTCCTGTAACACCATGACCTGCTGACCCGAGGCACAAGCCTCAGCTCTCTGACCTCACCTCCTAGATTCTCTCTCTCTGGTTCTCCCTGCCCAAGCACTTATTCTCCTTGTTACTCCCTGCACACTGTTCATGCATTCTAATCAAATATTTAATTCACTGAAAAATTGTAGTGCTCTACCATATGCTAGCAATTTAGGAGATAAAGTGATTTCAGAAGCAGTATTCTAACTCCCTCCTGGGTACAGAAGAGAAAAAAAAAAAAGATTCTAGTAGGTCATATATAATTTCCCCACGGTCTCACAGCATGCTTAGAATACTTTTTAAAAAATTGAAAAAGATATTTACATAAAAACATCTTCATATCTATGGTAATTTTTAAGCAAAAAGAAAATGCTTAGAGTCACTCAGAAGAAACACACACTCTCTTATACACCTTTCCCTACCTTCTCCACACTGCTGGGGACACAGTGATGCTGGTTAAAGGTGAAACAGATTAATTTGCCTGCCCATGACACCCCCTTTATTTTGCTCCTGAACTATGCATGGTGCCCTGTTATATTCAACAGAAAACGGTGCTTACAGAATGGCAAAAGCACGCAAGCGTGTAAGCCGACTGGCAGGTAGCAGTAGGAACCAGAGCTGATGTCAGCTTGTTCTAGATTAAGCTCCTATTCTGGGTCCATCCATCTTCAGAGGTGTCAGACTGCCCAAATAATGTATAATAAAATCAATACATAGAAAAATCAAGGGACACAGGTGATTTATTACATATCCCAAAACTCTACAAAACGAACTCCCTGCTTCCCTTTGAGTTAAACATTTGGACCAGCCTGAAGGTGATTTTTCTAAAACTTTACTATTTTGAAATAATTATACAGTCACAGGAACTTTCAAAGATAGTGCACAGAAGTCCCAAGTATCTGTCACCCATATCCCCATGTTTCTTAACAATAACCTATCAAAGCTGGGAATTAGCATTTGTCTTACAAACAATATTTGAGGGCCTCCCTGGTGGAACAAAGAGTTAAGATGCAGCACTATGAAGCTGTCCACAGCCACTGCAGCCAGGGAGGTGACCCACATGGCACAGCAGACCTCTCCTGACTAGCCCGCTGCTCCCCTCAGCAGTGTATTTCAGTCAGTCTGCCTGTTCTGTTCTGTCTCTGGTGAGTCCTCTCACCCCCACCCCCACACCTCTGTCCTGTACTCCAGTTCTTGTATGCATAAATAATCTTTTAAAAAAATATCTGAACATCACATTCAAAGCCCCTTCATCTGTAAATACTTCAGCATGTATTTCCTAAAAGTAATATAGCTTATGCAGCTACAATGCAATTATGAAATTAAGGAAGCTTAATTTTGTTTTATTATCCAATGAATAATGCATAGTCATGTTTTTCCCACTGCCCTATTCTATCCACTTCATTACAATTTTTCTGTCAAAAGCTGGTCAATCTGCAAACTCTGGGAGAAGAACGTTGTGATTACGAGATGCACAATCAGCTTCTGACCCATTTTTGTGCGTAGGACTAGAGGTTCAGTAAGAGGAATAGGAGGAGGCCCCGAGATGTGCCGCAAGGAAAATACTCTCTACTACTCTGAGACCCTGAGTGGAAGGTGTTGATGGACCTGAACAAAGGGGCTTGTGCAGAATGCGAACCTGAGAGTTTTGGAGTCTGGGAAGCTGGCATTGCTCAGGCAGACATGTCGTCTCCCATGTCTAGCTGAGTGGAGACTGGAGGGGCAGGCCTGAGCCCAGGTCTCAGACCCAGTGGGTATTCTGAGTACTCCTGAGTGTTTCCAGTTATTCAGATCTGATCAGGGAAAATACAAGCACCTGCTACATGAAGGGTTTCCCCACCTCCCCAAGTTGTGGGGATGCCTGTAGCAAGGGCTATGACCTTTGAGCTCTAGCCTCTGTCATGTCTTGGAACTATGGTTATGCCAACAGACTTAGAACACACTTGAATTACATGGCCAAGACTTTTTCAGATGAATGACCAACTATATATTTCTCACATGTATTTTGCCTTAGACCAAGGTTACTGACTCACAGTCACAGCTCCAAAGCCCTTGGAAATTCCTTCAGGCTAAGAGCCTTGGGGGTGTCCATTGTCTTCATTTGCTGAAAATAGGCCTTAAAGGTGATCGGGGTGTTTTTGTTATTCATAGCATGCCCCTAGCAACCACAACTAACTAACCGGTAATTGAGAATTTAAATTTTCATTCTCATCCCCTGATTTCTGGAGAGGTGAAACATTCTGGAGGTCAAGGCAGTCACTTAGGGCAAGGGATTTAGTCAGTCATGCCACGGGATTTAGTCAATCATAACCCCCAAAGGAAGGGGTTCTGGGAGCCTCCATACTCTTAGCCAGGGCACAACCTCACCCTACCCTGCTGGGCCCCAAACCCCCACAACGGAAGCTGTGGCCATTGTTTCATTTGGCTGGTGAACAGCATCATTTACTACCCTTTGTAATAAACTGGTGATCTAGTAAGAAGGGGGTTGTGGGAACCTCTGATTTACAGCCAGGTGGCCTGAAGCACAGGCAACAGTGGATGGGCAATTGGTGCCTGAAATAGAGGGCAATCTTGTGGGTGTCCAGGTAGATGGTGTTAGAGTGACCAGGCCCAGGGCTGTGTGTGTGTGTGTGTGTGTGTGTGTGTGTGTGCGCGCGCGCATGTTTGTTTAATAGACGCTTCAGACGGTAGATAAAGGAGAGAAGAGAGCCAGAGACTTCTCTCAAAAAATAATTCAAAGGAAAGGGAAGGAAAATCAAGGTGAATTCTGAAGAATTTAATTAAAGCCTTGGAACATTTCTTCCTCGAGGAAGTAGAAAACTTTAGATTTGTGTGTAATGAGATCTTCACACTTTCTTGGTCCACTTACATGACTTTCCTTCAGGTTAGTGGTAATAGATGTAAAATGTCTTTTTGATTGAATTTCTCGAAATGTTTTTTGTAATGTAATTTCAGATTTATTTCTTGTAAATACCCAATGAAAATTTTAAAAAGTATGTTTCATTCTGGGGATAGGAAAAGAAAACAAACCAGAAGCCCCTGCCATGTGCCTATTATGTGACCGATTACCTCAGTTTCCTACCATTCAGTTTAATTATCATTATAACCTTATGAGGCAGACGTTAGGGCCCCCATTATACATTGGAGCTGAGATCTCACAGACTGAGCATAGTACCTGGTTCTTTCTACTGGCACAGCCAGATTTTGAATTCTCACTAGCTTGACTACAGAACCCATGTTCTTTTAAAATACCAAGAAGATTTTGTCTCTCCTTTTTACAAACTGAGAGAATTTGGGCAAGTTATGTTGCTTGAATGAGACTAAGTAATGCTTTGAATTTTCAAAGGAGATGCTTCTGGGAATCTGGAAATGTGCAGAGGAGTCATTGCTGGCCAAGTTTCTCGTGGAAGGAAACACTGCACTCAGATAAGTTTTCCTATTTGTAGTTTTATTTGGAACCCTTGAACTATGCAGGAAAGAGTCTTCTGAAACTGCTTAAATGCTTTGGCCTCAGTGAGGCAGGAATATCTCAGCAATTCTAAGCCACTTTAAGTCACTGAAATTATTCACATATAAACCATAGGATACAATGAAAGGACAGGAGTACAAGACTCTTGATCATTATGGAAGCTTTAAGGCCATGGGAATGCATCACAATATTACTATTTTTCATGGTTTCAGAAATATGGAGTATCTCATATCAAACAGCATATTAATTTTTTTTAAAGATTTATTTATTTATTTATACAAGCACTGGGTACAGTCAGAAGCGCGGGAGGGTGAGAATTCACCAGAGCCAGAGCGGGGAGCAGAGCAGGCAGAAGGACCGAAGTACACTGCTGAGAGGAGCAGCGGGCGGCAGGAGAGGTCTGCGCGCCAGGGAGGACCCTTGCCCAGTGGCCGGGGAGCAGCGGGGGATCAAACCGGCACTGCAGAGGCTGCGGGCAGCTTTGCAATCCAGCGCTCAACCGCTGCGCCACCGGGGAGGCCCAGCATATTAATTTTTTAACTTACAAACTCAGTTAAAGTATTTGAACACTCATAGTAATGTGCATTTGTTTTCTTCTTTTTCTTCATGGTTATTTCACAGAACTGTCATACCCTTGAAGGTAGTAGTATTTTTTTTATTAGATTTATTTAGTTATGCATACAAGAGCTGGGGTACAGGCCAGAGGTGTAGGGGGGTGAGAGGATTCACCAGAGACAGAGTGGGGAGCAGAACAGGCAGATCTACCGAAATACACTGCTGAGGGGAGCAGCGGGTGAAGCAGGAAAGGTCTGCTGCGCCATGTGGGTTGCTCCCTGGCTGGCTGGGGATCCAACTCGTGCTGTAGAGGCTGCGATTGCTTCATAGTGCTGTGCTTAAACCCTTGCGCCACCAGGGAGGCCCCCAGAAGTATAGTATTAAGAGTACAAAGCTCTGTTGTCAGATTATAGAGCCTGGAATAGAGATAGAAAATAGCTGGAAAATGGGGCCTCCTTGGTGGCACAAATTGCTGGGCACCGCACTATGAAGCAGTCCACAGCTTCTGCAGCGTGAGTTCAATCCCCGGCCAGCCAGGGAGCAACCTACATGGCGCAGCAGACTTCTTCTGTCTCGGCGGCTGCGCCCCTCAGCAGTGTATTTCACTCAGTCTGCCTGTTCTGCTTCCCACTCTGTCTCTGGTGAATCCTCTCACAACCCCGCCCCGCCCCCCCTCCCCCGCCTCCACCCCGCATCTCTGGCCTGTACCCCAGCTCTTGTATGCATAAATAATCTTTCAAAAAAATAGCTGGAAAATTTAACCTCTTGTACATTCCAGAATTTAAGTGCTCACACATTCTTTCACTTGTCTTTCCAGACCTAACTTCTAATATTTCTTTTTGCAAAGCTCTTTTGCCTACCAGGATGATGTCCTTCACAAAATATGCATTTTTAACTGTGACTTTCCTTATGCTTGGAATGTGTCCCTATTTCATCTGTTTGTGCTCTTCTTTCATAGAAGAGTTCAAATCACTATGAAGACTCCTTTGTGGTTCTTAATGTCTGTCCATTCATAAATTACCATTCTGCTACTTCATTTTTTCCCCTTTTTTGCTCTATTTGCACGTTTTTAATCCCTTAATTTATTTGCCTCTAAATTATTTGAGAGCAAGGGTTGTATCTTGCATGTTTTTGTATTTTTAGCATCTAGCACTTAATGCTGGTTGACGATGGTTGATGACTGACAGGCCCTGGGCAGTTTTAGATCATGCCTAGAGAAAAGCTTGCCCTTTTGACCCCCTCCGCCTATTTTCTTTATTCCTAACCCTATCTTTGGCAACACCAGTCTCTGTACTATGCTTCTGTGAAACATGTAAGTGTGATTTTTTGGATTCCACATATAAGCAAGATCACAGAGTATTTGTCTTTCTCTGTCTAATTTATTTCAAGTAGAACATCCTATGTATATTATAGTCTGTTTTGTGTTGATAGCTCCTTAATTTTGAACACCTTCCAAAACTTTACAGTAAAATATTTTTTACTCCCTCTCCCCACATTTCATATTTTTGATGTCTCACATTATAACTTTATATTATATAATATTATATATATAATTGTATAATATACAATATGCTACTATACAAATAATACAATAATATAATAATTATTTGACTAGTTATTGCAGCTTTAGTTAATTCTACTACTTTTGTCTTTTAATCTTCATGCTTGCTTTAGAAGTGATTAGTCCCACTTACAAACTTTTGCTGTATAATTACTTTTTCATATAATTACCTTTGAGGGAATTTTTTCCTTTGTGTGTTTTCTTAAACATTCATTTTAAAGGGGATAGTTACCTACATATTTAACCGAGGTTAAGGTAGATCTCAGAAAAGATTCTGAGGGGAGATTAATTTTTGAGAAATTAGCTTAGAGACCAAATGTGATTCTATTTTTACATTCTAATTCCTTCCTTTTTTCTTGACATTTTATTATATTTTGAAAACTTACCACTGGATTTGTTTCCTTACTGATGTTAAGAATAAAAGTTTATTAATGTAAAAATTCAGTGTGTTCACAATGCATTTCTCTCTGCATACTAGCAAGATGCTTGCGATGAGCAGATCTTGTCTTTCTGATTACCTGTCCATGACCATCAGTACCAGTCTGGAGCATGCAGTGGAGTACGTTGGCCACTGGGTGGTGCTCTTGGCTCTTGCTGCTTTTATTATGGGCGTTTAAGCAATAGTTCTGCAAAACAGACTTGCTCGGAAGAAGTTGCTACACCGGTTCGGCCACCATTGGTGATTAGGGTAGGTTCCTATGGTGATGAGGGCCAGGAGGGAAGTGGTTGGGATGTTTATGGCTTTGTAAGAGCAAATGCCTGTGAATCATCAGATAGCTTCCCTTTATGGTAATGGCTGACACAGCAAATTCATGAAAATCCCCTCAGACTGTAAAATGTAGTGTTGTTATTCTTTCTGTGCTCCGTGATATACGTGCTTTCACTCAGTCATCAAAAGTGACACAATGTATTTTTAAAGCTTGTGAATCATATCCTACCATAGATTTTTTGTTATTTTCCATATTTGTTTTCTTCCTATCACCAGCATTTCTCACAGTGCTGAGTTTCTTTTCTCTTGTCTTTTATGTTGTTTTAAATAAAATTATTCCATAAGAAAAGCTTCATTGGTTTAACAGGTTTTGGGAAATATTAAATGCTAATGCCTTTGAAGATTCACAGCACACACCAACATATTAAAATATATGTGAAGTCTTGATTCGTTTCCAAAAAGTCATATGACAACTGAAACCATTTTAGTGGAAGATTCATTAACACTTAAGGAATCTACCCTCATTTTGTTCCTAAGATTTAAATGAATAGTCCATTAAAAATAGGTTCAATTGTACTTGAATATGTTTATATATGTCTTCTCAATGAGGTGATATGTTCCTTTTATAACACAGACCAAGCAAAGATTTAGTGCATAATGGAAACTCAATAAATGTTAATTCTTTTGTGGATGCCTATGAAATTCAATTTTTGAATTAAATTATCTGTCTATGGATTCTATTGATTGCAGCTATTCTTTATAAGCCCGTGTTTTAATGGGAAATTGACTCTAACACCAAACATAGCCAATTGCATTAGTAATAACTCTTTCGTAACTTAGCACCAAAATGATTACCACATTCTCATCAAAGGACAAAGAATTGAAGCACTTTCACCTCTACTCACCATTTATTTTCCATTTCATTGTATTTTCAATGTTTTAAGAGAAATAAGTTGCTAGCAATTTTTAAGAGACTCATTCCCCTTGTGAATAATCATTTGTGACGGACCATAAAACATAACCCATAACATCCCCATAAAAATGCAAAACACTGAGTATTTGTGCACATACGCTTTGTCTTCACAGGGAGTCATCCTCACTAATATTTTATAGTGTGCATATGCTTTGTCTCTTGCCTTTTTTGAAAGTGTCATATATGTCTGAACCTGCTCCCATGAGCATGAAAAAGAACAACAGCCATGGACACCTGCAGGGCATGCTCTTGCTGAGATCTGTGTCAGGATACCAAACAGAGGTCCCCTGACTCCTTTCCTTGGGTAACTTTATGCTGCTCTGTTGATAGAGGATCTTCGCGAAATAATGTAGCCTTTACTTGATGTTGGATCTCAGGCTCAAAACCCTATTTCTACTCTTTATAATGTGTGCAAGAGGAAAGGGGAGTACCTCTGAGCCTTCATTTTCTTATCTCTGAAATTGGGGTAATAAAATCTACCCAGTGGGTCACTTTGATGATCAAATACAATAACATGTGTAGTGAAGCAAAAAATTGCTATATATTGATAGGAAATATTAGCATGAACCCTTGAATTTTTTATTTGAAATTGCTTCTCTAGACTAGTCCAAGGCTTAAGAAAAATGACAGTCCATTGTTTGAAATTGGGTTCATATTCCATTGATTGAGTTTTTGATCTTTTAAACCACTCCTACTGAAAATAAAAAGGGATTAAGGAGTAATTATTATAACCAGGTACAAGGGAAGAAACACATT
The DNA here is from genome assembly GCF_014898055.3 of Talpa occidentalis. NCBI lineage: Eukaryota > Metazoa > Chordata > Mammalia > Eulipotyphla > Talpidae > Talpa > Talpa occidentalis. Next base: position 98,202,947 of record NW_023605194.1, on the reverse strand, counting down.
CCAATGATACTGGAATTTTCTTATCATGCTAAAAAAGTAAAAGAAAAGAAGCTGTAAGAGACAAACAGTAATGCATGCCCAAAAGACAAAAGAAGTTACTCCAAAGAAGGGGTTATTTGAATAGGAATAGGAATAATGAATGGAATCTGTTAAAAAAACATTCACTATATAAAAATCTTTAAGTTCAAAATTATACTTATAAAAAGAAAAGTTCAGGGCCTCCCCTTGTGGCACAGGCGGTTGAGCACAGCTCTGTGAAGCTGTCCGCAGCCTCTGCAGCTCTGGTTCGATCCCGGCCAGCCGGTGAGGGTCCCACATGGCACGGCAGGTTTCTCCTGTCTCGCCCGCTACTCCCCTTAGCAGTGTATTTCGTCAGTCTTTTTGTTCTGTTCTCCGCTCTGTCTCTGGTGAATCCTCTTACCCTCCCGCGCATCTATCCAATGAAAAGACAAGTTCATTGGACACCACTACAAGTAACTACAGAAAAACCTACTTACCAGGAAAACTGAAAATTAAAAGGGAAGAATTAGACCTTTCACCTGTCTTTCCTTGCGAGCTGTAGAGTTGTAGGAAAATTTCCTGATGACTCTTGAAACCAGAATAGTATTATCCTTGATTGATTTTGGACCTTGGACTTTCTTACATTAAGAAGAAATGTGGTGAGGGTCCTCTCCGGTGGCACAGTGGTTGAGCGCTGGGTTGCGAAGCTGCCCGCAGCTGGTTCGATCCCCGGCTGCTCCCCGGCCACCAGAGGAGGGTCCCACATGACGCACAGACCTCTCCTGCCGCCCGCTGCTCCCCTCAGCAGTGTACTTCGGTCCTTCTGCCTGCACTGCCTCCCACTCTGGCTTTGGTGAATTCTCTTACCCTCCTGCGCTTCTGACTGTACCCAGTGCTTATATAAATAAAAATAAATAAATAAATCTTAAAAAAAAAAAAGAAATGTGGGGAATATGACTTATGGGCTAAGTAGCTTCTGAAAAGGGGACTCAAGAGTTCTCTCTCCCTTACTACATAACCAGGAGGGATTTGGGAATACCAAGCCCAGTAGTGGGTCTTTTCTTGACAGGAGCAAAGAGGTTAAGTGTTCTTTTCCCTGTACAGCTCTCTCTTTTGACTTTCAGAATTTGTCCTTTTTGATTGCTATTGCTTTTTTTGAAATGTGTTTTATATTGGCTCAGTAACAGGACAACTTAGATAATTTTTCCTTGTGGAGGAAAATTTCACTTTCTCCACACAAGGCCCATGGGAATCAAGGTGAAACAGATATTGGGGAGGCCTGGGCAGCCCTGACCCCTGCCATTATGTAGTCTTGCAGAGTAGTCCACAGAAACCTGGCCATCCTCCAAATTCTTGAAGTCAAAACTATTCTCATTCTAATACCAAAACATTATTTTTTTTTTTCAAAGTGTTGACCTTTGCACTGATGGTAGAGAAGCAATGAGGGGTAAAATTCTCATGCTTTAGCCAAAAAAAAGTGGTGGAACCAAACTGTGCCACAGTCCAAATCTTCACTACATATACTCTCAGGAAAGAAAAGCCAATTGCAATTGAGAATGTCCTCCATGCAGTGGTAATTGTTAATTTTACTAGATCTTGACCCTTGAATATGCATCTTTACAATAGCTTGTGAGATGAAATGGCAACTATGCATAAGCACATCTGCCAAATACTGAGAGTGATAATTTTATTGAGGAAAAGCTCTTGTGTGAATCTTTGAATAATGAACTGTACCTTTTACTTGAAAGATTGATGAACTGGTTACTCAGACTTGGGTATTTACATTTTCTTGAAAACGAATGTCATCTGGATCACTTCAAGGAGAATTACTGACTGAATTTGTCATCAATGATAAAATTCAAACTCACAAGAGATTATTAGACATTAGAAAATTAGAATTTTGAAAAGCTTGCACTCATCACTTGATAGTGTTCTAAACCTTAAAGGCATGTCTAATGAGAGCAGGGAGGATATTAATGACTGTGATTTTTATGTGATACTACAATATTGATATTATAAAATGTGTTAACATTTGAAAAATGTGCATAAATTAGTCAATAAATAGTTTCCAAATGACCACTGCATGATTATTATAAAATTATTTTAGGCCACATCAATAAAAAAAAGTCTATTGACAAAATTTCAGAGATTAAGCTTTTAAAGGAAAATATATTTATTAAATTTTTATGAGTGTTAAGAAAATACCCACAACTATCTAAAGACTGCTAAAATATTCCTTCCATTTCCAAGTAAACATATTTCTTCATATAGTTTAACTAAAACAACAGATTGCAACAAATTGAACGCAGAAGCAAATACGAGAAAGAAGCTTCCTTTCAGCTAGATATCAAGAGACTTACACAAATGTAAATCAGTGCCACTGTTCTCATTGATTATTTTAGAAACTATAGTCATTTTTCATAAAAAATGTTATTTGTTAATATGTGATAGGCTTATTTTAATTTTTTTTTTTTTTTTTTTTTTGTGGGACCCTTGCCGGCAGCCGGGGAACGAACCAGCGCTGCAGAGGCTGCGGGCAGCCTCGCAGCCCAGCGCTCAGCCACTGCCCCACCAGGGGAGGACCTATTTTAATTTTTTAAAGGGTAATAATTATTCTAAAATTTTCTCAGTCACAATGTTTAGTAGATAAATATACATAAATAGAGATCACATAGACAACACCTTTTTGAAGCCATTCATCAATTTTAAGACTATAAAGCAGTCACAAGAACAAAAAGTTTGAGGACCACAGACATAGACTCCATCAATTGCTTAGGTCCAGTTCTTTGAACCCAAGATGACCTTAGAGTTTGGGTCCAAAGTTCTAATTAGTAATAGAGTATTTCTTTCTTTGTAATGCCCTCTGTATATGTAAGAATATGTCTGTAAAAGCCAATTCAAAGGCATCAAATGTACCATGACCTTTTAAGACATTGATTCAAGAGACATGGATCTAAACCTGCCAGGACTGTGGGAATTTAGCTCAATCACTTGCTCTTTTTATAACCAGGGTTTTTGTTAATTCCCTTATGGCTCTTGAACCAAAGGAGCTGAAATGAAATATATTTGTAGGCTAAAGATGGTTCCTTCTGATGAAGAGCTGGAATTAGGACTGAATTTGATATGTAAAATTGGATTGAAACATTTAATTCCTGTCCCTAATTGTTTTAACAGAAGGGAAACCTTTGTTGCTATGTGAGTGCTTTAAAAAGTCAAATAGCAAGTTCTGAATTTAGACTTGACCCCCTATCTTGACTTGACAATCTGTCAAAGGTTCATGAAATCCACTCAGTCTAAATCCAGAGGGCACTTAAGAAACTTCCAAAGAACCATATCCTCAGGCATTTGCTGACATGTTTTTCTGTAGAGTCTCACTTGTGGAGTGAAGTTTGCAGAGAAGTATTTTCAGATCATTCTGTCACTTGATAGCCCCCAAAGGAAAACACAGTGTAACTTCGAGGGCTGGAAAAAAGCAGTCATGCTTGCCCCGCTCTGCAGTGGTAGCCTTGGTGATGGCTGGAGGGTAGAATTCCCACTGGGAAATAGCAACTGTGGAGCTCTTGGGGGCTCCCTGAAGGTGGTGCTGCTTCACATTTAAAGCTTACCTCTGCAGGGTGATTTTCCTTTCTTACTTGCATTAGCACACTTCCTGAAACTGCTAGTGGGTTCTTGACAAGGAATGATGGGATTTACCAGTCTTACCCTAAGCCCAGAGATGCAACTGTGTCCACAAACTCATATTTTGGCAGAAGTGGGCTGTGGAGTTCTACATCCTCCTGTTACTGTGCAAAGGATCTACAAACTGTCATTGTGTTTGAACCTCTCTCACTAGTTCTGGATTTGGCCACCAACTGCCATAAATGCAAACAAAAGGGGCTTTGGTGAAGGGAAGAAAACAAGATTTATTCAAATGAGGGTAGAAGGAGAGGGAGCAGTACAAGGTGGGGGGAAGGGAGGGAAAAGGACCAGAGGGTGAAGTGGAGCTGCCTTTAGAAGAGCCTGCAGGGTGAGGCAAAGTCCGCTGCATCGGAAGCCTTGGTCTGCAGAACCCTGGCGGGGGAGTCTTACCAAGTCCTGGCCCAATGGGACAGCAGGGTGGGTAAAACCTGCTGTTGCTGATGTTAGGTTCTCCCCTGGCCCTGGAGCAGGGGCCGTGAAAACATGCCACCTGTCCGGTCAGAGAACTGGCTGCTGTTCTCAGCAGCTACCACAACAAAAAGAGCATCAATTCCTATCAAGGCTCCCAAAATGGCTTCTCAACTCTATCCCTTCCCAGCTGCCCCTTTCTCAGGACTCCAGGGGCAGAGTTCAAACCACAGACTGCACATGCATTGTTCTCTCTGACCAGGGTGGTGTCTGGATGTCAGGGGATGAAGTTTGACACTTTATTCTGGCAGGCCTGAGGCTGTTGAATGGGGATATATTAAATAATCCTCTACTCTCTCAGACTGCACATCCTACCCCCCAACATTATGTCACAAAGCCCCTTTAGCAAAGGAAAAATCATCTGGATCTAGCCCTAGATCATAATATACTGGAGAAAGTAGATAAGTAGCAGTCAGGTCCTGCCCCTATTTCTGTTCTCAAGTTTGTGTGACTTGGGGCAACTCATTCAACCTCTCTGTGCACATTGTCCTTGTCTGCAAATGAGACTTTTCTTAAAGTCTCAATAGTTAACAGTTTAGATTTAAGCGAGCTTTTCTTCTTGCCATGTTTCATTTCTTACTAAAATTTCAGATTTAGGATTGACTGGGTTGATGTTTAGTTGGTAACTCTCATGTTATGATCATAGTGTAGCACACTTAGAACATGTGGTGTGCTTAGGTTTCGTCATATGTGTGCAAAAACCCAGAGACATGATAAAATGTGGAATTTCATGAGAATAAAAAGAAATGCAGCAGTCCTATTGTCCAATTTTTTACATGTAACATAGCCATAGTATGATAGAGTCAGCTGTACCATAAGTTACCTGTGTGTAGTCAACACAGTGAAGCAGTGAATAATTAAACAGGAAGGGATGAGAGGAGTATGTCAGTCCTTATCAACTTTACCTGAGTCACACATTTTACATTTGATTCATTTCATGATCACCTGACCTTGAGTGTGCGCATTTACACTGCTGGTGGGTTTGTCATTATCCCACAAGGCCTTCGAAGTCTTTCTTTAAATATGTCTTATTGTGAAATGATGATGTCAAAATAGATCCAGCAACCATAATCCCCCAGGAATGGTTTCCTGGAAATGATGCTGATGTCTCAGAATGTGGGAATCCATGGATGTGTTCCCACAAGGGATCAGTGAGTGGATATACGTTTCTTCTTTTGTTCTTTGTACTAATATTTCTTGTAGATGCTTTTGGTTCTCATTGCTGCTTTCAAATTCCATTTCCTACAATGGATACTATTGTAGGTGAAGCTGGGCAAATCGTAATCAAACCCGTCCAAGTCAGTCAGCATGAAAAAACTATAAAGTGACACTCTGGATAGCTTCCGATGAAGCTTAATTACTTCCATTTACACACTTACTGTGTAAACAGAACTGTCACGTTTAGATATGAACTTGTCAATAATTATTTGCTTCAACTATGCTCCACTCAGGCAGTGGGAAGGTGATGACCCTGGGCAGGACGACTTCTTCCTAGTGGTTTGTTTCCTTCGCTATTGATTGTAAAACTGTTTCCTTCGCTATTGATTGTAAAACTGTTGATCAGTGTTCAGAGTAACAGCTCCTCTCAACAGAACTACCTAGAAATCAATCAAGATTGTAATTCCAATTCACATTCCACCTGTCCTTGTCTGAAGTGTAACAAGAGTGGCAAGTTACCTTCTAATTTCTTCTAGTAAAGAATGTTTCACAAAAGTGATACCTATGTCATGGTTTAATAAATACATGGGTATCTACACGCATATAAATTAAATGTATATATAAATAATATATATTACACATAAAAATTTATAAATACATCTATTTATATAATATACATCATTATATTCTATATCCATGAAGTACAAATATATAGAAATATAAAATATTTCATATCATTATACATTCACTTTTAATAATGTATTACATTCACAGCCAGCAGGTAATGTCTTCATAATTGCAGTTTATTACTTTGCTTATTTAAGCCCAAATGGAGGGCAAAGCAAAATAGAATCTTAATGACAATCAGGAGCCCTACATTAAGGCATTTCACAGCTTTCCAGTTTATGGGAAATGTGGGTTTGGGAGCTGGTCAATCTTAGGTTAAAAGAGCAGGTCCACATGGATGAACTGGATTTCCTCTTAGGTCCTCTAGCTCCTTATTTGTAAAAGCCTTATAAACAATCCAAGAATACAAGTGTGATTGTATTTTTAGTTGTATCATATTAATAGAAGCACAAAATATACTATTCCCTTTTTATCTTTTCTTAGGATTATTATGTTAGAGTCTAAGTTTCCCTACCTCTCGCAAAAACAGTGACAAAGTAATGTTAGTCCTGATTAACTTAATTTGTGGGTTAACTCAAGTCCCAGGTGATCTAGTGGTTAGGATTCAGTGCTCTCTTGTGACTTGATTTGATTCCTGGTCAGGGAATCAAAAGTGATACCTGGTGAAACCAAGGGGTACCCAGTACCCCAACTTGAAAAGCCTGTGTTACCCATTCTAGGGTTGGTGCCACCCATGCACACAAAGGTAACATCATCAGATTCTTGGGTATGCAAAGATTTTTTTTTTTAAAGATTTATTTATTTATTTATACAAGCACTGGGTACAGTCAGAAGCACGGGAGGGTGAGAGAATTTACCAGAGCCAGAGCAGGGAGCAGAACAGGCAGAAGGACCGAAGTACACTGCTGAGGGGAGCAGCGGGCGGCAGGAGAGGTCTGTGTGCCATGTGGGACCCTCCTCCGGTGGCCGGGGAGCAGCCGGGGATCGAACCAGTGCTGCAGAGGCTGCGGGCAGCTTCACAGCCCAGTGCTGTAGAGGCAGGACAGGACACAGTGCAGGTTTTCTGATCCCATGCAGACCGGGTAAAGGAGGAGTCAGAGTCCTCAGTGGTTTTTTGCAGGTCTTTTATTGGGGTTCACCAGGCATATGGCAGGCAGGGGTGCTGGCTGGGGGGCTGGGAGGCTGGCAGGCCTCCCAGCCCCCAGCAAGTCTTTACTCTATCTGGGCTCTCTGGCGTTGGTTCTGCTGCTTCTCGGCTTCTCTTTCGGCTTTGGCTTCGGCTTTTACTGCTGCTGCTGGCGTCCCTGTGACGCCGCCCTTAAAAAGCACAGTCTTAGCTCAGCTGAATCCCATCTACCTATGCCCACACCCTATTCCAGGTGCCCGCCATCAGGCATGCATTCAGGACAAGGATCCATCATCTATCCTGATGGCGGAAGGGCAGAAAAGCCTGACATTTTCTTTACCCTACAAGTGCACAACCGCTGCGCCACTGGGGAGGCCCAGCAAAGATTTTTAATCAGTGTTAGATTCAAAGGCAATAAAGAAGAGGCATAGGGGAGAGAAGGTTTTCAAAATATGAACTCCCTGTCACACTCCAAAATCAACCATTCCCTCATGGACTCCAGTTTAGCCAAGTTCTAAGAGCAGAACTGGCAGGAGAAAGAATCCTATGCACCTCCCAGTAGTAAGGTTTGACAGACTCCAAAAGGCTGGCAGACAAAGAAAGTACCAAGGTGAGAATGAACCACACAAGCTGAATCCACCAAGGGTCAAGATGATGGCTGCTATTGTCTCTGAAGTGAGCCAGATCCAAAGTGCTAAAGCCTCAAAGAGCAAAAACAAAGAGCAGCCAGCCTCATGTCTTCTGTTCCTTCTCGCCTTTCTACAATGGCCACATGTTCCTTCCTCCTTCCCAGCAGTCTCCTGATCATGAAGTCTGGCTCACGACATGCCAGGGATTGAGGCTGGGGGTGTGGAGATGGGTTCTGTAGTGTCCCTTGCTGGCTCAGATCGCAGCGAAGATTACCTATAACAACTCCCATAGTCTTTGTAGCAAAATTGCTTAATATGCACATTTAACTTAGAAGAACTTAATTGTGCAGATTCAAGAGGAAGGAAATCAGGGTTGCTGGAGATGGTCAAGTGCCCCTCGGTGAACAGGTGCTGACCACACATGTACATGGGAGGTGTCACCCACTCCCCCTAGTAGATCTCCATTCCATTTACTTCTTATAGCATTGATGTGATTTAGTACTTAAATACATATTTTTCTTAAAGGCAGTATAACCTCTAAATAGAAAACAAATAGTTTGCTTGTCATCTGAAGAAATGGCTTTAATATTGGAGGGAAAGCTGACACTTTTGGACCCATGGAGAGTTGGAATGTCAGTTTCTGTATGGCCTGAAATATGACTATACTAACTCTACTTTGTGGGCTACTTCAGGGTTTTTCAAGAATATTATTTACAATCTATCAACCCACATGTCACTTTTGCCTTAGAAATCGGAAGCTACTCTTGAACAAGCACAGTTGAGCCAAACTCCTCTCATTCTCCATTTTCAGTTATGTTCACAATTTTATCAAATAAAAAGTATTCACCAAAGTCTTTTAAAACCTTAGGAAAAATGTGAAGCTATTTGCTGAGGCTCACAATTTAATGTTCCTTCCAAACTTATCCATCACAAGGAACCTGCCCTTTGGTGTGTGCCGTTGGCCTTAGGAGCTATGAAACGCCTGAGTTAGAAGAAATCCAGCCCAGCAGCATGATGTCAGGCACAACAACCCAGAGCAAAGGAGAAGGAGAAACACAGGTCTGTCTACTGAAAGATCAATGATCACTAGTAAAATGAAATGTATTAAGAGTTGTATTCATCTGTTGAAATACTGGCTTTTCATTTAATCTAGCAACTACCTAAGTGAGAGCTTTTCATGCAGGATGTGTGAGGGAAAAAGGCAGAAAAGTTCACAAAACAAAATGTTCAGAGAGGGCAGATCCAAGGGAAGGATCATACTTGAGAGGCCATTGTGGAGGGGGGTCAGGGGAGAGCCAGGGGTCTCCTTCTAAAGATAAAATCACTGAACACTCAGGGTCTGTGAAGACTGAGGTTATGCCCTAGAGTCAAGTGCCAGCTAGGAACAGACAAGGCCCTCTCAAAGACTGAAAATCACATTGAATAATCTTAATCCCTGATTAGGTTAAGGTGGTCGTCCCTTTTCTTACCTGCCTGCAGGATAAAAGCAAATTCTACCTGAGATACGATAATGCCAACCATAGTCTCTGTCATTTTTCATATATAATACCCTGCTCTCAAGCTCAGCATGCCAAGACACAGGACAATATATCTGAAGGCCAAGAGGAAAAAAAAAAACAATAGATATATACCTAAAGATAATCCAAACATAGGAATAATCAAGTACTAATCATTCTATTGATGGTGGTTAGTATATTCAAAGAAAAGATGACAAGGTGGAAAACTACACCAGACAACTGAAATCTATCAAAGAATCTGGAATGTAAAAATACTATAGCTAGTATTTTTAGCTAGTAAAAAGCTGAAAATCAGATTTGGGTTTAAAAGCAGATTAGATATACCTAATGAGAGAGGTAAAGACATGGAAGATAGATCAGTGGAAAATAGACTGAAACCTTGAGAAATGCCAAAGGATGGAAACTAGAAAACAGGATATGAGAGACTTATGGGACATGGAGAAAATATCTAACACGTAACTGGAAATCCAGATGGAGAGGGGTAAGAGAATAGGGCAGAAGCATATGTGAAGATGTATTCGTTGAGATATTCCCAAATGATGAAAGACTCAAATAAGAGATTTGATGAATGCAATAAACTCAAGAGGTGTGAGTTAAAGAAACCCTCAAAAAAATCTTAAAAGGAGATGGGTAAAATGACACATAAACTGAAAGGAGAAGGTGATTTTTCAACACAATTCAAGTCAGGGGACAAGGAAGCAACATCTAAAAGAGTGGAAGAAAAATCTTTGCATAGGTAGAATTATGTATGCGGTAAAAATACATTTAAAAAATGTAACTGTCATTTCAGATGAGCAAAAAAAAAAAAAGAGAGAGAGAGAGAGAGAATTTGTCACTAGCAGAGCTGTACAGAAAGTAAAAGTAATGCTTTCTAGGTAGGAAGTATAATAAAAAATAGGTAAGTATATATGATAGAATAATGATAATAATTCCCTGTGGAATTTAAACATATGTAGATAAAAACATGATATCTAAAGTTGAGATAGTCATAAATAGAGCATTTTAGGCTTAGCCAGAGAAACAAGGCCAATTCCAATGGAATGTGTGTCTGTGTGAGATTTATTCTTTGGCTTATGTGATTATAGAGGCTCAATCCTGCAATCTGCCATCTGCAAGTTACAGAGCTAGCAGAGTTAATAGTACAAGTTCTAGTTCAAAAGCCAGATGTCCTGAGATGCAAGAAAAGTAGATGTTTCAACTTGAGTCTAGAGATAAGAAAAACAGGCAGGATGAGCCCCTTTTACTCAGCATTTTTGTTCTACTTGGGTCCTCAGTTGACAGGATGAAGACCCCACATTAGGAAATACCCTCACAGACACACCCAGAATATATGTGGCCACATGGCTGGACATCCTATGGCACTGTCAAGTTAACATATAAAATTAATCATCACATAGAACTGGAGTTCTAAGAACCTCTAATGCAGAGAAGTGATAAAGCATTAATGTATGAGGCTCTATTAAGTCAAGGATACATATTATAACCTCTAGTTTAAATAGGAAAAGAATATACAGTTAAGTTAATGGAGGGAAAAATAAAATAATACAATTGACTAATCCAAGATAAAAGTAGAGAAAAAAGAAGAAAATATAGAAACAAAGAAAATACCTTTTACTCCATATAGCCATTAATTAAGTTGCTAACAAACTTCTCTCATTGTAATTCAAAGACTATCAGATTGGATTTAAAAAACAGCTATCAGAATGCTGATTAAGAAATATAAGGACATGAAATAAGGGGGTTGTAATTGTATGGGGAACATAAAAATAAAATTTTAATTAAAAAAATTTTAAAATTAAAAAAAAATACTGAATAATAATTAAAAAAAAAGAAATATAAGGACATGGAAGGCTAGGAAATTATTAGAGTGATTCACAAGATGGGCTACGCACTCGGAGCAGGATAGAGATTACATTGAAAGATCTATGAATGCAGAGGAAATGGATCAGTTATTTCATCCTTGTCTACGTATTAAAATCATCTGGAGTACTGTTCCACTTTCTATTACACTTCTTATATTGAGATTATTATAAATTTACATGCAATTGTAAGAAATAATGCAAAAAAGATCCTGGGAACTTTCACCCAATTTTCTCCAGAGATAACATCTTGCGAAACTATAGAACAATATCACTGTTAGAGTATGAACTTTAACGCACTCAGAATATTTTCACTAGCAAGTACCCCTTAAGTTGCCCTTTTATAGCCACACTTATTTCCTTCCTGCCTCTAACCACCCCCTTTCAGTCCTAGCAACCCTAAATCTGCTCACCATCTCTAGAAATGCCATTTCAATAATGCTATAAAATAGAATCATACTGTATATAATCTGTGGTAATTGGCTTTTTCACTCAACCAATTTCCCTGGAGTCATCCCATTTGTTGCTTGAATCAATAATTTGTTGTTATTGTTAAATACTAGTCTATTTGGATATGCTACATGTTAACTATCTACCCACTAAAGGGCTTCTGGGTTTTTTCCAGTTTGGTGATATTACGAATAAAATGGCTATAAACATTCATGTACAAATTTTTATGTGAAAATAAGTTTTCATTTCTCTGGGGAAAAAGCCCAAGAGTACGATCGATTGACCATATGGTCATGGCATGTTTAGTATTTAAAGACTGTCAAACTGTGTACAGAGTTGTATAATTTCACATTTCCCATGAATAATGTTTCCTAACAGATTCTCCACATCCTAGGAACTAATTATTATGGCTAAATGAATTGGTGTTTTGATCTACCAGTCGCAGGTCTTACAGATGGTGGAAGAGGGCAAGTTCTGGTCTATTCCAGTTCACTTGGCTTAAGAGTAGCTCCCCACAGGGCATCAGGAGAACATTATAGAGAGCAGTCAGAAAAGCCAACATTTGGTTATTTACAATGCTCCAGGCAATGTTCGAAGGATTTGTATGTATTTAATCCTCTCAGTGATACAGGTATTATTTCTCCATTTTTAGATGAGGCCCCAAGATTGAATAACTTGCCTAAAGTCATGCTCCACTGAGGGGGAGAGCCAAAATTCCAGCTCAGCTAGCCCAGCTGGAGAACCTGCACTTTTCTCTTCACCTCCCTGTTTCCCCTAAAAGCAAGGAAGAGGGGAGTCTCTGGGCAGATGCAATTGATAGATTTTATACGATGTCTCTTGTGAAGGTGTCTCCCCCAAGTCAGCTGTGTTCACCCTTAGCTCCAGGCTCTTTCTGCCCAATATTTCCTCTCCTTCCCCAACTGAGAAGTCAAGTAGTTTATTACATTTATATTTGAGTCAAATTTTTATTTTCAAAGAGAAATTTCCTCAAAGTTTTCTTTTCCTTAGTTTCTGTAGCATTTCTGATTCCCAGCTGTTTGCATATCCATCACAAATAATGAAAAACAACTGCAATCCAATTTTTTGCCTCCCTCCTACCCCCATCTTTTTCCTAATCTGAACTAGCTTTGCACTTTTGACCACAGTCTCTTGTAATCTTGGGAGGTCCCTTTGCAGTTCCCCTGTTGCCCCCGCCCTGTGCTGATCACTAACCTGAAGCCCAGGGATTACGAGTAAAGGTGATGGTAACTGCTGTAACAAACATAATCCAAAAGCTATTGGCGTGATGTAATGGAAGTTTATTTTGTCTGGTGGCCCAGTGCAGGTGTTGAGGATATTTCACTACAAAGAGACACAGCCTCTTTGTCTTGTGACTGTTGTTCTTTAGGGTCTTGACATATTTTGCTTGCAGAAAGAAGATTGTGGGAGGTTTTATTCTATTGCCAAGAATTCAGTCACACGCCAGAACCTAACAGCAAGAAAGGTTGAGGAATGGCTACTGCACCCAGAAAAATAAAATGGTGGTGAAGAAGCATACTTGAGGAGACAGTAGCTGAGAATTTTCCAGAATTGAAGAAAGACATGCATTTTCAAATTGAAAATGTCTGAATTCTGAATCCTACACAAGACAAATGGAAATAAGTTCACCTAGACTCATAATACTGAAAATCAAGTTCATTGTTGTGTTAGTTTTATTATGTATAGCCCCTCTCCATTTTCATCATACTTGATGCTCGTTTTAGTTCATAACTCATTTGACTATATCTTTAGGAATTTTTTTTTTCTTTTAAGAATGGTATACTTTCGGGACTCTGGGGTGGCACATGGAGTTGAGCACAGCACTGTGAAGCTGTCTGCAGCCTCTGCAGCATGGGTTTGATCCCCGACCAGTTGGGAAGCTGCCCACATGGAGCAGCAGACCTCTCCTGTCTCTTCCACTACTCCCCTCAGCAGTGTATTTCAGTAGATCTGCCTGTTCTGCTCCCCACTCTGTCTCTGGTGAATCCTCTCACCCCCCACACCTCTGGCCTGTACACAGTTCTTGTATACATAAATAAATATTAAAAAAAGAATGGTATACTTTATGAGACTTGAAATCTAAAAATAGAAGTCTTGGAAATGGCATATAAGTGATAACTTATTTGACACTATCTTTTTTATCCTTGTATCTGTAGACCAATATTCTTTATAGGGAACATGTACCCTTCCCTGCACATCTGCAAAGATTTGATATGTTTGAGACAGTTATGGTTGTCACAAGTGGAATCAGTGCTATAGACAGCAAGTACATAGAGGCCAGGGAAGCTGGTAAACATCCTCAATGCACAGCATGGCCCCCGTTAACTCCAAATGTCAATAGACATTGCCCCATAGCTGTCAGTCACTCTCTTAAGACAATGAGCCACATGAGTCTAAAGTCAATCTGACATTTTTTTTTTAATATGTAGGGGATATTGAGAGGAGTTTGTGATTTTTTTAAATTAATTTATGCCTATAATGTAATAGTATTTTATAAAATTAAACCTAACTCCAATTCAAGATTTTCTTTGGCATGGGGGGCTTTTCAGTGGTTAACTCTTGCCACTGATGAAGAAGATATCATTGGGAGACACTGCAGGTTGGTCTGGCTTTTAATTGTTTGCCTGCAACACACTCTCATCAGTGTTCTCACACACCTCACTGGACACCCTGGTACTGCTTGCTTCTAGAATTAAAACTGTAATTCATGTAGCAAATGTCTCCTGCATCAATGGAGGGGGGAGTGAAAAACAAGTCCCTGCTTTCAAGAAGCTTATATTCTTTTGTTTCTGGAACATGTGCCCAGACCTTGACAACTGCCCTTTTCTGAGCAAACCTCACTAGCTGCACCATTCCCCGAAGCTCTTGATCCATTTGGTTCAGACTGTTTTCATCTCTCAGCTAGTTCCAAGTTGCCAGGGTCTCAGCCTCCCTTGCAGTAGAAGCCTGGCCTGAAGCAAAACAATATGAGGTATTTCGGCCAAATCAGGAGTCCCAAACTCACGATCGGCTGTGCCTAGCCAGCAGCAACTCAAACCCCACCCCCCCAAGTCCCTTGTCTTAAGAGAATGTCACCACCTGAACAACCTTCCTTGAAGATGAGAGCTGAGGACGGGGTCAGGCAGTACAGCAGCTGTTTTGAACAGGCACTTTAGGTAGTAAAAGAAGTCCTGGTGTTCCACCCTGTCCAGAGCTCAGTGGTCACCTTCCCTTGAGTGAGGTGACAGGCGTTTGGCTTGCCACCAAGGTCTTTTTGACCAGACATTCCAAACACGAGAATGTGAGGCCAATCTGCTATGAGACTTAAACATGGACAAGGGAACAAATTTCAAACTGATGCATCACTCACATAACTAGTTCCAGAACTTGCAACTTACTAGCAGCAGCTGTAATGGCTTGTGAAGCAACAACCTGGTTTTTATTTTGTCTTCAATTTTAATCAGATAGGGTGATTTCCAGGGAAAGAGGGAGCAGGGCAGTCTAGGCGTCATGGGTCAAGGTGACGGGCTTTCGAGGCAGGGAGCGTGTCCTCCCAGCCATCATCAAGCTAAAACCAGCAGATGTTTGTTTTGGATGTTACTATCAACTTCAAAGGGGCACAGATAATTTGTTAGAGAGTTAACACAATCAATAGACCACGTTTCTGGGAAAGTAGTTTAAGGAAACACATTTGTTGTGAGTTAAAGGTTAATCATAGGACAGGGATGGAAGAAACAGAACAAAGGGTGCTTAAATTCCATTAGCCCTAATTCTTAATCGAGGGGTGTTTTTGTTCCAACATGGAGGGCATCCAGCTACACTAAGGCCTTCACTGCTCTTAAAATAATCTTCATTCTTTAAATAACGGTAACAGACTTTCCCTTAGTTCGTGCAAAGGCCACACTTACTGGGTGAGGTCTACTCTAGGCTTACTGAGAAAAGTTGATCTGATTCTTCTGGGGTGACTGACCCCACATTACTCTCATGTCAGGGGGACACTCTGTTTTAGTGTGTGAAATGTCTTTTCTTCTATGTCAGGCAGAGGCTATGAAATTTTAAAAATAAATATTTATGACATAATTTCTTTCTAGATTTACTTGCAGACAAAAAGTTAGGCTTTATGATTGTATTCCATTTTCATCATCCAGTTTTATAGGATGTCCTGCTGCTGAGCTCCCAAGGGCAACACTTTATGATCATCCAATGTTATGAGACATTGGGAGCACAGTAAAGAATAGAGACCGTTAATCATGTCATATTACAGAAAGAAATGACTTGTTCCCAACCAAGGACACAGGCTGGGGAGCAAAATAGCAAAACAGGGGGTAAGTATAGTCCTGAGAGACATAAACAGATGAGGCTGATCTTCTGCTCCTATGAACAAGGTTGAGCCTTGGTAGAGAGGTTGTCTCATTTTTATGATTTTAGATCTTCATTCAGTCCCCAGTATATATTAGGTAAACAGGTAATATTAGGTAGATGAATTAAAGAAAGAAGAATGGATGGATGGATGGATGGATGGATGGATGGATGGATGGATGGATGGATGGACTGACGGATGGAATAGCACTGCTAGTTGGTGGAATTAGAAGGCAGATTTCTTACTGTAAGCCCAGGTTTCCTGATATTGACAAGTCTGACTAGACGGCTGTGAAAGGCAAGATTGAGGAGGATTTATAAGATCCAAAATATATTAAAAATTAATACAAATCAACAGAACAAAAAGAGACAAGTCAATTAAGAAATGGGTAGAGGAAGTGAATAGATATTTTCCAAAGAAGATTTACAACTGGTCACCAGGTGCATGCGAAGGTGCTTACCATCACTACTCATTAGGGGAATGCAAATCAAAACCAGGGTGGGATGTCATACCTATTAGAGTGACTATTACCAAAAAGATAAAAGCTAATAAGTGTTGGCAAGGATGTGGAGAAAAGAGAAAACTTGAACAATGTTGGTGGGAATACAAATTGGTGCCGTCACTAAGGAAAAGAGTATAGAGATCCCTTAACCAATTTGAAATAGAACTCCCTCTTGATTGCTTTCACTAGAGCAAGCTGAATGCTCAGGTTTCTGTTTTTTTTCCCCAATCTTGAAGTCACCAGTGTTCTGTGTCTGTTCACCAGCTGTGCATAAAGCTCTGCTCTTCCTGCTATTGGGAAGTATGCAGAGCACTAATCATAGGCAAGTGTACACATGCATGAGGGACACCCAGCATTCAGGGTGTCATTGGGTCAATTGGAGGATCCCAAAGCAACTCAGCCCCTGCGCCTCATGTTGTGAGTCCCTAGTGGAACCTACATCCTTTGTCATGTTCCATTCTGAGACCTGACTGTGGATGTCTCAGCACTCCCCACTTCCTAGGAAGCAGCCCCACCACTCAATACTGTGGATGGGATGATAGAGAAACTGCCCCATGGCAGTGTCCTAGGAAGGCGGGAGTCTTGGTCCTCATTCACACACTCACACTTTCCCTCATGGGAAAAATCACTGTCCAATAAGCCTTTCCATGAAAGAACTGTGCCACCTTTTGGAGGGTTGGTACAGTGACACTTTTTTTCAATCTCTATTTCTTTTCTTTTGTTGGTGTTGTGCCAGCAGCCTTCTGAACTTACATGTAGGACCCCTGCATTTCACAAAGGCACTCTGGATCATGGATGAATGTCAAAATAGAAGCTCTTTGACTGGATGATGTGGAAAATTCTACATCATCAAAAAATGGCAATTTTGTCACTCCCCACAATGTATTTTTCCTAAAACTGGAAAACACATTTCCTGAGAAATGTCAGGGAGGAATTCTTGCATAGATGTGCTAGTCTTTTGATATTTCTATGCACTAATTCTGTTAATTCTATGCACTAATCTCTCTTGGGTATGCACTGAGGAGTAGAATTGTTGCTTCAGAAGAGGAGCTTAGCAATTTCAACAATTTTCAAAGTGATTGAACTGATTTAGAGTCCCATGAACCATATAAAGTAATTCCATTGTTCTCATCATCAAAAACACATCATATTCTGGCCTGTTGTGATATCTTAGTGTAGTTGTAGACTCATTTAGAGTTGTGAAAATTAGAGTCCATGTAAATGATTAAAATGAAATCAGATATGCTTGTTTGTGAACTCACACACATGAAGTTTATCATATTAGAATACCTCAGCAGTTATTCTGTCTTTAAAAACCCACATAAGATTAGCTCAAATTTCCATTTTCCATGAAAATACAATTCCTTTCTCAACCTTTCTGTGGGTTTCTAGGTAACCTATGCTCCATGGTCACCCTGGACTCTGGGCATTTGTCCCTGTTAAGTGCTCATTCTCTGCTCCATGCTTTGGTGAAATTTCTCATCAATTCTATCATTGACTTGCAATGCAACTTGACGCCTTTGCCTTGCTGTCCACACAGAATCACTCAAACAAACCTTTGTAAATCAGATTTGGGGAAACAGAACAAGCTGCATCACAAAACACAAATGATCTAAAATTGAAAATTAAGTATTCATGGTGATGCAACCACACAGTTTGATCCTATTTTCTCACCTTTTTACCCTGCCTGCCTTTTCTCAGGAATAAAGAAACAAATTTTTCTCTTGTTTTCTTGTGCATAAGAACTCAACTCTGTTCAGTCTTTTCCTTAAGCTCATTTCCAAACTTCCCTTTACAAATCCAAAAACTATCGTTTATGAGAAAACTTGGCTGAAGTTTAGATATTTGCCACCTGTGACAATCTATTCGGCTCAGACAAAACACCACTTTTTTCTGCAGTCTCTTGTCCAGATGCAGACACTAGCTCCACACTTTTACTTTTTTAGGCATAAAAATAGAAAACTGAAAGCATATTAACTAAATGTTAGCATTTATCCCTAAATGATGACTACTTTGGGGATTTTTTTCTTAATTTTCTTTAATTTTACCTTCTTTGTTTTCCAGATTTTCAAGTGAAAGAGTCATGTCACATCTTTTTAGAGATCAATCCCTTTCAGGAAACTTGTTCCTTCCTTGGGAATATGTCTAACTGGGTAACATGTACGGCACAGAGGTTAAGATCTTGGGAATCAGATAGAACTGACTTTAAATCTTGCTTGTACTCCTTACAAATTAGGAGTCTTTGGTTGGGTTATGTCACCTTTTCTCATCTAAATAGATGATTTTGTCAGCATTAAATCAGATAATGTATGTTAAATGCTTAACATAGAGCCTGGTATGTATATACTGAGGTAACTCTTAGGACCTCGAAAGAATAATTTTTATGGTTTTGAATTGGTGACATGCTATCATCGTATGTTCAATACTGCCACGTTTAAAATAGAATTTATTACCTGCTATAGTCAAAGTGTTAAAGCTTGCAAAGGATTGACTTAAGTATATATTTTAATTCAATTAAGTAGATCTTTAAATTCAATTAACTTACTTAACATGTATATAAAGTGGTCTTAAGATCCTCCCTATAGTCATTTTTCCATATTTGATTTCAGATTATCTTCTTAAGTGGAAGGAAAAAAAGAGTTAAACTAAAAATTCCAGATAAGTACGTTGTGATAATGCAATCTATAAGAAAAATATCTATTTGGTCGTTCAGATGACCAAATAATTATTTTTCATATATTAATATATTGGGTCTTCCTGGCTCACAGCTTTCAAAACCCTTGGAAGGTCCTAAGTGATGAGTGTGATAATGGCTCTTTTGCTATGTTAGTGAGTTGGCTTTTGGAAACCAACTAAAGCTAGTTGCAAGTGGAGCCAACCTTGTGATTAGAGAGTTGGAGCTTTCAATTTCACCCCCTAATTATTAGGGAGGAGGAGCTGGAGGTTGAATTCAATCACCAGTGGCCCATGATTTAAAAAAATTTTGCCTATGTGATGAAGTTTCCATAAAAACACAAAAGGAGACAATTAAGGAGTTTCTGGGTTGGTGATACTTGGAGATTTAAGGAAAGCAGCATAAATGGAGAGTGATGGAAGCTCTGTACCCCTTCCCAGGTAACTTGCCCTATGCATCTCTTAAACCTGTCTATATCTGAGTTGTATCCTTTCATCAAAAACCAGTAATTCAGTAAATAAATGCTCCTCTGAGTTCTATGAGCTGTTTTAGCAAATTAATCAAACCTACCAAAAGCCAAAAAAATACAATAATATATATTAAAAACTTGAAAATCTAATGTAATTTACACTTATTTATGGCAAATATAATGTCATAGCACTTGGCTATAAACAGAAATGTATTATTAGAATAGGTCTAGAACCTCCAGCAAATCAGCAGCCTCTCTGTTCTCACTGGGGAGCACAACCATCTTCATCTGAATTAGGAATCTGAGATGAGGCACGGAACTGATGAGCCCAGGAATTTATTAACATCTCATATTAGTGGTGAGGATTCCACTGCATCAGTCAACTGGATTTTCATCAAAACTCATCTGAACTGGCCTCACTGGGATAATTTTTGTTATGGATTAATAAAATCATATAGACAGAATCTAACAGTAAAATGATGTTTCACTTATGCTCTTATGTCATTTTTTCAGTCCACCAGTCCTCAACATAGCAGACACAAATGGCTGATTTCCAAGGTATCAAGACCAGGTAGCAATTGTAGAAATAGTGACTCTTATGGTCCTGTTATTTAATCTACTGCTACAGACTGAATGTCTGAACTCTGAGGTAGAATGGATGAAATGGTCTCTGTTCTGAGTTACTATGGCCCGATAATTCAAAGGACAGATAAACAAAAATAATATCACTGAACATTGTGCTTTTGGCTTTGAGTTTGTTAGCAGATGTTTAGCAAAGCAGGAGATCATTTCACATCCATTTTGTTAGATGTATGTGGAAATGTCTTATCCAGCTAGGAAATAAATACTCTTAAAGCCTTCTCAATGAGCTGTGTCCTCATTTGATCATGGGCCAAACAGTTTGAGGGATCACTAATGACATAACTGGTTTGAGATGAAAAAACTTGCAGTTGAAAACAATTAGAAGGTCAAGGAAAATGTTCTCAAAACATACTTGAACTTTTAGTTTAGTTTAATTGAAAGTGCTTTCTCCTCTTTAGACCCCCACTGTATTCCTGAGTCCCCCAAAATGATGTTTTTCAGTTTTGTCACTCTCTGGGAACAAATAACATTTGGCTGATGATTTGAAAATATCCGTAAAGGACAGTGTGTGACTGATAAGCACCTCAAGCACCAAAAAAGATGGTCTCCAGATATTTCTTCATTTAAAAGCCAATTACATTTCATAACATTTTTAGAGTATCTTTTATGGGCCAGCAATGGTGGCATACAATAACTTATCTGTTGTTTTCTTACCACCCTTAACAAATTTCCAGTGAAATGGTGAAATCTAACATACACAGAGAGAATCAACACTCATGAAATTCCTGAAAAGAAAACAACTGAACACATATGACAACTGGCCGTAACATTTTCTATTGAAGAATATCACTGCTCAGTTTCTGACAGAAAGGGTCAATGCCAACCACTTTAGAGAGGATTTTTTTAGGAGGGGAGTGGTGGATGTTAATGGTGGCTACCAAAGAATGACATTTCAGTTAAGTCTGGCAAAAGGGGTAGAATTAGGCAAGAAAGGATCATAAACTAGTCTTTGCAAGAGTTAACTTCTTTGGTTGGGACAGCAGAGTTGCTTCCTGAACACCTTGACCTTCATCATTGAAATCAAGCTCTGTTAAAAAAAAAAATCAATATAGCCCAATGCATTTTTCTCTGTAGTGCAGTTTAATTGTGCATTCAAAGAAAATGAATCCTGAAGGCTTTATTTTTAGGTCAGCACAATTTCGAAAGCTTTACAATTCTATTACTGTTGAAAGTGCTTGTCACATTTCACTTCATTGCAATGAATTGTTATAACAGCACTGTAAAAAAGTCACAATGAACTTTGAGTGAGTAGAGTTGAAAATAATTGAACTAATATTTAATAATAGATATTGATATTTATCACTCATATATTTGCTAAGCATTATGTTAAATGTTTTATACACATAATATCCTTAATCTCATAAACCCTGTAAAGCAAGTACTGGTTTTATAATTTTACAAAAGAAAATTTAACTAGAAGAGGATAAGTAACTCACCCAAGGTCACACCATTTGTGTGTGGCAAAGTCTGAGCTAGCACTCACGAATGCTTTTAAACACTTCTTTTGTATAGACCCATTAATTTGATGTTAGCTAATAACAAGCTGACAGATGAGAGCTATATGCACACAATCTTTAGAATACTAACTGCAATCTGGGGAAGTTTTTTTCCCTCCTCAAATAAAGCAACAACAACCTAGTGAGTACACTTGGACAACGGCAATTTTAAGTTCCTAGTTAACTAAGGATTACAAGGAAAGATTTTCCTTGAAATCTCACAGTGAACAAGACTGAATCGAGTTTTTGATCACTGAAAAGCTGACAGTATCTTAATTCAATACAGCAAATTTTGAGCATCAGTCGATACACCAGGCTGCCAGGCTTCTGAATATCAAAGTTGCCTGTGCTTCCTGCAGCACGACAAGTGAGGGTTGAGATCTCCAACAAATCTATGAGGCAAGCTGAGTTTTGATGGCACCACCTGCTGGAATTGCCTTTGGTGCCATTTCCGAAATGGGATCCAACTTTTTCTGAGGAATTTCACTTTTTCCATCCATCACCTCCTCTCTTCTTCAATTATAGAACTAAAACCAAGATCTTTCTGATGAAATATTGGAGGATTTTTAGTCTAGTTTGTTTTTGCCTGAGAACAACTAAAACTACAACCCATATATCATTGTTTTCCTTAAAGACTGATGACACTTTTACATTCTAGACTAGAAAAATAAAGATAGAACCTTGAGATAAGTGTTTGGCCTTTCAAACCTACAACTTCTTTCTACCCACTGGAGAACAGTTGTATGAAAGGCTTACGGTCTAGAATTGAATCTCACTTTCATCATTTACTAAAATTAATGTTGGGGCAAATTTCTAAGGTTCAGTTTTCTTTAAAATGCATTAGATAATAGTCAAATCTCCCCCCTTGTGTTCATCCCCTCCACCCCCATTTTCATCCCTTGCTGTGGACTAACAGACTGGGATTCTAGCTTGAGAAATTGTGATATAATGAGAAATGAAGTGAGTTTGTGCTCCTTGCTGGAGGCTCTGAGGGACGATCTGCTTTCCCCTTCCCAAACCTTCCCTTTTACAAACAGGGGCAGTGGGATTGGGGATCAGTTGGTTTTGCATGTTTGTAGCATACACAGTGGGATGTTTCTGTTTCTACTGCAGGAGCTCTTTCTAGAATGTTGGGGATTTAGCAACCTTTTGTCTTCAAGATGCCGCTTAACTAAGGATTGGAGAGGAAGTTTTCTCATGACATTTCACACATAAGACTGAGTCAAGTTTTTTATCAATGTCTTTAACGTTGTTCTTAGTGATTTTTCTGGGCAATAAGTCTTGGTTAATGTCCCATTCCATGTACACATTTATTCTTCTTACAAAATGCTAAAACAGGTACAAATTAACTTCCTACATGCTGGTTTTCCCTAAAATAATACTTTTATTTCAATCAGATGAGACCATTGTTGTACTTCAACCTATGTAAATTGTGAAATACTAAATTTGTCTTGCTTAAATCACTAAAGTTCTTGGAACAGCAATAGAAAGTTAACATGCTCAAAAATACTTCTAAAATGAAACCCAAAGGTTAATTTGCCAATTTTATTTTATATTATAAATTACTCTGAAATCAAACTCTAAATATTAAGCCTGTGAATTTATTTCATCAGCTCAATAGTTGATTTTAAATCTTCCTGGATTAAGGACACCACACACTGGAAGCATTTGCAGCTTCCACTAAGACCTGTTGGAACCATTTCCCAAGTAACCCTAGAGTTACCTTCTCAGCCAGAAGACACATATTGATTATAGAGACATTTGATTGTCCCTGAGTTCATGAGAAAAGCAGTGATAAACCCTTAGAACATTTCCCCCATGGTCTGAGCTTCTAGTCTGTACTCCTTTTCTTAGTTCCGGGGCATTTGGGGACACATACCCTCTAAAGTACAAGTGGTTTCACAACCAGTGTCCTCAAAGGTCAAGATAAACTCTTGCCTAATTCACCTTTATCTCTAGATCAGAGCTGATGAAACTGAAGAGCCAGTCCAGCTACTTCACTACTAGATTGGATTTAATCAATCTATAGGCCACTTCATTTTGACTCCCTTAAAATGCTCCCTCTCATGCAGGACCACAGCACTTATATTTAAATGACAAGTAATTGGATTTCGGGTGTCTGAAGGCTGTGGACCTCTGTTATTATAGGACCAAAGTAATATGAGTGACATAAATCATCTTAACTTCTAGGCTTCTACTTTCTAGACTTCACAAATCATTCCAATTTGTGACTTTTAAAAATAATCTGGTTACACTGATACCCTGGAAGAAATTTTGAAATTTCATAAGAAAATTTAAATAGAGCAATTGTATAGTGAAGGATAGACTTGTACTTTTAATGGTGAACTTAATGTAACTTATACAGAAGTTGTTTATAATGTTGTATACCTGAAACATGTGATGTTATCATGTAATATTACTACAATTAAAACAATTTTTAAAAATATTAAATACATAAAAGAGGAAGTCTGTTTTAGCGTCTTAAAATAAAACACTTTACATTTTGAAAATAAAAAATGTAAATATGAATTAATCTAAAATTTCAAGCTTTCATTTCAAAAGAAAATAAACTTGGAGTCTTTCTTAAAAAACACTTAGATTCAGTGAGAATAAATCAGACTTCTGTTGAACTACTACTATTCAGTGCTGAGGCAAATAGTAGAAGTAGGATAAAAGGTCACAGCACAAAAACAATTTAAGATCTAAAGACCATAGAAGGGAAACATGTGCAAAATAACAAGAGACTATAAGAAAATCTTAGCAGCAACTGTGGAAACTGCACCTTGATGAAATCGGAAAATCAAAGAAATGATAGCCCGTATCAAAAATGATTAGCTAAGGTACAGTGAGATACTTGGAAACTTACAAAGGACTCAAAGGATACAAAATGACATAGGAAAAGAGGAAGGATACCCTAGATTTTTCTAGAAATGCATGTTTGGTAATGTTATTTTGAGTTTCAGAGTCTACTATTATTGTCAACCAGATGTCTTTAAAAATACAAAGTTTAGAATAGTGATGATTCACCCAGCTCACATCATCATCCTTGTCATAATGTCAATATACATAAATAGAATAAATTATGACATATGCTAATTTGGTTAATAAGCACATCAAGTGCACAGGTGCACACAGTGGAAAACAAAACAGATCTGCACAAATAAGAGGAATAAAAAGGATGAATTCAATAAATAGTCTGTGAAATTCTTCAGTTTTGCTGGCAAGGAAATTTTTTGCTGGAAACCTAAAATTTAGAAAAAGACCCTCTGACAAAGTAAAAACAGTCCTTAATGCACATAATATCGAAAGGGATACCCAAGAAATAACAAGCAATCCCATCTTTCGAAAAAGTGAATACCAATTTTTAGAAGGACAGAATAAATTTAGATGCACTTTTTAAAATATCTTAAAATCACTGACTGAATACACAATTTTATTTTTTTATTTAAATTTTATTTTTATATTCCCCATACAATTACAACACCTTATTTTGTTTTGTTTTTGTTTTTGTTTTTAAATAATAAATTTTATTTTTATATTCCCCCATACAACTGCACATGCCCCATTCTGACCCCAATCCCTCCCTTCCCGGCCCCCACCCCCCAAAAAGTGTCTCTGGTTCATAGTTTTTTGTTGATTTTGATTTTCACTTTCTTATAGTTATTCATTTTCCTGATCCCTTATTTAAGTTTTCTAGATTCCTGCTATGAGTGAGACCATCCGGTATTTTTCTTTTTCTTTTTGGCTTATTTCGCTGAGCATGATCCCTTCCAGCGCCATCCATGTTGCTGCAAATTGCATGTGTTTATCTTTTTTGAATGCTGAGTAATATTCCATGGTATATATGTACCACATCTTCTTAATCCAGTCATCTATTTTTGGGCATTTGGGCTGTTTCCAAAGCTTAGCTATTGTAAATAGTGCTGCTATAAACATAGGGGTGCAGGTGTTCTTTGGAATTGATGTTTCTGTGTCCTTTGGGTAAATACCTAGGAGTGGAATTGCTGGATCATATGGAAGCTCTATGTTTAGTAGGTCCAGAAATCTCCACACAGCTCTCCATAGTGTACAACACCTTATTTTGACCCCAATCCCTCCCCTCCCCGCCACCCCCCCCCATAGAGTGTCTCTGGTTCATAGTTGTTTGTTGATTTTGATTTTTACTTTCTTATAGTTATTCTTTTTCCTGGTCCCTTATTTAAGTTTTCTAGGTTCCTGCTATGAGTGAGACCATCCGGTATTTTTCTTTTTCTTTCTGGCTTATTTCGCTGAGCATGATCCCTTCCACCTCCATCCATGTTACTGCAAATTGCATGTGCTTATCTTTTTTGAATGCTGAGTAATATTCCATGGTGAATACACATTTTTAGACAAAAAATTGGCCATTAGTGAATTTGAGTGTTAGGCATTTTATGTTAAATGGATGCCATTTCAGACAGGCAGATGATCATGGGTAAGCCTCAGAAGAAGGGTAGCGCTCTCTGGGGACAGAAAGGAAAACATACACTGTAAACTTACATATCTGACAATGAGATTTTGAGAGGGAGGAGATGAGGAGTATGTGCACATGTGTGTATATGTGTGTGAACGTGTGTGCATGTGAACAGATAAAAGACTTGTCCAAAAGGATGAGAAGGATGACTTGATCTCTCTCAATTAAAAATCAAATAGAGCTTGTAGGAAGTCTCCCTAATGACTACCAGTACATGATTTGGGATACCCCATTAGGGGGACATTACATCGCACTGACCTGGAAAAGCACCTGCCGGTGCTGGAGACTGCAAGACCACCCTCTACTCATGGTGTGGTCTAGGAATTTAAGATAATTGGGGAAATTCAAATTAGTTATTTATTAGATGACAATGAAGGAATATTGATAATAGTGCTAAGTATCGTAATGACAAGGGTGACAGGGCAATTCTCCACCCTACCTAACCTGATTCCCCCAGGTTCTAGAAGAGCAGTGGTTAGCAACATGAGCTAGTGGTATGTATGATCTTGGGCATGATCTTTAGTTTCTCCATCTACATCTTAAATACGGTGATGGAGGGCCCCCCGCCCCGGTGGCGCAGCGGTTGAGCGTTGGGTTGCGAAGCTGCCCGCAGCCTCTGTAGCACCGGTTCAATCCCTGGCTGCTGCCCGGCCACTGGAGGAGGGTCCCACATGGCGCGCAGACCTCTCCTGCCGCCCGCTGCTCCCTTCAGCAGTGTACTTCGGTCCTTCTGCCTGCTCTGCTCCCCGCTCTGGCTCTGGTGGATTCTCTCACCCTCCTGTGCTTCTGACTTTACACAGTGCTTGTATAAATAAATAAATACATAAATACATAAATACATAAATAAATACAGTGATGGAAATCATATAAAAACAGAACCTACATCATAGACCACTTCAATGGAGTAAAGAGAGAATATGTGAGGAGGTGAAAAATGGCACTGGTAGCTGACTTTGATGTACCCACAGAATATGAACTTGCTCAGACAAGATTATGCTCTCACATCACCACTCTACAGTCAGGGTTGAATTCAGCTGAGACAAGAACACTATGAAGTCACAAAATATTAAAAATTGCCATCATCAAAATGAAGCAATAAATTACTGATTCTGTTTACTTGTTTCTTAAAACAAAACTCTTCATTGTTATTTGAAATGCAATGGTGTTCAAAAATCCTTATTACTGCCTTGACTATTAGCTTCAAAGAGCACCACAGAACGTGTGTTACTGCTTCTTTATCAATAATTTGTTATAATCCTTTGTCTTCCTTCTTAATATTTATTAAGATTCCCCATCACCAAATTGTTCCTGCTGTAGACAAAATCCATTCCATATCTGACCTCTATTGTATTAAATCCTCTTTAGAATCACCTCAAATGTACTAAAAACACCAGGAATCTCTCACCTGCTCCCTCTCACTTATTCCTGGTTTCCTTAGCTATTTTTTTCTTTGCTGCAGTAAACTAAACAAAACTAACTTTCTCCCAATGAATTAAGTGTGAGGTTTTTATTGTGCCCCTTTGGCTCTGAAAATCTGTTTTGTTTCTCATAATACATTTAATTTGGCATACTCCCACCATCAGCCATCTAGACCCTCTATCTCATTAGACTTTCATAATTCCCAAATAGAGCTATTTGGAGAATTTCTATAGTGAGCCAAAGAGATTTCTGGTTCTAAATGGTGCCTGGATAGCAGCCTCCATATATCCTTTTGCGACTCCTCCCTGAGAGCCCAGAATGTCACAGAAAAGCCAGCTACAAATCGAGACTAGCAACTCAATTCCCAAATCATGGAAGAAAAGACACTAATTATAATGCATATGTAGCAGGACTGAGAATAACCCACATGCTTTCATTTATGGCACACGCAGGGTTGGCTCACAAATTATACAACATCTGCAAAAACAGAGATGGAGATGATTTGTATCTCCCTAGCAAATGTTCTCTGGCTCACCAAGCCCAGCTCAGACCAACCAAAACACAGAGGTGTCCTCTATCCGTGTGTGCTTCTCTGGCAGTTTAACTAGCTTTTCTTTCTCCACTGATCCCCAATCCACTCTTTCTACATCTAGGCAGGGATGGAAAAATCCAAGAAACCAGTGAAGAGGAATGGAGGAGGAGGAAAGAGACAATGAGGGAGGCAAGAAAGACTGGGGATGATGTACACACCACAGGCTCAGCAAGAGTGGGAGAGGGTCTTCGTAGCAAGGCATTCTGGGAATTGTGGTTTTCATTGTCATATTAGCAGTGTGCAAGAAAATCCATTAGGGCACAAGCAGGAAATATTAGAATTTTTATCTCTGTTTAACTTCTGTTTAAATTTTTTAAAAAAAAATTAATCTAGTTAATGATGTATCAATATTGGTCTTATAGCCATAACAAACATGTGATAGCAATATACAATGTTAATAATGGGAGAAACTAGATATGAAGTATATGAGAATTTTCAGAATTTTCTATATTATCTTCTCTGTATTTATTATATTCTGTATTCTATATTCTTTATATTATGTTCTCTGTATTCATAGTTTATAAAGATAAAGCTGTCCTAAAGATAAAAAAATCTATTAAAGTATTTGAACATAAAAAATTAGATTTATTAATATTTAATGTAGACTGACTCTTGTGTCCTAATTGGAGCTATATAGTAGATGGTCATTATCACCTCCTATAAATGAGGAATAATAATTCTATATATATATCAAAGAGGGTTGACAGAGGTACCTTCACCAGGTCATTTATTCCCAGCATTAGGTGGTATGTTGTCGTTCATACATGGATGTGTGAATACTCCCTTTGATTTTATGTAAGCCAATCTTCCCTAAAAGATAAAAGTGCTTATTCTTGTAAAGAAAAATACTGATTACATATAATATTAGTAGCATTAGCATGAGTGAGTAACAAAATGACAACACTAACTCTCTTATTTCTGGTTGGGTCCTTTTTCTTTAAAAGTCACATTAGTAAAAACAGTGACCTTTAAGAATAATATTTGAAATATTAATGATAAACTTTGTCCATGATTATCTGATTATCTGAACCATTTTTGAGGATGAACTTCTTCCTATTGGTTTATTATATCGTCATTACATTTAAAAACTTTGTGTTAATCCTGGGTATGACAACAGATGTTTACAATTTTCTCAGTGATTTTTAAAGCCATGTAATGTTCAGTCTGGGACATCACAAAACTTTACTAAATATGGTCAGAAATATTGCGCGTCCTTTTTAGAGGTTCATTTTATTTTACATATGCAATGTTTCACGAATTTGTATGTCATCCTTGTGTAGGGACATGTTAATCTATCTTTCTAGTTTTAGTTTACGTGCTGACAAAGTGAGGACATTTTTAGAGGCTTTCTCAAGGATAATAAGTAAAGACAAAAAGTCATATGCCATTGTGTTTTCTATCACTAAAATATTAATTGGAAAATAAGTAGCAAACTGAAATGCATTTATCTGACAGAGGGCACTGATGTAAAACACAGGAAGGAATATTGCCAAATATGTGAAGAAACAGTATTAAAATAAATTACACATTTTGGGAAATTTGCTATGTTACATCATCATAAACTATGGAACTTTCTAGATTCTGTTTAATGAAATACATGAAGAAATATTTCTTTTGAGTTATTAAAGAAGGATATTCTGAAAACAAAGTATTTTCAAGATTAAATTCTTTTAGTAAATGTAATGTTTTATGAGAAGCTATGCAAGTGCTATTTTTGATGGTAAAGATATAATTGCTGGGGAAGTTTACAAAGGTGGCTTTTCACTTATAAATCAATTTGCTGTGCTGTTGACAGCAAGCTCTTGCAGCAAAGAAGTTGATGTCAAAATTGCACAAAGGGGTATTCCAGTTCTTCAGTGTGATTTTTATATGCATATGCATATAAAAATGTTTTAACCCTTTGCACTCCGAACCATTTTACGATATTTTGATTTAATTTCTTGTGCCATTTCAAGATAAAACTTCAGGGAAACATGCATGTCTCAAAAAATTGTGTTGAAATAACCTCAATTCCCCGTAATCACTAATAAATTGCAATGTCCCCTGAGAGGGGACATCCGAGTGATATGCTAGAATTCCGATGTCCCCTGAGAGGGGACAGCGGAGTGCAAAGGGTTAATAGAATGTTTTCATGAGCTGGGGTGTGGTGATGAAAACCTTTCCTGCCACACAGTTGTTGCTCATCATTAACAGCAAGACACATTAAAAAAAGAGTCTCTGCAAGTAAAATGAACCACTTGATTGTCTGTTCCAAAACACCTGTGCTGATCTAGCCTGTGTTCCCATCTAGCAAATCAATTTGAAGGAATTGAATAATTTGCCCCAAATTTGATAAGGCAAAGTCGATATCTGGAGAATATGGAATAAAACTACGTTCTTTAAAAAAAAAAATCAGTGCTGTGTAGAGAGAATTTTGTAAGCAAGTATTTAATGTTTATCTCTGGGTGGCAGGACTTGTTTTTATTCTTTAAGTTTTTTTTTTCCCCATCAGTTACCCTGTGTGGCCTTATAACATCACAACAATCAAGCTATTTTTTTTAAAATGTTCCTGGCACATAATTGTTGCTTTGTAAGTGGGAGCTCTTTCCAATATAAGAAGAAAAAGGCCAAACAAATCAGTCCTAGGATAGCTGGAGTAGAATAAAGCTTGGGTAAGAAAGATCCAGAAAAGAACACAGTTGGTCTTGAGTTGGTCATAAGTGAGGTGGAATCTTGAAGTGATTATTTTTGCCTGGGTCATCCTGAGTCCTTATTTTCCAGAGAACGCCTTTAAAATAATCCCTCAGCGATCAGTGCTTTGCCTCTGCATTGACGCCACCTAAAACCTGCAGCTGATAAACCCCCTGCAAGGAGCCAGAAGCATATGGGGCACATTTCCTCATGAAAACGTGTTAATTTCAAGGTCAACTATGGAGTTTTCAGCCAGAGAGAGTTTGGATTTTGCTGGTCCTAAAATGTTGAACTGTTTGGAAGTGTTTGGTTAACACAATGTGCTGCCCGCAATTTCAGTCCTGAGAAAGCACAGAGGGGATAGGACAGCTTGCCTGCATCTTTGAAGGTGCATTTGGGGGCTTACGGACATGAGGTGGTGTAGGGTAAGGAAAAAATGTCAGGCTTTTCTGCCCTCCCGCCATCAGGATAGATGATGGATCCTTGCGGTCCTGAATGCATGCCTGATGGCGGGCACCTGGAGTAGGGTGTGGGCATGTGTAGATGGGATTCACCTGGGCTAAGACTGGGCTTTTGAGGGTGGTGTCACGGGGATGCCAGCAGCAGCAGAAGCCAAGAAAGAAGCAGAGAACACCGGAGAGCCCAGATAGAGTGAAGACTTGCTGGGGGGCTGGGAGGCTGGCCCCCCAGCACCCTTGCCTGCTGTGTACCAGGTAAATCCCAATAAAAGACCTGCAAAAACCACTGAGGACTCTGACTCCTCCTTTACCTGGTCTGCTGGATCCTAGAAAACCTGCCCTGTGTCCTTCCTGCCCCCAAAGGCGGGACTGTCATTTTGTGTCCAGAATCGTGACAAGATCGCAGTTTGAGAAGAGCCACTTCCTATTAGTCGTTCTCCCTAGATTAAGTCAGTTCTGTTTAAAGGCAGGAAACATTGACTTTCCTGAGGCATCTAATTTCTTTCTCACTTTCCCACCTACAAATATTGATGACCAGTTTCTTCAGAAGTAAATAATGTTGGTGCCATGGATTTGAATCCCACCTCCACACTTAGTAACTACTCCAAGCCTCAGCATCCTCATGTACAAAATGCATAACATACCTACTTCTAAAACTGTGGGGAAAAACCGAGTAGACATGCAGTTCAGAACATGATCTCAGGCCTATACTAACTACTTAGTACAAGTAAACTATTTTCATGCTGTTTTTCCTCAGTGTTTGCTGTCATTATTGTTACCTCTGGGGATTTTTCTCCTGGGTTGACATAAGTGACCTGAAACTCAGATCTGTACTTAGGAACTGGATTTTTCATTGCTAATTCCATTAGAGATTAATTTTATGGGTCATAAAACTATCTGGGGTATGGGGTCCCACATATTTGGTTAATCATTATTGAGGGTATATCTGTGAGGGCATTTTGGAAGAGATTAGAATTAGTAACAGAGGTTACATAAAGCAGGTGTTGGGAAATGTCCAGGGGACCGAGGGCCTCCATGGAACAAAAAAGATCCGGTAAAGATAATTCATTCTCTCTGCCCAACTGATTGAGCTTGTGTATCGGTCTTCTCCTGCCCTCAGACTGGACCTTATACCATTGGTTTCCTGGCTTTCCTACTTTCAGGATTGGACTGGAATTTTGGCATTAGTATGGTCTTCCCTTGGGTCTCCAACTTTTGAGAATATTTTTTTTAAAAGATTTATTTATTTATGCATACAAGAACTGGGGTACAGGCCAGAGTTGGGTGTGTATGTGTGTGAGAGGATTCACCAGAGATGGAGCAGGGAACAGGACAGGCAGAATGATGAAATACACTGCTGAGGGGAGCAGCGGGTGAGCCAGGAGAGGTCTGCTGCTCCATATGGGTACCTCCCTGGCCGGCTGGTGGATTGAACTTGTGCTGCAGTGGCTGCAAATAGCTTCATAGGTTGCATTTTAACCCCTGAGCCACCAGCGACACCCTCCAACTTTTGGACCACAGATCATGGCACTTCTTAGCCTCCATAGCTGTGTGAGCCAATACATTTTGTAATTTATAACAAATATAAATTCTTTACATATCTGTATCTATACATGTATATGTGTCTGTGTCTTTATGTTTGGATCTACATTATCTACACCTATATCTGTCACTTGTATTAGATCTGTTTCTCTGGAGAACACTGACTAACACACCATCATTAAGGCTCAGAGGCATCACCTCAGCAGTTAGACCAACATAGGTTGGAGCCATTTACAACAGGTAGGAAAATTTACAACACTCAAGCAATCCACACCATTCAGGCTTACCGCCATTTTTCATTTAATTCTCACAACAACCGCGTGGAGTGGATATTTCCCTCATTAAGGGGTGCACCCCCCCATCTGCATCTGACCCATCATGTCTGATAGTAGAGATAAAAACACTAACCCAGCATCAGACAAGGTACCCTTCGAGGTATTTTCCATGTGATTATTTTTGGTTTCCTTCTTTCAACTCCAGTGAGGAACATTGTTGGGAAACTGGGTTATCAAGATGGGTGTTTTGTAAAGGGCATGTGTAACGAACGCAACCATCCCATACCTGGTAGGTTCATCACCGGTTCAAGCAGACCCGTTGGTGTTTCATGTTCTCCGCTGTTCGTCACTGCACGCCGCTGCATGCCACCACACTGCTCTGTACTCCACACCACGCCGCCCCACACCACACCATCCCCTGCTGCCCTGGCCTTATATGCGGTCTCTTGGCCCAGGTGTACCCACCTACGCATGCCCACACCTTACTCCAGGTGTCCGCCATCAGGCATACATTCAGAACCACAAATCCATCAACACTCTTGAGGTGGGAGGGCAGAAAAGCCTGATGCTTTTACTTACCCTACAGCATGCCAGTGAGGAGACAAGACTCAGCTTCCAAGTTAGAAGACTCAGGCTTGAACCTCAGCCCTGCCCCTTTCTTGTTATTACCCTTAGACAAATAAGCAGCATTATATCATTTTGTATTCTATTACTTTAGCTCATTAAAAAAATGAAGTGTTCTCTGAGACATATTTTTTAAAGGAGCCAGTAGATTGTTTCTATTTTTTAAATTGTTATTTTCTTAGTACAAATGCATGCTCAGTGTAGAATGTTTCAAAAAGAAATATAGACTACACCCTCAGGTGTAGTCCCCGTAGAATTTCCTTCACCAATGCACCTGTGCACCATCACCTCAGTCCCTTGTGCTCCTCTCTCACTCCCTCTGATCCCTCTCAAGATTCTGTTGCATTTTCTTCTCTTAGACTAGCTCAGTGTCTTCTTTTCAAGACTGTCCCCAACCTGGTGAAGCTCCAGTGACCTTGCTGCCCCCTCTTTATTGTCTCTTTGTCTCTTATCTATTCGGCCCAGGGAACCTGCATGGGGCAGGTTCTTTCAGAAGGGAGGAAGCCTGGAGCCAGCACACACCCAAGATGTACCCACTATCCATGTGGGAGAGACTGGAGGGAGCAGATGAAACAAGCATCTCCAAGAGAACCAGATTCCTCCTAGACCTCAGGCAGCACTACTTGGTTTCAGCATCTCTGATTCTTTCAGGGCAGCTGATACCTGTTCCTACCTTGAACTTTTTATCACTCTAGCATTTGTCATGTTTAATTCCCTACTTCCATGTGGACTTTCCTTTATAGACAGTGAACTCCCACAGGCAGAGAACATTCAATTTATCTTTGAATTGCCACTTAATATGTTCTGAGTAAATGCTTGCAGAATTAATGCTAAAAGAGTAGGAAGTGAAGAGGGAAATCAGAGAGGCACAGCCATAGGATTTCCAAATAGATGGGGAACTTTCAAACAAATAGAAACTCTCATCTTTAGACAAATAATGGTTGATGTTTGAAGGACTAAATAATCTGTTTCTGATTAAAAGGAAAAGCAGTTCTTTTGTTGCCAGGCTTTGCTATGACTTTTTCTGAGGCTTTGAGCACAATATAAACTGAAAAGACGTAAGAGTTTTGAGCTGCTTGGAACAGCTACGTGCTGTTTTCCAAAAGGCATGACCCTGAACTTGAAGAGCGTTGAGATGGCTCCAAGGCTGCCTGGGAATGTGGGTTAGGTTGAGATCCGATTGGAGTGGACTGTCTTTTGCATTTGTGGTTAGATGCTGTGGTTACTTGGCAGACTGCAGAGCAAAGAAAACTAAAAATGTCCCCAGTGGGTGAGAGAAAGCTTGAGAGCGTTGCGGAATTTCCATCCCTGCAGGTTCTATAGATACCGACTTTATAATTTGGATATTATTTTCCCAAATGATCACAGTGGCTTGGCAGAGAATCATGCATGCAAGAACGAAAATTAGAAAAATGGGTCATGTAAAATGCTAGTGGGGTTAGAGGAATGAAGAAATTAACTTTTATGGACAATGCAGTGTTTAGGGAGAGAGACCCAGAAATCAAGAGACTTGCACTCCATTTAGAGTCCGCCCTTGATTAGCTGGGACATTTTGCATCAGTCACCTAAGTTAACACTTCCCTGTAGGGTTAAGGATAAGAGAAGGGAGGAGACGGCCTAAAATATTGTCATCCTTCCCTACCTGGTTTGAATGCTTGATATTTGTGTAACTGACCATAGGAAATTGTTAGTAGTTGTCATTCATTTTTGACACCCACCCATCTATTTCAATGCCATATTCCTCTTTATCATTCTCAGGTTTTTCTCCACTTATCTCTACAAGGTGTCATGTCACCTCCTGATCTTATCTGTTGGATTAACATCCCCATTTTGGAAGTCAACCACGACTGGCCCTTTTAAGAAATTACCCCATGATCCCAAATTATCTCCTGTCCCACATTGCATGCTCATAAAACTCTCTGTTACCTAGCTTACTTTATCTAAGCTGGATACTAGCCAGTATTAAATATAAATGAACTTATTCCCTTGAAGTCATACAGGACCTGTAGGCAGTTGATCCATGCTCATAAATGTTTGAAAAGAGATCATGTAGGTAGATCATGAGATCATGTAATGAATCTCTAGTTGGTAGAAAAATCAAGGAAGATGTCAGGCTGTACACTGTATTTGAGCATTTTTGGAATAAAGTTCTTAAAATCATGCCAGGCAGACACAGAAACTAATTCCAAAGGGCACCTGCACGCCTAAGTTTATAGCAGCAATATTTACAATAGAACTTGCTGTTTAAATCACACCAGAGCTCTGTAAAATGTTTGCTCAACAGTGATATCCATCAGCTCTTCAGAATCCTGATGCTCTAGAGAGTGTTGTTGTTTTTTTTTAAGTAACTGTACCCAACAAATTTGGTCATTATTATTCAGTTCTTCATTTCCTATCAAGGTGCATAGCAAATGTTTTGCAGCTGATGTTTTAATTGGGTTAATCCCTGGTCTTGAAGTGGCATGCCATTCACAGAACTTTTTTTAGCCATTTATTTGCTAGAGATGCCACTGAATGCAACCACTCAGGCATATCTTGAGAAGAAATTTCAGCTTCAAAGATTGTAGTCTGCTAGTTTCCTTGAAGTTGGTGCTATCAAAGCTCCTTTGGGAGAGACATTGATGGACCTAAATGACATTTTCTCATTATTGATTTGATGTGAACACCTGGTCCATGTCTATAAGATGCAGAAATAGGTTATAATTGCTTTCTGAAGTTCAGCACAAGCCTGACAAATTATTGCATCTATATAGCTCATTAACTCTTTCTTTGTTGAAGAATTAATTTTTATTTTTAGTGTTGCCTTGGCATTGAATTTTCATCTTTATTCATGCAGAATTTAGCAGTTTTATTAATAAACCAGTTTCTTTGTCCTATTCTCCAAGACTGTCATATTGTTAGACAACAATTTATATTTTTATAAATGTTCTGTTTATGTGGACATGGTAGACACATATGACTTCCAGAAATCCTAGAAGAGCATGCTTTTAAAAATCGTCTCATCTGGGGTTCAGAAAATAATCAATCAAAAAAAAATTTAGCCTCCTAAATGCAGGCCAACAGTGACTCATCTGACATGTGCTGAGTTGGGCCCTGTGTCAAACACTACACGTATTATTTCATGTATACCAAGGCCTTATAAGAAAGTATAATGCATTCCTCCACTTTGGAGATTGGCACATTAAAATACAGAGAAACTATCCAGGCCTGAGCAGAGAATTCAAATTAAAAACTGGGACTCCCTGGTCTGTGTACAAAACAGGGCACCTAGTGGCTGGGGTGAAAGTCATCTGAAAAGACACCAACTATGGTGAACAGATAGAACATGTCTCTAAAAGGCAACACGGCAAATAACTATGATAGATCCAAACAATGGAGTATTAGTGGGAGCTACGAGAATGAGCTATCCCCCCGCCCCAAAAGAACTATCCCGCCAGGAGAAGGCATGACAGTATCTTCAATGCATGTTACAAAGTGAAAGAACCTACACGCTGTGTGATTCCAGTTACATGACATCCTAGCAGGGGCAAAACTAGTGGAAAGTGAAAAGATCAATTGTTTCCAAGGATGGGGTTAATCAATCCAAGACCACGGAGGGTTTTGAGGACAGTAAAACTATTCTGTATATTATAATGATGGGTACATGTGATTATACCTTTGTCAGAGTACAAAGAATGTCCATTGAAAAAACTTAATGTAAACTATGGACTTCGTTTGAAAATAACACAACCACAATTTTAATAAATATGCCACTCTGGTACAGATGTTGATAGTAAAGGAGGCTGTGCATGTGTGGGGGCAGGGGATATATAGGAACCCTGGACCTTCTGATGAATTGTGCTTTGAACTTAAAACTGATGTAAAAATTATTATTATTTTTTTTGTGTGTGTGATATTATCAAGAACATCTTTTGCTATTTTTTATCTGGTCCTTTTTTGTAAACAACTTTATTGAGACTAGTTCACAAACTATACAGTTTACCCATAAGGTGTATGATATGACTTTTACTATATTCACAAAGCTGCATGATGTAAAAATTAAAGGAGCTTACTAGACTGTCTGGTATTTAGCAAGGATTAAAATATAAATGTTTGCTAAATAAAAGAAATTTCTATATGTAACAACAACAAAAAAATGCAGCAGCAGGGAGAGAAAAAAATAATGCAAAGATGAGATAAACAGAAGTGAAATCTAGAGCAATTGAAAGGAAGCTGAACCCAAAATAGTGGTCACATGCTGACCCCTTCATGGGTCATGGGTATAATGGGGTGACCAGCTCTGGCCCCTCAGCCTCCTTTTTCTTTTGGGCACTTGGTCACTTTGTTCATGGGGAATCCAGCTGCCACTGCTACTACCATAGCTTCAAGCACACTCAATCTTTCCCACTTTTAAAGATTTATTTATTTATGCATACAAGAGCTGGGGCACTGGCGGTGGTGGGGTGAGAGGATTTACCAGAGACAGAGTAGGGAACAGAACAGGCAGATTGACCAAAGTACACTGCTGAGGGGAGCAGCGGGGGAGTCAGGAGAGGTCTGCTGCACCATGTGGGTTGCTCCCTGGCCAGCTGGGGATCGAACCCATGCTGCAGAGGCTGAGGATTGCTTCATAGTGCGGTGCTTAACCCCTTGCGCCATCAGGGAGGCCCCAATCTCTCCCACTTGCCAGAGTCCTCAGCCCATCCCAGAGCAGGTCTGCCATGCCACCATCATTCCATCACCTCAGAATGAGCTCAACCTGATGAGACTCACAGGGACACTGGCTCCTTCCATCACTGTCTCCACCCCCCATACACCTATAATCT
Source organism: Talpa occidentalis (assembly GCF_014898055.3). Taxonomy (NCBI): domain Eukaryota; kingdom Metazoa; phylum Chordata; class Mammalia; order Eulipotyphla; family Talpidae; genus Talpa; species Talpa occidentalis. Next base: position 98,164,418 of record NW_023605194.1, on the reverse strand, counting down.
GGTTCCCACAGTGACTGCATATACTTGTTACAGGACAACCCCAAAAGGAGAAAGGGTGGCCAGAGTGTGAGTCCTGAACTGAGCACTAAGACATGACTTAGAACAAGACCCAAATGTAGGTGCACAAAGTTAATAAAAGGTTTATTTATAAAGGGGAAGTGAAAAAAGGGGGAACCCAGGGAGAAAGAGAGAGATTCACTGGTGAACACGTCCCAACAGTAACACTGCCTGATCGGGACCCTGAGAGCAAGCTGAGAGCGAGCTGAAAGAGGGCAAAATGAGAGAGAGCGCAGGCCCACATATGTTTGATTTTGTATCAAGCATGGCTGCTTAATGCCACCTTAGTTCCCGGCTATCACCCCTTTGGGAAGCCAAGTCAAGGGCAGATCTTGGCATTGATGGATTTTCAGTCCTCCCTGCCTGGGAACTCTTTGGCATGGAGAGGGGGTGGAGTCCATGAAACATCAGCAGGTGGCTTCATTCAGGACTTTTCCCCTCAACAGACCCAGGGGCCATCATCCAGACATGCAGGGGAATTAGGCTCCTATGGTACTTCCTAGGGCTGTCCTAACAAACTGGGTGGCTTAAAGCAACAGAAATCTGGTTTTTCCCAGTGCTGGAAGCTGGAAGTCCAAAAATGATCTGAACAGGGCCAGGCTTCCTGTAAAGGTTTTGGCAAGAATCCTCCCTTGCCTCTTCCTAGATTCCAGGGTTGTTGTCAATCTTGGTGTTTCTTGGCTTATAGAGAAACACTCCAAACTGCTTTTGTTGTGATGTGATGTTTTCACTCTATGTCTGTGTTTCTGACTCTTCTTCATATAAGGACACCAGTCATGTCGGATGAGCACCCACCCTACGTGAGTATGACTTCATCTGAATTTAATTATAACCAAAAATCCCTATTTCCAAATACAGTCACATTCACAACAGGGGGCAGGATTTTCAGATGTATTTTTGAGTGTAGAAGAGACACGATTTAACCCACAACAGTCCCATGAGGTAAATTTTGACCAAAGTCTGTTCTTATGTCTCTTCCTGATTCTCTAGTGGTCTGAGGAATAGTATGGAGAGAAGCATAAGCCAATTTCAATATTTTTCTTGGACTCCATCTCCAAAGCATCCTCTTTGCTTGGTGAGAAAGTTTTAATCTATTATGTGTACTTTGCAGGAATTACAATCATTGTATTGAAAGCAAGCTGTTGCTTTTGTTTTAAAGGAAGTTTTTTGTGTGTAATCTTTGTTTCATCATTGTAATTGGAAATTATGATTACTATTACCTGCATAAATGCTAATATTGTTGTATTTATTGTTTCACTGGTTTAAAAAGACTGAGCTAAAGCAAGAATTTTTCTTGCAATAAAAGCTTCCCTTTGTTTATTGTCATTATCTTCCTCTTCTTGAGAATTACAGTGGTATAGAAGAATGCTTTCTACAGGTACAGAGTGTGCCTTTGTTCAATTCATAATTTTAACAAAGTATCTAGTCTCTTTATAGAATAGTGTTGTCAGTAAGTGTTTTCATCAAAGATTGCATAGTAGCAACTCTGAGAGGAAGGCTACTTAACCTGTCATTTCTTACACAGTTCCTGCTGGGGCACCATGCCAATCATTTCACCAGTAAATATGCAAAAGGAGTTAAGTCTATTTATTGAGATTTGCTTGGGTTTGCACCTATCCAGACTAAAGTGTACAAATTGCTTTGTGTTATAGAAACTGAGAACTTGAATCTTGGATCTTTATTCCAAGATACAAATGGATTCAATTTTTTTAAAAAATCAGACAATAGTATCACCATAACAAAAATATTATAGCATGAGAAACCAGATTACAAGATTAACAGAAGCATTTCCGTCACTAGCTGTAGTATCTGTTATATGAGCTCATACCCTCCCCATGTTATATTGATAGGCTGTGCCATGCAGAAATCCTCGTTTTTGTGAAGTCTGATTCTTTGGTCTTTTCATTTATGGTTTCTGTATTTGAGTCCATGCTTAGAACATTTTTTGTTCTTAGTTTACATAAATAATCCCACATTTTCTTCTAGAACTTTAATGGTTTTAGCTGTTATGGCTTAATTGTTGATACATTTGGAATTATTAAGGCATGAGAAAAAGATCCAACTTTATTTCTCTTCTCAAATGGATAACAATTTTTCTGAAAAAAACATTGAGCAATCTTTTCTCCATTAATATGAAGAGTTCTTCTTATAATATACTAATTATTCATATATGTTTATATTTGTATTTTGAATCTTTAAAAATTTTTTAATCCATGGTCCCATAGCCAATGGACTAAACCCAGATGTCTTCCTGCCTGTAAATAAAATTTTATTGGACTAGAACTGTGCCCACTTGATTATATACGTCTGCAACTGCTATTGCATTGGAATAACTAATTATAATTGACTAATTATAGCAAAGACTATATCGTCCACAAGGCCAAAAGTATTTATCAGATGGTTACAGAAGAAATTTGTAAACTCCTCTTCAATTTATTGATTGGTACCATTCATCTTTCTAACATATTTAGCTTTAGCTTTCTAATATAGTTAAATACTTGGTAGAATTACTCTTCTTTCATTCTTTCTTTGTTTCCACAAATTTCCTGGGTGTTCTTGCTTGCTTTTTTCTCCATATGAATTTAGTATTAGTAAAAAAAATTTAGTATTAACCTAGCAAAAATAAGTTATATTTATTATATATGTATATATAATATATATTCCTGCTGGAATTAGTTTTGGTGTTACTTTTTTTGGTATTATTACCTTTAAGTAGCAGATACAAAATTCAATAGAGACACAGCATCTTCACTATTTGAATAAGCTTACCACAACAAAGAACTAACTTTATATGAAGTCATAATAAAAATTAATCCACCATGAATAAAAGTGGAGACAGCAATACTCTTTGGGGATTAACCTCTAAAGAACTTGAAATAATAGAATTATAAAAAAAAAACCCAAGCATTTTTAAAGTTAATAAATACATAAGTTATAAAAAACATGTAAATACCAATACATTATGCAATAATAACTAAATGATTTGAAAAATAACCAAAGGAAATTCCAGAAATGAAAAAAATACAGTACATGAATGCAATACTCATTAACTGATTTAAACATTTAGTTATAGCTGAGATAAGAATTAATAAATAAAAAGAGATATATGGGACACTAAAAACAGTATAGAAGGATAAAGACAAAGAAAATAATAAAAAGAGGATAAAAATTAAGTATTCCATCGTAGACCGTTTTATATTCTAACTGGTGGAACAAATAAACAACAAATGAACAAATAAATATATTGTATGTCAAATGGAAATAAGTTCTATTGAGAAAATAAAACAGGGTGACGAAGAGAGAGAATTCTGGAGGTTGTGGCAGTACTAGTTCTCCTCCCTGGGCAGCTTCTCAAAAGTCTGGGGTTTTCTCCTATTGCCTTTACAGCTTTGCAAATACATTCTTTTGGTACCACTGTACAGCTTGCATCTGCTTTGGAAACACCCCTGCAAGCAAAGGCAGAAAAGACATCTGCTGTGAAAGGTAAGCCACACTTAAGAGTTTTGCTGCCGCAGTCAACACAATAAATACAAATAGAGAATAATGGCCTCACCGTTTGCTCTTGACTCTGAAGGGAAATCTCTTTCCTGCTTTGGGGAGTGCAATGAAAGCTCAAATACAGCTGCACTCAGCAAGGGAGACTGCTTCCTCCCAAGGACCTTAGGGAAGGCCAGGGCAGCTCTGGTGAGAGCCTCTAGGCAGGTCCCCAGCTGAAGGCCCGTGGGAAAAGGCCGCCAGAAACACACTTTGCCGTAGCTCTTGCACAACTGAGATCATCTTTCTCGGAAGGGACCCCACAGCTAACCTGTTCTCACAGACTTCCTGATGTCCCTTGGTTTTCAGAAAAATGCTGTTCCCTTAGACTTGGGGGAGGGTGTAGGAACAAAGCTACTTTGATCTTGTTCTGAGTGTTTAATGGCAGACTCCTCTGTGGAAATGATTCTGTGTGTGTTGCAGAGGAGAGAGAAAGGAGGGAGCTGACATTCATTGGCTGTGGTGAGTGGGTGCTCCCTCTCGTGCAGTGTCTCATCGAGGCACCACCACATCCCCAGGTGGTGGGGATTGTAGGTCCCAATTTATAGATGAAGCACCTGAGATGCAATCTGCTCAGCAAGCCCAAGAGCTGCTTTCCAGTCAGACCCCTTGCGAGTCACAAGGCTCGGACAGTGTCTTTCTGTTGAAAAGCATGCAAAAGTCAGTCACGAATTTTTAAGAATCACATTTTTATTATTTATTTACATTGTTAATGTGCAGCAAGATGAACAAGAAAAGCAGAGGTTTTCTTGGTTCCTGGGTGTTTGTTTGCTGACAGCCACACAGAGGTGCCCAAGAGCAGGCAGGCCGCCCTCCCCAGGGGCGCCCAAGACTCCAGCATTAAAACAGCCATCCGGCTGCTCTTTGTTTCAAGCTAGTATCTGGGACTTTTCACCAACCAGCAGGTCTTAGATTGCTGGGAAACCAAGTAACACCTGGAGGTAATGCTCAGAGGTGAAAACATGTAAGACTCCTGATTACATTAGAGAGACCAGAGCAGTTTCTGGGATATAGCAGGAGCCCCATAAATGTGAGTTTTCCTTTTCTTCTTCCTTGTCCCTGTTCCTCCCCACCCCTTCACTCTCTCCCCACCTTTCTGTATTTCATTGCATCAGGAAATATCCACGTTTGGTGGACATGGTGTGCTGTATACAGTTGCTGAGGTGAGAGTCCACACAGCTGAAAGCTACTGTGTGGTAAACCAGTATTACCTTAATTTTTTTAAAAAAAAGTATTAGGAATTAGTTTACAGCAATTTCATAACAAGCAAAATTCCACCAACAAACCCAGTAATCAAGCTGTACCTTGTGGGGGGGGGGAGGGGCAGGAAGGGGTAGGGCAATGCTGGGCACACATGAACCTAGAAGGGCTTTCAGGGAGGTTAGGCCGCACGCTGAAGCAAAAAGAATTTGACTTGACAAGTGACCACATTTCAGATCTCGCCTCAAAGCAATCATCTCCTTGACCACAGTGGGTTTTGCAGACCCTCTGAGCTGCAGTTTCCTCATCTACAATGAGAGTAACACCAAACTCACAGGATTGCTGCAAAGATTAAATGGGCAAAAGTGCTACAATAGTTTTTGCATTTTATAAGTATCAGTAAACTCTATTTAAAACACAATTTTAGGGCAAAAACCCTCCATAAACTTTTGTTGGGGAGGTTTAGGGGTTGGAAGCAAAAACTTGACCTGCTTAGTAATGATGGAAGCTAAGAGTAGAAAATTTAGGATGGAGGCATCAAGGCCAGAAACTGGAGGTGGGGGTAGAAGTAATGAACATAGTTGTGAAATCAGATATAGAAAGGAAAAACCTTTAGGCACCAGTTGTTGTAGTAAGCATCAGAAGCTATAGAAAGTATCCCCAGGCCCAGACCAGAGCAGAGGTGGGGCACTGGTGCTAACAAATCAACACAGTCACACCTTAAAAGTAATTAACAGTAGGGCCTCCCTGGGCGGGGCAGCGGTTGAGCGCTGGGCTGCAGAGGCTGCCCACAGCCTCTGCAGCGCCAGCTTGAACCCCAGCCACCAGCGAGGGTCCCACAAAAAAAATAAAAGAAAAAAAAGTAATTAACAGTAGATAACAATTCCACAAAGAAATGAATCTTCCCAAAAAGAACACTAGAGCAGTACAATTTCTGCATTGGAAAATGCAGCTCCACTGCCTGCCTATGACTATACGGGTGTCTCTTTTTCTTTCTTCTTTTCCTAATAAACCTATCCTTTTAAAATGCAAACTTCGGGCCTCCCCGGTGGCGCAGCGGTTGAGCGCTGGGCTGCGAAGCTGCCTGAAGCCTCTGCAGCACCGGTTCGATCCCCGGCTGCTCCCCGGCCACCGGAGAAGGGTCCCACATGGCGCACAGACCTCTCCTGCCGCCCGCTGCTCCCCTCAGCAGTGTACTTCGGTCCTTCTGCCAGCTCTGCTCCCTGCTCTGGCTCTGGTGAATTCTCTCACCCTCCTGCGCTTCTGACTGTACCCAGTGCTTGTATGAATAAATAAATAAATCTTTAAAAAAAATAATAAAAATAAATCTAAAAAAAAAATGTTAAAACCTTAAATAAAATAAAATGCAACCTTCACCTGCCTGTGTCTGTGCAAACGTCTTTATTTCTTGGGTAAACTTGCCTTGTGCCACTGAAAGGGAGACTTTGCTGAAATCGTCCTCAAAGGCAACCCAAGGACCCCATTCTCTGAACCCAGCACCTCTCCAAAATGACAATGGTCATAGCAGCCTTGGTGGTCACGTATTTTCTGAGAGGTGGCACAGGATGTGTGAGCCTTCTCTGCTGGCCTCTAAGGCAACAGAGCCACCACTGCTTCCAGAGAAATCCACTTAGGAGAAAAAATCCTGGTTGAATGTATTGGATGTAAAGGGCTTAACTGAGTGTTAACATGTGAAACACGCATGCGCACAGAAGGGAGGCCCAGCATGGCATTCTTGGACCACTTTGTCTTTCTACTGTATGAATTACAAGCCATAGGTAAACAATTTAATAGGAATGCAGTCAGATTTCTAAAAAAAAAAATTCCCTTTTAAACCTGTGCTCTGTGTGTGTGTGTGTGTGTGTGTATCCAAAAAAATACGGTAGATGGTAAGTCCATTATATGCGACACTAGGAACAGAATAGATTGTAAAGGTCATTGATGATCTTAGGGGAGTAATAAATTTCGTTTATGTCCAGTGCCCACCAAAACCACAGATGCTCGATACTTTGCTAAGTGAATTTGTCACAGCATGTTTGGTGGAGCCAAATTTCTGTCAAACATGGAAAGGGCTAAACCTAGTGATGCAGACCTGGAATTCAGCTCTGTAGGGGAAGGAGGACAGGGCATGGAGCAGGATCTCTATGATCCAAGCGGACGGGGTAAAGGAGTGAGTCCTGGAGCCCTCAGTGACTTTTGCAGGCCTTTATTGGGATTTACACAGCTGGCAAGGGCCTGCCAGCCTCCCAGTCCTCAGCAAGTCTTCACTCTTTCTGGGCTCTCTGGCACTCTCTGGTAGTCCTCTGCCTCTCTGCTTTCTGCTCTTCTCGTGGTTGTGGTTGTGGTTGTGGTTCTGCTTCTGCTTCTCCACTCGTTCTTCTGCTGGCGTCCCCGTGACACCACCCTTATAAGACCAGTCTTAGCTCAGGTGTACCCACTTACGCATGCCCACACACTACTCCAGGTGCCCGCCATCAGACATGCATTCAGGACCGCAGGGATCCATTATCAATCCTAATGGTGGGAGGGCAGAAAAGCCTGCTGCTTTTTCACTTACCCTACAAGCTCCTAAAGGGTTCCTGTCTTAGTTCAAGGGCACTGCTATAAAATTACCACAGACTGAGTGGCTTATAAACAACAGAAATTTACTCCTCACAGTTATGGAGACTGGGAAGCTCAAGATGAAGTTACTAACAGATGAGGTCTCTGGTGGGATATAGAGTCTTCCAGATTCACGGACACAAACTTCTCATTGCGTCCTCATATGGTAGAGGTGTTACAGGACAGGGAGGGGTTACCCCAGACCCTGCTAACCTGCCTGCTCTAAATACGTTCTGCCATCTGCTGCATCAACACAAAACACACAAGACTTTAGTGGCAAGGAACTTTAAATACAATCAATAAATAATACAGGAAAGACAAAGAATATAACTTCTACATCAAGCACCCAAAGTTACCCATCCCCTTGTGGGTAAAAGCCCACCCAAGCAGGACTGGCACAGAACAAGACCCCCAAGCCTGCCACAAGCCTAAAGCACCTTTTGGTGGGGACCCACAGAAAAGGATCAGAAACAACCAGACAAGTCTGGAAGGAAAAGAGCAAAATCAAAATCAAGATAAAAGTTGCCATTATCACCTCCCCACGGGTCTCTCACCCACATCTGTGTCACTCAGTCCATGACCAAATGCAGTTTCTTCACGTGTCTCTCAGCTCTGTGTGCCTCCTCCAGGTCTCCTTCTGGTTCTCCATCCTGCTTCCTTCCTTCCTCCGTCCCTCTGCAGCTTCTCTCCCTCCTCAGCTCCACCCTCCCTTGGGTGGGGCAGGAAACCTGGAACCTCCCCCTTTCCTGGGGACCACCCTGTAACAGAGGGTCAAGGAATCTCTCTGGGGCTTCTTTTTAAAATTATTATTAATTTTTAAATTTTTTTACATCATTGTTCATTTTTAAACAATATTTGCTTCCCCCACCCCCTCAGGTGTAGTCCCCATAGAGTTTCCTTCCCCAATGCACCCGTGCACCATCACCTCAGTCCCCTGTGCTCCTCCCTCCCTCCCTCTGATCCCTCTCCTTCCTCCTCCCCTGCAGGATGTCTCTGATTTATAATTGTCTGGTTTTGCTTTGCTGTGTTTTGTACTGTTATTATGTTTTTTACACTGATGTCTTGTTTGGTTCCCCTATATTCCTGCTATAAGTGAAACCATCCGATATTTTTCTTTTTCCTTCTGGCTTATTTCACTGAGCATAATTCCTTCTAGCTCCATCCACATTGTTGCAAATGGCATGATTTTATCTTTTTTGACTGCTGAATAATATTCCATTGTGTATATATGCCACATCTTCTTGATCCAGTCATCTATTTGTGGGCATTTGGGTTTTTTCCAGGTTTTGCCTATTGTAACTAGTGCTGCAATAAACATAGGGGTACAGGTTTTCTTTTGAATCAATGTTTTTGTGTCCTTTGGGTAGATCCCTAGTAGTGGAATTGCTGGGTCATACGGTAGCTCCATTTTTAGTAGACTGAGGAACCTCCACACAGCTTTCCATAGTGGTTGGACCAGCAATGTAGGAGAGTCACTTTTTCACCACATTCTCACCAACATTTGTTGTTGCTTTTTTTTTTTTTGATATGTGCCATTCTTACTGGTGTAAGGTGGTATCTCAGTGTGGTTTTAATTTGCATTTCCCTGATGATAAGGGATGCTGAACATTTTTTTCATATGCCTGTTGGCCATTTGCATTAAACTGGACCACCACAGGCAAAAAAATGAAACTAGACCACTACCTCTCACCGTGCACAAAAATCAACTCAAAATTCATAAGAGAACTGGACATAAGACCTGAAACCATAAAATATATAGAAGAAAATATAGGTAAAACACTACAAGACATACATCGCAATAACGTCTTTAAAGACTCATCACCCAAAGCAAATACAGTCAAGGAAAAGATAAACACCTGGTATTACCTCAAACTGAGAAGCTTCTGTATAGCAAAAGAGATATTAACCAAAACAGAGAGACACCCCACTGATTGGGAAAAAATCTTTGCACTTCAGTCAACTGATAAGGGACTGATCACAAAGATATACAAAGAACTCACACGACTCAACAAAAACAAAATAAACAATCCAGTCAAGAAATGGGCAGAAGAACTGAAAAAAAATTTCTCTGGGGCTTCTTTATAAACCTATTCACCAACCCCATTTATGAGGGCTCCACCCTCATGAACTAATCACATCCCCAAAGGCCCACCTCCTAATTGCCTCACACTGGGTGTTAGCATTTCAACCTATGAACTGGGGGGAGTGGGGAAGGACACAACTATTCAGTCTCTGGCAGTTTCCTAGCAGGAGCCTGCATGTCATCAGACTCCCTGAGAGGCAGAAGATGGACTCGTCAAGGTGTTCCCACCTTGAACTCTCCTGCCAGGCCCTCTGCCTGGAGGCCTCCTGTGATTCCTTCAGTTCTTAGTCACTAATGCAGTCTCTTATACCCTTATTATATTTTCTTTAGAACATTTATCATTTTCTGACATTTCCCTGTTTATTGCTCCTCTCCCCATTCACTAGGATTTAAGCTCAATGAAAGTCATCATTTTGTGTATCTTTCCACCTTTGTGTATCTTTCACTCCTGGAATGGTGTCCTGCAAAAAGAATAACTGAACATGTATTTGCAGAATGTTGAAGGAAGATCTTATGCTCTTTTGCATCATATGCAAATGCTGTAACTTAACTTATCAAGAGAAAATACCAATCACTCAAAAAAAAAGAGAGGAAGAAAAGCAAGAGGGAGGAAAGGAGAAAAGGAAGAAACATAGAAAGAGAAAAAATACCTGAAGAAAAAAGTGTGCTTTAAAAATCTGGTTTGTGTTTTAAATGTTTGCAAAAAAGACATAATTAAAGTGTTTCGCTCTCCCCCTGGACCTCTGACAGGAAAATTAGCAGGAAGGCGAACAGAACATAATAGAAAGTGAAGATAAGCATTAAGATGTTGTTTACCTCAGGCAAAAGGCACGATCCAGCTCTGACTCATGATGAAAAAAAAAACTTTTTCAAGAGTCTTAGAATTGATAGATGTCAGTTTAAAGTGTCAAAACACAAAGCCTTACTTTGAGGGCTTTGTTTATGTACTATTTATTGAACACTCCCAAAATGCCTAGGAGCTGGGTGCTAAAGATAACCAAGACTAAGTCCCTCTTCTGCATCTCAAGGTAATAGAGTTGTTATAGGGCAGGAGGAGGGGTACCCTGCGACCCCCTTCTGCCCACTCTAAATGGGTTCTGCCATCCGCTGCATCAAGACAAAACATGCTCTAGTGCGTAAGACCTTTAATGGAAAGGAATTTTAATACAATTAGTGTGAAATAAAGAGAAGAAGGGAAAGAATAACAGTTTTCACATGAAACAGCCAAAGTTACCCATTCCCACATGGGTAAAGGCCCAGCTAAACGGTTGGCCCAAACAGGGCCACTGAGGCCCAAAATCTTGCCACAAGCCTAAGGTACCTTCTGGTGTGGACCCATAGGAAAGGGGTGGAGGGTGCCAGGAAGGTCTGGAAGGAAAAGAGCAAAATCAAAATCAAGATAAAGGCTGCCATTGTCAACCTCCCCATGGGCCTCTCACCCAAGTGTCTCCTTCCATGTCCCCTGAGTCCCTGGTGCCAGTCCAAGGCCAAGAAGCAAGCACAGCTTCTTCACTTGTCTCTCTGCTCCTTGTGCCTCCTCCAGGTCTCCTTCTTGCTCTCCATCCTTCTTTCCTTCTCTCCAGTCTCCTCTCCAGCTTCTCCTCCTCCTTGCTCAGCTCCACCCTTCCTTAGGATGGGCAGGGAACCTAGCACCTCCCCTTTTCCTGGGGACCACCCTGTTATAGAGATAAGCAAAGTTCCACAAAGTGCAGTGTGATGACTAGTATAAAAACACAGGAGTGGTATTAGCTGCTTCATGGAAAAATTGGCTATGAAATAATAAAGTTGAGGAAAATTTTATGGTCTTTGCAGATATGTCTCAATAGTAATTAAAGATGATAAATAAATAAGAAACATATTTATTTATTTATTTATTTATTTATTTATTTATTTTAGGGGTATAGGGTTTTTTTTTTTACATTTTAATTTGAATATTTTATTTTAAATTTATTTTTTTTAAACAGGAAAATGAACTGTTTTTATTTTTAATCAATGATTACATTGATTAATCACTGATTACATCATTATCTTTTGTCATTTCTTTTTTTTTTTTAATAATAAATTTTATTTTTATATTCCCCCATACAATTGCAAACGCCCCATTCTGACCCCAATCCTTCCCCTCCCGCCCCCCACCCCCCAAAAAGTGTCTCTGGTTCATAGTTTTTTGTTGATTTTGATTTTCACTTTCTTATATTCATTTTCCTGGTCCCTTATTTAAGTTTTCTAGATTCCTGCTATGAGTGAGACCATCCGGTATTTTTCTTTTTCTTTTTGGCTTATTTCGCTGAGCATGATCCCTTCCAGCGCCATCCATGTTGCTGCAAATTGCATGTGTTTATCTTTTTTGAATGCTGAGTAATATTCCATGGTATATATGTACCACATCTTCTTGATCCAGTCATCTATTTTTGGGCATTTGGGTTGTTTCCAAAGCTTAGCTATTGTAAACAGTGCTGCTATAAACATAGGGGTGCAGGTGTTCTTTGGAATTGATGTTTCTGTGTCCTTTGGGTAAATACCTAGGAGTGGAATTGCTGGATCATATGGAAGCTCTATGTTTAGTAGGTCCAGAAATCTCCACACAGCTCTCCATAGTGGTTGGACCAGTTTGCACTCCCACCAACAGTGCAGAAGAGTTCCTTTTTCTCCACACCCTCGCCAACATTTGTTGTTGCTAGTTTTTTTAATATGTGCCATTCTCACTGGTGTGAGATGGTATCTCATGGTAGTTTTGATTTGCATTTCCCTGATTACAAGTGATGTTGAACATTTTTTCATGTCTGTTGGCCATTTGCATTTCCTCTTCAGAGAAGTTTCGTTTTAGCTCTTCTGCCCATTTTTTGACTGGGTTATTTTCTTTGTTGTTGCTGAGTCTCATCAGCTCTTTGCAGATTTTTGTGATCAGTCCTTTATCATTAGTGTTGGGTGCAAAAATGTTCTCCCAGTTGGTGGGGTTTCTCTTTGTTTTTGTTATTGTCTCTTTTGCTGTGCAGAAGCTCTTTAATTTGATGTAGTCCCAGCTGTTTATCTTTGCCTTCACTATCACTGCTTTGGGTGATGTGTCTGTAAAGATGTCTTTGATGTGCAAATCCCGTAGTGTTTCGCCTATATTTCCTTCTATGTATTTTATGGAAGAAACATATTTAAATAAGATTTAGCAACAACACATGGGACACAGTCAATCCATATGTACTGACTGAGGATCTCTGTTGTTACAGAAACTCTCCTCAGGGCTGTGACTCAAGAAGGTTGTGGCCAACGATTATTTGGGATCTGTGATGCCATCCAAAAAAGCCTAGGTAGGAAGTAAGGGAGCCAAATGAAGGGATAATCCAAACCTGGAGACCACATAGATCCTGTGTTCTGCAGGTGTTCTGGGAACATTCTAGAAATAGAAAGCTGGAGGAATCCTGCAAGAGGGCTGGCCCACAGGGAATTGGCTCACAAGCAGTTGGCGACCATTCTTTTTTTTTTTTTTTTTAAGGATTTATTTATTTATACAAGCACTGGGTACAGTCAGAAGCGCAGGAGGGTGAGAGAATTCACCAGAGCCAGATCGGGGAATAGAACAGGCAGACTGATGAAATACACTGCTGAGGGGAGCAGTGGATGTGGCAGGAGTAGTCTCCGCACCATGTGGGACCCTCGCCGGTGGCCGGGGATCAAACTGGTACTGCAGAGGCTGCGGGCAGCTTGCGCTCAACAGCTGTGCCACCAGGGGAGGCCCAGTTGGTGACCATTCTTGATGTGAGAATATGGTATCAAAAAGTCTGACTAAGTTTTAAGGAGTTTTTAAGGTTGAATTTAATCCATTAAACTATTTAAAACTCCTGAAGAGCCAAACCACCTATGCTTTGGCTCCAAAACAGGGGGTTTGCTGCTAAAGAAATGGGAAGCTCCTCAGATATGATCTCTGCCACATCAGAGAGGTGAGTGGAGCTGAAATGTCCTTAAGATTTCTTCCAATCCTTATATCTTGCTACGAGCTCACGTGTTATCATTTATTCCCTAACGTTATTTATTTTAAACAGTCTAATCAGCGTATGTGTACAGTTTTACAATAGAAATGTCACCTACTCTACAGTCCGGCTTCCTCATCTATAAAATGGGATAATAGCCCACATTGCACAGAATTTTTGAGGATTTATTGACAATATATGCAAAACTTTTTTTCTAGGAAAAATTATGAAAGTTAACTAGAAAAATGATCATTCTGGGGCCTCCCCAGTGGCGCAGCGGTTGAGCGCTGGGTTGCGAAGCTGCCCGCGGCCTCTGCGGCGCCGGTTCGATCCCCGGCTGCTCCCCAGCCACCGGAGGAGGGTCCCACATGGCACGCAGACCTCTCCTGCCGCCCGCTGCTCCCCTCAGCAGTGTACTTCGGTCCTTCTGCCTGCTCTGCTCCCTGCTCTGGCTCTAGTGAATTCTCTCACCCTCCCGCGCTTCTGACTGTACCCAGTGCATGTATAAACAAAAACAAAACAAACAAACAAATAAAAAAAAAAAAAAAAAAATGATCATTCTGCCCGTGATAATGGGGACTCCATTAATGAAGAAAACATGATGCAACTAGAATACAAAGGTAATGAGGAGAAAGGAGAGGAGTCTGCTGCAGGAACACAAGCAGAAATTAAACAAGAACAGGCAGGAAACATGATCCCATTTCCTTCCTACCTGAGTTCAAAGTGTATTTCATTCCTGAGACCATTTACTAGAGAGATCTCAATACCAGCTGCATCAAGCCACCAATCAGAGTTAAGACTAGATATATAAAGAATATGATTTAAAATTTAAGAGTAAGGGCTTTGGAATTGCCAAAATATCAGTCTAAATCCTCATTTCAAACTTATGGGTTTGGGCTTCCCCGGTGGCGCAGCGGTTGAGCGCTGGGTTGCGAGGCTGCCCGCGGCCTCTGCCGCGACGGTTCGATCCCCGGCTGCTCCCCAGCCACCGGAGGAGGGTAGGAGGGTCCCACATGGCGTGCAGAGCTTTCCTGACGCCCTCTGCTCCCCTCAGCAGTGTACTTCGGTCCTTCTGCCTGCTCTGCTCCCTGCTCTGGTGAATTCTCTCACCCTCCCATGCTTCTGACTGTACCCAGTGCATGTATAAACAAACAAACAAATAAATAAATAAATAAAAAACATGCCTCTATTTAAAAAAAAAAAAAAAAAATCAAACTTATGGGTTTTATGTCCTGGCACAAATTATTTCACTCTGAACTTTAGTTACCCCTCTCCCTTTTAAAGGGAGGATGTGGCTGTTAGGAAGATTGTGGGTTGTTAGGAAGATTGAACCAAATGAGGACTGGGCACAGGATTAGCAAGATACTTGAGAGATGGTGCCTATTTAATAAATAGGGGGCATTGTGTTCATAATAAAAAAAGAAGTCTAAGTGTGCTCCCTGCCCTCACATGGCTTCAAATGTTAATAATCCACAAGGAGAATTTTGGGGGCCGCCCTGGTGGCACAAGGAGTTAAGTCTCAGCACTATAATGCTATTGGCAGCCACTGCAGCATAAGTGAGTTCGATCCCAGGCCAGGGAGCAACCCACATGGCTCAGCAGACCTCTCCTCTCTCGCCTGCTGCTCCCCTCAGCAGTGTATTTCAGTCAGTCTGCCTGTTTTGCTCCTCACTCTGTCTCTGGTGAATCCTCTCACCTCCCCACACCTCTGGCCTTGTGTGCACCCCAGTTCTTGTATGCATAAATAAATAAAATAAATCTTTTTTAAAAAGAAGAGCTTTGGCACTTAGAGAAACAATCAAATTGCTTTATTTTATCCCACTGGCATTGCTGACATACCTATCAGACTCTTAAAGGAGGTTGGT
This sequence comes from Talpa occidentalis, assembly GCF_014898055.3. Taxonomy (NCBI): domain Eukaryota; kingdom Metazoa; phylum Chordata; class Mammalia; order Eulipotyphla; family Talpidae; genus Talpa; species Talpa occidentalis. The sequence goes on along the minus strand of NW_023605194.1, from coordinate 98,149,116 downwards.
ATGGGAAGAGAGAGGCTATTAGGTAACTCAAAGCCCATCTCTAGTATCAGGGAATGGACCTCAAATCCTTTGGAAAAATCTATGCCCTCACTTGTTCCTCTTGCAGGAGATCCTCTTTCCCTTCAAAAGCAATCCATCCCTCTCTGTGCTGTACACAGCTCTTGGATAGGGCCCAAATCATACTGAGATTGGGGAGGGAGGGTGATTTGATTTATGACAGTGGAGAAATAGGCTTTCAGTTAGTTTTTTAGTCAGAAGCATTTTCTGACTCCAAAATAAATTGTGACAGCAAGTGCAGTCCATGCCAAACGCTCTGTGTCGCCTTGAGTTAAGCGTCAAATTTAAAGAGAATGTTAATAGCGTTTGCTCGTGAAGAAATTTGCTACATCCTTGTGCAGGAAGCCATGATATTGAATTCTCCAAAATGTTGACCATTTTCCCCTGTCTAGTTTCTTTGCTCAAAACTGGATTGTTCATGGATTTCTCCGGTCTTGGTTCAAGTGATTTTTCAGGGAGAGTGTTACAGTTGGGATTAGATGCTGCAGTTGCTGCCCTGCCACAGCTTCCTGACTGGTATTTCAGACCCCAAGGAGGTGGACACAGTAGTTCTTTGTGAAGGTGACTTGGAGATAAATGAGGCAAGACCACCAGTGCAAGGCCTCAGGCGGTACATGCCTCACACTAGCACCTGGCAGCAAGGGCGTCTCTCCCTTCCTTCACAATCCTTTTGATTGAAATTCATCCAAAAACCAAGACATGGTGCTTCAAGTTCCTGGATTAACAGTCCCAGAGCTGAAAAGCAACTTTTCATATTTTCTTACAGGCGGAAAACATTGAGGATGCCTTGATTTGACAAGCAGAAAATATCAGCAGACTCAAGGAGTGTTTAAATACAGTGCCTAACCTTATCAAAAAGAGATTGGAGATGTTTGCACCATGTCACCAAAGTTTTTAAATCAATATTACAGGAAGTAACTCCCACAAGTCTTAGCAAAGACAGATGTATGGGTTGATGTTTTGACATAAAGGAGCATTTAGGAAGGCCCTTATATCTAAAGGGCCCCAGATTATTAATTATTGCTTAAGTTGGAGTGAATTGTTATTTAAATAGAGATGAAGACAACTTCAGTTGAAATAAAAATAAAGAATCACCTCCCACTTCCCCTTCCACATGATCCAACCTCTATCACTCCATCACCACCATAACCAAGGTAGCGGCGTTATCCTGGATTCAGCACTGGAGACTATTTGCAGGCAATATTTCATTTAACCAGTTCAGAGCCCTGCAAAAGAGATAATGTTGTCATTGCCATTTTATAGATGAGAAAAGCTAAAGTTTCAGAAGGTTCTATAACAGACCCAAGGTCACAACAGTTAGGAAATCATGGAGCCAGTCCTAAAAGACTTGGTGATTCCAAGGACTATGTTCTAGAATATCACATTGCTTCCCTTTAATGTGATGTAGCGAGGAAACGGGGTCTTGCATTTTCCACCCAACTCATGTTTCCCAGGACTTGGGGTGACCTCTGCTTGGGATAGTGCATTTTCAGTTTTCTCCATTTCACTAATGGACTCCCATGTTTCATATGGCTTTCTTGAAACATAAACCCACACACAAAACAAATGCCACTAAAGAAATACCAGACCAAGATAGAATCTTTAATTTTGCCCTAAAAAAAATTCCTCCAGAAGAATGATAAATTGCACTGTTAGTGTAATGTTAAATTCCCTCCCCTTTAGTTATTTGCTTATGTGATCCATTCTTCTCTATTCAGGTCCTCTCTCTGTAAAGCCTAATGAGATTTTCTTGAAACCTAGCAATTTTGTGACTTTGTTTTTTCTTATTCCTTAGGAACATCTGGCAACTATTCATCCCCTACCTGTGAGCAGCATAGTCCATGCTTCTTAGCTGCAGCCTCTTGAGTCAGGCGCCAGTCTTGACTTAGACCAGATATTTTTTCCCCCTAATTTGTTCATCAACTCAGTTTCCTCCTGGGGAAAGCCTCTGGCTTTTTGTCTGCCAGCGTTATCTGCATTGAGGTTTACCAGATGCTTCTATTGATCCTTGTTTATTTAGGTTAAATTGTTAATGCTGTTGCTCCCTCAGCTCCTCTATTAGACTGTGATTCTGCAGCAGGGTCTAGGCTTTAGTCAGTTTTATATTTCTGGTATTTTTCAAGGGCCTGAAATGGTGGGAATTAGTGCTCCATGAAACAGGATGGAATGATGGATGGAGAAGGAAGGAAAAAAGAAGGAAGGGATTATTATTATTATTAGTTTTCCATAGTTTGTTTTCTAGTGAAGTTAGCTGAAGCAGAGAGAGGATAGAGAAGAGGGGGGTGGACTCCTCCATTTGACCTCTTGATTATTTTTTAAAGATTTATTTATTTATGCATACAAGAACTGGGGTGTAAGCCAGAGGTGTGGGGGGAAGGGTGAGAGGATTCACCAGAGACAGAGTGGGGAACAGAACAGGTCGATTGACTGAAATACACTATTGAGGGGAGCAGCAGGCAAGGCAGGAGAAGTCTGCTGCGCCATGTGGGTTGCTCCCTGGCCAGGATCAAACTGTGCTGCAGTGGCTGGCGATTGCTCATGGTGCTGTCTTTAACCCATGTGCCACCAAGGAGACCCCCTCTTGGAGTTTTTTGAGGGAAGTGATTCAATGGGTGATTTAGGGCTCCAACTCCAAATCGGACTCCATGTTGATGATGTTGATGTTCAGAATCCCAGTTTTTTTGCTCACTATTTAGATGACCATGGACAAGCTTCTTAACCTCTTTATTCCTGTTTCCTTACCTGAAAAGTGGAGAAAATGCAAATACTCATTCACAGGGGTTTGTTTGATGGGAACAAATAAGTGAAGCTATGTAAAGCACTAGAAGTGCCAGCACATGGAAAGAACCACTTACTCATAGTTGTTAGAAGAGAGTGTGTAGCAGTAAAAACATAGGGACGTGTCTCTAGGAAAATAATTCATTTATAATGTTAGGTGTTTTCAGACACCTAATAGACACTAGGTGTTAGAGAAGAAGCCTAGTCAAGACAGAGCTATCATAGCGTCTGCATCATTAGCTATCCATCAAATCATCACTGGCGCAGAGGAAAGAGCAGAGTGATCCTTTGAGAAGGTGGGAATGGTGCAGGGAGGTGATATCCTTAGACATGATTATCAGATCTTCTCGAATGGATATTCCAAATAGCACAGCATAGAGGTTTTCAAAGGCATCTCTAAGTAAAAGATGCGGGTCAGAGCAGAAACAGAGCAGGCCAAGTTTTGGGCACAAAGTGAAGCCGATAAAATAATTTGTGAGCACCAGCGAGGCATCCCCTGGGAGGTGCCAGGGCATGAGGTCTTGACTTTATGGGTGAAGGTTCATTTCAGTGAGACAGTAATGTCAGCATGTCCTCAATTGTACTCAGACTGGTGAGGCCCAGAGCCATTTGGGTCACCCAAATAAATGAGAGTTTTGCAATATTTTTTCTGTGAACTGTCATCATTTTCAGAAGGGCTTCAAATTCCTTCCCTTTTGTTCTAAAAACTACACAGTTAAGCCATAGTCTGATCTCCTGGGCTCATCTTCATCTTTTATTGGGGGTGTATGTATGATATTTGATAATTTTCTTTTTTTCCCCTTAGGATAATTATAGAATTGATCTCTGTGTTGTTGTTGTTGTTGTTTTTATTTTTAGCGTGCGTGCATTTTATGTCTGACCTAAAATTGCTATGTTATTGGACATTTCTTGAGTAGGAGTTAGTTTTTGATGCATTTAGCCCCTGGCAGTATTGAGACTCCTTTGGTATTTCTGAATCTTCATATGAGCAAGATGTCAAATTCTTGATTCCATTAAATCATTTAAGGACTAGGAATGACTGCCTTTGTGAGTCATAATAAATATCTGGCTTTCTTTAAGAGAAAAGATAGAAAGCAACAAGAACCAGAGATTATTTATATGCATTTTCACATGAGACTTCTGTTTTCCATCCTTTATATTTGAAATTTACCAGACATTCTATCTAAGAATAAACTATTTAAGAGTACTGGGATGATGAACATGCAAAAGAATGCTGCATTACTTATAGATAATAGCTCTGTTTGTATCAATTTTACTGAATTTATTTGAATATTATTTATATATTATAAGTATGTTACATATATCTTATTATAATACATGTATATTTCATATCATTTCAGGAAGGAAACCCTTCTTTTATTCATTATAAATATTATAACATATAAAATATGATAAAATGTATTATGTGTTTTTACTATATATTTACCACATATAATATTTACTATATATAACATAAATTTTCCATATACAGCATGTATGAGTTATTTATTATATATGGTATATCTATACATTATGTTTATAAATTACCTATAAAACTATATATAGTAAATATATATATTTTAGATTTTTAATACTTAAAAATTTTTAATTACATTTTTAAAATTTTACATATTTTTAATTATTTAATTTTTTAAGTTTAAAAAAGAATATGTGGTATAGAAGTATATATTATATCTATATCTATGTAATGGGTGTTTCCTAAAAGCACTGGGTGGATACCCTGAATGAATTAGTGATTTCCCACCTGCTTTTCAATTCTTGGACATTTGAAAGGTATGCTGTGTGAAAACGACTGAGTCATGAACAATATCTAGGCAAACAATATGATTTGCGGAAAAGATGCATTAAAAAAATTGTTTATAGAGTCAAACAGATGCGAGCATACCTACGATTTAGAGAGAATGGAGCTCAAGCTCCCATCTCAACACTGCTGCTAATAGGCTGAGTGTTGTACAACATACCAGCATCTCTGATGCCTAAAACGCAGTGGACATGAGCTCTCTCCGTTCCTTTCCGGTCGCAGTCCTGTGCTTCCAGAATGACCCAGTAGCATTAGCAGTGGGTTTCTTTCCTGAAATTCTCCTTCCAAATTGTTAGATTTACTATTTCTCCCCCATCTCATTCTGCATCTCTCCCCTTTGCTCTGCATAGTCAATAGCAAGGAAAATTTCTGTGGAAAACCCTGAAATAGCAACAACTCAAAAGCTGAGTTGGAGTCCGCTTGGCTGAAGGGGGGTCTGACCCTGCCAAATACTTGTCATCAAGTCACCAGCAGGACATGGGAATGAACCAATGTTCGGGTGGCTGTGGCTCAGACTTGTGACTTGTGTCATTCACCTCCCCAGAGAACCTGGGCCAATGAGGAAGATGCGAAAACCAGGTAGAGCAAATATGACCACTGAGACCGTGGCCAGTGAGCTGCCTGTGTTCTGACCGGGCTTGGAAGCTGGAGCGGGGCCTGGCAGTGCCCTCTCAATCCTGTTCCCCAGAACCCCTTAGTTCCTATGGCAACTGAGAGGACTCTGAAAGAACTGAGAGACTGGAAAGTTTTATCAATTATGTGCCCTGGAATCAGTCCTGGACACTACCCAAAATCTACAGGGAGTAGAATTCTAGACCTTGAAAAATAGGTCCTGTTAAGAACAGGCTCCAAACTTTCTAAAACCACAGCGACCTGCTCCCCATTCTGGCCTTGGAAAGTGCCGACTAAACTCAGGCTTAGCACAGTTTAGAGATGGACTAGCTCAAAAAATAGCATCTTCTGTTCATTGGTACCTAGGATTAGGAGTTCTTTGGTGATCATTCCCAGTCTCATCAATAGAAGGACTTACTTCCTGGAGATAACATTGGTTTTAGTTCTAAATTATGGTGTTTTGTACCTCGTTCTGAATCCGGTTTGATAAAAGTTTTCATGCAGTAATTATTCTTTGAAATACAGATTCATACATTACTCTAAATTCATATTATTGTATATCTTAAAACTGACTTTACACATATAGCTTCTTCCCAGCACTGAAAAATGGAATGTGAATTGCTCTGAAATGTGGGTTGTAATTTCCATTAAAAGATTTAAAAAAAATTTATGTCTTCAAAGATAAGCCATCTGCAATATAAATCACAAGGCTGCTGCATTTGGAATGCACTGCTACTGTAATTTCAGTGAAAGGAGGAAAATAAATCCAGGGAGCTTGCAATTTACAGTGAACTTTGACTTATATTATCCAGTTATTTTAAATCTACTAACACAGTCTGAGTATCTGTGACCTACTGGACTTCTCACTAGACATTGGAGACATTCACACAAATAGATAATTAAAATACAGTGCATTAAATGAAAGATATGTATGGTGAGGTGTGAGAACTAAAGAAGCACTGAGGGCCTCCCTGGTGGCACAAGGGGTTAAGCACTGCGCTATGAAGCAATCCGCACCCTCTGCAGCACGAGTTCAATCCCCAGCCAGCCAGGGAGAAACCCACATGGCGAAGCAGACCTCTCCTGGCTCGCCCGCTGCTCCCCTCAGCAGTGTACTTCAGTCAGTCTACCTGTTCTGTTCCCTGCTCTGTCTCTGGTGAATCCTCTTAGTCCCCTGAATCTCTGACCTGTACCCCAGCTCTTGTATGCATTAATAAATAAATCTTTTAAAAAAAAAGAAGCACTGAATCCAGGCCGGGGTGAGGATGAGACTAAGAAGGTGATTCTATTGAGATCTTAATCCTATGAAATAATGAAGTAATGTAATGTTCTTATTTTTTTTTTAAGATTTATTTATTTATGCATACTAGAACCAGGGTTCAGGTCAGAGGTGTGGAGGATGAGAGGATTCACCAGAGACAGGGTGGGGAGCAGAACAGGCAGACTGAGTGAAAACACTGCTAAGGGGAGCAGTGGACGATTCAGGATAGGTCTGCCACGCTATGTGGGTATCTCCTTGGCTGGCCGGGGATCAAACTTGTGCTGCAGAGGCTGCAATAGCTTCATAGTGCTGTGCTTAACTCCTTGTGCCACCAGGGAGGCCCTGTAATGTTCTTATTTAACAGAGAAGTTCACAAAAGCACTTCCACAAACAATAACACCTCAACTGGAATCTATATTGAGGTCAAGTCCATGGGCTTTGTAATATATTGATAACAAATCTTTTACACTTTTGCTTTTTGCCAAAAAATCAGCAAGACAATGAATTCAATTATTTTTTAACAATAATAATGTTTCTTTTTATCCTAAGTTTCTTTTCCGTAAGCTTTCTCATTTTGACAGTATACTCTAGACTGAAAAATCTCACTCATCAAGAAAATATCATAGCCCAAACATCTAATAATGTTAGCTTTTCTCTATATTGCATCAGTGTGTGAATTTCTCTAGTTTTTTTTTCCTTTGGAAATGTCAGGTCTGGGCCTGAAAATTGGAGATGAATTAATGCTAAACTCCTGTCTGTGAATACCCAGATCAATGACCAAATGTAAAGAGTAAGGAGTCAGCTAAATATTGAGGCCATACATTGTGACAGATATTAGAGCCTTAAGATTCTTCACAATTTGAGAATGGCACATATAAAAAAAAAAAACTAGCAACAACAAATGTTGGCGAGGATGCGGAGAAAAAGGAACTCTCTCCTGCACTGCTGGTGGGAGTGCAAACTGGTCCAACCACTATGGAAAGCTGTGTGGAGATTTCTCAACCTGCTAAAGATGGAGCTTCCATATGACCCAGCAATTCCATTCCTAGGCATTTACCCAAAGGACACCAAATCATTAATTCAAAAGGGCACCTTCACCCTATTTCTATAGCAGCACTATTTACAATAGCTAAGCTATGGAAACAACCCAAATGCCCAAAAATAGATGACTGGACCAAGAAGATGTGGTACATATACACAATGGAATATTACTCAGCAATCAAAAAAGATAAACACATGCAATTTGCAGCAACATGGATGGAGCTGGAAGGGATCATGCTCAGTGAAATAAGCCAGAAAGAAAAAAGAAAAATACTGGATGGTCTCACTCATAGCAGGAATTTAGAAAACCTAAATGAGGGACCAGGAGAAAGACTAATTATAATAAAGTAAAAATCAAAATCAACAAGCAACTATAAGCCAGAGACACACTACAGGGACTTGGGGGGGGCACTGGGTAGGAGGGATTACAGTAAAATGAAGGAGGTGGGAATTGTATGGGGACTATAACCAAGATGAAAAAGCATGCATTGTGCAAAATGAAAAATGATGTAAAAAATACATAAAATTAAAAAAAGATTCTTCACAATTTGACTGAATGGGAGGATTTTAGTGAGCTACATAATCTTAAATTTTTCATGCTTTGAGTGAGTGTGATAGGTAGGGAAAAGTAGAGAAGTTCCTCCCATATGATAGTGACCCCAGAGATGAATGAAAATTCCAAATAAAAGCCCATTAAGTATATGAATTCTTTAGAGCTAGAATGCATCTTCAGCTACCGACAGAGAAGGGAATAAGACTTGTAAGAATCTGAAACATGTTTGACACGCAGGTCAGTGGTTTTAGATAGTGGCTTAAAATACTGCTGCTCTACTTCTCCTCTGTGCATTGCAAAAGGTGGGCAGAATTTATAAATGAATGGTGATTTGAGCACCAGTGTTGCAAACATCCACAATCTTTGGAATATCTAGTTGGAAGCAGAGGAACTGGGTATGAACTAAAAGATAGTAACTCTGGAAATGCTACCATTTTTTGCCAATGTTGAAAAAAGGACAATTGGTCTCTTGTCATTTTAAATGGCAAACTCTTAGATTAGAAATAAGATTATTTGTCTCTGGCAATCCTGATCATTTTACTTTCCCTGTCATTTCAGTTTTCTAGGATGTAATTTGGTTGGAATGAGACTGGCTTTCTTCACTAAGAAATATGCATTTATCTCCACCATATCTTTCTGCAACTTGATCATTTCTTTTTAGTGCTGGACAATATCACACTGTACAAACACACCATTATTCATTTATTCATTCCCCTACTGCAGGACATATCGGTTCCTTTTAAGTTTTCCCAATTATGAATAAAAGCTATTAACATTTGTGTACAGGTTTTTATGGGGACATAGTTTTCAACTCACTCATATACATCCCAGGAAGTATGATTGCTGGATTGTATGCTAGTATAAGGGTTTGAAGGAAAAGGCACCCTCTTACACTGTTGGTGGCAATGTAGGCTGGTTCAGCCCCCATGGAAAGCAGTGTGGAGGTTTCTCAAAGGACTAAAAATGGGTCTTCCATATGACCCAGCAATTCCACTCCTGTGTATATGTGTGCCCCCTAAAAACAATATTTTTAAAAGAATTTTCTGAATTTTTACAAGGTTTTAAACTAAAGGACTTCATTATTAAAATCACACATACTTGCTAAAAATATTCAAGCCAGTGATGCATGCTGTATCAGGCTTCCTCAGCCCTCTCAAGTAGAATTTACAACTAGAATTAATTGTGAATGAATTTGGCTCATGACTGTAATTTATTCCAGGCTAGGGGTTTCAGAAACAAAGTATCTCCATCTGTCTCTGTCTTCAGCTCCCATCTGAGGAGCCCATTTATCAGCCTTCTGTATTGATTTTTTATTTGGAATAAGTGATGCAGCATATCCTAACGATCAAAATAAATTACCAATCATCCCCTTCTTTGCATGGTTTTGTATACTATATGTATACAGGACATATATCATTCAGTAACTTATGTATCATTTCTTATACCTAGCAATTGTCTCTTAAAACCTACATACACAATGCATATATAAGAAATGAGAGGGGCGGAGCAACATGGCGGCGAGGAGACGCTGCGAGTAAGATCTCCCATTAAAAAAAGTTAATAGGGAGGAAAAGCGGCAGGTCCCAGTGAGAACTGGGACACGGAAGATAAACAGACGACTCCAGCAAACTGCCCGAAGAAGAAAGTTGCCATAAAAGAGGACGAGAAGGGAGGGAAGCGCAGAACCCTGCTCCCCTCCCCCGCCCACAAAGTCGGCACTCTCCGACCGGCAGAGAGGAGGAAACAACAAACCAAAATGGCCAACAAGAAAAACGGACACAGCAAGCGGGACTGTGAGTGGAAAGGAACTATTGCAGCCACCACACCCCGTGAACGGGAGCTGAGGCGAACCCTGCAGGATCCGCTGCGGAGGTGAGCTCCAGGCGCCATTAAAGAGAGCCCCGCCCAGGAGGAGACCAGCCCCAGCACACAGCCCCGGCTGCCCGGTAAGCCTGCGCTGAAAGTGGCGCGGATCCAGACCGGATCGCAGCTGCCCAGGTCCCTGCGCCTGCGACCTAGGCTTGCGGGGAGACGGCGGAGGCCCTCCCTGAGTGAGCAGGAACAAGGCGCCCAGGCAGGGGAGCGGGATTCAAAAGGCGCCATTCCCGCGCCACTGATCTGGGCTACAGCCCGCGTCCTGGAACTGAGGGCTTTGGAACTGAGACCCGGGGCACGAAATTAGGGGCGTGGGTTCCCCACGACGGTGGGGCACAAGGCAGACACAGCACCCCAAAGCCGTTGAGGTGTACCCTACCATCCCCGCTCTGCTCCCTGTCCCACGGGGTGGAAAATCAGCTCCCCAAGGGCTCTAGGAGAGATCTCTGGCGCCACCTAGCGACTTGACCCCAGCACAGGCTACTGAAGGAGCTAGTGGCCAGCTGGGGAGTTAGCCCACACCTGGCTCCTTCCGAACAAGTAGTCTGAGCCCACAGGGAGAGCGAGCACCCACAGCCAGGGCAGACCAGGCGCGCAGAAGAGTGTGCCTGAGACCAGACGCGCAGGGAGTGTGTCCCACATCACCATTTTAGAACAGGGACATTTCTTCAGTAAAGACTACCTGCAGAAGGCTTCCTCAGGAGCCAGAGGTGAGCGGGGGAAGTTCGCCCATGCCAGACCCCCTCTGGCCTGCAGTCCAAGCCCAGAGGGGAGCAGGAACCCACCGCCGGGGCAGACCAGGCGCACAGGGGAGTGTGTCCCCACATCGGCATTTTAGAACAGGGACCTTTCTCCATTAAAGGCTGCTTGAAACTGACAGATGACTCCTGGAAGAACCAGAGGGAACAGAGAACCCACCCAAGATGCGGCCAGTCCCAACAACACAGTGTCCCAACGCATACGGCAAATTAGAAAACAGACAGTAGGGAGGAGAAGAACCACACGCAACCTAGCAACTCTCCAGAGAAAAAGCACACCACAAAAAGAAAACCAGCCCCCAGATGGCAACGACAGTAACTTGGAAGAACTTCTGAGCCTTCCAGAAAGAGAATTAAAATTGCCGTGATTAAAAAACTGACAAAGTCATAAAGGAAAACAATGATAAGGGAAAATAATCAACGATCAGAAGAATGCAATTGAGTCCCTAGAGAGGGAAAACAATGGTCAGAAGAAAGAAATTGAGTCCCTAAAGAGGGAAGTAAAGAAATGCAGGAGATCAAAGAATTAATGGGAAGAACTAAAGAATTCTGGGAAAAGCAATGAAAGCAGAAGAGTGAATGGAAGAACGAATAAGTAATCTTGAAGACACAGAAATAAAAAGAACCAAAACAGAAAAGGAAAGAGAAGTACGAAGGAAAAAGAACGAAGAAAGACTTCGGGAACTATCTGACTCCATGAGGAAAGGAAATATAAGAGTTATAGGAATACCAGAAGGAGAGGAGAGAGATGTAGGAACAGAGAAAATATTCAAAGAGATAATTGAAGAGAACTTCCCAAATGTGAAGAAGGAGCTGAAAATTGATATACAAGAAGCAAGAAGAACACCAAACTTCCACGACGAAAGGAAAAATACAGCAAGACACATATAGTAAAGCCCCAAGAATCCAGGACAAGGAAAAAAATGAAGCTGAAGAGGGAAAAACAGATAACATTCAAAGAAAACCAATCAGGCTGACATCAGACTTCTCCGAAGAAACACTACGGGCAAGGAGAGAGTGGAGGGACATAGTCAACAGACTCCAAGAAAACAGATGCCAACCAAGAATACTCTATCCCGCAAAGCTCTCCTTCCTCTTTGAAGAAAGAATATGGACCTTCCCAGACAAACAGAAACTCCGGAATTTCATTGCAACTAAAACCCCACTCCAAAAAATACTACAAGGAGTCCTAAAGCCAGAACCTCAGAGGACGAATAACATGAAAGAAGGCCAAAAAAAAAAAAAAGTTATTAAAAGAATAAATAAATAAAATCAAAGGAAAGACAAACACAATGGCAAATACAGATGTTAACATATCAATATTAACTCTAAATGTAAATGGACTAAACTCTTCAATAAAAAGACAAGAGTGGCAGCCTGGATTAAGAAACAAAACCAACCTTTGCTGTCTCCAGGAAACAATTTAGCTACAAAGATAAAAATAGGCTCAAAGTTAAAGGATGAAACAATCCTACAAGCAAATGGACCAAAAAGAAAGCAGGAACAGCTATACTTATATCAGATAAAACAGATTTCAAACTCAAAAAGATAAAAAGAGACCCCAATGGTCACTACATTATGATCAAGGGGACAATACTTCAAGAAGAAATAACACTCATTAACATATACTCACCAAACGAAGGAGCACCAAAATATATCAGACAACTGTTGTCCTCTCTGAAAACAGACATCAGAGAAAACACATACGTAGTGGGAGACTTCAACAACCACTATCAACATGGATAGATCAACAAGACAAAAATAAGTAAAGAAACCAAAGCTCTAATAAGGACCTAGAGCAATTAGGCTTAACAGCATCTATAGAACACTAAACCCCAAAAACGGAGTACACATTTTTCTCAAGCGCAACACGGATCATTCTCCAGGATCGATCACATACTGGGGCACAAGACAAACATCAACAGATACACCAAGATTGAAATCATATCAACCATCTTTTCTGACCATGAAGGCATCAAACTAGAAATAAACCATAAAAAGAAGCAGGAACTTTCCTACCTCATGGAGATTAAACCACCTACTGGAAACCATTGGACTAATGAGGAGATCAAAGAAGAAATTAAAAAATTTTTTGAATTGAACGACAAGGAGGACACTAATATCCTAAATGTATGGGATGCAGCAAAAGCAGTAATAAGAGGAAAATATAGCAATAGAAGCTCACATCAAGAAACAAGAAAGAACGCAAAGAAACAACCTCATCTCGAAGCTCAAAGATCTAGAAAAAGAACAAAAAAAAACCCAAAACCAGTAGAAGAAAAGAAATATAAAAACCAAGCAGAAATAAATGAATTGAACTAAAAAAACAATCAAAAGATCAATGAAACCAGAGCTGGTTCTTTGAAAAATCAATAAAATAGACAAACCCCTAGCCAGGCTCACAAAGGAAAAAAGGGAGAAAGCACAAATAACAGGATCATCAATGAAGAGGAGAAATCACAACGGACACAGCAGAAATCAAAAGAATAATCAGTAACTACTATGAACAGTTATATGGAAACAAGTTTAACAATCTAGAGGAGATGGACAAATTCCTACAACTCTACAATCACCCAAAGCTAGATAAAGAAGAAATAGAACACCTAAACAGACCAATTACAATTAGCGAAATTGAAATGGTAATCAAAAACCTCCCAAAAACAAAAGCCCAGGACCTGATGGATTTACAAATGAATTCTACCAAACATTCAGAGACGAATTAGTGCCTATCCTTCACAAACTCTTCCAAAAAATTGAGAAGGAAGGGACAATACCAAACACGTTTATGAAGCCAACATTACACTAATACCAAAACCGAACAAGGACAACACAAAAAAGGAAAACTACAGGCCAATCTCCCTAATGAACACTGATGCAAAAATCCTCAATAAAATTTTAGCTATCAGAATCCAACAATGTATCCATAAGATAATTCACCACGACCAAGTAGGATTCATTCCAGGGACACAAGGATGGTTTAACATCCGAAAATCAATCAACGTTATCCAACACATCAACAAAAAGAAATATAAAACCATATGATAATATCAATAGATGCTGAGAAAGCTTTCGACAAAGTGCAACACCCATTCATGATAAAAGCCCTTGAAATTCTGGGGATACAAGGAACATACCTCAACATCATAAAGGCCATCTATGACAAGCCAACAGCCAGTATCATTCTCAATGGTGAAAAGCTGAAAGCAATTCCATTAAGATCTGGAACAAGACAAGGATGTCCACTCTCACCATTGCTTTTCAATATAATACTGGAAGTCCTAGCCAGGGCAATAAGACAAGAGAAAGACATCCAAGGAATCCAAATAGGAAAAGAAGAAGTCAAACTATCACTATTTGCAGACGATATGATATTATACATAGAGAACCCCAAAAACTCCACAGAAAAGCTAATTCAACTCATCAATCAGTTCAGTAAAGTGGCAGGATACAAAATCAACACGCAAAAGTCAGTAGCCTTCCTATACACAAACAATAAATCTGAAGAAGAAGAAATCAAAAAGACCATCCCTTTTGTTATTGAAACAAAAAAAATCAAATATTTGGGAATAAATCTAACAAAAGAGGTAAAGGACCTATACAAAGAAAACTATAAAACACTGTTAAAAGAAATAGAAGAAGACACAAAGAAATGGAGAGACATCCCCTGCTCATGGATTGGAAGAATAAACATTATTAAAATGGCCATCCTACCAAAAGCAATATACAGATTCAATGCTATTCCAATCAAAATTCAATGTCATTCTTCAAAGAAATAGAACAATTATTGATGAAATTCATATGGAATCACAAAAACCCGAATAGCCAAAGCTCTCCTGAAAAAAAAGAAGGGAATGGAGGCATCAGACTCCCAGACTTCAAACTATACTACAAAGCCATAATCATCAAAACTGCATGGTATTGGAACAAGAACAGACATACAGACCAATGGAATCGAATAGAAAATCCAGAAATAAACCCACAGATTTATGGTCAACTAATCTTTGACAAAGGAGCAAAGAATATGCATTGGAGCAAAGAAAGTTTGTTCAATAAATGGTGCTGGGAAAACTGGGTCGCTACATGCAAAAGAATGAAGCTTGACCACCACCTCACACCATACACAAAAATCAACTCAAAATGGATTAAAGAACTAGACATAAGACCTGAAACCATAAAATATATAGAAGGAAATATAGGCGAAACACTACGTGATTTGCACATCAAAGACATCTTTACAGACACATCACCCAAAGCAGTGATAGTGAAGGCAAAGATAAACAGCTGGGACTACATCAAATTAAAGAGCTTTTGCACAGCAAAAGAGACAATAACAAAAACAAAGAGAAACCCCACCAACTGGGAGAACATTTTTGCACCCAACACTAATGATAAAGGACTGATCACAAAAATCTGCAAAGAGCTGATGAGACTCAACAACAACAAAGAAAATAATCCAGTCAAAAAATGGGCAGAAGAGCTTAAAAGAAACTTCTCTGAAGAGGAAATGCAAATGGCCAACAGGCATATGAAAAATGTTCAACATCACTTGTCATCAGGGAAATGCAAATCAAAACTACCATGAGATACCATCTTACACCAGTGAGAATGGCACATATTAAAAAACTAGCAACAACAAATGTTGGCGAGGGTGTGGAGAAAAAGGAACTCTTCTGCACTGTTGGTGGGAGTGCAAACTGGTCCAACCACTGTGGAAAGCTGTGTGGAGATTTCTGGACCTACTAAACATAGAGCTTCCATATGATCCAGCAATTCCACTCCTAGGTATTTACCCAAAGGACACAGAAACATCAATTCCAAAGAACACCTGCACCCCTATGTTTATAGCAGCACTGTTTACAATAGCTAAGCTTTGGAAACAACCCAAATGCCCAAAAGTAGATGACTGGATCAAGAAGATGTGGTACATATATACCATGGAATATTACTCAGCATTCAAAAAAGATAAACACATGCAATTTGCAGCAACATGGATGGCGCTGGAAGGGATCATGCTCAGCGAAATAAGCCAAAAAGAAAAAGAAAAATACCGGATGGTCTCACTCATAGCAGGAATCTAGAAAACTTAAATAAGGGACCAGGAAAATGAATAACTATAAGAAAGTGAAAATCAAAATCAACAAAAAACTATGAACCAGAGACACTTTTAGGGGGGCGGGGGTGGGAGGGGAGGGATTGGGGTCAGAATGGGGGGGCTGCAATTGTATGGGGAATATAACAATAAAATTTATTAAAAAAAAAAAAAAAAAAAAAGAAATGAGAATTCTGCCAACAGACTATTTTTGATGTCCCTTAAGTGATCATTTTTATTTCTTTTAATTACTATCATGATGTATAATTGTATGTATGCATAGTATTTTATATTTGTGACAATTAATTTTCTACATTCCTGATCTTATTTTGCTCCTCTCACAACCTTGCTTTCTAAAGTATCTAAGAAAGGTAGAACTTATTTTTTTTTTTTTCCTAAGGTCAGACAGTTAACTTCTAGCAGCCCTGAGACCAGAATGTAGATCTTCTGACTCCAGGCTCTTTGCAGTATACATCAATCCCTCTGTGACTAAAGTCTAAACAGAGGATGAAAGAAGGCATGGAGCAGAATATAAAAGGAGCTGTTTTGCGCTGCATTTAGAGGTGTCATTCATTCCCAGGAAGCTCTGCTAATTACCAACCTGGTGCTAATTTACTGATCTGTGTCTAGTCTGTGACTAAACATTATTCACCCCATGTTGATTAATTCTGATCTGAATCAAATAATTTCATTGCCGGCTAATATTCATGCTTCAGCCGTGTGCCCAGTCTCTCAACTCCTGTGCCCCAAATACAAAGCATCTGTTAATTTTTAAAAACTGTTATTCATAGAAAGACAATTTATAAATTTTCCTGAATCTATAGAGGATTATTATATAGAAAATGGTGCTAGATTCATCATATCCCAATTATTTTGACTTCTATTCAGAATCCTGTGTAGAACAGGACACTAAATTTAGGACTTGATTCTTCATATGTTCAAAGATTTAACTGAAGAATACATCTCACTTTATATGAGCAATATAATTTCCTTGGTTTATTCAATATGCTACATTGTCCATTTTATTATAAAATTGTCTCCTCACAAGGTTTTAAAATAATTGTCTACTTGTTTCATTTTTCTTGATGTATTAATATTTTCTTTATATGATGCTTTAGAAATATATGACCTAGAAAATAGCCTAATTCCTGTCACAGCTGCAACCTTACTGAGGCAGAAAATTTGGTATTTATGTAAAATGAAACCATCCTTAATGCTTTGTCCGCCCTTCTAGAATCCCCTTTGTTTAATTACCATGTTTGGAGCCTCTAAAAAGGGGCTGCTTTCAGGAATAAGTGGAGAGGAATGAGGGATGCTGATGTGTGAGCAAAATGGTCATATAAAAGAAAATTGATTTTTTTCCCCTCCAGCTGAAGTCTGTAGAGGTCAGCCTGCCTGTCACTGATAGCTGTATGAGTCAGTGTGTGACTCGTGAATTACAGTCTTGACCCTCCCCACCCCCAGACCAGGATTGCCCAGCTTCATGTTTCCATGGTGCTGAACTTCCTCATCACAGCCCATTGTTGTGACTGCTTGTTGCGTCTTCTGTATCCTGATGGACGTGCAGGGTCAGAGCCAGCGTCTGCCTTGATACCTATCGTTGCACCAACATCTACATAGTGCCCAGGCCCTGGGGTCCCTTAATGGGACATTGTTTAACAAAACAATCAACAGTTTAAAATGTGAGCTCATTTTCAATTTCTTCTATGGTTCTTTTTTAAAAATAGTTTTATTGATAGACAAAAACTGTACGGATTTCATGTACAAGATTTGACGAGTTTGGACATAGGCATATACCTGTGGGCTAGCAACATAATCAAAGTGAGAAACAGCCATCCCCTCTAAAAGTTTTTTCATGTCACCCTTTTTTGTGGTAAGTATTCTGCAGAAATTTAAAGCCAAATTTTAATAGATGAATCTTGTTACATCTTGTAAAACTACTTGTTATGGTCACTTCTTCCTGTCTATTTTCTATTCTTTCTACTAAATGACAATTGGAATAAATAAAATGAGTGGGGGAAAAGCAAAACATCAAGAAAGAATAAATACAGGGTGGCACACAGACCTCTCCTGCCACCCGCTGCTCCCCTCAGCAGTGTACTTCAGTCCTTCTGCCTGCTCTGCTCCCCACTCTGGCTCTGGTGAATTCTCTCACCCTCCCGCACTTCTGACTGTACCCAGTGCTTGTATAAATAAATAAATAAATCTTAAAAAAGAAAAGAATAAATACAGGGAAAACACTGACCAGGACAAATGTCTCTCAGTTCCCTAAAAATAATAAGCGTGAGTTCTGATAACATATTTTTGTTTATCTGGCTATTCTTATGTGACAGTTTTGGAGAACGAGGAGCAGGACAATGAATATATATGACAGTGTCATGAAGTTTGCTATCTTAGACTAATTTGGACCACCTTATGGAAACTGTGCCTTAAATTACCTGCTCAGTCATTCATTCTCTTCTCAACATAACACATTAATATATCCCCACACTGTGGAGGGAATTCTTTATCTCATGGAAAGCAGTGGGTATGAAAGGGAAGCTGTCTTCTCCAGCCTCTACAATGAGATGAGAAAGTCCTCCTTCATTTACTAAGTTATTCTCTATTTAGCACACTAACATGTAAGCCCCATGAGATCAAAGAGTTCTTCACTGTAGTGTTAATGCCTAAAAGAACTGCTCACCTACAATCTGAGGTTCAAAAGCTATCTGTCAAATATCTTAGGACACACTGAATACTTCTTTCCCCTCCATGGCTTAGCCAAAATATGTCTTTGAAAGCCTCTCAAGTTGATGGTTTTATTCATAAAGGTCATCCTTGGCATCCTTAGGTCACCTGTCACTCGAGGTGAACACAGGTCTACACAGGTACCTTAGGGTTGACAGTGGAGTCAGCACCCTCTTGTTTAGTTGGAGTCTATTCCAAACTCCTGTTCCTTTGAGTTTCATGCCATTTCTTCTCTACCCCGCACACCCCATGCCATTCAACTCATGGTTTCCAAGGGTGTCCTGTTCATTCTCCCTTATACAGTAAAGACTTTGCTTCAATGCCCATGTGTCTATCACCCTTCAATGCCTATATCTTCTATGTTTCCTTTGGTAGCACCAGCATCTAGCTCAATGTCTGGCACATATTAATTGCTTGATAAATGTTTCTTAAATACTTGAATTAATGAGTTGTACCGGTTCTTATCTCGGGAGTTAGCCAGTCATCCATGGATCAGTTCTGGACACCATTTGAAATACATTAGTTAAAAGTTCTCTTTCAGACTGTGTAAGTATAAGGAATGACATATTTACCTGTCAAAATAATTTCCCAGACACATAAGTTTTAAAAAATTCACATCCTGCAATAATTTTCAAGCTAATAAAAACTGCACCCAAATAAATTCAAGAGTTCAATTCTGATTTTCATGATCCCCTGACTTTGTGTTTTGATGATGTCAATGAAGATTGCAGTCCCCAGTCAATTTCTGAGTATCTTTTGTTTTGATTCTGAAACCTGTCACACAATGATGAGCAATAGCCCGTCTGTTCCATGGGGTTTCATGCCTCTGACTTGGCATTTTTGGTTTGTTTATTTTTTTGTTTTCCCTAAATGCAAATAGTCTCACTTGGCATTTGGAAGACTGACTCAATTGTTAATTGTTTCAGCATCTCCTAAGCAATCAAGATTTAGGTTAATTAGGAAAGCCAAAAAAAAAAAAAAAAAACCCCAAAAATCAAACAGAGCTGGTCTCTGAAAAAAATGCAGTATCTCAGAATGCCAATTAGGAGAGGTTCATGTTTATGTTATTACAGAACTTTGTAGAATATTCAGTATTCTAATGCAGTGAATTAGCCAGTCTTTCACACTTACCTCAAAAATTATTTAGAATAATGCATAGAGAAGAAAAGATATTCAGTAATTTTTTTGAAACGGTAAATACAGATTTACAGGGAATTTTACTCAGTGGGAGAAATACTGGACTTATAGAAGCATATAAATATAGAAAACATGGTTTAATCTTTTGTGCTGTTGCAAAAAATATTTGGGGAACAGGAAATAATCGCCCCCAAATATGAAGAATCTTAGTGGTATGTTTTTTACAGGGCAGAGAGAGGGTTACCCCAGGACCCCCAAACCTGCCTGCTCTAAGTGGGTTTTGCCCTCCACCCCATCAAGCCAAAACATACTCTAGTGCATAAGACCTTTAATGGAAAAGAACTTTAATACAATTAGTGTGAGCTAGAGAGAAGAGAAAAAATATAGTTAAAATTGTTTCCCCATGAAGCTTCCAAAATTACTCATGGGTAAATGCCCATTCAAACAGGGTTGGCCCAAAGCAGGACCACTAAGACCCTAAAAGTTGCCACAGGTCATGGTACATTCTAGTGGGGACCCATAGGAAAGGGACAGAAGGGAAGAGGCAAGTCTGGGATGAAAAGAGCAAAATTAAAATACAAGTCAAGGTAAAGGCTGCCATAGTCAGCTCCCTACAGGTCTCTCACCCACATCTCCTTCTCTTTCAATGTCCTCCAAGTCCTTGGTACAAATCCAAGTTCAAAAAGCAAGCACGGCTTCTTCACATGTCTCT
Organism: Talpa occidentalis; assembly: GCF_014898055.3. Classification (NCBI taxonomy): domain Eukaryota; kingdom Metazoa; phylum Chordata; class Mammalia; order Eulipotyphla; family Talpidae; genus Talpa; species Talpa occidentalis. Next base: position 98,128,694 of record NW_023605194.1, on the reverse strand, counting down.
CTGATCATGTACCTCCAGGTCTTTTTCTTGATCACCTTCCTTCTCTCCATCTTTTCTAGCTTCTCCTCCTTGCTCAGCTCAACCCTTCCTTAGGGTGGGGCAGGGAACCTGGAAAATCCCCTTTCCCTGGGGATCACCTTGTTACATGTTGACTTTCTCAGTGAGGACTAGGGAAAGTTAATTTGCATATTTAGCAAGAGAAAGCTGAATGCCACAAAGGATCTTTTACTCTGAGTGAAGAGAGAGAAAAAAAAAGCAGTGTGTCTGTCTAGGTACCGTCTATGGGTACATATTTGGCCTGAACTCCTGTCCTACACAGAGAAGACATATTCAACTTTGATTCCAAGGAGTTTTCTTAACAAGATAACCTTGAGATTTGGTTTTCATGAACATAGTGCAATGGACTGCCCAGGGCCTGCTTCAGGGCCTGGTTCAACAAGAAACCCTTCATCCATAAAGCTGGGAACTCAAAGTCCCTGACTTTGATGTGAAGGTGAAGAAGAAATAAGAACATCAATAATAGTTGTTCCCTCAGTCACAAAGATCAAGATTAATAGCATTGGATATTTCGTATTTCTTTTGTTCAATAGCATTTATCTCTAAGCAAAACAACTGCCTGTTCTGACAGGGAAAAAGAACAGGTACTTAAAAGAGATCAAAAATGACATTATCTTACAAGCACTTGTTCCACATACATGCTGGGCATTTTGGTAAGCAACATGCAGTCTTTTTTTTTTGGGGGGGGGGTCATGTGACCGTCCCTGAGTGGTGATGGGACAAAGTTCTATGGGAAAGGAGTCCGCATAGGTGACGCGGCTCACGTCCTGGTTTGCCCATGAGAATTCCTGCACTCCCTGCTCCATACTTTCTGTAACTGAACCGAACAAGGATGGTGTTGCCGAGAGATGGAGTGTGAAAGAGGAAATCTCTATCAGCCTGAATAACCGCAGTAGCAATGATCCACAAATCTTAACAACTATCTTGGACTATTACAGTCATGTGTCACAGAAAGACATTTTGGTCAACTATGGACCACATGTGAATTGGTGTCCCCCAAATTCCTATTAACTAGTGGCATTGTGGACATTGTGACGTTGTAGCATTTCACACCAATTGCAGCCTCAGACATGTTGAGTTTAAAATTTCTGCTGTTGGCATAATTTCCCTTGATTTAATCTCTTGTGGTTTTGTTTCATCATGGCCCATAGAGGTTCAAAACCTTCTACTAAGGCTGCCAGTGAAAGGCCACATCAAATGATGACCTGTAGTTCTTCTTAAGAACTACAGAAGTGGAAAACCAGTGATGGTTACTGCTGGTCAGTCAGGTATGTTCTGTTCCACCACAGCTAAAATCTTGAAGAACAAGAACAGAGACTGTTAAAGCACCTGCTTTCTTGAGAGCGATGAGAGTAACCAAAATTCAAGAAGGGCCTCTCTCAGATCTGGAGAAACTTCTAATGACCTGGATTAAAAACCAGGCACAAAGCTGAGTGCTTATCTTTCTAAGCACCATGATGATCACCACAAAACCAAACAGTTTGTCATGTTGAAAAAAAAGGAACCAATAACGGCTCTGCATTTACAGCCAGCTCTCTGCTTGCCTAACAATCGTTTTACGGACCACAGTCCTCTCATTAATGTACACATTAACTGTACACGAAGCAGTAAGAAGTTTCCATCATGTTAAACCACTAAGATGTCAGGATATAGTGGCTTTTCCACCTCACCTCACCTAATTTGGAATCCAAACAACTGTCTTGGAGGGCACAGTGAGAAGTGTGTTCTTACCAGATCAAGTGTCCCTGGGAAATTTATCTCTGACTTCTCAGTCTCCAGAACGGTGAAAAATAAATTTCTATGTTTATTAAGCCACCCAGTCTGTGGTAATTTTTTATAGAAGACTGAACAGATAAGGAGTACTTCCTTATTTACATGTGTTTCTTTTTTTAATTTTTTTTTTGATTTTATATATATTTTACATCATTCTTCATTTTTGTACAATGTGTGCTTTCTCCTCTTAGGTTAGATATGTTTCTTTTCACTAGACATTTGCCACTGACATGTTCTTCATCTCCCTGGTTCTCCTTGAAAACTTTTATTTCATTTACTACATATATATACCTTGTGATTATACCCACCAATGTGATTATACCAAGTAGGTTTTTGTGTGTATTTTAATATTTCCATAGTTAATTTTTTTGCATGCATATAGTGCCACACACACAAACATGTGTAGGACCTTTGTCATAATTTTTTCACAAAAAAATGGGATTGTGTTATACAATCTTTCCTGAATGTGCTTTTCTTTCTTATTGATAACTGGGAATATCTCAAACTGGTATAATTCTAAACAATTCTTTTCAAAACTGCACATCTGATGGCTTCTACATATGTGTTTTAGTTATTTTCTTACTGATAGATTTACCTTGTTTCCATTTTTCCATCATTAGAATGCAATATTAGAATAAATACAATATGGTACAGCAATGAGATACAAAGCATTCTCATGTATATTTTCTTCTGTGAGAGGCTGCACATAAAGCATGATTGCTGGGTCAAAGGATATGTGTAATCATACTTGCAATAGGAGGCAGCCAGATTGCTTTCCAAAAAGATTGTAACACTGCGCTTCCAGTGGCATTAGGAAAGAACACCCTGTTGCCCAGATTTCCAAAAGTGATAAATATTTGAGCCCTTTTTGACATTATTGATGCAAGTCTGATGAATTTAAAGTGATATCTTATTATTCTTTCAGATTGCATTTCTGTGACCACTAGTGGCTTTCAACAGCTTCATAGTGGTGTTTCTGTCTTTTGGGCTTGCACGTCTGTGAGTTATTACTTATATCCTGCTTTCCAAATTTTTGTCCTTTCTTAATCTTTTTTTATATAGGTCTAGCTGAATAGTCAATTTAGTTTCTCCATAGTCTTCGTTGACATAGCATCCCTGAATACTACTAGAATTCTCATTTTTAAAACATGAACAGAAGTCTCTGTACAAGTATCTCCTTTGAGAGGGTTAGTGCACCCTATTCATGTCAGATAAACTCCAGGCAGGAGGAATCAGGAGATTCACTTATATCTCTCTTCTGGGGCAAAACGAGGGAACAGACCACAAAATCCCAGCTCCTAAAACACCTAAATGAGTCAGGTCCTTTATGAAGAAAAACAAGCCTGTAGTTGTGGGATAAGGTCTCTAGCTGTGTTAAATGACACATCTGAAAATTCAAACTTGCTTGCAAATAACACATTCCCTAGACACAACAGGATTTCAGGATGACAGATGTGACTCCGGGCAGCCTTGAAGGAGGCTCTGAGAGGGTGGTGTGTGTAGCTTTCTCTTGTTGATTAGTCAGTGTCGCACTCACCATTCTAATCTAGTCCAGCCAGCTGCGTGCAGCAGATTATTACCTAGTCAATGTGGAACACAGCCAACCGCTGAGGAGGCATTGGTCATTACGCCTTCATGCTGAGCAGTCACTGAGACCAACCTTTTTCCCTGGAGTCCTTTGATAATTAAAATGATGTGAATAGCTTGATCTCCCTGGCAGTATAGCAAAAAAAAATTTTTGAAAATCAAGAGACTCAGCCTTGGTTTTATGACTAACATCACCTGATTTTCCAGGGAGGGGATGTAAGAGCACTCGTGCCCACCAGGAATTCTCTGCTCCCAGCTGCCACCCAAAATTATCCATCTGTGCATGTATCCTTATCCAGCATTAGCTGAGCGCACAGGCTGCTTAAACTGGTTTTAACCTGTTTGCTCCAAAGTAATAATAATAAAAAAGATGTGTTTGTGCTTCCTTTTTCAAAGCAGTAATCTCTTTGCTACCAAAATAATTATACAACCACAGCCGTTACAGTGGAAAAGATGTCCCCTGCGTGGGGGTGACAAACATCCCCTATGTTTGACAGGTCCCCAAATCAAATCAAGAGAGCTTAAATGACTTGCCCAATGAGACAATGTCAGTGTCAATTCTCTCATATGTGACGTGTTACCACAACGTGCGTATGGAATGCTACGAGTGATTTTCAGAGGAGCTGTGAGGCCTCTCAAACTGCATGAAAATTCTGTATCCTATTTTTTGCAAGGCAGAGTTCATGATTTTCATTAGATTCCTAAAAGACAATAACTATTACTATGTTACAAAAAAATAAAAATCTTCCTTCCAGTTGTCAGGAGGGGAGGCTCAAATGAATCAAGGACAGGTAAGAAACCTCAAAATATACAACAGGGTTCAGGCACCAGTGCATAGAACTGTTGGTGGAGGGCAAAGGAGATTACAAATCTCTTCCAACTCCTGGCTGTGTCCTCCGTGTGCTCTTTCCTCTGAGGAGGCGAATGGCTCATGTGGAACCCTGCATGTCCTCTGTTTTGGCCCTCCCTTTATTCTCTGAGCCGTCTGGTGAGACCAAGACGGTGGAAGTCTGAAGGGCTGGCCTTGGCAGGTGCCTCTCACAGGCTCCCTGAGGTTCTCAATGATCACTGTCCTTGGTGAGGAAGAGCACAGGGCCAACTAGACTAATTGGGACTGAGGAAAGAGGAAAGAGCTGGTTGGACATTTGTCTAGACCTTCCTTGACCCAAAAGAGTCACAGGAGCTAATGCTTCCATGCTATTCAGTCCAATTCATAGCAAGAGGCCAGACCTGAGGTAGGAGCCTAAAAAGTAGTAAGACATGCACATCTACCTTGAAGGGCCCCTCTCTACACCCCTCAGATGTCCAGCTTAGGAATAAGGGGCTCTGAGGAGATAAAGAAACAGAGAGAGGCCATATTCAACATGACTGACACAGCTTACTGTCAATCATCCAACACATCTCACCACATTGAGACATACAGCAGACATCATTAGTGGGCTGTGTTGGAGAAAAAACAATTCATTTTACTAGCAATGCCAACAAAACCATATTTGCAAAGTAAATCTGATGTACCTTGTCACTTTCATACACTTGTGATGTGTTTCCATGCACACATCTGCATGTGTATGTATAAAATACTTTCCTATGGTAAATAGAGATGATTTTAAACCATCACCCCTTTAAATGATGTACACCTCTGGTGGGTTTCAATAATTGAAATACTCAAGAAATAGATTTTTTATGGCCTCATCTTTCATTTAGATCTGACTCAATGTTCTAATGCTTAGCACTTCTAAGGACCTCATGCTATCTTCTTTCAGTAATCAGCAGGTTAGTATCTATTGCTGTCAAATCTGTGATTTGTGTTTTTCCTTTTCAAGGATACTGAGCATGTCCTTCCATCCTGTGCAGCAGTCTCGTGCATAGCACTACTTATTTCCAGCCAGCTTGAAATTTTAAGCTTTTTAAAGCTTTTTAAAGCTACTACCTCAGTGCCCTGTTCCTTGAAAGATTATTCATTTACTCTGAAAGTATTTATGAAGGTTCATTTTGTGGGAGTTTTGTTCTAAGAACTGGAGACAAAGAATACTAAAATCAAAGACTTTTATGGAGCTTGTATTTTGGAGTGAGTAGACAAACAAAAAAAAATTATGTGCAATGGTGCTGCAGTGAGAAAAAAAGTTGGAAAGAGGGTGGGGCAACTAGAAATGAGAGAGGGAGGTTGCGTGTGCCATTTACGATTAGGGAGACCTCACTGAAAATGAAGACTTTTGGGCAAAAATCCAAAGAAGGTAAGAGGCCACCATGTGGATGTGTGAGGGGAAAGTGTTCTACTGATGGGGTTGTACATGCAAGGGCCTTGAGGCAGGGGTGGTCTTGGAGACCAGTGCAGTTAAAAATCAGAGTGTCCAGGGCCTCCCCGGTGGCGCAGTGGTTGAGCGCTGGGTTGCGAAGCTGCCCACGGCCTCTGCGGCGCCGGTTCGATCCCCGGCTGCTTCCCGGCCACCGGCAGAGGATCCCACATGGCGCGCAGACCTCTCCTGCCGCCCGCTGCTCCCCTCAGCAGTGTACTTCGGTCCTTCTGCCTGCTCTGCTCCCCGCTCTGGCTCTGGTGAATTCTCTCACCCTCCCGCGCTTCTGACTGTACCCAGTGCATGTATAAACAAAACAAACAAACAAACAAAATAAATAAATAAATAAAACATGCCTCTATAAAAAAAAATAAATAAATAAAAAGATTAAAAAAAAAAAAAAAATCAGAGTGTCCAGAAGGTCAGAGAGGTGGCTAAGGACCACAGTCTGGCACCCAGAAGTAATATTGAAGTTTTGTTTAATTTTTTCCCCTGAGTTGCTAGATAATTCCTTCTCAACTGTGTGACCTCAGCAAGCATGGCTCTTCCTCAAACACGGTCTTCCTCACACTTACCTAAGTTAGATATCCTCCTTTGTGGGATTTTTGTTTGTTGTTTTTAGCACTGGGATTTTACTTAAGGTTACTAGGCAAAATGGTCGTTGATGCATTAGGTGGTTATGTATTGTCTAGGCTATAAGGAACACAAATGCCAGGATTCACTCTTTCCTTCTACCAAGTGTTCCCAGCACCTGTTAAAGAAAAATTATGTTCATGACGCTTGTTACAGACAGCAAGGCAGGCCATATTCAGGGGGACTACTGCAATTGGGTTTTGAGGCGGGGAGCAATGGAGCTTATCTTCCAAGACACTTTTAGGGGGGCGGGGGCGGGAGGGGAGGGATTGGGGTCAGAATGGGGGGGCTGCAATTGTATGGGGAATATAAAAATAAAATTTATTATTTAAAAAAAAATAAAACAATTTTCAGTTATCAAAAAAAAAAAAAAGAACAAATGGAAATTTACAGCAAAGGAATAGGGCTGGATTAATGGGTAGAAAAATAGTAAGAAGACATATTGGGGCTGGGGGGATTCTTGCTGATGTCTGGCCAGGGTGACAAGATCGCAGGGTAAGAGGAGTGGGGTGAGGAGAAATCTGATTAGATACAGAGGGTGAGGGATTTTCCTATAAATCTACCTAGCCAGATTCTTATGCACTAAGGGCAAAGTCCAGGGTCAAGGTCTTCAAGGCTTGGTGGAGCCTGATGAGAATTGGGCCCAAAGCCTGGCCGAATAAGCAGTCTCAGAATTCCTTGGTGGAAGGATGGGTAAAGCATGAACAAAGGTGCCTACTTGAATTTACCCCTAATATGAACATACAATGAGGTAAAGGGCCTTGAAGAAAATATAGCTTTCCACAATATATATATAATTCTCTCAGTGAAAAGAAAAAGCATAGCTATGAAATTAGAAATCAATGTTTTGTCACAAGATAATATTATTTATACACTGTTCTAAACCAGATGTTTTGTTTTCTTAAAACCAAAAGCAAAAGTGTCAAGTATCTACTAGAAGGCTGAAATTTTATCAGTTGTTTCATTAATCACTTAAAAATTCTAGTGAGCTTAGATTCCAGTTTTTTTCCCCAATAAGCAAGAACGTAATGTCTCTTCCTATTTAAAATCATGGCTACAAATTTTAAAATCATTTCACGGTGTGTGGACAGCAAAGTTATGCTGCAGATATATTACTATAAGGACACAGGGTGTCTTAAATTAATTCTCAAAACAAAGCACGTACGATCATACCTACATATGTTCTGTCTTGTTTTGTTTCTGGTTCCTATTCCAGGCCTTGCAAGCTGTAGTTCCCAGAGCCCAGATCTCACAAAACTGCAGGGCTTCTAAGTCTTCTGGCTACAGGCCTCAATGGAAAGTGGGTTGATCTACTTTGCATTCAAGCAGATAACACACCAGCAATCGTTTGTCAATTGAAATGTGATTCCCCCACAGATGCTCATCGTCTTCCAAAATTAAAAATGACTTATTGACCTTTTAGCCACCTCAGCTATGCATCGTTCTCCAACATCTCAACTATTCTAACTCTTATGGTCTTATATCTGCATTTTTCTTTTTCTTTGGTTGTGGTTTTGTACTTTTTCTTCTGGTAAGTGCTGTATCTTTGGTTTAAAGATTCCTTGAGTTCTTTTACTTTTTGAGAGGAGCAAAATTAATATCATCCATTGTGTTAAAAAATATAGTTTATTTCATAATTGTACAGGATAATTTTCATGTAAAATTTAAAAACAAAATAATACCAAGCACTGTTAATTGAAGTATACATATGAAGCAAAAGTACAAAAAGTACAAAAGTACCTACATGATAATGATCCACTGACTCCAGGATAGCAGAAATTTCCTGGAAAAGAAGGAAAGAGTAAGATGAGCAGGTGATTGTGATTTAGCTTTAAAATTTATAAAATTGGGGCCTCCCTGGTGGCTCGAGAGGTTAAGATGCAACCTATGAAGCTGTCCACCACCACTGCAGCACGAGTTCAATCCCCCAGGTGGCCAGGGAGCAACCCACATGGTGCAGCAACCTCTCCTGACTTGCTCGCTGCTCCTCTCAGCAGTGTATTTCAGTCAATCTGCCTGTTCTGTTCCCTGATCTGTCTGTGGTGAATCCTCTCACCCCCTCCCCCCCGCAACACACACACCTCTGGCCTGTACCCCAGTTCTTGAATGCATAAAAAAAATCTTCAAATAAATAAAATTTATAAAATGAAAACTTTTGCAATTTCAAATTGTAAAACGCAAACAAAAGATGAGATTTATAAGATTGAAAGCAAATATAGTTAGTGGCTCCCTCCCAGAACCCAATCTGAAAATGTTCCAGAAAAAAAGTGAAATCGATGGACCTAACAATTAACTTAAAGACTGTCAGAACCTGCTGGGTACATCTGAACAGGTTTGGTGTGTGTGGGAAGAACAGGCCAGACTGGAGGAGGACCAGGAAGCATAGGCAATGGAGAGGAAGAGAAAAGTCTTTACCTGTGCTCCATTCAGTCCAATTCCCACCTGGAGAAAACCTGAATTAGAGCCCAGAGCTGGAGCCAAGGATGGGTGACTTCCAAGTGAAGCCAGAGTCCATGGGGTGTAGAATTGCAACAGATCCTGGTGTCCACCTAAGGGAGATGACAACTCTGATAGTATGAGCTTACAGAGAAATGTAACCAATGTCCAAAATTTAGCCGAAGAACCAATACAGGTTTAGCACCATTAATTAATCTAAAACAAATCAATGAAATTTTCTTCAGGAGGAGATTGGTAATTCGAAGCAGCCACAAAGGTTATCATGAAGAGGTAATTGCAAGTTATCACTTCAATAAGAAACTCAGTAGATGGATTGAATATCAGAATGGATATAGCCAAAGAATGAACAAGCAAACTGGAGAAAAGTGTAATATCAGAAAATATCAAGTATGTGTAAAAGAGGCAAAGTATAGGGCCTCCCCGGTGGCGCAGCGGTTGAGCGCTGGATTGCGAAGCTGCACGCAGCCTCTGCAGCTGCAGCCTCTGCAGCGCCGGTTCGATCCCTGGCTGCTCCCCGGCCACCGGAGGAGGGTCCCACATGGTGCACAGACCTCTCCTGCCGCCCTCTACTCCCCTCAGCAGTGTACTTCGTCAGTCTGCCTGCTCTGCTCTCTCCTCTGGCTCTGGTGAATTCTCTCACCCTCCTGTGCTTCTGACTGTACCCAGTGCTTGTATAAATAAATAAATAAATCTTAAAAAAAAAAAAAAAAGAGGCAACGTATAAAAAGAATGTTAAGAAACAGGAAGGATAGAAGACAATGGAGGGGTAAAATATTTGAAGAGATAATGATTGAGGATTTCCTATAAAGAAAGAAGATCACAGTTTGAAAGGTTTTATTTAGGATGTGTCAACAGAATAGTGGAGAAACCTCCACACATTGTGAAACTAATAGTAAGATTAAAGCCATCAAAATCAATGAGAAGATTCCTAACACAAAGAAACAAAAAACTCAAATTGAGGTTAGAATTTTCAGCAATGATATGAGCTGAGACCAGGGTAATATTTTCAATATGTTGAAGGAAAAAAATAAATTTGAACTTGGAACATTTTCATCCAGTTCATTTTTTGCTTATGTGGAAATAAAGATACAGCATACAATAGCCTTAGGAGGATTAACACAAAGACTCTTTGAAATCATGTTTGGAGGAAGTGTTCCAGCAAAAGGGAACCTGCCCAGAAGACTCAGAGGTCTAGACAGGTAGTAAAGGTAAGTAAACAAAGACTATCTGTGGTTTTCTCAACGAACTTTGACACAGAGGAAGAACAACATAGAATAAATTGGATGAGAATTGAAAATAACTAGAATGATGGGAATCAGAAATGTGGGGTCTGTATATTCTCCCTCTGTATTTCCTGTGTAGTGCTACATGCATGGTTATTAAACTTGAATGGATTGGATTGACTTGACAGTGATGCTTCAGTTCAGTGAGTGGGTGGAAAAGAAGGGAAAAACAAGAAGCCTAGTGGTTGTCATTTTGTCTTAAAATATATAACATTTGGTAATTTACAAATTTTACTTATAGAAAATACCTTATTTTAACAACATCATGTCAGGGGCAACTGTCTTATCTGCTCCTTGACTTTCTCCCTTGCCTAATTTCTGAGCCTGGAAAAATTTGGAAGCAACTTCTTAGCATTTATTCTAAAGCCATTAAAATAAACTAAAAACCTTTTATTTTAGATTAATTTCCCAGTTAAGTAGGGTCATCCTTAGAACACTGTGTGCTGTCATGACACCTGTTAAACAGCTTCAGTGAGGTTTCAAGTAAAGGACACCTCCCCCATCATCCCAGGAAAAAGGTTTAAGAAATAGAGTCATCATACTATGGCTTAATCCTCTAATTCTAATTTTTACAAGATAGGGATGCCATTGGCTATTTTTCTTCAAGGCAGAAAATAACAATTTTGAGCTATGTGTTTTTATACTGAGCTTTCTGAAGTTAAAATGTAGTTTTTAATTCCCTAACACTGAACTAGAATATTCACATTGCCTAAACCAGATTTCATTTGTTATACTTCCAAAATAATTTGAGCTTCAATCCTCAACTTTTAGTCTATTAACTTCCATTTTCAGATGCATTTTATGACTTAGGAAGTAATCCATACTCAGCACAGAGCCGCTGGAAAATCCAAGGGTAGAAACAAAAGTCAATGCTGACCATTCATCCGTTTTGTTTATCCCCTTCAATATTTTTCTCATTAATTCTGTCATACAACACAATATTAAGTAGTACACTGAATATGAATTAAGAGTCAGATTCTCTTTATCTAGTTTCCACCATAATACCTAGTTGGAGGATGCCCTCACTTCTCTAAGCCTTGGAGAGCTCATCTGTCAGAGGGTAAAGATTGGAATGCTCCCTGTTTCATCAGGTTGCTGTGTGGATGCTGTGAGCAAAGGCAGTGAAGCATTTAAGTCCACTGGTGCTTAGAAAGTCTTCAATACAGTTTTATTATCATTATTATAATTATTATTTAAACAGAGACTAGATGAAACTATGAATCCTTGAGGATTATGCCTAGCAGTTCACATTTTTCCTGAATCTGAAATAGTAGCCATCAGCAGTTTGTATTCACAGAGGCTGTTGACATTAAAAGTTTTATTTGTGTTCAGTGTAATGAATTTTGACAATTTCGTGTATCTAGGTAACAGATGCAGAACATTTCATCCCCCAGAGAAAATTCTCTCCTCTTCTTTCCAGTTAATTCCCTACACTGCACTGCTTGCCTTCCTTCAACTGTCAGTCATTGTGTGTATTCTATTACATAGATTGGTTTTCCTGTATTTGAATTTCATGTGCATGATTCATTCAGTATGTATTTTTTTTTTTGAGTCTGGATTCTTTTGCATTAGCACAATGCCTTTGAGATTCATCGTCGTCGTTATTATACATATCATTCATAATGCCTGCCATTATTCACAATTTTAGGGATCAGACAGAAGAAAGGCAACAGGGCAGACACCACAAATTTGAAAGATCTGGGTTGAAATTCTGACCCTTTTTAGTTGTTTGCACAAATGAATAACTTCAGTACCGTTTGTTTGGACAAATCTTTCTAAACCTCAAGTGCGTCAATTTAAAATGACTAAAAATGTTCATCTTGTAAATTTGTCATCAAAACTGAGATAAAATAAGTGAGAACATGATGCTAGACACATAATAATTGTTCAAAAAAATTATTCCACCTGCATGTGTGGACCAGTCACAGGTAATGACAAATCACACCTCCTAAATGATCAACCACACAGGAAATAAAAAGAAGCTGTTCTGTTCATCAAACACATCTGATAGCTCTAATTTTCTCCCCAGAATAGGATTTCAAGGTTTTAGAGGAATTGTATATAGGAATATGTGATCTCAGATTGAAAATGAATGAATAAGCAATTGCACATAAAAAACCAGCAGTGACTGGGGACTGAGAACAGTTTTGTAATCTTATCTGTGTGCTTCAGAGTGTGGGTCCAACCTTTTCCATATGTCTTTCCTCAGGGTGGATGGAATTAATTCTAGAGATTTAAAGATAGACATTCCTGTTATGTTAAAATGCCATGTGCTCTTCAGCAAGATACTATGATTCAAGCAGTGTTCTTTTTTAAGAGAACAAAGCAGAATGAGGCTACCTGGTGGCATTAAAATGAAATGATAGGCAAAAAAAAAAAAAAAAAAAAATCCCATAAGACATCACTTTTCTGGCTAGTTTTCAATCATCTCAGAGAAATTCTTCCTGTACACATCAATTATTCCAAGATGTGGGAAAATAAATAATAGAAACAATCATTTCCAATTACCCGTGTCATTCTTTAAAACTGGGGGGCCGTGGACCATTGTAAAGAGCAAATTTGGGAATGAAGGCAGTCTTTGAATGCACTGAACACCTTGATTAATACTGACACCTATTTATGCTGTGTTGGTATGACGTTACAGTAGAAATTGCCTTTTAGCTGAGACAAAACCTGGAATAAGCAGCTTTCAGGGAAAGAAAATACTGGAACAATTGTTTTTCTTCTTGTGGTGAATGTGACAGGAATAAAAACATAATATAAGTCAACCTCTTCCCTAATACTTGCAAAAAGGGTTTGACCTTATAGATATCTAATTTCAAATACATTTATGAACCATAATGAGCCTGTTAGGAAGCTGTAGCATAAAGATATGAAAGTAATTTCTCTCATATAAGACCGACAAAGTAAGAAAAATAAATGTCATTGACTACAAGAATACACATTTATAATATTTTAGATTTTACATATATGTTTATTCATTTATCTATAAATATCCTAGAAAATATGTAGTGTATTTTAATCATTACTGTATACATAAAGAAATAAGAGTTTTGGGGAGTATTACTAAAGAGATGATGTTTTCTCTCAGATGTTATGACTGCCTCAATTTTTAAGGAAAATATTAAGCATTAAGATAATAAACAAATTCAGCCCCTATGAAAATCAGTATGAAGGTTTCTAGAAATATTAAAGATAGCTCTTCATATGATCCAGCAACTCCACTCCTCAATATCTATTGGAAAAATATAAAAATACTAATTCAAAGGGAGACACGCACATCTATATTCATTGAGGTACTATTTACATAGCCAAGTTATAGAAACAACTTAAGTGTTCAATATAGGTAGAGTGAATTTAAAAAATGTGGTATACAGACACAATGGAATACTACACAGCTAATATTTCATTCCAAGATGAAAATCTTGCCATCTGTGACACCATAAAGATAGAAAAGTCATAGATAACTGGGGTTTTTTTAAATCCAAAACTTGGGTGTGCCATTTGGTAGGTTGTCTGAAACATAGTGTGGCTGTGGAGTTAATATTTCAATTTAAGACTTGCCAGAAAATCAGAAATGAATTTTCTCAAAAAGCAAGTCTCCTTTCTTTTCTGCATGGTGCATGCACATACCATGTCATCCCTTAAGCATGTTGCTGTGTCCTAACAAAAGAAAGATTATTCTTTTTTCCATTTTCACACTACCCCTGTATATAAGAAGGATCCAGATATTTTATGCACAGCAGTGTTTTCATACCTAGAGTTTACGATTACTGAAGTTGTTACTTTAAAAAATGTCAGCTTATTTGTATTTCATCAGATAGATTTTCTTCTGGGAAATAACTTGCTTGTATTATCTGTATGGACGGTTCAATTTGATCTTCTTGCAGGGGAACATAAAAGTTATTTAAGCAAAAATATGCATATGTAGTATTAAGATTGCAACATATGAATAAAGAACTTATTTTACCCTAAGTCTCAAAAATTTTCTTGTTGCTGAAGAATGAGCTTGAAGCCATGTAAGATCTACATGATTAGTTTGAAAATGTCTTCTTGGTTCCTGTTAGTGTTAGGGGGAAAAGGATGTCCTAAAGCTAATTCCATACAGGCTTTGTGGACTCCACCCCCACCCCAGGCCAAAGCCAAAGACACTGGGAACTCCAAATCTCATCCCCACCAAAGGGAAGGTGGCTGGGACCTGAGGGTGGGGTTAAGCAGCCAGGTTGGTATAAAGCCAGACATGTGGGCTTTGGAGGGGTTCCCCCATTTTGGCTCTCCGCCAGCTCACAGCCATCCGGCCAGCTCTAAGAGTGCCTTTGGGTTTCTAGGTTGGCGGATCGGGTAGGACGCATTAAAGACTTTATTTCCCTATTTTCTCCCTGAGTTGTACATTTTCCTTATTTCCTTTTCCCTTGTAAATAAACCTTTTATTAACCTTTTGTGTGTGCCTGTAGTGGAGTATTCATAAGTCCCTTTTAAGCTCGCGGGTGAGGATCCACAGCCAGGCAACCCGTTCAATATCGGGGCTGCCCTATAACAGCAGCTTAACAGGAACTTTGTCTCTTTGGTTCCTGTCACAAGTTTTCATCCACTTTTAATATTATGTTGAATTTCTATGCAATTTTCAACCCATTAAAGTATGAAGACAGCTTTGAAGAAATCAAAGTAATGCCAAACAATCTACTAGCAACCTGTATGAAATTCACAGATATGATGTTGCTTTTTCTTGTCTTCTTTCTTGTAATCGGCAAGTAACTAATTAGGACAAAGAGACACACATTGTCCAGCTGTATGTGTAAGACTGATCTGTTTCATGGAAATGATAGGCCAGTCCTGACAAATGGGCTCAAAGCTTTCTGTTAAAGGGAGTCTTTCTAGTCTGATGTTTTAGGGTTGCTTCACCATGGGTGACTTTTGACCCCAAATGACTCTACTAGCTTTCATTTCTACAACACTAGATTGTATAGGGGGTAAAACATTACTTTGCTGCAGTTTGATTCTCTAAAGTTAATATTTAAAAGGCAGACTATGTCAGGGTAAAGGCTTTGGATTGAGACAGACATCACCAACCTGTTACTGAGTCTGATGAAATGAATGAGAAAATGAATAAGCCATGAGAGCTGCTGTACAACATTGTACCTATGGTCAGCAGTATTATACTGTATACTTGAAAATTTGTAAGGATAGATCTCATGTTAAATGTTCTGCAATAGGAAGGAGGGAGGGAAATAAGGAAAGTAGAGAGGGTGGGGTCTGAGTCTCAGCTCTGTCACAGCTCGAGGCTCTTGGGTTAATGTTTATCTCTTAAAGCTTCCGTATACATTAACATGTTGGAAGATTAAATGAGGTAAAAGTGTGTAAGTCAGTAAGTCATTAAGGGATATATAAGTGTTGCATAATTATCTTGCTCTGAGATGATGCTCCTATTACCCACAGGCTTCAAAAATGCTGTAAGAAAAATCACTCCATGGTAATGTCAGTCAAGCTACAAACATTTCTTCTCTGGCTGTTGTTTTTTCCCTTTATACCTGTGGCAACTGTTCTCAGCTAAAGGAGATAGGGCACAGAGACTGTTACAAAAGCCCCTGACATCAGCAGTAGGAAAGCTTTCTCCTCTCCCACCCCCAGAACAAGGGATCAGTTTTACTAAAGTTGGAATTGCACCTTCGCTACAAATCAGTTTCCACAAAGAAAGATGATATGTTGTTCACCACATGCCACATTCTTTTCACTTGAAACTGGTACTGACAGCATTTGCATATAGTATAACAAACAGCTCTATTATTTACCTTGAAAAGAGATTTGATTTGCTCTAGAGAGATTGTTATTTTCTGAATCTCTGATTCCATCAGGTAAGGAAAGTCTGGAAGTTCTATGGGCACTTGCTTTCCCCCATGTGCCTGCTGTTCTCCATTTTGTGGCTTCAGATCCTCCCGGCCACTGTCAAAATTGAACATCTGAAATGTAAGCCACGGAACTGTCTTACCCTATTTTAGATTCATAGCCTGTTGCACTGCAGCAAGCAACAGCTCATGTTTGGGAAAGGAAATGAACAAACACAAATATTCTGACTTCCTTCTGAGTTTAAGAGCTGGAACAACAGTTGGCCAGTTCAGCCAATTCAACCTCAGTCCCCAGGGTTATAAGGGATTCTCCTCTATCACTTATCCCACAGTAGATACACTAGCAAACAGATCATTTTTTATATTTTTATTTACATATTTTTTACATCATTGTTCATTGTTTCCCTCTCCCCCAAGGCGAAGTCCCCATAGAATTTCCTTCACCAATGCACCCGTGCACCATCACCTCAGTCCCCTGTGCTCCTCCCTCCCTCCCTCTGATCCCTCTCCCTCCTCCTGCCCTGCAGGATGGCTCTGGCTTATAATTGTTTGGTTTTGAGCAAACAGATTTTTTAAAGCTCTTGCAAAGTATAAGAAATAAGAGCTTAGTAATCCATTTCCCAAAGAGTGAGTATTCCTTCCACAAAATCAAAGCATTTCTAGGAGCAGAAAAAAAAAAAACTATTGCATGCTCACGATTTGCTTGTCAGTGTCAAATGGCATCAGCCGGTTCCTCCCATTATTTGAATATATGCCTGGTATGTGAGGAAAGGAAATGCAACATCAGTGGAAGTGGATATTCTAGGAGTTGAGGTAGAATAGAGACGGGGTAGGGATGGCAGACACAAAGGTGAGCAGGACTAAGCAGCTGTTTTGACTATGTAAAGCTGAGGAGGGTGTAAGCTCTTTTGGTGGTTTGCTTCATAATTGTGCCTTAAGTTTTATTTTTTGAAAAGTCAGTTTCAGCTTGTGTAAAAACATGTGAGAATATTCTTTACTTTCAACAAAATATGTACTGTATCCAATTTTGCTGGAAATACTTGAAGCTCTCAGTCTCTCTCTCTCTCTCTCTCTTTTTTTTTTTTTTAATAGAGGCATGTTTTTATTTATTTATTTGTTTGTTTGTTTATACAAGCACTGGGTACAGTCAGAAGCGCGGGAGGTGAGAGAATTCACCAGAGCCAGAGCGGGGAGCAGAGCAGGCAGAAGGACCGAAGTACACTGCTGAGGGGAGCAGCGGGCGGCAGGAGAGGTCTGCGCGCCATGTGGGACCCTCCTCCGGTGGCCGGGGAGCAGCCAGGGATCGAACCGGCGCCGCAGAGGCCGCGGGCAGCTTCGCAACCCAGCGCTCAACCGCTGCGCCACCGGGGAGGCCCAGCTCTCAGTCTCTCTTGCATTTTCTCACTTTTGATAAAGAATAGACATAATAACTATTTCATTTCCTCTTATTTTTGCTATAAGAAACACAATAGCCATGCATGATGATGAGTGATACTAATGATATTAGTGTCATTAAAAATAGGCCCAAATGGAGAGGTTCCTACCAGGGTCCTCCCCCAATATATGAATGCAGTTTCGCCCTCTCCCTTATACCATCTTCAAACCAGAAAGAGAGATGTCAGCAGACTCTGCATTTGCCTGCTGAGACCTCTTGTTGAGACCAAGACCTCTTGGTCTTAGACTCCTCAGTCTCTAGAATTGTGAAAATATGTGTTTCCTATTTAAGTTGCTCAATCTACAGACTTTTATTACAGCAGCAGAGCTAAAACTCTGAAAATTATGGGACTAGATACTTTCTCATATTCCTTCAGCATGTAAAACATCTGCAAACATAACTGCAGTGTGCAGGTAACCAGAGTACATGTTCATAGTAAATTCAGGGTGGAGCACCTGCAAAACAACCTCTCTAGAGAAGTGAAGATTTTATGAGATGCCAGGTCTCTGAAGAAAAGCTAGAAAGCACATGGGCTAGAGGAGATGAACCCAATCATGAGGAGCAAGGGGTGAACTGAGGGCCTGATGCTAATGAAAAAGCTGCCATGTTGACTTAGTTGTCCTGAGAAGCTCAGGAATTTTCCAGGTCAGATAACTACACATGCAGGATTTTGAGTGAATGAAAAGCAAATCAGCTCAGAGGCTGTAGGGTAAATGCAGATGATCAGGCTTTTACTCCATTGGCTTCTGTGGCTATCACCAGCGGCCTTGATCTTGTTAATGCAGAAGGCATGTGGGTGTGGGCACACGTGCCTGACTATGGACACCTGAGCGTGGGTGTGTGCGCATGTGCACGTGTGCACACCTGAGCCTAGAGGTCAGGGCTCTAAGGGCAGCATTATTCAGAGACAGCTAAGGCAGAATGGCTGCAAGGACAAGTGATAGCTAGGACAGGAAGAGAACAAGAGAATACCAGAGGAAAGAGCGTATAGAGATTCATAGGGGGCTCAAGTTGCTGTCTCCCTGCTGGCTTGTTTCCCCTGCTTACCAGTAAAACCTGTGAGAATGATGCCAAGGGCTCCAAAATTCTCTTTCAAATCACTAGACCCAATAATGAACCTACTCAGCCTGGGATGGTGGTCTATGAAAACCCTGATGGCACTAGACTGAGGTCACAGACCCACATCCAAAGGTGACAAGAAGGGAACTGACTTAGGATTGTGTGAAAAGTAACACTTTTGTCAATTTCTTCATAAAAACACCATCAATAAACCTTAAAAGGGTTCAACAGTTATTCCATCTTATATCTTTCTTAGCAAATAATCCTGGTGAGTTCCTAATTATTAGTTGCTTTGAAACAAAACTTTCAGGTGCGATAACTGAAGTCACAACTGGATTAGCTCATCTCAAGATTGCTGTTTGGATCCTCCCCGTCCCCTTGAGTGTGTGATGGTTAATGTGCTTCTAAAATATATCACCCAAATTCCACATTCTCTGCAGGGTGTGATTACATGAATAATCTTGTCAGAACCAAGTAGATGTTCCCTACACCACCCTGCTTGTCCACCCCCTCTCTCTCCATGGCAGTCAGCACGCCTCCCTCTCTGGAGTTTCTCCCAAAGTTTTGCATCAACTACCCAACATGGATCTGGAAATGAGTTAGTGAAGGAGTATGTTTAAAAGACAGTGGGAAGGATCTAATTAAGAAGGAGCAATTGCATATACAAAAGAGAGAGGGTATAATCTTTATTGTATGGTTTTTGAGATGTGGGAGAGCCCTCTAGTAGGAAGAAGACTCACAAAAGGGAATTATCAGCCCCACCTTTCTGTCTTTACCCCTGTCCCCACTTTGCCTCCCCTACTTCTTTCCCCATCTTCTTCCCATTATTCTTTCAAGGTCCAAACATCTAGAAGGTTTGGACCTAAGTTGGTTTGACGGCAGGAAAGGACAGTGCAGGTTTTTTATGATCCGAGCAGATGGGGTAAGGAGTCCTGGAGCCCTCAGTGGCTTTTCAGGATTTTATTGGGATTTACCAGATACACAGAAGGCAGGGGTGCTGGGGGGGCCGGGAGGCTGGCAGGCCTCCCAGCCCCCAGCAAGTCTGGGCTCTCCAGAGTTCTCTGGTAGTCTCTCTGCTTCTCTGCTCTCCTTCTACTGCTTGCTCTGTTCTCTGCTCTTGTGGTTCTGCTGGCGTCCCCATGACACTGCCCTTATAAGCTCAGTCTCTCAGCCCAGGTGTACCCACTTACGCATGCCCACACCACACTCCAGGTGCCCGCCATCAGGCAAGCATTCAGGACCGCGGGGCTCCATCATCCATCCTAATGGTGGGAGGGCAGAAAAGCCTGATACTTTTTATTTACCCTACAGTTGGCCATAACCTACCCTATGTTTTTGGTTTTCAGCAATTTTAAGAGCATTCTTCGCCTGTTTTGGAATGATCCTAGACTAGGTTGGAGTCATTAGTAAAATGTTGCTACTGTAATCAAATAATTGGGAATATAAAATTCTCCCTGACTTATCTGGCATAGATTCTACTAAGGATTTACAACATCCAGGCTTTAAAACAAAATACCCGGCAAGGTCAAACCATAACCACAGAGGCAACCTTTTCATTCCTCCACTTCCCAATCCTATCCAACACCAGGTATCAAAAATTGGTGATTTCTGGGTGGATATGACAGAATTGGTCTTTCATAATTATCTCAAAAGGCTGTTTCCATAGTCATTCATCCTGGGGTGACAGTGAAGAGCAAGGCCAAGTCTCAGAGTGTGAAATGATCAGACACATTCATCACTCAAGCCCCTGCTGCCTGTCTTGGTATGGGAGCCTCATGCTCTGAAATACGAGTCTTTGGTCCACACAGGTCACTGCATAAATCCTCTGACTTAAGTTTGTCAATTAGAGAGCCATTATGCATTCATTTTGCAGGAGACCTCTGTGTTTTTGTTTGTGTGACAGTGATGCCCAAGCTGCAGGTGCCCAGACTGCAGGTGCATTTGCCAAGGGGTGTCCTGAGCTCACCATGGCTCCCTCTCCTGCACTGCTAATCTAGCCCCCCAGCTAAGAACAAATATCTCCTGCCTTAGAGGATGGTATCTTTTTGTAAAACAATCTGTTCTCATTTGCATCCTTTTTATTTTTTCTTCTTTTGCGTAAGCCAATTTTCAATTAAAACTCCACCAATCCATACTGAATACAAATAAATGTAGGGAAGTGCAAGGAACATAAAGTTATATTTATGAGATTAATAACTCCTCAGGAACAGAGACCATGTGTCATCATCCTTGTATTCTGACCTCCTAGCATAGTGCCTGGCACATAGCAGGGCCTTTGTGAACGTGACTTGAACTTAACAAAAGTGATTTTTTTCTCTGCTGCCATATTTAGATTCTTATTATCAAATAAAAGGATATCTCCTTTTAGACAAATGTGAAAATTAATCGCAAATCAAGAGAGAAGATAGCAGTGTCACAACACAGAGACACGCAAGGTGTTATCAAGGATAACAATAGGCAATAACAGATTTCTGTGATTTATTTAAAGGAATTTCATGGAGGAGTAGTAATTAAGGTGGTCTACAAGTAATGGTTGTGTGTGGTGGAAGATGGAAGTTATGGGGCCTCCCTGATGGCCTAGGGGTTAAATCTCAGCACTATTACAGCTAAGGCCTGAGTTTGATCCCAGGTAAGGGGATCTTATACATATATATATATATATATATATATATATGATATATAAAGATTTATAAATAAATCTTTTTTAAAAATATGGCATTAAATTGAACAAAGGAAATTCATAATGGAGGACACAATATAAAAGAAGTTGCTCTGCAAAGAAAGTTTGTTCAATAAATGGTGCTGGGAAAACTGGGTCGCTACATGCAAAAGAATGAAGCTTGACCACTACCTCACACCATACACAAAAATCAACTCAAAATGGATTAAATAACTAGACATAAGACCTGAAACCATAAAATACATAGAAGGAAATATAGGCGAAACACTACGTGATATTCACATCAAAGACATCTTTACAGACACATCACCCAAAGCAGTGATAGTGAAGGCAAAGATAAACAGCTGGGACTACATCAAATGAAAGAGCTTCTGCACAGCAAAAGAGACAATAACAAAAACAAAGAGAAACCCCACCTACTGGGAGAACATTTTTGCACACAACACTAATGATAAAGGACTGATCACAAAAATCTGCAAAGAGCTGATAGACTCAACAACAACAAAGAAAATAATCCAGTCAAAAAATGGGCAGAAGAGCTAAAAAGAAACTTCTCTGAAGAGGAAATGCAAATGGCCAACAGGCATATGAAAAAATGTTCAACATCACTTGTAATCAGGGAAATGCAAATCAAAACTACCATGAGATACCATCTTACACCAGTGAGAATGGCACATATTTAAAAAACTAGCAACAACAAATGTTGGCGAGGGTGTGGAGAAAAAGGAACTCTCCTGTACTGCTGGTGGGAGTGCAAACTGGTCCAACCACTATGGAGAGCTGTGTGGAGATTTCTGGACCTACTAAACATAGAGCTTCCATATGATCCAGCAATTCCACTCCTAGGTATTTACCCAAAGGACACAGAAACATCAATTCCAAAGAACACCTGCATCCCTATGTTTATAGCAGCACTGTTTACAATAGCTAAGCTTTGGAAACAGCCCAAATGCCCAAAAATAGATGACTGGATCAAGAAGGTGTGGTCTATATACACCATGGAATATTACTCAGCATTCAAAAAAGATAAACATGCAATTTGCAGCAACATGGATGGCGCTGGAAGGGATCATGCTCAGCGAAATAAGCCAGAAAGAAAAAGAAAAATACCAGATGGTCTCACTCATAGCAGGAATCTAAAAAACTTAAATAAGGGACCAGGAAAATGAATAACTATAAGAAAGTGAAAATCAAAATCAACAAAAAACTATGAACCAGAGACACTTTTTTGGGGTGGGGGGTGGGAGGGGAGGGATTGGGGTCAAAATGGGGGGGGTTGCAATTGTATGGGGAATATAAAAATAAAATTTATTATTTTGAAAATAAATAAAATAGCTAAAAAAAAAATAAAATAAAAGAAGTTGCTCTGAGAGCTGCAGCTCACTATACAGAACTAAAATTACAGGACAGTTGCACATACACCTCCAGGGTTCAAATCCCTGTGCTGCCTCTTACTAATTGTGTACCTGTGATCTGTGCCCCAGTTTCATCAACAATGAAATGGTGATAATAGTGTCCTTTTCCATAAGACCACTGAGAGAATAAAATTTGTTCCTATATATGCCTGGCACATAGTAACTACTCCATAGATGTTATTTATTAGTATGAATTTGAATTTGAACAATGGATACATACTCATAAGTGCTTTCATTGATCCTCCAATGTAGGAGCATAATCTTGGAAAATTTTCTCAGTGAGCAAAAGGTTACGTGTCTACCATGTGTCCATCAGTTAACCTTACCGGGACTCAGCTTTTTCATCTATTAAACACCATGTTTGATGAGATTGTATTTAAGTCCTTTCTATTTCTAAAATTCTACGAGTATTAAAATGTTAGCTAAAACTAGGAGAACCAAGAGAGAACTAAGATGGAAAGAAGAGAATGCCAAGTCGTGAGATATCTAAGGATGAAGTGAAGAGTTGCTATTGTGGCAAACTGAGAATTTTTGCAGCGTTCTGAATGGAGGACAACCTATGATTAGGTTTCTAGTTTGAGAAAAGGATTTAAAAAACACAAAACGGTTCATTAATGATACTTAGCTCATCTTACTGTAGCAAACAACTCTGGTGTAAATGATTTAACCCAGGAATGAGATAGTTTAAAGGGTTTAGTGTCAATAAATCACTGTGAACTAGGTTATGTAAAATACCCTATTGTTATGGTTTCACTAACAATGAAGATATCCTGATGATGTGAATCCTGGCCTTGAAGACAGGCACTGACTTCTCTGTAGCCATGAAAAGCCCTCCATGGCATTACCTTCCAATAATGTTTCAACTACATTCAAAATCTGTTGTTTAGTGTAACCACCTTTATCCTAGTAAGATCTCCTGGGTAATTTGCTGTAGCTTCTACATCAGTACTTACTCTTTTTCCTGTGGAGATTACTTCTTTTTTTTTTTAAGATTTATTTATTTATGCATACACAAATTGGGGTATAAATCAGAGGTGCGACAGGGTGAGAGGATTCATCAGAGAAAGTGGGGAACAGAACAGGGAGACTGACTGAAATACACTGCTAGGGGAGCTGCGGGCGTCAGGAGAGGTCTGCTGTGCCATGTGGCTTGCTCCCTGGCCAGGGATCTAACTCATGCTGCAGGCTGCAGTGGCTGGCAATTGCTTGCTAGCACTGTCTTTAACCCCCACAATACAAGGGAGGCCCTGACCTCTTTACTTAAACCTCATGAACCAACCATTGCTAGATTCAGACGTTTGTTCTGTGGCTGCCTTACCTCTCAGCCTTCATAGACTTGAAGAGTGTCAGGACCTTGCTCTGATTAGGCTTTGGCTGGTTAATCTATCCAGACTACCAAAACTTTCTTCTTATCAGTCATAAGGCTATTTCTCTTTCTTATCATTTTTGTGTTCATTCGAGTAGCACTTTTAATTTCCTTCAAGAACTTTTCCTTTGCATTTATAACTTGACTGTTTGGCTCAAAAAGCCTAGCTTTAGGCCTACTTTGGTTTTTGACCTGCTTTGCACACTAAGTTTATTCGTTTCTAGCTTTTGACTTAAAACAAGAAACATGCAAAAAAAGAAAAAATATGTACATATCCTCCTTTCCCTTGAACACCTAGAGGTCATTACAGGATTATATCTTGGCCTAATTTCAATATTGTGTATCTCAGGAAACAGGAGGATAGGGAGAGGGGGTGACATGGAAGAACGGCCAGTCAATGATAAGTGAGAACACACACTTTTTTTTTGCAGTTTTTTATTTTTTACATCATTGTTCATTTTTAAACAATATTTGCTTCCCCCACCCCCTCAGGTGTAGTCCCCATAGAGTTTCCTTCCCCAGTGCACCCATGCACCATCACCTCAGTCCCCTGGGCTCCTCCCCCACTCTGATCCTTCTCTTGTCTGCTCCCCTGCAGGATGTCTCTGGTTTATAATTGTCTGTTTTTACTTTGTTGTGTTTTGTACTGTTATTATTTTTCACACTGATGTCTTATTTGGTTCCCCTATATTCCTGCTATAAGTGAAATCATCCAATATTTTTCTTTTTCCTTCTGGCTTATTTCACTGAGCATAATTCCTTCTAGTTCTATCCACGTTGCTGAGAATGGCATGAGTTTATCTTTTTTGATTGCTGAATAATATTCTGTTGTGTATATGTACCACATCTTCTGTATCTAGTTATCTATTTTTGGGCATTTGGGTTGTTTCCAGGTTTTGCCTATTGTAAATAGTGCTGCAATAAACACAGGGGTACAGGTGTTCTTTTGAATCATTGTTTTTGGAGAACACACACATTTATTGATGAAGTTCACCATCTCATATGGGTGAGGTTCAATGTACCCTCCAAACGATCACAGGCTAACAATAAAGATCAGTGTATCACAGATCACCAGAACAGATGTCATAATAATGAAAAAGTTTGAAATATTGAGGAAATTACCAAAATGTTTTCACAGAGACATGTAGTGAGCTCATGTTAGAAAAATGAAGCCAATAAAATTGCTTGACACAAGTCATGTTTTAAAATTTGTGAAAAAAAAATACACTTTATCTGTGAAGCATAATAAGTGAAAACCGCTAAAACAATGTATTTGGCATATTTTGTAGCTAGAATGTACTTGTATTACCCTTGCAAAATGAGGGAGAATAAGCAGTCAGATTATTCTAGAAGGGTAATACAATTTAGAGTTGAAGAGAATTTCAGTTAGGGCAGTGGATCACACATTATTTTAAAATCAAAATCATTTTCAAATTAAATATTTTGACAGCACTCTACAATCCAGAGCTGCTTTGGCTGAAGCAGCAGCAGGAGCCAGGGCTGGCCTGATGGAGACTGGACACTGGCTCAGCACACTGGTACTCCCCACCCCAGCAGAGCTTCTGTAAGGACGTAGCATACAGCTTGAAAATTAGTATTATTATCATTTATGGGAAACACTTTATTTTATAGCTATATTAATGCAGCAAATATTTACATAGTACCACCCAACTGCCAGACACTATGCTAAGTGATCAGGGAGTTTTATATTTTAATTAAATTGCAGACAAGAAGATAGCCAATAAATACATCAGCAAGAAACTGATGTGACATTTGCCTTAAAATAAGTAAATACACCATTGAAAGTAGCCTGGAGATGGGGGTAGGAGTTTAGATCATCTTTTGAGGAGGTAACATTTGAACTAGATTTTACAGGGAGTATTGGTTTAAGTATGTAGCTGTAGAGTATCTTTTGAATGTGTCACTCATGTTTGCAGAATTTATCACCTTATACCACTTGCCTAAGGTAAAAGTGAAACCTTGCTTTCCCAGTGTCCTTGAGGCCAGGGTGCATGCATGTGGCATTGCAATGTGACCTGTGGCACCACATTGCCTGGTGACACCAACATGATGCCCCCGAGCAGCTGCTTATGGTATCATTTGAGCTGTCCCTGGCTCAGCTATAGAGTCTGGGAACCCATAAGATGATTTCATAAATTACTTTCCTCCTTGAGTTAGTTACAATGAGGAAGTCAGTACCTACACCAAGAAGACTGATTGCAACCCTGACACAGTAGCATTTGTGCCAATTTCTGGTTGGAATGAAAACAACATGTTGGAGCCAAGTGCTAACATGTCGGGCTCAGGGGACAGAAAGTCATTGGTAAAGATGGCAATGCTAGCGGACCATGATGCATGAAGCTGTGGACTGTATCCTGGCACCAGTTCATCTAAATGACAAACCCTTGCATCCGCCTCTCCAGGGGGTATACATAATAGGTGGTGTTGGCATCGTCCCTGTGGGCCAAGTTGAGACTGATGCCCTCAAGCCTGGCAAGGTGGTCACCTTTGCTCCAGTCAATGTTACAACTAAAGTCAGTTGAAATATACCATGGAGCTTTGAGTGAAGCTCTTCCTGGGACAATATGGTCTTGGATATCATGAACATGCCTGTCAAAGATGTTTGCTGTGGCAATGTGGCTGGTGACAGTAAGAATGACCCACCAATGGAGGCAGCTTCACAGCATGAGTGAGTCTTTCGAATGATTCTGGCCAAATAAGAGCTGGGTATGTCCCAGTGCTGGATTTTCACACAGATCCTGAGCTCGCTGAGCTGAAGGAGAAGATAGATCACCATTCTGAGAAAAAACTGGAAGATGGTCCCAATTTCTTGAAATCTGGTTATGCTACTATAGTTCCTGGCAAGCCCATGTGTGTTATGAACTTTCCTACTCTCCTCCTCTGGGTCATCTTGTTGTTCATGACACAAAACAGACAGTTGTTGTATCATCAAAGCAGTAGACAGATAGGGCAGCTGGAGCTGACAAGGACACCCTATCTTTCCAGAAAGCTCAGAAAGCTAAATAAGTATTATTCCCAATACCTGCCACTCCAGTCATAATCAGTGGTGGGAGAATGATCGCAGAACTGTTTATCTCAATGGGCCATTCAAGTTTAATAGTAAAAGACTGGTAAATAACAACAATACAGCACAAGGCCTTCAGAAAGAAAGAAGAACACTTTTTGGACCATTTATATGTGGGGGAGGGACAGTTGTTAAGTTATTCATATTTAAAATCAGTGCTTTTTATTTATTTTATTTTATTTTATATATTTATACATCATTTTTCATTTTTGTACAATGTATGCATTTTCATCTTGGTTATAGTCCCCATACAATTCCCACCCCCTTGTTTTGATCCTACTCCTTTCTCCTCCCAATCCCCCGTAGTGTGTCTCTGGTTTATAGTTGTGTGTTGATTTTGATTTTTACTTTATTATAATTAGTCTTTCTCCTGGTCCCTTATTTAGGTTTTCTAAATCCCTGCTATGAGCGAGACCATCCGGTACTTTTCTTCTTCTTTCTGGCTTACTTCTCTGAGCATGATCCCTTCCATCTCCATCCATGTTGATGCAAATTGGATGAGTTTATCTTTTTTGATTGCTGAGTAATATTCCATTGTGTATATGGACCACACCTTCTTGATCCAGTCATCTGTTTTTGGGCATTTGGGTTGTTTCCATAGCTTAGCTATTGTAAATAGTGCTGCTATAAACATAGGGGTGCAAGTGCCCTTTTGAATTAATGTTTCTGTGTCTTTTGGATAAATACCTAGGAGTGGAATTGCTGGGTCATATGGAAGCTCCATCTTTAGCAGATTGAGGAATCTCCACACAGCTTTCCATAGTAGTTGGACCAGTTTGCACTCCTACCAGCAGTACAGGGGAGATCCTTTTTCTCCACATCCTCGCCAACATTTGTTGTTGCTAGTTTTTTAAAATGTGCCATTCTCATTGGTGTAAGATGGTATCTCATTGTAGTTTTGATTTGCATTTCCCTGATTACAAGTGATGCTGAACATTTTTTCATATGCCTGTTGGCCATTTGCATTTTCTCCAAAAATCAGTGCTTTTTAAATGGAGACAAGTTGACCAAAAATCTGTCCCAGAATACTGACACCCACTAAAACAAAGCTTAATGAGAAAAAATAAAAATGTCAATTGAATCAATAATGTTATTTTGGATTAATTATTATAGACCAAATTTAAGTTGAAAAGTCAAAGAAAAAGAAAGGCAATTCTGTAAATATGCTTTTACTTTTCTTGCTGATGTGATGATGGAAGACAAAAGCCATGATGTTTTCTGAGCTAGAAGATCTTGTCATGAAGTTTCCTAACACAGGAGTTCCATGCAATTGAGAGGCTTAAGTCAAGTCATGTGCTGCAAATAGTCAAAGTCGGATACAACTGAGGAAAAAGCAGAAAATGCTTCTCTTGTCTAGTGACAAAGTTCTGTAATAGTTGATATGCTGTTAATATTTTGAAGCAAGTCATCAAGCAATTGACAGTTCCCTTATTTCTTTTCAATATGCAACTGGGTGAAACCACAGACAACTTTTTATGTAATCACCTCCCTTTTTATACTCACTATTTACATGCTAATGCCATCAAAGAAATTCTTACTTTGTGAACCCCTTTTGAAATTACAAAGATTGTCATGTTCGGGAATGAAAGAAGCTTTTTTTGCCAAACCACTTTCACTGAAAGTAGTAGTTTTATAATCTGCATGGACAGAGCCCTGTAATGCTTAGTACATCTGGTTTTGCTCCGTTAGAGGAAAAGGAAATTCTCCATATCTTTTTCATGCACAGATCTGCCAAAATTCTTCTGCTATTCCTGAAAGAATTTTGGTTGACAACCATAATGTCACAAACTTCATTACAAAATTCATTACAAACAACTGAAGATGAATCTGAAACTTGAGTAGAAAGGGACTTATATGGAGTAGCTGACCAAACTAAAGTTAGAAAACCAGGCTTGGACTGGACTGAAGGTAGAACACTAGTCAAATTCCTGTCATAGGAGCAACCATGGTGATGTCATGCCTTGATATCAATGCCATCAGTCTCTTGACTCAACTGCTGCTATCAGAAACAATACTACTGACTCTGTGCTTTTGTGTTGCTGCTTCAGGTAATATTTGACTGTCACCCTTAGATCGTGTAACTATACTCAAGATGAATAACTGCCTCACTTCAGTGGGAGGAAAGGTATAATTTTCTAAAATATACAGCTGACCAGTGGTGAACACAGTGGGAAAAAGAAGACTGAGCTTTATCGCAATAAATTTTTACAATTCGCCTCACAATGATACCATATTATGAAATCCGCATATTTAAAATTTCAAAGTCTTTTTATTTTCTGACTATATATATTTTATTCTATAATATATCATCATCATAATTTTTATTATCATCATCTGCTTCTATCATGAATGCAATGCCATTTGTTTTATATCTGGGAAAATATTAGTAATTGCTTTAAAGTTATCCTCTTAGATAACCTCTGTTTTTGTTTTTGTTTTTTATCTCTAAAATTCTTGTCAGAATCTTTCTCCAGAAGTCTTCCGATATCTAGTTTTCTCTTCATTTTTGAAGTGTGGACACTTTGAAAATCTGTTACAAAGGTTTATCACATGAGAGGAGCTTATGTGTTTCAACAAGCTGGTTGAAATTTTTCAATGTCTCTCTTTAGTTTGTATTTTGTTGATGTTGCTTAGGTTCTGATTTTTGTTTTCTGTGGCCTGGTCAGATTTCCCAGAGGAAAAAGTCTCCCAAAACCCTGTCTTGGGGATATAATCTTAACTGCAGTGTCTAAAGATCAAGTCAGGGCCTCCCCGGTGGCGCAGCAGTTGAGCGCTGGGTTGCGAAGCTGCCCGCAGCCTCTGTAGCGCCGGTTCGATCCCCGGCTGCTCCCCAGCCACCAGAGGAGGGTCCCACATGGCGCGCAGACCTCTCCTGCCTCCCGCTGCGCCCCTCAGCAGTGTACTTTGTCAGTCTGCCTGCTCTGCTCTCTCCTCTGGCTCTGGTGAATTCTCTCACCCTCCTGCGTTTCTGACTGTACCCAGTGCTTATAAACAAACAAACAAACAAATAAATAAATTTAAAAAATCTTAAAAAAAAAAAAGATCAAGTCAGGAAGAAACTCACTCTCCACCTGGCACAAGAGCCTCTACGTAATCTCAGGACGTCTTGGAACTTCTTCCTCCACTAATTTCTACTGTATCCTCCCCCAGCATGCACTGTTTGGCTCATAATTTTTGTCAGGCTGTGGAAGATTCTAAATATTTCTCAAATCAACTTTAAAACATCCCATTTGGGGACACCACCCTTTAGAGGAACTTAGTATCACTGAATCCTGAAAATGCTTCTCCTGCCAATCTGGCTATTACTGGATAACTTTGTCAAATCTAGTTACTAAGTCATCATTTCCCTCTCTATTTTTCAGTTTCCACAGTTTTGTCCTAGTGTCCTTCTCATTATTCCATTTGTCACAAACATAACCTCCTTTCTGACATTTTCTATTTTGGGAGGAAGCAGAAGTTGATGTTCAAATTCAATTTGTAATTTTTAAAACATCATCTCCATCAACTTCTAAAGATAGACTCTTCTTTCTTCTCTGTTATATTTTATTCAATAAGATGTTTTTTTTCTATGCTGCAGGAAAAGAACAACTTTTGACATTTTTGCCAATGAACTACTAATATGTTTTATTTTTGTTTAAAAATGTTATTTCTTTTAAGGCATTGCTGCATTTTTTTAGCTATTACAATCTCAATTCAAGAATTTGTTTTCATATCTATGGTCACCTTTCAAGGTTTGCCTTTGACCCTTTGTTTGGTTTCTCTATGTTCTACATATAAGTGAAACCATCTGATATTTATCTTTTTCCTTCTGACTTATTTCATCCAGGAGGTGGGAGGAGGGATCAAAACAGGGAGGGAAAAGCACAAGGGACTATGGTGATAGACTGTGGGTGCTTTGGTGGTGGGAAGACTATGGTGATCACACCTGAGAGGAGAAATCATGTACTGTCCAAAAATTAACAACAATGTAAGAAAAAGGTATTTCATTTAAAAATAAGCTAACTCAAAAATAACAAGGGAATTTGCTTTCAAAAACTTGAAATGATAATGTCTGGATAATTTAAAAACTGTACTCACTTCTCACTATATATGTACATTTTTTGGAAACCAGCTCATCTATGACTAAAGCACAAATAGTGCAAATAGTTCTGGAAAATGATGGTGATATTGAAAGGAAAGTTTTTCTGTAATAGGATTTAATCTGTAAGGAAAACTTGTCCATTAATTGGACAACTTCCTACTCTAATTTGACCAAAGGGTATGACAGCCATAGCTAATAAAATTGGAAGAAGCTGTATTTTCATATTTCTTCTCTATTAATTTTATGCATGTTTCCATAGTATCAATTTTATTCAATATTTAAAAAGAGACTAATGTGAAAAGGATGAAGTAGCTGGGTATAACAAAAAGTACCTAATTTTCCCTTACATTGCTAAACCAGTACAGTTCATTATCTTATTTTAGAGCTACTCATATTTTTTTTTATGGAGCACCACTTATATCAAAATTACATGATGAACAAAGATTTGTCAAGAGGCTCAGTATTGATAAATTCAAAGCACGTTTTTCTAGTCTTGAAAACCTTTGATCTACTAGAAGAATAATTGGTCTTAGAATTGAAATGCATAGTTACATAATGACGGAAAACATTTTGAGCTTTTCTGCTGATGAAACAGGTTTTAATCTGTTGAACTCAGCTTCAATTGAATTACTGTAATTCACTTAGATGCTACACTCACACGCTAGACACAAACAGCAATTTTTGTAACCACCTTTCATGAGATTTAGTAAGCATTGCATCTCAAAGCATCCACAGAGTTGAAATCTTTTATAAAGTACATTCTACTATAACCACACTGTGAGTGGATGGTACTGAAAGGTACTGTTAGGAAATAAAAAATTAAAAGACTGACCCAAACACAAAAATGAAATATTATGGCTCTGAATTGAACTAGGAAGGGTTCTATGGTCCTCACAAATTTTGAGTAGCAAAGAAACCAGAAGTGACCCCAAATTCCTCTCTTGCAGGGTCAGGATTATTAAAAGATTCCACAAGTCATCAGAAAGCAGAACCAGCTCCTGGCTGAAACCAAGGACTCAAGTGGTCTTCTGTGGTCATGAAAAGTAGCGCATAAATTGCGACCCCCTCGATCCCCACTGGGAGGTGAAGGGACATGTCAGGGGAGGCAGGAGTGAGCAGCCACAGCTCCCCATCCAACACATGGCTTTAGAGACACCATCCACAACACCCCAAATACCACCACGAGGATGGACTCAAACCATTCTCAAACAGTTTTGGACTGGGCTACCTAGAGTTTGGATGGAAGCAAACACATGAAGAAAAGGGGGGAAAAGGACAATGAAGAGAGAGGAGGAGGAGAAGAGATAGAACTTTACTCAAAATGAGCTTGTGAAGTAACAGTAATAAAAAAAAACATTACAACAAGAAATATTGTCAATATAATTTAAAATACAGAGAAATAAATTATTTCATATAAATCTAAATATGTAGCAAACTGAAGAATGGCTTGAAATAAAGCAAATTTAGCTCCTCGGGGGAAAAAACATGAATGACATCCATAAAAAAGAAATAAGACAATATAAAATAGATACAGAAAGGAATTAGGAAACAGCAAATATGAAACAGAGCTAATTAGAAATCTTGTAATTGAAATATTGTCATCAAATTTTCAAAAATCATTTGATGAGGTAAATTACGCTGGGTAAAATCAAAGATATATAGAAATTGAAACATATTATTGAAGAATTCACACAAGAAACAACAGATTAAAATATGATACAGCAGATGAGAGATGCCTACGATTTAGAAACTCTAGCATATGTCTAATGTATCAAAAGAAAAAAAACATTAGCAGAAAAGCAATATATGAAGAGACAATGGTTAATGCTTTTACTGAATTGAAGAAAGAATTGGTTCTCAAAGCAAAGGAGTATTCTAAATATAAAGATTTTTTTAAATTATCCACATGTGAACATGGGTTGAAATTTAAGAACATCAGAGATGAGGCGAGAATTCAAGAAATTACTCCTCCAAAAAGACTTATTCTACAATTGATCTGATAGTAGATCTTTCCTTCAGCAATAATAGATAATGAAATACAGTGGTTTAATAATACTAAAAGAATTGAGGGAAAATAAATGTCACCCCAGAAATAGTTATTGTAACAATCTTTCATAATTTGGGTGTCATTAAGACTAGAGCGATGGTCACAAGAAGAGACAGAAGTATATGTGAACAGAGTAGAAAACCCAAGAAGCAGAATTATACTTTTACAGGAAATTTGTGTAGATGACAGATGGAATTACAAATCAGTGAGAAAAGGATGAATTTTTCTTATTACTTAGTGGTTTGACTATTTTTCTTTCATATGAAAAGTATGGGATTAAAACCTCATCTCTTGTCATGCCCAAGCATAAACTCCAAGTGGTTTGAGGACCTAAAATTCTGAAGCAAAACTTCAAAAGTCTTAGAAGAGAATATACTATTTTTTTTATGATCACAGAGTATGAAGAAGTTTTTATTTTTTTAAGATTTATTTATTTATATATACAAGAACTGGGATGTAAGCCAGAGGTGTGGGAGGTGAGAGGATTCACCAGAGGGGGTGGGGAACAGAACAGGCAGATCTACTGAAATATACTGATGAGGGGAGCAGTGGGTAAGTCAGAAGAGGTCTGCTGCGCCATGTGGGTTGCTCCCTGGCCAGCTGGGGATCGAACTTGTGCTGCAGTGGCTGGTGATAAAGCACTGTCTTTAACCCCTGTGTCACCAGGGAGGCCCAGAAGAAGTTTTTAAATAAGGGATTTAAAGGAACATATCAGAAGATTTGATAGCATTAAAATTAAAACCCACTGTACAAAATCACCATAAACACAGTGAATAATGTTTTCCCCCTTACACTGCTGTAATGAGCATGTGCTTATATACATACATATACATATATATTATATGTGTGCAAGTATTTTAAAATGAATTTCTTAAACTAGAATCACTGAATTGAAAAGGAGATATACCTCAATATCCAATAGCTATTGGATGATATCTCCAAATGATTTTATCAATTTATATTGGCATTAATACTAAGAGTGTGTTTTTCTCACACTTTTCAACTTTGATTATTATTATGACTTTCATTTTTTATCCACAATATTTGTTTTGTTTCTACTTTTTTATTATCAGGTAATGTTCCAATAAACATCTTTGTACATGTATGATCTTGAATTTGTAAATGTTCTATATATAATGTAAATTGTTAGAGTTTATGTAAAGGAGTCTAGAAATGCAGATAGTGAATCAAAAAGGTGTGTATTTTAATAATTTCTAAATTACTGTCAAAACTATCACTATCTGTGCTCCCAACAAGAGTCATGAGAGTGGTCACTTTCTCATGCCCTGGTCAACATTGTGTACTTTCAAAGTTCTTCCTCTTTGCCAATCTGACAACTGAAGAACAGCAATTTTAAAATGAACATTTCTTTAGTTCTGAGATTAAACCACTTTTGATATTTTCTTTCTTTTTTTTAAGATTTATTTATTTATTTATACAAGAACCAGGGTACAGACCAGATTCACGGGAGGGTGACAGGATTCACTGGAGACAGAGCAGGGAGCAGAACAGGCATACTAAAGAAATACACTGCTGAGGGGAGCAGTGGGTGAGACAGGAGAGGTCTGCTCGCCATGTGGGACCCTCGCAGGCAGGCCGTGATCGGCCAGCACTGCAGAAGCTGCAGACAGCTTCACAGTGCTGCACTCAATTGCCTGTGCCACCAGGGGAGGCCCTACTTTTTATATTTTCTAAAGCTAATTGAATTTCTTTTTCTGTGTAAGTCCTTTACTTATTTTTAAATTATGTTTATACCATGATCTTTCCAGAGAACCTACTGTGTACCAGGCTCTGTTCTAGACTCAGGGGAAATAATGATGAAAAAGGCAGACAATATTCCACTGAAATTCACCAATTAGTGGAGCAGTATCAGATGATTACTAAAAAGATAAAAATCTAACCTCAGTTTAATGAAGGAAATAAAACAAGGTATCGAAACACACAGTTCCTGCAGGACATGGCTGGAGGTACACTCTAGAGTTGAGCCAAAAAAAAGACACTTATTGAATCAACTCTTTTCTTTTTCTCTTTTCATTATCTGAATGTATTATCTTTCTCTGTTCTATCATAATATACAGCACTTTTGATTCTATTTGGCATTCATAATTACCAAAGGAGCTTAACTTTAATTTCAAATTTATGTCACTAAAGTCGTCACATAACCATCCTTTTCCTGACAGCTCCCAGAGCTCACCTCAGCTCACACTTTGGTGCTTTTTCCCGTGGCTGTCCTACTCTGAATTTTTCAAGGCTTTTGAAATTTGTGGTCCATGACTTCCTTTACCCACAAATGATTTACAGCCAAATTGAGAATACATTTTTTTTCCCCTTCACTTAAAATTCACAAATAAGAACAAGCTCCAAGAACTGAACATTGTTTAAATATTGTAAATCTCTGGTTCTTACCAGTTCACTGGACAGTGAGTGTTCAAAATAATTTAATTTCTTCTTTCATGTCATGCTTTCACAAAAACAAATTAAACATAGCTGAAATATACCTTTATTTGGCTACTGCATTTTTTCAGATGTGACAAAAGTCAAGCTTTTTTTAAAAGATCTTTATATACCTAAGAAGTCAGTTGACATACACTAAGACAAATCCCACAACTAGAACAAAGGTAAATTACAATTAGTTTTTTGTAAGCATTGTGTTCAGAAAGCCTAGTGTTTATTTCAGCTTTGTGCATACTGTATAATGATATAGTATATCTTGAACCATACACATGTATAATTATAGCAATGTTGCACTTCACTCCTTTCTTTGCTAAGCTTGGCTGAAAATTGAAGCAAAGTAGAATCAGAGTCTACCAGTGTAATCTACAAGTTTATCCCAGTTAGAAATAAAATTGCAAAACCAATGGTGCTTTTTTAAAAATGAAATTGCTGCATTTTTCATCCCTGTAGAATTTGATGCCTGCTAACGTAGAAAGCAGGAAAAAAATGAGGATTTTTTTGTTATATTTTTATCACCATGCAAGGGAATAAGTTGTGCTGTGTCTTTGGTTTCTATTAATTTTACTGTTCTAATGAAGACTAGATGACTTGGTTTTGCTATTGTTGAATATTCATAGCCTTTGTGAAAGTGCTTTCAGATTCAGAGAAGTTCAGAATGCATTTTTCCTAAATACCACTTCTTTTCTTTTTTATGTGATTGTATAAACATTTATATCAATGTAGATATATATTTATATCAGTTTCTGATTTCTGCATACTTATCAAAACTTT
The DNA here is from genome assembly GCF_014898055.3 of Talpa occidentalis. Classification (NCBI taxonomy): domain Eukaryota; kingdom Metazoa; phylum Chordata; class Mammalia; order Eulipotyphla; family Talpidae; genus Talpa; species Talpa occidentalis. Next base: position 98,092,374 of record NW_023605194.1, on the reverse strand, counting down.
TCACAGATTAACTCTGCATGGACTAATATAAAATCAAATATTCTTACTTATAAAAGACACTGGCTTCTGAACCTTGCTACAGATTCTAGCACTTTCTTCGTAGAAGCACAAAGTTATATTTGCCAAATATAACTGAGTTAAAATATCTGCAGGATTTTTGTTCCTACTGAATTTTATGGTCTCATTTGAACACTGGAAGTTTCTGGGTTAAGCCTTTTACTTCTTATGTGGTTCTCGGTCCCATGATAAATTTAGGAGTAAAGTCAAGTGTACTCACTTTGTCGTCTGCCCTTCCAGATTTGTTCTTTGCTTTCATATTCATTTCCTCTGGAAATGGCTCAAACTTTCCTTTGATGCTTCCTCCAGAACCAGAAAAATCATGATCATTCTGCTTCTCCCTCATTCCCACTATCCCAACAAATCCTGTTCATTTGACTTTCTGACTTTCTAATTTATTTGCACTTTAACCCCCTTAGTCTATGCAACTTTATTCATATCCATATTTGTGCAACAACTTCCTAATATCAGTTGAACTGCCTCTAGTCCTATCTCTTCCCAACCCACTGTTCATTTAAAACCAGAATAAACAGTTGTTCTCTAAGCCAGTAAAAAATAAAACCAGATTAATCTTTCTAAAGGGAAATTTTGATCATCTGAATCCCCTTACCAATGACTTTCAGGTATTGTCCATTGCTTTTAAAGTTCAAACTTCCTCATAGATTTTACCAAGTAATTCTATACTTCTTTCTGTCTTTCTCTTCATTCATCTTAATTCCTCCCTGCCTGCTTCCACTACAAAGGTAAGGAAACTTCATTCAGTTTCCCAAAAGTGTGCTGCTATTTCCTTCCTCCAGACCTTCCATCTATTTAGCACAATAATAGGTACAAGTTAGTGAATATTTTATCTTATACAGGACACTGCTGTAAATACGGTCAGTTCTGCTAATACCTGATATTTGTTTTGCAAAAAGTAACTGCATTGTGCAAAATCATGCAGTGATAGTCCTTATGAAAAAAAATGGAGCTGGGGCACAGCATTTGGAAATGTCATCAGTGACACACTGGATAGAAAACCAGTAAAGATGCAGCACCCTATGACATATACGAGCTGACCTAAGAAAGACTGCAATAAATGTAAAGACCTTTACAAAGACTTTAAGTTTACCCATGGAATTGAGCTTCAGAAGAGTTGTAGCAACTCTTCTGGGTTATTTTGAAGTGGTAGAAGGAGAATTATCTGAAATGGAATGGAAAATGAAATATGATTCATGATGCACACAGTGTACAGAGATGGCAGATGTGTGTGTGGGTATGCGCGCGTGTGTGCATGCAAACATTTTGTGTGTTCTTGTCTCAGCTGAGTGCAGTTTTCTGTGTTCATCTCATGTTTCTTATTCATAAAATTGTACATAAGCAAATGCAAACTTCAAGTGAATGTTTGATTTGTTCTCTAATATATGGACCATATTAGGCCAAATTTCTATTTTCAAAACAAATGGTATAGCAGAATTGGCAGTAAATTAAATTGATAAATTTATATTCCTTACATGAAGCCAAAAAGGCCAGTACTGTATTTATCTCAATTTTATAAAGGAAGAAAGCTGAGCTATTAAAAGTTGTTCAAGATACCAATTTAATAATTAAGGGTCCAGATTAGAACACAAGCAACCTCTTCCATATTCTTTGTTCATAATCAATATGCTGTGTCACCTGTGATACTGTGATGTAAACTTTGGAACCAGGGACAAAGATCAAATGTATATATTTATATAAAATATAATGTATAAATAAAAATATAAAATCTAGGATATGTTACATTTATACATAAGATATGTTTTATTCAAATATATCAATATGTTACATATTCACATATCATATGCACTGCTTATATGAACATTCATATAAGGTATAAACATATATATATTTGATCTTTGTCCCTGGCTCCAGAGCTCCCCAAACCTTGGGATTTCCTAAGCGATAGGGGTAAGAGAAGTGTCTTTTGCTATTTAAACCCTTTTCAACCATTCTCAGTTTATGCTAATGAGGATAGAGGCTGGTTACCAGAGGAATCAATTATGCAATTAGAGGGTTGGAACTGTCACACACACCTCCCACACCCTCCATAAGCAAGGGAGAAGGGTTGAGATTGATTAAATCCACAATCACCATGGATTTAATTGATTGTTTATATAATGACGCTTCTGGCTTGGTGAGACCAGGATGTGCTGGGAGAGTGGTGCGCACAGGACATGGGCACTCTGCTCCCCTCCCTCATGCCTTAGCCTATGCATTTATGAACATGCCAAGAAACAACATCTCTGCCCACTGACAATGACCCAAGACACTATTATATAATGATCCTGCACTTCGGATCTTTAGACTTGGCCTATCTAGTCTCCTAGTGACTCTCTGATGAGTGATTTTAAGAGCTTATCTCTCATTATTTTCCAGTGACGTACGATACCGTCCGTCTCTAATACTTGGTATCTGCTTCCTCTCAGCTTTTGAACAGGTGCTATGCTATTTGAAAATCATCCTAAATAGTAAAATGGACACATGGGTCTCCTGTGAGCATGAAAGACTAATGGGTAGATGGGCCAGCATAGTCTGGGAGCCAGACTTCAGTGAATTTTCCAGTTTCAAGTAGAACTAATGCTGTTTCATAGCAAGTTATTCTTCTCCATCCCATTTTAGTAGTATGAATTCTGAATTTAAAATTAGCATGAAAAAGCACTTTCTTGTAGCTAGATTGCTGCTTCAGTCTGTAATAAATCTGCAAAAGCTTTGGTTCAGGGACTGCCAACCACATAAAAGTACCACCCTCAGGGTCAAAGAATGTATCTTTCTTCCTTGCAATTATCTGCCTGCTGGATCCCCAAAACTATCAGAAAAAAAGAAATCTTTTCTCAGTGAAAAGGGAATTCTAGAGAAAAGTATAATTATTTTAATAATGACCTTCAGGTCTTCTCATTATAATTGGAGGGCAGACTCCTTTGAGGGAGGGAGAGCAGATGATAGCCATTTGTTTTTTCCTTGAGCCCTGCAGGAAAATGTGTCTTCTCCATGGCAAGGGAATAACAATCCTTGCCAGCCTGGCCAAAGGATGGAAGTGAGCTCGCTCTTATTCATGGGTGCCATGAAGAATGCTCCAAAGCCTCTCAAAAAACCGTAAAAGCTACATATATATATATATACAAACAGAATTAATGAAGTAGAAAATAGAAAGTCAGTAGAGTTGATAATCCAAGTTTTCATTCTTTGAAACACACACACACACACACACACAAACACAAATGCCCTAGCTAATCCTTATTAAAGGGAGGGAGACTTTCCAATACTGTGAGAATGAGCACCATCTTCCCAGCACCATCTTCGCACCATAGTGCAACCCCCGGCACACTGTGAACCAGGCTTTATGAACAGGGGTGCTGCTGGGAAGGATGACAAAGCCATTGTTCAATGGGGAGAAGGGCTGGAAGACACCTGCAGGCGGGCTTCTCCTGGTCTTTGCTCTTTGCTGCTTTAGCACTTTCGATCCCACTCGCTTCAGAGACGATGGCAGCCGTCATCCTGACCTGCTGGTGGGTTCATTTGTAAGATACATTTTGAACTTTGGTTTCTCCTTCTCTCCCAGCCCTTTGGGCCCCGTCTGACCCTGCCCGGAGGTGCTGTGCTCTTGGACCTTGCCTGTTTGGCTGAACTGGTGCCCACAAGACAATGGGTGATTTCAGAGTTTGATTGGAAGTCTGTACTTTGAAATCCTCTCTCCCCTACTTCTTTTCTCTCTTTGGACCTTTCACCAGTTAAAAATCTTTGAGCCCAGAAAGTCTGATCGCTTTGATGCGTACACGTGGCATAGCCCTTAGAATGAGCAACATGGGCTTTTTCCTGTTAACAGTTTTGGGTCCTTAAGCACCCCCCTATTTCACCTGGTATCAGTGTTGGCTCTCAGGCTGGGAATGAGTTTCCCAGGATCATCCTACGAAATGATAATGCCCTGGAGAAGCCTTTGACTGTCCTAATTTAATTTCATTTGTCCTTATCACCCCTTATTATTTTTCCTAACTTTATTTTCTTACGGCACTAAGATTCCCTTCCTATCTGTTTGTTTCTTTTTCACTGCCCCTTGTTCTTCTGCAAATAGGTCTTTTTCTATTTTGTTCACAAAGATACTTTCAACTGATTTATTAATTACAATTCCTCAATAATTATTATTGACTCAATGAATAGTAAAGAAGGAAAATAACAAAATATTCTTAATAGTAACCATGAGAAAAGACATCTATGTATAGATATACAAATGCATATACTATATGCTTTGTCATATATAGTACATAATCTTGGGAAAATTGGAAAATCATATAAAAATAAAGTCACATGTTAAGGATATTTTATCTCAGTTCAAATTAAATTAAATATGATAATATTAAACAAAACACTACAACAATATATACATAACTATATAATCCTGGGTCTTGAGTTGGGAAAGATCCTTTTAAAAATGATCCCAAAGCAAGCATAAAGGAAAAGATTGATTCTCATGGATGTCTTAAAGCAAAAATAAACACAAAATTTTAAAAGCAAATAAACTGGGAAAGTATTTTGCAACATGTACAATAAGCAAAAAAAATTAGTATCAATATAAAAGAACCTTTAATATTAAAAAAAGATGAGTACCGTTTGCAAAATAGACAAAACCTACCAAAGAAGAAATGCAAATAGCCAGTAAATGTATTTGCCTCCAGTTAGCAAAGAAATGCAAGCTCAGTGCAATTCCATTTTCACTGGTTATAATGACCCCAAAGATAACTGATAAAGACTAATTCTAAGTCTTGGTGAAGATACAGAGAAATAGATAAATAAATACTGAAAATGGCTTGGCACACTGAAGATGGCTTGGGATTTCTGGAAAAGAATCACAAATATGTGATATATTGAACCTCAGTGAAATCTATGTGTATAACAACAGTAGCCTCACAAAGACATCTGAGGCTTTATTAACACACTTCCTATAAAGTGCTTGGTACAGTGTCTGGCTCATTGTAAAGATTTAATGGATGGTGGCAGTTACCATTGTTAACCTATTCATACTGAAATGTCAAAGCTTTCTTTGTTGTAAATGAGAAGTAGCCTTCTTGTTCAGCATGTGTTACTTTAGTTGTAATATATGTGCATGTTTATATAACAAATCTTTAAAATGAGCATTGCCATTACAACTGTAGTTTTATCTCTAGGAATTTATGGTGAGGAAAAGAAGAAGGAAATCTACCAAGATTTAGTTACAAAGACATTAATAACAATGTTGTATTTAGACACCCCTAAATTAGAAACAAACTAAATATCTAACTACTTTAAATTCATTAAATAATGATTTATCCATGTGATTTGTAAAGCCATTAAAAACAATTATGGACTAGAAATTAGATAATATTAAAGAGCAATTCTTTTTTTAAAAAAAGATTAATTTATATATTTATACAGAACCAGGGTACAGACCACATGCGTGGGCAAGTGAGAGGATTCACCAGAGACAGAGAGGGGAACAGAACAGGCAGACTGACGAAATACACTGCTGAGGGGAGCAGCAGGTGAGACAGGAGAGGTCTGCCATGCCATGTGGGACCCTCACCAGCTGGCCAGCATCAAACCGGCGCTGCAGAGGCTGCGGACAGCTTCTCGGTGCTGTACTCAACCGCCTGCGCCACCAGGGGAGGCCCATAAAGAGCAATTCTTAATGTTATTAGGGTGATTGATAATGGATTGAGATTATGTTTTCTGTTAAAGTCCTTATCTGTTAAAGATACATTCAGAACGAGGTGAAATGATATCCTATTTTCACTTGGATTGCTATAAAATGCCCCTTATTTTCCTACTCCAGAAAGTATGTAAGGTAGGATAGAGGAAAAAATAATCCTGATTCTGGGTGTCACTACTGTCTGACTCTGGGCAAGTGACTTACACTCTCTGAACTGCAGCCCCCATGTAAAATGGGGATAATAGAACAGTATGCCTTTTGGTAAGTTTGGTAAGATGAGACAGGCATTGGGCTTTCCACAGTGTCTGGCACAGTGGCAGGTGTCTTTCAAGGATGTTGAACATGCAAGATCAGACAAGGTGCTCAGAGATGTTTGAAGAACTAAAGATGTCCATAGTTAGCATTACCACTTTGCCTTTGAAAGATTTGTTTCTTTCTTCCAACAAAGGCCTGAATTTTGATGTGGCAGGGCTAAGAAGGCCTGGGTAAGATATAACACCAGGTAAGAGAAGCTCTAGCTGCTGAAGAGAGTCACAGTGATGAAAGGTAGTTGGTAGGCAATAGTGTGTCTGATTGAACGGATGAAAAAAATTTGAAATTCTTTCATAATTTGTCTCAAGTGTTCCCTGGTGCCTGTAACAACTCAAGAAGCAGCAGCAACTAGCAGGAGTCCAACAACACTGACTTCAGAACCCACACTCTGAGGTACTGGGTCCATCCCTGGTAGTCCCTACCTACTCTTGGCTTTCCTTCCTAGAAATCATTTTCATTTAGGGACAAATACAGAAGATTAGTAATATGAGAATTAACTAATATAGGTTCTCCAGCTTGGAGGTAACTTAGAACCAAAGGGCAGTCTATGCATAGGACTATTCTGGGAACTGCAGGGAGATTTGCCAGGCAGTTATTTTCTTGCTGACACAAACATAAGGAGTCTCTGAGTCCTCTCTTTTCCATGTGGCTTCTCAGGGGTGGGGTGGGGGGCATGGCTTCATCAGTGAAAAAAATTCAGAGTAAATGGGAGAGTGAATGAAAGGTAGAGAAAAAAGTTCTCTGTTTTAAATTAGATAGCAATGACTATTGCTGAGTATTTCATTTTTAAGAACAAGTCTTTGTATGTTGCTATAGTAACCATCCAGAACCTAAAATTCAACATTATGCCTTCTCCAAAATGGATTAGGTATTTTAGTGACAACATCAAGAACTGCAAAAGTAAGCTAAAATTCTTATACTATGGTGGCAAGAATAAATGACAGTCATATATTTTGACATAGGTAAGTAGTAAAAAAAACAGGGTCAAATAAATATGTTTTAAAATTTTAAGTGTTATGACTAGTGAACTAAAAAATTACTTGATTTACAAGCTAAAGGGAAAAGCCAGGTAAACATATATTATTTAGAAATTAAGGCAAAAGGAAACAAAACATTGAAATAAGATCAAGCACTTTAGTTATCACATAAAAAATCTTTTTGAATTTCTCTCTATCCCATCTGTTTTGGCTATATGGGCTCCCTTTCTGCATGATGCAGCAATTATACTCTTGGACAATTACTCAACAGCCTTGAAAACATATCCACACAAAAACTTGTGCAAGGTTTTTTGAAGCACATCTATCTGAATAGCCCTGAACTGGAATGACCAAAATGTCTTTCAATATTTGAATAGCTGAACAGATTTTGGTACCTCCTTGCCTTGGAACACTCCTCAGCAATAAAAGCAACAAACTATTGATGCACATGACAACTCAGATGGCAGATAAATCTCAAGGGAATTATATTGAATGGAAAAACCAATCTCTAAAGATCACATACTACATGATTTTACTTCTATAACATTCTTGAAATGACATTATAGAGACAGAATCCAGGTTAGTGGTGCCTGGGTTTAGAGGTGCCTGGAAGCAGGGAGGTGGGTGTAATTATAAAAAATAGCACAGGGGAACCTCATGGTGATAGAATAGCTCTGCATTTTGATTGGATACCAGTTGCAGGAATATACACATGAAATGCTGTGGGACAAGACACCACTGGTCTGGTTTGTTCCACTGACCCTTCTCAAGCCCGGGCCCATTAGTGAGTGCAATTGTTCTCAGGCTGGCATCTCATTTAAGCAAATGTCCTCCTAGAGACCTTATTGGCAATGGTTTGTTGAAAACACAGTGTTTATACTTTATATATTGCATAAATTAGAGAAAATGTATAATGAACACTGAATAATATACAGATTGCTACTGTCAGGGAAAAAAATTTAGGGAAAATATTTGATCCTGAGTAGACTGAACATAATGATTAGTGAAAGAGTAAGTTACCAAAACTGTCAACTGATTTTACTAAATTCTTCTTATAACCTATTTTCTTTCACAGTCAGAAAACAGATCTTCCCTGGACCTGAAGGGGAGAATCCATAACCCTTGGAATCCTCATCTAAGAGTCAGAGGAAGCCTAGTGTAGAAACTATCTTGACATAGACTGTATCACCTATGAAATGGTAGGCAACTAATGCATTTTTAGATGTCTGTCATTGGTATTTGTACACAATATCTCAGCATACACTTTCTCAAATATAATCTCATCTCATCATTCTACTAGTCTATGATAGCAATATTCTTATGCTTGCCTTACAGATGGAAAATCAATTAAGATTAAAAGGTTTACCCAGTATCACATAATGAACAGTCAAAAAGCCAAGACTCAGAGTCAACCTTTAAAATCCCATATCCAATATTTGATCAATGAAAGAAATTAAAATAAGCTACTCCAGTAATACTGATTGGACAGACCAGGTGTTTGAGGGAGAAGACTAGACTGAAGGGACACAAGACATGTCCCTATTCAACATCCAGCTCTATGACTTTGAACATGACATTCAATGTCTCTGCATCATGATTTCCTCTTCTGTAACATGAGATAGCTAATATCTCTAGATTTCTTTTTTCTTTAAAATCATTAGTATGATAAGCAACATTGTCCTCCTTTTTTGGCTTTCTGTATCCCGAAGAGAACAGTCAATGACATTAAAATATAAAAACAGCATTAATACTTAGAGCACATTTATCTTTCTACAGAGATCACTAACATGATTTTTACACAATAGTAAAGAAATGACCATTTTTCAAAATTCCTAGCCAAGCAGTAAATCAATAAAACCTGAAACTGAATATGAACACATGCTTAATACAATAAAAATGCAAACGTTTAGGTTTTGATCCAAAAATATGAAGTTCAGGTGCCTGTTTACAGACCCGGCAAGTACCACAGCTCAAATCACAAGTGTGGAGAAGCATTCTGTGTAAACCAACCCCTTGCTGCAAATCTGGGGAAAATCATATTGCCAATGACATGTGGCACATCCTTCAGCAACTAATTGTCTACTCATTCAGTAATGCTCACTTCTCCAGTTAACACTTCCAGTCTTTAGTCTTGAAGACGCAGGCAGGAAGTGTTTCAGCAGAGAAAAATGCAGAGGAGTTAAAATGAGAGCTGATTCATGTCATTAGAAAAGTGTGACTCAGCAGGAGGTAAAACTAAATTATAAGAGCTCTGAGCTTAGCAAGTCTCCCAGGCTTAATGCATCAGAGTGTTGCCATCTTATTAGGTAGCAAATTCTGCCAACAAATTAATTAGCATTGTCCTTATTACTTACTAATATTAAAAAAACTTAAGTCCCTTCAGCATTTTCAGCCATCCAAGTCTCTAAAAATTTAGATTTGTCTTCATTCCAAGTATTCCATCAAATGGAATCCAAGCCACAAGCTAATATTGGTCACTCATAAAGCTGAGCCCAAGGTGGGGGGAGGAGGGGTAGTGGGGGGGGCAGGCAGAAGATCTGTGTTTGAGCAGTGATAGTGTCACTTAAAGGACTAATCACCAGTACTGAAAAAGTGAAGGTCCTGAAAACAGATGACTAGATCAAGAAGATGTGGTTTACAGAACAAAGAGATACCCCACCAACTGGGAGAAAATTTTTTGGGCAGAAGAGCTAAAAAGGAACTTCTCCAAAGAGGAAATGCAAATGGCCAACAGGCATATGAAAAAGTGTTCAGCATCACTTGTAATCAGGGAAATGCAAATCAGAACTACAATGAGATACCACCTTACACCAGTGAGAAAGGCACATATTAAAAAACTAGCTACAACAAATGTTGGCGAGGATGTGGAGAAAAAGGAACTCTCCTGCACTGCTGGTGGGAGGGCAAACTGGTCCAATCACTATGGAGAGCTGTGTGGAGATTTCTTGACCTACTAAACATAGAGCTTCCATATGATCCAGCAATTCCACTCCTAGGTATTTACCCAGAGGACACAGAATCATTAATTCCAAAGGGCACCTGCACCCCTATGTTTATAGCAGCACTATTTACAATAGGTAAGCTATGGAAACAACCCAAATGTCCAAAAACAGATGACTGGATCAAGAAGATGTGGATTATTACTTGGCAATCAAAAAAAGATAAACTCATGCAATTTGCAGCAACATGGATGGAGCTTGAAGGGATCATGCTCAGCGAAATAAGCCAGAAAGAAAAAGAAAAATACCAGATGGTCTCACTCATAGCAGGAATTTAGAAAACCTAAATAAGGGACCAGGAAAAAGACTAATTATAATAAAGTAAAAACCAAAATCAACAAGCAACTATAAACCGAGACATACTACAGGGTGGGGGGTGGGGAGAGGAGAAGGGATTAGGGTCAAAATAAGGGAGGTGGGAATTGTATGGGGACTATAACCAAGATGAAAAACCATACATTGTGCAAAAATGAAAAAAATGATGTAAAAATATATAAAATAAAATAAAAAATATATAAAATAAAAATATATAAAATAAAATATATAAAATAAAAAAATAGTAAGATAGGGGGCCTCACTGGTGGCCTAGGGGTTACGTCTCAGTGCTATCATTGTTGTGGCCTGAGTTCCATCCCCAGCCAGGGAGCTAACCCACATACGGGTTAGACCTCTCCTGTCTTACCCACTGTTCCCCTTAGCCGCGTATTTCAATAAATCTGCCTATTCTGCTCCCCCTCCCCAAAAAAGAAGATGTGGTTTATATCCACAATGGAATACTATTCAGCAATCAAAAAGATAAACTTATGCCATTCAAAGCAACTTGGATGGAGCTGGAAGAGATTATGCTCAGTGAAATAAGCCAGAAGGAAAAAGAAAAATACCAGATAGTTTCACTTATAGGAGGAATATAGGGGAACCAGATAAGGGATCAGGAAAAAAATAACAATAAATAAAAAAAATTAACAGGCAACTATAAATCATAGACATTCTGCAGGGGAGCGGGAGGGAGAGGGATCAAAATGGGAGGGAAGAACACAAGGGACTATGGTGATAGTGCACGGGTGAATTGGTCATGGGAATTTTATGGGGACTCAGAATGTAACTGGTTACAAGAGGAGAAAGCAAATATTGTACAAAAATGAACAATGATGCCAAATATATATATATAAATAAATTTTAAAATAATTAAAAAAGTGAAGGTCCTTGCCCAGTTTACCAAGAGGACATAGAAAGTTCCTCTTACTCCATTCAAAATTCTCCAAACTAAACCGACAAAGTTTACCACAGAAACAAAGAACTTTGGAGTCAGGGGATTATGTTGCTTTATTTTTTTTTTTTTTCACTATGTACCAAACAGCTCTTCATTTCTACAGAGGCCAGAAAAGGGAGAGGTAAAAGTTTCAGTCAAAGAGTGGTTAACATGAGAAAGAGTACACACACACGCACACACATTCTGTGCAGTGTTGAATATTTGGACATACTTTATAAATGGTTTAGTTAAAAAAATGAAACACCTTTCATTTTACTGAAATGATTATTTAATTCAAAAGGCAAATGCAGAGGGAGGTTATGTTTGGAATAAACAAGCCAGAGCTTCAAAGGCTTGTCCTCTTCGCACCAATGTGGTTCTGAACAGTGTCAGGATTGTTTTAGGGACCAGATGACTGACAGCCAAAGAGCCTACATAAACGCCTGGCAACCCAGGAGGCAATTAACTGTTCCGTACAAAACAAGCATCCGTTCTGCTCCTGGGGATGCTGTGGAGTCAGCACCCACCTCACCCCAAGTCCTCCTGCCAGCACAGCTGGGCACATGGCTTGGGAAGATGGGGGGCATCTGCCTGAGGTCAGTCCTGGAGAATGGGAGAAGGGAACAGCCCACTCCCCACAGTTCTGAAGAAGTGGCTTTAGATTCAGTGCTTATGGAACTGATACTGATTTGCAGATCCTTTTCTTAAAAGAGGGGTTTGAGGTGCCAGAAAATGAAAGCAGATCCTAATAGAAGCCCCCTTAAAGCTGCCAGCCTCAAGGAACAAGAGAAAACGTGAACAAGCCTTAAGAGAAAGGAATTAGACCACCAGGAACTTGCTTTTCCAGCACAGATCAAAAGAACCTGTAGCAGGTGAGCGCTGTTTGACTCGGGAATAAAGGTAGCCACCACACTGAAATCTCTCCACACAGCATCCCCCAAATATCTATGATTAACAAGGAGTGCAATTAATGGATATGAGACCCACACCTTCAGCATTATTTGTAAACAAAAAAAAATTCCACTTCAATATGATTCACTTTCAAATAATTTGCCTGAAAGTTCAATAGAATTAAAAATAGACTCCAGTTGAAAGTCCTTCAAATATATTTTTCTTTTGGTCTGATTGTTCCACTGTGTATTTCCACAAACACTTTAAAAACAACTCTAGTTTCAAAAAGAATGCTTTCCAGGATTTTAACTGACATAGTGTTGAATCTAGAGATCAACTTGAGGAGACGGACACCTAAACAATATTAAAATTTCTAATTCATAAATATGGTCTAAGTCATGCTTTTATAGACATGCAGAAAAGTTAGAAATTCATGTGTTTTTCTGATTAAAAATCAGCCACTATCCTACTTTATCAATTTTAAAGTTTAATATTCTATGATAATGTTTTAAAAAATAATATCTGTGTATTTTGTCCATTGTATTTCATCATAAATCAACTACAAATAAAAAACCAGAGGATTCTTACAAAGAAGTGAGAAAAGATTCTACCCTGTGTTGAATCTTGATTTTTTTTTTAAGATTTATTTATTTATTTATTTATTTATTTATACAAGCACTGGGTACAGTCAGAAGTGCAGGAGGGTGAGAGAATTCACCAGAGGCAGAGCGGGGAGCAGAGCAGGCAGAAAGACCGAAGTACACTGCTGAGGGGAGCAGCGGGCGGCAGGAGAGGTCTGCGCGCCATGTGGGACCCTCCTCGATGGCCGGGGAGAAGCCGGGGATTGAACCAGCGCTGCAGAGGCTGCGGGCAGCTTTGAAACCCAGCGCTCAACCGCTGCGCCACCGGGGAGGCCCTGAATCTTGATTTTATTATACAAAAATATATAAATATTCTGCTGATCCTATTGGGTGTGTTCATATATGAAAATATTGTACCTAACTGGCAGTTTGTGGTTGTTATTTGTCATTGAGATTCCAAAATTTCTCATTTTTTAACCAGGACAAAATTAATTTCCAATATTTTTCCATGTATTTAATCTCAGTTGAATTTGATATGTTACAGAAGTATTAGCAGTGACTAAGTAAAAATATACTTAAATCACTCCAAAAAAAAAAATTAGACTCCAGTAACCAACCTAAAAATATATCAGAATTGAACAGATTATGAAAGTGACATTTGAAATCATCCCCCTTTTACATTGTTTTCAAACTAATTTCCCATGCCAATCTTTGATCACACAATTGTATTGTAATGAGCACTGTTGTTCAAGTGCTCAGTGCGAGATATGTTGGCTGTGGCCATCCAGACTGGTTTGGCTGATGTTAGGATATCTAATTCCTCTGTATAATTGGTCCCCAAAGGGGGTGACCAATCAACTATATCACTGTGCCCAAAGAGATTCAGCAACTCTGTTTCTGGCTAGAGCAACAGTGATAGGAAAGAGAACTTGGTGCAACCAATGGTTCAGACAATAGAAATTCACAAGCTTCCAGCGACAGGATGCATTTGAGATAAACTTCAACTCGAAAACCTGGGAAGTGGGGATTCAGGGGGAAAGGATGGTGGGATTGTCCCTGGCAAGAGAAATCTAATGTTAACGAGCAGCAACTGACAGAGCTTCCAGCACAACTTACTTAAATCCAAGACCAGGTCCCAGATCTAAGAAGAAACGAATTATAGACCAGGATGCCAATGCAGACACCCCAGAATAGAAGGCAAATCAATGCCGGCACTCTCAAGAATGCAGGAGCAAAAATATGGGTCTCTGAGGTTGGAGATTGCAGGTGTTGTGAAAAAGTTAGCTTAGAAATAGGCTGCATAAAGGAAGGTTGATAAATGAAGGAAGGGATTCATGAGGAGAGAGAAAATGCTACTGCAGAGTATACCTTGTGATTTTAACAGATGTGTTTGTTGTAATACACCTTTGCTATTTTATAACTCACTCTAATTGAGCTATGTTGGGTGAAATACTTTGATCAGTGAGTTTCATAAACAAAGTGAGTGTGTTCAGGAACTTTCTATCAGGACAATCATTCTCAAAGCCAGATCTCTGTACCCTGGTGCTGTGTCCATGGCCATTTTCTCAGATCCCTGAAGCTGGTAACTATGCTCACAGGTAGCCTCCTATTTTTTTGTCACCACCTCCCCGTTCTTTGCCTTTACCCAAATCTGGAGGTCAGGGAGGTGTGGAAAGGAAGAAGCTTGCCAAAGTGAAACTTGAAAGATCTGTCATTTAGTTTTTGGTTAACCTGCTGTTTTCCTGTCAGAGCCAAAAATAAACCTAAAAAAAATAAAACCACTTTTTTATACCCCAAAAGATTAGAATCATGACTAGAGTACAATTCTAGAAAACCCAAGTTCTCTTTTGCTGTTGTTGTCCCTTTTTCTCTTGATGCTTCGTGTTTCATATTCACATTGTGTCTCTCTGTGTGTGTGTGTGTGCACACACACTAGTTGACACTATATATATAAAATTGAGACTAAATACACAAATCTGTGTCTGAAGTGGTAGCCTCATGATTCTTTGACTTGAATTCCCAGATCAAACCATCTTAATAGTTTTGATTTCTTCTAGACTCCTATTCCCCTCCATTCTTCATTTTCAAAGAAGGGACCTAATGCTTATTGGTGATGGAAATAGCATTCACTCTCTTAAAGGAAACTAACACCTGTAGAGCATCTGCAAGAATTGTTTCATCTAATACTAGAAATCAACAAGATAAATATTATTGCTAATTTGATAAATGGGGAAAATTAGAATAATTAATTTGCTTGCTATAAAAGGTTGCAGAGATAATTTTTTTAGGATGAAGGTATGTGTTCTCCACACTCATATTCTTCCTTCAACTTCTTACATTAGTGCTAAAATTAGAATTATTTTTGAGCTGCGAGTGGAACAACATGTGCCTTATAAATAACCGGGAAACTCGAGTCAATCAAACACAACTTAACAAATTCATAACAATTAGCTTTCTCCAGCACCACTTTGCTTGTACATGCTAAGAGGAAAAGCAGAAAAGAAAAAAAATAAATAAAAATATTTTTCAACAATGTATTCAACCCAAATCTAATTCATCTTTATCCATTTTTAGAACTTGGCAGGAGCTAGAGGGACAGAGAGTAACATGAAAATGGAAAGCTCAGATTGAGGAAAATTACTTAAAACATTGCTTCTTGACATCGATATTTTAGCAAGCATAATTTTAAAAAATATGTGTATCAAAATCACTAATAAATGTGACTCTTTAGACTATTATGCAGCTTGCAAATCAATAAAATCAAAGAATCAGATTTTTTAATATTATAATTTATTTAATTACAATCTCAATTATCTTAGCAATAATTTTCCAACTAACAGAACCCTTAGAAAACCCTATGGAGATCATCCTGAATTTTGGGAGGGCTGAGCAGGCAAGTAGTGTCATAGGAAATCAGCGAAAATGAGCGAGTTCCCTAAAATTTTTTTTTTTTTCAAAAAAAATGTTGGTTAGGTTTAAAAATGTCTTTCCTCACTCGAGTAAAATTCTAATATTCTTTGAGATCTCAAAGCACCCACCTCCAAAGATTACATTTCCCAGCTTTCCTCACAGAGACAAAGTTCTGTCCAGTGAGATGTCTTCTGGGAAGATTCTTTACAAGGCAGGGCCAACTTTTGTCCCTCATTTCCTCTGCTCTGGCTGGAATGTGCGGATGGTAGTGACTGGTGGTTCAGCCTTCAACTTGAACCTTGGGAGACCTCAAAGATAGAAACCATGCATGAGGGTGAATCCATTCGAAATGCAAGGAGCTTCTGTTGGGGAAGGCAGCATGCAGCTGCCCTACTCTTTCAGTCCAGAAGGTCTGCATCCAGACCTATTTTAAGAGTGGAAAAAAAAAATTCTATCCTGCTAAAGTCAATATTCATTTCTGTCATAACCAAATACAATTCCTAATGATAAGCCAAATTTAACAGATAAAGAATCAATGTTCCCCAAAGTTTCCTTTGAGCAGTCAATTCCAAAGAAGTTAAACATGTATCTACTCTTCTTTTGGAATCCCAGGAGGAGTAACTTCCCAGCCATGTACGTGTTTAATGGAGAAGTTGTGAACTTGTTCTAAAACGTGCTCATAAATCAAGGTGGATTTTACAGCAAGAACAGGGAATTTTTATAAGTCATTCTATGAAATTAAATCAACCTTCATAAACTTATATTCAGAAGCTAGTAAAATCAGTGGGTCATGAAAATTTAAAAAACAAATTGATATAATTTAGAGATGATAATAAAAAGTACTATTTTATTAGAACAATATATTTTTATTCTCAGATACTGTTTTACAAAAACTTTAGAAGGAATGAATATAAACTGCCCATGAAATTAGTTGTAAAGTTAAAGAGCAGCAGAAAATACATAATGTCCTTGGAGTTAAAAGGGACTGTATCAAAACACATTACCGTGGATTCGGTTATTTGTTTGTTTTGTTTCTGTTTTTTTTTTTTTTAATCATAGAACTTTAAAGGAATTTTGAATTTGGTTTTGAAGTTAGTTCTGAAGAAAATGAGAGTCTAATGAATATACCTGCCCACGTGTCATGGTGAAAATTGTTGCCTTGACTTCACACCAGGTGAAGTCTATAATGCTAATGATTACTGTGAAATGTATGAGAATTGCATGCATTGCATGTCGAAGAAATAAATTGCATTGCTTGCATGTCGAAGAAATAAATAAAGAATTGCATTGAAGAAATAAAGAATTGCATTGCTTGCATGTCGAAGAAATAAATCAAAGCTCTCCTTCCCTACATTGCACCAAAAAATAGTCAATCCTGTTCATGCCTTTTTGCGTTGTATTGCTTTTGTCCTGAGAAAGTGTTTGAAGGAATATTTATATCTCTAGATCAAGATTTCTCATCCTTGGCACTATTGACATTTAACCAGATAATGCCTTCTAGTGGAGTGACGGTTCTGTGCATTATGGAATGTTTAGCAGCAGCCATAGTCTCTGTCACTAGCTGCCACATTCCCCAAAGGTCATGATTATCAAAAATACCTCCACAGAAGCTGATGTCTCACGGCAGGGCCTACTTCCACTGAGGATCACTGTTTAAGCTGTATTTTACCTCTATTAAAAGTTAAAGAGCTTGCTTGATGCTAAAGAAGTTAGAGGCAAGTAAAGAATGAGAAGCTTCTTTTGCCAGTCTTGTGATGCCTTAGAGACATAGAGAAGTAGGGGAGCAGAGATAGTGTGCAGAGACTGGCCAGTCACACAAGGCCCTTGCTTCTCTGCTCAGGCCCTGACAATGCAGGTTGTCCTGAGCACGGTTAGAGAAAGGGGACCCTCTTCTCGCCAGTTATTGCTCTCTCCCCACGGCCTCTTGTTTCCTTCTCTTCTATCTCGAGGACACTTTCTGGCAGGAAATTTGGCTGAAATATCTGGTAGTGGAAATACTGCTGGTCAGTCTCTCCAGATAAAATTGTCTCTGGTGCTACTGAGGTAACTTGAAGTTAGAGCATGGGGGTCTCCAGAGCAATGGACTCCAAGAGTCCATAGGCCATGCTGAAAAGTAAGCAGCTTTCCTTCCAGAGCTGCTGCAGAAAGAATATTTGCCAAAATTATATAGACATGGATTCAATATAGAAATTCAATACACTTACTCTTCTAGATCTGCAATTGGAATGGCTTAAGAATGCAGCAGGGTAAAAATCCATATTTTCACAGGAAGCTAGAGAAGTATATCCAAATTCCAGAAATGCTAACAGATTTCTGCAAAAAAAAATCAGAGGTTGCATTGAAGGAGCAACTAAATCACCTGAGAATCACCAAATACAGCAAAAAAACAAAGCAAACAAACAAACAAACAAAAAACCCACCTGGAGAGGCTAGGAAGGGTCTCCTGGGACTGTAGGGAAATTCTATCTTTAGGTAATGCATTAGTTAACTACAGAGTGGAGGTTTTGCTGAGAGGCTAGTTCCCGATTTACATTTGCTAAGGAAAGTAGACACACTGCTTTCATTGATCAATCCTCTCTTCCTCCCTCTCCTTCCCTTTTTCTTTCCTTTCTTCCTTTCTTTACTTATTTTTATCCTTTCTTTTCTTTTCTTTTCTTTTCTTAATTTTAACAGATACTGTCATTGAGAACTTGGTTTTTTGTTTTGGTTTTTTTTTTTTTTGGTGTTTTTGGGTTTTGTTTGTTTTGGGCCAGGCACTGTTCTAGGCATTAGAGAACTAACTGGACACACACAGTCTATCTCTGACTTTCAGGGGTTTCTAAGCAGTCTTGCTAAACAGAACAGAATTATCATTTGGATAAAATTTAGTTGCAGTGAAGGGATAAGGCAGGACAGAAAACAGAATGTCTTTAAGTTTCCCTAATGTGAGATCCATCAGATCATAATGAAACAAAAAGGGGTGTGAGAGAAGCAGGGGAGACAGAAATTTTCCTCTCACTCCCCTCACCATAGACTAGGGAAAGATGCCCCTGGGGGGAGGAAGCATGCAAGTTTTAGAAAGTTAGGTAATTATCCACACACACATCACACATCAATGACTCAATTTCCATCTTTCGACCTATCCTTTATACACTGGACCCTTACATCTAATTACTTGAAATCTCCATTTGGACCATACAAGGATATCCCAAACTTAACACATCCAAGATCAAACTCTTGATACTCCTTCCTAACCAAACCTGCTCGTTTTCCAGGGTCCTTATTTTGTTGAACAGACATAGCTCTCTGCCTCATCCTGTGCCACCTTACTTTCTGACTTGGGGATATATTGGCCTTCTTTTTGTTCTTCCAATGGTCTGTGCTCCCTTCCCCAAAATAACCCTGTTCTTTCTGTCTGAAATGCTCCCCTTGCTGACTTCCCCTAAATCTGGACTCACCTTTCTGGCCTCCACTCAACTTTTCTCTGCAAGAAGTTTTTCCTGCATCCCAGTATCTGTGTCAGATTTCCTAGAACCTGGGCACATTTGCTTCATGTAATTGTACTTTCACCAACATCTACCTCCTTCTCTAGGTTACAAACTTCATGAAAAGAGGATGCTGTTTTTAGTACCCATTTAAATCTCCGTTTTTACCCAATATTTTGGAAATGAATAAATGGATGAATCTGTAAAAAGAGAGAATTGCTTCCCCAACTGAGTTGTTTTCCTTTTTATTTATAGTGTTTTGAAATACTGACTTTTTTATTTTTATGAAATCTAATGCATCCATCTTTCCTACTTTAAGACCATTTTTAGAATGGCCTTTGCCACCCCAAGATTACATAAATATTCGCCAAAATTTTCTTCCAGTACTTTTATGGTTTCATTTGCAAGATTTAATTCTTAAATCCATCTGGAATTTATTTCTGAAAGAAATGAAATAGTGCCAGCTATTTTGTTTCAGAGCCAATTTCTCCTAAATTGAAAACTTCAGCTATATCCAGTAGGATGATGTCATTATAGATAATAGGATTTGGAATCAGAAGGCTTGGACTTAAGTTCAGCTCTACCACTTGCAAATTTTAGCAAGTCATTTAATCTCTCTGAGCATTATCAGCAATCTTTATGAGTAGAGGTCTCAAGGAGTGTTACTCCAGAAATTCTCATGAACAAAATGGCCACTGGAGAGGCAGGAGAGAAAGGGTAGACTAAATTAGCCATGTAAGTTCAATCAGGCTATGTAGACATCGGTCACTGTGCCCTTCATCTTAGCATCTGTGAAATGGAATAACTAACTTTCTCTGTGTGGTTTATTGTGGCAGTAAATAAATGAATGAAGGTAAAGCACTTAGATTGGTGCTTGGATCATGGTGGTGATAAGTAATAAGCAATTGTTTTCACAGAGAGGGATGACATTGTTTCAGTGAATAATGCAGAGTAGCCCTCAGTCACATTCTCCTGAAGAAGCTAGGAATGCCTGTTGTGAAAGCATATTCCAAAAATACCTACTGGGAACAGTAAAGAAAAGGAAATCAAAATATCAGTTTACAAGCGATAGGCGCAAAGTGACTCTCTCCCACTTCTAATTTTCTTTTATTCTTGCAAATCTGTTTCCCGTGGTGATTTCTTAACATGAGCAGGTAACTTCTAATGTTTTACAGTATTAAGACAGTAGACTTACTAAATTCAGTAAATTAGTATAAATCTCTAAGATTATAAAAGCCATTTCCTGTGATATGGACAGATTTTGATATCTAACTGGATTTGTCTATCTCACAAAACGTACAGATAAATGTGTCATGGAGTGGAAGTCAACAATTGAGGTGGAATAAAGAGTTTCCTTATATCCCCAATTACAGTGAATCTTTCCATTACTATTTGATCCCCTAAAATGCAGGAGGTGGTATGATTTAACTACTGAGCATCACAGAATAACATGCACTAAGGGCCTCCCCGGTGGCGCAGCGATTGAGCACTAGGCTGTGAAGCTGCCCGCAGCTTCTGCAGCGCTGGTTCGATCCCCGGCCTCTGGCGAGGGTCCCACATGGCACGCAGACCTCTCCTGCAGTGCCCACTGCTCCCCTCAGCAGTGTACTTCGTCAGTCTGCCTGTTCTGTTCCCCACTCTGGCTCTGGTGAATCCTCTCACCCTCCCGCACTTCTGACTGCACCCAGTGCATATATAAATAAATAAATAAATCTTTTAAAAAAAAAAAAAAAAGAATAACATGCACTAAGCCACCATCTTTACCTCTCCTTTTCTTTCTGAATGTTTTCCAAGGTGGCTGACCTTGACATGGTCTAATCTCACACTGAAAACAAACAAGGGCAGGCCAAGATATGCGGTGTCCAAAAACTGAGTGCAATGATGAATGGAATTCATATCTCTTTCATTAAGTTAAAAATAAGGGATTTATGTTTGCACTGAACTGAATACTAACATATTTGGAATTGCTTATCATTTTCCAGTTTGTCACATAACTAGATAGCATCAGTCAGTCAACTGAGAACAAAATAAATCCATTTTATTAGTTGTGCTTTGTTTTGCTTTCACACTGGAAAAAAAAATGTCTTTATTTTCTGACATATTCACTTTTATGGCAGAAATATTTTCAACTGACAAGTTTCCACAGAGAATTCAGATGCTCATTTGACATCGATGATTGTAAATACAATTTAGTAATTTTAAGTTTATTAAGCTACAAGACAAGTTTATAAACAGAATTCCCATTTGCAATTTCCCTGTTTATGTATTGAATCAAGGGAAGCAGCAGTTATTGGAAGCCCGAAAATAAATTGACTTTCGCCCCCCTCCCATACTAGATGTTGGGGGAACATTTACCCCCAGTCCCTGTGTCCTCCATCAGTAAGTGGGATTAGAGGTGGGAGTTGGGGACAGGAAAAAGCCAGGTGTATTCTCTAGCACCGTGTTCTACCAAGGGCCCATAAGGCATGTTTTATAAGGCTCCCTTCCTCTGAGTTTGTGTTTGTGGTTAGCATAGCAGCTATCAATCTGCTCAGCCTTCCCAGCCAGGAATCTGACCTTACTGTTCCAGTTCTTGGTGGATAATTCCAGTCAGCTCCCTGCTCTTCAGAGGGAGTCATTTCTCTTAAATTCAGAGGCAGGATGCCCCGTTGGCACCCAGGCTCAAAACATATTCTCCAGCCATGGCAGGATCAGCAGCACTGTTACTTTGCTGCCCCTCCCAGCACTCGCCATTATGCGTTTCTCTTCCACCATTGGAAGCCAGAGAGAAAGCCATGGTTAGCTGGGACTCCTGCTTTCAAGGCCTAACATGACACAGTTTTCTCAGTCCCGGGCACAAGGCAAGATCCTGGTGATTCACGGCAGCAGCCACCGCCGGCAGTGCCAGTTCGCCGGTGAGCTGGAGTTTGTTTCCCCTGAGAAAGAGCACCCCTCTAATGCAATCAATTTTCAATTATCGTATATCGAAATTAGTTGTCTGAAACAGCAGAAAGCCAAATATTATTCTATTTTAACTTGTACTTAAAGCTGAACTAGGAACCAGATCCTGTGTAAATTGTTTACCCAGAACAGGAGGAATAAAAACAAAATCCCTTGCTTGCTTCCACTGGGGGAGAAATATCAACAAACTAGTCCTTTCTCTTTCATAATTGTTCTATCTTGAGTTTTCTTTTTCAGTGTTTTTCATTTTAACTAAGAAAATGAGTCACTCGCGTTTGGAGAACAGCGCCAGGCACGCGCTGGCCATGTCAGAGTTTCAGGAGGCTGTGCCAGTCTTCGGGCAGCTTCAACCCGACGGTCACGCCCTGGCGCCTGCCCAGTGACAACCCCGCCTGATACCACGGAGGTGTCACCAATGCACTCATCGTACCTCAGTCAGCCCTGGCAAGATTTATTACTTTTATTATTTTTACTATCTACTTGCAACACTGTTCATTTCATTGGGGGCAGGAATTAGTTCTACTAGTTTCTTATGTCTGGGATAACAGATGGCCACTAACTGGTAGTTGAAAACAACTGAAATGTGCTCTCTCTCAGTTCCCAGGGCCAGACTGCCAAAATCAAGATGTCGGCAGGGCCATGGTCTCTTCAGTGGCGCCAGGAGGGGAAATCCTCGCTGGCCTCTGCCAGTTTCTGGTGAGTTTAAGCTCCATGCTTATTGTTGCATACCTCCAGTCTCTGAGTGGGTCTTCACCTGGGTTTCTCCTGTGTGTGTTGTTCCTCTCTCTTGTCTTATAAGGTCACTTGTCATTGGATTAGGGCCCACCTTCATCCAGAACCATCTCAGCTTGAGATCCTTAATTTTATCTGCAAAAGACTCTTTTTTCTATTAAGATCATATTCACAGGTTCCCAATGGATTACCTTTTTCTGTCACACAACGCACCACACATAGGTGTAAGTACAGAATGTGGAAACCTGAGTTAGCTTGTCCTGTATTTCTGATTTTTTTTGAAGATTTATTTATGCATACAAGAGCTGGGGTACAGGCCAGAAATGCTGGAGGGTGAGAGGATTCACCAGAGACAGGGTGGGGAGCAGAACAGGCAGACTGACTGAAATACACTGCTGAGGGGAGCAGCAGGCGAAACAGGAGAGGTCTGCTTCACCATGTGGGTTGCCCTCTGGCCTGTTGGGGATCAAACTTGTGCTGCAGAGGCTGAGGATTGCTTCATAGTTCAGTGCTTAACCCCTTGTGCCACCAGGGAGGCCCCTTTCTGACGTATTTTGAAGATTGTGAGCTCTTTTGGGACCCCATGTCAGCTTCCTAGCTGGTTCTGTCTCAATTCTGGCTCTTGGCTTTGGAGAAGAAGGCAGGGGCTGTGCATTGATTTGAAAAAGAGCCATGGGACAGAAGAGGTCTTGTAATGGTGTTCTGTACATTCCTTCACCAAAATCCCTCTATTGAGTGTTCTTGAAATCTTTCATGGAACTCTGTATACAAATAGAGTCATTTTCTCCCCAGGCAAAGCCACCATCCTGTTTAAATATAACATCTAACTTTTCTTCACCTATTCCCAGAATTGACCAAAGTACTGACTTATCTCATATAAATTCACAATCACCAACATTAAGTTCATTTTAAACACCGATCAGCAGTCTTACCTTGTTTTCCCAATAAGTCTGCTTTGCACTTTCTAGGACAGCTATTATATATCTTTGCCTCTGTCCTCAGAGTTCCCCCAACACCCTAGATGACCATCTTGCTTCTCCATTGATGACATGGAAGCAGTATAAATACTCTCCCTTCTAGTTACAAATGTGCTCTCCTCTTTCCTACCAGACACCAATCCTTTTAGATGGCTTCTTGTAACTCCTCCTGAAGGTCCTCACTCCACATTTAATCCTCCCTCCATCATCAGCTACCCTTCCATGCATCATTCCTACTCTAGTACTTTACAAATAAATTCTCCTTGTCTCCCCCCAACCCCCTCTGTTTGCTGCCTTTTTTCTACTTCCCTTTTCAGCAGTTACTGTTAATTTTCAACTCAGTTTCCTTGGATTTCATTTCCCATTATTCTGTGGATACTACCCAGGTTTAAATCTCAAAACTTTCACTGACATCAATTAGTTTTCTTAACTTTGAGCATCTTCCTGTCTTTTGCAGATTTCTGCACATCCATTAAGAGTGTTGTTTTTGTTATGCCAGTGACTTCCTTTTTTGTTTTTCTTTTCTTGGGTTTGATTTCTGGGTTTTTTTTAAAATTATTATTATTTTTGGCCACATCCAATTTATGCAGTGATAAAATCCTACAGCCAGTCTACCTACCTTAGTTTTCCACTTGAGGAATTGATTTTAAAAATCCTGGAGGACTGATAAATTACATGGATGTCTGTTTTAGCAATAGCATTAAAATATTCCTGTGTAGTATAAAATCTATATATCATACCAAATGGTCACTGGTTTCTAAAATCCACCAGAGTGATGAATCATTTTCATTAAAACTGACAAAACCTTTGTTTCCTATTGAGGTGACCAAAGTGGCACTTTTTGGTGCAAATTAGATGACAAAAACTTTTTTTTTTGAGCAAAAGGGTCTAAATATATCCCTTATTTTATTTGACTGTCAAAGATGCTGGTATTTATCTAATTTTCACAGGAAGAATGAGGCTCATAGTGTCTGGATGACTCACCATCCCTCTCCAGGCAGCACTGAACATGAACCCATCACCAGAACCCCAGGTGTCTCAAACTCGGGCGCACATTAGAATCACCTGGGAGCTTTGAAAAATCCTGATATCCACAATGCCCCTGCACCAATTAAATCAGAATCTCTGGGGAGGGACAATGAGTCTAAGACAACATTATTTTTTTTTTAATTCTCCAGTTAATTTTAGTTCGCAGCTAAGTTTGGGAACCAGCACATTACCCATCCTTTCTGGAACATTGCTGTCTCTGCTACTCAACCCCGTCTACTCTCTCTTCGAAATGGGATTTTTACTGCAGTTTAGAATAGACGATGACCCTGTCAGGACTAAGTTTCTTGCAACGTAGATATCAGCCTTTTACAAGGAAAAAAGAACAAAGGAATAATATTTAGGTCTAATATATCATTTTTCTCCCAAGTCTCTGATGTATGTTTCCACAATTGTATTGACTGGAAAATAAAAGATGACCAAAGGCTATTGATGTGATTTGTGAGAAAGTCCAAGTATTTGAATCTAACTGAGGGATTTTCACATTTCTTATGGATATTTGTATTGAAATTTGCATTAAAATACCTTGTGGGTATCATCTTTTCATTCTCCTAAAGGGGTTATAAATAGGACTGATAACACAGTTGTCCTCTTTCTTTTGCTAGCTGAGGATAACGTAGCTTGGTTTGAGTAGCAGCTTAATTATCTGAACTCTTGTCCTAGCAATCTTCTCTACATTTTTAAGTTCTGAGAATTGTTGGATATAAAATAATTTTACATTTTTCCACTTGGCTCTGAGGCTGAATTCAAAAATGGTAATTGTTCTCCCGTGACCACGAAATGGCTGTGCCCTGAAGTATGCACTGGGGAGAGGCGATGTTTGTAAAATGTAAACCAGCAACATGCTAAGTTTTTCAAGTATTAAGAGAACGTTTTCTTTGCAAAGTTGGGGGCAATGAATAAAAAAGTAAATTAAAGGGAGATATGCCCAGAATATCTCTGCTTTCTGTGCAAAGTATATTCTAAGACTAATAGCAATATTATTAAAAGAATATACAAACTGAATTTAAAATGATGATCTTGCCATTGATTCTTAAGAATATAAGGTCCCAGGGCCACCCCGGTGGCGCAGCGGGTTGAGCACCACGCTGCAAAGCTGTCTGCAGCCTCTGTAGCGCTGGTTCGATTCCCAGCCAGCCAGGGAGAAACCCACATGGCTTGGCAGACCTCTCCTGCCTCGCCCGCTGCTCCCCTCAGCAGTGTCTTTGGTCCATCTGCCTCTTCTGCTCCCCTCTCTGTCTCTGGTGAATTCTCTCACCCTCCCGCACCTCTGACTGTACCCCAGTTCTTGCATAAATAAATAAATCTTTAAAAAAAAAAGAATATAAGGTCCCATTGCTACATTATATCCTGAAACCATTGCTTCGATTTGCCATATGTGAAAACGGGGCTATGTTGCTGACATTCACACAGAGCCTAGAGAGTTTGTCGCTTTTTTAGCGAATAATGAGCAAAATAAAACCAATTTTTTTCTATTACTGATTTAGTTTCCATAACTTTATTTTACATGAATTGCACTTAGTTATGAGTGTTAAGGTATCTGATTATAAGGCAACTATTGCATATAGGGCTTCGATCATTTATCACTGTATATTACATTGAATGAATAGATCTTTTAGAATGCTTTTTCAACAGATAAATGCCTACCTCAAGAAAGTGGCTTCCTGTTGTTATTGCATGAAGTCTAAATTCTTCGCTACTCACTAATTCCTAAGGTACCATATCTGTCCATCTTGTTTCTTCCCATTTTCCAAGACGCATTTTGTTCTAGTCAGACTATTGTCTTTCAGTCACGCTAGCCACATCCTAATACTAGTTCCCAGATGCATATCTTTTTCATATTGCTTTCTTGACTGGATTGCCTGTTCCCTCCTGTCCACCCAGAAAAAATACAGTATCTCCTCAAGGCTTTGCTCACTTCATGCCACTCCCAGCTGTACTGAAACACACTGCCCTTGCCATTCTCTAAGTCTCCATCATACACTCAAAGTCCAACAATGACAGCTTGTTCTCTTGGTCCTTGTACCTTTAGAAACCTCTGGTCAACACAAGCCTTTGCCCTGGAGTACCAAGAAGAACACATACATCTGTCCAGCATTGAGAGACCAAATCAAATCCATGCAACTGACCCCATTCTGCTGTGTAAGGGCAAGGTCCAAGAAAAGTAGACAGCCCATGTCCAGGCCAAGCAGACATTCCTTCCATCTCAAGGAAGGAGGAGTCCTGTGAGCAGATTTTTAAATATTTGTCATGTGCCAGGATAGTAGCTGACCCTTTAGTGCCTCTGCTTAATCATCAGAAAATGTCAGATTAAATGATTTTTTGAAGAATAATCCATCCTTAATATTCTGTGACTCTGACTTTCGTTTTGCGTGTTGACTTAGTACCATGTTGAATTAGATTCAAAGAAGCAAACATGTTGACTCATTTCTCCTCGTTCTGCACTTCCCAGAGTAACATTGCGCACAGGTACATGGCATGTCAGCATTTCAACTGAGGTGTGAATTGGGGCTTATTGTGCACTACTAGCAAGTGGTCCAGGCTATTCTTATCTGAATCCATATTTTTTTATGTGATTCAATATCCACCAGTGTATGAGGAACCAGTACTGCGTGACCCTGTTTTCTGCCCAAATCTAAGGTGACACTGAGCAGATTGAGCCTCTGCTCCTGCTGGTACAGCAACCTGTCAAAGCCAACCGGAGTCTATAAAAGAAGAAGGACCACAGCCTCCACCTCCACTGTGAAATTCAGGAAATTCCATACCCCACGCTGATCTGGTTTCTCAAAATTATAGCTCACAAACACATCAAAACTAATGTTCCAGTCTACCTCACCTTACCCTCTTTCTTCCAGGAATAGGTTAGAATACATTAGGACAGAGGTTCTTAACTCTAACTGAACATTAGAGCTCTTTGGGAGATATTTTTGGTTTTGTTTTATTTTTGGTAGCAGCTTTATTGAGATATAAATCATAGAATATAATTGGCGAATTTAAGGATTAGAATTCAATGGTTTTTAATATATTCTCAGAGGTACGTAACCAGATGTGTAACCATCACCACAGTCAATTTAGAACACTTTACAATCTCAAAAATAAATGCTGTACCCTTTTTATCACCCCTCCAATTCTCACAAACCACCCAACCTCCCAACTCTAAGCAACCACAAATGCACTTTCTTTCTATAGACTTGCTTCTTCTGGACACTTATGTATATAGGATAATATAATATGTGGTCTTTGTGACTGTCTTCTTTCACTTTGCATGAAGTTTTTAAGCTATATGTATGCTGTAGCATATATTAATACTTCATTCCTTTTTATGACCAAATAATATTCCATTATATGGATATAGCATATTTTGTTTATTCACCCATCAGTTAATGGACATTTGAGTTTTTTCTCCTGTTAGCTCTTATGAATATTGCTGTGAACACTTGTGAACAAGTTTTTAAGTGAACATAAGTTTTCAGTTCTCTTGCCTATATACCTAAGGCTAAGTCAAATGGAATCACTATGTCTAACTTTTTAAGGAATTTTAGAATGTTTTTCAAAATGGCTGCACAATTTTACATTCTTACCAGAAAAATATGAGCTCTGATTTCTCTATATTCTCACAAACACTTGTTATTATGTGACTTTTTAATTTAAATCTTCCTAATGTGTGAAATTTTTCAT
Organism: Talpa occidentalis; assembly: GCF_014898055.3. NCBI lineage: Eukaryota > Metazoa > Chordata > Mammalia > Eulipotyphla > Talpidae > Talpa > Talpa occidentalis. The sequence continues at coordinate 98,063,862 of NW_023605194.1, read as the reverse complement.
TAGATTTTGATTTGCCACTTAATGGCTAATGGTTTTATGTACTTGTTGCTTATCTTCTTATTCACTTTTCTTCTTTAGAGAAATAGCTCTTCAGGTCTTTTGCCCATTTTCAACTCATTTATCTGACTTTTTAATAATGAATTGTAAAACGTATAAAATTGCAAAAATCTTTACATATTCTGGGTATAGGCTCCTAATCAGATATGACTGCAAATATTTTCTTCCATTCTAATGCCTGAGGGAAGAGATCAAAGTATGGAAGGGCACAGTGGGCTATGGTGGAAGACTATGGGTGTCTTGTTTATGTGCGTGGTGTGGTCACATACACTGTAGAGATGTGAACTTATACCTCTGACTCACACATAGTCTTGTATACCATTGTTACCGCATCAAAAAATAATACACTTTTAAAAAGGAAAACTTTGCTAACGTCTCCCTGCATTGCTAGTTAACAGGAGTGCCTTAGCCAGTGAATTTAAAGTGTGCAAACTCATGTCTCACCCAGTTTTTTACTCATCTGAATCCAATAGTCATGATGGTTTTGAATTGCTTTTTGTTATCTGAGTTTTTCCTTTCTATCCGTAATTGGACCCTTTGTTAAAGAAAGCTTAAAGAACATAATGCCAGAATTCAAGTTATGACAAGACTAAATATCACAATTCTGAAATACTATTTTAAATTGGTCTTCCCCACATTTTTTGAGACTAGTATAAATTACATCTTTGACAGCAGATCTCAATCTATATTGATCTTAAGCAGTAGGGCAATATATATGAACTACTTATTTTATAGAGAAAAAGGAAACACAGTAATGAATATATTTAAATAGACTATTCATTTATTGGGTATAATAGCTCATTATGTTATTAAAGAAAATAAGTTGAACACAGCCACCTAAAATCTTCTCTTGTCTCATGATTAGAGGCTAACAACTATTGTTTGGTCAAGAAAAGAGTTTTTGTCCATTTTGATGCTGTAATAAACAATTTTACATTAAATCTGCATGTTCACACACATTTCATTCCCAAGCCCCAACAGCTTAATTATTTCCAGTTTATATGTCAACAAATTATACTTTCCTTACACAATAAATACAAAGTAAAACAAATTGTGCAAGTTATCAATAATGGGGGGGGGACAGAATTTGTTTGTAATAGAACTATTGTGAAAATTACATTTTAAAATGGTTTTACAAATTTCCTGAGTCAAAGCTCAACTGAGTTGCATGGTACTGACAGGTGCAGGCAGCTGGAGGCTGAGAACCCATCCACTCCTCTTGTATTTCTGAAAACCCACAACAAATGCCAGCTTACTTTAGGCAGTGCTATCAACCACTGAGTTCATCTAGTCCTTGATTATTCATTTAGCAAATATTTTGTAGTACTTATCACATTCCAGACCCTTAGATATAGCACTAGCAAGTATCTCTGCCCTCATGAAGTGTAGAGTTTAAAATTTAAAAAAATAAATACTGAGTAGAAAAACAAGGTAGATAATTACAGATTGTTAAAAGTGCAAGGAAAGTGTTACTTTTGGCTGTGAGAAGAGGACATTTTGTTTGTTTTTAAACTTCTTAATTGAGATAATGTTGATTTACAACACTAGTAAGACTCAGAGGTACAAGTTCACCCCTCTTCAGATGTAGGAGACCACACAGCCTCCGCTCCCCAGGGCACCCCCAGCCCTCCACCTTCCTGAAAAGAGGACATTTGAAATGAAACCTGGGAATAAGAAGCCAGCACAAAGGAACCTTTTGCATTTTGGAGCCCTGAGGAAAGTTACCTGGAGTTGAAAAGAAGCAGGGGTGACTGGAGCAAGTTAACCGTGGGACAGAGCTGAAGTCTATATGAGGTGAGGGTGGGCCTGTGGGGACCATCGTGAGAGGATTTGATCTTTAATAAAACAATTAATAGTAAAATATTTTAAACAAATGACCAATGTGATTAAATTTACACTTAAAAATAAAAATCCAGAGAGTTCTGATTTGGGTATAGAGGAGTCATCACCTAAGCAGCAATTGTCCGTGAACAGTAGTATCAATTTGGGTCAAGAGAAAGGCTATGTGTGACTTGAGGTCTAGGATATGTAACAAAGGCAGGCATAGGCAGGATTCCTTGTGACTTGGTCTCCACCCCTTTCTGCTCTCATTTCTGTTCCCTGTGCCCATTTCTGGTTCTCCAACATTCACAATAAACACACTCTAGGCGCTAGCTGCCCAACCCCCGCCCCCTGCCACAGGGAGCCCTCTCCCCACATGCTTGACTAGCTGACCTGCACACAGCCCTGACTGTCTCACCTAAAATAATGCTCTAACCCTTTACCCTGCCAGGACATCTTACCCTTTACTCTGCTTTATTCTTCTCCACAGAACCTATAATTACCTGAATGCCATACATCTGTTTTCTTCTTTATTATTCCTTTTATGCTTGCACTGCCCTAGAATTTGAGCTTTGCAGGGACATTCCAGTACCTAGAGCAGTACCTGGACAAAGTAGTAAAAAAAAAAAAAAAAAAAAAAAAGTATAGCAATGGCTCCCTGGTGGTGCAGGGGGTTAGGTATCAGCACTATGAGGCTTTGGCTGACACTGCAGCACGAGTTTGATCCCTGGCCAGGGAGATACCTACGTGGCAGAGCAGACCTCTCCTGACTCACCCGCTGCTCCCCTCAGCAGTGTATTTCAGTCAGTCTGCCTGTTGTGTTCCCCACTCTGTCTCTGGTGAATCCTCTCACCCCTCTCACCCACATCTGGCCTACAACCCAGCTCTTATATGTATAAATAAATCTTTAAACAGTAAAGAATAATTGAATGGATGGATGAATGTGCAGCATTCTGAAGGGAGTGCTTTGATAGCATGGTAACAGAAGGTCCTTCTGCACAGTGATGTCTGGCGGGGGTGGAGCAGGGGGGAAGCAGCACATACCTGGTATGACAGCTCCTGACCTGCTTATACCGGCTGGGATGCCTGTGATGTCACTGTCAACCACTAAACCCTGGAGGGCCAAGTTGGCAGGAGCCTTATGATTTTACCTTGCAAGTCCCTCAAATGAGATGGTTAAGACTTAAAATGCAGGGTGAGTTGCTGAATTCACATAGCAACTAAGGGAGCAAAGAGGCTTTCTGGTTCCTTACTCAAATCTCTGAACATATAACATTCACCAGACTCCCTGCTATGGATTAATTATTACCCCTTGTGCCCCCTACCCCATTCAGATGTAAAAGCCCTAAACTCTAATGTGGCCATATTTAAAGACAAGATTTATGAGGAGATGATTAAGGCTGAGATTGTAAGGGTAGGGCTCTATTCCAGAAAGATTGGTGCTGTTGTAGAAGGGACACTAGAAAACTTGCCCTCTAGTTCTTTCCACACACCACACACATACACCACACACACACAGCCAACCCGCCCACACCACTCAACAGATGTACAATCTACGCTCCCCCCCTCCAAACACACACACACACACACACACACATTGACAAGGGCGTGTGAGGACTCACTGAGAAGGTAACACCTACAAACCAGGAAAAGGGCTTTCTTCAAGAACTGAATGTTGCCAGCACCTTGATCTTGGAATGCTCAGCCTCCAGACCTGTGAAAAATGCATTTCTGTCACTTAAGCCACCTAGATCAGGGCATTTTATTATGGCAGTCTTAGCTGACACCACCCCTCCTACTCAAAGAATGTCTTTTAATAGAACAGAAGTCAAACTACGAATCTGCAGGGCTAGGTAGTTGTGTCCACTGCTAACAGTGGAATAAGGACTAGACATGGCATCCTCCTGTGGCTAACCACCTTTAGCTGGCTACCATTACAGACAGAGCCTTCACAAGGCTCTGTCTTGTGAACTGTGAATTGCTTGACAAATTCAGTGGCTTACTCTTGACATTTATAACAGTGATCAGGACTATATCTATGTGAAATTCCAGGAGAGATTTAAACAGTGCTCTCCTCTTGTCTTGTTCTTTGGGCATAAGCAGAATATGAAGGTGGGGGAAGGAGCAGTCGGAGAGACAGGCTGCTGTTTTCATTTTCAGTCTACTGGCCTCCCCGGGTACGTCACTGGGGAGAAAAGCCACAAAGCATGAATTTCACTTGTAATGACTCAGACCCTAGCATATTAACCCAATTATTTTATTAAATGACTTACAGAAATTTTCTCTTATTTGGAGCTGTAATATTGCCTTTTTATTCCTAAAACTGAAAAAAGAAAACTGGAGGCTCAATTCTTATTTTAGGAGAATTCTAGCCAGCAAAAATATTAATCATTATGGCCTGGATCGGGGGGTAGAGAGGTGGGGAAGATTGCATTAGAATTCAATTAAATTCATGCAGTTTTTATAAAATGTAAATGATATGCAAAGGACTTGCTTATGCTGTGGAAAATGTAAAAAAACCTAAGGCTGGCTGGCTGCCATCTAGTTAGAGATAAGAGGAAGCATCAACAGAAAGCATTCAGAAGCAATGTGGAGATCAGGCAAGATGATGTCATGTGTACAAACATCAAATTTCTCCTTCCCAATTCCTATATAGATTATAAAATGATGCCCAGCGTTTCAGGAAAGATTTATGCATACACCAGAAGCATGGAAAAACAATCATTTCTAATGAATCATTTCCACCAGCCTCCCTGCTATGGATTGTTACCCCTTGTGCCTCTCACCCCATTCAGACGTAGAAGCCCTAAACCCTAATGTGACCACATATATTTGAAGACAAGGTTTATAAGGAGATGATTAAGGCTGAGATTGTAAGGGTAGGGGTCTATTCTAGAAAGATTGCTGCTTTTATAAGAAGGGACACTAGAAAGTTGGGTTGGGTGAAAGGAAATATCTCTACTGTTCTGTTTTCTCGGAAGGTAAATGAAAAGGGATTCAACAAAACTGCATTAGAATCCTGGGATGCAAAAGAGTGAGGTTTGGGGAGAAGGGCCATGGGTACTATGATGGGAGCTGGGCACATATTACCTCCAATATCATTATTCAGTATTATTGAATAGTTGGACGAAACATTTTTACTCTGCCAGCACCTGTGAGCTGTTTGCTCAAGCTGGCGCTATACAGTGCACATCAGAGACAAGTGTCACGGGGACTGCCCCAGTGGGGACTCGGCACAGGGAGGCTCCAGACTGAAATGTCCTCCAGCCCTGGCTCAGTCTTCCAGATGGGTTGCAATGATGGCGCTGAAGCAGGGCTCAGGTTGTGGCAGCAGGTAACTGCAGTGAAGTAAACCAGAGAAAAGCTCAGCTGCCCTGTCTCCTTTCTATTGCCCTGAAAGACCAAGAAAGACAGCACCATCCACTCTCAGACAAAGCACACACACACAAAACCATGAAAGCCTCACTCCAGGTGTCAAGCAGGACTTTCCTCCTGAAGGGAGAATAAACAGAAAGCCATTGAGACTATCCTATTTCACAACAAAAGAAAACGCCATATTTAGATATACATCAGAAATGGGTATTTTAAAGAAATTGTGTAATCTTTGTTCTTAGTTTCAAAAGGGGAATGCAAATAAGATATTAGACCTGAGAGTACGATGATGACAATGACAATTTCTGAATTCATAGATTGAATATAATGTTGAGTTGTTGAATAGGTGCTACAGAGAGCTAATAAGTGACACAGAAGATGAGCTTGAGAAATTCTCTATGTGGCATGGAAAACAAGGTTACACAAATTGTATTGTATAGGGTCCAGAAATAAAGGACAGAACAGAACAATGATATTTACAGTAATAATATTGTTAATAATATTTACAATATTTACAATAATATTTACCAAAGCAAGACCTGAGTTTGCAAGTAAAAGGGCCTATATGTAGGGTTAAGATAAAAGACATTCTAGAATTTTCTTTGAGGTCAAATAAAATAATCAAAAGGTATACAGATGGAAAAAAAACAACCACCTACAAAGGAGTAAAAACCAGGCTGACACCAAACTTCCTCGCAACATTAAACCTTAAAATGGATGAACATTTGCAGAATTTTTAAGTAAAATATGTGACTTCAGAATTCAGACCCTTTGTAATCATGTACATTACATGATTGCATGATGGTGAGAAAAATAAATTATGAAAATTTCTTATCTTATAGTTTGTGTCTGGAAGTCAATACAATACTGTTTCAAATGTCCTTCAAGCTTAGCAAAAGTAGATTTAAGTATGATTTTCTTAAAAGCTAACGGCAGGATAAAATATATATAATTTCTAGATTATTGTAGAACAAATGAAAGACAAAAATAACTCAAAATCACATAGAAAAAGCTAAAAATGAAAAAAAAAACCCTTTTTAAATCCCAATGGTAATTTCAAAGAATTAGAGCAATTAAAAAATTTATATAGAACAACACCCTGAATAACCAAAGCAATCCTGAAAAATGGGGGGAAATGGAGGTATCTCATGCTGACTTCAAACTGCACTGTAAAGCAATAATAATCAAAGCTGTATGATATTGGAATAAAAATAGACACAGACTAATGGACTAGACTAGAGAGCTCTGAAATATAGATCTAACTTATGACTAAGGAGCAAAGACCATACAAAGGAGAAAAGAAAGCCTCTTTTAACAAATGATGTAGAGAAACTGGGACAGTCACATGTGAAGGAAGGAAGGCAGAACACTTGAAAAAAAAAATGTAAAGTGATCATTACTTAGCACCATACACAAAAATAAAATTAACTCAAAATGTAGTAAAGACTTGGATATAAGACCTGAAACCTTAAAACAAAGAACACGTAGGCAATACAATCATGGACATCCAACACAGAGATATCTTTGGGGATTTAACTCCAATGGCAAAGGAAATGAATGCAAAAATTAAAAAAAAAAAATGGGCTTGCATCAAAATTAAATTTATTCAGAAAAAGAATCCCACAAAAATATTCTCAAACCCCTGGGTATGTTTGAAATAATTCTGAGGTTGGTCAAAAGCATCAAAACAATCAGTGCAGAGTACTTTAGATTATAATGACAAAGAAAGCACTATAAATATCAACATTTATGGGATGCTGTTAAAATTACACTCAAATGTGTTCTTCCAAAATTTCAAAGAACAAATTATTCTCATGTGATAAAAACAGCTGTAGAACAAGCGAAGAATGGGATGTGTCCCTATTTTTTTATGAAGCTTACATACTCTGATAACCAATTCTAAACATTATATTACAAAAAAAATAACAGTAAATACCAGCAAATAAAATCCAATGATTTTTTGAAATAATTATAGTCAAGAAAAACTCAACTAGAGGAAATAAGTTTAACTTAATATCATGAAAATTATTTACATAAATCACATCAATAAAAAAAGGGACAACCCACATATTGGCCTCATTAGAGGTAAAAAAATTAGATAATATTCAACATCTATCTTGATATAAACATTAAAGAAGTGTACATATATTCTTTATTAATGTAAGAAAGACTATCTCAAACCAACCACCGATATCATACTTACATAAATTTGTTGAAATATACTTGTCATTTTTAAAAAGAAAAAAACTAACAAATTAAATAATACAACTATAATACCATAATATTTATAATATTTGTTTATGATACAATACATTATAATACCGTAACATTACATTTAATGTATTTATATGTACTATGTATTACTGTCCTGGATTAAAAGTCACAACTATACAAACTTATTTGTGGGATTTTAAGAAATTTTCAGTTTTAAGGAATTTGTTCCAAGTATCCAACTTTAACACTTAATGATGCTCCCACCCTCATCAGGGGTGATTCTTTTACTTTTTTGCTTCCTCAGTAATCCTCAACTTTCACTGATTTCCCAGGAATCTTTCCACAGTATCACGGTTTACTGCAGTAGTAGTAAGCCTTTCTATTCACATCTAACACAATAGAACCTGTAGGGACAGGAAGAGACGGAGCAGGATCTCTATGATCCAAGCAGACGGGGTAAAGGAGGAGTCCTGGAGCCCTCGGTGGCTTTTCAGGCTTTTATGGGACTTACCAGGTACACGGCAGGCAGAGGTGCTGGGGGCCCGGGAGGCTGGCAGGCCTTCCAGCCCCCAGCAAGTCTTCACTCTTTCTGGGCTCTCTGGCCTTCTCTTGCATTCTCTCTGCTTCTCTCATGGTTCGGCTTCTGCTGGCGCCCCATAGTGCTGCCCTTATAAGCCCAGTCTCTCAGCCCAGGTGTATCCACTTACACATGCCCACACCCTACTCCAGGTGCCCGCCATCAGGCAAGCATTCAAGACCACAGGGATCCATCATCAATCCTAATGGCTGGAGGGCAGAAAAGACTGATACTTTTTCACCTTACCCTACGAACCTATAACCAAAACTTTTCATCAAAGTAGAACATTACAAACATGTACCTCTGAATGTCCATTTTTTCTCTTTCAAAGGAGTGAACAACTTAAGAATATTCAGTAATGCCTCTTTTGTGCTGATATGTCTGTCTTATTTAACTTTCTTATTTGGATTACATTTTAAAATATTTTTTATTAATGAGCCCATTGTTCCACTTTTACTCTATTCTTAGAAAATTATGGAAGTGCTCATAATGCCTCAGCGCCCTTAACAGCTTCCTCCCCACCCATGGGTGAAGACATGAGCAGTATCACATAGTGACAGGCATGTGTATTTTGAATGGGCAGATCTGGGATTCAAATCTCATGTTATCTTATTCTGCAACTTGAAGTAAACTTCTCGACTAATTTGAGCATCAATACTAGAGTTCTCCAGAGAAAAAGAACCGATAACATATACATGAATTGGTTCACAAATTCTGGAGACTTCCAAGTCCCATGATCTGCCACCTACTGGCTGATGATCGAGGCAAGGCAATGAAATAATCTCAGACTAAGTCCGAAGATCTGAGAACCAGGGAAAGTGACTGTAAATTCTATTGTAAGGGCAGGAGAATACCTATGTCCCAAATTAAGTAAGCTTGCAGGTAGGAAGGAAGGGGACAAGTCCTTCCTCCACATTTTGCTCTAGTCAGGCTCTCAGCAATGGCTGATGCATACCCAGATTGGGGAGCACAATCTACTTTGCTGAATCCCCTTGACTTAAATGCTAATCTCATCCAGAAATACCCTCACAGACACACCTGGAAATAATCTTTAATCTCGGCACCCCAGGCCACTTAACCCAGTCAAGTTTACTCAATCTTGTTTGGACTGATGCTTCAGATCACAGCCAATTTTGTTCTTGCTTCTTGACTACCTCTGGCAACATCTCCTGACTCTCTGGCCAGAGGCTGCAAACTAGCTCTACACTATTCCAACTTTCAGTCCCTGGCACCAGAAACCTAAGCCTTAGTCAGTCCCTACCTCCCAGGAGGGTGTTCAGAGCAAAAGCATTTGTGCAAACTGCTTGTTACAACATTCTTTTAAAAGCAAAACATTAGAGAAATGTAATTAATTGTTCAACATTGTGAAATGCATAAGCAGATCATGGAGCTTGTGCATGGCAGTTATCATGCTGCCTATGTATATATTTTTATTAAAAAATTTTTGTTTAATACTTGAGTTTTAAAAACATAAAAAAAAATTTTCTGTAGTCTATTAATATCAATATATTAATATTCATATTATATAGAAATATTAATTGCTATACCAAGATAAGATTAGGAGGGTCACAAAAATATTTGTCTAATTCTGACTCCACCATTTATTTACTCCATGATGTAAAGCAGGTTAATTAGCCTCTTTGAACCTCAGTTTCCTCATCTGTTAAATGGCCACAAGGCAAGTTTGCTTGACCTTTTTTTGACTATTAAATGGGGATGTTATTCGCTATGTCTTAGGTAAACCTGATCTTTAAATTAAATAATATAGGAGAAAACCTTACCAATCAAGATATTCCAGAGAGAAACACCACCAAATTTCCAGTGACTTAAAACAGCAAAAGTTTATTTCTTGTCCACACTTGAAGTCCATCAAAGGTTGACTGGGAGCTATGCTCCAGAGGACCCTGGAACTGACAGTCAGTCAGTCAGGCTGATACAACCTCTGCTGTCTGGAACATCACCTATCTCCATGGTGGAGGAAAGGGACTTAGCGAATTCCATATCTGATTTTATGTTTCTACATGAAATGTCCCATGGTTATGTCTAACTCTAAGAGACAGAGAATTGCCCTTCTACCTCCTGTATGAAAGGAGAACCAGAAATACAGATAAGTAGCAAAAGTGACTCTCACAAATACCTATTACAGTGCTAGCACCCAGAGGTGCTAGTACATGTACAGTAAATGTATGTACATGAAACCATATACATTTTTACATGCAAACATTTTAAAATGAGAAAAAGTTAGCATTTTCACAGTAATGATTTTAGATCAGATTATTGACACCCTTTTCTACTCCTACATTTCCTCCACAATTATTAATTTTATATGTCTATATTACTTTTTAATGAAGATAAATGAAGTAGATTAATATCATTAGAATATGCTAGGGAACCAACTGCTATTTAGTAGTGATATTGAAATAAATTTTGTAACTTTAAAAAAAATAGTTGTTAGTGTGCATGCTTAGCTATTTTCACCAATGTTTTTTAAAGCATTGCTGAATTTAAAAATCACCTTTCCTTCTCTTTCTGTTAGCCACAATTCCCAGGGTGAGCAGTTCAATGACAAAAGTCTTAAGTAGGGCACTATTACTATTTAGAAAAAAAGATACACAAAATGTAAGCAGAAGAACAAAGAAGGACTTAAGCAGACTATGTACTAGCATTAAAGATTCAAACATTCAATTGTTAACAAAAGATAGAATTTACGAAGTGTACTGCAAATAGCATTGTCATGAGATACCACTAAAGAGAATCCTGTGTAATGACAGCCTCGTTCCAAATTGCTTAATCAAAGCTTAAACAAAGTCCCCCCAAATCTCATCTTACTCTTGTTCAATAAAATCAAAAACATTATATTCTCTGCTTAAAATATCCTTAAGAAGCATATTAAAAATTATAGCTTTTGTAATGGAAAAAGGTAGCTGAATGTTTTTAAGAATTCCCCTGGGGCTAAAGAAACTCTAAGCTGGTATCTAGTAAAATTGAAATTCTTTTCAATGATATTGCAGATTTAATGTGCCCCATTAAATTTCTTCACATTCAGCAAGGATAACATTTTCTTTCTGTCTCCTTGTACAGTTATCAGCCACTGACCTTGTACCCCAGTCAGATTCCCTGAAGAATTGTGACCCCAGAGTGTGGGGACAGGAGCTGGTTGCTTTGAGTCACAGTTGTCTGAGCCAAAGATGTCAATTTTATTCTGTTTTGTTTCTTTCTGAGTACAGGGTTATTGGAGAAGGGACTTTGACTTAAATGGTGCTTATAAACCAATCTAAGGCAGCATGACATGGCAACTCTACTAAGGAAGATGTAGGCTTACATGTTATCACAAATTTTATTTTTCTCAACAAATTATTATCAGGATAATAAAGGTGGAGAGACAGATTTTATAAATAGAGAAACTTAAACCATAGCAACCAATGAAATGTGTAGATCTTAACTAATTCAAACAAACCAAAATGAAAAAATATCTAGACACAATTGGAGAAGTTTGATTAAAGACAGTGTTAGCAATGTTGAGGAATTGTTATTAATTTTATTAGTTATAATGATGTTATTATGGTTATGTAGGCAAATGCCCTTGTTATTTATTAGTTAGGGATGAATGTCACGACAGTCATTATTTTAGTTAAGCAAAAATAGATCAAGCAAATGTGGCAAAATGTTATTAGTTATTGAATATACATGAGGTGCTTTTACTCTCTGCAAATACTAATATCACCAATTTGCAAGTCATTATGAACTGAAAATGCGTATGTTCTCCCCCATGCCATGTGAAATTCATATGCTTTAGGCTTAAACTCTAATGTGATAGTACTAGGACATGGGGTATTTGGGATAGAATTAAATTTAGATAAAATCTTGAGGACAGAGCTCCCATAATGGGTTCTATTCCCTGCTCTGTCTCTGGTGAATCCTCTCACCCTCCCGCACATCTGGCCTGTACTCGGATCTTGTATGAAAATAAATAAATCTTAAAAAAAAAAAAAAGACTGATTAACTGGATTGAAACAGTTAAGATGTCCAAAATGATGCAGCTAGTAAATGGTGGAGTTGACATTACAGCCCAGGAGAAATCTGCTCCCAGAGCCCATGTTTTTATCCACTGCACTCCATGAGTGTGAGCACAATGACTGCACACCAATATCCTCTCTTAAGGCTGTGTAAGCCTGTGAGGTTTTGGAAAATTTGAAGTGGAGAAAGAAAACAGAGTTACCTGACTTCCTTCTAATTTGGCAGGTTGGAGTTTGAGCAAGTATTGACCTGAAAAATAAAGAGCTACAACTGCAGCTCTGCCTGTGAAAGCTCAAGTTCACAAGATGATGCTGGTGTTTATATTCTTTGGATTGACCTTCAGACCCCTTTGCTACCGGAAAAGGTATCCATGGGTCTGACCAAACTCCACAGAGATTTTCCTAAAAAAAAGTCCATAGAAGGCAGTCCACTTTCTCCAATGACTTTTGGTAATCAGTTCCTTTCCCCTACTCATCTTGAAAGTATGTAACAGACAAGCTCTGCCTTATATTACCAACTTGCCATAAAATGAGTTGGAACAAATTGACTTGAGTTACATAAAATCTTAAAAGCAAAGGAGGTTTTTCATTTAGTACCTGCAAATTTTCTTCAAAGAACGTTCTCTTCCAGATACCTCCGCACCTGAAGTCATTGCCCACCAGCAGTGGCCAGCACTGTGTCTCCCCAAGGCACAAACTGCTCACAGCTCAGCCTGGGAAAGCTCTCTCACAAACTGGAGTGGGAATCTATTTTCATTTCTTTCTACCAAACATGAAAATTCCAAAATATCTTAAGTTAGTTTTGCTTTTACACTTTGAAATAGTGTCTGCTTACTTCTCCAACTAACTTAATTCCAGGAATCTTTCCTACAATGACAGATACATGTTGTACCTAACATAAGCACCAGTACGTACTTGTTAAATAACACAAAGAAGGAAAGCCTCCTCTGAGTACTTGGCATAAACTGAAATTTTCATTGGCCTGTATACCTATTTCCATTTGAACTTTGTCTGTCATCAACATCTTTTATTTCCCTGGTTTAATTATCATTGCTCCTTCTGCTGATTTTTCCTAATTCTTCTGTAAGCTTGGGACAACTCGAAATACCAAAGCAACTCCAAAGTCTGAGAGAGTAATTCTGTGACCCCAGTATGCAACATTCAGAAACTGGGAGTTTACATTGAAGCAACCGCTCCTTTTGGGAGCCCTATGTTTAAAGAGAAATAAAGTGCAATGGGTAGATTAAGTTTTGATATCAATCATTATTTTGTTCCAAGATAAATTAGGAGCTGTGACATCTGAAATTGAGTAGACAAGTGAAAAAGCAGAACTGGCCGCGATGGTAGAAGGTAAAGGTCACATTTGCATGTGATTCCAAACACGAAGGATGGAGCTACCCCACGTAGCTGTCATTTAGCAAATATAACCATGTTCCAGGGCCCCAACCACTTCCCTCGGACAGCCCTCCCACTTTCTCAGGCTCACTTTGATTGTTAGATGTTGTTTGTTCCTGGGCGACTTGTAACTTTCTCAGGCTGAAACAGTGAGCAGTTTTGATGGTGGTCAGTGCCTGTCTGTGTTGTCATAAGGTGCTGATAGGATTCCTGGTTCAACATTTATTTGGAGCTCTAAGTTATTTTCAGTATTGGGTACACTTGCTGTAGTGGCAGCAATGGGCACAGTGCAGGTTCTCTATGATTCGAGCAGACAGGCGAAGGAGGAGTCCTGGAGCCCTCCGTGGCTTTTCAGGCTTTTATTGGGATTTTACTGGGTACACTGCAGGCAGGGGTGCCGGGGGCTTGCAGGCCTCCCAGCCCCCAGCAAGTCTTCACTCTTTCTGGGCTCTCCGGCCTTCTCTGGTCATCTCTGCTACTCTCGTGGTTCTGCTCTCTCATGGTTCTGCTCTCTGCTGGCGTCTCCGTGATGCCATCCTTACAAGCTCAGTCTTAGCCCAGATGAATCCCATCTACATATGCTCACACCCTGCTCCAGGTGCCCGCCATCAGGCATGCATTCGGAATCACAGGGTTCCGTCATCTATCCTAATGGTGGGAGGGCAGAAAATCCTGATATCATTTTCACTTACCCTACACTTGCCCTCTTATTTATAGAACTTTTTTAAGTGGGAGGGAAAAGGCTTGCGGATATATAGTGCATTGCCAGTAAATATCTGTAGAATTTGTAGACTAGTCATTGATAAATAGCTACCTCTAAAATTCATTTTAACAGTAAAAAAAGCCAGAAGGGTTGTCAAGATCCAGTCATATTCAATGCCAAAAATGCGTTCATAGTTTTCCACTAAGTTACTTGTGTTAATGCAATTGTTTGCAAGTCTACCTTCCTCTCCAATCCCAGAAATCCTTGAGGGCAGAAATCCTTGAGGGCAGGTTGATGTGTTATCATTGTATTGCTAGCTTTTAGCATGACTTTGGCATAGCAGTTATTCATTCAACAGTGGTCTGTGGAAAGACCATCTTTAATAACTACATTTTCAATTATGAATCACATTTAAAATTTATAAAAGATAGAATCAGTTAACTTAATATTTCAAATAGAAGGCAACATTTTCAACTGTCTTCAAACAGTTGCTCAGATTGAGAATACAAAAGTAGAGAAAACAACCCCATTTTGGGGGCTCAGTGTTGAAAAATGACCCTACTATAACAGAGATCTAAGTCTGAAATTCCAGAACATTTTTGAGGATGCTTGAATTATAAAATGATTCTGAAACTGTTTCCATTCACACTGCACCAAAGGTGCACAGCCAGCCTGCCCAGAGGCCAACGCCTGGGGCAAACCAGCTCCAAGGAATCACCCTTTTCTACAGGGGTCCAGTTCCTCAGCTTGAGAAAATGCTGGGTGGGGTCCTAGAGAGGTTGTGGGAGGTTTAGACCAGAGGTGCCCAGAAAACAGCTTAAATGAACCTCAACCCACATTCTTCTTTTGCGGGGAGCTTTAGCCAGCAAAGCAGGCACCTTAAGCCGTGCCTAAGGCAAACAGCAGATAAAACATAGATGAGCAAAATTTGTCTGTAAAGGACCAAGTGGGAAGTACTTTAGGCTTTGTAGGTCATATGCATATCACTTTCAGAAATCTACTTTTTCTTTTTTTTTTGTTTTTTTTTTGTTTTTACAAACAAAAATATTTTTAAAACTCTTAACTGGAGGACAAAAAGTTAGAATGAAGGGTTGGATATGGCCCTGTAAGGGCCAGGACTGGCCACAGTGCAGGTTCTCTGATCCCATGCAGACCGGGTAAAGGAGGAGTCAGAGTCCTCAGTAGTTTTGCAGGTTTTTTATTGGGGTTCACCAGACATATGGCAGGCAGGGGTGCCCCCAGCAAGTCTTCACTCTATCTGAGCTCTCTGGAGTTCGTTCTGCTGCTTCTCGGCTTCTCTTTCGGCTTTGTCTTCGGCTTCTACTGCTGCTACTGGTGTCCCCGTGACGCCGCCCTTAAAAGCACAGTGTTAGCTCAGCTGAATCCCATCTACCTATGCCCACACCCTATTCCAGGTGCCCGCCATCAGGCATGCATTCAGGACAAGGATCCATCATCTATCCTGATGGCGGGAGGGCAGAAAAGCCTGACATTTTCTTTACCCTACAGGCCCCAAAAGTGTATTTTTCTAATCCCAGCTGACTGCCAATTGCTGTGCTGAACATTAGCATTATTCAATTTGATGATACTCCAGTCTTACAATAATTTCATTTTATTTTACAGTTTCATATTGAAAAGAATAATTAGGGATTTAGATTGAGAAAGCCTCGGTTTCTATCTCTCAGTCACTGGATGCTTTAGGCCAACAAAACTTCAGTTACTTCATCTTTATTTTTATTTTTATTTTTTTTTTACTTCATCTTTAAAACGCAGGCATTAAAGGAGTATCCCATGGGTTATTTAGAAACTCCAATGAGATGACAAATGTGAAAGTTCCTTGTAAAACTATAAACTCCATTTAAAGTGTAGCTATCATTACTCATAATGCCATTGAACTCTTAGGAAATATAATTACTCCTATACTGATGTGACTTGGTTTGTACATATGGGGTTCCAATGATAGAGTGTGGGAAAATCCCAAAGATATATTTGGTTTGAATCATAAATTATAGGAAGTTTTGAACTTTTCTTAGAAACTATTATTTTGTTTGTGTTGGAAATTACTTGACGGAAAAGAAATTGTGGTTTCCCAGATTTCCACATTGAAAGAAGAAAAACCACAACAGAAAAGAAAATTTTGTAAAAAGAATTTGTGTAGCTCTATTTTCAAACACCAAAGATTTTATCCTCGTAAAATTAAAGAGTGAAGACTCATTGGTTTAGAAAAAGAGAAGTTGAAATTTTGGTGACAATTAATATAATAATTATGATATAATTGGTAAGGTGTGAGGCACAACCAGTGACATGCTATCTCTTGTTGTGACCTTGTCTATTACTTTTAGGTTATTAAATGACGCAAAGGGCAACAAGCAAAACAAAAAAAAAGAAAAGAAAGAAATTTCGTTCTTCCCAAGATACTTTTAAGGTATTTCTCAAAAAAAGAAAACATTACTTAAGGACATCAACAAATTGTGGTAGTGATAACCAATAATGTGCCATTTCCAAAATGTGAATAACAAACTACCTCTAGTTCTTCAGTCATTTGTTTTAATTCTTAGTATTTGACAATAATCTTCTTTTTAAAAGCTTTGGAAAAAACTTTTAAAAGAAATGACATCAGAACTTCCTGTATATGACTAAGTGATACATACAATGAATTTAAATTAACAAATGCATTTTAAAATGTAAAGACTGAAATTATTCACCACCCCCATAAAATAAGATAGAAATTTCAGGGTTAACACAAATGTAGCAGAAAGAAGGAGGAATAAAGATAATGTGAGAGATAGAGTAGAAGTAAATAAGCAGAAACAAGAGAAGACAAAATCATAACCAGTGTTTCAAAAAAATATATAGCCCTATTGAAGGGCTGAATAGAAATATCGATAGGAGAGAAAGAATATTAAAACAATATTAGAAATGAAAAATGACACAGACACAAAAATAGAGTAAAAATTTTAAAAGCTGTATGACAATATTATGAAAATATAAAGGCCAATAACTATAAGGTGATAAAAATATTTAAATCAGTAAATAGAAACTATTAACGAATAGAATCAACAGACAAAACTTTCCCTTCTAAAAAAAGACATTAGTTTAAACATTTTATCTTTGCATTTGTACAACTTTCAAATAATAAAGTTTCAATTCTTTAAACTACCCAGTAGACAGAAAAAAGAGAGATTATAGATATTATTTCCTTAACTAGCACAATTATAAATTCAAAGAAGAATAAAAAGAATATATGACAAGGACATTTTTCAATCACTAAGAAAAATTTCCAAATAAAGTACAAAATTTGAAACAAAACACTAGATCTTTGATCCAGTGTGAATCTGATTGGAAAGCTAAGGTTGTGCCTTGAATTTCAATTTGCAAAGCAAGTAATTTTTAATTTAGATTTGATGTTTTTGGGAAGCCATGGAAAAAAGACTAATGAAGATCAAACTCTTTCAACTAATCTAAATTGGTATTTAGATAGCTTCATTTTTTTTAAAGATTTATTTATACATACAAGAACTGGGTAAAAAATTATTTTCTCTCTCATATTTGGAAACTCACTTATCACTAAAAATATTAAGCCACTACTCAAAATCTTCAGCTTGTCAGGTTTTTTCCAAATTTTTCTCTGTTGGTAATTTAATTCTTTCCCAAAATTTTCCAAAAATAATGGTGCTTCTGATATAATCAGATGGGCTGACTTCTGGGTGTTTTTTTCCTTATGGGCTTATTATAACTTTCTTAACTGAATTCATTTGATTACTATACCGGGATATACCAAAATGATGAAAGTATTTTCAAAAAGTGGGGAAAAAACAGTAAAAATTGTTTTTGTTTTGTTTTTTCTTATACTGTACAGAATAACAAGACAATTTTATCAATTTATGGACCACATCTTATAGAAATAAAGAAACTGCATTAACGATGGTTAAATTAGCGAGACTGGATAAAAACTCTGGATATTGATCCAGAACTTTAGCTTATCCTTCAATAAAAAAGAAGGAACACTATTTTTAAGCCTTTAAAATAATCATACATTTTCTGCTGAACAGTAGCCAAAGAAAATTAAGGGACTTTTCTTTCTCAATATTTATTCTATAGGGTTTTCATTTTAGAAGGATTTTATGATGAGTGCAGATTCTCCTTGGCTTTTTATGGGTTGAATTGAATCCTATCAGAAATCCTAAGTGTGCAAGGAAAATTCCCTGAGTAGAGAGAAATAAGGAAGCTATTAGAGGCCAAAGACTGACCATGGAGAAAAATCACAGACCAGTAAACTTCTGTAAAATATCTACAAAATATGGACAGATTAGGTCCATAGGTTGCTAGAGTATAAATAAACATGTTACTTCCTGTTAATTATGGAAGAACTTATAGGTGTTGTACCCAGCATCAACAAATGCAGCCCCCAAGGACACACAGTCAGCCGATGCAAGAATACAAAGGAGTTTATTTCGGGCTCGAGTCCAGGCTCATGACACACACCGACACAGCAGCAGAGATCGAGAGCCCTGAACAAAGGGAACAGGGATCTTTTATAGGGTTACAAGCAAATTAAAAAATTAAATCATGTTGGCAACCATTCATTGGTTATACGGGTGCATTTCCTAACAACGGTGGGCACACGGTTTCAGTTTTTGAGCTGATTGGTCACACCGAGATGCAGCTCTATTATATGGCTGTCTTGACCCCATTAGTGGTCCGAATTGCTCGGCTCCACTGTGGCTGGCTGTCCGAGATAAGACCAGAGTGGGGTGAGGGTTGAAACCTTCTCTGGAATGCAGGCTATTTATTCTTGAGTAAGCAAAACTTGAAATACTAAAATGGTGGTTATACACAAGATGGAGGAACAGTGGCTAAGTCTCACAATAGGAAGAGTTCTCTGTTTATGTAATTTCATGAAGTGCTTGTCTATAGATATCTGTAATGGGAAAATATAGCAACAAATATCATAAAGGGCTAACCTCCTAAATATATGCATTCTTTTCAGTATTCCAAGAAGCAGACCAAGACATGATTAATCACACAAAATAGTCATTGGGAAAATTCCTGTAAGGATGAAAGGAGGAACTGGAGAAGGCAAGGAGTGCATTCAGATTATCATCCAAATCAGAATCCTGTGAAGGAGAAGGAAAGGGATGAGGATTGGAAATGAAGTGTCAGAACACTGCGCAGGTATTAGAAAGTTTTGGCTGCCCCATGGGGCGTCCTTGAGACAATGTCTCTGTGCCTGGTAGTAATGGGCCTGCATTGCTCAGCCCCCCAGTTGGGAGCAGCCTGTAGCAAGGGAGGCCTAAGCACAGGCACGGCCCCAGAAGGATCAGATCTAGGACTGTCAGACAGATTTACTCAATTTTGCAGCAGGCTATCTGAGCGACACATTTTCATGGCTGCCATAGCACATAACCAACCAGTTCTTACAAGTCAAGCAGATGAACAGGGGAAACTCCATTGTGAAATGGGCAACAGACATTATACCAAATGGCTACTCAGAGTTACTTCCCCTTCAGTGCTCTTCTCTGCATTGCAATGGCTGGAAGACACTCTACTGGGAGGATTCTTGGTCACATCAGTGATGAGAGGAATTCCTGGGAAATTTCTGAAAATGAGGGAGAAGCAAAAGCCATTGTCATTCTGCAACAGTGGCATGCAGGGGTGAAGACCCAGCCAACAGTTGAACTCATCGCTGTGGTTCCCTGATATTCCTGCACTTCCAGATTTCCCAAAAGCAAATAGATAACTTTCCCTGATCTGCTGCCCAATCTGTCCTAACTATTTATAAGCCTCTAATTCTCTGTATTAAATCACTTCCTGCTTGAAATGCCTCCAGCAGTTTTCTGACTAGATCATTGAAAGATTAAAAACATACAAGCAAATATATACATACATACATGGGACAAAAAAGAAAATGCAACAAATATTTAACAGTATTTCCCCAATGGTAGAATTACAGAGAAGCTCTATTTTTAATACATATCTAACTTTTCAAAGTGTGTTATGAGCATGCATTTTATAAGAAATACAAATCAATATGTATTTCAGTGTGTCTCTAGCAGTCCGTCAGTATGTGGAGAAGAAAGGCAAAGTATTTCTCCATTTGGTACAGATACTGATTGAGGTGTTTTATTTCCCTTTCAGATGATATTCAATGAACATATTGAAAGAATTTGATTCATATGCTTTAACTCACATTTACTATGCAAGAGCAAAATTTTATTATTTTAAAGGAATGATGTACCTGATCTAGCTAATGGCTGACTTCACCCCATATTTCCGCCATGACATACAATGTAGGGATGGAATGAATGCCATGATTCATAATACTCCGAACAAGTTATTTTCTCAGGGTGATGAGGCTGCACAGGACAAATGATGCCTAAGACAGAATTATTACCCCATCCAAGACTTCCTTTAGGGGTGTATGTGCACTTTTCTCAGTTCGATAAAGGATTAGAACACAATGCTTGTTTAGAGAATTGTGTCTTGATACTGCATCAATATCTTTCTGAGAAATGTTTTTCATTTTCCTCCCACTTAAACTTTTTAAGCCTTAGGAGAATTAGTTGAAAAGCCAGGTCTTTTTGGTGGATACTGACATTAAGACCTCTACTCTGTCTCTTGGAATCATAAAACCCAGAAAACAACTCTGCCGTGTATTGTTTTCTAAGATAATGATTGACAGATTCTCTTTGTTTTCCTTAAAACCACACTTTCTCAGTAGTCATTAATAGAGTGCTGCCAATCAAAGGCTCTGGGTACATGTTGATTGCAAGCCCTCCTTCCTCCAGAGTCTAAACACACACACACACACACACACCCTATTTTTGTCCACCAATCTGAATCGTGCTAAGACTGCAAGCCCTAAACCAAGCAATACCATCTACGGGCCTTCCCCTTCAGTGCATTTGTCAACATCCCCTGTATCTGAAGCCCATTTCTATGCCTTTGGTCCAGGAAATAGGGCCTCTGCCTTGGGTTTCAGACTTTAGAGAGCCCACCTCTGATGCCCTCTGGCTATGATGGGACAAAGAGGTCACAGGACTAAGGTATGCCTTTGCCTGGAGTCTGCGTCCTCCCTTCCAGATCATACTCTGGAACCCAGAATCACCTGCCCCAAATGGCTTCACAACCACTCTCATGATCTTGAGTTCTGCTTCCTGAGGTGATCCTCTCAAGGGCAAACCATGTCACAGGACTGTGTACCCCAAGGCCCAAGACCAAAGAATAGCACTTTGAATGAAGTGTTCACATGTATTTACATGGTCCTGCAAGATGTGGAACCGGGGGGGGGGGGGGGGGGGGGGGGGGGGGAAGGGGAGGGGAGGGAGGAGCAGTCAGTGGCCAGGGCCAGCTCTCCCAGGCCACCATAGTGTGTCGCTCTGATCCATCAGTGGGCATTTAGTACATTTCTCCAGTTTAATGTATCACACTCATGTTAGATGTGGGATTTGGACCACTCTGAATTAGAGGTATGTTTCACTTTAAAGTAATACACAAAATGAGCAGAAAGGGGTAATAATAAGATTTACAACAAGAGGGTGAATATGCTTCATGAGATATAATCTCACTCAATCTTAATAATGACTCGGAAAGACCTTATTGTCTTCCTTTAATAATTAGGAAACACAGGCTGATGAAAGCTAAGTTTTGCCCTGTTCCTACAATAGAGCAGGGACAGCATCTTCGTGACCCCACAGATATCCTGTTCTTACCATCTCCCCCTGGGTCCAATTCAGGCACTCTCTGGTACATGCACTCCACAGCATTCTTTAAGGCAAAACCACAAATGGATGGTTTACTGTCTGTGCATCTATGACTATTGAGAGTTAATTTTGCAAAATTGCAAAAATTGATGTCAAAGACTGAGAAGCAGATTTGAAAGACCTACCTGGTAGAGTACAGGCACCTGGCTAGATATAAAGTATCCCAATCTTGGCACAAGCTAGTTGGGGGCAGGAGTGGATTGTTGTTTGCTCTCAGGTGAGGAACTAGGCATTCCAAAGACCTTAGAACATTTTGATTTTACAGAACTGAGCAATTTTCAGTTGCTTTTCTTCCTGATAATACTACTTTCCTTATCTATCAGAACAGAATTTAGTGGAAAACCCTCATTAATGGTACAAAGTTAACGAATATGAAACTAAACACTAGCTATCCCTCTGGCAGTTGGGATTTCTGAAGGACAGACATTATATACACAAGAGTCACAGGGAATTGGGTGGGAGGGAATCCCAGAGAGAGCAAGTAACTTAGTTATTAGAGTGAACTCAGACAGGATCCTCTGCTTTCCTGCCCCCTCACCCGTTATACTTCTCCTACAACATCAAATTCAGCTTATGGAAGAGCATACCATGGTTTATATATTTTAAATACTATTAAAGTCAAATCAACTAATAAGATCTAATCAAAGGTGACAGGTATGGGTACTAGCCAGCCATAAGAGAGAAGGAAATCTAAATATTAGAACTTTAATGAAGCAGGACTTCTGAGCCTCCTGCAGTCATTCCTTCAAGACATTTGAGAATTGTTCCTATAAAAGAATCTCTCAAACATTTTCTCCCTTGGAAAAGGTAACAATATTAATAAACTTATTGATTTATTACAATTTATCTCAAGTACATATCACCATCTCTTATTACTAAGTTTAAGGAAACCTAGTAAATAAGAAAAGTGTGCTTTCTTGAATCAATAAAGATGCAAGAATATGATAAAGGAGTGGGAACAAGAACAGAGATAATTCTAATATTTTCACAATATTCCAAATACATGCTTTTATTCAAGTGTAAGGTAAACAGAACATGAGATTTACCAGAAATAAAAAGTAATAGGACTGGTGTCTCAGCTTTTCATGTTTTAACTAATAATGAAAGAGACATAACTCTCCTTTAAATGATGCATTTTCTTATGAAAACTGCAAAGGAGTGTGTGGCACTTTAAAAACATGTAAACTATTTAAATGGAATTATAATGTTTCTTAAATCTATTTGTCTAAAGAAATGAAAGGTGGATGATATTTAATAAGGTTAAAATATGTTTACGTGATCTTCCTGGAAGTAAGTTTTATTACAATCATATTTATTTAATTTTATCTGACTTTACTTCATTATTAAGATACCTGCAAATAACATAATTTACTTGAGTATATGGCATAACAATATATTTAATTTTAACAAAAACTAGTCCAAGTATTAATCCAATCAAACTGCTCAAAAGTAACTTCTTGGGCAGTTCTTCAAGCACATCATACACTAGTATCTCCTGAACAGTGTCAATTTTTGTTGTTTAAATGAGCTCGCTCGAGGGGAGGGGGCCTCCCTGGTGGCGCAAACGGTTAAGCACCGCACTATGAAGCCATCCGCAGCCTTTACAACACGAGTTCGATTCCTGGCTGGCCAGGGAGCAACCCACATGGTGAAGCAGACCTCTGTTGTCTCGCTCGCTGCTCCCCTCAGCAGTGTATTTCTTCAGTCTGCCTGTTCTGCTCCCCACTCTGTCTCTGGTGAATCCTCTCATTACCCCCTCCCCCCCGCCCCGCATCTCTGGCCTGTAGCACAGCTCTTGTATACATAAAAAAATAAATAAATAAGCTCTTTTGAAGCTTATTTACTATAAAAAAAAAAAAGCACACACACACTTTTTTAAGTAAAGCGAGAACCCTATCCACTCGAGGTAACTGGGGGAAAAAAATGAGACGATACGCACTGTGCTCACCCCGGAGTAATACGGTATCCGCAAGAGAATACGGTACTCGCTGGGGCTACTCGTGTTACGTCACCGAGGACAGCAAAGTTCCTTGCCATTCTGGCTGATGTCGGGAGCTGAATATTAAAAGGGTGAACGTGGAGTTATTAGCTGGCTACACTCTCCCCCTATTTTCACTCTATATTTAAAACTCCAGGTAAAGTGATAGCCAGCCAGAAGCGTAAAGACAACGGCAGTGAACGGTAGGCAAGGGGTGAGTCGGGGGTGTAAAAGGACCAGAAATTGGTTCCTCAGAGAGATGGTCCCTGGGTCTCCCAGCGACTAGCGGCCGGGCTATTCTCCGAAACGGAATCGCGGGGGTGTGGCTCGGGATCTGCCAACCAGGTGAGTGCGCGCCAGCGCCGGCTCCAAAGGGCCAGGTGGATGGGGGCGAGTCTGCCCTGGTCTCGGGGTGCGACGGGACCGCACTTTCCCCACGGGAGAAGGCCTGTGCCTTTTCCCCCCCGTTCTGATCCCTCTGCGTGAAGAAGTGTGCTTTAACACGGTGTTTACTACCCAGAGGCAGGGGGAAGTGGGTTTCCGCACTTACTTGTGGTGCCACCTGTGAGCTCTTCAACTTGTGATCTTCGCCTCTGCTGGGTGCTGGGCGCATCTCCACTCTGCGCTCCAGCCGAGGGTCCTTAGAAAGTGAGGTGGGTGCTCCCCGTGCTCCTGCTGGAGGCCCTGGGCTTGGCTTGCCCTGTGAAGACCCAGATTTCACACGCAGGCTGTGGCCCCCAGTCCAGAAAATGCGAGGCGTCCCCGGCCCGCTGGCTGGGGGGGGTTTGATTTGTGCGCCTACAAAATCCGCAGTGACCGCCAGTCGCAAAGCCCCTTCTGCAGAGCGATGCCCCACCCCCCACCCCCGTCCCCACCAGCCTGGTGCGCCTCGAGACTCGAGTCCTCGGGACCACAGTCTGCCTTGGAAAGGAACCCTGATCCACTTAGGTCATAGTCAGCCCTGGGGACTCGCCGGGCACCGCTCGGGACCCGGCTTTCAGGCCCGCTTGGCTGGGGGACAGCCCGGCGCGCTCCGCATACCCGAGCGTGGATTCCTCCCGCGTGAGCGAGCGCGTGGGGCTGACCGGTCCTGCGGCCCCAGGATCGCAGCGGTTCCCTCTCCCAGGCCGCCCCTCCAGGTAACTGCGAAACAACCTGTTCCAAGGGCCACCTGGAAGATCCTCCGGTTTCCACCGGCTCGACTCCGTGTGACACCCACGTCAGCCGCAGTCGCGCCTCGCTGACTTCGGGGATTTTAATTTCGCTGCACAGCCGCTTGCAATCGGATCGCCCGGAGCTGCAGTGGGGATGTCTGTTTTGGCTATCGAACCAGTGCCGAGGGCGCGCGGCAGAGCGCGCCGGGCCAGGTTCTGAGCGACCCCGGCGCGGTGCGCGGTCCCCTCCCGCGCTGCCTCTGCTGCGGCGCTGCCAAAGCGCTCCAGGACCGCAGAGGCGCGGGGGCTCCCATGCAGGTCCCACGGCCCGTCGAGCCGGGCACGGCCTAGCTCCCCAGAGCTCCAGCTCACGCCTCGCCTTTCTCTTTGCGCTTTTTCAGGAGGACGCACGCAAACCACCCTCCGCAGCCGCCTCGGCGTCGGCAAACGTTTTCATACCCGCGTCCCCTGGCTTGCGCGCCTTGAAGCTGAATCTCGCTGGAGTTAACCGCTGGCGGTCACACTGTGGGAAAAAGCCGGCCGGGAGAGTGCCCAGATGCCAACTGCCCCAGCCTTTGAGCATCGACCGCAGGCTGGTACTTGCTTTCGGTGTCGGGGAAGACTAGCGCTGGAGTTTAGAACTCCAAATTATGTGCAGGATTTTGCATATTCTAGCCAGGACTGATCAAACAGTGCAGATCCGCAGACCCCGGTAATTCTGGGATTGCATTTTGCAACGTGTCTTCTCCAGTTTAGCACCAAGCCTCGGGCAGGGAGGGAGTTCCCCCGCCCCAGGAGTCCCCTCCTCTTCCCCGACCCCACCCTACCCCTCCGGGCCCTGCGCAGCGGGTGGAGAGGGTCCGCAGGCAGCCCCGCGCGGCTCTGGCCATGTCGCATTTAATATCCTGCCCCTTTACGTGGCCTTCTGAGGGTTTCCAGGGCAGGCTGGGGTTGCTTCCCACCCGCGCGCTCTCTCTCACCCCCCAGCCTACCCAGCGGGCGAGGTTCCTCGGAGCTGAGACCTTTTGACTCCTAGCCGGGTAGCTCCCGCCTCCGCCCCCGCCCGGGGGGTGGCCCTTGAGAGCCGGACCTCGCCCGGCCAGGGCCGGGACCATGGTGCTTCTCTCGGGCAATGCCTCCGACAGCTCCAACTGCACCCACCCGCCGACACCGGTGAACATTTCCAAGGCCATTCTGCTTGGGGTGATCTTGGGGGGACTCATCATTTTCGGAGTGCTGGGGAACATCTTGGTGATCCTGTCCGTGGTGTGTCACCGGCATCTGCACTCGGTCACTCACTACTACATCGTCAACCTGGCCGTGGCCGACCTGATGCTCACCTCCACCGTGCTGCCCTTCTCGGCTATCTTCGAGATCCTGGGCTACTGGGCCTTTGGCAGGGTTTTCTGTAACATCTGGGCGGCGGTGGACGTCCTGTGCTGCACCGCGTCCATCATGGGACTCTGCATCATCTCCATCGACCGCTACATCGGCGTGAGCTACCCCCTGCGCTACCCCACCATCGTCACCCAGAAGAGAGGGCTCATGGCTTTGCTCTGCGTCTGGGCGCTCTCCCTGGTCATCTCCATCGGGCCTCTGTTTGGCTGGAGGCAGCCGGCCCCCGAGGACGAGACCATCTGCCAGATCAACGAGGAGCCCGGCTACGTGCTTTTCTCGGCACTGGGTTCCTTCTATGTGCCCCTGACCATCATCCTGGTCATGTACTGCCGGGTCTACGTGGTGGCCAAGAGGGAGAGCCGGGGCCTCAAGTACGGCCTCAAGACCGACAAGTCAGACTCGGAGCAAGTGACGCTCCGGATCCATCGGAAAAATGTCCCTGCAGTAGGCAGCGGGGTGGCCAGCTCCAAGAACAAGACCCACTTCTCAGTGAGACTTCTCAAGTTTTCCCGGGAGAAGAAAGCAGCCAAAACTCTGGGCATCGTGGTGGGCTGCTTCGTCCTCTGCTGGCTGCCTTTTTTCTTAGTGATGCCCATTGGTAAGTCTTTACAACACCTCATCTAAACTTTTAGGGGCTCCACCCGCTTCCCCTTCGCCACCCCACACTCACGGCCTGGGTTGGAAGAAAAGGATCTGCATTTCAAACAGCAAAGCTGAGAGGGCAGGTAGGGGACCCTCCCCTGCAGAAGGGCATTTCCATCCCCTTTCTACTCCATTGTCTTTTATGTAATGTCTTAGGGCTCTTTTTCCGCTACAGTAAAGTGACTTCCAACTGATGCAAATTAATTGGGCTCCTTAATAAGAAGATGAGCTTTTCTCAATACCTTTGAGCCTGTGTTTAATTTAAATAGATCCTTCCTCTTTCAAGTCAGAGGTTCCAGCAAACACTTGGGCTGGGGCTGGGGCATGCCACTTCATCTCTGCTGTGCATTGCCAGTGTTCTTGATCAGAAAATAAGCGCTATGAATATTCTGGACAAATCTGTGTACCTTTATTATTGGGTTAGATTATGCCTAAAGGTTAGTTATAATATGCTGCTTATGTCCTATATCTGTGTTAACTTTGTTTCTGGATTCAGTTTGGAAGTGAGCCTCTGACAAGAAAAAGCAAATGGTTTTATGTCCAAACCAAGTCTGAAAGAATTCATGTTTCCAATAAGCACATACGTATTCCTTTTTTAAAAATAGTATGTATTAAAGCAAATATTACTCTGATCCAAAATCATGTAGGCAGATGCAGATGACACTGTTTGAAAATAATACAGTAATGTTACAAATCTAATTTTTGCAAATGCCAAATTAGCTGTTGTCAAAACTAATTAGCTCATTATAAATATCAGCAGACTTGGGCTAGTCCGCTATCTCTGAAAGGCCTTCCTGAGATCCCAAAATGGTTGTTTGCTATTTTGGGTTTGTGAGCTCAAATATAGACTTACTAGCAAATAAGAAATCCTCATAAAATTAATGAAAGTCCATTTCTGTTGCTTTAGAGCCAAATTTAAATGACATGTACTTAAAGTACCCTAATTTGCAAATCTATGCAATAGATTTTCTGTTTTGAGGGCCCACTATGTTCCAGACACATGACGAGACTTTTAATCTTATTAGTCCTCTCAGCAACTCCATGAGATATGCATTTGTACTCTTAAATGGCAAGTGTGGGGTAGGGAAAGGGATTTTTCAGGTAAGCAGAATAAGAGGTTAGAGTGACAGAATGATGGAATGAGTGGTCAGGAAAGTCCCTTCTGAAAATGTGTCTGAAGGGAGGAGCAAGACTCACAAAGTCTGGGAGGAAGAACTTTCTATGCAGAAGGAACAGTGAATACAAAGATGGGAAAGAAGCTGACCTATTTGACTCAGGGCAAGGAGGCCAGCGTGGCTGAACTAGAGCGAGTGAAAAGAAAGATAAGCCCAAAGAGAGACTGGGAGACAGACAAGTTCTAAGTAATAAGGATCTCTAAGACTAAATTTGCATAATCTAGATTACCTCTACTATCTGAAAGTAGATTGCTCCTGTGAAACCTTCCACAAACCAAATGGTGTAAAGAAGAAAGTACCATTAATTTATATGGAAAAATCTTTGAGCATTCTCCTATCTCCAGTAACCTACCAAATCAGAACTAATAACATAAAACCTAAAATAGCATTAACATAAAGGGTGTGTGTGTGTGTATGTGTGTATGTGTGTGTGTGTGTGTGTGTATGTGTGTGTATCTCAGTTTCAGAGGAGTTTTGGGTGCCACTTTTGTATCTTGGGGCAGGTACTGACTCTCGAATGGCTGCTGCCAAACCAATGCCAACCACTGTTTTTGTGAAATTCCTCTGGGGATTTCTTTCAGTTACTAAGACAGGTACTAGGTCTTTTATAAAAGCAAAGTGGCAAAGTCCCCAAACTTTTGAAAAGCTGGAGAGACCTATTTTCAGATTGTGATGGGAAGCCATCCTACCAAAGTGTTTCTAGCATGAGTGAGGTTAATCTGGTTTGTATTTTTAAAGGGCCATTCTGATAGCTGGGTTGAGAGTGTGCCACAACAGGGAGACCCACTAGGAATTAGAGGGGAGACAGATCATGGTGCCTTGCACTCGGGTAGGGCAGCTAGAAAAGATGAGAAATGATCACATTCAGAACTTATTTCAAAGTTGAATGTGGCAAGTTTGGACAAAAGGTTTAAGAAAAAGAGAGGCTTTAAGATAACTTCCAGGTTAGGGGCCTAAACAACTAGGTAGGTAGTAGTGTATTTTACTGTAATTAGGAAAACTAGAGGATGATTGGGTAGTTGGGGGCCAGTGGGAGAGGAAAATGAAA
Organism: Talpa occidentalis; assembly: GCF_014898055.3. Taxonomy (NCBI): domain Eukaryota; kingdom Metazoa; phylum Chordata; class Mammalia; order Eulipotyphla; family Talpidae; genus Talpa; species Talpa occidentalis. The sequence goes on along the minus strand of NW_023605194.1, from coordinate 98,034,549 downwards.
GTGTTTATTTATATGGCCTATGTTGAGAAATATATTTTAGATATCTAAGGAGAGATGCCAAGTAGGCAGTTAGAGAAATGAATTTGGAACTAAGAAGGCAAGCTGGAACACAGATATAAACTTGAGACACAGCAACATACTTTTACCACAGTAATGGAGTGATCTATAAGACAGAGGGGAGAAAAAAGAGATAAAGACTGAACATTGGAGCATTCTGATACCTGGGGGTCAAGAAAAGGAGGCAAAACAACCAATAAAAGAAATTGAGAAGGAGTGGCCAGGAATGTAGGAGAAAATCCAGGAGAGGGTGACATCTATGAAGCTGAATGGAAATGTTGCAAGAAGACAAGAATATTCAGCAGGAGGCCTAGGTATCAACATTATACTTGGCAATGATAGTAGTACCAGTGGAGAAGTGAAGACAAATGCCTGATTATTTTTAGACGAGACAGGGCACATTCAGGATATAGCCATAGTCTGATTGCTTTTCAAGAGACCAAAAAATGGAAAGGTGGAGATTGTGAAAATAGGCAAGTGTGAAAAGGTTTTACACAATGAAGCAAGTGAAAAGGTTTTACTGGACAGAGAAACAAAATGTATCTGGAAGAATAGAAGAATTTAGAAAGAATTTTCAAAAGTGGGAGGTAGAACTTCATATTTATATTCTGATGGGAATGACAAATTAGAGATATTGATGGTATAGACAAGGCGGAAGTGGGATTCCAAGTGGAGGGTTGGGAAATGACAGGGAAGCAAGGTTGATGAGCAGAGGCAGGTTGGGATGGATAGGGAGAAAGAGAGATCTCTTTGGGGTGTATTTTTGTCTTCAATGAGATAAGAAAATAAGGAAGGAATAAGAAATGATGAGAGTTTGAGGAGCAAAGAGAAGGTGTGAAACATTCATCTTTGAGATGAGATAGTAAGTAGATTATGGAAATTTAGTTGAGTTACCAGGAAATGCAAGGACCTGTTTGAGATAGGTGATATATTTAAAAGAAGACCAGTCAAGAAGAGGATTTTAGAGAATGTTGCGATGACTATTTCTAGTGACCACAGTGAAGGGAGGGTGTTTGTGAGGGGACGTGCACTGGATCAGTTCAGGGTTCATATAGAACTGGATAGTGAAAAATCTCAGAGTGTGCATGATAGATGGACTGAGAGTTTGGGGTTTGTGGTGGTTATTCAGCTTAGTCCTGGGGTACACTGGGGAAGGTGGATGCTGGTCTAATTATAGCCTCCCTCTTGGTTCCACTGTCTTGGGAAGTTAAAATGTTATGGTGGATGGGAACTGTGATTAAAAGGAACACTTCGAGTCATCTGGCTTCCTTTAAATCCTAAAATATGGTGGAAAGAAAAGGAGAAAACTGAAAGCTTAAGAGTTAACAGAATTCAACCAAACTGTTCAATAGGGCAAGCGATCCCTAAACCCACCAAACTTGTTAAGAGACTGAATGGTCTAGGATTCATTGACTGTATAAGTACCAGGCATTAAGTTAGATGGAATAAAATGATGAGTAAATCATATTCTGCACCCTCAAGTTCTCACAAACTAGTTAAGAGGACAAATTAGGAGCAATTATCACAAGTATGTGAGATTGGGCCTCAGAGTGATACTACAAACACTGAAGAATATAACAGATAACTATGTCTCCAGGCCATTATGGAAGTTTCTAGAAATATCATTGGGACTTAAAGAAGACAGCACCATTGCTGGACCATCAATGAGATGTTATTTTCTTTTTATTAACTATCTTAAATACATTTTCATGCAAAATGGGAGCAGAAGAATAGATATGACATTATATTATCATATTCAAGGGACATGAGCTCTTAAGTATGAGAAGTACTCCTGGCAAGAAGAAGTCTGCAGTAGGCTGCCCAAGCACGGTGGGATTTAAAACAAACCAGGGCAGAAAAGAGTGTGGTATATAAACCTGAGAAGTGAAACCCCACATTTGTTAGGAGCCAGCCCAGGATAACGAGTTGGGTGAGTACCCTCTATTTCATCTCTGAGTATCCTTCCGTATTGTGAGAGGAATCTGTCTCCTCACTGCCTTCAATTTCCCTTCTCCTCCCCACCAAGGTTGGGTTGGCTGCTGGAGTGAATAGTGTGATTAAGGTTGGAACCTGAATTGCCTGCTCTCAAGTCTAAGTCTTGCTAAGACTTTGTTACCCTAAACATTTGGTTGAAATTCAGAACCCCTTGAGGAGGAGGCCATGTCTGAGGTTGCTGTCAGCCATGTATACCTTGCAGTGAATGTTTTAAAAGAAGAGTTTTTGATTGTTGCAGTTGGATAGAGAGAATAGGACTATGTCAGCATTCAGGACAGGAAAGTGAAAAACGTGCCTCATATGAAGTTCCAGCACCTAGAATGTTTGCACCATCATTGCCTGTTTCACCCCTTTGTCCAGAGTCCACTAGTCACATAGATAGCTACTGGGTAGAGGAGGTGTTGCCTGAGATTTCAGCTGAGGCATCTGTTTTCATAAAGTGAGCCAGCTGCCTAGCACAGTGTTAGGTAGAACAAATGGCAGTAAATCTTCATCTTAATGGAATTCATGGGACTTCCAGGTCATTACTGACAAGTGTCAGTATGGGATCTGGCCATGAGGAGGATGCCCTTTGGAGGTTTGAGAAAGAGAGAGCATCAGAAAGTTGCCGATGGTGATATGATAAACCCAGCAAGGAAAAAGGCAGATCCGTACCATGATGTATACGTGAAAAGGACTGGTGGTTGTGGATGCCCCAGCAAATAGAGCTGAAGTGCTGCTTCCCTGCAGGTACAAAGGGAGTAGACCCCTGATTCTATGGAGAAGCTTAACTTCTTTGAGCTATTGATATGAGAGAATCTAAGAATTATTGTGATTTCAAGATGGGGGATCAGTTTTTCAGTGACTCTTGCTACACCCCAACTCATCCCAAGATGCAGTGTTCCAGTGTCAAGATGGCCCTCTTGCAGCTTCTCTCCAAGAGATCCAGGGCAGAAGTGGCCAGAGCTTTGAAGAGATAGGCCCAGAGTGGACCCAGAGTCCCTGCTGCCTCATTCTGAGGTGAAAGCTCTGAGAGGCCTGCACAGGTTTAGGTTCATGGGGATGGAGCAGATTCTTCTCCTGACAGGCGAGGGGTTGTGCATCAGGGGTAGGGATTACTGTGGCTGCCTCGCAGCACAGCTCTCTCACAAGCACATCAATTAACCTTGCTCCCATGTACCAGTTTTGTCAAGAATTTCCCATATGCTGGCTTTGTGCAATGCATTGAGTGAAAACAATCAGGGCCTTTGCCTTCTATAGGCTTCTAATCCCCGTGAGGACATAGATCTTGACCAGATAACCACATAAAAAATTCCCAAACTCTTTACAATGGAGATATGGGGCAGCTTTGAAAACATACACTATAGACTGGGTGACCCTGGGCAGGGAAGAGGGCTGGACCTTTGAGCTGAGATATGCAGAAAGAGAAGGTGTTCAAAGGGAAAGAAAGGAAGATAACAGGGAAACACCCTGACAGGGCCTGATGTCTATGAGGACTTTCCAGAAGGCCAGTGTGGCCAGAGTTGTTTTTATCTGAAGATGACCAGGAACAAGGGTGACCAAGTCCATATTGCAAAGTGTCAAAGGCTCAGTGATAAGACACTGTGAATAGATCACTTGGGAGCTTTACACAGGAGAGGTGACAGTGATTCTTCTGACATGTGGATGGAGATACTCTTTTCCACGAGCTGCCAGCTAGCTCCAGAATACCTCGTTTGTCATTCCCTTCAGAGCACAAAACTTTTCTCTGATCATAAATAGACTAATCAGACTTGGCTTTCAATTAATCTTGGCTTTTTCCACAAGATGACTCTGTCGATGAAATTTATTCCAAAGAATATTCCAGAGTTCTGAAGATATCTGCCTTGAGTTCTAACAATGCTTTCACCAATAGCTGACTCAGGCCAGGCTATCCTCGGGCAAGGGATGACTTTGAAGGAGACAACTCAGCACGAGGCATGGTTGTGTTTTATTACTTCATAGTTTCAGGTTCAGATGGGAGGACTTTTTCTCAGCTCGGGCATTTCCTTGTCTAGTGGTTTCACTGTGGTTTAGCTCTGCTATTTGGTGTGTGAGCTGGACACTTTAGTGGCGTCTCATTTTTAAATTGGGTATGTCTTTCCTATTTGAAATTTCTCCCCCTCCTCCATGGCTTCATCAGTCATTTATATTTTGACTTTTGTAAATTGCTTGTCTGTGCTCTTTGGCCCCTTTTTATAAAGCCATTTACTTCTATTTTTACTTCTAAGCTCACTTTATATATTGAAGAGATTAATCACTTATTTATCATCTATACTGGTTGCCAGATATTTCATGCTATATTCAGACATGCTGAGAAAATATAGCCTATTTATGTTCCAAAAACCAATGCGATCTTGTCATGAATTTCCATGGAAATGCACAAACACACACACACACACACATGCTTGTAGGTAAATCCAGTAGCTCACTCAGATCCAGTCACGTAGGCAGCATCTTTAGAGACTCTGCCTCTTTAGGGTACCTCAGCCCTTCAGGTTTGCCTACTAAGTTGTTGACCAGAATCAGGGGTTCACATAACTTCATGATATTTCAGGAATCGGTAAGAAATGAGGACCCTGGCCAGTCCTTCCTGGTTCTCAGTGGCTGGTGTAGTCTAGTTCTGCTCGCGAGGTTTTTTCCTTCCTTTTTCGGGCTCAATGAGACCCTCCTGGGAATCAAGTCCTTCTCCTTCCCAGGGTGGTGTCTCTTTCTATGGAATAGTAGCGGCAAATGGACTGTAGCAGAGAGAGATCGGTTTACTAAAAAGGGAATAAAGATGAGGAGTATTTAAAAATATAATCCGTCTACACATTTAGAACTGTTTTCCCCATTTGGGTTATTTGCATACTACTGTTTTTTGTGGTTTTATATATATATATATATATATATATATATATATATATATATACATTTAAAATTTCTTTGTAAATATTATAATCTGTTTCTTCAGGAAATGTGCCTTCTCAGGGGTGCTGGCAGTGACCCTAACTCTGTAAGTCAGGTACCTTCTATTTTCTTCAGTTCTTTTACAGCATCATTTGTAATCTATCGGAAATTTCTTTTTGTACTTTTGTAGGTGATATCTAAATGCATTTATTTTGAAATCGTGAACAAGATATTCTTAAAAGATTTATGAAAGTGTTCATCCTTTCTTGTCTTTCTTGGAAGACCACTATGATATTAGAAAGAATCTTAAATCTATTTTGGAACTTCCAAGTCTATCCCTTTTATCTGTCTTTCTGTTCCAGCAATGGGGCTACATTTTTATAATTACCCTGATTTCATAATACATTTTAATGTTTTCTGGCTTTTTAAGTACCCCTGGTAAATAACTTCTTAATTTTTTTTGTGGCAGTAACATTGCATTATGGCATATATTAAATTTCAAGTGTGCATCATTCAGAATCAACATGTGTGTGTATTGCATTAGGTTCACCTGGAAATGCCTATTTCTCTCCTTCTCTAAGTCATTGCTCCCATTGTGAATATTCTTTTTCAAAATTATCTTGTCTTTTCTTGCACATTTTCTCTTCCAGAAAAACTGCAGACTTATTTCATCAAATTATACTATCTTCCTCACAAAAACCAACAACATACAACATACACGTGTGTACAAACACACACACACACACACTGTCATGTGTTAATCATAATTTTTTAGAGTGGATAGAAAAGTGAGAAATGTGTCATGTTCCATTTACTTTCCAAATTACTTTTGAACTGTTGTTTATGTTTTGCTTTCAATCACACTTACTCACATTTCCTGGAAAACTGATATTACAATGAAGTTGGTGCTTTAGTGTTTTGACATTAGATAAGTTACTGACTGTTGATTTTAGATCAATATACTTCATACTAAGGAATTATCTTTCTGTGGTTTGCAGAACACTTATCAAAAATGAATTTTTATGTTGATCAAATGCTGCTTTTTTGATACACATCAATATAATCTTTATTCATTAGCAATTGATCTGATCAATTTTATTTCATAATATTAGCCAGTCCATGTATGCTTGCATTCAATTCTACTTGGTCAGATGATCTTGCTCTTACTAATATTTTGCATTTACTAATATTTTATATATATTAATATTTTACATATATTAATATTTTACTTGCATTTACTAATATTTTACTGCTCGTTTGTGTATATATTTCTCTGTGAAATGAGTATATTATTTTATTGTGCTGTCTTTGTCATATTTTGTTATCAAGTTTATGTTAACATCATAAAACAAATTATGGCCCTTCTCATGTCTTTTCTGCACTCTGTAACAGTTTAAATAGCCTAAGAATTATGTGTGCCTTGAAGGTTTAAAGAACTTGCCCATAAAACATTTGGGCACAGCTCCTTTTATGGATGCAATTCTTCAAGACTGGTTTCTATTTCTTCCGTGGATAGTGGTCTATTATGATTGTCAGATTTGATAATCTTTGTTTTCTTATTTTCCTCTCACTGAGATTCAACATTTTAACATAGAATTATTCTGCATGAAAATCTGCAATTTTTCATTTCTTTTCTGTCTTTCTCATTTTTTACATCATACACTTACATGTTCCAGTGAGATGTCCTGGAAGATTGTTTCATTACTTTTTTTGAATAACTCGTGACCTGGATTTAGCAATCATTTCAGTTTGTTTTCCAATACACTAATTTAATCTCTATACATTTATGGTTTTGGTTATATTTTGTTCTTTTATATATAGTAGTGTGAAGAGAATGCTTGATTATGTGCTTTAATCTTTCTTATCTAAGATTAAAAAGCTGTCCTCTAAACAAACTTACATTCCTTTCCATATGCCTTGCTAGGCAGTGCTCTCATTCCCTTTGACCTGTTTTTCCACTTTAAACATCTCCTTTGTCCTGTTTTTCCACTTTAAACATCTCCTTTGTCCTGTACAGACAGGAGAGAATTCATTGTGTTATTGTTTTTAAATTTGCAAATGTTTGGCGTTTGTACCCCCCCACTTAAAAAATTAATTTCTGGGCCTCCCTGGTGACGCAGGGGGTTGAGCGCAGCGTTGTGAAGCTGTCTGCAGGCTTTGCAATGCTGGTTCGATCCCGGCCAGCTGGGGAAATACCCACATGGCACAGCAGACCTCTCCTGTCTCGCCCACTGCTCCCCTCAGCAATCTATTTCAGTCAGTCTGCCTGTTCTGTTTCTCACTCTGTCTCTGGTGAATCTTCTCAGCCTCCTGCACAGATGGCCTGTGCCCCAATTCTTGTATTCATGAATAAATAAATCTTTAAAAAAATTAATTTCTGATTTTCTGCATTGTAGTCAGAGAATGAGAACAAATAATTTCTAACTTAGGGAATTATTAAGGTTTTCTTTATGAATATGTCATCAATAATTAGCATATTTAATGGATCTAATGTTTAATAGATATATATTAAACATTATATTAAACATTATTAATGTTTGAGATGTTTTCTTTATGCACTTTTTTAAATCCATCATTCCATCTCTTTATCTTTATCTGTCTTCTCACTCTCTTTTTTTTTTTTTGCCAAGTATTGATAAATCTTCCAGTGTCATTGGCAATAATTCTTCCTGGAATTACCAATATTTCTTATATTCTTAACAGATTCTGCTTTATATATGTCGACATCATTGCTTGATACTTCAGAGATTGAGCCAATATATCTTCATTTAAAGTTAGATTTTGTCCTATTTATGTTTCCTTGATATATATTTTTAATTATTAATATTATAATCTCTAATGCATCTTTTTTGCATTTGCCAACATGCCTTGCTCCATCATTTATATATCAGCTTGTGTATCTTGCATCAAGTAAATTTTTCACAGACTGTGTTTAATCTAGATATTTGTCTCTTAATAAGAATTTAATAAATTTCATTGGTTTGATTTTTGTCTTCCATGTTTCATGCTTTCTGGTTTTATGTCATTTTTCTTTTCTGTCTCTTATAAATTGGACCATTTATTGGACTACTTTTACTTCTGCAATGCTTTGGAAAGATTATCTCTTATTTTTAATTGCACTAGGGTTTACCTTTGAGCTTTTCAAAAGCATTCTTTCAAACTTCATTTCCCTTTTGCCATCAGCCCAGTACCCAGCTTTGTGTATGTGTGGGAAGAAGCTTAGCACAACTCTACTTTCTCTTCTGCCTGAAGACCACACCTTTTGGTTAATAAAGTTTGCATTTTAAATTTAGATTATTGTTATTAAATGTTTGTATTACCTGTCTTTTGTAGCTCTATAAATATAGTTTAGTAATAGTAATTCCCCTGTGTTTTATATATACTGTGTTTCACCCACTTGTAAGCTCTGAATTTTGCTTCATCTACTACATGGAACCAGACTAACAAACTATGGCCTATTTTTGTAAATAAAGTTTTATTGGAACACAGCTATACCCATTTACTTACAAATCATCCATGACTGCTTCCACACTACAGTGGCAGAGTTGAGCAGTTGCTTCAGTGGCGGCATAGTTCACAAGGGATAGGTGTTGCTATTATACCAAAAGAACATGAAACATCAAATAAAATTTGCCAATAAAAACAAAAACAGCACACATTTTGCTAAACCTTTACATGCCTCAGCTTAAATACTTGAAAGACCTGTTCTCTGAGTATAAAACTCTACTGATGGCTGCTTTTAAATTATAAAATACTGTTGGTGCCTCTTTGTTTCTTGGCATATAGTGCTTTATAAATAACTGAGGTCAACTGGATTTTTTTTTTTTTTTTGGTCAAGTACTCTTTTTATATATTTATTTTTTTAGCCAAAATGCTAATAGAATTTTTTTTCCCAGTCAAATTAAAAGCTTTCTCCTGGGGATTTCTGGTTTGGTTTTTATTGCTTTTGCCTTGGACCCAGATCGCTTTTTCTGTCTTCAGTATTTTGGATCTCCGCTATCTATCCCCAACCCCATTTTATTTTGCTTCTCTTCTCATGTCAGTCATCTTTTTAACATTTTCTTCTGATTTCCATTCAAAGGATGTCTTGAGTTTTTCTTCTGTCTCATCAAGTCAGCTTTGGTAATATACAGTCTGCTTCTCATTCTTTTCATCCGTTGGCACCTGGTCGGTCTTCTTTCCTGCCTCCACCCACATTATAAAATCAGTGGCTTCTGGAGTCTCCTTTCAACACATTATAGAGCTGCTTCTATGTGATTGTTGTAAAGGTAGGTTTCTGTGCCAAGTCCGCCGATCCTTGGCCTCTCCTTAGCAACTGACTCTCCCATGCAGACAGTAACTCTTCTCTCTTTCTTGCCTCCTTGGAGGATGACCTAGTGAATTTAAGATGGGCTGTTTGAAACTGGCTCAATTCCCATGTAAATCTTTCAGATACAGATTTAGCGGAGAAAGAAGAGGGTCATCTTTACTGCAGTTTAGGTTTGCTGGAGTACAGACATCTTTATCCAAAGGCAGTAAAGAAGAGATAGAAGCAAAAGAATTTCCTTGTGCACTGTAAATGTTCTTTGTCCTGTTTACTTGGCAAGGTGCATGCAGTGACCTCTCCTCTGGATGGCATGACTGGCACCCCGGGATCCACATTCCAGGAGTCTCCCTTTACTTGTCTGCTGACCTTGCTGGTGGAAACAGGGGTTTCTCAGCCTGTCTAGACTTCTCTCCTCAGAAACTCCAGCATAGATGAGATTTGTCTCTGGAAAGGCACTGCTGAGTCTGCCTGTATCTCCGGTAGCTTTTGTCCTGAGCCCTTGGGGCATCACCGAGCAGCACCCAGGCTTATCTGATTCTGCCCCCCTTTTCATGAGGTGAACGGAGGACTCACAGTCCTTCATTCAGGCTGGTAGTGACCAACCTATAGTTGCCAGAAGTTTCTGGTTTTTGGACATTGTCCTTCCCTAGTATTAGCACTGATATAAAATCTTACCCTTAGGTATATTTCCATAGCTTTATCATGAATTTACAAAGAGAATGAGAAAGTTCAGCTTGACCTGGAAGCCAAGACTCAGCTCTGGCAAGTTTTTCACATCTGTAACCCAGTGTGAAGCTAAACTGAGAGTAACCCGACATGTGATCACCTCCTTCCCTACTTTGGAAGATTGTGGATCAAATTAAAGAAAGACATCTCAGGGCTCAGACAGTGGCAGAATCAGTAGAGCTTGGTTAGCTGCACTTTCTCTTATGACCCTGATCACAGAGGATTAGGTGAAATCATGTGAGGAACTTAAAAGTCTCTTCCTAGGAAAGAGAAATTAAGAGTTTCACTTATCTGGGGAGATGTGTGATGTGCTAGGGGGTTGTCTTAGTTCAAGCTGCTATATCAACGCCACACACTGGGCGGCTGAAAGAGAAGGCATTTATCTCTCACAATTCTGGAGGCTGGAAGTCCAAGATCAGGGTGCCAGCATGGTGGGGTTGTTCCTGAGGCCCCTCCTTCCAGTTCATCAGGACCTATGTCTTCAAAAGGTGGGAAGACAGAGAACCCTGGTCACCTTCCTCTACTTATAAGGACACTAATCCCATCCGGGAAAGCCCCACCCTCCTGACCTCATCTAAGTCTAATTGCAACCCCAAGGCCCTGCCTCCGAATACCATTGCATGGGCTTAGGGCTTCAGCATGAGAACAGGGAAGGGTGGGAAAGATCAGAAATATTGGTTGTAGTAATGGTGCTTGCCACAACAAGCCTGTATAACAAAAGTTGGTCAGCTCATGTAGAGATGAGGAAACAGACACAACAGAGATGAAGTGACATCTTTCTCTAGCTGTTGGCTGCCTTCCCTGGAATAGGAAATGGATCTAGACATGAGTTCAAAGCCCTCAATTCTGTCTCCTTGTGTGTAGAACAACTCGTTCAAATAAAATCCCATTTAGAAGCCCAGGATGAAAGTAGCAACGTGCGGGCTGAATCGACCAGAGAATCCCGAGTCCTAGACACCCAGGTCTTAGCCAATGGCAGTGTCACAGGGGGTCTGGAGTGTGGGCTGCTCTCTGCACTAACAGTATCTGATTCCAGAATCAGGAAATTATATTAGAAAAGCTCTGCAATGAGTTTGGTTCTCATTTTCAAAGGAGAGAAAATTGACAAAGGGTATGTCAGCTGTTGTTATTCTGGAATGCTGGCAGAGCAGAAGTCTTTGCCCAAAAAGGGTTTGAAAAGGAAACATTGAACACTAACTTTCTCCTTTTTTACAAGCTCTGTACATTAAGCTTATTGCCAGTGAGAAGCTTGCTGTTTACAAGTTGATCATGTAGTTTGATATTTTATGATGAAAAATGCTTTGGACGTTTACCTGTAGTTAGCAGCCATGGAATCTGTTTTAATTTTTTTTGACTGTCCTTAGGAAATACCTAACAGAAAAGCTCAGAAGTAGACAATCCTTTTTTGAAAGGAAATGCTAGGAAAAGATGAAATGCTAGAATAACACACCATTCCTAAAGAAGTCATAATAGCTGTTCTCAACCATGGGTGATTTTTGCCCCTTGAGGGATCTTTGACACGTGTAGAGACATTTTTGGTTGCGCATTTCACAGTTGGGGCAGAAAGAGCTCTGATCTTTAATGGGAATGGGCTGGGTGTGCCACTAAACAGCATACCATGCACAAGACAGCCCCTCAAATTGTCCAGCCCACAGTGACCACAGTGCCTGGCCTGACACACTCTGGTTTACATTATAGCCATTCTTAAATTTATGAAAATTCTTAGAAATACCGCATCTGAAATAGAACACCAATTCTGATTGTTATGCAGATAATTTTCACTGCATTTCCAAAATCACGATTCCAAAACAAAAACAGAAACAAAATTTAAAAAAACCTGAGGTTTCCAGATACCTCAAGGTCTCATAAAAAGGAATAGCTGTCTGCTCAGTACTTTATTTTGATAAAATTTACATAACGTGAGGTTCACCTCTCTAACCATTGTAAAGTATATGACTTAGTAGTCTTAAGTTCACTGACAATGCTGTGCAGCCATCATCAGTGTCTGCTTCTAAAGCATTTTCATCACCCCAAAATGAAGACCCATTCCATTAGCAGTTCCTCTCCATCTTCCCATCCCAAACCCCTGGGAACCATGAGTCCACTTTCTTCCATAGGATTAAGAACAGGATCTGCCTGTTCTTAATATCACGTAGAAAGGGCTACATCAGACAATAACAGGTGGACTTCATGTCTGACTTCCTTCATTCAGCATAATGTTTTCCAGCCCCACTCATGTGTGCTATGTGTCAATTCTTCATTCCTTTATGTGACTTATATTTTTTGTATAGACACATGATAGTGCATTTACCCATTCAACGGTGGATGGACATTGAGTTGTTTCTCCTTCTTGCCTATTGTGACTAGTGCTAATATGAATATTCATGTAAAATTTTTGCTTTCGATTCCTTTTGTTATTTACCTGGCAGTGAAATTGCTAGGTGATAAGAACATCTATGATTAACTTATAGAGGAAACAACAAACTGCTGCAGTTTATATACCTGCCACTTTTGTACCCATGAGGTTCTAGGGTCTTCACATCCTCAGCAATACTTCTGTTCTTTTCTTCTTTTAATGATAGCTGTCCAAGTGGTTTTGTTCTTCATTTTTTTAATGACTCATGATGTTGGCATCTTTTTATGTGCTCTTTGCCCATTTGTAGACCTATTTTGGAATGATGTTTGTTGAAGTCTTTTGCCCATTTTTAAATTAGGTTGTTTATCTTTATGTTATTGAGTTGTTGTGAGTGCTGTATATATTTGGAATACTAGATCTTTATCAGTTAAATGATTTTCAAATATTTTTCCCATTCTGTGAGTTGTCCTTACACAGATTTGTGTGTCCTTTGATGTATGAGTGTTTTTAATATCTATGAAATTGAAATTCTCTATATTTTTCTTTTGTTGTTGTGTTTTAGATGTCATATCTAAGAAATTATAGTCTGGTTCAGGATCTTATCCATATACTTTCTTCTTCTAAGAGAGTTAGGTATAATAAGTTTTTTGCTCTTATTAGTTATGACCAAAACATTTTGAGTTAAATTTTAAATGTAGTGTGAGGGAACAGTCCAACTTCATTTTACACATGTGGAAATCTAGTTGTCCAAGTACCATTTGGTTGACACACCCTTCTTTCCTCCACTGAATGATCTTGGTACTCTTGTCAAAATTTAATTGCCTATAGATATGTAGGTCATTTCTACACTGTCAATTCTCTTCCATATATTATATGCCTATTATTCTTATGCCAGTACCACACTGTTTTGATTACCACAACTTTGTAATAAGTTTTGAGATTGCTACCCACTATTTCATACATTTCCAAAAGCTGAATGGGAACTTTCAAAAGGACTACCTCCCTTTTAGAAACGTACATAGACATGCAGTTACACAATTCCTTTAGAACTGCTAAGTTCACAGGCTCTGAAGATAGAAAGTTCTCTATTTCTAATGTGGGGCCAAAATCTGACCTGATCAAAAATCATTTGATGGTGAGCCTAATCTCAACTCACATGTGTCTCTTTAGAAGTTTTATGTTCACACATTGAGTTGAAGAAAGATTTATGTATTGAATGGTAGGATGCTGCCCCATGCCCCACTGTTAAACAATGAACTGTATGTGGCCCATATTACCTATATAAATTCTGAAAAAGCATGAAATCCAAAACACACCTAATTCCAAGGGTTTCAGAAAAATAACAATAGGCCTGTACCATATTATTAAGGAAACACTAATTATTTCATGAAGCTCAAACCTCTGATGATTTTCTCTCATTAACTAGAAAATAACACAAGAAGAAAGGAGTAACTGCATTGTGTTGTATGTAATTAATGTTTATGGCACAAATGATCTGTGTCAGTCAACCTGTTAGACACTTCATCTGATCTAATTTTAAATCTTTCAAAATGCAAATGCAATAGGGGAAAACAATGAAAATAAACAATTTTCATCCTTGGCAGTGAAAAGATGGGAGTGTTTGGTCTAAGCCTTTCTTATAAATCTGGAGAAACTAAAGTGGCAAGTTCTGTCCTGAATTCAGGATCCTGCCTAGCTCCTGCAGGTGGGACAGCAAAGTTTACCTCCTGCTGGTGGGCAGCTGCAGGTGGGCTGGCCTCTGTGGGGGGGGCGACACCTTCCCTTTCACAGTTATGGTCTGTCTCATAGTTCTGAGAAACAGCAGACGTGCCCAGATTCTTCTCACTTCTGTGGGGCTTTCTGCAGTCATCAAGGATTGTGATTTCCAGATGAGTCTCCTGCTTCAGATTAGTTTACATGGTCTGGAATTTTGTACTTTCATCAGCAACTTTGGTTTAATCATTGCCCTTCTAGATTCTTCTCTAATACAAAACTCCCCAGGCAATCCATGAAATTCATGCATTTGGTCCCTGGTACATCTACTCCTAAATTCTTAGCACATTATTCAAATGTTATTTTATTAAATCTAGAGTTCCCCTATAAAGTTATGAGAAGCTATTTTTACTCTTATTTTACCTACCCAAGAGATGATTTCATAGAGGCTAAATAGTTTATCCAGTGACACCAAGCTAGTGAGTAACAGGTTTGTCATGATTTTGCTCTAGACTATGTTAACTTCCTGAATAGACCCAAACTGATTACATGGCAAACAGGGCATTAGTCAAAGCCACCATATCCAGAAGAGAACAGAAAACCCTACATTTTCTACCGTGATCCTGCCATGATTAGCTCATATAATTTCCTGGATGAAGGGGAGAGATGGATAAATGAGAGGAATTAAAGGTAGAAAGAGAGAAAACAAATAGCACGATGACCATAAAATGAGGGGGAGGAAGGAGGAGTAAACTATTAACAACATGAGTCCAATGTCCACTGAGTTCTCAAATGTTTTCATATCCAATTCTTACCTTGAACTTGCTGATTAATCAAGAAGTGTTTCTGAAGCACTCAGCATCTTCTGTGTGCTCAGTAATGAGTCTCATGGAGGATCTGGTCTAATTGGGGAGAAAAGAATAGCACCGATGAAACAATAGTCAAAGGCAAGTTAGCATTCCTTATAAATGTTCTAAGAATACAGTGATGAGACACGTCATGCAGGACTTAGATAGCCACGGAAATCTTCATGAAGGAAGGGAATCTTCAACTATGTCTTGAAAGGTAGAATCTGAAAGCCAATAGGAGCTCCACAATGGGCAAATAAGATGATAACCCTGCAGAGGGTAGCTGTGTGTGTGTTCTTGTGTATACATGCATGTGCAAGTGCATCATAGCAAGCCATAGAAGACAGCACTCACCAGGCTTGGTGGAAGAGTATCCTCCTGGATGTCTTTTGAAAATCAGGTGAGGATTTAGGCCTAGAAATAAGAGGACATGGGAAACCATCACTGGTTTGATACAAAAAAGTGACAGAGGAAAAGTGTTAGAGTAGGATTAGATATCCGTGGTGGCAAAATATGAAGTGAGAATTCAGACCGTTTAGGTGTGAATGAGGATATGAACTGGGGTGTGGTCATGAGACACAGAAGGTAGTGCAGAGAGTGGGGATTTTTAAAATAAGAGACAATGGAATTCAGGTTGCTTATAAGGAGTCAGAATAGGATAAACAAGAGGTAGCATTTGAGCTTTGAGTGTGGGCTGGCGTGTCATGCCAAGGACAGAAACACTGGGAGAAAGCAGTACGTTCTGGATCACCCTTAGTTCTGACCATATTCATCCTGAAATCATGCCACTTAAATGAAACCAACTAGAGCTGTGCTGTTCAGTCTTCTCTTGCCATATGTAGCAAATTAAATGAAAATTTGCTGAACTAGCTAGAATTAAAAAATCAGCTCATTCAGACTTACTCAATTTCAGGTGCTCAGTAGGTACATGTGTTAATAACTGCCATGTGAGACAGTACAGGGGCAGAATGATTCCATCATTTCAGAATCTTCTACATTCTGCATCAGTCTACAGGATTGATGCAGATATCACTGGTGAATAGCAGCATTCTGGTAAGGAGAGAACTCTTTTGAGATGAGAGTGGGGAGATAGTGATGCTATCAAGAAAGAGGGCCTAAGGTTGAGTAGTAGGACAAGTGGGAGATTGAGATAAATAGACCAAATAGACCAAATAGAAATAGAACAAAAATTACCCAAGATTTTTGAAAAGTGGGAGACTCAGCATAATATAAAGCCCTGGCAACAAAAATAGGAGAAAATTTCAGTGAGGAAGGAGTGTTGCCAATGTCAAATGCTACGGAGAAGTCAAGGAAGAGAGAATGGTGAGGGAGGGTTCAGAGAGAGGGAGTATGTGTTTTGTAATCTGAGATCATTGGTGACTTATCAAACTCTGTGAAGGACTGAGGGAGGGAGGTGATTAAACAGGAATGCCACCTGGTTTCTCTGAGACAAGCTAAGGACAGTCTCAGTGACAGGAGGCTTGTTAAGAAGGATATGGGGGAAGAGGATGGAAGTGGGGAGCAGAGAAAACTGCTGGGAGAAGCATTTGAGGAGGAAAAGGACTGAAGGAAACTCTATTGTCACCACCAAGTATCTCATGGTCAATGTTTTTTCCCCAAGACAAGGAAGATGGACACCCTAGGGGTTGAGAAGAAGGGCTCTCTAGGGGTTGGATAAGAGGATTAGAAGAGAATACCTCTGTAAACAGATGTCTCAGTGGTTGGGATGGAAAGAAAAAGGAGGTTTGAAGAGCGCGTTAGGCTTTGGGGGGCTCAGGGGTTGAGGGTAAGGGTAGCATTGTCTTCTGACATTGGAACAGTTACCTTGAAGCCAGAGATTGTGTCTAGTTGATCTGCTTACTTTTGCTCTCCTGCCTTTCCCACTTTCCTTCCACTGAATTCTTCCATTTGATTGATTTCATTGTGTGTTTTCCTAATGCATCAGCCCTTCATAACTGCATAGTGTAATTAACTAGCTTTCTAGATTTCTCTAAAACCATTGCAGCTGCCTATGTGCACTGTTATTTGTCCATGTCAGTGTCATCTGCCTTAAATGGAAAGAACAAAGACAGTGTCTGTTTAACTTGTGCTGTCCAGGGCCCATCGGATGACTATGAGCATATAGCAATTGATCTAATACTATTTCATTGTAAAAATCAGTAACTACACTGAAAAATAGATGTATGCAATTGATTGTGTGTGCATGTATGTGTGTGCCATCAACTCCACTAAGGATGATTTATCCTACTTATCATGAGGGTAAAGAATTGTTGGAGGTTGCATTAGTTTTGATTTTAGCTCATTGTGGGCTGATACTACATGCCTTGTATGCATTATTTCATCCTTGCTAGCATTTGGAACAGTAAGTATTCCGATTCTCATTTGGGATATGAGGAAATTATAGTAGAGGCTGGTTAAGGAACTTGTCCAGGGTCAAGCAACAAGGACAAGTGGTCAGGAGGAACTGGAGCCTGGTTCTGTCTGGTCCCCAATCTCGTGCCCTTAATGTCGTTTGTGTTCTCAGGCCACCATGTTAAGGTGACCCAGTCTGTTCTGCTATCGTGACTGGGTTGGCCACGACTGGTCA
The DNA here is from genome assembly GCF_014898055.3 of Talpa occidentalis. NCBI lineage: Eukaryota > Metazoa > Chordata > Mammalia > Eulipotyphla > Talpidae > Talpa > Talpa occidentalis. The sequence goes on along the minus strand of NW_023605194.1, from coordinate 98,017,075 downwards.
TGCCCACAAAAGGAAGGGTTTGCTCTCTCTAACCATAATTCTCCTCTTGTCACTGAGAGGTGGAAAAATGTTTATGAGGAAATAACACAAATAACACCTCCCGGTGTCAACTCAGCCTCCTTGGGGGACAAAATGCTTAGCAACTCCTTCAAAGTATCCAAGACAAAACTTGACCTTTAAGTATTTAGAGTTAAATTTGTCTTCAACAAATATGGTCTGAATAAACCAAGACCTCCTGTTTTAGCTATTTAACTGGGAAGGTAATATTTTCAATCTGATTTAAAAAAAAAAAAAAAAAAAACAACTTTTTTTTTACCAAATTCTGCAGGGCAAGAAAAAAAAGCCAAATGCTAAAGTTCAGGATAAAAAGAAACTTTCCAGAAAGTGTACTGGTACAAAGTGTAGCTGTGGTAATCATAAGTATCACTTTTACTTTCCAAACTAAAGTCTGGGTTTCCATGGTAACTGCTTTTGCCCCAGCTGATTCGCATCATGGTCTGGTATAAAAACAGGCAGAGCAGGACCTGGCCATCCCACAGTTCAGGTGTCAATAGCAAATGAATCTCCTGGGACAAATACCAGAAAGAAAAATATTGCATGCAACTCCCTCTCCCACCCAACCACTCCCTTCGCAAACCTTTGCTACTGTGCTGACCAAGTGCCCAGAGCTTTCCAGAGTCAGCATCCTTTCAAAATCAAACCAGCAGCTGCATCCAACTGTGACTTTTCTCTTCTTCCAACTGTGTGCATTAGAAGGGAATTAGAGCCACAGGCTTTTGAACTACTAATGCTGCATCCATCCAAGTGTCCTTGAGTAATAGTGTTTCCTAAGGGTCAGAATGTAGATTTGACAATCCAAACTAAATACACACTGGAGAAAGTACATATTGCCTTCCTAAGACTCACCCAGGCTTCCAGATGGAAATAATTTCCCAAGGTCACTGCAAAGCTCGGTATAAAGGTGTCTAATATGAAGAACATATGGCGCCACAGCCCAAAGGAAGTTATGTAAAGCATCAGGATTTCCTTCCCTATTCTCACCCTTGACAGAGTTAGCTGCCTCAGAGAACTTCTCTCCCAGCACAGTAGAATCATAGGAAGAGTGTGTGCCTTTTCTCTTCTCACACCCTTCATGCCCTCCCCCAAACCCTAGTTGTTTTCCCTTTTTTTCTAGAAAAGGAATTAATGCAGAAATACATCTCTTTCCACCAAGTCATTTCCACTTCTTAAAACAGATCCCAGCTTTCCTCTTTTGGGAAGTCACCACAGAGAGAACTAGGGTTCTCATATCTTTTATTTACTTAATGCAAGAACCAAGTTGAGGGCCTACTGGGTGGCAGTCCATCACTGAGTCCAATAAAGGACATGCTAATCTCATGGGCTCAAAAGCACGAGATTGCTTTTCCAACTTAACAGGCGGGCATCAAAAAAAGTTTTCACAAGTGAAAACTTGTGAACCTAAGGAGTGACTTAACCAGGATGATACCTTCTAACATAATTAGCAAGCACATTCCTTCATTATTACAGTTTTAAAAACACATCTGTGCACAAGTCCATCTTTATATCTCCTTAAACTACAAAAATCTTGAGTGTGAAAACCTGTTCTTTCGTATAGAGGGTTAAAAATCTGACTTCACTGGAAGAGAGCTGCGAACTTAGCAAAGGCCACCGTGGCCTTGACACGACCTTTAGAACTGAGGGGACAAATCAGGGGATCCACAGGCAATGTCTGTGAGGGGTGGCCCTGGGAAGGGAGGAGAGCTTGGAGTGTCCAAGTGGGGAAATGAATGAAGTTGAGCCCAAAATCTGCTTAATAGGGAGCTTGCATAAAATACTTTTATGCAGTTTCTCTTCTTTTCTACTATTTCTCTGACAGTGATGACACCTACATTTTAACCATTACAAACCTTTGACTTACTCTGGTTCAGAAGTAGGACTCTTGAAGATTCATTGGGAAGGTCACTTCTCACCAGGCCTCAAATCTTCCTCAGCACAATGACAGACAGGGTTGGTGAAGTGGTCACCCCTTAAACTCTGTATCGTATTCTCCAGCATCACTAGAATCAGTCTTAAGTAGCTTTGAATCCACGGTGCCAAAGCACAGTTATAACTACTAGTAAATATTTGTTGAATTAAATTAGAGACTGATGTCTAGTTTTTTGTGTAAGATAATAAAACTGGTCGTAACAAAAGAGTTTGGAGATCCTGGCGAGCTGTGCCATATGCTGCATGGCTCCAGAACCGCGGGCTCAGTTTTCCTACCCTTGACAGACACTCAGAAGGTGGTGTTGGTGACTCAGATCTTTAAACTGGTCCAGCTTTGCTGCTGCAGATGTAGATTCAGGCAAACACTGGCCCTGGCTTCGCACTGTTAAAATATTTCAATATACAAGAAGAAAATTAATTATCCAAAGTACTTAAAAATGTGGTCTTATAAAGAAAGTCTCCAAGTTGCTTTTGGTGACAGAAAAAATAATAAATAAAAACACGGTGTGAAACATCTCTATGACTGAGTGCCTGTCCTGGTTTGTTCTGTTTCTTGGCTTAACTTTACAGCCTGAGAAGCCTTGTGATCAGTATCCACAGCCAACTGCAACCTCAGCCAACAGAAAGAAAAAAACTAAATTGTCCTGATTGTTGTAGCACTTCCAATAATTTAAAGATGATTCCACTTCCCTGACCTCTGAGTTGCACTGATGGAGACAAAATATGAGACTAGGGATCAAGCCAGGCAAGGTGGATACACTCTGAGCCGTAGATTCATCTTCTCCAGAAATCTGAACTCTATGGGATGGGCTTTGTAAGATGGTCTCACAAGGTAGATTTTCCCCTGTATAATAAAACACCCCATTGTAGATGTGGGCCCCCCTCAGGCTTTCTAGCTGGGTACCCAATGGCTAGTGAGCACTGAATTGGGCCTCTCTCTACTTTTCCTTTTAACTGCGTTTTTTTCATTTAAGTACACACCCGACCTGAATCTACTTTAATTTAAAAAAAAAAAGATTTATTTATTTATGCATACAAGAGCTGGGGCACAGGCCAAAGATGTGGAAGGGGGTGAGAGGATCCACCAGCGACAGAGTGGGGAGCAGAACAGGCAGACTGACTGAAGTACACTGCTGAGGGGAGCAGTGGTGAGACAGGAGAGGCCTGCTGCGCCGTGTGTGTTTCTCCCTGGCCAGCTGGGGATCAAACTCATGCTGCAGAGGCCGCAGATTGCTTCATAGTGCAGTGCCTAACACCTTGTGCCACCAGAAAGGCCCTACTTTAATTTTATATATTCAATGTGGGACAAAAATAAATCAATCAAAAATCTTTTTAGAAGATGCTGAAAATACGCAGACTGGGGGAGGTGACTCTATTTGCCTATTTTCTGCTCACAAGGCAAGTACTTTCCAGGACTTATGGGCTAAGCCATTTTAGCTATAGCTTTGTTTAATGATCACAGTTCTCTTAAACATTAAAGAGAGCAAGAGCAAGGCCTATTACCCAATTTGGGAGTGGCAGGGCTGGGATTCAAACCAGGATCCTCTGACGCTGGAACCAAGGCCTCTTCTCTGCGCCACACTACCTTCCTGAGCTGGTCATTTGCTTTCCTCCAGCTTTCTGGAACTGATTTAACTTCAGGAAGCCTGATATGACCTGAATGTTCATCTTGGACATCACCCACCCTGGACCCTACTGCTGGCCCTTCCCACAGATGACAGAGAAAAGCCTCCTTTCTGCATAATGAGCTGAGATGTTATTTCGGGTTTCTGGGATCCCCTTTAGTTTATATTTGCAAACTTGGCATAAAAGAAGCTACTAACTTGCTCTTCCATAAAGTATCTGCTATCTGGGAAAGAGGAGGTGAGCAAAACCACTTTGATTATAATCTTGTAGCTTAAATGATTTGCTGTATTTTTTAAAGAGCTTGTAGGGACAGAATGGGCACAGGGCAGGTTCTTTATGATTTGGCAGGCAGGGTAAAGGAGAGTCCTGGAGCCCTCAGTGGCTTTCTCAGGCTTTTATTGAGCTTTACATGTGTGGCAAACAGGTACATGCAGGCAGGAACAACAATGTAACAACTGCAGGTGCCCTATGAGGCAGGGCAATCCTAATGGTGGGAGGGCAGAAAAGCCTGAAAACCATTTACTCTACAGAGCTTAATGAAAGTTTTCAGTGGCTTTTCTGCCCTTTGGTATTTGCTATTGTTTTTGAAAAGTGCCCATCATTTGGAATTTTCCTCCTAACATAGTGATGCAATGCAAGAACAATATCATTAGCCTGAGCACCCTGGACAATTTGGTCGTTTTGTCTTTAAGGACCTGAGGTCAAGAAAGGTAGAAAGGGGCTGTGTAAAGGTCTCCAGGAGTCTTTGTTTTTCTCTAATGGCGCCTGGAGCCATTCGCTCACCTCTGTGGCAAATCCTGCAGGGTTCTCCACAGCTCCAGTTCACGGGGTGTGGTGGCTGCAATAGTTCCTTTCCACTCACAGTCCCACTTGCTGCGTAGTTTGTTCTTGTTGGTTGTTTTAGTTTTTTCCTCCTCTCTGTTGGTCGGAGAGTGCCGACTTTGTGGGTGGGGGAGGGAAGCAGGGTTCTGCGCTTTCCTCCCTTCTAGTCTTTTTTGTTTTTAAATAATAAATTTTATTTTTATATTCCTCATACAATTGCAATCCCCCCATTCTGACCCCAATCCCTCCCCTCCCGCCCCCCACCCCCCAAAAAGTGTCTCTGGTTCATAGTTTTTTGTTGATTTTGATTTTCACTTTCTTATAGTTATTCTTTTTCCTGGTCCCTTATTTAAGTTTTCTAGATTCCTGCTATGAGTGAGACCATCCGGTATTTTTCTTTTTCTTTTTGGCTTATTTCACTGAGCATGATCCCTTCCAGCGCCATCCATGTTGCTGCAAATTGCATGTGTTTATCTTTTTTGAATGCTGAGTAATACTCCATGGTGTATATGTACCACATCTTCTTGATCCAGTCATCTATTTTTGGGCATTTGGGTTGTTTCCAAAGCTTAGCTATTGTAAATAGTGTGGCAACTTTCTTCTTCGGGTAGTTTGCTGGAGTTGTCCGTTTATCTTCTGTGTCCCAGTTCTCGCTGGGACCTGCCGCTTTTCCTCCCTATTAACTTTTTTTTAATGGGAGATCTTACTCGCTGTGTTTCCTCGCCGCCATGTTGATCTGGCCAACAGGCATATGAAAAAATGTTCAACATCACTTGTAATCAGGGAAATGCAAATCAAAACTACCATGAGATACCATCTTACACCAGTGAGAATGGCACATATTAAAAAAACTAGCAACAACAAATGTTGGCGAGGGTGTGGAGAAAAAGGAACTCTCCTGCACTGTTGGTGGGAGTGCAAACTGGTCCAACCACTATGGAGAGCTGTGTGGAGATTTCTTGACCTACTAAACATAGAGCTTCCATATAATCCAGCAATTCTACTGCTAGGTATTTACCCAAAGGACACAGAAACATCAGTTCCAAAGAGTACCTGCACCCCTATGTTTATAGCAGCACTATTTACAATAGCTAAGCTTTGGAAACAACCCAAATGCCCAAAAATAGATGACTGGATCAAGAAGATGTGGTACATATACACCATGGAATATTACTCAGCATTCAAAAAAGATAAACACATGCAATTTGCAGCAACATGGATGGCGCTGGAAGGGATCATGCTCAGCGAAAAAAGCCAGAAAGAAAAAAAAAAAAAATACTGGATGGTCTCACTCATAGCAGGAATCTAGAAAACTTAAATAAGGGACCAGGAAAATGAATAACTATAAGAAAGTGAAAATCAAAATCAACAAAAAACTATGAACCAGAGACACTCTATGGGGGGTGAGGGGCGGGGAGGGGTGGGATTGGGGTCAAAATAAGGGGGTTGCAATTGTATGGGGAATATAAAAATAAAATTTATTTTAAAAAATTAAAAAAAAAAGGTAGAAAGGGACTTTTGCACTTAAAATGCTCTATTGACCATAGAATTAGACTCATTGGGTAGTTTGCTGTCCAATTCACCACTGTGCAAGTGGCTCCATGAAAGAGCAGAATGAACCAGAAACCTTGATTCCAACACTTCAGGTGACTTCCAGCCTTGTCACTAGCCACTTGGGCACAGCACTGATCATCTCTGCCAGGACCTGTGTCCTTGACTGACAAATGAGGTTTGTTAAAAAGCTGCCCCGATGACCTCAGCACAGTATTATTGGAGAGTCATGCAAGGTGAGATTTGAGTGATATTAACAGAGAATCAAGTGTTAGAGAAATGTCAGTGTGTCTTGCTGCATTGACCACAGGTGTGAAGAGGCCTTAGCTAAAGTAATAGCCAGTCAATCAGTGACCGGGTACAGACAGTAGAGTAGACTGGCAGCCAGATGTCAGGCCACTCTGTAGCCAGTGGTCAGCAAAGAAAGTATTTAGAGGTAGCTATAGCAATAGGACAGCAATTTTATGTCCATAGGACATCCTGATAAAAATTGGGGTTTATATTTGCTTGGCATTGGTTTTTCTTTTTGACTTATTTTTGTAATTTATTTTTCTTCCATTTAAAAAAAGTACTAGTGCATGATGAATTTGTAGAAAAAATTGGCCTGTCACACAGAGGATTTGAGAATCTCTGGTGAGTCATCAAAAGTCCAGAGACAAGTCAAATATTAAAATAAAAGTGCGTGTTTTCCCTATTCAGCAAAAGGCCAACAGGATGTAGAAAACATAAGAGTTAGTTCCAACTGGTTGGGTCACTTCTCTACCAGATGTTTGGTGGCCTGTCAGCACAGCCCACGGATACACACTGTGACATCACCTGGAGACACGATCAGTAATATTGAAAGGTCTGAAGACACATAGCATCAGACAGGGAAACCTGCATTTTCTCGATGGTATTGAGGAAACTCACATTGGTTTACATCAGTGTATAATGACCCAGAGCAATACGTTCACATGTTCACATCTCCCATATGAGATGGCGCTTTGTCTGGGCTAATGGGACTTGGGTGGAGACAACCACTAGACTAAATAACATTTACAGCTCGTCAACTGAGGAAAAAAAATGAGAATCCCCACCTCCAGACACATCAGAAGTGGCTGAATGGTTATCAGCAGCCTGATTTCTATTTTGATATGAGTACTTACAAATTAATGCAATTTTAAAATTTATCTTAATATCAAATAGGACAACCTCATCTCATTTGGTCTTTTCATCCGTAGTTATTCCCCTAGATGAAATTTGGAATTGTCTAGTTCTAAATAAATACATAATTAGAATTCCGCTAACTTCTATAGTAAAATAAATAAAATTTATATCTTCACAATATGAAGACTTCCCACCCAAGAATATATGTCGTCCTTCAAGTCAGTAAATTTTTGTAGCTTTTGCTATTTATTTATTGTTAAATGTAACCCTAGACAATTTATACTTTTATTGTTACTGTGAATCTTGTTCCGTATTACATTCTAGTTCTCATTATTGCTGGCACCTAAGAAAGCCATAGATTTTAATATATTTAATGTTTAACCAGTCACCTACCTGAGCTATTTATAACAGTTGTTATTCTTTTGGATAATCCAGGTACACAAAATCATTTACATTTATTAATGCTGGTGCTTCCTTCCAAAACATTTAACTCACCCTCTCCTATGCTACTTATGATACCTATAATTTCCAAAATAGTGTTACATAAATACAGATCCCCTCCTGGAACATGATAGATTTCTGGATTGTTCTTTCGTATCAGCAGAAACAAGAAATTTCTAAATACTGTGCAAGCCTCCCTTCCTCTCTATTGTTCCTCAAAGTCTGGCTGATAGAAGTAAAATCTCATTCAGGTGGCTGTGAATGGCAGGCTTGGGAGAGATATGCACATTGAATGCGCTGTCTCCATTTTGCATTAGGAATATGGGGTAAGAAGGAGAAAGTGGGCTTTAGAGACTGATTATATTTCTAATTATGAATTTCCTGCATTTTTTTAGACCCTTAATTGGTCTCCAGAGGGTGCCTGATGCGTGACTGCTGGGCCTCCTGGTTGGGTTTGGGTCAGAGCCACTGCCTGGAATTTTCAGCATTGCACAGAGCTGTGCCTCCCAGGGAGACAGCAGCGGGTCTGAGTCTTTACTTTGTATTCTATGCTTGATTTCAATTCAAGCCCATGGTCAAGGTACTCACCCCCAACAAGCCAAAAGGAGACAAAATTTATCCCTTGGTTCTATTTCCAACCCATTCAAAAATAGAAGGCAGCTGAGTTCTCAGGAGCGGGTTGAGCTCAGCAGGGAGGCTGGGCGCCTGGTGCCCGCGGTGACGAGGTCAGCGAGCGCCACCCCCAGAGCTGCCAGGCCAGGAGTTGCATCTGTTTCCATAAGGTGTGGAGTCCATTTGGGCTTCAGAATTGTCAGTGTTAGACATAGAGAATCTGAGAATTACGGAGGCCTTCCTTTTAGCCTGCTTCCTTTTTCTTTTAACATCTGCTGCCATTTCACAAACATATACAAATGTGGCCCTGCTCCTGTGCTGAGGGCTCGAGGCTGGGCCTTTCTGTCAAATCACCCCAGGACCGACTGGCAGGTGTCTTAGTTCCTGGGGTTCACCGTCTGCCCGTGGGAACTGTCTTCTTTCTGGGAGCAGCCTGCTGTCAATGACTGGTCATCTGGACAGGGCACAACAGTTGAAGGATCAGGGCAAGGTGGGGCCAGGGTGGGCACAGGAAGAAGCTACATCCTGCATGCTCCCTGCAGGGCCCCCAAGAGTCCTTAGCAAACTCTCTGTGTGGAATTATGATCTTCTTATCCCTGAAAACAAATAGGAAGAGAACTAATGCATGTTAGTGATTTGTCCAGAATGGAAAGGGGACGGCTGAGGGGACTATTCCTAAATTTATAAGAATCTATCTCAGATATTTGATGCACCCCCTCCAAAATCCAAGGTGTTAGATGTGATTAGCCTGGCACCTCCATGGCTCTGCACACTTCCGTGACCAGAGTTGGAGGGTGGTGGGCACTCTGTGCCAGGCGGACAAGTCCCTGTCTCCTGGCTGGGCATTGGGCATAAAAATGTTGCAGATTCTCTCTCTCCCTGCCTGGCACCACTGGCCTCTCCTTTTTCATGTGTGAAATTAAATTGACCCTTTTTGCTATTATAGTGTCACACAATCATTATCCCTAATAAGCATTTCATAACTCAATCTATTTTTGCCAATTGTTTAAATCTTTCTTATTAGCTGTGTTAAGCATGCTATTATCTTAATCTTCTTAACGCCCACGTGAGAGTTTGATAAGTCAGCAGGGAATCTTGCTTTAGCTGCCAGGGACACATGATTAGGTCATAGATCCAGAGCCCCCTAGACTCATCTGCCAAACATATTTCTTTATGAAAGACTTCTTGATAAAAGGCCTTTGTGTGTGTACGAAAGAGAGACCCCAAACTCTGGCCCATCTGGGATTCTACTGCAGCAACCTAGGTCAGTTCTGAAAGGCTGCAGAATCGTATCTCAATATTCTGAAGCAGTTCACATAAAATCCAGAGGGAGTAGCTGACACTGCAGTAGAACTTGGGCAATTCTTTTCCTAAGATGGTCTCCAAGTAGGGAATAATTTGGGATTTAGTCACTGAGATGACTGTATGTAAAACAGCTTACTTCTCAGTTAATTTCTTAGGTAACACATCCTCACATCCTCTCTGTAAGCTTCGGCTTGCCACACCGGTGAAGTCACATTGCTTCTGGCCTCCAGTCAACCTGTATTTGCTTTCATCTTCTATGAACTCTTCCCCCTTTTGTGTTAAAAGGGCACCGTTAAAAGAACTTCATCTTTTCATGGTCATTTCCTTTTGGTCCAGAAATATGTCACCCTCAGGCTAAAATCCTGATGACCAAGTGTGAGGTTCTGGATATGGCCGGGGAGGGTAACGCGCAGCACCAGCTTGACATGAGTGAGATCTTAGGGAGAAGCATAATTTCACAGCCAAGTTCCTCCAGGTCTGACCCTTTCTTTGAAACAAGCATATCCAGAGCTGCCTCTGAGGCTCAGGGGCAGGTGCAGAGAGAATAAGCCATGAAGCCTTTTTTGCTAATAGTGGTTTTGGCTTCTGCCTCCCCAAAGGGACCCAGTGGACACAGCCCAAGGGGTACTCCTTGGTGTCTGGCTGGGATGAGGCTGGTTGGAAAATACTAACTTGGTGTTTCTCATACTTTGATGAATATGAAAATGACCTTGAAAGCTTATTTGATAGATCGACCCCAGTCCCATCCGCAGAAGTCCTGAATCATGTGAATCGTGGAGAGTCCTTGTGGTTCTGACACAGACAGTTGAGTTGAGTCTGTTAGAGTATGACACACACAGACCTGAGGTTCTTTCCATGCACTTGACATTCCTTCTCCTTGCAACACCCCAGTCCAGCCCTCCCTCTGCACCCTCAGCATCGTAAATGAGGAGCCGCTACTTCCCTAATGAGGCACCTCTGCTCGGCTTGGCTCTACCATGGAGCGTGTGGGCTTGTCTCCAAGTGGAATGATGGGTTATGGGGTTACTTATGTTCTTCCAGGACTTAATTTTCTATTGGGATATTCTTTTAAGTCTCATTGCTGCCTCTTTCCCATGCTCATAATAAACTCCAAAAGCAGGAGCTATGTGTTCGGAGGTGGAATCAAGGATGTGTAATTTCTATCTGGATTTCCTTGATAGGTGATTTACCATTGTACCATATTGCTTGCTGCTCATCTGTTGTTTACTTTCTCCATTTTGGAATCATCCATCTTCTCCTTAACATTTTTTCTTATGGGCAAAATTCATAACATAATTCTAAGTGCCATGGAAAATATCATTAGAGTTATATTTATTTAAAAATAAGTGATGAATTAGAATCTTGGCGATGTTGTTCTTTGCATTAAGGGAACTGCATAGCTCTTCATTTTCTCATTTTTTTCAAATTGTCTCCAGAAACTGTCTTGTCTTTCTGCTGCTCCTTCCCCAGACAGCTCTGTTCCATGGATCCTACTAGGAGCCATTTGAGTTTACCTGGAACTGTGGACAGTTTTTTGGTCAACTCTGTATTTCCTCTTTTCCTCACATAGCTTAGAACCCAGCAGGCTCTGACTTTGCCAGTGAGTAAAACAGGCAGGATGCCCATGATTGCAAGTCAATGTGGGGCATGATCAAGTCCACCGACTCTAGTGACTATTGAAAGTCACCACCATTTCTGGAGTGTTTTCCAGCTCCTAGAAATCGCTCCTATAGTGTAGCTATGTGGTACTGACAGGGGATGCTGCTGCAAAATTATTATGTGCCAGACACCACCACCTCATGCACATCGCCTATGAGGTAGGTACTATTGTGATTCAATTTTTTTTTATTTTTTAATTTTTTTTGTTTTTTACATCATTGTTCATTATTAAACAATATTTGCTTCTCCCCCCACACCCCCCTCAGGTGTAGTCCCCATAGAGTTTCCTTCACCAATGCACCTGTGCACCATCATTTCAGTTGCCTGGGCTCCTCCCTCCCTCCCTCTAATTATTGTGATTCAAATTTAAAGGAAGATGCAGAAATGCAAGAACCGCATGATCAAGGAATGCAACTCATAGATCTATGGCAAAAGCAGGGCTGCAAACAGGTCCTGGGTTTTTAACCTAGGATGTCATACAACGGTCCTGATGCATCTCTGCACACGGTAAATACTCACTAGACAACAGGCATGACTGCTGTTTTCAGTGTCTTGTCCATTGACTGTGAGGTCGCTGATCTCAAAGACTTGAAAGAACTGAGTTAATGAGCTTGCTCGATCATGCCCAGCTCTATCTTTAGTACACTTAGAGTGCTGGCTCTGGGCAAATCCTTGTGGCCTGTGCTAGAGAGCTAGCAAAAACACAACCCCACTGTCTAGTGAGTGAGTTGTACATATCAAGATGGCCTGAGCTGGTGCCAAGGGCATGAACAGACACTCCATGAGGACAGGTTCAGACCAGGAAGAGATGAACACAGACCCAATGAGCATAAGCCCAAGGACCAGGACACTTTTAACAATTCATGGAAGTGTTTTCATTTCTTTAAAATCAGTATTTAAAAACAAAATTTTATGCTAAATAAAATGTACAAATACGTAATATATTCATTTTTGTATCCACAATTATAAGATGTAATTTTTAATATTTTGTCTGAAACAAGGAGCCCATGATGGTGAAGTTACATGAGCTATAAAAGTTATCATGTGCCCCTGTTGCTGCCTCCTGGTTGGAGGTGACCCTAAAGAGGGTGGCAGAGCCCCAGGTAGAAGATGCTAGGCTCCCTGCCTATGGCATTCAGCTGAGCTGCCTGCCAATCAGAAACACCAGGCTACCTATTGGAAATATATTCAAGAGATCATTCTACAAGGTGATCATCTAAGTCAATTACTTTAGCATTCCTCATTTCATTGTCTTTGGAAAAATGAAGAACTTATGGTTACACAGTCAAAGAAGTTCACAGAAGGAAATCGGACTTGAGCTGAACCCTGGCAGGCACAAAGTACTGGTTCAGCTGTCATGCACCAGTTTCATTATCTGTATGATAAGAGTAAGGACAACTTGCAGGTGGGTTGGTCATCTCCTTAGGAAAGAGATTGTTCTGGACAAAATGTGTTTCTGACATGGCCAGGGCCACCTCAGTACCTGGAACATTGGAAGTACTCCAATGGTTTTGTGTTGAATTGAACCATTGCACCGCGGAAAGCTGTTTCTGTGTCTTTCCAAGCTCATGCCCTCATGCAAACATCTTTGTGTGATGCTCAAAAGTAGATTTTCTGTTTTAAGCAGGCATGTAATAGGCAACCAACCCTGTGCTTAGTGTCACACCAGGAAATCCATGGAGGATACAAGAAAGATGGGAGAGTTGGTTTACCCCCTTTAGAATTAACTCCAGTTTGGATTGGGATTTGAAATTATATGCACAATACAATTTGTACAGACTTATAAATTAAACTTTATTTTTTCTAAAGAAGCAACAGGAGCTATATGGGGTGAAGTAGTTGAGAAGAACTTTGGAGAAGGTGGCACTTTCCCTGGACTCCAGAAATGAGTAGGACTTAAGTCAGAGGGATTAGGAAATCCTGACAAGAATGGCTGATGACTTACAATTGGGATAAATATGGCCTTTGGAGGCTGAGGGACCCTAGGATGACCAAAGTGCCCATGGTCACTTTGTAAGTAGGAAAGTAGGACAGAATTAGGAAGTTGGCAGGTAAACCAGTTTCCTCCTTCCTTGCCTGCTCACCTTTTGCAAAATAACTAAACTCTCTCACTTAGGTGTTGGATGAAAGATCTTTACAGACAGGAAGGAAGAAAAAGAAGGTAGAGTTAGAAAGCAGGAAACAAGCCCCAGGGCATGGGGGGTACCAAGTAATAGTAACTCAGTAAAGATCACAAAAACCCTCCTCAAGAAGGACCCTTCTTCCCCCACACCCCAACACAGATTGGGGACTGAGGAAAGTCTAGCAGTTTTGGGGGAAGGCATGTGGTCTTGACAGCGTCCCTGCAGGATGCTGTTTTATACAGCCTGGAATTCAGAAAAAATCAAATGCTGACGGAACGGAACTGGTGCTTTGTGACTACAGTAATTCACCAACACGCTGTAAGTCACTGGCTTGTTCAACAACCACAGAAATCCAATGTCCAAATGGAGTGGAAGCCACCCTGTCTTTCTGTAGAAGATTAAGAAGTAAGCGTGCTCATGGATCAGAGAGCCTTGCTTTCTTTCATCCAGAAATAAAGATGGACTCATTTGACATGATGTCTACCTGTTCTCCTGCAATTAGTGTTTAAGTGACTGTCTCTGGATATTAGTCACTCTGTGGAAACAAAGCGATGCTATGGTAATTGGCTATGGGGGTTTCTTTGCTTCCCTGGGGATTTCACTTGGCTCAGAGAGCATATTTTTACATAGGCCCTGTCTGCACTCTTTATTTAGCTAATTAGAGGGCTTAAGGGAATGAGCTGGCATTGGGATAAGAGGGAGGGAAAAGGAGGGGCAGGATATTATAACAGGAAGATCACTTGATTGAAACATCTGGGTTTGGTCCAAACTAATAAATTATCTATTATGATTTCTTTTATTTCCTTACCTCGGACTGCTGTGTTGCATATATTGTCTCATTTAATCCTCACAATAGCCTTTGATGTGGATCATGATGCCCTTTATAGAAATGAGAAAAGTTCAGAAAGGCTGCCCTGACCAAGGTTTCCAGCCAGAGGGTTCCAGAATAGGGGCTGCAACTCTCATTGGCCTTAGTTTCCAGCCTCCACTGCCTGTTCTTAGTGTCCTGGTACTAAATAGCCCTGTGCCACCTGGAACAAGTCACTTCAGGTCTGTCATCACTTTGTTAACTCTTCATGGTTCTGTAAGATTTGGCATTTCTGGAAGCTCTGCCTTTCATTCTGAACAAACTGGAACTATTAAGCATCCTTTTCACCAATTTCTTTCTTTTGCTCGCTAGCTCTTTTGTTCTGCTTTTCTTCTCTTTCCCACACATCCAAACTAAGGCTGGTGTTAACAGATGTAAGGGCCAAGGCAGGAGGAGCAGGGTCTCTCACCTTTATTGATTTGCATATGATTACCTTTTTTATAATCGTGCCTCAAAAAAGTTGACCCTAGTTATGTCACCAAAAGTCATTTTACCTGCTCCTTTGGTGGCTTGGTCTAGATTGCCTACCATGGATATAGTAGGAGAGAGTAAATACGCCTAAATTTTTGCACTTTCAGAACAATTTCCATCACTCTGAAACTCTGATTGAAAAAACTTCCTCTAGTATCTTTTACTATTAAAGCAAGTATAATCAATCTCTCATTGCTTGTCCTTTGACTTGACAACTTGAAGAAAGGATATGGCTGTCGCTAATGCCAATTGTAGTTGGACTATTGCAGTGACCTGAGAATTCCAGATAGAACTAATGGTCTTAGAAGCAATTTTTTAAGTCAGCTCTACTATAAAAAAGCAATCTCCTTTTGGATACATTAAGAGCTAACCTCATAAAAAATAAGTTATGTTTATTTTATGATTTTCTGGTACTAAAACGGTCTCTTCCCCATTTTACTGTATCTCATAGACCTTATTGATTTCTAAAAATTCTCCATCAAAAATAGATCCCTTTGTTTCCTGTTAATATGAACGTATTATCAGGAAAGTGGCATCATTATTATTTAAACCTAAGTATTAGTTGCTGGGTCAAAGAGGAGGGAGAGCGATCAGAGAGAGGGAAGGAGGGAGGAGCACAGGGGACTGTGGTGATGGTGCACGGGTGCATTGGTGAAGGAAATTCTATGTGGACTACACCTGAGCCAGGGCAGATTGGGGGGTGGGGAGGGGGGTGCAAATAGTGTTTAAAAATGAACAATGATGTAAAAAATAAATTTTTAAAAAATTTTAAAAAGAAAAAAATTTTAAAAAGACAATTCAAAACACACAAAAATAAATAAAATAAAATCATGTTTTCATGTTAACTCCACAAAATGGGTTGAGCCCAGATGCACATTTGGAGGAAATGATGAAAGAATAAAATGTCTTTTCCAGGTGGATCGTGAATTTTTTCCAAAGTATTTTTTCAAGTAATTGTTTAATCACAGTTTAAATTAAGATAACTCCTTTTTTTCCCCCTTCAAACCATTTGGGATTTGTTAAATAGGAAACTTACTAGTTAAAATAATTTCTAAACCTGACATTGGAGAAGCAAAGCTCTGTTGGATAAATATGATGATTCACAGGAGAGTGTCTGCTAGGGTTGGAGGGTGG
The DNA here is from genome assembly GCF_014898055.3 of Talpa occidentalis. Taxonomy (NCBI): domain Eukaryota; kingdom Metazoa; phylum Chordata; class Mammalia; order Eulipotyphla; family Talpidae; genus Talpa; species Talpa occidentalis. The sequence goes on along the minus strand of NW_023605194.1, from coordinate 98,001,331 downwards.
ACCTGAAATATGGGCTCTGTCTCCACTAACGTCTATGAACCAATTGATTGACTGAAAGGAAATTTTTGAAGGTTAGAACATGCCAGGTCTCTCATGCCAGTGTGATATAGGATTGGGAAGTCACAAAGGGCTTGCCTTCTAATTTGGAATGCTTCCAAACATCTCATAATTCTTGTTACCTTTAGTTGAGCTTCTTGAAAGATTCTCCACCATTTCCTTCCTTAGCACACTGCTGGAAGATTCCAACAGATGGCTCCATTCAGTGCACACATGCAGCCTGTCTCCTTAATGAGACAGGGTGACTGTTTTAAGCTTGTTGCCTGTCACCAGCTCTTAGGATGGATCAAGGAAAAAACACACAATCATGATTTTGTTTAGTAGAAATTACTCTGGGAATTCAGAAACGCAGCATGAAATAAACTCAACCTGAAAATTGCCAGAATTGCTAGTACTTGCTTACTATTCTGTTGTAAAAATTGCTTTGTGTAGTTGAAATGACCACAAGTTGGTCAAGATCTTGGATTTATTTGACCTCTGAGTCTATATATAATATTATATATTATTACATATTATATAATGATATATTATTATAATATTATATGGTATATCTTATATACTCTGTGTGTGGATAGATGTTATTTTTAATAGTTAACAAAAAACAACACACAGAAGTCAGTGGAGCTCAGTTAAGGGAAGGAAGACAGCTGGTGTTCAAGGAAAGGTCTCTCTCCTAAAATCAGAATTCCATAGCTATGGTAAAAATTGGAAAACTAAGACACAAAAAGTGTAATCATCTAAGAAAGAAGTTCCATTAGCTGTCTAGGAAAACTTAGGACCAAATAGCTTGAAAGACTGCCAAAATTCTGTAGCACACCATTTGGCGAGGTAAGCCATGTCCAGGATTGTCATTGTTTTTCATTTTTGTGTAAACAGATGACATCATTTTTCACTTTTTGAGGCTAAATAACTGACTCTTGAAGAAAAACATCATCCTTGCATTCTGTGGATAGCACAGTGCTCAGAGTTTAATAGACAAAAGCTTCATGCGTATCTGTTGACTGTAAGTGTACTATACACTTCACTAAAGAATACAAGGTTTTGTGTTTTTACAAATGACTACTATCTATCATTCCAGGGAATCCTCCATAGTCTCCAACGAAAGTTTATGTTTCTTAAGTGGAGTCTAGGATATCATTTATCCTTGCTGTAGGTATGTGGCTGGATCTCCTTTTCCAGGGCTTTCACTCAGGCGGTTTCAAACCAGGGCCAATTGCACTTGCTCTTCTTACTCTTCCCTCAAGGCATGTGGCAGCTTTGCCTAATGACTGAACTCTCAATTAATCCTGAGCAAAGCAACTGAGGGAGCAACTGGGATTCGCTCACATTTTCAGGGCTACCACTCTAAATTCTTAGCCATTTTCCATTACTGCCAGTGTGAGGCATGGTATCTTCCCACTAATTAATAGAGACCTTCCTTAGTGCCCAGCTACTACACGATTCCCATGCACCATCTGGAGAAGTGTCTGGATGCCGGAGAGTTTCTATTTTTATTAGGTTCTGGCATTGCATTGACATTCCACTAAAACTGAGCCAGAAGTCACAGAAAATTTGAATTGCGCTCTTTTTTTTTTTTTACCTATAGCTACTACATTAACTTGATAAAGAGCTTTTACATCCTCGTATCTATTTTGCCACAACGGAAGAACAAGACAGGAGCCAGTTTTCAAGGAAAAAATAATTCTTGAGCTTCCGGGGCCAGGGTCTCATGTCTGAAGGAAGGCTATAGGGGGAATTATTTTGATACAAACACAGAAGGCTGACTGAGTGGCAGCCTAGTTAAAAATAAAAGGCATTGCTTCCCCACAGTGGGTCATACTTTGAGTGGAGGAGAGCAGAGGTGGACGAGAAAGGAAGAGCATTTTCTTCTTTCAGAAGAAGAAAATCTTTAGATTGACATGCCAACTTATCTCACCTAAGAGGATGTGGCCACCTTAGTTAGGCCAAGGTATGGAAGCAACAAGCTTAGGCTCTGGAACTGGGATAATGAAATTCAAATCCATCTCTTCATTTACTTCTTTCATGGCTTTGGACAAGATGCTTAGCATCCCATGTCTGCTTCCTAAAATAATAATATTTCACCTCATAGGATTTTTGAAAATTAAATGAGATAATATGTCAAAAGCTCTGAGGAGCCTCCCCAGTGGTGCAGTGGGTTGAGCGCAGCGCTGTGGAGCTGTCCGCAGCCTCTGCAGTGCGGGTTCGATCCCAGCCAGCCAGCAAGAATCCCACATGGCGCGGCAGACCTCTCCTGTCGCATCCACTGCTCCCCCAGCAGTGTATTTCAGTAGATCTGCCTGTTCTGCTCCCCACTCTGTCTCTGGTGAATCCTCTCACCCTCCCGTGCCTCTGGCCTGTACCCCAGCTCTTGTATAAAAAATAAATCTTTAAAAAAAAAATAAAAGCTCTGAGAAAGTATGGGGCACATAATGAACCATTGTTATGTCTTGGCTGACCTAGAGTCTTGGTCAAATGATTTGCCTCATCTTTAAAATGAAAATTATACCCACTTGTAAGATCCTAACTAGTAAATATTAACTCAATGTTAATATGCTGTCAGTCCAGAAGACTCCAGGGAATGAAAGCAAGCGTCTGAACAATGATGCTGAGACTACATGCCTGAACTTAGACTCCCCTGAGAAAACTGGGAAGGTGGTTTTAAGAAAAAGAGATAGGTAGGACAGGTGGCCCCTATTTGCACTGGTGACTGATTTCCTAAGATTTGATTCATAAATTAAAATGAGCATCCAGTGCGAGGGTTTAAGTCTCAGCACTATGAAGCTATCAGCAGCCACTGCAGCACCACTACACTCCCCGCCAGGGAGATACCCACATGGCACAGCAGACCTCTCCTGTCTCACCTGCTGCACCCCTAAACAGTGTGTTTCAATCAGTCTTCCTGTTCTGCTCCGCACTCTGTCTCTGGTGAATCCTCTCACCCCCCACACCTCTGGCCTGTACCCCAGCTCTTGTATGCATAAATAAATAAATCTTTAAAAAATAAAATGAGCATCTGTATCACCAGTGGCACTAGAAAATATTTCGGAGCCATGATCCAGATATCTGTGGAACTCAGGGTGGATTGTGAATGAGTGTGTGTGTGTGTGTGTGTGTGTGTGTGTGTGTGTGATTCCAAAGCTAATTTTAATGCACACCCATGGTTTGATGAGCTTTGAAATCCCAATTTCATGGCTTCTCTCTGTTAATATCAAACAATAAGAATAAATTTAATTTCTACTTGACCTTATAATTGCTATAATTTTCCCCACATGTCCTCTTATTTGTTCTTTGATATAACCAACCTCTAGAGCATCAGATATTCTTCCAACAAGACATATGGAAGTTACCTGGCTTGTCAGAGGTCATTCTGGAAATAGAGTTCAAACTTTTAGAGATTTTCTACTTCATAAGATAATCTATTCATTAAACAAACAGAGATCAATGTTAGAATAATTCTGGCACCCCTGGCAAACATTGGTCTATTTTCTGTCACTATGCATTTCCTGTTTCTTGATGCTTCATCAAACTGTTTGTTTCTGGAAATTTTACCATTTCTTCTCGAGGCATTACCATCATATAAAAGTAGATAAGATCATTAAAATCTCAAAATCATTAAAAGAAAATAAAATTACAGGTCAATATCCTTGGTGAACATAGATGCAAAAATCCTCAAGAAAGTACAAGAAAACTGAATTCAATGACTCTAAAAATATCATGCATCATGAACAAGTGGGATTTATCCTGAGATACATGGATGGCTCAGTAAATGCAAATCAATAAATGTAATTGAGACATCACATTAACAGAATAAAAGATTAAAGTTATTATTATCTCAATAAATGCATAAAAGGTTTTGAAAAATTCAATACCCATTCATGATAGTCTCCCAACAAATTAGGAATGGAAGGGATGTATACCTAAATAATAAACATCACATATGATATGTTCACAGATTACATTATATCCAGTGAAGTTGAAATCTTTTACTCTAAGATTGGAACAAGACCAGGATGTCTTGTTCACTATTCAGTCTATAGTGAAAATCTTAGCCAGAACAGTTAGCAAGATAAAAAAAAGACATCTAAATCATTAAAAAGAAGTAAAATTTTCTATGTTTAAAGATGTGATCTTATATACAGAGGACAGTTGAAAAATGGTTAGAACTAATAAATACACCAAATAATAAACTTGCAAGAATTTGAATCATTGTTCCCTTGTAAGGTTTTTGCTTTCTAAATCCAGTCTATGAGATGTTTCCCTACTAAGGTGGGTATTATGCTAGATTTCTCTAAAAGCTTTGCAGTGTTAGCTTTTATGTTTAGCTTCCTATTCCATATCAAATTATTTTATGTATGTGATGTAAGTACAATTAAAGGTTCATCTTTTTCCATATGAATATACAATTCTTCCTGCCATCCATTTGTTGAAAAGACTGCTCTATCACATTGAATTGTTTTGTCTCATTGCTGAAATTCAGTGTTGACTATATGATAATTGTCTATTCTAGAGTCTTCATTCTCTCCTATTTAATTCTATTATTATGCTCCCACAATACTGTTCTGATACTATAACTTTGCAATAAGTCATTGAGTCAGGAAGCATAACTCCTCCAACTATGTTTTTCATTCCCAAATTGTATCAGTAATTTTAGATGATTGATATTTCCGCATAAACTGATGTATTCAAATATCCTATTTCTTCATACACCAGGTTTGATAATTTCTGCATTTCAAAGAAGTTATCTATTTCATTGAGGTTGTTGAATTTATTAGCCAAAAATCCATAATGTTAACTTACTATCCTGGAGCACACAGAGATTCCAGGGGTTACACATGTGTGGACACATTGATAAAGGGGAGGCTTGGATCCATATTCTGGGCTCAGCTGAGTCCCCAGAAAAGCATACTTTAGAAGAAGATCTACTCTAGTTCTAAAAGCAATGATAAAACCTAAAGCCAAACCCCAGCAGAATTAAACTGATATGCCTGCCAGGTCCTCTGCAGACACTGCATAATACTGGCACAGACAAATACTTGGCCATAGGTTTTGAAGGGGACGCATTTATACATCCCTGCACAGAGTTCTTTTCTCTGGACTCTGCCTTGCAGATTTCAGATGAACTCCCTGAGCAACAACTTCTGTTTCCTTCACCCAGAGACAAGCTCACTGAGCTTCACTTCCCTTGCCACTGTTGAGAAAGTGTCCTCAGGGAGAAAGACTACTCATATCCTTCTCTCAACAATCAAATCACCAAATGCCTAAAAACAGGTGCTTCATACATGATGTCTAATTTATCATTTTTATGGCAGGAGAGTATGTCTACTGTGTCATAACTGGAATTCAGTTTACACTTTTGAACAAAGATATTTATTAAATACAGTGTAGACATTCTCATACTTTTTTAGCCTATTAAATTCAACATCCATTATTGAAACTTGGCACTATGGAAAACATTGTTAGGAATCAAATATGAGTAAAGTAAAATACCTGCTCTGAAAAATCTCCCTGGTCAGGGAGGTAACATACAGTCACATGTCAGTGGTTAATAAATGTTTCAAAAGGCCAATGAGTTCACAGAACACAAGGAGGATGCTTAATTTTGACATGAGAATGATAGTGGGTGAGTAGTACTTTGGAAAGTTTCTTAAAGAAGTAATCTTTCATCTTGGTATTAAAGAATGGTAGCCTACATAACCCCCCAAATATCCTCTTTTTGTAAACTTTAAAAATATTTTATAGGCTCTGTGTCTTTTTTGCAAGCAGATACTAACCTTATTCTATCATTAGACTGCAGATAGTCAAATGAATTGACTTTTCCTGCAAGTGGATTAAATGAAATGTCAAGCAATTGGACTATTTTCTCTATCTGGCAATATAATTGGGGAATGAAAAATATCCTTAAATGTAAATAAGCAGGAGGGGTAGGAGGTGGGTGAGAACTAACAATGTTTATGACTTGTGTAAGCAATGGGATTTAATCTGGTTAATACATTAGAAATCCTCATAAGAACATATTTTTTTTAATCTCGGCTTATCACACTGTGTTTTCCTGAATGAAAACGACTCAAAACTTTGCCCATTTACTTTGTCCACTATCAGCTAAAAGAGCAGATAGTTTGGAGCATCTCTAGAAGTTATTCAAAACTAAATTGCATGTCAGTGCAGATAATTTGTATCTGACTTTGAGTCATGCACTTAACTTGACAGGTATCTCTTATCCCTCTTGCTTTATTTCAGTACCATAGACATGACAAGTGTTAGTGGTTATTTTTTTTAAGCAATTGCCATATGTTGGGACCACTTTTCCCTTCAAATTCTCCTTGAATCCCATTTTTTTCTCCAAATCCCTAATAAACACTTGAATGTAGCAGTTCTCAAAACTCTTGGTCTTAGGTCTTCTTTGCACTCCTAAAATGTTTTGCACTCCTAAAACATTCCCAAAAATGTTTTGTTTATGTGCGTCTTCTCTGTTGTTGTTAATATATTAGAAATTAAAGCTAAGAAATTTGTTTAGCTATGTTAATTTTTACTGAGTCAACGTTGCTATACAATACTGTAGGCATTGACTTTTTGGGGGTTTTTTATTATACAATTTTTTATTGTGGTAACAGAAGAATTTTTAAAATATTTATTAATTATTGTCAAATAACACTAGCAAAGCACTACATATTAATATAGTAACATTTTGTGTGTAAAGAAACTATATCTTACAAATTAACAAACAGTGGAAAGAGTAATATTGCTTCATATTTTGGTAAATCTCTTTAAGCTGCATAAGACAGCTGGATCTTCATATCTGTTTCTGTATTCAGTCTACCCCAATAACATACTTCATGTCATCCCTGGAATGTTCCAGTGTACATTTGAGAAAGGATGAGCATGAAAAGGCAAATAATAGCCCCATATCGTTATGAATATATTTTTCACCTTGGAACCCCTTTGAAAGAGAGCTCTGGGCCTCCCCGGTGGCGCAGCGGTTGAGCGCTGGGTTGCGAAGCTGCGCGCGGCCTCTGCGGCGCCGGTTCGATCCCCGGCTGCTCCCCGGCCACCAGAGGAGGGTCCCACATGGCGCGCAGACCTCTCCTGCCGCCCGCTGCTCCCCTCAGCAGTGTGCTTCGGTCCTTCTGCCTGCTCTGCTCCCCGCTCTGGCTCTGGTGAATTCTCTCGCCCTCCCGCGCTTCTGACTGTACCCAGTGCATGTATAAACAAAACAAACAAACAAACCAGCAAACAAATAAATAAAGCATGCCTCTATAAAAAAAAAAAAAAAAAAAAAAAAAAGAAAGAGAGCTCTGAGGACTGATTCTCTAATGCAACTTCCTTCATTCCACACTCGATGCTAGTCTCATTTCTATAAATATTCACTGAGTGAATAAAGCCCTTTAACATATCCTGAATATAACTCATAACTGCCTTGAAAAGCAAGACTGTACCACTGACTGTTCTGTGACCACACACTGCAGAGGCTCCTGGGTTACCATTGTGTTGAATCTAGATGCTTCTGCCTGATTTCTGCAGTGTCCTTTTATCTCAGCCCCCTTTCTAATTTCATCATGTTTCCACCCAAGTTTTTGTGATCCTCCTTTACATGATCCCTTCACTTGTAAAGCCTTCTCCTCCCTGTCTCTGAGGTCCAGAGAGTATCCATTCTTTAAAGCCACTTGCATGGTTATTATCAAATCTTTCCTCGCTGATACTTCCCTGCCTCATGAATATCTCGCTGGCTGTCTCCTCCAAGCATTATATGTTGTGAATTACTGGGGCTCTCTGGATTACTGGTTCATAATGAATCTTGGCAGCATGGAATAAAGTCTAATCTTTTCCTCAGAAACACATCTTTTTTGTACAAGAATTCACTTTGTGCACTAGGGATCATTCTTTTGGGTATGCCTCGAATGCACTTGTCTCTGTATTTGTTTTTTTCTTCATCACTTTCCATGTTTATGTGCAATTGACATCTTTATGCCTGCCTTGGGCCTTCCAGGTTTTGTAAAACTTTCTGAAAACTTTGTCATCAGTACCACTGGTACAGTTGGAAATTCATGAGTGGTTCCTATTATTTAGCTTTGGGAAGACTTTTAAGGTACATGCCATACATTTATTCCTTAGGATAAAACTGTAATATATGATCTACTATAACCCTAAGCCACATCCTAGTGACTAGTTGTATCACTCAGTTAATAGTTACACAAGTGTTCACATGCTCTTGGTTATAATCTTCTGTGATACTAACTGAAGACTTGAATGGGCAACTGAATTGCTATACTACTAACCAGTTTAAAGCAAAGTGGAGTTTTGTTCTCCCAGATCCTAGGTCCATGGACCTAATAAGTCCCATAAAGAATATGTGCTTGATCTTGAATTCAGCAGAGTCATTGAAATGATTTAATCAAGTACAATATGATCAGCTATGTTTTCTCAGAGTGTCTCTGGCTAGAGTAAAAAGTAGGTTGGAAGGAGGTAAAACTAAGCAAGAAGTTCAATTAATAAGCAGGAAGCCTGGTTAATAAGCTGATCCAGGGCCTTAGCAAGAGAGGGCAGTGGTCTGAATGAGGGTGAATGGTGACAAGGAGAACGAATTTAAGTGGTGTGTAGACTGGATGGCTGAATACAGCGGAAGAGGCTGGAGAGTGAAGGTTTGAGGATGACACTGGGTAACAAGGGAAGGTGTGTCATGTACTCAGAATGGAACAGAAAAGAGAGAGTAGGTTTTGTGAAAGATGATTTCTCTTTTCTTATGTTAAATGTAAGTTGGTTTGGGACATCAGGAGAGATGTCTGGTGATAGTTATGGTTGCAGAACTGAGGCGCAGGAGCCAGACAAGGTCAAGGATAGAGATTGAAAGCCATCAAGGCAAGAAGAAAATTGAGGTCATGGAAATGGATGAGCTTCCATGACCTCACCGTTCCTCCTTAATGTACCAGACAGTTCTCAGTGGAGACTGCAGGAGACCGCATTAAACTTTGAAAAGACTGAAGATGCCCAACACTGAGACACCTCAATGTTGCATTCACTATGAGAGTTGGAGGCGAGGTCAATTCTTTTTATTAAAGGTGTCTGTAATCAAAACGTGCCATATGCTATAGCAATTTCCTGCATTTTAAAAGTAGTCTGCCCGAGTTCTATTTAGAAACCGTGTTACAGCTTCCAAAAAGGCATCTTTTAAAATAAGCCATTAAAAATGTTGCGTGCCCATTTTGACAGTTTGAGTATAGCCCTGGTAGAGTTCAGGCCCTCTGCTAGGCTGGGCAGGGCAGCAGGGCACCAGAGGCATCTCTAGCTGTGGCTCCACCCAGGCCAGGAGCTGAAAGTAGAGAGGAGTGTTATTCTTCGTGCCTCTTAAACAGCTCAACAATGCCCCTTGAGAATGGTGACAGCATGGAGCACTTCCCTCCAGGTGACCCAGTAGCTAGTGAGGGTACCTGGTGTGTCATTTCCACATAGAAAATTGTCCAGGGTACTCAGATTAGGCTTATTACAGTCAGTCTTAAGACATACAGGCCAGACAATTCACCTGTGTCAATCCTGAAAGACTCAAATGGAATATGCCTGAAACTTTCCATTACATGTTGAAAGGACACAGTCCTGAAAAACCCCCAAGCTTCCTCCCGGGGTAACTGATTTTTCTGTTTATGTCCCTGCTTCGGATTTGTGGTGTTTGACCTTGGAATCCCACCCCACAGATCTGAGAGCTGCTGCTGATTGCTGCATTTTCATTACAGTCTTCAACCTGTCCTATAATACCCTATAAAAAGTCTTTATAAGTACTGGAAGTAATAATTTTATGAAGTGCCTGCCACTTAGTGATAAAAAATTATCTGTAGAATGGTTTTGCTTTTATGTAAATATGAACGTCTTAAAGATCAGGAAGATAAAAGTGTTGGAATGTGAGTTAAGACAGACTCTCCATTTAAGAGTGTATATCCAGCTGTAAGTAATTGAAGCAAGGGGTTTGTTTAAAATATCATTTGTTTCCCATCAGCAAATGTCATCCTTTGATTCAATAAATGTGTATTGAGAATGGTGTTGATCGTTGAGAGGGATAAAAATGGAGGATAAGAAGTGGTATGTGTTTTTCACTAATTTGAAAGGAAACCGGCACTCCGTGTTTATAGGAGCATTATTTACAATAGCCAAGCTACAGGAACAACCTAACTGCCCCCTCCCCCAAAAAAACACAAGTAGATCAAGATGTGTATACAGAATATCGTAATGGAATACTACTCAGCAATCAAATAAATAAATGAATAAAACTCATGCCATTTGCAGCAACATGGACAGAACTGGAAGGGATTATACTAAGCAAAATAAGCCAGAAGGAGATAGATAAAATACCCAATGGTATCGCTTATAGGTGAAATATAGAAAAGCCAAACAAAGGATCAGAGGGAATGGAAATAAGGGAATTGGGCCTGGGAGAACACAATGGACTATGGTGGAGGACTGTGAGAGCTTTGGGTGGGGTGGCTATAGTGGGGGGAAATCCTGTACTGGAGGCGGGTGTTGGAAATTCACATTTCAATTTAACAGGTATTTATCGGAAATACACATAATTTGCAGACTCCAATGACAAGAACCATTTCCATTTTCCTGAGTCCATCTCCAGTGTCTACAGCCATGCCTTCTAGAGGCTGCTAAGCACTTTTTTTAATTAAAGTGACATTATTGACAACACTGTGAGTATTTCAGGAATACTCTCCCCTCAGCAACGGAGTGCATCTCACCACACCCACCACCAAATGTCCCATGACCACCCATTACCCCAATCAGCCCTCGACCCATCTCACTTCCTCCCCCCTTTGTAACCACCATTCTGTTGTTAGAGTGTAAGGGCTTATTTTTGTTTGTTTGCTTTTTCATTTTCTATTCCACAAATGTGTGAAATCATATGGCATTTATCTTTCCCCTTCCCATTTACTTGATTAACATAATTCCCTCCAGTCACCCATGTTGTTGCACATGGCAAGATTTCATCTTCTTCATGACTGAGTAGTATCCCACTGTGTGTATTCACCACATCTATGTCCTCTCGTTTGTCATTATACATTGCAGGAGTATAACTAGGATAGAACTTCTCCCCAAAATGACCCCTTTCCTTGTCAACTTAGGAAAAGCAGGGTCCTTGAAAACAGTAGCCATAGGCCTCACCTCCTTGTGCCTGGAAAAGCGGCAGTGCTCCCATTCCACACTAGGCAGCTCCCAGGGTAGCCAGCACCCTGTTCCACCTGGTGTGCCTCCTTCCCCCGCTCACTGCACCCTCCTAGACCTCTGTCCCTCCTCATCTTGACTGCTACTTAGGCTTCCTGCTGGAAAGCTCAAAAGACTCAACATATTAACTCTCTCAAGAGAGCAATTACATTACTTCCCTCCGAGACACAAAATGAGAACTTTACAAGTTCAAGCCCCACTTAAAGAGGAGAAGAGAGAACAGGTGAGAGCCTTCTAAAGTGTATTGAACTAACAGCTGCTCATCCTGTCCATGAATTTGACCCTGTCATCATGTCTCTGGGCTAAGAGAGGGTCAACAGCCAGAGGCCAAGCTTGTTCTTGGCAGCTAGGAGCCAGGGGTGACCATCTTCTGTGTCATCAAGACTCCTGTGAGAAGTAGGGAGAAGCTGAAGATCTCTTCCCAGGAATGTGAATCTCTGAATACAAACAGACTTGAATTCAAGTTCATGGGATGTCTAGCCATTAACCTTGAGCCAAGAGCCTGGGTGTGCAATCTGCAGTTAATCCAGCATCCTTAGAGATTCCTGGCCACCATTCCAGACAGATCACCTAAGGACTCCAGTGTGGCTGAGAACTGCCCAAAGGTGGCCTCTCAAGCAAGTCCCAGTGACACAGTCCATCAGCAGCCCAGCACGGAGCCATCTGGAAGACTCCAGGATGACAGTAGACTTGAGTCTGCCCTTTACATATGATTCCTACAGTGTATCTCTGGGGTTTTATTCAGTGGGGCAGAGTTTTCTTTCAGGAAAAGATATCAACTGGTCTGAATGTTACTTGGCACTGGAGTTTCTTGGCCTGGGGAGCTGGATGGCTCTTTGTGTGACAACTTGTGTCTGTCCTTTGTCCATTGAATGTGTCCCAGTCACATCGGACTTGTATCACATGCCCAGAAGAGGCCACTAGTTGGACAAGGAGAAACAATTAAGAATTATGTTCTCCCAGGATCACATAGCATTCGTTTCTCATTTAGAGGACTCATTTTTTTTTCCAATGGAATCATTTAAACTCCAATTTTCAGAATGTGATAGCCTTCAGATTAGCCCTTCCAAGATCATCACCCACAAGTTCTTTTTCCAGTGTCTGAACAGTACATTTGACGTTTTAAATGATGTAGTTATTGATGATGCTACTGTCCACCCCCTCATTTCTCATTATCTGCACAAAACGGTTGTCATCCAATGACAACAGCTAGGCGTGCTGCCATTAACATTTCCCCTGCCCTTGTGGGATTGCTGAATGGCACAGAGGATCAGAAATGGAAAGGGGTGACATAGACAGAGTCTAAGTCCAGCCCTAATTGAGCCACAAATGAGCAGGTGATTTAGTGGAAACCACATTCCCTCCTCACCCTTATTATCTTTATCTGTAGAGGGGAGGGTGACAGTGTTTGCTCGCCTCTAAATTTCTGCCAGTCTTCACATTCTTGGCATTCTGTGACTCCAGCTAATTAAGATTTATCACAACCCAATGTCTTTCAAAGTTGTCATTAAGATGTCAAGTTTTCAGGTAGATAAAAAGAAGCGTAGAAACTGGGAGGCTAAAGCCAAGCAGGTGACTCATAGCTTGCTGTTCCACACTGAGTCACCCCGATTCCGGAGGAAAGAGTAGAACTACGAGGAGCTCTCTAATTACCAGCACTGGGTTGAAATTTGAGAACTCACTTTCATTGAGTTTTAGAGTGAACTGAAGCAGTGAAGTGGTAAACCCATATGAGACAACCAAACAAGTGGTTTCCTCTTGTATTGGAGGCACTGAGGGCAAACGTAGCTGGAACTTCCTACCTAACATAACTACAGTGGCCAAGCCTTTGCTGGTAGAGCTCCCAGTGTCTCCCTTCAGTCTACAAGTGAGCCTCAGATCAGAAATGAATGATATCCATGCTCAGCAAAATAAGCCAAAAAGAAAAAGAAAAATACCGGATGGTCTCACTCATAGCAGGAATCTAGAAAACTTAAATAAGGGATCAGGAAAATGAATAACTATAAGAAAGTGAAAATCAAAATCAACAAAAAACTATGAACCAGAGACACTTTTTGGGGGGTGGGGACCGGGAGGGGAGGGATTGGGGTCAGAATGGGGTATGTGCAGTTGTATGGGGGAATATAAAAATAAAATTTATTATTAAAAAAAAATGAATGATATGGTCCCCCTAAAGAGACTTCAGTGACATCATTTAAAATCATCAGCCTCAGGGCTTCCCTGGTGATACAAGGGGTTAAGTACCACACTGTGAAGCAATCCACAGCCTCTGCAGCACGAGTTCGATCCCCAGCTGGCCAGGGAGCAACCCACGTGGTACAGCAGACCTCTCCTAACTCACCTGCTGCTCCCCTCAGCAGTGTGTTTCAGTCAGTCTGCCTGTTCTGTTCCCCACTCTGTCTCTGGTGAATCCTCTCACCCTCCTGCATCTCTGGCCTGTACCCCAGCTCTTGCATGCATAAACAAATAAATCGTTAAATAAAATCATCAGCTTCAATTTCCCCTTGAAACCTAGTGGCCAGGCTGTGGACATGAGGATTCCGAGTGAAGCACTGATCAGCATCTGAGGGTGAGGACACTGATGAGCCCAGAGATAAGACCTGCACTGTGCATCTCAGTCTGATCAAGCTTTGGTTGGTCAGTGTCAGATATTCTGCAGCAATCAAATAGTGGGAGGAAACACTATGAAGGGAGGAGTCCCTAGAGGCTTGAGGATTTTCCAAAGCCCCAGAATTCAACCAAGCCAGTTCCCATGCAAAAGATGACCCGACCTGAAAGGCACAGGGTTCCAGAAATTACTCCAGGAGCTGTTTGGTACTCTTTAAGCAGAGTCTGGACAGAGGTTGTTGGCAACAAACGTGCAGTGGCAGGAGAAACAAGAGTTCATGTGAATATTCAGAAGTCAGGATCTCTTATGATACATCATCCAAAAAATAGTGTTAGATAATAAATGATGCAGCAAGGAATAAAAGATAGCAAAATACCTTCACAGAAACCCATAAGAATGAACAGAGATGAGCCCCCCCCCCATACACACACACAAAAGGAAGGACACAACAGAATAAAGGCAGGGGCAGGATGAGAAGTACAGGGCCAGAGAGTCAGGCAGAGGAGAGGTCAGAGTGACAGGATGCAGCAAAGTAATGGAGCCTCGTTCATTCTGCAGAAATTGGGGTGATGCCTCCTTCATGCCAGGATTAGGTCTGAGGCTCCAGGAGAGAGCAAAATTGACACTCTACCTATTCAGAAGGAGTTTACCACCTAGTGACTGGGCCAGAGGTGTCCGTCCCTGAACCAGTGGGAGGGACCTGCGGCTCCATGCCAGGAGGGTGGAGGACGAGGAGAAGCATTCCATGGCCTTCCATTCCACAGAGTATCGCTGTCATCAAGACAGAAAGGACCTAAGGAGAAATGGAGGTTGGAGATAGAAACAGTGGGGAGTTCAGAGAAAGACGGTGCCTGCACTGGAAGTTTGGGGCAGAGAAAGAGACAGCAAATGAGGAGACCCTCCCCAGGACCAGCAAATACAGGTCTTTCCCAAGACTGGCCCCCAGTCTTCCCAGAGAAGAAAAATAAGGGAAGGATGAGATCTGAGGATGTGAATAATGCAAACCATGAAGAAAATAGCCATGGTCTTTTCTCACCTGTAATTCCTGAAGGAAATGCAGCTGTGAGTACCTCTCCCACCCCAGCCGATCGGAACCTACCAAAAGAGAATCATCCCTACAGGAGGACAAACACCACGGGCAGGAGGAATGATGTCATGAGCCAGCCTTGGGGGTGTCAGGCAGGTCCACATGCAGGCCTAGCCCCACATTTAATGGGATAAACCACATGGTGTCGTTTCTGGGAAGGCCCAGAAGAATCTCCCACTTCACTGTCCAAAAAGCTACCATCTAGAAATCTGCCTGGATTAACAAGCCAGTATCCTTGGAGGGTTAAAACTGGAGACATCTGACACTCCAAGGGTATATATTCATTTCAAGACTCTCCCTTCTCACATACGCTCGGCTGCAGTGAGGAGATGCTTCAAAATAGCATATACCTCCGAGATTGTGGACACACAGAGTTAGAAAGCCCAACAGCTCAGCTCTGGGTTAACCAAACCTGGATTCCAGGGGAGTGCAGGGTCAGAGAGGAAGAAGGACTAATGAAGGGACTATTTTTTTTTTTAATGCAAAACTGGACTTTGTTAGCAGAGTGTCCTTGAAGGAATCATGGGAAATTCCAAGGCTCCCAAATCATACATTTTTTTTTCATTAAAAATTTATTATCACCATAATGTTTGCCTTACAAAAATTCAAAAATCATTGTCTTTTACTTACTGTTGTGGTAATATTGGTTTATAACATTGTGTAAGTTTCAGGGGTGTGGCTTTATACGTCAGCATCCATGTATATTGAATTGTGACACCACCAAAAATCTAGTTCCCCCAACATACAGTTGACCCCTTTTGCTCACTTTACCCACCCCATCCCACTTGCCCTCTGATAACCACTATTTTGTTGTCTTTTTTTTTTAATTGAAATTCTTCAAAGATGCAACTACCACCTCTCTAGCTGATTTACAACTAGTGAAATCCCCAGACAAGGTAGTTTTTGGTGTGCCCTAATCATATACCCTCATTAAGTCCAGGCCATCGCCTGCCTTAATGAAGCTGGTTCCCCTCATCATGTCACTGTCACTGTTCGAAGGAAACATTGAACAATATATAGGCATCATAATCTAAGATGATTTTTTTTTCTGGAACTGACTCACACAAAACCACAGTCATATTGGCATTGGTCATCTTCTCTGCAAAGTTTGGAAAGACATCTTTCCAAATTAGCTTCCCCCAGCTGTGCACTATCACTCCCCATGCCCCAGCCTCCTCCCCAAGAAATCTGTAATCTTATTTTCAGATTCCAAAAAGGAACATAGCCCCTAAAATAAGGCTGCCCAATTTCAAACCCCAGCTCTATGAGTAACTATTAACCTCAATAAACCAGTCTTTTCATTTGTAAAACAGGCTATTGAGTGGAGATATTAACACTTCAAGTTACATTTAACAGTGATTAATTTATATGTAGTGTGTATAGCACAGACCCTGGTTCAAACCAAGCACTCAATAGGAATTAATTTTATTCTAATTACAGGACAACGTTTTAAGCCTTGAGGGTCAAGAATAATACTTTCTTACTTAGCAACCATTGTGTGTGTGTGTGTGTGAATTTCTTCAATATATTGAACTTAGACATAAGTGCTCACCCACCCACCATGCCATCTAGTCTTCTTTGGTTTTGCAATATTTAGTTTTATTTTTTGTTTATATTTATGAAGTCCTGCAGCAACTTGGAAGGATCTAGAAGGGCTTATACTAAGTGAAATAAGCCAGAAGGAAAAAGATAAATACCGGATGGTGTCACTTACATGTGGAATATAGAATAACCAAACAAAGGGTCAACAGATTTTAAAAACAACCTTTGGAAACTGACCATAGATCTTTGGTTTTCAAAAGGGTGGGGGGAGTGAGAGGGATAAGAGAAGGGGGTTAGGGGAGAACAGTAAACTATGTGAACTCTGTGTTTCCAGCAGTGGGAAAGCTATAGTGACTATACCTGAGGGGGCGGAAAATCCTATGCTGTCAAAACACTAGCAAGAATGTAAAATAACGATTCTTCAATAGCAATAAATCAAAAATAATAATTACTATGAGGTTTGCTCCTAAATTTTAGGGCATTGTTTGCTAGATTGGATTTTAAACACACCAGCAGTTTATCATGATTCTGATGGGATTATAAAACAGAAAAAGAAAGACTTAATCAAGAAATTATACTGAAGTAAAAGAAAAAAGTTACATTAGAAATTACCCATCAGGGCCTCCCTGGTGGCACAAGGGGTTAAGTCACTGCACTGTGAAGCTGTCTGCAGCCCCTGCAGCACCAGTTTGATTCTGAGCCAGGGAGCTGACCCACATGGCACAGCAGACCATCCTGACTCACCCCTGCTCCCCTCAGCAATATATTTCAGTGGATATACCTGTTCTGTTCCCCACTCTGTCTCTGGTGAATCCTCTCACCCCCTTCTCCCCACCCCCCACACATCTGGCCTACACCCCAGCTCTTGTGTGTATAAAATAAACCTTTTTAAAAAAGAAATTATCTCAGCAATCAAAAAAGATAAACACATGCAGCTTGCAGCAACATGGATGGAGCTAGAAGGGCTCATGCTCAGCGAAATAAGTCAGAAAGAAAAGAAAAATACCGGATGGTCTCACTCATAGCAGGAATTTAGAAAACGTAAATAAGAGACCAGGAAAAAGGCTAATAAATACTAAGTAAAAATCAAAATCAACAAGCAACTATAAACCAGAGACACACTACGGGGTGGGAGAGGGAGGGGCAGGGAAAGGAAAGACTAGGGTCAAAATTGGGGGGGGGGGCAATTGTATGGGGAATATAACCAAAATGAAAATGCATACAAAGTGCAAAGATGAAAAAAATGTAAGAATTATATAAAATAAAATATTGAAAATTAAAAATAAATAAATCTTTTTAAAATAATTAAATAAATTAAAAAATATATAAAACAAAAAAGAAAAAAAGAAATTATCCATAACCTGAGACCAAAAAGGGATGCCAGGGCTGCTCCAAAGCCCTCAGGAAGTCTAGTCATTCCCCTTATTCAAGGAAGAGAACTTCCAAGAACCTCAGTGGATGCCTGAAACCACAGATCGTGTCAAACCCTGTGTATACTGTTTTTTTCCTATCTATACATGCATACCTGTGATAAAGTTTTATTTATAAATTAGGCACATTAACAGTACAGCTAACAATAAAATAGATGAATTACAATAATGTACTATAACAACTGTTAAGTGAATGTGCTTTCTCTCAAAATATTTTATTGTACACAATATTTTTGGACTTCGGTTGACCACGGGTAACTGAAATTGCAGAAAGCAAAACCACAGTAAGAGAGGACTACCATGTTGTTCAGAAGCTATGACTGAAAACTGGGGGAAGAAAGATAAGCAGGAAGGTGGAAGGAAAGTCCAGATGCTGTTTTACAACCTATCTGTAAGGAATGAAGAGAGAAGGTTGGGATTTTGTAATTTCTAAGCTTTTATACTGAGAACTACTGGAACTCTGCAGAGCAGAGAATAAAGAACTGTGAGTCCTAGACACCTTTTCCATCATCATATTGGTACCCTATTGGAATGTCACTGTTTTGTGGTGACCTCTCTGTAACCATCATTTAATTTGGAAACTTGACTTATCAAATAAGATAATCCCTGTTTGTTTCTGCTTTAATTTTCTGTGATTTTGCTATTTTGTTGCCAAAGTGATAATTACAGTAGAAGAGGTTAAGATCTCTAAAAAGGGATTCCCAGCTTGTAAATTAGCAAATAAGATACAAGTAGGTAAAGGACATGAGAAAGGGCATTTTAGATATAATCACTCATTTTAGGACAAAATATATACATATATATATATATATATATATATATATATATATATATACATATGAGTAATGACTCAGAGAGAAGTTTGTAATGAGTCTGACTAGAGTATAAGTATTAATGGTAGAAAGCTAGATTAGGCTGAGTAGAGTGGAGGACCTTGAACATCAAGCAACTGACAAGAATTTAACAACATCTGGCAGCCACTGAAATACCTTAAGTAGGAGAGTATACTGTAATATCAAAAGTCATCCTCAAAGTAATTGAAAATCACTGACCAAAAGCTGGCACAGCCAATATTTTGTAAACATGCAGGGAATTCGCATAAAAATCCAGGATTCATTTATTTTACATAATTCTTAAATAATTTTTCATTTTTGCACTATGTATGCATTTTCTTTTTTTTTTTTAAAGATTTATTTATTCATGTATACAAGAACTGGGGTACAGGCCAGATGTGCGGGAGAGTGAGAGGATCCACCAGAGACAGAACAGGGAGCGGAACAGGCAGACTGACTGAAATACACCGCTGAGGGAACCGGCAGGCGAGACAGGAGAGGTCTGCCGCGCCATGTGGGTTTCTCCCTGCTGGCTGGGATTGAACCCACGCTGCAGAGGCTACGCACAGCTTCACAGAGCAGTGCTCAACCGCCTGCGCCACTAGGGGAGGCCTGCATTTTCATTTTGGTTATATTCCCCATACAATTCCAGAAATACAGGATAATAGACAATGAATGAAAAAAACCAACAGTGCATTTTTTGGTGGTGGTTCTGCACTTTAAATTCTTTCTGTGTCTTAATATGTGAATGTTTTAAACTTCTGTAATCACATTGCCTGTAATAATTACCAGTGTACTTGAGAAAAAAAATCCAGGCTTCAGTATGTGTCTTATCTAATACTACATCAAAGAAAAAGGGAATATTGAGGTGCCCCAATTTTAATGTGGATTATTTGAATGGATTCCAATTTATTGTAAGTTCAGGCATAACAATGTACATATGTAGACTCAGCTTCAATTTCATGTCTTCATTAGTTAAAGCTTCATCACAGACATCAAGTGATATGTTATCATTCAGAACTGGTGCAAATCTACCCAATGGATCTGCTTCCATAATTGATGTACCTGTGGGCCAGGTGAGTATGGCCTTTGAGAATATTACAGGAGTTTACAGTCTCAGGAGCTTGTCAGTCCAATGTGAGAAACTCATGTTTACTTAGAATCATTAGAAATTTTTAAAGACATAAAAACATACTTAGTGGTCTGTTGCTTTGGTTTCTGAACTAATTTACCTGTTGGATTATAAATAACGTATATGAATCTGTGTGTTTTCTTTCAGGCTCTTTCTTCCCTGAATCCAAACCCTCAGAAACAGTTTTTAAAATAGCATTTTGGCTTGGATACCTGAACAGCTGCATCAACCCCATCATCTACCCATGCTCCAGTCAAGAGTTTAAAAAGGCCTTCCAGAATGTCCTGCGAATCCAGTGTCTCCGCAGGAAGCAGTCTTCCAAGCACACCCTGGGCTACACCCTGCACCCGCCCAGCCACGCCCTGGAGGCTCAGCACAAGGACTTGGTGCGCATCCCGGTGGGGTCAGGCGAGACCTTCTATAAGATCTCCAAGACCGAAGGCGTCTGTGAATGGAAGTTTTTCTCTTCTCTGCCTCGCGGATCCGCCAGGATTACAGTGCCCAAAGACCAGTCAGCCTGCAGCACCGCCCGGGTGAGAAGTAAAAGCTTTTTGCAGGTGTGCTGCTGCATGGGGCCCTCGACCCCCCGCCTGGAAGAGAACCATCAAGTTCCAACCATTAAAATCCATACCATCTCCCTCAGTGAAAATGGGGAGGAAGTCTAGAGGACAGGAAAGGTCAGAAGGGAGAGGTCATGATCCCAGGCACTCACTCTGCTTCCTACACAGGCCACTTTTCCCTTCCTACGTGATGAGAGAAAACCATTAAACAAGAGGACCCTCTGGGAATGGGGTCGGGCAGGAGACCCAACTGATGGGTGGGAGGTGGTGGGGGCGGGTAGGGCTCAGGGACAAGGGAGTGTATCACACACTGTCCAATTCAAAATAACAGTGAACAGCATTTCCTTGAGACTCATGCTCTCTCGGTCATCCTCTGAGCCCACTTTCCAGGTCTGGGCCTTTCAATGAAAAATACCATGGGAAATAGTATCACACACCATCCAAAAGACTATAAATATAGGAATATGATTTCATCATGAATATTTTGAGCACACACTCTAAGTTTGGAGCTATTTCTTGATGGAGTGAGGGGATTTTATTTTCAGGCTAAACTTACTGACAGCCACATTGGATATTTATGGGGAAAGGGCCGGGAGAGGAAGAGCCTCAAGATGGTGGCCAGTATCCAAGCATATTATTTTTAGAGCAAGCTTTAAGCATTTAGAGCAAGCACCATTTCTGATATATCCACTTTCTTAGCTTGGGTAAAACCTGACAGTGAGACTTACTTGTGGCTGCAATTTGTCCAGACAGAGCTTCTGTTCTGTAAGGGTAACTGAGGGGCATCCATTATGTTTCCAGCGTAATGGAGGCACTTTCTCTAAGCCTGGGTCTAGAATGTTTTGACAGAACCCGTTGGGGAAAGGATGGCTTTTCCTAATGGAAGACAGTAGAGATGAGGGTCATTTTTTTCAACTTAACTACCAGGGACAAAATTCCATTAAGCAGTTCCATGATCAGATGGAGAAAGGTTTCTTATGTAACATATTTAAATATCAAGAGTTTAGGGTAGACTAGGCACTAAGATAGAAAATATTTCACATCTTCTTTGATGTGGTCTAATAAGACCTGTGCCAGAAATCCATTCTGAAATTCAGAACTTATAATATTTTGAAAGGTATTATCTTCATCTACATTGTTTTCTCCTCTGCTTCACTATTGCATACAGAATGTTTGTCAAGGTCCCCAATACACATGCAGTGTGTTGGAATCGGCCTTGTGATCTGTCTTCCTGAACTTTCAAAGACACAAATGCTTAGTTTGGGAGGATACTCACTGATCACCAAAGAACCATCTAAAATAGAAGTTTGTAAACAGTTCTGACAGAAGCCCATTTATTCCAGTAAAAGATCCAGTAATCCAGTAATTTATCTATTTTGATTTTCTGCCAGAACTTGAAGAACTTGTTAATTTTATTATGTATACCAAATTTGGGGGAAATTATTAGCTCAGTATATTACTAAAAATTAATATGGTAACTATGGAAAACTTAAAGCATTTTCACATTCCATGTTAAGAACTTTAAATAGAATTTATGTTTTAGAATAATTCTTAACTAGAATTACTGTTCAAAAACTATGGACCATTTTTTTGAACTCTGCCCAACTTGGGATATTTCTGTAAAAATTTTAAAGCAGATTTTAGGTAGCATTATTTAACTTTTATGACAAAAGTAGTAGCCCCAACGTCTTTTCCTTCTTCCTTTGCAACAAAATGATAATTTCCCTAAGTCCTTCTTAAATGCTAGTATCTGTTGTGCCTTGCCAGGGAAGGCATGTTTGCATGTATATTTGAGTTTTGTTGGTGTATGTTTGGAGATAGAATACTACTGCTTTCTCAGCCCTTCTGGCAAATACTCTACCTTCTGTTGGCCAGCTAGATAAGCTGCCTTGTGTTCATAATTTTTATTCTGGCACTTACATGTTGGCTGGAATTTTAGACTCCTCAGGTTGCATGTCCCATATGGCTCTCCCCAATGTCTCAAAGTGGTGTCTGAATGTGGAGGTGGGCATCTAAAGAATACTTAAACATGCAAACCTCTCTCCTCTGCTTTCTTGATAAGAAAATTTCATTCTGAGCATCTTAATTTAATTGAGAATATTTCAGAATCTGAATTTAAAATCCACTCTGCCTGACCCCACCCCCCTTGCAGAAAGAGCACTTCCATGAGAAGAAAAGTCTTTCTCCAGCAAAACATGGTTCCATATTAGAGATGATCTTTAAACATCTTTACAGGCTGATTTAAAACTTATATATTAGGATATTTAAGATCACCAGAAAGTTAGCATTCATGCCACATCTAATCAAAATAAACAACTAGAAAATCTTTTGATCCTCAGATAGCAATCATGACAATTCATGTAAAACTATGCATAAATAGTATCTTCAGCACTTTAACATGGCTTTCCTTTCCTATAATGTAATATTAGGTCTAACATCAATTTATAAGAAATTGATAATATTGCCCAAGATTTAAATTGGAATAAATGTGGTTTTTTATTCATCCACAAAAATCTCTGTACTTTTGTGAGTTCAAAAAACTATCTAAAATGGCCACAATTAAAAAAAATGATTATTATATTTATAATCACATTTACTGTTTCTATTTGAAATTTTGGAGAATTTACTCAGAGTAACAGTGGTTAAAAATCATGTATAATGTGTTGTAAAAAGCAGTTGCTTTGGGATTGTTTAAACATCACCAAAAAAAAAATCTACTTGACATTATGGAATAAGGAAAATTTGGGCTTATTTTGCGATTCAAATTCAAATTATAAGCACTGAGACCTTGACTCTTTGTTCAAAAATATGCCCTAATGATTGCAGAGATTTCAGAGGCGCATTCGACTTGTCAGTTTTCTTCCTCAGCCTCACTTATTTCTCATCCATATCACGGCTTCTGCCTGTCCTCACTTATTGTTGCTAACACTCTCCACAGTATTAAGGCTTCTAACTCACCACTTAGGTTGGTTCATCCATGAGAGAGTGTGATATTTAGGAAAACGTGTATTTTCTTAAGGCTTTTCTCTTCAGTCCTGCTGTGTGCATTCTGCACCCCTGACTAAAAGGGCAGAGCAATCCCACCGCTCCTATTTTTAGAGATAAATATCTGTAGCTGAGTGATTAAGGACTCACTGAGAGCCAAGGAGGAACCAGGATTCAAACCTGGGCATTCATAGCTCTAAAGTCTGCATGCTTTCCAGAGCACCCCCTCTTCAAAATACTGGGGTAAAAATCTCCTGCTTGAAATTGAGAATGCTGAGGATACAAAACAATACCCAAGCTTCTGTTTATTTCCTTGGAATTTGTCTTCCAACTAATCCCAGTAAATAGTAATATGCTGTCAAATCTCCCTCCCAGCCAAACCCAAGAGCAAGTCATAATTAGAAGAGTTTGGTGACAACCATCTTTCATTATTCAGGCCTTGCAAGAAGGACAAATTATATCAAATTGGGAGAAGATGGACATATAAAAGAATGCAGAAGAGACTACATTGACATGCAACAGGCAAACACAGTTGCAGATAAGAGACACGTGCAGTGTGTTGAAGGTATTGGCTGCCAGCCAGTTAACCAACACACCTCCAGGAAGGACAACCCTATTTAAGATAAATAAAAACAAAGCAACAGCACTATCACCTATATTCCTTTTTTTTTGAGTTGGAGAAAGAATCATAGGTCTTTCACCAGGAATTACATATGCTAAGTGTATGATCCTCAAGCCTGTCACCATGGAGAAACAGTCCAGAATGCTGACCTTCAAGTAGCCGGAGACCTAGACAATCTGAAAATGAAGAATTGACAGGCAGCTGTGGCTACTTATTAGATGGCATCTATTTGTTCCTGGATTTCCTTTTTGCCAATGAAAGCTCTATGTCCAAGCATCTGTGCGTCTTCTCCTTCCTCCTTCAAATGAACAATCACATGACCTCTGGCCCAGTGGGTTTCGTAGTTATGGTCTGGGAGTGAGAACATTTTAGGAACCATATGCTTGGGCTGGTAATCGCTCACTCTGTAATCACAGCTACTTAATCACAGCATGACAAGCATTCTTACTTGCTTCCTGGACTGCTTCTACTCAGGTGCTTTTACCAACAGGGAAGCTGCCTATGCTTGCATGTGAGCACTTGTGAACTTAAAGTTCTCCTCATTAGCAAAGGGAGAAGGGAGCCCAAGGTAAACTCTACAACAAAAACCAGGGCAGCTAAAAAGAAGGCAGAGGTGGCGAATACAGTAGCCTCGGAAGTTCCTGTGATGCTCACTTGTTACTCTGATTTCTTTTTACACTACTAGGATTTTTGACCATGAAACCACCTGCACAAGCCAAGTTGGAAAACTTGGGGGGATGCCTTGTCTACAAACTGCTGTGTCCCCTACCATCCACTAAAAGCAATGACAGCGGTGGCCTCCCAGCCTCCAAAATCCCTGCAAGATGAGTGAGTGGAGATGACATCATAGGGCTGGTCTGGCAAAAAGCAAGTTGGGTCTCAGCAGAGGACACCTGATTCCTTGCTCATGGTGCCACGAGCGCCAGGTGGTTCTGGCTTCCCCAGGCCCAAATGTCATGGGGGCTGAGGATGGATCTTAGCTGTGCTGTGCTGTGCTGTGCTGTGCAAGAAAGTGTTTCTTCTTTGCTATTACAACATGGATTAATTACTGAGTTCTCACCAAAAGAAAGGCTATCTCCAGAGGGGTGATGTTAAGAAAAAGGAGGGAGACTTATCATAGACTTTGCTCAAAACAAGATCAATGGTTTAGTAATATTTTGCTGCAACTGATAAACAAGGAACCGTGCTAAAGCTGACTGCTTGCTCATTTCCAAGGACGAAATATTTGTCTTTCCTTTTCATGCGACTCTCAGGAGTCATCCATTAGTTCCCTTCCACTTCATAGTTGACATAGCCACATTATAAACTGGAAATGATTATTGCTAAAATATGGGAAATACAGACTTTAGAAAAAAATCTTAGGGCAAATTTATGCTGTCTTTGGAGAAAAAAACAATAAAGGTGCTGACCTATTACTTAAAAGTCTGAATACAATAGGTGCATTCAAATACATGGGAGCTAAAACAGAAACCCCAACCTGAGTTTAGTATTCCTTCCATTGATATACTACGTAATAGTTGTCAGTGTTATTTGGCCTATTTCAAATCATCCCTCAAAGCAAAAAGAGAAGGGACTATCACCTATACTTTTGCACATGAAAAAACAAAGAGACACGAGGAAAGACTTTTTTCCACAATTCCCTAAGTGTCCCCAAGATCGACTGTGTTTCTTGAGACCCCGAATTTCCTCTTACCCTCATTCATCTCCCATCTGCTTCCAGTTCTGTTTGCACCTTCTCTCCTGCTATATTTCTGCAATACAAGATTTTTCTAGGGGCTGAGTGCATATTTGTCTATGTTTCTCTCATTGGCTAAGAGATAAGCAAATGTAATTCTGCTCTTTCTCCCTAGATAGGCAGGAGCCGAACTAAGGAAATAAGCAGGACAGAGGGCTCTTGGCTTGCTCAGCAGGGTGACATGTAAGGCAAAGCAAGCAGTGATTGATACCTTAAGGATTTGGGGAATGCAAAGGTCCCAGTGGGAGTTTTGGGAACGCTCCTTTTCCTGTGAGCTTGAGTGTTGTATCCAACCTGATCATCATCAGCAGCAAACTGTTCACTTCTCTTGCACCAGGTGCTGCCGTTGGCACAAAAAATTGCAAAGAGACACAGAGAGTACCTGGTTCAAGTGCTGGGTCCATGCCACGCTCATCTGTTGCAAGTCAAGAACACATTTTTCCAAGAGCATTGTTATAAATGGGGGAGGGAACAATGTTCCCAGGTAAACAAAAATAAAAATAAAAATCTATGTAATACACAGCAGAGACTGGCAAAGTTCTTCTATAAATGGATAGATAGTAAATATTTTAGGCATTGTGGGCCATAGGATCTCTGTCACATATTCTTTTTTCAAAGATTTATTTATTTATGGGGTACAAGCCAGAGGTATGGGTGTAAGACGATTCACCAGAAACAGAGTGGGGAACAGAACAGGCAGACTGACTGAAATACACTGTTGAGGGGAGCAGCGGGCGAGTCAGGAGAGGTCTGCTGCACCATGTGGGTAGCTCCCCTGCCAGGGATCCAACTCGTCCTACAGAGGCTACGGACAGCTCCATAGGTTGCATCATAACCCCTCGCACCACCACAGAGGTCCTCTGTCACATCTTCTTTACATTTCATTTTTTCCCACAGTCCTTTAAAAATGTGGAAACCAATCTTAGTTCACAAGCTGCACCAAGAAACGAAAAGGCCATGGATCGAATTTAGCCCATGTCCATAATTTGCTGTCTGTGATCTGGACACATAGTAGCTTAGGGTATAAAGCAAATGCTCTGAGCAGTGAATACAAGCACCTTTCTTTTAATATGCCATTGACCCATCTCCTCTTGATTACATTAACTCTCCCAACTGCATGAGGCATCAGGCGAAGGAACAAGTTCACATTCAGGGTGGGGCCTGCTCAGCAACCAGTGAAGAAACATATGGGGCTCTTGTTCCAGATGCCACCAGGCCCCGTGGGATACAATGCTCCTGTGCGTAGCTCTGTGAGAGGAGAGCTCCCCTTAACTCCTCCAAACCCTCGCCACATCAGACCTGGAGCCTCCTGTGAACCCAGGGCAAGACGTGGGCCCTGGGGTAAAGACAGGCTCAAGGCCCTGTTCCCCAGGACTTTGACTCTCTGCTCATATTGTTGTCTTCTGTTATTCTATTTGTTGCATATGAAGGGCACAGCACCATCACGGCCACATCTAGGACACAGCTGGTAGTCAGGAGTGGCTTCCTATTCCTCCCCCAGGAGGTACAGCTCTTCCTTCACCCTCTTTGACAGGTGAAGTCTTTGACTAGCTCTTCAAAGTCACGTTCTCTTTCTCTTTTTCATCTTTGTCTCTTGCTTTATTTCCTTCCCATCCCTCTTACTATGTCTTAGACCTCAAGGCCTTAATTCTGTAAGTTAACTTGGGTTTCATGTTAGCATTAAGCAATGATTCATCCTTCAGAAGATATACCCTAAGCTAAGCTCACCTGGATGAAAGATGGTCCTTGTTTTCAGGTGCTTCTGCTGTGCAGCCCTGTCTCCACCAGCTCATCTCTTCTTGGGGCTGTTCATTAAATTGCTTGTCACATTCTTGCACTAAGGCCTTGCTACTCCAAAGGGAGTGGCCCCTCTCCTACCCATCCTGCTCCTGCTCTTGCTGACCTAGGTCCATGCATTTAGAATCCTTCTGTCTTCATTTCCCAGTGCCATTGTAACAAAGTCTCAGAGACCCGGTGGAGTGGGGGTGGGGTTCAAGAACAGAAATTTATCCTCTCACAGTTCTGGAGACTGGAAGTCCAAGGTCAAGATGTCAGCGGTTCATTTCTCCTGTGGCTTCTCTTCTTGGTTTGCAGATGGCCAGCATGTCCCTGTGTCTGCCCATCACCTTCCCTCTGTGTCTGGGCCCCCACATCCTCCTATTGTAAGGACAGTCTGGTTGGGCCCAACCCAATCCCTTCATTTAACCTTCATCACCTCTGTAAAAGCTTTATCTCCAAATAAGTCATGTTCTAATATACTAGAAGTTAGGATTTCCACTTATGAAATTGGGGGGCACAAAAATCAGCCCATATTACACCTCTTTTCTCATTTCTACCTATAAAAATCTATCCACAATTTTTTTTCCCAGATTAGAAGTTCAAATTCAGTCCTTCCTGATCATTCTTTCTGTCCAAATTCCTACAGCAATTGTCTATAAAATATTTTTGGGAGCAACTTGTTACCATTTTTATTGTGATCATTCTCTTGCTTTTTAAAATCTTTACCTATTTTTCTCACTCTACATATACTTTACTCTAAATCTATATAGCTTCTGTCTTCTTAACTAGATTGAAACTCCCGAAAGGTATGAACTATCATGTTATTTCATATGCCCTTAGCAGTATTCAGCCCCTGAATACTGAGGCTATATTTGAGGAATGGGACCACACCTGAGCAGGTTAACTGAGGGGGAACAAAAAGGAACAAGGTCCAAATACTAGTTACAGGCAGGGCTTAGAGACCAGGCTCATAGGACTTGGAAATAACAGATGATCCATCAAGAAGGCTCGAGTTATAGTAGACAACAATAGGCTTCTGGGAAGTTACAGTAAGATTCTAATCAGGGGTGCACAGCACAGTAATGTCAAGTTGGCATGAGATCCCCTGGTGCTATCTACACCAAGGAAAGCAGAGCACCATCACTGAATGCACCAGACCCAAGACCCTGAGAGCAAGGTGAAACAGACATCCAACAGCAGGACCCAATCCTCAGGACTAAGGACCACATGAGAAGCTCTGATCAGTATGAGCCCCAAATTCAGCAATGGGTGAGTTATGGCTGTTCTAGTCACACCTGTCCTACATCAAGATTAGCTTAGCAAACAGGTGCAGAGCGTCCTCAGGTAGCTGTTCCTGTACTCCATCTCCCAGCCTAAGAAAAGTAAAAAAAAGAAGCTACGCTGACTTGATTGGGTATGAGGACATAGACAAATATTCTCTGCCAAAAGGCATTTCCATGTGGGCATTCCACAGACCACTTGTCCTCTACCCTCGGGACTAGAATGGTACTGCCTGAGTCACTGGGCTCCTGCCCATTTTGCATGGGTTGCCTGCCCATCCTGCATGGCCCTCCTGCCCATCCTGCATGGCCCTAGAAAATCCTGACCTGGTCACCGGGCTTCTCTTGAGAAGGTCAATCCCACTTCTATTTCATCAACCCATCTGAGCTCCTCAGTATAGACAAATTTATTATCCATGTGATGCTTTCCTGACACCCAGTTATATCTTCCCTTTTGCCTGGTCCCTGCTGAGAAGTGAAGAACATTTATCCTCATTTGGAAGAATCAGGACTGCTCTAATTATGTAGCATCTGCTATTGTGCTTTCTGGGCAAGGGACGACTGCTGCTTTGGTTTGCCATTCCCCTACCCCTCCCTGGGGATTGGAAGTGTTTCTGGTTCTACTGTATCAGTCATGATGGAATGCCCTTGCTGTCTAGAGTAATGTGGTTTGCCAGCTTCGGTCCAATGTAGAGATTAGAGGAGGAAAAGAAAAAAATCCCATAAAAAGGCAGGGACTCCAAAAGCACTCAGTACATTATTTAAGCCCAAACCATCCAAAAATAGGGGTGAATGGGTATAGAATGACTTTTTGATCTATCCACTATAAAAACTTGTCTTCCTCCCTCTGGTCTTCATTTCTTTTGCTAAGCCCAATATTATCTTCCATAATGAGATTTCAGCCTTGCTGCTTGATTAATTGAAGTCTCAAGGCTTGGCAGGTCTTTGGTCCATTAATCAAAAGCAAAGCATCAAGATGAATATCTCTCGGTCCCCAGGCCGACCCTCCTCAGCCAGAGGTGACAGAGGTTGTAAAGAGCAGGCGAGAGGTGGGCCGGGATGGATGGGTGGGCCGATGAGCAGCTTTAACCTAAAATAAGGAGCCCAAATTCTGACAAGAGGGAGACTTTTAAAAAGTATACCTATGAAGTATTTTTAAGAGAGTTATAGATATTTAAATTATAATTTATTTCTTGTTTCCCATATACTTAATTGAAACAAACATGTGTTAGGGAATCAGGAAATTTAAAAATGGGGCTCCTTAGCTGCTTCTGTCTCTACTTTCACCATCTCATCTGACGCTGCCTTCCTATTCCAAACATCAAACAACCCTGACACCTGAACCTCAGCAAGTGAGCACTGACATTCTACAGCAGAAATTTTGCTTCAGCTTTTAAAGCCTGAATGAAAACACATGCTTACCTCATCAGACGTTAGGGGTGCAAAGCAGCTAAGTTTGGCTCTGGCTATGGCAAGTCCTAAGCAGCCCACCTTCAGTGCCACCACATGTATTCAACCCAGCACTACGGACAACAAAGTGAGTTTGCCCCGTAAAATGCATTAGTGATAAAATAGGCAGAGATAACGATTAAATAGTAAAAATTATGTGTGGAGAATCTACACACCTAGAAAGCTTGTGTTTCTGTGACCCCTCTTTAAGTGATCCCAGGACCCCCCGGGCTTGACAGGAGCACTGCACTGCAGGCACAGCTCCCCACAATTCCATCTGCCCAGGGCAGGCATCCCTACTCCAAGGCAGTGCTTGGCAGGGACCTGCCATCCTCGTCCTGCCAAACAGTCTCTCGTGACTCGGAGTCTCATACTTGTTTTAAATGGAGGGAAAAGTCACTTTCAGGGATGAGGTTCTTGGCCCAGCTCTGCTTTGTGTAAACACAGGCTCTGGCTATTTCGGGCTTCTGGTTTTTGAGAAGCGATTGCTGAGTTGTGGCAAGAGCGAAGAGTTGGTGTTGTCCCCAAAAGAAGAGCTTCCATTCTTTCAGTGCTGGGAGAAGGAAAGTGGAGAACATCACCGGGTAGGAAGTAGAATGTGACATGAGTGGATGAAGGGAAGTAAGCACTGGCCTCAGCTTACAAAGAACCAGCGCCATCAAAGTCTGAACTTGTTCAAATCGATGCACTATATTTGGAGTAAGAATTCTTAGTTTACCGAAAGATAAAATTTTGATCATGTTGAGACATGTATATGGAAAGCATAACGTAATTCATACAGGTCAATCTGCCTGATTTCTTAAGAGGACACAGACCAACGACATGGAGCCAGCTTCATACCCACGAATGCTGTCCTTACCAGCCAATGAAGGGGCGTGCAGCTACCCACTGTCTTCTGAACCCACCTCATGTCCCTCACATCCATAGAAGCAGAAGAGCCACACTGAACAAAAGCACCTTCTTCCAAGGGAAGCTGCCCTGCAAAACAACAGCTTTCACTCCTGCATCCATTCCCTAACATTGAGCAAGCCTCCGGGCACAGATTCAGAGGTTGGAGAAAAACCCTCAAGGACTCAGGGTCTTTCCCTCCAGGCACCTAAGGTCTGTGCAGAGTCCAGGCTAGTAAGTGCAGTAGTAGAGCTCGGTAAGCACCTTGGCACAAGTTTCCCTGCAGTCCCTGGGACTCTGTTGGAAAGTACCCGAGTCAGCCTCAGAGTTAAGCTTCCTGAAACTGGTGACTTCTAAGTTGGATCCTGAAGGACAAATGACATGGAGGACAGAGGGAGTTGTTCCAAGCAAGACTGAATGAGTCTGTGCAAAGGCCCAGAGGTTGTGAGCCCGGGTGTGCACTGGGTGAGTCAATGCCTGCCAGGGTGCATGGAAGTCGGTCTTGCTTGTCATGGTGACCGTGTGGCTCTGCAAATCCCCACCCTCAAGTCCCCTGCTTTTGTTTTTTTTCCACTTTTTTTAAAACATGGAAGAACCAAGGCATTCAGCAAATGATCAATCGGGGGCTTCCCTGACAGCACTGCTGTGTTTGGCTTGGCTGAAGACTGACAGGCCTTGGTTTCAGTTGCCTGCTTCTCTTTGTGCTCAGGGCTTAGCACTGCTTTCGAGCAGGATGGCTAAACAGGGAAGAAATGCCAATTTTTTTTCCCATTGTGCAAATAAACATTTGCTCAAACATGAAGCAGCTAATCCATAAGAATAAGTGAATGCTTTGGAGGAAGTCTTAACAAGCAAATCCTATCTGAAGCAATTGAATGCTTTGTAAAATTGAGGAATTATCTTTAGTAAGAAAATGCACAGTAAGTTTTAAGAGAAAGCATTTTTCCAACAATATAAATGCAAGAAATAATTGGATCAGTGCCCCCGAGGCTGGCTTCACATTATCCATCACCGAGGGCTGGGTGTCTCGTGCTGTATCAGGGCACATTCTTATCAAGGAGGGCCTGGCAGTTTATTACAGACCAAATGCAGCAGAGGTGGGGGCAGGCAGCTGAAACACAAGCTGCACTTTTGCATTTGCATTTACCATCACTTGCCATTAGGAAGGATTTGCGTTTGGGGCCCAAAGAAAACAAATTTGGAGATTCCTTTTGTCTATGAAATTAAAACTGTATTTTAGCAAATAAAGCTGATAGCATTTAAACACAAAACCCGTGACATTTCTTGGCTACTGCAGATTCCCTGCTTGTCTCCTCATTATATCTGCTCAAGATACAAACACAGCATTTCCACATTGCCAGAGAAGCAAATGCCAGTGAATTGGCTCATTCCAGAGGGTTCGTTTTTCCTGGAAGCCTTAGATGGTTGTGGCAAATGCAACCTGTAAGGTACAGTTTCTAACTCTGCAGTATTTGTGAACCACACCCACCTTCTTCAGGTTTGGGTATTTGGTCCGTTGCATTGATTTTACATCATCCCACCACATTACAAAGAAACAAACAGAAACAATCCAAATCATACTGAGAATCTGGTATGTGCTCTATGCTATGTGAAGGGGAATTCCCACCTAAGGCAGATAAATATGCTTATGTGTGTGAATTGTTATACTTGAACTTGCTGTAGCATTTTCCTTGGTTGCATATGTATGACATTCAATCTAACTGCAATGGCTTCTAAAGCATTATTTCCTTTTCAGTGGACTCTCTTGGAATGTGCTGTTTAAGTATTTCTGGATTTTCTACACCATTTTTACAGTCCCATTTGTTTATGATGTGATGTGATGGTGAATAATCATGGTGTTTTTTTTTTAGGAAAACATGTACATATTATTAAGCAGATAAATTATTGAAAAAATATACTTGATGGATCATGCAACCCCTATTAAAAATGAATTTGTTTTATTTGTCTAATAAAGTGATTGTTCAAATGATAAGCATTTATATTGTCCTTCTAAATCTGGATGCCATAATATTTAAGTGTTGTTCAATACTGCTGTATGTTCTCTAATAAAATATTTTAAGCCTCTTTCTTTAGACACATAATTTTCTCATTCTTCAGTCATGGTGTGTTGGTAATATGTCTGTGGAGAAGCAGAGTGTGTAGCTCAGTGAAGGAGAGCTGGTGTCTTTGACCCCTAAATAAGGTAGCGTATATAATATATGCTGGCTGTCAGGACTCAAGGAGCAGGTAAGAGCCATATATGGTAGCATCATCAGTTTTAGAGTTGGATAAAATAGTGGTGGAAGTCAGACACGTGAGCTGAATGTGTTCAAGGCTGGATCTATTATCCAAAACAAGGTTATAGGTTGGCGGTTGGAGAAGGTCATGGGTAACACGGTTCAAAGAGAATTCTTCAGTGAAGATTCTGATCTGAAAATGCTCTTCTAACCTGGGAGCACCAGGATACCTTGTAGGTCCCATTTCTTCAATGGGGATCCTGGGCAGTGTGATGTCATCACTGGGAAAAATCAATGGAGTCAAATTGTCCCCTGCTCCAAATTCCTCCCACCACTGGCCACCTATATGACCTCAAGCCAATTTTCTAACATCTCTAAATCTTAGCTGCTGCTTCTCAAAAAATGGGGACAGTTGTTGTATATCAGAAGACTTTTGGGATCATAGAATAAAACAACAGATGTTGAATGCTTAGAAACGTGCCCAACATCTAGTTTGCATTGAGTATTTACAGGTTGTTGTTTTTGTTACTGATCTGGCTGTTTTCGTGTGGCTGTCATTTTGGCTACCCACAGAAATGAGCGTTGCCTTTTGGACAATGAGGAATCATCTTTCTTTTTTTACCCAAAGCCCTTAGTGAAATCAAGTGCCAGTCCTACATGTCCCAGAGAGTCTGAGTTTAGCCAAATGGTGTCATGTCACATAGATAGATGCTCTGCTCCTCAGGACCCAGCCTTGGCCATGGCCTCTCTCCCTGGAACCCCACAGAGAGTGGAGAGTCAGGGCAGATGCGGTTGGAGGGCATCCTAGAGGACACAAATGTTTGCAATTGTTGAGACCTTGTTTTCATGGAACTTGAAAGTAGCATGACTGGTTGGTAGACTAACATTACTAGATTATTTGGATGACTTCTCTTTTTAACTCATTTCACATTTTGCCCCAGGACATAGACTATAAGAGAGCAGAAAGTGGAGATGTGGTCAGTTCTGCCACTTATTAGTTCCTATGAAAGTAGAGAAATCAGTTGAAACAGATGGCCGTGGTACCACGAGAGCCATATCTCTGCAGTTCATTCTTCCATGGCAATAATAATTGCTAACATTTACTATGTTAGCTCTGGTCTGTTTCTGATTTAAATACATTATCTCATTTATTCCTCATAACAACCCTTTAAGTAAGTGCTAGGAATCAATTAGGGTGCATTTACCTACAAGTAACAGAATACCCTAATAAAAGAGGCTCACGCCATAAGTAAATATATAAAATTATCATCAGTCCTTTGGCATGAAAACATTCACCTTTGCAAAAATGCTCTGGGGTTAAACTGCCAGGGTTTGAATCTTATCCAGTATTGTATCAGTAAATATTTAGCAAACAGCACTCAGGATTGGGGTGGGAGGAGGGAATTAACAAGAGAAAAACAGAATTTGCAGCATTTGCCAATTTCTGTGGGGAGAATTCTCTGACAGAGATCCATATTAAAGTGCCAAGGTGACATCATTGAGCATGCTGTTGGGAAGAGAGGCCCACAACCATCTCTATGGAGACTGTATAAACCAACTTCAGCATCCCATGAATCCCACCCCTGCTCCCTAACTGTGTATTAATAATACCCTCTTAATTGGATTCATGAAGGTAAAGAATTTCAGGGCTTAATTCATAGTAGGTATTCAGTGGATGTCAGCTATCATTTTTCTTGCTAATACAGCACAACTTCATATAGGCAGGAAGCAGAAACCATTTCAGAATAAGAAGTGTTCATCGTTACTCAGTCCTGGTGGTGCACCTCTTCTCAAATATGTGTGCCAACATTTCAGTCCTTCCCCAGATATTCTATAGCACTGACTATGCACCGCTATCCACACTGAGTCTGTAACTCTGTTTCAGATTCCAGAGTTTTTTGGTAATAATTCTGCTCCTTTGTATTTTAAATTTAACCAAAATCTTTAATAATTCTATGAGACTATTGATTCTATTCTCAAAGAGCTTCTTAATGCCAAATCATTCTGCTAGTCAATTATTATCCCTCCTATTTATAAGAACAAATTGCCTCCAATACAGTTTATGAAAAATGATTTTTCTGTGGTTGTAGGTAGGCAGAAAACCACTATCCCCTGCTCACTCCTCATTTGATGTTCTGATCCATACCCTCTTTTCAAAGATAATATATGCATATAATAAGTTAAATAAATAAAAGCACTACAGTATCATGGTATTGGAATGAGTTATGGAATATTGAATGCAATCACACTGCCCTCCTTCTCTCTTCTTTAGAACCAATATGTACAGGGACAAGAGCCATTAACCCTCACAAGAGCTCTGTTCACTTCAAGGTTTCCTACTCTGACACGCTTGAATCTAAAATGTCCAGATTACAGTGAAAAAGGTCAATGTCTACTTCTGTCCAGCCCAATGAGCAAAGCACAGGTTTGCTGAAGTTAACAGCATAACCATGACCAGAATTACTTTTAGATAAAAGTCCAGCCATAAAGCAATGGGGATGGAAAATGCATGAGCAGAATCCTGCTTACTGAGATTATAAACTCCAAGAACAACTAACCAGAATAAACATTTCTCCTCAAGTTGGCTGGTAGAGGTACAAGGAGAGAAGATGATGTCTTTTTGCCTGCCCCCTCCAAATACCATATGTAAGTATAAGTTGAAAATAATAGTTCTACCAACCTGGAGTTCTAATACTTTGAGGTAACCACCATTACAATTTTCTTTCGTTTTTTTTTTTTTTAAAGATGTATTTATTTATGCATACAAGAACTGGGGTACAGGTCAGAGGTGTAGGGGGTGAGAGGATTCACCAGAGCCAGAGTGGGGAACAGAACAGGCAGATCGACTGAAGTACACTGCTGAGGGGAGCAGCAGGCTAGACAGGAGAGGTCTGCCGCACCATGTGGGTTGCTCCAAGGCCAGCAGGTATCGAACCAGCACTGCAGAGGCTGCAGACAGCTTCACAGCACTGTGCTCAACTCCCTGTGCCACTTGGGAGGCCCCATTACAATTTTCTTGTGAATTCATTTATTCCTGAGATGTCTATTGAACATCTATTATATGACAGGCAGCATCTTGGGATACATTAATTAACAGAAAAGGGGGGGAAGCTTGCCCCATGAAGCTTCTATTCTAGAGTATCTTTCAGAATGTTCTAAATTCATTTAAATACATGGATCTTTTCAATATCTACAAATCAAAACAGAAATTCTGATTGATAATATTAGATGCACTTTTATAGGTTAGTGGTTGAACAATTATTGGTTAAACACTTATTATCTTAGATCGCTGAGAGTTTGCTTTAATGAACACACACAAAGTTAGTAAAACCACCCCTTGGAAAGTTTTTTTGCTATTATGCATCCTACAACAAAGCTTTAAGAGCTTATTTTAGATTTTTTAGTAGGTGTAGAGACCATAAACTTATTTCAACAGTGTTGTTGTGGCTTAAAATATTTTTGGAACTCCTTTGGAGTCATTTTATGTGTGGTGCCTCCCCCCCACCACCACCAAAAGCCCTGTGTTGTTTACTTATTACCAAAAATAGCACTAGTCTCAACCAAGAAAGGCCTTTCTTGAACACAGAGGTAAGACTTTCAATGGAGGGGACAACTAGTGCCAATGTCTTGGCCAGATTGCTCTGTCACCCTGTTGCCCAAACACTATCTGGAAGGGCCAACCCACTATAAAAAGCCATTCTGAATAATTCAGTGGAAAAAATTAGGTCAATGGTATTCAACCTTTTCTTCAATAGTTCAATCCTTTCTTTGAATAGTCTTATGAAGAATCCCAACATCCAAAAAAAAAAAAAATAATGAGAGCATTGTGGAATGGAGCAGGGAATCAGAAAGTCCCAGTCACTCATATACCTACAGCCCCTCCTACACGCACACACCCTCTCCCTGGTGACACCAAAGGACACTTAGAGCTTCCTGGAGCAAAGTTTCAGCACTTAACACAGAATATGTACTTCTTTCCCCAGGCAGTGGGATCCTGCCTTCACAGACCTGGCTTGTTGTAGTCAGGTTTCCCAAAGGAGCGGGGAGTCAGTAAAAGACCTTTGGGAGTATCTGAGATGCTAAAGAAGCCAGCTGAAGATTGAAGGAGGGCTGGTAACCAAGGAGAATTACCAGCAAGAGGCTTGTATCTGCAAGAACATTATCCTTGAAGGTTGAAATCCAGACAAGCAGTTTATGAAAACAGAGGGCATTCAATAGCACCCTACTCTTTAGTCACTGGGGATCATTACAGTCCCAGTGCATGCCTGGAATGAGGACAGTTCTGACCTCCACAAACTGTGTTGTTTCCTAAATATACACACTTATAAGTTAAATTTATAAATTAGGCACAGTAAGATATTAACAACAATACTAATGATAATATAGCACAATTATAACGTACTGTAACAAAACTTACATGTCTCGTAGTTCTGCTTCTGCTTCTCTGCTTCTCTCTCAGCTTCCGCTTCTACTGGCGGAAGACACCGCCCTTAATAGCACAGTCTTACTTAGCCCAGGTGAATCCCATCTACCTATGCCCACACCCTACTCCAGGTGCCCGCCATCAGGCATGCATTCGGGACCACAGGGTTCCGTCATCTATCCTGATGGCGGGAGGGCAGAAAAGCCTGATACTTTTACCTTACCCTACACTTCTCCATGAGACAGACAGAAGGAGAGACAAAGAGTGGGAGAGAGTCACACACTGACATGAAGCACAAGGCAGCTCAGAGAGGTGGGGGCAGCAGTGGGCCCCAAAGTAAGAAGCAAAATTCAAGCCAGTCCAAAGACCCCGTGATAAATCAAGTGGAGGGACTGAGCACCTACAAAGGGTCGAAGACCCAGAGCTACCTCAGCACTAAAGAAACTCCCAGAAATCAGCCTGAAGGCCAGGCAGTGAGTCAGCAGCACATTCACTGTGTGGCTTCAGACAACTTTGGGACAGGCACCTCACACACACCGTACAGCCCGCTCTTCACAACTAGCTTTTAAAACACGTAATAAGTTCCCTTAACAGATGAGGAAACTGAGGCATGTGTAATGAAGCACCTGCTCACCATTCCCAGGTGCCCAGTGCCAAAGTCATGCTCCTCTTGCTTCTAATCACCTCACTCTGGCAAAGAAGAAAGAGAAACTTGCTGCAAAGCAAGATATTCCAACACTACCCTAAATTAGAACATTTGTTTTTAAAATTCTCTAGGGCGTACAAAAATCCATTTAATAAAATGTTTCATGTGGCCTCTCTACAAGAGCATATTCATGACCCACAGCTCACAATATTCTCTCATTGCAAAATTAAGACCTGCGATTTTCAAAACAAAACAGAATATTTAGACATGGCTCTTCCCTGGACACACAACTGCTTAACTACACTAGCTCCTAGTTCCCAAAAAGACATGGTCATTTTAACACTTTCTTGTGCTCAGTTACACTAAGCAGGCCCTAACTTAATTTCAGATCCCAGGAGTGAGATAACACAGTGAGATTTCCTAACTTTCTGATGAAGAAGCCAGTGAGAGACCCCACACCAATAAAATTTGACCCCAGCATGGAGGCACTAAAAATTATCATTTCTTTTGCAGCTACTACCAGCAGCCTCTCATCTGGAAGCTTCCTTTCAGACTTAGATTTTGAAATTCTCCAGATAGTAAATATTGCTTCCAGAAAAATATCCTCCCAGAATTCATCTTTGTAACACTTTTTTAATCACACAAAACAACACCAGAGTGACTACCCTTGCCCGCAGTTAACTGGTAGTGGAAGGTCGCAGATTTGCTCACTGCTTGCTACCCATGGAGCGTAGGGAGGTCCCTCACAGTGTGGTAAGTATCTGGTAGGGAAACATGGAGAAGCCTCTCCAGGCTCTGGGCTCAGTAGATAGTTGGGAAAATCAAGGTGTGACAAAGACTCACGTCCACATTTAGAAGAGACATCTTCAAGTTGTGCCTGCAGGTATAAACCTAAAGAAGAATATACAATAACAAAGCAGGAGACACAAGAATCACATGTCTCAGGCACAAGGTCCCTGTGCAGAGAGTGATGTGAGAAATAACCAGTAGATGTCTTATTTGGTTCCCCTATATTCCTGCTATAAGTGAAGCCATCTGATATTTTT
Source organism: Talpa occidentalis (assembly GCF_014898055.3). Lineage (NCBI taxonomy): Eukaryota > Metazoa > Chordata > Mammalia > Eulipotyphla > Talpidae > Talpa > Talpa occidentalis. The sequence goes on along the minus strand of NW_023605194.1, from coordinate 97,961,784 downwards.
CTTTTTCCTTCTGGCTTATTTCACTGAGCATAATTCCTTCTAGCTCCATCCACATTGCTGAAAATGGCATGAGTTTATCTTTTTGATTGCTGAATAATATTCCATTGTGTATCCGTGTAAAAAAAATAATAATAGCAAAAACAGACAATTATAAATCAGACATCGTGCAGTGGAGGAGGAGGGAGAGGGATCAGAGGGAGGGAGGGAGGAGCACAGGGGACTGTGCTGATGGTGCACGGGTGCATTGGTGAAGGAAACCCTATGGGGACTACACCTGAGGGGGTGGAGGGAAGCAAATAAAAAAAATTAATTAAAAAAAAAAAAGAAATAACCAGTAGAAAATGAAAAAAAAAAATACACTTATAGGCAAATGTCCCTTTCCGGCTTGCTTTGGGTTAAAAGCTGCCCAGGCAGGAATAGAGTCCTCAGCCTGGGCAAGAGGACACACTTCTCGGGGGGGCCTGACCTTCACAGGCCTCACTTTGCATACACCAAGAAATACGACGACATGCAGCTGGGGTGAGCCCCCACCCAAAGTTGAATCCACACCTGAGCTACCCTATCCCAGTTTGATCACTGACACTATGTGCCCACAGAGGCCCAGGCAGTGGCCTGGGGCAATTTACAGGGCTGAGGGCAAACCTGTGGCCCAGGAAGTGCAGGCAAAGGACACCATAAAGCTTGTGCAGGAGTGGGAGGAAGGGCTGCAGACCCAGGCCTTGTAATTTGAACCTCTGTTCAGTGGTCAGAATGACATTCCTTCTGAATGTCAGTCGTCAGGCTAAGAGAGGCACACAGTTGTTATCCACGGTAGCGATGTTTCATACAGTGGCCACAAACACCAAATTAGAGAATCCTGAACCACAGTCCCTAAGAGAAATACAAGGCTAGGTTCCTGCAAGCTGCTAGTAACAACTTTTCATCAATTGATGGATACATTGTCTTGTTCTAGGTGTGTTTCTGTTTGAAGCCATCTTACTTAACATAAAATGCTGATTCATGAACATTGAACTCATGGTCAAATGCACATTAACTCATGCCTGAAGGGAGTTTATCTAACAGGTAGTTTTCTCTGTAAGCCTCCCAGTCTTCATGCTCTTAGAACGCCAGTTTCCTGCTCTACATTCATAACATGAACTCCCCACTCATTGGCCACTGCTGGATGTTTAAGTTATTTCCAATGTTTGTCTTCCATAAACTATCTCAAGTCTAAATCTTTGCACAGAATGTGCTTTAATTTTGCTTCCATTAAAAAAAAAAATGAGTCAAGTCTGTTAATATTTTCCTCTATTATTTATGATTTTGGTTATGTTTAGAGGCTTTTACCACTACATGATTTTCAAGTGCATTTTCTCCTCTTTCTCTAAGTATTTATGAGTTATATTTAATTCTTTCCTTCAATATGGAATTTATTTTGATATAAGGTCAGGCCCCAAATTTAGTTTTTTATAAATAGTTTTCTAATTATTCCAGCAAATTCCAGTGACAGACTTTCAGTTTTGCAACTGCTTCTATAAACTCACATGGTAGCTATTCAATCCCTTACCTTGACAGATGAGTCTTTTTCTATTATGCACAGAAATCTTCTAACTCAATTTATCACAATAAACACGGACTCAAGAAACCACTTCTTTTATTTTCCATTTCCAATTATGCACAGTTGTTTTATCCATCCAAACTCAATAGATCAGTCAATGTGCTCCAGATGTTTAAAATACCTCATCACCATATAAAAATTTCACATTTTCACAATACTTTTTCTATTAATTCAATATCCAATTCCCAGAGAGAAGACATGGCCCCATGCAGCAACTCCCTCTATGTTTCTTGCATATGTTGAAAAATCTGAGTCAGAACAGCTTCCAGCTACAACTTCTGCTCCCTGGCCCCTACAGAAGGATGTTATCCAAGTGTCAGGGTCTTGAGTCTGCCCCTCAACAGCCAGAGCCTTGTGGCCATGCCCCATCAGTACCTCCAAAATCGGAGTAGACCACCCTAACTACCCACAAGTCACACTTTTCCAATGTTCTGCACTTTCTGCCAGTCTTGGAATCTGGAAAACAGAAGCAATTTCAGAACTAGATATGTCTTCTTGCAGCAGCTTCCAAAACAAGCACTCGTTCTGTTTGCTTGGATATCCCACACTTAACTGAGGTTACAGGCTACACATTTCTAAGAACAGCTATAGATCATAATTGACTCTTGGTGTTTCTCAGAGGAAGAAGTAAACAGAAGATGTAGAAACATTTTTTGGGGCAGGAAGGGGGGAATCCATTAACTAGAGAAACTAACTCTTACCTCACAAAGGGGAAATTTAAAACAGTTCTGATTATTTAAACATTTTTTGTAATGTGTATTGTGACTCTTCTAGATACCCAGACATTTCTTAGAACCCCTTATTCATTTTAATGCCACTTCCAAACATGAAAACAACTTTTAAATTCCATTTCCAATATTTCCAAATTCTTACCACCTTCCTCTGTAACCTCAAAGCTAAGTTCCATGTATGTTCTGTCCAATGACAAGCTCCACTCTGACAAACAGGGTGCTGTGGTGTGAATGCTTATGCCCCCTCAAAAGCCATCAATTGAAAAACCTAACGCCAAGGTCATGCTATGAAGAGGTAAGGGCCTTTGAGAGTCACCCCTTGTGGATGGGGCTGGTGTTTTCAGGGGTAGAGTTAGTGCCCTTATAAAGGCGACTGCAGTGCTCCATCCTTTCACCATGCGAGAAGGCAACACTGACGGTCTCACAACACAGAAGAGGGCATCTTCACTGGAACCCAGCCCCTCTGGCACCCTGATCTCAGACTTCCAGCCTCCAGAACTGTAAGGAATATATTTCTTCTGTTTACAAGCTACCCAGTCTGGTATTTTGTCACAACGGCACAAACAGATGAAGACACAGGACATCACCATTTAAAGGCGTCTGCGCTGTCTAAAATGGACAGGCACAGTCCGGTTCCCTGTTCTTCATTGTAGAGAGACATGTAGTAAGTTGTTTGATTTCATGGTCTTGGATAACAGACTGCTTGGGTTCAAATCCCAACTTTGCCTCTTCCTAGCTCTCAAGTATCCACTCTGTGCCTTCACTTCCTCATCTGTAGAACGAGTATGATAAAAATAGTATCTACTTAGAAAGTTGTTGTGGGAATTAAATGAATTAATATAAGTGAAGAATTTACACACATCAGAGGCCCGACACCTCAGAAGCACCATGTGAATGTCAGCTGTCCCTGCTGTTATGGTTCTGGGCATCCACTGCATCATGCCTCTCCGGAAGCTATGCCACACCCTGAGTAGGAGAGAGGTTGACATTGCTAGCTTAAAGAAAGCCTAAACATCTATTCTTTTTTAATTTCTATGCTGCAATAGTTTTCCACCAAATCTCTTTCTTTTGGAGTGCCAAATCAAGGAACTATCAGCTGGGTTAAGGAGCAACATGAAAAAGGAATAAAGTAAGAGAGTGATAAATACCAAGTCATCTCCAAACTTTGAAGTCTGTACCCTGAAGGTCTATTTGAGCTGAGACCATGGTAGTCTTTGAATTGGATCTCTGTTTTCACCAGAGCCAGATCTCACTTGCTTCACTGGCAAAGTTGCCTACAAAAAGTGATTGCCCAGAATTGATTGCTCATCTCCAGCAATACCCATTCTTCCTTAGAGAACATGTCCTATCACAAGTGCCTGCTGTCTTCTAATGGAATTCATCAAAGACAAGAGCTGCTGATCACACACTGGCAGGATATGGAGGAACAATGCTAAGCAAATCACAGGTCTCTAGGCAGGCCTCCAGTCACCCAGCAGTGTTGGGCTGGTTTATGGTTCTGATGAAGGGGTATTGAGGATCTAGAAACCTTGTGTCCTATTTTGTACACAGCTATAGTGCTGGGTTTCCAAGTCATTTAGGTAAAAAGGACAAGGCCAGGCAAGCGACAACTAATCATTACTAATGAGGATTTGGCCCAAATCCCTCCCTGATGTCCTGCCAAATCAATCATGTCACTCTTGCTTAAAAGCTTCCAATGACTTCTCATTAGTCTTAGGATATGATCCAAAATCTTTAACAAGTCCGGTTAATAGGCTTCGCTCGCCCTTTCTCTCTGCTCTCTCTTCACTTTGCCTTACAGGTCCTGATCACCTGCCCACCCCACTTTCATCTGGAAAATTCCCATCCTCTCCATTCAGCCTCTTTCAGTCCATCCTTCCCATCTCATTAAGCATCACAAGCTCCTAACCTGAGCCCAAGACTAGGTCACATCCTCTTGGTGAACATTCTTATGTCATCCTAAACTTCTTGGTAGCACTTATTATAGTAATGTAATTAATTTGTAATTATTCAGCCATCATCTGTGTCCCTAACTAGACTGCGAGACCCATGCAGGTGGAGACCATGGCGCCAGAATTCCGCTTGTATCTTTGTGTTTAATACAAGGCCTGCCTCGTAGATAGAACTTAAATATATGGATTGTCTCCGTGAGTAAATCAGTAGGTTCCAGTTGTGATACTAGCAAAAGAGTTCCTAATCTCTTTGCCATTCTGGATTTAAAATGTTCCATCCTTCTTGTAAATGACTTTCTCAGTCCCCCTAAATGATGAGCATTCTCTTAAGTTCTTCCTAACCCAGGCTCACACAAATATGTATTAGAACACAGTCAGCAAAGTCATGTTATTTTATTCCTCATTACCATTCTTAAACCATGTCTTCTGTTCCAATCCCCATAAATCAATCTGTCCTGCTGCTCTTCCCACAAGGCATCAGCTTTGACCTTTGAATTATTGCTGTTTTTCCTAGAAAGCTCTTAAAAGAAAAATGAATGCCATTAAATCCTTTGCATGCCATACCATCTTTGCCATTGCAAAACTAAAACACTGGAGAAGAGGTCTTCATTTGGATAAGTCCTGAATCAGTCTTGAATAGGGTAAAACCACACTGTGTATATAAGCAAACCTCCCCTGCAAACTGAATGAACTCTGACAGCATATCCAACATTAAATGCTCTGCAATTTCATGATTATTTGATTACTCATAGGGGAAATGGTTAAGAGTTACAAGCCTTAGGGTTGTAAAATTTACCTTCTAATTCTGTAGTCCTTCATCAGCTGTGTAACCTTGACCACTTACCTGATCTCAACACTTAGGTGTCTTCATCCATAATAGGAAAATAGTAACATACCTCCCAAGTCATTGGTGAAATGGTGCCCATGCATGTTTAGAACAGTTTCTAGTCCCCAAGGACCTTTGTTCTTGGTTTTAGAGAACGTGTTAGCTAGAGTTCTCCTAGGAAACAGAATCAATAGGGTGTGTGTGTGTGTGTGTGTGTGTGTGTGTGTGTGTGTGTGTGTTCAGAGACAGACAAGAGAAAGCAAAGAATTTATTACAAGGAAGTAGCTCATATGATTATAGAAGCTGAGAAGTCCTACGATCTGAAGCAGGCAAGCTAGAGACGCAGGAGAGTTATTGTTTCAGGCTGATGCCAAAGGCTGGAAAAGAACCAAGTCCCAGCTCAAGCACTCAGGCAGGAGGTGTTCTCACTTAGTTAGCATTTTGTTCCACTCAGTTCTTCAACTGATTGTATAAGGCTCACCCCCATTAGGAAAGGCAATCTGCTTTTACTCAGTCTACTAATTCAAACATTACTTTCATCCAGAAATACCCTCCTAGGCCCACCAACAGTAATATTTGACTTACTGTCTGGGCACCTGTCAAGTTGACACATAAAATTAAGCATCATAGAGAAAGATACAGCAGGAGCAACTGGCCCCAACTCTGAGTAATGCACCCCAGACCCCTCAAATCAGTTACTTGGCAACTTGAAACTAATAACTCTTCCTTCAGGGTTTCTCTAGCTATAATTTGAGTGATAAGTTTTTTTAGTATCTTCCTTTTGTAATAGAGGCAATAGGTGATTGTTCTCCCTCTAGTGACTTCTGAAATAAGAGCAATAAAATAAAGGAATATTTATTAGCAAACCAAATAACGATATAAATATCAGTGGGCCTCTTATCTTCCCAACCCATGTCCCACATTCCATCAATTCTGACAATTTATGCTTGAGAGAAAATGAAGACTCAAGCTCACAGGTTCCAAGAGGAATATTTTAAGATTCCCTTGATAATTGTATTTATGTTGATGTAATATAACTTAAAGGTCACTTAAACACTAGTAGTACATACCCAAAACCCTGTGCTTTGCACATAACAGATAAGAAAATGAGAAATCAATGACTGCAAAATATCCAATTGTACTTTTATGCTCACACTGCTAAAATACCTTTCTCCTATGAAAGTGATATTATATTTCATTTCTACATTTGTGGAGATTTATGGAAGAGAATAATACTTTGATGCTGTGATTAATACTATGAAAGTGTAGTGAAAATAAAATAAATTTTATTTTCAGTCCATTAAATCTATCTTTCAGTTCAGTAATCTACCTTCCACTGTCCACACTTCTGAAGTGTACATCATGGTTTAGCAGCACTTGGCTTGAAAAGTTTTCCTGTGACATCCCTGTGACCTCCCCCAGTGTCTTTGATTCCCATTTATTTTAGGATAATATTATCCCATATCTGCACCTATGAATCTCCATCAGTAATTTAATTCATTTTACATAGGCATTTCTTATTCAATGTATGCTCAATACTAGTTATGCTCAAAGTCTTGTACGTAAAAAATATGCCACGCAAACTTCATCTGCCAATGTCCAGCTAGGAAAATAGGCATCATTCTAAATAATCCAAAGAGGAATATAATGCAAGTAATTTGTTTTCAGTGTGTCATAATGACTGGAAGAACAAAAAGAATAAGATGCGAATGAGGATAGGAAAAAGGAAAAAGAGAATTTTAACCTATCAGAGAACAGGCCTGAAAATCTCCACTCCACACAAGGTGCTGATTTGCTCTAGTCACAGCGGCGCCTGCCAGAGGCATGACTACTTGAGACAGGAACAGCCTCCTAAGCCATCAGCAGGGGGGTAATTAAATGACTATGATGCACCCATTTTATAAGATGATATGTAACTCTTTCTTTAAATGAGATATCCTTAAATGGTGAAAGGATAACCAAACATATTTAGTGGAAAAAATAAACTATATGAGAGTACAGGTAATATGATCCAATTTATATAACAAAGGATATATTATAAATTCTTGTTTTAAGAATATTTAAGAGTTCCATATCTCAACAACCCCTCATTTTGTCCTTCTCATCCTCAACTCTTGACAACAGATCATTTCATCACTTCAAAAAAAAGTTATATAAATGGAACCACACAGCATATAATTTTTTGAATTGACTTTTATTTACTCAGGATAATCCCCTTGAGTCTCATCAAGCTGTTGCATGTATCAACAGTTCCCCATTTTTATTGCTGACTAATATTCCACTGCCTGAAGTTACCACCTCTGGGTTCTTCCCAGTTTAGCACTACTATGAATAAGCCGGCTGTGAACATCTCTGTGGCTATAAAAGGACAACAAGGGAATCTTGTGGTCATGGAACTTCTCAGCCTCTTGACCTTAATAATGGAAGCAGGAATCTATGCATACATTAAATAAATATGCATATAAATGAGTTCAAGTAAAAGTGGAAAATTCTGAAAAGATAAGTGTGATATTACCCTGCTAGTCTCGCAAGATGTTACCATCAGGGGAAATGGGATGAAGAATACTTGGGCTGTTTTCTGACTGTGAATCTGCAATTAACTCAAAATAAACAGTTCATTTTTTTTTAATTGCTTTTTTAAGAACCCTGGGTAAAATGCAGCTTGATTTTTGCTGTTTCCAGTTTACTTGCTAAATGTCACTATCTACTATGTTAATTACTGACATTCAATTTTGTAACAAATTCATCTTCTTGGGCTATTATATAATTTGAAAGGATCAAATTAATTTAACAGAAAAAATACTTTAAATAAAAACTAAGTCATCAATAATTCTACCACTTTAAAAAATTATATCAGAACAGAAATCTTTCTGCCTCTACTTCCTTTTCCCACCCAACCCCAACCCCCCAAAATTCACATTTACTAGATCCCTTTCCTGAATCCAAAGTATATACCAATACACACACACACACACACATCTACAAAAATTTTTAAGAGAAAAAGGAATCCTGCTATTCAAAATTATCTACATTTTTTAAAATTTAGTAATATATCTGGGATGAATACTATCTCTGTGTGAATCAGGACATGTATGAGTGAAAAGTTAATGAATAAAAGAAACTTTAACGGACTTCAGTCCAGTGAAGGAGTTACACCAAGAAAAGAAGAAATTTCACATATTTCTTAATGGAGTAAAAATTAAAAGAGTCTTTTGACTTCAAATATAGTCTCAGGAAAGGAAGTCAAGATCTAAAGAGAGGGAATAAGCTCCCAACCCTAAAACTTCTTTGTGAAAACCACAACCAGTATCCCAAGTTTTCAATATAAACTACATGTGGACACAGTCTATCAACAGACTATTCCTGTGGCCAGCAGGACATCTTCCACAGTCTTGTCAGCTTTGCTGTCTGGCAGTTTTCAAGCGAACCCAAAACTATATTATCAATGACTCCCCTGATGCATGCCACAACACCAAAAGAGGCAGTTATTAAATTCTGAAACTTAATTTTCTTAGTCCTGTCCTACCATTACCCAGAAGGCCCTCTACTTCCATTAAAAAATACACAACTATAGGGCCTCCCTGGTGGCACAGGGGTTCAAGCCTCAGCACTATCAAGCCAGCCACTGCAGCAGGAGTTTGATCCACGGGCAGGGAGATACCCACATGGTGCAGCAGACCTCTCCTGTCTTGTCCATTGCTCCCCTCAGCAGTGTGTTCTGCTCCCCACTCGGTCTGTGGTGGTCCTCTCATCCCCTGTACCTCTGGCCTATACCCCAGGTCTTCGATGCGTAAATAACTAAAATAAATCTTTAAAAAAAGGAAATAAACAACTGTAAATCTCACCCTAAAACACATTTGCAAGCTGCTCTGTGGACACTGACAGAGCCCAGGGCTTCTTGAAATTTACCCTCCACTCATATCTGGATTTCAATGCTCTTCCTAGTGCTGCTTAAAGATGGGGCTTGAGAGCGAGAGGGGAATGTCCACTAGGGATGGTAGGAAGGGGACGTGGTCAAGGAGGAAGGCAGTCCTACCTTCACAGCAAGCTCATAAACAAGGCTGCCATTTCCCCAGGGGAACGCCTCCCTCACTGAGCCTCTGAAACAGAAGAGCACATAAAGACCCTGACTTTAATCCTCACCGAGCACTGAGCATTCCCCCATGGGACTTGGCTCATTGTAGACCACAACTGGACGAGAATCTTGCTAGTCCTAGTCCAGTGACAGTTTTACAAAGAAGTGCCACAAAGAGAAACAGGCTTTATCACTTGCTTGAAATCCAGTTTTCGCCCTGGGACATCTGGCAGCAATCATTTACTCATTTGGACTGAATGAATGGTGTCTTATTTCCTTCTCTCTCTGCAAACCTTCAAGTATGGCCATTAGAGGAGGCAGAGCTCTCGCCTCGTGTCATCTGATGCTGCTCGTTGCCAAGAAAATCTTGTTCCCTATTTTTAAGTTCTTAGAACAATCCCATTTTAGGATATTTTTTATCTGGACTAGCTTTTCAATAATTGGCATCACCTGTTTTCCTTTAAACATGATTTATCTTCCTTCCACATTGGGTTGCCTTTCTGGATCTTCTGTTGGAATGTTCTTGGGTCACTATCCAATGTTCCTGCTCATTCAGTTAAGAAGAAAGGAGCCCTCACACTTAACAAAGGAACAAGCTACAAAGTCAATGATTCTCAACTGGCAGCAAATTAGAATAACTGGAAAAGTTTTTTAAATCCCAATGCCCCAAAGATGACATACATATGATTCCATTTACATGACATTCTTATACTTTCAGGACCCAGACCAGATTGCTATTTTCCAGGTTTGGGGACTGGTGGAAGAGGTGGGAGGTCTGATTTCAAAAGATGTATCAGGGAAATTTCAGTATCTTGGAATTACTCTATACAATGTACCCTGAATGTTATGGATGTTTAAAGACTCTAAGCATGTATTACAACACATAGAAATGTATATCACAAAATAAGTGAGTAGTACTGTGTATATTTTATTTTAAATCTTAATTCTCAGGCTATAGCCAGACTAATTAATTTAGAATTTCTGGTGGAATCTGAGCATTTATGTTTTTTAAATTTCCTTGGGGGCTACCTGTGTGCCTTCCAGGTTAAGAAACACTGATCTATGTGGGAAGTGTTTGTCTGACATAAGCAATTACTGTATTGTCCAAAGTTCATTCCCTACTTCCCAGAAGTAAACTGTCAGTCAGGACCCACCTGCCACAGGTTTAAGTAAGAGGTAGGTTTTGGGGATTTGATTTTCAAAAATAAGCCTTTCCTTATGGATAATGCAGATTTCTGCCTCTCTGAAGCCCCCTGCCCAACGCTCAGAAGTAATCCCATGAGACAGGGGTCCTTTGTGTCTGCGTTCCAAATTCCCTCTGGTTCCCCCTCCCCCAACCATAGAAAGTAAAATATTAGAAATGGCATGTATGATCAGACAGGAAAGGGTTCTGTGATGGTTAATTGCATGTGCCAATTTGTGGGCTATGGGGTGCCCAAACACTATTCCGGTTGTTTCTTCGAGGGTGCTTTTGGATGAGATTAACATTTAAATCAGTAGATTGAGTAAAACATATTTCTTTCCTAATGAAGGTGGGCCTCACCCAATCAGTTGAAGGCCTGCTTTAAATAAAAAGACCAACTCAAGGTTAGGAGTAGAGATAGAAGCCTGACCTCAAGTGACATGCCAGAGAAATTTAGCAGTTACTGAGATTGTTTTGTATCCAGAAAGAGAGAGAATTTGTCATACCTAACTGTGTCTTCAAAGTGAAACGTCAGCTTTTTCCTGCCTTCAGACACAAACATCAGCTCTTGCTGGAACTGAAGTCTGTTGGCCTGTCAGACTAAAACTACACCACTAGTTCTCTGGATTTGCAGGTTTCTGACTTGGACTGGAATTACACATCAGTGATCCTAGGGATCCATCTTGCCAACTCACTCTGCAGATCTTGGGATTGTGAACCTCATTATCATGTGAGCCAATCCCTTACAGTTAATTAATCGATTAATTAGCTAAATAATGTACACTCTTATGTGGCTATATATATATGCATATGCATATATGTGTCTATGTGTGTGTGCGTGTGTAGGTAGACATATGTGTACATCCTATCCTATGGTTTCTTTTTCTCTAGAGAACCCTGACTACATAGATTTCTTAAAATTCACAGCCACTGATTGGGCAGATCTAAGAGGTGCCGGTTTAAAGGTAAGAAGTCACTAGAAAAACTACTGAAGATTTATCAGCCCTTGTCAATTATGCACTTCAGGCATGTCACATCCCCAGAACAGGCACCTCCCTTCCTAGAACTGCCTCACATGTCCCTTACTCCAAATTAAAGAGCAGGAAAGAAAGAGAGGGAGATATTTCATTGCTTTATCCTAGCACATGGTGAGTATGTCCTCTTTGGAACAAACCAGGAAAGGTTGATTCAAGCAGACCATGAATTATTGCATCCATTTCAGCTATTTTGCTTCCTACTTGCAAATATCTGAAATTCTGAAGTTGGCTCTTTCTTTGCTGTCCTTAAAAGCTATTATCCACTCCCACATCATCTTGGTTACAAGTCCTTGTACTTTTCCTCTGCATTCCAGAAGGGATTATAACCGATGTACTCCACTTCAGTGGTTCTATTGTTTTCACGTCCACCCTGCAGCTAGCTGCCTTCAGTGAGGATAGCAATTCAGCTGTTGCATTTTTATTGCTTTGCAGTGGTCCTTTATTTTACCTATCTCCCTTTCTGCCTCGTCTTCTTATATTTTTTTGCAACACACTCTCCCATTATAAATTTCTGCCCCTTTGTCATTGACCTCATGTCTTTCTACATCCTGTTATGCAAAAGACTCCCTAAATTATTCTAATTCTGCAATACATTATTTCAGGCTTTATGCTCCATCTGAATAGTCAAGATGTTCCCCCTCCTTTCTTTTGAAGGAGGATTTCATAAACCCCATGAATTAGATTAAATATCTTCTATTGACTTATTCAATAAAGAAAAGATATCCATCTGCCTCAATGTTTACTAAAATTCAAGGTATATAACTGCCCTTGACCCTCTCCACTAAGGTCCTGGATGAATTTTATTCTCAAATATGCAGCTGGAGAGGAGTTGATACAACCTCTGGATCAATTTTCATGTCTAGAAAACTTTGATCTGATGTGAATCTGTTAGTGTTGAATGTCATCAAATTTTATGTCCAGTACCTGACACGCTGATACTATGAAAAGATGAAGCACATATAAAACTGTGATCAAATTCTTTTAGTCTCTGACTCCCACAGAATGCTTAATATGGGGGTGAGGGCTAGACTTAGTGTACATGTGCCATCCCTCCCTTCTTTAGGCAATCGTGAGTAGAAGGAGAACAACAGCTGAAAATGGATGTGGGTGCCTCAAAAACCAATAACCACTCTGTCTAACATTTTTCATTTTCTCATTGGATAGTTATTAAATATACTCTCTGTGCCCTGGCACTCTCACAGGTGGTAAGGGTGCACTACCCAAATAAGGTGGCCCCCTCGTGGAAATCACAGTCTAATAGATCTAAGGTAGATGTCTGGCCAAAGAAACCTACAGTGGAAAAGCTGTGAAGAGCATTAAGCAGAGCAAGGGGTAGAAAACAGTGGAGGGGCTTACGGATTTAGGAAAGGCATCTGTAAGGACAGGACATCGTCACAGTGCAGGTTTTCTGATCCAGCAGACCGGGTAAAGGAGGAATCAGAGTCCTTAGTGGCTTTTTGCAGGTCTTTTTGTTGGGATTTACCCGGTACACAGCAGGTAAGTGTGCTGGGGGGCCAGGAGGCTGGCAGCCCTCCCAGCCCCCAGCAAGCCTTCATTCTATCTGGGCTCTCCGGCCTTCTATCAGCTTCAGCTTCTCTTGCTTCTCTCTCATCTTCTGTTGGTGTCCCCTTGATGCCGCCCTTAAAAGCCCAGTCTCAGCCCAGGTGAATCCCATCTACCTATGCCCACACCCTACTCCAGGTGCCCGCCATCAGGCATGCATTCAGGACCGCAAGGATCCATCATCTATCCTGATGGCGGGAGGGCAGAAAAGCCTGACATTTTTCCTTACCCTACAGCATCTCATAATCTGATTTCCATAGTTCATTTTCCCTCCAAAATAGATTATACCAAATCTCTCAGGGACAGACCCAGGAGTTTCAAGGGACACAGCTGGAAAATCACTGAAATCAATCCAAAAAGCACTTTTTTTCAGTATTTTTAGTGATACAGTATTTTTGATTTTTGAAACAACTGAGTCATTCAGAGTGGATGTGGTTCCTAAAATGAATGAAAATTCTAGAGTCTATAACTTGGGTCTCCAAAAAAATGAGTAAAATTGAATTAAGTTTATTTTTTACAAGACATATAAACTGAGTTTCAAAAAATAGCAATTATGCAAATGATCTACAAATTGTTCAAACAATGGCATCATTATTGGAATAACGACATAGACTCTCAAGCGAGTCCTGTAAAAGAAAGTTCTTTTTGAATGAATGATTTCTGCCAAATTTATTAAAAAACTAGTCTCATTGCTTCAGGAAACAGCATCAGATGGTGTGAAAAACAAATGTTTTCGATTCAGACAGAATAGTTTGCAGCCCAGACCTACCACATGATACTTATGTAACCCGAGGCAAGATACTTAACCTCTTTGAACACAAGTTTTCTCACCTGTAAAATGGGAGTAAAGAATCACTTCACGTAAAAGAAAATAAACACGGCCAGTAAAGTTCAACATCACCATGTTACAGAAATGTACATCGAGCTTCCAATGAGATGCCACTTTATACCAATTTTGTGAGAAAATATAAAAATCTGACAACATACACATGCAGTGCTAGGAAGCTTGTGGAACCACCAAATTTCTTATAAATTACTCATAGGCATAAAAAGTGATTTGGTGGTGAGAACTGAGGGCTGGGACTCCTATCCTCCCAAATTCTAACCATAATATAAGCCAAGATTATCTCAATTTAAAAGGTAAATGTTAAAAGTTAGTGCAACTCTATTGAAAAACAGTTTAGTGTGAACTGCTAGAGCTGAAAATTATATACTCCATGACTCAGCAGTTCTTCTTCGAGAAATATATACAAGAGAAAAGTCGACCCATAGACCACAGAAGGGAAGGCAGAGTTAAGAATGCTCATGGCAATACCAGTCACAAAAGTGAAATCCTGAAAACAATGTAAGTGCCCATCAGCTGGAGCGTGGGCAAACTGGGGTGTTTTCACACAGTGAAATAGAATACAGCAAATAAAGTAATGAAATGTATTGATAAATATTGATTCAAATATTGATAAATCTTAGCAAGTTAGGTAGGTTTTGAAAGATACAAGCCACTTTGCAAACTTTTTATAAAGTTAAAATGAGTATGGAGATATTTACAGATGCAATAAAATGATATTAAAAGGAACATAACAAAATAATGACCCCAGGCTGCAGCATGATGATTACCCGTAGTTGAGAGGAATCAGCAAGACAGAAGTAGAAGCCTCACATCTGGATGTAGTTATTTTCAAAATCCTAGCTTTTGTTTGAGGAAGTGTGTTTGGGATGTTTGTTAAGATATATAAACATTCGTATGTGTTACAGGCACTGTATATGTATTATATTATATCTGAAATTCATAGAAAATACTAAAAAATATTATAAATGTACTAATTTCTAGGTAGCATTGAGAAGTTCCCGAAGAAAACAAGCTACTCTGTGTAGCATCAAAAACTGATGCTACGAATATATCCAAACGTCACTATGTCATATTTTCTTCTAATAATTTATCTTTGACTCTTCTCATTCTCTAAAAACTCAGTTCTCGGGCCTCCCTTCATGGCGCAGTGGTTGAGCGCTGGGCTGCGAAGCTGCCCACAGCCTCTGCAGTGCCGGTTCGATCCCCGGCCACCGGGCAAGGGTCCCACATGGCACGCACACCTCTCCTGCCGCCCGCTGCTCCCCTCAGCAGTGTACTTCGGTCCTTCTGCCTGCTCTGCTCCCCGCTCTGGCTCTGGTGAATTCTCTCACCCTCCCGCGCTTCTGACTGTACCCAGTGCTTGTATAAATAAATAAATAAATCTTTAAAAAAATAAAATAAAAATAAAAACTCCGTTCTCCTCCACATGAACTCCACAATATTTAACTCTACCTCTTCCTATCTTTTCAGTTCTCCTCAATAATACCCCATAAGGGAAAGATTTCTATATCTTCAATTTTTGCAGTTTGCAGCTCAGCATATAATAAGATCTCCCAGATGAATTAATGAACAATTTGGTTAATTAATAGATAACAGACCCTAAAATCTGAATAATGAACTCCTACATATGATTTGCTGAATAAAGTGACCCCCAAAAATCATGGACAACATTGATCTGATGCTAGATTCTGCAGTATAGAATTTAAGTAGGAAAACCTAGAGAAAAGGCATTCTTCTCAGAGCTTAGAGGATTTGTAAAGACAGAGATGAACCTGGGAAACATGCAGAATGGGGCAGGGTGTGGAAACTGAGTAAGGCAAAGCCAGTCAAATACATGAAGCCGACTGGAGAAACCAAGTCTGGTATCTAGGAAACAGAAGCCAATTACTATTTTCTTTTCCTGTTCACATTACAGGAAGACCTCTCGGGGGAAAAAGAAACCTGCAAACTAGTCATCCATGTGGATGGTCATTACTAAAAAATCTGAATTCTATGTCAATGCAGGTCTAAGCTACTGACCAAAGCTGCTAAAACACTTAGGTTTCCTTGTTTGGTTTGGTTTTCATCTCAGGAGAAATGTAATTATAAACAGAGTACTTTGAAACAGAAATGATCCTCTTGGAGTAATGGCATTTTGTTTCCTTCTTCAAGCATGGGCCTAAGTTCTTACATTGAATTATTGGATACAGGATACAAAAGGTTAAGATCTCAAAATTGGTTAGATTGAGTTTTGTCCATAGAGCTGAGTTATATTTTTCAATTATTTAAATGGTTATTGGACATCAAGTAGACTTAAACACTAACAAATTAGACTTCCAATTTTTGTGTTTTGAGGTCATGTGTTTAGTGTCTAGAAAAACTGATAGCCTTTCTGATCATGCTAATAACACTATGGAGAGATCGCCATCATTTAGAGAACACGTTAACCCATAATTTCAGCCACCTCTGGCCATTATTCTCTATGAAATCTTCCTCATTGCTTTTCTTTTTCTTGAGACGTACGTGGACTTCTAATGCAACTTTAACTCTAGCACTTTTTTCTTATTGCTTGTTAAATTCATAAAAGAAATATAAATCAGCCCTCCATAATTGACTCCTACTTTAACAAAAAATGAAATTAAGAAAAAGCAGAGGAAATGGAAAATAGAAGTGTCTGAATTCAAATACTTAAAATTGTGGGCCATTTTCAGCTTGATTTATGCCGCTCTTAATTGCCAGTTCCCAAGAGCCTCTTCCATTTGTTCTTTAATAGGAAAGAGGATGATCTATGTTTTGACCCAGAGTGAACCTGAAATGATCGATGACATGGGCATTCCCAATAACCCCTGTGCATGTCAAGGAAGCTTCCCCTGACAGGCTGAAAGCTTAGCTCCGTTGGTCTGTTATTCCCATAAAGGCCGGAGCCAACAACCTCTGAGGATTAATTGCCACAGTGTCAACTTCACCTATTTTAAAGAATGGTGTTTATTGTTAATTCTTTGTGCTGGAATTCATAGGTCATACTTCAATGTGAAACTGAGGGAGAAATACATTCAGAGGTCATTATTCAACAGTAAGTTATTGTTAATACTATGTATTCCCTTGTATTAAAGTAAAATGTCTTTTATATTACCTTTCATCCTCCTATACAGATAAACCTCTGTTCCCTTCATATATATTTTTCCAATACATTATAGATGGGGGTGCTATTATGCATTGAATGTTTGTATCTCCTCAGATGAATATGTTGAAGCCCTAATCCTCAACATATTAGGAAATAAGACCATTGGGCAGTAATTGAGATTAGATGCAGTCATGAAGATGGTACCCCCTGGTGGGATTAGTACCCACATAAGACTAGATTTCTCTTTCTCTCTTTCTGTATGTGTGTGTGTGTGTATATGTGTACAAAGACAAGGTCATATGAGAACACAGCAAGAAGGCAGCTATCTACAAGCCCAAAAACAGGTCTCCCTGGGAACTGAATCAATCAAAACCTTAATCTTTTACTTCCAGCTGCCAGAATTATGAGAAATAAGTTTCTGTTATTTAAGTCACTCAATTTATGGGATGTTCTTAGAGCCCAAATTGACTAAGATAGGTGTAATTTTCTCTCTCTCTCTCTCACTCCCGTCTTCCTTTTTTACTTATATACTTTATTTTTTTCACTTTGCCCATGTGAGAAATGCGCTAGAGAGTGAGACAGGTTTGTCTGACACTGCCCCTCCCTAGAGTTGTAAGATATTAAATACCACTTATCAGCTATGTATGGCATTAGGCAAGTTAATTAAGCTCTTAGTGCCCCAGTTTCCTCTACTGAAACAGGACACTTCACCTACTTCAGTACCTACTTCAAAGGGATTCTTTAGGGATTAAACTAGTAAATGTGTAAGTGTAGTATTTAGAACAATATCTGCTACATGGTAACCACTTAACAAGAACTCACAGCTGTTGTTCTTGGTACTACTGTGTACTTTTCAGTTGAAGCACCCTGTCCTGGAGCTGGCACTTGGGGAGGAGGTAAGAGAGACAGAGGAAAATTTGGGGACAAAGAGGAGAGACGAGAAAGAGAAATCAGAGAGAAGGGTACTGACTCCACAAGGAAAAGCAATGTGAAAGAAAAATTATCCTAAGCCCAGTCAGGGACAGTACCATTTAGCATGTGACACACAGCTCATTCTGAAAAGAAACTGGTGTTTGCAATCAAATACTTGAGCAATTTTCTGATAGACTTTAATGGAATTAACATTTGTTCTGGAAAACCATGTTCTACACTGTCAGTCAAAAGTCTTGTGCTCACACGTCCCTGGGTGCAGGGTAAAGTCCCAGGTTTGTCTCCTGTCTTGCCCGCCGCTCCCCTTAGCAGTGTATTTCAGTAGATCTGCCTGTGTCAATACTTGCTGTCATTGGGACTGAAGCTGCCATGTGGTAGGCCCTCCATTCCCTCGCCTGAAGACCGGCGTGCAGCTACCATCGTAATCACAGGAAACAAGCTTGGATGGAGACACTGGTGAGAGTTCCTTCAAATTTCAGAGAACTAAGCCATCACACTCCTGAGATTAAATTTTTGTCGTAGGCATTGAAACTGATGTTTGGACATGCCTACAAAGTCCATTATTTTTGAGAGAAGTCAGGAAATAATTCTATTGACTCTTTCTAATCCTTTTCCTTTCTCCAATTCAGGGATGGATGGTGTGACTCTATTTTGCTTTCAAAAATAGAATTTGAAGCAAGTAAGTCAGGTGCTTCTTGACATAATATAAAGAACTGTCATAGACTTTGTGTTTGTGAGTCCTTAGTGGACGTTTTGTCAGTGCTCAATACAGCTGTTTCAAATTCTTTTAATGGAAAGATGAATATTTCGATTAGTGAAAACTTCACTCAGAATACTAATTTGTTTACAAGAAGCGAAATTGTAGCAATTTGAATGAGTTCTCAGAAAAAAAATGACAGTCTCCAGTGTCTCGATTCTAATCTTAGAAAGCAAAAGCACCATTTGCAGGCTTCATGCAATCTGAGGCCAGGTATTAATGCCGTTCATTAGTAACGCCTTCCTTGCAACTGCTCAAAGACTACAGGAGTATGGTTATCATGTTTTTAGGAAATAAAGTGTAGTGAGAGGTGAGGGGCATGAATAGTGAGTCGAAAACTTGGCTGAATTTCAGTTCCAGCCTTACGGTATTGACAGAGGATGCAATTGACCTTGTTATCAATATCTGGAACCAGAATCTCATGTGCTTTCAACTAGTTCTCACTGAAAACTCATGTGATTCATGCCAGACATCCTTTAACACACAGGGATGTCTAAGGAATCCTGTCCAAGAACCAGAGTGGCCCAATCTGCCTCCTTGACTCTGATCAACTCTTAAGAAGTTGGAGAGGGCACAGAGGGAAACCAGAGCTTCTTGCTTCACAGATAACATTTCTAAATGACCCTTCAGGTCCAATTATTACAAAATAAGTGCTATTGGAGGTATAAAAGTCAATGAGCAGTTAATAAACTATTCCATTGCATGTCAGTTATAACTAGACTCACCAAGAATGGAAAACACTGATTTATCAGATCTTCCTTAAGTTGTAAAAAAATCTTTTTAAATAAATGATGATGAAAGTTTACATTGCTTTTTACAACTATGTAAATGCCTAGTACATGTATCTGTGTGGGTCTTTCAGATTATTTTTAAAAAATTAAAAGCAAAGTCTATATCACATGCCAAAAAATTAAATTTTTTATTAATCTTTGAAAGATCTACACCAGTTGACCACTATTTTGCTTCCCATAAGCAAAAGGATATTATTTTTTTGAGCCTCATGGAAGGTACAAGGAAGACATTAACAACCCTGGATACCAATATTGAAAAAAAGTTTCCACATGTTGGTCTTGGATTATTTGGAACCAACTTCAAAGCTCTGGAGTGTCTCCCAAGCTTTGAAAACCATACACCTGCTGCCTCATTCAAGCCTCTTTCAAAAAAATAGTTTTCAACACTTTGTAGCTTCTCAAATAAAGGCAATGGCATATTTGCCTTGGCAAATGGTCCTAAATATGGTGATCTTTAAAGAAAGCTTCTAGACGTTGTTCTCACTGGCCAGGTGGAAGACATGGGTGCAAGGGATTCATGGAGAATCACCAAGAAATTGACTCAAGCCACCCCTAAAGGGCTACTTGTGGAAATTGTATGAGTAGAAACACTATATGTTTGTGACAATAATCTTAAAGAAGCTACTTGATTAGTCATCAATCTAATGGACATTAACTAGGTCACCTCGGTATTGCTGTCTCCATCAAGAAACAGGTTATAACCTCAGTTGTTTCTGCTACCCCAGTAGTCTCAAAAGTTCCATGAATCTCTACTAGTTTCCACTATGTACAAACAGAATTATTTATATATGTGTGTGTGTGTGTATACACCATAATATATATATATATATATATATATATACACACACACACATATATATACATTGCCTAAAGAGAAATGAACTGGATTGTATAGGAGATCAACATGTGAAATAGTGAGGCGGTTTCCTTGTTTTCATGACCTTGACAATTTTGAGGAGCACTGCTCATATGTTTTGAAAAATTCCCACCAATTTCAGTTTGTCTGACATTTCTGTCATTATAAGATGGGGTCATAGGATGAGGGACTATCAGTGAGATGAAGTGTCTTCTTGTCACATCATATCAGAGGGTACATGATGGCTACTTGACGTCATGTCTTCCTTAGAGTTGTGCTTGGCAGGTTTCATCATGGTCAAGTTGCTATTTCCCCTTTCCATACTCGATGCACTAAATATGAGACTTTAGGTGCCACCCCAAGCTGGGGGAGAATTAAGCACCCCTTCCTGCAAAAAGGAAGGCATCTCTAAAGAAGAGTTGTCTCCTCTCCCCCATTTGTTTATTCAATCATTTAATTCTCTGAGGATGGACTCATGTACACTTTGGGTTATAACCCAATACTGTTTTGTACTTTGGAACTTCATTTTGGCCTTAGAGTGTCCCTTTGGGTTGACTCTTATGTCCCCTTGACATACCTTTTTGTTTTTCAAGTATTTTCTTGCTTTCTTGCACAACACAATGCTCCAGGCTCATCTTGTATTGTTCTGTCCCAGTCCTACAATCAGCTTTCTCCAAGAACTCTGATTCTTATTACAGAAGAATAATGTTTAGAAATATCCATCAGCTGTGTATATTACAGGTGTGTGATCTACAAAGCTTTCTGTATTTATCCATCTGTACACAAATTTAAGTTAATATGAGTTCCTGCCAATGCCTCTGACTCTGACCTAACCCCATATCACAGAATTCACCCTGTCCTTCCCCGCTTGCTTATCTGCAACTTTGCAAAAAGGAAGTTCTGAATATTAACCATAACTTTATAAATAAATTAAAAAACAAGCACTCTAACAGATTATGCTCATTTTCCCCTTTCTTGCACTGTTTATAGTACAGTAAGTTCTCACTTAACAAAACTGACAGGCACTTGGAAACTGCTACTCTAAATAAAACCACATATAACAGATTCAGGTCCTCCTTCCGCAATGTCCTTTCCTTCAACAGCAGCTGGGTTTTTTCTCATCAACTTAATAAGAATGACCTTGACTTAAACAACATTACTGGAGAGCTTGTTACATAGGGACTAATTTTTCCCCTCTCTCTTATTTTCCCCTTTTATTTAATATAAGGATTGTTGGTAGTGGTTAATTGTCAATTTATTATTTAGGAATATTCCATGAGGACACTTACCTGGAGTAATAAAGATGGGGAGTAATAAAGATCACCCAGAGATGGATGCCATGACTGACACACAGACAGCTACTCCTCCCCCTCTCAGAGAAGAAAGCCACAGTGTCAACATTTATATGAAAGTTGTATCAGAGTAGGCAGAAGCATAAAGTTGTTATTGTTGTCAGTTGGAAGTTCAAGTATGTGTAGAAAGCTATGTATTTGGCTGCTGAGTATCCAACGAGGTGGACTGTACTGTTATGCTCTTATACATCGGCTCCAAATCCACACTTCCATGCTCTGCTCTGTGAGGTTAGCCTTGGAGTTCTACAAAATGGCTTTCTGTGAGGTTTTACCAATAGGGGACAGTGGAGAGACAGCAAAGGCGGCCATTGCTTAGCATCCTGCTCCTTTCCAAACTTCCAGAATAGAATATATAAGCATGCATCTAAAAAACCACAGGCAACACACAAGGTGAAAACTGTTGTTGTGGTGTGGTGTGCCCATGGGTGCTTCCAGATCTTTCTGCAAATATTTCTAAAGTCCTGGTATGATTTGATTTCATAATTCCATGCCCTTTTCGAAGAACAGCATGTACCCTGTGTACCAAGGCAAGCTACTCCTGTGTGTAATGATAGGTGACCAATTTATGTAACTCATTGGTAACTGCCAGATGGGAGGGAATAGAGGCAAATGCTAGGAGAAAAAGTAAATAAAATACTCAAAGAGATACGATCTAATGGAGAAAAAAAATATTTTCTGGTAACTGAAAAACAATCTCAGAGTTCAAAAAGAGCACCGCGTTTATTACATTAAAAGTTCTGACTTTCTTTCCCTGCCATTTGGAAATGGTTGAGGTTCACAAGTAAAGTGGGGTACTCCCAGCTGTGTTTCAGGAACTTCTTTAGGGAAGAAGGGTGGTCAGATGGGTCGTTTCTGCAGGCACTAGCACCCTCTGTCGGTCAGAATGAAATGAACAGCACCCCGAGTCTGGGCTGAATTGTCCCTCCTTCTCCCAAAGTCATACGTTGAAGTTTAAACCCTAGTACTTCAGAATATGACTGGATTTGTCATAGAACACTTTAGGGTAAAAATGAGGTCATTAAGGCAGACCCTAACTCAATATACCATGTGTCTTTATAAGAAGAAATTAGGACACACTCACAGAGGGCAAGTCACGTGAGGACACAGGTGGGCAGGCTGGCATTTGGAGAGAGGAGAGAGCCAACAGCAAGCCAGGGGGCCAGGCCCCAGAAAAAATTTCGATACTTTAATATCAGACTCCTCGCCTCCAGAACTCTGTGTTTGTGTGTGTGTGTGTGTGTGTGTGTGTGTGTGCGCGCGCGCATGTGTGTTGGGAGGCTGGGGAGAGGGGTGTGTGTGTGAGTGGGGGGGGTATATGTCTGTTGTTAAGCCTCCAGCCTGTGCTGTTTTTAAAGGCAACCCCAGCAAGTTTACCAACACAATAAACTTATATACCAAGCCCCCCATCTCCTTGGCCACAGCCCCTCCTGCTCTGGGCCCACTCCAGGAAAATGCCTGTTCTGTGACTAGACAGGACTATGGCCTCAAGCATGGAGGCTCCTGTTGTGGAGAACTGAGGTGGACAATGAAATGCAGGGGCCTGGCATCAGGTGGCCTCAAGTCCAAGCACAAGGACCGTGAGGCTATGGAGCAATGGATTGACACCAGCTTTGGAGGCTGATCTTATTTCAGTCCCAATTTCAGCACTCACTGCCTGAGAAAGGAAGCCAATTCCTTCATGATTCCTTCTCTATAAAGTGAGGATATCAGTATTTACTCCAGTGTTATAGACTAATTGCTGGTTCCTGATCCACCTCCAGCACATCAAGACAACACTAACAAAATCCTCCCTTTTGGCTTATCACAGGAAACTGTTTTGGGGACCCATTATCCCAGCCCCTGTGTGCCTGTAAAACATCTGACTTAAGCTCTCACTCTAGGATCCCCCATTATCACCATGGGTCAGACTTACCTGTCCGTCTCCACCCAGTTTCCTCTTCTTGTGAAAACCCACAGAAAGAACGCCAGAGTGCGCAGAACTCCTTTGGCTTCATTGCCTCTCCTGTCTATCCGTAACTCATCTAGAAGTAATATTCTTTTGTGTGCCTTTTGCATCTTCGACCTTTGTCAAAGGTGGACCACTGTGTGAGCCCGGCGATGACATCAGTAGGTATTTGCATGGACCCAACGAGTCAGAACCAAGGGGCTGAGAACCAGAACTTGGGACTGTGCTGCGGGCGCCCTCTGGTGGATAAAGAGTATTCTGCCTCTTGGCCTCTGCAAAACTGCTTAAGAAATTCTATTGAGCTAGCAAGGATCATGCTCAGCGAAATAAGTCAGACAGAAAAAGAAAAATACCGGATGATCTCACTCATAGCAGGAAATTAGAAAACCTAAATAAGGGACCAGGAAAAAGGCTAATTAATACAAAGTAAAACTCAAAATCAACAAGCAACTATAAACCAGAGACACACGAGGTAGGGGGGAAGGGAGGGGCGGGGAAAGGAAGGATTAGGGTCAAAATAAGGGGGTGCAATTGTATGGGGAATATAACCAAAATGAAAATGCATACATTGTGCAAAAATGAAAAATGATGTAAGAATTAGATAAAATAGAATATTAAAAAATAAAAAAGAACGAAATTCTATTGAACTATAATCAAATCTATTTGATAACTTGAATAAAGGCAAGTGTATTTTCTAATAGTTATTGGTAACTGTACTTAATGTTACTGAAGTAGCATAGTGCCTAGGAGTGCGGGATTTAAAGACAGCCTGGGCTTGACTCCCAGTAAAGCTACTTTATAGCTGTATATACTTAGGCAAATATTTAAAGTCTTTATGCATCCATTTCCTGCACTGTAAAGTATCTCATACATTGTTATGATAATTAAGTGGGTGAAATATATGCAAAGTGCTTAGAACAGTGCCTAACACTACATAAATGCTAAGTGTTCATGGTAAGGGATGCTAAGACAAACAGATGGACTAAGTGAAACAATAAATTTTTAAACTATAAAAAAAATAGTGGTTTCCAAAGGGCAGCAGGATGGGTAAATCGGGTAAAGAGTCAGGTACATGGTAAAGGAGAGAATTGGACTTTTAGAGGCGTGTTCAATGCAGTGCATACAGGTGCCCCCCAGAGCTCAGTCTGCTCCTAGATCATCACACATAGCGCAAGTCACTGTCTTTCCGACCCCTTCTCTCTTCTGAGTCTTTCTTCCATAATCACGTTTTTCAAAAATCTTTTTGCTTAATTTTTCTGATTTTCAGAATTTTTTAAAGGAGAAAAATTTCGTTAAAAGATCACAACTCCTGGGCCTCCCTGGTGGCACAAGGGGTTACGATGCCACTTATGAAGCTATCCACAGCCACTGCAGCACAAGTTAGATCCCCAGCCAGGGAGCTAATCCACATGGTGCAGCAGACCTCTCTTGACTCACCTGCTGCTCCCCTCAGCAGTGTATTTCAGTCAGTCCGCCTGTTCTGTTCCCCACTCTGTCTCTGGTGCATCCTCTCACCTCCCCCTGTATCTCTGGCCTGTACCCCAGTTCTTGTATGCATAGATAAAATAAATCTGAAAAAAAAAATCACAGCTCCTAAGAGATGAGTGTTTTTATGTCCTTTCTGAATTTTTAGTGTTCGCCCATCATGGAGTAAAAGGAACTTCACATCTCAACATATTTTTCATGAGTAACTTCTTATTGGAGCAACTTTAACATGTTCTTCACGGTCCTGGTTTATTGAACCATGAATTCAATTTACAGAGCCACTTCAGGTATGAATCATCTGTAGGAGTCTGGAAGCAGTATTCTCAGCTGTGAAAACTCATGGCTCACAGGTGATCCATCTCAGTGATGGTCCCTGGATGAAATATACTCCAGGCTACATCAGTTCAGGCTCTTCTATTTCAATCAACATATTCCAGTTTACTTTTTTTTAGATTTTTTTTTAGATTTTTTTATTTATGCATACAAGACCTGGGGTACAGGCCAGATGTGTGGGAGGGTGAGAGGATTCACCAGAGACAGAGCGGGGAGCAGAACAGGCAGATGACTGAAAACACTGCTGAGGGGAGCAGCAGGTGAGACAGGAGAGGTCTGCCGTGCAATGTGGGTTTCTCCCTGGCCGGCAGGGAATTGAACCCACGCTGCAGAGGCTGCAGACACTCTCACAGCACTGCGCTCAACCGCCTGCACCACCAAGGGAAGCCCCCAGTTCACTTTTTAAGGGGGCGGGGAGGTGGGGATTTTTATTGGAAACATTAAATATTTCTAGAATAAAAATTAAAACTAAGGAGCCAAAGCTTAGGGAATGTAAACTTGGGAGCACACAGAGCAAGAGTGACCTGATCGTTCCCTTGGGTGCGTGTGACTCAGCTCGGATCACATGAACAGACCCTGTTCAGATACCTACAGTGAGTGTTAGTCTTAAAAAGGAAGGGAATTCTGAGGAAGCTTGAAAATATTGTGTTAAGTGAAATAAGCAGAATTTCCCTTCTAGGAGGCGTCTACTGGAAGGAGATGAATAGACACAGGAAATAAAAAGGGCAGGAAGAAGGAAGGGATTGGCAGTTACTGTTTAATGGGTACAGATTTTCAGTTGTGGAAGATGAAAAAAGTTTTGGAGATGTGGGTATGATGGTTGCGCATCAGGGCAAATGTACTTAATGCCACTAAACTGTGTGCTTAAAATGGGAAAAATTGTAAGATGAAACAAAGGACAAAGAAAAAGACAGGAGGAGGAAGGATTGCGAGATCAATATACAAAGATCAAGTGTTTGGAAGTTAAAATGTATAAAGCTATAGCATTGAAAATAACATTAAAAATATCATTGAAAATAACATTAAAAATGTGAAGTGCTTAGGGATAAAAGAGACAAAAGTGAAAGATCTGTACTCCAAAAACCTACATGCTCTGCCCTCAAAGAGGTGGAACAGAACTCCCCACGACTTAACTGTGAAAATATATAGAGAGACTTCCTTCCACAGAGCACACAGTATGTAAGAAGGGACAAAAAAGTAGCTCAAGGAGACGCCTAAAAATCTCTGCCTCAAGAAGGCAATCAAGATTCGCATCAACAGTAATAACTCATGCTGACAGGACATCCCCTTGAGGTGATGTGATAGATGTGATACAATGAGAATCACCCTTGACCTCTGAGGCCTTCTTCCCTGAACCAGTAATCCCAGTCTAATCAAGAGAAAAACACAAACAAATCCCTATGTGGGGTTGCTCTTCAAAACACCTGACCAATACCTCTCAGAGCCTTCAGAGCATCAAAAACGAGGGAAAATTGAGAAATCCAAGTTACATCCAAGCAGAGCCGAAGGAGACATGACAACTAAATGTAAATTGGCATCCTAATTGGGATCCTCTATCAGAAGGGCTCTAGGTTAAAAACTAGAGAAATAGGAGTGAAGTATGGACTTTAGCTATGAATAATGGGTCGATACCAGTTCATTAAATGACAAATGTGCCGTACTTATATAAGATGGTCAAGACAGGGAAAACTGGTTTGGGGTGTATGGGAAATCTCTATACTATCACCACAATTTTTATGTAACTCTAAAGCTATTATAAAGTATAAAAATGTTATTTTTATGAAAGTACATGCGGGAATGAGATGCAGTTTGAGAACCAGTTTGGCCAGTCAGGTGTGCCCATGCAGAAAGAGAGCAGGACAGGGGAAAGGAAGAAGAGAAGTGGAGGAGAAAGACTCTAACTCAAAAGAGCTACCAGAGGAAATGAAAAGCCTAAATCCTATTGTTTGGTTGGCGAATTGACCACACAGCTGTAAACTCTTAGAAAACAGGTCGACTGTAGCAGGAAGAAGCCTTACTTGATGGAAGGACCTGAGACTGACCCCTACTAATCAAATTTTTTAGTGGCTAGACCCAGCTCCCCCTTTGTGTAAATAAGTAACTCTTTAAACCAGGAGTCACCCACTGGTCTCCACACAGACAGGTACAGACCCATATCCACACAAAGCTGGCTCGCGGCTGCTCAGGACTGGGTGAGCACACAGACTTGAGCACTGCGTTCTGCTCATTTTTCCAGCCTTTTCAAATACTCCGGAACGTCTTCTTGCACAGTTCGTACACTGCTGCCACCTAGTGGAAATGCTGTGCAACCTGCTCGAGCTGCAATTTTATTTAGAGCTACATTTTTATAGGCATGATTCCAAATCGCTCAACAACTGTGTCGACCAGAACTACCTGGTTTGACATTCGGGCAGATAAGGGCATGGCTAGAGCAAACAGGAGGCTCTTTTAAAGTGGAATTAAACTCTGAGAAGCAAGCAAGTGAAGGATCGTTCTTCTAGGAACCTGAAAGACAGGATGTCCACTCTGTAATGGGAGGAAGCTGAGTGGAGAAGAAAATGGAGACTGTAAATGAGAGAGGAAAAGCAGTGATCATTCCAGTGGAGTCTCCCCTGTGAACATTATAGCATTTCATCAAGTGGCCCCGTATCAAATTTGCAAATGAGTCACAAGGAACTGATATAAACTTCTTGGGAAATGAATAGCAGAACCAAAATTAAATATATATATTATAATATATTATTATATATTGATATATTATATATTATATTTATAATATATTATATTATATAATTATATATAAATACTAATATATTAAATATATTTATATATAAATAATATATTGTATATTATAATATATTATTATATTATTGTATATATATTTAGTGATATATTAATATATATTAATAATAAAATATATGTTGTATATATTATACATGTTATTAATAATATTGTATTAATATTGCTATATTATGTGTGTATATATATATAGATATATATATATAGAGAGAGAGAGAGATAGCTATAAAGGCTATCTGGTCACCTTGGTCCTAAAACAGTTTACATAAAAGTTTTAAGTTGAAGTATCAGCTAATGCCCTTGGAGAAAAACTGGGCCCGAGATCAAAACAGCTGAGGACATAGGTGCAAGGAAATTGAGGGAACTGGAAAGTTAAAGTATCTGCTGTGGAGTCCTAGTGGGGAACTAAGGCAATTCTAATAGATGACAATGAAGTCATGAGACTGAAGGTGTGGGCTTCAAAATGTGGGTGTCATGGATGTGGGTGCATAAGGCACAGAGTGGGAAATAGAGCTGGGACCTCCTCTCTCTGCATCTGGGCACAATCTTCCCGACAGAGCAGTGGGCTAGTCCCCTTCCTGGTTCTCTTAAGACAACGCACTCCCTGCCTACGTTTTGGGCTTTCTTGACGAGTAAGAAAGAGAAAGAGGACATGTCTCCAGCAGAGGGAGCACAACCCCAAAATTAAGTTCCCCTCTTAGAACTGGCTTCCCTGCGTACTCCGTCCTCTTAATGAGCCCCAGGGTTAAGGTGGCAAACATCAGAGTGAGAGCAAAAATCAAGTGAAATAACCATCAGAAATGGAAAGCCTCAATCTATAGTCCACTGCCTCCAGTCTCCTCTCTGGAGGAGCTGATTCTGCAGGACTCTGGACAGCAAAGCAATAAGCTCTCCCCACCTGCCCCTTCTCCCTTAAAAGGCCCACACTAGTGCCCTATCAACGGTCCCCGATGTCCCCAGAGCTGGAGATAATACTGAGAACAGTGGCCCTGGACGAGGTCATCGCCGGAGGAGTCCAGTCCACCTCTCTGACCTTCACTCCGTTCCAGCACACACGTGACTGGGTGCTGCCGTGGGTGAAGTCAGCGCGAGGACAGTGTGTGCGACTAGAGCAGCGATGAGGCTCAGCTGCCAAATCTAATCCCAAGAGCAATCTCAGCAGAACAAACTAATTGGACCATAAAACTTTATATACCATAGTGTTAGGTTTTCAAAGAGTGTTCCTTCTGAGAGCCCCTCATGTTCCACATGTCCTGGCTTGAGTGCGGGCCACATTCCTCACTGCTCGGAGCAGCCCCTGCCTCACCCCTGCCTGGCGGCACCAGCCCCCCTGCATAAACCTCCAAGTGACCATTCACTCCGTGTCTAGGTCCTTTGCTTCTTTTCAGAGTATTTTCCACAACATCACTTTATTCACTCTTTTAATAGCCTCATGAAAATTAATTACATACATGTGTACATTTTGTCTGTAAACACACACTTGTCATTTTCAAATAGTTACTGTCTTCCTAGACAACTTTTTTATTGTCTTCCTAAACAACTTTTCCCCTGGCTCTCAGCAAATTCTAGACCTCTCATTCTTACCTGGAGCCCTGACATCTCCAGGCACATGTTGGTTCCATGAGGCCTTTGTACACTTTTCTGCAAAATTCTTATTTTCCTCCACAGATCTACCATCTCTCTTTCCCCCGACACTTTTGTAAGCTTTCTTACAAGAGACAGCAGAATAATAGTGATTAAAAACATGGCCCCTGGGCCCGGACTGGTCCTGGTCCCAAGCACGTTGCTTAACTGTGCTTTTCTCTCACCCAGAGAGCAGACATTACAGTGCCTTCTTCTGGGTTGCTACGAAGATGGGCCTCCCTGGTGGCACAAGGGGTTAAGCACCGCACTATGAAGCAATCCACAGCCTCTGTAGTATGAGTTCGATCCCCGGCCAGCCAGGGAGCAACCCACATGGCAAAGCAGACCTCTCCTGTCTCGCCTGCTGCTCCCCTCAGCAGTGTATTTCGTCAGTCTGCCTGTTCTGTTCCCCACTGTCTCTGGTGAATCCTCTCACCCCCTGCATCTCTGGCCTGTACCCCAGCTCTTGTATGCATAAATAAATAAATCTTAAAAAAAAATAATTGAGGGGACTCAGTAGTGGCACAGGGGTTAAAGACAGCACTATCAATCTATGGACAGCCACTGCAGCATGAGTTCGATTACCAGTGGGCTAGGGAACAACCCACATGGTGCAGCAGACCTCTCCTGTCTCGCCCACTGCTCTGCTCAGCAGTGTATTTCAGTCAGTCTGCCTTTTCTGTTCCCCACTCTCTCTGGTGAATCCTCTCAACCCCTGCATCTTTGGCCTGTACCCCAGCTCTTGCATGCATAAATAAATCTTTAAATAAAAAAAACAAAGATGAACTGAGTTAATCCGTGTAATGCCTCGGCGTAAGGCCTGGCTCTTCATAAACACTACTATCATCCTACCATCATCGTGACCTTCTCAACAGTGTGATTAAAACAATGGATGCCATTGCTGGTGGCGAGAGCTGGGGTCTCTGTAGTCAACTAAAGACCTTCTCAGCCTCTGTCTTCATCTGATGATTTATTTCTATTTTAGGAGAAACACTGAGAACACTGTTTTCAACAGCTTCCTAGACTCCCTTTGGGTCCTCAACTCTGCCCCCCATCAGACTGACTGATGGCTTGTCCTTTCCGATTTGGTCATAAGCTGCCACAGACGTCAAGTAGATGACATCATCTTTATCTTGCACGGGGGGTCATGAAAGTCCACAGGAATGAAACAGTACATTCCCAATGTTATGTACTTCACCAGCAGCACTGTCAACGCTTAGCCCCAACTCAGCTGATGGGAAATGGAATGAGTGCATCAGAAAGTGGCCAGGAAATGTGACTTGTAACTCATCTATGTATCTGGCTCATTGTTGAGCCACATGGCTCCCATGGGGACCCTCTTTAGAGGCCACTCTCTGGCCATCTTCCAGCCATGCCCCTCCACAGCACGTTTATTAGATGACCTGTCCCCAACCCGAACCTGCGCTGCCCCTTCCAGGCCACCTTAGGAACCCGGGTCCCTGCAATTCCCTACTTAAATGGACCTGAGCTTCCTCCCAGACCCAGCTCTGTGCAGACTCATAGCCGATGTGGACACCCGTTGGCTGCCAGCTAGGGGCTGGGCGGAACTTGTACAACGGACTGCAATA
Organism: Talpa occidentalis; assembly: GCF_014898055.3. Classification (NCBI taxonomy): domain Eukaryota; kingdom Metazoa; phylum Chordata; class Mammalia; order Eulipotyphla; family Talpidae; genus Talpa; species Talpa occidentalis. The sequence continues at coordinate 97,930,410 of NW_023605194.1, read as the reverse complement.
TCCACAGCGGGGGCATCAGGGCCAACTTGGTGTGGGATGAAGCCAGGGTAAGAGCAGGACGGGCTGTGGCCTAGGGTGTTGTTTTAATTCATAAGTCCCCCCAATGTCAGGCTGCAACAATTTGCACCCTCTTTGGTCAGACTGCACGTCCCTGGATCCAGTGCCCATACAGATAAGGGCTGGATACCGGCCAGTTCTAGAAATTCAATGTTCCTGCTACGGGGGGACCAGGAAATCTCTGTTCTTTCTGAGGAACCAACTAACTTGCTTAACTTCTGGTCACTCTAAATGTTTTAAGCCGCCACATTTCCTTTTTTGTATTTCTTGCCGGAACCATTAGTTGAGGCTCACAAGCTGACAAGCCCAAGGCGGGCATGTTGTACCAGCCCCACTCAGGCCTTATCTTATTTTTCCTACTTTTATTTTCCCTCCACTCAAACACTCTGTTTATGAAACAGAGCATATTGGTACAGTATATTTTTTTAAACCACCTCATATCCTGTTTGGACAAGATGGGACAGAAAACAAGAGACAGGGAAAGAAAAGGGCCACACTTCCCACGTGACAGGACCCAGGCGCCCAGCACACACTCTCCCGTCATCGTTTTCAGAGCACTAATGCCAGGGACCATTCGCAGGATGACGTGGGAGCCTGGCGTCAGTCCGCTGGGGCTGGCTCTCCCTGATGTGCATTCTTGGCACCTGGTTGTGGGTGGAAGCACAAGTGTTAGGTCCTAGGTTTCTGGAAGCTCCTACCTGGGCTCTGGATGCAGCTCAGAGCACCTTAGTCTCTACCTCCTGTGCCCTCAAGTTGCCTGAGGAGCTTCCAGGGAGAACTGTAAGGACACGGCGTGCAGGGTGGACACCACACAGCCTAAGGGTCCCACCTGTTCCCAGGTGCAAGCTGAAATTTACAACTCGACTGTGGATGGAGTCTACAAATTTCTGACACGTAACTCTGCCACGCAGAGCTCTGCTTAGAGTTAGGCCTCAGTGGCCTGAACAAAACCTGTGACACGCGATGAAAGCTCCTGAATAGGTACAGTCAGCAAAACGAGGCCCGGCGCCACCAACACTTGAGCTTAGCTGGAGAGCCGGCCCAATCAGTTGTTCCTTGAACAACTCAACACAGACACACCCCTGAAACAACCACATTTTGCTTTATTAGGTGTTCCATGGTAATATAACACAGAGTTCTGAAGGAATAATAAACACGAGACTTATTTTTTTTTTAACCATAATTATTTTGCCATTAAGACAGTGGTTACAGAAAAAAAAGGTACTCTTCTGGCTACACACATTATCAGCTTTAGCACTGAAAGTTCCTCCACTCATGGGTCACAATCACAATTCCAAGGATTAAAAACCATCTATTGTTAAATCCTACGCTGTTTTAGAGCATCAAGTCACTGCAGTTATTCAGTTCTGAGACGCTGCCCATTTATTTTAGCATTTACATATGACATTCATTTAACAGACACACAAAGCAAGCCAACAGGTAAACATGCTGACACAGCCTGCGGTAACCTTCAGGTTTGAAGTTGTTTTGAGAAAACAATCAAAATAACCAAAATCACCATGACCTGGTACAGGAAAAACAGGAAGACTCAAGTGAATACTGAAGAGCTGCAAGTGTTTCTTAGAATTGAAACAAAAAGGTTTTTTTTCCAACTTGTTCAAATTTCCTCTAAGTGCAGGTGAGAAAAAAGCAAATATATTAAGTTAACCAATTATTCTTTAAAAGTGCAATTTACTTTTAAAATAACAAATAAACAACAACAACAACAAAAAATACACCCCGATCATAACCCCAAAGGCAAAACGTGTGGAGAGACAAGTGTGATGAATAATGATCTTTTGTGTGTTATGCTTTACAAAAGCAGATTTGGTTTTTAAAAGCCTGCAAACATAACGTTGCTTAGCAGAACCTGTAAACACGTTTGGAAGGAAATGCAACACAGACTAGCAAGCAGAGGCACAAGCACAGAGGCAGCTCGTGGAAAGGGTCGCCGAGAGAGGGGAGGGAAGCAGACAGATCGGCTGTGGTCGCCAAGGACCACACATTTCCTTTGTAAGCTTTTCTCCCCACAACAGCCCCGACGTGATGGATCACTCATAGAAAGGGTTTTTCCTCTGGCAGAGTAAAATGGACTTTCACTTCCAAAGGATTTTCGGAGTTGAGAAGGGCTCCCCATATATTGCATTATGTCTTCTGAAATATGTGGACCAGAAAAAAGTGGATTTTCCCTCAAGGTGAGAAGCCCCTGTGTGATCTGGAATCCCAAAGGTACTTAGCAGAAAACAACAGGCCTTGGGGGACAGACTCCCACTAGCTCAATGCTTCTGAGCTGTGGCTGGCTAAGGCTGACTGGCTCCCTGAGGAGTGACAGGGTTTTTAGCCAGTTAGCACTGCACGGAGAAAAAACCTTCACATGCTGTCGCCTCAGGCTCCCAATTTCTCAGCACTACTGGAGGTCCAAATCTGGGCCCACATGTGGTAGGGGACTCGGCCCTTCCTGGTACTCGGGAGGCGTCACCAACTCAAACGCCTATCTTCATAATGCAAGTAGCACCAGTCCTGCAGGGACTAGGACAGAGTATTACCATGGTTGCCGTGACAAACTCGAATCCTTCCAGGCAGGTTCCTATGACCACAGTAAAATGGTAGACCTGATGGTTTGAAAAAAAAAAGACAGGGAAGGAGAGGAAAACAGCATCTTGGAGACAAGGGGTGGATGCCACAGAGAAAAAGTCGTGAAAATATTCATGAATGAGAAAGCAAGAGCAAGAGAGCAGAACAGAGGCAGAGAGAGAAAAAGAGACTCCTCCGAAGATGTAATCTGTAGCAAAATCTAGGCCAAAAAGAAAACTGCCCTTTCTCAACAGTTGGCCCAGAAGACAGTGGAATGGCATGTGGACATTTTGGAGCCTCTCGGGAGGGCTATGGTAAGTTTGCCAACCACCCTGAATCAGCTTGATGGTGACGTAATTGCATCATTAGGATGTCCAGTTCAAACCCTTGTATTAATATTGAATTAGGCTTTCCAATTTAGTATTAGGAAAAAAAAACTCTCCCCTCCCACCCACCCCTCCCAATCCCACAAAGAAAATTTTTTTAAAAATTAAAAAAAAAAAAAAAAAAAAAAAAAAAGGCAGCTCCGGACAATTCACTTTATCTCCCCCTCCCCCATGAAAAGGAAGATGGTAAGCACAACAGAGGCTGGAGATGAGAAACACCTTCCTTGTGATTTGCTTTGTTTCACATGTCTGAGTGTTGGATGCGGTTCCATGTATGGGGTTGGTGGATAGACTTGGGTGTGATATTCCTAAATGTATAGGGAAGTGGGTGAGCAAAATCAGTGACTCCAGGTGAGGGATGGAGTATGGGGACCCAAGAGGGAGCCCCATGAACTGGCTGCCCCACAGTAACTATCACAGGCTCTTTAAAAAAAAAAAAAAAAGGAAGGAAGAAAGTCTCAGAATGTCCTCAGGTGTCCCGTTCCCCATTCCCAACGGACTGCACCCCAGAGCTCTAGCCCAGGCTGGTGATGTTGGCACGGCCACCAGGGGGCGCCACGATGCGCTGGGTGGTGCGGCGGGGAATGTTGTCGTCTATCTGGGCACCTGCAGAGGGCAGAGTAGGAGGGTAAACATCAGTCATGAGTGTGGACAAGAGCTCCTGTTGAAACTGAAATAACACAGCTCAGAGCGCCAGGCCAGGCCCATGCTTTGTCCTCCCACACACCCTCCATGAAAGGTTAAGTGACACAAAAGGGAAGGGCCTCCGACAGTCAAAGAATCACAGACAGTATAAAACAGTCCTCGCAGACACTAGTTGGATACATTTCTTGACAAAGTCAAACTATACGTAAAATAAGGCCACTGGTTAGGCCTCTGACTTAAGACCGTACCCTGCCCTATTCAGTTAAGCTAGGGGGAGCTTCGCTGAAGACATAGCCGCCTCTCTCTGGCTTCCCTTCTAACCCTTCACATCCCCGGATAACCAACAGTATGAGTAGGGACTGTCCCTCTGACGCGATCGGCCTGATGATATCAGACAGCAAAGAAACTGCTATGCCCACTTCATTTCAAGGTTCATAGCTTCTAAGCTTTCTGAAAACTGGTCATCTGTATATGGAACATATGGTTACTTTCTAAAAGCTAGTACACCAGACAAGAGGACAAAATCTACCTGATAACTTCCCTTAACATGTCCCAGAAATTTGGAAACCTATCTATAGCCCAAGGAAAAAAGACTTCTAGTTATGGCCCAAAGGAAAGACTGAAAAATTTAAGTAAAGAAAGCTCTAAAATCTGGACTCTTTCCTCTCACCCTCCCCATCTACCTATTTTATCCAAGCAAGTAAATTAACTAGCAATTATCAGATAGCTCTGTTCTAAGCACTTTACATGCATATTAACTCGTTTAACCCCCACAAGGACCCCATGTGTGGATAAGATCTTTAAGCCCATTTTATAGATGAAGAAACTGAGGTAGCACTAATCTCCAGGCCACAAAGTTTAACTGTTGAATATCCAGGCCCCACAAGCTGAACTACTACAGTCCAGACTGTATATGCAGGGAGAAAAGTCCTGATATAATACAACAGTCTTCCTTCTGAGGGACATAATGCTCTGAAAAAATATCTTCTGGATAAGCTGAGTGTGACACGTAACATATGCATCACAGCTTTATATATGACAGAAACTGATGTCGAGATTCTAAACCCAACTGGCCATTTGCTGAGAAACAGATCTTTGGTGATATTAATATTTCCCACTTGGGGAAGAAGAGGAATATCATTCCTTTCTGTTTCTGCCCTTTTAGCAAAAGCTGTTCCAGACTTGCCAGCTCTGCTGAGTATGGTCCTGCAGAAATGGACCCTCACCAAACCGTACCAGACAAGCTGAATCCAGATTGGTGCAGGTTCCGGACAGGTGGGGCCTGCTGCTTGGCAGGAGATGTCTTAGCCGAGGATGCTGGAGTGACTGTCTTGGGTGTCACAGACACCTCACACACAGGTCCATCGTACAGGCCTCGAGGAACCCCTCTCAGCTCCGCCAGCTGCAAAACACAAAAGTCCCTTGACTCAGCCCCTCTTGACAGGAGACCCTGGTAACCCTTCGAAGGGGAAGGAACAGAAGCCGGGACAGGCCAAGGAGATCTGGAGATGGAGAGCTCTTCATAAGGACAGACAACGGCACAGGGCCAGTTCCCAGGAGGCCAGGCCAAAGCGCCTCCCAGGTAAGCCATGGGTAACTGGTCACTCTGTAAAAACTAACATTTCTCACTGATTTTTCCCTCAAGGCACTTCAACCTGTAGGAATCTCCAAAGGCGTTGTGAGGAAGAACGGGTATCACGTTCAAAATTTGCCCCCAAACTTTATTTCTAATTCCCCTCTCCCTTTAATTCCCTCCCAGCTCCATCCTTCCCTACCTCACAGTCCCCAAGCACCAGTGCTGTGGACTGTTTACCATGCCCTGCATACACTCTACACTTTCACACTCATGACATTCTCTCTACCTAATTCCTTTGCCTCCCTTCAACTTATCAAACTCCTACTTAAACTTCAAAACACTACTCAAAATGCCCTCTCACCATAACACTCTTCCCCATCACTCTGAAGCAGTGGTTCCATCCTTTAGACCACACCACATGCTTCACAGCACATACTAGGACCTTGCTTCATTCTGGGTGGCTGTGGACACACACCCAACTCCTTTGCTAGAATTCTGAAACCTGGGAATGAAAAGACCATGTTTCCTTTATCTCCGAATCCCCCATATTCATCTCAATATTCTGACCCAAAGTACTTAATAAGTGTTTACAGAAGCAAACTTACAAACAATTCAGATTGTGGTAAAGTCAGACCTACTCACCCTGCTCCTTGCTTTGATACGCTTGTAAACGAAATCAGGGAAAGGCTTCCGAGGGATGTAGCGCCCCGAGCCCTCGGTGACATGAAGAGTGCCATCCTCCAGGACAATCTTCCCCTGGCTGATGACCACCAGTGGAGAGCCACGGCACTCCATGCCTTCGAAGATGTTGTACTCGAGTGCCTGGAGGAGGGAGCACAGTTGAGGCCAAGCCCTGCCACCCAGGCGAGACCCTGTCTACCTGGCAGTGCCCGTGGCCTGACAGCATGTGGATGGAAAAGGGGGGGCAGGAGAAATCCCTGTGCCCACTGGCCACCCAGCAGACACTCAACCTGCTTCATGTCCCTGTCAAGAATACAGAATAATCATTTCTTACCTTTCAAAATTTGGAGGGAAAAAAAAGAACATTAAACAAAAAAATGGTATGTTAAAGTTCTTCTGGGTTTGTAGCTGCTACACAAGGAAAATGATTCTGCTGTATTAACAGTGACTTTATTCTCAATAACCCAAGCTCTAATCAGGTTAAAATTCAAAGACCTTCTCTGACCAAGTTCTAAATTTAGTCTTGAAATGGGCCTTCCATGAGCAGTGCCCAGTGGCTCGAGATTAGTTTTCCAATCTGTGAGTGATGTGGTTAAGTGCAGTCCCCAAATGAAAGGACTGCGGTAACTTAAGAGACGTGCCCTCGATAAAATGCTTGAGGTTTAATTTCCCAAACAACACAGCTATCTTTTTTGGTTTCAAGATTTTCGGGTGAGAGTGACATATCTGTGTGCCCTCTTGCAAAATATGGGTGGGTCTCTCTATGCATGAGAGTTTGCTGTTGAAGATCAAGGCTAAAAGGAAGAGTGCTGCAGTCGGCAATAAAAATGCCACGGGACCCATTCCCATTCCATAGCTTTGGCTCACCCAGGACCACTTCTCCAGATTCCAGAATGTTCTACACCCTGCGTGCCCCCTCCACCCCCGCAACACACTCAAAGAGCCTCCTCCTGTCAACCCCTGCACAGGCACAAATGACTAGAGCCAAGATAGGGGGGCTGGGTGTGAAGAAGTGGCTCAAAGCATAGAAAGCATCTCGGCTTCTGGGGAACTTCACACCAGGTGATCAGCACTAATAGAGCGAGTCTGTGAGCAGAGAGCTGTTAATAGCGCACTACAGCTCAGGATAACATCTGACATTAACTGCTAAGTACAGAAAAGCCCTGGCTGGCTCATCAGCTCAGTTGGTGTCAAAATGCAGCCGCTGTTGACTGAAAACAGCAATGAGGGGCTGTCAGCGTGGCTCTGAGACTCAAAGGAGTAACGTGGAAGCTACTATAGGAATGGGCTAGAGAGGCACCTCGAGAGGGAAGGGGACTCCACACATGGGTTTCTGGGGCTCACATGGTGTTCCCACATCATTCATCCAGTCAAGACACATCCCTGAAAACACAGTGTGTCTCAGAGCAGGTGGCGCTGTGAACCCACATCTTCCGGGGGATCTGGGCTTGCTATCCCCTGTGGCCTGAAGGATTATCACACAAAATCATCATACATTCAGTTCTCAGCCTGTGGATTTCTGGACCACACTGGAGGAGGAATCCAGACTACAAACTTGTGTGAGTTCTTACCAAAGCAGATGCTTTTGTCCTCTCTGCACTCAAAGTTGAGGCAGAGACCTGCCTACATGGCAGATACACACCTGATTTATCCCATACCAAGCACGAGCTCTGGCGGCACATAATGTTTTTATAGAGTCTCCTAGTAGATGCCATCTTGGATGTGTTTTCTATCATAGTGGTACACAGACTAAAGGAAGGTCTTAATATGGATGACAATGAGCTATGACAAACTCTAGTTGGCTTATGTGTGTGTGTATCTCAACAGATCACTTTAATCCTGTCTCAGAACTTAAATCCTGTCTCCATCTGCCTCCCTCTCAATGCTTAAGAGGCCAACACAAAAAACATCATCTGTGTATAGATTACCAGGAAAGAGAATTGATCTGTCAGCTCTGAAACAACCTATGAAAGGGCCTGTCTCATCCCTTAAGGGCTGGATCAAGCTCCACCTCTTCCATGTGACTCCTCTGACCAAGTCCTCGTGTGTCCTATTGGAATAATGGGGACAGGCCTGTACAGGTCACGAACCAGGCCCGCCACCCATCAGCTGTGTGACAGAGAGATGCCCCTTACATGCCTCTGAATCTCAGCTTCGTCCATCTTTCAGGGGGAACAGCCCAGGCTGCGGAAGTCAAGCCAGGATCAAAGGAAACAAAACGAAAGGGCCTGGACGAACTACTCAGCACAGGACAGACACTGAGGAAACATTCATTTATTCACCATCTGGTTTCCCATGGCATTTGCCCCAATAGGACGGCAAGTCCTTTAGTATCAAAGACATCGTAAGAAACATATGAACTGAAGATACTACGCAACGTTCGCTCCTACAAATGACTGGCCCTACGTGCCAAGAAGAGCTTTGGGCAGGTCCTATTTTTAAAAGATGAAGGAAGCTGGGCCATGACTCCATGTGACTTAAAATGAACAAGTCCAGTGGTCAGATAGGAGGTCAGGGTGTTCAGTGCCTCCCTGCAAGCCTCCCTTGAGGAAGGGAGCCCCCGTCACCCACCAGGTGTAGACGCTGTTCACCTACTTCCACATGCGCTCCCTAAAATTACTCGTCTGGCTGGATGCCTGGAAAATCCAAGCAGAGGCCGAGCGACAGGGTTGTCAGTAATAGTTAGCTAAATGTTCCAAATTAAAGCTAATTAGCCCATGGCAGGAAACACTGTATTATGTGGGAAAGCCTCTTATTTGTATCCTCTTGGATGATTAATGCGGCATAGGTGTGCTTCTTAAAACGGATAAGGACAGAAAAGAGTCACTTTGGGGGTCAGCATTCCTCTCACACACACAGGGCTGTCTAGAGGCAAAGGTTGGGCAGGCTACTGTTCTGGAAAGATTTGGGCGGTAGGACAGGCTCTGGAGGGCAGGCTTTGTCTTCTCAAATCTTCACTCCTCATCTTCTCTTCTTTCAGAGCTCCCAAACCAACTTCCCCAGCTAGGTCATAAGCAGCTTAAGTAATGAGCCCAGTTCCTCCTTTATATTATCTGGGGAAGGGACTCTGCACGGGAGGGGAGCACACTCCCCATCTGACTCTGACCAAGAGGATGCATACGCAGCCTGGCAGGGAAGAACCCCAGACAATTTTGGATTCTAATTCTGGCTCTGCCGCAAAATAGCTATGTAACGTTAGACTGGTCACTTAAGCTCGCTAAGCCTCCATTTATTTATCTTCCCAAGAGGGATATAATGATACCATTCCTTTATTGAGAAGACCAAATGAAAGAGTAAATGGAAATGTGATGTACATGCATATGACTAGGTAGGTTCACTGAGCAGGACCCTAGGACTCCTGCCTGGACAGAAGCCGTTCTGAACCCCTGGAGGTTGCGTTCCAAGTTACAAGTCAGTGTGACAGATGGCTAAGCCAGCCAGGGAGGAAGGAGGGAAGAAGCCAGCTACAAGTACTGAGATTTGAGCAGCCTTCGCAGAAGATACTCGTCCTCCCAGCACACGTAGGCACCGGCCAAGCTAGAGGTGAGCCCAAATAGGAGAAAGACTGGGAAGCAGCAAAAGGTCCAGGGCGATCCTTGAGAAATGCCAGAAGTCCTGCCCTGACACCATTCATGGGGGAGACATCAGTACTTGGGGCCCTGGCTATCAGGGTGGGTAGCCTGGAATCAGAGACCATACTAAGCCAGGCTTCCATGTAGAACTTCATTGAAAAATCCTCAAAATTGCATTTCAAGATTCCTGAGTTTCTGACATAAAATTCATCTGTCCTAAACTTACCATTTCCTTTTCAAAGCTCTCCCTTTGTCCATGTTCTTTCAATATTTCCTATCTATAAATACACAGACCACTTTTTCTATGATGAATCGATGGTGTCTAATACATCTGCAAAATGTCTACTGACCTCAGAGAATCACAAGACACTCAGAGACTGACCTCGTCTAGATCCTCAGCTCATGAGACACAGCACAAAGTCACTTGCCCAGGGTCCCGTTACCAGGACAGAGCACCCCTAAGTTCTGGAGTCTAGGCCAAGAAGGAAGAGAGAGTCCAAACCTGCAGATCCTAAAGCCATGAACAGAACAGCTGCTGGGCATATGATTTCTATTTGGGAAACAGTCAAAGTCAATTCATCCCTTTCGGACAGTAGGACCATGTCATGCAGGTATCTGCACAGCCACACTGAACAGGAGAAAACAAACAGTGGCTTCAAGTACCCAGCAGGCATCACAGGAGGGGGCATTTGCAGGTTCTACTGTATGTTCTTACACTAAACACTGCCAAGAGTAGTGTTGTACTGTACTACTGAAATGAAATGGTGCCTGGCTTCTAGAAGGCTCTGAAGGTCTATAGACTAAGATCTTATACAGAGGCCATGGCACCCAATAATGATAATAAAAGCAACAGTCTTACTGATCTCACTAAAGAAAAAGAAATAGTTATTTTTCTCAGTAAATTGCAAGTTATATCCTGGAGGAAAGGTGATGGCTATCATACCGAGTTCTCTTCATAAACCCTGGGGATTCTCCCCCACCTGCATCTCTTTCTGTGGCTGTAATTCATTTTAATTGGGTCTGCACGGTCACCAGAACTTACACTGTTGTGGGTCTTGGCAGAGATGGTTTTAACACTGTCAGGGTCCCAGATGACCAGGTCAGCATCGGAGCCCACAGCAATGCGGCCTTTCCGGGGGTAAAGGTTAAAGACTTTAGCCGCATTGGTGCTGGTCACTGCCACAAACTGGTTCTCATCCATCTTCCCAGTGACCTAGGAGTTAACACACAACAGTAGATTGAAGGATAGAACACTATTTAGCAATGAAAAGGAACAAATGTTTGCTACACATAACTTAGACGGGTGTCGAGGGTGTTATACTGAGTGAGAAAGAACAATCTCAAAAGGCCCCATATTGGGTGATTCATTTATGGAACAGTGTATAAGTTTCATTTGCATCGTGTAGCATTCATTTATATAAGCTTCCAAAATAACAGTGACAGAGATAGATAACAGACTAGCAGCGAGGTAGCGACCCTACCAGGGGCTAGGAGGTAGGTGTGTCTATAAAGAGGAAGCATTGGAGGGCCTTCATGGTGAGAAAGGAGATCTGCATCTTGCTTATGGTGGTATTTACATGAATCTACATGTAACAAAGTGACAAAGAATAAGAGATACACAATGTGCCATCTTCAACCTCCCAGCTTTGCTCTCATGCTTGATTATGGAAGATGTAACAATGGGAGAACTGGATGAAGGGCACACAGGATCTTTAAATCCTACATTGAAATTTCCTTGGAACCTCTATTTCAAAATGAAGATTTAAAAAATAAAGTGGAAGAGAATGTAATGCCTCTTCAGAAAGCATCATCTGGTTTGATGGCTGTTCTTTTCAAAATCACAGGCACAGATCCAGGCTCCTACCCGAGCCCACCGAAAAGGCTCAGTCCTGCACCTGGCTTTCCACAATACGCCCCAGGGGCCAATCACAGCACCTGGCACCCTTCCCTGCAGCTTCCATCTCTGTCACTAGTGTTTCACTTCCCTTAAATGCAGAATTTGAGGAAATGACTGTATAGATGACTTAAACCCACTCAAAATGCAGTAGAAAAATGAGCCATGGTATGGAGAATGAGAACAGGCAAATGGCATAAAGCATCTGAAAAAAAAATTCACTCTAAATCTGAGTAATTGAAGGGATTAAATGTAAAACAATGAGCCACTGAATTCAACAAACGAGCAAGACTTTTGCTTTGTGCTGATCACATCAATTTGAACCTGGTAGAAAAGCTGGGCAATGCCCTATGCTGCTGGATAACTGCTAGACTCTTGCTGGGGGAACTTACATGTCGAAAGTCTTAATGATACCTATATCATTTGACCCAGTAATGCCACCTTAGAGATATCTTTCTACAATAATTAAAGATGGGTCCAAGGAAGACTCTACAAGGATGCTCCCAATATAAAAAATCAGAAACAATACAAATATCCATCCAAAGAATTACTCATGGATTATGGTTCAACATTAAGATGGAATAGTCTGCTATTAAAAACTATGCTTTTAAAATATATTGAAAGATGTAGAGACTTTTTTGATACATTGTTTAAAAAAAAAAAACAGGCCACAAACTCAAACAGTGTGCATAGTGCTGATGTTATTTACACTCACGCATCATTTGCACACACAGGTACTCTTGCACTAGTAAAAAATGGAAAGGCAGTGGCCAAAATGTTAACTGTAATTCTATCAAAAAGATGGTGTTATGAGTGACTGTTTACTTCCTCATTCTTTTTGGAATAAGGACATATTGTTTATATGATCTAAAAATTTCATTAAGAAACAGAAAATCGGCCTCCCCGGTGGCGCAGCGGTTGAGCGCTGGGTTGCGAAGCTGCCCACAGCCTCTGCAGCGCCAGTTCGATCCCCGGCTACTCCCCGGCCACTGGAGGAGGGTCCCGCATGGCGCGTAGACCTCTCCTGCCGCCCGCTGCTCCCCTCAGCAGTGTACTTCGGTCCTTCTGCCTGCTCTGCTCCCCGCTCTGGCTCTGGTGCATTCTCTCACCCTCCCGTGCTTCTGACTGTACCCAGTGCTTGTATAAATAAATAAATATAAATAAATCTTTAAAAAAAAAAAAAGAAACAGAAAATCTGTTGTGTTTTAAAATGTCAAAAATGAAAAGCCCAAGACTATGTTTTATCTATGGATCTGCTAATCCGTACATGGTAATAAGAAGAAATATGACCTACATAGTTAGGGAGGAAATAAAAGGAAATGATCTATAAGAGTGGTCAACCAAGAGCCAGTTTCTAGCGTGCTCTCAATTGCCATCTCAAGGTCTTCATGAGACTCGTGGTCCTCAGATGAGGAAATGGGAACTCTGAGACCCACCCATGAGTAAGCCCCCGACTCCTCACCACAGCCTTGTCCCAGATGATGGACATCCTCTCCTCGGTGCCATTGGTGCCTTCAGGGATCAGGGTGAAGTTGTCCTTTCCTACAGCTTTCTGGGCAGTGTTGAAAGTACAATGGGCACTGCCAGTGACCTGGAGATCTCCGCTGGAAGGAAAACACAACTGACTTTTAACTCATCTTTGACGTCAGTCATCCCTGAACATACACTCTTAATGTGCCTAGTTATTGGAAGCTTTTGAAGCAGCCCATCTTTCCCACAGGAGATGGCAAAAATTGGGAAAAGTATTGCAAGATACGGAAGTTTCATTATAACTGTTATTATTATTATAATTTGGTGAGGTGTCTTATGGGTGACAGCAGGGCACCACAGCAGAATCCTACTGATCGTTCATCCTCTTTGGTTAACTTTCAAGACGGCGCTGGCTTGTATTTGGATGCTGGCTTGTATTTGGAAATCCTGCTCACACCGGCACCAGAGTGACAATCCCAGACTATTCACCAGTCTGAGCTTAGAGAACAACTATCTGCAGACCTGCTCAGTTACCATGTTGTAATTTGCCAGGTCAGCTTGGTCTGAGGAAAGGCTAAAAACAGAACACGTGAACCAGTCCCCAGGACTCACCAGGACAGCAAGGAGTTCAGGAAGTCCGGAGTAGTCGGGTCGGGGCTCAGGGGTGGGGAGGTGACAAAAGCTGCAGCCTTGGCCCAGTTCTTGCTCCAGTAGTGAGAGCCATCCGTTCCCAAGCTGGCGGTGATGGGCTCGCCGTACACCACAGTTCCTGACAAACAGGACAACAAGGCTGAGCATGGTGCAAGCACAGGACGAAGACCATCCACTGGGGTCACTGCTTGCCAGGCAGCACACCCGGGGTTCTCCAAAGAAAGTGCCAGAGTCATGTCACAGGTGAGGAACTCACACTTGGGAAGGTCCGATAACTCAGCCAGCCAAAGTCACCCATCCAACACATGCGCCCTAGGATCTCAGCTTTGACCCTGCTCTTCTTGCTCAATAAGCTCTCTCACAAGGTGATTTCAAGAATCTGCAAGGATTTCCACAATGTGAACAATCTGCACCTCAGGTAACTTTGAAGCTCCCAGTCACTGTGCTGTCTAGACTCTTATTTTGGGGTGACCCATGATGCCTCAAACTTGTGCCCCCCATTTCTCCCACCACCACCACCACTTTTCCCCTCCCAGTGTCTACATAAGTGGCTTAAAGTGTTTGCAGCTAATTCACTGCCCTCCAGAGCAGCCCAAACAATAGCCTGGGTCACCAGTCACCACGGAAAAGGACTGGCCCTTGAGAGGAGCCTGATTCGCAGCTGACTTTGTCAGAATAAGAAATAAAGGGTTGCAATGGTTACACTGAGACTTCAGAGCTCCCAGAGGCTTAGTCTAATTCAATTAATACTTTGTCCAAGAATTTCAATTCCCTGATACTCAAAGCATGTCCTCCTTTCTATCTATTCAGGTGCAAGCCAGAAAGCTGGGGATCATTGATATGCATTGAATTTGCTGCCTTAAATTCATCCTTTTCTTTCCATTCCATATGCCTTTCCCTTTTATCAAACCTTCACCCTTTCTCCCCAGCTCATTCCAACAGCACCTCCCAAATAGAGTTTAGATTTTTTTCTGCTTTCCCAAACGTCTTCCCTCCCTCTGTATTCATCCTCCATGACTTTCAGAGCGAGCTTCCTAAAACATAATCATCCCATGCTGTCCTCTTGCCTAAAATCCTAAGGAGCTCACTGATCTTCAGAAATGGAAACAAACTCCTCACTGAAGCATCAAATGCCTTCGCTATTCACCCTCAAATCTGATCTTTCTTTAACATGGGTTAAAACTCGGGCCTCCCCTGGTGGCACAGGCATTTGAGCGCAGCGCTGTGAAGGCGCCCACAGCCTCTGCAGCGCCGGTTCGATTCCCGGCCGCCAGCGAGGGTCCCACATGGCGCGGCAGACCTCTCCTGTCGCGCCCGCTGTTCCACTCAGCAGTGTATTTCGTCAGCCTGCCTGTTCTGTTCTCTGCTCTGTCTCTGGTGAATCCTCTCACCCTCCTGAGCATCTGGCCTGTACCCCGGTTCTTGTGTAAATAAATAAATCTTTAAAAAAAAAACATGGGTTAAAACTCAACCCAGGCAGAACACACACCATCCATGTGAGAATCCCAACCTGGGCTGAGATCATCACCCAGTTCTGCAATCTTTGATTGCCCACTAGATGGAGATACACCATAGATGAAGACACCCTGCCTGCACATAGTAGGGACTCAATAAATGGGTTCAATTGAGGAGTCTAGTATCTTATTAAGGGCATCGGAGCTGCAGTTTGACCTCAGGGCAGCCTTACCACGGCAGGCACTCACCTCCGCTCACCTTCCCATCACAGAGAAGGGGGGCCCACCCCCACAGTGGGCCAGCCAAGCAGTCTGCATTTCTCCAAATACAGGGCACTCAAGGCCAAACACTTCCCAGGCAGGAATGTCTCCTTTCCTCTCTATTGCCTTCTCCAGGGCCTTATCTGTTGATAATACACCGCATCACCCTCTCTGCTGCAGCGGCTGCTAGGAGGACTGGCTCTGGCTGCTAGGAGGACTGGCTCCGGCTGCTAGGACTGGCTCCAAGGAGCTGCCCCCTCAGCTCAGGAATTTCACAAAGGAGTCGCTGTCAGCAAAAGGGAGCTTAAAGCACAGCAGGCCACTCCCTTGGGGAAATCACTAACAATCCCAAGACCCAGGGGAAGCCACACCCAGAAGGAAGCCCCCAGGATGAAGGGCCAGTGTTTAGAAGCATCTAGAAGGTCCCCTGAGTCCCAGACCTATTCAAAGCTTCCAGGCTGCACTAACCGCTCCCACTCTTCCCAAAGTGGAAAAATACTGCATAATGAGAAGGCCTGGGTGCTGCCAACTATGTTTATGAAACACAAATGCTAGGCACGTCCAGGCTGGGCAGCGCTCGGCTCTCAGGGGACCTCTGCTCCCAGCCGTAGTTTCAGCACCAGCCTGAACTGGCTGAGCTGAGAGCAAACTCTTCTGGTTGGGTGGGGCCTGGGGGTCCTGCAGGCTACATCCAAGCACAATAATGAGGTCTGTGCACACCATTACAAAAGCAAAGGATCTGTAAGCCCTAAGGATTCCCTGGTTTTGTCAACATGAAATGCTCTAGCAGCAGACTGCTTGGAGAAAAAGAATGGCTTGGCCAGTGTGGAAAACTCTTGGACAAATAGAAAATCTCCTCACTTTCATATAAGTTGCCCCTACCCTCTCCCTGAATCTGTTCTTCAGTCCTGCCTTTGGAAACTTCAGCAGGGACCAACCTGAACTTGGGACAAGTCCTGAATGTTACTGACTGGTTTTCATTTCCCTCTGAGAAACACAACTCAGGCTAGGGTGGGGAGCTGGACCCCCAGAGAGGGGCCAAGGTCTTCTCCTTGCACAGGGCCACAGATCACACCCCCAGGGATGAACTTGGCCCTCAGCCTCCGGAGAACCCAGAGTCGGATCAGTGTCTGAGGCCACTGCTGAGCAGACCTGCTGCCTTAGCCCAAGTCAGACCAAGCCCACCTTAGAACAGGACTCCTGGGCCAGGATCAAGCAAAGGTGGGTCCTCTGGGAGAGGCAGGGAGCATCTTGCGTCTCGTTTCTGCTTTGCTTTGTTCAAACTCCAAGGGATTCAGACATCCTTGTCTTTCTGGTTTCTTTTTCTTCAGTCCCCAAAGGCAGAGACTGAATGGAGTTGAACCATCATTAAGAGGGAATGTGGGTCCACGGGGCGGGGGGCTAGGGGGGGTTACTGCTTCCTGGCACCCTCGGCCTGGACTCTCCCCGGGATACCTTTCCGCATCTTATCAACACTGCACCTGAGGAACCTTTCTTGACCAGCTTCTTTCTGGAGCTCAGTCAGCCACAGACACCACTGAACTGAGCACCAGAAATAATTACCACTAATAATAATAAACCACGGAATAGGCTTAATCAGCCTTTCTGCACTTCTGTAAACACTGCTGATGCTTTCTTGGCGGCAGTGAGACCTTTGCGATTTTTTTCTCCAGGGAAAGTCTAAACTGAAGGAGGTGACCCCAAGGCAGCCTTTGGCAGACTCACTAGGAAGGCCGGAAGTGTAGGGGCCTGAGGTGGTGTTTATTCACAAGGGGCTGGGGCCCAAGTACATTCAGGACAAATAAATTAAAGGCAGGGGTGTAGAAATGTTTGACAGCTCCCGGCGCTGAGTTAGTCATTCACCATGAATGAGAGGCAGGAGGACAAATCTTGAGGAGAAACAATGGAAAATCATACATGTATATTCTGAAACAACCACAAAAACAGTGAAAAACATATCAGGGTGCACGCAGGCATACACACACACACACACACACATACTCCCTTTTCTCAGAGAGCCCAGGCCAGAAATAACTGCCTGGGCCTGTCCATGGAGAGCCCTGTCAGATCTTGATATTTTGTAGATTCTACAAAAACATAATCTGAACAGTTTCAGAATCGATTCTCTAATCTAAGAGGCACCAATGATTCCAAGAGCAGCAATGACAAAGCACTTGCAGTACGCCACCAGAGAGGCACTAAACATACCCCAGGACACCCCTACTCAAATATTTTTAAGAGGCACAGCTCTGGAATATTCTTATTTTAAGTGAGTGTAATGAGGTTGACTGGATGTTCCCAATGATGCCGGGCAAGGGAAATGAGTGCAGAGATTCAAATTACCACCTTGGGCATCACAGCGATGACCCAAAGTTTCTGTCTCCCTGAGAGAAATACTCATCTCCAATAGCCTCCAAGTGGAGATGGCGCAAAGCCCAGCGCCGCATCTCTTCCTGTAAGGGCTGCATTACAGCACAAACTGAATTCCAACTTCAGAGAGTGCCTGCCCTTCAAGGGCAGGCATCGATCAGGAAAGGAATTCTACCTCCAGACAGCCTGTCCCTGTCGACCGGAGCAGCAACATCCACTCAGCCCAGAGGCTGCAGCCAGCTGGCCTCCCCACAGATTTGACTCCAATGGCCATAGTGCATGAGCCAATCCCCTAAGATCTTGATTGACTGACAGGTGGGCAGAAAGGTAGGCAAGAAGTTAGGCAAGTAACGAGTGAGAAAATTATGTGATATTGGTTCTTTTTTGCTTCTCCTTCTCTGGAGCGCCCTAACACAGATTTTGTTGAAATCTTATGACTCATAAGCCAATCCTTATACCACTCTGATTCAAGATCACCCGGCTGTTTGTTAGCTTAACGCAAAGCCCTCATCCCCAAGGTGGGGTGGTCTTCAGGGCCCAAGACCTTGCACTTTGCTTTATGCCCAAACCATTTCTATTGAACGCCAGAGCACAGGAAGTCTTGTCTCAAGTTTGGGTTCCCAGGATTTTATGTCTCTCAGCAGCCTCATCTGTTCTGAGTGTTTCCACCTCTGTGTTACGGTGGAGGTGGGTTTCCTCCTCCTTCTCCTCCTCCTCCTGCTTCCACACCACAGAAATCTCCACATTGGACCCAAAGTGCTCAGAGCAGGGGCCAGGAATCAGGACCCAAGGGCTCTCTTTCCCACAGCTGAATTATCTGGGGTAAGCTATTCAATTTCCACGTTTCAGAGTCTCTTCCAACATATGAACCTATTAAACTGATCAATGTCTAAGTTCTCTCAAAGAGAAAAACCATCCAAGGAATTCTGGTCCTGGCAGTTTTTTCATCTGCTCGTCCGCAGGGTGGGCTGGCGAGCAGCTGTCCCGCTGAAGGCACAGAACAGGGCGGTAGCATGTTCTCGGGGAAGGCCAGCTGCTGGGGCTCGTGCAATCTTCCTCATTTAATGAAAGTGATTATCTCACATGCTCACTTGCCTAGCACCTGCTGTCTTAGACTCAGGACCACAAGAGGGGTATCTGGGTGGGGAGCATATGGGGATGCACAAGGGAAGAAGACACAAGATGCTGATTTTCTAGCAGCACAAGGGTAGAGGAATGCTGACTCCTCCACAGCCTGATGCCCTGAGACAGGCAGCGTATATGTGAACAGGGGCTCTCTCCTCTGTTCTGCCGCGGTTGGCTTGTAGCACTGTGGTAACTGCCGATTTCCCATGTGACTTTGCACCAAGTGTTCTCCTCAACCCCCACTTAGGAAGCTTGAATTTGGAAAACAAACCTCTGTTTTTAAAGTATGCTACGCTGAATGTTTAATAATATTAAAATTGTTAGAAATGCATCCTTAACTTTTGGTTTATTATCATCTAGTTACACTATAATTGTAAAGTAAATCAAGTAAGCAAACCCCTATTTTCCCCTTTTCAGACACCGTGCTACATTCCATGACAGCAGTGACTGGTGTTGGGTGCCAACGTTGATCCCCGTCATGAAATGTGTGCCTGGGTAACAGAGGGCCCAGGAGAAGGAGGGCTTCCAACAGAATCATGTAGAGTATCTCCTAAAAACACAGCGCAAAACTGATTCTGAATAGATGATGTTATTTTGAAGACTGGTCCTTATTTCAAAAAAGCAATTCCTCCCAGCTGCCAGCAGAGGGCAGGTTTCCAAGGAGATGGCAAAGCAGCAACCATCTGGGCAAAGCCCAAGGATTGAGGCCCCAGCGCGGCTCCAGGGAACAAGGACAAGGAATCGCCGGGTCTGTCTGGAAGCCATCAGCTCTCGGGACACGCTGACTCACTTGTCATTGAGCAATTTGTTCCAGGTCTCGCACCAAATTTCAGGAGTAAAAAAAATCCTACAGTCCTTATCCACGTGGATCACATCCCACAGAGAACTAGACCCAACCGTGGAGGTCAAATAGCACGTTACCGACAAGAAAGACAGAGATAAAGGGATAAAAAAAGAACAAGAGAGATCAAGAAAGAGATACAGTGGCCAGGAGAGAGCTAGACAGAAATCAAGAGCAATGGAGACTCAGAGACGGAGAGAGATAAGGAGGCAGAGGGTGGGGGGAAACAGGAGGAAGGGACACCAAGACCCACCCTTAAAGCCCACACACCCCCTTGGACTTGGAGTTGCACAGGGCTGAGTGCTCCCCAGGAGCGTGTGATGATCCAAAGTCAGCCCCAGCAGCTTACAAGAAGGCGCACTGCATTCATAACCCATGAGGTGCCCCAGGAGCGTGTTCTGGAAGAAGAAGCACTCGAAGCTGCACTTAGTAAATTAGTTTCCAAGAACCTTCTCAACAGCCTTCCTCGTAATAACAGGGAGCCAGCCTCCGCCCACAATACACAGTCATAGTTTATTTCTCGGGAGTGACTTGAGCATCAGGAGAACTGGGGGTGAGGGGTCCAGGCAAAACCCTCACATGGTCAAACTGGTGGTGATTTGATCACCAGCCACGGAGGGGAAATGTATTTTGCAATATAACGTTCCCCAGAAGGATCCTGTGGCAGATGGGAACTGACATCATCTGTGTATGCGCCCAGTTTATTTAGACTGCATCAAATTAAACCCAACTTTTCTATGGGGGGGGGGGGCAGGAGGGAATCGTGCCTGCCCACCGGCTCTCTGCCGTGTGTGCCTTTAAATAGACACTAACCAGCCCGCAGCGGCGGAACAGAGGGAGAAACTGGAGCTCCCCTCCTTGCTCAGCTGTAATTAGGTTAATGCTGGAAGGTGATGAAAGCGGCAACTTGGCATGAGGGTCTGGAAAAGGAGCCGCCCGGTGAGGACCCCCCCCACCCCCCAGACCTGCCCGCCACTGGTGCTCACCCTTTTTCCGGGCCTGGGCGATGACTTCGGCTGCGCTCTTGCTCATCACCTTGGTGATGTACAGGGGACAGTTGGTCTGGTTGGCAATGGTGATAGAACGATTCACAGCTTCGGCCTCAACCTACAGAAGAGCGACTGAATGTGAGAACTGTGCCCATTTGGTGCCCACCCCACCTGTCCCTGTCTTTAGCCTCCACCCAGACCCCACACAGCCCTGCATGAGCGGGTGACTGGCCCAGTGTCACCCAATATTGATTAGCTACAATGGTGGGGGTGCATCCCTGCTCCTTGGATGTGCTCTGTGTGCGGTCAGCAGGCCTGCAACATCAGCATCGGCCTGGGGTCCAAGAGAAATGCAGCTTCTCGGTCCCTGCCCACGACGCACAGGACTGATCAGTCGCTCTGGGGTGGGGCCCAGAGACTGGAGTTTTAACAATGCAAGGAGAGTCTGCGCTGCTAACAGCTGAGACCCACCACACAAGGACAACCACTGCTCTCCAATCCGGGCCTTTGTCCCACTTGCCCAGAGATACTGAGTGATGCGGGTTTTGTGCTGGACTCCTGGCAGATGCCACCAATGAAGCCAGCACAGCCCAAGGAACAATACGACCTCAGAGTAGGCAGCAGGCACATCTGTGCAGACCAAAGGCCCTCTGTGTGAACACCACCATGGCCACCACAGACTGGTACGGCCTCTGGCAGGAGACGGGAAAGCTGTTCTAGCTAATAATCCCATTCTTTAAACCTGCTGCTTGAATGGCATTTTACACTACTGCTAAGTACCTGGATAAGGGGCAGCAAAGACAAGTGAGATCAAGTTAGACCTTAAGCGGAATCAGCTCTGTGCGTTTAGAACAGGCAACCACAGAAGGTGAAACTGTAAAGAACCAGTCTCAAAACATCTATTCCCTCTCCAATCCTGGCAAAAGACTGTGGCTTCAACTCCTGAGGCCAGGGGCTGGGCCTACTTGGTTTTTTGCATCCTGTATATGTCTCACCCCAAACACTCCCCAACAGGTGCTCAAAAATGTTTACATAACAAATAAATGATTTCGCTTAATGTTACCGCTTAAAGTGAGGCTATTCCATAAACAGCTGTTATTTTTCACAAGAAACAACTAGTTCCTAGCTAAGCAAGTCTCCGCAGGAGCTTGGCTGGAGCTGAAGTTCTATAATTGCATTAACTGGTAATCTAATTAAATAAACTAAGACAACCCCATTCACATTTGGCCTTGCAGGATCAGCTATGTGGAGAGGGATGTCTAGAAATCCAAAGGCAAACCCAATGGCTCTTGAAGAAGCCCATTAGAAAGTTACATGTTTTTAATTCCCGGAATAGCTCAAAGGCCGGCCCTTCTCTCCTCTGTCCCCATCGCAGCAGAGGCGCCTCTGGCCTCAGCAGAACAGAGGAGAGCTACCCTGCGTCTCGGCAGTCTCCCCAAAAGTCCACAGAGTGAACAGCCAAGTGGAATCTGCTAGAACCTCACAGTCCCCAGAGGTGCAGGTGACATCCCAAGCCAGACTTTTCAAAGTGAGCAGAAGCACCATTTGAAAATGCCCAGGAGCAAAGGCGAGGCGTGGGGCCAGCCTCGAGTGACCACGCAGCATAATCACACTAATTAGAGGGTAAATGGGGCCAAGTGCCAGTTCTGTGCCGATCCTAATCCTGGCAGCCAGGCTTCCAGTAACACTGATTTAGTGGCAAGAATCTGGGGAGCAGAGTCTTGTCTGGAGTCGCTCCTCTGCTCTGAGGTAGTTTCTAACCCCTCCCCTGCACCGGCCCAGGGAGAGGCCTGGAGTGAGGGCAGAGGCGGAGCTACAAGGTCACCCCAACTAAAGCAAAGGTCACACGCCCTTAAGCCTGCTTTTTCATTCTACCCAGAATCATGGATGGGTCCACATTTTTCTCTGCGGGTGTGCACGTCGCCTCTCACAGAGGACAAGCTTGTACTCAGGGAGTCCTCCTTTAAACAAGATGTTTTAAAACACTCTGAAAACAGTATTATAGTCTAAAAATTACGAATCATTATAGAGCTATCAAGGACTGCAGCAGGCGAGGGTCGCCTAGCCCTGCTTTCTGGTTTTAAAGAGGAAGCACCCAAGATGCAGCAGGAAATGACCTGCCTGAGAATACACAAGAGTCAACATGCACGACGTGAACACACGCAACCGTGTCTGCTCAATGCACCCTTTACGGCCCAGTCCCCCCCCCCACATCTGGACCTCCCAGTCACACCACGTCCCTGTGACAGCTTTGCCACCCTCACCCCGAGCCACCACTCTCTTCCCAGACACCAGAGTCTTGCGACTATAACTCGCTTTACCCCCTCAAGTTCTATCCCACTTGCTTCCTCTCCTTCACCCTCTTTCTCCCCAACTCGCTTAGAGCCCCTTTCCAAAGGGTCACTCACCTCACCACCCAAGGGCCCAGCACCGCTGGGTGCTAGGGCATCCCCAATGGACACATGGTTTCTAGATTTCTGCATTCTCCAGACTCCTTTCAACCTTATCAGTGGAAGACCAAGGAAAAGCCTACGAGAGCGTCTCACTGGCAGGTTGGAAGAACAGCTCAGGGGCAGGAAATCGCCTGCACGGTTCCCACAGTGAGGCCTTGCTGTTACTGCACAACCATTTGCAATATGTGGAGCCCCAGTTGGACCAAAATGTTCGCGTTGCCTCAGAGTGCGTCCACGCTGTATTCTTTTTATGGCCCACACAGGGCTAAATACACAACAGATCCTGTCCACAAACTAAAGAATCGACCAGCAGCCGAGGGAGATGGCGCCAGCTGGTGCCTGGAGTGTCACGGGGCTGTCACTGGGGTGTCCCTGCTCAGGGGAAGCCCAAGTTCCATGGTTGGCATAGAGTACACGCCTCTGAATCGGCTGAGAAGCAGGCGACATTGGAAAGCGGATAAAAGAGCCCCAAAAGCAGCATCTCATGAGACATGAGACCCTTCCAAGGAGCTAAGAGCCCCCAATCTGGGGATATTTCTGGATCTGCAATCCCCAAAGGAGACTTTATTACCCACTGCTGGGGGCAGATGTGCTCAGTGTAACCTCTGATGCAGAGACATCTCCTGGGTCTAATCATGAAAAACAGGTTTGTTTTCCATGGTCAAAATAGCAACCAGAAGACTCTGCTGGTAGTTTCTGCCTGTTTGGTGAACTCAGGGCAGATCTGCTTTGTTTTCAGAGTCTCAGGACCTGGGGGTGCAGAGCAGACAGCAGGAGAAAGAAGAGTCACCCCCAGGAAGGCTCTTGAAATCCAACAAGAGCGTGGCTCCCAGAAGTGGCCCCACATAACCAGGAAAGCCGCACTGGCTTCTCCCAGAGGCAACACCTTCTCTGCTGGAAGAGGCGCTGCGGCCCCCCCAGCCAGCCAGAGATGAGGCCAGCCCGGGTCAGCACCTGGTTACATAGGCCCACTGGCTTTCTGCTGAGCGTGCACCGGGACGGTGGGGGGAGGGGTTGTGTGTGTGAAAGAGAGACAGAGAGAAGGGGGCGGGGGGAGAGAGAGAGAGAGAGTGTGTGTGTGTGTGTGTGTATGTGTGTGTGTGTGTGTGTGTAAAACAGGAGGATGTCAGGGAAGCAGGCGAGGCCCTGCACTTTCTAGACCTTCGCTACTGGACAATCACTTAACTTACGCTTTTCAGATAATTAGAAAAGCTTTTGAATCCCCGTGACTATGTTTTGGTGACTGGGAAGACTTTGGAGTTCCCAAGTGATGAACTACAAAACCCCGACTATGGGATGCTGAGACCACGCTGTTTGTGTTGCCCCAGAAAGGGCCGTGGGGAATTGGAGACAAGAAGAGCAGACTTCAGCTGCGCCAGCCACACCGCGTGCCCCAGGGCTCAGTCTCAGCCAGGACTGAGCCAGTGTGGGCTACACCAAAGCCTGGCACTTCTCAGAGAAGCAGAATCTGCATCTGAGAAGCCCCATTCTCAACAGGCCAGAAGTGGATTCTAGGAGGGTCTGGCAATGCCCCAAGGGACACCGATTCACACGCTGCATTCAGAGAGTGTTCACCTCCTCAGGCCGGCTCAGCACATGTCCCTCGGGGCCCGTGATGCCCAGGTCCAGAATTCTCTGCTGTTCCTGCAACGTTTAAAGAAAGTGAAGTTTTTCAGAGATGGGCTAGACTTGAGATGGCTTTGACTGCCTGAGACCTGGTGGTAATAACTTATACAGACAAGACCTAAAAAATGTCACTGCTGACCCCTTGGCCCTCAACACAAGACCCCATGCAGAGAAGCATGAGCTGCCCTGTTTTCACTCCTGGCTAAGGGGTGGCAGATCAGTTACAGCCTCCCAAAGAGTTCCTGCTTCCCCGGGATGCTGAATGCATTTCCAGCCCCGGGAATGTAACACGTCTGTGTGACCAGGAAGCCCCTAGAGGCACCTGCACCACAGATCTGAGAAATGACGTCCCTGTGGAAAGGGGGTGGGCTGCACGTCTGCAGAGCATAGTAAGTGGCACGTGTGCCACCAAGATTTGTGCTGCTGGTGAGGCCATGAGCCCAGCGCCCAAGGACTGGCCCACCAGGTCACCCCACCTTTCCACCAAGCAGCTGAGCTACCAGTTACTTCCCTTTCTGGAGCCCACCTCTTGCCCGAAGGTCCTGACAACCACCTACCTCTGCAATGATGTCGCCATTTTCTGCATGGACTTGGGCAATTGCGCCGATATCCCGGATCACGCTCAGTACTTCATAGATCTGAGAGAGAGGGTAAGATCAGAGACAGGGGCTGCCATCTTCTTGTCCACAAGTACTCCTGTGTTCTGTGCCTGCTTCTATTAAGCTCCACTGTCTTGACAGGCCCGAAGGGCAAGAATTTTGGCCCCACTAGCAGAGCAGGACCATGTAGCAATCAACAGGGACAGTCTAACCTACAAGGATGTGGACTGGGAGCAAGAAGTGCAAGGGTGTCACCTGGATCTGCAGAGGGTGCTGGGGGTTGAGTGGGGCTCTCAGTCATGCTGTCCCATGTTCCTAGGGAAACCCCCGTGCTTGGGACCAGGGTACAGGGTTCATACATCCCCGAACATGAAGTCACATCATCCACCAACGCCTTCCCATGAAGCCGAAGGATGTACATACACTGGAGACAGCTTTCAAGGCAATGGCCTGAATGTACCAAATACCAAAGAACCTGTTCTTACCTGGGAATCTGTTAGCTGGAAGCGATCTTTGAAAGCCATGTACACAAGGAAGGAATTCACCCCTAATGGATAAAATAGACATGGAGATGTGACTTTAGCAGATAAGCCAAAATCAAATAATGAGGAAGGGAATAAGAAAGTTCAAGTACTATGCCTATGTGTGCAGAGAGAGACACACAGAGTGAAAGAGACAAAGATGGAGACACAATGATAAAGCAAATGGAATAAAATATAAATCTGGCAATAGGAATCTTTTTAGGACTCTTATAATTTTCTGCTAAGTTTAAAACAATATCAAAATTAAGTTGCCTTAATGTATCTGTACACCCATACGAATATATAACAGTGTTATTTACAATGTCAAGGGGTAAAAGAAATGCAAGTGTCCACTGGCAAAGGAATGGATAAACAAAACGTGATATATGTTGACAATGGAATATTATGCAGCCTTTAAGATGGAAGGAAAGTCGGAAACACATTATAACATGGACAAACCCTGAGGATATTATGCTCAAAGAAATATGCCAGTCACAAAATGACAAATACTATAGGATCCCACTTATAGGTCACAGAGACATAAAGAAGACAAGAGGATTGCCAAGAGTTGCCAGGAGAATGGAAAGTTATTGTTTAAAGAACACCATTTCAGTTCAGAAAAATGAGAAATTCTGGAGATGAACAGCAGTGATGGCTACACAACAGTGTGAATGAGGCTAGTGTCACTGAACTGTACACTGAAAAATGATTACAATGGCAAAATTTATGTTATGTTATATTTTACCCAACTGTAAGTTAAAAACTAAAAATCAAAGTTGTCCCCAACTGCTGTGACCTTAACAAGAAAATGAAATTGAAAATTCTGCCAATGAGATCTATAATAAAGTGTATTTTCTTTGATAAACACAATGCCCGCCAATGCATATTTTTAAGAAACAATTTTAAATAAGAAAAGGTCCATTTAAGAAGCCAGCAGATGTTGCAATTCTCATGGTGGCATTTTAGTTTTTGCCTCAGAGGCACCAAACATCTCTGCCCAACATCCATCACCACAGTAAACAAGCACACTGACAGCCGCCTAGCCTGGGAGCTAATGCAAGCCACCTGGGGCCAGGGGCTCTCTGCGTTCAGGGCCTCAGAGAGTGAGGGCCTCTCCCTCACTCAGAGCCAGGCTAAAGTTGCTCCGGTAAGTATGAGAAGTAAAACCCATTTGATTTTAGAAAGTGAGAATGGTCAATGGTTTTTTAGGGTTTTTTTTTTTGTTTGTTTTTTAATAGTAAGTCCTTTGGCAGCCTTGATATTTTTCAGGCGGGCACTTGAAAGGGAGTTAGTTGTCCTAGGGAAGCAGCCTTGAGCTCTTAAACACCATGTAAGTGTTTGTTCAAATCTTTATAGCACAAGGAAAGGGCTTGGAGGATCATGGCTAGAATTTGGTCAAAGAGAGTCATAGGAGACATTTGATTTGATTAAATGGAAAATAGAGTTAATGATTTTTTTTTAAGTGGGAATAACCTGATGAAACAGGCATTAATGGACATTAGTTTCCCTTTGAATAGTGATACATTTATTTATTTATTTACTTTTAATATTTTAATTTATATAATTCTTACATCATTTTTCATTTTTGCACAATGTATATATTTTCATTTTGGTTATATTCCCCATACAATTGCACCCCCCTTATTTTGACCCTAATCCTTCCTCTCCCTGCCCCTCCTCCCACACCACCGCCATAGTGTGTCTCTGGTTTATAGTTGCTTGGGTCAACAGTTTTTTTATGTAAAACATTTGTGCCAGGATGAGCCTCGGAACAGCTGGTCCACCGCCTACCTGTGAGATTTGTTTTTTAACTGAGACTCAAAATTTAAGTGATTTGTCCACATAGCTGCTCCGAGGAGAAGCAGAAAAATAAGCACAAGACTCCAGATTTTCACTCTGGGCCTTTCTACCATATCAATAGATATCTATCTTATCCATGGCAAGAATTTTCCCTCTTGCTATTTTACTAGCAACTCATGAGTCTAGAAGTCCCTGAACCTGCAGGCAGCAGGTATTTCCCAGTTAAGATCTATGAGGTCAACGAGTGACCCCAGGAACCTTGTCTACAGCGAAGCTCAAGGGCAGCCCGGACACGGTGTGTTTCAGGGACACTGCCTGAATGGCCCGGGGTCCTGCGGACAAGAGTCCAAGAGACACCTGAAGTCGTCAAAATTTTTCCAGTCTCCTTGGGAATCTTTCAGAACCCAATATGTGATATCGTCTACCAAAAATAGTCCTGTGGGACTAAAAAGACCCTCCAGTTTGACCTAAAGTCTCATCACCCTCCAATTTATCTTGGTTCCTCCAACTTTGCAAGTAAAGGTCACACATGTTCTCCACGCCAGGCTCCTTAGACTGCCCTGGATTTATACTGGGAGATGCACTGTTACCTGCTGAGCAGTTACTCCTGCACTCAGTCCCCAAGCTGGCAAGTCAGTTTCCTCAAACAACTACTTTGGGAGCAGTTGTTCCATAACAATATTCCCATTATGTAATAAGACTCGGGTTCTCTTATCAATCAAAGCTTCTGCTGCTTTTTATTGGGTCTGGCCACCTCCAATCGGCATAAGCTATAGCCCAAGTCCTCTCATTGCAGAGGTAGGGACATTGGGGCCTAGCAGCACTATTCATAGAGCTTTCTTTACAGAGCTGTTCCAGCTCACACACTGAGAGGGAACTGTCCCTGGAGGGAGTGGGTCCAGGGCAACCTACCGTGGTCCTTCACCAGGGCCTCCATCTCCTCCTGGATGCCTTTATGCCACTCGGTGATGTCCACATGCAGAGAGTAGTCGCAGCAGGACTTGCTGTCGGCCCATTCCCTCCACTGGTCAAAGGCAGCCAGCAGGCTTGTCCCAGGCTCAGGAATGACATGATCAACTAGAAGGGAACAGACATTGACATCATCATCAGGAGGGGCGTCGAGGGCTGTGGACCAGGGGCTACTTTTCCCACTACAAGCCTGAATAAGGCTTCTTTGGGTTCAAAAGAGATGGTGATTTCTGCAACCTCTTTTAAGATCCACCTAAGCCAGCTGAACACCCAAAAGGGAGAAAGCAGAAACTTGGCATGGATGAGTGCTCTGGTGAAACCGCACATGAAATGCCCAGATCTGATTTCCCAGCTCAAAACCCCTGAAAGCATACACCTCGGGCACATTTCATGGACAATGAGTCCTTATGGACAATGGCAGTGTCAAATGGCTGGCCAGAGCAGCCAAACCCTTCCTTCTGTTGATAGCTGCTTGTGAGACGCCCCCCACTAGACGGCAAGGAACCTGAAGGCGCTGGACTGGAGCCATGCAGACTGGGCCTTTTAAAGTTCCCCAGTATATCCACACTTTATCACTGCTCAGATTTCTGCAGCATAATGCCACTTGGTAATTTAAGGGTCATCTTTCATCTTAAGAGTTCAAAGTGTTTTAAAATGGTGGCTATTGTTTTATTATGATTGAGCCCGGACACTGATATGGAGGACAGAGGACTCTAGAATCACACTGACCTGGGATAGCTCTGCTACCTACCATTAAGGTGCCCTTGAGTGGGCTCCTTGATTTCTACTACCCTAAATTTTCATGTTGGCTTAAAACGAGGAATTACCTGCCACAAACATTTGTTATGAGGACTAAATGAAACAGCATATCTATCAACCCATGCCATGTCCCTGTTTAAATTTTGCAATGGCTTCCTTAGTCTTCATATAGAGATTAAAGTCCCTGATAAGGTCTACGAGATCCTTCCCAGCTTGTCTCTTGTCTATTTCCACATTACCCTTGAACCGATTCCCTCATAGTCTTCTCTCTAACCATATAGGCCTTTCAGTTCCCACAATATCAGCCTTCTGCCACAGGACCTTTGCATATGCTATCAATCCACCTTGGTTATGAAGACCCTTCACACAGTTACCATCAGGACAGGAGGTTTGCCAGAAGTATTATTACACATCTTCTGCACAAAGACACTAAAATACAAACTGAAATTACTTGCCCAGGGTCAAATCAAACTTGTGAAACAAAGAAAATAAAATCTAGGACTCTTGAGACCTAACGTGCCATGAATCTTTTTTTTCTAAATAAAATATTAAATTGTCTACACTCAGGCAAGAAGTACTCAACTGAGGTAGCCCAGGCAATGCTATTGGGCTCAAATTTCTGAAAATGACCAACTCTTGCAGATTCTGCTAAATTGTCTATAAAGACTTGACTTTGTTGATCTCAAAAATATAAACACATAAACTGAATCTTTCTTGAAAAAAATTAATTTTTATAAGTAATAGCATATTAATGAAATGGGTATATACATATATGATCCTGTAATACATATAATGTTGCCTAAGGAAAAGTAATAAGTATGTATACTTCTAATGCAAGCTCATGCCATCTGTAAAATGTTAACACAGAAACAGTGACAAAACAATTCCAATTTCCCTTCTTAAAAGTGTGTCCCACTTCTACAAAAAAGGGGAAAAAATGAAAACATTACTTTGTAGGCATCAGTTTGGACAGAATCTCCCTGGCCACTCCCCAGGCTTCATTTGCCTCCTCCAAGCCACCTTTCATAAGTAATCAAAAGGATCCTAAACCTTTCATCAGATCCTGTCACTCTCTGATTAAATCCTCTTCGCTGTCCACCACTTCTAGAGCAAAATTAACTCAAATTCCTTCCCTTGCCCCTGGCTCCTCCTCCCACCCCATACTCTGCTCCTACCCACTGCTCCCCAGTATCAGGCCACTGCAGATGTTTACAGTTTGACCTGCCCAACACCTCCCCAGCGCCAGGCCTCACTCTCTGCTTGGGCATCACCTCCTCAAGTTCACTGGGCCTATATTAACTTCCCTAGTTTGTTATCTGCCTCCCTCGTGAGGATATATGCTCCCTCGAAGCAGGGAGTGAGCACACAGACCTAGGAAGAGCTCAGTAAGTATTTTCAATCAATGAATCAATGTACCCTCCGGTTCACATTCCACCCTGCAAGATCAGGTCAAGACAGGAGGCAGTGATCTGGGAATGCAACCAGATTTTCCTGCTTACCCCCAAGAATATGTAAAATCATCTGGCCTTCTGCTCCTAAGAATGGTCCCCAGAGCATACTACCACACATGACTGCCAGAGTGCAGGCCTTGCAGGTCTGGGCTGGGATCTGAGGATTTGCATCTTGAATAATCGCCCTGAGAGCTAATGGGTCTGCCTGGACCAGTCTGAACATCATTAATTGGGTGTAAATCTTTTCCCACTACTTCTGCCAGTGCCATTCACTGGTGCCCATTTTAACAAGAGGGTCTTATTCAACACACAACAGCATCATCACTTACAGAAACACATGGCTCCCGACATGTACAACACAGTGGTTTCCTGCCATATCCGAAAACAGCTACTAGAGTTATGAACTCTTGACACAGGACACAGACAAAACTGAGGGTTTTGGCGAAATAAACATGTTTTCCCCAAGAGCTAATGACACTGAGAAACGTGTCCCTGAAAAGCCTCCACATGTTTTCCCACAGTTCTCTCTCCTGGGAAGAGCTGCTGCAGGAATGGGGCAGAATGTCATACTCGCTTCCGGGGGCCACAGAGCCCCCATTAAGGACACAAGCCTAAAAACAATTTACACTGAACTCAGGCCTTTCTCTGCTGATGTTCCTATGTCATCTGTCCATGCAGGAGCTGGCTTTCGCCAACAGCACTTCTCTATCCATGTAAGACATGAGGATGTTCATCAACCCAGCCTTCTACCAGGCAGGGAGAAGAGGAATGGGTTTCGGGTGCTCCTAGTTCTTGCAGCAAATTGCCCTTGGCTAGGGATGTGCTTTGAACTGTCCTTTTCCTCCTCTAGAAACATGGGCCTGAAATTACCTACTGTACGAGGCTGCAAGGAGTTTCAATACGAGGTGTGCATGACACCTGGCACACACCGAATTCACAGTCCTCAGCATGAGCAACCGGAAGCAGCACCACGGTGGTTCCAGGGGCAAGCTGGGAATCTGGTTCACAAGAGAGCCAAGAACATGCCCCAGGACAGTGTCTGCATTTAGGAGTCACAACCAATGTCCAAAGTGTTTCCATCTAGAAGACACCAGCCATTTCCAAAGGACTATTATTATTTCTCTTAAAACTGTCAAAGGATCTTGTATTTTTTAACAGCTTCATTGAAATATAACTCACATACTATACAATCCACCCATTTAAACTGACAATTCAATGGTTTGAAGTCTATTCAGAGCTGTAAAACCACAACCACAATCTAATTTTAGAACATTGCCCAAAAGAAAGCCCATGCCTGTTAGTGGTCCCTCCCCAAGCCCCTCCTGCCCTGCTACTCCCAGCCCGAGGCAACCACTAATTTACTTTCTGTCTCTATAGATGTGCCTATTCTGGACATTTCATATTAAATGGAATGGTCTTCTGTGCTTCTTCACTTGGCATCAAGTTTCAAGATCCATCCACGTTGTAAGCGTGTATCAGCTCTTCTTTCCTCTGTGGCCATGAGAGGTTTTGCTAGGCTTTTCTGGGTTTACTGGATATTGGCAAAGTATTAGATACAGCAGGCAAGCAGCTCCTTGAACATTCAAAAACAGGACTCCTTTGGAGTTAGTAGTATTTAAAAGGCTTAATATGTCTTAGCTTTTTACTTTGAGATAATTGTAGATTCACATGCAGTTATTAAGAAATGACACAGAGAGACCCTTCACCCCATGTCCCCCAGAGGTAACATCTGGTAACTTTAGTACAAGATCACAAGCAGGAAGTCGATACTGACATAATCCAAAACCCCAAGTTTTTAAAAGGTCAGGAGTGGTATTCCTGATCAGTTCTCAAGGGCCCTTCATATTCAAAACACAGAAATGCCAAATAAAGCCATCACGTAGTCCGTGTTCTAGATCTGAAGTGGTTGAGGAACCACATTCCAGCCTGCTGGGCAGACTAGCAGAAAGAGAATAAGAAAGAGGGGAGCAGACAGCGTGGGCAGGTCCCCCTTCCAGTCACCCAGCCTTACACACAGTCTCCTGTCTCACACACAGGGGCAGTTCTTAAAACTCCTGCCCTCAAAACACACACACACACACACACACACACACACACACACACACACACACACACCCTGTACTCCCCCAGGATTCATACTCAGTCAGAACGGCCTCACACACAGTCTCCTATAGGGGCAGTTCTTAAAACTCCTACACTCAAAACACACACACACACACACACACACACCCCCTGTACTCCCCCAGGATTCATACTCAATCAGAACTGCCCATCTCCTGTACCCTGTTCCAGAGTCATCACTGCCCTAATCTCTACTTCCTGCACTTAGCTTTGTGTCTCTGACCTCCCCCTTTTTCATCTTAGACAAATTAATGAACTGGAATCAAAAGCAAACCATCAGGGAGATGAGAACACAAACCAGGGCTGGCTTATCCACGTGGCTTCCGGAGCTGTATCGACTCAGCAACATGCCAGGTGACTTATTCAACAGGGAATGGCTTTGTTGGTAGAGAGATAAGAGCCTTTGGGACCCCAGCCTGCATGTTAGGACAACATGATTTTGTTCTGAATTAAAAAAAAAAAGGAGCTGAGGATGAGAAAGCACCTGTCCCAAGGGAAGAGCAGGGACAGACCACAGGAGAGCAGAGGGGAACAATGGCCAGGGTCAGACGCCTGAGTCCCCGGCCAACTCACCACCCACTCATCATGAGACTTTGGGCAAGATATTCAACCTCCTCTGATTCCTCACCTGTAAAATGGGGCTGATCTTCATACCTAACCCAAAGGTGTAAATGAGTTGCTATGGAAACCAGTTCAGAGAGTACCAGCTGCATAGACCTGCTCAATAAACACCCACAGGAAGGCCGCTGCATTCTTTTATAAGGAAAGCTGGCACACGAGCCCTCTAGGAAGTAGCCATATTAGACAATCACATACTACACAACCTAAAGCACTACTGCCTAACCGGGCTAACCACTTGCCTGCTCACACATCCTGAGTCTCCCTCAATGCAAAGAAGCATCTTCTAAGAGCTAGAACTATCTAGAATGCTTGTACCTGATTTTCTCCCCTAGAAACTGGCAACAAACCTCACAGCATTTTTGTGAGTTTATAAAGTACAAATATGATCAATCATCATTCAAATTCTCTTCTCTGTGTCCCCCAAAGCGGGGCAAGGACTGGCGCTCAGAAGGCACTCAGTGAGACAAGCACAGACCGACGTCACACAGGCCTCGGTCAAGCAGGCCTCAGCTGGCTCTAGTACCGGTGCACTGGGGGGCATCTTCCTCCCAGGGGCCCACGGTGTGCTCCACCACAGTCCTCGGAGTCCCCAACTCTCCTGTCATGCCCCATACAGGCTTGCCAGGTGCTGAATGCTGGGGCCCTGATGCCCTAGGTCCCCATTGGCCAAAGAAAGGGTGACTAACTTTGACATAAGAGTAACCTGTAAACTTCAGAAGATGGGAGAAATGAAAAAAATAATTCCTCTCTCCTGGCCACATCTCTGTCTGGTTCTAATCCGTGCCTCTTCCATGGGTTACTTCCTTTAACCCAACAGCCCCCTGAAGTTGGAGTCAGTTTTGGCCCCTGACCCCAGGACGGGTAACCCCACAGCTCTACTTCTTAACCCCAGCTCAAAAGAGAGCAGGGAGAAGTGGTTAATTGAGAAGCAAAATGCAGACCTATCCCTTTATATTTTATAACTACAGCAAGCGACCCAATTCAGTAGAGAGAGGAAACTGTGCGATTAGCCTACGTCGTAGGCATGTGAATACACACTCCTAACTGCTCAAACCTTGAACGACGTGGGGCATTTCCTTATTTCTCTTATTTCTCATTTCCTTATTTCTCATTTCCTAAGTTCTCTGTAAGTTCTCTGATCTTGCTTTTAAAATCAATCACATAACTCATGGGGACGTCAGCAAATGTTCAGCATTCAGCAAGCACTGCTAGAAGTATTAAGCCAGAATCTAGTGGGAATGTGGACTGGGACAAGATCCAGTAAAATGCACTGATAAAACAAACAACCTCATTAAGAGATCTGATGATCAGCCAGTTTTGGAGGAAACAGAAAGGTAGAAGATAGAAACTGTGCCCTTCAGAAGTTTAAAATCTAATTGGGAAAAAGCAACACTTTAAAAGGTACACCTAGGAAGGAGGCCCCCAGAGCCATTCCCACCCCACCCTCCCTAGCTCTGGGAGTGTTGCTCGCTGCTGACGCCACACTTGCTTGCCTCCTTTCATTCCTGGCCCACTGCAGCCTTGTCTTCACCCTGCGGGCACCCCAGAGTACTCCAGAATCATCCCACCCTGTCTGCCCTCCACCTCTGCCTCTGTGCCTCGCCTCCATTCACAGCATCCCCACCCCAAGGGCACCCCGGCTTCCAGGCCGCACTCTGCAAGCTTGCCTCCTGCTTCTTTGGATAATTTCCCTCTGGCTCCTCTTACTCCCCCACATTTTCAATGCTTGTTTCCCCAGGAGTTCTGTCCTACTTCATTGGATTCCACTCACATTTCTGACATTTATTCATAAGGCCTTGAGCTGGGGATCTGAACAGTTGAATAGCAGGTCCCTCTCCAGCTGGGCTGCGTGGGGGTCCTTATTTCTTGCTCTTGCCTGTCTTTTCCTCTCTTGTTGCCCCTAGCCCCTTTCCCTCTTTTCTATCTCCCCATTTCTTTATCTTACACAGTCTTCCTCAGTGCGTCTGGGGTTCAGCAGTCATCAGTTGGTGGATTTGGTTATGGAGCTTGAGTCAGTACCAGTCAAATACGTGTTATAAGCAGCTGGAAGCCCCAGGTCCCAGAGCTTGTCAGATTTGGCTCCTGCTGCATCACAGGAGCTGCCCACCCACAACCTGAGTGCCCCCTGGGGCTGCCCACACCTGCAACCCACACTCCTCCCACCTGATTGCCCTTCCCAGGTGCAGGCCAACTGGAATGAGGCTGCTTGTTCCTCTCAGGGTGCTGAGAGTTTGACTCTGGAAGTCGAACTGGAGACTGAGAGTGGAGGCAGAATGGTGAGGAACGGGGCAGTGAGCAGGCCCAGATGCCAAATCTGGAGTTCTTTCAATTCAAAGACCATCTCGGAAAGTCATCTTTGGCTCTTCTCTCCATTTTCACAAATGAACACAGCCTAGCCAGATTCCCCACTTTAGGGAAATAGATCCACCTCTCCAGAAATTTTTTAAACGGGAATGGGATGATTGAGCCTCGTTATAATTTCTTATACCACTGATTGCACTGATTTGACACCAACCTCACAATGGGATAGGTTCTCAGCAGTTCCCAAAGTGCTCCCCAAAGTGCCATCACAACCTTATCTCATCTGATGTTCACAATAGGCAGGCAGGGCAGGGTGCCTAGGCGGCTGAGGTCACAGAGGAGGAAACTGGCAGTCACGGGACCTGCCTGCAGTCATGCACACCCAAACTCGTAGAGCTGGAATCCAAGGCCTCCTTGTTTTACAGACTTTAATAAGCACTGCTTTTGGCATTTCTACAAATACCACTCACCTCTCAACTTTCCACCTAAACCCTCTTCTGTCATCTAAAGCATGCAGGTTCATTTAAGTGGGCAAAGAATAACCTTAATCCAGTAGGTGGAGGGGAGAGGCAAATAGCCAATGTGGGACAGTGAAAGTCAATTTGGGGTGTCAGGTAAAGCACTTGTCAAAATGTCAGCACCTCATAAAATGCTTTTCTTTGAGGCTTGGTGCAGCCTGCAGGTGGCCTCCTTGTTTGCAAGATCAAAGCCCAGGCTAATGAAATCTGTGTGTGGCGATGAAAGATCATTTATAAAATTAAATCATTATAAAGTGTGCAAATCCTTTAAGAGTGACCAACCAAACAATGAGCAGAAACCCTCCTCTTGATTCATCAAAAGCAATAGAGAGGATGGGGGAGCCAGAAGCCCATTTGCAGGCAGCATGGGCCCAGCATTCTCAGGGAGGGCCACCCCCAAGTCACCGGTGGGTATGGGGAGGGAGGGCTCAAAGCAACCACTTTGCCAGATCCGAATGCTCTTGAAGACAAGTGTCCATGGCAAGACTCGGTGGTCTGCTCTCCACTCACGCAGAATGGCTGTGCGTGGGCTGGCGGGCCCACAGGGAAGGTTTCCCCCAATGCTGACTGTGAGAACAAATCTGTAGGGGCACTACTGAACCGCCACCAGCCCTTCGATTGCTTGTGCACAACATGGCTGCTAATTGCGCGCGAGTCCTCCTTGCTGATCTAAGCAAGATTGGCTGACTCTGCTAGAAGAGACTGTTAGTGGCTAGAACCAGGTTCAGATCCAAGGACCATCAGAGATTTTTCTATCATTTTACCAATAAGAAATATGAGTCCCAAGAAGTTCCAAGAGTTGCTGACGACACATGAGATATAAGGATGCCCAGAACTAATGCCAAGTCTGAATCCAAATCTGTATGGTTTCCATTATTTTTTTATAATAGGCAAAAATATCTATAGTTCTGTCATCCTAATAATAGCAATTAATCTTTTTCTATATAATCTTCCAGCTGCCATGTATATATATTCTTTTTTTTTTTTTTTTTGTGGGACCTTCACCAGCTGCCGGGGAACAGACCGGCGCTGCAGAGGCTGCGGGCAGCCTCGCAGCCCAGCGCTCAACCGCTGCGCTACCAGGCGAGGCCCCATGTATATATATTCTACGTGGGTGTGATCACAGAGCATGCTCACGTTTAGTTGTGATTTTTTTCTTAATACCTTGTTGTCTTCAAGTCTCCATAATTCAGTTTTGGTTTGTTTTTTTTTTGTTTGTTTGTTTGTTTGTTTTTTAAGATTTATTTATTTATTTATTTACACAATAACCAGGGTACAAGCCAGATGCGTGGGAGGGTGAGAGGATTCACCAGAGACAGAGCAGGGAACAGAACAGGCAGACTGACGAAATACACTGCTGAGGGGAGCAGCAGGCAAGACAGGAGAGGTCTGCTCACCATGTGGGACCCTCACCGGCAGGCCAGGATCAAACTGGCGCTGCAAAGGCCGCAGACAGCTTCACAGTGCAGCACTCAAGCGCCTGCGCCACAAGGGGAGGCCCTCCATAATTCAGTTTTTTTTTTTTTTTTTTTTTTTTTTAATAGAGGCATGCTTTATTTATTTATTTTACTTGTTTGTTTGTTTTGTTTATACATGCACTGGGTACAGTCAGAAGTGCGGGAGGGTGAGAGAATTCACCAGAGCCAGAGCGGGGTGCAGAGCAGGCAGAAGGACCGAAGTACACTGCTGAGGGGAGCAGCGGGCGGCAGGAGAGGTCTGCGCGCCATGTGGGACCCTCCTCCGGTGGCCGGGGAGCAGCCGGGGATCGAACCGGCGCCGCAGAGGTCACGGGCAGCTTCGCAACCCAGCGCTCAACCGCTGCGCCACCGGGGAGGCCCCATAATTCAGTTTTTAGTGAGAGTTATTGTTGGGGAAATCTAGTATAACTTTCTTTACATTCCCCTGTGTGAACCTATAGATTGTTTCCAGCTTTTCCCTATTACACAAAATGTTCTTATGAACATATTTATGCCAATAAATTTCATCATCATTTTCTTTTCTTTTTTTTTTCTTTTTTTTTTTCCTCATCATTTTAAAGGCTTTCTCTGGAGAGGGCCGAGAGTTGGGAATACTGGGTATGCCCAGGACAGATGACTACACCACTTTGGGACAGATGTATCCCAAAGTGTCATCCCGCTGTGAACCAACGGCATCAGGAGCCACCCCCGCCAATGTTAGTATTTTTATTTTAGCTGTTTGTTATTTAAGGGGGTATAAAAACAAAGCTCTTTTCACCAGGCTGTCTGTTTCAGATAAATGGCCACCTTCCAAGACCCAAAGAGGGGACTGATTAATATATGAGAGACCAGATCAACAAGCTACACAAAGAAGTTACTGAAAATTTAACAGCCATAAAATGGCTATGTCCACCTTCTTAATTCCAGAACCTTCTCACCCCTCTCCTACCAGCTTTGTCAACCACAGCCCTAAGACAAGTCCCACTAGAGCCACCCTATCAGGCATACAAGAGATGGGCAAGGCGGCAGCAGGCCTGGAGAGAGCCCAGGAGTCCAGAAAGAAGCTGAGGTTTGTCTCAGCTCCATGGACATTCACAGACAGCAGGACACTTAATAGGAAGTGCCAGCCCCAAAGCAGGATGATGCAATTGTGGCTGGGGGAACAGGCAGAGAGAACCAAAGATAGAAATCCCAGCCAAACTCATTAGAATGCAAAGCTTCAAACTTCAGGTCCATGAAGAATTTCTCCAAGAGATGTTGAAATCGCTGGCTAATGTGGGAGAGGGTTCTGTTTCCTGTAATTAGACAGGCATTCAGAATTGGAAATAGAGCCAAGTTTATGGCATTTCATATCCATGCACAGCTGGGACAGACACGGAGTTGCTTCAGGTTAGCCTTTCAATCCTGGAATTCCTCTGAGCACTCTGCAGCCCTGGGGAGTGACTGCTCCAAGTACCGAGACCTCACAGGGCCTCCAGCTTGCTGGTCCCCAAATGCCCTGCTCAGACATCTGGGCCTAAGCTCCACCATCTGAAAGGCTGAGCTTAAATACACTCTTATTCATGAAAGAAATGTTAGAGAACCAGTAAAAACAACTGTGAGAATGGCCTCTGGTGCTATAACAGTCCCCACCAATTGTGCTAGAAGCAGAGTCTGCATGATCAAAGCCCACGGGAGCGCATGGCAGAGCTGCCTGTCCTGGAACCCTGGCTCTGCCTAGAACTGACTCACTCTAGAACCTTGGAAAAAGTACTCAACCCACCAGTGCCTCAGTTTCCACATCTGCAAAGGCAGAAGAGCAACAATGACTTCTTCAGAATTTAAGGGTTAAAAGCACAAGCACTGGCATCAGACTCTGAGTAAGAACCCCAATTCCATCACCCATCAGCTCTATAGCCTGAGTGTGTTCCTGCCTCTCTGGATCTCAGTTTTCTTATCTGTTACACTGAGATAATAGTACCTACCCACAGGTCGCCATGAAATGGCATTT
Source organism: Talpa occidentalis (assembly GCF_014898055.3). Classification (NCBI taxonomy): domain Eukaryota; kingdom Metazoa; phylum Chordata; class Mammalia; order Eulipotyphla; family Talpidae; genus Talpa; species Talpa occidentalis. The sequence continues at coordinate 97,890,678 of NW_023605194.1, read as the reverse complement.
ATAAAGAGTTTACAACAGTCCTGCAACAGTAGGTCTTAATGATCACCTCTTCAATAAATAAAAAGTAACACAAGCTTAGCTTGGGTTGCCTGATCCAATTCCTGGCATGTAGTCAAATCTCCCAGTGCTCAAGTTTACTTTGAAGTATAAAGGGAACAGATCAGGGCTTGGGGAAACTTGGGGGCACAGAATCCAGGAAGTCAGGGCATTCATTACTTGTGGGCCAAGTGGGGAGTGTGGGGGCAGATACAGGCAGTACTGGGAGGTGGAGGAGGCAGTCCAAGGCCCCCAGTGCCAGAAGACAGGCATGGAACTTCAAGTTATTCTCTAGCAGAGCAGTTTTCTGCATAAAACTGAGTAAGACCCAAACTGAGCAAATAAATCTGCCCTGTACACACAGCAAGTGGACACTGTCATAAAATAAGATAGCAAATGCTAGAGCAGACAAATCACAGAGACCCTCTGTGAACAGGCAGAAACTTAGACTTTCTACCCCCACCCCCAGGACCTCCCTTCTCAAGTTCCTCCTGGCCTTGGACACCATGATGGATACAATCTTCCTAGCAAATGCAATGTAGTAGGTACAAATAAATTCATGCCCCATTTTTGTGGTGACTCAAAATACAAGTAAAACTACCCATCTGAGCAGATAACACAAATTAAACACGGTTAACAGAGTTCATCTCAATCCAATCAGAAGCGAAGATTCACAGTTACCCTTGAATTCCAGTTAAATGTCCAGCAGGCTTTTGCAATACTGAAACTATTTCCATTTTTTGAAAACCCTTAGGGATATAGGAACCTCACACTGGGATCGATGACCTGGTTCTCCTTTTTCCCTTTTCAAGTGCATGTGGGGAGGAGACAAATTGGCAAGTGCTGAGTTTCCAAAGATTTGCTAGCACTGGCAGCCTGTGCAGATTTCCTGAGCAGACCCCTTCCATGAGCACAGCTTACTAGACGAGGCCCTGGGTACCAGGATAATGACTGGAGACTACATGCATGCAAATACGCATGGGTGTACATGTGTGTGCAGGTGCTCCCCTACAAATGTGCCTGTATGTGCATATGTGCGTAAGTGTGTGCACAATATGTGAATGTGTGCGTGTGCATGTGTGTTCCTCTCAACAGAGCCCGAGCTCAGTATACTACTCCCCGTGAACTTCAGCCTGCTTTACGGAAATGAGACTTCCCAGTTTTCACCACAAACTCCACCATAAATAAATTCCAGACTACAAACAAATTACAGGAAGAATGCAGGAAAGCAGTGAGTGGCAGGGACCCTAGGGACCAGGGGTGTAGACAACCTAAAGGACTCCATGGAGAGCCAGGTCAGACTCAGCTCTGAGCACTCCACCTCAAAAGAGGGGCGGCAGCTGGCTGTGTGGAGCCAAGATGAGGCGGCTGGGGAAGCATGTGAGTAATGACGCTTCCTCTGTTTGTCTCAGTTTTTGGTTGCCCAGGGCTACCAAACCACAGATTTGGTGCTGGCCTGCCAAAAATAAGAGATTACAGAGCTGTGTAGATTACAAAAAAATACAAGTCATGCCACAGTGCCTTCACGTGCTAAGACTGAGTTTGTCCCTGTTTTCCTTCCTGCTGGTTCCTAGTTGGGAAGGGAATCCAACTATAAACTCAAGGACTCGCAGCTTCCTCCATTAGCCAGATGCACCGAAACACAAGCACTTACAAACAAAATGTGTAGGGCTGTGTCAAAATGCTGCAGAGAAAGCTCCAAGGTCATTGAAAATAACAGGAAAGAACAACCAGCAAATTAATGACACAAGGCCATGTTTACATTCCTCTCGAAGGAGATAATCAAACAAACCCTATACTCTGATTACAGTCATCTTACTATGACTATATGGACTGAAATAAAAGATGTGATGTTCACACCTACTAAAGGACCATCATTTATGGACATGCACCGATTCTAATAAAAGGAAGAGCACCTAGTTTAAATAATAACTGACATGTACACAGAGCTCTAACTAGCAAGTGAGCTGCTCTTCCACATTCATTCAAAGCTGCAGTGACAATGTCACTGTGTATGATGAAGACACTTGGCAACTGGACTGGAGCTCAACCCAGAAACCAAAGCATGGTCTGTATTCTGTTTATTTCAATGTTGTTGCACAATTCTCTTTGCATCCCCTCCAAATAAAGGCGGGCAGGGAAGGAAGAGCTGGTGATGTCATGTGTTGACTGGGTCCATCTAGAGCCAACATAACTGAAGGGTGTTTTCCTCCTAGGAACCTGGAATGAATCCAGAAACATCGCATAACATCTCTGGAGGCTGAAGCACAGCCATTGTACCCTCATGCGCTCCCCATCTCGGGCTGAAGGGTGACTCAGTTCAATGGTCTCATTCCCTGCAGCAGATTAGTAAGGCTGAAATAAAGCCAATGTATCTGGACAATAAAATTTAAGTCTGATAAGGGATCTACTTGTTCAAAGAGCTTTAATTACACTTGACAACTGTGTGGGTAGTTGAGAGTTCAGGCTCCATACAAACAGCAGCCCGCACCTCTGTACATCCATTCAAACACTTCCTCACATTATGTTCCCTTCCTGCCCAGGAACTACAGGGCAAGAGAAGATAACCAAGATGCAAAGGATAACTCCAAGAGAACTTTTTATAAAATTCCTTTAAGCACAAAGATACTTACATGCCCCAAATCTGGAAAATCAGAAAGAGATGAGAAAAAATAAAATTTTCAATTATTTCAGCATCCAAAGAAAATCGCTATTAATATGCTGATATATATGCCCATCCAACCTTTTTTCCTAGCCCTCTTTTATACTCACATATGTATTCTTTACAAAATTAACTATACTTTTTTTTAGTATGGAAATTATGCTTCTTTATTAAATCACTTTTAAAAAAAGCACTATCAAATGGGACATAGTGATCATGGCCTGTTTTTTTTTCCATCAATATTTTGTGACAATGTTTCCAGTAATATTTTCCACAATGATTTTAAATGACTACATACAATTTTTTCCTAAAGATGGCCATAATTTACTTAACCTATCACCTATTTTAGTCATTTAGGTTGTTTCTATTTTTTTCTCCTCACAAGTAATGTTACAATGAACATTCTTAGAACTAAATGTTTCTTCATGGATTATTCTGGGTCGGGGGATAAATAGTTTTTATTAATAAAACTTCAAAACTCATTAGATATTATCTTACTAAGATCCAGAAAGGCCAGACTCATGTGAATACCGAATACCAGCCAGCACAGTTATAACCCCTTCCCATAGTTAAAAATTCAGTAACTAAACACTTAGCTCAATGTTATTTTAATTTGTATTTCCCTTTATTACTTATCTGGGTAAATATTTCTTCACAAGTTTAATAGCAGAATCATCGCGTCTCTTGTGAATATCTTGTCCATAGAAGTGACTTTTCTATTAAAGCATTCATCCTTTCAATAAATGTTCAAATTTCCTATTTTAAATGCAGCAACCCTTTTCATATATTACAAATCTAATTTCCTACTACTTGTTCTTCTTTTAATTATTTTTCTATGATGATGTTTTTAGTTTTTACACCCATCGTTACGTGTCTCCTATTCTGATTTCTACCTTTGAAGAAGTATCTAAATTACATGACTATATTTTCTTCTTGTTCACCTTTCATTTTATTTAAATTTAACTCAAACCTGTCTGAAAAGTATTTTGGCATATAATGTGAGGTAAGAAGTTTATTTTTCCACTTTTTTTCAGATAGTTAACTATCCCAACATGATGCTTTGACTATTCAATTTATCATGAGTTTGAAATGTAATTTTTTCTAACAACACTAGACACAAAAACACATTTCGTTCCGCCAACAGATTTTCTACTTTATCCTTTTCATGCAGATGTCTCCCTTGGAATTAGTACCATCCTACTCTTACTATTCTGTTTATAATTTTAATGATCAGTCATTTCCTGCCCCTCTTCACAGGTCTTTTTTAGCATTATCTTGGCTCTTATCACCTGTTGGTTCTTCCATCTGAACACCTGAGTCATTTGGTTAAGAATCAATAAATAGGGCCTCCCTGGTGGCGCAATGGGTTAAGATGCAAAATATGAAGCTGTCCGTAGCCTCTGTAGCACGAGTTCAATCCCCAGCCAGCCAAGGAGCTACCCACATGGCGTGGCAGACCTCTCCTAATTCGTCCTCTGCTCCTCCCAGTAGTTTATTTCAGTCAGTCTGCCTGTTCTGTTCCCTGCTCTGTCTCTGGTGAATTCCCTCACCCCCTGCACCTCTGGCCTGTACCCCAGTTCTTGAATGCATAAATAAATAAATTGTAAAAAAAAAAGAATCAATAAATAAAACACTTTTGGAGGCTTGGAAGGAATCACACTAACTCTAAGTTAATCTCTAAAGAATTTGCTTTTTTGCAGTATTAGGTCTTCCTATTAAAACAGCATTTTTAAAAACGATTATTAATGTTCTCTTGGGTGCCATATATAAGTATGCATTTTTGTGATTCCTAATTTTATATTTTGTGTTGCTATTTTAGATTATATTTTCCAAGTGCAACATAGGACAATGATTAATTTTGAATATATATTTTTAAACTGGTCATCTCAAATTGTCTTCTTAGATCCAATATTCAGCAGTTTCTTTGAATGATTAAGATAAACCATCTAATAAATAGCAATAACTTTGTTCTGTCTTTCTAATAGTTTTACTTATTTTTCTTGCCTTATTACAGTGGTTAGAGTTTCCAGAACAAAATTAATTAATAGTGGTAATGTTAGGGGGAAAGGATGTGCTGAGCAAACTCCATACAGGCTTTGTGAATGCTACCCCCACTCCATCAAGACACTGGGAACTACAAATACCATGATCCCCAAAGGGAGGTTGTGAGGACCTAAGGGCGGAGTTAAGCAGCCATTTTCTGGCGCTTGTGTTTATAACCAGCCATGTTAGTGGGGCCTCCCTCTCTTGGCTCATGCTCTTGGCCAGGCAGCATTTGGTCTGGAGGGGTGGGGGGGGATCATTTGGGATTCCAGGTCAGCGGAATGGGTAGGACACATTTAAGAATTTATCTCCCTCTTTTCTCCCTGAGTTTTACATTTCCTTATTTCCCCTTCCCTTGTAAATAATCCTTTTGTTAACCTTTTGTGTGTGTGCCTGCAGTTTAAGTCCCTTTTAAGCGTGCAGGTGAGGACCCGCAGTCAGGCAACCCGTTTCATGTCAGGTTGCCCTATAACAGCAATAATTGGCATTCTGGTCCCTTACTCATCAGGGAGGAGTTATTTGCTGGGCCAGCCCTAGTGTTCCTGCCGAAGTTCCAAGACCCAGGAACATAATGGAAAAACAGAAATTCATGGCAAAAAAAAAAAAAAGACAGCAGTTAAGGGGGGGAAGGGAAAAGAACAGGGGCACAAAGGATGGTGGCAATAAATTAACAGATAAGATCCTCACTTTAATCAAAAGAGAGCTATTTCTACACATTTCCCATAAGTGAACAAAATGCTTTTGAAACAAAGAAGATATTAGATGTTAAACCAGACCAAGTGATGGTAATGCTAATACTTCCTATGGTAAATGCAAGACTTTGTAGGAAGAGGACTGGGGTGGACATGGTCGTGTCCGATGCTCTGTTAGTCCTGCAGCAAAAGAGTATTGCAAGCATGGCAGCTGTGGCATCTGAAAGGAGACAGTGGCTGATTTCCCAGCTCTGTGCTTCTCCTGACTCTCTCAAGACAGGATTCTTTCACTTAATCCCTTACCTCCTCTTCCCCATCTGGGACCATTTCCCCCTCTTCCAGGAAGCCTTCCAAGACCATCCCAATAGAAGCTGGCTGAGAAAGCATCTGGCTTTCCCCTCCTCCCTCGCTTGACTTTCCAGGACCCAATGACACCTCACTATCTAAATTTAACTATCTGATTCTTCATTCAACTCCACAAAATGCCAGAAAAGATGACTTCCACTCAGTCAAAACAAAGTGCTCTTGGGGAGGGTGGTGATGCATCCTCAGGCACAGCTGGTATCTTCCTACTTTCACGCAATGTAAGGATCTCAGTCATCTGGTCCCCAGGCAAAAGTAAGACCTAAAATGTATACTTAAATCACTGGGAGGCAACCACAGTCACTAAAAACAGAGAGAACAGGAAGGGAGGAGGGAGACAGAAAAATAATGAAATGGAGACAAATATTCCCAACACCTGCACACCATTTGTGGGAATTGTTAAAAGCTCAAGCAAAACAAAAAGGTAAGTTTAGCACTATAACACAGATGCGAAATAATGAGGCTGAGTTATCAAGAAAAGCTTAATTTTTTCCCATTCCCTTCACTTATAAGGAGGTATTTTTCATCAAAATCATTGAAAGTGATTTTGTTATAAAGGGTAAACTTTTCAGGAGAGGGTGGAAGGGGCCTTTCAGGAAGGAAGAGACTTAACATTTATTACGTAGCAGGAATTGCTCGCTTTTTTTTTTTTAAAGATTTATTTTATTTATTTATGCATACAAGAACTGGGGTCCAGGCCAGAGGTGCAGGGGGTGAGAGGATTCACCAAAGACAGAGTGGGGAGCAGAACAGGCGGATCTACTGAAATACACTGCTGAGGGGAGCAGCAGTCAAGACAGGAGAAGTCTGCTGTGCCATGTGGGTTAGCTCCCTGGCCAGGGATCGAACTCAGGCCATGCAGCTGGCGATAGCTTGATAGCATTGAGTCTTAACCCCTTCTGCCACCAGGGAGGTCCTGCTCAGTTACTTTTTATAGTTCATCAAATTTAAGCCATCCCCCCCCACCCCTGGATGCTTCAGTTTTATAGTCAGTTTTCAAGGATTGGTATCTAAGCTTGATTTTATTTATTTACTTATTTATTTATTGGATTTTTTTTTTAAGATTTATTTATCTATACAAGCACTGGGTACAGTCAGAAGCGCGGGAGGGTGAGAGAATTCACCAGAGCCAGAGGGGAGAGCAGAGCAGGCAGAAGGACCGAAGTACACTGCTGAGGGGAGCAGCGGGCGGCAGGAGAGGTCTGCGCGCCATGTGGGACCCTCGCCCGGTGGCCGGGGATCGAACTGGTGCTGCAGAGGCTGTGGGCAGCTTCACAGCCCAGCGCTCAACCGCTGCGCCACCAGGGAGGCCTTGGATTTTTTTTTTAACATCTTTGTTCATTTTGTACAATGTATGCTTTCTCCTCTCAGGTGTAGTCCCTGTCAAATTACCACCACCAATTCACCCATGCATCATCACCATAGTCCCTTGTATTAAGCTTGATTTTAAAGATTTCTTCTTTCTTTCTCCTGAATCTTGGTATAGGAATTGTTGCAATCTTGAACTCATAGGTCTCCCAGTAGCCTATAAGTTCTTCGAGAAAACAGACTAGAGCTGCAGTTCTAATGTCAACGTACCTACCACGTGGCCTCATGAATAGCTGAGTAGATGAATAAACAGGGCTTTCTTAGCAGCAGACACCACGGTGCTAATTCACTTGATTCAAACAAAACCAACAGCCGTGATGGTTGAGAAAGTGACCGCATCCTCTCATCACCCTCCACCAGCCCACATGAAAGCAGACTCAGGCGTGTAGCAAAACAACCTCATGCTAGAAGCAGCCACAAAGCAAGGATGGAGTCATCCAAACCCAGCGCATGTATAGAGCCCAACCTCACTCCCAATGTCCTGAAGACAGCCAGCGGCACGCCGCCAAGTGACCAGGACACAGGTCCTCCTCGGACTGAGCTGCAGAGCTGTGGAAGAGTCACTTAACCTCTCCATTCTGCAACCCCCTCCCAGGAAGTGGGGGTTATCTCTCACTCCATCTATCTTACAGAGTAAGATGGAGGGTCCCTGGAGAGAACAGCTGTGAGTAATTGGACATGTACATAAATACAGAGTGTAATTAGTCTTAATCCTCTGACCAGGGGTCCCATGGTGACAGGGAGCATATCCAAAGGAGGCAGAGGCAGGTGGCGGGAAAGAGGTGACCATTCCAATCAGTCAGGATTGAGAGCCCCTGAGGAAGGGCTCCAGGAGCACTTGGCGCAGGTGTCCCTGATTTCAGTTATTCTGTCCCTTATCTGTGAACACCCTTGTACTTTTCACGTCAGATGTCCCACCTGGTTAGGAAACATACTCCAAAGCAAGTGCTCGCATCATAGATCAAGATGAATATGGGCCTCCCCGGTGGCACAGCAGTTGAACGCTGGGTTGCGAAGCTGCCCACAGCCTCTGCAGCGCCGGTTCGATCCCCGGCTGTTCCCCGGCCACCGGAGGAGGGTCCCACATGGCGCGCAGACCTCTCCTGCCGCCCGCTGCTCCCCTCAGCAGTGTACTTCGGTCCTTCTGCCTGCTCTGCTCCCTGCTCTGGCTCTGGTGAATTCTCTCACCCTCCCGTGCTTCTGACTGTACCCAGTGCATGTATAAACAAACAAGCAAACAAATAAATAAATAAATAAAACATGCCTCTATTAAAAAAAAAAAAAAAAGATGAATATAACTGAAGTCAGTAAGGGAGTGAACTTGCCTTAAAATAAAAAGTCCAAACCACCATGAATTACCATCTCACACTCCCAGGAATGGCTGTGATCAGCACAACAAACAATAACAAGTGTTGGCATGGATGTGGAGAAGCTGGAGCCCTCCTATATGGTTGCAGGGAACGTAAAATGGTGCAACCACTTTGGGAAATAGTTTGGCAGTTCCTCAAAAAGTTAAAGACAGAATTACCATATGATCCAAGAATTCTATTCTGGACATATACCCAAGAGAAATGAAAACATCTGGACAGATAAAAATTTGTCCCTGGATGAAAATTATTCATTCACAATAGCCACAAAGTGGAAGCGACCCAAACGCCATCACTGATGAATGGATAAGCATAATGTAAGTAGATGCCTACAACTCAGTAATTACTTTGCTGTAAAAAGGAATGAAGTGCTGATTCACACTACAACTTGCATGATCCTCGAAAAAGAAGCCAGACACAATAAGGCCATGTGAAGGAGTCCATTTACATAAAAGTCCAGAATAGGCACATTCATAGAGACAGAAAGTAGCTTAGTGGTTGCCACGAGCTTAGAGTGGGGAGTAGGTGCTAACTGGTATGGGGTTTGAATGTTCTGAAATGAAATATTAGTGATAATTGCACAATTCTGTGAATACACTAAAAACCAGTGAATGGTATACTTTGAAAAAGTGAATTTTATGGTATATAAATAACATTTAATTTTCAAAAAATTTTTAAACGTCGTTACAGTTTGCATAAGCCTACACTTAGACACATACCTACATAATAAATGAGTGACGCAAACTTAAGCTGGTAAGTATGTGACTCCGCATAGACGAGGCTGTCTCTTGCAAAGTGCCTGATGGACCAAGAGAACGAGGAAAAGGCCTAAATAACACACGCAGATGTGAAACGAGGAAACTATTTTCTGACACAATCATGGGTGGAAAATCTATCAGTCGCTAGAGGTCACCTCTCACTGGCAAAGAGAGAATGGAAATAGGGGATTTATGTCAGAAAGCAAAAACGTCATGCAGAACAGGGCTTCTGGATCATCTGACTCTCAGAACTGAAACACAGACGTTCCCATGCTCATTCACGCAGGCAAATGACCCAGAAAACACAGCTCGGTGAGAACTCTTCACCCCCCTATAGAAGAAAATCTATTTATTTTATGCTGATCAGCTTTTCCTGTCTGGCTTTCATTAAGAGTCCTTGCCATAGGGGCCTCCCCTGTGGCACAACGGTTGAGCGCTGGGTTACGAAGCTGCCCGCAGCCTCTGCAGCGCCAGTTCGATCCCCGGCTGCTCCCCGGCCACCGGAGGAGGGTCCCACATGGCGCGCAGACCTCTCCTGCCGCCCGCTGCTCCCCTCAGCAGTGTATTTCGGTCCTTGCCTGCTCTGCTCCCCGCTCTGGCTCTGGTGAATTCTCTCACCCTCCCACTGCTTCTGACTATACCCAGTGCATGTATAAATAAATAAATAAATCTTTAAAAAAAAAAAAAAAAGAGTCCTTGCCATTTAATGAAAACCCACATTTCACCACAAAGAAGGATGATAATACCTTCTTCAGCTTTTCTCTGGAAAGTCAGCTCTATGTTGGGGATGGCTTCACACTGTGGCCAGGTTTGTCTGCGCACCCCCACCCCCACCGGCACTCACTGTGGGGGGTAAGGAGGCAGCAAGGACAGAAACATGCACCACAGAGGGAAAAAGCACAGAAGCAGCCTCAGACCTGCCCCAAGGTCAGGTTACCTCCTCACCCCCCAAAATGAGGGGCTTAGAAGAAACAACCTCCTGGTCCCAGATGCAACCCTTCCTGGAATATGCAATCAGGTGCCAGCCTACTCTCCACCCCAGGAACAAGATCATGGTGCTGAAGCCTTACCTGCCTTTCAAACCAACCATCCTGAAAAGTATCTTTTCCTATAAATCATGGGGAAGGACGAGGGAGGGGCGATGAGATATCTTGACTCCCACTAAGCAGAACTGAAAATTCAACAAAGCGAATCCCTTTCGGGCATTGGTTGGAAAAACCATTGTTGTGGCAGTGTTAGGGAGCCCACACCGATAAGTGGCTGACTGTGTCGGCAGGGAAAAAAATTCAAATGATAGAAGGACTGCACCTCTGTAGCATAAAAAAGAAATACTGTTTCAGAGCTATGCTGACCACTTTGATTCTCAGTAACAATAAGAAGTGTGTGATGACATGAGAGGTGATGACTGATGTCAGTCACCCCAAAACAAACCTGGCCCCTCAAATGCCAGTATCCAGGTGTCAAGATGGAAAATTTGATGAACAGAGCGAAACTCAGCTGAAGGGTCCGTCCCACACGGGTAACTTGTCACGTCCACCATCTCACTGAACCCTCTCAGAAACCCTATTAGACAAGAGCTGATCCCAACCTTTCTGGCTATGGACAAAGTCGAGTCAGACAGGGAATAACTACCCGCTCACAAGCAGCAGGGTCAGAACCAGAAGGAAGGCCTCTGGATTCCCAGATCTGTGACTTTTTGTTGTCAAGAAGTTTGGGCCTCAAATTCTTTCCATTACACCTCATGCTTCCCCTTGGAATATCTCCATCAAGGAAAAAACAATGCCCAGAACAGCAATCCCAACTTGGAGAAACTGTTGGATATTGCTCCCCATCCCTGCTCCTCCTCAGAAAACAATGCCATCTGCCTGAGGTGGTTCCCAGGCAGACTTGGGAAAAGCTGAGCCTGACAAAGCTCCCAGGGGTTGTGCCAAAGTGATTCATAGAAATACGGAAAGACAAGATCCAGGCAAGGGCACGGAGACCTGTGAAGCCACTTGCTTGAAGGGCTTGGCACAGTCTCGCCCCGCATGGAAAAAGGGGCTCCCGTGCCTCCCAGAAGAAAACGCAGTCTGGCAGATGAATGCAGGCCATCAGATACTCCTTGAGAAAGCTCTCCAAACTGCCCCCAACCCCAGGATGCAGGGGGACACCTTGGCCAAAAATTCAATGCTTTGGGAGGCCAGAACTGAACTCACCACAGCCTTGTGCGCTTCCTCTCCCCTGGGCACAGTCTCCTACTCCTGAGAGATGTTCACTATCTGATCCCTACCTCCCTTTCTATTACAGGAAAAATATACTTTTAAATAAAAGTTGGATTGGAGGGCAGGGTCAAGATGGAACACCAAAACCTTTCTGCTCCTTGGTATGGATATTAGCCAAACTCTGACTGCGTGCTCCAGGTGGGGCCTACATCCGGGAAGTTTCTGGAGCACCTGGCACCATGCTGGGCACAGGCAGCATTCAGGAGCATAACTTTTAGTGTTGTTGTTTTTTTTTTTTTTTTTTTTTTTTTTTTTCATATTTCTTTTTTTTTTTTTTTTTTATAGAGGCATGTTTTATTTATTTATTTGTTTGTTTTTGTTTATACATGCACTGGGTACAGTCAGAAGTGCGGGAGGGCGAGAGAATTCACCAGAGCCAGAGCGGGGAGCAGAGCAGGCAGAAGGACCGAAGTACACTGCTGAGGGGAGCAGCGGGCGGCAGGAGAGGTCTGCGCGCCATATGGGATCCTCCTCCGGTGGCCGGGGAGCAGCCGGGGATTGAACCGGCGCCGCAGAGGCCGCGGGCAGCTTCGCAACCCAGCGCTCAACCGCTGAGCCACCGGGGAGGCCCTAGTGTTGTTGTTTTTTTAAGATTTTTTTTTATGCATACAAGAATTGGGGTATAGGCCAGAGATGTGGGGGGTGAGAGGATTCACCAGAGATGGAGTGGGGAACAGAACAGGCACACTGACTGAAATACACTGCTGAGGGGAGCAGCAGACGAGACAGAAGAGGTCTGCTGTGCCATGTGGGTAGTAGCTCCCTGGCTGGGGATTGAACTCATGCCACAGTGGCTGGTGATAGCTTGAAGCCCCGAGACTTTAACCCCTGTGCCACCAAGGAGGACCCGCACCTTTCAGTTTTTTAAAATCAAACAGGACTCTGTTATCTGCAGGTGCCATTAGCCCAGAGCATGGGTGAGAACCCAGCACTAACATCTGCCAGCACTGAGGCAGGTCACCTGGCTTCCCCTGTCTTCATTTATGGCAGGAGGACAAGCCTCTACCCTGTGGTTTTGATTAGAAATGGTGCATACAGGGCCTCCCCTGGTGGCGCAGCGGTTGAGTGCTGGGCTGCAGAGGCTATTCCCCACCCACCGGTGAGGGTCCCACAAAAAAAAAAAAAAAAAAAAAGAAAAAGAAATGGTGCATACAGGGCTCACATAGGCTCCCAATGAACAGTATTGATTATCTGTTCCCCCAAATTGCCTCACTTTCTTCTAACCATCTTAGGTGGGAGTCACGCAGTAACTCCCTGAGATTCCTTGCGCGTTGGTGGAGGGTTGCAGACAGCAGCCACCAGGGCATTGCCTTTCAGGACTCATCAGAGGACAGGAGAGTTCAATATCAGCCCCTTACAGAAAGAGCAAGCTCTCTTTACCTAAGAAGGCCTTGGTTGCTTGCCACTGTTGTCTGCAGCAGTAACTACTAACACCCCGTTTTGTCCTTAAAGTGCATCCATTCAAACAATAACTTAAATACTTCTCTTCCTTATAGGGCTAAAGTCCCCACTTAATTATATAAAATGATATTTTAAACATGCCACCAGCACAGCCCTGAGACAATTTCTTGGGTTTACTTTTAAAAATGAAATAAATCCTTTATTTCCTCCAAAATATTAAGTCCACCTTCCTCCACTGGACTGAGAGTGGCCCCAAAATATGTGAACCCCTCAGGGCATACTTTTCTAACTATACTCTCTTCCTGCCTAAAAGGTGGCTCTGTTCTCCCTGCTATTTTTAATCTCCTATGATTTGTGTCATAAATAAACGAGGCAAAAAATTAAACACTAATAATAGAGACACCCAGCCAAATGAAAGAAGCATGGGACTGCATGTTGAAGAAAAAGGAGCTGTTTGCCTGTCTGAATTGGCTGACAATGAGACCAGAGCTTTGATCTCTGAGGGGTTTTCCACGAAATCCCTTCATTTGATGTCATGAAATAGGAACAAGTCACTCACCATGCCTGCCGGAGAAGAGAGAGCCCTCTGTGACTAACTGCATCCATCCCCCCTGGGGACTTTGTCACCAATTGGGTGGAACAACTCTGGCTGTACACTGGAAGCTCAGAGAGCTAAGGGGGTGCAGAAGTGTCGAGTGAGGAACCAGACCTCCTTGTAGAGATTAATGAATCCATCTTGAGAAATGGAGGAAGGAGGCGTTCAACAGCACAGTAACAACCAATTATAAAGTTGGCCTCATTTAAATTCCTTTTTTGGCTGAAAATGCAAATCTAGCAAGAATTATTGACTTGATGAGCTATTTCCTGGTGACATCACTTTGCATCTGTGAGGCCGGGTATGTTGTCAAGAAATTGAGGCCCTGACTTCTCCAGTAATTATTTGGAGGGAAAAAGGTGAAATGTAAAGTTTTTATTTTTTGGTTTAAGAATTCATTTTAAAAGATTTCCTCCATATAGCAGTTTTTCCCACTATGTTCAAAACACAAACTCCATTACATGAGCTAGAACTCTCTTCCTGATCTCACCAAGGGGCAGAGAAGAGAGATAAGCCATGTGGAGTCACCACAGTTAACAGGTGAGTCGGTGGGTAGATGGATGAATAGATGGACAGATGGGCAGACAGATCTATTCACACAAGTACAAAAATGTCACAGTTTTAAATACTATGTTATAGCAACCTCACTTACATTTCACTCACCCAGAGAAAGAGTTATCAATTGTCTTCATTTTATAGACATGGAATTGCTATCCAGAAATATATTAGAAGATCACATTCAAACACGAAGTACTAGAAAGGGAAAAATAAAATTAGATCTTTTGATTCTTGGAGCTTTCCCATTAGGGTCCTGCTGTGTTACCTGCAACCTTATCCTACGAATGAGGCCCATATAATGGGTTAATAAATTTCACCCAGCTGCAACAGAGTTGGGACAGAAGATCAGAAGGCTGCCTTAAGAGTCTACAATTCTGTTATTACCAGCCTTGTTTGATTTTTTCATCATAGCTGCCCAGAGGAAGGATTCCAGTTATGACCTATCATTAGATGGAGATTAGGTCATACCACTACTGACTCAACGTAAAGACAGCAGGCTTTTCTCAGGGAAGCCAGCACAGCAGGTGGCTTAGTCAACACACCTGCTCCCCTCTGCCCTCAGCAACCCCCCATCCCACCACCTATTCCTATTCATCACCTCTCATCACACTTACTCCAAGTCCTAACCACCTATTACAGAATTTGCCAAACCTTTGTAAAACCTTCCACCAAGGACAGCAACCGAAGGAGGAAGCCCTTTTTGGTATTATTAGCTCAGCCACTTGTTTCATAAGCTTGTAGAGGGCACCTGGCCACAGAACTCACCCAACCCAGGCCACGACAGTCATTTCCTTTCCTTGACAAACAGGACAGGGCACTACAGGACAGGGCACTACAGGGGACAGAGGGCAGAAGACACTTCAAGGTTTTAGAAAACCTTAGCAGATAATCATTTGATTTCAAAAGAAGTCTATTAGGACAAAAACTCCTAGACCCATAAGAGTCATAGACTCAAACCTGGCCATTATCTTCAAGTTTTAAAAACTACCAATGCCCAGACCCATCTAAAATAATTAAGTCAGAAGTTCTGGTCTCTGTATTTTGTGAAAACTCCCCAGGGGATTCTAGTGTGCCATGGAGATTTACAAGTACTACCCTGGCTCACTGCAGAATTCCTTTGACTGGACAGTCGACCTCGGTCACAGACATCCAACCCCTGGCTGCATCCTCTCTGTCATTAGGGGAACATTTAGTCACATTCAAAGAAAAATGCCTCCCAAATGGGTTAACCAAAAAGAACTGTAATTTCTATTCAGTGTAACTCCCCTTTATCATTATCGTGGCAGTTTAGATGGAGTAAAAGCCAGGAATTTGGGGGTAAATGGCTTCACCCAACAATAGCAGCAAGCTGGAGGCAGAGCCCTCAAAACCCAAATAAATAAATAATCACTTCCCAAAAAGAAATAGAAAGGTCTTGGGCCTCCCTGGTGGCACAAGGGGTTAAGCACAGCACTGTGAAGCTATCCATAGCCTCTGCAGCACGAGTTCGATCCCCAGCCAGCCAGGGAGCTACCCACATGGCGCAGCAGACCTCTCCTGCCTTGCCCGCTGCTCCCTTCAGCAGTGTATTTCAGTCAGTCTGCCTGTTCTGTCCCGGACTCTTTCTCTGGTGAATACTCTCATCCCCCCACCCGACACCTCTGGCCTGTACCCCAGCTCTTGTATGCATAAATAAATCTTTAAAAAAAAAAGATTTATTTATTTATGTGTGAAGAATTGGGGTATAAGCCAGAGGTACGGGAGGTGAGAGGATTCACCAGTGACAAAGTGGGGAGCAGAACAGGCAGATTGACTGAAATACACTGCTGAGGGGAGCAGCAGGTGAGTCAGGAGAGGAGCTACCATGTGGGTAGCTCCCTGAACGGGGAATCAAACTTGTGCTGCAGAGGCTACAGACAGCTTCATAGGTTGCATCTTAACCCCTTGCACCACCAGGGAGGCCCCTGTAAATAAATAAATCTTTAAAAAAAAGAAAGAAATAGAAAGGCCTTCTTAAAGAGGAAAAGGAGAAAGGACCCCAACTAGAGTGATTTGGGGCCAGAATTATGGACAATAAGTGGGAAAATAGAAACTCCTTAAACAACCACTCCTGAAGTCATTTGTTTTCCTCCTCAAGGCACTGAGTACCATTAATTTTTCAAAAGAGGACAGAGTGTTCACCTGTTATGGGATCTCGTATGGGAAGCAAAGCAAACCAACCAAACTTCAGCAGGGAAATGAAACACGAGCTCTATTCTAGTTCCTGTCTGAAGAGAGGAAATATATTAATCAAAGCCACTGAAAACTCTGTGGTTGGGAGTCTTCTTAAATGATTGCGTGTGCCTTCTCCTTCCCCAACACTCGCCACAGAAGCTGCAGCTATGTTGCCATGCACTGGAGGGAAGATGAGCAACGGGGAAGGCAGTGACAGAATGGGTGGTTTCCAAAGTGTGCTTCCCCAACCCTAGGATTCCCCAGAGGCAGAGGGGGAGATGGCGAGAATTGGGCAAGTGTCTGGGCGCTCCCACCACCCACACATGCCGCCATTCCAGTCAAAGCAGCTCTGCTTTCATGGGTCCTATCTGCCAGGCCAGGGAGGGTGGGGGAGGGTGGGGTCGAGGGGGGGGGTGTCCATGTAAGATTTCACCAGAAAAGGGCAGCTGGGGAGAACAGAGTTAAAACTTTCAAGAGCAAAAGTAACAGGGCCAGGGCCTCCCTGGTGGCGCAGGGGTTAAACGCAGAATTATCAAGCTGTCACCAGTCACTGCAGCACGAGTTCGATCCCCCGTCAGCCAGGGAGCTACCCACATGGCGCAGCAGACCTCTCCTGCCTCGCCTGCTGCTCCCCTCAGCAGTGTATTTCAGTAGATCTGCCTGTTCTGCTTCCCAATCTCTCTGGTGAATCCTCTCACACACACACCCCACCCCCTGCACCTGTCTTACACCCCAGTTCTTGTATGCATAAATAAATCTTTTTAAAAAAAAAGAAGTAACAGGACCAAGCCTTTGTCCAGACACATTCAGCTGCTTACTGGGCAGCTTCCACTTCTGCCGGCACCATCAAAAGTGGAGAGCACAACCCGTGTGCTCAGAAGTCTTTGCCCAGCTCACTCAGCCTGGACACTGAATAAGGGCACTCATGACATGTGAGTGTGTGTGCAGTGAGTCATAGGAAACCCTGAAGTCCTCGCACCCAAAGGTGAAGAAAGTCCTGCTGGAGCCAGGCATTTCCACTCTCATTCGGGTAAAGGGACTGGCAGGAAATCCCCTCGAGTCTGAGTTCCTAGATCCATGGACAGCCAGAGACTGCACACTGGGAACTTCAGGCAGGGTCAGAACTGGATCAGAGAGGATGCAGACACCTATGTAAGAGGTGCAGGCCCACTTCCTTCATGGGCTGGGGTGACATATTTAACTGCTAACAATCAAGGCCAGGGCCAGGCAAAAAACTCCTGGTTGGACTAGAAAAATTGCCACAATGTCTATGGAATAGGGCCCAGGCACTCCAACAAGAACGCACTGCTTCTGGTAAGGCCTGGCAGACCCTAAGTCCACTAGGCTAGTTCGCCAGTTGATGGAGTCCAGCCCAACAGCCTCCTTCACAGAAGAACTGACTAAAAGGAGTGTCTGGCCCTCTGGGAAAAGCAGTTATTTTATGGGATGCTTCATCTGTTTCTCCCTCTTCCTCCATTCTGCTCACCACCAGGTATCAGATCAGCCCCAGACTGGATGGATTCTCCCAGTGCAGATGTCCAGGGCCACCGTGCCACGGTGCCAGCTTGAAGCCCTTTGGCGAGATGTGTGACCTCACCCATATGGCGCCTGGGAGACTCGAGGAGGCCAGTCAGAAGCACTCACACCGACAGACAGCCCTTCGGAAAACGTGGCTTTCTAATCGCCAGGCCACAGGCAGATTCTGTGGCGACAACTTGGGTCCTGGACTTTGAAATGTTATCTGATGTGGTCGGGCTTTCTTGTAAACATTTTCTAACCCGAGTGAAATGCATGCTGCAAAGGGTATGATCCGAGTATCAATTATAGACACATTCATATTATAGTGTGTGTATGTGTGTGTGTTTTCACACACGCATACGTGTCAGCAAGGAACGAATCCAAACGCCACATGAATGAAAAATGACAGGCAGCAGATGGATCGTAGCGGCCTCTGGAGCCAGGTCTCCTCAGGAAAGCCAGGCCGGCAGGGCCATGGAAAGCCACCTCGCCTTCATCTCAGGCCTCCAGCCACCACCCCTGAGGCTATCTAGAGCTAGTACAAGCTCGCGTGGACTCGGGAACGATGCTGAGTCTCACGGTGCCCAGGGCCACTTCTCAAACACACCCGCCCCTGTGCACACTGAGAGGAGGCTGTCTTTCCAGAGGACCAGCACGAGCTGCTCCACAACCCCTAAAGGACAACTCAGAGGGGCTGTCCTTGCTCATGACCACAGGCCGATGTTTGGGCTCTGGGCTTTGCTCTCCCTCTCCCAACTGCTGCAAGGAAAAGCTGC
Source organism: Talpa occidentalis (assembly GCF_014898055.3). Taxonomy (NCBI): domain Eukaryota; kingdom Metazoa; phylum Chordata; class Mammalia; order Eulipotyphla; family Talpidae; genus Talpa; species Talpa occidentalis. Next base: position 97,872,087 of record NW_023605194.1, on the reverse strand, counting down.
AAAGACTGGGGTGTCTAAGCAGCAGAAACAGGGGCCCTGCTGAAGAGACAGTGAACACAGTTAACATCAGAAATGACCCCTCCTCCCCATGCCAGGATGGTATCGCTCAGCCAAAGAGGAACTCAAGTCCCAGTGTCATGTCCATTTGTTCGTTCGTTTCTTCGTTCACGCCATGGCAGGCACGACGGGAGAGCCAAGGAGTGAGCTGCGTGGGTGGGCGGGCGCGCAGGGAATACTGGAGCAAAGAGGCAGAGGGGCCCTGATCAAACTATAGCGCGGCTGAATGCCAGAAGGGCTGTAGGATAGAGACCCAATGTTTGCCAAGGTGCAAAGAAGGAACAGATTTTAGTGGAGAGTGGAGCAGGGGACTTGGGATGGAGGGAGCTGGGTCTCAAAGAAAATGAAGATGCCTAGCAGCTAAGAGCAGGACTGAGAAGGCTGAGGTGACCACTGCGTCTGGGCTGGGGCGTCTGGGCCAGGCCACTGGGAGGCTCTGCCACTGGGCAGTATTCCCAGGGCAAAGGAGCCGCTGAGGGCTGCAGAGGAAATAGTGATGGAAGCTGTGCCAGAGCCAGTGCCTGTGGGCTACAGAGGCCAGATCTGGGGGCACTGTGACTCCAGGAAGCCTGCAGCATCCTCGGCAAGCATCTGAATCAGTGGCAGTAAAGAAAGGGTGCAAGAGACAAAGCAGAGGGGCAAGATCAACTTGGTGATTGAAACGGTGGGTTCGAGGCAGTGTGACCGTGAGGGCTGGCAGCCACCCTCTCTGTGACAGGTTCCGGCAGAGAAGCAGGAGTGCTGGAGAAGCGGGTCGTGTGCCTGGAGACAGCGGGAAGGCAAATCTGAGGCACATCAAGGAGCCACATCTAGAAGGTAAGTGAGCAGGGGGATGGTTCTGGCCAGCGCAGCAGCAGCAGCAGCTGCAGCAGCTCCGTCCTGGCCAGCTCCGCAGCAGCAGCTCTGTGCTCAGATCAGATCCTAATTTCTGCTGCATGGCAGCGCCTCAGGGATGAGAGAAGCCCCCTTGGGTTTGCCTGGGGTTCCACACCCCCTAGGAAATCCCTAAATTCAGGTTAGCAGAAATGACAGTTGGTCTCCTTCTCTGAGCTGCAGCTCTCAGACTTTGGAATCCTAGAGTGCATAGAACTGGCATGGGTGCCCCAAGCTGCCCCCTTCCTACAATCCACGTTTTCAAAGGGCTTTACAAGTTTGTTTGCCAATCACCAAATTCAAATACAGACCCACAGGTCCTACCAGATTCCACTCAAATGGATTGGGTGGGGTCTAGAAAGTGGAATGTTTCAAGGGGTGCTGACCAGACTTGGGAGAACCCCTGCTCTGAGCAAATATCCTGGATAGATGCTGCTGCAGCAGGCACCTCTTTGACTCCATTGAGAAAAAAGAGATCTCTGCAGAGACAAGAGGTTGCCGGCACCTAGTGTGGGGTGGAATAATAGTAACTACAGCGTTTGAGTACTTCCTACAGGCCGGGCTCTATTCCCATGTCTCCACAGCCAATCTCTGTAACATTTCCATTTTTCAGAGGAGGCAACTGAGGCTTCAAGTCAAGGTCACACAGCTGGTGGGTGATGGAGCCAAGCTTCATGTCGGGGATCCACATATACCCCTCACCCCACTGAGGCACAGGGTAAAGTTGTAGCAGTGATGCCCTTCTCTCCAGCCTCTGTCTTTCCCACTATAAAATGGCAGTGGCAGTACCGGCAGCTTCCTGGAGCCTCTGGGGTCTTGCCAACCCTGAAGCCAGCAGTGTGTTCCCCAAACAGCACCCCTATCACCCCCATGAGCACTCTGCCAGCCTGGATGACACCTGCAGCCTCTACCCACCCGCCACAGGATAGAAAGGGCAAAGGGCATTCCCTCTGCCCTGAGCTGAGTTCCCCGACAAAGATCTCATTGTACAATTCTCAAGAGGAGGCTCTGTTCAACGGCAATAATATTATTTTCTGCTGCTGACGTGTCATTTCCATTTTTAAACAAGAAACATTTGGCTTCATTTTCCACCATGGGTCATGCCATTTCAGACTGAAATGAAGCCCCCCGGGTGCTGAGACCTTGGAAACACATGGCCAGGGACAGGTGAAAACTCAGCGGCAGGTGCAGGTCACAGGACTTGGAGAAAGGCAGAAAGATGGGAGGAAGGGGGTGCGAGAGCTTTCATCCCAATTTACTTCAATGACTCATTTCTGAAAATTTTTGACTGAATTGCTTTAAAGAGCCCTCTGGTCCCAACAGTCATTAAAGAAGTTATAATCTCCCTGCCCTTTTGGATATTCAAAAAAAAAAAAAAGAAGGAGTCAGGTCAGGTTGTAGGTACCAAGGAAATCACATTAAGCCTCTTGTAAGGCTCCCTCTCCAGAAAGCATGCCCTGCTGCTCTCTCATGGAAACAAAAGAACTTGCAGATTTCCTCACAATTTTAGTACCGCCTATCTCCTAAGGGAAGGGCAGGCTAGTGGGGATTCTGTAGAGGTCAGTAACCACGGTGGTCATTCGTAAGAGCAGTTAATATTTTTCTCAGGCTATAAAAGAAGTGGAATTTGGGGTGTGGCAACTCTTAACCACATCACAGTCATCTCTGATCACATTTATTTGGGTTTTGCTCACTGAATCTCTCTGCTCTTTAGCAGAGGAGCTGACAGCAGACAGACTCCACGTTAAAATGCAATTATATCCTGTCTAACCAAGCGGGCGGGTCTCTGCCTTGGCACTTCTCCTTCATTACCACCTGCCATGAGGCCACTTGCTGACTATTCCAGGCTCCCCAGGTCAGGGTCGGGACTTGTGGGGACATCCCTCATCCCTGCACAGAAGGAATCCACTTGGGGTAAAAAGAAAGAAGCCCACTGTCACGGAGAAGAAAGTCAGAGAGAAAGGCAGGGCGTGGGAGAGGAGGGCTTGCCCATGTGGTGAAGGGGTGAGGACAGGGGGCAGAAGAACACCAAGAAGCAAGAGAGGGGCCAAAGAATGAGTCCTGTGTGAAGAGTGAAGAGACACATCCGGGAATGCAGGAGACAAGAAAACAGGCTGATGGGGTCTGTCAAGTACGTCTGAGAGAAAATAGGCCTTTATATATCTGCTGAGCAAAGTGCTTTGACTAGAAGCAAACTATCTCTGAGCTCAGTGACGCAGCAACAGTGGGAGCTGGAAAGAACATCCAGGGTTATCTAGTATAAATCCTTCATTGTGCAAACGAGCAGCCCAGAGAAGAGAGATGACTTGCCCAAGGTCACACAGCAAGTTAGTGCCTGAGTGAGAGCAGTCCTCCAGGGTCCTGGTGGGGGCAATTCTACTGCAGATCTCCAACTCAGCCATCCCTCAAAGGCCATGGGCCACACCCTCCAGAAGTGTCATTTGTGGATTACTGGCACTCTCTGACCAAGGCGTATGACTCCAAAGTGAAGCATTTTATAACCTTCACTTGACCTTCTGGGCCGACATCCAAGCAGTCTCTGCCTTCCTACCTCCAGAGTTGCTCCACGGTTGGCCCTAAAGGAGGGATGGAAATGCCCACTGGTGCCCAGTGAGTCGTGACAGACACCCCTAACTAAATGGCAGGCTGCTCCGCGAGGCAGAGAGCCCCCAGTGTGTGTGGAGGGACTAGCCATGAGAAGGGCACCCACTACAGTTAGAGGGTGACATAAGCACAGTAAGAAAAAAAGCAGCGAGGCTTGAACTTGGAGGTTTTTACTGAGCCAGAATAAGAAAGCTTAAACAGGAAAGCAATCCCTGATCCTCAGAGCAGGACTGAGAGAACACGGGGAGGTGAGTGTATGTTTAAAAGGTAGGGAAGTGCAGACCAGGAGGGGATGTCAAGGTAATATTCTTCCAGGTGGTAAGATAGGAAGGGGGAAGCTGAGAGATTGACCTGAAGTCACAGGTAAAAAGAACCTCATTCCAAAAAACAACCAGTACAGTAGATTTTTCCAGAACATAGAGAGTTTAGTTCTTTCTACTTTAACCCTTTTTGAACTATCTGCTAGCTTTTAAGGCAGACTGTATGTTAACTTTCACTCTTGGATAAAATCTTTTTTATTCTTAAATAAGTGTCTGATGGGCCACTGGGCAGCTTGCCTACCTCCTCAAAAACAAAACGACATTTGCCAAGGGAAAATCAGCTGACACATTGCAAGCTGACAGTTCTCAAGCAAACTCTTAGCAGGTGTCTATGACTCCAGGTAATATACTTGAGATTTGACAGAAGGAAAAGCACAAATCCTTCCAGTGATGCATGAAGGGCACCCGGCTGTTGGCACTGACAGTACTCATATCTAAGACAGTTTATAACATCTGTGGCTCCTCCTGCAAGCAGGACTGCATGATTCCATTTGTATCAAATCTAGGCCAGTAAGTATTCCCCTCACTGGGTTTTCTTATCAATGGAATAAAGGTTGTTCCTGGTTCATTCACTGCACCCTGCCCTCATTTGGAGAAGATACAGATTCAGGAATTTTTTTAAAAATCAAAATCAAATGCTTTTAACTAAATGCTCAAAACTGATAGTTTTGACAATGACTCCAAGTGCTGTATTCATAGTAATCACATCGTATCATATTTTCAGGTTAAGGAAGACCAAAGTTCTCAAGCAGAGAAGGCAGAAGTCATCCCTTTAGTCCTACCAAAATTCTCGAGAACTATATTCTCAAGTTCAATTGGGGAGCTCAGAACTGGACAGAAAATGAGAGCAAAGTAACAAGACAGATGGCTGGCCCACCCTCACTCCTGCATGTGGTACCAAACCACTGTTCAGTTCAGCAGACTCATTTAGAAGAATCAAACGACAGTCTCATCTTCAAGTGATCCTGTTCCCAAGCACTAAGATTATTATTTTTAAAGTCTTACTGATCATGGTGGTTCCCCCAGCCAGGGCTGCCTTGGTGCCTTGAAAGAAGTCATCAGCAGAGGTCATCCCCTGCTCAGGCATCTGGAAGCGGGTATGGACATCGATCCCTCCAGGGATCACCATCCGGGAATGGGCTTCAATGGTCTTCACCCCTCCTGGCACAATCAGGTTTTCTCCTATTTGCCTAAACAAACAGGAGAGGTGACACAGTTATAAACCAACCCTCCTTGAGTCAAATGGGATCTGACAGACATTCCCACCAACTCACAAAAATTCTTCCCCTGTGCTCCACAGATTTTGGGGATTACTGATATTTTCGATGAATGGGTATGCTCCCCATTTCCTCCCCCAGCTAAGGGCAATGCCGAGTAAACTGAAAAACAAAAGTTAAATCAGGCATCAAAATCCCCAACCAAGGAGATTTAGTGACCAGAAAACCCCTAAGATGAAAGGATAACAAGCTCCCAAGGTATTTACATAAAATGCCACCAAATTTTTTCTATAATATATAGCGGAGCTGATTCTCTTATAACTTTCCCCAGACCTGGCTGCACTTCACACTTATTTTCACCATATGCTTTTTCAACAGAGGAAATAGGGGTAGTCGGCAGGGAGAACAAAACACAGCCAAAAATATAAAAAGGAACACTATAATTGAAACTATTTAAAAATTTAGAGGCATGATAAATGACTCAAATCATAAATTGGGCTATTAAAATTTATTACACTGTGGGACATTAGTTCATTTCCATGTTTAAAAAATCTTTGCTACATCTTTCAACCCATTTTTTAAAAAGAAAAAGCAATCAAAGAAGGGTCGATAAAGTTCTAGAACAAGTTAGTAAGGACTGAAAATAGCACACAGGGTTGCTTTCTTCTTGGCCAGTGTCTTTCCGCTAAGCCACATCACGCTGCCTTCTAACTGGGGGAACTGGAACACGGAAGTCACAGTATTTGAGAGCTTGGAGCTGAGACTGTCACAAGCAAGCACACATGGAGAAAACATTACATGTGGAAATGGTAAAACCTATTTTAGGTTCATAAATCAGGGTGTGCGTTTCCAGGCAACAGACACATCCACTCCAGTTTTCCACTCCTCTGGACAGGTTCGCTGCTAGCACTTGATGAATACTGCTTACTTAAAGGATGTCACTGGCTGCCATGTTTGTCTTTAAACAGATGTGCTGTTTCTCCAGAGCCCTGTCAGTCGTCCCAGTGGGGAGGGCACGAGGACACTGGTATGTACTCAGCTTACTTAACCCTCTAAAGTCCAAAATACTGTAATTTAGTAACTGCTGTATGGCTTCTTCATTGTGATACAATATACAATAAACAAGGGTAGTCTTATTTGTGCTAGTTGTCACTTAATGAAACCTAAAGTCTCCTCACAATAAAGCAGTAATGTGTGTTATTTGGCTTTCATTTGGCGTCCTGCGGCCCCCCCAACTTGAATTCTTTTTTTTTAAAGATCCATTTATTCATGCATACAAGAGCTGGGGTACAAGCCAGAGATGCCGGGGGTGAGAGGATCCACCACAGACAGAGCGGGAAAAGGAACAGGCAGACTGAGGGAAACACACTGCTGAGGGGAGCAGCGGGCGAGACAGGAGAGGTCTGCTTCACCATGTGGGTTGCTCCCTGGCCGGCCGGGGATCAAACTCATGCTTCAGAAGCTGCGGACTGCTCCATAGTGTGGTGCTCAACCCCTTGCACCAATGGGGAGGCCCCAACTTGAATTCTTGATTAAGAAAGAAGATATGTGGGCCTCCCCGGTGGCGCAGCGGTTGAGCGCTGGGTTGCGAAGCTGCCCGCAGCCTCTGCGGTGCCGGTTCGATCCCTGGCTGCTCCCTGGCCACCAGAGGAGGGTCCCACATGGCGCGCAGACCTCTCCTGCCGCCCGCTGCTCCCCTCAGCAGTGTACTTCGGTCCTTCTGCCTGCTCTGCTCCCCACTCTGGCTCTGGTGAATTCTCTCACCCTCCCGCACTTCTGACTGTACCCAGTGCTTGTATAAATAAATAAATAAATAAATCTTAAAGAAAAAAAAAAAAAAGAAAGAAGATGTGATGTCTTGTGTCCTTAGATGGGATGATCCATCTCAAACAACTGCATTCTAGGAAATTCCTTACTAAGTCAATATATCATATACCAAGTACTTGAGCTGGCAACAAGAAGACATTGCATGACCTCGGTTAAAAATAGCAAGTTACATAACACATAAGGAAATGGGTGTGTGCTTAATTGTGGCCTTGAATTCCTAAATCTGAGCTCCCAAGTTTTCTAACTGCCACCAATCAAAATGGGCTAAAACTGATAATGAATTATTCTTTGAAGTCTCTAAAGCTTGGTACTACTGCCTATGAATTGTTTAAGAAAATGGAAGGTACACAAATACTTCTACAAAATGAGTAATACTTACTTGATCAACCCATCTTCCATGTATATGTCTGCATAGAATGACTGGTCATCATTAACAATTTTACCTCCTTTGATCAGAAGACGATCACTCTGAAACGAAGAAGGAGTAAGGTCACCATGCATTCCTGATCTATGAGAAACACTGGCACTAAGACAAATCAACTAAGGTTACATTTCACTGTTCAAAAGTGATGGTCCAAATGAACCCGTTTTGGAAAGGTTCAAGGGCAAAGGTAAACCTGCGTGTGGCCATCTATTCATCACCTGATGCATCAGAACACACTGGCAAAGTTCAAAGTTTATGCTACATGAAAGAACTATCTTTCCATTAAACCTGCAAGCAAAAATAAATAAATAAATAAACAAACAAATGTCTAATCATCTCCCTATAAACACACTGGAAACATTTCAGATAAAGAAGACAATACTTTTCAATTGCTTTAGGCTAAACTTCCTTACACGCACTTGCAGGGAAGCCAGTTCTTGGCAAGGTTTGTGTCGGGAAATTTAGCCAAAAGTCGGTTGTCATGGGGTGTTCTACACAAACACACTCGGTTCTACCGTAGCAAGGTTCCAATTCAGAATGGTCTTTATATGTGCATTTATCTTTAATGCAAACCACAGCAAGTGTAGCAAGGGAAAGGGAAACACTTCAAATTTGTACCACTTTAACTATTAAGTTGTTAAGAACAAGGTTAAATTTTGTGAGTGCAAATTTTAAAATCGAACACCACTATGGATTGGTGATACACTTAACATTTATTTGGTGCAAAAAAGTATATAGACAAGTAGCCCATGAATGCCAGGAATGCAACAGAAATGTTACATTATGACTCATCTCTATTCCAAAGGCTGTTGATGGAATGGAATGTCAAAATCCTGTGTTTCACGTACAGGTACCTGTATTATCCCAGCCTGCTTGAAAGTTACAAGTTGAACCATATGTTGCCCTTTTATTATGCAAAACATTTCCAAAGATGGAATTCATTTGAACAACTCAAAAATCAGTTACAAAACAACATTCTCAGCAAGTGCTACTTGCATGTTGTGCTTAGCAAGAAAATTAAAGCAAACCTTTCAAAAATATCTAAGCTACTAGAGGTCCGGGAAAAGAGAAACCCAAAAATGCACAGGTGCCTGGGCTTATAGACTGTTTGTAATGAAAAACAGGAAGATCATTTTAATTATGTGCACTGTAGCGGCCGTAGTTCTGCTGTATGTAGACTTTGGAAAGTCAAATGGGACTGGAGTCCACACCACCAGCACTTGCACAAGATAAATGTAAAGCCTCTGAGCAATCCTACTGTGCACAGTGCCACCGAAGACTCAAAGCAAATCCTCCCGGTAGAAGGACCAGATCCTTATTCTCATAAGAGAAGAGCCGGGTAGGGAGTTTAAGCCACTTGTCCAAGGTAACCTGATTTGCTATACTTTCCTCCTCCTCCAACTTCCCTGCTCTCCCCAGATGCCTGCTTTGACAGGACAAAGGTGACTGGAGGGGTAAGAAGCCCTGCCCTTCAGCACCAGCTCCCTCAGTCACTGGGTACCTGCCCCAGGCATCACTGTGAATCCCCAAACATACATCAAGCCAAGGAGGAAAAAACAAACAAAAAAAATCACAGACCGGTCCACTCTAGTGCCTTCCAGAAGGCTTCTTACATAAGAGGCTGGCCCTGATGAAGGAGGCAACGCAACCACATTACACAGGTCCTGGGAGAGACGCAACCAAAATATTTTAAGGGTAGAGGGGAGCGCTCTTTTAAAAATTGGTAGTGTTGGTTGTTTGCTTTTTAATTTTTTTTCTCCTCTTCCCCTTCTGTCCAAACGAAACTACCTTTTTCATTCATGAAGACATTATTTGAGGCTTGCAGTGAATCTGCTCCCCACCCCCACTCCCCAGACTTTCTTCCCTGCAGGGAACACATACAATTTTGGGACTCCTTTGCCCAGCTGTTGGGGTTCTTGGGTGTTTGGCCTTTAAGAAAAGCTAGTACCCTAGCTGTTCCACCCTCACTGTGGAACAGCCCCAGACGTCCAACAAAATCCTGCGAGCACACGCCCCCTCCCCTGTGCATTTGTTCCTACATCTCTCTCCAGCGGATGGGTGTGCCCCTGTGCATCCAGAGGAAGTCGGGGTGCCCAGAGCGAAAAGCAGAGCGAAAAGCGCCCTCAAATCTAGCCCTAAACCCATCTCAACAGCTTTCCGTCTGCCTCAGCCCAGGGTATACCCAGGAATCAGCCAGCCAATTACAACTGCACACCATTATATAACAACGCATTTCCCTCGCGAGCCTCCCTTCCCAGGATTTCATTCGGGGGATGTAAAGAACCGGGGCTGGAGAGATTTTTCCAGGAAAAGATGGGGCGAGAATGGGGGCGGGAGTGGGGGAGAAGCAGGGAGAATCAGAACCCGTGGTCCTGGCTGCAGCGTCGCTAATTCACTGCTTATAGATGTTTTTCTCGAGATTTACAAACTGTCCACCTCGGGCCCCAGAACTGCGCGGACGCCGGCGGCCGCTAAGATCATTGTCTCGCCCAGGCCGGGCCGGGCCAGCTGCTCCGCGCGTCGCGCATCGCCATTACCTCCCCGCGCCCGGGGCGCGCGGTCCCCAGCGCCCACCCCTCTCGGTCCGCTCTGGACGCGCCGAGACGGACACCTCCTTGGGGGCAAAAGCTTATTAGACAGACTCAAGAAAGCGAGCCTCGAGCCCTTCCAGGGCCCAGCCCCAAACCAGAGAGCGAACAAGGGGAGAGGAACTCCCCAACATCCCGCCCTGGTCCACAAAGGCCCCCGCCTCGGCCCCCCCACCTCTGCCCTGCTCATCACCACGTCCCTGTTTTTCCTTTCCGCTTCCACATCATTCCGGTCCATTCTGCCCTTTAGAGCATCCCTCGACTGTCATTACGCCTGCGAGCTGAAATCCGCTCCTTTTTCTAATCGGCTGCAGGAAGGATCCAGAAAGCCCTTTCTAGTGGGGGCGGGAGACTTAGGGGAATCCAGTGCCCATCTCCCCGCCGCAGCTCTGGAGCCCAGCCTCGCAGCACGCAGCCGGGAGAACAATATCCGAGCTCCGACCATGCATATTCAATCTGGCATCCATTTGCTCGCACCGGCAGCCCGGCACTGCAGCCCCGCGCCACAATAAAAGGATCCAGCGGATCCGGCGCGCAACCCAAGCCGACCTCAATGCACGCACGTTATTTTAATTCTTGCAAATTATGGGATTCACAATTCTCTATCACTGCGTCTCCCACCACCACGATCGCCTTCTCCAGCAATTGGGGTGGGGGTGGGGGGAGAGTAGGGTCCCTCCTTCGCCCCCTCCTCGTTAAAAATTCTTCGATGTTCTGTGCCACAAAAGGTTGCTGACCCACCGGACATTCCCCAAGTGCCACACTCACCGTGATGCGTGGAATATTTTTCTTCCCCTGATAAGACATCTCTCTCCCTGGAAGAGGATAATTTCACGAGGGCAGTTTTAACGCAAAAATTGCCAGGAAAGAGACTTTGTATTATTATTTTTTTTTTTTTTTGCAGGATTAGAAACGGTGCAACCGCTCAGCTGGTTCTTGCAGATAGCAAATTTCAGGAACGTAAAGGATAAATGCAATCCTCAGTCTCTCTTTCTTCCTCCCCTCCAACACAGCCCCAGCTAGGGCGGAAAAAAAAGAGAGAACAGGAGAAAAGGGGGTGGAAATAAACTACAGCAATAAAAGCCTCGGTTCAAGTCGGCCAGCGCGGCGCATGCGCCGCCAGCCACGCCCTTTCCTCTCAGGCAAAAGCCATCCGCTTCGAGAGAGACGAGCCCTGATTGGCCCCCGTCGCGGGATATGTAAATGAGCGCGGACGGGGAGGGGCGCGCCGCGAGCGCGCGAAATGCTGCAGTGTGCGTCGAGGGCGGCGGTCGGGGCGTGCGCCCGAGCGGGGAGCGCGCCTTTCGCGCCCTTTTCTGAGGCCCGCGGCCTCGGCGGGCGGGGGGCGGCCGCAGCCCCCGGGGCCGCCCCCGCCGCCCCGGGGAGAGGAGGGGACCGGGGTGGGGGGGTCCTGACGCTCGGGGCGGCCCCGTCCCCCGCGGCGGAGCCTCGGTGCGGCGTGCGGCATCGCCCTCCCGCGCGCGCCCCGATGGCTGCCGCCCGCGCGCCAATCCGCGGAGGCCGCCGCTGCAGCCCCGCGTGGGGTGACTGCGCCGAGCCAATGGCTTCGCTGGCGGCGAGCGCGCGACCGCACCGCCGGCCGCCGCCGCGCCGCCCGGGAGGGGCGCCCGAGCCCTCCTCCCGCCGCCCCGGCCTCCGCCCAGAGGGCCCCCCTGGAGCTGGACGGACGCGGGGAGGGCGCGCGGGGCGCCGCGCCGGCCACGCCCGGCCCGGGACAGGGGCGCCTGCCTGCGGGGCTGGGGGCTCCCCGGGGCGGGAGGGGCGCGGGGGAGGCTGCCGCGGAGGAATCCGGCCGGGCGGCGGCGGCCGGGGGCTGGAGGCTGGAAATGGACGCCTGAAGGGAAAGGCGGGCAGCCGGGGGGAGGCTGGCGTCCGCGCCCGGGGATGGGAACTGCGCCCTGAAACGTCCTTTTGTGCCTTGGGGCTACAAGGACCTTGGGGTCGGGGGAGGGGGGGCGCCCCGCCCGCCGCCTGTGGAGGCAAAAGTGGGCCAGTCTAGGGGCCACTTCTCTTATAAACAGTCACAGTCACGCCCACCCTGACCCCTCGGCGGCCTGGGGGGCTGCATTCCCCCCCCCTGTGTCTGCAGAGCAGACGCTGTTGGGGTCACTGCCACTCGAGGGCCGCACAGGACTTAGCAGTGCGGGGGCCCGGCTGCCACATCACTTCATGAGGGAAAACGAGGTAAAGTGTGGAAAAGCAGGCTCGTAGTGAGAAAGGCGACTTCTCACCCCCAAAGGAGGAGAAACCGAGTTAAGAGCGAAGCAAAACTGAGTCAAGGGAATCCCCAGTCCAAGGCACACGTAAAACGACATTCTAGGCATGTCTCGGAAAAAGGGAAGCGGCCTGGGGCCTCTTGACTTTGCGCTCCCCACATCAGCCCGGATGCTCTGACTTCGGAATCCGGGTGGAGGAAAAAAGCTGGAGGAGCTGAACCACAGGCGTCTACCAGGGCTCATCTCTTTGGGGGGTTGCCCAGACAAGCCTATGACTAAAGCAGGATTTCTGTTGTTTGGGACCAAGCAACGGATAGATCCCCCACATAATCTAGACCAGCAGGCAGCCATGAAAAAAAAAAAATGAATCTATTTAATTGGCTCAGACCTGCTCAGAAAAGATGAGCCAGATAAACAGAAAGTCATCCTGTGGCTACTTGCGCCCCTGAAGCAGTGTCTCTGCATCTGGGTACAAAATGTAAACTCTCACTCCTATTCCTGTAAATTGTAAAGTCCCAAGAAAGGGGCTGTGGGCATGCGGGGAGCTACGTGACTGGTTAATTCATACAAGTTCCAATTAGCTCTGCGCTTGCCCCTCCAACTATGTGATGTGCTAAGAGCAAAGTGAGTTGATGTCAGCAAGTATTGGTGTCAGCCTGTGAGGGTTAAAGTCACACGTCTTAAAATGCATAAAATGTGCCCTCCTACCTGTGAAAACCAACAGTAGGTTCCAACGAAGAGTGGGGGGCAGGCTGGCTCTGGAAGTCAGTTAAAGAAGACAGTCCTATTAAAGCATAAGAAAAATACCACTTGGCAAGCAAGTGAAGAGATGAAAATTATTTAAAACAAAGTGACCTCCATATAGTTTGTCTTGTGATATTTTCCTGCTCTAGATTTTTTTATCTTCATGGATTTAACTATATCTTACTATTTACCAATTTGCCATTAAATGCTTTCCCCTGTACTAAAAGCTCCCAAGAGCTTTTGCGTCCATCTTGTTTCTATAACCATTGATTATTCGTTCATTGACATAAACAACCAAAAATGTAAAGTTTAAGTTGATTGGTCTGTTCTGACTACAGCCTAAGAATATTTGGCACATACAAATATCAAATATTTTGTAATTGACTAAAGGAAAGAATTGTCTGCAATCTGCCTTTCTTACCATACTTACTGCTCAATGCAGTGCAGAAAAGTAAAGGGGATGGGGGCAGATTTTTCACCCATTCTGCACTGATAGACAAGTTAATACACTCTTTTTTTGACACTGTCTTTAAATACTCAATGAAATTTTCCTGTAAAGCTACAAATCATTACCCCTGACCAAAAATTTGAACCCATCCTTGGGCGTGATTTTTCTGAATTGTTTAAAAAAATTGAATGCATATCAGACCTCAAAAAGAATTATAAAATGGCCCGTTCCAGATTCATGACCTCTTCCTCAACTCCGTACTCCTCCCCAAGCATAAGGAAAGAGCAAGATGTAAGTAAATGAGATAGTTCTTTCATGAAATATCTGTATCTGTGCCATTATGGTAACCTAGAGGCAGGGAGAAGCTGCCCTAGCAGAACTGTGAACAGGAGGAGTGAATTCTACCCAGGAGCTATGTCAGAATCTGACCACAGCCTCCTCTGCAGCTTCACCTGCCATCCCTGGACACCCCCACATCCCTACCTCCAAATACCCCCATCAATGAGTGTACACGGACACCAGTACACACACAAGCCCCTGAGGCGTGTGCCCTCTCAAATCTGTACTCTGCCCCATGCAGTTCCCGCTGCCTCCTTCTGTTTTCCCTCAACATTTCCTCTAAAAATGAATTTAAATGTCACCTCTTCCATGAAGTCCACCCTGCCCTCTAAAGCGTTAAGCGTACCCCTTGAATTCAATCCTACTATAACCTGCAGTGTGTCATATTGTAGTGTTTGTCCACCAGAGCATGACTCCTGGACCTGGGGGCCTCACTTTCCTCTTTCTCTGGCACCCAGCATGTCACTTTCCTCTTTCTCTGGCACCCAGCACTCTTGATGGCATGCACCTCAACATCTGGTGTTTGAAAAGTGCTGCCATAGCCATTGCAAGAAAAGAAGTTCTTCCATACCGCACCACATGGGAGTTTTGCTGTCAACAAAATCCCCACTTTAGGTCTTCCTCCTAGTGCGACTGCCTAAGTTTCCCACGTGCCCCTTCTTGGCAACCCAGCCTGTCTCCTCCAAATCTCTGAAACTACAAAAGAACCTTGTATTGTACCTGCATTTTAAGCAACACCTCCCCTACACAAAATTACCACATACTTCAAGCCTGATAAACCAGAGGGACAGAGCACCCTATCCTAAAGTGAACTCCAGAATTGCACAAGGCATCTCCTGTACAAGGCATCTCATCTTTCTCAGCACCCAGTTCTGAAATTGCTCTTTTCTCCACCCTCATTACTCTGGCACTCTGGGTGACTGTGCTGCTTTCAATTCCCCTCAGCAGCCTGCAGAGTAGGCATCCTTTGCCCGGCCAAGCCCACCACTGCTCTTGGTTTCATCTTCCCTTTTGGGAAGCTGGAGTAATCATTTCTGCTTCTGTGGTTCCCTGGGTGTCTGCGAAAGTGTGATCTTCGGGATGTCACAGAGAAAGTCCATCACATCAATTGCTGACAGGAAGAACGGAGCCTAGATGTGGCAAAGAAGAGAAAACCCTAAATCCCCCTTTGCCGCAGTATTCATGTCGAGGGCTGTGGCCTCAGCGGTCTGCAGAGAAGGCTAAAATTAATGCGGTGATGAAGAAAAGGCACCGGAATTTTTTGCCAAAACCTAAGGGCACCGATTAGGACACTTGAGCTGGAAGTGATGCCTTCGCTGCCGCAGATGGAGCCCTGCCATGAGGATGTTTTCTTTGTCTATGTTACCCCAAAGAGGCGGAGACTGCAGAGGGACAGCCACGCACCTACAGCTCAAGTCTGCCCACTGCTTCCCCAGAGGAAGCTTCCTTTACCAGGGGACCCATGAGGGTCGCAAGTGACTGGTCTCCTGAGCCAAAGGCTGTCTTTTCTGCAACTGGAAAGTCTATTGGCCAGCTCAGCTGGGCCTGAGCAAGTTGGGGCTGTGCGTGAAGACACAAGGCTTATGTGCCCCAATCCTGCCAGACACTTGAGAGAATCTAGTAGCTTTGGCTCTCTCCTCCTATCTCCAGTTAGCACACAATGCTCTTGATCACCCCTGCATTACCTACCTTACACACTACCCTCTGTGTGACTACGGATTTTCCCTGGGGTCCTTCTGTCAAAACCTGAGCCAGGGAAAATCTTGCTCGGGCTGTCAAGCCTCAGGCCCGCCCTCTGGTGGTGAATGATGAGTGTGCATTCTGGTGCCCTCCAGGCTCCAGCCCAGCCTGGTGACTCAGTGGGGCTTGTGAAGGGCCCCGTTCCAGGACCCCAGACACTTGCAATGATTTTGCCTCTCTGTCAAAATCACCCGGAGCCCCCACTCACTTCTCCTAATTAGATCTCCAGAGACAAGGCCCAGGAATGTTTTTACAGTCTATCTCTGGATACCTAGCCACCGACAGCGCCCACTGGCCCTGCATTTACAGAAGAGGAGGCTAGAAAGTACACTAGAACACAGGCCTCACCCCATTCCCAGGACTCCCCCCAAATTCATCAATGGCCCTGCTCTTTACCCAGTGGGAACGTCTTATGAGGGTGGTACACAGAGTAACCAAGTTTTCCCTATCATTCCACTGTCTGCCTTCTTGTAACAGTACAAGCTACTAAGACATTGTTATGCAGTCAGTGAGGCAGGCAATGACATTCCTTGAGCTCCTACTATAGTCTGAGACGGCTCTGGGCTTTAAATCCATCTTACTTAATCCTTCCCCAATCTCACTAAGCAAGTCTCCATTTCCTTATTTTGTAGACAAGAGAGTAAAACTGTTGCCCCAGATTCAGGTTCACACAAAAGGAAGAGCAGGATTCTCATCCAGGTGTGTGTGACCCATGCCCTTGGGGCTAGTTCTTTAAATAATAAAGAACTTTCTGGGCAGAAACTGCTGCCTGTGAAAAAGAGAGCCTCAGTGGCCTGCTGCCTCTGTGCTCATTTCACAGTCCCTGGCTGCTGCTCACGGTCCCAGGAAGTTCCAGCAGTCCTGGGACCTGCGTTGCTTAGATGCTTCCCTTGTCGGTCAGAGCATGACAGGTGAGCAGTGAAACCTTCACGTGCTGTTGCCCCTCAACTAAAGCCAATGATCTTAATTGGCAGATTTTCAGACCAGGCAAACTGCTTGTAAAAATAAAATGCAAACTGTTCAAGACCACCTTTCCTCCTAGCCTCATCCTTGACCCTGGTTTCCCTTCATTTCCTCTCTGCGGCTGCAGCTCCCCCCTCCTGTTACTAAGTGCCAGACTCCTTCCCACCCTTCTGTGCCCTCACTGAGGAGAGCCTCCCTGATGGCCCTGTCTGAAGTCAGCCCACATACCCACCTATGCACTGTGTTCTCTCTCTCTCTGCCGGTCTCCTCACAGCAGTGACCAACATTCAGGGTGCCTTTGTGTATTTCCTGACGTGGATACTTTCAGTCTCTGCCTCTCAACTGCAAAGTCCCTAAAACACCTGTTCTCCGGCCTTAGCAAGGACTTCGCAAGCTCAGGCTAACAAAGGATAGAGCTTCTCTCCCTGCGGGTTTCTTCCTGCAGTTTTGCCCACTGAGCCAGCCTAGGTGACCCCTCTCGCCTTCCACCTCTGCCTCCCAGGTGTGCACCTAACACCTCTCAAGTCCTGGTTCAGCTCAAGCTTTTGAAAGGCCAGACAGTGAGAATTCGCCTCGCTGGACTGTGCACTGGCCTAAGTCCAGTTCTCCACGGAAGTATTACAGATCCCTCCCCTTGGGATGGCCCACCAGCGCTCTGGCCTGGTCTTCAAGTTCAACTCTGCCTGCAGGTCCAGTGGTGGCAACTGCAAGGGTCCCTCGGTCCAGGCCCACCCTGCAGGTTAAGGGCTCCACCACAACTGGGAAATACAGCAGGTCCGAGCCTATCTGGACACTCCAGGATTCAGAAGCTGAGACAGTTCCACAACGGGTGGAGGGAAAGTGTGAACTCTGTGCCCAGAAAGTGCAAATAATATATCAGGAATTTAAGACTCTTAGAAAAATCAACCATATTCAAATACTGAGAACCACTCACTTACTTAAAAACACTCCATGCCTCTTGACCATTCATTCAGTTGGGTCCCCTGGAGACCTCTTTGGGGTGATTTATTAGTCTAGTTACGAATTCTTGGAAGTGATCTGTTTGGATATTGCAGAAACTTAAAGAAAAACTGGGTTTTCCCCTAATGGAATTGGTCTGTGTCTCCCCTCTCCCTCCGCAGCCTCCATTTGTTTTCAAGCTAGTGAGAGTGTTTTATGCATGATGGGTTCACTGGACTCAGGAATGCTGTGCCTAGGATGGGCTGGGGGCTCTGTGCCCCCAGTGAGCACAGCGACTGAGCACCAACTGACTTCAGAGCCTGCTTTGAGGTCAGTGTCAGGGCCAAGAGACAGTATGAGCCTCAGGCAAATCATTTCCTGAGTCCTCATCTGCTGAGGCATTGATATGAATAGTGGGGAAGAGTCTATCAAGGCCATTGTCATTTCCACTAGCAAGTATGCAGCAAAATGTTACAGGACACAAAGTAATATTGAAAAACACAGCGTGCGGTCTGGAGACACGTGGCCATGCCTGGCTTAGCCATCCTCCCAGCCATGCAGCCAGAAGCACAGCTTGCTGTTTCAGCCTACCTAGGTCAGATCTCAGCAGCAGTTCTAACAGACAACTCGAGAAGTCTCTCCTTCTTGCTTAAAGGTCACCTTGATCCTCAGATGCTCCCCTGAGTCACCATAAACCTTTCCAGGACCACAGGAAAGTGGCTTTTCCTCTGTGCCTCAGATCGTCAACAACCCAAGCAGCAACACCCAGTCCCATGTGGATGGTCCCACCCTTGCCCTTGGCAGGGGCCACCCGGCAGTGCCCTCCAGGCCTGTTGAGTGTGCTCTCCTGTGGCAACTGTGTCCGCTACCCCAGCCTGAGTCCAGAAAGCTCACACATCACTGAGACAGACGATGCCATTCGGAACATTCCATGCTGTGACTCTCGTCAAAGCATGAAGAATATAGAAGCCCCTAGGGACGTCATGTTCTCACTGCTGAAGCCACCGAGACAGGGTGGCCAAATGGAAAAATCTTCCCTAATGGCCTCTGCATCATCTTTAAAACATGATTTGGGCCTTCGTTTCCTCTGTCTTGTTGTTAGCCTCTTGCCTCAATTTCCCTCAGGTAACAGGACAAAAGAGCTTGCTGATGGATCATGGCGACTTCCTTTCTATTCCCAATGTTGTCTTTTACTCCTTTCTCCTCTTTGTCAAGCTTGTGAGAGGTTTTCCTCAAAGCCATTGTTTGTGTCCTTAGACACCTTCACTCTTTCAAACACTATACTTTGCAGACAAACCCAAAAGAGGCGTGAGTATCACAGGACCCCAAAGCCAGAGGTTTCCTATGAAGTAGTTCCTCTGAGAGGGGATTCAGCACGTTACAGCTAATGGTGGGCTCCTGTTCCACTGTCCCAAGTTTCCGTTGTCCCCACCCCTTCTCCCTGAGAGACCTTGAAGGAGGGAGGCTCCTGCCATCAACCAGGGATACCCACTCCATTCTTCCCCTGGCAAGGCCTGGGTCCTGCCTGCTCCTGCATCATCTTCTTGGGGATGGAAATTCTGCCCTGACCCCAGCCTGGTGCACTCCTAGGACTGGGATCCAAGATGCACAGTACGGTCTCCTGAGGAGTGGCCTGCTGCCTGCCCACTAGCCAGTGCCTCTCGGAGTGCCCTCATCTCCCCCTCCAGGATCTAGAACTGATGAAAACACTCACCCACGTGCACACATCTCATTTCCTTCACTTTCTTTTTTTTTAACATTTATTTTATTTATGCATACAAGAACTAGGGAACAGGCCAGAGGTGGGGGCGGGGAGGGGTGAGGATTCACCAAAGACAGAGTGGGGAGCAGAACAGGCAGAATGACTGAAATACACTGCTGAGGGGCTGAGGGGAGCAGTGGGGGAGACAGGAGAGGTCTGCTGAACCATGTGGGTTGCTCCCTGGCCAGGGATCAAACTCTTGTTGCAGTGGCTGGTGATAGCTTGATAGCACCGAGACTTTAACCCCTGTGCCACCAGGGAGGCCCCTCCTTCTAAGCCCCAGTGACCTTGGCTTGCCCTTATGTTCAGCCATTCCATCTCAGGGCTACAAGGGGGCCCTCACCCCTCATGGTATCAATGCTAGCTGAATCAGTCTTCACTCCCAGCTGGAGTCTGGTCCAGCACCTGAACTCTCAGGAGAAGAGTTCAGGAGGAGGTTACTCCAATTGTGGAATAACCCTAAAAGTCAATATTCCTTCACTAGAGCTGGAGAGAAAAACCAGAGAAAGTCCTACTGCCTTAAAGATGAGGATGATAATCCCAGGACAGCCTACCACTTCCTCTTGCCCTTGACCTGCCCGGCCCCTCGCGTGCCTCCTGGCTGCCAATGTATCTAGGCCTTAAGCAGACCAGCCCTGCCCTCACAGCAGTCGGTCTGACCAGCAAGGCAGATGTGGCCGTGGAATGAGTGTACCCTGCATGCTCAGCTCTCCCCCTTCCCTCCAGCCTCGGGGATGCAGTGAGCCAGCAGGGTGAATTTAGGCTTTATTCTGCTTAAAAGGAAACCATTTAAGGGAGCGACAAAATCTGATTCATACTCTCTGCACATCATGCTGGCTTCCGTGTGCTAAAAGCCTTGCTGGGAGGCTGTCCAGTAAGAAGGTGAGGGGGCAGGTGGGGCTGGGAGCAACAGACACACTTCATTTATCTTGGATGTAATAATAAGTTACACTTCCTCTGTGGTTACTCTGCCAGACATTGTGTAGATACTTTATATGTATCGACTCAGGTTAATCTTCATAAAAAATACATTTAAGCCTTACAAAAGCCCTGAGAGTTAGCATAGAACCGGAGAAGTTAAGGAACTTACTCCAGGACACTAGTAAATGGCAGAGCTAGGAAAGAAGGGCCTCCAGTCTGATGGGTGTCTGTGTCTCTTTTCCTACCCACACTTATTGCTACTATCGACAAGAACCACACTGGATATGGGTAAGTGAAGAAAAATACCAAGTGTGAATCCCAGGTTTGAGAGCTGGATCTAGGTGAAATCTAGGCGAATGGTGGTGCTAGCAGGACAGAACAACCCGGACAGAGTAGGGTGACATGAGGTGTAGGGACATGGGGGCTGGTGAATATTTCCATTATCAGGGGCCTCCTTGGTGGCACAAGGGGTTAAGATGTAGCACTGTAAAGCTATCACAGCCGCTGCAGCACGAGTTCAATCCCCAGCCAGGGAGCTAACCCACCTGGCACAGCAGACACCCCCCCCCCGTTTCACCCGCTGCTCCCCTTAGCAGTGTATTTCAGTTGATCTGCCTGTTCTGCTCCCCACTCTGTCTCCCCCACACACCCCTGGCCTATACCCCTGTTCTTGTATGCATAAATAAATAAATCTTTTTTAAAGAAAAAGATTTCCATTATCAGGGGAGGTAAGAGTTCCATTTGCTTTTAAGATATCCAAGTGGGAAAAATGGACATTCAAATGAGAAGTTGGGGCTTAGGATATTAATTTAGGAGCCATCAGCTCATATAGTTGCTATAGACCAAATGCCCTATCTTCCCACTGTGATGGGTAGAAGGTGGAGCCTTGGGCAGATGATTATGTCATGCGGGTGGAGCTCTCACGAAAGGGATTAGTCCTTTAAAAATAAGGACCCCAGGACAGTTGAGAGCTGAGCTGCAAAGCTGCCTGCAGCCTCTGCAGCACCTGTTCAGTCCCCAGCCACCAGCAAGGGTCCCACATGGTGCGTAGACCTCTCCTGCCGCCCGCTGCTCCCCTCAGCAGTGTATTTCGTCAGTCTGCCTGTTCTGTTCCCCGCTTTGGCTCTGGTGAATTCTCTCACCCTCCCAAGCTTCTGACTGTACCCAGTGCTTGTATAAATAAATAAATAAATCTTTAGGAAAAAAAATAAGGACCCCCAGACACAGTACCTGTAAGTCAAACCATCATGTTGAACATACTAAGCACAGTAATGCATGTCAATTATTTCTCAAAAAAAAAAAAAAACTGGGAAAAAACTACTAAGAGGAATATAGGTTCTTGGAACGAACAACAACAATAAGAAAAAGTTTTAATTAAAAAATGGGACCTCAGAGGACTCCTTCCTGCTCCCATGACGGGAACACACCATAAGATGACAGCCAGGTCTGAGGCTGGCCTTCTGTTATTTATCAGTTACCCCATCTATATCCTGTTATCTATGGTCTAAGTTGCCTGAGTCAATCATTAAAGCCGAAGAACCCTATAAACCACCTAGGGAGAAGGAAAGGATGGTGAAGACAAGAACCCTACTTCAGATAGTTCTTACTCAGTTAGAGAAATACTGCCTCCAAAGACTAAATAGATGTGGCCAGAGACAGAGGCAGGTTGGAGGGGTTGGGTAATGGACACAAAGAAAATAAAGTGTTTGCAGAAAGCAGGAATGGTGGGCTCAGGATGCCAGAGCCTCAGGGGGCCTGCGGGCTCATCACCCCAGAACCACTCAATGGCAACCTTGTAACACAACCTTTCACATCCTGTTTGCCTGGAGGCTTCCTTGAAGGTGGCCATGGGCAGGCAGAGGGTGAGACAGCAGGTGTCTCAGCACAGCAGCTACCAGGGGCCATTAGGCCCCGTGGACAGCTGACCTGTTGTCACTCCACTTCCTCTTTAGATCTGAAGGCCCCACAAACATCATCATATAATTAAAGATGTTTCTTCTTCGGTGGGAAACAAGTGGTCTCCACAGATTGTAATTCCTGACAATATACTCACATAGATCAAACTGAGGTTGACATATGCCTTTACAGAAAGGATAAATTACACATTGCAGAACAACATGTAATGCTGGGGAAATCCCTATAGGAACTTCCACAAAATATGGTTGCTTATTTTTTGAATGTTTCTATTAAAGAAAAGAGATGCACCTGCCTCAGTCAACATTATGGGGTGTCACCAAGACCCATTATTTCTGCTCCAAGGAAGGAGCATTATCAGGGGAATATAGTCTCCATGAGCTGATAGCTCCTAAATTAATATCTTTCCCTAATGAATTCTTGCTGGGTCCAGTCCACAGAGCTTAGACACTCATTTATGTCCATCTTTAAGAGCAAGAAAATAGTTCTCCAGAACTTCTCAGACTTCCAGCCAGAAGTTCCTCTCACAAGCAGAAGGTTGTAATCACTGTGAATAACATCAGAATGCTATCCCACATATAGGGAAGCAACCAAATCCTTTGTCCAGGCCCTGCCATTAGATGTCCTAAGATTTGCCTTACTGCTCATTCATAACTAATCAGTGAAGCCCGACATAGACAATAGAAATATACCCAGTTTTGTGATAGGTCTAAACCATACCTCCAGATCAGTCAGAATTACCAGCCGAGAGTGTCAAGCATGGTGACATCTGCTCCTAATGAATAATTACACCCTGTCCTTAGCTGGGTGAACTCTGGTTAGGCATAACTAAATTATTATTTTTTTAATCTTTTTTGCGTAGAAGAACTGGAATGTAGGCCAGAGGTGTAGGGAGCAGATTCACTAGAGACAGAGTGGGGAACAGAACAGGCAGACTGACTGAAACACACTGCTAAGGGGAGCAGCGGAGGGGACAGGAGAGGTCTGCTCGCCATGTGGGTTGCTCCGAGGCCAGCAGGGATCCAATCCCAGCTGCAGAGGCTGCGGACAGCTTCACAGCGCTACCTTCAACCCCCTGCGCCACCAGGGAGGCCCTGAGTTTCTGACCTGTTGGGACGTGCTAGATTTAATATGAAGTGAGTAGAAAAGAACTTGAGGTAGGTAAAGGGGAATTTGTGAAGCAAACCACTAAGCTAGAAACCATAAAGGAAAAGATTCATAGAGCTGGTGAGTTAGACGATTCAAATAGCTTAATATTATACATAAAATTAAAAGGCAAGTAACAAACTAGGAAATAAATATTTTGAATCTATGATAGTAAAGAGCAATATCCTTAATTAAATCTTTACAAATCCATAAGAGAAAGATGAACACTCTAATATATTTAAAAGAAAGAACTAAGACAATGACATGAATAGGGATTTCATAAATGAGGACATAAAATTGAAAAATGTATGGCAATTTTTAAAGTGACATGCAATATTTTAGCTGTCAAATAAACAGAGTTTGAAAAGGTTGAGACTACCCAGTTTTGACCAAAGTTTGAGGAAATGAGCCCTCTCATGTCTTACACAGGAATTCAAATTAGTGTGATCTTTGTAGAGGGAAACACAATTGATATTTTTGATGTACATACACCTTGGTACAACAATTCACTTCCTAGATATCTTTCCTAAGAAAATAATGGACAAATATGAATGTTTATGGATGACTTTGACAGTGCTACTAGAAATAATAAAAAACTAGAAACAAAGAATTATTTGATTCATGATACATTCACACATGAAATTATTAATCTTTTTCATGTACATACAGTATTATTAAATGGATAAAGTAGTAGCAAAACATTGTATATAACATGATCCTGATTTTTAATTAATATACTTTATTTTTTAGAGTAGCTTTAGATTTACAGAAAAAATAAGCAGGAAGTACAGAGAGCTCCCTTATACACCTCTCCCACCCATAAACATTTCCCCCTATTATTAACAATTAACATCTTTCATTATTAGTACGTTTGATGTGTTACACCTGATGAGTCAATATTGCTATTTTAACTAAAGTTCATAGTTTATATGGGTTTATTCTTTAGGTTGCACATTTTGTGCAATGTATAATGACATGCATCCACCACTATAGTGTCATACAGAATAGTTTCACTGACCTAAGAATGCCCTGTGTTCCACCAATTCCTCACTCCCTCCATCCTTCCAAAAACCTTACCCTGCAAGTCACTGTTCTTTTTGCTGTGTGCACAGTTTTGCCTTCCAAGAACATCATATAGTTGGAATTATACAGTATGCTGCCTTATTAGATTGACTTCTTTCACCTAGTAGTAACATTAAAGGTTCATCCGTATCTTTTCATAGCTTGAGAGTTCATTTATCACTGAATAATATTTCATTGTTTGGCTGTAACATGGCTTATTTACTCATTCACTTATGCAAGGATATCACAGGTAGGTTTCAAGTTTTAGCAATGACAAATAAAGCTGTTATAAATAATACTGTGCGGGTTTTTGTAGGGACATAAATATTCAGATCATTTGGGTACATACCAAGGGCGCAATTTCTGATTCTTACGACACTAGTATGTCTAGTTTTGTAAACAACATGCCAAATAGATTTTCAAAATGGCAGTACATGTTGCATTGCCACCAACAACAAATGAGAGCGCCTATTGTTCGACATCCTCACCAGCATAACATGCCAAATAGATTTTTTTTTTTATTATTATTATTTTTTTGATAGAGGCATGCTTTATTTATTTGTTTGCTGGTTTGTTTGTTTGTTTTGTTTATACATGCACTGGGTACAGTCAGAAGCGTGGGAGGGTGAGAGAATTCACCAGAGCCAGAGCGGGGAGCAGAGCAGGCAGAAGGACCGAAGTACACTGCTGAGGGGAGCAGCGGGCGGCAGGAGAGGTCTGCGCGCCATGTGGGACCCTCCTCCGGTGGCAGGGGAGCAGCCGGGGATCGAACCGGCACCGCAGAGGCCGCGGGCAGCTTCGCAACCCAGCGCTCAACCGCTGCGCCACCGGGGAGGCCCGCCAAATAGATTTTTTAAATGGCAGTACGTGTTGCATTCCCAACAACAATGAATGAGAGCGCCTATTTGACATCCTCACCAGCATAGTTTTGTCAGTGTTTTGGATTTTAGCTATTCTGCTATTAGAATAGCAGTATAATGGTATTCATTGTTTCCATTCGCAATCCCCTAGTGATATATGATGCAGTGTCTTTTTTTTCCCTTATATATCTTCTTTGTGAGGTGTATCTTCAGATACTTTGCCTATTTTTTAATTGTGCTATTTGTTCTCTTACTGTTGAAACTTAAATGTTTTTTTTTTGTGTGTATTTTGGATGCCAATCCTTTATCAGGTAGGTGTTTTGCAAATATTTTTCTCCCAGTCTGTGTCTTTTTTTTTTCATTTTCTTACACAGCGCCTTCCCAAGAACAGAAGTTTTATTTTATTTTAAAGATTTATTTATTTATGCATACAAGAAGTGGGGTACAGGTCAGAGGTGCGGGGCGGGGGTGGGGTAGAGTGAAAGGATTCACCAGAGACAAAGTGGGGAGCAGAACATGCAGATTGACTGAAATACATTGCTGAGGGGAGCAGTGGGCAAGACAGGAGAGGTCTGCTGCACCATGTAGGTCACTTCCTCAGCTGGGGATCGAACTCCTGCTGCAGTAGATGCAGATTGCTTCATAGCTGACACTTAACCCCTTGCGCCACCAGGGAGGCCCAAAGAGCAGAAGTTTTAGTTGTAATGAAGTACTTTTCTTTCCTGTTCTTTCATGGATAGTGCTTTTGATACTGTATCTAAAACATCATCTCCAAGCCAAAGGTCACTGTGAACTTCTATGTTTTCTTCTAGGAGGCTTAACAGTATTGCATTTTACATTCAAGTGTAAAATCAATTTTGAGTTAATATTTATGAAATATATAGTGTTTGTGTCAAGATTCATTTTTTGCATATGGATATCAGTTGTTCAGGTATCATTTCTTGAAAGGAATGTACTTTCTCCATTGAATTGCCTTGTACACCTTTGTCAAAGATTAGTTAATAGAAATAGGTCTACTTCTGGGCTTTTCATTCTGTTTCTAAATCTCTTTGACTATTCTTTCATCCTTACTGCATTATCTTGATTATTATTATAGCTACTCCAACTTTCTTTCGATTAGCATTAAAATGCATATCTTTCTCCATCCTTCTGCTTTTATTCTAACTATATTTTTATATTTAAAGTGGCTTTCTTGGGCCTCGCTGGTGGGGCAAGGGGTTAACACCGCACTATGAAGCAATCCGCAGCCTCTGCAGCATGAGTTCAATCCCCGGCCCTCCAGGAGAAACCCACATGGCACAGCAGACCTCTCCTGAAGCGCCCACTGCTCCCCTCAGCAGTGTATATCAATCTGCCTGTTCTGTTCCCCATTCTGTCTCTAGTGAATCCTCTCACCCCCCACATCTCTGGCCTGTACCCGAGCTCTTGTATGCATGAATAAATAAATCTTTAAAAAAAAAATAAAGTGGCTTTCTTGTAGACAATGCATAGCTGGGTTTTCTTTTAACACACTTTGATAGTCTGTACTTGTTTTCAAAGAGTTCCCATATTTATTACTGAGCCAGGCACAGAAGGGTACCAAGAAAAAGCATGTCCACAAAACAGTGATGGTTTCAGTGTGATATAGTAAGATGTTACTGATTTAATATAGCATGTGTTCCACCTCATTTTGTGATTCTTTTTTTTCTTTAAAGATTTATTTATTTATGCATATAAGAACTGGGGTACAGGCCAGAGGTGTGGGGGTGAGAGGATTCACTAGAGACAGAGTGGGGAGCAGAACAGGCAGACTGACTGAAATACACCACTGAGGGAAACAGCGGGCGAGTCAGGAGAGGTCTGCTCACCATGTGGGTTGTTCCAAGGCTGGTGGGGATCCAACAGGCACTGCAGGGGATCGAACATGCACTGCAGAGGCTGTGGACAGCTTCACAGCGCTGCGCTCAACCGCCTGCGCCACGAGGGAAGCCCTAATTTTGTGATTCTTTACAGACACAGCTTGTTTCCAGTGTTTCCTCTTGGAATTGTACCTAATTTTATTACAAGCTTTCATCCAAGTACATATGGGGAATGGGACAGTTCTGGATTTGCTTCTTGGTGTGATGCTGAAAATTTTGTGAGACGACATGGCAAGGAAGAGCGAGGTGCACACAGCCCATTGGTGGAGGAAACGAACGATATAGTTTCTGTCTTTTACTTAGTGTATTTAGGCCACTGGTGCTTAAAGTGATTATTAGTATAGCTGGATTAATATCTTTCATATTTGTTACCATTTTCTAGCCACTGACCTCGTTCTGTTTCTTCTTTCCAGTCTACTCTTTTTTCCCCCTCCTCTGGTTGGAAAGGAACATTTCATAGAATTCCACGTTCTCTCTTCTTTTAGCATATCAATTATACTTCTTTTTAACTATTTTAATGGTTGCCCTAGAATTTGCAATATATAAGTAGAACTATTCCAAGTACACTTTGAAATAACATGCTGTTTCAGAGGTGATACATGTACCTTAAAATAGACTATTTTCGATTTCTCCCCCCTGGCTCTTCTATCATTGTTTTCACTCATTTCACTTATACATACATTATAATTACTATCTGTTGCCAATAACACCAACAATAACCCTTATTATTATTTTGTTACCTGTTAAATCAATAAGGAACAGGGAAAATAAAAGACTTTATTTCCCTTTCATTTATTCCATTCTTAACATTTATTTATTTATGCAGATTCATATTCTGACTATATAATTTTCCTTCTCTCTGAGGAATTTAACATTGTTTTGCAAAGCTGGTATATTGGCAACAAATTCCCTCAATTTGACTTAATTAAGAAATTGTTTCTGGGCCTCCCCAGTGGCGCAGCAGTTGAGCGCTGGGCTGCAAGGCTGCCCGCAGCCTCTGCAACACTGGTTCCATCCCTGCCGCCTGGCGAGGGTCCCACATGGTGCGCAGACCTTGCCTGCCGCCCGCTGCTCCCCTCAGCAGTGTACTTCAGTCCTTCTGCCTGCTCTGCTCCCTGCTCTGGCTCTGGTGAATTCTCTCACCCTCCCATGCCCACTGCTTGTATGAGTAAATAAAATAAATCTTAAAAAAAAAAAGAAATTGTTTTCTTTCACCTTCAGTTTTGGAAGATTATTTCACTAATATAGAATTCTGGGTGGCTACTTTTTTGTCTTTTACCACTTTAGATATTTCTCTCCATTCTCTGCTTGTTTGCACAGGTCTGAAGAGAAGTCTGATGTTCCTTACTCTTGTTTTTCTCTGTATAAAAGGTGCTGTTGTCCTTTGACATCTTTCGAGATTTTTCTTACTCTTCAATTTTCTGCTGTTAGACACAGAGTTAGACTTTTGATATTCATCCTGCCTGCTGTGCTGTAGTCTTCCTGGATCTGAGGTGTGCTGTCTACCATTACTTCTGAGATAGTATCAGTCATTATTACTTCAAAGACGTCTTCTGTTTTTGTTATTCTTTCTTCTGGTATTGCCATCATGCATGAGTTACACCTATTTATAGGCACGTTTTCCAGTTCTTAAATATGGTTGTACCATTTTCATTCCCGTTTTCCTCTCTCCATTTCAGCTTTACAAGGTTCTTTTGGCTTTTTTTTTTTTTTTTTTTGCTAACTAAATCTTTTTTTGGCTGTGTCTGTTTGGTCTATTGATAAGTCCATCAAAGGCAGTCTCCATTTCTGTTATAAAATTTTTGTTTTCCAGAATTTTCTTTTATATCATCAGATAGAATAATGCAATATAATGTTATCTTTGTAACATCACTAGATAGTATCATCTCTCTGCAGCTTCCAAACATTTAATACAATTGTAACAGTGGTTTCCAAGGGCTGGGATTAGAGGTGAGAGTCACTTCTTCATACCTGTCTTTATTCTCTTATTTTTTCACAATGAGCATATATTATTTTTTTAATGCATTAGTTAGGGATATTCCCTGAAAAATAACAAGAAAGGATGCAAAGCAGCTGGAGGAGGAAGTCACAGGAAACATTTCAAAGTCAAATCTAAATTGCTCTTGTATCATCCACTGCTGAGGTCACATCACTGCTTATCTCCATAAAGGGCCATGTTCCATATGTTATATCTAGAGGGCTGAGGAAATGGTTTACATGCCCAGAATGTCAACTGCATACAGCGTGTTGAGCAAAATGAGTAAACAGACTGAGGATTATGGGTGTCGCATTTCTTATTGTCAAAAAGGGAAAAAAGAAAATACTAGAGTAAATCCTCTAGTGTTGAACTGGAATTGGAATAGTCAATTTTTAATACATAGAAAGATAGATACATAGGTAGCTATTGATGTGTATGTAGCTATATGTTGGCTGATATTTATATACATACAGATGTTTCCTAGCTCCGTCCACTAAAGGCCTAGAAGCAATGACAACTCAGTAGTAAGAAGCACATTGAGTGGCCACATCTGGGTTTCTTATTACTGTTCTTTACTAAAAGGAAATAGGACTCCTTAGAGAAATGAATGATTCCAACATTGGTAGAGAGAAAGCACAAGATGATTCTGAAACATTTTATCACACACTGGAAAGTAAGGCCATCACACACTAGAGAGTAAGCCAATACTCCAAAAATGATGAGACATGAGGACAAGACAGAGGAGTCACCCTGTAGAGGTTCCCAATGGCCAAATCTGGGACAATTTAAACATCAAAATAAATAACGCACACAATAAATTACAATGCATTGAGTTGAACAGAAATCCGTAAGTCCACTAACACGAATAAATAAGCAGGAAAGAAGGAAAGACTCTACCTTAAAGTATGACTAATAAATATAGACGCATTAACAGAATTTTTAAGTGTAACCTTTAGGCAGCCATCATAGTAACATTTCATCCAGGCAAGCATTATCAATGGATGTTGAAGCTGTTATATCAAAGATGGATCTCAAATTATCCCCTCACTGATGTCTTATTAATTAATCACTAAAAAATTAAAATGCCTATTAAATATCATTGCAGTGGATAATTCTAGCAGATATTACCTTTATCAGATGATACACACGCTGAAATCTAATGCCCAATGATTAAGAACGATAGTCAAGGCAAACATACATAAATTATGAAGAAACACCAGACAAATCCAAATTGAGAGGCACTCTAAAAAATTACCGGTCTGTAACATTCATTAAATGTTAAGATTATAAAAGTCAAGGAAAGATGAACTGTTCCAGATTGAAGGATAGTAATGCAACAAGAAAATTAAATGTAAATCCTGACTTACTTGTTGGACCTACCTATAGAGAACATGTGAACTTTATTGAACTGGCAAAATCTGCATGGAATCTGAGGGTTAGATGATAGTATTATATCAATGTCAATTTTCCAATTTTGACTGTTACTCTTTGGTTATAAAGAAGAGTGTCCTTGTCTTTTAGGAAATAAACTCTGAAGTATTAAGGGGTAATGGAGCATCAAATCAGCAACTTACTCTCAAGTGACTCAAAAAGAATACATGCAGTGTGTGTGAGTGTGTGGGTGTGTGTATGGGTGTGTGTGCATTTAGAGAGAAGAGCATAAGGCAGACACAGTAAAATGTCAATCATTAGAGAAATTGAGTAACAGGTGTACAGAAACTCTATTATTTTTGCAATGTTTCTCTAAATTTTCCATTATTTCAAGATAAAGTTAAAAATAAGCTTTAAAAACAAGTCTATTTTTATGAAATATTAAATACTTGATAGCATAGACTGTGCAGATATGGAAAAAACTAACAAGACTAGAGTTAGGAACCCGGGGCTGAATGTCCTGCAGTTCTCGAATCTGCCTTGACTTGGCAAAGCTGGGGCAACAGGCCCAAACCAGGCTGTACCAAATGGGAAAGTCTAGGCTACAAACTTTCTGCATGAGAGGATACATAGAAAGTCAGCTGTCTGCAACTTGAAAGAGGGCTCTTGCCAGAACCTGACTCTGCTGCCATCCTGATCTTAGACTTCCAGCTTCTAGAACTATGAGAAATAAATGCTTGTTTAAGCCACCAATTTTATGGTAATTTGTTGAGATACCCAAAGACTTAGACACTATTGTTATCGAAGTTTAAGCAATGAGGAAACAGTCACAGAAATGACAGATAAAACTGGAATGCCCAGTTAAATCTGAATTTCAGATAAATAATTATTTTCTTGTATAAGTATGCCTTAAATATTGCATGGGATACACTTATGCAGCCAGATCACCTCCATTTTGCAACAGAAATCACTCCTAAACTAAAAATTAGAAATAAGTGGGATTAAACTCTAACCACTGAATTGAATTCCCTCTTGAGGACTAACCATTTACTTGCTAAATTGCATTCCCTCTCTAGGACTGTTACCTCACTGAATTGCACCCCCTTTCCTTCCTCATTTAACCATCATCTGGCTTCACCTACATTCCTGGAAACTTAGACATTTGATTGTGTTACATCCCTAATAAAATTCCTCTGTGTCTTTCTGAATCCACAGTGGCATCAGAAACAAACATCTGCTAATTACTGAGGAAACACCTTGCTGGGAAAGTCACACAACTTAACTCCTGTCACCTATACCGCCAGAGGCCTCCTCCCACCTGGAAATTCGAAACCCTGCACTTCCCTCTCAATCCTTAGCCCTTTATAAAGTCCTGCACTACTGCCATTCAGGAAGCTGACTATACCTCTGACTCCCTTGAAGGCCATCTTGAATAAAATTCCTCAGGTAAAGACAATTTTCATGATTCAGAATATGGCTTTCTGGGTGCCAGAGAAAGACCCATTTTGGTCATTTTTATTTACTCTAAACAAAGTAAAAAACAAACAAAAACATTCCCTTCAAGATTAAAGATATAAAAATTAAAATAAAAAAAAATATTTTTATTTGCTAAAACTGGCCACCCCACACAGAATGGGTACCTTTGTCCAAGGTCAGGCAGCTGGTAAGCAAGCAGTGACAACCGCCAACACCAGGGAGCTGACTCTAGAGTCCCCTTTTATTTTTGGATTTTTGTAAAGATTAAATGAAATAGTCCACATAAATGGCACAGCATGCTAACCAACACCTAGTTGTTACTAATACTAATCATCAGTATTGTTGCTGCCAGTCCTAAGATCAATGCCAATCTCCCTAACAGCCCATTCCCATTACATTCCCTGAATATTTGGAAAACATGGACTTCCCCTTCCGCCCAACTTCTTCTAACTCCATTTCTCTCTCCTACTCATTCTCGCTGAACTTGCTTTTCATTCATCTTAATTAAGTCCTTGTTTTTTCATACCATTGTGAGTCCCTCCCTCAGTCACTCCCAGCCCTGTGGGGCAGCACCTCCCTTTTTCAGCCTCTGTTCTTGTACCAGCCTTTCTCCATCTGCAACTTAGGACTTTTTCTAACCACACATTCTGAAAACATTTTACAACCATGCTCATGGGCGTCATTACCAATATTGGTGATGGTTGCACAGCCATCAATATAAAACCACTGAGGGCCTCCCCGGTGGCGCAGCGGTTGAGCGCTGGGTTGCGAAGCTGCCCGCAGCCTCTGCAGCACTGGTTCGATCCCCGGCTGCTCCCCGGCCACCAGAGGAGGGTCCCGCATGGCGCGCAGACCTCTCCTGCCGCCCGCTGCTCCCCTCAGCAGTGTACTTCGGTCCTTCTGCCTGCTCTGCTCCCCGCTCTGGCTCTGGTGAATTCTCTCACCCTCCCGCGCTTCTGACTGTACCCAGTGCATGTATAAACAAAAAAACAAATAAATAAATAAATAATAAAGCATGCCTCTATTAAATAAATAAAATAAATAAATAAATAATATATAAAACCACTGAGTTGTACACATCAGAGGGGTAGAATTTATGGTCTCTGTTCTATATCTCAATAGGAAAATGCTTTCACCAAAACTCGCCCCTCTTCTGAAGCCCACACTGGCTCCACTTGGAAGACACCCTCCCTTCCTCTTAAAAAATGAGCTCACTAAATAGAAACTCACTCAAGCACACTCTCTTCACCTTCAACCCCAGCTGGGTTCACACTCCTCCTAGCAGCAAGAGAAAGCTCTGTTCACCCTCAAACAACCACACACCCTCTGCATGGAGCCAACCCTCCTTCCCTCAGCAAGGGGGCTGAGGGAAACACAGTCCCCCTCGCCATCAGCCCTCGCTCCCACAAGGGCTATCCTCTCTGTCTAGAAATGTGATCAGGGCTCCCATCTTACCAAAAACAAATGAACTAACAATGCACAAGGGGCCTGGCTGTGTCTGCCTCCCCCAGAAAACCACCCACCTTCCCTAAAATGAGGCCCCCCCCATGCCATCATTCCCCTCCAAAACTCCCCACACCCACCACACATAACTGCTGCCACCACCCTCCACCAGGACTGATGACAGAGACCCACCACCTAACAGCTGATCACTGGCCTCTGTTCAGGCTTCCTTTCATTCTGCCTTTGCCACTGTTGACCTCCTGCACCTTCTGCCCCCTCCCCACTATGGTGACTTTTTTGAGTTGAATTAATATAAAACATTCATTTATTAGCAACTGCTTAAAAAGAAAGGCAGTGTACGTTCACTCATCCTCCGGGTTACTCTGAGGAAAGCTATGGAATAGAGATTATCTCTGTGTTTCTTATACGTTCCAGATCTGGTAGATTCATTACACTGAGGCCCAGAATGAACAATTAATTCATCCCCAGCTCCGCCAGCCCCACACCCAGAGCCTCTCTACCTCATGACCACTCTCACAGCTACTGGGCCTGCTCCTCTGGCAACTGCTTTGGAGTCTATTTGGGCCATTTTGCCACCAGACTCTACCTATATGTAAAAAATGCTTCATCCTGGGCCTCCCCGGTGGCGCAGCGGTTGAGCGCTGGGTTGCTAGGCTGCCCGCGGCCTCTGCGGCGCCGGTTCGATCCCCGGCTGCTCCCCGGCCACCGGAGGAGGGTCCCACATGGCACGCAGACCTCTCCTGCCACCCACTGCTCCCCTCAGCAGTGTACTTCAGTCCTTCTGCCTGTTCTGCTCCCCGCTCTGGCTCTGGTGAATTCTCTCACCCTCCTGCGCTTCTGACTGTACCCAGTGCTTGTATAAACAAAACAAATAAATAAATAAATAAATAAAACATGCCTCTATTAAAAAAAAAAATGCTTCATCCTGCTGCCAGCATAGTCTTTTTAAAACCAGGCATCTAATTGTGACATTCCTGTTGACAATCCTTCGGGAGAGTTCCACCATATAACTTCAAAGAACAGGCAAACCAAATGTTATTTAAACCATTCCAGAACAGAAGAAGAAAAGCTTCTAAATTCCACAAAGTCAGCAAAAAATTCTAATAGTAAAAGTTGGGGAAAGCCCACATAAGAAAAAAAAAAAAAAAAAACAAACCCCCCCCCCCCAAAGCCATGCCATTTAAATAATCAGGATGGGGAGGGAGGGTATAAGGTGGGGAAGGGATTGGTACCCTTAGCACCTTCCCCTCACAAACTATATAATAAAACTGAAATATCTAGCAGGCTTCCCCAGGCCCGCCACAGCCTGACTCCTGTGTACTCTGCAGCTTCGTTTCCTAGTGGCGCTGTTTTTTCTCCCTCCTCTCAAAATTACCACCTTATTCCTGACCACATGTTTCCCCATCTCCACACCATTGTTTATTCCTTTCTTTCTGCTTGCTCAAAAACTGATTCCCTTATCTTGATAAGCAAAGGCTTTACTCCTTCTTGAAGGCTAACCTTGAAAATCACCTCCTAGGGCCTCCCTGGTGGCGCAAGGGTTTAAGCACCGCACTATGAAGCAATCCACAGCCTCTGCAGCACGAGTTCGATCCCTGGCCGACCAGGGAGCAACCCACATGGCGCAGCAAACGTCTCCTGACTCACCCACTGCTTCCCTCAGCAGTGTGTTTCAGTCAGTCTGCCTGTTCTGTTTCCCGCTCTCTCTCTGGTGAATCCTCTCACCCCTCCAAACCTCTGCCCTGTACCCCAGTTCTTGTGTACATAAATAAATAAATCTTTTTAAAAAATTGCATCTTCTGTATGGGGAACCTGGCCCCAGTGCCCAAATATCCACTCAATTCATCCAACAATACCGAGCACATCTGTGTCCCAGGCACCCGGCACACATTGAAGGAGACAGGCCTTTTACCACCAAGAGGTTTATAATCTAGGGGAAGAAAACCAACATCATCAAATAAAGACTAATAGTTAACCTTGATGTAGATATCCTATAGAGGCACTACTTCTGCATTTCAACACTCTAAGATAGGGACTATCCACATGTTAGTAGATAAGAAAACTAAGACAGGAAGTGGAAATGTTAAGTAACTGCATAAATCATGCAAAGGGAAATGGATGGGCCAGGATTTGAATGATGTTGCTTAGTTCTGAAGGTGTAGCTAACTCCTCTGACACCACCTTGTGATAGAGGGGATGCAGAAGCAAGAGGGAGGCACTCTAAGGCTGTGTCCTCCAGCGCAGATTCCACCGACCTCATGTGGATACTGGTCACTAGAAATGTGGCTTGTGAACCTGAGAGGTGTTATAAGTGTAAATAAAATACATTGTAGATTTCACCATGACTATGACCTGTTAGAATGACTACTACCGAAACGACGAGAAATAGCACATGTTGCAGAAGAAAGGAAGACATTGTGCCCTGTTGGCAGAATGTAAATTGGCGCAGCCACATGGAAAACAGTATGGAGGTTCCTCAGAATATTAAAGATAGATCAATCATGTGATCAAGTCATTCCGCTCCTGGGTATTTATCCAAAGGAAATGAAAACACTCACTTGAAAATATACTTGCACCTCTGTGTTCACTGCAAAAATTATTTACAATAGCCAAGTCATGGAAGGCATGTAAGTGTTTGTCAGTGGGTAGACAATTACAGAAAATGTGACACAGACACACACATAATATTAGTTGTGAAACAGAAGGAAATCTTGCCATGTGTGACAACATGAATTAAAGGCATTTGACCAAATGAAATAAGTCACTTATATGTGAAATCTAAAACATGAGAAAACAAAAAGTCTGAACTCATAGATAAAGTGAACATACTATTGTTTGCTAGAGGTGGGGGTTGGAAGGTGGGCAAAATGGGTGAAAGGGATCAAAAATACAACTTCCCGGGCCTCCCGGTGGCGCAGCGGTTGAGCGCTGGCTTGCAAAGCTGCCCGCAGCCTCTGCGGGGCCGGTTCGATCCCCGGCCGCTCCCCGGCCACCAGAGGAGGGTCCCACATGGCGCGCAGACCTCTCCTGGCGCCCACTGCTCCCCTCAGCAGTGTACTTCGGTCCTTCTGCCTGCTCTGCTCCCCGCTCTGGCTCTGGTGAATTCTCTCACCCTCCCGCGCTTCTGACTGTACCCAGTGCTTGTATAAATAAATAAATATATATATATTAAAAAAAAAGTACAACTTCCTGCTATAAAATAAATAAGTTGTGGGATGTAATGTACAGCATGATAAGTATTGCATTGTGTATTTGAAAGTACCTAAGAGAGTAAACTTAAAAGTCCTCACTCATCACAAGGAAAAAATGCTGTATCTGTGTGTAGGGATAGATATTAACTAGATTTATTGTGGTGATCATTTCACAATATATAGAAATATCATATCATTCTGTATACATGAAACTGATATAATGCTATATGTCAATTATAGCTCAATTATTTTTTAACTCTCTGAGACTTTAATGAAAGACACTGAAGAAAACTCACGCATGGATCAGAAGACTTAATCTTGTTAAAATGTCCATACTAAGAAAGCAATCTACAGATTCAATATAGCTGACGAAAATTCAAATGCATTTTTCACAGAAATAGAAAAACAATCTTAAATTTTGTAAGAATAGACAATGAACTCCAAAAAGTCAAAGCAATTTTGAGAAAGAAAACAAACAGGGGCCATTACACTTCCTGATTTCAAGCTGCATTTCAAATCATAGTAATCGGCACGGTAAGATATGGACATGAAAGCAAGCACATTGACCTATGGAACAAATCTAGAGCCCAGAAATACAAGACCAACTCATATTTTACAAGAGAGTCAAGAATATGCAACGGAGGGCATCCCTGGTGGCGCAGGAGTTAAAGTCTCAGCGCTATCAAGCTATCGCCAGCCACTGTGGCCTGAGTTCAATCCCTGATGCCCAGCCAGGGAGCTGTCTGTCTGCTGCTCCCCATAGCAGTGTATTTCAGTAGATCTGCCTGTTCTGCTCCCCATTCTGTCTCTGGTGAATCCTCTCACCCCCGACACACACACACCTCTGGCCTGCACCCCAGTTGTTTACTAAAAAATAAATGAAATCTTAAAAAAAATTACAAAGACTCAACGATGAGAAAGAGATTGCCAAGTTTAAGGAAAAGACCTTGGGTGACTAGAGCATGATGGAGCTGGAGAGACTGACAAGAGTTGAACCACTGACAGTCTTTGGGAAACTAAAACTTCAAAGTCTGACCTGGTTTAGGTAAAACAGTGACACAATCTAATTTGCATGTTTAAAGCATCTCTTAGTTGATGTGGGATAATTGGGTTAGAGTTGTACAAGAGTTGTTCAGTGGTGCCAATTAGGAGGTGATGACTGTGATGCAGGTGAAAACGATGATGGCTGGGACTGCTTGTAAGAGTAGAAATGAGCGGAGCGGAATCCATGGGTTTGAGGTGCATTGCAGAGATGAATCTATAGAATTACTGATCGGGCGGATATAAAGGGTGAGGGGCGGGGAGACACCATGGATGTGTCCTGTGATTTTTAACTCACACAATCTTATAAGTGGGATAATGATCAGGGGAGGTCTGGAGATGAACATATTTAGGGAAAATCAAAAGTTGTGTTTGGATATGTTCATTTGAAGGTGCCTGCTACACATAAAAGTGAAAATGTAGAGTAGGCAAGTGGATAAGTCTGAGTTGGAGATACATAGTTGAAGTCAGTGTAAGTATTTAAAACCATGGATTGGATGACATCATCTAAGCACCAACTCAAACTTTACACATCCTATTGTTTTAAATATAGTCCAAATAAGCATGTTTTTAGCCAAGTAGAGTCTGCCTGCTTTGCATATTCCACAAAACTGTTCCCAACATCTGCTAACCATAAATAAAACAAAACTTGTGGTTAAAAAAGATGCCAAGCTGCTACCGCCCTTTGGAGCTTTCTGACCTGGCGACACCCCACTGTGTGCAACACCACCTACACAAATAAGCTTCAAACACCACCCAGGGGACTCTACTCTCCAGCTCTGACCTCCTGCCCTTGGGGTGGAAGCTCACACCTCTGCTGGGAAAGGTCTCCTGCTGAGGACTTCCCCTCTCAGACAACCTGTCAAAGGATTGCCCAAAGAATGCCAACTGTGTATTACTGCCATCTAGTGGACATATTTTTCCTTTATCAGTTCCAGGATCCCCAAAATCCACCACAGCACACCTGGTCATAATCTAATGGATTATGGAGTAAAGTAATGACCGGAAAGGACCCATTGAATTCAACTATAGAGAATGTACCATGACCTTGACAAGTTTTGTTTAGAGATGGAAGCCACATTGGAGTAGGGTGATGAGTGAGCTGTAGAGTCCAAAATACATAAACAACTTTTACAAACCAAAGAGAAAAAGAAATACCACTATGGGTAAAGGTTATAAACAGAAAGTTCACAAAAGAAACACTATAAATATAAATATTTGAAAAGATGCTCTACCCACTCCACTTTGTCACCCAAGTTGAAAGTATCAGAAAAACTGAAAGCTTTTCGTCAAGGTCAAGTTTAAGACAAGGACGGCCATGCTCACTATTACTATTCAACTATTCAGCATAGTACTGGAAGTCTATGCTACAGCAATTCAGCAAGAGAAATATATAAAAGGAAGCCAACGGTAAAGGAAGAAGTAAACATGACAACATGATAATATATATATATGATTATATATAATATTAACCCTAAACATTCCATTAAAAATTATTTGGAACAGTAATTCTGTACAGAGAGGTGACAGGCTACAAAATCAATTTACAGGCCCTCCTTGGTGGCCTAGGGGTTAAGTCTCAGCGCTACTACAGCTACCATCCACCAGAATGGCCTGAGTTCAATTCCTGGCCAGGGAGCTAACACACATGGTGCAGCAGACCTCTCCTGTCTCTCCCGCTGCTCCCCTCAGCAGTGTATTTCAGTCAGTCTGCCTGTTGTGCTCCCCATTCTCTCTCTGATGAATCTTCTCACCCCCTGCACCTCTGGCCTCTACC
The DNA here is from genome assembly GCF_014898055.3 of Talpa occidentalis. Lineage (NCBI taxonomy): Eukaryota > Metazoa > Chordata > Mammalia > Eulipotyphla > Talpidae > Talpa > Talpa occidentalis. Next base: position 97,832,906 of record NW_023605194.1, on the reverse strand, counting down.
TCAGTTCTTCTATTCAAAATAAAATAAATAACAATCTTACAAGAAAGGAATAATTCCTTTAAAAAATCAATACACAAAAGGTCTGTTGTTCGGGCCTCCCCGGTGGCGCAGTGGTTGAGCGCTGGACTGTGAAGCTGCCTGCAGCCTCTGCAGCGCTGGTTCGATCCCCGGCTGCCTGACGAGGGTCCCACATGGCGCGCAGACCTCTCCTGCAGTGCCCACTGCTCCCCTCAGCAGTGTACCTCGGTCCTTCTGCCTGCTCTGCTCTCCACTCTGGCTCTGGTGAATTCTCTCACCTTCCCGCACTTCTAACTGTACCCAGTGCTTGCATAAATAAATAAATAAATAAATCTTAAAAAAAAAAAGTCTGTTGTTCTATAGGCAAACAACGAACTAGAAGAGAAGAAAATCATTAAAATAATCCCATTTACAATTGCATAAAAAAATTAAAAATCTGGGAATTAATAAAGGAACTGAAAACTATACAATGAAGACTATAAGACAATGTTGAAAGAACTAAGACACAGGAAATGAAAAGACATTGCTCATGTTCATGGATTAGAAGAATTAACATTGTTAACAATGACCATCTTACCCAATGCAATATACAGATTGAACGCAATCCCTATCAGAGATTCAATAGATTTTCTCAAGGAAATAGAACATTATTGAAATTTGTATTGAGCCACAAAAGACCCCTATGAGCCAAAGTAATTGTGATTTAAAAAAAGAACAGGATTAGTCTCCTAGGCTTCAAAGTATCCTCCAAAGCAACAGTAATCAAAAGAATATGGTTTAGGAATAATAATAGATACACAGATCAATGGAATAAAATTTGAGCCTGGAAATAAACTAATACTCCACAGGAAAGTTAATTTATGGCAAAGAAGTAAAAAAATGTATGATGGAGAAAGGAAATTCTGTTCAATAAATGGTGTTGGACAGCCATATGCAAAACAATGAATGAAACTAGACACTATTTCACACCGTACACAAAAATTAATTGAAAAAGGCTCCAAGACATGGATGTAAGGCTTGAAATCATGTATTACATAGATGAAAACACAGGCAAAACTCTCCACAACATTGACTTCAGTGACATCTTCAGAGGGAAGGGAAACAAAACCAAAAATAAGTAAATGGGACTGTATAAAAAGGCTTCTATACAGTGAAAGAAACTGCCATTAAAACAAAATGACACCTTACCAAAAAGGACAAGATATCTGCATACTAAACACCTGAAAAAGGGCTGATATTCAAAATCTACAAAGAATTTGTACAACTCAACAAGAAAACAACCCAATCAAAAAATGGGCAGAAGAGCTAAATGGGGACTAATCCAAAGAATACATACACATGGCCAGCAGGCACTGTAAAAAAAAATACTCATCACTTATTATCAGGGAAATGTAAATCAAAACCACAATGAGATACCGTCTCCCACTAGTGGCAATGGCAAGTATCAAAAAGACCAAAACAACAGGTGTTGGCGAGTGTGTGGAGAAAAAGGAACCCTCCTACACTGTTGGTGAAAATGCAGACTAGTCAGGCCTCTATGGCAGACAGTCTGAAGGTTTCCCAAAACATTAAAAATAGATCTACCAGGGCCTCCCTGGTGGTGCAAGGGGTTAAGCTTTAGCACTACAAAGCTATCAGCAGCTACTGCAACATGAGTTCAGTGCCCCAGCCAGGGAGTTGACCCACATGGCGCAGCAGACCTCTTCTGTCTCACCTGCTGCTCCGCTCAGCAGTGTATTTCAGTAGATCTGCCTGTTCTGTTCCCCACTCTGTCTCTGGTGAGACAGAGAAATTACTGCTTTCAGCGGTAATTTCTAGATAATAACATTATCAGTGATTTCTTTCTTTAAAAATACTAGTTTAGGGCCTCCCCGGTGGCGCAGCGGTTGAGCGCTGCGTTGCGAAGCTGCCCCGGGTCTCTGCAGCACCGGCTTGTTCCCTGGCCGCTGGCGAGGGTCCCAAAAAAAAAAAAAAAAAAAAAATACTAGTTTATCAGTGTTATCTATAACAAACATGGTACTTATGTCATGGTAGTTCTAAAAAATGGTACAAAAATGGAATTAAATTAGTTTCTCAAATTTTATTTTTCCGAACTAAATTTTTAGTCACTGTGCTCTCCAACACCCTCCCTGTCACTCTCAAATCACTAAATCACTGTTTTGTATGACAAATTCTCAACTTCACACACACACACACACACACACACAATTTCTTTATATAAATAGGATCATGAGAAAGATCTCAAGTGTACACAAAACACTCAAGGACACTAAGCAATTGCAAATGCTATTCTAAATTAATTTCAAAGCTCCCATAAAACAGAATTCAGTTACATGAATAAGATACTAGAAAATGAGACCCTGCAACTTCCTTGCTAGGTTTCAGTTGATCCAGCAGTTTTGAGACTATCCAAAGATGATAAAACATTAAAGTTACAAGCAACAAAGGAAAACTTAGATAAATTATACCTCATCAAAAAGAAAAACTTTTGTGCATCAAAGGACACTGTCAAGAAAATGAAGACAACCCCCCAAAATGGGAGAAATACAAATCTTATATCCAATAAGGGGCTTGTATACAGAGCATATAAAAAGTTCCTACAACTTAACAGCAAAAAGACAAACTCAATTTTTTAAAGTGGGCAAAGGATTTAAACAGACATTTCTTCACTATACAAATGACCAAAAAGCACAAGAAAAGATGGTCAACATCACTAGCTATTAGGGAAATGCCAATCAAAATCACAATGAGATGCCACTTGACATTAGAATGGCAATAACAAAAAAGGGGAGGGGCAGAGATGTGCACGAACTGGAAGCCTGCATGTTGCTGGAGGCAGGGAACGCATAAAGGTGCAGTTATTGTGGGAAACAGTTTAGCAGTTCCTGGAAAAGCCAACCATAGAATCACAATATGACCATGCAAATCCATTCATCAGCATATATTCAAGAGTACCAGGACATATATTTTTTTTTTTTAAGATTTATTTATTTATTTATATAAGCACTGGGTATAGTCAGAAGCGCGGGAGGGTGAGAGAATTCACCAGAGCCAGAGCGGGGAGCAGAGCAGGCAGAAGGACCAAAGTACACTGCTGAGAAAGTACACTGCTGAGGGGAGCAGCGGGCGGCAGGAGAGGTCTGCGCGCCATGTGGGACCCTCCTCCGGTGGCCGGGGAGCAGCCGGGGATCGAACCGGCGCTGCAGAGGCCGCGGGCAGCTTCGCAACCCAGCGCTCAACCACTGCGCCACCAGGGAGGCCCGGGGACATATATTTTTTTAAAAAAAAAAACCTTACAAAAGAATATGAATAGCATTATTACAGTAGCCAAAAGTGAAAACAACCCAAATTTCCATCGATGGATGAGTGGGGAAAAAAATACGTTTACAAGCAATAGACAATTACCTACAGTGCTAAAAAGGATGAAGGACTGACTTGTGCTACAAAGTGATGGGCGTGGCACGTGCCATGCTAAGTGAAAGGAGACAGACACCAAAGGCCACGTATTGTGTGATTCCTTTTATGTGAAATGTCCAGAATAAGCAAGTGCAAGGAGACAGAAAGTAGATTCATGGGAAGTGACTGCTTAATAGATTCAGGTTTCTTTTGTGAGTGATGTAAACGTTCTGGAATTAGACAATTGGGGTAGCTGCAGATTACTGTGGGTGCACTAAAAGCCACTGCACCGTATACTTTCAAATGGCAATGTTCTGTTATGTGACTTTTACCTCAATTAAAAAGAAAAGAACATTCAGGGGCAGCAGAGTTTTCCTTCTGAGTCTTTAGTGCAAATGGGAGAAAAAGCCTTAGCAATTCCTAGCCCAGCCGGAGGACAACCCCAGGGTAAGTTCTGAGCAGGCAGCACAGCCAGAGGACAGAGCCTGGATGCCACTGGGCTTCCAATGCCTCCTGGCGCAGAGCTCTTTCCACCAGAGAGCTGCTGGGACCAGCCCAGACACACTGTCCAATATCTCAGAAACAAACTCCAAACCACCTTCAAATGCTTCCCCTTCAAGGCTATATTTGTGTGCAGCTCCTGGGCCATGCTCCCAGCTCTGACCATGAGCTGCCACTAAGCAAACTCAGGAGCCCGCAGGCAGAGGCTTTTGTTGACAGCTGCCTCATTAGTTTGATTGTAGTTCATGATTTACATCAAGTGGAAAAATCATATTGTCATCACATTGCTCTAATCTTAGAAAAGCTTGTCATTCATATTGTCAGATTTGGCCTCTGTCCCAGTGATATTTGAAGACAGTTCTTGTGTTTGCAAAAAAAAACCCAAGATGGACAATTTGAATATCAACAGTTTTGGGCACATTGATAAAGACAGACCAAGAGTCCCTTTTAAAAATGGGGTTCGAAGTTTACAAAAAAAAAAAAGGTAGGCACCCAGAACTTTTTTGGAATTAAATTCCAGAAATTCTTTGGAGTTAAAATGAGAAAAGAGTAATTAAATAGGGAAAATAATCCAGTTCATCATAGCAATTAACAGACTATTTGGTCTCATAAACCTGATTTCAAATCCAGCTTCTGACTTTTAATTAGCAAGTTGCTTTGCAAGTTTCTTTTACTTTCCAATATATCTTTTGAAAAATAAGGATAGCAGTAGTACCTACTCAATAGTTACCTGAGCACATATATAAAGCATTTAGCACAGGGTGTATTCTGCAGAGTATCTAATTTTTAATGATGTGTGAAATTTTTTGCCTGAAAAACTAAATTGTGCATTTAATTTCACTAAATATCTCTGATAGTGGAAGTGAGTAACAGAATGGTGTACTGGAAAATATGGGACTGAATCAGTTTACATACTTAATAGCAAGAACTTGGGATAGGTCAGTAAATATCATTAAGTCTCAGTGCCCTTATGGAATAAAAAAGAAATAATGCCTAGATCAGAAATCAAGCTCTGAAATTCCATGGTATTATACATTTGAATCCATGAAAATTCTGACATCACATCTCTTTCTCAAGAAAGTAGAGAGAGATTCTGGCCCCAGACCTGTAAGAGTACCTGGCCTGAGAGCAGAGCCAAGTTGCCCACTTTGTAGACTAAGCAACATTCAAGAGGTCATGGCCAGATGTCACTGGAGGTTCGATGACAGAAGTTATCCTCTCTATCCTGAGCTGCAAGGCAAAATGTTGTAGAAATTTTGTAGCGAGTGGGGAGTTTTCTTCTCCTCACGCCTTCAGCCCCAGGCTCAGGGAGTCAATTCCATCCCAAATGCAAACTTTCTTGCTTCCCCCCACAATTAATTCATTGCAGATCTATAAATTGTATAGTAATTTTTTCAATCATCAATAATTTGTTAAGGGCCTCCCCGGTGGCGCAGCGGTTGAGCGCTGGGTTGTGAAGCTGCCCGCAGCCTCTGCAGCACTGGTTCGATCCCCGGCTGCTCCCCGGCCACCAGAGGAGGGTCCCACATGGCGCGCAGACCTCTCCTGCCGCCCGCTGCTCCCCTCAGCAGTGTACTTCGGTCCTTCTGCCTGCTCTGCTCCCCGCTCTGGCTCTGGTGAATTCTCTCACCCTCCCACGCTTCTGACTGTACCCAGTGCATGTATAAACAAAACAAACAAACAAACAAACAAATAGATAAATAAATAAATAAATAAATAATTTAACTAATTTTAGGAATAATATTCAGCCTTAAAAAGGAAGGAGCTTCTGACACGTTATGACGTGGATGAATCTATGCCAAATGAAATAAATCAGTCACAAAGACACAAACAATGCACAATTCTACTTAAGAGGTATCGTGTAAGTAGTCAAAGTCAGAGATAGAAAGGAGAATGGTGGTTGCCAGGAAGGGGAGGGCGGAGGCCGGAGGGCAAAAGGGATGTAGAATTGTTCAGTGAAGTGAGAGTTTCAGTTTTGCAAGAAGAAAACGTTCTGGAAATTGGTTGATGACAGCATAAATACATTTACACTACTAAACCATATGTTTTTAAATGTTTGAAGTGGTTAATTTCATGTTATGTGTATTTTATCACAATTTAAATTTTTAAAATTTAACTAATTATATAATTAGTTTAATATACATTTAGGAAATTAATAACAACTAATAATTATGATGACTATAGTTTCCCTCCCCTGCCCTTTGAACTCAGATGGGTCATAGGGACTTTGGAATCCTGAACACACAAGTGTTCATATTTATGTCTCCTTTTTTTTTTTAAGATTTATTTATTTATTTATACAAGCACTGGGTACAGTCAGAAGCGCGGGAGGGTGAGAGAATTCACCAGAGCCAGAGCGGGGAGCAGAGCAGGCAGAAGGACCGAAGTACACTGCTGAGGGGAGCAGCGGGCGGCAGGAGAGGTCTGCGCGCCATGTGGGACCCTCCTCCAGTGGCCGGGGAGCAGCCGGGGATCGAACCGGTGCTGCAGAGGCTGCAGGCAGCTTCGCAACCCAGCGCTCAACCGCTGCACCACCAGGGAGGCCCTAAGTCTCCTCTTTTGAAACAATGTGGCCTCTAAAGTTAAATTAATACCCTTATTCTAGGCTTCCAGCCAAATCTCTACCACATATCCTGCTAACTGGACATTCATTTTGTTGAACAGTCTAGTCTATTATAAAACAAATATCTCTAGGGACAATTTGTGTATCAGTCATTCATATAAGGGATAAATGACTTCAACCATTGGGGGTTCCTCTGTATCTGAGATTAACCCAAGGAAGAGGTTTTGAATGGGCACAGGGAGGACAAAGGGGAAGAAATTAACTTCAGAACCCATTGCCTTTGGAGGGAGAAATCTATAAGGGCCATCACCATCAGGATGGGGTAAGGATAGGGAACAACAGTAAGCGAACAGCAGAGGCAGCGGGCACCCAAGGCTGGGGGAAAAGCAACATGGGGATAGGGGATGGGGACACAGGACAGAAAAGGTTATCAGAAAGCATATTACAGATATGGTGGTTTTGTCAAGTTGAACAGCATTCACTGGCACCTACCCTGGAGAAGTGGACAGTCACTCCCCTGCTATTCTAGCACTCTCCTGCCACCTGGTTGTTTGCTGCTGGGAGAAGGACCTGGAAGCCCTTTTGGAAGGGATGCTCATGATCCAGTTTCCCTGGTGGAACAGCTGGCTCTGGCTATACCACATTTGGGGTGCAATGGAAGAAATTCCTAGGAAGAGTGGAGGAGGATAAGGCACCCCTGGGTACTAGTAAGAATCAGACCACCAGTGCCGCTCTTCAGTATTTTGGTATCTGAAGGGTCCTCTAGGCAATCCCTCTCAGATACCAAGAGAGAGCTATACCTATAAATACAGATTCAGGGGAAGAGGCAGGGCATAGGTCAAGGGCCCCTAGACACACTCCCTTCTACTCTCCCACCACCCAATGTGACAGGACTTTCAACAGGAAGCATTGAGATGCTGGCAATCTTCCACTCATTAGCTAAAAATTAAGCAATGGTTACTCAATTCAGTCAAAATGGTGGGCTCAACTGTGCTTTTGGAAATTGCCATTGATACACATAAACACTCATGCACACCCAAAATGCCTTTTCTGTCTTCTGTGAGACATGAAATACTCAAACACTATATGCACTAATCCTGGTAAATGTTCTTATTAATGAAAAAAAAAAGTCCAAGAGGAACAACCCTCATGTGATAAAGCAAGATTAAAATGAAAATTAAGGAAGGGCTGCAGAAAGGCCAAGCCAGAATCACTCTTAATTACTAATAACCAGACAACTGAAGTAAATATGGGTTAGCAGGAACAAAAACTGCCTGGAACTTTGATGGGTATTGTCTCGTGAAATTTTTCCTTCCATGAGCCTTAGTTTTACAATTTAGAATCTCTATTAAACTTGGGAAGTGTTCAAAAAATTAAGTATGATGATCAAACATCTAAGTTACTAATTGGACCAAAAAAAAAAAAAAAGAGTTCAACCCAGTGAAACTTTGTTTTTCAAACATGAGTTTTGACTCACTACTATCATTTTAGGGGTGGCCACTCCAATTTCTGGCCCCTGACCTGCCATTTCTTAAAATGATCTCTTTCTCACTCTCGAGGAATTTTTCTGCTCCCTTTAGAACAGCAGAATTACCTGCACAACTTGCTGAAGATGAGGTTACCTGCACAATCCACACAGCAAAGATGCTATTGGGTTTTGGTTGCCACCCAATGTGCTGCCATAAGGAAGTATTCACACTCACTCAGTTTTCACTATAAATTACATGATTAGATGATTAGAAATTTTTACTTCAATTGTCTGATCACCTGGAATAAAAGTGAGTTGTGTGGGTGAGGTACATCTGGTTAACTCATAGTGTAATATAGTTATTAAACACTATTCCCCTATTGAAAAAAAAAAAAAGTGGGGTGGAGAAAGAGAAGTGAATTAAGTGATCAGTTGCCCCAGCTTTGGGAATTTATGGCCATGGATTATCTTTCCTAGCACTGGTCATATAAAAGTCAAAGGCTAGAAACTAAGCTATGTCAGGAAAGAGGTACATGTTTGGGTGATGCTTTCACTGTATGCACACAACCTGAATGCCAAATAAATGCCACTGGAATCACTCAGTGGAGATGTGCAGACCACAGTCAACTACTCTAGAAGCCTCTTTAAAAGAAATCACCTTGAACTTTGTCTAGCTCCCCTCCCCTCTCCCTCACAAGGCAAGCACACAAAAGAAATTCAATAAATAATCAGTCATTGATTTCCCATCTTCATGAATGGGTTTGGGAGAGAAAGAGCAAACACTTCTTAAAACATTTCACATTGTAATTATCAGTTGAGAAATTAAGCTTGTGGGGGGGGGGGAATTGCCCAGAAATGAAGGTCACCCTGATAAAGAAAAAACGTGGTGTGAGGAAACTATTACACTGAAAATGCATGCTGTTCATATTTGCCAAGGATGACATTGTCTAAAATCAAGGTTTACTAAATTGGCCTTTTTGCTTCCACCTGAAAGCAGTATAAGGAGGAGGTCTACTCTATCTTTGACAACCTATTCAAAACGTGAGGGTTTTCCCCCTTTTCTTTCATTTTTTAATCCTTTGAATATAATCCACTTCCCAAATTGCGGCGGGGGGGAGCGCTCTGGGCAGCCCTTGCTGAGATACTTAGCGGAACTTTGTTCTCCACATGGGCTATTTAGAAGCTTCTGGGTTCCTCCGGTGACTCCACCGCCTCCCCGGTTCTTCTCAAGCTGCGAACAGGAGTCCAGGTCGGGAAGACTCTCCCCGGCAGTCCGGGAGGCGCTGACCATGGTGCTGGCCTCTGAGCTTGGGGCCCGAGCGCGAAGCGCGCTAGAGGTGAGGTCCACGAGCGCGCAGGGCGCGGCCGGCAGCTGCCGTCGGAACCCCAGCCCCTCCCGAGCCCCGGGGAGCCCGCGGGCTTCCATGCGAAGCCTCCACCGAGCGCTCCGAGCTGCATCAAAAAAGGGTGGGGCACCAGGCACAGCTGCAATCGGAAACCGCCCGGGAGGCTTTGAGAAGAATGGATCTGCGGCCCACCGCCACCCACCGTGCGCCCCCCAGCCGGACATCGGCCCATCCTTTCTCCTCAGCCCCCACCTCCCAGGCCCAGGAGACGCGGGCAGTCTTTGTGGGTGCAGAGCCGCCCACCGCCCACCGCCCAGCCCGAGCCTCTCCGCACCCTACACGGAGAAGGGGTGGGTAGGGCGGGGTGCGGGTGCAGACGAGGAGAGGCAATATTCGAGGGGGGGCAGGACGGTGGACACGCTGGGATCCTCGATCTGGAAAGGCAGCGAGGGGAGGAGCGACCCCGGAGCCGGGTCCTAGGTCTCAGCCACCACTGTCCCCATACCAACCTGGTCGTAGATGTTCTGCAGGGCTTCCTTGCCTGAGGCCCGCCGGATCTCCACCTTTCGGCCCGATTCAACAGATGGCTCCCCACCAGCACGCCGGCCCTGCCGGGAGTACGGCGCCTGCGGGTCGGGGCCCAAGTGGGCGACGTCCCGCTGCTGAGCCACCACCTGCCCGGAGCCCCGGCCCACCGACAACGAGTCGAAGTCGATGGTCTTATTCTCCGAGGACCCTTCCACCGGGCAGAACATGCCACAGAATTTCTGCCGGGGCTTGGGGCTGCCTGAGCCCAGGTTTTTAAAAAAGGCAGGGACCTCTTCGTCCTCTGCAGCCTTCCCGGATTGCTTCCTCTCAGCCATGGCGCGGGGGCTCGGGGAGGGTCCTCGCTGTCGGTCCGTCCGTCCGTCTCCGAGTCCCTAAGGAGCCCTCTCTCTGCGCCCAGCGCGAGCTGCCGCTCTCTGCCGACCGCAAGGTGTACAGAAAGGAAGGAGCGCTGGCGAGCGCGCTCCCCACCCTCCCAGTCCCTCCCCCTGACCCCGCTTTCTCCCCTCCCTGCCCACGCCCCCCGGCGCCGCCGCGCGAGCCCGGGCGAGCGGCAAAGTTGGGTCTGGAAGGGCGGCCGCTGCCGCAGCGCAAAGCGAGAGGCTGCCAGAGGCCCCGCGCCGGGAGGGAGGCGCGGGCGGGGCGGGGGCGGGGCGCGGCGGCGGGAGGGGAACCCCGCGCAGGGGAGCGAGGGGGGGCCGCGCCGCCCAGAGCCGCGCGCTCCGGAAGTGAAGCGGCCAGACCACCGGCTAATGGATGCGCAGCGCGGGGCCCGCTGACCGCTCCCGGCGCCGGGGTGAGTACGGGCCAGGGCACGCGGTCGCGGACAGCCGAGAGCTCAGCCCTCGACCCTGGCGCCCCTCTGCGCCACCTGCCCGGCCCCCGCGCCGCTCCATCACCGCATTGCGGAGGTGGGCCTGGGCATGGCCTCCGGCGATTTGGGCTCCCTCTCTCTCCCCACCCCCACCCCCTGCTCAAAGGTTGAGTGGTTGGATTGGGAGAGGGGAGCTCGCTGAAGGCTCCAGGACACTCGTGGGAGGAGGGAGGGCAGGGGCGGCATTGAAGATGGGGATGGGGTGGCTCAGTCCAGGTGGGAGCCATACTAAGCGCGGGACCCCAAAGCCTCAGTCTACCCACGGCCTTTGGTGGGCTGCTGGGAACCTTCTGCTCCCAGGAGAAGGCTCTTATTCATGCACAGTTGTGGGGAAGCACACTAGGGTGGGGCGAAATGCAGAGGGGCAGAGCAAATGGGGATGGGTAAGTGTAGAGAGCGCAGCAGGTCTGCCACGGTCGGCGAGAGTGTGAGCCATTCAGTGTGTGCGGTCTGCACATTCCAGCCCGGCGCTGCAACTTACAAAGTGAGAGAAGGTGGGGGCTGCTATATTGCCCGAAGGCAGCGCGCACCGCAACTGCGCCACTGTGCCGAAAAGAGAAGGGCCCAGGGAATGTCCTGATTTGTTACCTTTCACACACACACTCCCCGTATCTCCAGCTCTTTCCCGCACCCCATGCGCCCTGCTTCATCTCTCCCCCACCCCACCCCCGCGCCCCCTGTGGCGCAGTGCGCCACGGTCGCGGGGTTTCCCAGGTTGCCAGACGCTGCATGCGTGTGGCCTAAATGCTGCTGTTTCTATAGTGGCGGGGGGGGGGGGGGGGGGGGTTGGAGGCTTTGTTTGAGCGCTTTGAATTGTATGAGGCCAAGCAGGGGAAAGGGGTGTGAGGGTCGGTTTGTAAGTACGTGTAGTCCAGTTGTGGCCACCAGCTTGGTGGGCATCCAGGGGAGCATTTTTATTGTGCCAGTAACATGGTCTCTCATACTCCTTCGTTGTTCATTCCTATTCCCCACATAGTCTCCAAGTATCAATCCCCACGTCGGTGGCTTACAGCCCCGCCCCTCTCTACAGTGACAAAATCCTGCAGAAATGATGCCCCTCTTTTGATGGTTCAAGAAGGAGGTCTGGGCATGCTCAGTAACCAGGGTGGGTTTAGGCTAAAAAGCTCTCTACTGCAGGACTGTCATGCTGTGCAGTGTGGCCAAGGATTCCATCCCATTGTCACCCCTTGCATCTGGAAGCATTAAATGTGGATACCAGATACCCATGCACCCAATTGTGATAAATAGTTTGATGAGTGGACTTAAATTTGGTGGACAACCACAGTTTGAAGATGAAGACACCAGGACAGGAGGGTGGGAGGGATAAAGAATGAAATAAACCAGTGAAAGCGTTGACAGAACCCAAGCAGGCACTCAAACTTAGCCCACGATGTGCTTCCAGGATTGCTTTATCCTACTCACTGTAGCCCTGGGAAGGAAGCGCTTTTCAGGGTAGGAAAGGAGAATTGGGGAGATGGAGGCCCTTTGCCCAAGGTCACTATCTAGTAAAATGATCCAACAACCAGTGAGGGCAGGGTGAGGCTTCCACTGAAAGTCTGGTTCCGTTCCAACCTAGCTATCTTTATTTGATTTAAAAAAATGTAAGATTTCCACCTTTTTTCCGTATTCCAAATATTTCCATTATGGCCCACTGTGTGTCAAGCACATTTCACTTGCCATCTTTTTTATTTGAAGGCTGCATTGCAGGTGGGGATTACATTTGGAGGAAGTACCATGTTTCTTTCTGGACTGTTGATGCCTTTCTACATCTCACTTTTCCTCAAAATATTAAATTGGGGAAAGAGGGAGGAACCACCATTTCTTAGGAAGGGAAAATGAGGTGTGAGTAAATCACTGGACTTGGAACCCCGGGGCTGTTGGGCCAGAGTATGATCCAGAATTTTGCCCTCCTGGGCCTTTGGAGCATGCCATGACGTTAGCACATTCCAGAAAGACTTGGTAAATACGCCTGCAGCTCCAGCTGCAGTGTGGCATCTGGAGCATATGTACCCCATTCTGGTTAGTGATGTCCAGGCCTAGGGAATAATGGTCACAGCCCCTTAACACACAATCCTCAACAGTTCCTGGACACCTTGGGAGCTTTTCACAAGCTCTCCACGGATAGTCTTCCTCTCTTTTTTTGCCCCTCACATGATCCATTCATGTTCAAATGCTGTGAAGCTTCATGTTAGTAGCTTACCATTCATAGCAAAAGAAACACCTGTTGTACTTTTGCAAAGCCCAACCAGAGTCACACAAGAGAATTAATTTATAATTTCAAGTTTAACTTATTTGGCTCTTAAATTTTAAAACTATTTATACCTATGTTGTTATTTGTACCTCTATTATTATGTCACATTAAAGTATCTTATAAAATTGTATTGTTATGCTCATGTTATTTCTACATGTTTGATTAATTTCTAACTGGATTTTTAAAACAAGGAAATGAAATGATAATATTATTTAATAGATTAAATTTTAAAAGATTGCACTTACTATTTTTAGTGAGTGCATTGACTAGCTTCATCCTTGGGTGTTACCGAGCCATAAGAATACACTGTCATTATTTATGTGTAACAGGGCAACTTGGCTTGGCTGGACCTGAGACCCCGGCACGCCATTGTATGGAGTTGGGTGACATCTTCCTTGTTAGAAGCTGAATAAGTAAACTCCTTAACTCTCAAGGGTCATTCTGGATCACATAAACAGGTATCTAGCCACATCTCCTGATTTCATTCTTCTTGTGGGAAAGATGTTGAGTCTAGCTCACAACTGGGGCTCAGCATTAATCACCAGGTATGATGAGATATGGGGCTGGGAGAACCAGATTGCAGGAGGGTTCCCAAGAGAAGTTAAAGTCACTGTAAACAAAGCAAATACAAATACAATGTGAGGCAGCAGCTCCCCCTTCCATCCTAAATAAGAGTGCAAATGCTTCCTGGGGAGGAGAGGGCTGTGTGGCAAAACTAACGGTTGTTTCACTAGGAGTCAAAGCCGCTCTGCTGTGAGACTTCTCTCCAGGAGTGCTGGGTGCCCGAGTAGAAGGTGTTTCCCCACTGACTAGAAAGAGGTGAAGCAGCTGTGACCAGACAGTGGTGAAAGTAGCTCTGGTGGTGAAAGAAGTGTCAGCACCGCCCTGGGGCTGCTGGCATCTGCAGGAGAAACAGCAGCCTTTGGACTACAGTGCCTTGGGCAGTGACGCTGCCTCACCTGAGACACTAATCACCCACTTTGGGTCAGGTCTAGAGCGGACACAGGAAGTCCTGACTGTGCCCTTGGACAAGAAAGGGTTGTTGGTCCAGAAGACTGCTTTTGGAGTAACCGGACCTAAGACTAGCTGTTCACTGGGGGGTTACAGGATTAGAAGCTCATCCAAGATATTCTAAGCCCCAAGGCTCTGCCTATCTGCACCACACTAGTTGGCTCCTGTAGAGTTAGAAAGAGTAAAAATATTCGTGCAATGGCACTGGCACTCTTGGAGGACTGGTGCAGGGTCATGAGTGTGGATGATCATAAATCCCTGATGGTTATGGGGATCCCAGTGGACTGTGATGAGGCTGAAATTCAGGAGGTCCTCCAGGAGACTTTAAAGCCTCTGGGCAGGTATAGACTGCTTGGCAAAATATTCAGGAAGCAGGAGAATGCCAATGCTGTCTTATTGGAGCTGGTGGAGGAAATGGATGTCTCAGTGATCCCCAGTGAGGTTCAGGGGAAGGGAGGCATCTGGAAAGTGATCTTTAAGACCCCAAATCAGGACACTGAATTTCTGGAAAGACTCAATCTTTTTCTAGAAAAAGAAGGTCAGACAGTTTCAAGCATGTTCCGGGCCCTTGGGCATGAGGGTGTGTCTCCAGCCACTGTGCCCTGCATGTCACCAGAGCTATTGGCCCATTTGGTGGGACAGGCAATAGCACATGCCCCGCAGCCTCTGCTACCCATGAGATATCGGAAACTGAGGGTTTTCTCAGGGAGCACTGTGCCCGCCCCCGAGGAGGAGCCCTTTGAAATCTGGCTGGAACAGGCCGTTGAGATAGTCAAAGAGTGGCCAGTAGCAGAGGCAGAAAAGAAGAGGTGGTTGATGGAGAGCCTGCGCGGCCCTGCCCTGGACCTTATGCATATAGTGCAGGCAGACAATCCAGCCATCAGTGTGGAGGAGTGTTTGGAGGCATTTAAGCAAGTGTTTGGAAGCCTGGAGAGCCGGAGGACCTCCCAGGTGAGATACTTGAAGACCTATCAGGAGGAAGGAGAGAAAGTCTCAGCCTATGTGTTACGGTTAGAGACCCTGCTGCGGAGAGCCGTGGAGAAACGGGCCATCCCTAGGAATATCGCAGATCAGGTCCGCCTGGAGCAAGTCATGGCTGGGGCTAGCCTTAGCGAAATCCTCTGGTGCAGACTTAGGGAGCTGAAGGACCAGGGACCGCCTCCCACCTTCCTTGAGTTAATGAAGGTTATCCGGGAAGAGGAGGAGGAAGAGGCCTCTTTTGAAAATGAGAATCTGGAAGAACCGGATGAGGGAGAAGGCTACAGCCACTGGGATAATGAGGCAGATGACTAAAGCCCAATGCAGGGCAGAACCCACAGCCCGTGGGCCTGGAATGTCCAGTTTGCCAGGCTCTGGCTTTGTCAGTATTTGTGTCTTTTATGTACACGATGAAAACCAAGGTATTTACTCCAGGCCTTGATTCACCTGTCTAAGAAACAGCATCTTGGACCCTACACAGTTTATTCATAAACAAAGATGAAGTTCCAAATATGAAATAGTCTAAGGGAATCTAAACCACCCATACTAAAGAGTTCCTTAAGCTCCCCCAAATAGACCAAAGCTTACCCATACCGTAGAAGAAAGAACTGATGTGAGGGGCCTTCCTGGTGGCGCAAGGGGTTAAGCACCACACTATGAAGCTGTCCGCAGCCTCTGCAGCACGAGTTCGATCCCTGGCCAGCCGGGGAGCTACCCACATGGCGCAGCAGACCTAGAACTGACTCGCCCGCTGCTCCCCTCAGCAGTGTTTTCAGTCAGTCTGCCTGTTCTGCTCCCCGCTCTTCCTCTGGTGAATCCTCTCAGCCTCCTGTACCTCTGGCCTGTACCCCAGTTCTTGTATGCATAAATAAATAAATCTTTAAAAAAAAAACTGATGTAAGAAAAAACTCTTGGTATCTATTTAAAACTAAAGTGGTTTGACTCATCAGGTGTTTTTCTCACTCAAATCAGCAAATTTTGAGTCTCTAGCAGTGTGAGGACTGTTCAAGTACAACATTCGGAAACCTATAAGCATGAGCCATGCTCTCAGGGGCCTCAGAGTCTCATTGAGGACCTGGCCTTGACATGTGAAAAGCTAAATAACTTTATGTATAAATACGTCCCCAGTGCCAGGAGACATGTCATTGCCAGCTGAGTCCAACCATCTCTGCCTGGAGATTTCTTTCTTTCCTTACTTGGGAAACACTTGTCCATCCCTTTACAGATAGACAGTTTCAGGCACTATGTTCTGGCCCCAAACCACAGACGACTCAACCTAATCCCTGCTTCAAGAGGTGCATGGTGTGGGGGACATCCTCAGGAAGGACAGATGTCTGCAGACAAGGTGGAGAGTGGGCATGTGCAGGCTGTTCGTAGGTTTAGTAAACAGATGAGAAAAGATGTTTAGTGGTGACAACAGGCAAAAAGGAGAGGACAGGAAGCCACAATTAATTGAGGGATTCCAGTGTGCCAAGTGTTCTATGTATATCTCATTTAACATGTCCAGCAACCCGGAAGGAGTACAGCTTTGCTCTTATTGAAAAAGAAAGAAGCTGTAGCTCAGAAGAGTTCAGTGATCTGTCTCCTCCGTATCAAAACACCAACCATCATTTTGACTCAAGCTAATCCACTCCATGCCACGAAACTGGTTTTCAAAGTGTGCTCTGCAGTTCTGCAGAGATTTTCCAGCAGTCCCATCTTTAAAATGAATTTTGAACTTTTAAAAACTCTGAAAAATGGCAGGTAGACTCAAATGTGTTGATGTCCAAATTTTAACACATTGGCATTCACAACAGGTTCGCTTTTGTTTCCAGATGGATTTGTTTTGTGCAGACCTTGGAAGAAAGGTTCTCTTGCCATATGTGAGCATATATCTGAACTCCTTTCAACTGTTCATAGATTAAGGAAGCTATAGCACCCTTGGGCATTTAAGTCTGGCCGGTGTGTGTCCTGTGATGTCAAGTGGGTAGTAGAACATAAATGAGCCTGATTCAATTAAAAGTTGGACAAGTCTCTCACACAGTTGACATATATTTGTAGCTTTGTGTTTACAAAAGCACGTTGCTTAACTTCTCTAAAAGTCACTTTCCTCATCAGAAAAATGGAAAGGAATAGAATAATGTTGTTGCAGGATTAAATGACTTAATGCCTTTTAAGCACTTAGCATGATGTCTAGAACATAGAAAGCCCTTCATACATGATGCTTATTTTCTGCTCAATGCATGTGCTCTATTGTTTTTACAATTGTACAGTAACAAGTAAATATGTAGTCTGTTAGTCAAGTTGTGACAACATTGCATTAGAAACTCATAGTTCTTATTGTAAGCTAAGTGCTTATTGTCTATTATCTTTGTGATAAATATTCCAGCAACTGTTGACTGTTGTTAGTAATTTGAAACTATAAGTTATTCTTTCTGATCACAGATAAATTTTAACTGAAGAATATACTGAGATTGTAAGAAAAGCATTTTGTAACAAAAAGTAACATTTGTGATCAGTTATTCAAGTTATCTTTTCGGTACTCTTCAGCCAAAGTGATACAATTGTCCAATACGCCCTAATTTCAAGTATTTTTGAATTCATGGAAATGGTCTCATATTCATTTATCAACAGTATGCAAAGTAAAATGTTGTAAATGTAAAGTTATAAAATAAATACATGCCATTAAAATTCTGAGTTTCTTCTGCTTCATGTATTGTGGTTCTGTATCAGCTACTACTTGAATCTCATTGCTAAAAACAAACAAGAAAAAAAACTTTGAGAAATAAATTTATAAAATCAAGCGAAAACCAAAAGATCTCGAACTCTTCTGGACAAGAAAACCTGAGAGCAAAATGCTAGAAAAAGAACTAAGACTTTGTCTCCGGGGAGGAGAGAGAGCTCAGTCCGTCCATCATTGATTTCCTTTTAAAATACATGGAAATGACAGATGGAAGGCAATTCCCTCAGAGACCTCCAACTCACTTAAGCAAGTAACTACAGATAAATTCACCAGCCTGTGTTCTGAACAGGGCAAAATGCACTAAAGGTAAAATGTTGCATCTCTTGGATGAAGTCATTTTTTACTGTCTAGAGGGGAAATTCCTCTTGCCTTTGGTCCTCTTAAAATTATTTCTCTTTTTCTTTTCTACAGTGCAGTGGGGAGCATTCTTCACTGGACTGTTCACAGTACCCATAGACCCAGCACAAGATAGTGTCCTGAGGGACTCCTAACACTCTCTCCCAGTCCCTTAAGCAAAAACAGCCCAGGAGATCAGTCTCACCTTATAGCCTCCAAGGCTACATACGCCCTTACTGAAGATGACTTCTCCCACATCCATCCTCAGTGCAGTACTCTCTGATCATCAGCTGTTTCTTTGCTCTCATTTCCGTGCTACACTGTGCTGGTCTTTGAGCCCTTGCAACACACTTAATGAATATTCCATGATGCCTTAAAAGTCTGGCCTACATCATCCATCTTTGCAGGATACCCTGTGCTTAGATGCACACTGGCAGTCTACTGCTCTCGGAGTCCCTTGTGTGGGAGCTCTCAGGAGATTGGGGACTGGTGTTGGCATTTCTTTGGGCTCACCATCATCACTTCACTTGCAAATGCATTTTCGCCTTCCTGGGATGTGCTCACCCACTATGCCCCACACCCAGTATGCCCCACACCCACTGTGGAGTAGTCCTGACAAGCCTTGACAGGATACTGGCAAACAGTCATATGTAGAGAGGAGCCCACTTGAGATTGAATCTGGCTGGGTGTTCTCTTAGCTAACAAGAGGAGGAAAAAGTTAATTGTTCTAAGCCATGTCCAAGGTCCTAAAAGTCAAGTCTAGGAAAGCAAAGAAGGTTAGAAGCTAGAATTTTGAAGGAGTGGAGCCTGAAATTAAACACAGCAGTGAAGTCAGAGTATCTTTTTTTAAAAGATTTATTTATTTATGCATACAAGAGCTGGGGTGCAAGCCAGAGGTGCGGGGGGTGGGGGTGAGAGGATTCACCAGAGACAGAGTGGGGAATAGAACAGGCAGGTTGACTGAAGTACACTGCTGGGAGCAGCAGGCAACACAGGAGAGGTCTACTGAGTCATGTGGGTCAGCTCCCTGGCCTGGGATTGAACTCGTGCTGCAGTAGGTGGCGGTTGCTTGATAGTCCTGGGACTTACCACCTTGCACCACCAGGGAGGCCCTCAGAGTATCTGAGGCAAGTCTTATCACATGGGTCAGGAACACTTTGGATTTGACTGGGAAAGAACTTCACTTTCTGAGAGATTCTCTCGGAGGGGTTCTGTGCCCATAGTCGGGTCCTCCCAGCTAGCCTTCCCATGGTGGCAGACCATGACTTGTCCAGACTGGCATTATTATTCACTGTTGTGCCCAAGTGGCCTCTGACATCCCAGAAGGAAATTTTCTTAAAAACTAGAGTAATTTCAGAAGGCAGTGCCAAAATCAATTCTAGCATAAGAGAAAAAGGTATAGGATTTCAAACTCTTAGGACACCAGCTGGAGCCGCCCTTTAATTGTCTGGGCTGCCTTAAGCAGCAGCTGAGACTTTTTCCCCAGTGTGCCCCTCCTCCAAGCCCCTGTGAGGGGAAGTTACCAGAGGGAGGTGCCATGGAGGCCCCCAGGGCAGGCAAGGAGGCTCACCCCACTCTGACTGTCTCAGACCGGCCCTGCTCTGCTCTCCCAAGACAGCCCCACTGGAGGCCTTTTCAGTGGTTCCACCCAACGGCTTTCCCAATGAGCTCAATTATTTAAATAAAGCTTCATTGAAACAACACAGAACTATCACAACTTTTTTTTTTTCCCAGCCTCAATGACAAACGTTGTACGTATTTAAGGACAACATGATGCTTTGATACTTGTGTGCATTGTGAAATGAGCTCCGCAATCAAAATCGTTAACATAGCTATCACCTCATCTAGTTAGAATTTCTTGTGTGTGTGTGTGTGTGTGTGTGTGTGTGTGTGTGAGAGAGAGAGAGAGAGAGAGAGAGAGAGAGAGAGAGAGAGAGAGAAACAATTCCAATCTACTCTCAGCAAAACAGTGGATCTGGCAGCTCCACCCCCTGATGTCTTGCATGGGTTGCTGGCACCTAGGGGCAGAGTGGAGCATGTAGACATTTCTCTAGGGAATTCCTGGGGCTCTGACCCCATTCTGGCTTCATCTTTTCTATGAGCCTCAGACTCAAGCCAGGAGGCCTCGCTCTGTGTGCCCACCTCTGCAGCTTTCCAGCAATGCACCCTCCATCCCAGATGCCTGAGGTTTCCTTTTCTTGGCCAGAATTAAGATTCAATAATTTATTGAGACATTTATGAAGTGACTTCATGCTTAGTACAGTCCCAATGGCCAGGACACAAAGTGGAAGAAGACAGTCTCCCAACCTCAAGGAATCCTGGTAGGGGCCTCATATACAGTAAAATGTGGAAAAGGTAGATGGGAGGAAGAAGCAAGGACACAACCACGGGTGACCCAAAGCACCCTAAACTAAACTCTCCCACCTATCTCTGGGAACTGTTGCCGCAAACAGTGGATGGCTGGGACTGTGTCCAGGAAGATGGACACAGAATACTGTGTCCAGGAAGAGAAGAGACTTTCAAACTCCCCGAGGCACGTGTCTGACACTGTCCAGTGAGGGCAGTGAGCTTGCCAACTTGCTTGCTGAAGCCTGTCCTTCTCTGCACAGACTGTGAAGTATAATTAATTGAGATGGACTTTCCAGAGCTCCAGTCTGACAAGTGAAGACTCTGCAGCCCAATGGAAGTCCTATTAGTGTGCTCGGGCTGCCGAAACAAAATGGCACAGACTGGGGGGTTTAAGCAATAGAAATGCATTGTCTCACCGTTCTGGAGGCCAGAAGATGAAGGTATCATCAGGCCTCGTTTCTCTTGAGGCCTTTCTCCTGGAACTGTACACACTGTCTACGACTATGTCCTCACATGGCCCTTTCTCTGCATGCACACATCCGCTGTCTCTGAGTACACAAATCCCTTCTTAGAAGGACGCCAGTCAGATTGTCCTCTAATGGCTTCATTTTAACTCAATCACCTTTTAATGCTCGAGCTCCAAAAAATAGTCACATTCTGAGTTCCTGGGGTTAGGGCTTCCATGGGTGAATACAGGGAGATTTGATTCAACCTAAAGCAGAAGTCAAACCTGGGTTTCTCCCTGCTTGGCACAGTGGGGACAGCAATGAAGGGCAGGGTCAGCGAACCTCGATCCTCCGAGGGAAAAGCGCTGCCAAAGCTGCCAGAGACACAAAAAAGGAAGCCAGCGCTTCCCGAGCAGGCACTGTTGCTCAGAATGTGCGAACATGGCCCTTTTCCAAAATTAGAGCACTCTCAGCTTCTGTGTTGCTCTAAATAGCGCCTGTTGATGCTGCTGTCAGCTCTTTTCAGACCTCTTCCTTGGCATCTTTTAACCCTTTAGGGCGCACCAGCAGGGCCTGGGTAGAGGGACTTTGAGTTTTGCCCTTCTGGACAGCGAGAGCCCCCTTCCAGCCTATCGGCTCACTCGTCTGGGTCTTCTCGCCTGTCTTTTCTGATCTCATTGTCAATGCTGGCCATTACTCCCAAGAAGAGAAAGGCGGGGGTCTGGCACACCGAACAAGAAATTATTTCAAAGAAAGCCTGTTGCCATGGGAACTGGTTGTCAAATGCTTTTCTGCGCGGGAGGTGTCAAGAGAGGGGCCACAGCTTTTCCTAAGCACTGGCTGCCTTTCTCTTTAATTTGCAACAAGAACAATGAATGATTGCAGTGGGGGTGGGGAGAAAGCACTCATCTGTCAGAATGTACCCTAAGCGTGAGCCAGGGGCTTAAGGTATGGCCTGTTCTAATGGAGCCTTCAAATTGCAGCCCATGGGACGAGGGCAGGGGACGTGCTAGAGACGGATGAGGAAGCAGTGAGAAGCCACCTCAGAAAGATCAGAAAATGTTCCCAGGGCTTCTACGGTGCCCTCAGCCTCTGCGAGGCTGGCCGGGATGCAGAGGAAGTCAGACCCGGCCTGTAGCTTTGCAGAGCTCAGTCTCATTGGGGAAAGGGAAACAAGACCCACAGAATGAGAGGAGGGACACAGTCGAATGCATGCTGGTGGCAGGCACTGCTGCTAGAGTGATGGCCCTGTCTGCGCTGGCAATACTGCCTAGATGGGTGCCTACTCGGAGCACTGGGTGGCTGTGCATGACTTCAGTCTTCAAGAGCTGTTCCCTTTGTTTGGGATCTCTGCTCCCATGGCAGGCATGGTGGGGCACTGCTCACAGGGTCCTTCAAGCAAGCTCTGGCCCAACCACCAGCCCGTGGTTGGTGACAGCCTCTGGCCATTCATTCCTTCAGGTCCACCTCAGTTTTGGAGTCAAAGTCGCTTTCCTTCTGGAGTGGTTGGGGCAGAGACGGAGCATGGCACAGCACGAATTCCTGGTCATTCTCTCCACCCCCCTCCAGTGGTTATTTGCTCCACAAGTCCCAGTGGGCTGGCAAGATTCAAACAGAGTTCTGAGTGCACCAGCCTGCTCCATCTAGCTTCCTGCCTTTCTTCCTATGTCTGTTTCCCTGGGGACTAAACTAGCAGAGCTAATTGTTTACCAGTTATGACTATTGGGGGTCTACAGCTTATCAAATAGGGCAGTGAAGTCGCCTTAGAGAGGTTAGTGCAGATGTGCTTATCTTTTTGACCTTCAGGACACCTCAGAATCTAGAAAATAAAAGCTGTTTGTTTGTTGTTATTCTTAATGCTGGCAATGGATGCAAGCATCAGTGACCTCTAGATCCAGTTTCCAGAGGCAACAGAGCCAATGCCTGGTGTGCAGGCGTTGCCACCCACCAAGGGCGCCTGAGCCCAGTGGCACCCAGCACCCAGGGGCAGTGCCGGGTTCCTTCTGACCGTGGTGTGATTTGTTTCTGGGCACAAAACCTCGAGCCTGGCTCCTCATCCTTTCTGGAGAACCTAAGAGCTGCCCAGTATCTCTTTCTCTAGCCCCTTTCTTCTGTTTTTCATCATTAAGAACCTGTTGAGGGCCTCCCCGGTGGCGCAGCGGTTGAGCGCTGGGTTGCCAAGCTGCCCGCAGCCTCTGCGGCGCCAGTTCGATCCCCGGCTGCTCCCCGGCCACCGGAGGAGGGTCCCACATGGCGCGCAGATCTCTCCTGCCGCCCGCTGCTCCCCTCAGCAGTGTACTTCGGTCCTTCTGCCTGCTCTGCTCTCCGCTCTGGCTCTGGTGAATTCTCTCACCCTCCCGCGCTTCTGACTGTACCCAGTGCATGTATAAACAAAAACAAACAAATAAAGAAAGAAAGAAAGAAAACATGCCTCTATATAAAAAAAAAAAAAAAAAAAAAAAAAAGAACCTGTTGAGATTTGGGAATGAGGTGACACTGGATGACAGGACATGACTTTCATTCATGAGGAGATGGGAAATTTTGAATCTGAAACACCATAGAAATGAGGCAAGTCCCAAAGAGAACTGTTAAAAATGTAATATTAATCATATAAATGATAAATATTAATTAAAAGGAACTGTAATCATTCAAATATTCAAAGCCAATTCCTGCTGAACTTCTCTGAGGAAGGATGCGTCTGGGTAACCAGGGATGCGCACGCAGCTCTCTGCCCTTATGGACCCAGCTTCCTCGGAGTCCCGGCCCACCTTGCTTGCCTGCTCCTGGGCACCTGCTTGCTTTAGTGAGATCCCCGTGAGCAAGGAAGGGAAAAGTGGGAGCTACGGATTGAATTATGTCTCCCCACTGCAAGCACCACAAACGTGTATATCAAAGTCCCAACCCCAGTATCTCAGGCAGTGACTTTCTTGGGAAATAAGGTCATTGGGGATGTGATTAGTTAAGATGAGGTCATATCGGAGTAGGATGGGTCGCTGCCCCCGTGTAACATCCTTACAAAAAGGGGAAATTTGGAAAGAGAAGCACACAGGGAGAATGCTATGCGATAATGAAGCAGAGAGCAGGGTGAAGCACCTACCTGCAAGTCAAAACTTGTCAGCAAACCACCAGAAGCAGGGGAGAGGCAGGGAACCGATACTGCTGACAGCCGCTGGAAAAAATCATCCCTGCTGACACCTGGATCCCGGACTGATAAGCTACCAACTGGAAGGTCCATGAGCCTACTTGTTCAGAGCTGTTAGCAAGGTTTTATTACGGAGACATGATAGGTTAAACCATTGGCCACATCATTGAGTTCAACTCCCAGTCCCTCTTCCTTCCCTAAGAGTGAGGGGAAGGAAGACTACAAGTTCCAACCCTCCAAAGATGGGGCTGGTTTTTCTGACACCAGACCTGTCCTGAAGCTATCCAGGGGAACCTCCATAAGGCACCGTGTTAACCTAAACTCAGGTGTGGTCACAAGGGGTTTTAAATAACTGTAAGTAACCAAAGGTGTTCCTTTGGCTCAAGAAATGACATGGGTTTTGCAGCTCTGCACCAGGAACTAGGGACACCAGTGAGGCCATTTCCACCCCAGCAGATACACCAGGGCCCCACACCCCAAAGTGGAGCTGGCCTCAAGCAGCCAGCTCAGAGCGTGGGCCTGGGGAACCAGAGGATGCAGCAGCACGAGGAGAGCTTACTGCCATCCCCACACGAAAGCTAATCTCAGTTCTTTATCATCCAACAGCCTGCCTTGTTCAGCCACACACCTCGCCCCAACCCAGGGGCTCACCTAGGCTTTGGGGCCCTCGGTACAGCATGTCCCTTTGTCCCGTCCATCCAGAACTACTGCTCTCACACTGACTCTTGTGATCAGTCCGCTGACTCTTCCTGTCCTGAAGGCACCCATAAACCACCTCTTCAGGTTTCAGGCCACTCCCTGGCTTCTGTCCCTGAATGGTCAAACATGACCTCAGTCACTTGGGACAGTTTTCCCTCATCAGGAAACAATCCTGTCCTGTGTAGGCCTCCGCCTCACTGCTGCATCCTCTGGTTCCTCAGGCCCATGCCCCGGACTGGTTGCCTGAGGCCAGCAGCCTAGAATGGTACCAAAGAAAGAAGCCTCAGCAGATCTGTGCCAGCTCCGTGTTCCCAGGGGCCCTGGGCTGGCTGTGGGTCATCCCATGACAACTTCATCCAGTTGCATTTGCTAGGAATAGAGATATTTTAATAAGGAGGACAAAAGAGCAACCGTCTGATTTTGGAACTCCAGGCACAATGACAGCTGGTGAGAGAGATATTTGGGGGTAGAAGATGTCGCTAAAATCGCACCTCACAGAAGCCTGCCTGTGCTGCTTCATCAGCCATCAGCCCTGATCTGAATACCACACCCTTTCAGAGACCAGAAGGGATCTGCAGAGCAACTTCACTTTTTTTTTTTTTTTTTTATAGATTTAGTTACTTATGCATACAAGAACTAGAGTACAGGCCAGAGGTTGGGGGGTTGGTGAGGGTAAGAGGATTCACCAGAGACAGAGTGGGGAGCTGAACAGGCGGATCCACTGAAATACACTGCTGAGGGGAGCAGCAGGCGAGGCATGAAAGGTCTGCTACGCCATGTGGATAGCTCCCTGGCAGGGGATTGAACTCATGCTGCGGTGGCTGCCAATAGCTTCACTGTGTGGAGACTTAACCCCCTGCACCACCAGGGAGGCCCAACTTCACTTTCTTAAAATGAATGACTCTGTAAAAGTTGAGCTAAATATACAAAGAAAAGGAGAGTGATGAGATTGTTCCGGGAATATCAGAAACATCAACTATAAATGCAATTAAATGCACAAAGGGGACCTTCAATTTACTTTTGCTGGCTAGTTCTGTCTTTGCATCACACCTCGCTCAATATACTTTTTCTTCAAGATCCTCAGAGAATTTCATGTTTTTGTCCATCCTCTTATGGCAAAACAGAGCAGAGGAAACAGGATGCAGGTGGATGAGTTCTAAGATGCAGAAACTGTTATGCCCAAGGGATTAGCCAGGTGCTGAGAATGTCATTCAGCTTCAGGGACCATAGAAGGAAGACACAATTTGACAAGCAATTTTTGAGTCCTAAATAACAACTGTTCCGGATCACAGGCCAGACAAACAGGTGGCAATAAGGGGAAGAGGATCCGAGAAGAATTAGAAAGGAAGAGACGAATACTTAACTCCCCATATGCAGAACACTGTGCCAGGAACTTTACAGATGTATTTCATTTATTCCTACAACCATCTCTAAGAGATAGTTCTATTTCACATGGAGGAAACTAAGGATCAGCAGTCACCCAACTGACAAGTCACAGGGATGGAAATTGACCTTAGATCTTTAACTCAGAACGGAACGATACTAAGGCATCTGAGATGTCAATTCAAAGCAGAACCCTGGGTCATAGGGCCTCAACTGCAGTTCCAATCCTTAGGATGTGGGCTAGAAAGAGAAATGGTATTGTCCTCTAATGATAGGACCAACGTACTCAAGAGTCACCAGGGAGGAAGAAAAGGGCTTCCATTAATCCGGCATCTTGAAGGCTGAGTTCCACCATAACAGCTGGAGCCACTTGACTTCCTCCTGCCTAGGGCCTGACTCACTTGTAATTGATCATTTTCCCACTATATGTCTTCCTTACTGGGCTGTGAGTTTCTTAAATATTCCTTGTGTCTCCAGCTGCCGGTACAATACCTGGCATTGGCTAAGGCTCCCCATATATGATGGTGGGAAGTGTGGATGTATGTATGTATGTATGTATGTATGTATGGATGGATGTATGGATGGATGGATGGATGGATGGATGGATCCTTCACTGAGGCGCAGCACTGCTGACACTACTGCAAGTCAGGTAGTAACTAAGAAATGAAGTTCTCAAAAAAAGCTGGAACTTCCCAAAACCCTGTGGATATTCATTCGTTGGTGCCTTTTTAGAATTTCCTCCCAGGAGTCTCTGTAATTCTAAGTGGGTTGGAAGGATATGAGCTTTAAGCCCACACACACTTGGTTTTATAAGAAAACACAACATCTCTGTTTCTAAGTACTGAAAACTGAACTGATTTCATGTTTCATTTCGGCTGCCTTTTGTGTGTATGGTGGGAGAGGCTGTAAACCGTGAAAGCTGGTAGAGGGAAGATTCTGGGCTTCTCAGGAGCATCCACCACATTGTTTCTCTCCAAGGCCACAGCGAGTCTGGAAGCCTTGCATTCTCGCTCTGAGATGTTCCCATGGAAACCACGCTGTGCTCTGCATACAGAAGGGCAACTCCTAGCACTATCGGTCCTGGCTCCTGCAGAATAGAGTGTCTGAGTTCTCAAACTGCAAATAAGGTATCAGAAGGAAAAGCAGAAAAATTGCTTCTCCATTTCCAGGACATACACCTTGCTCCTCCCTGCTCTCCCCCTGTCCTCTCAGTCACCCTGGTGGGAGATTTGCCAGGCCCCCAATCACCTGGAGCACAGACCTCCCCTGGCCTGAGTGATGGATCAGACAGGCATCTGCTAGGAAGGTTAGAATGTTAATTGCACTCTGTCGTGTCAGGAGGAAATGAGTTGGGGCTGAGGGGCAGAGAAGGAATTTTGCATTCAACAATGTCTTTGATGCATTCTATAGTGTAGACTGATGACAATCAGGCATAACCAGGAGAAGAAAGACAAAGGCTGCTGCTTTCCTGGACAGGGAAATGAGGGCCACCCTAGCTAACCCCCCCCCCCAACTTCTGGTCATCCAGTCAGACTTTTAGGTAGGAGCCATGGAGTTGCCATCTTTGCTTCTAATGCTAACTTCATCTGCCACCCACTAGCTATGTGACCTTGAGTCTGTATGACCTTCTATGTCAGATGAGGTTCTTGCAGTTCAAAGCTGAGGCGTTGTATGGGAGCCTCCCAGCACAGCACCAGCATGAAAAGGCACTCCCTCTTCACACACCACGCTGTGGAGAGAATTGGCATTTCCTCTTTTGAAATATCTCTCAGCATGCCCCTCTGCCCCACCCATCTATGATCTGTTTATGTGCTCCAGCAGAGATCAGAATCTACTGGAAGAACACAGGGGTCTCTGGAGGGATATCAGGATGGAAAACACAGCCTGTCCTCTTCAGGGACTGGAACCAGGACTGGGAGAAATGGCCTCTGTCTCCTTGTACACTAGCCTCTCTGTCCCTTAGCATGTCAGCCCCACCCTCCCTTGCAGTGGCAGGAAGAGCCAGGCCCACCTTGGCGTCACGTGGTCTTCTAACTCGTACAGTTTAGTAGGAGCTGGAGGAGGGTCTGCGCCAGCCACCAGTTCCAAGAAGATCCTCTCATCCACCCACATGCAGTCAGGAGCCACCCTGCATCCAATCAACTCTGCCCAGAGACAGTGCCAAGCGTTAGACTCGCCCCTTCCTCGAGGAGAATTCTCAGACAAGGGGGCATGGAATAAACGGACACTCAAAAGCATCCTCTGGCTCCCCCAAGCCCCCTTTAGTGGATTTGTTTCAGCCTTTGGATAAGAGACTCAGCAGAAGGTCTGGCCCAGACTTTCTCAGAACACGGGCCCTGCCCTTGATAAGACAGACGAGTTCCCGGGAGAAACGGGTCCCCATCTGTGCCCATCAGACGTTGACTTCATCCATAAGCAAAAGGAGATGGAGTGAGCCAAACTCAGCAACTTCCTTCCTGGAGTCAGATGGTCGGGTGTGGAAATTCAGCTCTTACAAGTGCGTGTAGATTTTGGCATCTGGAATACCCAGGGTTCTATAGGAATGGGGATGATGTGAAATCGGAACTAGATTCCAATTATGAAAAGCTGGGAGAGAGAAACATTCCACTGTACTAAATCTTTTCCCAGAAAGCCAGAAGTCAACCAGCCTAGCTGAGTTTAATAAAACTCACGTTTAGGGGCAATTTTTTGTCAGTATTATTTGGTCACCCTCAGAAGACAGCCGAGAGGATAAGTCCTGCGTTGAGAAGACTATGGGGAAGTGATTCCTCTTGTCATTCACTCATTCAACATTTATTGAGCACCTGCTCTGAGAGTGACAGTGCGTTAGACACTGGGGAAAGAATGGAGCCTGGGGTCCACAGTGACACGGGCACTGCACAGATGTCACACTGCTTAAGACTGACGTGGGGCTCACCTTCCTCAGGGGGAGCACCTGTACCAAGAGAGGCGGGTTTTAGAGTCCCAGCCAGGGAACAAGATTCCTGGCCAAGTGATGCTTGACCTGAGTTATGGATACTGAGAAAGGATTTTTTTTTAAGATTTATTTATTTATGCATACAAGAACTGGGGTATAGACCAGAGGTGTGGAGGGTGAGAGGATTCACCAGAGACAGAGTGGGGA
This sequence comes from Talpa occidentalis, assembly GCF_014898055.3. NCBI lineage: Eukaryota > Metazoa > Chordata > Mammalia > Eulipotyphla > Talpidae > Talpa > Talpa occidentalis. The sequence goes on along the minus strand of NW_023605194.1, from coordinate 97,803,753 downwards.
TCAGAACAGACAGATCCACTGAAATACACTGCTGAGGGGAGCAGCAGGAGAGACAGGAGAGGTCTGCTGCGCCATGTGGGTTACTCACTGGCCAGCCGGGGATCGAACGCATGCTGCAGTGGTTGGCAATAGCTTGATAGTGCTGTGTCTTTAACCCCTGAGCCACCAGGGAGGCCCCAAAAGTAAACTTTCTAAGAGAGACTTAGCTTCAAGGCAGAACAAATATCTAATCATTGAATATCTCTCTGGTCTTCGTCATATGAGTCAACCTCTCCTGTGACTCCCCATCCTGGTTCCTTGTAGCCCTGGGTCCCTATCCCTTTCCTCAGCTCAGGATAGGACCCCCATTCTGCCTCACTGTCTTTGGAGTCCATGTCTAAATAGATTCCCCATATGTCTGTAATCAGATTTTGTTCTTGTCCTAATCTGTCTAATGTTTATTAGCCTGAGAAGAGCCCAGAGAGGAGGGAGGGGAAATTTCTTCTCCTTCTGACACTCTCATATGAGTTGAGTAAGTCCTTCGATAACTTCCAGAGATAAGGGTATGGGAAGTTCTTTATTTTATTTTTTACTGAGCATGTGTCACAGCGCCTTCATTTCCCCTCGCGCTTGATTGATAGTTTGTATGATACAGGATTCTGGGTGTAAGATCGTTTTCCCTTGAGATATGAAGGCATCAGTGCTTACTGTTGTTTAACTGAAAACTCTATCACTGTTCACATATTCAACATTTTGCTATGTGACCTTGTATTTTTTCAAGTAAATTTTTGAGTCTTTTTATTTATAGTCCTAATGTTCTGGGGTTTCATAAAGATATGCTTTGGTTTGGATCTCTTCATTCATTGTTGTTTTTAGGGTGGCCCTTTTTATGTGGACACAGGACCTTCAGCTCTAGATTGTTTGTTTTGTGCTGTTTTTTTGATAATTTCTTCTTGTTTTTTTTCCTTGTTCTCTCTTCCTGGAGTTCCCACTAGACATAAATTTACTCTCCTAGACCAGCACTCTCATTTTCTTAGACTTTCCCTCCCATTTTCTAGCCCTTTGGTTATGCCTTCTAGAATTTTCCTTAACTTTATGTTTCATTTGTATTTAATTTTTATTCCTATTATTACATTCTAATTTCTAAAACCTTTTCTTATTCTACAAATATTCACTTCAGCCATCCTGTTTTTGTCCCAAGAGGTCAACCATTTCTTTGATTTATCTGACGACTTTGGTCACATTTTTGTTTGTGTTTTGCCCCTAATACTGTTTCTTTTTTCCTCTGTGTTCCTTTTCTATGTTTGCCTTGGCCTCTGTCTTTTATTCCAGTAGCATTCCACAAATGTCTGGAAATCTTGGCTGTCTGTACTTTATTAGTAAGGCACAAAAATGCCATCTGACAGCTCTGGGTGTGTAGACAAGACGTGTTGATTGATGGTCTTCACCTCCTGAGACACACAGGAAACCCAGTCAATGGCAGCTTTTAGAGTTCTTTTCTTCAAGCCTCTCCCTTTCTCCAGGGGGAAAAGATTTATTCTAGTGGGCCAGAGTGCAAGGCCCATAAAGGGGGTGGTAAGGGCGCCCTCTATAGTTTCTAGGACTCAGGCCTTGGAGAGGTGGTACTTCCAGTGTCAGCAAGGCCTCAGATGACAAAGCAGAATAAAAAATATGCTTAGCCCATTCACTCACTTACCAGCTAAGGTCCTTCCTGCAGCACTACATCCCCAACGCCCTACCTTCCTGAACTGATAGGAAGCTGGGTGAGATCTGAACCCGTCCAGGAAGGATTAGGAGGACCTTTACCTCAAATCAAGATCCTGGGTGCATGTGCACAGACTGCAGGCTTCCACCACTTTCCAGCTGCCATGGGAGTGGAGATTTTAGTGAAATATCAAAGAGGCATGAGATAATACTCACCAACCTTGCTGACTCACTGGAAGAACAGGTGATTTCCTCCCCTTTAAAGCCTCAGGCCATGTCAGAAAGAGCTCTGGCCTTAAAGTAAAGGAAGGCTGCTTTCAGGTCCTACCTGTAGCACCTTAGAGTTTGGTGAATTGGGACAATTCACTCGACCACCCTCGTTTTTTAAATGGAGATGAGGGGCCTTCTTGGTGGTGCAAGGGGTTAAGATGCAACCTATGAAGCTCCCTGCAGCCACTGCAGCACAAGTTTGATCCCCGGCCAGGGAGCTACCCACCTGGCACAGCCAACCTCTCCTGACTCGCCCACTGCTCCCCTCAGCAGTGTATTTCAGTTGCTCTGCCTGTTCTGTTCCCCACTCTGTCTCTGGTGAATCCTCTTATTCCCCACCACACACACACACAACTCTGGCCTGTACCCCAGTTCTTATATGTATAATAAATATATCTTTAATAAATAAATAAATGGAGATGATACCTGCCCAGCTTTCCTGAGTCAGGGTTGTTGCAAAGCTCAAATAAGATAGCATGAAGAGCATTTGTAAACCACTCACCTAGTACATGCACAAAGAATGGTAACCATTATAAATTCCTCCACTTTGTCTTCCTTATCTAGTCAAGATTTGTCCCAAAGAAGGATTAGCACTTCCTCAGTGCTTGGAATAAGGAGGTTAATAAATATTATCAGACTTCAAGACCCGACCTGGCTCTTGGGTTACATATCTAATGAAGTGAGAGCAACAGATGGCAAATACATATATGAGCAGATGCACAGCATGGTATATCATTAAAGAAATGCAAATTAAACCCACAATAAGATACCACTATACACCAATTAGAATGGCTAACATCCAAAAATCTGACAATACCTAATGTTGACAGAGCAACAGGAATTCCTATTCATTGCTGGTGGAAACGCAAAGTGGTACAGCCTTTTGAAACAGTTTGATAGTTTCTTATAAATCTAAACACACTCTTATCATACCAACCAGCAAAAGTGTGCTTTGGTATTCACCCCAAAAATCTTACACTCTTTTAAACTTAAGAGGGGCTGTTATAAACAGTGAGTTGGAGGAAACTGGGAGTTGGAAGCACAGTGGCATCTCATTCGCTGGGTTAAGGATTCTCCCATTGGCTGAGCTGTTACTGGGCAAGGAGAAGCCCTCCTTCCTCCCTCTGCGGCAGCAGAGCCTCGTGACTTCCTGTCTGGGCTGCAAGGCATGTCTCTTCCATTTGGCTTCTGTGTGTGTGTGCATGCGTGTGTGTGTGCTGAGTGTGCATGCATGAGAACCCTCTGCTCGTCTCCTGACTTCAGTTAACGAGGTGTCTGTTTATTCATTTTCTAGAAGCACCCCAGACAAGTAGTTGAATTATTGTGCTATATCCTAACAATGGAATGTTACCCAGTATTAAAAATAAAGGAGTTGTCAAATGATGAAAAGAGGAAACAAATGCATATAGCTAGTTGAAAGAGGGCGTGCTGAACAGGTTATATACTGCAGTATCTGTAACATTCTGGAAAAGAAAAAACTATGAAGAAAGTAAAAAATAAATAAATAAATCCGTGGTTTCTGGGGTGGGGAGGAGAGTAATGAATAGGTGAGACACAGGGAACTTTTAGGGCAGAGAAACTTTTGTGTGATATTGTGCTTATTATATATATTATTCATATGTTACTTTATATACTTGTTACTTTATATACTTCAAATTATACTTAATAAAAAATTCATATACTTTATATATATGAGGTTATATATATGAGGTTATAATTCATATACTTTATATATGAGGTTTATATTTATATTTTGAGGTTATTTATGAGATTATTTATATATGCGGTTATTTATTTATATTTTTAGTAAGATTTATTTATTTATGCATACAAGAACTGGAGTACAGGCCAGAGATTTGGGGGGATGAGGAGATTCACCAGAGACAGAGTGGGGAACAGAACAGGCAGATTGACTGAAATACACTGCTGAGGGGAGCAGCGGGCGAGTCAGGAGAGGTCTGCTGCACCATGTGGGTCACCTCCCTGGCCAGGGATCAAACTTGTGTTGCAATGGCTGCAGGTAGCTTCTTAGTGCTGCATCTTAACCCATTGTGCCACCAGGGAGGCCCCTATATGAGGTTATTAATAAAATATGTTTATTTTTCCAACCCCTCTCTACCCTCACTTAATTTTTGTGTACTCCATTTTCAACATCTGAGAGACATGAGTTTTTTAAATCCTACATTATGATTATGGATTCATCCATTTTTCCTTACATTCTATTATTTTATGTTTGAAAGCTGTGTTGCTAGGTGTATAAACATTTATAGCCATTATAACTAGCTGGTTAACTCCAACTTTTATAGATAAAATAAAATTCTTATATTGTAACTATGTACTGGGTTAGATGTTAAGTGGACTCATTATGGTGATCACGTCTCAATACATGCAAATATTGAATCATCATGTTGTACACCTAAAACAAACATAATTGTTATATGTTGATTATAAGCCAATAAACACTTCTAATAATTTTCACAATGAATTCTATTTTTATCTGATACATTCTTATTATTAACATTTGTTTAAAATATCTTTTTGTCATGTTTTATTTTTAACTCTCTTAAAACATTTTGTTTTCAGACGGTCTCCTATAAACTCTAGTTCCTGGATTTGAGGTTGTGGTTTTTTTTCCTTAACTCAATCTGAGAAATTTAGAATATTTAAACCCATTTTGGGGAGCTTAGAGCCTTTCCATGGCAATGCAAATCACCCTGTGAAGGTAAAGTTCTTCCAAGCCTAAGTTCATGTCTGCTTACTGTGTCTGGTTTGACTTTGGCCTGAGGGAAATAAAAACAGATAGCTGGAAGAGTAGGATGCCAGGTCTAATTTGTTTCTAAATAATCGAGGCCCTGGGCAACGATCCAAGTTCCATTCCAAATGTTACCAGCATCACCAAGATTTCAGCCAAAGGGAGTCTGGAAGTTGTAAACTGTACCAGTTTCAATCAGGTGTAAGAAGTACAGACATGAAAACGACTGTCATGAAGGACTGTCATGAAATTTTTTATACTCATTCATCCCTAAAAATGTGTGGCATGGTACCCCACGGACCCCACACAGGGCCACATGGGGAAGCACGAGGTCAGTCAGGAATCAGAAGCAGCCTGGGGAACACAGGAGTGGTGGGGGCCTTTATTGTGGCTTTGAGGGAGGGTGTGTGAGCGGTGGGGAGGTGGGGAGGAAAGCAAGGCAAGCAAGAGAAACAGGCTTAAGATTGGCTGATTTGGATCACTGTAGCTGGCTCTGGGCCTAGGGGAGTTGGGGGCCTATGGATTTGGGACTGGCTGGTTTGCATATGAAAAGCACACTTGCAGGCTAGTCATTACTGTTTCTAGCAATTGGTTAGCTCTAGAAGGATCACTGTCTCCCGATCAGTAAGACCCCAGATGTCAAATCATCAGAAAATGTCTGATTAATATATGTCTCAGCTCAAAATGGGAATTGAAGATAAGGAACAAGGCCAAGGTGCTGGCAAGTTAGAAGATAAGAAACTATTATTTGGAGAACCTACTAGTTCTCCAAAGTCCTTAGGGATGCTTTCAAGAGGCTGCCACCAGTGGGCTAACTCCAGCCCTAATACCTTATGCTTCATAGCTCATTAGATGCCCGATGTTTCAGAAACAAAAAAACTGTGTTTCCCCCTGGAACACCTGCCTCTTAGTTTCCTCATAGCTCATGTCACACAAAAATAAGGACAAGTGGTTTTACCAAGAATTTTTAAAATAGTGAATTTACCCAAAAAATGTTCAAAATATTCAAGTTTACATCACATTTAACTGTGACATTTAGTACTTCGTCTTTATTCCAAAGAATAAAATAACAATAATATGAAATATTCCAGAAGAAGCCAGGCCTAAGTTCGCCTGCTCTACTACATGCACAGACATCTGGTGTCCCCTGGGAGTGGACAGATCCAGCTTCCTGTGCCTATGAGCTTCCATGAAGGGAACAAGGCTGCCAGCCCAGCAGATGGGCACAAACACAGGATGCCCATGTGGCCATGTGCAAATGCACACAGTGGGCCAGCCTTATTTTCTGGGAACTCCGTCTCAGCTAGAGCCAGCTGGGCTGTTAAGCAGAGTCCATTGGTGACAGGAAGCCTGGGCAGAGGCATGAGCTGCATGAAAAGGCCTTTGGCTGGTGGTGCCAATGGCAACAAGTTGAATCCTCTCAGATGACTGACGTAACCCCTCACCCTCTTCCTCTGCATTCCTGGCAGCTACACTTGTTCCAGAAATGCTGAAGCAGCAGGTCCACTGTGACCCAGGGTTTATAATTCCTAGTGGACAGGAGAGAAAAGAGCACTAGTCGTGCCTCTCAGCTTCCCATCCGGGGAAGAGGCAACAAAGCCAGGGGCGTAGATTCTCACCCACTTTTGTTAATCTGGACATTTGTGCAGCCTTCTGAACCAGGCATGGGGCAAGATGCTGTCAGTGACAAGAATTAAACCGAGATGGTGCCCTGCAGGCTAGGGGGCCAGAAAGGAGCTAAGCTCAGCACACGAGACCCAGACAGACAGGAACAGTCCACAACAGCCTCCTGGGGGAGCAAGCAGTCCCCCCAAACCAGCACTCCAACTTCTGGGTGGACCAGAATGTGGTGGACCAGAATGTGCTGGAAGCAAGAACACAATCTCTCCATCCTTGGAAGCTGTGTCTAGTGGGGGGAGGGGAAAGGAATGCAAACACCCTGAAGCTGATGCTGTGTGCACAGTGGCGGGAGTGTGCACTGAGCACAGAAGGAGCACGGCGGAGCACGTGAGCCGAGCTGGACTTTCAAGCACAGGCAGATTTCAAAAGAGCAGAGAGGAAGAAGGGTCAGAATTCTAGCCAGAGGGAGCAATGTTTGCCAAGGCAAAGAAGCAGGGATAGTCAAGGCTTCTCCATGTTAAGCAAGCAGGTGTGGTAGTGCCTAGAAAGCAGAGTGCAAAGGTTAGATTAAGTTGATTCATCCATCAGTCATTTTGTGTAAATCACGGTAAAAAGTGGGTAACAAGGGGCTCCCCGGTGGCGCAAGCCATTGAGCGCTGGGTTGCAAAGCTGCCTGCAGCCTCTGCAGCGCCGGTTCCATCCCCGGCTGCTCCCCGGCCACCAGAGGAGGGTCCCACATGGCGCGCAGACCTTTCCTGCCACCCGCTGCTCCCCTCAGCAGTGTACTTCAGTCCTTCTGCCTGCTCTGCTCCCTGCTTTGACTCTGGTAAATTCTTTCACCCTCCTGCGCTTCTGACTGTACCCAGTGCTTGTATAAATAATAAATAAATCTTTTAGAAAAAAAATATAAAAAAAAAAGTGGGTAACAAAATTTACCATCTTAATCATTTTTAGGTGTACAGTTTACACTGGTGTGATCAGATCTCCAGGGTCTTTTCATCTTGCAAAACTGATAACCTGTATCCATTAAACAATAGCTCCCCTTTTCCCACTTGCTATAATTTCAAGTATGATTATTCTACTATTTGTCTTTGAATTTGACCACACTAGGCCCTCATTAAATCACACAGTAATTGTCTTTCTGTGACTGGCTTATTTTACTAAGCAGAAGGTCTTCATAACCTGCTGTATCATATGACAGGATTCCCTTCCTTTTTAGGGCTGAGTAGTATTTACCCTTGTGTGCAGAAAACACGTGTGGTTTATCTCTTCATCTGCTGAGCACTGGTTGCTTCCAGTTTTGTGAATAATGTTGCATTGAGACCCTACTTTCAATGCCTTTGGATACAAACCCCAAAGTGAAATTGCTAATTCTATTTTTAATTTTTGAGGACACCATCTTCTGTTTTCCACAATGGATGCACCATTTTACATTCCCACCAGCAGTGAACAAGCGTTCCAATTGCTCCACATCCTCGTGTGGTTTTCTGGTTTTGTTAGTAGCTGTCCTAGTGGGTGTGAGTGTCCATCGTTCATTCTTGAGTAAGGATATGGCCACGTCAGAGCTGCGCTCTGGGGACCTCTGGTGGCACTGGTGAGATGAATCAGAAAAGTCAAGCTTTGGCAATAGTCAGAGGGGAAAGATGGGACTCCTCACTGGGGATATGGAGGGAGTCAAGAAAGGGGAAACAGGGCCTCCCCGGTCGCGCAGCGGTTGAGCGCTGGGTTGCGAAGCTGCCCACAGCCTCTGCAGCGCCGGTTCGATCCCCGGCTGCTCCCCGGCCACCAGAGGAGGGTCCCACATGGCGCGCAGACCTCTCCTGCCGCCCGCTGCTCCCCTCAGCAGTGTACTCGGTCCTTCTGCCTGCTCTGCTCCCCGCTCTGGTGAATTCTCTCACCCTCCCGCGCTTCTGACTGTACCCAGTGCTTGTATAAATATAAATAAATAAATAAATAAATAATATTTAAAAAAGAAAGGGGAAACAAGGGAGAGGGATGAGTTAGACATGACCCAAGTTTCAAGCATGAACACTGAGAAAATGGAAATATGACAAAAAATAGGAAGCCTGGAGGAAGGGGAGGTACTGAGGGAGGTACTGAAGGGAGGTACTGAGACCTGACAGGTGCTGTAGGTGGACGCTTCCTTGTCGATGCAGGGCTGGTACCCCAAAAAGAATCACATCCATTTATCAGCACTTTTATTTAGATGATCTCCTCTATGCTCTTGACACCTGATGGGGTCAGTCCAAGCAGGTGTCATTTCCTCCAGCTAAGGGATGAGAAACAGGAGGTACAAATCATAAGCCATGGCTACACATCAGAATCTGCCCCCGGTTACACCCCCAAATATGGTTTCTGTCCAGCAGCCTTTTTTTATCCTGAGGTAAGACTTGTCTAGAAGTGCACAAGAGCCCAGTCGGTGGAAGATTCATTCAGTCATTCAACAAATTTTTTTAAAAGACTTTATTTTTGTGTAGAAGAAATGGGGTGTAGGCCAGAGGTGCGGGGGATGGGGCGGTGAGAGGATTCACCAGAGACAGAGTGGGGAACAGAGCAGGTGGATTGACTGAAATACACTGCTGAGGAGAGCAGTGGGAGAGACAGGAAACGCCTGCTGTGCCATGTGGGTCAGCTCCCAGGCTGGGGATCAAACTCAGGCTGCAAGTCACGGTGGGCTCTCGGGCAGGTGATAGTAATGAGACTTAACCCCTAGCCCACCATGGAGGCCCACATTCAATGAATATTTTTCAGTGTCAGGCAGCATTCTAGATGCTGGGAACTCACTAGTTCATTAAATGAATAGAAGAGCTATGATCCCACCGCCATGGGTGCTCCAGTCTTGCAGATAATAGAACAGACTGGGTGGCCTCTGGGCAGTTTTCCTAGAAGCCTAGAGAATTCTCCAGAAGTGTTCTGAAGTGAATCTGTGCCTCATAGATGGAAATGCTCTGCTTCGTCTGTCATGCAAGTTCAAGTTGGACACATACGCACTCTTAAGGGACCACATTCAGCAAAGGGGAGCATTGCTCAGAATGAGTCCTTAAAGCATTAGCACAAAGGATACTTTGGTTGACTTTTAGGGACAATGTATTATTCTTTTTTCACTCCTCTCCTTTCCTTTTGCTTAGCACAGTTTGTCTCCTTGACAAATAGCCAATAGCCCACGTCTACAAAGAACTTCTGGTACCCCCATGTTTACTGCAGCAGTATTCAGAATAGCCGAAAAGTGGAAGCAGACCAGATGTCCAGTGGTTAAGCAAAATGTGGTTCATACATACAATGAAATAGTCTTCTTCCTTAAAAAGGGAGAAACTTCTAACGCATGCTCAGATGTGATGGAGACTTGATATTAAGTGAAATAAGCCAGTCATAAAATTCTGTAGGACTCCACTTAGAGGAGGGACCAAATACAGTCAAATTCACAGAGACAAAAAGTGGAAGAGCGTCTCCCAGGAGCTGCAGGAGTGGCAGCGAGAGACATTGTGATGGGGACAGATTCAATTTGGGAATACATGGTGGTGTGAATGTGCTAATACCACACTACTCCCAAACTAGTTAAAATGGTAAAGTTTATGTTAGGAATGTTCTAGCATTACTGTATTTTTTTTTTTTAAACAAAGGTTTTCATGCTGCTGGTGGGTTGTCAGCAAATTGTTTCCCTGGTCTTGTCCTTAATATCATCATCTTTAATAAGATGCTTCCGGGCTGCAGTCTAATGTTGCCATGGTAACAACAAGCAGAGGCCTGGCGGGCAGGATTTCACGATCCAATCAATACGGTTCCCCCACTGGTCTCTCTCCTATCCACTCCTGCCTCTAAGCTGCCACACAGAGAGCTAGAACTCACCACTGAATCGTGTGCCTCTGCCATCTCACGCCACCACCCAGCCAGCCTGTGGCCCAGTTCTTAAAATGCTTATTCCCAGCCAGGCAACATGCTCTTCTCACCCCTCTAGAACATTTTCTCCCTCTTTTCATGACCCTCCATTTCTCCTCCTATTCCTTCCCTAGTTCTTCTTGCTCCTTTGAATTCTTTAGTGTTTAGCTGAAATGTCTCTTCCTCTGGGAAGGGATGTTCCCTAACAGCCCAGATGATTCCCATCCCAATACACACTCACATCCCTCCTTGTCCAAGGACAGACAGTCACAAAACAAACCACAGTGCTGGTGATAAAATCAGGCAGCTGAAGGGTGAGGGGATTCCAGATGCTTTTGACGTAAATGAGACAGTCCTGTTGGCCTAGTGAACTAAAAGCCCCGTCACTACTGCTTGCGAGCTGTGTGGTCATGAGCTAGTTGCTTAACTGTTCTGAGTCTCTCACATTTCCTCTTGCATAAAGCTGGGATAAAATTGCCTAACTCTCTAGGGTGGTGTAGGGTAAGGTAAAAGTATCAGGTTTTTCTGCCCTCCCGCCATTAGGATAGATGAGGGAACGCTGTGGTCCTGAATGCATGCCTGATGGCGGGCACCTGGAGTGGGTACACCTGGGCTGAGAGACTGGACTTTTAAGGGCGGCATCACGGGGATGCCAGCAGCAGCAGAAGCTGAGAGAGAAGCAGAGGACACCGGAGAACCCAGATAGAGTGAAGACTTGCTGGGGGCTGGGAGGCCTGCCAGCCTCCCGGCCCCCCAGCACCCCTGCCTGCCATGTGCCTGGTAAATCTAAATAAAAAACCTGCAAAAGCCACTGAGGGCTCCAGGACTCTTCCTTCACCCGATCTGCATGGGATCCTAGAAAACCTGCCCTGTGTCATTCCTGCCTCTACAGGTGCTGAAAAGATGAAGAGGCAAATCCCACCAGCTCTTGATTCCAGCCATTCCCCACCACTTCAGTCCTCACCCCTCTTACTTTACACTGGGATCCCCTGCGCTCTCCCTCCTCCCCAGCTCCTTGGGAGCAGTGGAGAGAAGAGGCAGAGCATTTTCTAAAGTGCACAGCGACCATCCCCTGCTTGCCTCTAAGCTAGCTCTCCTGCCTTCAGGGTAAAACCCAGGTTCACAGTAGGTTCTGCGGTTTTCTCTACCCACATGTCTCTCTACTGCCCCCTAGGCCTGAGATCCAGCCCCGTGCTCTCCTGCCTGTGAGTCTGTAAGGGCAGGAATGGACACAGTGCAGGTTTTCTGATCCCATGCAGACCGGGTAAAGGAGGAGTCAGAGTCCTCAGTGGTTTTGCAGGTTTTTTATTTGGGTTCACCAGGCGTATGGCAGGCAGGGGTGCTGGGGGGGGGGGCTGGAAGGCTGGCAGGCCTCCCAGCCCCCAGCAAATCTGAGCTCTCTGGAGTTTGTTCTGCTGCTTCTCGGCTTCTCTTTTGACTTCGGCTTCTGCTGCTGCTTCGACTTCGACCTCTGCTGCTGCTGGCGTCCCTGTGACGCCGCCCTTAAAAGCACAGTCTTAGCTCAGTTGAATCCCATCTACCTATGCCCACACCCTATTCCAGGTGCCCGCCAGCAGGCATGCATTCAGGACAAGGATCCATCATCTATCCTGATGGCGGAAGGGCAGAAAAGCCTGATATTTTCTTTACCCTACAGTCCACCCCCTCAGGGTTTTCTGCCATACAGTCTATACATATATATACACAGTTTTCTAAGCAAACAAACAATGCAGCCATGGCCCACAAAAGCAAATGCATCAAATATAACAAAATACAACAGAACAAAAATAAGTCCAGGCAGGGCACCAACCTAGTGCAAAAGACAATTATTGGTACCAGCAGATGAGCCACCAAATCTGCTGCCGAAGGCACTGCTCATACGAGGGAGGGGAATCACTCACATCTCTTGCAACACGCCAGGAGCCGTCAGGCTTCCTGGCCTTTTCTGGCTGTAGTCTCGGCTACAAGCCACACACAGCATCCACCCCCAGGATGCACTCGCTCTGGGATTGGCGATTCTGTACTGTTGGGGGTAATCGCCAACCCTCAGGGTTTCTGTCTGCAGTCGCTCCAACACTCGGCCTTCATGGCCACCAATGCGACTCGCAGACCCCTGCACTCAGGCCAACCCACTGCACAAGCACATGGGTCGGGGATCCAAACTCTACATGCGGCTTAGGCTCCACCCCAAGCCACGTTCCCCACCCGTCCCCCAAGGACGGGTTCCTCAGCTCCTCACCCTCAAGAATGAGCAGGGCATCACCCACAGGTGATTTTACGAGACTCACAGGGCTTCAGCATACTCAGGCTGCTTAACAGCCACTCAGGGCTGCTCAACTTAGCATCAGCACCAGCTTTTGCCTTCTCAGTTGGCTTTTCTCCTCCACCTGGCTGCTGGGCATGCATAGGCTGCTTTTGGCCATCAAGGCCCACTGGCCACCCCCAGATTCTCAAAAAAAAAAAAAAAAAAAAAAACCTGCCAAGGTCCTCTGCCTTCTGGCGGCACCGTCAGTCCAAGTTCATCAGTCCATGTCCATCAGTTGAAGTCCATTGGCCTCTCCCTGCATCAGCACCGGCGAGCGCTGAATCGTGGTCCTCTCCTCCCTGGCGATTCTGCTGCCTCAGGGGTTATTGGCCGGTCCTTTCGGGTGTCATCGGCTGGTCCTCTTGGGCGTCTCCTTCATGCCAGGTCCCATCCTGCAGCTACCGGACCGTATCCATCTTCTGTGCCGCCATGGCGCCTCCAGCGTCGTCACAGGCAAACACTGTTACTCTTTAGTCCCTCCAGGTCTTCGGAGGGCTCCAGTACCCGTCTGCATGGATCATCTTGCCGACGTATGCCAATTGTAAGGGCAGGAATGGACACAGTGCAGGTTTTCTGATCCCATGCAGACCGGGTAAAGGAGGAGTCCGAGTCCTCAGTAGTTTTGCAGGTTTTTTATTTGGGTTCACCAGGCATATGGCAGGCAGGGGTGCTGGGGGAGGGTCTGGGAGGCTGGGAGGCCAGCAAGTCTTTACTCTATCTGAGCTCTCTGGAGTTTGTTCTGCTGCTTCTCAGCTTCTCTTTCGGCTTCGACTTCTGCTGCTGCTTCTACTTCGACCTCTGCTGCTGCTGGCGTCCCCGTGACGCCGCCCTTAAAAGCACAGTGTTAGCTCAGCTGAATCCCATCTACCTATGCCCACACCCTATTCCAGGTGCCCGCCAGCAGGCATGCATTCAGGACAAGGATCCATCATCTATCCTGATGGCGGAAGGGCAGAAAAGCCTGATATTTTCTTTACCCTACAGAGTCTTTGCAGACATTTCTTGGATATGAAACACCATCTTCCGCCCCAGGCCTTGCTTGCAAGACTAACTTGTCCTCCAATCACCTCTCGGCTGTACTTCTGCATATATGGTGCTGCCTTCCGCCCCACAGAAAACTATGATTTACATCTTTCTGCCCCACTAATTCTCTTTTTCTATGGATTTAAATTTTTTTTAATTGTTTTAATGGCTTTATTCATGTGTAATCTATACACAACAAACTGCACACATTTCAGCATACAATTTGATAAATATTAACATATGTGCACACCCATAAAACACCACCACAGTCAAGATAATGAATTAATCTATCACCCTCCCACCTGCCTCAAATTTACATGTGCCAGGTGGTAATCTCTTCTTCCTGCCCTTCCCCAACAACCCCCCCACCTCTCTCTCTCTCTTTTTTTTAAAGATTTATTTATTTATGCATAGAAGAACTGGGGTACAGGCCAGAGGTGTGGGGGGGTGAGAGGATTCACCAGAGACAGAGTGGGGAGCAGAACAGGCAGACTAACAAAATACACTGCAGAGGGGAGCAGTGGGTGAGGCAGGAGAGGTCTGCTGTGCCATGTGGTTAGCTCCCTGGCCAGCCAGGCATCAAACTTGTGCTGCAGTGACTGTGGATAGGGTCATAGGTTGTGTCTTAGCCCCTTGTGGCACTAGGGAGGTCCTCTCTCTCTTTCTCTCTATTTCTCAGGTTCAGGTAACCTCTCTTGGACTGTCACCATAGATCCATTAGCATTTTCTATACTTTCATATAAATGTATTCCTAATATATATACTCCTTTGTTTGGCATTTTTCACTGAGCATAATTATTTGGAATTCATCTGTGTAGTAGCAACAGTTCATTCTCTTTTCTTCTTGCAGAGTGGATTCTATTATCCGCATACATACAGTTTGTGTATCCATTTACTTGGTGATGGATAGACGCTGTGTTGTTTTGTTCCTGTGAATGCTTCCATTTCTTCTGGTTAGATACCTAGGAGCGCAATGGCTGAATCATATGGCAGTAGGTGTTTGACTTTTGAACAAACTGCCCAGCTGTTTCCATAGTGTTTGTATCATTTTACATTTTCACCAATAGTGTATGAGAGGTGTTTGCTCTAAATCCTTGTCAGCCCGTGGTATGGTCAATCTTTTTAATTTTATCCATTGTAATCAGTGTGAATGATGTGATTTTAAGTTGCATTTTCTTTTTTTCCCCAAATGTTAATAATCTGAGAATCTTTTTTTTTAAGATTTATTTATACAAGAACTGGGGTACAGTCAGAGGAACGGGAGGGTGAGAGAATTCACCAGAGACAGAGCGGGGAGCAGAGCAGGCAGACAACAGAAACACACTGCTGAGGGGAGTAGCGGGCGAGACGTGGGATTCTCACCAGCCAGCTGGGATTGAACCCACGCTGCAGAGGCTGCAGACAGCTTCACAGTGCGCTCAACCCACCAGCGCCCCCAGGGAGGCCCAAGTTGCATTTTCTTAATGACAAATGATATTGATCATCTTTTCATATGGTCATTTGTTATCCAGGAATCTTGTTCAGTGAATATCTGTTCAAAGGAACTTCAAAAGAAAACGATTGTAAAAGCTAATTCTATCAGGCCTCTCCGGTGGCGCAAGGGGTTAAGACACAACCTATGGGGCCTCCCCGGTGGCGCAGCGGTTGAGCACTGGGTTGCGAAGCTGCCTGCAGCCTCTGCAGCGCCGGTTCGATCCCAGACTGCTCCCTGGCCACTGGGTGAGGAACCCACATGGTGCGCAGACCTCTCCTGCCACCCGCTGCTCCCCTCAGCAGTGTACTTTGGTCCTTCTGCCTGCTCTGCTCTCAGCTCTGGCTCTGGTGAATTCTCTCACCCTCCTGCGCTTCTGACTGTACCCAGTGCTTGTATAAATAAATAAAAATAAATCTTAAAAAAAAAGAAAAGATGAAATTATTAAAAAAAAAAAAAAAAAAAGACACAACCTATGAAGCTGTCCGCAGCCACTGCATCATGAGTTCGATCCCTGGCCAGGGAGATACCCACATGGCACAGCAGACCTCTCCTGTCTCGCCCGCTGCTCCCCTCAGCAGTGTATTTCAGTCAATCCACCTGTTCTATTCCCCACTCTGTCTCTGGTGAATCCTCTCACCCCCCCCCCACTTCTGGCCTGTACCCAGTTCTTGTATGCATAAATAAATAAATCTTTTAAAAAAAAAAAAGCGAATTCTATCAAGTACATTTTTTCATGAACTTAATTTCCAAGTTTTATTTGTTGTTTAAAGATATTATTGTAATTTTCACATTTTCAAAGTTGT
This sequence comes from Talpa occidentalis, assembly GCF_014898055.3. Lineage (NCBI taxonomy): Eukaryota > Metazoa > Chordata > Mammalia > Eulipotyphla > Talpidae > Talpa > Talpa occidentalis. The sequence goes on along the minus strand of NW_023605194.1, from coordinate 97,787,947 downwards.
GGTAAATATGTGTGTGTCTGTGTATATAAAACATAAAATTTACTCTTTTTTTAACCATCGTTAAGTACACTATCCAGTAGCATTAAGCAAATGCATGCTGTTGCATGACTGTTACTACCACCTTCCATCTTCCCAAACTGAAACTCTGTGCTTATTTAATACTAATTCCCCATTTCCAACCCCCCTCAATCCCTATCACCCCAATTCTACTTAGTCTCTATGACCTCTCTATGTACCTCAAATGAATCACACAATAATTATCTTTTTGTGACTGACTTATTTCACTTAGCATGATGTCTTTAAGGTTCACCCAGGTTGTAAAATATGTCAGAATGTCCTTCCTTTTTAAAGCTGAATAATATTTCACTCTAGGTGCCATTTATCCTGCATATTATGTATGTGTTCATCCCTCCATGGACCCTGGGGTTGCTTCTACCTTTCAGTTATGAGGAACGATGCTATAATTAACACACACAAATATCTGTTTAAGTCCCTTATTTACAGTTTTTGATTTTTAATTAATTGCATTCTAATGGTTACCTACAATAGTGCCTGACACATAGGACACATTTAATAAATATGTGGAATTAACCACCAACTGGATGAATGTGCTAATAAATGAAAGAATGTATGTCAGATTGATCACCAAGTCAGACAGGGTTGATCACTTGTCCTGTAGGGGCTAGTCACTGTGTCTTAACTCCAGGCTGCTGAGTCAGTTATGAAACTGATTGATTTGGATTTTATCCAAGGAGTGAAGCAAACATTTCCCCTGCCTTGGTCTATCACTCTTGCTTCTCATTGCTGCCCCATGGAGGCCCAGCTGCCTGAAATCTCTGAGTCACTCAGGTGGAGGCAAAACTGACGTACTCAGAGAAGAAATTCATTCCTCTGAGATTTCTAAGTAACCACTCACTACGCTTCAGGCCTTCCCATTAAATAATAACATTAATAGCTGAGATGTTTGTGTGCTTACTCTGTGCCAGGTGCGTTGTAAGGGACATCATTTAATTGTTAAATGATTCTAAATAGGGCACTCTAGGTCTCCTCACCCTACAAAACAAAAACATAAGCAGAGAACTTAATTAATTTGCCCACGGTCACCAAGGTGGTAGATGGCAGGACCAGGGTTTGAATCCAGGGACTCTTGACTCAACACCTGACAGGCAAAATAGGCACCACCAAGTGCTCAGAATGAGAGCAGTGGCTTTGAAACTGAATTTTCAGTTAGTTGTATGGACATTTACCAGGGTCCTTTCAAAATAAACTTTTTCTATATAGTTTCTATATATTTCTTTCAATCATAAAATTTACTGAACAAGTATGGAAAGCGTATTAAAATGTTTTAAAATCATAATCCCATCAAAAATAACCATTCTTAACACAGAACGTTTCCTTCCACCTTTTACTCCATGATTATGTATTTTAGCTTAGTCGTTGAGAAGAGTGTCTTCATTCATTGCTCCTTCTCTACATCTGCTGGTCTCACCCACTCTTCCTGCCTTTCTTCTCTCCTACAGGTCTCAAATGTATTCCTGACAAATGATGCAATAAAAATGGGAGTGTGAACTTATAATGATGATGACTTGTTGCTGTGGGCTCACCATGCCAGGCACTGTGCTGAAGAAGCACTTTACACACAGCCCAGGGACAGAGGCCCTTTGGATCCCCCACCCCAACTGGGCTGCAATCTGACAGCAACATACAAGAGACCCCAGGCAAGGGAGAGCAGCAAAACCAGTCCAGGTGACAGATTCCTGAGCAAGCAAGAAACTGCTGTTTTAAGTCACTAAGTTTTGTAGATGATGGGAGTTGTTAAACTGGAAAGACAACTAAAACACCTGCTAAAGCTGGCTACTTTTTCTAGCTCAGCCCCAGTGTGTTATTACACTGAGTATCTCTTTTCTTCATCTTACAGAGACCTGTCTTTTATGCTAGCTTGGCATGGGTCAGGGCCCCAGGAAGGGGTGTGATCAATGTCCCATCTCAGCAGGAAGGTGAGGGGAGAAGAAAAAGAATTATTCTACCTAATACCACGAAATGCATTCAGCATGACTTTGAGTGCTGTAGGAGCACAGAGGTATATCTGGGAGCAACTCTGCCACCAGGAATTTTATATGCAAGGAATTAGGACTCATAAACATAAAACAATGGCAGGCCATCACCATCCCATATAAGCACTTAATGACTCTGAATGGTGTCTGTGGTCACAGAACAAAGCTGACGAGATCAGGGAGGGTCTGAAGGTGGAGGTGGGGCTGGCACTAGACCTTGAGGATGACAAGGACTAGCTGAAGTGGAAGAGAATATGCCAGGTGTGGAGGGAAGCAGGGGCATCTGAGTATAGGTATGAAGATATAAATGAGATTGCCCAGGAGAAGGGCAGCGGGAATTGAGAGGACAAGAGGGTGGGAAGACAATAGCCTGGCCAAAGGAAGAGAGGCCTTGCAAGCTGTTTTACTCAGTGCTGCTCCTGGGGTTCATCTGATGCCTCAGGGAAATTTAGGAGCAGACAGTAGTGAAGCTTGGTTTGAATCCTATTGTGTAAAGATTTATGGAAAGATTGTAACTCCAAGAATGAACCTGTCATCAAGGCAGGGCCCAGCTAAGAAGGAAACCAACCCGGGCCAGGTTTGGAGAACAGGGCTCCTTACAGCACCCAAGATGAGAGAAGGTGCACACCAATTTGCATTTATGACCCAATTCTGTGACTGTTTCAGCAATCAAGTTGCTCCCTAAATTCCAAGGCAGCAACTTCATTTGCACAGGAAGCTTCACCTGCCATAGTCAGCTTCCAGGTTGTTCACAGAGCCATACTCTGCCCTAGGGGAACCCCACTTGGTAAATGCCTCTCTCTTTCCAATCTGCCACACCTCTCCAGTCTTCCACCTCTTTTCCCTTGGGCAGAAGTTACCACCCTCTCTGCTAGTCTCCTGCAAATTGCTTCCACCTGCCAGGGCACTGACCTCACCAGGAAACTGTACCCACTTAATCCCACAAAAATGATAGTCCCACCCACCAACTGCCTTGCCATGGGAGGAGCTATTTAAGATTATACCTGCCCTAAGAGAAGATACAGTCTATTTTTACTCCCAATTTACAAGAGAAACTGAGTCATAGAAGTGACACCAGGGCATGCTCAATACTTCAGGGACTCAGGAGGTCAAAAATCCCATTAGGCCCCACCCACAAGTTGTGTGTCTTCAGGCAGTCACTGCTCAGCACTCCAGTTGACTGGGCCTGAGCTCTTGGGTGAGATGGTCCTGGCTCCCTCCCTTAAGACCCAGTAATGTTTCTGCCATGAAGGCTATAATCCCAGACTTGCAAATCAAGGAATTTCAGCCGAGGATAATGCAGATAGTTCTATTTACCTATGAGAGGGTTATCAAATGTGTGTCTCACCATTCTGACACAATCGTTGTGGGTAAATTGCCTCTTGTGAAAAGAATCCCTAACAGAGAATAAGGGAGACCATAAACCGTGAGGAGGACGATCTATAAGGAGGTGTGCACTCCAGGAACTGGCGACCAGCAAGCCAAGACACTACTGGATTTGATTCGCAGACATCCTTCTGGTTTTGTTAGGGGGAAAAGGCTGTCCTAAAGCTAATTCCACACAGGCTTTGTGGGCTCCACCCCCACCCCAGGCCAAAGCCAAAGACACTGGGAACTCCAAATCCCATCACCACCAAAGGGAAGGTGGCTGGGACCTGAGGGTGGGGTTAAGCAGCCAGGTTGGTATAAAGCCAGACATGTGGGCTTTGGAGGGGGGTCCCCCATTTTGGCTCTCCACCAGCTCGCAGCGTCTGGCCAACTCTGAGAGTGCTTTTTGGGTTTCCAGGTTGGCGGATCCGGTAGGACGCATTAAAGACTTTATTTCCCTATTTTCTCCCTGAGTTGTACATTTCCTTAATTCCCTTTCCCTTGTAAATAAACCTTTTATTAACCTTTTGTGTGTGCCTGTAGTGGAGTATTCATAAGTCCCTTTTAAGCGCGCTGGTGAGGACCCACAGGCAGGCAACCCGTTCAATATCGGGGCTGCCCTATAACAGTTTGACGCCATTTGTCACTGTTTTGTGTTTGTAAAGTGCCCAGCAATGCCCAGGCTCACAATTAAGGAGCTTTCCCTTCCAAGGAGGGAAAGGACTACATTTATTCAGCTGTGCCATGCTGGGGCCCGCACTCCAGTTTCACATATATTAGGAATCTTCACAACCATAGCTATTGTCCCAGGCCAACGACAGGGCAGGGCATGGAGGCTTCGAGAGGCCACTCGGCCAGGTCACGGGGCTGGCTCATGTAGGATCCTTGCCTGGCACCTGGGGTGACTGCGGGGACCGGGCCGGGGGACCTCTCCAATCCTTCCCATGCAGCGTCGACGAGTTTTGCAGCCCGCGCCCTCAGCAGGTAGCACCCACGTGTCCACCGGGCGGGTCGCCCCATCTTTCAAGGATCCTCTCCAGCCCGATGCTGGCGACTCCCGCGGTTGGACTCCCTGACGGACGCCCTCTACTGCCTCTGCCTCAGGGCCCTCCTGCTTGCTCGTACTTGAGCTCCACGCCCCGCTCGCCCCGCACGCCCCGCACGCCCCGCACGCACCCAGCGCACGGAGGCCGGGGACACGACCCGGACGCCCGCCCCTCCGGCCGGCGGATCCTGCAATCCCGGGAGGGAAGGGCGGAGGCTGTGAGAACCCGACGCCCCGAAACGTTCTGTGACCGGAAACCCCCGGGGCGCGGCGGCTGCGCCAGAGCCCAGGCCCGGCCGGGGGGGCGCGCTGTGCGCCCCACCCCGCGTCCCCGCGCGCCTCCGCCCAAGCGCGCGCTCCGTCTCCCCCCGCACCGAGCAGAGAAGGTTCACCGGGGGCGCGGCCCCCCCCGCCCGTCTCCCCTCGCTCCCAGCCCATCTCCCGGTCCTCACCCCGCTGCTCCCCGACCGTCTCTTCCCGCCCACACTGTGGCGCCTTCTCCCTCCCCACCCAGTTCCTTCTCCCGGCGCCAGCTCGCCGCCCCACCTTGGCCCACTTTACCCAAATCCCCACTGGCTGCGGCCCTCTCCCCGGGGCCCCCGCACCCCTCCCCGTCCCTGGTCTCCACCGCCTCCCGCTTCTCCCCTCCCCCTTCGCCCGCACCCCCCCGCCCCTCCATCCCTCGCACCCCCCAGCCCCGCCCAGCAGCGGCCCCGGCACCCCTCGCCCCCGCCGCGGCGCGCGTCACCGCTCGTCCCACCTCCTCCCCAGCCAATCCGCCCTCTGCTCCGCACCCCGCCTTTCCTCCCCGGGGAACCGGCCCCGGGAGGTGCTGAACGGGGTACCGCGGGAGCCCCGCTGCGGCCCGTGCAGCTCCGGGTGCGGAGGAAACCCGAGGTGCAGGGCGGGGGGGCGGTTGTAAACATCCGTGTGTAGCCGCTCCCGGCAGGCTGGATGCGGTCGCGCGTGTTTGGCTCTGCGCGGCTCGCAGGAGGCTTTGCTATCAACCCTCCCTGGGGCCTCACAACAATCCAGCATCTCCGTGCAGGGCCGGCGCGGGACGGGAGGTCACGCCCACGGCCCCAGACCCGCGGCGGAGCCGGGCGGGGCGAGACGCAGACCCAGGCGGGACTTCACCGTCTTTCTTTTCAAAAACCCAGGGCCAGTAGAGGCCCAAGTGATGCTCTCCATCGGCCCGTTTGAAATTCAGTGCCTGGATGACTCTTTTTTTTTTTTTAATTTTTTTTTAAAGATTTATTTATACAAACCCTGGGGTAAAAGCCAGAGGCGCAGGAGGGTGAGAGGATTCACCAGAGCCAGAGCGGGGAGCAGAACAGGCAGAAGGACCAAAGTACACTGCTGAGGGGAGCAGCGGGCGGCAGGAGAGGTCTGCCCTGCCATGTGGGTATCTCCCTGGCCGGCCAGGGAATTGAACCGGTGCTGCAGAGGCTGCGGACAGTTTCACAGAGCTGCGCTCACTCCGCTGCGCCACCGGGGAGGCCCTGGATTATTCTTTAAGAATATTCATGGTGCCGGGAGGGAAAAACCAGGGGAGCTAACTGAAACGCGAGATGGAGATTAGAGAAGGCCGCCTAGGTAGTGTAAGAGGTAAATCCCAAGGATTACTTTGCAGCCTCAGCTGCCGCAGGCTCCGCTGGTATCAGGAAGGCATTTGAATTTTATTTTATTTTATTTTTGAAAGATTTGTTTATTTATTTATACAAGCACTGGGTACAGTCAGAAGTGCAGGCGGGTGAGAGAATTCACCGAGCCAGAGCGGGGAACAGAACAGGCAGATGGACGAAAAACACTGCTGAGGGGAGCAGCGGGCGGCAGGAGAGGTCTGTGCGCCATGTAGGTCCCTCGAGGGTGGCCGGGGATCGAACGGTGGCCAGGGATCAAACCGGCACTGCAGAGGCTGTGGCAGCTTCGCAGCCCAGCGCTCAACCGCTGCGCCACCGGGGGAGACCCGGCATTTGAATTTTAAAGAGAAAAGCAACGATTGAAAAGACTTGGGACCTGAATGACACAAACCCCAGGGAAGTCTTGAGTGACTGGGAGCTTGCCAGGTGCGCAGCGCATCTGCAGTGCGGCTGAAACGACCGAGCTGGGAAATCACACTGCAAGAACAGCCGCAGAACAAAGGCCTGAAATGAAGACCGAATAAGCTGTTTTCCGCTTGGACCCTCCACCTGCTCGCTTTGCCCTCACCTCCCTGGAGCAAACCGATCTTGCCTCACTACTGGCCTCACCGGCTGCTCCTTTTGCTGCACCTTCCTGCTCCAAGTATCTTAAGAATTCACAACTCTGGGCCTCCCTGGTGGCGCAAGGGGTTAAGACACAACCTATGAAGCTGCCCGCAGCCTCTGCAGCACGAGTTCCATCCCCAGCCAGGGAGCTATCCACATGGTACAGCAGACTTCTCCTGCCTCACCCGCTGCTCCCCTCAGCAATGTATTTCAGTCAGTCTGCCTGTTCTGCTCCCCACTCTGTCTCTGGTGAATCCTATCACCCTCCCGCACCTCTGATCTGTACGCCAGCTCTTGTATAAAAATAAATAAATCTTTTTTTTAAAAAAAAGACAAATTTGTTTGTTGTTGCTGGTTAGTGATGCCAGCACCCCCTGGAAATTCAAAGCTCCTCGCTTCACATTGCCACCCCCTCACTTTCCTTCCCCTCCCCTATACGATCACTATACTCCTGCCATTCCAGGACCCAGCTTTTAAGAAATATAAATTTATGCATACAAGAGCTGGGGTGTAGGCCAAAGGTGCGGGGGTGTGGGGTGTAGAGAGGTTGAGAGGATTCACCAGAGACAGAGCAGGGGAACAGAACAGGCAGACCAGCCGGAATACACTGCTGAGGGGAGCAGTGGGCAAGACAGGAGAGGTCTGCTGTGCCATCTGGGCTAGCTCCCTGGCCAGGGATCAAACTCGTGAACTTGTGATGCAATGGCTGTGGACAGTTTCATAGTGCTGAGACTTAACCCCTTGTGCCACCAGGAGGCCCTCGGTACCCAGCTTTTTTTGCCCATTTTGCCTGTGAAAAGACATTCTTGTGGTTCAGAGTTTGGCTTTCTGGGGGGTCAGTGAGAGACCCAGTTTGGTCACTTACAAAAAGTATAACTGGAACAGATTTTGTTTTTAAAAAAACAAAAGAAATACCCTTAGGTATTGAAAAGTATATCTTTTGTAAATAAAAACTTTCAAAAGAATAAGGGCATTGCAAATTTTAGGAACTTTAACTCCCTCTCAGTTATACCTTATGGGCAAAAGTGACTAGAAGATTTACAGAAAGAAATTAGCTTGATTTAAGAGCTCTGGATTTACTTTTTTATTATGGTAACTTGTACGGACCATAACATTTATCATTTTAGCCATTTTTAAATGTATCCTTCAGCAACATTAAATGCGTTCACATTGTTGAATCACCACCATCCATCTCCAGAAATTATTCATCTTCCCTAACTGATTCTACCTATTAAACACAGCTCCCCACACTCCTTCCTCCAGACACTGGTCACCACCATTGTAATTTCTGTCTCTGAATTTGACTACATACTTCATAGAAGTGGAATCATACTGTATTTGTCCTTTGTCACTGATTAATTCACTTAGCAGAATGCCCTTGAGATTCATCCATGTTGTAGAATGTGTCAGAATTCCCCTCCTTTTGAAGACCAAATAATATGCCATTGTGCATATATACCATATTTTGATATATCAATATATTTGATATATCAATATATATACATTTGATGTATTCAAATGTACTCCTAATGGATGTAGCTGTCCACAGCCACTGCATCACAAGTTCATGAGTTTGATCCCTAGCCCACATGGCACATAATGGATATGGGGTCATTTCCACCTTTTGACTATTGTGAATAATGCTGCTATGAACCTCCATATTCAGTTCTTTGAGTTGTATACCAGAAGTGGACTTGATGGATCATACGGACCATACCTTGTTTCATTTTTTAAAAAATCCACAGGAAGGTTTCTGGGAAAGTTTTCCTTTCCTGATAAAAGGGGAAAACATGGTTGATTCTATCCTTCCCCCACACCACTACAATACCACCCCCACCCCCATTTTTCTCATTTCAACAGGAATACAACACCAGAGCTGCTGTAATCTATGACCATGGCAAAAAGGACAAGAGAATTCCAGAAACTTCAGTCTGACATTGTTGGGCTAATGTATCATCTGGAATGCCTAACTCTGCACTTTTTATACTATATGTATAAATGTATTTATTATTAAGTTTCTCTTAGTCAAGCATTCTGTTACTTATAGTTGAACAGTTCAATAACCAACACACTGGTAAGCTGCTCAACTTTCTAGATCTTTCCAGGTTGAGCATTGCTTCCTAGGAGAAGTAATCTCAAACTTCCTGATTAGACTGTGACTTCCTTCTCTAAGCATCCGTGAAACTGGACACTAACCTTGGCTGTAGTATGTGTCATATTATAATTAGCTGTTGAATCCTTGCAGTAGGTTGTGTGTTCTGATCTTAATCTTGCATATACCTGCCAAGGTATGCTGAGACCCAGCAGTGACTTACATAGTATAACGGCTCCAAGAACACATTGCAAGTGGGGAATCCCATTTACAGGAGCACATCGCTGTATTGTAACCTCTGGCAAGGTTTCTCACCCTTTAAGATCTACAAGACAATAGCTGACTCACCTTTCTGGGTCATTTCAATAGACAGTGTGCTTTACAAGCCAATCCATCCAGCAGATACTTATTGTGCTCTCATGTACAATACGGTGTGGTGTGCAAGGAACAGGGCAAAATGAAGAACATAGCTTGTGGTTTAAGGGACTATTTCAAGACAGAAATTAATGTTTCTCTTGTATATGTCTTAATATAGCCAAAGGAGTGAAAGCTATACATACTTGTTTAGAACAGTAGCTGTCAAACTTGGCTACATGGTAGAATCACCTAGGAGCTTTTAAATAAGACAAATGCCCAAGCCTTATCCCTGCAGAGTATGATCGAATTGGTCAGGTGCTTCCTCCACCATGGCCCTCCCCTTTCCATCTCATTTTTTTTTGTAAGATTTGCTTTTTTTTTTTTAGATCTATTTATTTATGCATACAAGAGCTGGTGTACAGGCCAGAGATGTGGCAGGTTAGAGGATCCACCAGAGACAGAGTGGGGAACAGAACAGGCAGACTGACTGAAACACACTGCTGAGGGGAGCAGCGGGCGAGACAGAGAGGTCTGCTTCACCATGTGGTTTCTCCTGGCTGGCCGGGGATTGAACTCGAGCTACAGAGGCTGAGGATCACTTCATAGTGCGGTGCTTAACCCATTGCGCCACCAGGGAGACCCCATCTCATTTTTTAAAGCTCCCTAGGTGGTTCTAAAATATAGAGCTAGAACCTTCGATTTAAAAGGAGAGGTGTGGACTGGGAAGGTTCTTGGAAATGTGATCTACGGGGTTAATTCTTGAAGGACAGGAAATGCAGACAACAGACTAGAGGTATATGAAGAACAAGGACAGGCGAACAAGGAATGAAAAAAAAAAAAAGTCAATCTGGCTGTCAGTCAATTGACCAGGTTTGTTGGAGAAGGAAGTTCTAATAGGTCAGATGCAGCTAGAAATATAAGTGGGCTTATCTGGGAAGGGCCTTGAATCCAGGCCAACAAGTTGAGACTATCTTGAAGACAAGGATGAGCCACTGGTGATCTTTATGCTAAGAAAGTAGCATGAGCAAAGAGAAATTAAGGAAAAGGCTGTGTGTAGGCAGAATATGGACTACAGTATCATCTGAGTTGTATAAGATGCAGCCTATAAAGGATAATTACACTTACTGAAGCAGTCACTGGAGAGGCTGCCTGCAGATTTGAGGTTCTCCCAGGTAAACTGCCTGCCCACAACCTCAGCTCACACAGGTCTTGCCCAGTTCAGACATGTTCATACCTAAATGGTATTTTAAACAGAATCCCAGGTTTCTTTGAAGTTCCTTGATACCAGGAATCATGTTTCTTTCATCCTCTTCTCCCTAACACCTCTCACAGTGTTCCTAGCATTGGCAGCTTAGATTGTCACGAAAGGTTTCTAGAAAGGAAGAGACCTGCAACAAGGTAAGGCAGTTTACGAATCCGGGTAGGTTCAGTGACAGGCATGCCAGGCCCTCAGAAACATGTGATGATGGGGAAATGGAAGAGAGCCTGATTCAGTCAGGACTGAAAGCAACAGCTGGTGCAGGGCTAGTCTTGGGTGCGGGAGGAAGGCAGTGCAAGGCAGAACACTGGGAGGGAGGCGGTGAGCTACTAGGAATTGACTTGGCCAGTTGCCAAGGAGGTCCAAATTGCAGGTGAGGAGGGCCTACTGGGAGGCTCCAGGTGGTAGATATGCTGAAGGCAGGTGGACAGTGTAAGCCCCTCCCTGTAGCTAGTTGGCCAGCAAGGTCCTGCCAGAGGGGCTGGCCCACGAGATGAAGCTGGCAAGAGTTCAGCAGGGTGTCAGGTTCAGACCACACCTGATATGCCAAAGGACATGGGGCCAGAACCCCGAAGGAATGACGGGGCCATCACTTTACCAGCACCAAGCCAAGTGAGAGCTCTGAGGGCACCTGAGGCTCATCTGAGCCTTGGGCTCCTGGCCTTGGGGATATGTTGGGACCCCACCCAGCCGTGCAGATATACACCTGCACACCTCCCAGCACTGGCGTAGCAGCTGCAGGAGGCATCCCACCCACCATGACTCCAGCTATGAGTGAGATAGGCAGGTGGCTCCAGGTAATATTTGCTCAGGATGCCCAAAGTTGCCTTAAGCCCATGAAAAAAGGCAGGGGGTGTTGGTTGATGTGTGATGCAGGTTTGGAAATGATGTCAGATTCTAGGCCGTCAAACTGCTTTGCGTGAAGTGAAAGCTGTGGTGGCCACCCGGACCCCCATGCAGTCAGTCACTGCATGTGTGGGGGCTGCTGCCAACCCCCAACCCCTGGTCCACAGAATGACCCTTCCTTGATGGGGGCTCCCCACAGACACAAACTGTTCCATGCAGTATAAAAGCTGACTTCCTGCCTCAAGATGAGGTAGTTCTGAAGTGTGGTTTACACTCTAGAACCTTCCCCTTATGATTAAGCTAAAACTAAACCTCAACTTTACCTAAACTTCTGGTCCTTTCTCCTCTCTATTCTGTTCCCTCTTTCCCTGGCAAACTTAATCCTGGACAACATTTCCTTAATAAATCATTTTCTCGGGCTTCCCTGGTGGTGGAGGGGTAAAGTCAGCTCTATCACCCATAGCTGCGGCTTGAGTTCGATTCCCCAGCCAGGTTGCTGACTCACGCGGCGCAGCAGACCTCTCCTGTCTCGCCCATTGCTCCCCTCAGCAGTGTGTCTCAATAGATCCGCCTGTTCTGCTCCCCACTCTGTCTCTGGTGAATCTGCTCACCCCCCACCTCTGGCCTATACCCCGTTCTTGTATGCATAAATAAAAAAAAAATAAATTTAAATAAATAAATAAATCTCTTTCTCAAGAATCTCTCAGGTCTTGCTTCAAGGGACTTGATCTTAAACAGTACACCTTTTTAAAAATTCTATTTTTTGTGATTTTTTTTCCCATTAAGAAATTATGTTTAGTGAGATAACACGAATCTAAAACAATGTGCTTTTAACAAAAGTCACATGCCATTGACAAGTAAAACATGAATGAGGACCACACATTGATGGGAGGTTGGAAGCCAGCATCCAGGTTAATTTTTTAAAAAGAAAAAAGGCTGTAAGAGTTGGCTTGTGCGGGAAGGAAGCAGTGAAAGCTTCCTGTTTGTCCCTGGAAAGCAATAAACTTATTACTTCCCTGATATCCCATTTTACCCAATTCATTTCCTAAACATCAGAATACAGCCCCTTATTCTTATGCAGAATAACTTATAAAAATCACAATCACCATACATTTAAGTGGTAAAAGTCACAAATGTTAAACCAATTTGGAAAACACTGCTTTTATTGATGTTGGACATTTCCAGATTGTGCTCATTGCATTAATATATTACTTCTTCACCCATTAGGAAAAAAAAAATCACACCTACCAAAAAATAAAATGTTGAGGCATCACCCAGGGACTGTGCATTATGTGGAAGTCAATTCGCTTGGAGGTAAGGGCCATGCAGCTATAGACAAAAGTCTAAAGGGATTCGAAAGCTGTTCTGTCAGAACGCAGGTCAGAAACCTGCATAAATGAAACCCAGATCTTCTTTTCTGTAAAACCACAAAAAGCAGCTACATCAAACAGGTTGCTGTGAAGGTTAAAGAATGTTAGGAGCTCAAAATTCAAAGTCTGACCCACGTTAAATGCTCTCTCTTTTCCTCCACATCCCAAATGGAGATTTGTTTTTGAATCACAAGGCTAAGGTGCAGCAGAAACCGCTGCTACTCAGTTTCCTCATTGTTCTAACCCTTAACTACCCTCCACCCCCAGATATGAATTCTTAGGCAGGAACATTACATCATTTATATAGACACAGATGATGTGCACACTAACTTTCAGACATAGTTGAAATGCATATGGAATTTCAAACTCCACCCACACATAATGTTACATGGCAAAATTAATCAGCCCATGTTTAATGTTATGCAGGTCAATCCTGCAGTACGATAATCCTATGATGATGATGATGATGATGATGATGTATTACTTTTAAGTTGAGGTAACATTGGTTTACACCACCACACCTACACCTCTTTCAGAAATGTGTTACCACACCACACGCAACGTCAAGACACACATATTCCTTCACCTCAGTCCACTGGCCTCTCTCCACTCTGCTCCCCATTTTTCGCTTCCCCCTCAGGTAGCCTCAGTGTTACAATCAGATTTCTAGAGCTTGCTTTGGTTTTGTCAGTTCCTTTGTTTTGTTTCTCTATGTTCTACACAAGAGCAAAGTCATCTGGTGTTTGCCTTTTCTGACTTATTTCTTAGCATAATCCCCTCTAACTCCATGTAGTCACATGTGACAGTGTTTCGTTTTATTTTTCTAGCTGAGTACATTCTATTGCGTATATTCCACATCTTTATTCCTCCTCTGCTGTTAGGCACTTAGGTTGTTCCCATACTTGGTTATTGTAAATAGTGTGGCCTAGGAGTGTATGTCTCCCTTCAAATTAGTGCTTTTGCATCCTAGGTGGACACCTAGGAGTGAAATTGCTAGACATGGCAGATCTATTTTTAATGCTTTGAGAAACTTCCAAAGGGAAGTTGGACCAGTTTACCAAAAGTTTGTTTTTCTTCATATCCTCTTCAATGTTTGTTAAAATAAATGACCACCCAGAGCTGCTTTTGCATGTGACAATTCTAATATAAAATTCACAAGGCACCTAGCTAGGGCAGGAAGAGATTCTTGGTTCAACCAGAATTTTAAAATTTATTTTAAAATTTGTCATTTTAGAAGATTTTGGGTTTCTGTGAGCTCTATCCTTTTCCTTACATATTTTTTAATTTAAATTTTATTTTTATATTCCCCATACAATTACAACCCCCTTATTTTGACCTCAAGCCTCCTTTCCCCGCCCCCTATCCCCCATAGAGTGTCTCTGGCTCATAGTTGTTTGTTGATTTTGATATTTTCTTTCTTATAGTTATTCTTTTTCCTGGTCCCTTATTTAAGTTTTCTAGATTTCTGCTATGAGTTAGACCTCCTTACATATTTCTTAAACATTTCCTCCTCTTTCAAAAATGAAACTTTCAAAATCTGGTGCTATTCTATGTAACTTTGTTTTTAGAGGTCCATCTTCTCTAATTCCTCACTGTCTCACATTACTGTATCTTGCTATTCCATGTCACGTAGATTCAATAAAAACAAACCTGAAGCTAAGCTTTTTTGGCAGTGAATGTAAAATTTAGTAATTTTCTCTATTTTTAGCACGTGGCAGTCACCGTCAGCTCTGAAATATGGTGGGAAACAAGACACAGTGCTTACGAGAAAGACATCACAGTCTGTGAGGGAGGCAGAAAGTAAAAGACAATCACAGCTCAGGTGAATGGGGCTACAACGGGGATAAATGTCAGATGTTCTAGGAGATTCGAGAGCCAATAATCCATGGGTGTGGAGTGTGTGTGTACTGATGTCACAGGTTTTCTATAGAAAGGGAACTCCCACTACACCCTAGAAAATGAAGAGGGTGAGAGGTGGCAGAAAGGGTATCCCTGGCACAGGAAACAACATTACAAAGCCAAGTGTTAAAAGAGCATGCAGAAAATTTCAGTCTAACTTCAGTGGGGTGAAGGAATGAGGAGATTAGAGATGAGGAGGAGGAAGTGCCGGGCAGCAATTTGAGGGAATTTTAAGTTTGACTTCCAAACAATGGGGAACTATTTAAGGGCTTCAAGGGAGACAGTGTTATCAGATTTGTATTTTAGAATAATTAATGTGGCTGAAAGAAAAGCAGTTGGAATGCTCTCCCAGTGGTCAAGAGAGCAGCGGGATGTGGCCTGCATTAAGGTGGTGAGTGGAAGGAGGGAAAGGAGATGGTTTGAGGCTGAGAAGGCTGAGGGTGGAATGAAGAGGTTCGGGTGCCTGACTGGATGATATATTAAGTGGAGAAAAAACATTGACAAGTTTCTGGTTTGGGCAATTGAACACACACACACACACACACTTAATTTGCTCTCCTTCCCCTGTTTACAAAGCTGACTTCCTCCTCATTCTGTTCTTAGCTCCCAGGGTACCTCCTCAGGGGGTCTCCCCTGACTACACTATCTAATGTAAACACTAAAGTGGAAGGGACACTTGTGCTATTCACAAACAGATGACACAAGACAGTGCACAGGGAAGGAAAGGGAGCTGCGGGGGTTAGCTCTGAAATGCCCGTGCGCTTTCCAGTGGCGATGTCTAACAGGGAACTGGCTACGGGGTGGGTCTGGAGCTCAGTGGAGATCTGGCATGATTAGGGCCATGAGCATTGCTCCCCTACACCCGAGGTCAGTGATTCCCAGTCGTGGCTATGAGCAGAGTCACTTTGGAGTCTTTTTGAAAACTGTTTCCTTATGAAATGTATCCACAATTTCCCTGTACTCATGCTAGCCATGGGAATAGAGAGCAGGGCGTTGTTTAAGTGGAGTGGAGGTAAAATTAATTGAGGTTGGTTGAGGAGATATGGGGGGTTTTGTTTTTGTCTGTTTTTAAAACATTTCAAAGAATGACACGAAGTGTAAAGGATGTGTATTTTTTACTAAGTGGTAACCAAATCATTTCTGATAGGATTTGTAGTCGCTCTCCTCTCACACCAAGTTTCCAAAACTATTTCACTAGGCAAACTTCAAACATGCATTTCAAAGGCTAAGCACAGAACATGTATCCATCCCTTAGCCTTATTCAAAAGCTTTTGAAACATCCTGAAATGCTCTTTCCAATTATTTACTACTGCCCAGTAAATTCTGACGAACTCGTTCAGGCTTTTCCACCGAAGAACTCAGATCTTTGGCAAAACCGGGTTTGAATTTATAAACTGGCTAATTTGATGACTTTAATATTTGCATTTCTAACATTCTAGGTAAAAAACATGAACAAATGTTGATCTTTACAAAATCTTTTCCCCATTTTTTTAGAGATGTCACTAAATTTTATAGTATACAAAAGTGTTAATACTTTCAATTCCATATGCCTACGGTGGAGAGGTTCAATAAATCACCCCGAAGCAAGAACACATAAAATCTAACACATCAAGAATGAGGTTTACTGCGTTATTAAATATGAAGTACTTGTGATTTAGAATCTTAGCTCGCTGAAGGCCAGAATTTATAGCTTTTTTCTCTGCATTCTGCTTTATTATTTGGTCCATTTACCAAGAGGCATAAAGGAATTATTAGAATAAACACACATTGGGTCTCCTTGGTAGCACAGGGATTAAAGACAGTGCTATCAAGCTATCACCAGCCACTGCAGCATGAATTCAATTCCCCGGCCAGCCAGGGAGCTGACCCACATGGTACAGCAAACCGCTCCTGCTCGCCCACTGCTCACCTCAGCAGTGTATTTCAGTAGATCTGCCTGTTCTGCTCCCCACTCTGTCTCTAGTGAATCCTTTCCCCCCACACCTCTGGCCTACACCCCAGCTCTTCCATGCATAAATAAATCTTTAAAAAAAAATACATTGTTTTACTACCAACATAAAGTAGTTATTTATATCTATGTCAGCCATTCTCAACCCTGCATTTTAGATTGAACCATAATTTATTAATTTACCCAAGAAATCTAGTCAAATCTGTGATCGGTAAAGCTCAAAAGCACCGAGTTGGCTGAAAGGTAGTGGCAGCTACTTTGGGCTTTCAGTTGGGTGGCCCTGACTGATGCTTTTGGTTGTACTGAAAAAAAATTTCAGAAAATCAGTAAGACTTTAAGAATCTCTTAGTTACTTCTAGTCTCTTTTCAGATCACCATAAAATGCAAACATTCCCATCTTCCTTCAGCATCTACCACCATCCTTTCTTCAAAACCTATTCTTCATGGACAAAAGAGGCCATCAGATACAAATTTTCTCATCTTACCACTCCTTCACTCCTAATATTTCTCACCTACAGTTTCATTTTCTATGCTAGGTGTTGGGTTTTGTTCCAAAAGCCTCTCCCCTTTTCCAAGGTCAGTTTCCTGAGTGCTTACTATGTCCATTCCACTCTCTTGCAGGACCTTATTTATCTGCTCCCTTGTATCTTTAGTATTTCCTTTTGCTCGCTCTCCTTGGTTTGGAAACTTCTATTTCATATTCCAGCTTAGGCAAAGAATTCTACCCTGCTGTTTCCTCTTTGAAATTATCCTCTTTGAAATCTCACCAAAATTTACTGAGAAAAGCCAACAATTTCTTATTTGCTATTCATTCACTGACCAGTATCTCATCCTGAATCCTTACTTTTGCTCTTAAAGGAAATAGTCTCTCAAAGATTGACAGTGATTCAATTGCCAACTTCAAAAGCTAAATTTGATAGGCTTGGTCACCGCCTGCTCCTCACTGGCTACTTTACACCACTCCCCTTTGGAGCTTCTCCTCTTTTCAAGCTTCATCTGTTGGACTTCACTGCTATTTTTAAATTTTTTTCTTTCTCCATGATCAAATTTTATACATACTATATCTACATGTGTATCTGAGAGTGTGCTTCATTTCCACTCCAGACCTTTCTTCTGAGCTTTAGCTCTATGTAAGAAGTGTCTACTGGTCATGCTCAAACTAGGTTCAATGTATCCAAAACTGGATTGATCTTTCTTTCCCCCTATCACTCCACTCCTGTGCTGACATCAATATTCAAGGCTCTCACCACCAAAAAGAACACATGCCTTCTTCTACCCTATATTATCTTCTCACCATTGACTTAAAACTTCCAGTCTCTCCTATCTCCAGATCTACCCTGGCGTGCCTTTCCCGTCCTATGTTACAATCAAGGTAGGCCCTTGTCTTACTCAGAGAAGTGACTCATCTTCTGCCCTCTGTGACTTTTTTCTTCACTCTTTCACACTGTACAACTTAAATCTTCAATCACCTCTCTGCTGACTATACAAATAAACTGAATCCCCAGAAAGGCATAAAAATTCAATTTGGGGGCCTCCCTTGTGGCACAAGGGGTTAAGACGCAACCTATGAAGCTATTGGAAGCCACTGCAGCATGAGTTCGATCCCTGGCCAGGGAGCTACCCACATGGCACAGACCTCTCCTGACTTGCCTGCTGCTCCCCTCAGCAGTGTATTTCAGTCAATCTGCCTGTTCTGTTGCCTGCTCTGCCTCTGATGAATCCTCTCAACCCCACACCTCTGGCCTGTACCCCGGTTCTTGTATGCATAAATAAATCTTTAAAAAAAATTCAATTTGGTTCAAAACGACCCTACATTTTCAGTTTTCTTTCTACCCATCCTCTTTTCCAGCCACAGCAAACTTGGTTATTTCCAGAATACATCTACACAAAGTCAGTTGCTGCCATTCCCTTTACTGACATGCTTTTAATTCCCTCTGGTCCTTGAACACTCCGTTGTCTTTCAGTGTATTACCTCCTCTGTTAATAATTTTCTGATGCTATCTGACAGAACAAATGCTTTGAATATCAGGGCTCCTTTGTACTTGGGACATACTTCTGTAATTAGTAATTACATTGTATGGTGCCTGTCTCCCCAACAGCTAGAAACAGATGAAGGAAGGATTATTTTTTACCCTGGAACATGGGGTACACTGTTAGTATCTATAGAGTTTGAGGAACTCAATAATGGGATATTTTGTGTAGACAGGGGAGGCCTCCTCTCTATAAATTCCCAGGCAGCACACACCACATAAAATGATATACTGACAGAATAAGTTTTGTGAGAGCTTTAATGGCACAAAATGTTTATCGCTACAAGTTATACAGGTATTGTAAACTGTATATAATGATACAAAGTGCTAACTAAATAGATGAAGAATGCATAAACACTTTGGCTCAGTTAATTCCAATAATTTCAACAACTGGTTCACTTGCAAGTTCAACTGACTGGCTAAGTCTTCAATTTTCATTGTTTAAAATAGTAAATATTTTTACTGCAATCAAAGTAACTTGATACACTTTTCCTTGTGCAAGTTTGTGCAATGTTGCTTTTGATTCTATTTATAAATATTTTAAGCCAGTTTCCACCAAACGTAAGAAAAATGAAACCTGCCCATTTATCCCCAAATTGTAAACAGGTGTAAAGCTTTTCAAACATTAATCTTAAAATGTCAACTGTTAGTTGTTGAATTCGCCTTTCCAATCATACAATCTGTTTTCATTAAAACACAAATCTGGGTAGGAACATAAACATTTATCCCATATGTTAGGGCTATCAATAAATACTGCATGATTTCATCTTACGATAAGTTCTACTGTGATGATATATTCATGTTTTAAGTAAGATTCCAAAATTTCACAGATATATTAAGAAAGGGGACAGAACTAAATTTATTTTCAATGTTAAGAAAAGTAATAAATATAACCAAGTTCAATCACACTATGGCTACAACTGCTACTGAATTCAAAGAGGTTAATGTGTTGCCTATAAAAAGTTGCTCTTATTTTAAATCTAATTTTACTTTTCCCTGTCATTGATACCGACTGTAATACAAACTGTATGTTGTAGCAGTTGAGCTATTTAGTGCTCTTAACTTTACCAGCCTTTCCAATTTTATGCAGGCCTTTCAAAATCAGGGAATTATCAGATTTACTTTCATCCCAAAGAAATTCAGATATGAACACTTGAAATAAACAGGTTACAGAAGGCAAATCAAGTGTTTTCAGGTTTAAGAGTAAGATAGGAGCAAAAAGTTTAAAATTATTTGGACATCAAAAAAATGCTAGAAAGGAAAAATAAAATACCTCTGAAAACTATTTTGGATAATCTTTCCTAAAGATAATTGCATTTCTGAAAAAAGTCAAATTAATTGTTTCATCTCCATGGTGTTTTCCACTAAAACACATCAGTTTTACAAAACTTGATGTCAAAGAGAAAGTTTCTGCAAACAAGAAAACCTGGTTGTCATAGTGTTTCTATTTAAGTCAAGCTGATGTGCCTTATTTAATGGATAAATTATTTTAAATTAACAAGGATTCCCTAAATATTGGAGAATAATGTCTATATCATTAATAGTAATTATTTATGTCTAGAACATACACTAGTATCCTTCAGAGTCACACTGTTCTGAAATCCAATCAGATCTAATTGAAATAAATGGTGATCCTGATGTGTTCTAATAATTTGGTCCTAAAGCTTCACATTTTAGAAACAAAAAAGTATATGGTTGAAGGAAACTGCTGAGTAATCTGAAACTTCAGGCATTTTTAACACAGAAGATGGCTACAAGAGAAAGGACCAGGGCCCGCAGAGCCACAGGAACCACCTTGGTAAGACTGTACAGCACACATTAAAAAAAGAGAGCGATCAGAAGAAAACAAATGGCATCTCTTCAGAATTTTGTCAATTGTTCCCACAATCCAAGTTTGTTTTACAAAGTTGCATAAGAGTTTGGAGTAACTCTGAAACAATTATCTTGTGTTTAAAGGCTTCAGAGTATTAGGGAAGCTTCCTAAAACACGAAGCCTGTATTTATTATGGAATTCATTCCAAAGCTGCTTCTTATGGGAAAAAAACAAAAAAAGAAAATAAAAAAATTTTAAAGAAATTCATGAAAAATTCACATGCAGCTAATAAACATAAAAATACCAAACACACACAAATCCCAAAAGCAATTTCATGTATTTCTAGGCCTGAGACCTCCTTATCAGAAAGAATGAATCCTACACAATAGAAAAGACAGCATTACAACATACTAGTATTAAAATCTGCTGATGTATTTTAGTAATTACTCTACTTCATCATACCTATCATTGACACAGCCTGCCTCCTACGAACTGAAAGGTGCCATTAGGAGGCGTAGACAAAAAGTGGCTCCAAAGCTGGTTTAAAATAATTTTTATTGCCCAGGATATATTTTTTCTTGTGTCTTTTTTTGTTTTTGTTTTCTTTTTTAATAACTATAAATTCAAGCTTAGGGAAGCTTGCTTTTTTCTTGAAAAACAAAACAACAAAGCTTTTATATCATTTGCTAACCTGATCTCATTTTAAGAGCGACATGGGAGTTATCTAGTGAGGGTAAAATTTATACCATGAATGATGCAGGTCTAAGTCTGGTGGTACTAGAAGGAGACAGTAGCATTGTTGACAAAATTATAATCTGCTGGTGGCATTTGCGGAAAAGAAGCCCTTGCAAATTTCTAAACAACAGTAAACTCTGTTAGGAAAGTCTAAAGTGTCTTACAGGCCAAAGAGGGAATGAGGTTAGTAAAATGCCTCAACAGAGTCTGAATAAAATACTGGATTTGAGAGTTACTGGAACTTGGATATGTAAAAATAGGGCGGTTGGTTGGGTCATGCTTACAATGATCTCAAGTTCAAATAAACTACTGTGACAATACATCACTTCACAGGTCACACGCTTTTCCAGGGGCTTTTTTTCCCTCAGTAGGTGCTGGCAGAAGGTGTGCTCAGTCGTTTTCCAATATAGATGCTGAAAGGAAACAGAGTGCATCATGTTTCAAAGTCCTGTATCAGTTTGTCCACAGGTTGAACTCTACTTAAAAACTCAATTTTTCAGTCCTTGTAAAAAAGCTTTAAGGGTGTGTATTCACAGTTCCCTAACCCTAAAATTGTCGCTGACTTATTTGGAACTAGTCACCAGCCAGCCAAACTGGTTTTACATGATGATGTTTACTCATTAGACAGAACTGGACAGCCCATGGGCAGTGATTAACAAAGTCAAGTCAGAGAGAACAGATCTCTCCAATGAGTAAAGCAGAGCCAACCTCCTTTGAGATGTTCCTCTGTGGTGGACAGGAACTTCTACTGCTATGTCACATACAGAATATAATAATATGCTAAATTATAAAAGCTGCCATGCTTTACAGAGTGCTCTTGATAACAGCTAAACTCTTAAAGATTAAGGGCCTAATATTACTTTCCCATGTCAGGCAAGTATTTTACCTTTCATATGCATAAGGGAAGTAAAGGAAAATATGGACTAGCCTCAACCTTCAGTGCAATGAAATCAATCCACGTTTTTAAGTCCTTTTTTCTACATTCATCTACAGCAATAGTTACACTTCCATCAGTAAGAGAAACAGTTTGAAGATTCATGGAAGGAAGAGATATTGCAAGGTACAAAATCAATCTCTTGAGGGCAAATGAACTACACTGCTTAAATACTGGAGGGGAATTTAATTTCCTACCCCTGACCAATTCCATACAACACTGACATACTCCTTTCATCCACACCTTCCATTTTGCTGTTCGTAATCACTGTCCGTGCCATCACAAAACCTGATTTAAGTATGCAGAAAGACAAATGGGTATGTGGAAAAGTTGCAAATATGTTTCCATGTTGGAACTGTGAACATCTCTCCCATATGCTGAGCTCCTTAGAAGGAAGAGGAGGGATGAGGTAGCTTTGGTTATTGTAGAAAATGACCCACTGGGCATCCTTACAGAGAGTAACATGTATCTTATTTATTTATTTATTTTTTTGTGGGACCCTTGCTGGCGGCCGGGGAACGAACCAGCGCTGCAGAGGCTGCAGGCAGCCTCGCAGCCCAGTGCTCAACCGCTGTACCACCAGGGGAGGCCCAACATCTGTGTCTTAAAGAGCAGTAATAGCTAGTGCTTAATTTCTTAAATCTTTTGAAAACAGATTTCAATTGTTCAAATAAAGAAGAAAAGAAATTAAGAAGCAAATCTGAAAAATTAATGAATTACAGGTAAATATGGGATTAATTGTAGAATAAGACTCTACAAAGAGGAAAAAAAAATACCTCCCAACCGGTTTCACTCAAGGACTATTCTATATAATGTATATTTTCTCATCAACATCAACCATAAATTAATCACTAAAGATCAGTTTACTTTAACCTTTAGCTAATATTGAATAATCTATAAACAACAACAAAACCCACAAAAAAAAAATAAAACATGTAAGATCCCATTTAAAAATGATCCTTTTGGGGAATATGGGCAATATATTTTCAAATTAGAAATAAAACCTCTACTATAAAAATATCTGTCAATGTTAACAATAGTGTACCAACTTTAGTAATTCTTAAGTCCACATTATTTGCACTAAAACATTAAAAGCAAAACTGTACAATCTACTTTCATGTACATTTCTTACATGTGGAATAAAACATGAGAACAAACTGAATGGAAAAAATTTCAGAAGTTTGCCAGTACTTACCCTAGCCCCAAAGCCAAAACATGAGAAAGGAAGAGAGACGGAATGAACACCTTAAGAAATTCTGCAGAGAAAATACCCCCTTTCTTCATGGCTCCACTTTTCCTCATGCTTAAAGAAACAGAACGTTTAGGGTGCCTGAAGTGGAACTCCCTGGAGAAAGAAATTCAGATGCAGGAGTCAGCAATGCATTTGCTGAAAATATCTTGGAAATTACGAAGTCCACCGTGTCCGTGAAAGAAACATGTAAAAACTTACTTTGGTGGAATGTTTTCTGGCCTACTGGACCAGTCCGACACCCAGTCTACACTTTTCTTCAGAGCATCAGCTTCTTTCTCTCCTTCTACAACTTCTTCTTCTGACTAGAAAGAACAATTCAAACTTTAAATAAAAAAGGAACACCAATTCTTCCTACTACACGAAGACAAATCAAAGTAAATATCCAAAATCATCAGGTTGTGTGTCAGTAGTTTTTATGCACAAACATGCCATTTTTCTTAAAAGATTGACAAAATGATCTAAGAGCAGTTAATATCTAAAAAAAATATATTTGTATTTCAAAATATGTTAACTATAGTGTGGAAAACCTTGATAACTACTCAGTCTGGGAAATGCTAAAATGGATGTTCACTGCAATATTTTCTTTATTTTGTACACATTTAAAATTTTTCATAATTTAGGGCCTCCCCGGTGGCGCAGCGGTTGAACGCTGGGTTGCGAAGGTGCCCGCGGCCTCTGCAGCACCGGTTCGATCCCCGGCTGCTCCCCGGCCACCGAAGGAGGGTCCACATGGCGCGCAGACCTCTCCTGCCGCCCGCTGCTCCCCTCAGCAGTGTACCTAGGTCCTTCTGCCTGCTCTGCTCCCTGCTCTGGTGAATTCTCTCACCCTCCCGCGCTTCTGACTGTACCCAGTGCTTGTATAAACAAAAACAAACAAATAAATACAACATGCCTCTATTAAAAAAAATTTTTTTTTTCATAATTTAAATAAAAGGGAACACACCATAAAGTATATTCTAACAAACATAAGGTGATGAGAAAACATCTGGCAGGTGTGAATAATAATAGTAGTAACGGCAGTATTTACTGAGCACTACAATAAGCATCATGTTAAGCACTTTACCTGCATTAACTTTTACACCTAGCAACAACCCTAAAAATAGGAACTACTGATATTCCATTTCACAGATGAGGAAACTGAAACATAAATTAAGTAATAGCCCCAGGTTTCATAAATGGTTAGTGGCAGAGCCAGAATTTAAAGACAGGCAAACTGTTCTAAAGCCTCTCTCCGTAAGCATTAAATTTGCTCCCTGGAAGATTTTATTTTTTAGACAAATCGCTATCCAAACAGTTCCGAAGAGTTAGTCAAAACTACTTAAGTCAAACATTTCTGGGAATAATTTTATTTTTTATTTTTTTATTTATTTTTTATTTTTTTGGGAATAATTTTATACTGAATGAGAATCTAATGTCTTTTGTAGCAAATAAATGAAAAAGGAATTCCTTTTCTTGCTAATAATAACCTACAATTGCAAGCCAAGAACAAAAAGTTTCAACAGCTTCTCTTTCAATAGAACCCACAGGAATGAGAAATTCCAAAAAATGACATACTTATTTATTCAATTTTAAGGTATGTGATACTATGACCTCAAACCAGTCTCAATGTTAGGAATTGTTTTGTTATTTTGTTTGAATAGGATTTACTCTTCGACCAAAGAATTTATCCTTTTTAGTAGGTAGTTAAAAAATGCAGAGCTGGACATATCCTTGTGATTCTTTTTTGATAAGGTCTAGTTCTCTTTGAAATAGCTGCTGAAGGAAGGCAGCTTCAGATAATAAAAGGGCGCTTCTGGATCCAGAGACTATCAAAATGAAAGTAAAACCCTCATGGATTTTTGCTAGTTTGGTGGTATCATTCTTATTTGCTGGATTTGACAAATTCCACTGGAAGACACGATGTAATCTTTACTATTAAGTATTTTCCATTGGATATTGAGATTACTCAGAATTATGAGTTGACTCCTAGAGTAACTCTGGAAATATCCTAAATCAAAAACAATTGTTATTTGTTTATAGATCAGTTTGTATACACACACTATCTGACAATAGTCAACACACTGTAGGCCGATATTCTTTACATAAGGCTCACTTTCTGAGTGAAGAAAAGTAATCTGTGGACTATTTTATATATCTGTATCTATGTAGATATAGATCTAGGTATATGTCCATATAGAGATATAGATATATTTTAAGTCCCAGGTCAGTTTAGAGTATTTACCTTAAGAATAAGAATTATAAGCTCTCTTCATTTTCCAACCTGTGCTTGCTTTTCTTAATCTTAAATTTGTCAGTTTTCAGGTTTTAAATTGCCTTCTGATTCTTGGGATTCCAGAATATGGTAAAAAGGACTTATTTCATTAAGACTTACGCTTTTTAACTGAGTCAATAATCCTCTCCCACACCTACATCTATTTAGATAAAAGATATTGAGGATTTTAGAATATTCTCTTGTGGAAGTCCCCTTACCATCTAATCATTTACATGTTTATTCTCTAGTCCACCTCAGGTTCTCTTAGGTCTCTAACATGGCTATTGAAATATACACTATGGTCTCCGTATAGATAACCACAGTTTTACTCAAGGGAAAAGTAGGACATTTTCAGTCTGTATCATCTTCCAATGATACCCAAAATTATGCTAGTTTTTCGCTCCCAGAAACAGTGCAAAAATAACAGTAAAATACAACCTACAGGGCCTCCCTGGTGGCACAGCGGTTGAGCACTGGGTTGCGAAGCTGCCCGCAGCCTCTGCAGCGCGGGCTTGATCCCCAGCTGCTCCCCAGCCACCGGAGGAGGGTCCCACACGGCGCGCAGACCTCTCCTGCCACCCGCTGCTCCCCTCAGCAGTGTACCTAGGTCCTTCTGCCTGCTCTGCTCCCTGCTCTGGCTCTGGTGAATTCTCTCACCCTCCCGCGCTTCTGACTGTACACAGTGCTTGTATAAATAAATCTTTTAAAAAAAGAAAAACAAAAAAAAACACAATCTACATTTTACTTTGTGCTACAAAACTGAGATTTTTCAGGACTATCCTCAAAAAGTATAGCCTGAATGCTCCTTTTCCTAAATGAATTACTTTAGATTTTCTTATACCATAACTCTCTGGACATGTTTTAATTTATTCTCTCAACACTGTCTGCTCTCTTGACTCATATTCATTGAGTTATTTTAGCGGGAATAAGGAAACACAGGCTCAGAGGACCTTTTTTCACCGCTAGCTCTATCAATTACTTGCTTTGAGACCACAGGTAAGTAACTTAATTAGGACAAAACTTCGCTTTCCCCATTTGTTCATGAGGACAGTACAGCATCTCCTTCACTGGATTGAGAGCAATAAAATTGGGGAAAGCTTTTTTCAAAAAAAATTTATCTTGTGATCTATTGAAAACTAGCCTTCAACACAAGGGTTTGTGTAAAGATAAAAGAAAGAAAATAAAAATTAAAAAAACAAACAAACCCATTAAATGTAGCACCAAGAATGTACCTATTAACTTTCAGAGCCTCTCCTTCCTTCTCTAAATCTGGAAATGTCACTTATTCCTCATATACATATACATAAATATTCAATAAGGGCAAGTACCATCACAGTATTTTGTTAAGCTGTTTTTTTTTTTGTTTTTTTTTTTTAAATAGAGGCATGTTTTTATTTATTTATTTGTTTGTTTGTTTGTTTTCACATGCACTGGGTACAGTCAGAAGCACGGGAGGGTGAGAGAGTTCACCAGAGCCAGAGGGGGAGCAGAGCAGGCAGAAGGACCGAAGTACACTGCTGAGGGGAGCAGCGGGCGGCAGGAGAGGTCTGCGCGCCATGTGGGACCCTCCTCCGGTGGCCGGGGAGCAGCCGGGGATCGAACTGGCTCCTCGGGCGCGGGCAGCTTCGCAACCCAGCGCTCAACCGCTGCGCCACCGGGGAGGCCCCTGTTAAGCTGTTTTTAACTATTTTATAATCCCAAATTTGCTTCTAATTTGTGGGGGAAAAAAACTAATCTCCCACCTTAAACTACTGTTTCTTCAGTCAAAAATAAAGCAATGTAAAAGGCTTTTTGAAAGTTTAAATTATACCTACTAATATCTCCCTGATTAAAAGTCCTATTCCAAACTGGTATGTTTTTCTTATAGGAATTAAGATTGCCTTTCCAAAAATGTAAGCTTGTTTGAGCTGACTGATCTTATCGTTAGTACTGCTTACCCAAGGCTTGATAACCAGTGTTCAATTAGGTACTCACTAAAGAATCACAGTAGCAATCCTACCATAATCTGTCATGGAGGCCAAAAGTCTTACATTTTCCTTCAAAAATTTCTCTGGAATTCGAGATGGATGCAGTCAGCTCTAGAATTCTGCCTAAACTCAATGACCAGTAAAGCCTAACTGCATACCTGCCGCTCCATGAGCCAGGGCAGCACTTATCAAAGTGTTCCATCAGGTCACCAGGGAGGACCTTAAGGAGTGTACGTATGTGTGGAAGAGCAGTGAGGTGAATGTCAAAAAACTTTGTGAAATACTTGGTTTAAATAAACACATTTCAAAGAATAAATAAACAAACACATTTCTTTACTACTACAGGAATTGTCAGACTTTCATATGCTACTCTGAACTGTGACTACTGGGGTAGAAGACTGAGATATAGCCCAAGGACTACGTTATTCTCCACTTATCTGAATTCAGCACTATCTCATGTAAACGTTCCTCAAAACACATTTTGCCAGTATCGATTTTCAACTTGTCTATAGCAAAGATAGTCTGAATTCAGTTCATCTTTCTCAGGCAAGACTATACCAAAGAGTTATTTCATTTCTCTATCTTGGGGTTTCTTAGTATACTTTTGGCCATGGAATTTTATAGTCTCTCTTTTTCGTAAGTCATAGCTTACTGTACATGGCAGCACTGACATAAGCCAGCAATTAAACAATTCCAGTCAGACATCTTCTGACATGAGAGTCTCACCACCCTAAGCTTCTCTATGATATGAGGTTCATCGTAAAATAAATTTGTAGTCAATCCCACAGATTTTCTAGGTTTCAAAGAACAACACAAATAGAGCACAGAGACAGTAGGGAGAAACTGTGCAGCCTTCTGAAACAAAGAATATTGGGGTGGATCCAGGATAACATGCAAAATACTAAAAAATACATTTTTAGTGGAAAGGGATTGAGGCCATTGTCACCTCACAAAACAAAGTTAGAATTCATTTAAACATTCACTCAACAAATATTCTCCGTAACACTGGAGAGAAAGACAATTAGTCCTGCCTTCAAAAATTTGTATTCTGGCACTTTTACGTGACCTGACATCAAAAAATTAATGGCTGGGTATGAAGTTCCTAACAACATTTTACGTATAAATTTTTATAATAAATACCTTTGTAAACTTTCAATACTACATCCATCTACATTTTCAACATCAACTCCATGTGAACTATATTTATCTTTCAACTTAAGAAAACTTACTTAATTTAAATGAATTTTATCTCTCCCTGTTGAAATTCATCTCAAAAGTCATTGCTTTGATTCCAGAGTCAGAAAAAGCTTTCTTTCACAGCTGGTTCTAAAAACACATTCATTTTCATTTATTTTGTGAACTTGAATAAAACAACTGTCCCAATTTCTCTATTGATTAACTCAAGAAGCAAGTCTACAATATTGGAATGACACATTACACAGACAAGCATTTTCTAATTCATTTGGAGTGACGAAGGTCCAAGATCTTAGTCATAAAGCAAACATACCTATGTCATCCAAAACAAATTCCAAAATCATAAACTGAGTAACTTAAAAGTTTCAAACTATTTTTTAAAAGTCTTACCTTTTAGTTATTTTAGCAAAACATGGTTATTTAAAAATGTACATTTTCCTAATTATTTATTGTAAATCAAATACACACACACACCTGAGAGCTATGGTCCCTGCTGGTGTGCATTTCCACATCAAACATAATCTGCCCATCTTCTTGTGGGGAAGGGCTAAAAAAGAAATAATTTAGCCATTAGTTTTTATTCTCATTTTGTCAAATAAATGAGGCCATGCTGGAAATTAGAAAATGAAAAGTTATACTAACATGATTCTGCAAAGGTAGCACATCAAAAATGTATCATAACTCCCTGTAAGAAAAAATTAAATTGAACACTCTTACTCCCAAAATGTTCTGTAACTTTTTTGTGGTGATGAATTTCCTTGCAATAATAAATCTACAAAGGAAGTACTGCCTAAAGATACTAAAGTGCCACACTTTCTTAGTTTTATTCATTTTCCAATAAAGATAAAATGATCTTCAAATTGAGAAACCCAGTTTGGAGTTCTTTTACTCAAAATTTTTTACCATTAAATTATTCACCACCAGCAGTTCTAAAAGTGCGAAAACAATTTACACAAAGACTCAAAGGTTAGGATTAATTTGCCTCTTTCATTCTCATTCTCTCATGACTGTATACCTTACATCATGTGTGGTATTAAAATGGATTGAGTTGAAAATGCAGGTAAGAATCCAGCTGCTTCCTATTAAACCAAATATTAAAGATATTTGCAGAAATATAAAATAATGCCATTATTCTACCAATCTTTTTGGTACAGAAAAATAGTAAATTCTTAAGTTTTAAAACTTACTCATGTTAAACTGTAATGAGTTTATTATTATTTTTTTTTTGAGTTTATTATTTTTTAATGACTACATATTTAAAAATTATATTATTTTAAAATGTCAGTTTTCTTTTCTTTTTTTTTCAGTTTTATTTTCTAACATGGTATATATCAAAATGTAAAAACTACATTAACAGGGTCTCCCTGGTGGCGCAGGGGTTAAGACACAACCTTTGAAGCAATCTGCAGCCACTGCAGCACAAATTCAATTCCCAGCCCGCCAGGGAGAAACCCACATGGCGGGACAGAACTCTCCTGTCTCACCCGCTGCTCCCCTCAGCAGTATACTTCCATCCTTCTGCCTGTTCTGTTCCCTGCTCTGTCTCTGGTGAATCCTCTCACCTCCCCCCCGATCTCTGGCCTGTACCCCAATTCTTGTATAAAAATAAATAAATCTTAAAGAAAAAAAAACTACATTAACAAAAATCTTTGGGAGCTCTGATAATTATTAAGAATAAAGAAGTACTGAGATAAAAAAGTCTGAGAATCACTATTCTATTTATTTGAAAAATATTTGCTTTGAGGTATTTCAAGGTGAATTATATACCCTTATACATGTATGTAATCTTTAATGAAAAGTAGAAAATATATTCCCATAACATGCAGACAAATTTTTAGACAAAAAATACAAGATCACGAATTGTACTTAACATAATAGATGACTACAAAGTGCTAGGTTCTAGTCTTAGGTTCATTAATGATTACTTCTGTAACTATGGCAAGTCATCACTATACATCCCACATGTAAACTCAAGTAGGGATGAAAAAAAGGCTCTACCTGCTCAAAGATTACAGTTACCTAAGGCACGTAAAATATGGCCCAGGCATCTAATTGACATATTTCCTTAAATAGGAAAAAGGAAAAGCTGGGTCAATATAAAACAAAATACTAATAAACTTAGAAAATCTTGTCTTGAATTAGAAATCTCAGGCTTGGGCCTCCCTGGTGTCCTAGGGGTTAAGTCTCAGTGCTATTACCACCAAGGCCTGATATCGATCCCCAGCCAAGGAGCAAACCTCCCTATTGTGCAGCAGACCTCTCCTGTCTTGCTTGCTGCTCCCCTTAAATCTGCCTGCTGTTCCCCACTCTGTCTCTGGAGAATCCTCTCACCCCCTACGCCTCTGACCTTCACCCCAGTTGTTCTCTGCAAAAACAAATAAAAATTAAAAAAAAAAAAAAAAGGTATCTAAGGCTTATAGCACAGGAACCAAGTACAATGAGGCACTCTTCTTATCTCAGTCTTCTGTCATGCTCAAAACACAGGTGGGTTCGCTGTCAAGAGACCAAGTTGAGGGCCAGCGTGACACAGCTATGACCAGATCAAGGCACTAGAATGACAAAGTCAAGAATCTACAGAAGCACTAACCTACTTCTACACTCTGCTTTACCACTAGCACACCAATCTCATTTAAAAAAATACTAAATATTTCACAAGTAAACTGCTGACTACACATTTCTAACAAACTTGGTTCATATTAGGAACAGTTACAGAGCTTTTAAAATAGTCTCATGTCTCTACCCAACCCTGACAACAGACTGAGGGTCTTCAGGGATGGAATCTGCGCACAGGTACTCTTGAAAGCTCCTTGGCTGAATCGAGTGTGTAGGTTAAAAACAACTACAATAGGGTGAAACACAGAGCAAAAACACAGAGTGTTTTTAGTATATCTAAAAACAACAGAGTGGGCAGCGGTTGAGTGCTAGGCTGTGAAGCTGCCCGCAGCCTCTGTGGCGCCGATCCCCGGCCACCAGTGAGGGTCCCACATGGCGCACAGACCTCTCCTGCAGTGCCCACTGCTCCCCTCAGCAGTGTACTTCAGTCCTTCTGCCTGTTCTGCTCCCCGCTCTGGCTCTGGTGAATTCTCTCGCCCTCCCGCGCTTCTCACTGTACACAGTGCTTGTATGAATAAATCTTTTTTTTTTTTAAAAAAATAAAAACAACAGAGTGACAAAAATGTATCTATGGAATACTTTTTAATTGAAAATATACATAAATTAGCTATGGAATTAATATCCGACAATCACAACACTTTTCCAACAAGAAACACTTCTGAACAATTACAAATATATTCATGGACTTTATATGATTTTGAAGACATTTTCAAATCTTAAGAGTGCATGAGTCAGGTATCTCAGAGGAATATTGCTGAGCTAAGAGTTTTAGTTCTCTTCTGAAAGGTGACCAGAAATGCAGTGAAAAGACACATAAGCTGACAGGAATGTGGTCAAAAGTACTTGCCAGATCTCTCACCACATGTTTAGAAACCTAACTTAAACATGATTGTGAAGTGGTGAATTCACATTCAATGTCAAGTGTAACTGCAATCATATACGAAAATGATGACCAGACAGGCAGGTAGGTGGCTGTTTCTCTGTTCAACAACAGCTCAAGTGGACAACAGTTTCACTGGTAACAATGACGAAGGGTCATGGACCTTCAGTAGGTAGTAAAAACCTTATCAACAGGCCCATAAACAAGCAAAAAACTTCAGAAACCCACCATTTAAATGTAAAACTATAAATCTTCATTCTGAAACACAGACTAATGCTGTAGCTACTGGGGTCAATGGCAAAGTCCTCAGAAAAGAGACATCTGCTCTGCTCTGCTTCTGCTTCTGCCAAGAGACACCCCAGGCTCTAGGCAGCACAGAGAAAAGTGAGAGGTGAGATGGAGGGCAAGAGTGTGCGGGGTCACCTAGCCAGCAAACCAGTCCTCTATGGTCTTGGTAACATTAGAGGATCATAAAGCAGGAATGTTGAACAAGATTATTCTGACAGTTACATATATAATTTTTACAAAGTACAAAAATATCCAGAAGAAAAATATACAAAAAAAAACCACCCTCTTATCGCGTAGAAATAGTCGAGATTTATATCTTTAAATATCTTCTTAATCATTTTCTACAAGGCTAATAAGAGTTAACTCTTAATTAACCAGAAGATCATCCAAGTACCCTGGTTGTTACTGGTCTAAGATCTATAAAATATATCACTATGACATTAACATCTAGTCTCTCTAAAATACAGAAAAAGGAGAACTAACAACTCAGTTACACTCTACTAATATATATCTCTATATTCTCATTCCTTACCATAAGCAGTCATTAATCAGTAAAAATAGTGTCCCCAAATCAAATATTAAAAAATAAGGTCTGAAATAAAGCTTCCTCTAAAAACTCCAAATGGTCTTTAAAATTAACGACCTTTGCAGACCTTGCACAAATATTACTATCAATTGAGTTAGCTGCAGTTCCCATCATCCCAACTTTACCGAGTGTTCACAATAGGTGCAAACCATTGCTCTGAAGGGAACAGAGGAGATGAAACATGACCCTGCCCTCTGGAGGCTCATGGGGAGAAGGACTGATGGACATATGCAGAGACAGCTGTGTTCAAGGCAGAATGTAGTATGTAAAACAGGGACATAAAGGACATAAGAAAATGGGAGAAAATTTCACTAATTCTATAAAAATAAACATTTATGTCATTGAGGTTTAAGCATAAATATCTTAAAATGATATAATCTAAATAAAACTACTATATAACCTGGGGACGAATGGTGGATACTCAAGAACAGGTCAATTAGCTGTCTGGCTTAATTATACACATTGCAATAAATCAGGAGTTACATTTTGTTCAATAAAAATATAAACAAATTTATTATTTAATGAGAATGAGTCTTATAACCCACCTGTTTCCAGAATTCTATCAAAACATGGATCTCACCCACCTGTCACAGTGAGAACTGCCTCTTGAACTACTCTGTCCCGATTCATGTTGTGCATCTAGAAGGATCTTCTCCATGTCTCCATTGTGGATGGAGGACGAGGAAGGCACATGTTCCAGACCCCCATTTTTCCCATTGCCATTATCATTTCCGTTGCTGCTATTCATGGGTAGCTCCACCCAGGAACCTGTTGGACAAGTCAGATAACTTAAGTTAACCACAGCAAAACTGAAACCTGTCATGTGCACACAGATGTGACTATGAGGAATTCAGATAAGAATTTGGACTCACTTGGAACCAAATGCAAAAGTATCCTGAAACAAATAAATTAGGAGCAATGAAAGTCTAAAAATCTACATATTTCTGTTCCAGAAATAGTTCATGCAATCAACCAACTCTAAGAACCAAACAAATCTGGAACTCTAAAACTAGTATCTTAGAAAATGTGTCTTCAATTTTCCTTTCTGGTTAAAATTTAGTTTATACACAATAAATACCATACAGAAAACTCTGAAGTTGCTTTTCACAAAAATAAAGAGCTACTTTACTCTAAGATATGCCACCAACTTTTTATATTTCAATTTTATATATTATAGAGTTAACATATTTTAAAATTTTCCTGTAGTTTACCGCAGCTATAGTTGTATCCTTCCCACAAATGAAATAAACACATGCTTAGAAACTTCATAGAGGCCATCTAAATAAGTCAACAACTATATATTTATTAGTACCAACAACTGAGAAGCTCCTAGGAAGGTGACTTAAATCAAATCAATTTCAATTTGTATACAAATCTGGAGCATGAGTACAGCTGGCACTTACCTAAAATCAAGTTGTAATATAAAAAGTTCTGAAAAAACTTTACCTCTATTCCACAAACTAGTTTCTTCCTTTCCTTTCTACCTCGCTCTTCCTATTCTTTCTGCCTTTTCAATGCACTGAAAATACCTTGTGAACTTGTCTTTCCACTCTTCTCTCCCACGAGTTCCTATTTTCTAGGGATTTCCATGAAGCTTCGTTTGCTTGGGGCAGAAAACAATTGTGCATCTGCCACAGGCACAGGAGAACAGAAGTTTTCTCAGGCAAACAGTTGAAGTGGGTGGAGCTACAGGAAAGGGGACGTGGCACTAGTAATTTGGATACGTCTTGAAAATATTTATTGGCTCGAGGAGTCTGCTGAACCCATTAGTTGCTTTAATTTTAATAAGAATTGATTAACAGTGGCCAATAAACCAACACCACAACAAAAAGACACAATGGTATACTTTTTCTATAATTTTCATTACTAACAATAAATTTTCTTTTAGAAAATGTTCACCCAAGCAGACTGGGGTGATTATTCCTCCAAAACTGCAGAAGCATTAGAAAGAACAGTCTTCCATCAAGTACATCAGAATAATCACCAAAACAGGCTCAAATCCCAAATGTACTCTAAATGAGGTGATGATTATTTCAGATTCAGAAGTGAACTTAACCTCTGTATATGAAGGAAAAACTCAATGGTAGATCTGGTTGGAAATCTGACTCCACCACTTACTGTCTGTGTGACTTTCTGGACTTCAGTTTCCTCATTTACTAAACAAAGATAATAACAGAGTACCTACCTCCCTGGGATGCTGTGAGGATTAAATATAAGAGGATAGATAAGGGCCTCCCCGGTGGCGCAGCAGTTGAGCGGTGGGTTGCGAGGCTGTGCGCGGCCTCTGCGGCGCCGGTTCGATCCCAGGCTGCTCCCTGGCCACCGGAGGAGGGTCCCACATGGCGCGCAGACCTCTCCTGCCGCCCGCTGCTCCCCTCAGCAGTGTACTTCGGTCCTTCTGCCTGCTCTGCTCCCCGCTCCGGCTCTGGTGAATTCTCTCACCCTCCCTCCCGCACTTCTGACTGTACCCAGTGCATGTAGAAACAAAACAAACAAACCAGCAAACAAATAAATAAAGCATGCCTCTATTAAAAAAAAAAAAAAAGAGGATAGATAAGGTCCTAGTAAACTGGAGATGCTCAGTTATACACCAGCTAAGAGTTTATATTTGTAAAGTACTTAGAACAGTGTTTGCTAAATAAAAAAAAGTTACTCTTTCCTTCCTTTCCCTCCAAAGCAGTCCCAGTAGTTGTCACAGTCCCAGTAGTTGTCACAGTCCCATAATCACCACTAATTTTTTGGGATTAGTCTGCTAAACAACACTTTTATGATGTCTCCATGGTTTCACTGCATACACACAAAGTGGGCACACAGTCGATCGAACCTGAAATAGATTAACAAACTCAACTAGCAAAGCTACAGCAGATCTGACACTGAAGGTAATTTAAATATTTGGAGTGCCTGTGGAGTGTACATGAAATGTGCCAAAGCCTCCCTAAACTTAGAGATCTGCAAAATATTTTTAACTGGGCAGAGAGAAACAGAGCAAGGGGTATAGGGTAAACTTTTTCTCTTACTCTCAGAGTTTCCAGGAGTTTCAAATTTATTTTAAACATATGATGGATCTTATACAGAAAACCCAATGTGTAAAATAAAAACAAACAGAAGACAGAGATGCCCTGCAGAGGCAGAAGTACGGAACCAGGAGTTTCACTATGGGTGTCTGGGGAAGGCAGTCTTCCCTAAAATGTAATTTATGTTCACGTGAAGTAACTGATCAAAGAAGAAAAAAGCTGTTTTACAGTATCAGGCTCTCTGGACCTAGGAATTTGAAGAGGCATACTAGAAAAGCTTACTGAAAGTTATCTTTCTAATTACCTTCTTATACTCTGTAACATTTATTTCAAAAACTTATTTCTTGAAAATGTAAACACTAGCATGTAAAGTAAACATACATTTTCTTCAAACCAACTATTTCAACTTCCAAAGGAAACCACTTTCAAAAGTTTCATATGTAGGGGCCTCCCCGGTGGCGCAGCGGTTGAGCGCTGGGTTGCGAGGCTGCCCACAGCCTCTGCAGTGCCGGTTCAATCCCCAGCTGCTCCCCGGCCACCGGAGGAGGGTCCCACATGGCCACAGACCTCTCCTGCCGCCCGCTGCTCCCCTCAGCAGTGTACTTCGGTCCTTCTGCCTGCTCTGCTCCCTGCTCTGGCTCTGGTGAATTCTCTCACCCTCCCGCGCTTCTGACTGTACCCAGTGCTTGTATAAATAAATAAATTAAATTAATCTTTAAAAAAACACACACAAAAAACCCAAAATAAAAACCTATCTTCTTAAAAAAAAAAAAAAGTTTCATATGTAAATTTCTAGTTTTCCCCAAATATATAGCTTTGCTTTTGTTTTTATTTAAGATTTATTTATTTATGCATACAAGAACTGAGGTACAGGCCAGAGGTGTGGGATGAGAGGATCCACCAGAGATAGAGTGGGGAACAAAACAGGCAGACTGACTGAAATACACTGCTGAGGGGAGCAGTGGGCGAGTCAGAGGTCTGCTGTGCCATGTGGGGTAGTTCCCTGGCCAGGTATCGAACTAATGCTACAGTAGCTGTGGATTGTTTCATAGGTTACGTTAACCCCGCACCACCAGGGAAGCCCTGTTTCTGTTTTTATAACAAAATGGATCATACTGTAGATATTTTTCTGTAAGAAGCATTTCTTATCTAACTTGTGGATGCCTTTCAATGTCAATATTGTCTTTTGAGCAACTACATTGCATGCCATCATAAAGACATGCCATACTTTAACTGTTAGCCAAATGGCAACAGTTACCACTCACCATAGGATTGTTTCTAATATTTTGTTATTATAATCAGTGAACAATCTGGAGGGTAATGTAGCAAAGCCTTAGAAACTTAGATATCCTTTAACTCAACAATTCTCTTCCAGGAATACCACCAATGGAAATAAACAGTGCTGCACACAGATATTCATTATGAGGCAACATGTTAGCTTCCTTTTAAGAAAAATGGGAGAAGATGCCTTTTTCTCATCACCTAGTTCATTCCTGATTTTCAGTTTAATAATTTCTTAATGTTCTAACTCTACCAATCCTCAGTGTCCCCTTTGACTTGGAAAGGAAACAAGGCAAGATATGATGATTGTGCTGTCCAAGCAACACAAAATTAAAAAAAAACTCAACATGAAATCTCCTCCTAATATTAAAAAAAAAAAACTAAGGCTATCTCAATTATACTGAAAGACTATGTCCAAGCTGAAAACATTTCTCTTATGCCAGATATTACATATGCACAATACAGGAGCAAATTCCTAGTTAAGTCTTTGACAATTGCTAAGAGATTGAAAGAAGCATACTTCTACATTCTCTAATACAGCGTATATGTAAGGTTGGTCCATTAGCTGTGACCACATTCAATGACTGTAGGCTGAATTATACTCTTTATAGCTTTAAAACCATTAGTTCAATTCTCTTGCAAGAAGAGAAGTCAGGAGAGCTGGGGTTTGAGGGAGGAGAGAGAAAAAGAGCTTTTCTAATTTTTTCCCCCAACTTTTCAAAGTTATAACTTTTATCCTAACCAGTGATGATATATTTCATTATGTCTTATTTTCTTTCCTCAAAGCCTATATTTTATTTCAAATATCTGATGCTGGAGTTCAGACCTGGAAGAGTCACTGACACTGTTATTATTTTTTTAAAAAAATTGTCCTTTATTTGCACAAGTAGGGACTTACACACCAATTACTTACATATTCAAAACTTAAAACAGTATTTGTAGATACTGAAATTTCACCTCACAGACTTAAAAGTCTTCTTGCTGTATGGGAAAAACAAATACATAATGGCTAAAGAGTTACAAAAGGAAAAAAAAATGACTGTAGCTCTGACATTAAACAATGCGAAGAATTATACTATTATTTTGACTTTCCTTATACCAGTTATTGAATTTATGACATGTCCTATACAACTAGTCTTAAGTAATGGTAATTTTCTAAGAATTGGAAACCTGAAAATGTCCTTTTCACCTTGAAAAGAAGTAGTTCAGATATTTGTCTACTAATCTGGAGTGAAAGTGAACAGTTCCCCTAAAATGGTAAACTGGAAAAAAATTGTATTATTCTTCCAAATTTTTCAATAAGCTGCTATTAAAACTGTGCTATGACCCCTGACCTAAAGATAAAATCCCAAGTGAGATAATCTGTACAATGAGTTCATCTCCTGTTTTTCATAGTTGTGGAACTTCATCCAACAAAGAACTTCAACTTATCAGCAATTTGGACAGTATCGGACGCCTGAATAAGTTGTTTTGCTCAATGCCCAAAAATCACTTGACTCAGTAAGACTTGTATTGTCCAGTCCAGTTGTATAAGTAGGTAAAAAACAGTGTAAAAGGAATGAGGGGAGTAATTAAATATTGCAGGATCTGAAAACACTCCAGTAACTATAAAAACTCACACTACTCCAAATAAATCACTTTGTATCTAGCCAATTTCCCAGAGGAACATTTTAGTATCAGGCTAAGTGTTCTTCACTTCTGTAGGAGCTAATATAAACAAAGCAGAGCAACTGACTGGCAGAGAACATCACATACCCTACAGACTTGTCAGACATGGAGATAAACAATCACATATAGCTCACATACTGCTTTTTTGTGGTAAAATGACAAAGGAAAAATTAAAATCCTTTCGCTTTCTGTGAATTCATGTATACATACTAACCAATAGCTAGCCTGTAAGTATCACAGGAAAGTACTGAGTACAAATAAGACAGTGTATTTAAAAAAAGAGAGGCAGGACACCTGTACATGAGGTGGAATAACATACAGAAAGAATAAAAAACATACGTAACTAGGGGGTTCTGAGCCACTGAAAACAAGTGTCCTGAAAGAAACACTGGACTGGGTAAAAGT
Organism: Talpa occidentalis; assembly: GCF_014898055.3. Lineage (NCBI taxonomy): Eukaryota > Metazoa > Chordata > Mammalia > Eulipotyphla > Talpidae > Talpa > Talpa occidentalis. The sequence goes on along the minus strand of NW_023605194.1, from coordinate 97,748,550 downwards.
AAAGATCTCCACTTAGGGGAGGTGAACTTGAACACACTTTACTCTAGACTCGTTTAATAATGGGGTACTGATTTCTAAAGTCTCTTCCCATTCAAAAACCCCATGATTCTAAGAGGCTATGCCAAAAATGAGTAAATAATTTAAGAATGTATAGCAATACGTGAAACAAGCTCCATTTAAAGGCACAAATAAATCCTAACAGCATACGAAATAGTATGTAAGTTTTACATTCTAGAAGACAGTGTTGGAAAAAAATCAACACTTAAGGAAGTTAGCCATCAAAAGATGAAGTCATAACAAAAAGTAATGAAAACATGTTAAAATACTCAAATTCTATCTTCATCTTGTAAGGACAGAAACTCTCTTCTCCAAAATAATTCTTAGGCCATGCTGAAACACCAAGCTCTTAAGAAAGCTATTGCAACGTGTTTAAGTGACCTTTAAGCACCCAAAAGATTTTTGAACGATTTCATCAGGCCATATGCTAACTGTCCCAACTACCTCTTTCACATGAAATGAATTACAAAAAGATTGGGCAAGAACCCTTCCAAGAACACCCTGAGCTCTAACCAGATTTAAGAATACTCTTAGGACAAGACGTCTGAGCACCAGAATGTTCTGAAAAGCAACTGTAGTTGGTGGGAACTCACATACTACCCGTTAACTTCCAATCGTTCGTGTGTGACTGTTTTCAACCCCGTTTCTAAAAAATCCACCGGCCCAGACACCGTGATTTGTGCAACCTTGTATGTGGTTCAAGGGGCTGTTCACAGACAGACCGACAGGGCATACAACCCCACCGTATAACATAATATACAAAAAAAAAATCACTTGAGCAACTCAGAAAAACCTCAAAAAAAAAGTGGCATCTCCTCAACCCCATACACGATACAAGTAACCACTGAAACACCAAATAATTCTCCTGACCCGCCCGTGCTAACAAAGGAACCCAAACAGAGGGTTCAGGCTCCCGGCCCGGCGGGGTAGCCGACCCGCTGGGTGGGGTCCCCCGGCCTCGACCCCCTTCCCGCCGCCCACCGGCCCCCGGCGGTCCCCGGCCACCCCCTCCCCTGGGCGGGCCGCCCGCGTCCATCCCCCGGCGGCCCAGCCGCACGTCCCCATCCCAGCCCACGTCCCCTCCGCCGCCCGCTCCGCCCACCCGCGCCCCAAGGCCCGCCCTCCACGCCCCGATTGGCTCCGCTCCGGGGCCCACCACAGGTGGGATCGGCCCATGCCCCCCGCCCCACGCCACCGGCCCTCCACACCCGCGAACCCCAGCCGTGCCCAGCCCGCGACCCCAAGAGGGCGACGAGACCGGCCGGGAGGAAGACAGAGCATCTCCTCCTGACAGGTGACGGGAGCTGTCAGTCACCCGCACATCCTCCGCCCTGACCAATGGGCTGCCTTCTCCTCCCGCCCCCAGCGCGGAGCTGGCGGCGGCGGCCGGAGCGGCTCCTCCTCCCCCATCCCCTTCCCCGAGCCCGCCCGCCCGCCCGCCCAGCACTCACTGTTGAGGCCGGCTGGTGGGGGCAAGGACTGTTCGCCTTCCTCGCAGTTGTTGTTGTTGTTGTGCAGGGGCGGTGGTTGCTCTACTAAGTGAGACGACATCGTCGGGCGGCTGGAGGAGCTGCGGCCACAGCGAGACTGTCTCCGGCTCTCGGGCAGCAACACAACAAGCCGAGTCCCCCGCCCCCTTGTCTGCGCCTGCGCAATCCCGCCCCTGCCACTGACGTCAGGACACGCCCGGGCCACGTGATGACAACACAACAAGCGACGGGGCGGGGCGCGGAGGGGGCGTTCCCAGGCGGGCCACGGACGTGGGGACGCGGCCGTCACGCTGACGCGCGCACTAGGTATGAATTGTTGCGTGTCATCCGTGCTCGCCCGATGGAGTGAGCGCAGCGAATGGAGTGGGGTAGAGGACGGGGCGAACGGTGTGAGGAGGAAGTGGGAGGAGCTAACGTGTGGCGCCCAGTCTCCTGCGCCTACCGGAGAGTCGTGGTTTCACCCGTGGGCGTTTCTTTTTAAATATCAGTCAGGACTCGCCTCGGTAGGTGGGTGTCGTGGTCACCCCAAAGAAGCAAAAGCCCCGGTGCCTCCCCGGCTGAAACCTAAAAGTTGGTGAAAAATTAACACTCCAAACAGGGAACAGTATAAAGCAGGCCAGACCAGTTGTTAAAGATTTTCAAAAATTTTAATTAATAACGTAACGTGCCATCATTGTTAAAAAAAAAAAAAAAAAAAGGAAATTTTAGGAAATCAAGAGAAAATAATCACCCAAATCCTAACACCTAATTTATTTCTGGAACATGACGTGGGAAGCCGTTTTCCTGTATGTGGGTGGCCCTGAACTACCTTATGTCCTAAACACCGTCTACTTCAAATCTCCAGGTCTTTGATTTTTCTGATTTTGTGCGGCCTGTATTTCTCTGATTGTCACTTGTCTTTTAACTTTGTTTCGTGTAAATCAAAAGTAATCTTCTATAGTTTGGGAAGACCCTGATACCCAAGTTGTGAATCTATATACCCAATGACTTTTTCTAATTTTCTTACAGGTTCTATGTTTAGACTCCATCCAGCTGAAATTTATGTTTGATATGTTGTCAATTTATTTAACTTTAATTCTTCCCAATTGAGTAGTCGGTCTTTCCAACAGCATTTGTTTTTTTTTTTTTTTTTTTTTCCAACAGCATTTGTTTTTTAGTTAGCCTTTCCATAGTAATTTGAAATTGCATTTTATTATTATTATTATTATTATTATATAATTTTTTTATTATTATTAGATAACTATTAGAGAAAGTTTCTCTTCATTTGTCTTTAAAAGATTTTTTAATGAATAATTTCTCCAGATAAAAGTTGACTTATCAAGGGGAGGAGGAGGGAGAGGGATTAGAGGGAGGGAGGGAGGCGCTCAGGGGACTGAGGTGATGGTGCACGGGTGCCTTGGGGAAGGAAATTCTATGGGGACTCAACCTGAGGGGGTGGGGGGAAGCAAATATTGTTTAAAAAAATAAATTAAAAAAAGATAATATAAATTTAAAAAATTAAATAAAAAAAGTTGACATGGACCATGTGCTTGTAATTATTGAAAGTAGATGATGGATACATTAAATTATTCTTATAATTTTCAAATATACTTTAAAAATTCCATACTGGAATTTACCCAAAGGACACAGAAACATCAATTCCAAAGAACACCTGCACCCCTATGTTTATAGCAGCACTGTTTACAATAGCTAAGCTTTGGAAACAGCCCAAGTGCCCAAAAAAATAGATGATTGGATCAAGAAGATGTAGTACATATACACCATGGAGTATTACTCAGCATTCAAAAAAGATAAACACATGCAATTTGCAGCAACATGGATGGCGCTGGAAGGGATCATGCTCAGCGAAATAAGCCAGAAAGAAAAAGAAAAATACCGGATGGTCTCACTCATAGCAGGAATCTAGAAAACTTAAATAAGGGACCAGGAAAATGAATAACTATAAGAAAGTAAAAATCAAAATCAACAAAAAACTATGAACCAGAGACACTTTTTGGGGGTGGGGGGCGGGAGGGGAGGGATTGGGGTCAGAATGGGGGGGTTGCAATTGTATGGGGAATATAAAAATAAAATTTATTATTTAAAAAAAAAAAAGAAATATGAGTCTTGACATTAAAAAAAAAAAATCCTTACTGGAAAGGTTTTTTAAAGGATCGAATTGTCAAATCCTATTGCAAATCCTTTCACTGTTTTAGTAAGAAATGTATTCAATTGCTAAGATAAATGATATTTATAGAATCATCTTTCTATTCAGGACTGTGATAACCTACTTATTTTTATTAAAGTTTTACAAGTTAATTCTTTAAAAAGATCCTAAACATTTTATCTTTTTTGAGTTTTAGCATAATCGTTCATTTTACAAAAAATACTTAAAAGTGAGACAGGGCAAGCTAGGGTTATTAGGCAGTTTTAGGGACAGTGCAGGAGGGGACCTCTGAAGAATTTAGGGAGGCTTCAGAGATAAGGACAACCAAGGAAATGTAACCAAGTCCACTGGGAAAAACAAACATCCTAGGACCACAGACAATCTTGTTAAGGATGGTCCTGGTTTTCTTCAGGTGATAAAGATAAGGTGTGGAGATGCTCTCCTGGAAGACTAGGCCATAAAGATAAAGATGTAACAAATGGGGAAAGACAAACCTGTTAGATAAGGAATGTGAAGATCCCCCACTCAGTAACAAATTAAGTGAGACAGCTGAGAACTGACCAATCACAAAGAGACTGGTGGAGCTTTAGAATAATCAGGGAAAGAAAGTATATATTCCCTGAGACACGACTCCACTTTGGCTTCCTTGCCCCTCCCACGCCTGGTTCCCTGGCCTGGGAGTCCCACTTTATTTCTGCTCTTTTTCTCCTCAATAAACTTTTTCTTTCTATAAACAAACCACCTCTTCTCGCTTGCTTGCCTGAGCGTCTGCGAAGTTCCTGCTGCGGCTTCGTGAGACACCAACCCGTGGGGGTCTAGTGGCTGGGGCTCAGCGCTGCCCTGCAGCCTGGAATCCGTTCCTGGCTGGGAGACTAGGCCTGACAATTCCGGTATCAAAAGGTTTCCATTTCTATGGTTTTAAATATAGGAAATTGAATTATTTTTTATTTGGTAACTTTTTTTATTGGGGTACCATTGGTTCACAGCACCGTATATGATTTAGCTGTGGAGTCACACCTCTTCTGATGTTACAGCTCCATACCCACCACCAAGGCACCTACAGCCCTTCACCACACACCTCTGGGCCTCCTTCCTCCCCTTTGTCCTCTACTATTTCTCTTCCCTCTCCAGTAGGCTCAAATCTGCAGTCATATTTCTGGGGTTTGTTTTGGTTTAGTTTTGTCTCTTCCTTTGTTTTGTTTCTTTATATTCCACATATGGGTTAATCATCCAGTATTTGTTTTTCTTCTTTTGACTCAGGAAATTAAGGGTGTGATACAATATTCCTAAGGAGCTATCCAGGCTTAGTGTTTTTCAGATGGTTAGCTCTGTTTTCACAGAGCTGCATTTCTTTCTTTTTTTAAAGATTTATTTGTTTTTGTATACAAGAACTGGGGTGTAGGCCAGAGTTGCGGGGTGGTGAGAGGATTCACCAGAGACAGTGGAGAGCAGAACAGGCAGCTGTTCCCCTCACTGGTTTCAAATAGTCTTTCTTTGTCTTGGATATTTTACTGCCATGTCTTGGTGTAGGTCTCATTTTGTTTAGGTACCCTGGTGTTCTTTTAGCTTCCTGTATTTGTATATTTAATTCCTTCTCCAAGTTTGGAAGTTTTCCTCTATTATGTCTTTAAATACATTCTCAGTTCCCTTCTCTCTCTCTTCCACCTCTGGGATACCCATTGTTCTTGCATTGTCTTTCCTCATGGAGTCAGGTAATTCTTGAAGTGTTTCTTCCTGTTTTTCCCCTTCCTATCTCATTTCTCTCTTCTTCAACCCAGATTCTTTGTGCATTTGCATCTTCAAGTTCATTGATTTGATCTTCCATTGGTCTAACTTTCTCCAGAATTTTTCTTCTCCTCTATTATTTTTACATCCTACATCTCCAATATTTAAAGCTTCACTTTTGACCTATGCTTGTTGGGTTTTGACCTTTTTTTTGTTTTTTTTTTAAATGTCTCAGTCAGCATGAGTAACACAGAAATTTTTTTTTTAATCTTTTTTTTTTTTTTAAAGATTTATTTATTTATTTTATACAAGCACTGGATACGGTCAGAAGCGCGGGAGGGTGAGAGAATTCACCAGAGCCAGAGCAGGGAGCAGAGCAGGCAGAAGGACCGAAGTACACTGCTGAGGGGAGCAGCGGGCGGCAGGAGAGGTCTGCGCGCCATGTGGGACCCTCCTCTGGTGGCTGGGGAGCAGCCGGGGATTGAACTGGCGCCGCCGAGGCTGCGGGCAGCTTCACAACCCAGCGCTCAACCGCTGCGCCACCGGGGAGGCCCGGGTTTTGACCTTTTGTTTGTTGATTTTCTTTCTCAGGACATTCATTTGTTTTTCTGAGTTTTCTTTCATATATTTGAATTTCCTTGTTATGGCAATTTTGAAATCTGATGGGGAGAACAGACCTTCCATGTCCTTGTAATTGGTTCTCAAGATTTGTTCTCTTTCTGGGTATAGCATTCCCCTAAGGACTCATGGTGCTCTTTGTTCTGATATTCCATCTCCCCATTATTACCTTTCAATGCTGTGCTCTAGAGGAGCTTGACATCAAGGGCCTCTGCTCATGCTGGCTCACCATATCTTCTTTCTGTGTTCATTTTTTGATAGACATTTACATTGTTTCCATATCTTGGCTATTGCAAATAATGCTGCTGTAAACAGGGGTGCATATATCTGTTCAAGGTGGTTTTTCTTTTCTTGTAATACCCAGAAGTTTAATTGCTGAGTCATGTGGTAGTTCTACTTTTAATTTTTTGAGGAACCACCATACTCTTTTCCATAGTAGTTACATCAATTTAAAGTCTCATCAAAAGAGCTTGAGGGTCCTCTGTTATCTACATCATTTTCAACCTTTGTTTCTTTTCTTTTTGATAATTGTCATTCTGGCAAGTGTGAGGCGATAGCTCATTATAGTTTTGATTTGTATTTCCTTGATGATTAATGGTGTTGAGCATCTGTTCATGTGCCTGTTGGCCATCTGTATGTTTTCATTTGAAAACTATTCAGTTCATTTGCCTATTCTTTTATCAGATTTTTTATTGAATTATATGAATTTTTTATGTATTTTGCATATTAACCCTTTATCTGATGTATGACTTGCTAATATATTCTCCCATTAAGTTCTCTTCTCATTTTTTTTTTAAGATTTATTTTATTTATACAAGAGCTGGGGTACAGGCCAGATGCGCGGGAGGGTGAAAGGATTCACCAGAGACAGAGTGGGGAACAGAACAGGCAGAATGATGAAATATATTGCTGAGGGGAGGACAAGAGGTGTCTGCTCACCATGTGGTTGCTCCAAGGCCGGTGGGGATTGAACCGGCACAGCAGAGGCTGAGGGCAGCTTTACAGCACTGTGCTCAACCACCTGCACCACCAGGGAGGCCCGTCTTTTCATTTTTTTGTCCCTTCACTGTGCAGAAGCTTTTTAGTGTGATGTAGTTTCTTTTATTTTAGCTTTTATTGCCCTTATCAACTCCAGAAAAACATTGCTAAGTCCAATGTTAAGGAGTTTACCACTTATGTTTTCTAGGAATTTTAGGGTGTTAAGTCTTATATTCATGTCTTTAATCTATTTTGAGATGATTTTTGTATGTGGTGTAAGTTACATTAGTGGCCCAGTTACATTCTTTTTCTTGTGTCTGTTCTATTTTCATAGCACTATTCATTGAAGATCCTGTCTTTCCCCCAATGGTAGCTTTTTGCTTCCTTGGTCATAAATTAATTTACCAGATATGCATTCTTTATTCTGTTCCATTGATCTGTCTCTGTTTTCATGTCAATACCATGCTATTTGATTCCTACAGCTTTATAATATAGTCTGAAATCAGTGAGCATGATGCTCCCAGCTTTTTTCTTCTTTCTCAAGGCTATTCAGAATCTTTGTTGGTTCCACACGTATTTAAGGATTGTTGTATTTCTGAGAAAAATGCCATTGGCATTTTGATAGGGACTCCATTGAATTGGAGGACTGTTTTGGGTAATATGGACATTTTAATAAGATTAAGCCTCTTTTAATCCATGAACATGGAATATCTTTCCATTAATTTGTGTCTTCTTCAGTTTCTTCATCAGTGTTTTATAATTTTCATTGTACAGGCCTTTTGCCTCCTTGATTAAATTTATTTATTCTTAAGTATTTTATCCTCTTTGATGGCATTATAAATTGGATTATTTGATTAATTTCTCTTACTTTATTGATGGTATATAGAAATAGAATGAATTTATGTACATTGAGCTTATATTCTGCAATTTTACTGAATTTGTTCATTCCAACAGTTTTTGGGGGGGATCTTCAGCATTTCCTATACATAAATACATGTCATCTGCAAATAGTGAGAGTTTATATTCTTCCTTTCTATTGTGGATGATTTTTCCTTCTTTTTCTTGTCTAATTGGTCTAACAGTACTGTGTTGAATAAAATTGGTGAGAATGGGCATCCTCATCTTGTTCCTAATCTTAGAGGAAGATCTTTCAGAATTTTACCGTTTAGTACGATGTTAGGTGTGAAATTGTCACATATGGCCTTTATTATGTTGTGATAATATACTATCAACTAGATTTTCCCATATATCTGCTTCTCTATGTCTTTTGTTTATAGATACAGATCTCATTTCTGGAAAATTTCTTTAAATCATTCTGCTACATTATTTTCTGCAGACATACAAATTAGGTATATGCCATAATTCACTTGCCTGTCCTCAGTAGCTATCATTTACTGACTTCTTTTTCCCTTTAAATATATTTTTTTCTCCAAATATTTCATGTTACAGAGAGAATAATCCCCAAATATGCCCAGGCCCTAATCACTGGAACATGTGCATATGTTATATTACATGGCAAAGGGACTTTGTGGGTATAATTGGGTTATAGACTTGTAAATGAGAAGAGATTTTCTGGATTATCTATGTAGGTGTATCTAATCATAGGAACACATAAAAGCAAATGATTCTGTCCCTAAAGAGAGAACTGAAACAGAAAAGTCAGGGAATTTCAAATGTGGTAAGGGTTGAGTTTGCTATATTTGCTCTAAGATATAGATAACTGGAGCTAAGGGTGGCCTTAAGCCGACAAAGGAAAACCAGGCCTTCATTCCTAACCTGTATGAATTGAATTCTTCCAGCAATCTGAATGAGTTCCAAAATGGATTCTTCTACACCTTCTGAAAGGAGCCCAGTCAACCACATATTGATTTTATCTTTGTGAGATTTGGAGCAACGAGATCAGCCAAGACCACCTGGATTTCTGACCAACGAACTGTGAGATGATACCTCTGTGTGAGTCACACCTGTAAGTTGGTGGTGAGTTGCTTGGAAACAATAAAAAATTAATTTACTAAACTTCATGCTTTGATAAAATTTATTTAAAGATAAACAGATCAAAATGATACAGTGATTAAAATGAGTTTGCAACTTTTAAACAAATGCTTCTCTGTATCTCTCTATATTTTCCATTATAGTCATTCCAGTATTAACATAAATTTTATTGTTACTATTCAGAATTTACACCAAAATATTTAGTTACTCTCTTGTCTATTTAAGTTTTGAGTTTTTTTATGAGTAAGCTTTTATATTTAGGTGCCTAAAAATAAAGGAAATACAACTAAAAAAATTGCAATAAGTGTGAGTGAAATAAGTAAATGCACCACTGAAAAGTTTATAAAAAATTTGTAGACAAAATAAGTTAGAATATGGATACAATTATTTAAGTAGAATTAGTTACATAATTACAGTATATAATTTCATTGTTATGTGTAATAGTGGTAGTAACATGAATCAATCCATCAATTAAATAATTTTTATCTTGGATAAATTGCTAGGACAGAAATTTTTTTTTTTAATTATGAAACAGACTTCCACTTCCAGCGGTTGTAGAGTAACAGAGATAAGACATATCTTCTGACAGTAGAACTAGCAAATGGGATCAAATGTATAGAACAATAGTTTTCAGATCCTGCACAACACACAACAGGGAGCATAGTACTGAAACAAAAGAGAAGAAAGCAGCCAAGAAAAATTCTGTATTACCTGGGGTTCTACTTGGAGAAAGGCCCACAGCAGAAAAGAGAATCAAAGCAGAACATGGCAGACTTGATAAGATGAAGAGACAACAATTTGAGTCCAAGGAAATTAGATGATTAGAAGTTATTGGGCAGAGTTCTGAAGATACCGGAGCAATGAACAAGAAATCTGCATGTTGATCTCTTTTATTCTTTTCCTAATACAAAGCCATGCAAGCATTGAGTGAAACTAAAGAATGCCTGGGGAACTACAACTTAAACAATTTTCTGGACTCACTCAGGAATGTGATCTATTCAAGTTCTGATAGGATATATTTGGAACTTCCAGATTGATTAACAGTTGTAGATTTGGAGAAGTGGCACATCTGGAGAGGACAAGGAAATTCCATGTCCCTTCCCACATACCTTGCCCTGTGCATCTCTTCTTTCTGACTATTCCCCAATTATATCATCTTATAATTAACCAAATCTAACTCCCTAGGAAACAATGTGAGGCAAGTATTAACTTGCTGGTGTTTTATTTTGGAAGATATAAACCTAAGACAGTAAGAGTGAGGTAAAAGGAAGTATGGCAAGGAAGGAACTTTAGTTGCTAAATGGAGTCCTGTTCTTCAAACAACACACCTTGCATTTGTGAGATCTTTGCTTTGTATCAAAGCAGAAGAGATGAAATGATAAGAATTAGATGATAATGGTGAGAATTGCAGTTTACTATGTGTATTCAAAGAAGGAACAGATCCTTGTGGAAGACAACATTCTCAGAATCCAGACTACATCTAATATTCTAGCTTTATGGTAATCAGATAGGTGAACTGATTCCTGTTTGGGGTCCAGATCACTGCAGCTAACAACTGTCTCTTTTTTAACTTAGCTAAGAATTTAGCCCCATCTCATTAGTGAAACAGGTAATTATCAAATACATGGTTGACAAAACACTGGGTACAAACAAGTGCTGTAAAGAAAACAAGGCCTGGGGGTTGATTATAGACACTAATGAAGGAGAGAAGACTAGCTTTAGTCTGAAGAAAGCTCAATAGACATTTAAATCAAGACAAGGGAGATTACTTGTGATTGTCAGAAGCTGGGCATGTCCAAATAACAGAAAGAGCCTTGAATGTGAGCTGAGTGCACAGGGAAGAGTGGAAGATGGAAAAGGAGTTGGAGGGAGTCAACCTACATTTAAGGCTTATAAACCACAATAGGGTTTCCTGGGTACAGAAAAGCAAGTTTCAGTTAAGGCAAACTGAATTACTGAGCAAAACCAGAAATATTCCTAACTGTCCTGGTAAATGTCTCTTTGTTTACTGTGAGAGTAGCATGCATGTGAGAGGCAGACATGATGTAGACCCCCACTTGGAGAATCCTGAGGCTAGGTCTTTATAGCAAAGCCTGCGATCATGAGGGGAAATTTCATGTTTTGTATATGTGTTAAATTGAGCCTGGATACTGGAGAGTTTGTGGGTACCACACTGTATGTCATTTCCCCCACCTACCTTTAGTCAGATAATAAATCAGAAGACAGTGCCACACATTTACAAGAGAAGCTAAAGTTATTATGCATTTAATATGTGCCAGACTTTCTAAGTGCTTCACAGTTAATTTCCTATTCAATTCTTTTAACAATGCTATGCATTAGTCTCACTACTATTTTACAGATGAGGAAACTGAGACTCTCACAAAGTATATCATATACAAGATAAGTGATCCAGAATGACTTGCTCCAAAGCAGGCTTACTGCTACAATGTTCATTTGCATTTAACACAAATGTGAATGAACTGTATATTCTGATTCAAACCTAGTTTCTCTACCTCCAAGGCACCATCTAGAAAAATGACTCTTGATTAGACCAGCTGCTTCTTTACCCAGGTTACAGGTCTAAGTTTCTATTTATGTGCTTATGCATAGTCCAAAGCAAGGTTTAATAATTTAGCTTTTAACTTCTAGGAAAGAGTTTGTCTCCTTTAAAATGCTCAATGAATTGTTGGCTGCCTGCATGTCAATCCAGGAATTGATTTCTCTCGGATTAGTTTTGCCCTTCTGTCAAGACAAAGTTAAGAATCAGAGCTCTATTATGCAGAAAATGTTCCACCTTGATCTCTGAGGTTTAATCTAGTTCTAGAATTCTGAATTTTACTGCTCTTAGGAAAATAAGGGCTGTACTTAAGGAAGTGGATATTTTGATCCAGAAAATTTTTGGAACCTGTAACACTGAATCTGAATTAAGATTTTAAGCGTGTTTTACTATCTAACAAAGCTGTTTAGATCCTTCTGTTGAGCAGTTATAACTCTAAAATCTGTGTGCCCAGATTTTAAATATATCATCTGATGACCCAGTACTTTCACTTTTAGGAAATTGTTCTAATGATAATCAGAGTAGATGTTTGTATAACTGTACTATTATATGCAACAAAAACTTAGGGGAAAAAAATCTGACAAAAAGTCAATTTTAATATATCCTTAGAATGCAGTCATTAAAAATGTGATGGGAAAATGTCAACCATAAAATGTAGCCTGCTAGTTTTTGTATATATGAAAGTAAAACAAATGATTTCTGAGAGGTGGCATTGTGGACTTTTTTCCTCCCCTGGAAGCTTAAAGTAGTGGTTATGACTGGGCTCTCTCCTTTGCTCTACCACTTGCCAGTGTGTGGCTCTGGGCAAGTTACTTTGAGAAAATAAACCCTAAGTATATATGCAGGTGTCATCATTACCACTATAAAATGGAAACAAAATAAAAAAATGTATTTCACAGAGGAGGTGTGTTGTTAATATATTGCCAAAAACACAGGACCTAGAATGAGAAAAGCTGGTTCTGAGTCCAAGTTGCCAGTGGTGAGATCTTGTCACATCTGCTTTGAACCTGATTTCAAGGGTAAATGGGGAAAGTCATCCTCTTTCACTGTGCCAGGTGGAGGCATCAAACAAAATGCTTGTAAGAGTTACATACACCATGGTGTACTCTGCAACCTATTTTATTAGCAGTAAGTGTACTTAGTGTTGATCTTGTAATATCAGACCCAATTATAAGAAATGTTGCCTGGTTTGGGCTCTATTTCTAAAGTAGGAGAGGTACAAATTCAATTTTTTGTAAGGAAGGAATGTACTAAATTGAAGAATGACCCGTTGAGATGCGTTCTTATCCAACTGACCAAAAAAACTGTCTTCCAGATAGGCCAGAACTGGGCTGTCTGCTGAGAGGGTGTAGAGAGGACAAGAGGAAAAAAGAACTTTACAACATTTTCTTAAAACTGGTGAGATTCCTAGTGGAGAATCCCCATCACCTCCTAACTACGTTTTCTCTGCTATTTAAGGTACAGACGCTTGATTACTGGCTCCTTTCAGGTGTTACTAAACCAACGGTTGGGCTTAGAGAGTTTACCCTAGATTTGGGCTACTAACATTTTCAAAGACACGGCGAGGATGTCACTTGGAAAAGTTCAAATTATACTTCATTCCTCTAACTCTGCTGCATGGTTCAAATAATAAAATAGTACTACGTTTTAACTGCCACAAAGGACATATATTTCAGTTTTCTTTGTAGACCAAACAATTTAGTATTTTGTCTTTATTCATATGAAGAGGTAGGCTTAATGAGGTCTGAGGTTCCTTTAAACAATAAAGATGCACAGGTCAAGAGTACTCTATGCTAATGGGACACTGTATCTGGCAATTCAAATTGAATATAATAATTTGTACCTATTATAATCCTGATGGAATTCAGAATTAGAATGAGAAGGACCTTTTAGAAAAGTGACCACCACATAGACCCCACCTGGAGCACCTGCTACCGTACTGCCACTCCACTAGAATGATGAACTGTACTGTTGGATGAAAGAAGTAAAACCACACTAAAGCTTTGAGAGAAGTGACACCATCTCATTTAACTTCATGAAGCAGATTCAACCGTGACAAAAACAGCTACACACCAAAAAATACAAATTTCACTGAACATACAGAAGTAAAATTCCAAAATTATTAGACATATCTTCCCTGTGTCCCTTCAGTTCAAAGGGGAAAACAATAAACTTAATACATGGTCACAATCATCTGATATCATTATATTTGACTAAAAAGAAAAAATAGTAAAAATACGACTAAGTAGGTTCTTATTAACACGAGAAAGAATATTTCAAATCGAGTCCACATTATATCAAAAAGTATTTCCATGAAGTCATGAACAAAGCAAACATACTTAGTTTCTACTTTTTATTTAGCATTATTTCTAGAAGTTTCTGCAGTTAAAACAGCAAAGTGGAGTAGGAGATACAATATTAGAAAATAAATGAATTTGAAGACAATATAATTATACAAAGAATCAAGTGACAGTAAACTAAAATTGCTAAATGCTCTAGTTAATGGCTGAGTTTAAAATAAATTTAGTGAAAATAGCTCTTATGTGGCAGAATTAATAGAAATGAAAATGCAATGAAGAAATGATTCACATGGAAAGCGTTACATGTAAAAAGCGAACTTTTTTCTCCTCATGTTAGGTTGGGGAAGGGCTTTCTAATTGTAAGTGAAATAAACTAATAAAAAAAGAAACCATATATACCTTAAAAAAAATAAAGGAACCAAAAAAGCCTGGGAATATTCACAAATGTAAATATAGACATCTAGTCAGACTAATCAAGAAAAAACCTCAAATGACTAATATCAAGATCGAAAGAGAAGATATGGATAATAAAAACATTAAAAAGGTGTTATGGACTTTAATATTTGCACTGCCCCTCCGTGTTCATGTTGATGCCCTAACCCCAGTATGGCAATATTTGGAGATGGGGCCTTTGGGCAGTAATTAGTTTTACATGAGGCCCTGAATCAGGCCAGGCCCCAGTGATGGGATTAGTGTCCTTACAAAAGACTGGCACTCCTCTGCTCGCTCCACCACATGAGGACACAGTAAGAAGGCAGCTTCTGCAAACCAGTTTTCTCATCAGACACTGAATGTGCTGGAACCATGATCTTGAACTTCCCAGCCTCCAGAACTGTAGGAAATCTGTTGCATTCACCCACGTGCATTTTCTTGAAAGACAACCTACCAAAGCTCATTTAACATAGTCTGCATGATTGTTTCAAAAGCTAATTCAGATTAGAAGGCATTTCCAAATTGAGACCCAAATGGGATCAGTGGTGACTTCTTCTCAACATTTATGGGAGAAATTAGGAGATTTCTACTCACATTCTTCAATAATATAGGAGAGGAGGGAAACTCCATTTTACAAGGTCAATGGAAAATGAGTGGAATTCATATTGGAAAATAAAAATTTGAAGATATTGGCTAGACGATAACATAAGGTTAAAAAAAAACCCACAAATCAATAACCCTTATGAGTATTGATGCAAAATTACTTAACAAATACTAGCAAGAGACTCCAGTAATATTCTGGGAAAGCAAGGTTGGTCTACTACCAAAAAATTAATGTAATTCACCTGAGCAGTATGAAGAAAAATGTTATGATTTCAGTAAATACAGAATGTGACAAAATCCAATATTCATTTATGATTAAGAAATCTCAGAAAACTGGGCCTCCCTGGTAGCGCAAGGGTTGAAGTCGCAGCACTGTGAAGCTATCCGCAGCCAAAGCAGCACCGCACGAGTTTGATGCCTGGCTGGCCCACATGGCGCAGCAGACCTCTGTATCACCTGCTGCTCCCCTCAGCAGTTTATTTCAGTCAATCTGCCTGTTCTGTTATCCACTCTGTCTCTGGTGAGTCCTCTCACTCTCCGCACCTGTGGCCTGTACCCGTTTTGTATGCATAAATTTAAAAAATCTCAGAAAACTAGGAAAATGTGAATTTCCTCAGCATGCTAAAGGCCATTTACAAAATTCCTACAACTAACAAACTGAATAGTAAAAGACTGAATGCTTGTTCCTAACATTGGTGACAAGGCCAGGATGTGTCTGCTCTCACCTGTGTCTACTCTTTCACCATCACTTGGAAAGGTTTGACCAGATTAGGACAAGAAAAAGAAATAAAAGGCATTCAAAAGGAAAACTGTAAAGTCTAGAAAGGAAGAAAACATTTATTATAATTTGTAGACATGACTAAATAGAAAACTTTTAAAAAATCAGGAGTGAAATTTGGCAAGAGATCAGGATACAAGGCAACATACAAAAAATCAACTGTATTTCTAGATATTAGCAATGAACCATTGGAAATTGAATTTTTAAAGTACCATTAATAATAGCACAAAAATATGAATTACTACCAACATAAGTGCAACAGTTGCATGTATGTTCACTCTCCCTGGATTAGTCTATGGATTCAACACAACTGTCTTCCAAATCCAAATGGATGCTTGTTCTTGTCAACAGGCTGATTCTAAAGTGTATAAAGAAAGACAGCGGAACTAAAACAGCCAAACAGGTTTTAAAAAGAGTTGGACTTACATGAAGCTACAGTAATCAGGTCAATGGCGTGTGGGCGAAGCAGACACAGACTAATGGAAGAGTTCAGAAACAGACTCTAATATTACAATTGCTGACTGATTGTAAACAAAGGTACAAAGAAAAATGAACCTCAATATGGCACATATATAATTTTTATTAGATTTTTAGATTTAGCTTTACTATGTACCAAAAACGCAAGTGGACCACACTTAAAAGCTGAAAACTATCAAACTTCTTAAAAAAAAAAATCTTTATAACCTCAAGTTAGGCAGATTACTTAGAAATGGCACCAAAAGCATAATCCATTAAAAAAAAATTGATGGAAAAAGCTGTTAAATGGAAAAATAAAGACAAGCCTCAGACTGGGAGAAAATATTTATAAAACACCTATCTGATAAAGGTCTTATAACCAGTTTATAAACATTAAAGTCTGGGTTGAAATGTGGTAACACGAAGTGGGCTACAGTTTTTACAAGTTGATGAACTTATAAAACATGAGATTTTTGTCCGCGACTGGGAGTGTGAAAATAGGATAACTCTATACTTGTGAAGGAACTATTTTTAGAAGAGGCACCTGACATTTATGTTAAATCTTAAATATATCCATATCCTTTAATACAGTAACTGTTTTTAGCGATGTATTCTAAAAATCTTGCAGATCAAGACTGGCATGTATGTTCACTAATAATTCTTGGCAAAAACGAAGTCAGTTTTGACAACAGGTACTGGGTAAAATAATGGATCACCCATAAACATGAGGCTACGTAGACAGAGGTCTCGCAGAGTGTTTGATATGGAAAACTGTTCTAAGATATGTTCATTAGAGAAATAGAACATCAAACAGTATACATGATTTGTTTCTCTAAATAAAAAGCATATACCCAGGAAGAGAGTAAAAAAAAATACATAACAAATGAGAATGAGTTCGCTCTGCATACTACCGGTGGGGTGATTTTTTTGTATTTTCTGAAGAACGTGTATGCAGAACCCAGAAGTTTTCGTTAAATGACTTACAGCAGCATAAATGTGCAACATGAAATTCTTGGCTGCCTTGTAAAGGGCAGAGAAAGCTAACAGGGTACATAGGATCTGATTTCACAAGGGGGTGGGCAAAGTATGGTTAAAAGGGCAGCTCCAAAACTCTTCACATTAGTTTTGCCTTTTCCCTAAAAAGGTATGATCATAATGGACATTGTAGTTGACATCTGGATTCCCCCTTCATCAGTGGCCCCTTTCAAGCTCTGTCTCCCAAGTCACATTGAAGTGGTTTTATTTGGGCATAAATACACTTCTGGATTTTCCCCTTTGTTTTCTGATCTGCTCTTTAATAATAAAGCTCTTCCAGTACAGAAACAAACCCCCCAATGCAATCTTACATATACATAAATGCTGTTTTAGGACTCAGATGTCGCCCCCTAGTGGAAACATTCTCAAATAACATGTTGCTTTTTACATTACTGTGGAGTTTAGGTGAGAAGTATTAAAATATTAGATTTGTCCCTTATGCCATTTATGTTTGCCAAATTTCTCCTTTTGGAGGAAACTAAAGTGAGTAGTGCCTTACCTGTTTTGATAGGCATTGTGCTAAGAGGAGGGAGGGGTGTATGTGTGTGTATGTACACACATAACTTTAAGCCATGAGAGTGTTTCTTAATTTTTATATAGATAGTAGGGCACAAAGTCTAATACTACCTGCAATAAAATGCCAAGGAAAGAAAATTAAATTTATATTACACTTAAAAAACAAATCTTCAGCATTTGCGGAGACCTAAGATTTTGTAAATTAAGCATTTGACTAATACTAAAGAATAATGTTTTAATTACAAAATAAAGAACTGTCAATCCCTAAGTCTTTTGGGGGAGGGGAAGAGTGTGTGAAAAACCTTTTAAAACCCGTTAATAACACAAACAGCAGCTTAAATGACTGGCCATATGAACAAGTAACTAAAATAGTGCTCTCAATACTAACATGAATGACTCAATTCTTGATTATTTAGCATGCACCTATCTTTTCTTTCCACTTGCTTTTGTTTTTGCAGAAGTGTATATTACTACTTTATATGTGGTAAAGACAAGATGCTGAAGAAATATTCCCTAAGAAGATAACATTTAAATTTCATTAAGATGCTTTTCAGTACTGTTTAGCTTTCACATATAATTTTCTCAGAATAAACACATTACTCATAAATACTGTTAGACACAAAAATAACCTGTCTTCATATTTCTAGTTTTAAGAATATCTGTAAACCAGAATAATTCTCACATAAGGTTAAAAAAATCTTCACTTAATTTGAAAGAAAAAAAAAAAAAAGGATGCATTTTAGTGCCAAAAGACTAGGTAGGGCTTCACAGAAGAAAGCCTGATACCCCGCAGTTATGTAAATACATAAGACGCAGAGGCTATTGCCCAGCCACTGAATAAAGATCAAAGGAGATTAACACAAATTTATTTTTCCTGCTGGAATTTTTGCAGGTTAAGACAGAAGCATAGAATATGTTTATGTCTATAGGTGGCAAGAGGATAGGAAAATACAAGCAACTTGACAAGACTAAGTTTATTCTAAGTATAATTTTTATTAATAAAAAGGTTACCCATAACCATATAAGATAAGTGGCTGGGCTAATAGTTTGCTACACCAAAGAAATTAAAAATTGATACTTATGAATATTTTACAATAATTGATAATAGCATTCCTTGATAGAGGCATTTTAGTTTTTAGCAATGTTTCCTTGAATATAAAACACTAACCTTTAGTGTTAAGGATGACAATCATCCTAGCTACTAGGGAGTCAAAAAAAGAATTCCCAAGAGCTATTTGGTGGTTTTATCTCAAGACCTACACCCAAACTGGGGGGAAACCACCTCCCAAAGAGATCTTCAGGAGAGTCAATTAGTCAGTATCATGTGATACTGGTGGCAGGGGACTATCTCACTTCCAAGTCAAGCATAAAGAGTAACACAAATTATAAATGCACCAAAGATCCCCAAATAAATTAGTAAAAGTGCCATTACTTTAAGAATTATTAGACATATAATCAATGTGTTTAAGTACAAATTCAAATTTGTTAAGTCCAAAAGATACAGTAATTTTATTACATAAAATTTCTGTGTGCTAAAAATGTTACCTTACAAGACAGAGTAATTGTATAAGTGTAGAGGGAATCACCATTGAATTGTTCAATCATTTTTCATTGATAAGGATAAAATAAAAGGTAGTGGACAGGACAAAAAAGCAGCACTCAGAGTCCTCTAAAATTCAAGGTGGTTATATTACTGTTCAACCAAAACAACTACCATTCTCTAATAATATAAATGCCTACTCAAGCGTATCTTTTAAAAATAAAGTCCATTTTTTTCTCCATTAAAGCTTCTGCAAGACTGACAAAGGTACATTCTACCTCGTAAAAATAGGAGTACTCTTCATCTTTGGGTAAAGTATCACCACTTCAGGAAAATGTAGTCATGAACAGATCACTATATATATTTTTTTCTTGAGGCAACTGTTGGGATTTCATTAAACACTTTTTTGAACACTGTACCTTTAAAGTTTGTCTTTAATACTTTAATAACAATAGCTTTGGGAAAACAAAAATATAAAGGAAAAATACCCAAGGCAAAATACATTTCATTCAGATTTGATAGCAGTAAAAAAAAAAAAAAAAAAAAAAAATTAGTGCAATGTCAATTTTAATCTATGTAAATCACTTGAGGTTAGTTTTATGTTATATGGATTGAATGACAAAAGTCAACTTGTTAAAAAAATGTTAAATTGTTGACTTAATAAGGCAAAAATGAAATTAAGCACTGTAAAAAAGTCTTTAGAAATGAAGTTCTACAAATTTGGTTCCCATTTACAACAATTTCGTTAACAGATAATGAGTTAAGTGTAGATACAATGTATCCAATACCCTCATAGCTACAGTAAAAAAGATCTTTAGTAGCATTATAGACTGTAAAATTCTTAATACCAAGTTATTTCAAAACATGTTGATACAGAACCAATATCTCTCCCTTCATGTAATTAACAAAAATACCAACAAAACAATGGAAACTCAGTTCATTTCACTGCGCCCATAGGTATGACACAAAATATTGGCTTAAAGAGGTAGATTAAAAAGAAAAAGAAAACCAGATTCTCCATTCTTTGTCACTTTTATTCAGTAGTAGTTTTTTTTTTCCTTATTTTCAGTGCCAGACATGGCAAGGAGTGATTACAGCCAACTGTTATTAAAACATTTGTTCGCAACATATACCCCCTTTACCACTGACCCCAAACTGACTCATTTTTGTGTGCTTTCGTTCTTTCTTTTTTTAATATACCACCACCAAGACTGGGTGGAGGGGGCAGGGGTAAGAGAGATGAAGGGGAAGAGTCCAGGAGGCCAGAAGAGGAGGAATGCTACAAGCCACAGTAAGAATGAGCTGTATTTAATTTAAAAAAGGGGGCAGGGGTGTACCCCACAAATGATACAGTAATGAGGATACACAATTAAATCCCATAAGCATGACTGAAGGCTTTCACTGTGTTTGACGTCATCACAATGGAAGGCATAAAAAGTGGAGTAAATCAATGTTGATACAGTCCAATCTAGTCCATTAGGCAAGATGGTGCAAGAAGTCATTTAAATTAAAAGTGCCCTACCCTTACCTAAATGGCTAGCAGACATGGAGAACACCACAGTGATGAATCCACAGAGCTTTCTCCATGTAGCTATAAAAAATATGTTGTTGAATGGCACATTGTCAAACACTGGAAAGGGGCGCCACAATGGACCTCTCTCTTTTTTTTAGGTACGAATGCTAGATTCAACTATCTCAACTAAGCAGGAAGTGGGCTCTTCTGCTAGGAATGCCAACCCTAATTCACTTTGTCTTGAAATATATACAGATTGTTTGTAGTAGCTACAGCAATGATATTTTCCTTGGGATGCCAGGCTGTATGAAGTATTTTCTTGTTGAAGTCTAGGCTGTCAACACTTATTTCATCTTTCTTTCGCTTGCCACTTGCACAGACTTTGCGTGGCTTCAGAACCGTGCGAGGTTTATTGTTTTCCCGAGATGCTTCTAGGGTTATGTCTCGCTTTGTGTTCCTGTCAAACATTCTGAAGAAATTATTGTAAGATCCAGTCATGACAACACTGTAAAAGTACACAAAGCACTCAGTCAAAAAAGTGAACAGGAGTTTGTTTTTAGTAAAATGATTCAGTGATGAAACCTAGCCTAGTACTTCACAGGAAATAGCTACTTCTAGCAGATCTGGATTAAGGGTGAGGGCTGCAAATGAACCCAGGGGATCGTAGCCTAGAAACAGGGTACTAGTTAACTTAGGTTTCTACCAATGGCTACTTTTTGTGATGGCCAAACCTATCACCGAGTTTTGAAAGCATTCTCAAGCAAAACCTGTTAGTAGGAGGACCAAGCTATCCTGCTGAATTTTTTGTATTTATGGCCTCTGAAATGAATCAATACAGCCACCTTCTTGAGCAGCACCATCTATGGGACAGTGTCTAGAACTGGACTCCAGCTGCTTGTAAGAAACCAATGCTTTATTATTTAAATCATAAACTATTTAATTTGTTCCCTGGACGCTGTCTGATTTGGATAATCCTATCTTATGAATCCTTTTAACAAATTTGCCCCAGAAAATATTAAGCAAGCATATACAATTTTAATTAACATCATTTCACTTGTAACACTAAATACATTTTAAGTAAAATTTTTGCAAATAGTTTTAATGCTATCAGGTTAAAGGGATATTAAATTATTAGCCTGCCTAAGATACAGTCCCATCAATTCCACTTGCCACCCATAACTGCTCAACATTTACTAAGTCTTTCCATTAAGCAAAAACTTCACTAGTTTGGAACTGTTAATTTGAAGTGGGTCTGATGCTACTACTGTAACATCTTTCCCATGTGGCTTAAATTTTTACTGTAAATGAGATTTTTAAGATAAAAAAATTTTTATCTTAAAGATTTTTATCTTAAAAATCTCATTTACAGTAAAAATTTAAGCCACATTTTTAAGATAAAAAATCTCATTTACAATATAAATAAACTGTGGAAAAGATGTGATAATTCTTAAAAATAAAACTGAGGGCCTTCCTGGTGGCGCAGGGGTTAAAGTCTCAGCACTATCAAGCTATCACCAGCCACTATGGCATGAGTTGCATCCCCAGCCAGGGGTCTAACCCACATGGCGCGGCAGACCTCTCCTGTCTCATCCACTGCTCCCCCTCAGCAGTGTATTTCAGTAGATCCACCTGTTCAATAGATCCACCCCATGCTGTCTCTGCTGAATCTTCTCATCCCCCACAAATCTGAGCTACAACCCCAGTTCTTTTATGCATAAATAAAATCTTAAGTAAATAAATTTAAATATTTATATATACACTATATAGCTCACATATTTAATTCTATTATCTATTCAATAATATCAATTCTCCCTAAAGACACTTAACATCATCATCAAAGTCAAGCTGGTACATGTACCCATAAGTAATGAAACTGTGTTTGTTTGAAAATGATTTATGTAATCCAGACTGGCAATCTCAGGAAATCTAAATTTCTGTCGCTTTAAGGGACTAAGACTGTCTATGGATATTTAGAAACCTTTAAAGGTGTTACAAGGACAGCATTTCTGTGGTGGTCTTGCCAAAACAAATAACCTGAATGTATTCACAAGGAAATATTAAACACTCAAATCAAGGAACATTCTATAAAGTAAACGATTTGTGTTCTCCAAAAATGCCAAATTCACAAAAGGTAAGTAAAGAATGAAGAACTGTTCCAGGTTAGAGTCTAAAGAGTTGACAACTAAATCTAACATATGCTTTAGATTGAATATTGGGCCAAATTTCCTTTCTCTGAAAGAAAGGACACAACTGTATATTGTGAGAAATGGTATACTGTAATGGGATCTGTGGATGAGATGGCAGTACCTCAGCAATGGCAATTTCTTTGCTTTAGCTATTTGTTCTATCATTATAATGAGTGTCCATCTTTTAGAAAATACTCATAAAAGAATTAGCATGATGTTTAGAGTCTACTCCCTACTGATTCACAGAACGAAAGTGTGTGTGTCTATCTGCATGTGCTTATGCAGATACATATAAAGAAAGCGAGAAGAGAGAATGATACAACAAAGAGCAAAAGGGAAACCTGGGTGAAGGCAAAATAATAGTTGTGTTACTACTGTAAATTTTCTCCAAGTTAAAAAATTATTTTAAAAAAATGTTACTGTGGTGGGGACTGTGGGTGCCCACGTGGTGGGTGTGGCATGGTAACACACGTGAAGAAGTGTGAACCTCTATCTCTGAATCATAGTGTTGTAAACCAAAGTTATCTTAACTTAAAAAAAAAAAAAAAAAACCTTTAAATGTTAGGGAAAAAAATAACTTCTGATAATCGAACAAAACTTAAAACTGCTAATAATATATTTAAGTGATAAGAGGAAAAATTAGTTGTATAGTGCACCATGTCCTAGTAGATAGTATTTCTTTCTCTTCAATTTTGCTAATTTCTATTTCGCTAGTTTTCCCTTTCTCCCAAGGTTTAGTATTGATACTTAAAGTCAAAATCGGCTTATTTCTATCCTAGGTTCATTATGGCCAATCCAGTATTGGGCCTCAAGTTACAATCAGATAAAAATAATTGTTTTACAAGTTAAAATAAAAAAGAAGGAAAATTAACAAGGTCTATTATCCTCTATAACAAATAATAACACCATGAAACTTGAATCATATCAAGATTTAGGATGTAACTATTATTGAATAAAGTGCCTCTAATTACTTACTATAAAGGCAAGTAAAAGTAATTCCAAAATTATACTTTTACTATCACCTATTCCATTAGAACATAGTAAATGGTAAATAACATTATCAACTAAAACACTGAAAGATTAAAGCATTTATCCTTGGAAATAATGGTATTCCTATGATGATATAGTGAAATAAAAAGTAAGTATGTAAAGGTAGTAAAAGGACAAAGTAAAAAAATACCATTGCAATGTTGGGGATGATAAAAAGCCTTAATACTCATTACCATTTCTATGAGGTATCAATGTAGTATCTGGAAAAGCTTATCATTCCAAATGGGATTCTCTATTGCTTAAATTACTTCTGAAAACAGTTTAATAGCAAAAAAACTGAAATTTCACCATTCTGTTAATGGGTCACCACTGTAATTTGCTTCATTTCTCATAAAAGGGAAAAAATCAAAGATATGTAAAAATCACTAACTTATGATATCCAGGGTATTTTGTGTATTTTCACAAGTAATAGTGAAATATAATGTTAACTTTTAACTGACAATATGGCCATAAGATTATCAGTTTAAGTATTTCAAGGAAACTGTGAGTTGTAAAAATTAAGTTCAGATTTGTAATTTATGTCAATCTACTTTTAGTGAATGTGGCAACCATAGTGGTGAAATAGTAAATTTCGTTTCTGTAGTAAAATCCACATTTGAATCAGCAGGTTCAAATTAAAAGCAATTACCTGTCAGATCCATTCCAACAACATTCAAATTTGTCAAATATGCAGTCATTTTCATACAGTGAACAAAGTTTACTTCTGAGGTATTCATGCACCTGAGGGAAAAAATAAACATTATACAAATATTTAGTTTATGCCTCAAAATCTCCAATTAAAATTAGGAAAATTATTTAATAAATCCATTATAAGAAACAAAAAAGATCCATCTAGACATATGCACATACATTTTTATTTTATTAACATTCAATTCTCTTTGTAGCAACAAAGGCATTTCATCCTTTTACAAACATGAGCCCCTCCTATGAATACAAGTTTTCCAACCGAGCTACAGAATAGTACCTTCTGGGCATGGTACATGCAGCCTTCATTACCTTGAAAGCATTTGTAAATGACATAAAGAGATTAAAGAACATCATATCAATATCTGAATATGCTAACATGGCTTTTTTTTTTTTAATAAGATTTTACTTATTTTTGTGTACAGGAGCTAGGGTATAGGCCAGAGGTGGGTGTGTGTTAGAGAGAGAGAGAGAGATCCACCAGAGACAGAGTGAGGAGCAGAACAGGCAGACTGCCTGAAATACACTGCTAAGGGGAACAGCAGGTAAAACAGGAGGGGTCTGCTGCATCACGTGGGTCAGCTCCCTGGCCAGAGATTGGACTCAGGCATTTGCAGTGGGCTGTCAAAGTGATAGCACTGAGACTTACTTAATTCCTACGCCACCAGGAAGGCCGGCTACCATGGCTTTCAATCTATTAATTGCTAATAAAAAGTACAACATACAATATTGTGTTTACTTCCTTTTTAAATATCAATTTCCAAACATAAATAACTGAAGCCTGTATTTCCACAAGCACTTGTGTTATGCAGAGCATGATCAAGCTCTGGCAAATTGTGTTTACTGAAGCTATCATCAAAAGCTATTAAAATGTACCTCTTTTTAAGGTATAATTCTACAATTACTAATACTTCACAAAGGGATAAATTAGAAATCAGTAAACTGGTATTTAAAGAGTATTCTGAAAAATGATACACTTCAATATTAAGTTCCAAGGGAAGTTCCTAAGTATTCACTTGTGATTGGAAGAAAAAAAGGAATCTCTAACTTATTACCTTTTATACTTAAAAAGATGCTTAAAAAGAAGTGATAGAAAAAGCAGGTACCTTCTAAATGCTTAGGATTCTCCACTTTTATGCAATGACCTAATGTCTTTTTAAGTGTCCATTTCAATGTTAAGAATAGTGGAATGATTCAGGCCATATCAATATGACATTATGTGATGATTTGTTAATGGAGAGGAACTGCAACCCATGTGAAGTTAGGATCAAAAGTGAGCGTGAAAGGCAAAAAATCACTATGATCAAAAATATCTGTGAATCACACCTAGCTTAAACAAATTCAACAAGAATAGTTGGATCTGTATGTGCTGCATTATTAAATTTATGTTTCTAGTCTCAGTCACTAATCCGATTCAGTATAGCAAAGAAAAACCCTGCAAATCAGGTAAAATTAAGTAACAATTCAGTAAAGTTTTGGAATGCACGTACGGGGTTTTTCACAGAACAATTTTAGAGTGTTATAGTTCAAATCAATAATTATAAAACGTGAGTGATGTGCTTGCTGGGGGTGAGGACCACTAGGCGATCAGAAAGTTAGCAGTTTCCCACACCAGATAGCAATTCCCAAAGACCTTTTGACTGGCTTTATAAGCTCATCTTCTTAGCAGCCAAATGGCAAAATGCCAGTCCATTTCACCCAGCATGCCAGTTAAATTCTAGTTCAACTACTGTAGCACATACTCCAACAAGGAAGCCTCTCTCTAATAGGACTGACCATTCGCCCCAATCCTTTTCTATCCCCCGCCTCCAGACCTTAATAGAGTGTGTTCTTCCTTCCTCACTTTAAATGTAGATAGCAGCAGGGGGAAAAGTTGCCAATATTCAATCAAATTGGTAATAAAATCAACTTTAACCTCAAAACTGAACAGACAATAAAATTTATAAAAGTATATATAACCTTAACTTCAGGAAAAGCAACATAT
Source organism: Talpa occidentalis (assembly GCF_014898055.3). Classification (NCBI taxonomy): domain Eukaryota; kingdom Metazoa; phylum Chordata; class Mammalia; order Eulipotyphla; family Talpidae; genus Talpa; species Talpa occidentalis. The sequence goes on along the minus strand of NW_023605194.1, from coordinate 97,721,910 downwards.
TCAAGGATCTGTGAAGGAAGAGACCTAATAGTGAACAGACACTGCATCTGTATTAACATACAAAATTTTTCTATAAATATGTAAAAGTAAATAGAAAATATGTGCATTGAAAGAAATAACTGGAAATACCTGGTATGTTTCCACAGGTCTGTTTTCCATATTTAAGTCCCAAATTTTGACTGACAAATAGTCTCTAGTCATCATATATCGACCACTATGGCTGAATTTTACATCAGAAATAGAGGAGATGATTTCAGAAAAAAAAGACCTGTTACTGGGATCTTCTGGTTCTTCAAACACTAAAAACAAGAAAAGAACAAAACAAAGCAAAACAATTTGTATAATATTCTGACTTGGACAAATCATTTGCTCAAATAACCATTCACAAACTTTCTAACAGTGAACTAAAAATGACAGGCCAATAAAGAAGTGACGAACATCTGTCCAGCTGCATGAACATAATATCCCTGAAAGTTTCTTAAAAGAGACTGACTTTATACTGAGGTTGAAGATGAAGTATATATAGTACACTTGCAGAACCCTATGCTAATTTATTATAACTAGACTCACCCAGGACTTCTGATTTTCAAGTCACTAGCCAGATTGATAGATTTTGCATCTACCTCACTGACTTTGTACTGTCACAAGAAGACACACCCACCGCACCATCCAAATTCACGCCATCATTTACATTTTCAGTGGCCAGGCAAAAATTTTTGATTAAGAGGCATATACCAACTTCATGACTTAGAAATAATTGGCATCATGAAGACAAGGATACTGTAATTCCTGTATTTTTTTTTTTAACCCAGTGCTTTAAGTCAAGGAAATCTAAGAAGAAATCTTCCCAGGAAGCTTAAATTAGGGAGAAAAGCGAAAACGGCTGAATATGGAGTTAGAGAGCCCGACACCAAGTCCCCAAAGAATAGAGTGCTATAAAGGTATGTCCACTATTTCAACACACATGCCGTCTAAGAGCCTTCTATGTTTTTCCAGTAGAATAACCCATGATGCCTCATGTGGTGTCAGCCCAATTACCGAAAAATACAGTAGATCCTGGGCACCGAGGTTTGGTACTTGTACAACTGTGTAAATGTAGTTACCATGTCTGAGTCAAGTTTCAAACAGAAAATGTTATCTTTTGAAAGAAATATGCAATTACTTACGTTTAGAATGCCTATCACAGAGGGCAGATGCCCTCATGTCACATAACCGAATAGTTCCTTTACTGCTGCTGTATACAAATGTGTTACAGCTATTTGGATGGAATTCTGCCGCTGTAATCACCTCTGTCAGCTCTTCCATGTTGGCAGGCTTGATATCCACAATATCTAGATAGCATTTCATTAAGGAATTGCCACTTAGAAAAATGGACGAAAATAAGCTTATATTTCTTAAAATCTAAAATTAATTCACAGACTTAAGCACAAGTATTAAGTGTAAACTGCATTCTATTCCTTATGAGTATAAATTCCAGGATGATTAAAACTTTTAAAGCTTAAACAATATATATATTAGAAGAAAACATGGGCAAATTTAAAAAACTTCTTTAGAATATGGAGGTCCTTCTCTTTTGATACAAAGCTCAGAAGCATCAAGATTGATAAGCTTATCTTCCTAAATATTTTTTTTAAAGATTTATTTATTCATGCACACAATAACCAGGGTACAGGCCAGATGTGTGGGAGGGTAAGAGGATTCACCAGAGACAGAGTGGGGAGCAGAACAGTTAGACTGACTGAAATACACTGCTGAGGGGAGCAGCGGGCAAGACAAGAGAGGTCTGCCGTACCATGTGGGTATCTCGCCAGCTGGCTGTGATATAACCTATGCTACAGAGGCTGCAGACAGCTTCACAGCGCCGCACTCAATTGCCTGCGCCACTAGGGGAGGTCCTTATCTTCCTAAATATTAAGAGAACTCAGTGAACACTCCAAACATAACAGAACAAAAAATTCTTAATGGGGGCAAAAAGTGGGAAAGTACACAACAAATTAGGGGGCCAATTATTTCACATTAAAAAAAGGTGCTTCAGAAATGAGCAAAATAGGGCTTCCAGGGTGGTGCAGCGGGTTGAACACTGTACTGTGAAGCTGTCCGCAGCCTCTGCAGCACGGGTTCAATTCCTGGCTGGCCAGGGAGAAACCCAATTGGCGCACAGACCTCTCCTGCCTTGCCTGCTGCACCCCTCAGCAGTGTCTTTGGTCCGTCTGCCTGTTCTGCTCCCCCCTGTCTCTGGTGAATTCTCTCACCCTCCTGCGCCTCTGACTATATCCCAGTTCTTGTATAAATAAATCTTAAAAAAAAAAAAAAGAAAAAAGAAAAAAAAAAGAGCAAAATATTCAGTAAGAATAACTGCAAATCCAAAGAAAAAACTGTGGGAGAAAAATAAATGGTTGACGAAAGTGGGAAAACGCTCACATCTACTCACGATTAAAAAAACAAGTTGAACAAAACTTTTCAACAAGAACTTTTCACTGAATAAACTGGTATAGAAAAACAGGATCTTTTATATACTATTGGTGAAGCATGAATTACTATAAAGTGCTGACATGTCAATGATTACCTATTCAGAAATCCACACGGCAGTAAAAGTTGCTAACAGTTATCAAGAAAATTTAAAATATACTTTACAATCTGTTTATATACATTTCTATATTTGTATGTGTATAATTTACGTGTAGGCAAGGTATATATGTTTACAAGTCACAAACATATGCACAGAAAAATTTCAGAAGGATAATACGAAGAAAATGGGGTTGGACTAGTCCAACCACTATGGAAAGCTGTGTGGAGGACCCTCAAATTACTGAAAATGGATCTACCATATGACCCAGCAATTCCACTCCTAGGAATCTATCCAAAGGACACAAAAACATTAATTTGAAAGGAAACCTGCACTTCTAAGTTAATTGCAGCACTATTTACAATAGCAAGTTATGGAGACCTAACTGCCCAATGACAGAGGAGTGGATTAAGGAGGAGTGGTGTATGTACACAATGGGATACTACTCAGTTATTTAAGAAAAAACAAACAAACAAACAAAAAAAAAACAACAATTACTTTTGCCACTTGTGACAACATGAATGGAACTGGAAGGAATTATGCGAACAAACACCTGATGATTTCACTCATACATGAAATATAGAGAAACAAAAGTGACAAAACTAAACCAAAGCAAACCCTAGAAATACAACTGCAGAACTGAGGACACTACAGGAGGAGGAAGAACGGAGGGTGGGAACAAAGTAGGGAGAGGGCCCAATGGTCCATGAAGAACTATGGGTAAGTTTTGGTGGTAAGTGTGGTGTGGTGTGGTGTGGTGATAAAACACTTGAGGAGCTGTGACCCTGTTCTCAGAAATCATATTCAGTACTGCCAATCAATATTACCGCAATTTACAAAAGGAATAAAAAGACCACTATCACACTACTTCATGATGTTGGGGTTTTTTTTTTTCCTTACACAAAACTCTACTATTAAAAAAAATTCAACTTTCATAGAACTACAATAGAGAATTCCTTTTAGCTCCAAAAATCCAAATGTTAAATCAATACATTATGCCCTTTATCAAATAACATCCCCCAGTGTTAAAGTACTAATAAACAAAGCAAAAATAGCATAAAAATTCTAAGACATTATTAGAAAAAGGAATCAAAGTACATTAAGAAGAAATGAAAAGAAATCCAGGAGGGACACAACATGTCTTATTTACCAAACACCACAAAGAAACCAAATGGATACTAAAACTCCTGTCTGTAATTTCCAGATGCCAAAGATTAATCCGCAAATCATCTGCAGATAAATATGTTTCATAATCACTATTAATAGAAATTGAGTTGATGTGATATGTATGAGCGTTGGCAAATATTCTTCGAGGACTGGCCTCAACCATTAGATCCATGGGCCTAAAGACTGGCACCTGTCAAAAAGACATGAGAAACAGCCATTACAAAATGTTTACTGTTTATAATAGCAGTTAAGGTTCATGACACTTAATTACTCCAGTTTTTGAGAGAACATAAAACAATGTAATATTACAAAGATATAATTTTAAAAAGCAAATGATGTCGATCCTTTAAAGTGTTGAAATGGGAAGCAGGAACATGAACAATCAGACCCTCTTGTACAGGTAACATTACTATTAGGATTCTCAACTAGTTTCAATCTTTTGTTGCTAGTTTCAATCTTTTGCTTGAAAACCTTACAAAGCTTTTTGTTGAAAATTTAAAGTGGTTAAAAAAGGCAATTAGCCAAGAGCATTTATTTCTTGGTATTTTTTTGGGGAAAAAAAATCCAAAAGGGCAGGTTTATTATAAAGGGGAGAGAAAAGTAAAGGACTTTTGCACAGACTAAAGCAGGCAGCCTTGGGAGGAGAGTGGCTCTGTTGCTTGCAAAGGGAGAAGGCTGGTGAAGAGAAACACCTGCATAGTCACAGGTGGGCAGGAGAGCTGCTCTCTTGGTACATTTTTTATTACACTAGAAGATCTGGTCTATTTCTCTGGTCTTCAAAGAAAATTAATTCTGAATCTTAATCCTGTTAGAACTGACATTCAAACCAAAAGAAGGTGTTGGCACAATATAAAACACAGTCCCATGTTGAGTCCTTGTGTACTGCCCCTATCCACACTGAGACCTTTCTGAGGGGCAGATTATAATTATTCACATTCAAGTGTTGTGCAGGATCTAGATTATATAATATGAAATAGAATACACTATCCATCACAATTAGAATAACTTTTCCTTATGTACTTACTCGTAGTGTGGTAACTGTAGTAGGATCTCTGTACCTTCCATCTTCCTCTTTCAAGTTATACCCTTCTGGTCTTTTGTCCCTTTCACTAATTTTCCATAATTTTATTGTTTTATCTGGGGGGAAAAGAAAATCATCCCAAAAATAAAAAATTTAAAAGACCAGTATAAGTGGACAGGAGAACATTTTAAAGTATACTTAAACACATCGTTTCATAGCTCACCTCATAATAGTCCAAGGATAAAGTCTCTTACCTGACTTAATAAAAAACAAATTTCCTAATACCAGGTAAGTAAAAAAATACACATAGAAATATACTACAAATATATTTCTATGTAAAATAAGTTATTCTACAAATAATAAATGCAGAATAACATTTAATGCAACTCATAATTCCATTTGATGTTAAAATCAAGTCACAACCAAGTCCTTAGCCTTTAAAGAAATAGTCACATACATATGTCTATGCATACATACAAATATATATGAATTAGCTCAGCATTTACTTTTTTTTTTTAATTTTTAAAGATTTATTTATTTATTTATACTTTATTTATACAAGCACTGGGTACAGTCAGAAGCATGGGAGGGTGAGAGAATTCACCAGAGTCAGAGCAGAGAGCAGAGCAGGCAGACTGATGAAGTTCACTGCTGAGGGGAGCAGCAGGCGGCAGGAGAGGTCTGCGCGCCATGTGGGACCCTCACCCGGTGGCCAGGGATCGAACCAGCATTGCAGAGGCTGCGGGCAGCTTCGCTAGCCAGCGCTCAACCGCTGTGCCACCGGGGAGGCCCATCAGCATTTACTTTTTAAAAGAGAACAAAGTCAGTGAAGATAGCTTATTATTCATAATAAAAATCCAAGGAATATCTTTCTTGGTCCCAACACATTCTAGCAGATTCTATTAAAGACTCCACAAATTCTGTCTTAGACCTGGATATCTCTGTTTAAATCTATCTTTTCCCAGTTGCATTACAAATTCCTAATTACGGTACAGGGCCTAAAAAAAAGTGACCAATTAAAAGCATATATCCCCAAGTCCTTCAAGACAAAATTTCTAGATATCAAGAATATATAAAACAGCATTTTAAAAAATATATTTTTAAATATTTTTGATGTTTTTAAAAGTGATATATAAAACAGTCAATTTGAGTTTGTATTCTTACTAGACAGGGGTCAAGAAAGAACAGTGCTCTCCTACAAAGTATCCGTAAGTGGAGATCATCCTTTGAAAGAATATTTAGTATTTATACTTTGAAATTGTCCTTGTAGAGTTTGGAACACTTCAAAAAGAGGGGCAGAGAAATTAATATTTATTAGGCACTTAACCTGTACCCTGGGAGTTACAGCATTTACTACCTTTAACAACACTATAATTTTAAAGTTACTGGCTAGTTTGTGGATGAGGAAATTTCAACCCAGTAACCTGTCCAAGGCTACTAAGGCCCCAGAATAGCAGAAACAGAATCTAGCCATAATCTATTGTTTTTCACTACAAACTGGGTGTGCACTAGAAGAAAACTGAAGCCTGAGAATCTCTTTGATACTAAAAGAGAATTAAAAATAGAAGACAGAAGAGTTTATTTTCTTTCTGAGGGAGAAATATTTCCAAATGCTTATTTGCAGAAAGCTTTTAACTAACATTCCTCTTTGAAAAAAGGATTATACTGAACAGGAGTTAGCTACATAGTGGACATGTGAAAAGGAAAAACATCCACTTACCATTGGTAGACAATAAAAACTGAGCAGCATTTTTCTGGGGTAACCACCTAATTTTGTTGATCTTTTCTTCTATTTCTAAACTTTTCAAGTAGTCAAACTCTGGTTCATGGCTCTGAAAGGTGCTGTAAACATTATATTCTCCTCTGCTATGAGACTGGATTTTGTTCTAAAATGGAAACAAAAATATTTGGACCATTGTTGAAAAAATATTTCCAAACAATCAAAAGTAATTAATTTTCAACAGACCTTACAAATTTTGGCCAATTCATCTACATCTTACATACAATTATTCATATCTTCCTCAACTTACAACAGGGTTAACTCCCATCATGTCTGAAATATTTTAAATCAAAAATACATTTAAAACTCCTGCCCTACTGAACATACAGCTTAGCCTAGTCTATCTTAAATATGCCCACCAAACACAATAGCCAACAGTTGGGTAATAAGACCTAACACAAAACCTATCTTGCAAATGTCGAATAGTGTATGTAATTTACTAAATGCTACACTGTAAATGAAAAGGACTCCACCGCAGGTCAGCTGTTGACCACATGGCTGAACTGTCGAGCTGTGGCTGGCTGCCACGGCCCAGCATCACTCAAACATGTACTGCACATCGGCAGCACAGGAAAAGATCAAAATTCAAAAGAAAATTTCTACTAAAATAAAAAACCTAGTGGTAAGTCAAATTCAATAGGAAAGAGATTAAAATAAGGATCAATTTAATTATTAACTTCTCGTTACATGTTAAGTAGTACAGAAATACTGAAAAAAATCTGGGCATCCATAATAAGGGAGCTTATCCAAAAAGTAAAGATTAAATAAGAAAAGCTTGTCAGAAACATCTGGCTGAGACACACCTTTCTCTGCCTACTTTATAGTCAATGCTCAGTCAGTTACTTAATATTACGTAATGTTTTCCTTCACTCTGGTGCCTGCTTTTAGGGCATCTTACCGCTGGAGACTCCTTAAGAGAAGAGCTCTCCTAAACGTGAAGACACTGTTGGGCACTAACCCTCCTATGCCAAGACTACCGTTACAGAGCTCTATTATATATTATTGTCCACATTCAGCAATACCGCAAACCTCACCCCACAAATCCATCCATAACTTGCTTACCCTTCAAGTAAGAACCCTTCGGCTTCTTACGACTCTAACACACACTGATGATTTCTTTCATTTAGTACAAGTGAATATACCTTAAGTCACTAGCTAAAGAAACTGTGAACTTAAAAGTTTATTTAAATAAACTTAAAATAGTCATGTTCAGAATTTCACTTTTTAAACTACTACATGATTAATAATCTTCCCATCAAAAACATTAAAAATCTAGTTCAGAGAAGAACCTATGGGAAAATAGTTTAAATGAAAGGTATTACTGATAGTCAACTATCTAAGTAAAAGTGAACTGTCAAATGAAATGTTTAAGAGTACACGATAATAAGCATAACCCATTAGACCTAGCATTATTTCTCTTATCAAAATAAAATCTTAGTGAATCATCATCTTTAAAGCATGTTTTATTCCCCACCCCCAATAGCTTCATTATTTCAATTGATCCTTCATGGTTATAATTATATTTGGACCCTCTGATAGCAGCATGAATTATTATTGGATGGATTTGCCAACATTAAGAATGCAGAGCATACTGCAGTACTCCTCACTGGGGATATAGATAAGAATGAAATGCAGAACCTTAGTCTCAGTACCATACTCTTACATGCAATTAAATAACTTAATCCATTAAATATATATACAATAAGCATCAATTTAGAATTCCATAAATCTTCCACCTGAAATTACTATCTTTGATAGGTTTGTCATTACACTCCCCAAGAAAACCACCAAAAAACCCCCAGCAATTCAATTTTTTAATATGAAAGCTGTGTTTCAAACTTAAACATACAATACTATGTATGTTAAGCCCGACGGGGATAGAGAAATTTAATAACACAATCTCTACCCTCATGTAATTTGTATATGTGAAACTTTAGTCAAAGTAAAAACTGATTTAAGGTCTATAATTCAGGTAAAGGATGAGCACACATTACATGCAAAAACTAGGTCTCTGTGGTTCATACTATATTTGACTCTAAGTAAAGAGAAGCACAAACATGTATTTTCTAAAACTGAAAAACATCCTAAAATTTCAAGAATAACTACAAGGATCTAATCATGATTTTTTATGTGATTCAGAAATAGTATCATGGAAGTGTTTGGCAGTTCTAATGGCTTTCAAAATGCACTGTTTCTGAAAAGTCTATCTAAAAATGTTAAAGATGGCAGGCTGGGCTCGTGTATTAGCATCCATTTTCCACTGAAACAAATAGACAAGAACAACAGTAACAGCAGACGTGACAGCAATGGAAACAAACAGAAAAGACCATTAAACCCGATGCATGATTTAGCAGACTTCAGAGAGCTGGAGTCTTCAGCAGTGGGACTTTCCCTAAAACTTGAAGAGACGTGTTTGCTTTAGAATGATTATGACCGTGTTGTCCTCTGCATGAACAAAGTAAGTGAGCAAATACGAAAAAAGGAAATATAACCCCATGTCCTCATCACTACTATAGAGTACTACTACATTACACCACTTGAACAAGAAGTCAAAGACTTCATTTTTGCTTTGAAAATGCCTATAATCAGAGAAACCGATACATTCAAAAATGCCTCCATTTGGGTTTTCTTAAAGTTTTTTCCTTAGTTTACCTTTATGATTTCTAAGAGAAAATTTATTTTTTTAACCATACAATCTATTTGTACAACATATTCTATAATGAATTTAGAAGTACTTTATCCCCAACACCTGTAATAAGCGCATGTACCACGCAGTCAATAAAGATTTTCTAAATAAGTAATAGTAACAGCAAATAAGAATAAAAGGTGGTGCTGGTGTGGTAAAGGGAGGTTAGAATTAAGCTGGTAGGTGGAGTATGGTGCAGAAATTAGAAGAAATGAGTTATAAGCACAGACAGCAAGGTAGATCTTGAAAATGTGCCTCAGTAAATAAATATGAGCTATGAGACATAGCATTCACCACATACATGAAAAAAAACTACAAAAACGAAACTGCGTTATTTTCAACATGGACACAAGAAAGAGAATCCAAAAATATTATCAAGCATACTATATCATGACCAGGTTTTAAAACAGAGTAGAGTGGTATTTGTACAAGCATTGACAAATATACCAAGGAATAAAAATAAATGGCCCAGAAACAGTCTGAATTAAAACAAAGGCAGTCTTGCTAAGCCAAGGTAATCTTTTTCACTAAATGCATTTTGGTCAATTGACTATCGTGTGTAATAAAACAAACCTTGACTCCCACTACCTCAAACCACCCTGTAAACTAAGTCCATGTGAGTCAGAAATATAAATGTTAATGTTCAGTAATTAGATTCAAGGATAACACTGTCTAAGAAAGCTTTCTGCAGTAATCAAAGTAATCTATTCCTTTGCTGTCCAATATGGTAGTCACTAAGTTACATCTGGTTATTGAAGACCTGAAATGTGACCATTATGACCAAGAAGTGAACTTTATATTTTATGTAATTTTAACTAAAATTTGAATAGCCACATGGAGCTAGAAATTATTTGCACAGTTCTATAAAAGACAACAGGAATAGGGCCTCCCTGGTGGCGCAAGGGGTTAAGCACGGCACTATGAAGCAAACCGCAGCATCTGCAGCACGAGTTCGATCCCTGGCCGGACAGGGAGCAACCCACATGGCGAAGCAGACCTCTCTTGTCTCGCCTGCTGCTCCCCTCAGCAGTGTGTTTCAGTCAGTCTGCCTGTTCTGTTTCCCACTCTGTCTCTGGTGGGTCCTCTCCTCCCCCCCCATCTCTGGCCTGTACTCAGTTCTTGTATGCATAAATAAACAAATCTTTAAAAAAAAAAAAAAAAAGAAGACAACAGGAATAGAGGCAACAGGAGTAGAGATGTATTTCTTATATAGCACAGAAAAAGCAGGCAGTCTAAGGAAAACAAAAGTTGGAGGTGGATTGTATTAGTACTAATAACCACCATTTGGAAATATGAAAAGGCAAGACATAAAATGGAAGATTTTTTCCAACAAATAAAACTGTGTGTGTGTGTGTGTGTGTGTTCATATCCACATGACAGGCAACCCAAAGATAACATGTATAAATAAAAGATTTTATTTTAGTAGGCACTTGACAAAAGATGATATCCAATACACATAAAAGATATTCAACCTTGGTGTAATCAAGAGTGCACAGATTAAATTCACAGTAAGATAAAATCACAACCTCCAAAATGTTTGAAATTTTAAATAGACTGACAATACAAAGCATTGCTAAAAATGTGAAACAAAATTTGCATATTATTGTTCATGGCAGAATCACTTTTTACTGAGGTGTCTAACAACCGATACGCCTGCCATCTGCAACATAATATAAATATGATATAGCAATACAGAAGACCATTATATAGCAATAAAAATGCACATACTATATCTATATAAATATATACTAAGCAAAATGGTCAGAAACAACACTTACTGTTAAGTCTCCAATTATTACATGTTTTAAGCCTCTCAGTTAAACTGAGTGTTAGAAAACTGGCTTCTGGAGCATGAGTAACACCCCATTTCTTGACCCAGTAGATAATTACACAAGTGTGTTTCTTTTCTGATAAATCATGAAACTATACACTTTCATGATTCTATACACATTTCTACATGTATGATCTATTCTGGAAAAACTCTTTAAAAGTATTTTAAAGTAGGGCCTCCCCGGTGGCACAGCGGTTGAGCGCTGGGTTGCGAAGCTGCCAGCAGCCTCTGCAGCGCCGGTTCGATCCCCGGCTGCTCCCCAGCCACCGGAGGAGGGTCCCACATGGCGCGCAGACCTCTCCTGCCGCCCGCTGCTCCCCTCAGCAGTGTACTTCGGTCCTTCTGCCTGCTCTGCTCCCCGCTCTGGCTCTGGTGAATTCTCTCACCCTCCCGCGCTTCTGACTGTACCCAGTGCATGTATAAACAAAAACAAACAAATGAATAAATAAATAAATAAAACATGCCTCTATAAAAAAAAAAAAAAAAAGTATTTTAAAGTATTTAAACTTCAAATATCTTAACTTGAAGCTGTATATCAGAGCTTTTATCATTATCCTGGTATCTGAATTTTACATTTTCTATCAGGCCTCCAGAAATTCTGATTTAGTAATCTTGGGTCATAGTCTAGGAACTTTCATTTTAAATAATGTTCCAAGTGAGTTTAGTATTTTATACTCTGAAAAGCATAACCTTAAAGTATGAAGATATGACAAGGTAGCTTAGAGAGGAATCTTATTTTACAGTGCTTTGATTCAGAAATGATATGGTGTTTCTTTAAACTTCCCATGTACTGTTTCTATAATAATCTTCACAATGGGCATGTAGCTCTTGTGTATTTATTTCCATATACAGAAAAAACAAATCTTTTTTTCCACATGCATTTCCAGTTCAGAGTCTTCATAGTTTTGTCTTCTGGCTAGATATGCCTCAATCCCTTTAACTATCCTCACTGACATTTCTAAATTGGCTATTCTGAATAGTATACTGCCAGTACCATGTTATGTGAATGCTGCCACATCACCCTAAAAACCAAAGGTTGTATTCCTTCACTTAAACATGAAACTAAATCAATTCAATTTCGTATAAATGTATAAATGAAATTGAATTCTCTTAAACCAAATCTTGATTTGCAGCCCCATCGTAGCCTTTCCAGTCACTTATAAAGAGAATACACAATCATATTAACAATATGATTCATCATTTATGTTTATCATGCTTTCTGAGGTTTCTTCCGTATTGTCAAGGATTTCTGAGACTACCACATTAGGAACAAAAACAAATGAGAAAGCAAAGAATCCTAGAAAGTTACCAGTAGTCCTGGAAAAGACAACTACCATCTATGCTAACAGTCACTTAGAATCTTCCAAGAAAACCTATGTTGCTATTTTTCATTAATGAGAAAGAATATATCCCACCACTTACTTGTCAAAAACTATTCTATATAAGCTAAGAAAATTAGTAAAATGGATTTTACCTATTTCAGGACATGTTGGGAAGAACACTGGATTAGATACCAAATTTTAGACTCTTAATGAGCCGGTGATGGGTGTGCCTCAGGAAATTCATTTTAACCTTTATATCTCAATTCGCTATAGGCCCTGCTTCTATGATAAATTGTCTAAATAGAAAACTACTCAAATATGTTAGTTGTAAAAATACTATTAGACAGTCCTCTCTGCCCCCCAAAAGTTATAGACTCACCAGGCAGATATATTCTAACTGAATGAAGACCCACTAAATAGCTACTCAGTTTACTGGTATTTTGATTGGGGAACAGATGGACAGGCAACAAAAGATACTAACGGGATGACAGCAAGGGGACATGCTGCTTTAGAAGATTAAAGTGAGAAAGAAAGGTGGGGCTAAAATTGCTACTATATGACTTTTGCTTCATAAGGGCCAAAAAAGAGTGGAAGTATATTCTCCAGTGAAGTGAAGCAATGAATCCTGCCACTGGGTGAGAGGCTACAGCCATAATAGTGTAAAGTGCCACTTATGTTTGGCAAACACAGCATCATTCTCAGAGACTAAGAAATGCTCACTCAAATAGGAACCAGAGTACACTGGAAAATTATGCATAATAGTTGTGGCTGTTAGCAGAAACTGGACTGACATTCAGAGACCCAAGTTCTAATTCCAGAGCTTTGCCACTAAACTAATCATTATAAGCCTTGATATACAGACTGCCTGAGATTTACATAAAATTTAGGAAAATATCATTTCAAAAAATTATCTTCTACTTTCCAAACTCTAACACTACTTTATTATTTTTTAAAGATTTATTTATTTATACAAGAACCGGGGTATAGGCCAAATGCGCGGGAGGGCAAGAGGATTCACCAGAGACAGAGCGGGGAGCACAACAGGCAGACTGACCAAATACACTGCTGAGGGGAGCAGTGGGCGCAACAGGAGAGGTCTGCCGTACCATGTGGGACGCTCGCCGGCCAGCCGGGATCTAACGGGTGCTGCAGAGGCTGCGGGCAGCTTCACAGCGTGGTGCTCAACTGCCTGCGCCACCAGGGGAGGCCCCAACACTACTTTATAGAGATATGAATGCATAACATCTAATCCAAAATGTTAGGTCCTGAAATAAAGGTGTCTCTCTAGGTATAAGATACATGCATTTATACAGACAATGATTGTTCTGAAGAGTGAAGAGAGCCGATGTTAGAAGCTCTACTTTAAGATGGGGTTTAAATATGTGGAAAATAAATTAGGTGAAACACACCAAATTATTAACAAGATCAAGGTTCAGGGGAGAAAAATACTATCACTGGTATTTAATCTATCACACAAAAATATAGTACTGATATTTACAATAATTATTTAAATACGTGCTACTAGCCTGAGGTTCTAGATAATGCACCTGTCTTGAATTCTTAAATACAGTTAAGAAGAATGATATATAAAGAAGGATTTCCTTTCTTCCTACTAGTGGCTCTTCTCAAACAATCATTTTGCTAATTTCTTGTAACATTATGGATATTAATATTAGTCCTTGAGAATTTCAGAAACAAATCAAAGGAAATGATTATTCTTTAACTTTTGGTCTAATTTTTTTTTTTTTTTTTTTTTTTTTTTATAGAGGCATGCTTTATTTATTTGTTTGCTGGTTTGTTTGTTTTGTTTATACATGCACTGGGTACAGTCAGAAGTGCGGGGAGGGTGAGAGAATTCACCAGAGCCAGAGCGGGGAGCAGAGCAGGCAGAAGGACCGAAGTACACTGCTGAGGGGAGCAGCGGGCGGCAGGAGAGGTCTGCGCGCCATGTGGGACCCTCCTCCGGTGGCCGGGGAGCAGCCGGGGATCGAACCGGCGCCACAGAGGCCGCGGGCAGCTTCGCAACCCAGCGCTCAACCGCTGCGCCACCGGGGAGGCCCTGGTCTAATTTTTTGATACAAGTAAAAGGTCTGAGCAGTTTCACTAACTCCCAAGTTAGACCTTTAATTCCAATTAATTAGACAACCTTTAGAAAAAATACTGTTTGACTGCATTTATCAAACCCATATTAAAGGAAACATCTCCATTTGATGAGTAATGTTCTTTCTCAGATTCAGTTTTGACTTAATAACCAATATCTACAGAAGGTGAAAAATAACCTCATTCTCAAGCAAAATATTTCTAAATTAGCTTTTAATTGGCAATACCCATGCATTTGTTATTTTTTAAGATTGGAATTGCTTAGTACGCAAAATTAATTTTAAATGTTTTTTTCCCAAGTATGTCTAAAACAAAAGCAAGGTACACAGTGTTAACTAACTTTCAGCAAAAAATAAATTCAAGGGCAGAGAATTCCTATGAGAAAATAAGCTCTAAATTCTGAATAACAAAATCAGCACTAACATTTTGGTTTCTTAACATGAAAGGCCCCAAAGAACACTGAAAAGACGATTATTTCAAAAGTTCTGGATTCTGTCAGTTCTGCCACTAAGTAATCAAGTGCTATATTCATGTCTTGACTTTCATTTGTAAATAATAGGACATTTTAAGGTTCCATTTCAACTCCAAATATTACAAGATTCCTATGGTCAAGATTTTAGCTGCTTGAAAATAGGAACAGAAAAACTGACTTTGCCCCTCCCCCACAAGAACATTTTTTGGTCAAGAAAAACCTGAGCCTTTTCATGTTTTCTTCTAACCAAAAAAATAATAAAAGGAGACATACTCAGTGTTTGTGCACTTTCTAATCAGACACTTAATCATTTCTTTTAAAATTAAATTACCTACCTCACTGGGGTGCTGTGAGGATTAATTCATTAGTGTTTGTAAAGCACTTTGAGATCCTCAGGTCAAAGGCGCTATAGAAGTGCAAAGTAGTAGTATTATTACTAGATTCTTTGCTTATTTAAGGAATTTCACAATCCTTTAAAACCTAACTCTGTTATTATTTAGACAACTATTTGTAAAGTCCTGCAATTTGTCCACATTGCTTTTAAATCTTTTAAAATATATTAAAGATAGGGGCAAAATATTTCAAAACAAATTATTTTAAGGATTTAACTTTGATTTCTAAGTGAAGGGAGAGTAAAGGAAAATCTAATGTGATAAAAGTTTAGCAAAAAAAATTTAGTGAGAAATTTGCCAACAGATTTAGAAGTGTGTCTATGTTATACCCAAAACAAAAGGAAAATCATTTTAATTACAGACCCTACAATGAGAAATTCCCTTCTTCAAAGAGAAGAGAAAGCAATTTTCAAATAAACTCCACTTTAAAATAGGTTCAGAGCTCATCCATTACATTAGAGGCACATATATGCAACTATTATTTAAAATCCTTATATTTAAATTTCAACAGCATTAGTGTGAATTCATGTAAAAGTAATTAGAGGCTTTTTCTTTAGCTTCTTACCCCCTAATTACACAAGGCAAACTAAACATTGAGAAGAGGTCAAAGCATTTTATTGTATGGATTTCTAAGGGGGAAAAAAAGTAAGACCAAGGATTCAAAATCAGTTAAAATCTTGGATTATTCTACACTTCTCATCCCTTTCTCTAGTCAAATCTTTGTCTAATCAAAGCAGTGTGTTTTTAAAGAAAACAACATACACATACACAATGCACATACACACAACACTAGAAAAACCAGAGCGAGCTATACATCGGACATATTTCTTTTTAAAATCTCATCCCCTGATGAGATTCTCCAATGCAACACAAGCGCCAGTCCCAGGAGCAAGCTGAAATTTAGGTATTAAACACTTACCTCCTGCTCCTGTTGAAAGATGACAACTCTACCACCTTTATCGCCAGTTGCTAGTAATTCTCCAGAATGATTAAATTCTACTGTAGAAATTATATCTGCTGTATAATTGAAACAAAAGAATACATTAGTTTTTTTCACAAGAGTTTCAGAACTAAGCACATTTCCCCCAACATAGTCCAAGTCTATGTATCAAAAATCTGTGATGAAAAATAAATCTTTCATGGTTATTTTGGTTCACCAAAATAAATTAATAAACAATGAAATTCTGCTCCAGAATAAAAATGAAATTATTCTATCAAATAGATAATTTACTAATATTTTACTAAATTTGTAAATGTAAAGAAATTAACAATTTGTGAAACATTCTATGATAGCACCATTAAATTTTTTTCTTACTAATATTCTTTCCTATAAACCTTTAATGAGCTTGTTTATGCAAACCCAAAGACGGCTGATAAAATTAAGGCTGATAAAACTAAAATGGAGGGAAACTTTAAATGTAAAAATAATTTCAGATGGAATTCTAACAGTCATAAATTAATAATGGCTTCTCAAACAAAAGCTTGCACAAAGAACACAAGTATGCTAGAAATTCTTTGTGCTATTCCCTTTTGATAGGAAAAGCTCCTCTGGTGGCTCTCAAACACATACAGGGGCTTGTTAGAATCAGTCACTTCACACTCAAAGTTGGTACTAATTTCACAGTCAAGTTCAAATAAAATGATCAGTGTTTTTTCCTTGCTTTTTTGACATCAAAGCCACTTTCCTAAGAAAAAAATTCTAAGTTACAGAACTGGGGGTTAAGATAAAGTCATTATCCTGTATACGACTCACCACTGACAAGTCCTTCACTACAAAGTATTAACTAAATAACTTAAATTTAAAATTTTACTGACCAAGAATGTATCTTATCAGTAATCTGCTCAGCAATGCATTTTATAATTTTCTTGCTGTGATTTTTCCAAGTCCACAGTCTTTGGCTAGCACTTTAACCTTTCTGGAACTCTTTGAGAATGTACTGAAAGTTACACATTTCCCCAATAAACTGCATATATTTAAGTACACAAAAATTTGCATATATTTTGCATATAAGTTTGTCATAGCACTATACCAGTTCCAAATTAAAAACCTTGGCCCAGACAGTCCACCGTGGTTGGTATCAGGAGTAAAAAATTAATTTAGAGTTTTACTGAGTGCATATGTAAACAGATAAAGGATCGAGTGTCTTGAGCTGCTCTGTATATACAAATATCAGTATTTAGAAATCATTCCGTTAGATGCTCTGTTCTGAACTGACTTCTGTAGTGAACACAGTAAAGTATTAAAAAACAGGGCCTCCCTGGTGGTGCAAGGAGTTAAGCACCACACTATGAAGCAATATGAAGCCTCTACAGCATGAGTTTGATCCCTGGCCCACCAGGGAGCAACCCACATGGCGAGGCAGACCTCTCCTGTCTCACTCGCTGCTCCCCTCAGCAGTGTATTTCAGTTAGTCTGCCTGTTCTGTTCCCCACTCTGTCTCTGGCAAATCCTCTCACCACCCCACAGCCCCCTCCCTGCACCTCTGATCTACACCCCAGCTCTTGTATGCATAAATAAATAAATCTTTAGAAAAAAAATAAGGGAATAAGGCAAAAATCATCCACAGTAAAAATTAACTTTAAATCCCTGACAGGCATCACTTTGGAGACATCAATTCCTTCTCTTGTAAGTCCATTCCAGCCAATGTTTCCTACAGCATTGATAGTTTGTAATTTCTATGTAACACAGCAAATAAAACCAGTCAATTTGAATATAAAGCCAGGCTGTACCAAAAGCAGCCATCTTTGAACTCTAGAATATGCTCTTGGCTTGGTAAAATGCTCACACCTGACACCAATACCAGAGTCATTCTCCTGTTCAGTCAATGGACTAATGGGCAGAGCTGGCTTTGTATGTAAATTATTTGATCTTTTCACCAGGTCCAAAATGTTGCATTCACTTAAATTTAAAAAGTCACAACTCCCTGTTAGATAGATGAACTGTCATACCTTATTAAGAGATCTGACTAGCTCAACTAGCCTCGCTGTTGAGCAATCATGAAAAGCAGGGAAATAGGTGGGTGAAAACAATGATCTTAATTATTTAAACACACATGCACACAAAAACATACACATGGGCTGCTGCCTCAAGGAGGGGCAAGTTGAAATATAAAAGCATTTCATTTCTATTCCTGGACACTGGCTTTAACACAAACTATTAATGAAAGCTGAGAATACTCAAGAACACTTTACTTTTGCAATTAATTTAACCATAAGATGCTTTTTAAAGGCAAAGACATTAACCACACATCAGTCCTAAGAGTGAACTCCAGGCAAGTCTTGAATTAGTGTAACCCATCAACTGGGTCATGGTCTTACAAACCAACAAAAACCTTCCTTCCTCTTTAAAGAGAAAAATAAGAATATTCCCTAAGATCAATAAAAATGTTATTTCACAATGAAAAAACGTTATTACTCTTACAAAAGAACCTTCTAATTTAGTTAAAAAGATCCTCGGTTAGAACTTCAGTCAACTGTCCAACTATGTAGTACCAACACAACAGTTTCAGTAACACTCTGACTGCCAAATTGTGCAACATATAGGCAGCTCTTAAAAGAGATAATCAAATTTTTGCTAAGAAAACTTATTATACTGTTTTTTATCTTTGTTAAACTTAAATACTATCAATAAATGCCAAAGGATTTACAATACACTATAAATGGACATTTTCTCCAACCCCTTCTTTCTATATACTGTCAGTACCCAGGTTTCATCCTAAGGTGGAACAGCTGCTTTCTTTTGTGGGGTGAAATGGTAGTTGATGGTGGTAGTCAGAATAACAGAAGTTTTACTGATCTATCTCTACCAGAAATACTCTAGTCACATACTTGCTCTATTTCTTTTGTGCTATAATAAACCTAATAGGATACAATCAGACAGTCAAAAGATGTCTATACCACTTTCACGAAGCAAAAAATCCATAACATATATAAACAGTAACTAATAATTAAAATACATTAAGTGAACAAATTATTATTAGCTCTGACATTCTTGAAATATTTCAGCTCTTGCATTGTGAGGCATTTTATGGAGGAACTGACTATAATTTCTTTTGATTAGTATGACTCAAACTAATCACACAATTTGAAAGAAAAAAGTACAAATATAGTTATAATTATATTACCTCTATAATGAAAAGAGCTGAATATATTTCAAACACCCAATAATTTGGAAATATAAAGGCAAACTTTATATTTAGTTAAAACCGTGGCCCACTAACCTGTTTCTGTAATGTCAATAATGTTTTATTGAACCTGGCCATGCCCATTTGTTTATATATTATCTTTGGCTGCTTTCACTTAATAACAGGGTTGAACAGTTGAGACAGGTGGAAAATATTTACCATTTAGGCCCCTGTAGAAAGTATTTGTCAATCCTTGCTCCAGTAATAGACATTGCACCATATAATAGACATTAACGGAACCGCAATCTCACCGAAGGTTTAGAGAAAACCAAAGCAGCCAGAATTTATGAGCAGAGTGCAGAGAGAAAGCTTGAAAAATCTACAGAGGAATCACTTAGAATTTGTTTGAACAGTGACCTGACCACAAGGCCTAAAAAAGAACCCCCAGAAAGTTTATCAGGGTTCAAAATAGGGCTCCCTCAGCCAGAGTAACTTAAAAATTAATGAGGCACTGGGGGGAAGGAGGAGTCTTCAGAAGTGTTTAACTAAGTGGGACCAAATAAGCATTAAAACCTGGATTTGCCCTAATAAAGCATAAAAGTAACTCTGAAAGGATCAAAATGATCCGAAGTAACATTACTACGTGGTAGAACAAAATCTACCACTCAACAATGTAAATTCACAATGTCTATGCAATCTAAAAATCACCAGGAATATAAAACATGAAAATATGATGGGAAGAAAAACAAACCGACAAAACACAGAGAGAACTAGAAATTACAAAAATTAATGAGTTGAGCTTCTAGGAGACAAAAGTCCTTAAAACAGCTATTGTAAATACGCTCTATAGGCTCCAGAATGTAGAATAAATCATGAATGTGATGGAAAAAGACAAATAAAAGGAACACCTAAATATGAAAAATACATTATCTGAAATGAAGTATATACTAATGGGATGAACAGATTAGCCACTACAGTAAAACAGATAAAAAAAACTTAGCAACAGAAGCAAAACAAAAAGCAGCAGAGGAAGAAAAAAGAACAAAGACCTGACATATAGGATTCTATCAAGTGTTCTAACCTATGTATTACTGAAATCCAAGGGGAAACAGTTGGGAAATACTGAAAACATGACCAGTATGTAAATGCATGACAACTCTACTAGGTGTAGAATAATCACCACAAAGGAATGAGTTGTAAATGCAAATTCATACAGGTATAAACTAATGTCAATTCCAAAACCCCATTAACTGCCTTGCACTGGTGATGTGATTTTGTAGAATCAAGAATTCTTTGTAAAATTCCAATATTTCAAAGCAGTCTTCCCCTGATTCACACACAGTAAACTTCAAAACACAAGATAAACCCGAGCAAGAAAATACTTTATAAATAAAGCAGAGGGCCTCCCTGGTGGCACAAGGGGTTAAGAAACAACCTATGAAGCTGTCCGCAGCCTCTGCAGCACAAGTTCAATCCCCGGGCAGCCAGGGAGCAACCCACACAGCACAGCAGACCACTCCTGACTCGCCTGCTGTGTACTTCAGTCGATCTGCCTGTTCTGTTCCCCACTCTGTCTCTGATGAATCCTCTCACCCCCCGCACCTCTGGCCTGTATCTCAGCTCTTGTATGCTTGTATGCATGAAAAATAAATCTTTAAAAAAAATAAATAAAAATAAATAAATAAAGCAGAATTGGGTTTTAGGCATAGAAAATAAAGAAGCTTTTTCTCAGCTCTATGAACCCTTGGTAGAATATTTTAAGTCTCATGTAAATTCTGGAACAATTTTTTCTTGTTCAAGATTATCCCGCAAACTGCCAAATAGTTAACACAACTGGCCTGTGCCACATAAATGTCACTAATGCCCCCAATCACTGGCAAAATTGACTTGAAAAAGAATCCATGGGCCTCCCTGGTGGCGCAGGCGGTTGAGCGCAGCGCTGTAGAAGCTGTCCGCAGCCTCTGCAGTGCCGGTTCCATCCCCGCTGGCCTCGGAGCAACCCACACGGCGAGCAGACCTCTCCTGCCTCGCTCACTGCTCCCCTCAGCAGCGTATTTCATCAATCTACCTGTTCTGTTCCCCACTCTGTCTCTGGTGAATTCACTCACCCTCCCGCGCATCTGGCCTGTAACCCAGTTCTTGTGTAAATAAATCTTTAAAAAAAGAAAAAGAATCCAATAGTATAAAGTTTATAATAAGTATATATTAATAAAAGATATGGTAAAGATTTTACAGTCATAAATCTTTATGCCTAAAGAAAGATTTTTACTTTATATATTTCAGGGTTATTAGGAATATAAGAGTTAACAAAAGACTGACATCCATCTGCTTATCTGATAAATTGCAAATGGGGGGTGCAAAGAAGAGGTGCATGCTATAGATACTACAAATATATAATTCGCATGCGCGCGCACACACACACACACACACAGAATGTCATACCAATATTTAAAATGCTTCTTTCAAAGAGCTATGCAATGTTGTTTTTTTTTTTTTAAAGTTTTATTTACTCATGCATACAACAACCGGGGTACAGGCCAGATATGCGGGAGGGTGAGAGGATTCACCAGAGACAAAGCGGGGAATAGAATACACAGACTGACTGAAATACACTACCAAGGGGAGCAGCAGGCATGACAGGAGAGGTCTGCCGCGCCTGTGGGCATCTCACTGGCCAGCTGGGATCGAACCCGCGCTACAGAGGCTGAGGACAGCTTCACAGCTCTGTGCTCAACTGCCTGTGCCACCAGGGGAGGCCTGGTGCAATGTTTTAACTCATTCATTTGACCCACCACAAAATCCCTTGAAGAATTCTAATTTAAAGACCACATTCTCTAACTACAACAAAAGTAGGTAAAGATTAACAACCACTGGTTCTAATCAACCACTTGGTAATCTTAAACTCTAAGAGCAAAGATAAAAATCAGTACTGCAATAAAAGTACTTTAAAAAGATTTACAGGGGGCCTCGGGCCTCCCTGGTGGCAAAGCGGTTAAGCGTTGGGCTGCGAAGCTGCCCACAGCCTCTGCAGTGCTGGTTCAATCCCAGGTCCCTAGGCGAGGATCCCACATGGTGCACAGACCTCTCCTGCCGCCCGCTGCTCCCCTCAGCAGTGTACTTCGTTGGTCTGCCTGTTCTGCTCCCCACTCTGGCTCTGGTGAATTCTCTCACCCTCTCGCACCTCTGACTGTACCCAATGCTTGTATAAACAAATAAATAAATATTAAAAAAAAAAAAGATTTACAGGAACCTAACTATATAAATACATAAGATAGCACTTTTGTTTTTGTGTGTGTGTGTGAAAAATGATGCCATTATCACCACATTAAACTAACCAACTTATAAAGATTGAAATAAAAAATCCTGAAATTTCACCAGCAAGAGAGAACCATGGGTAATAACTGATTACTCTTAGCAAATTGATCCATTTTGCAATAGGAATCAGATGCATTTATATACACATTATTATTTCTGTAAGATTATTTTAGTAGTAGGATTATAATTATTTTTTTTTTAGGTCTTACAAATAAGGTACTCTGTATTAACAAAAATGATCTTTACTCTTTTTTTTTTAAGTATTTTTATTTTTTTAATAGAGGCATGTTTTATTTATTTATTTGTTCGTTTGTTTTGTTTATACATGCACTGGGTACAGTCAGAGGCGCGGGAGGGTGAAAGAATTCACCAGAGCCAGAGCAGGGAGCAGAGCAGGCAGAAGGACCGAAGCACACCGCTGAGGGGAGCAGCGGGTGGCAGGAGAGGTCCGCGCGCCATGTGGGACCCTCCTTCGGTGGCCGGGGAGCAGCCGGGGATCGAACCCGCGCCGCAGAGGCCGTGGGCAGCCTCGCAACCCAGCGCTCAACCGCTGCGCCACCGGGGAGGCCCCATGATCTTTACTCTTAACCCTACTTCTAGGAGAAACTACTATGGTTATTTTTGAAAATATTCTTCCAAGGTTATCCAAGTATACTCGCACATGTTCAATACAAAAATAACAGCTTCACTGTACTGAGAAAGGATACTGTATACTGTATATCACAGAGTGTAAGAAGGTTACAAAAGCATGTTTGAGTCTATTTATATAACAAAATAAAACAGCATTATGGACTTACAGTTAACAGAGCTTACATCGGAGTTTGTGGTAGCCATTAGCATTATCAGTAAGAGGAAACTTTGACAATGGGTCAATATTCACAAGGTAAAGTAAGTTATGACATACCACTGCATACCACTCAAATGAACAAATTTTCTTTTTTAATTAATAATGCCTCATGCTGGTATCAATCAACATTCCCACATTTAGGTGGCTGGTGGGAAAGCGATACAGCACACCCACGGGGGGGGGGGGGGGAGGCAAGGAACAAAGTCCACCGTTTCTTATGAAGTTTAAACAAACACCATGCAACACAACAATCACATTACTAGATATTTACCCAAGCGCAAGAAAAATTTATGTTCACACAAAAATCTGAATACAAATGCAAATTAATTTGTTATCACCAAAAACTAGACACAACAGAAAAGCTCCTTAATGGGAATGAATTTAAAAAAATGTGGTATATACATACAATAAAATGCCTCTAGAGACAAAAACAAACTGCTGATTGAAGCAATAGCATGGATAAAACTTAAAATGCATTTAAAAGATTACAAACTATGCGATCTCATGTATTTGATATTCTGGAAAAGGCACACTAGAGGGACAGATCAGTGGTTGTTTGAGGTCAAGGGTGGGACAGGTATTGATTACAAAGGGATATGGAAGTTTTGGGGTTATGGAATTTCTTTATATATGGCCATGGTAGTGGCTATATGACAGTAAGCTTTCTGCAAAGTTTGAAAAAAAATTTTAGGCTAAAAAGGATATATAAATTTTACTGAATATGAATTCAAAGATCCTCTAAAGGACTATCATGAGATTTTTTTAAATAAATACATGAATCACATGTTTATTTACATGAATACATAATTACATGATTATTTAAAATTTTTATGATAAGTATCAAAGAGTAAAATTTAATGAATTCACCAGATAGATTTGCCAGAACTCTATAGCACAGGTGTTTTTACACATATCCATCCCACCACCCACCCATTAATCCATGTTATTTTTTTTTTTGAGTTGGATTTTTTTTCCAAATTCACTTTTCTTTTATTTATTTTTTATTTTTTTAATAATAAATTTTATTTTTATAGTCCCCATACAATTGCAACCCCCCCATTCTGACCCCAATCCCTCCTCTATCATGAGATTTTTTAAGTACAGGCTGCCATTTAATCTTCCTTCGACATCCCCTCCATAAAATGATTGCTCCACTTAATACCTCCTCTCTTTTCTCCCTATTCCTTTAGCACTCTATATGTGGCCCATGGTGGGAGAGGGGGGAAGAATTTCATCATCTCAGGTGCTGGAGAGGCAGAAATACACCAGGATAACATCTGCAGATTTAATTTTTTTAAAAAGTGATTTTTACACTATAAAGACACGGAAACTAGGAAAAATACTTGTATTTTAAAAACAGTTCATGCAACGTAGAGACAATTCACAGCAAAAGAATACCGGTAAAATATAAGGAATTATCCAACTCAAAAACATAAATTTTCTGGTACACTAGAGGAAAAATCAATAAATATTGTTCAAAGGACTGATAGTTGCCTACACTGTAGATAAAAGTATATACTACTGCTTTGGAGAACTCTCTCATAACTTATTTCAAAAGCTAGAAAGCACCCATTCCCCTGAACTTATGTCCATTTCAGAAGTTGTCCTCCTGAAATAACACCACCCCCAATTTTTTAATGTATGAAGATACCACTAACGTACTTAAGTTGTTTAAAGTGTTAGAGCATCTTCCTCCCCTTATACTCATTTATCCCTACAAGTTTTGACTCTTCATTAATCATCATCAGGCAAGAGGGATATAATCTAAGTTCTGCTACTAAGTAACAATTTGACCATCAGTTAATCAATTGCATGAACTTCAAATATCTCATCTGCAAAGAAACGTAATAAATGATCTCTTCAGAGGATTTACAGTTTACAAAGTATATACAACAGGTATTCAGACTTAAATAAACTAAACACATCTAGGGGAGGAAGAAAACAGAATAATGGTTGGACAAAGTATGCTTTCATTAGGAAACTCCTAAAATGGAAAATTAAAGGCCTGAAAGGCCAACACATCTACAAAAGCAGCACGTGTCTATCTATAACTATGAATCTGTGCTGGAGATCTCACTCTGACAAAAACAGGCCCCAACTGTCTCCTGGCTATTGTTGAACAAAACTTATCAACAATAGTGATTTAATGAAAGTTACTTTCCATAATTTGCATCCAATAAATGGGGATATCAGCACAGAACTGAGATAATGAAGCAGGATACTTTCTGCTCTACTCAGCTCCCACCACTGCTACAGCACAGAAAGCCACAGGACTGGAGATTCTTGTGTCACCTATCATCACTCTAGGAGAGGGGATCTTTCTTACTTTTATACAAAAAAATCACTTAGCTGTAAGGGATAATGCATATAAAAATTTCCTGCTTTTCAAACATCACAGAATGAAAGCTATGTATGTGTGTATATATGCATATGTGTGTACATAGACACCTATTTCTCCTATTGCCTACACAGTACATACCAAATGTACTATGGTATATTTGTCCCAACTCAGGACCCAACACTGGAACACTGGAAAGGATAACACATCTGCAAAAAGCTGTGTTAACTCTACCTACCTTTTATTAACTAAACTCCTTTTTCAGTTCCAAGATCTATGCAGTATATCACAGTACATTTAGGCATCACATTTCCTTGGCTTCCTCTGCTCCATGACAGTTTCTTGTTTTTGATGACCTTGACAGTTCTGAAGAGCACTAATAAGGTACCTTTACTGTGTCCCCTCAATTTGGACTGTAGTGTTTTTCTCATGGTCACACTGCAATTATGATTACTGGCAGGAAAACTACAGAGGACTGAGCCATTCTTTTTTTTGTGGGACCCTCGCTGGTGGCCGGATATCGAACTGACGCTGCGGGCAGCCTCGCAACCCAGCGCTCAACCGCTGCGCCACCAGGGGAGGCCCAGACTGAGCCATTCTTACATAAAGAGTACATCCTATCAACATGACTTATTATCATCTAGATTATCAGGCCAAAGTACTGTTTGTCAGGTTTCTCCACCATAAAGTCATATACACACTTTACATAAAGTACTCTAGAAGAAAGTCACTATAGTCCACAGTCAACAGACGATAGGAGTTAAAGTATACATCTTTGAAAGGGGCATATTTACATAAATCATTTGGGATTCTTGTATATAGGAAATTTATCTTTTCTTCCCCATTTATTTACTAAGTCATTTTCAGTATGAACTCATGGATATCACGCCATACTTTTGGGCGAGAATCTAGCTATATAACTTACTATGTAGTTGAAACTGTTTCAAATTAGGTCACAACAGAGAGGTGTTTCAGGTTGGTTACTGGGTCCTTTTGACATGTTCCCTTGCCCCCTCCTTTTCTTAAAAACATTTAAAAAGAACAGGTTTACTAGAAAAAGGAGAAAGGGAAAAAGAGACACCCGCATAGTTACAGGTGGGCAGCAGCCTCCCTTGCTGCCCCCCCCCTTTTTTGAGCATTGATGGAACTTTTCAAAAAATATTTAACTTTCATATATTCTTACTATTACCACAAAGCTAAACATTACTTCTAATACTTTTGTTGTATAGTTACAAAGTTTGAATACATGAACTCTGAGTTCTGAAGTATAAATACATTAATAAGAACAAAAGAAATAATTAGTGTAGAGTAGCAGCGTTACGAAGTCTTATCCTTAGAGTTTCCAACCACGACTTTCTGTTCTAGAAAACATTTCTCATTTGGTCAGCTGAGGTTCTAGAAGTGAAACCAAACCAAACCAAACCAAAGCGAATCTGTGTTTTAACTTCCTTGGAGATTTTAGCACAGGCCTATAACTTGGATTTCATCATGACAACCTTCTGGTACTCATAGTTTGCTGGTGAGGCAAGGAAGAAGGCAGCAGGTCTAAAGATCACTACCTCTGTCTCTGTTCAATTCAAGGGTCTAACCAAAACATTCTGGTGTGTAAAAGCAAAATAATTAATTCTCATTTTTATTTGGTTTGTTTCAACACTCAGAGCTCCCCTTTAGAAACATGTTATTTTGTTTGGACACATGCTTCATTCTCAACATTCCCTATATGGCTAACACAGAATTTTAGAACTGGCCCCACACACCTAATTAGAATATGATTAGCTCAAATTTCTTCTCAAAAGTAACTAATTACGCCCCAATAAAAGATATTAATATGTCTATAAAATGCCAGTTTCTTGCTAAAGGTTATGTAATAGCTTTAGGTACAGTAGTTATTTCCCAACAGACCACTATGATGCTCTTTTATCACTGTGACCTCTAGAGGGAGCTCAAAGTTCTTGTTATTTTTTTCCCCCAAAGGTCAGGACACACCTCCCACAAATGCTGGTAGGTATGTTCAGGATTTAAGAACATTCCATGATTACACCCTAAAGAGCAAATTACGTGCAGGCCATCCTAGTGTAAATTCCTGCTCCTTAAAAGAAATAAGAATTAACCTACTCACCTGCTCCTCATTTCTTCCTCTCTCTCTTTCCTTGGGACTCTGACTTCAAACATTCTCTTTCCCACTTAGCAAATTAACTGTAGCCTGAAAGGGTGAAGGGAGGGTGCTGTAGGTACTGGGGGCAAATGCTCCCTCCTGCTGAGCTGTTACCTTCAGTACAGTAGAGCAGTGCATCTCTACCTTTTTCATGTTAGGGTATACACAAAATACATTATTTGTATGGCACAGCAGAGTATGAAGGACAGGCTGCTCTATCTGCCCAGGAACTCAGATAGCTAAGTCCCTTCTCAGGCACACCACCCCCCACCACCTCCCACACACCAGACTGGGGGAGCATTACCTTAGTAAATCTCTAATACATTCTTGAGGACATACCTGGCACCAATAGGGGACATGTGCAGAACATGCCTAGAGGTCAGACAGTCAAATTCCCACTCCTCTTGTCTGTATGACCCTGAGTTAGTTCCTCAACTCAACTTCCTAAAACTCTTAAAAACTAACTTTCCTCATCTTTAAATACCCACATCGCATAGAGATGCTTTAAAGAGTAAATGCAAAGAAATGAGCCTTGTGTGAGACAAGTGGTAGGCACATTGCTAAGCAGTACATGTTGGCTGGGGACTTGGGCTTTGATGCACGAAGTAGAAACAAGCATTTAACCTTGTTTCCAGGATACTGAGGTCAATCTAGTCTAAGTAATGAAGGTCTCCAAATGGTTCAACTTAGCTCCCTAGAGTCTGGGTTTTAAAGCCCAAACTAGTAACAGAGAATGACAGCCACCTTATTTTGCTGCTTCTTTGCACATACACTTGAGAGGCGTCAGGCTGAAGCACAACTGGTCAAGGACAGGACTCTGTATTCCTGTTTCTCTTGGCCAAAACATCACCTCCATACACCTTGATTTTCAACAACAAAGTGCTAACAATCTTTATAAAACTCTTTCTCAACCTCTGACTCAGTAAATAGGAATATGTTATGTGATTAGCTAAACAAAGACCACTGGCTGTTGATGCTCATATAGAACCTACATTGTAATGTTGCCATGAGAGTCAGGGTCCATAGGGTAATTTCCAGAGATGTGTTCTGGAACCAGTCTCCCTTCTTTTTAACTTGTTCCTGGATAATCTGATATCATGTTTGGATAAAATGGAATGGAACCATACCCTCCTGCAACAAAGAAGAGAAAGATAAACAGTTGCTAATACATTTTGTCTATAGGTGTGATCTTAACAAATAAGCCTTGGTGTATTAATGTTATTTACAATGTTAGAAGAGTCCTAATTTAACCATTCTAAACCTAAAGTTGCCATCCTCATTAGATGTTCACCAACTTTAAACTGGCTCATAATAAATTCCTCAAAGCAAACTATCTCATTCACTTGCCTTAGCTGAGTACCAGTAGTTTCTCATAGAAATTACTCAAGAAATTAGCACTGCACAAAGTTCCTGCATCTATTATGCATGCCTTATCAGAACAGGTATCTGCTTAAAACATCTACTTAAAATCTTTATCAACGGAGGTTATTATGGCTATATAATAGCCAGAAGGCACCTCACTGTCTATTTGCCTTGGAGTCACACCCAAAAAATTGGTTTTCCAATAGGATCCCTCCTGTTCACCCACAAACCGGGCACAAATGGGCAGAGTATTTAGACTAGACATCTTTAATGTTATGCAAAATTTTAAGACTTATTCCAGTGGCAAAAGAGAACCACTGGGGAATTTTAAATGCAAGTGATCCAAATAGGTGTGCGCTTTACATTACTACTCAGGCTGAAGTAAAGAGGACTGGAAGCGGAAGGGCAATACTGCGGTTGTCGGAAAAGTCATGATGTATTTTTTGGAAAACAGAGAAAAAATACGCCATGACTTTTCCGACAACCCAAAAGAAGGAAGCCTGGGGATCAAACTGGAGTTGCTCCAGAAATCCTGATGCGCAATGGTAGTGCTCTGAGTCAGTTTAGTACAGTGACGATATAAAGTGGCCAACATTTAAAATGTTTTTTCAGTATGTTAGGTATTTAATTCTCTCAACGAACCTATAAAGTTGGTTTTATTAATATATTCATTTAACAAATGAAGAAATTAAAGTATAAAGGCAAAAGATGTGACGGGGCACATAATTTAAAGTGCATTTATGAAGAATATAAACCAAGACTTGATAGCTGGGGTAAAGTGTAACGAGAAAGATGAAAAGAAAAAATGTGGAGGTTCTTATACTGGCTGAACATACTTAATACCATTAATAGATATTTACCCTACATTAAGTATTATTTAAAAGCATCTAAATGGCAGAAACAGTTCCATGTTAAAGAAAAAAGTTAAGATCCACTGGCTGAATAATCCAAAAGATTATGTCATGAATGATTTCACCAAAACTCTTAACCAAAAGAAATATATCACATACTATTACCAAAAAAGAAATTTAGGCCAGAAGATTCCCTTTTGCTCATTTTTCCTCGGTTATGGTGGGTTAGTTTCTTCAAGATGATAACTTTCTGACCTTGTTTTCAATTGTTTTTACACTATAATTGTCTCCACTATGCTTTTAAAACTGTAGTCATGTTTTTCAAATATTTGAAATTACTGTCAAGTGATTCCATTTTCAAAGACGCAATTTCTCTCATTAATCTCACTGAAGAGGAAAATTAAACATTAAAGGTTTTCTTTACTTGAACTAAAACTCTAATTCTGAAAACTGGTTTTATTTTTTATAAATTGTGGGCATTTTTATTGTTTTAAGAGTCATTCCTTCAACAGCTTACTGGACACTACTTGCCCGGCACTCTAGGGTCATACTAGTGCTTCTAAGTACTAGGGATACACAAGTAAATAAGACAAAGGAAAAAAATGACTTTACTCATAGATTTTTATATTCTAGTGTGGGGCATGTATTATAAGCAAATGATTAATAAATATGAAATGTATCAGACAGTGCTAAAAATATATAAAGACCAATGAGAGAATAGAAAGCAATTGGGGGCCAGAGGGTGGGATTATTTTAGGTAGGGTTGTCAGACAAAAAGTCTCTGAGGTAACTTAGGCAGAAACCAAAATGAATACAGGGGATTCATCATCCAAACTTGTAAGGTATGTATTTCAAACCAAGGGCCTATGTAGAAATTACTGTTCTAAGATAAATTAGGCACAATAAGATGGTAGAGGAGATAGCACATATAGCAGAAGCTAGACCATCTATGCCTTGTAGGCCATGGTAGTAGAAAGACTATGGATCTGCTGTGTGGTTAATTATTGGAGAGCTTCTAATTTGTGTTTTAAAGTGACTCATATGACTATAGTGCAGATTGGAAGAGAGAAGAATGGTTTTTAAGTTAATTACAGTAACTTAAGCATAAAATGACAGTCTGAACTCGGGTGTAGCCCTTGATAAATGGATGGATTTCGAATGCATTCAGAAAGTGGTACTACCAGAACCTTCACTTTACTTGATCTTTGTATGCTTCACTTTCGATAGTTAAAAATGCTGAGGGATGATTCTGAGGTTTCAGAACCAAACCCAGGGGTGAAAAGGCAGTACCACTTACTAGGGAGAACACACTAGGAGAGAACAGGTTTAGGGTAAGAAAATCCCAGTTTCATATCTTTGGTGTCCATTTTGATCAGACATGCAAATAGGAATGTCACAGGCAGCTAGATAGATTTATTTGTCATGAATTTAGGAAAGGAAGAGGAGATAAAAATTAGGGTATCCTTACCAAATACAAGTCATTTAAAGACTAAATGTGGTAAAGATAATCAAGATCTGCTCTGAGGACAAACCCTTGAGTCCTCCCATATTTAGCATGAAAGAGGAGGGACCAACAGGACACACTATGCAGAAACTGCTGGTGAGGTAGGAAGATCTCTGGAAGCCAGGCAAAGACAGTGCTTCTAAATTAACTGTATAAAAAGCATAAGAGATCAAGTAAAGAGAGGTTGAGACTTAAATCTGGATTTGTCGACATGAAGGTATTTTTGGGTGATACTGACAAAAGTTGTTTCAGTGGATTCTTGTCCTTAAGTAAAAGCGGTTTTCTGTGGCTTTATTTTACAATTATCAGACGGCAAAATACCTGTGGAGTTGAACTATCTATGCTGAAATCAAAGTAGACAGTCTGAAAGCTGGCTGATAAAAGCATCCTCTTAATATCTGCCATCAATGAAGATTTACATTTAGTACTGTCTTGGGTTATTCTGGGAAACAGAGGGTTAAACAAAGCTGATTCATCATGCTTCTCAGTTGCTAACTTCTCAACTGACAGTAACATTTTTTCAGGAAAAACATATGAATGACATACTTTAAGTCACTGCAAACTGGAAAAATGCATTTTGTTACCCTATCTCACATAAAGGATAGTTTCACCAATTTAGGATTCTTGGGTTTTAATAATTTTCTCAATTCGAGTCCACTAATTTTTAGCACATCATGGCCCATCAAAACCTTCTGTGGTAATAAAAATGTTCTCTTCTGTGCCATACAACATGGTAGCCACTAACAACTTGCAGTTTTTCACTGAGAACTTGGAGTATGAGCAGTGTGTCTGGGGAAATTTATTTTAGTTTAACTTTTAAATGTAAAATAGTCACAGATGGTGAGTGGCTACCACTAGCTAGGCAGCATGGTTCAAGCCTACATAAGACAAATGCAGTACCTACCCGTTCCTTCGGAAACCCGTACTATGTTTCTATATCGTAAAATTAAAAAACCCACCAGGCTAGTCCTAGGCCTGGATTACATTATTTTGCTTGGTATCACTTTAGTTATTTGTAAGAAAATAATTAACAGGTCCTACCCATGTGACAGTTAATAGAGAATTTTAAATGAGTTTTAACCTGCCAAATACGTGGTACTTCATAAATGCTCAATAAATTTTAGCAAGGTTCTCTGAACCCTTTTGTTCTGTTCTCTCAGGGAAGTTTTTACTACTTTTGACTTACCTTTTTTATCTGTTCTGACCTCTCACTTATTCATGATACACTGATTATATTCTTTGTGTTTCTCACATTTTTATCTTATTTCTCCCTCTAAATTGTGGACTCTAAAAGCAGTACTAAATCCTGCTGTTATCTGCCTCCAAAAAAAATCAATAATTAAAAAATCATAAATTTCATTTACACTCCTTCCTGCTCTCTGATTCTTTTTCTTCAAGTGCTCAAGAGTTGCCTTGAGAATACTAATCAGTTATTCTTTACATTTCAATACTTTCTCTTATTTCTTGCAATAAATGTTTCATAGAGTCACCTACTCACCCTTATCATCTTTTAAACTACTGAGTCTGATAGTACTGGAACTATCTTTTTGTGTTCAACATTAAAGAGAAAAGTCTGTATTCATGCCATATTGGAAATTTTATTGTTTCAAAGAAAACATTTTGAACCTAATTAAAAAAAATTTTTGGAGGGGGGAATGTTTACATTCTTTCTTTCCCTGTTCAGTTTTTTTTTTTTTTTTTTTTTTGAGGCATGCTTTTATTTATTTATTTATTTGTTTGTTTTGTTTATACATGCACTGGGTACAGTCAGAAGCGCGGGAGGGTGAGAGAATTCACCAGAGCCAGAGCAGGGAGCAGAGCAGGCAGAAGGACCGAAGTACACTGCTGAGGGGAGCAGCGGGCGGCAGGAGAGGTCTGCGCGCCATGTGGGACCCTCCTCCAGTGGCCGGGGAGCAGCCGGGGATCGAACCGGTGCTGCAGAGGGTGAGGGCAGCTTCGCAACCCAGCGCTCAACCGCTGCGCCACCGGGGAGGCCCTCCCTGTTCAGTTTTTAACTGTTGCCTAATTACCCCAAATTTAAGCAGTTTAAAACAAATTACCTCAGTTTCTACAAATTAGGAATCTGAATGTGGCTTAGTTAGAAGCATCTAGCACAGGCTATCTTACAAGGTCACTGTGTCATTCAGGACCTTGCACATTACTGTTATCCAGAGACAACAGCTCCTTATAACATGAACTTCACAGGGAAGCTCACAAAAAGAGGTGGTTCCCCTTCAGAACAAATAAGAACAAGGAGGTGGGCCTCCCCTGGTGGCGCAGGTGGTTGAGCGCCCCGCTGTGAAGCTGTCAGCAGCCTCTGCAGCGCCAGTATGATCCTGGCTGGCCCGCAAGGGTCCCACATGGCGAGGCAGACCTCTCCTGTCTCGTCCGCTGCTCCCCTTAGCAGTGTATTTCGTCAGTCTGCCTGTTCTGTTCCCTGCTCTGTCTCTGGTGAATCCTCTCACCTTCCCATGCATCTGGCCTGTACCCCGGTTCTTGTATAAATAAATAAATAAATCTTTAAAAAAAAAAAAAGAGAGAGAGAACAAGGAGGCCAAAGCCTTTTTGTAACCAAACCTCCAGTGCTATTCCATCACTTCTGCCATAGTTGTATAAAAGAAGCAAGTCACTACACTCAGCCACACTCAAAGAGAGGGAATTATACAAGACAGAAGGAACACTAAGGGCTATCTTAGAGGCTACCTGCCCCGTTTCCTTGGTCAGTTTACAGGTTCATCAATATCTGGTCAGGAAGCAGAACTGCAGACCAAAGATTACAATGTTGGAACAGGGAGTTTTAACCTCAAACTTCATGGTTAGTCTCTCTCCTGCAAACAAGAGTAGCCAGATCTTCTCCACTAGTCATATTCCCAGTGGTAACAATCACTCTGAGTCAGTTTTTAACTCCTACTTCAAAATATAAAAGTATCACAAGCAACTGCCCCATGGGTCATCCTTCAATTCTAACTCGGGCTACTCAAAGTAGCTCCCTTTACTCATGTCCCAGTAGGTCCAGTTTCTCAACCACATACATGAACACCACATCAGACAGTAAGCACTACCCTTACTCTGTTTCTCATTTTTACTTTTCCTGCCAAAAATTATTTTGGTTTAGTTATGGCACCCTTCCAGGGTTTCCAAAGAGACTGAACTCTCCTCCATTGTGCTGTTGGCCAGCTCATGTGTTTGTCTGTTTTAACACATGGGCTTAGAGTATCCTCCTACACCAGAAGTCAGTAGTTATTAATTTAAGTACTAAACACATTCTTTAAAAGACTGTGTTTTCATAAATATGACAGAAAATGCTTGCTGGTTTTCTTAGCTACTTAAGTTAATTCTATTGTTGGATAAAATATTTTAATCTACACCATCAATTCCCAGGACACAGTCTACTATATTTTGTAAATTTTGCTGATTTTCAAAAAATGCAATGTCATCAAACAGGTTCAGCTTAAGACATGACTAATTACAAAAATTACTATGCATAACATCACTTCAATAATAATACCTAAAACAAAAGGAATCAAACACACAGTTGCTCAGTAGGATGAGCACAACTGTAAAGAGACTCTTATAAGTATGCCCAGATCTGGGCACTAGCTCTGTGGAGAAAGTAACAATACCAAGAGTATTCTAACTCACAAACTCAAAACACTTATTTTTTTTTTTTTTTAATAGAGGCATGTTTTTCTTTATTTATTTGTTTGCTTGTTTGTTTGTTTTGTTTATACATGCACTGGGTACAGTCAGAAGCGCGGGAGGGTGAGAGAATTCACCAGAGCCAGAGCGGGGAGCAGAGGGCGACAGGAGAGGTCTGCGCGCCATGTGGGACCCTCCTCTGGTGGCCGGGGAGCAGCCGGGGATTGAACCGGCGCCGCAGAGGCCGCGGGCAGGTTCGCAACCCAGCGCTCTACCGCTGCGCCACCGGGGAGGCCCAAAACACTTATTTTTGACTTAATATTTTTCCCCTATACCATTATTATTGCTCTGCCCCATCTCCAGTCTCCTAAAGGTAAAGAAGGTAGAAGAGTCAACAAAAACTAGATCAGATGTTAACAAGGTACACACTGTATAGTTTACTGGATAAATCTGAATCTGTGCAAAATAGAACTAAAGGATTTAACCAAATACATTAAACAGACACAAAACCACGATACCTGGGATCTAGCCTAAACAAGTAGCCACCCTGTACAAACAAAGTAGGAAGGCATAGTGCCGAGGGGTTAAACTCTGCATCTAATCTCACCAGATTGCCAAATGATAAATTCTTAGTCAAAGAAAAGGAATTCTCAAAACATTTCAGCACTTCACTTAAGGAAAACAATTATTAGTCATTTCAGCAAAGATGCAGGGCATAACATCAACAAATGGAAACTGTATAAACAATGTTTTCTAATAATATCAAAAAGAATAAAAGAAAGAAAAAAATAATCAAAGGTGATAATAAAAGAATTAACAGGCAAAAGACTTGTACACTGAAAACTACAAAACAATGCTGGAAGAAATGAAAAACAGAAAGAAATGGAAAGACAGCCCATGTTCATGGATGTCTTGGTATCATTACTAAACTTAAAAACTAAGCCCCCACTCCTTTCCCAGCAGACGAGTTTGGGAGGTTTGATGGATAAAGGAAATGGATGGGACTGCCAAGGGAACTTGGACAGTAAGCTGATGATCCATTATGCTTATTCAGATCAGCAGTCAGGGCACATCCAAGACTAGTCACCTTAACCAATCTGCATGGAGTATAAAAAGAGCCTCAGAACCCTCACTCTGCTCACAGCAGACCTCTCCTGTATTACCCATTGTTCCTCTTATAAGGGTATTTCAACAAACCCTCCTGCTCTGTTCTCTACTCTGCCTCTCGTGAATTCTTTTACACACAGCCCAATTCTTCCCCACACACTGGACTGGAACAATATTAAAGTGTTAATACTACCTAAAGTGCTCTATGGATTTAATATAATCTCTACTGATAGAAAAAGTAGGGAATTCAGGACAGAAGTTTTCTCAAGGTCAAAAATCAATAATGGGGGCAGAAAGGATTATCAGTCCTTACAGAAAACCAATCCAACCCAATCCCAAAGTTAAAAAATTGTGCAAAGTGAAAAAAAAAATCCTCAAAAGAAGAAACCCCATCAATGAACAACATAAGACTGATGCTTGCCTGTGCTACAAATTTTCCAGGTGCTGCTGAATGGGAGACTGCCGAATTCTTTCTCAGAGGGAACCAAGAACCCCACACACCAAACCCCAAAACTGTCATTATCCTGATGGTGTTTTTTTCAGAGACAGAAAAAATTCATCCTAAAATTCATATGGAATCTCATGGGACCTAAATACTAAAAACCATCTTTAAAAGTAACAGAGCTGCTGGGCCTCCCAGGTGGCGCAGCGGTTGAGCACTGGGTTGCTAGGCGGCCCGCGGCCTCTGCGGCGCCGGTTCGATCCCCGGCTGCTCCCCGGCCTCCGGAGGAGGGTCCCACATGGCGCGCAGACCTCTCCTGCCGCCCGCTGCTCCCCTCAGCAGTGTACTTCGGTCCTTCTGCCTGCTCTGCTCCCCGCTCTGGCTCTGGTGAATTCTCTCACCCTCCCGCGCTTCTGACTGTACCCAGTGCATGTATAAACAAAACAAACAAACAAATAAAATAAAACATGACTCTATTAAAAAAAATTTAAAAAAAAAAAGTAACAGAGCTGCAGATTTCACACTTCAAAACTACAAAGCTGCAATAATCAAAACAGTGTGGTAATGGCATAAAGACAAACATCTAAGCCAATGGCACAGAGTCCAGAAATAAATACACCATACAACTCCACATATAGTAAGTGCTTTTTGACAAGGTTCTTTCATCACATGGTGCTGGAAAAATTGGATCTCTACATTCAAAAGAATGAAAATGGACCCTAACTTTAGGCCATTTACTTACAAAAACTAATTCAAAATGGACCAAAGACCTAAACATAGAACTTAAAGATATAAAACTCTTAGAAGAAAACACAGGAAAAAGCTTTCACAGAACTGGATTTGGCAATGAATTTCTTGATTATGACACTGAAAAAAAAGGCAAAAAGAAAAAATAGATTTCATCAAAAATAAACTTCATGCATCAAAGGACACAATCAACAGAGTGAAAACGTAACCTGTGGAAAAGAAAATACGTGCAAATCATATATCTGATAAAGATTAATATCCAGAATATATAAGGAACAACAATTCAACAACACATAACCCAAATTAAAATGGCAAAGGACTTTAAAAAGACCCTACTCCAAAGATACACAAATGGCCGATAAGCACATGAAAAGATGACCAACTTAACTATAACCCCCATAACCATTATGGAAATACAAATCAAACCACAGCAGATATAACTTCACATCCATCAGGATGACTCATCAAAAACAGAATAACTAGGAATTGGTGAGGATGTGAAGAAAGTGAAATTCTTAAAACGTTGCTGGTAGGAATATGAAAGGTGAGGCCACTGTAGAAAACAGTATGGTTGGTCCTCAAAAGTTAAATACAGAATTACGTGACAATCAAGTAATTCTGAATTTAATTTTGAAATGAATTCCACACAGAGACTATGAGTAGATACTGAACATCAATGTTCACAGCAGCATTATCCACATAGTTAAGAGGTGGAAAGAAGCCACATGAGCATGACAGATTAATGCATAAACAAACCAGCATATTTGTAAATATCATGTAGCCTTAAAAAGGAAGGAAATTCTGACATATACTATAACCTGGATGTACTGTGAGGATTGTTATGGACTGAATGTTTTTTGTGCCCCCCCCCAAAATATTCCCACCATGTTAAACTCCAAACTTAAACGTGTTGGGGGAGGGGACTTTGGAAGATGATTAGGCATTGAGGCTGGAGCCCACACAAATGAGTTACGAGCCCTTATAAAAAAAGACTCCAACGAGTTCTCTCACCCCTGATGCCATGAGGAGACATGTAAGAAAACAAGGTATATGAACTGAGAAGTCCTTATCAGAAAAAATACAAGCCAGTATCCTGGCTTGGGAAATCCCATAACTGTGAAAAATAAACCATTGTTTACGTCACCCAGTCTATGTTAGTTTAAGATGGCAGCCTAAACAGACTAAGACAAGAGCATTATTTTAAGTGAAATAAGCCAGTTACAAAAGGAAACACACTGTATAATTTCACTTACATGAGTAACAGACTAGTCAAATTCATAAAGTTGAGAAAGGAAGTTGCCAGAGGCTAGGAAAAGGGTAAAGAAATATGGGGGAACTACTTTTTAATGGATATTTGGGAAGCTGAAAAAAGATCTGGAGACCTATGGTGCTGATGGCTGCACAACAATGTGTATGTCCTAAAGCCAATAACCCGTACACTTAGAAATAGTTAAAGTAGTAAACCTTATATATATTAAATTATGGGTCATTTAATTCACTGGCTTAATTCATCAAAGATCCAGGTTCTTTAAAAAAAAAAATTTTTATTTATTTATACAAGCACTGGGTACAGTCAGAAGCACGGGAGGGTGAGAGAATTCACCAGAGCCAGAGCGGGGAGCAGAACAGGCAGACCGACGAAGTACATTGCGGAGGAGAGAGGCGGGCAGCAGGAGAGGTCTGCACGCCATGTGGGACCATAGCCCGGCGGCCAGGGGATTGAACCGGCGCTGCAGAGGCTGAAGGCAGCTTCGCAACCCAGCGTTCAACTGCTGCGCCACCAGGGAGGCCCAAAGATCCAGGTTCTTTCCATAGCTTCAAATTCTGATAAAAGGTTAAGTAACTACAGAGTAGGAAATTAGGTTTCTTACCATGGAAGAAAACTGTAATACAGACTAGGGGAAGTGAAAAATAACTCTGTGGTATTCAATCTCAATCAACTGATAAATAAAAATGGCTATTTTTAAAAGTTTATTACATGGTATTTTAATTATATACAAAAGTATGTAAAAGAGCTTGATATAATGAAGTCCTATGCAGCCAGGACCCAACTTCAATAATCAAAAATTATGGCTAATCTTGTTGCATTTGTAAACCCCTCCCTTAATTTTTAGGCACATGCCAGATATCA
This sequence comes from Talpa occidentalis, assembly GCF_014898055.3. Lineage (NCBI taxonomy): Eukaryota > Metazoa > Chordata > Mammalia > Eulipotyphla > Talpidae > Talpa > Talpa occidentalis. Next base: position 97,682,011 of record NW_023605194.1, on the reverse strand, counting down.
AATTATTTCATGCATAAACATTTCAGAAGGTATTCGCTAAAAGATAAGACCACCATTTTAAATATAAACAAATAACCATTATCAAACCTGAAAAGGAGCAATAGTACTTCCTTAATATCAAATATCCAGTATTTGTTCAAATTTCCCATTGTCTTATATAAAAAAGAGTAATGATCTGAATTACAATTCACTAAGGTTTCATACAATTGACTGCTATATCTTTCAGGTATTTTTAATCTTAAAAAAAAAAAAAAAAAAGCCCTCCCCCTTCCTTCCTTGCAACTTATCTTTTGAAGAAACAAGGTACTATAATTTGTACTACACGAACACATGACTTAAAAACAAAACCAAACCCTAATTTTTATTTCCTAGGTCTACCTAGAAAAAGTGTGAGTGCCTAAAAATACTGAAGTTCCGCTAGTAAACAACACACTTGGCACATAAAATGACTTCTCAATATCATCCAGCCCCTACTAAAAGAACCCAAGACTCCTTAGAAAAAATGTTGATTCAAGTCTGGAGCAGAAAAAGTGTGATCTCAAAACTTCCTGTGTCAGAAAAAGAGGGACTGATTGGGACATGTAAAAGGGAACAGAGGCGGGATTTGATGGTCAAATTTTGGGCAATTTGAGCATCAAAAAGAATGCTGGTTTTAACACATTGGTTTTTTGTTTGTTGGTTGGTTTTTGTTTTTTTTTAAGATTTATTTATTTATACATACAAGCACTGGGTACAGTCAGAAGCGCGGGAGGGTGAGAGAATTCACCAGAGCCAGAGCAGGGAGCAGCGGGCGGCAGGAGAGGTCTGCGCACCATGCGGGACCCTCCTCCGGTGGCCAGGGAGCAGCCAGGGATTGAACCGGCGCCGCAGAGGCTGTGCACAGCTTCGCAACCCAGCGCTCAACCACTGCGCCACCGGGGAGGTCCTGGTTTTAACACATTGTTAATACACAGAATAAAAAAGAACTTATGAGTCCCACAGTCATATTAAAAAGGATGAGAAGGGTTGGGAAACTAAAAAATCACCATTCCGCACCCACCAGTGCAATACCATCTCAGGCAAGGACCCATCAATGGTGCTTACTAATTACCAAGAGAAAAAAAGTTCTTGAGCGATTTGACAGACACTACATGACCATGTTATGAAGCTGTCATCAATAATGGGGTTAATTTACATTTACCTAATGTACCAGGAAGTATGCATTATGTTTTTTTTTGTGTGGGACCCTTGCTAGTGGCCGGGGCCAGGGCACGAACCGGCGCTGCAGAGGCTGTGGGCAGCCTCGTAGCCAGCGCTCAACCGCTGCGCCACCAGGGGAGGCCCAAGTATGCATTATGTACACACATTTACTATGTATTACCAAAAGTCTTTAACCTGGATTTATTTATGAGAAAACAGGTAAAAACTCAAAAAGTAAGATATTTTATAAGCTAACATGACTTAATTGACTTTTCAAAATTAACAGAAGAGACTCCCTGGTGGCCTGGGGTTAACTTTCTGCGCTACCACAGCGACAGCCAGGTCCTCCTGGGGTATGATAATGGTAATGAGACTATATTAGAGAATATTCTTATGCTTAAGAAATATGTATTATTCAGGGGTAAAGTTTCATGAAGCTTCCAACATACTCTCAAAAGATTTGGGGACAAGAGTACAGATATGTGTGCAAGAGGAGAGGAGAAAGCAAGTATCGGTATTTACAACTGGTTAATAGAAATAAAAAGGAATAGCCATAGTTAAGTTTATTTTTCAACTTTCTCTGTGGGCTCAGGATTTTACAAAATCAAGAACTGGAGGGCCTCCTTGGTGGTGCAAGGGCTTAAGCATCAGCACTATGAAGCTATCCACAGCCACTGCAGCATGAGTTCGATCCCAGGCCACGGAAATGATTCACATTGCGTAGCAGACCTCTCCTGTCTCGCCGCTGCTCCCCTCAGCAGTGTATTTCAGTCAGTCTGCCTGTTCTGCTCCCCACTCTGTCTCTGGTGAATCCTCTCACATACACCCCCACCTCTGGCCTGTACCCTAGTTCTTGTATGCAAGAATAAATAAATCTTAAAAAAAAAACTGGAAAAGGGAAAAACAAAAGGATGGCATAAAACACGTTCAAATAGTCTCACACACTAGGGAGGGGGGAGAGAGAAAGAGAGAGAGAGGGGAAGGGAGAGGGGGGAGAAAGAGAAAGAGACTCCCCAGGATTTCTTTCTAAAAGGATACGAAGCCTTTCATAGAACCCACCCCTTGGCTCCTGTCTCCAGCGGACAACTCTTTATATTTCCACTGTACAGATCTACCATTAATCTGTCAGACTTCATTTCATAGTAAGCTTAGTCCTAAAGCCATGGGCTCACCAATAATGAGGAAAAACTCCAGACTGGTCTTTCCTTGCCTGGCCAGTATGAAATGAAAATTAAGATCTAAACTGGCACATTACTCCCAAATGATCATGAGTCCCTATAATTTCCCCTATTCTAACCTGGCTAGTAAAGGGCACTTAGGATCCAGCCCTTTATTTTTATTTATTTATTTATTTATTTATTTATTTATTTATTTATTTATTTATAAATAAATTTTATTTTTATATTCCCCATACAATTGCAGCCCCCCCATTCTGACCCCAATCACTCCCCTCCCGCCCCCGCCCCCCTAAAAGTGTCTCTGGTTCATAGTTTTTTGTTGATTTTGATTTTCACTTTCTTATAGTTATTCATTTTCCTGGTCCCTTATTTAAGTTTTCTTGATTCCTGCTATGAGTGAGACCATCCGGTATTTTTCTTTTTCTTTTTGGCTTATTTCGCTGAGCATGATCCCTTCCAGCGCCATCCATGTTGCTGCAAATTGCATGTGTTTATCTTTTTTGAATGCTGAGTAATATTCCATGGTATATATGTACCACATCTTCTTGATCCAGTCATCTATTTTTGGGCATTTGGGTTGTTTCCAAAGCTTAGCTATTGTAAACAGTGCTGCTATAAACATAGGGGTGCAGGTGTTTTTTGGAATTGATGTTTCTGTGTCCTTTGGGTAAATACGTAGGAGTGGAATTGCTGGGATCCAGCCCTTTAAAAAGGAGATGCAGGCTATTCCACCCTTCTTCAAACAAAACACTACCACACCAAAGTTGAAGTTTGTAACTGTTACTATCCGGATGCTACTCTACTCTGGATTCTAGCCCATTCAGCACTAACCAACATTTTATCTAATAATGAAGGTTACACAGTAACTTTTAAATTTTAATTTCTGGAAGAAAGTACCTGATAGGAGTGGTTGAGGTAGCAAGGAAAGGACACCAACTAGTAAAGAGACCTGAGAGAAAGTTGTAAGAATTACTAGTTGTAGCAAAGACTGTCCTGCAAGTGATCATTTCCATTTCTCCCTTTGAGCAGAACATCCTGGTGTCCCACTTATCCCAGCAAAACCACCCAGAGACTTTTCACTGGAAATTAGTGGTTATATTTCTTGGGCTCTCCTAAGGCCACAGAAACACGTTCTGAACAATGGCATTTGAATGTAAAAATTCCATGTCACATTGATTTTTATTAACAATGGAAATTTATTATCTTGAATTTCTGTAGGATCAAAAGAATGAGTGAGCTCAGCTGGTTTCCCGCTCCAGATCTCACAAGGTCAAGTATGGAGTACCATAGCTTCTTTACTTTTTCTCCTTCTCTACCCATATTTTTTCTTTAATTGCACTTATTTTTATTGAGGTAATGTTGGTTTATGATACCACATATCCATGCCACAGTTTTGTTTTTTTTTTTTTTAAAGATTTATTTATTTATACAAGCACTGGGTACAGTCAGAAGCACGGGAGGGTGAGAGAATTCACCAGAGCCAGAGTGGGGAGCAGAGGGCACGACAGGAGAGGTCTGTCTCGCCATGTGGGACCCTTGCCCGGCAGCTGGGGATTGAACCGGCGCTGCAGAGGCTGTGGGCAGCTTCGCAGTCCAGTGCTCAACCACTGCGACACCAGGGGAGGCCCCCATTCCCCATTCCACTAGCTCTCCTTTCTTTTTGTCTCCTGTAACATGGGCTGAAAACAAGAGAGCCTGATGTGACCATGCAGACAAGAGCACACTACTGATGGGCGACAACGCAGACAGAAGAAAAATGAGCTGCTGGTTAATCTTTGTCATAAACAGCTTATCCGCTTCTGTACCTCTTGGGTGGGTTACTTGAGTGAGAAATAAGCCTCCAATTTTTATAACAAGTATGTATCTGGGTCTTTTACAACAGCATGCTCTAAAATAGCTCTACATACTTCTGGCACCTGATTTTACCAGTTTACAAACTGAAAATAATGAAAGGTGCTATTAATTTCCTCAGTACTGTTTTTCCTATTTTTTAAAAAAAGTACATTAAAGTAAATAAATAAATTGACCTTTCAAATGGGATGGCATGAAAACATCCCGCAGAGTTTACCCATTCAAGAATTACAAAATACCCACCAAGTGCTTAAACTGTTATGTGCCTGAAACTATTCCAATGCCAAGAATAAAGTCACAAGAGTTCACTCTCTTGTGCATAAAACTTAAAATTTTAGAGGAAGACTGCATAAAGCTAGCAACCAATAAACAATATCATTTCAAAAAACAATAAGGGTATTAGAAATTGAAAAAAGCATATAATACGGTGTACTTTGGGGTTGACAGGGGAAACATTTAATTTACACAGGGGAGTTGGCTATGCAGAAATCTGCATAAAGTATATTCTTAAGTTCAAAGGATCACATTTAATACCCCAGGGCAAGAACAAGAGGAGGAAGGTTCAAGGACCACAAAGAAAATCACTGTTATCTGGAGCTACTAGTGAGGAAGAGGGAGAACGGGGGGCCAAAAAAGATCTCAGATGTGACAATGATAACCAAGAAAACTCCAAGGACAACAGTTATGCAATAAACTCAGAAAACACCCAAGTCAGACTGAAGTAGGACTGGAAAAGTGAATCTGAAAAGACGTATGATGTGCTTCAACACACTGAGAGATTTTGTCTCCTGTGAGAGATGTGAGGATGTTTTAGTGACAAATTCACAGAAAGTAAAGCCAATTACTCCAGATGTGAACAACAATCAGGAAAGAGGGGTTGGGGGGAAGGGGTCAAACCTGTAAGATTATTTGATTCTTTTAACCACATAAAAAAATAATTTGAAAGGTGCAGAAAAATGTAATGGTATACTTCAAAAACAAAAATGGAAAAACAAGATTATTAACTCTAGAGAAAACAATGTTAGAACAGAAAATAATCATAACTTCATTATCTGGCAGCAGGGAACAATATTTATATAAACATAATAATATCCACACTTGTATTAGCTTCCTATTGCTACCGAAACAAAGTACCAAAGTTGGTAGCTTAAAACAATACAAATTTGTTCTCTCACAGCTCTGCAAGCCAGAATCCAAAATCAGTTTCAGCAGACCGAACTTAAGGTGTCAGCTAGGCAAGCACCATCTGCAGACACTAGGGAAGAATCCAGTTTTGTTTTTTTAGCTTCTGCAGACTACCTGCATTTCTTGGCTTGTGACCCTTTCCTCACATCACTCCAACCTTTTGCTTCTGGTGTCACATCTACTATTTCCTTCTTAGAGCTTCTTATCCCTGTTTTCCTTAGGAGGAAGCTTGTGATTATACTTTCAGGGGCCAAGAAGATAATTCAAGATAATCTCCCCCTCTTTACCATGAGGTAATATTCACAAATGCAGTAATTGGGACATGGATATCTTGGGAGTAGCAAGCATTATTTAGCCTGCTATAATTCTGAACATTGATTGAAGCAATAATAATGTTACAGCAATATTGAGAAAACAAGTGAAGATCAGTAAGAGTAGCAGTAGAGAGCCCAGTAATTTGCTAACATTTACATCTGAAGAAGTCTAAATGTAAAAAAAAAAGAGCCATGTGAGCACATTATTTAGAAATAGTAAGTACTAGAAGAAATAGCCAAGAGTTTTGGAGTTCAAAGTAAGGGAAGATGTGAACAGAAAACTTCATTTCCCTTATAAGCATTTTGGAACTATTGACTTGTTTGTGTTACATGAGCTATAGAGGAAAAATTAAAAAGTCAACCCACAACACTACTAAGATTAGGTGGTTGGAGCTATGGAAAGCCATGTGGAGGACCCTCAAATCACTAACAATGGAATCTAACATATGACCCAGCAATTCCACAGCTAGGAATCTACGCAAAGGACACAAAAACATTAATTCAAAAGGATACCTGCACTTCTGTGTCATCACAGCACTATTTACAATAGGTGAAATATGGGAACACCCTAAATGCCGCAAAACAGATGACTGGATCAAGAAGATGTGTATATATACACAATAGAATACTACTCAGCAATCAAAAAAGATAAACACATGCCATTCGCAGCAACATGGATGGAGGACGGATGGAAGGGATTATGCTCAGTGAAGTAAGTCAGAAGGAAAAAGGAAAATACTGGATGGATTCACTTATAAGAGGAACATAGGGAAACCATACAAGGGATCAGGAAAAAAAAAAGACAAAACCACGAGTCAAATTATAAACTGGAGCCATCCATCAGGGAGGAGGAAGGAAAGGGATCAAAGTAGGGAGGAGGAGCCTAAGAGTCTGTGGTGACGGTAATTTCACAGAGACAACACCTGAGAGGAGAATTCAAACACTGTACAAAAATGAACAATGTAAAAATAAGTAAATAAAATAATAAAGATTAGGCAGTTGGAGAGAAATTCTGATTGAAAATTGAAAAGGTACCTCAAAGCTAACAAGCCAATCAGAAAATCACAAGCATAAAAATTAAAAGGTCACTCACTCATAATAACAAGAAATCTGTATTAGGTGTTAAAAATGTATTGATTATGAAACAACCAATTTAGAAGCCATGATATCCTAAATTCATTTTTTTCACAGCACTGCGGGGACAATCTACTTACAAAAGCAAACTAACAGCAAAAGCAAACATTTAAGGATAGTAAGACCCTGCCCTGAGGTAAACGTGAAATGCAAACACAAACTGAATCTCATAATTCAGGATGGCTAAGGTGTAATACTGTATGATGCAAACTCTCTTTAACAACTAATACAACAACCCCGCCCCCAAGAGAAGTTTATTCATTCATCATATAAATGTTAAATAATGTGAAAACAGCACAATGGATATTCAATCTGTCAGAAATGTTTAGTGAAAGAATTAACATACTATCTGTCCTACCTGTTCACCCACCCCATAAAAGACTGCATAAACTGCCCGTTGCTGATTGTAGATTGCAAACCACCAGGGAAAGCGGCAACATGGAGAAAGCACACTCCCTGGAGAAAGCACAATCACAGGCGCCACCACAGACCTACATGCACAATCACCATCTGCATGCTAACATGACTCCAGGTAAATTCATAAGCTCATAAAGCCTGAGACGTGCTGGTATCAGACTAATATAATTCTTTTGACAAAACAGAACACAATATACTTCTGAATACAAAATCAAGAAAAATAAGGGGGTTCACTGGTACAGTAAAGTCTGCTTTCTTTTCAGAATCCTGTAGCACTTCTTACACACTCTACATGTAGTCCTCAGTCTACTTACTGTCTGCTGAAAGATTCAGATTACAGCAGAAACAACTGAGGACTAGAGGAAAGAATGAGACAACGTAACACAAAAGAGTAATACCCTTATAATGTTGCCATAGGCAGCAAGCTGACGAAGAAGAGGGTTCTGCAGACAGCATCAAGTCAAGGGTCAATACATACTAAGATTCTCCTGAGATAACACCTTCAGGTGCTCCCAACCCCCAATCCTACCTGCCAAGGGAACAAACCAATGGTGAAGAATGCATTCTGCTCTAGTGCATGTTCAAAGTCCCTCTCCCCATTTCTGCCCAATTATAGTATTCTTGAGAGAAGATGTAGCACATCCAAACACTGGAGCAATATGGGAAAATGAGACCCCCCCCCCCAAAAAAAAAGGGATGGGCTTGAACTTTTTTTGGCCACACATTAATTTTAAACTAGTAGTCAATGTGCCAGACCCTGGCCTAACCCAAATTCTGATTAATCTCCTACTTCTCTCTTTGGATTTCTGAAACACCTAATCCAAAGCTAAAGTTGTAATCATTTAAAGCAACATATACTTATTAAAGTGCTATAACTTGCCCCAAACCTAAAAATCTAGTTGGCCTTGACTTGTGGACTTGTAGAGGCATTTATTTTTTTTTTTTTTGTTCACTGTTTACCTGTTAATGAATCATTGAATAAATTGCATCAACTAAATTTTCTGAGCACTCAGAATATGCCAACACTCAGCATTCATGTACATTTAATCAACTGAAAACCAAGTATTATTATCCCCATTTACAAATGAGAAAACTAATGCATAACAGGTCTCAAATGTTTGTATTCTTACACTCTGCCTTCCTTTTCTTGTCAAAACAAACCAAAGACACCACTTCATTTATAGTCTTTCCCATCTACTCTAAATACAAATTATTTCTCTGAGCATCCATATAACTTACTTCAGCTATAATATAATTCAAAGGGATAAAAAGGACTATGTTTTTACAAATGAACAGAGACAAGTATCCTCAAAGAAACATGGGCAATAGGTATATACTAAGTCTATACACTGATCATAAACAAGTAGAAAAAGATTTTTCTGAATGGTAGTACTGTGCTAGCCACTGTCAAACGGTCAAGAAATGGAAACTCCCATTCACTGCTAAAAGAAGTAAAAACCAACACCGATTTTCTAAGGCAATGTGGTAATACATATAATTAAGCCATAACAAATAAATTAGATCCATTGACCAGTAATTCCACTTCTAAAATTATATCCTAATAAGATTCTCACAAGAATGAATGTTCATCAGAAACGTCTAATGGTAGGGCCTCCCTGGTGGTGCAAGGGTTAAGTTTCAGAGCTATAAAGCTATGGTCAGCCACTGCAGCATGAGTTCGATCCCTGGTCAGGGAGCTGACCCACATGGCCCAGCAGAACTCTCTGGTCTCACTTGCTGCTCCCCTCAGCAGTTTATTTCAGTAAATCTGCCTGTTCTGTTCCCTACTGTGTCTCTGGTGAATCCTCTCACCCCCGCACCTCTGGCCTACACCCCAGTTCTTGCATGCATAAATAAAAATAAACCTTTAAAAAAATAAATGTCTAATGGTAAAAATCATTAATAACCTAAAAGTTCAAATTAAATACACTAGACATCCAATAATATATCATACAGTTATGCATCTTCTCAGATGCTAACTGGAAAAAAAAAATACAGAACGCCTAGTGCCAATTTTGAAAAAATATATCATAGCAGAAAAGGACTAAAATGATCTAAGCCAAAATGATGACATTATCTAAAAATCAAGAATATTACATGTGATTTTCTTTTTTGTTTACTTAGGGTTGCTTTGAAGTCAGAAGAACCAAGATTCAACCCCTGCCTCCCCTATTTACCAACTATGTGACCTTGGTCAAGTTCCTTTATCTAACCCTTGATCTTCTCATCTGTAAAATGAAACTAGTTAATACCACCTATCCTGGGAGGCTGGTTGAGAACATTAAATGAGGTAATACATGTAAAGCACTTACACAGGTTTCTTAAGCACTTATTTTTAAAAATATATCAAATGTTTTGTTTATATTCATAAAGTAATTTTTCCTAAGCAATGAAAATCAAAGATTAACAAAGTACTACACAGCAAGAATTTAATAAAGCTGTATTCTCACCACTTGAGCAGTATACAAATTGAGACATTTTGGCATTTTTAAACTGTTAATTCCCAAGAAATTCATGAGAATTAGAGATGGCAGACATGTAAACAAAAGAAGCTATGAATTTACTGAGCAGTTGAGAAGACATATTAGGAGAGAGAAAAAAATGACACACTAGGTCTTTAGGCTCTAACCTACTATGTACTGTCTACTCTAGTCCTAATTAAGCACCCAAAAGACCTGGTCACTTCAGATACCATCAAGAACAGTAAGTACAATTCAACTGGAGAAAGATTTAAGACCTATGTTAGTAAAGAGTAAACCAGAAACTCCCGACATTAATGAACCCTAAGACTTGAATAGCTTAAACATCAATTACTATAAATTTTCTTTGCTTTATTTAGAGCCCACTAATTGCCCATCTAGATACACATTCCAAAAGTGTACACAACCTTTTCTGCAACCCTTTAGATTTGAAGCTTAGAAATCACAGCCCTGTTAAATCAAAATGGTAGCTACTTGGGTAACTCATCAGAACCTCTTTAGATAGGATCTATCATGAATTTCTGAATATATTTCCATACATTCAAATCTAAAATGATGGACCTGCTCTGTAAATTAAAAACACATGCAAATATGTAACACTTCTGGAACTTTAAGAAATTTATAACAGTGATCTCTGGGGGCATGGAACCTGGATGGATTAAGGAGGCTACTTTCACTGCATATGTCTTGTACTGTTTGAATTTACCATTACATTTATGTGTGGATACGTATGTGAATGTTTTAATCCTAGTTAAGAAAATATTTTTTTTAAAAATCTGCCTTCTATTTTGTTTATAAAAAAGGGATGTGCAAACTAGACTTGGTTAATAAAATGTACAAAGATACAGAGGTGGTCTGTGCATGAAATACAAGTATTACAAAATGAAAGCTTTTTTTGATAAAAGCAAAAAACATTTAAGAGAGTACTACCTATGTCTTCTTTTTATTTTTTTAATTTACTATTACTCCTTTTTTCAAATCCCAGGTACAATTAAGGGAGTTTTACTATATTTATAGAATTATCTAACTTATTTGCCTAAGCGCTGATTCCAGAACATTTCCATCACTCCTTAGAAAAATGTTGTACCTATTATAGTCACTCCCCTTGCTCCCAATTCCCTCCAGGTCTTCCAGCAACCACTAATCTACTTTCTGTCTCAATAAATTTGCCTATTCTGAACATTTTATAAAAATGGAATCAGATGTGTTCTTTTGTGACTGGCTTCTTCATTTGGAGTATTTTCAAAGTTCACCATTGTTGTAGCATGAATCAGTACTTCATGTCTTTGCATGACTAAATACTACTCCACTGTTGGCTAGTCCAACTTTTTTTAGTGCACTGAGTTGAGAGACACTTGTTTCCACTTTTTGGCTAATTACTAAAAATAATGTTGTTAAAAACATTCTTGTGCAAGTTTTTACAAACACAGCATGTTGTCAATTCTCTTACATATAAACCTAGGAGTACAACTATTGGATTACAGGGTAAATCTATGTTTAATTTCTTAAGGAACTGCCAAACTGTTAAAATGAAGGTTTTGAAACATAAGATACATTAAAAACACAAAGGGTTGATAAGCTACCATAAACATTTACTTAGAGAAATCTCCAGTTATATCCATTAGTAGATTCTACTCACAATCATTTGAACACCGCAAGATTTAACATATATATTGTTTAATTTAATTGCAATGAACAACTATTTGTATTACAGGACTCTCTCAGTATCAAACAGCATAAAGTCAAATGGTAAAGAATTTACTCCTCACATTCTAGCATTACCCATAAATTTTTTACATTAAATAAAGTCAAGAATCTCCTAGTGTCAGTAGTAGGTCAATACCCAAAGCCACAAGATATCTTAAAAAAAAAAAAAAAAAAGCTTACTTTAATAAGCATTGATCTTTATAATATACCTAAAGGAAAAAAACCATGTCTTCTATTTTCTTCACATTCTCCACAACACTGTGCAGTCAACATAAACTTGTTAACCCATGGCTGAATAACTAAGGTCTCAGCTCCACTTCCCCCCAAAATAACAACAGATTCAGATTTAATCAAATAGTAATTTTGATACTGAGCCACAAGGAAGCAATATGGGAGTCTAAAAAGCAGAAAAAAGTTTCACTAACTCATAATCTAAGGTTAACATTACTCAATTTCTTTGAGCTTCAGTGTCCTCATCTACAAAATGATAATAACTATGTCTGCCTCAAAGGCTATTATGAGAAATGCAACCTTGATTACTCCTTATATACAACTTCATTACAAAGAAATGTGATGCAGTTATCAAAATTTCCTATCATACTGAAGAACTTACATCAATTAAAACATATATGGAAATAATGTATTGAATGCCCTTTATTGTTAATAGGAGTCTTACAGTAATGAAATGTGATTTATAAAATCCATGGGGTATGGGGTTTTCTATTTTCAACCAGAAACTAAAAACAAGGTGACCATTTTGACCATCCAAAATTGATAAGCATTTTACATATTATTCAATCCTATTCTGCAACAGCCTACAGTTGCAGTTTTCACAGTTAATTTGGGATAACATATTTGTGTCACAGCAGTATCAATATATATTCTTTAATATTCTCTAACCTTATATATTCATGTTCTGCCTACTATTATTTGTGCCCACATCCACTTTTGTAAAGTACTTATACAGTTTCTTCCCACAGAATCCCAATTATTAAATTAAAAAATAACTAGGCGCACACAATAGCTAAGAGATGGAAGCAACCCAAATGTCCACCAACAGATGAATGTTTTGTTTAAAACATGCTACCGAAATACAATGGAATATTTGACCTGAAAAAGGAAGGAAATTCTGCCACATGTTGTAACATGAATGAACCTTGAGGATACAAAAAAATAAGCCAGTCACAAGGAGATGGGAGGGGGGAAATGAAGGTAACTTGTTTAATGGGTACAGTTTCAGTTTTGCAAGATGAAAAAGTTGTTTCACAACAATGTAAATTTAAAGGTTAGCACTACTGACCTGTATACTTAAAAACGGCTAAGACAGTATTTATGTTGTGTTTTTACATTAACAGCTTTAGAGCTAAAAAAAATACTTAAAGATTCTACTAGATATTAAGAATTTTCTTTCATATGACAAGGGACGAAAAGACTGATTAATCTCTTCTCTACAACCAACTCCTATAATAACAACTTTTACATGTTGTCTCCCCTCAGTAAGAAATTTGACAGGAATTATTTATTGGCTGTAATAGTCTGTTTCTCTTGAAATATTTCTCCCCTTAGCCCATAAATATTCTTCTCATGCTAAGTGAGAAACTCATCTACTTCAGGCTCATTACCTGGTAGTAAGTTAAAAAAAAAATAGAGACACAGGGTAATACCAAAGTTTCATTCCCACTTTCAAATAGAGTAGTGCTGAAAGTGTAAGGGAAGGTTCAACTGTTCCAGATCCAACCCTGTTCCATATCTTTAGAAAATGTATTAGTTTTCCGCCAATCTCTTTACTTCATTTTTCTCTACATACAAGCTACTGAAGAATTTTAATTCCTTCTGAATGAAGAATAAAATGAGCAAAACTAGTTCAATGTCCAATATATTCCTCTAGCATTTTCCCCCATGGATAAAGAGACAGCAATTTTTAATTTATAAAAAATATTATGACAGAATATACAATAGCTGTCAATTCCAATACATCATAGGGAAGATTCTGTAATATAATCAACAAAAAGTACTAATAGCAATTAGACTCCTAAGAATACCATCTTAAGTCTTAGAAACTACCATTATCATAGAAAATACTGACCTCTCCAAATTTCAGTAGGCATATAACCATAGGCAAAAAATTAGATTTAAGCATAAGTTCTTAAATAGGGTCACTGATATACAAACCCCTTTTAAGTGGATAAAGAGATGATTCAAAGTTTTCAGAAGGGAAAATGCCAGTTGATATTTTAACAGTCCAAGAGATCAACAAAAAGACACTACATTTGAAACTTTACTTGAGACTATCTAATAAAAGGAAATAAATACAAAAAAAAAACTACATTTAAGAGTACAGCTCTTAATATATATAGTGGCATACAGAAGCATTCTGTAACAATCTGCCAAGGATTCCCTGATAATGAACAAAGATCTAGGTGAGATTTTCATCAATGATGTTTACTAAGGATACTCATACTGATTTAAAATAAAAAACTGCTTCTTTTTAAATAAATCCAATGTTCAAACATGGAAGAAAAATCGTTAGTTAAAAGTTAGTTAAAAGTCTTAGAGGGCCTTCCCGGTGGCGCAGCAGTTGAGCGCTGGGTTGCCAAGCTGCCCGCAGCCTCTGTGGCGCCGGTTCCATCCCTGGCTGCTCCCCGGCCACCCGAGGAGGGTCCCACATGGAGCACAGACCTCTCCTGCCGCCCACTGCTCCCCTCAGCAGTGTACTTTGGTCCTTCTGCCTGCTCTGCTCCCCGCTCTGGCTCTGGTGAATTCTCTCACCCTCCCGCGCTTCTGACTGTGCCCAGTGCTTGTATAAATGAATGAATGAATGAATGAATGAATGAATATTTAAAAAAAAAAAAGTCTTAGAAATGTCACCAAATTTTTTAAAGGGTAGAAAAAACAGCCACAAAACCTCTGAAAATAGTAAGGAATAACTGAAGATACCGTTTTAGAAAAGGAAATTCAGCAGTTATTTAAAAATTATATTGTATTTTTAAGTACAAATTTAAAGTAGAATTTAAAGAAAAACATTGTTCTTCTTCCTTTCCCCCTTTTAGTAGTAAGAGTTGAGTAACAGAATTACCTTGCCAATTTATGCTTCTCTTCCAAGAAGAAAAAAAAAAGGAACACATCAAACTGCTACATGTTGGGCTAAATGTAAAACACAGCATTAAGGGAATCAACTCATTTCTAATGACCAGGCACTCAACTCAGAAATGGTACTAGACTGGGCTCTGAGAGTTCAGTAATCCTAGGCATTAAGTATTAATGACAGTTGGACCTGAGCACAGAGGGAGAGTAAGGGGGTAGCTCTAGGGCTAAAGTATTGAGGCAACTATGTTACTGGTATTTAATCTCTATAAGGGAGACATAAATTTAAAAATCCATGTTTTAAGACCTTGAAAATTTCCTTTCTTCACCAAGACCACCAGATAAAAGAGCTTATCACAGACTTAGACTAGGGAGCAGATGGAAATAATTTCATGTTAAAGGAAAGCTTTAGACATTCAAACACAAAAGTAGCACATTATGCTGATCACTTATGTTTCATGAGGCTCTCAAATATTACAAGTCTTGCCTTACTTAATGTTGTTTTAGTAAACAGACAAATAAAAGTCATCCCAATAGGGGCCTCCCCTGGTAGCACAGTGGTTGAGCGCTTGGCTGCAAAGCTGCCCGCAGCCTCTGCAGCACCAGTTTGATCTCCGGCCACTGGCCCAGGTCCCACATGGCGTGCAGACCTCTCCTGCCGCACGCTGCTCCCCTCAGCAGTGTACTTAGTCAGTCTGCCTGTTCTGTTCCCTGCTCTGGCTCTGGGGAATTCTCTCACCCTCCCACGCTTCTGACTGTACCCAGTGCTTGTATAAATAAATAAATAAATAAATAAATAAATAAATAAATAAATAAATAAATCAATCTTTAAAAGTGTTTAAAAAACAAAATAAAAATAAATAAATCTTTAAAAAAAAAAAAGTCATCCCAATAAGATATAACCACATAACCTCCATGTACTATCTAGGTTTGTGTAATTATACTCTGAAGACATTTGCTCAACAATAAAATCACCTAACCCTATCCCAAGGGTAAGCAATTTAAGACAATGAAATCTACTATCAGACTACACCAATACTTGTCAGATTTTGGGGAAAGTGGGATTTCCTCACACTATTAAAATCTGAGAACCCCCTCAAAAAAAAACCTTTTTTCAATTTTTAAATATGTATTTATTTAAAAGTAGCAATAAGCCCTATATACTAACAAAAAAAGTTAAGAAAAATGACTTTAGTCCCCCAAAAAGTTCATGAGAATGTACCATTTTATATTGTTGCAAATCTCTTTACTGTCTAGATTAACATTCGATAAACCTAGATTTTCTTAATTGCTTCTGCATTGAACACACTACATACAATATGTTGTGTTCATTAAATTATAAAGAAAATCCAGACACACTCAGTATGCAATTGGAATAGTAGGGGTATTTTAATAGTCTTTCCAGGCAATATGTGATACTCTGATATTACACTAAAACTCCACAAGTGGTAGTAGCTTAAAAATTTGTGGAATCTGAAAGCTGTTGCACTAAATCCAATCCTCAATCTTACACCTTTTCTTATGCATGATTTTTTAACATCGTTAAGAATTAGTCATTTGTAAAATATGTGACTGAGTTACATCTTCTAAATGTTGACATATTTCATTACACAATATTAAAAATCATTTAAAAATCTTAAGCATTGGGAAGTTATCAAGCTCAGGGTGGCAGATATATGTTTTCTGAAATTTCAATTTTGTTTGAAAGCTCAAATTTTATCATGGACAACAAATAATGTTCATGTTCATTGAGGTAACAGATTTACTGTTCCCTTGAGAAAATGCCTGAACAACCTTAGTTTGTTAGTAGTTGTTTCAAGTAAAAATAATGGACTATGAAAAGAACAGCTAATTTAGCTAGAAACTCAAATAACTGCACCAA
The DNA here is from genome assembly GCF_014898055.3 of Talpa occidentalis. Lineage (NCBI taxonomy): Eukaryota > Metazoa > Chordata > Mammalia > Eulipotyphla > Talpidae > Talpa > Talpa occidentalis. The sequence continues at coordinate 97,665,600 of NW_023605194.1, read as the reverse complement.
TGCAAGCACTATACTCAGGTAGGTGGGAGTTCTTTAGGTGTTCTTTCCATTTTGTCACATGAAATGTTTTAACAGACATGTACCAAGAGTCAAGATTTAATAAAACTAATACTTTCTACTCTTTATCGAGGATGTTATCAAACTTGGCACTTTTTCAAACTGCTGGTACAATGTAATGAAGATTACCATGGCCAGTGGTACTGTTTGGTACCAAAGCTTTGGCTCAAGCTGGGGTGCCAGTAGTTTTGCTAACACCATTTTTATACTATTGGTGCAAATATCAATATATAGTAAAAAAGGCAAGTAAGGTTTTAGTGTAACTGTGAAAATTTTTGACCTCATAGGCCTTCTGAAAGAGTTAAGGCATTGCTGGATCACACTCAAAACCAATGAACTAAATGACAGATGTTCTGATGATTATGGACACTGCTGATCAGAAAAATGCACATATTTGTACAAGCACACTATACAATTTTATAAAAAAAACTTCAGAAGGTCCACAATACCCTTATAGGAAATTTCATAGCATGTCCTAGCTTAAGAATTCCACTAGCAGAAAATTCAGTAAATTTCCAAACTGGATTTAGTATTTCAAAATTGGGGGCTTCCCTAGCGGTGCAAGGGGTTAAGATGCAACCTGTGAAGCTAGCCACAGCCACTGCAACACGATTTCAATCCCCGGCCAGGGAGCTACCCACATGGTGCAGCAGACCTTTCCTGTCTCACCCACTGTTCCGCTCAGTAGTGTATTTCAGTAGATCCATCTGTTCTGCTCCCCACTGTCTCTGGTGAATCCTCTCACCCACGACACCTGTGGCCTAAACCCCAGCTCTTGCATGCATACATAAATCTTCAAAAAAATTAAAAAAACTTTTTTTCTATCAATAAAAAAATCAGTAAAAAGGGCCCTTCCTGGTGGCCCAAGGGGTTAAGACACAGCACTATGAAGCAATCCACAGCCACTGTGGCACGAGTTCAATCCCTGGCCAGGGAGGTGACCCACATGGCGCAGCAGACCTCTCCTGGCTCGCCCGCTGCTCCCCTCAGCAGTGTATTTCAGTCAGTCCACCTGTTCTGCTCCCCACTCTGTCTCTGGTGAATCCTCTCATTCCCCCCCACCCCGGCCTGTATCCCAATTCTTGTATGCCTAAATAATAAATCTTTTTTTAAAAATCAGTAAAAAGTAGTATATTACACTACTTTAAATGACTAGACTCTACCACTGATTCCCCAACCCCCAAAAAACTAGTCCATAAGTCTAAATGCTACCAAAAATAAATAGGTAGGGCCTCCCTGGTGGCGCAAGTGATTAAGCACAGCACTATGAAGCTATCCACAGCATCCCCAGACAGGGAGCTACCCACATGGCACAGCAAACCTCTCCTGTCTTGCCTGCTGTTCCCCTCAGCAGTGTATCAGTCAGTCTGCCTGGTCTGTTCCCCACACTGTCTCTGGTGAACCCTCCCACCTCCCTCACCTCTGGCCTGTATCCCAGTTCTTGCATGCATAAATGAATCTTTAAAAAATAAATAAATAGGGCCTCCCCGGTGGCGCAGCGGTTGAGCGCTGGGTTGTGAAGCTGCCCGCAGCCTCTGCAGCGCCGGTTCGATCCCCGGCTGCTCCCCGGCCACCGGAGGAGGGTGGTCCCACATGGCGCGCAGACCTCTCCTGCCGCCCGCTGCTCCCCTCAGCAGTGTACTTCGGTCCTTCTGCCTGCTCTGCTCCCCGCTCTGCCTCTGGTGAATTCTCTCACCCTCCCGCGCTTCTGACTGTACCCAGTGCATGTATAAACAAAACAAACAAATAAATAAATAAAAAGCATGCCTCTATATTTAAAAAAAAAAAAATTAAATAAATAAATAAATAAATAATAAACAGGTAGCAAAGTGCTGATTAGGCCCAAATTTTAGAAAATGAGGCTTCATGCAGTAAAATCACATACAGAAATCATTTCCTATGAAAAAAGTTTAAAATATGTCAAATATGGAGATGAGTGTAATTATACCTACAACAAAATAATGAACACAAAATTTAATCATACTAAATATTAAAACTAGTAAAAATGCACACTAGTAACTAACCATCTCAATGGCCTATAATTGTTTTGTTTGCTTAAAAAAACTACACACTTCAGATTATCCACATGTAATTGAATTTTAATCATTTATTTCAACAAGTAAAATTCAAACAAAATAACATTAAAATTGCTACCACAAAAAACACTGTGAAAAGGTCTTTACTGTTTCACTTTAAAATGATGAACTTGGTTTTCTAGTTTGTTGATCCAGATTTTTAAAACAAAATCAGTATTTCTATTGCCAAAAAACAAAAGGTTGGGAAGGAGTCAAATGAAGCAAGTATAAATGCAGCAGCATTGTCACAGGTTTATGATACAGGGCGCTGGGGGCTCATTACACTATTGCACCTACATTGCACAACATTTTAATTTCCAAAATAATTTTTTTTCCCAAAGTGAACTAGACAAATTCGGGGGGGGGGGCGGAGAAGGATGCATAAGAAGCAACACTGCAGAGCAACACTGATTCAGTAGTAAGCATCCACATGGTCGTAACAACACTGGGGTATGGTGGGGCGGATAATGGAGGTTATAATGCAAACAACAAATCTTCACGTGCTAGGGAAGGACTCAAGTGGCTATGTCTGAAATTGACAAGAAATAAATGTATTATCATTTTATTCACAAAAATATATAATTAAGCACCAGGGAATTTAAGCTAGAAGAGTTCAAGGTAATTACCTTTAGGCAATGGCGAAGGGATTGGTGAGTAGGTGAGGGAGGAACTGCATTTTTCACTTAAACCCTTCACAGAGTACTGGATTTTTAAAAAACCTCTTTAATTGTGAAATCTAACAACTGAAGAAAACGAAAATCAAACCAAACACGTCCAGGTTAATCAGTTACTAAAAACATCTGTACAATTACAGTCAGGTCAAGATCCCCTATCAATCACAACTCCCTCCCAGGGTTTAAAAGTAACATAAAACCACTTCCTAGCTATTTTTTAGAGCTTCATCAGCTTTGTCTCTAAATCTATGGTTTACTTTCAGCGTTTTGTTTTTTTGCACTTTATATCAGTGAAATCAAAGAATATGTATGAAACACACACATACTATTTCTTCACTGGCTGAGAATTTAGAAGCCTTTAAAGACAATCTCCCACAGTCCTTACTTGCTATATATTTCCCCCATGTAACAACAGCTAAATCCTTACAAGGCTCTTACTTTATGCCAGGTCTCTGTTTTGTGTATATTTAATCATCAAAACAACATTATAAAACCGGGTTTTATAGAAGGGAAAACAGGAAAAAAGAGGTGAATTAACAGCTCAAAATCACACAGCTAGAAAATGACTGAGCAGGATTCAAGCCATGCAGCCCTCGTTGCACCAGAGCCTGTGCTTACCTACTTTGTCATGAGTAAGTTGACAATAAAGGAAAAGTTAAAAGTATAAAATGATAAAATGTTATTATTGCTACCAAGAAGATTAAAATGAAAAATGGACGAGAACATCACGATGTTAGAGATTTTCATGCCTCACCCTTTTCCCAGACAAGTAGCTATATATAAAGACAAACTATTTAGAGGTCCTGAAGAGAGCTGTGCATAGAGTAACTATCCCAATATAGGCTGTAAATGTCCTGGAAGGGTCTTACATGGGCCAAAAGGCAATCAGAGTATTTCATCAAATGTCAAAACTCTTAAATTTTGTAATGCACTTAAAAATTTGTGAACCTTAAATGACTAAGTCCAGGAAAGACTTATTTTTTTTATTAAGGCCCCGAAAGACTCCAACATCCCAAGCAATTTACCTTACCAGTAGTAATAATGTTGGGATGTTTCTTTCTAACATCTTTGTGAATCAACACGATTACAGCATAAGAAACAACAGCTATCAACTAATTCAGTTCTGTAATTTTACAGCTACAATACAGGAACCCCAAGAAGTGTCACTTACTCAAAGTGACATATATTAGTTTGTCACTAGGATAAAAACCCAAGGTCTCCCCACTACTATGTAGCTGGATGTCATCATCAATCAGTTATAAAGACTGCCAAGTAAATAAATCCATGCTTTCCAGTACATCATTTCACTAATGCCACCTTTTCACCTGTTTTCTTTCCCCTTCACAACCTAATAACAACAGTAACAACAGTAACATTTCTATTACTTCATTCAACAAATACTGAACAGCTATTGTGAACCAGGCACTGTTCTAAACATGGCTTATTTAGGGCGCAGAGCACAAAGATACATTAATCCTGCACTAAGCTTACATTACAGAGTTCTGAGGTACTAAATATGATAGATACACAAAATGCTATGAAGAAAGATTTTAAAAAAATAAGTATTTCCCCCAAAAGAGCAATCAATAAAAAGGTTACAGGCATGACTTGAAAGGTGAGTAGGATTCTCATGAGAGAAGAACTGTGGGACAAATGTAAGGCATTCCAAGGTGGGAGAGGCAAAAAACAATGACCAGAAGTAAGAGTGTACAGGGAATTGTCTGAAGAACAGCATCCATTCAGCAAGTTCTCGAACCATATTAGCAAACACTTAGAGAAGCAGGGGTCATAGTGATGAAGTCTCATGTTCTATGTTGAAATATTTTGAACGTAATTCACAATCCAGTAAATACAACGAGCGCCTGAAGATTTCTCAGGAAAATAAAAATTGGCTGCATTTAAGATTAACTTAGAAGCAAAACACAGGACAAGAAGCAGAAAACCACTTAGGAAGTTACTGCAATCCTGATGAGATACTGAGAACCTGAGCTAAGGTGAAATTATGAATAAAGTAAAAATGGTATTCTATGACAGCTGACTGAACGTAGGAGGAGAGACAATTTACAGCCTTTGAAGGGAAAGAAACAGATGTATTATTAACAGAAAACAGACAAACTAAGCTAAAGTTGAGTCAGATGTAAATAATTTATTAGAGATTACAGCCTAAGTTAAAGGGGGAAATATACTAATAATCTTTATTTCAGAAAAGCAAATCTTCCCTTAGTAAATACAATAGACTATGCATGCGAACTAAATTATGCCTCCCAAAACCCCAAATTATAGCAGGGTATTTTGAAAATTGGATGATTTTTATACACAATACATCTGTATGGAATAGATAGCAAAACAAGATTTGTTTTTACAAATACACACAAGTCTCTGTATGTTAAGAGGCTAAGGATTTATTGTATATTAAAACAGCATGCAAAAATCTCAAAAGAAAATTATTTAATGAATCAGAATGCAGCTACTAAGCATTATGCAACTACCGAGTATTAGCAGAAGTGAAGCACAACTGATCTATCATGCAAACCACAAACTATCATTTGTTCAGTTAGGTACCTTTGGAATCACCAATTTCTTCTATATAAAGCCCATGTGATCTTACTGTTTAACAAGTAAACTATAAGCTCCTCCAGAGTAGGGTTTGTGTTGTAGACACTTCCTAAGCCAATGCTCAGCATTTAGGATATTCCCAAGAGATCTTTGATAAAGGGAATAAATGGAATTTAATCCAGGAATGTTTTACAAGTATATAGCTTTCCTAACTTGGTGAGTATTACACAACAGCACAGAACTAATGAGCCAATATTTGAGTGCCTACTCCTCAACAGGTAATGGAGTTACAAAATGAGTAACACATGACTCCTCCCTCCAACTTAGGATTTCTCTAAACAAGTACAAACACCATGGGCTTCACTAGACAACCTTGATTTGCACTATTTGTGTGAACATTAGTAAATCTTTTAACTTCTTTAAGCTTTTGCTTTCTCATCTGAAAAACTGATGATGATTCAATATAGAAAATGAACACAAGAATGCTATACGTTAAGCACCACAGGCATTATGTACACCAGGTAGTGCCCCTTACGAGTCACCAAATTCTGATCAGACACTTCACTAAGAATGACACTGACAAAAATCACAGTCTTCAACTGGTTCAACACAAAGCCATCATCCTACCATTACCTGGAAAAATCCTCAAGACAAACAGTACTTTAAATAGGTCAGAAATGGGATCTTAAAATGAAGGGCAATACAATCTAAGAAAGGTGATTTATAAATTCAAAGTAAGTATTTTAATATCTGAGTTTTGCTGGAAAATTCCTACTATAATTCAAGACACAGAAAATTATTAAAATTCAGACTTTATTTTTCAACAATGATATAATGCAACTACTTTTGGGAAGTAATGCATCCACCACTTAAGACCATCTCAGATGAGTGCACAACCTCAAAGTTTTAAAACTTCAAAACTTTTGAAATACATCAATAAATTTTGGGAAAAAAGTAAGACAAAAACTTCAACTGCTCAAACCCAGCTTTTAACTGTACAGTAAGTTCCCTAAAAGACAAGCTATATAATAACATCATTGATATTTTCTTACCCACTTAAATTAATCCTTACAAGACAATAAAATGCATCATTTGAGTTAGCATTTCTTCGCAGAACATGCAAATCAACACCATACTCTCAAGTAGGCAAGTTCAAAGAAACCTAAATCTTCCCTCAAAAAGAAAAGATGAGGTCAAGAATATTTCCGAGCTAAGTGGTGATTGTAACTATTCCAATTTGATTATCTAAAAAACAATGCACAAATATGAAAATGCAACACTGCCTACTTGTACATGAAATTTATATTGCAAAGTAAACCTCAGCATATGAAACTTAAGATTTTTCTTGTAACAATTTTATACACCGATATCTATATACGTGATACATGTATGGGTGTATGCATGTACATATATCTCCTCATCCAGTGACCCTTTCATTTAATTCAGGGGGAAAATAATAAAACAAGGCATAAGTAATAAAAGAGATTTGAGACTATTTTCCAGACAGGTGACTTTTAAAATTATTCTCCCATTGCTTGGACAACAAACACAAAATGTTCTTAAGCTACCCCGTCAGCTGCAAGCAAATCCTCAACTAACCAAGATTTCAAAAAGATTCCATATTCAAATTTTGCATTATTAAATGCTTTCTTACCTTCTGCTACATCATCATCTACTGCTCCTTTCACCTGAGAAAAACACCACTGAATATCATTCCCTCCTCCAGCTCCTGGAAAAAGAAAACATACCAATTAAAACCGAGTTCTATTCATGTTTACTCTCGTAAACACAGAGATGGTATCCATGGTTGGCATGATACTAATAGCCTAGTACTACTGCCCACACATAGATCTACCACCCTAGAGCACTAATTTGGAAAAAGGTTAGCCCCCCGATAGTTGATATTGCACTTTTTTAAAAAAGGAAGGAGAAAAGAAGGTTCCAGGTATAAAATATTCAAAGGTATATACTCTCATTGTACATGTGTTCAAAACTTTCCTTCCATTTTCCCTTCCCCTCAAACACAGCAAAGCCTTACATTCAAGCAAGACCTACCAGAAAAAAGGAAATACCAAAAGTTACAGAGTTTTCCTAAAGTTTACGAAAAGCCTGAAAAAGCATTAATGAAGTTAAACTACCATAAAACACAGAACGAAGAAAAAACTTCAGGAACATTACTGCCTGCCTGGGTGCGGAGTAATGATTCATATACACCCTATCACCAAAGCGCACATACAGCAAACACAACACTCACCACCCATTTCTTTGCATTTCATTACCAGTAAATCACTGACCCCAGAGAGAGGAAAAGAAACTAAAATGAATGCTGGTGAACAGACTGTCACAGAAAGCTCCTTTTACCTCCCCCTTCCTTCACCTCAGAATCTAAAGAACCTTGCAAGGAATCTTGCTAGTATGTCATATCTTGTGCGAACAATTTTAATTTAATCATTCAGCAAGGGCAAAGAGCAACTTGTTTACAGCAAACCATAAGTCAATCCAACATGTTAACTTTTTAATGGTTTAATTATTTATCTAAATATTTTTAAATATTTAAAAGCCCATAAGACTGGTTTAGTCTCCGAATGTTTCTGTTCCTCTTCCAAGCACTAAGAAGGAAATGTACTGGGATCTATGGAGAAAGAAAATTAATCTAGATCTAGAACTGAGTGTATTATATGAAGGAAGACATTCAGCAACAGCAAAATGTACAAAAATAATCCTCAAAGCAATTACCTTTTTCTCTTTTTCACCTCCGTTCCTCGCTAAATATTCCAACCTGGTTTTCTCTATGTATGCATCCTTCTCTTCCCCCCACCTCCCCAAGCTCTTACCTAAATCTCTCTCCCCTTGGCTATTTATATCTCTGAACTCCACAACTATTTTAACTAACTCTTTGAAACCCTTTTGAGAAAAAGACATCTGCACAAAAGGTAACATGCAAAAAGGAAAAACTTTAAATTACATTTTTCATGCAACTTGCTGTATTAAAGGCCTTGCACTCTTGGGACGCAAAGGCTAAGTCAGAAACGCAAAGGAGAGGGTTCAAGACAAAAAATTTCAGGCTTATCGACTCGAAATTATACGTACACATATGCCCCCATTGTATTTTAACTTGTAAAGCACTCTTTCTTCTTGGTGCAAAATATACACGTATAAACACCCAAGAAGGCTTGCAGCAGGGAGAAAAAAATGGAAATAAAACGAAGGAAGAGCCGCAAAAAAAGCCGGGGAAGGGCGGGGGGGGGGCGCGGAGGTTAAACTGGGCTCCGAGGCAGGAGGGACAAATCTGCCCTCGCCCCCACGCCGCCCCACCCACGCCTTACCCCACGGCTCGCGCGCACCCCACCCCCACCCGCGCCGAGGTTCCAGCCTCATTTCAAAAGCCATTTCGCTCCCCCGCGACCCCTCGCTTGCCCCAGAGCCCGCCCCACCCCCACCCCACCCCCCGACCAATTCCCTGAAATACGAGGGGCGCCCTGAGGCTCCGGGAGAGGCACGGGCGGTCGCTAGGGGGTGATGGAGGGAGGAAGAAGGAAGCGGCGCCGTGTCAGTGGACGGGGGTGATTTCTCCTTTACCTGCCATGTTGCGCTGCAAATGGTGACCCTGCTGGGTTCCTCGGGGTCTCTGCTTCCTGTGCTCACCCCCCTCACCTGGGGATGGGGGGTAGAGAGGGCGGATGGCGGCGGATGGCACCTGCGGGGGGAGGGGGCGGGGGTCGGGGGAGAAGGAAGGAGGGGCGAGCAGATCAGCCAGCAGGATGGTGGATTTCACTCTGGGGCTTCCCCGCTCTTGCTCTTTCTCCAGCAGCGGCGGCAGCAGCGGCGGCAGGGCAGGCGACTACACTTTCAAAATGGCGCCGGCTGGCCTAGCCAGTGACGTCACCTGGGGGCGGCGCCCCGGGCTGGGCCGGAGGGCGGGGCGAGGGCCGAGCCGGAGTGCAGAAGGGAAGGGGCGGGGCGAGGCCGGGCGGGCTCCTGGCCACGCCCCTTCCTCCGCCGCCCCGCCCTCTGCGGCCCGGCCGGCGGGGCCTGCGCCGCGCCCTGCACGCGCGTGGTTGCTCACCGCGCGCCCTCGGCGCCCTGCAGCCCGTGCGCGGTCCTGCTGCACCTCCCAGGGCCCCTGGCCTTGCGGCCGGGGAGCGGACGCTGGGTTAGTTGTGCAGTTAACGCTCTTGCTCGCAGGGATTCACGAGGTCTTGTGTCTTATTAGGGAATGTCGGGGTTGCTACTTGACATAGTGACACTGTGGGTTACCCCTGAGGCCAATGAAATAAGGGGAGGGTGGTGCACGCTCGCTGCTAGGCCAAGGTGAAAGTTCGCGAATCTGAGAAGGACATAGCTGGGCTCCTTCCAGCTGGGTGAATAAAATTACCGTCGCCTGGGCCCCGGGAACGGAGGTGACAGTCTTGGGCGACTGAAAGCTGGTGAGAGTGGTTTGCAAACTGAAAGCTGAGTTGGCTAGTAGCAGACGGTGGCAGAAACAGGAGCTGAGAGCTGGACTCTGAAGCCAGGCCGCCAGATGCTCACTCCACGCTTGAGATGAGTGTAACAATCCTACTTTATAAGATTGCTTGGAAGATAAAATGACTTAATTTGAGTACATGGCAAATGTTGTGGTTGTTATTAGATTTGTATTGACAGCATCTTCAATAGAGTTAAGAGGTATAAGGAAAGAAATAGGAAAATCTGCAGGGATGCAGTCACTAGATAGGCACACTTTAAACATCTCACTTAATTGCCACGTTACCCCTGTGAGAAAGATCCACATTTTCCACATAAAAAATAACCTGAGAAAACATCCAGACTTGGACCTCGCGGTTTAAAGGAATAATAAGGCATTCGAGGAAGTTCACGATATTTACACCTCCTCTCCTTTATCTCCACTTTTTGCCTTATTTTTGATCTTCAGGACCGTTTAGTGGAAAGCAGGTTTCAGAGTTTCTCCATGCAGAACTGCTGTAGCACTGTGTTCTTATTCCTCCATTAATATTTCTCACTTTACCAATAAACAAATCAAAATTTATCCTGTATCTTTCACCTACCTGTACAAACAAGTACAAAACCTCAATGTTCTGTATGCTATATTTACTTCTGCTCTGGTTGATTTCATAAATGTGTTCCTCTGGATGTGCTTTATTACTTGTTTGCCTTTTCACTCTCTTTGCCCTTGTTCGATAGTTCAATCCTAGATTCTTCAGGGAGCCCTCTCCACCTTAACCAGAACTGAGAAAGAGAGAGAGAGGGAATAGAGCATTAAACCACTCGATGCTAGTCATTTTTCTTTTTTATGCTTCAATTTTTGCCATGTGTAAGATTTGTATCTTCACTCAACCTGAAAAATGATTTGGTCTACATAAATGATTTGTTCTTAGAAGCCAATAAAGCTTGCCTAGAAACGGGGATAGTTACAACAAGCATTGACATAGCCCTGATTATGTGCTGGGTGCTATTCTAGGAATATCGTATAGAGTCTTGAAAGCACTACCTGCCTATGGGATGAGCTTAGATGGGTCTAATAAGAAGGAATGTGGCCGCTGAATATTGGGGCAGAGGTGACCTCCTCTGGGCAGTTAGAAATAAGAATATTTAAGAACCACCTTGAAATCAAGTGTAAAATGATAGGTTCCTGATTAGAAAATATTATGGTTAAAATTTTGGGGAAACTCACCACAGCCAAGCTTTCTGACGTGGAGCAGTTTCGGGCTTTACAATGAAAATGATAAGTAGATGTCAGCTTCTTACATACTTTCTTAATATCTGCAAATTTGACCTGGATGACAGTTTCTCAAAATTCTGTAAAACCTAAATTATAAAGACAATGCACACCCTTATGTTCAAGATACAGAACTTATTGTCCATTCACCAAAAGATCTTAAAATGGTGGGTGTTAAAAAAAAAAGAGTGACTTCATCAGGAGGATTATTATATAGTCCAGTTTTTGAAAAAACAGAGGAAATAGCCTGTGCTTTAGGAAAGGATACAAAATCCAGATACAATATGATCACAAGTATGTACAACAAACAAGCACAAAACATGTGCAGCCAGAAAAGACAGGAAGGAAATGCACCCAGGTGTTCACAGAAATGTCCCCAGACAGTGGCACAATGAATGAGTAGTTTTTTGCTCCTTTGAAATTTGTGTTTCTTTAACTAACCTATAACATATGTTAATGGGAAAGAATAAACCAAAAGTGAATTCAATGGCTGATATTAGAGCCTGATGATAACATCTATGTAACAGATTTTACACATAAAACATTGTAGTCCATTATAACTGTATAAACAGATATGATTTAGTCCTTGGTTTTGCCATAAAACAAGGAACATTTATTTTGGTCTTTTAACAGTGTTCACATTTAAAGATGAAAGTTGCAACCAAAAAACTTGTTTTGTCACAGGTATAGCCTGTAAATATATAACCTGAATATCCCTTTGGTATAAAATGCAAACTTTATAAAATTAAGCATTATTTCTAAAATCTATTTTTAGTGTTGCCTATTTATGATCATAAATGCCTTGTGATATAGACAAACTATTATTCAAATAGCCTATTTGTTTGAAGTATGAATCTACTTCCATGTCATAGATTTTTTAGACGGCATTTAAATTTAACTATCATACCCAGTATGTGCCTTATGCCTAAATGACAGGAATGTATAGGTTCAAGGTTGGAAGGTACTTTAGACACTAACTAGCCCAATTCTCACAATGGGCACTACTTTTCAACATGTTAGTTGTTCTTTTAACCTTTGCTTAGATCTTCCATGTAACCAGGGACTAAGATCTACTTTGTTTTGAGACAGCTATAATCACTAAGTAATTCTACCTATATTGTACAGAAATGTACCTCACGACAATTTTATTCTGCAGACCTGCTTCATCTGGGGGACCTCTTTAACATGAACACAAAGATCATTTACATGTAGGGATATAATTTTGTCTCTCAAATTTACTCTTCTCCACAACAATCAACTTTCTCAAAGCTTTCTTCCTTGATTCAGTTTTATTATATGCATCAGTTATTGGTTAGTGTCCTCTGCATATAGTGCACTTGTTCCAGATGCCTCAAACGGTGGCAGCCAGAATTAAATACAATGATCCAGGCATGATTACTACATATCTGAATAAAACTATTAATGTAGCCAAGAGTCCTTAAGATTTGATAATCACATATAGTCATATAGTCCATCTTCCATGTATAGATTTTAAAACCAATTCCCCACTCTTTTTCCCAATGGCTCGGTTTTCAGATTGATAAATATTTAATAAATAAATATAAGGTTTTATTTTTGTTTTCTGTAAGTTGTCTTCACACTTGAAATTTTATTGGCCATTTTGATGATCAGTTCATAGAAATTATAAATGATTTGTACAGAAAATCTAAAATTACATCTAATTGTAATCTTTTCTAGAGAATAAATTCAATGACTTTTCAATTTAAAATCTGTAAGGAAGGTGATTTTTAAAGGAGGATTTAGAATATATTATCGTAAGACATTGATAAGTTCTTATTCTAAAATCCCAGATTCACAGCTGGGGACCAAAACGTGGGAGGGAAGAGCACAAGAGACCGTGGTGGTGGTTCGTGGGTGTCCTTCATGGGTTCACGGGTGGGAATTTTATGGGGATTACACATGAGAGGAGAATGAACAGCAATGTAAGAAGTATATAAGTTAAAAATAAAATAAAATCCTGAGTTCATAGTTTATTAGTAGTCCTATTATATATGCAAAAAATTATGTTACACATTAACAAATTATCAGCAATAAGTGGACTACCACAACCAAAATTGTTACATGTAGCTCACATGACTGACAGTGGGAGCTTTTAAAAAACAAGTATTCAGTTTCCAACTCAAATGATTCTGACTTAGGACATCCTTTGAAAAGCTACCAATCATAAGATCCAGCATCTCATTTCTGAATATACGTTCAGAGAAAATGAAATTATACCTTAAATATCTGTGCACGTGCATGCCTGTGTTTATTGCAGCATTATTCACAATAACCAAAGTTTGCAAACCACCTAACTGTTAATGAAAGAATGGATAAAGAAATTATGGTATAGGGGCCTCCCTGGTGACACAGGGATTAAGTCTCAACACTATAAAGCTATTGGCAGCCACTGCAGCATGAGTTTGATCCCCAGCCAGGTAGATGACCCACATGGCGCAGCAGACCTCTCCTATCTCGCCCACTGTTCACCTCAGCAATGTATTTCAGTCAATCTGCTGGTTTTGTTCCTCACGCTATCTCTGGTGAATGAATCCTCTCATCTTCCCGTACCTCTGGCCCACACTCCAGCTATTGTATGCATAAATAAATAAGTCTTTAAAAAAAATTGGGAATAAATACAATGGAATATTATTTAACCTTAAAGAATATCATTCAGGGCCTCCCCGGTGGTGCAGGGATTGAGCGCTGGGCTGCAAAGCTGCCTACAGCTTCTGCAGCTCTGGTTCTATCTACTGCTGCCGGCGAGAGTCCCGCATGGCGTGCAGACCTCTCCTGCCATGCGCGCTGCTCCCCTCGGCAGTGTATTTTGTCAATCTGTCTGTTCTGCTCCCCGCTCTGGCTCTGGTGAATTCTCTCACCCTCCCGCGCTTCTGATTGTACCCAGTGCTTGTATAAATAAATAAATAAATCTTTAAAAAAAAAAAAAAGAATATCATTCAGCCATTTGCAGAAACATGGATGAAACTGGACGTCATTATGCTAAAGAAACAAACCATAAAGAAAACATGTGATTTAACTTATGTATAAGTCTAAAAAAGGTTGACAGCCTCCCAGGTGGCGCAGCGGCTTGAGCACAGTGCTGTGAAGCTGTCCACGGCCTCTGCAGCACCGATTCGATTCCCAGCTGGCCAGAAAGATACCCACATGGTGCAGCAGACCTCTCCTGTCTCGCCCACTGCTCCCCTCAGCAGTGTTTTTGGTCATCTGCCTGTTCTGCTCCCCGCTCTGTCGCTGGTGAAGTCTCTCACCCTCCTGCGCCTCTGGCCTGTACCCCAGTTCTTGTATGAATAAATAAATCTTTAAAAAAAAGAAATCAGTCATTCATTAAAATAAATAAATAAATAAAAGTAAAAAAGGTTGACCTCAAAGAAGCAGAGTAGAATAGTGATTACCAGGCTCTAGAGGGAGGGGAAAGTGGAGAGATGTTGGTCAAGGGTATTATGTTGTACTTATGCAGTATCAATAAGTTTAGAGATCTAATGTACACCATAACTATAGTTAGTAATACTACATTATACACCGGAAATTTGCTGAGAATAGCTTTCTAGTGCCTCAACCATATACACACAAACATAACAATGTGAGGAAGTGGACATATTAACTAGCTTTGCTGAAGTATCATCCCATTGTAACAGTGTAATTGAAAAGGGAGAGGTTCCAGGTTCCCTGCCCACCAAAGAAAGGGTGGAGCTGACCGGCAAGAGAAGCTAGAAAGGACCAGGGAGAGCGACTTGAGGAGGCACTTGGAGCAGAGAGACATGTGAAGAAGAAATCACACTTGCTTCTTGCCAAGGACTTGGGGTACATAAAAGGAGACACTTGAAAGAGACCTGGGTGAGAGACCTAGGGGGGAAGCTGATAATGGCCTCTTCTATTTTGACTTGCATTTTGATTTTGCTCCTTTCCTTCTAGACTTTCCTGGCCACTTCTGCCCCATTCCGATGGGCCCCCCACTGCAGGTTTCTTAGACTGTGACTAGTGCCGCGGACCAGCACAGCAGTAGACGATGAGGCCACCTCAGGGTTGAGAGAAGCGTGCAGGGTGGTCAGGGCGTCGGCGAAAGAAATGACACACAGACACACTTCAAGAGTGAAAATCTGAGTGTAATTTTCTTTAAGTTTGTGACCAGTATATATATGTTTTCCAAAAGCACAGGAATGAATGTCAATGAAATTAGCTTGCTCGTGGGCTCAGTCTATCATCATCAGGGAGGTGATCTACATAACAAGCAATGACCATTATAGAAGAAAGAAGGAAGTTTAGAAAGACAAATAAGGGATTAAAGTTTGTAGTTCTAGAAAGACGGGATAAGATTTTCAGCATTCTTGTAGTGGTTCTTGGTGGTCGTTCTCTTTTGATAAGCTTCTGCCTTTTCAGGGAACTTCCGCTGCACTTCCTCTGCTTCAGGCTGTTCTTCCCCCGCGCGCTGGTTGCCCAGCCGGATCTAGGGACCATGGCGAAAGCCATTCCTAAAGATCACTGCGGGGGGAGGTACAGCAGGTAGGGTTTTGCTGTTCTCCCCCTGCGCGCTGGTTGCCCAGCCGGACCTAGGGACGGTTAGCCCTAAAGGTCACTGCAGGGGGAGGTGCAGCAGACTAGGTTTCAGGTCTCAGTGGCCCTGCTTTGCACCTACCCTGTTTGGCTGGGCATTTACCCACAAGGGGATGGGTAACTTTGGGTGTTTAATTGGAAACTATTACCTTCTCTTCTCTCTATTGCACACTAATTCTATTATAGTTCTTTTCCATTGAAGGTCTTACACATTAAGAGTATGTTTTAGAATAGGTAGGTTTGGGGGTCCCAAGGTGCCCTTCAGTCTGCCCAATAACACTTTCACCATGTCTTTGTCTAGAAAACTTCATGCTACACATATTAAATACACACACACACACATACATACACACAGTTTTGAGAAATAAAAAAAGCTCCCAGGAGAATCTGATCTGTTAGATTTAAGAATCACAGATTTACCATAAGTATAAATTTTATCATCATCTGTATAAAGGGTCTGATTAAAGTTACAAAAAACAACTGTTAAAGGACAAGATATGGCCTATCTAGAGAGGAACATTCCTCTATTTTTTACAAGTTATGGAGTACTCTGTAGGGGGGGCAGGATGCTACACTCAAAAAAGTTGGGTAACACTAGATTTGAAAGGATTCTTTACTATGTAATTTTTAAAATACAATTCATGAATTAGAGGCAAATGAGATCTAAGATGAAGCACTTCCCAAAATGGACAAAAGACATTGATACGTTAATCAGCATTATTTGAGTATAATCAGTATTTATTTCTCCTTTCAATCTTTCCCTAAAGATAGTCCAATGTTCTTTCACTTACAGTCAATAGCATGCTAGACCAGCTCTTACTGACTCTCAAGAGTTGATTGCTAAATTTTTAGGAATTTTGTGAGCCCGTGATTAAAAAAATTCAAAATTAAATTAGATAGACTTATAGTTAAATCATTTATATTATAAGGAAAGATAATAAATACTCAAAGCTCATCACTTACTGATTATTTTACTATTATCTATGCCCGTGGGGTTAATTACATCTATTGTGTCTAGATGGTGGCAATTAGTCATAAAGAAAATGTTTATACCTCAGAAATTAGAAATCGGTAGAAATCAGAACAGCTATCCCCTCATTCTACCAAGTTGTTAGACATCACAGCCCATGGATTGATTCACTGACTTCCACATAAGGAAAACTTCATCCTACAGTTACACTCTGCTTTCCATCTGTCAAGGACTAAAGGAGCTTACCCTCTACCCTTCTGGATTCTTTAAGGTTGGCCAATAATCAAACAAGCATTAGAAAGATTGGTTAGAGAAAAAAGTCAAAAGACAGTTTAATAATAACATGTATACCTTTTCTAATCTACAGAAAGCCCCAGCTTGACTGACTAGCTTGCCCATCTGTCTTCAGATGCCATCTTAAAAAGCTAGGCTAAGGGCCTCCTTGGTAATGCAAGAGTAATAAGATGCAGCACTATGAAGCAATCCACAGCCACTGCAGCATGAGTTCAATCCCCGGCCAGGGAGCTACCCACATGGCACAGTATACTTCTGACTCGCCCACTGCTCCCCTCAGCAGTGTATTTCAGTTAATCTGCCTGTTCTGTTTCCAACACTGTCTTTAGTGAATCCTCTCACTGCTCCCCCACACCTCTGGCCTGTACCCCTGTTCTTATTGCATAAATAAATGAATAAATAAATAAATAAAAAGCTAGGCTAAGACAGAAGAAATTTGTTGGGAGAAAGGGAGCAGTCAGGGAGTTTCTCAGGGAAGATACAGTAGTCAAATACATGCAGATTTATTCAAGTTCTGCCTTTTCCATTGAAAGGAGATAAAATTAGGTCTTCCTGGTAGACAAGACCTTACTGAAGTTTACATGTAAATATTTTTTTCAAAAGCAGCCTCCATACAGCCTTCATAATCCCTTTCTGAAATCATTCTTTTGCTAAAAAGCATATTTTAGGATGGCAGATTTTTGCCCCCTTGGGATTCCTATTTCACCCCAAGTTGTTTTCTCCCATTGACATCCTCCAGTTTGATGACCCTCATCTCTATGATGAGTTTAAACTTTTTTTTTAATTTCAATTTTAGGATGTTTACTAAAATATGGCCACATATCAGAAGTGAAACTCTTTTCAGTGAGATGATAAAAGAGTGTAATCTCCATAAAGAGGGGAGGCTCCCTGTGCTGCCAAATGAAGGGTGGAGCTAAGCAAGGAGGAGAAACCAATGAAAACTGGGAGAAGAGGCTTGGAGAGGAAACTTGGAGGAGACACGTGCAGCGGAGAGACAGATGAAGACGAGCCTGCTTGCTTCTCAGCTTTGGACTTGCACCAGGGACTTGGAAGGAGACACTCGGGCGAGAGACAGGTAGGAACCCTGAAAATGACTGTCTTTACTTTGATTTTGTTCCTTTCAGCCCAGACTTGCCTGGTCCCTTCTGCTTCTTTCCTGTGATTTCCCACCAGAAGATCCCTTAGACTTGCAACAACATTTTGGGCCTCACAAGCCCTGCTTGGACCAACCCTGTTTGGGCGTTTACACACAAGGTGATGGACAACTTTGGGTGTTTTATTGGGAAATGATTATCCTTCTCTGCTCTTCTCTTTCTATGTGCACTAATCTATTAGAGTTCTCTTACACTGAGAGTTTGCTTTGTCTTTATGCACTGGATGGCAGAATAGCTTTAGAGTGAAAACGTTTGGTGGGGTCCCATGGCACCCCTTAGTCTTCTCCCTAATGAGATGTGATGTTAGAATGTGCATAGTTGGGCCTCCCCAGTGGTGCAGCGGTTGAGCGCTGGCCTGCGAAGCTACCCGCAGCCTCTGCAGCACCGGTTCCATCCCTGGCTGCTGGGCGAGGGTCCCACATGGCGCGGAGACCTCTCCTGCCTCCCTCTGCTCCCCTCAGCAGTGTACTTCGCCACTCTGCCTGTTCTGCTCTGGCTTTGGTGAATTCTCTCACCCTCCCGTGCTTCTGACTGTACCCAGTGCTTGTATAAATAAATAAATAAATAAATCTTTAAAAATAAAAAAGAATGTGTGTAGTCATGATTGAAAACCAGCCAACCAATAGTAGGGATCTAGTCATCTCGCTGAACACTGCCAATAAAGCTTTCAGGCCCTTCATGAAGGTGGGTCCAGTAATCTGCGTCTCTTTTGGGTCTTATGCTGGGAAACTGGTTGTGACCGCAGATACATTGATCAGAACAGAGCTTTGGTTGATAGACATTGCATTCAGGTAAGAAGACAGGTTATGCCTTTCACAGGCATGCCATTCACTGATTTCATCCTCAAGTCCCCACAGAGTTTCCACCAAAAGTATGTTAGGCAAGCCTGGCAGAAAACAGATAGCAATGTAAAAGGGACAGCCACAAGATGAGCCAAGAAGATTGAAGCCAGAGAATAGAAGGCTAAGATGAAAGATTTTGATTTTGATAAAGTCACGAAAACAAAGAAAATAAGGAACAGAATAATCACGTTTGAAATTAAGAAGTTTCCAAAAGCAGCTTTCCTGAAAACTTCTCCCAAAAAAGCACCAGCTACAAAGGTTCAGACACTAAAAAGATGCCATTGCAGCCACAGCCCAGGAGGATCCTGTCCAGAAAACTGCAGGCCAAACAGGAACATCTCCCAAAACTCAGAAAGGTGAGAAATTTCCAGCTCAAAATACACGTGCTCCAAAGGAATTTGAAAAGAAAAAAGAGGTGTTTATAAAAGTAATAAAGGTTCTTTTTTGATAGGCAGCAAATCCTAAAAAAGAAAAAGAAACCTATGCTTACAAATAAAGGTTGTTTTGAAATATAATGTAGATCAATTTACATAGTCTAGACACTATTTTTTATCTTTATACCACCATTTTACCAGATAATATTGCTCCCATATACCCTTCCCCACCCCCACAAAGTTACTCCACAACTCTGTCCCACTGCTTGATAATGCACTTAAGGACTTAAACTGTTCTTTCTGTGCTTCAACCTCATTTTGGACATCCAGTCTATTAGGTATATTGTATCTTGCCATTATCCACTCATACTTTTATCTAGCTAAGGCATTCTCTAGCATATCATGAGAATCTACTTAATGCTAATAGTTCTTCTAAGTTTCCTGGAGATAATGCACTGTCCCTCCTTGTTCCATTAGACTCATTCATAAAATGGAAAAAACACTTCTGCAAGCCCTCACATACCCACATTTCCTTATTTTACACATTCTCAACCTTGCAACATCCAACCCTAAATACTAGGTCCTTTGATGTGCCTCCACCAGACCTGTTTATCAATTTTCACTCACTAGTTGAAGAAGCTATTGGGTCTATCACATAAAGCTATTGGGTTAAATTGCAGCACTGTGAAGCTATCTTCAGCCATTGCAGCACGAGTTTAATCCCTGGCCAGCATGGCGCAGCAGACCTCTCCTGTCTTGCCCCTTGCTCCCCTCAGCAGTATATTTCAGTCAATCTGCCTGTTCTGGTCCCCACTCTGTCTCTGGTGAATCCTCTCATCCCCCGTACCTCTGGCCTGTGCCCCAGTTCTTGTATGCAAAAATAAAATATATCTTTTAAAAAAAAAGAACCTAGGAGTCCTATAAAATTGATTACAAGATGCTGGGCCTCCCCAGTGGTGCAGCGGTTGAGCGCTGGGTTGCAAATCTGCCCGCAGCCTCTGCGGCGCCAGTTCGATCCCCGGCTGCTCCCTGGCCACGGGAGGAGGGTCCCACATGGCGCGCAGACCTCTCCTGCGGCCCGCTGCTCCCCTCAGCAGTGTACTTCGGTCCTTCTGCTTGCTCTGCTCCCCGCTCTGGCTCTGGTGAATTCTCTCACCCTCCCGTGCTTCTGACTGTACCCAGTGCATGTACAAACAAACAAACAAATAAATAAATAAATGCCTCTTTAAAAAAAAAAAAAATTGATTACAAGATGCTGATTTACCTTATCCAAGACTAGTCCACATTGTTTCTTAGCCCCTTGGGGTAACAAACAGTTCAATTGTCACTTAACCATACTGGTATGGACACACACTTCACAATGTCCTGCCTAAACTATAGCACTTCTGAATTCAAAGCCTGCTCTGACACTGAGTCTGAGCAGGAAGCCCCTGAAGTGTAGGGGGAAGAACGCTATCGCAGGTATCCTGTGTTCACCTTCCAAATATTTGATTGTGCCCAAGCCCTACCAACTTCAGTTTTTACCATAATTCAAGTTTAAAATATCATATTATTAGTCATAACAACAAATCCAGCAATAATATTTTGCATTTGGACACTACATTAGCTTTGCTTGCCATGTGTCATATATAATATCTCAGAGACCTTCATAAGATAAGTGAAGACACTGGGATTCTGAGGAATTAAGGCCTTTCTCATTAGATGCTGGTATCTTGCCCAAGGGCACACAGGTAGTTAGTGGAGAATTTGGGAGCTAGGAACCAGCTTTGGGATCTCCATCCGCTCAATCAAATGCTCCTTCCACTATCTCACCAAACTATTCATTGCTCTATCTTTTATCTTTGTACTGTATTTTGATCCAGAGGACTTACAGAAGATAGTTCTCAAACACACACATTTTTAAAACAATCAAATTATAACTGATTGAGTAAAAATTCCTTGGGGGTAAAACATGTAAATTCACCAGTGAAGCCCCCAATAAGGCCTGGTGTTATTGTACCTCTCATCTTTAGAACAGACTTCCCAATTCCACCCCCCAAAATATAGGTTATTATGCTCCCACAATCATTTGAAGATGGCTTCAGAGGAAATTGAAAGCTTAATGAATCAAATCCGGCTTACGTTTAATAGACCTGCAAAAACCTCTCTGACATGGTATGTTGATAGCTTTGCAATAAAAATTTAAATTTAATAACTTCTTAATTTGGAAGGTAATAAAGCTACAACAAAAGTCAAACTTCAAAATTGCTTTCAGCGAGGCAAATTAGATGAGGCACCACTCTGCAAATGCTATTTGAAGCACCCACCTCCACAATCTAAACTCCTCCACCACAGCAAAGTTCACAATCCCCACCATGTTGCAGAAGGAAACATGTGTGATTCTTCTGAACGTCACGTGAGGATGCTATTGAGTGTCCTACCTATGTTCCCTGCCACTGGCCTTTCCAAGCCTAAGATCTCAGCTGGGGTACCTGCAGCACAGAACCCATCTCCAATCTGACTCTTTATCAACATATATTCATAATCTCGAGCAAGTCACTCAGGGAAAATATTGGTTTGTGTCTAGTGAGGGAGGTTAATAAAAATCAAAGCATGATAAGGCAGTCACAGGCCCAACAAAGTTGGGAGACAGGGCTGTAGCTGATGTATCCCAGAATGGGCTTGAGTCATGTCTGCATAGCAAAAGTCTACAGTAACAGCAAACTAACCAAGAAGTGCCAATATTGATAAGCCACAAAAAAACTAAGTAATTAAATTAACCAACTGCTATCTTAGGAAATCTGAAGTAGAGGATGAAACAGCTGAGTGGATGTTCATGGAGGAAAATCCATGTTTTATAGGGATTGCGAAGCCTTGTCTTAGTCCTGCTTCTGCCTTCCCCAATCTTGATTAGAAATGGAGACCCAAAGCCAGTCTCAAAAGTTTCATAACATAAATACGCTTCATGCAAATGCAGAGAGAGCTTAAAGTTACTTCCCAAGTCTCTCAATTCTGGTAACTATCTTGGACCAGTTAGAAAGAAAACCAGTTGGTGCAGGGGAGATATATAATTAGCCAATGTAGAAACATCATTCCTCTCAAGTAAGCAAACATACCCTGTTCATGGAAGATCCCTAAAAAAATAAATTCTTAACTTGGGGACATATACAAAAGACTGACGAGAGGTATCTTGGTTGTCACTGACCAATATTTGGCAGATACTTAAATCCAGCCCTAACTAAACAGGGTCTTGATCTAGAAAGACTGCCAGCCTGTCTTTCAACAAACAAAACTATCACAGAAATCAAAGCACTACCTTCTTAAAAAAAAACCTGTTGAAGTTGCTTATCTGAGAAGCAACCCACATCTCTTAGAAAGACACCTCAGACTACAGGTTTCAAACATAAACTCCACAAGGAAGGAAGTAAAGAGTAAGGTCTAGGACACACTTCCCACCCCTGCAGGCTTACTTGTGAAATCATTCTTTCAAGAGTCCATGTATCCCTTTATGGGAACGCCAAGATTGAGGTGAGAGGAAACAGAGAAGCCCAAAATTAGAACTAGGGCCTCCCCGGTGGCGCAAGGGGTTAAGATGCAACCTATGAAGCAATCCACAGCCACTGCAGCTTGAGTTCAATCCCCGGCCAGGGAGCTACCCACATGGCACAGCAGACCTCTCCTGCTTGCCGGCTGCTCCCCTCAGCAGTGTATTTCAGTCAATCTGCCTGTTCTGTTCTCCACTCTGTCTCTGGGGAATCCTCTCACCCCCCACACCTCTGGCCTGTACCCAGCTCTTGTATGCATAAATAAATAAATCTTTAAAAAAAAAACAAAAATTAGAACTAAGAAACTTCTTTTGGTTGACAACTTAACTGTCTCAATTGGAAGATCTGTTAGATGAGTTGAAGGTGATTGAAAGCTACTAAAAGCTGCTCCTCCACAGGATCATTGATGATAGAATTATCAATAAGGCATACATAATGTAAAACAAGAAAGATGAAAGAAATATTCCTTTGAAAGATTTAGATGATGAAGTGCTTGGTTACCTTATTAATAGTTTACATGACTTTTTTAAAAGTAGGTTTGTTTTTTTTTAAAAAGATTTATTTATTTATACAAGGACTGGGGTACAGGTCAGATGTGCGGGAGGGCGAGAGGATTCACCAGAGTCAGAGCGGGGAGCAGAACAGGCAGACTGACAGATATGCACTGCTGAAGGGAGCAGCAGGTGAGACAGGAGAGGTCTGTCCCACCATGTGGGTATCTCCACAGCCGGCAGGGATTGAACCAGTGTTGCAGAGGCTGCAGACAGCTTCACAGCCCTGCGCTCAACCACTTGCCCACAGGGGAGGCCCAGTTTACATGAATTTCATCTGCTTACTGTGTCCTTCTTGGCCACTGGACCCCAGCGAACCTGGCATCACGGAGGATTAGAGACACAGCCCCACATCTGACCTTGCTGAGATCAGGACATCACCCACCTGGGTTGCTTTCTCATCTCTAGAATGGAAGAAGTAGCACTTCAATATCTCATCTCAGTGGTTTTCTTAAAAATCATGATGCTATAGGAAAAATCTTTTTTTTGGCTTACCCAGCCCCACCCACTCAGTCTTCACCTTCTACTTTACCTCCTACAATGAAAGGAACATCACTCCATAGATATTTCTGCCTCAACTCTGGGTATCTTCATGCATGCAGATTGAACTACTAATCTCTCTCTTCACAATCAGTTTTTTAAAAAAAATTTGCCCACCACCTGCTCTTTGTCTTCTGCTCTCTCAGTGAAGATGCTCATGAGGTTGGGTGGAATTTAATAATTCAGAGAAGCTTCTATTTTCTTACTTCTGCTCCTTTTCCTGGGCATCATAATCTCTGAGTTAAATGAAGTCTGTAAGTGGTAGTTAAACAAGACATTTCATAGTGACATATTAAATAGCATGAGGTAAAAGCAAATTATTAGCTTAAGGAGGAAAATGTTATATCCCATGAAGAAAAAGTTACGAAAAAGAAAATGTAGGGGTTTGTGAGAGTCTAAAATGCCCAGCTTAACTGAGTTGTTCTCCTGTTTATGGTGAGGCAGTGAAGCTGTTTTTCAAGCCTGGTTGAGCATCCAAAATTTCAGGGAGCTTTAAATAGTAATGATAATTTGCTCCCACCCCCAGATTTGATTGATCTGGAGTGGGGCTGGAATTTTTGAAATCTCCACATATGATTCTAACATACAGCTAAGCCTGGGAACCACTGCAAGAAGCTAAAAATAATGGCAGAAATAATTAGATTCCAAGGTTCATCTTATGAAGGTGTGGTACTGGAACTTGGCATGTGAAACAGTCACCATGGAGATGGGTCTCAAAAAATTTTGGAAAGAAGTTCCATTACAGAACTTTCTTTTTCTGCGGCTCCCATGTCCATGGTAGGCGAATCTAACTTGAGGCCAGTGAACCTTATGATGTTGCGTGCAAAACATTCGCTATTTATGTGACTGTGCACTGTTCCTAACACAAGAGACATGACTTTCATTATATTTGAAAGGGCTCTATGACCCCAAAGTATTAAAAACCACTCATTTATTAGAAAGAGAAAGATCGTGTGAAATGATCGCAAATAGCCTCATGCTGGGGACTAATGAGTCAACCAGCCAACAGGTTCCCTGGGAAATTGATCTAAAAGATGTGTTCAAGCATCACAGGAGAAAAGGGGAAACAAGTCAGCCAGCAGATGCAGACTTCTTACCTAATTGGTAAAATATGAATCAGTCCTGCTACCTCCAAAATAGAGAGTGGCCTCCAAGAAAAACAAAAATCTTCCCCCTGATACTTTTAGCATTCGGAGGCACACACATGTAAGTTCCAGGTGAAGCTTTATTCAGGCCCTGCCCTGACCTTGAAGGCAGCCAGCTGACAGTCGCTTGAATAATGGATGACATCGTGTTGTTTACCTGAAACAACTTATTTTTATTTAAATTTGAAACCATGCTATCTGCCTCTTAAGAAGCCGTCTGGTTCAAAAATTCAAAAAAAAAAAAAGTCATAAATCTCTTATATGGAACATAGAGAAATTTGCAATAAGCATTTATTTCTTTAAAAAAAAAATGAGCTTCTCTCTAACCCCGATTAAAAAAAAATACCTGATTAAAAAAAAAATTGCCCTATATTTCATTTTTTTTTTTTTGAAGATTTATTTATTCATGCATATAAGAACTGGGTATAGGCCAGAGGCGTGGGGGGTGAGAGGATTCACCAGTGACAGAATGGGGAGCAGAACAGGCAGATTGACTGAAATACACTGCTGAGGAGAGCAGCGGGTGAGACAGAAGAGGTCTGCTGTGTCCTGTGGGTAGCTCCCTGGCTGGGGATTGAACTCATGCTGCAGAGGCTGCCGATAGCTTCATAGGTTGCGTCTTAACCCCTTGTGCCAACAGGGAGACCCAAGCCCTGCATTTTATTTATTTATTTATTTATTTATTTATTTATCCTACTCCCTCCTCCCCCGCCCTCCCTCCACCCCGCAGTGTGTTTCTGGTTTATACTTGCTTGTTGATTTTGATTTTTACTTTATTATAATTAGTATTTTTCCTGGTCCCTATTTTTATTATTATTTAAATTTTATTTTTATATTCCCCATACAATTACAATCCCCTTATTTTGACCCCAAGCCCTCCTTGCCCCGCCCTCCAACGCCATAGAGTGTCTCTGGTTCATAGTTGTTTGTTGATTTTGATATTTTCTTTCTTATAGTTATTCTTTTTCCTGGTCCCTTATTTGAGTTTTCTGGATTCTTGCTATGAGTGAGACCATCCGGTATTTTTCTTTTTCTTTCTGGCTTATTTCGCTGAGCATGATCCCTTCCAGCTCCATCCATGTTGCTGCAAATTGCATGTGTTTATCTTTTTTAAATGCTGAGTAATATTCCATGGTGTATATGTACCACATCTTCTTGATCCAGTCATCTATTTTTGGGCATTTGGGTTTTTTCCAAAGCTTAGCTATTGTAAAATAGTGCTGCTATAAATATAGTGGTGCAGGTGCTCTTTGGAATTGATGTTTCTGTGTCCTTTGGGTAAATACCAAGCCCTGCATTTTATTTTTTATTTTTTTTTTTTTTTATAGAGGCATGCTTTATTTATTTGTTTTGCTGGTTTGTTTGTTTGTTTGTTTTGTTTATACATGCACTGGGTACAGTCAGTAGCACGGGAGGGTGAGAGAATTCACCAGAGCCAGAGCGGGGAGCAGAGCAGGCAGAAGGACCGAAGTACACTGCTGAGGGGAGCAGCGGGCGGCAGGAGAGGTCTGCGCGCCATGTGGGACCCTCCTCCGGTGGCCAGGGAGCAGCCGGGGATCGAACCGGCGCTGCAGAGGCCGCGGGCAGCTTCGCAACCCAGCGCTCAACCACTGCGCCACCAGGGAGGCCCAAGCCCTGCATTTTAAAGGGTGCATGATGGCTCCTCTAAACTAAGGCACCAGGGCTTGGGGTAAAAATAAAGGGGTTGTAATTGTATGGGGAATATAAAAATAAAATTTAAATTAAAAAAAATAAAAATAAATTAAGGCACCATTTGGGCCTCTCCTGGTTGCCCAGTGGTTGAGCACTGGGCTGTGAGGCTGCCCGCAGCCTCTGCAGGGCTGGTTCGTTCCCCAGCCACCGGCAAGGGTCCCACAAAAATAAATAAATAAATAAATAAACTAAGGCACCATTTATTTCAATCAAGCCCTACATAGTCACATTAGATCAGCCTAACAAACTGCTCTGATGAAATACAATTTTTCGGAAACAATCAAAATGGTATATCAAATCCTACTACTTGGGAACACTTACAAATATCTGATAGAGTGAGTTCTCTCTCTCTTTGCAAGTTTATAGTGCCTACTGTTAGAGGGACATCTCCATAAAAAGGGGGTGACAAGTCTAAAGCATCTTCCAGTGAGGACCCACAGAAAAGGGTCAGGAACAACCAGACAAGCCCCGAAGGAAAAGAGCAAAATCAAAATCAAAATAAAAGCTGCCATTGTCACCTCCCCACAGGTTTCACCCACATCTGTGTCACCCAGTCCACGACCAAAAGACAAGCGCAGTTTCTTCATGTGTCTCTAGGCTCCATGCGCCTCCTCCAGGTCTCCTTCTGGCTCTCCATCCAGCTTCCTTCCTCAATCTTCTCTTCAGCTTCTCCTCTCCCTGCTCAGCTCCACCCTCCATTTGGGTGGGGCAGAGAACCTGGAACCTCCCCCTTTCCTGGGGACCACCCTGTTACACTAAGAGTCTGCTTTGCCTTTGTGTGCACTGATGCCCAGATCACTTTAGATCATGCAAATTTGGGGAGTCTCAGGGTACTCCTCAGTCACATGCTAACACTACTGGATTTACTAACTCATTCAGAAGTGGAATCTGGTAATCTGAATTTTTTTTAATTCCCACACGATTCTGCTGTGCCCCACTGGAGACCTAGGATTTGAAAAGTACTAATTCAGTCCACTCACCCCTAAGAACCAAGTGTATCTAGATGAGGAATGTGAGGACCAGGAAGGTCCCAGATTTTTCAACCCAGGCCTAATGAGGAACTACTCTGTGCCAGACACTACTCAATGTATAGGCTATATCAGTGCACGGAATGGACCCAAATCTACTAGTTCAATGATTGTGCAGAGAAATTCATAAAACAATCATTGTGCATCTATCATGAATTTTGTTAAGCTAAATTCTGAAGATATGGGCCTCCCTGGTGGCGCAAGGGCTTAAGACGCAACTATGAAGCTGTCCACAGCCTCCTGCAGCACGAGTTCGATCCCAGGGCGGCCAGGGAGCAACCGACATGGCGCAGCAGACCTCTCCTGACTCGCCCGCTGCTCCCCCCAGCAGTGTACTTCGGTCAATCTGCCTATTCTCTTCCCCACTCTGTCTCTGGTGAATCCTCTTCCACCCCACATCTCTGGCCTGTGCCTCAACTCTTGTATGCATAAATAAATAAATCTTTAAAAAAAATAACTAAATTATGAAGTTACAATGATAAAAGGAGGCATTGACCTTGTCTTCAAGGAACTTACAGTGCAGGAAGAGACAAGTGTAGAAATTGAGAATAACAGCACAATGAAATAGATCCATAGTGGAGGTACACACGACACACAGCAAAAATACTAGTGGGAACAGGGAGGACCAGAAGCCATTTTGCCCACGATGCTTTTAACTTCACTTCATTTTTATGTAGTTTTATTATTCTGATAGTATAGCATTTAGTCGTTTGGGAGCTACTAATGAGATGTGTGACTGGAATGCTGATTTATGTTTTCAGTGTCACTAAGGGGATGAAACCTATATTATCAAACTATAATATAAGGGATAAAATCAAGTAAAGAGGCGGTAAGATGTTGATAAAAAATACCATTAAGGTCCAGGGCAGGCAAACAATTTGGGTGTCCTGGAGGGGGTGGTGTTATAGAGCAACCCTGATATTAAACAGGTTCCTGGCTGTGGCTCCTCACCCGCGCGCTTTAAAGGGACTTATGAATACTCTACTACAGACACACACAAAAAGGTTAATAAAAGGTTTATTTACAAGAGGAAAGGAAATAAGGAAAATGTACAACTCAGGGAGAAAATAGGGAAATAGTCTTTAATGCGTCCTACCCGATCCGACGACCTGGAAACCCAAAGTCACTCTCAGAGCTGGCCGGACCCTGCGAGCTGGTGGAGAGCCAAAATGGGGGCTCCCCAAAGCCCACGAGTCTGCCTTTTATATCCACCTGGCTGCTTAACCCCACCCTCAGGTCCCAGCCACCTTCCCTTTGGTGGTGAAGGGATTTGGAGTTCCCAGTGTCTTTGGCTTTGGCCTGGGGTGGGGGTGGAGTCCACAAAGCCTGTATGGAAATAGCTTTGGGACATCCTTTTCCCCCTAACAGTGGGAGTGGTGGGAGACCAAGATAAGAGGGGTAGGGAAAAAAATATGTGCAATGCTCCAGGGATTTATTTCACCTCCACTTCCTCATGAGAACCTTCAAGGCAGTTAATACCAATACTCCTTCCTTTTATAGAACAAAGAGGTTCAGAGAGGTTGGACAACTTGCCCAAGGTCACACAGCTAGTGAGTGAAAGATCTGGCAAGCAAATTCAGGTTTCAAGGACAGCAGCCTTGAGCTCTCCCTCTCTCCTGCCCAAGGATCCTAAGCTTCCTTCACAAGGTGCAAGGGCAGGACTCAGCCGCCTGCAAGTGTCTCCCTCTGCCTTTGATCTTGATCATTGGCTGGAAGTTGCACTGAAGAAGAACTTGAACCCAGCAAGGGTGTCCATAACCTCTCAGCATGGATCTTTCCTAGGCGTTCCAATCATCACCCAGAGCTCAGCCAGAGGAAAGCATTGTTTGAAGAACCAGGCGCCTGTGATGGCCGGGCCGAGATAAGACTGCTGACGAATGCCAAGGCGCTGCTGCAGGGCCTGCTCCATTCAAGGAGGAAAATGTGTCACTTCCTCCCTGCTCCTATATCATTTCTCAGCGGGGGAGGTGGAGGGGGAGGGATCAGAGCCTTGAAAGAATTTAGAATGGGTCCGGGTGGGGTGAGGGGAAGGCCAGTCAGTAGAAGAGTAGGATTTAACCGGCTCTGGCTACACCCTATTTAAAAGCCCCAGCATATTTTCACTTCTTGGCTCATTCTCAGCCTACCCTCCTAACTGCGTCCTCATCCTTTTTTTAATTCAGTGCTGGAATCTCAGCACATTTACTCCTCCCCCACCTCCTTCTCAAATGCAAAATCTCACTCCTCTATCTTTGCTGCATCTCTTTTTCTGCAAAGCTGAAAAATTTACAGCGGGCTGAATGCTTTCCCCCTTCTACACGGCCCCACCCAACAAAAATGTGTACATACACACACACACACACACACACACACCCCACAGTCCCCAGTGCCTGCTTCCCACAGAATAGTTATTTTAAAGCGTCCTGGTTTTTCTAACAGCCACATTCAGCTATTTCTCCCTCATTGTCTCATTGTAAAAGTAATGGGAGGGAAGGAAAAAGTGGCGTTAATATGAAAGCAATTTGAGCTCGCCACGGAGCTGCAGTGTTTAGAAATGGAAGAGCTGATCATGTTGTTTAACTTTCTTTCTGCAGAAGAGAAAACAGCCCTGAGATTAAGTTATTTATTCCAAGTCTCCCAGTTGGAGTTGGTCAGTAGCAGAACCCAGATCCGGGCTGGAGGCCCCTGGGGTGCAGTCTGCACTGTTGGAGATTGGGCCAGCAGTGGCTTGGTCGTGCAGATGTTGCCAACGCACACAGCTCCCCTTCCTTCTGCAATTTGCTACATATTACATGATTGTAGTTCTGGGTACAATTTTGGGCCTTTGTGGCATTCAAGGCCTTCTTTGAACCCCACCTTAAATCACTTTTTCCTCACACATCTCTGAAAAGTGGGCTTGTTGCTCAGGAGCATCTTGAGTTTCACGCGCTGACATCTCTAACCTCTCGCATTCTGAAGACACCTAGACTTTGGCAGCAGCCAGCTTCCTTATTTGCCCTGTTCCTTATTTGGAAGCAGCTGAGCTTTCCCCAAAACAAGTTGGGACAATTCTAATTGGCAAGGTGTGTGTCAACACTTCTAAACTCACCGGCCAACTTGCATTGTTCACCTTTCAAAGTGGTTCCAGGAGAGAAGCCGGTTCGCTTCCCAGCCCTCGCTCGATACCACACACACCCAGCCCATGGGAGCAGAAGGGCTTGTGCAAGGAGAATTTCCTGTTCTGCTGACTCATCTCCTGCAATGAGATGGAAGACAAGTTTATAATTTTTTTTTTTGAGCATTTAAAGGGAAATTGGAGTGTTATAAGTTGAGATCTCTGTGAGATGAGATCAAGTATAGACAGCTACTTGGCACATAATGGCACTAAACAAATGAACGTTGTATGTATTTTGATATTCCCAAAAGTTGACCAAAGGGGTGAGCACTCAAGTGGGGTGCAAGGCTGTCTGACCAAGTCTTCTGAATTCCCATTTTGGAGGGAGGCTCTTGACTCCTGGCCAAGAGGACAGTTTGAAGGAGGCAGACCTGGATTTCACTGGTGAAGGCAGGCATAACAACGCAGCAACCAGTCTTGATAGCCCATATGCATTCTGACTGAACAAAGACATTCCTTTTGTAGCCAAACCTAAATTGAGGGAAGGATGATTCAACTCAGTGTAGGAAACAGCAGGAAATCCGTCAATAGCCTTTGCATTTAAGAGGCAATAGAGTCAGGTTTTTGCCAAACAAGATTGGGATTGGGTGGGGGGAAGTGATCCTAAGAAGATCTGTGTATTTCAATGTATATACATTTTACCTTAAGAATACATGAAATCAGGGCCTCCCCGGTGGCGCAGCGGTTGAGCGCTGGGTTGCGAAGCTCCCCGCGGCCTCTGCGGCGCCGGTTCAATCCCTGGCTGCTCCCCGGCCACTGGAGGAGGGTCCCACATGGCGTGCAGACCTCTCCTGCCGCCCGCTGCTCCCCTCAGCAGTGTACTTCGGTCCTTCTGCCTGCTCTGCTCCCCACTCTGGCTCTGGTGAATTCTCTCACCCTCCCGTGCTTCTGACTGTACCCAGTGCATGTATAAACAAACAAATAAATAAAATACGTGCCTCTTTAAAAAAAAAAAAAATTATTTAAAAAAAAAAAAAGAATACATGAAATCAGTAATGAGTAATGAGTAAGGAATGATGGGTATATGAGAATCCATCATAATATTCAGTTTACTTTGTAAATGTTTGAAATTTTTCATAATAAAAATATCTTGAACACTTGGCCTTAATTGTCAATGTTTCCTCTATAACCTTTATTTCTACAACATTTTTTTCCTGTGATTCTCCATGCAGTGATACTAAATGTTATCACTTCTTGGTTCAGGCTATCTAGAGTATTTGTGAAATTATATATATGAAAGTACTTTGTAAATTATAATGTTTTATGTGGTAGTTAGAAAAGGCTCTCGATGACTTTACCATGATGAAGAGAATATGGGCACATAAAAAAAAAAAACCAAGCTATGCAGAGTGTGACATGAACACTTCCCTCTCTCAGTACACTCCTTTAGAAATAATCACTGTTAGTAGGAGTTCTATGGCTGTGAAAGTTCATATTTGCATATGCAATTTTTCAAGCAACTTGAGACTTTTAGGCCAGGTGGTCTCAAACTTTGGAAACAATTCCTGAGGTGGAACCCAGAACTCCACATTTCTTCCCCTACCTTTCCAAACACAGAAATCCCTTGGGGGATCTTGTTGAAATGCACATTCTGACATTCTAATTTGGTTGGATAGGGTCAGGGCCAAGATTCTGTATTTCTAGCCTGCTTCCACAGGATGCTGATCTTGGACCACACTTTCAGTAGTAAGATTTGAGGATTTCTAACTGCCTGAAAATGAGGCTTATTCTAAACATGTGGAGTGAAGTAGTGAAGTACATAGGATTGTAAGAAAGCAATACTGAAAAGTGCCCTTAATCTGACAAACCTTCCCAGAAAAGCAACAAAAACCTGCTTCTCTCTGGTCCTAAGAACCAGTGAACTCTCTCTCTCAAGGAGCACATGTTCAGATCTCACTTCTAGATGAGATATGGGCTCTAGAACCTAAAGCAATACAAATTTTCTGTGCCTCCCAGCTGGTTACTCCCAGGTGTAATATCTCATTGTCTGACCAACATAACATCTAATTTTTTTATTTCCTTGCTCCTCTCCAATGACTATCGATTCAAAATATCTTTTGATTTTTAGATCCAGCTTTTTAATGAATGAAAATTGCACAGGTAAGGTTCTCACAAATATATACACACACACATATGTATATTCACATATGTATATTCACATATATACACACTTAATATGTAATATAAATATATGTGAAAGATTTGAAGTCCCTTACAAGGAGGAAGAAGCTAATTTGAGAATCAACAGATGCACAAAGAGGCTTTGTCTGACAATCTCCCTCCCCACCCCACACAAACCTGACCCCTCATCCCTTCTACACATGCAGACACTTATCTGACTAAAAGCAGAAACTTCTGAGACAGAAACTGTCTAACTCCTCTCTTCTGTATAGTTCACTCCCAGGAAGGAGTTCTCTATGAAGCAATCATAAATCCCCTCTCCAAGGGGTCTTCATGGCCACAAAGATGAAGAGCATTCACACCTGTATAAACAAACATTACCACAAGCTTTATCGTTCATTTTGTTGTGCTAAAATCCCATTTGTTTTTCCTAAAGAAGCCCATTTGTTCTTGCCATAAGAACCCCATTTTCCCCTCCCAGATTTTTCCCTATTAAGTTAGGAATATCACCCCTTAACCTTAGATAAATTGTATTCAACCACTTTCTTTGTGAGCTCCCAGGTACCAATGTGAATAAACATTGCCTTTTTTGTGCTAATCTGGCTTCTGTCAATTTAATTCACAACCCCCAAGGACAAACATAAGAGGGTAGGGGAAAAGTTTTTCCTCAATGACACCTATTGACAATAACTCATGTAAGATAGAAAATGCCCCATGGAGAGCATTTATTACTTCTTTTCTATTTAAAGTTTTTTTTTTTAATTGTGGTAAGATGCACATAAAAGATTTACCATCTTTTTAAAGAGTATAATTCAGTGCTATTAAGTACATTCACATTGTTATAAAACAGAACTTCAGAACTTTTTCATCTTGCAAAACTGAAAGTGGACCCATTAAACAAGTCCCAGTTTCCTCCTCTCCAACCCAGCATTCTAGTCTGTCTCTAAGAATTTGACTACTCTAGATGCCTCGTGTTAGTGGAATCATACAGCCTTTACCTTTTTGTGGTTGGCTTATTTTACATAGGATGATGTGTTCAAGGTTGTAGCTATTTGGATTTTTTTAAACAAAACAGTCCTTCACAGAGAGATGCCAGAGTCAGTGTTCTTTGAAATTTCTTATTGTCAGATTTTATTTTTGTAAGGGTAAGTTTAGCCTGCCCCTCGCCCCCTCACTCTTGCTCTGTGTGTGTGTGTGTGTGTGTGTGTGTGTTCACATGCATATGTGCATGCCTTGTGCCTGTCTGAGTGTTTGTTTCATCTTTTCCAGTCAAGGCTGGTTCTTCATCGAAAAGGCATGATTTATGTCATTTTACCTCACACTACTTTTGTTAAGTCATGAAGCTGAAATAAATACAGACATTTCAGAAGTATGTTGTTGGTTGAAAGCCAGATTGCAGGGCTGCTCTGTTTGTGACTCAGTTGACTCCAGAGTGTTCTCTTGGAGACAGAGTCTTGGTTGTAACCCCCACGCCGGTCAGTTTTCTTGTGGTGTGTGTTCTTTGGGTGACGACCATATCTCCCTGAATCGCCCCTCAAATGCACAAGAGATGCATGCCACAGGAGGGAGTCTATAAAATCACTCAAGGCCTGTGTCCCATGAGCTCTGGGACAGTGGCATCATCTCTAAGAATAAGGATACATTCATACCCCTGGCATCCTCCCAAGTATCCTCCGATGGCTTCCAGAAAAAACAGAGAACAAGTAAGGCTCCATCTTCCTGGAAATTGTCATATTTTTATCATTCTGAATGCTGATCCTCTGAGGAGGCAAGGCCAGAGTCTCCCCCTCCTACTCCCACCCCCACCAATGGTTACAGACTGTGATGGAGGGTGGAGAGAGAGGGCAGAGTTGGAGTTCCAGCCCTGGCCCTGCCCATGTCTCTGCCAGGAGCCCACTTGCTGCTGTGCCACCAGTGCTAGGGACGTGTAGACACTCAATAACTATTTATTAAGAAAATGGAGTGGATTTTCCCGCAAGACATTGGAAAAATCAGTTAACATCCCTCGTCTTCAATTTCCTTCTCTGTAAAATGAAACAACGGGCTAGAATGAGCTCTGTTTTTCCTCTCAGCTTGAGTATTCTTTGATTTGTGAAAGAACTTTCTAAATTTAACTCTTATCACTTCTATGTCAGCATGTTCTGTGTAGGGATACATTCCAAGAGAACAGTTTTTAAATGTTATCTTCCCTGAGACATAAAATTGTTTTTCTCCTTAGGATAATGCTTAGGAGTTGGAGGTTAGGTGAGGAATAGGAGCAGAATTGTGGAGATTAGTCATCACCTAGAATAAGAGTCTATAGATGATTGCTTGTTACTGCCTCAAGCGGTTAAACAAGACAAAAAGATGTTCTGTTAAATAAATCTCATTACAAACAAAAAAAACCTATTTTACCTTTCCAACAAGGATAATCTCTGCTTAAGTGCATTTGAAAGGCCACCAAACCTTTTATAGTTTTCTACATATATCAGTTATACAGGATTTTGATCAGTTTTGTGCTTTAAGTAGCAAAAAATAAAATTAAAGTAGGAGATCTGTAATAATCAATGTTTTCCTTTACTGATTACTTGATTGTTCTATGAAGTGCTGGGTAACTTAGCACTACGGCTGCCTTATGGCGGTACAATGAGAGAGCCTATTTTGGTGCTATTTTATAGTTGGGACATTTCCAGTACAGACAGGTTCAGGACAAAAATGAAAGTATAATCAGAATGTTGTTCAAAATGATGTTCTTTTAACTTCTGGGGAAGGATGTGTACGTGTTACCAAACCCTAAGAAAAATCCAACAGAACTAGGAGTATGGACACCTGGGAGTCCTTATTTGAACATTTTCTTCTTCTCCGTAGCTATCATTATTATTATCATTATTAATAGCTTCTATTATTAAAAGTTCCAAAATGAGGCCTTGTTGGACAGATGCTTTTGGTCCTCGGCACAGGGTCTGTCTCTGGGGAAGGAGTTGGTGACTGGGAGTCTGCAGTAGGGGCTGGGAAATAAAAACCTTGTTTTCATAATAAAACTTTTTTAAAAAAAAGATTTATTTATTTCTGCATACAAGAGCCAGGGTAACAGGCCAGACATGGCAGGGGGGTGAGAGGATTCACCAGAGACAGAGTGGGGAGCAGAACAGGCAAACTGACGAAATACACTGCTGAGGGGAGCAGTGGGCGAGACTGGAGAGGTCTGCTGTGTCATGTGGGTTGCTCCCTGGCCGGCCAGGGATCGAACTTGTGCTGCAGAGGCTGTGAATTGCTTCATAGTGTGGTGCTTAACCCCTTGTGGCACCAGGGAGGCCCCATTTTCATAATAAAACGTTTTATATTTGAATTTTTCAAAAACGATGTGCATATATTACTATTTTGACTTTTAAAAAGAGCTGTAAGTCATTATTACACAAGTTGTCAGGATAAAGTTTGGTTTAAAATATAAACCAAATTGTCAAAATGATAATATATAGTAAGAGAGACATGAGAAACGTTCAGTTGCTGTCCATTTACTGGACAAGACAACTAACAGCTATAGTAATGAAAGAATGTGGAATGACTGCCATTACATGTTTTAAATTAAGTCTTTTCATTCAGGTTTTAAATTAAGTACCTTTGATATGTAGGTTGGACCTCTTGAAATGGCAATAATTTGCTTTAACAACAACAAACTCAGAAATGTCAGGAAATTCTATATATGCATTTGTAGTTACACAGTCCTAATTTTAAAAATCAAATTTGCTCTGAGATGCTTATGAGGCAGCAGTGTAGATACTGAATCCAAGTCCTGGGATTACCTTTTACTTTGGGTCAAGTTGAATTCTATGTTCCTCACCTCATTTTCATCTGATGAGCCTCTAAAACCATTTTGACCTAAAGTTGAAGATTCAGGGCCAAGAGAAAGACTGAGAGGCAGAAGGGAGAAGTCAACTTATAAAAATAAAAAATATCAAATAATAATAAGTCTGAAAACAGGTTGGCCTCTGTGCCTTAAGGATCTTAGAATACAGTTGGCAAATCAGATCATTTTTAAGAAAAGTTAACTAATAATATAAGGTATCATTAAATAAGAGGCACAGATAATAAGAAATTTAGAGGTAGGAGTGTTCCCTGAGATCTGGTGTCAGAGACAGTCAGGAATGCTGGGGGTGGAAATAGCTGCATATCGAGAAGACAGGAATAAAAGCCAGATGGAGACAGAAAAGGAGCAAAGCAAATTGAATTAGAGAAGTTTACAGTGAAGTTTCTTCTATTAATTCTGATCCTTCAAGCTGCTGCTTCTGAAACTGTTCCTCTGTGTAATAACGAAAGTCCAGAAGAAAATGATGTGGTGTTTGCACAAGGCACCTGATAACTTTCATGATCTTTGCTTGGGAAGGACTCCAGTACTTAAAATGAGACTTCACAGAGGGCAACATGCAGGAAATGCAGCAGTTTGGGGTCTAAGTGTGACCAGACAAATGGATGAATTTCTGGCAATGATGTGCATGCACTAATGGATGTAGAGTCATCAATTACCACCATTTCAGCACAAAGATGTGGAAGATGAAATGTCCTGTCACCCTTGGAATCAAAAGTGACATTCCTGGGCCTCCCCGGTGGCGCAGCGGTTGAGCGCTGGGTTGCGAAGCTGCCCAAAGCCTCTGCGGCGCCTGTTCAATCCCCGGCTGCTCCCCGGCCACCAGAGGAGGGTCCCTCATGGCGCGCAGACCTCTCCTGCCGCCCGCTGCTCCCCTCAGCAGTGTACTTCAGTCCTTCTGCCTGCTCTGCTCCCCGCTCTGGCTCTGGTAAATTCTCTCACCCTCCCGTGCTTCTGACTGTACCCAGTGCTTGTATAAATAAATAAATAAATCTTAAAAAAAAACCCAAAAAAACAAAAAACGGGTACTGACCACTAAAAAAAAAAAAGTGACATTCCTCACCTCACCTGATGTACATGGACTTTGGCTATGCCATCAGAAGGTTTTTCAAATTTAGAGTGTTTTCACTCTCTGAAATTCAGGCAGATAAACAAAGGTGAGGATATATTTCAGAAAAGGAACACACAGTCCTTTTGATAGGAGATTGCCCAAACTTAAGGACCCAGAGCTGGTATTGGTGGAGACCTGCACTTCGGTGGGGCTGAAATTTAAATTAAACACACCAGAGGTATAAACTTGTTTTTTGAGTATGACCATTCTAAAGATCCCAAGGCTATTTTATTCTTTCCTCTATAATTATGTTGACCCCCAGCAGCTTTTATCTCTCTACTGATGACAACTGTGACATTCATTCTCTCTATGGAGATTCATAAAAGCACCAACCCATGTAATATCATTACACATGGAAATCAGTCACCTGTGTCCTCAAGTTGAGTGTTTACACTATCACAATTACAGAGGAAAAAAAATCTTTTTCTTTAAAGACTGCCTCATTTAGTGGGAGCTTCCTGAACTTTCAAATACTAGTGTTAGTTTAATTTCTTCCTTGTAACTGACCCTGCCATCTGACATTTAAATTGTTTACAAAATTAGAAGCAGGAGTCAAGCTTTTCTTTTTAGAGATGACAGGGCCTAAGTAATCAGTGTTTTAAAACTACAGTCAAATTCTCCCCAAAGAACACACTGTCTACATTTTCCTGACTGTGTGAGAAGATTGTTGTTGCTGTTTTTAACCCTCTCATGCACAAGCTCAAGCTCTTTGTGGATAAGCAATTTTTTAAAAAGATTTATTTATTTATGCATACAAGAACTAGGGTACAGACCAGAGGGGTTTAGAGGATTCACCAGGGACAGAGCGGGAACAGAACAGGCAGACTGAAATATACTGCTGCGGGGAGCAGCAGGCAAGACAAGAGAGTTCTGCTGTGCCATGTGGGTAGCTCCCTGGCTGGCTGGGAATGACCTACAGAGGCTGCAGATAGCTTCATAATGCTGTGCTTAATCCCTTGTGCCACCAGGGAAGCCCCATTTTTCAATTTTGAGAACCCCAGGCTAATCTCTTCATTTTTCAACTTTGCTTGCTAAGTTTGGGAATAGGGAACCCTCAAAGCCCAAAAGGTACATTCTGGAGAATGC
Source organism: Talpa occidentalis (assembly GCF_014898055.3). Taxonomy (NCBI): domain Eukaryota; kingdom Metazoa; phylum Chordata; class Mammalia; order Eulipotyphla; family Talpidae; genus Talpa; species Talpa occidentalis. The sequence goes on along the minus strand of NW_023605194.1, from coordinate 97,626,520 downwards.
TCAATAAATTGATTCCTAAAATCCTCACACTGAAAACTGTAATGACCCCACTCTGGTTTGCCTAAAATTAAGGAATGAAGTTTCGATGATCATTATCATCACATCCCGTCATGGATTTTTTTGATACAAGTTTGTTGGAATTTTTTGATACAAGTTTTCAGTTGGGCTGTTTGAGAAAGGAAGGGGCAAAAGTCTGGCATGTTGAACTCAGTTCTAGTGCATGGGGCAAACCCCACACCTCACCAGGAATCATAGACTCTTAGAGTAAGAGTAAGAAAGGGCCGTAAAGTCCTTATGCTCCACGCTCTTGTTCATTGTTTAGAAATCTGCAGCATGCTAAGATCATGGCATTCACCCTAGTGTCTCAGCAAACTATGACCTTCAACTGATTTAGCTAGTTCAACCACCTTAGCTTACACAGAACACCTCAAATCCCCATCAGATCTCCAGATTTTCTCTCCTCTCTCCCTCTTTTCCAGATTGAATACCCCCAAGTTCTTGTAACATTTCTCATGTGACAGGATGTGGAATCTTCTTATAGCTTTCTATATAAAGAATAATGTTTTCTGATAGAGCTATTCCTCTGATAACAGAGAGCATTTATATAGGTTTTGTTTTTTAGAAAAAGATATTTTTATAAGCTATAGATGGCACAATAGACACCCATTGTAAGGCAAATTTCAAGCACTTCCATCCCCCAAAAGTTTCCCTGGTGTCCTTTTGCAGTCAGTCCCTATTTCCACCCCCAGCTCTAGGCAACCACTGATCTGCTTTCTGTCTCTGCAGGTTTTTTTTTTAGGGTTGCTTTTTATATAATTTTTTTTTTATATCAGCCATCTGAAAGCCCACAGAAACAGCTTTGCATTATAGAACATTCTGTTAAGATGGTCTTTTGGGGGGATATTTGCCTATACATGTGGACCGGGTTAATAAAAATTCATGAATGGTTGTTCCATAATGGGTTATTATATAATTTATCTTCCTAATCTCTAAAGAATCATTCAAATAGTATAACCAGAGGCTCTCCCGAAATATCCCCTGGGGCTGCTGTCCAAATACAGAGTACTGAATGGACTATTGATCCAACCAAGCATGGCACTTCGTGGGATTTTGATGCCTTGCCTGGGGTCATGGAATTAGGACGCCTGGAAGCCCACAGAGCCCTTTGCTCTGCTCTTCTCATTTGTCTCTCTGGCCCTCCAAGCCCTGCTTTTCTTTCCATCCTCCTCTTTGTAAGGAATGCTTCCCTTCCCTCCTCCAACCGAAATCCAGTCCACGCTTCCAGATCCACCTCAGGTCTTTGATGCCTTCACTGGTCACAGGCTGGAGAACCTATATTCAAAGACCTCGTAATTCATTGCGCAGAGCCAGCATAAGACCCTAAGCGGTTTTAGAGTGGGGCTCTTGTCATTAAACCTCCCTCAGAGCTCCTGCCAGCCTTAGGCAAATGGGCCGTTCTGACCCCTGACCCTTGATTTCTCCCTCCTTTGAGCCTCTCTAGTCTTTGAACTTCTCTCATTATTTTCTGCCTTATTTCATAAGTCCTTGGAGTACTCCTTCATGTTGTGGGTGTCCTGTGGGCAGTAGCTTATTCATCTTTAAGTTCTCTTTTGGGGCCTGACATAGCGCCTTGTACATAATAGTAACAACAAAATAACAATCCCCAATGTTTGTATATCACGTTGCAATTAGTAAAGTGCTTTCATAGCCATTCTGTTGATTGGCCTCCCAGTGATCCTGTGATAAAGGTAAGATTCTTATGCTCCTTTTTCAGACAAGAAATCAGTGCTCAGGATCCCGTTTTCTAAGATGTTTTGATGCAAAGTGCCAGCACTTTGTTACACTGTCCTACAGCTCAATAAAGCTTTGCTGAATTGATTTAATGCTACTTGGTTGGTCGAGTTGATATGGATGGGGGTACATGGAGTAAGGAGCAGGGCTGGGTTGTCCTTTGTTGTTGCTATTGTGGCTGTTCATGTATGCATTAATATTAATCCATTTATTCACTCAACACACAAGTACTGGGGGTCAACTACATCTGAGTGCCAGGTGCTGATTAAGCACTGGGACGGCACAGAAAAGTTTCAGACACTGCCCTCAGCTTGCTCATAGGGAGGGAGATGCAGAAGTAAACAATCAAAATATATATATAGGGTGTCCCTGGTGGCGCAAGGGGTTTAGCCACAGCCTATGAAGCTGTCAGCAACCTCTGGAGCATGAGTTCTATCCCTGGCCTTCCAGGGAGATACCCACATGGCGCAGCAGACCTCTCTTGTCTCACCCGCTGCTCCCCTCAGCAGTGTATTTCAGTAGATCTGCCTATTCTGCTCCCCAATCTGTCTCTGGTGAATCCTCTCACCCCCACCCCCACACCTTGGCCTCTGTACCCCAGTTCTTATATGCATAGTTTTAGGATTGTGAAAACTTTAAGTGGAATGACAGCCAAGTGTCTCAGCAAAGAAATCTCTTGAAGTGAGTCTTAGAGGGCAGGCAGTAGTTAGCAAGGTTTTACTGGAGAGAAAAGGATGTCCCAGGCTTGATGAGAGACAGTCCTGTTATTGTGGGAAGGTGGAATGGGTGGGGTTTGCTTCAGATAAAATAAAAGATTTAGCAGGATAGGAGGCTGTGCAGTTTGGTAATGCAAGACCTTGAGGTCAGATGCACCTCCTTTGAATCTCAGCTCTGTCATTAGTAGCTGTGTGACCTTGAGCAAGTCACTTCACTTCTATGGTGGAACAGATGACAGTTCAATGTCTTAGACTGGTGCGCTGCTTGTAAGGGAGACTGAGAAAACGCATTGTGCTTGGTTGCCTGGCATTGTGAGAGGCGCGCCATAAATGAGAGGCAAAACTACTTAGAAGATTATTGATATTCTTTGTAGTGTCCTTAAGCTATGGAATTAGCGGGGGTGGGGGGTGGGACATACCAGTTGCCAGGAGATGTCCATGGAGGAAGAGAGAAGAGCAAGAGCGGGGGAGAAAACACAGGCTGAACCACATTTCCCAAACTGAGAGTGTAAAGTTGAAATTAAGGGCAAAAGGAATAGTGATTGTGTTGGGGTGAGGGGAAAATCTATGAAGTTCAAAAGCAAAATACTCCTTTTCCTTTGAATTTTGGGAAAGTTGTCTTCATGCGAGAAAACTGATCCAACAGTTCTGATGTTTGGGTCCTCAGCTCCCCTTGTGGGTTTTCTCCTGGGGGTTCACTTCTCTGTTCCCACAACACTGTCACATGAAGTGTCTCTTTCTACCTCAGAACAAGCTGTTATCCGACGCCATCATGAGCAGGAGATGGCTTCATTTTACAGGTAAGCAAACAAACCCAGACAGCCAACTGCTTTGATCTGAAGAAAAATCTTCCCAGTTTAGCATTTCTTAGAGAAATATCCATCAGCGAAGCGTGCCAGGCGGAGTCTGACTGTTACACAGGGAAATACTTTGAATGAGAACAAGGAAGGCAGAGGAAAGCCAGCATGTTTCCATCTATGGCTGCTAAGTTTATGGCTCCTTAAACACATCTGCTACCAAAAGCTGCAGTAGAGTAAACACAATTTGTCCGGGAAGTACTAGAACACCAGCGCCAGCTCTTGACCGCAAGTACATGAACTTGAAAAGCCTGTCTCAGTTAGCAAGATCAAAAGGTGCGTCTACTTTGGCCGCTTTTCAATGTACTTTCTGTCCTTATTATATTCCTATTAATTTTTTTCCTACTTTATTGAGATATAATTGACATATAACATGATGTGTTTAAGGTGTACGGTGTGATGCTTGAAGCACATCTGAATTGCAGAATGCTTACCACACTGTAAGGTTAGTGAGCACATCTTTTATCTCACATAATTACCATTTATTATTGTTATGATGAGAGCATGAAAGCTCTACTCTCAAACATACAACACAAAATGTTTTTAAAAGAGCAATTTACAGCTTAAATAGTTTTGGAGAACCCTCCATTAGGTCCCACAGGCATCCTATGGAGCACTCTACCTGCAGGAAACAGGGTAAAATAGGTGCTTTGTGGGTGTGTGGTGTTTTTATTTTTGTGGCTCACATGGGATGTGCCTTCTGAAACCCTTCACAGGCTCCTCCCATAAATCTCTGAGGGGGCGATTTTAATTTTAATCTCCACGTGCAGATAAGGAACTGAAGTCCACAGAGACTGTGACTTCTTCTGTATCACCGAGCAGGTATGTGACAGGAATAAGATTCAAACCCAGAGCCTGGTCTTTTTCTTCTTAATTTTCTGTCACCCAAGAAATTTAGCTCTTGGTAAGAAACATTGATTTCCTGCCTTACATTCCACTTATATTAATTTTTGAATATAAAACTATGGTAGTAGTTGACAATCATAGTGCTAGGTACTTTGCATGTGGTAATTTACAAAATTACTATTATTATTGCTTTGTTTTGCTTAGATCATTGTAAGCAATTCCAAACAAAATAGAAGTGAATCAAATACAAGTGGAAGCTAATCTGTTCCATCTTCTTCCCCAAAGTAACCATTTTGAATTGGATTTAAGAGTATTTGCCCAGATTTTTTTTTAAATTAGGATTTAAAAACATATGTATTAAGGGCAGATACAATTATATCACATTATTTCTCTCTTACGGACTAGGAAATGGAGTTTCAAAGAAGTTGAGAGATTGCTAAGATCAAACAGAAAGCAAGTGACAGGGCTGGGACAGAACTCAGGTCTCTCAGTTCCCCTGGCCATGTTTCTGCCCCCCCTCCCCCCACCGCCTCCATGCTAACTCGCTTTCAGTCCAGATGTAAGAGCCAGACAGACTCGCCCTGGGGTTGATGATGGTCAACTTGACTCTGACACATGTGACCTACTGTGTAAACTGGTTAGCATGTCCTGTGGACTTTCTTTTGTCTACTTGAGAGAGGAATGTAGACATGCATTCGCCCTCCTACAACCACAGTGTGCTCCGAGAACCAAGCAAATACTATCTTCAGTGCAAGCCAAGCGCCTAAGAAAAAGGTCCAACGCGGATGCAGAGGATTCGGGTGGCACTTCACTCTCCCCTCATGCAGATGTGCCCATGCAGCTTCCTTTGGAGAGAGGTCACCTTTGTTACAGAGTTTCTTTCCAGCTGATTCATCCCATGACCTTCAGAAAATTCCTGGTGTCTCTGCACCTTTATTTTACTCTGCTGTAAAACAGGACTAACAATAATTCCTACCTTGTTCATGAAAGAGAGGAAATGAACATACGAGTCCTTCGAGAATACCGCTGTATAGCTGGGACCCAGTTCTAGCACCTGCACGAGTCAGATGAGATGACTCAAGCATCATCTATCTCATTTTTGACAAAGAGACAGGAGAAAATGACTGTTGAAAAGATAACACCATTTAACAGAAATGTCTCTCAGCAAAGTGTTTCTTAGATCCTCACTTTTGCAAAAAAAATTCACCTCGCGCCTTAGCTAAAATGCTTTGCTTCTCTCCAAATGTCCTCCCCCACCTCTTCCTGTGAAACTGTACCTGTCATTCAAGGCCCTGCTGAAATGCCACATTTCCATGAAGCTCCTCTCCATTCTTTGATCTAAACCCCCTTTTTCTTTCCCTGGACTCTCTGGACACAGGTTACCCTCTCTTCATCTCGTCTTCTTGGTTTGTAATATGGATGTCATCCTCCACGTTGATTGTGAACATATTCAAGTTATCATTAATATCCTCTTTCTACGACTCCTTAAACTACTAACATAGCTTCTTTCACATAGTACTTGCCTGATCATGAGTTGCTGAGTAAACAGACGAATCAATGGAATATCTGTTAGAGGAAAAATTGAAAGCAGCAAGGAAGGTCTGGTGGAGACTGATGCCACCACATGTAGCAAAGACTTTTGCTCATCTGTGTTGACTGTTCCTTTCCTACCCATTGGCTGATACATCTACTCATCGCGCAATTGATCCTTTGAACAACACTCCTTGAACATTGCACTTGTGCAGGGTGCTGCAGAAAGAACTCTGCAGATGCTGTGTACGAAGTAAGCCCCTACAGCGCTCAGGTTTCTGGAGATAAAGGAGCAGTGTTTGTGTTGGGACACCCAGCTCCTGCTGGTGGTTCTGACCCTTGCTGGCTATGTAACCTTGAACAAGTCTCCTCATAAATCTGCTTCAGCCTGTGTGTAAAGTTAAACTGATAAAGAGTGGATAACCATAGTGCTTGTTTTGTCTGACTCCCAAAAGTACAGGAGGCACAGTGCAATAAAGAAGTGAGAACATGTTGCTTCTCAAGGAACAGTACACAAGACATATGTACGCCTATGTATGTATACACACACATATATTTTAAATGAAGGGGTGGAATGCATCATACATAGCCAAAAAAATTATAAACAGTCCCCTTAGATACCTTAGCAAAGCTCAGTAGATTCAATTTATGACACATACCTTGGAATTATTTGCAATTACAACAAAACCTAAAAAAATAGAAAAAACAAAATAGATTTTATGCTAAAACATTACTAATATGGTTCTATGGCATGCACCTCTCTGGTCATTGTCATTGTAAATACACAATGTCAAATACTTGTAACCAATGTGTATATTCTAGTTGGTGTTCTAGTTTTATTTTTAGGATTCTTTCCAGCAGACCTTTCTATGTTTTTAATTAATGGCAATATTATCTATCTGTCTATCTGTCTATCTGTCTATCTATCTATCTATCTTTCTATCTTTACCAGTGTTTATTTAACTATTTACCAATTGTTGGCCATTTGAGTAATTTTCTATTCTTCGTTATTACACACAGACTATTTTAATCGCATGCAGATTCCTATTTGCCACCTAACACATTCTTGGCTTGGCTCCCTCTACTGTCAGTTGATATATACCCAAGAAATGCCAACTCACTTTATTATTAGCCTGAGCAAAACAGAATTAGGAAGGAACTACAAATGCTTTATTTTTAAAATCAGATGGTAGGTTTCCAACATGGTTTGTGAACGATTTCCTTCGGGAGAGTCAAGTTCTGGGTCATCGCACCACTACTTCCATCCAGCAGGGGGGAGCAGTGCTGATCACAATATGCTAGGGGCTTTATCCACATATCAAATATTTATTGAGAGCTTTCAAGATACCAGGAGCTGTTCTAGACTGAGGGAAAAAGTATAATTCTCACCCTCAGTGAGCTTACTTTGGTAAAGGACAAAGGCCAGCAAACAGGCAGTGGTATGGTGCTTGATAACAAGAGTTGCCAGACCAGTGGTTTCAGGGCATACATGAGGGAGCAGAAGAGCTACTCTAGTTTTGTTGGGGTCCTGGAAGTTGAGGCCTGAGAACCAGTGGGCATTGTTAACCTGGAGAGGAGCCCAGGCAGGGGAACAGTGTGCACAAAAACACAACTGAGACAGAGGATAGCTTTTTAGGGGTTGCGAAGCTGGTCATAATTGAAGCACACAGCTGAATTGGGTGTGGATGGAAATGCAGGTGGGAAGATAGTCTGCAAGCAGACTAGGAAGAGCTTTGTAAACCATGCAGCATTAAGTCTGCAGTCCGACAGAGTGGCGTGGACACATCTGAGTCATTAAGGAGCAAAACTGACATGTTTTGGTGATGGCCAGGAGACAGGAAGTTATGGATCTCACCTTAGTTCCTGCCTGGGGTCTGTGGGAGTCTGAAGGGGCTATTCACTCAGATAGAAAGCCAGGATGAGTTAGTTTAGAGGGGGAAATGCTGAGCTCACTTCTAGGTATGGTGAGTTGGAAGTAACTGTGGGTCATCCAAATGGCTTTGGGTATGATTCTGTAGCCAGAGAAGAGAGCTAAGCCAGACATGGTACACAATACATCATTTTATTCTCTTACTGCCTTTTGAGGCAGCTGTTATGCCACTGGACGAGAATACAACTATAGCTACTATGGCATGTAAATATGCCCCTTGCCATCAAACTCTAACAAGGAATATAATATTTTTGGACTTGGGACCCAAGGTCAGTTTTTGCTATGAGCTTATGGTGACTAGTGTTTGAATAGCTTCAAGAACTATGTATTTTCAAAGGTTAGATTAGAAGCTGTGTTTTGTCACGGGTTGGTTTTACTGCTTACTTGCAGTGAGCGTTTAGCAAGTTCTCTGACTCTCAGACCTCTCATCTGAAAAATGAGAATAAATCCATTTACCATGTGGTAGGACAGAAACTTTGCAAAGTGCCTGGCCTGGCACTGGGTAAGATCTCAACAAATGGTAGTTATTATTATTAATATGACTGCCTTACTTGTGTTTTTAAAAAGAGTACTTTTGATATAGTGCCATAAAATAAATGTTGTGATTCTCAGTCTTTTGCTCTCTCTTCCAGTTCCTAGATCTGTTCTAGCTACATAAATCAATCCTGTCTCTTGGTAAATGTTATTTTAGACTGAGTATATTTTAAGTTTGTTCCCCTAATGAATTGCAAGATTTTAAAAACTGACAGCTCTATGATCTAATTTACTGGCAGATTATGCCAGAAATAAATGTTTTAGTGAAATGCAAAAGCTAGTTAGCTTTGCACCCTCCTCCACCCGCTCTCTCAGTGAGCTGTAGGCATGAAAGTGGGTAAGTTGGAGGAATAGTTTGTGTTTCTGACTCAGCCCAGATGGCAGGGATCTGAAAGACCTCTGCGTGCCGGCTGCTTTGGGCCCGCATGTTCTTTTGCACCTGTGTCTGTGCTTTCTCTGTAGTGAATCTTGACCTTCTCTATTCTTTTCTCCTCTGGGGTGACCACCGCTATCTGGGATTTCCAAATAGCCCTGAAGGTCACACTGGGATCCATCTGGATGAGCTTAGGACAGAGGGGAGTGCTCAAGGCTTCCTCCAGCCTGGGGCAGGGCAGCAGGCAAGTGGGGGAGGGCCTGGCACTCTCCCTGACAACCCCAGCGGGACCTGACTGGCTTGGCGGGCCTTCCTTTTGTCCTGTCTCCAAAAGATGCTCCTGGGAGCCAACCAGAGAGCTTTCTGTGTTCATTTTGTATCCTGGGAGCAAGCACACAGCTTTGGCAAGGGAGCATCAGACATATAATAATACAGTTTACTGACATTAAGCTGCAAAAAACATATTTTGTGAAAGCTTAAGATTAATAACCACCAGTTACTGCTATAGATCCCTCTCCTTTAAAATGCAGTGCCAGCTTTGGGACAACTGTTAAGGCAGCCACATGGCTTCTGGGGAAAGAGCTGAGACAATCGGCAAAGCTCTATTTTTCTATTCTCCCTTTTGTCCTAGGGAGGATGTGCTTTCCGCTAGCAGAGTGTAAGACTGGGCTGGTAATTGATCATGGAGAACAAACCACAACCAGCTCTATGGGTGGGATTACAAATGCATTGGGAGCTCTTAGTGACATTGATAAACCACCAGAGATGCCGGCTGTGCAACTGAATGTTCCGGAAATTGTTCCTATGATCTTTGAACTCACATCAAGGGAAAGAAAGAAGCTGCCACCTATCTTTTTTTTTTTTTTTTTTAACGCTGCTAATAGAAATTAATAAAAAGGAAATAAATTCTATCCAGGCAATCTCAAAGTGGAATTGTTCAACATGTTTTTGTTTATTCTATTATTTAAAAAAAAATCTAAAATTAGTTCCTGCTCATGGTAAAAAGTTCAAATTATAGAGGATGAACACTGAACATGAAAATGATTCCGCTTTCTCTTGATTTCTCAGCCCCACTACATAAAGGTTATCACCATTAACAGTTTCCTGTATGTCCATCAAGAAATTGTTCTTAAAATTATAAAAATAAAATTAAAAAAAAGAAATTGTTCTTGCCTGTATGTGATGTGTGTTGAATATGTGTGCATGCATATGTATTTGCACTAGACAGCTCATGTTTTCATTTAACAATATAAATTAGTCACCTTTCCAGCTCAGTATCTAGACATCTACTTCACAATTTTTCATATTATGGAGGGGTCCTTGGTGTTCCTTTATTTATTGATTTAACGGGATCTCGAATTTTTGGATATATAAGGTACTTTCTGTTTGCTTGCTTTCTTGGTTTTCTATTAGGCACAATACCACAAACCACACTGTTTTGGACTTATCTGTTCACATACTTGTGCAAGCTTTTCTGTCAGATAAATCCCTAGAAGTGGAATATTTAGGTCAAAGGCTATGAGTAATTTAATTTGTGTAACATTGTGAAACTGCTCTCCAAATAGATGATAAACATATACTGAATGCCTTCTCCAGGCCAAGAGCTGGGCTGGGTGGTAGAGAGAAAAGGTCACAGTCTTTTTCTCTTGAGAAGCTCATAGAAGAGACCCACAGCCAATAAATTATTTTAATTTATGGTGACAAGCACGATCATAAGGGTTTCATAGCATTTATCATCTTATTGTTTTAGCTACCAGTTTTATACCCTCACTATGACTTTTTAAAACCTTTGAAATTTATTTCATTTTAAAGTAATTTTTTGGACTGTGATGTTTCCTAGATCAAAAAACAAAAAACAAACCAAAAAATCCAAGTGGGCTTCGCTGGCACAATGTGAGGTTCAATCAATATTTAAGAGCCTTCTAGATAGGAACACTCCTATGTCCATTATGCTATTTAATCTTTGTAAATTTACAATTATTCTGACTTTGCTGATGAGAAAAATCAGGTCAGAAGATGATAAGAAATTTGCCCAAAGTTACACCATTAATGTAACTTGGTTTTGAATCTAAGTTTATTTTGATGAAAAACCCAGAGCCCTTTCTACTGAGCTGTCCTATCACACCACAGTGAGTCATGCTGTCCCCAAGGATTTCAAACCACAGCCTCCACAACAACCGTAGTTTACGGAGCAGAGGCACAGTGCCAAGAATGGAGAAAAACAAGAAGGAAGGCCCACTACTTGCTCTTGCAAAACTCACTGCTTGATCCAAAAAGAAGTCTCTATCTACAAGTACAGGAGCCTCGCAGTGGCCAACAACACTGACATCCTCCCACACCTGTGCTGTGCCTCTGAGGAGGGGGCGGATTCTGTCTCATTGAGAAGAGGAGTTGATTTGAAAGATAAGAGGATGGTTTGGAACAAGGGGGTGGGGCATAGAGCAGATGGAACAACATAGCCAGGCATGGGGAGGGCCCACCTGGTCAGGTAGTTTATGTACCTGAGATTTATGCATCAGGGGTTTATGTTGGAGATAAACAGGGCAGTTTAGAGAGCAAATTTTGGAGATGTTCAGGGCCACATCTAAGTGTGTGAACTTTCTTTGAAGTATGGAAGGATGTTTTTCTGAATAGGAAGGTGACATGCAGTAATCTGTGTCACAGAAAAAAAGTCACTGGTAGGCAGGAAAATTAGACAGAGAGCATTTGGAAAAAGGAAATTCAGTTGGGGCACCACTGTATCAGTTTACATGAAAGGAATTGGGGACCTGAACCGGGGAGATGATCATGGAAACTGAGTAAACAGGGATGGCTTTGAGAGGATGTTATGGAATTGGGCTTGTGTGATTTGATCCTACACATTTGTTGAAGGAAGACAGGAGAAAATTAGAGATGTCTAGACCAGGGTGAGTGGCTAGACTGTTAATGAGGTAGAGGGCATAAGAGAAGAGCATATGATGGGTGAAGTTTAGGAGTTCAGCCTTGGTATGTGAAGTTTGCAACCAGGCAGGATATGCAGGTGGGATATACAAACAGCAGTTAGAAAATATACTCTAGAGGTTGAGAGAAATATCACAGCTAGATATATAGATTTAGGAGTAAATCTAGGGGTTGTAATTAAGGCTAAGGGAGATTATTTGGAAGCAAATCCATGGGGGTATGACTAAACTTAAGCAATAATTAGCAAAAGAAACTAAGTGAGAAATAGAAAGGTAGGTGAGGATGCAGCCAGCCTGGAGATCAAGGGGAAGAGTATTAAAAAAGATGGCATGGTCCATAGTCTGGATACTGCAGAAAATATGAGAATATACAAGTCAGATGTCTTTAGTGAATATGCTGAGGGTCATGGTTAGGAAACCCCTGAGCTAGTGGGTCGACTGGAGTGGATCATGAAATTTGTTGGAAGCAACTTGCAAGTGGGTTGTAGAGGGTGGAAGGGCTAGGGACTTAACACCCTCTCTTTCCCAAGGGAGGGTGGGAAGTGCAGTAGAGCTGAGGTATCTAAACCATTTCTGTCTGATCAGTGTGATTGGCTCAGAAACTGGGCCAGGACAGAATTTATGGTTAGAGACTTCTCAGGACCCCGCCATGAGGAATGGTGTTCAAGGTACAGAGCCCAAAGGGTATAGACACATTCCACTGTGATTCAAACAGTTCAAAACATTTCTAAGAGGAGGCAGTTGGGCCCTATCCAGCCAGCCAAGCAGAACTGAGGGGAGAGTCTGGGGCAGCTAGTTCTCAGAGTCCAGAGGGTAGGAAATGATTGTCCTTGATTTAGAGGACTTTCTGTAAGAAAGCAGACCTCCCACATTGCTAAGGTTAATGGTTAAAATGCCAGCCTTTGCAGAAAAGAACTTTCAAGAAAAAAACAGACAGCAGAGACAAAGCAGAAGCCCCTTTTGCAGGAACTGGGCCAGGGATCGGAGAAAGGGGAGGTCAGCGGAGAAACAACTGTGGCTCTGTTGGTAGCAAGAGTCTTAAGAACATGAGAACACAAAAGAGTTCTCAGAGCTGGGGAATGTGTAGGGCTGACGACTCATAGCCCCAGAAGATCTGTAGTCAAACTAATCACACTTAAGCCTCATGGCCCCTTTCTTGTGCTGTTCCATTCTAGTGTGAAGACCCTAGCGATGTGTTCATATAGTCACCAGCTCTGGTAGTATTTTCAAAATAGTGACATATTTGGTTAGAACTGGTGTTCACACCATTGGCCTTGTCCTCTGTCATTTGTGACCTGAGGCTGGCAGTATTGGAATGGCCATGAGTCTTATGGGATCCAGTTAAGCAGTAAGGAAAAGTTGGTTTCTAGACACTTTTAATGTTTATGTGGTTCACAGGCACATCATGTCTACTTAAGCTTTGGTCAGGCAGGTGTGGTGACACAAAGTGCTCAGAATACTGAGGGTGACATGACTATATCCTACAACACTCAGTTCCAGAAACATGAGTAGTCAGGAGGAGAAACAGGCCTTGAAGTGTAGAGCCAAAATTAAATCTCTGGAAAATTCTTCCAAATCCTACAGTTCATATGAATGAAATTTTCTAAGGGAATTTTAAATTTAATAACCATTCTAGAAATTAGAACTATCAACACCAAGAAAACAAAGTTCAAACAACTGTGCCAGAAAAAAAGAGGGATTTAACTTTCTATTCTATTAATCATATTATAAAATCATTGTCATATAAAGCAGTGATCCCTTGATCACTGCAAGAAATATGTAGGAAATATGTACAATGCAACAAATATGTAGGAAAATGTACTAGGGAGGGTTATTAGTTAGCAAATTGATAAAAATATCATATAACTTTTCCCAAATTAAAAAAAAATCAGTTTTCTGGGTATATCAGATTTTAAAAATGCCATTTGTTGTGATTTATTTTCTCATTTTCATAGCTAGCATTAATTCTATACTTTTTCTATGAAAATAGCCCCACAAATTATACAAACTTCTGACTCCATAAAACCTGGATCTGTCTGCTTTCTCTGCTTACCTATTTATGGGACTAGTAACACCACAGGTTGTGAAAGGATATTTGTGTATCTAACAAAGAAGAAATCTGGATATTCAAATATGTGGGCTCTGTTCTACTGTAACCTCTTTACCTGATACCACAGAGAGATGCAGATCTATGATTCATCCTGCATATTAATGAGGCTCGACAAGGAATGAATTCCAAACACTTTAATAGGCAACTTTTTCTGGAGCAAAGGTACACTTTGCACAAGTACATGATAAATATTTGTTGATTTGAGGAAAGATGATATCAAAATATATTGTCGCCTATTGAAAAAGATAGTAACCTTTTTCATCTAAAGAAAGTTGGTAGCTGGTGGATAGAATCATCATAGTCATAAGAGACCATCTCCTTCTTTCTCATCATCTAGTCCTTTCTCTAATTAACTGGCACCCACTAGAGCAAAGGGTAGACCCAGACAATGGGGGCCTAGAGGTTACAATAGGCATCCAATTTTTATTGAATATCTGCTTACCAAAGCTAGCATGACCTGGTTCAAAAGCTTGGGTGTGCAAATGTGATCTCATTTAATCATTCAAGATCCCCTATGCCCAACTTAGCAGGAAATTCACATTTTTACCAGATACCGACATAGTCCAAAATGCTGAGCTAGTCCTGGTTCTGCCAGGCAGAAAGAAGGACAGTTAAATCAGTCTATCACTTACATGGCCTCTTTTACAGCCTCAACATTGGTGTTCAAAAGTGGTCCCATTCATATCTAGGGCTGTTCATCTGTTATGTTGATGAGGTGTTGCTTGTCCAGATACCCCATTTGCAGCAGTGGTGCCTTAGCTTGGTACTACACATTTAGAACTGTTTTAGTTCATACATGCTTAGGCATTATTCCAAAGCATGTCATCCCAGCCAAGGAGGTTGTATTTGGAGGTGTTTCACAGCAGGAACCAACCTCCTAGACACCAACTCTCCCCCCTGGGGAGCAGAGGACCAGGCATCTGGTTCAGAATTCCTCTCCCAGTGGCAGTGTGCCCCTGGGGATTTTCCTGCCAGCATTACCCTTATCAGAGTTTCTAATCAGGTTGAACTTCATAAAGAAAAGAATTGAGGTTTCAGCCCATATGCTTTTTCCCAAAAGAGCTTTTAAGAAATTTACTTTTTATTAAAAAAAAACTTTATTGCAGTAACATTGATTTGGAGCATTATTTGGAGTTTCAGGCATTATAATGCAGTATCTGTGTTTGTTACATTCTGAGCCCCATCAAGAGTTTAATATTCATCCACCACCCGAAAGGATTTTGCAGAGCTATTCATTTCATCTCCTCTTGCTCACCTCCAAACAAGAACGAACACCTGGAAATAACTCTGCAGGCCAAAAGGCATTCAGTGGAGTTGAGTCCATTCAGCCTATCACACCAATGGAAACAAGAGATTCTGAGTCCCTGGGTATCCCACTACATCTGTAATAATTCAGGCTCTAGAGTTCAGGGTGAAAGATACCATCTGACCTTCAAGGAGTCCACGCCTATAAATAGATAGCTTCACTGAAGTGTACTTCATGAATATGCAACTTGCTAAGCGTTTGGGGGTATTGGGCAACTGCACAGAGTGGTGCCTCAATCAACCAGGTGAAGCAACAGTCTAAGGATAGACACTGCTGGGCTCAGGAGTGCCCTCCCCTCCCAAGCTAACCCATTGCCTTGAACAATCTCACACATTTCCTAGGGGCTCCCTGGACTCTCATGTTATTGGTAGAGGGACACTGTGCCCCCCCAATCACCCCACCCTGCCCCCAGGAGTGAGACTAAAGTGAGGTGCATTTTAGGAAGAAACCAAAAGCTTCAGTAATCAAGATTAATATGTACATATTTTTTAAAAAATGGCAGATTATAGTCCATAGGCCAGCCATCCAGTTTCATAAAATTTTGCTATAACCAATATCAGGTTTAGCGAGCAGTAAGTAAAGTTGGGTTGTGAAAGTACACATCTGGATTTTTATTTATAATTGTCATATTTTGTTCATCATGGACTTTTGGACATTAATTTTGACTACTTAGCATAATATACGAAAACATTTAATCTTGGTTTCTGAGTTTTTGGTGCCATTGTTTTTTTTTTTTTTTTTTTTTTTAAGATTTATTTATTCATTTATTTATTTATTTATTTAAGCACTGGGTACAGCCAGAAGCGCGGGAGGGTGAGAGACCTCACCAGAGCCAGAGCGGGGAGCAGAGCAGGCAGAGGGACCGAAGTACACTGCTGAGGGGAGCAGCGGGCGGCAGGAGAGGTCTGCGCGCCATGTGGGACCCTCCTCTGGTGGCCGGGGAGCAGCTGGGGATCGAACCGGCGCCGCAGAGGCCGCGGGCAGCCCCGCAACCCAGCGCTCAACCGCTGCGCCACCAGGGAGGTCCCTGGTGCCATTGTTAATTTCGTGCCTCCCCACTAGCCCTGGCCTTGAATCCACTCTTCCTGACACACTTAGTCATATCTGAGTCATCAGTTAAACACAGTTGAGATGGCTGCAGTAGCTGTAGCTTTTCAAGAGATGGAAAGCTCTTTACATTTCTCAAGAAGAGAAAATATTAGGTAATTGCTTTAGATTTGGTGGTGTGGGAAGAGTGCTGTGAGGAAGTGGCAATTGAAATAATCACAATTTGAGAAAAAGTTATAAGAATGGCACAAAACTCCAATATACAGGCTTATTTATTACTCAGCAGGTCAGCCTTGAGGAATGCTTTTCTGACTTCCAGTTATTCCAGCCATAGATGTCAGTAAACTCATTGGTTCTCTACTTTCTCTCTTCTTTTACCAATATTTGTAATGACATTGCTTTTATTTTCTATTTATTGATTTATTTTTACCTTGCTTTTATATTGTTAGGACACATTTTTTTTTTCACATTCTTTTCAATTACTCTAATGTGTAGAATTATTCCAGTTTTAGTCTACAGTAAATGTATTTAAAGCTGCTGCCAATCATTCTTTCCATAATTTCCCCAATTATCTCTTAGTTGGCTGACATTCAATGTCTGGTAGTTTCCTCAAGGAAAGGTTTATAAAGTGGATATGCCCTGAATTCTTTCATATTCAAGTTAACTTTGGTCCTTATAGTTGAAAGATAATTTGGTGGATGGGAAACCCTTGGATAACACTTTTTTCCTTGAAGGTATTTGAAACCACCATCTTCTGGCATTGAATGCAGCTGGAGATCTCTGAGGCCAGCTTGCTTTCTCTCCCCTACAAGCGACTTGATCATTTTGCTTGGTGGATTCAGCAAGTGTCAACATTTTAACACATGTTCTCTCTCTCTCTTCCCTGCCCTCCATATATACACATGCACACTCACATATTTTTAAAATAAAAAAAATTAAAACTGAAATAGTAGTTACCAACACATCACAGAATCGTCACAGGAATAATCAAGTCAAGAAAAAAGATTAAAGACTATGGAAAGCGAGGTGATGACAATGATCTGAGGGCCCTGAAAAAAATGAAGAGAGATGACTTTGATAGTGGGTGTGGTGTGATCATTTGTATTTATAGAGGTATAAACCTATACCCCTAAAACACATACATTGTTGTAAATCAACTTTACTTCAATAAACAGTTAGTAAAAGGCCAAATATACTCACAATTTACATGCCCATTAAATAAAGCCTCCTTTCCTAGTGCAAAAAAAGAAGGGTGTTAGGATAGAAGATTGTCCTGGAGGAAGTGGGCTCTGGAAGGAAAAGGGACATTTCTTTACAAGAGGAGTGAAAAGAAATGAATGCCATGGCAAGCAGTTGTGGTGGAACACGAGGAGAGTCTTGTCTGGGGACTTCTATGTTATGAATTAGGAGTAAGGGAAGATTGGAGCTAAGGTCTAAATATTTGTGCTCCCATCCCAAACAAATAAGTGGAAGTTGCATCTCCAATGTGAGGTTATTAAGAGGTGGGACCTTTGGAAGTCATGAGGTGGGTCACTCAGCATGAGATTAGTGCCCTGCTAAGGAGGGACAAGCGAGAGCCAATTTCTTCCCTCTTTCTCCACTCTGTGAGGGAACAGCCAGAAGGTGGCCATCTACAAACTGGGAAGGGGTCCTCACCAGCACAGAATGTACCAGTGCCTTGATCTTGGATTTCCATGTGCCTCCAGACTAAGAAATACAGTTAGTTAAGCTACCATGTCTATGGTGTTTTTGTTATGCCAGATAACATTGTAAGAGAATTATTAGTAGAGGGTAAGGGAGACCTAGAGAGGATATGAAATAATTTGTTTATTGGGTCTTAAATCCTCATTTGACATTGGTGATCAGGAATTTAAAGAGTGACTGATGTGCCAAGCTATGTGATTTTTCTTGCACCATTCCAGTGCTACCACTGTGAGTTGGACACAGCAAACCACTAGATTCATTTAGGGTTGGAGTGTCATGAACAAGGGTGCTGGGGAGGTGGGTGACTGTCGTGCTGAACTGTGGCATTTGAACAGGAAGTCACCTTCACTCCCTATATTTCTACTACTGAAATGGGAGAAACTTGGGGGAGCGGGGTACCCAGCTGATGGGTCCTTCTGCATGCTCATGACTGTAAGACACATGGTGTGAAACAATAACAGGATTTGTTTACATAGGGAGTAAGAAAAGGGAAAGAAAAGGGAGAGGAGAGAGATTATTGGTCAGCACAGGGCCAGATGCCATCTGTCCTACCCCAGATAGTGACTGAGGTCCTAGTTGAAGCCACATGTGACAAGCTGGTGACTTATCCACAGACACATCTACTCCCCAGTGGTTTTAACTGCCCCAGTGCCAGAGGTTTTATTGCCAAGCCCTAGCAGCATAACTGCCAAAGCACCAGCTCCACCCCTAATTCCTACCAGCTCACCTCTAGGGACTTCAGGGGGATGGAGTCTGGAAAGCTCCACCTTTACCCTGGAGCTGACTATGAGCACCACCCACTGGCTCAGGGGTTCCTTCTGACTGTTCCTTTTACACCACAAATCAGTAGCCGGATATTCTGAACCAGTGAATGGAGATCATCTTAACCAAAGCTTGGTGTGGGAATTCCATTTGTAAACTTACGGTGTGGAGGAGGAGTACTTTGAGAGAAAAAGATTCCCTGACAACAGAAACATTTACTAGGGATTTTTCTCCCTTTTGAGCTTTTCTAGGATGTTTTTATATTCATGCTTGGTATAAAAATAATAAGATTCCATTTCTCATAAGCATATAACTGTTTATGTCTTTCTAAATAGAGCTTGGGGTGTTTTCCTCTGATGATATTGTCCATCTTTACCTGCCAATGAATGAAGGATGTGAACTGATAATTTTGAAGTGGGGAAGTTGAGCACTGAGGTAAGTTGCCTGATGTTACCAAACAAAGCAGTTACAGAGATGGGAAAAGAACACGGACATTCTGCTTTCTAGTTTCTATTTACCAGCTCATGTTTCCATGGAGAAAAATTCAGAGAACTGCTATCCAACAGATGCTGAGCATACATTCTATTCCTAAAGATATGTGGACCATGTTCATCAAGGTTTGCAGAGCTTTCAGAGAGCTAGGAATGATTTTGGTGGGGGCGTGAAAGACAAGATAATTTTAGTTCAATTTTGGAAAGCATCCCGTCCCACCTTGCAAGAAACTGTCAGTTTGCAGTTTGCAGTTTGCTTGGTGAAAGTTTTCTAAAATGCCACGTGAGCCCAGTCTCCATGGCTTGCCTGGACAATCATCCATTTCTACCTACTTTCCTCTTTCTCCTTTTCATTACACAAATTCCACCTAGCTCCTCCTTCAAGGTACTCTCTTTCACAAAACTTTTCCTTGGAACTTTGTCATAGTGATCTCTCCCTATAATTGTACTTCATTGCACCTGCACTTCTCCTAGGATGTGGCTGGAAGCGGGGTCCACTCAGTGGTATGCCAAGAAATGCTAAACAACCAGTTCTTAATTAAAAAATGTATTGCCCTGATTTGTAGGACTTGTCAGTTCCCCAAGTGTAAATTAATACTCATATCATGACCGATTGCAAGCTACCAACTTGACAGCACTGAACACTGAGTTAGAAGAAATGTGCAAATTGGGTCTGGTGAGCCTGTCCTAGATGGTCCCAGTGTATCAACAGTGTATTGGTGTATATTTTGTGCGCCCTCGGATTTTCTTGGTCTCCCCTGTTTCTTGGGGACAGGGGAGACCAGTTGCTTTCTCTACCTCAGTTATTACCACTAACTCAATGTAGGCTGCATGGTTTTGTCATTCGGGGTGCCCTCTTTAAAACTGATCCTCAGACCTACCTGGAGGCACAAGGGGTTAAGTCTCAGCACTTGGAAGCTATGGGCTGTCACTGCAGCACAAGTTCAATGCCCTGCCAGGGAGCTAACCCACATGGTGCAGCAGACCTCTCATGTCTCACCTGCTACTCTCCTCGGCAGTATATTTCAGTAGATCTGCCTATCCTGCTTCCCACTCTGTCTTTGGTGAATCCTCTCACACCCCACAGCTCTGGCCTATACCCAGTTTTTGTATGCATGAATAAATAAATCTTTACAAAAAAATAGTTCCTCAAAGTCCACTCCACATTCCTAATCCCCTAACTCCATTCCAGTTTGTCTGCTAGCACTTAAATATTTGTTATATATTATATCATTCATTAGATTCATTGTTATTATTTTTTCCTCTTTCTCCTCCCAGTAGAAAACCTCCGGGTGGGGGGTGGGGTGGGAGCAGGGGCTTCTTTTAAGTTTAGTTTAATAATATGCTCCAAAAATTTGAACAGAGTTGGTAATCAATAAATACATATTGAATGAATGAAGGAGAGACTATGGATTCTACGTTCTCACTTCCCACCAAGCGCCTAGGATGGTGTAGATAATTTAAGCCAAACAAAGCCTTGTTAATTGACTGACTTCCTACATTTGGAGAATAAATCTTGACAACTAAAGCAGAAATAGACAGCTCCCATTAGACCCCGAAACTGCTCTCACAGAACAAGTGCAACTTCTTCAACAGGGGAAATCCAGTGCCTTCTCAGCATCGAGAACTTGGCAAACAGTTCTTATTCACAGTGTGATTAAAGTCTTTATGTGAACCCCCTACCTCCCCCCCGGAATAGAAGAAAGAATTCATTAAGGACTCATCAATTTAAATTTGTTTTCAGGAAGCAAAAATCAATCTGTCATCCTTAAAACTCACTTGGGCTTGCACACTGAACAGTTCAATCCTGCAGAATCTGCCTGCTGCTGAGTGATTAGATCTAGTAATTGGGACTGCTGGGTGCACACCAGCCCGGCAGAATGTCAAGGACACGCCTGACTTGAGAGCAGGAAGGCTGCGTTTTCTTTAGGTGAGAGGCATAGGTGACCAGGGACACTCATTTTTATTTTGGGTTTTCATACTTACTCTGATGCAGTGTTTATTGAAGTTTTCCTATTTGTGTAGTGGCTCCAGATACCAGGAAGGACAGTTACTACCTCCACTTTAGAGATTAGGAAACTGAGATTCAAACGTGGCTTTAAAAGTACTTGTAGTACATAATAATCACACCAAAAAGTTAAGAGACTTAAGGCAGGAGCCACTTGTTGCCTTCCTGATTCATGCTTTTGTTCTCTCCTGGGCTCCCCGGGCATCTTCCTCAGCTGTGAGGTGTTGCACCATTGCTGGGGTTAATGGGCACCTGGGCCTGCGTATGTGTCAACACCCAGCAGGCATGCGCAGGCTTATTTACATGTCTGCGAGAAGCGTGCCAAGAGAGTGAGCCTCTTGGAGCCTCGGCTCTGAACTGGCACAGCCACTCCCGCTTTGTTCTTTTGGTCAAAGTGGATCACAAAACTAGTCCAGATTGAAGAGAAGGTGAACCAGATTCCATCTCTTGCTGGGAGTTGCAGCAAAGTTTACATAGCCAGGCAGCTCACTCCAGAGAGGACAGAAGAATGGAAACTTCTGCCATAGTGGCTGCCAGCTGAAGGTTCTCTTACACTGAACTCCCCTTTCCTGAACTCCTAGTGTATTTCTCCTCCTGACACCCCATTTGTTAGCTGCATGGCGAGTTATGCAGCACTCACCAAGTGGGTTGTTGACATTCTGCTCATTTTGGGGCATACTGAAAAACCCTGCCTCTTCTTCCTTCTTCCTGTCTTTTTTCATCTTCTCCCTATTGGCCACTAGCTTTCCTGTTAGTCACTACATTGCTATTTCTAAGAATAATGGAGTTGCAGGGAGAACAGTGGCTATGGATGGCTGGTGATCTGCTTAAACCGTTCTCAGCTTTCCAGCTTCTTGGCATGAGTTTTTCAACAGCCCTTCATCAACCCATAGTTGAAGCAGAATGTTTCTGTCATCTATTCAGAGCATGTGGGGTTGGAATGGGTCTAAGACATGCAACGGAAGGAGGAAAGACAATACTGAATTGCTGGTAAGAAGTTGAGAATAAATGAACTAAACACGTTTTCTATTCTTGAAAGAGTGGAATAGGGAGTCTGAACTCAGTTTCAGTCCACAAGCTATCTGCTGCATATTCTTGGGCAAGTTGTCTGAAATTTGGTTTCTCTATGCATGAAAAAGGAAAATATGAACCTCCACAGTTGTAGAGAGTAAATTAAACGCAAAAATACATAACAACTGGGCACATACGAGATGTTTTAGATCTCTTAGTCTCTTTTTTCTCAAGCTGTTGCATTGGCCTTCATGGGAACCCCCAATGCCCTTTTCTTAATTGCTCCATTAGTTTCAGAGAAAAAATTAGAGAAGGGAGGTCCTGGGTGATAATGATTCCGTGTGTGTATAGCTGGGAAACAATAAGCCTCTCCAGGAGCTCTACAAGTAAATCTCCTAGCACCTAAAGGGTGGGGAAAACTGAGGCCTCCGGTGAAGAAATGATGTTGCGACAGCACTCAAGTAGTTACTCCCCCTCCAACTATGAATCTGGTTGGCCAGTGGCCATGCTCGTTCATGCTTCCCTCCATAGTTAATAACCCTCTGACCCTGGAGGTTCTGAGACCTACTGTCAATCAAGTCTTGGGTACCCCTAACAGGACTGAGAAGAGGAGGTGGGAAAAGGATAAAGAGAGAGTCTGAGGAAGGAAACGGGGCAAACCAAGAACCCCAAGAGGAAAGAGCTGAAATTGGTGCCATGTGACAAATTGTAGTTTATGTAGCACTTTCATACCATTGTTTGAGCTTCCCAGCAATTCAGAAGAAAGCTGTTATTATCTTTATTTTTTATTTATTTATAAAAGCTTATTCTTAAATGTAAAAACAGGCTCCAAGAAGCCTCATTCTAGCTCTTGGTAGCAACAGAAATTATGGCAGTGATTCCAGATATTTAAACAGGAATGGAATGAAGGGACCTCATTGCCTCGGGCACACAGAGCAGCTGACTTTTTGCCAAATTTCTTAATTCCATCGGTGGCCAGGGGGCCCTTGCCACGGACTTTGTCTTCAAGCTTCTGCTCCTCTTTCCATTCCTGGCCTCCTCCTTGGGCTGTTTTGGGTGCTTCTTCTTGCTACTCAGGCTGAACATGGCTCCTGCTAACCCTGCCCCAGATCCTGCCACCAGAAGCCTGGCCTCATTATTTCTTTATTTCTTCATTTCTTTTTTTTTTTTTAATAGAGGCATATTTTATTTATTTATTTGTTTGTTTGTTTTGTTTATACATGCACCGGGTACAGTCAGAAGCACGGGAGGGTGAGAGAATTCACCAGAGCCAGAGCGGGGAGCAGAGCAGGCAGAAGGACTGAAGTACACTGCTGAGGGGAGCAGCGGGCGGCAGGAGAGGTCTGCGCGCCATGTGGGACCCTCCTCCGGTGGCCGGGGAGCAGCCGGGGATCGAACCGGTGCTGCAGAGGCTGTGGGCAGCTTCGCAACCCAGCGCTCAACCACTGTGCCACCGGGGAGGCCCTATTTCTTCATTTCTTTATGAAGATTTATTTACTTATGCATACAAGAGGAGGGGTGCAGACCTGATGTGCAGGGAGTGAGAGGATTCAGAGACCGAGTGGGGAGCAGAACAGAAAGATCTACTGAAATACACTGCTGAGGGGAGCAGCGGTTGAGACAGGAGAGGTCTGCTGCACCATGGGGATTGCTCCCTCGCCAGCCGGGGGATTGAACTTGTGTTGCAGAGGCTGCGGACAGCTTCATAGGTTGCGTCTTAACCCCTTGTGCCAGCAGGGAGGCCTCAGTCCCCATTTTTTAGGTGAGGAAGCTGACACAACGTTTAAGTGGCTTTATCAAGATAGCACAGTTAGTAAAGGGCAGACAGGACTAAAATACAGCCACTCCGGTCCCTCCTGTACTTTCTGGTATGTTGCATGGCAGTTGTTGGGGGGAGGTTGTCAGGAGCGTCATCAGCAGGATAAGGGACTCAGGCCACTCAGAATAAGGGACGGCTTTCATTTATCCCCCATACATGCACGTAATCATTGTTTGGCAATCTTTATGGTCTAAAGGTGGGGAGAAAATAAACAGGCAGTTAAGACAGTGTGATAATTGTAACTTTGAAGAGTACACAGGGTTCAAGGGGGCAACCATCTAATCATTTGGGGACAGTCAGAAAAACTTCCTGGTGGAAGTGTCATCCAAACTAAACAAGCAGGAGATTGTGGGCCAGGTGAGGTGGTGTTAGGAGAACATGCAGGACACAGAGCCTAGAAAGCAGAGAAACTGAAAGGTGCATGAGGCTGGGAGTGGATTCTGGAGAGGAAAGCGAAGCTCATATCCTAACTGGCTTTGAAATTCAATTAAGAGGTTGGACTTTAACCTGAGTGCAATGCAAAGCCTCAGGGAAATTATAGGATTCGATGTGCATCTTGGACTGATCACTCTGGCTGCAGTGTGAAGGATGGATTGGTCAGGGGCTGGACCAGAGGCAGAGGCACCGGGCAGGAGGCATTGCAGTAATCCAGGGGAGAGACAAGAATGGGATGGAATGAGGGCTGGAAGAAGTGGAATGACTAGACAGGGAGTACTACAGTAGAAGAGCTAGAACTTGGTGATTACTTGGACAGGGGACAGGAAAATGGGAACCCAAGGCCCTATTTGCTGAAGGAGGAATTACTGGAAGAGGAGTAGACTTCTCAGAATTTGACAATGGGCTGGGGAGATAAATTCAGATAACACCAGATAGTATTTGCTCAACACTTCCTGTGAGCCATGGGCTGTGCATGCGCTATCTGCTTTCACCGTCCTCATCACTCACATTCACTGAGCCTGAAGACCGCGTGCCAGGCCTCACACCAGGAACTTTGCGTGAAATGACTTACCCACACAGTGACCTTAGGAGTTGGGCTTTCATTTTCTCCTATTTTACAGATGACAAGACCAAGGTTCAGAGAGATGGGCTGTTTTCTCCAGCTCCCTCAGTAGTAAGTGACATCGCGAGCACTAGAATGGGTCTATGCTGCATTCTTTGTTTTTAAACATTTTAAACATCACCACGCTGAGTGCTCAGGCTCTGTGGGACAGCCAGGATGACGTGCCTCGTGGGTATCTGGAGTTAAAACTAGAAAGTTCGGGAGACAAATATGAGCTGGGAATAGGGACTTGTGCTGTATCAGTTTACAGAGGGCATTTACAGCCATGGAGGTGAATGAGCTGTGCAGGTTAAGAAGAAAAGAGGGTGCTGGAAAAAACTCTGAGGAACCCTGATATTTTTAAGACTGCGGGAAGGGGGCCTTCCTGCAGACCTGGTCGGAAAATGTGAAGATGTGGGGACTAGGCAGGCAGGGCTGCCTGTCAATACTGCGAGGACTTGAAGAAGGTGAGGAGGTGAGCAGACAGCTCCCGCATCATTGGAGGTGACCGTGGCAAGAGCCATTTAGTGGCGTGATGAGTGGGTTCTAGAGGTGAAAGGAAGCAAAGAACAGAGAGGGTGAGAGTAAATCGCTCTGTCAAATATTTTAAGTATGAAGAGAAGCAGCTTATTAACCTGAGGAGGAGTTGGGCTGGCAAAGTCAGCTTTTCTTTGACAGAGGGGAATTTGAGCAAGTGTAAATACTGCTGGGAAGGATTCAGTCTAGGGAAGCCGAAGGCAGGGAAGAGAGATTCAAGACGCAGAGAGCTTCTGAGGTAGGGGCAGTTTCTGATCCATACATAGTTCAGGTTTATTTTTTTAAGGACACGTTCCTGGAGTGTCCCGGCCAAGGAGGGCTGGGACTTAGGTAGAGCAGCACCTCACCTCCGCCACTGTGACCGAGGAGCAGAAGAAGAATAGTGTGGGAAGGTTTGGGATGGAGGAGAGGGAGGCGCACACAGCACAGTGTGGGAAGCGGGAACCTGCAGGCGGGGAGGCCGTCCCAGCCCTAGTGACTTATGAAGTGCTCAGCTGCTTCGGTGATGGAGTCAGATGCAAAAACAAAGGCTTTTTCTTCCGCCCCTTTTGGTGAGAGCAGTGACAGGATGACAGGACTAGGGAGTGAGGATATTGGTGGGAGACTAGACTAACGGATGGACCAGAAGGAGTCTAGAATGTAATTGGAAGTGAAAATGCAATGGAGCTGATAGAGAATTAAAAATTTCAGTGAAACAAAGAACAGGTGTAATGGGAATAACAACCACCAAAAAAAACAAAAACAAAAACAAAAAACCCAAAACAAAAAACACTGTGGTCACTGAAAATCTCTCTACAAATTCTTTAAAATTCCCTCCAAGTGGGAGCTGAATTTCCCTCTCTTTGAGTGTAGGTAGGGCTTAGTGCTCCTTTCTAACTTACAGAAAACCCCAAAATGTCCTAAGTTAGAAAAGCACTGTGGCTTCCCACTGCCTTGCTTGCAGGCTGACTCTGGGGGCGCTTAGTCATCAAGCCTTGAGGACACTCAAGTGTCCCCATGGAGGGGTTCATGTGGTGAGGAATAGGAGCAGCTGCTAACAGTTAACATGTACTTGCCAGGTCTGTAAGAGAATTACCGAGGAAGTCAAGACCGCCAGCTCTTTACTGTTACAATGTCCTAAGATACCTTGGGCCAGACCTTCCAGCTAAGCTTTTCCTGGTTTCCTGCCTCTCAAAAACTCTGTGAAGAAGTACATTTTTGTTGTTTTAAGTTGCTAAGTTTTGGGGTTACTGGTTTTGCCATAATAGATAATGATACAGATATCAAAAAGTAGGAGAATGAGAAAGCATAATAGGATATTTGAATTCCAGATTTCAAAGGTTGATCACCTATGGGCTCGTGGTGACGGGTGTTAAACGTGGATTCGGAGTGATAGAGACAGAGGTTCAGAGTTTTAAGAAACCAAGATGTTGGCCAGGTGATGAGAATAGGTAGTGAAGTTACCCAAAAAAAGGCAGAAATCAGCTCAAATAAAAAAGACTCTGAGTACCAGCTAGTTTTCAGTAAGCAAGAATAACTGGGGTGTGTGCCGATGATGCAGTGAGTGGGGGCAGATGGCGTCAGCAAGATCTTTACACAAAAGTGAGGGAATAGTGATGCGAAAGCAATAGGAGCTGGGGAGGTGCCCTCCCTGTCTCTTTGGATCCCAGGTCTGCAAGGCAGGGGCAGGAAGAGCAGAGCACGTAGGAGAAACTCCAAGAGAGCCAGGTTTTACCTACAGCCAAGAGCTGGCATCCACTCAGGCTGGAGGCTAGGAGCTACATATAGGAAAATATGTAACCATAGAGTAGGGACTGGAAGATAAAAGGAGTTTACACAGAGGGAGTGGAGGGGGTGTGTATGTCTGTGTGGAAGGAGGAAGTGTGGTGGTTAATTACAGGCGAAGCACATTGAAGTGGATTCAGGCAGGGTTCATTGACTGGCTTGTGAGTTTCCAGGCTGGCCCTCCAACCTGTGACAAGCACTAATTCAATTTCTCAGTCGTTCACGCCTGTAATACACGCATTACCGGAGCCTCACAAACACAGGGCCTTACGTGTTAAACATGCATCTGGGTCTTATCCTTCCAAGACACTGATTCTTTTCTCAGCTATAATTAAACTTGAAGTTTATTTCTTTTTCTCATAGAAAATATTGTTCTTGCAATTTGTTCTCCATATTGTTTAGAAGTAGTTAGAAAACTAATCCCACAAGGCAATTTACTAGTATTGAATATTTGAATTCCCATATTTGCTGCTATGTAATTGATGTCTTTTTGTTGTTGTTGGAGAGGTGATTCCTTCTATTCATTTTTGTGAAAAATAAAGATAAAACCCACATTTCCTTTTTTTTTTTTTTTAAAGAATTTATTTATTTTTGCATAGAAGAACCGGGGCGTGAGAAGATTCACCAGAGACAGAATGGGGAGCAGGGCAGGCAGATGCACTGAAATACACTGCTGAGGGGAGCAGCAGGCAGACAGGAGAGGTCTGCTGTGCCACGTGGATTAGCTCCCTGGCAGGGGATCGAACTCAGGCCATCGGGTTGGCCATCACAGTGGGCAATCCCGTTGGTAGTGCTGAAATTTAACCCCTAGGCCAACAGGAAGGCCTGTTGTGAGGTTATCCTATTTTTCTATTTGTGAGGTTTTCCTGTAGAAAATAATAGTGTTTCGGATTTATTCTATATTTGTAGAACAAGTCAATTAAATGTTGCTTAAATATACAAATATATGCTTATGTCACGGGAATATTTTTCTGAGTTGGAATTATAAGGATGGTAATTTGAAATTTGGAGATGTTATATTCATATGCCACATCGGAAAACATGTATTATTTGGAGGGAAAAAATATAAAGATATACAAGTTCCCCCAGGTGTCCCAAACGAATAAAAGGACCTAGGAGATGAGGAGCGGGAGATGACTTGGTGTTCAGTTAACACGTAGAAAGCAGCTAGGACTAAGGGATCCATTGAGTGTTTTCAGAAACCAGAACAATGTAGCATTCTAGATGCTGTGACATCATCTTTTAAAAATAGCTGCTTTCACCAACAGATAGCAGTTTATAATGAAAACGTTTTTTCATTTCTTTTGGGAAGAGGGAGGGGGAAGTGGGGCGAAAGAGTGACGAGTGACTAAGTGAGAAAAATATACTAATTGTCCCCAGTCTCCATGTCAATAGGAATGTAACTGGCACCAAGCTGCAAGGTCACGTGCACATTCTCTCATGAACATATTAAGCAAATAGGCCATTCGATTGTTTGGTTTTATGACTTGTAAGTTGCTACCATAATGAATTTTATTATCAGCTTACTTTGAACAGATTAGAAACAGTCAGCAATAACGTTAAACATCTCCACAGAGGCTTCCTTGGTGACAGTGATGAGGACAAAAAGGTGTGGCTTCCAGAGACGTGACAGGGGCCAAGACTGTGATGTCTCGGATGCACACAGGGGCTGGCACCCACCCAGGGCCGCCTCCGCTCGGGCAGATGGTGACTGTGTTCAGAGTCCCTCTGTGCCCCACACAGTCTCTGTCACTCAGGATGTAAAATTTCCCTGCCTTTGGAATCACAGACAACCTGGTTGCTGTGGTATGCTGGGGAGATTGGCTCTCAGGAAAGATTCAGCGGGATAAATGTTTCCCCACCAGGGCCATTTCAAGTTTCTTAACAAGCAACTTGGAAGGAGTTTGGATGAAGGGGGAACAAAAGGCCCCAGTACCCCACACCTGCTACCCCATCCATCCCTAGACACAGCTACTAAGCCTCGGTCAGTGCCTTATTTATAAGATTTGGATTCCCTTCAAAATATAAATCTTCTTGGCAAGGCTGGGGCCGTGAGAGATCCTCCTCCTCCCTCGTGAGAGCCTTTCTCCTCCCTCCTTCCTCCCAACAGTGGCACATTGTGCCAGACATGGGATATAGAGACTGGTCAGGATTCTTCTCCAGTAGGAACCTGGGTCTAGCTGGTGGAAGCCACACACCAAAGCAGTAGCCTTTATATATTCCCTGCCTGAGGACTGTACAGATCACAGGTGGACTCGGAGGACAGTGGTTCTTTCTATGGAATACAGAGGTGAATATGTAAGGAAAGGCTTCAGGAAGGTGCTGGCACTGGAGTTGGCTCATTGGCAGTGCCCATGTTTGAATGGATGTTCAAGACAAGGGACGGTCCAACAGTGACTACAAACACAACACTGGCAGGTTTTTATTGTGCACAACCTATGTGCTAGGAATCTTCCAGATCTGTCTATTAGCCCATGTCATCCTGACTGCCACTTTAGGATGATTATGCTCATAGAGCTCCTATTTCAGATGAGAGATAGAGACACAGGAAGGTTGAATGACTTGTCAAGGACCACACAGCTAGCGAAATGTGGAGCAAGATTTGAACTCAGGCCCTCTGACTGTGAAGCTACAATCTCAACAATTTACAATACATTGCCTTGTTCGGTTTTAGTGTATTGTTGACTTCATAGAACATACACATAAAAAAGAAAACTACAGGCCAATCTAGCTAATGAACACGG
Organism: Talpa occidentalis; assembly: GCF_014898055.3. NCBI lineage: Eukaryota > Metazoa > Chordata > Mammalia > Eulipotyphla > Talpidae > Talpa > Talpa occidentalis. Next base: position 97,596,662 of record NW_023605194.1, on the reverse strand, counting down.
ATGCAAAAATCCTCAATAAAATTTTAGCTATCAGAATCCAACAATGTATCCATAAGATAATTCACCACAACCAAGTAGGACTCATTTCAGGGACACAAGGATGGTTCAGCATCTGAAAATCAGTCAACGTTATCCAACACATCAACAAAAAGAAATATAAAAACCGTATGATAATGTCAATAGATGCCAAGAAAGCTTTCGACAAAGTGCAACACCCATTCATGATAAAAGCCCTTGAAATTCTTGGGATACAAGGAACATATTTCAACATCATAAAGGCCATATATAACAAGCCAACAGCCAGTATCATTCTCAATGGCGAAAAGCTGAAAGCATTTCCATTAAGATCTGGAACAAGACAAGGATGCCCAATCTCACCGCTGCCTTTCAATATAATACTGGAAGTCCTAGCCAGAGCAATAAGAAAAGAGAAAGACATACAAGGAATCCAAATAGGAAAAGAAGAAGTCAAACTATCACTATTTGCAGATGATATGATAATATACATAGAGAACCCCAAAAACGCCACAGAAAAACTAATTCAACTCATCAATCAGTTTAGTAAAGTGGCAGGATACAAAATCAACACGCTAAAGTCAGTAGCCTTCCTATACACAAACAATAATCTGAAGAAGAAGAAATCAACAAAACCATCCCTTTTATTATCAAAACAAAAAAAATCAAATACTTGGGAATAAATCTAACAAAAGAGGTAAAGGACCTATACAAAGAAAACCATAAAACACTGTTAAAAGAAATAGAAGGAGACACAAAGAAATGGAAAGACATCCCCTGCTCATGGATTGGAAGAATAAACATTATTAAAATAGCCATCCTACCAAAAGCAATATACAGAATCAATGCTATTCCATAAAAATTTCAATGTCATTCTTCAAAGAAATAGAACAATTATTGATGAAATTCATATGGAATCACCAAAAACCCCAAATAGCCAAAGCTCTCCTGAAAAAAAAGAAGGGAATGGAGGCACCACATGCCCAGACTTCAAACTATACTACAAAGCCATAATCATCAAAACTGCATGGTATTGGAACAAGAACAGACACACAGACCAATGGAATCGAATAGAAAATCCAGAAATAAACCCACAGATTTATGGTCAACTAATCTTTGACAAAGGAGCAAAGAATATGCATTGGAGCAAAGAAAGTCTGTTCAATAAATAGTGCTGGGAAAACTGGGTCGCTACATGCAAGGAATGAAGCTTGACTACTACCTAACACCAGGCACAAAAGCCAACTCAAAATGGATTAAAGAACTAGACATAAGACCTGAAACCATAAAATACATAGAAGGAAATATAGGCGAAACACTACATGATATGCACATCAAAGACATCTTTACAGACACATCACCCAAAGCAGTGATAGTGAAGGCAAAGATAAACAGCCGGGACTACATCAAATTAAAGAGCTTTTTGCACAGCAAAAGAGACAATAACAAAAACAAAGAGAAACCCCACCGACTGGGGGAACATTTTTGCACACAACCGTAATGATAAAGAACTGATCACAAAAATCTGCAAAGAGCTGATGAGACTCAACAAAAACAAAGAAAATATTCCAGTCAAAAAATGGGCAGAAGAGCTAAAAAGAAACTTCTCTGAAGAGGAAATGCAAATGGCCAACAGGCATATGAAAAAGTGTTCAACATCGGGCCTCCCCGGTAGCCTCTGCCGCGCCGGTTCGATCCCCGGCTGCTCCCCGGCCACCAGAGGAGGGTCCCACATGGCGCGCAGACCTCTCCTGCCGCCCGCTGCTCCCCTCAGCAGTGTACCTCGGTCCTTCTGCCTGCTCTGCTCCCCGCTCTGGCTCTGGTGAATTCTCCCACCCTCCCGCGCTTCTGACTGTACCCAGTGCTTGTATAAATAAATAAATAAATCTTTAAAAGAAAAAAAAGAAATAATTAAAAAAAATGTTCAACATCACCTGTAATCAGGGAAATGCAAATCAAAACTACCATGAGATACCATCTTACACCAGTGAGAATGGCACATATTAAAAAAACTAGCAACAACAAATGTTGGCGAGGTTGTGGAGAAAAAGGAACTCTCCTGCACTGTTGGTGGGAGTGCAAACTGGTCCAACCACTATGGAGAGCTGTGTGGAGATTTCTTGACCTACTAAACATAGAGCTTCCATATGATCCAGCAATTCCACTCCTAGGTATTTGCCCAAAGGACACAGAAACATCAATTCCAAAGAGTACCTGCACCCCTATGTTTATAGCAGCACTGTTTACAATAGCTAAGCTTGGGAAACAACCTAAATGCCCAAAAATAGATGACTGGATCAAGAAGATGTGGTACATATACACCATGGAATATTACTCAGCATTCAAAAAAAGAGAAACACATGCAGTTTGCAGCAACATGGATGGCGCTGGAAGGGATCATGCTCAGCGAAATAAGCCAGAAAGAAAAAGAAAAATACCGGATGGTCTCACTCATAGCAGGAATCTAGAAAACTTAAATAAATAAAGGACCAGGGAAAAAGAATAACTATAAGAAAGAAAATATCAAAATCAACAAACAACTATGAACAAGAGACACTCTATGGGGGGTGGGGGGTAGGGAAGGAGGGCTTGGGGTCAAAATAAGGGGGTTGCAATTGTATGGGGAATATAAAAATAAAATTTAAATAAAAAAATACAATACATTGCCTCAAATGTCACAATATACGATATGAGTGTTTCTTGGGAGTTCAAATAGGGAAAGTTGGAAGTACCTGAAGCCATCCCATGTGCCCCCACAAAACCCTGGGCCAGGGCCTCTTGCTTGTGTTGGCAGAGCAGCATCACTGAACTTATCCGCTTGGCAAAAGTTCATTAGTTATAAGTGTAGTAGTAAATGTGCCATGAAGAAATTTTCTGTATCCAATTTCAGTAATAATTGGATTAGGGACTGATTTAGAAGGGATTTCAATAAAGCTGCAATAGTAACTTCACGTTCAAATGAACAAGACTGCCTCCAGAGCCACATGACACTCATGAAATTGGCATTGAAGAGGGCCCTCTGGCAGAGTTTTGGTTAAGCATGGGGTTGGATTATCTTAAACTAGCAAAGATTTGAAATTATTAGTGCCATTTTTTGCAACAAACTGGACCCATAGAGATTCTCTGCCTTCCCATTATGGAAGTCACCATAGAGACTGTAATATAGTAACAGATTAAAGAAAGAGCTGGACCTGAGGTTTTAGGGCCTTATTTTTAAACATAACATACATGAATTAATTTAGCAAAACATGATCTGGCATGTAACACTGAAAATGCTAACTTAAATATTACTGCTTTTGCATTTTGGTTTGAACTTAATGTGCAAGTTTGCCTTGATTTTATAGTTATAGAAGACTTGTAGAAATTTATCTCCTTTAAGTTTGTTTTGCAAATTCCAATGTTTATTTTACCCTTCATTTAAAGTTTTTGACTTTTATAAGTTTTCCAATTCTGAAAATTAGGATTTGGACACTTAGCTAAGATGATTTCTGGACATCCAGAACATGGCTAACTAGTTCTTTTTGAGCGTGTTCTGTCCCTGGGGCTTCTATGTGATCCCCAAAGGCAGTGGTTTGCAGTTTCATGTTGTGCATGTGCAGATGAAGCACTTAGAAATGCATTTACTCTACAGCAGCAGAGAAGCCAAGTCCCAGCCACCAGGGAGTTTGGAAAGGCAAGTATTTTTAGTCGAGGGTGATTCTCTCCTAAACAAAGTCAGCTCATTGCTTGTATGGAGGAAACAGAGATCACATTGGGCGGGGGAAGTGAAGAGGTAAAAGAAAGAAGAAATCAAACCCATTCATACATTTCTCTTTCTTCAGTCCCTCCAACCCATTGTCCTCTCCTCATACTTTAAAAGCAGCGGTGTGTTGATAGATAATTCACGTGTGGCTCTCCGGGGGCAAAGTTCTGGCTTATGTTTGCCAATTTCCACGTTGTAAATAGTCCCAGTATGGTGGGTTTCGAACTACTGACCTGACATCACTGAGCACAGGGAACAGATGCACAATAGCTACCTGCACGAAGTGTTTCCACCAGGCAAGTATAGTGCAAGCAAATAACCTCAAGATTAGAGGAATAGTAAAAAGTTGAATTAGTTTTTGAGGGCTGCCAAAACAAAATGCCCAACTGGGTGGCTTAGAGAACAGAAATTTATTTTCGCATAGTTCTGGAGGCTGCAGGTCCAGATGAAGTTGTCGGCAGCCATGGTTTCTTTCCATCCTTGGCCTCATATGCTCCTCCTCCTCTGGCCTCTGACGTGCTGTCTCTGTGGGCAGGTGTATCTCTGCGGCCTCTTCGGTGAGTCCAGCTTTCCTCTTCTCGCGAGGACACCAATCGGATTGGATTGAGTCCCACCTGAGAGAATTATTTTAATTTAATTTTTTTTTTTAATCCAAGTACAGCCACTCTTTCAGGTAGGGGGGGTTGTCTTCAACCTAGATGAGTTTAGGGGGGACATAATTCGGTCCACAACACATGTAGTAAAATAATTAGGAAGTGATGCATTAGAGTATTTCCTTTGTTTTATTGAGCTATACATTTATGAAATTTGAGTTTTAATAGTGTCTGTATTTAATAGCCCACTTGAAAATTTCCCAAAAATTTCAAAATCAGCTCTCATGAGTGTGCGAACCGATTCCAGCACTGCTTTAAGAAAAAATAAAAGCTCAACCCTGCTACCCAGTTAGAAAAAGATGACGCTGGGCCTCCCCTGGAGGCGCAGCAGTTGAGCGCTGGGCTGAGACGGTTTGTTCCCCGGCCGCAGGCGAGGGTACCCCTCCCCCCCAAAAAAAAAGAAAAAAAAAGAAAAAAGAAAGAAAAAAAAAAGAAAAAGATGACGCTTAATGTTCTAGCAGGTCCGTTCTCATAAGAGCCTTTTTAGCAAGGATCTCATTATTGTACGGAAATGAAATAATCCCCAGGATCATCCAAACTCTAATATTCTTTCATTTTGTAAAAAAAATCCTAATAATAACCAGAAGCTTCATGATGCTTTACAATTTAAAAGAATTTCACCCTTTTTCTATATGGTATTTAAACCTCTGGAGTATGTGCTATGGATTGAACTCTTTGTCCCACCACCTGGCGGTTGAAACCCTAATCCCCAAAGAGATGGTATTTGGAGGTAATAAGGTTCATATGAAGCAATGAGGGGAGCCTGCTTGATTAGGATTGACACCTTTATAAGAAGAGACATTGGAGTTTGCTCCCTCACCTTCTCCGGCCCCCCCCCCCGCGCTGGGTGGATGCAGCAGGAAGGTGGCCATCTGTAAAGCAGGAAGAGTCCTCAACAAGAACCCTGCCTTTGGGCTCCCAGCCTATAATATTGTCAGAAACATCTATTGTTCAGGCCACCCCGCCATGGTATTCTGTTTGAGCAACCTAACCAGACTGAGGTGGTACTTGGGAGGGGCCAGGCCCTGTGGGAGAATATGGGTACACAGGATGAGACAGATCTAATCTCTTCCCGATGGTGCCTACATTGTTCGGAGTGAGTCACTGAACAAAGAGTTATTGAAATAATAAATTATGATAATTCTAACTGCTAGCAAGAACACATGTAAGTTTCTGTGGATATTCGCTAGGAGCACCCTACTGGAACATCCCCTGAGATTCACCTTGGGAAATGACATTTAACCTGTGGTGTGGGTGGAATTGTGTTCCCTCACATTCATAAATTGGAGCCCCAATACCCAGAACCCCAGAAAAAGGATAGGGGCCTTAAAGAGGTGATAAAAGGATAGGGCCCTTAAAGAGGTTATAAAAGTTCAAAGTGAGGCTTGGGGGGAGGGGTGGGCAATGTCCTAATTGAATTTGACCACCCAGAGACACCACAGTTGTGAGCACAGAGGAAAGACAAAATGAGGACACAGAGAGAAGGTGGATTTCTGTAAGCTAAGGATAGAGGCCTCAGGGGTTGACACCTTGATCTTGGACATCTAGCCTCCAGAACCAGGAATATAAACTCCCATTACTTTATCCACTTAGCTTGTGGAATTTTGTTATGGCAGCCAGAGCTGATGGAGTAACTGGAGACAGATTAGAGTAAGGAATGGCAGGGGCATTTCCACAGAGGAAAGAGCATCCTTTTATCAATAGATAAAAAGCTCATAGTCTAATCTAGAATCTAATGTAGAATAGTGGTTAAGAATGTGGGTCGGGCCTCCCCTGGTGGCGCAGGCGGTTGAGCGGCACACTGTGAAGCTGTCTGCAGCCTCTGCAGCGCCGGTTCGATCCAGGCTAGCTGGCGAGAATCCCACAAGGCGCAGCAGACCACTCCTGTGGCGCCCGCTGCTCCCCTCAGCAGTGTATTTCGTCTGCCTGTTCTGTTCCCTGCTCTGTCTCTGGTGAATCCTCTCACCCTCCCGTGCATCTGGCCTGTGCCCCAGTTCTTGCATAAATAAATAAATAAATAAATAAATCTAAAAAAAAAAAGAGAAAAAAAAAAAAGGTGGGTCGTGGAATTAAGAACCAGTGGTCTCGACTCAACCTTGGGAAAGCTGTAAGACTCTAGGCGCCTTTGTATTCTCATCTGTAAAATGCAGCCAATGCTGGATTCTATCTTCAAGTTGTTAGAGGGAGGATGGAAATGTTTAGCTGTAAAGTACTTAGCTCAGTGCCTGGCTTGTGGTGCTGGAAATGCTCAAAAAAAATGTCAGCTCTCACTTATTATCTGATAGCAACTCTTCATCCTCAGTGTTTCGTTACATACAGTGACAAGCTTCTCCTGGTTCTGCTCCAACCTGAGTAAAATCATTTTCTTTCCCTTATTGGAAAGGAAGACCATCTGTTTCTAAAATCTGGATTCTCCATTTTATGTTACTGAAGATTTGGATTTTGTCCTAATACCTTTTGCTATAGGCCACAGAAACCTATCATTTAAAAAAAGAAGTAAAATTAGGCTTTTGGGAGTGATGACTGACTAGCCTGGGTAGAAAGTATACTGGTTTGGGGAATGGTAGCCGGAGAAGGGGTCTCTGCCTGCAGGTGTCTGGTCCACCATTCCTGGGCTTTCGTGATCTAGAAATGCCAAAGCCAGGACAAGAACTGCACTGGGGGCACTATTAAGTGCAGAGAGCATTGGGCATCTTAAGAGGGTGGAGCCTGCAATGCTGGGAACTTCATTAGCCCCAGATTGTTGGCAATCCAGCAGGATGGCAGTCCTGGGGGCCGGGGGGAGTTGAGCTCTTTCTCCCCTACTTCTGCTAAGGCTGGAGTACTTTCATGTACCCCAAACCATTTCAGGGACAAGACACCATGTTCAAGGACAAGTATTATATCTTTTTCTATGTGTCCTCTACTCTTAGTACAATACAGAGCCCTATCCTTAGGAATTTGGATTTGAGTGGCTGAGTGACTCACTTAAGGTTGCACATTTCATAGTGAACGTGTATCTAAAAGCCAGAGTGTCCGTTGGCTGTAGCTTTGCTTTTGCCAGCAAACTCTTGGAGGCAAGGGATGTGTCTTTTCCATGCTCCCTGGTACCACAGTTGGCCCACATTCTAGCACAGGAAGAACCTATATTCCAATTTAGAAAGTTAGTCATTGATTGATAAAGCTGTTGGCGTGGATTCCAGAACGATAAACCTCCTCATCCAATTCTGGCTTCAGGGAAGCACCTACAACCATTCTCATTTATTCATTCCAAATATATTTAGGAATGGGGCTGAATGTGTCTTTTACATTTATGCTTGGCACAGTAGTGAACAAAACGTGGATTTTTATTCATTCATTTACCATGGTTTATTGAGCATCTGCTGTATCCCAAGTATTCTCTGGCTGGGTGTCTAAGGGCCAGTTGGCTTTTCCCCATGCATGTCAGTTTACACATGTGTAAATTGAGGAAATTATATGTAATGTGTATCATATGCATGTTATATAATGCAAATTGAGCTGAGTATTTCACTTCTCTGTTGCGATGTTGGGGAGGCAATAGGGGTCTTCTGAAATGTTGCTGATACCCTGACTTGGTTCACTAAGTTGTGAGACAGGGGAGGTGCGGGGTGTCTCCTATGCACCGTATATATATATCCTGTCAATTAAAGTATTCATGTCTTTGGAATGAATAAATCATTTTTATAATGCAGGAATGATGAGATTCCTTATACAACTTCGTATTCATGGTCTCTTCATGTGCACTGAGAAAAGAGAGTTCCCAGAAAATTAGATGATATTGCTTCGACACAAATTCTCTATTAGGATTAGGTTCATCTGCATAAGTAAAAACACTCCCCCTCACACAAATTGTCTTAGACAAGATAAAATTTCTTTCTTTCTTTTTTCATGTAAAAAAAAAGAGTAAGCATCCTGGGGCTGGGGTGACAGCTTCATAAAGCCATCAGAGACCCATATCCCTTCCCACTCCACCCTTAGTGAGGCCTTCTGTTCCAGGGCAACTGCCAATGCTCCAGTCATCATGTCCATGTTCCAGCCAGCAAGACGGAGATATGGGGGGAAGAAATAATATCCTTTTATCTTTTAAAGACTTTGCTAAGAGCCACATGGTACTCTACTTTTTCAGTGAGAAGTTAGGCCCATGGTCATACCTGTGCTAGAAAGGCTAAAAAGTGAGGTCATTCAGAGGGGCAGTAACGATCAACTGAAAATTAGGATTGAAAACAAAGGCAGGGCCTCCCTGGTGGCGCAGGGGGTTAGGTCTCAACACTATGAAGCTATGGGCAGCCACTGCAGCATGAGTTCCATCCTCAGCCAGGGAGGTGACCCACATGGCGCACCCCCTGCTTCCCTCAGCAGTGCATTTCAGTCAATTCGCCTGTTCTTCTCCCCACTCTGTCTTTGGTGAATCCTCTCACACACACCCCACCCTCGGCACCTCTGGCCTACACCCCAGCTCTTGTATGCATAAATAAATAACTCTTTAAAAAATAAAATAAAACAAAGGCAGAAAAGGAGACTGGGTGTCTAAGTTGGCAAGGTGCAATCTCTCACCTCTTCCATTCTGGAGAAGACACAACACTTTTTTTCCCTTCTGTGTTTCTCCCACCCATGCAGAAACTGTACTGAATGTCTTCACATCTCAGACGGAGGGAACAGAAGTGATGACACCAGTGATTTTCATCCTGGACCAAAACCAAAGAAGCAATGATCGCTCTCCTACCTATCCTCTCCCTCTCTTTGGCTTACTTGCTCGTCTTTCTCTCAGGCTTTACTTCTCTGTCTTCCTATCTCTGTCTCGTCCCCCACAGAGTTCATGTTTACCACCGCCCTCTGAACAAATCATCGTTGTCCTACAACTCGTCATGGGGCACTGTGTATACTTCTCTCTTCCAGGGGGAACAGCTCTAAGGAAGAGGTGACCGGTCCACACATGAGGGGCTACTGGGTGAAGAATGAATTTCTGGGGCGTCCCGGTGGCGTGGCGGTTGAGTGCTGGGTTGCAAGGCTGCCCCCAGCCTCTGTGGCGCCGGTTCGATCCCCGGCTGCTCCCCAGCCACCGGCAAGGGTCCCACATGGTGCGCAGACCTCTCCTGCAGTGCCCACTGCTCCCCTCAGCAGTGTACTTTGGTCCTTCTGCCTGTTCTGCTCCCTGTTCTGGCTCTGGTGAATTCTCTCACCCTCCCTCACTTCTGACTGTGCCCAGTGCTTGTATGAATAAATTAATAAATCTTAAAAAAAAAGAATGAGCTTCTGCAGGAATATGGGGAAACCAAATAAGACATCCGCGTAAGAAATAATAACAGTATAAAATATAACAAAGCAAAAACGGACAATTATAAACCAGAGACATCCTGCAGGGGAGGAGGCGGGAGAGGGATCAGAGGGAGGGAGGGAGGAGCACAGGGAACTGAGGTGATGGTGCACGGGTGCCTTGGGGAAGGAAACTCTATGGGGACTACACCTGAGGGGGTGGGGGGGATGCAAATATTTTTTAAAAATGAACAATATGTAAAAAATAAAAAATTAAAATTAATATATATAAAAGAAAATATTTTACTTTTGCAAAATAAGAAATTATTTTATTTTTGCTATCACTAATTAAAACCATATCCTACTGAAAAAAAAAAAAGAATGAGCTTCTGTGGGATCTGGAACTGTGCTCATTCATTTCATGATTACAGAGAGTCCCCTTAGTTAACATACTTCTCTTTTCTCTCATTTTGAACATAGAGCGTTAATGTTCGGCTCTTAACTTTCATAATAAATTGAGATGAATAAAATGAGAAGCAAAGCCAAGGTTGCAACATGCTGCATCCTACCAGTCTGATTCTTGACTGACAGGACTGAAAAGAGAGTTTAAGATGGTGATGGGGGGAGCGCCTGGAAGAAGTGTTTGAGTCAGAAGACCTGGGTCAGTCCTGGGGTAGCCCTTAGATTCTGGGTCTTTAAAATGTGTTAAGATTGTCTACTTCACAGCACCATTGTCACATTAAACCCTTAACAGAGGGCCTGCCACAAAGTAAGGACTCACCAAAGTTTTTCCTTTTTTCCCAGAGGGGAAGAATAGAGAATAAAGGGACAGGAATGGACGACAGGAAATGCCACATGAAAGTTGCAGTGGAAGCTGTTTTAAATAGGTCCTTACCAACCCAGCAGTCAAATTCAATGAAAACTCTGGGAAGAAAGCTCACGCACCATCCACTCCACTTTTCTTCATTCACTCTGCTGGGCAGACAGAGCTTATTTATAAAACATATCGAGGAGTTATTTTTTTAAACCACTGAACTCGAAATTGTTTTTTTCCGCAAGGTTAGAAATAGTACTGAAGTCAGTTTGTAAAAAGTTGAACTTTAATCTGTTCCCCACTCTGTCTCTGGTGGATCCTCTCACCCCCTGCATCTCTGGCCTGTACCCCAGTTCCTGTATGCATAAATAAATAAATCTTTATAAAAAAAGTTGAACTTTAAAACAACAACAACAAAAACCAAAAAAAAAAAAAAGAAAAAGAAAAAGAGGGCATCCCTGGTGGTGCAAGGGGTTAAGACGCAACCTATGAAGCTAACCACAGCCATCGCAGCATGAATTCAATCCTCGGCCAGGGAGCTACCCACATGGCACAGCAGACCTCTCCTGACTCACCCGCTGCTCCCCTCAGCAGTGTGTTTCAGTCAATCTGCCTGTTCTGCTCCCCACTCTGTCTCTGGAGAATCCTCTCACCCCCTGCACCACTGGCCTGTACCCCAGTTCTTGTATGCATAAATAAATAAATCTTTAAAAAAAGAAAAAGATAAAAAGTTGATTTTTAATACAATTCCCTCCCCTCCCCCACCAAGGAAACAAGTGTAAAGGACTTCAGTGAGAACCTTACACAGCTTATCACCTTTCCCCCTTCTCTCGCCCTCTCCCTGGGACAGCTGTGCAGGGATTTTCCCGCTGCCCGGGTGCTGTCCCAGAGGCACTCACGGGGCTGTGGGCGCCGATCCACACTGCCAGGCTTGCCTGCTGGCTCACAAGCCAGTGGGTGTGCAGAAAGGGGGCAGCAGGAGGAATCAGATGACTCAGAGCAGAGGCATCACTGCCACCAGACCTGCAAAGGGAGCCCGCAGCGGAGCAGGCGCATCGTCAAAGCTGGAGCTGCAGGCCTGCATTTTCACCTGGAGACACTTCACTCACATGTGTGGGTATTAAATTAGAGACCATGTCAAAGGGTCCAGCGCAATCTTCAGCACAGGGCCATGTTCCTAGCATCCTTGAACCCAAACCCAAATTCTCTGCACATTCCTTTGGCAAACCTTGTGGAGATTCTATAGGCTCTTGGCACGTTTACATACATATTATTTAATCTAATTCTCAAGGTCATTGACTAGGGTGAGGTGAGGGACTGCTACAAAACTCCAGCTCAACTAGGTCATCAAGACAAATATTTCAATGTATATAATATATATATCTAGATAGATATATAAAGAATGAATGCAAAAACTTAAATGCGAGGCATTTTCAAGACTTGAAATAAAGACAGGATGTCAGGGTCAATGATTCTGCTTTTGGCTTCAGGTCCTAAATGACTGGGCTCCGAACTGCTAACTTTAGGGTGCTTGTGTAGACTGATTCAAAGGAAGCAGAGAAATTCTAGCATATGGTAGAGAGGGGACTCGAACCCAGAACTCCACTGTGATCTTTTCAGAAGCTGTAGCCACCTGCCTGGTTTTGTGCGACTGAAAACTTTCACACCACCACGCTGTCTTCTCCAAAAGCTCTGTTCCCCTGTGTTCCAGGCGGCTGGTACCCTTTGCCTCTGCAGATACTGCTTTTCCGAGTCAGGAGGTAATTTGCAGTGCCCTGAGGGTAGAAACGAGCCTAAAAACCTTCCTGTGGGAGGGAGTGGGGTGAGCAAAACATTGACTTCAGTGTGAATAACAAACGTGCTGAGAAAGACTCAGCCTGGCTTGGAGTCCTTAAAGTCGTAGGAGCCGCCCCCAGCCTCTCACCGCTAGGCGGTTTTCTCAGGACCAGGGACTGATGGTGGCATCCGTTAAAGTGAAAGCAAATGTAAGACTCCCTCCTGAGAGCCGGGCGTGGGTAATGGTGTTGACACACTCAGCAGAGGCTTTTCCACGCTGTACTTTTATTGCAAACGGGTCGGGAGAAATCCGAGTTTTGTTTCCAGCACAGCAGATTGACTGAACGACTGAAGGCGAAGGTTGGCCAGTGGGTGGGCGGCAGGAAGACAGACATTCGGGATTGCTGCGGGGGTGAGGGTGGGGCCCCCTATTTCCTAGTTGCCTGGTGGAGCCTGGTGCAGAACCCCGCTGGGGTCTGAGCTAGCGGCTGCACGGCCACGCCCGCCTCGGTCGCTGCGGGCACACCGCCACCTATGGAGCTCGGGAGGCAAGTCAGCCTCGCGGCCCTGCTCTTTCCTTCTGCTGAGGCTCCCAGGCCTTCCCCTTGGAGCAGATCCAGCTCCAGCGCCTTCACAAGATTCCTGCGGAACTCCCCTATACATAACAAAGGCTTACTCTTTCCTCAGGCAATTGAAGACAGTGAAGCAGGCTTCACCTTGCCAACCTTATCTAGCTAACCCACCTGGCACCTTAACTGAGGTCCTGCTCTTTGGTATGCTCTAAGACTTCCTCCCCATCTTGACATGCATCTTTGAGGCCCAGTAAGTTAAACTTCCCAAGCCCTGGCTCTCTTTGCTCTCCCACTGATGGTCATAATACAAAAATTGTTCATATCCCTGGAGCATTCACCAGGGTTCAGGCTCAGTGCATGCGGTTTACATGCATCATTTTGTTAAATCTCCCCAAGCCCGTTCAGCTACGTGCTGGTAAAGAAACACTGCGTAAGTTTATCCAAGGTCACTCGGGTAGTAAAAGGTGGTGCACAGAACTTGATTCCTTAAAATTTACCCCCAGGGCAGGGATTAGATTTTATTAAATCTCTGTGTTGAGCATCTACACAGGCCGTGTGCTCTGCTTAGGGCTTGCACACATTTTATATTGTATTATCCTCACAACAACTCTGTCAAGTATATGCAGACTATTTACAAATAAAGCCCAACTCAGAGAAGTTTTTCTCTGTTGGTGGTGCCCGGATGCAGAGCCTGGAGTTGTTTAGGATGGAAAGGTGAAAAGAACTTGGATTATTACTAATATTCTTGAGCCACAGAATTAATTAGCCATCTAAAGCTATCCTGTCTCTGAATTCCTTGTCATGAGAAATGACACATATACTTATTTTTTAAAGGGTTTGGTCTAGAGTTTTATTATTTGTGAATAAAAACATACCAGCTGATATCACTGGGATGCATGCACAGGTCTGTCACACCCCCAGGGCTGTTGGGCAAGGTGTCCAGGTTACCATCCTGCCTTGTATTGTTAATTTATTAAAAAGTTGCAGGTTCCCTAGGGGTAAGGAGCCTTTTCCACGTGGAACCATGTGGTAGGAAGCATATGGAGGCCTAGTGTTTCATCTTGACTCTTTCTTAGATTGCTTACTAACTCCTACTGTTATAGGACAGGGAGAGGGGCAGTCCAAACCCCGCAAACCTGTCTATTTTAAATGGGTTTTGTCATCCGCCGCATTAACACAAAACATATGAGACTTTAATGGGAAGGAACTTTAATAAAACTAGGAAACAATACAGGTAAGGCAAAGAGTCTAGTTTCTAAATGAAGCACCCAAAGTTACCCATCCCCTCGTGGGTAAAAGTCCATCCATATGGGAATGGCCCAGAGCAAGGCCCCAAAGCCTGTCACAAGTCTAAAGCATCTTCCAGTGGGGACCCACAGAAAAGGGTCAGAAACAACCAGACAAGCCCGGAAGGAAAAGAGCAAAATTAACATTAAGATAAAAGTTGCCATTGTCACCTCCCCATGGGTCTCACCCACATCTGTGTCACCCAGTCCATGACCAAAAGACAAGCGCAGTTTCTTTACGTGTCTCTAGGCTCCACGCGCCTCCTCCAGGTCTCCTGGCTCCATTCTGCTTCCTTCCTCAGTCTCTTCTGCAGCTTCTTCTCTTTCTGCTCAGCTCCACCCTCCCTTGGGTGGGGCAGGGAACCTCCCCCTTTCCTGGGGACCACCCTGTTACACTACTAGATAAGACAGAAAGGAATGAAATGGTAAGAGGGACAGAGTACTGAAATGTAATGGCCAAGCCAATGACTATCTTCCAAAGGGTTAGAGTAGAAATTAAGTAAGTCTAATGAATGGGTATTCTGCTAATGTAAAAAATAGAAATAAAACAAGAAATGGCCCATCCTTATTTACAGAATCCTCTTAGCTCCAAGCTTAGCTTGAATGTCCACCCTACCTCATATCCACACGTAAAATGAACAATGTCATCAGCACCATAGGGACAGGTGATTGGACAATGGCCTAGGTGAATTTGTAAAGTAACATAGTTTTATTACTTTATATATATTATCAATATTCAAAGAAATAAGATTCAGTAAAGTTTACCTTGTGGTATAAGCACACAGAACAGAGTGAAACTTTATTTGATGATTCAGCGGGATTTCTCCTTTAGAATCATGTGGAATCACATTGACGGTGATCACCACTGCAAGGCAGTAGTGGAAAATAATGGTTTTAGGTTGATGGAGTGCTCCATAGCTTTGAAAAAATAATTTCTGGGAACACATTTTAATAGCTTTGGCTATTACCTGTGCTCACCTCTAAGTAAGTGGCCTTGACAATCTTGCTTCTAGGAGTCAGGCCCTGCAGAACAGATGGGCTGGAGCAGTTCTAGTATGTAGAAGGGGGTTGAGGGCCAACTTTCCTGACAAGCCCCTGTCTTTTAAATAACTCATTACCACTTTGGGCCTGTCTTCTTTTTCTAAGTATAGAAAGGGGCATTCAAGTATGTTTCCTTGCTTTGCAGAAAGTTGTGACGGGTAATTCTGTCTGTAAAGTAGCTTGAGATATAGGCATTATGTGAGTATGTGAATTTACCTGTACTATTTATTTTCTTAGGGTGGAGAGAATATTCTGAAATAAATTGCTTCAATTGAGCAACAGATTAATAATAATGATGGTGTGAGCCAGGAATTTTAGGTTTACAAAATTAACAGAGAACAAGTATGGTCTCTTCTTCAGAGTATGGTCTCTTCTTCAAGTATGGTCTCTTCTTCTTGGAGGGAGAGGTACCTTATTTAAAGTACATATGTCTGGGTCCTACCCACACCTACTCAATGAGAATGTGGGTTAAGGCCTAACAGTCTGCCTTTAACAAGATCCTCTGATGAATCTTGTGCACATGAAAGTTTGACAGCTACTGGATTAGTCATTGGAAAATACAAGGGCACAAAACCTGAAGGGCAATGTGTGTATCAAGACATTGTCACAGGAAATTATATGGGTGGCTCCTTTACCTTCTCCCGAACAGAGTTCTTAAGCTCCAGTAGGGCTTCTGAATGAACCTAGAGCCTGTGCAACCTCAGAAGTGGGACAGACAGACAACCCACAAACCCTGAGGGTCCTCACTCATCTTTCACAACTCAGCTTGGCCATTACTTCCTCAGGGTGGCCTGGCCTTGCCTTTGTCGCTGTTATCTCTGATGTAGTTTTTGTTTTCCTTATTATTTAAAAAACACATATCACACAAAATTACTGTCTTAGCCAGTTTTATTTGTATAATTCAGTATTAAGTATCCTCACATTGCTTTGCAACTATCACTATCATTTGTCTCCAGAATTCTATGTCTTTTTGTTTATTTATTTATTTATGGGAGTAATGTTTGTTTATACCCTGTATATGTTTTAGGAGTACAGGTTCAAATCTCTCCAAACATATGTCACCATACCATGCCTGACACCAAAGCACCTATAGTCCTCTACCACAGTCCATTGTGCCTCCTCCTCCCTGGGCTCCCATTCCTTGCCCTACTGCTTTGGTAGGGCAAAAGTTTCAGTTCTGCTGTCGTAGTACAGGGGTTTGTTTTTGCCTGTTCTTTTGTTTTATTTCTTTATAATCCACATATGAGTGAAATCATTTGGTTTTTGTCTTTCTCTTTCTGATTTATTTTGCTTAGCACAATCCTCTCCAGTTTCATCCATGTTGTTATAAATGGCAAGATTTCACTCCTTTTTAATGGCTGAGTAGTATCCCATTGAGTATTATACCACCTCTTCTTTATGCACTCATCTGATGACATTGGGCACTTAGGCTGTTTCCTTAGTTTGACTATTGTAAGTAGTGTTGCAATGAACATAAATGTGTACATATCCCTTCAAATGAGTGTTTTTGTATATTTTAGGTAGATATCTAGGAGTGGAAGTGGTAGATCATACGGTAGATTTATTTTGAGACGCCTCCGTACTATTTCCACAGAGGCTAGATCAGTCTACATTCCCGACAACAGTGCATGAGGATTCCTTTTTCTCCACATTCTGGCCAATGCTTGCTGTTAGAACTCTTCAGGTTGCAAAACAGAGAATCATTCAATGACAACTTCCTTTCCTCCCTCATTCTAGCCCCTGGCAACCACCATTTTACCTTTTGTCTCAATGAATTTGAGTACTCTATGTACCCCAAATAAATAAAATCCTACAATATTTGTCCTTTTGTGATCTTCTTATTTCACTTAGCATAGTGTCCTCAACAATTATCCATGTTGTAGCATGAGTCAGAATTTCCTTCCTTTTAAAGGCTGAATTATATTCCATTGTATGGGTATACCACATTTTGTTTATCCATTCTTCTGTTGATGGACACTTGGGTTTCTTCCACCATTTAGCTATTGTGAACAATGCTCTATGAACAAATGATCATACAAATATCTTTTTGAAACCACACTTTCAGTTCTTTTGACTACATACCCAGAAATGAAATTGCTGGACCATATGGTGATTCTATTATTAATTTTTTTGAGGAATTGCTATATTGTTTTCCATATTGGCTCTCTTATACAATTTTACATTAATTTATATGATTATTTATTGTCTTCCCACCACAAGAACAGAGACCTTGACTATTTTTGCTGCCTTGCCTCTTTTATCTATCTCAGTACCTACAACAACAATGCCTAGGATAGAGTAGATACTGAAATATCTGATGAATTAATCAATGAGTCAGCCTGATTAGAACATGGCATTGTAGAGACTCATTCTCTACACTTAATGAGTTTACAAATTATTTGGTGAGACGTGACACACACAAGCAATGAGTAAATATAGGAAGGATATAATTATGTACTAAACTGTGTTTCTGCTTTTAAGCCTAGGAAATGTTGAGAGGAGAGATTTTCGTGGGTGGTACAGTCAAGGATAATGGGTAAGTTTAGAATAGAAGAGAAGAGAGAAGAAACAGTTTTCTCCCAATCCCCAGTTTTAATGAGGTATAATTGACAAATAAAAATGGTCTATATTTAAGGTTTGCAACTTGATGCTTTGATATTCATATACATTGTGAAATAGTCATCACCATTAAGCTAATTAATATATCCATCACCTCACATAGTTATCATTTTGTATAAGTGATGAGAACACTTCTGATCTACCTTCCTAGCAAATTTCAAGTACACAATACAGAACTGTTAACTGTCATCACCAAGCTGTGCATTACATCTCTAGAACTTACTCATCCTGCATAACTGAAACTTTTCGCCTTTCACCAACATATCCCTATTCCCTCTCCCCAGGCCTTGGCAACCCCTTTTTACTCTCTGCTTCTTAGTTTGACTATTTTAGATTCCAAATATAAGTAAAACCATGCAGTATTTTTCTTTCTGTGTCTGACTTATTTAACTTACCATAATATCCTTTAGGCCTCTAGGTTTAACTATGTTGTTGAAAAAATGGCAACAACTCTTATCATTTTTATTTTTTTTTATTTGGTATTACATGCCATTTTTAAAAGAGAATACCAAGGGGGAAAAATATGTATTGTATGCAGGTGTATAAGCTGTGTGTGTAACTCCTATCATTTTTAAAGGCTGAATAATATTCCATTGTATGTATGTACACACCAAATTTTTATGGATTCATCTATTAATGAACTATTATTTTGTTTCTTTATCTTGCTATTCAATAATGCTGCAATGAACACTGAAGGACAGATAACTTTTTGAGATACCAATTTCATTTCCTTTGGATATATACCCAGAAGTGTGTGTCACAAGATAGTTCTAATTTTAATTTCTTGAGAATATCCATATTGCTTTTCATTCTGACTCTACCAATTTACATTCCCTTGAATAGTGCCCAAGGAGGGTACAGGAGGCACTGTGATTCTTTCCTGAGGGTCTTTGTTGGAGGGCAGGGTAAAGGGTTAGCTAAGGAGTTTAGACATCAATTCAGCACTGCAGTACACAGGGTGGAATAGGAGTTATCTCAGGAGGTCCAGAGCAAGGTGTTCCATAGGTCTCTACAGTGGGGGATCCAGGAAGCAGGCTCTTGCTGAAAATTAAACATTCAGGCAAAGAAGGGTGACTAGTATGTCTCCCTCCAGGAGGCACAGCCAGAGTGCACACCCTGGCTGAGAGCCTGGAAAGAGCAAAACACGGCCATTTTGATAGAACTGGGGACTTGGGCAGCAACTGGCAATGGGGTGGGGAGAATAGATTTCATTTAAGAACTCAGAGAAGATGAAAATCAGCACTGTAAGTGGTGTGAGATGGGCCTTCCTGTACCCTGAAACACCACAAAGCAGAAGCCTTCCTGCTAATGGTTGCAGCCATGAAAGACATTTTTATCCTTTTTGGCTGCATGGGAATGGGCAGCAGGGCTGGGGCTGCACGGAGGGGCGGCCACCAGCCAGCTGTAGGCAGACATGGAAGACGGCAGGGGTGGAGGAGTTGGTGACAGAAACAGCATGAAAATAGGGGTAAAGAAGGTAGATGGGTGTGAGATGGGGAGATTTGCCTGAATGGCTGAGAGGGCAGGGACCAGTCAGGGACAGGCTGTGATGGGGCCCCCGGGCCAGAGAGAGGCTAATGTGAGCCAGTGTGGGAAAACCTGGACGTCAACGGCGGTGTTCTCCTTTTGTACTTTCCTCCTCCTCCATGAGAAGGAACAAAAAAATCTTTGCTTTATTATTTAAACTTAGAATTCCTAGGGGAGAGAATAGTCCTTTTAACAAAGATCATGGACCAACCTGTTTGGAAGAAAATAGAACTCAGGGCCTCTGTGGCCAGGGCTAGGTGTGAGTCAGAGTTAGTTAATCGACTCTGCAAAGGAAATGAACAACAGTTTTTGGTTTGAGAAATGAGAAATTTCTGGAACAACTCTAGGGAAAAGGGGGGCAGGTTTTGCATTTTGGATTTTCCAGGAAGCAGATGCAGAGATAGAATTTCATGTTCAGAATCTGGAGGGCTCTTGGGGTCAAGATTCCAGGAGTAGGAAGGATTAAAAGAGTGAGAGGCTGAGCTGATTGCTGCAACCTCTGGGGACCCTGCAGGACAGTCTGGGATGAAAGATGTCAGAGTTGTCCCTAGCGGGGCAGAAATGACAGAGCCTTTATATGCACCCCCCCCCCAATTAGCCATTGGCCAGGGGCCACTTGCATAGGTGTGACTGGGCTGAGGTACAGACCCCAGAGGAGATGCCTGCTGAAGGGTGTCCATTTTAGCCATTCTCAGCAGCTCCTTTGAAGGGGATCTGGGCTGAGCATCTCTGTGCTTTGGGACTAGATCTAGATGTTGACCTGGTCATTAAGTTTTATACTGTGTGTGGGTTGGGTGTTTGAGCTGATTTTTAATTATATTGTCAAGGTAGAAATTTCCAAGGTAGAAGATATGGAATTATTGAGAGGCTGATGGCTTTTATGCTCTAAGAAGGTCCTTATGATTCTTGCCCCCTGGTTTTCAACTCACTGGTTCAGTCACTTCCCACACTGAATAGAAATAGAGTTGACCTGTGTAATCATAGACCATTACAGAAATGATGGTGTGTGACTTCTGAGGCTAGGTGAGAATGATGGGAATTGCACCTGACTCTTTCCTGGATCACTCCCTCTGGGGATACCTGCTATTGTTATAAGGACGCTCAAGCAACCCTCTGGAAAATCTGTGTGAAAAGAAAGTCTGCTGACAGCCAGCACCACCTTGCCAACCATGAACTAGGATCATGCGTCCCTAGTCAGGCTTTCCACAACTGCAGCCTGTCACCTTGACCCTGACCTCCTGAGAGGCCATGAACTCAAGTCAGCAGTAACCCCAAGGCAAAAGCAACCCTTCAAGGTGCTCCCGAGTTTTCAACCCACAGAAGCCATGAGAGAAAATACACAGTGCAGCAATGTTCACTGTTGTTTAAGTCATTAAATTCTGGGGAAGTTCTGATCAAGGTGTAACATATACATTGTGCTTTTAATTGAAACTCTTATTTTGGATGATTTTTCTTAACGCTCTTCCCTAACTCTCACAGTCACATGAAGTATGCCATACTCAGAGAGTGGCGTGTCATTTCTCTCCTGGACTCTTTGAAACACTGCTTCGAGAACTCGTGTCAAAGGTTGCTGTGCATTAAAGTGACCCAAAAACTGAATTCCAAATCCTTTGGCCATATTTACTTCTGATATTGATCAATCACAGGAAGAAAGACATTTGCTTATAAGGTATTTGTTCAATTCTTATTCATTTTTAAAACTTTTGATTGATCTTATTAAAATTTTAAAATTCAAACACAGACAATCACAATACTCCAGTATATTTACAACAGAATTTTAACAGACACTACGAAGTATCAGGTCAAATGTAAATTTTGAGGCACCATGGCATTAACTTAGGAGTGATTACCATGCCTGATTGTGCATTGCTGATTGATTTTTAGGTCAAATGAAACAAAGACGCGTTGAGCCAATAAAAATGTCCAAACTGGTCACAGCCACAATGGTATTTATACAAGCAAATGGTAACTAAGCTACAGAGGTAGTAGATGACAGGATGTGATGATGAATGATAGGAAAAAAATAAATTATCCATGGCTAGCAATTGCTAATAAATTAATAAGAATTAAGAATATTAATAATTCTCAAAGTGTCTATGAATAAGAAGGAAGATAAAAGAGGTAGAAAATAGGAATCCAGTTTTGTCAAAGACCTAAGCAGAACATTTTTGAGAAACAAAACTTGCTGCAGGTATGACTTTCACTTGGGATCCTGTTATCTCTCATGAAAGTAGTTTCAGATGCTAAGGTTGGAGAGTGGAAACGAATCCATGGCCAGAACAATTTTCTGGGGAAAGTGTGCTAAGCCAAAGTAGTATTATCAGAAGCTAAAAGGTGTGTAATGGGGTCCAAACTGTAGCGAGGGACCAGCATGGGGAACATCTCAGAGGGTTTCCATAAGAAGACTGTGATTCTGAGGCAGGAAATCTAATCCCCAGGGTGGAACATGCACAACCGTTTATTTATTTATTTATGCTGGGGCTTCAGCTCTTGTCTCCTCCCTGGTTTCTGGAAACTGCTTCGTATCCTTCCAAGTACAGGGTTACCAAAGGTCCAGCTAGAAAACTGGGGTGCCTAGATAGCACTTTACAAATTTCTGCCATCCCCCAAGTCACTGCTCTTCTCTGGTCCTGGCAAATGCCCTGTTGAAGGACAGAGCTCTGCTCAAGGAAGAGACCCTGCCAACTTGCAGTCTGTGAGCAGTGGATCCTGAGTTCCTTTGGAGCTTATGGTTCTTTTTAAATTCCCAGTAGTAAGTAGCCTTGCTTTTTCAGATGTACAGCAGCCTTTGTCACAGACTTTGACCAAGTTCCCATGAACAGAGAGGAACACTCCTTGGGGAGTACTGCTCTGGCCCACGGCCGACCCTCCTCCTCTGATCTGCGCTCCACAATGAGGGTGCGAATTCTTCCTCCTTAGGACCTTCCTTCCAGGGGATGTATCGCTCCTTTGTACAGGAGTCTTAATCCTTAGGCTTGGGAGGTGGTCTCTGACCTCAGGTCCCTTTCAATTTCTTTTCTTTTTTTTTTTTTTATAGAGGCATGCTTTATTTGTTTGTTTGTTTGTTTTGTTTATACATGCACTGGGTACAGTCAGAAGCGCGGGAGGGTGAGAGAATTCACCAGAGCCAGAGCGGGGAGCAGGGCAGGCAGAAGGACCGAAGTACACTGCTGAGGGGAGCAGCGGGCGGCAGGAGAGGTCTGTGCACCATGTGGGACCCTCCTCCGGTGGCCGAGGAGCAGCCGGGGATCAAACCGGCGCCGCAGAGGCCGCGGGCAGCTTCGCAACCCAGCGCTCAACCGCTGCGCCACCGGGGAGACCCCACCTTTCAATTTCTTTTGAGGGAGACTCAGGAATAGAGACATCCTGGAGTTCTGAAGCGGGAATGAGACAGTTACATTAACTCTGCCAGGCTAGAATGATTTTAAGGTAAAGAGTCCTTTTTTAAATTCCTCGGGCTCCTTTCGAAAGCATTGTTTGCTTTCAAAAGTCAATATGTCTCAAAAAATAGCAATTACTAACTTTAAGTATGACCCTTACAAAAGGTCTAAATCTGTCCTGGGAACTAGGGTTGCAAAATTGAACAAACCCATGCAAAGAATTTATAGTCTCATGTGGTCCAAGGACAAGTAAATAAGTGTACGGTCCCAACACAGAACAGAACGAGACATTTCTTTCCTTAAAAAGTATTCAAAGGTCCCAGGATAAGGTTTAAGTTCTCCAGCACTGAGAACAAGGCCCTTGGAGAGATGGCTCCACCCACCTTTCCAAATGCATCTTGATCCACAAGTAACTTGTCTCCAGGGCCTCTCGTGACTTGGATTGTCCTCCTTTGCCTTGTATTATGACTAATTTTATGTGTCAGTGTACTGGGCAAGGAATGCCCTGGTAGCTGGTAAACTATTTCTGGGTGTGTTTGTGGGGCGTTTCCAAAAGAAATTAGCACTGAAATTGGTGATCCAAGTTAAGATGGATCATCTGATCTGTCAAGGCCTGAATAGAACAAAAAGGTGCAGGAGGGGAGAATTCATTCTCTTTGCTTGAGTTAGAACATCCACTTTCTCCTGCATGCAGATATGGGCTCTCAGACACCAATTGATGTTTATATCCTTAGCCCCCAAGTCTGAGGTCTTTGCACTTGGACTGAATTACACCATAGGCTTTCCCTGTTCTCCAAACTTGCAATTAGGTGCTTGCTATGAATGTTTAAATATCCCATAATGAAGGTCCTATAATAGATTGCTTATAATAAATCTCTTCTCTATGTGCCTGCAATGAACCTCCTCTTCTGTATATCTCTATGCATCCTATAGTTTCTGTTTCTCTAGAGAACTCGGAGCGATACACGTTGAATGCCTTTCTTCTTTGACTCCAACTGTGATCTCCTTTTTCTCCTTTATGAGTCTGGTTCCATGTCACTGCCCTGGTGATACACTCTCAGATCCTCCCACAGAGAATTAGTAACTCCTTCTGTTCTGCACCCACTTTGTCCATTCTTCATGCAGTTGCATTGTGATGATTTATTTGATATCTTGGGGCCCTAATAGTCAATGAGCTCCTTCAGGGTGAGCTATTTATCAGAGCAGGCACTCAAAAAGATGTTGTTTATGAGTAAGACGATAAATAAACAGATGCATGAAATCTTGCAGGGGTAATTGTGTGTTCAGGTTTACATGGGGTTGTTAGTTCAACTAAAGGCAGGAACAGGAGACCAGAAGGGCTTGGATCAGAAGGCAGAGGGGACACCAAGCTGAACTTAATTTTCTTAGTAATTTTGCCTTGGTTTCTCTCTGCTTAAGGGGGTGTCTTATGTGGGAAAGAATGCCAATTGAATCAACCTTTGATCATTCACCCTTTATGGGTATTTCTCAGGAAGCTCATTCTCCACATGACCCAAATCTTGAGTTAGGTAGTGATCAGATTTAGATTTCCAAATTCACTGTGTAATTTATTTAATTCTAATATGGTAATAATACCTTACAATTATATGGTATCTTTCATCTTCAAACCTCAAAGCATTTTCTAAATATTAATAGACTTCAATAGCCCTTGGCTATGATGCTTCTGGACCCATTTCTCTACTGGGTAAGGCTCTGATAAGGAGTTAGCTAATTTGCCAAGAGGATGTATAGACTATGTTTTTTTTTAATATTTATTTATTTTATGCATACAAGAACTGGGGTATAGTCCAGAGGTGTGAGGGGTGAGAGGATTCACCAGAGACAGAGTGGGGAACAGAACAGACAGGTTGATTGAAATACATTACTGAGGGAAGTAGCAGGCGAATCAGAAGAGGTTTGCTGCACCATGTGGGTTAGCTCCCAGGGATTGAACTCGTGCTGCAGTGGCTGTGGACAGCTTCATAGGTTGCGTATTAACTCCTTGCATCACCAGGGAGGCCCCTATGTTATGTTTTAGAAATACTTTCCATTATGAAATATCTAAAACACATACAGATAATATCTAAAACACATACAGATAATATCTAAAACACATACAGAAATATCTAAAACACATACAGGGACAAGCATATAATGTGCATCATATATCCTCCATTCAACTATGAACTCATGGCTAATCTTATTTTACCTGCTTCTACCCTCCCCTGCTATTTTGAGACACATTTCAGGTATGATACATTTCCATCCATAAATATTTCAATATCTCCAAAAGATATGTACAGTTTGGACAGGAAAGGAAAGTGTCTGACTCTCCCTTTATTCACTAATTTTCAAAATAATGAGTTGGCCTTTTGAATTATCCAATAGCAACCAATTAAATTGTTTAATAAAGACTTACTGAAGTACAACTGCCATAATTTTCTTGCATTTAGGGCCTCCCTGGTGGCGCAAGGTGTTAAGATGTAAGCTATCTGCAGCTGGTGCAGCATAAGTTTGATCCCCGGCTGGCCAGGGAGCTACCCACATGGCTCAGGAGACCTCTTCTGACTTCTGCTGCTCCCCTCTGCAGTGTACTTCGGTCAATCTGCCTGTTCTGTTCCCCACTCTGTCTCTGGTGAATCCTCTCACTCCCCACACCTCTGGCCTGTACCCCAGCTTTTGTATGCGTAAATAAGTCTTAAAATTTTTTTTTCTT
Source organism: Talpa occidentalis (assembly GCF_014898055.3). Classification (NCBI taxonomy): domain Eukaryota; kingdom Metazoa; phylum Chordata; class Mammalia; order Eulipotyphla; family Talpidae; genus Talpa; species Talpa occidentalis. The sequence continues at coordinate 97,571,268 of NW_023605194.1, read as the reverse complement.
GCATTTAAAGTGTGCAACTTGATGACTTTGGACAAATCTACCTGTGGAACCATCACAATTATGAAAATAAACATTTGTCATTAATTAGATTTTGAAAGTATTTTATAAACAGGTAAATTTAAATATGTTGATATTCTCAGCTGCCTTTGTTATTGTTATTTTTGTTGTTGCATATCTTCAGCTATTATTTCTGAAGTGCTGATTCTCTCACTTTGGGAGTTTATTGGAGTTATTCCGTGGTCCTTTGAAAAGGACTCTTAAGAGTCCTTGTTAATTTCCCACCATCCTGCCATGGGTGCAGATGCTCCAGCTCTGACTTCAACCCTTTCTCCAAGGAGCCCCAAGTTCTTTGAGTGGGAAATAAGATGTGTCATATATTATAAGGTAATTAAGCATAGCAGCAAAATACAATAAAATTTTTGGTCTGAGCTCACTGTAGTAAGAACTCAATAGCTGCTGTACCAAGAAGGTCCATAATTATGACTTTGCTTGAGTAATTCCTTTCACTGGAGTGTTCAAAGCAATTTTACATGAGTAAATCCATCTTTGGAGCAATATAAGGATAGAAGCAAAGTTAAGAGAGATTATTATCCTGTTTTATAGTTGGGGGAACAGATGAAATTGTAGTGTGTAGAACACTAGGGGCAAGTTTGAATCAAATCTAGTCTCCTAGCTGTGAGAACAAGGATTCTCATCTCACTGCTGATTCTGTCTTGGCTGTAACAACCTCAGAAACCGTTTTTTTTTTTTTTTTTTTTTTTGAGCTTCTGGTCCGATGAACAAATGGAGATTTGAAGAGAATGTATCCCCTGTAGAGGGCAAGGAAGCTCTGGGCCTCTTCCCCATGTCTCTCCCTATGAATCTCTTCCATTTGACTGCTGATTTGGTTCAAGAAGAGCAGAAATACCGGCCATCTTATAGCCAGAAGGAATGGACCCGAGTGGAGAAAGCAGACATGTTGACCAGTCTCTGCTGATAGCTGTCCTAGAACACACAAGGATTCCTTGTCCTCCATGCAGGTCTTTTTACCTGCAAAATAGGGCCTCGTGCCCATCTCTGTGTCTCCTACACTTGCCTCCCTTCACGTCTCCACACCTCTGATGACAAAATTGGCAATCTCCTCTTTTGTGACCATGCCTGACATGTAAGTCCCCTCCTCCTTCTCACTCACCAACATTTAGTCCCGGGCCCCCAACAACAGTCTCCTCATGTGTCTCCACTGCCGAATGTTGGTGACACCAAGGATAGGGGCTCCTCTCCAGTCTCCATACCTGTTAAGCTCCAATCCAGTCTCCTCACCCACTTCTGCAACACCAGTCTTATAGCCTCCAGCCACTGTGATAGCTGTGATGCAAATCCACTCAGCCAGCACACAGGCCTCCTCTCTTGCAACACCCAGAGGTTGGGCTCCTTACCTGTCTCCACTCGGGTTGTACCCCAGCACCATCTTCTCTTGGTCAACCAGTATTGTTGTGTATTGACATCCTCGAGGCTCCTGCCTTAGCTGATCCCCACACCTGGATGCTGATCTCCTTCATGTTCCCTCCCCTGCAATGGCAGACTCTCATCTCCTACCCCACCAAGCCCAGGTACCCTTCCATCTCCTCAGAGTCCCCACTCCCCAGACACTCCAGGGAAACATTTCTCTGACCTGGAACTTAGATCTTGTTTATTATCAGAGCTTGTTTACTTGGAATTTCACAATTTCAATTCTTCTGCTTTGTCCATTCTGACCTCAGTATCAGTTCTTCAACTCTGCATTAATCTTGCAGCTTCAAGAGAGGTGGGTGTCTTTTTCTCATCACACCACAGATAGAATGTTTGTGCTCAGGTGTCAGCACTTCTCTAGTTGAATGGTCCCCATTTACATGTTGCCTTGATGCATCCCCCTCTACCTTGCCCCCCTGATCTGTAGCCTACAACACCTTCTTCCAACCAGGAATTCCAAAACCGATCAAGTGCACTGGACTTCATGAACCAGCGGAGTCAGAACTCCAACCACCAACAGGGCAGAGACGTTTCCCCCTTCTGTTCACTGCCCTCTTTTGTCTGTCTCCCCCACATGAGTGTTCAAGCTATGTGACACCTTCCACTCTCTTCAAATAGAGAAAGCCAGTCTCAAACCTCTTCTTCCCCAGCTGGTTGAATGCAAGTGGAACTGTATTCTAAGTCTCCTTTTGCTGGTTCTTTGAGCACCATTATTTATAAAACTGTGTAGCAATATTGATCTAAAATATAAGCTTTTTTTTAAAATAAAATTTTGGCTCCCTGAGAAGATTATATGAATGAAGTAAATGAAATGTCATAGAGTATTTAGCATATTGTCTATTACTGGGGTTGTATCTTGTATGGGTTTAATACTGTATAGATTGCATTCAATTAGACATAAACCATCCTGTTCACCAGACCTTCATGGAATCCTAAGACATCATTTTGCACGAATGTGAAGGTGGATCTAACATACCCAGGTATCCAAGAACTGAAGTGGATGTCCCTGCCTCCCATCTATGGCATCTCTATACACCCACCTATTTAGCTGTCATTCTGCTGGAGCCCACTCAATCTACATGATTTTATTTCATCTATTCCCCTGCTTTCATTTTCTTTCCAATTTTCAAAAATGTTTGTTCCTGTTATTTGTGTGAGCAATTTCATTCATTCGAGTTCTGTTACTCGGACTTTATGATGAGAACTTATATTTTCAATGTATGCAAGAGGAATTGTATCTAAGTCTTCTTCTGTTGGTTCTTTGAGCACCATTATTTATAAACTTATGTAACAATATTTATCTAAAATATAAGCTTTTTTAAAAAATAAAATAAAAAGGGGTTATGAAGCTTTAAGTGATGGGAGGGAAGATTCTTTTTTTCTCCCTTTTACATCTTTCTTCCTATGGGTGTTAAAGGAATTGGAAGTTTATGAAGAGTAGAAAGAAAAATTAGGGAATCACAGAATCCTGGGCTTTCAAGAGGCTCCATAAACCTTGCAACCCAGCCCCTTTGCCCGGACAGCACTACACTTGGGCTAAATCTGGACAAAAGGACAGCTCTCATTTTAGAAAGAAGCAATGAAGCATAGTTCACGTGAACTAAATCAGTTGAGAGTTTCAAAAACAAGTTCCAAAATAGCAGCTTTAAGTTTATGAAAATGAATCCAAGTCTAAGTGCTTAGGGAGAAATAAATGACCACGAATAAACAGAGACACGAAGCCAAGGGCAGCCATGTGGGAAATGAAAGAGCTTTGCAAACAGCCTGCACAGCTGGGCTTCCCTGTGTCCTCGCTGAGCTTCTGGAGAGGTCGACTGCATCAATGCTAACTCGAGTAAGGAGTCCAGGAATTCGCTGAACAGTCTCTCTTCTGTTTCAGGGTAAGCAAGGAAACCTGGTCCCTCTCCCCCAGAGGTGTTCCAAGCTGTGTGGGATTAGAGCGATAATCAGGGGTGTTGGGGCCTGGCTCTGCATCTAGGAACTTGAAGCCTCTTATGTGGCGTGCAAGACAGTGTCTCCCAAGCTGCTTCCAAGGGCTCTGGAGTCTGGGGAAGACAGTGTCCCATGGCTAAGGAAAGGAAAGAAGACTAGAGCCTGTTTCAAAGATTCCCAAAGCATATCATTATTTTAAAAGCTCTGAAGCAGATAAATATGCTGTTTTCTCAAATTAATTCAACTGTGGAATCCTCCCTCACCTTTTATCTCTGCCACTGCTAACTTGTAACATGAATGTGAGCACACCAAGAAAATAATAATTTTAGAAGTGACATTATTACCTTTTGTTTTGACAGTGAGAAAACAAGGAGGGGAGAGGAAAGGCATTCATTCAGGAGTCCCAGGGTCACACAGAGCCCACGTGGAACTGAGGAGAAGGCAGGTCTTTGGAATGACAGAGACCTGCCTTCAAATCCCTGCTTCAGGACTTTCTAACTATGGGATCTTGGACAATATTTCAATTTCTTTTGAACGTGTTAAGAATTTAAGAATTTTTTCTTAAATGTGTTAAGATAAACAGTATAGCACTGGCACCATGGAATTATTATATATTAAATATTTTATTGGTTTGGGAGTTAGGGTAGAGAAGTCCAGGTATCAGGACAAGGTCAACATGGACACCAGATTGTGAAATGACTGAATTGGGGTTAGTTAAGGGACCCACCCTGGGTTAGACTCTGGGCAGTGAGCTCTACAGTCAAAGGAGGAGGAGGTGGCAGAGGCTGGGAATCAGGCTGGCTGGTTGATAGTTTCCCCATTAGGAAGTATGATTACAAGGGAGAAATAATGCCTCTCTTTTCATGACACAGTACCCCCCTCCCCTGTGCCCCACATTATAAATGGCAGCAGCTGGACTGGGGAAGGGGGAGGTTAGGGAAGGAACAGTAAGACCCAGCACTCATCACTCAGAAGCCATCACTCTTTATGGTATTTATAGTTCTTTGTTTCTGCTTTGGTGAAAGTTTGAGATGTTTTACAGTGTAGCAGACTAAACAGAATGATAACTAACGCTTTATTAATTATGTAGCTATTTAAATGGGTGCAGGGGAAAATTAAATATAGGCTTTCTGGGGTGTTGAACTGTTCTATCCTGGGATGAGTTTGCTACAGTGTGATCTACCTTAAAGCAAAGGAGTGTTCATACTTATGGGGTGGGTTTTGCATGTTCTAGAAAGTCTATCCTGCTTCCCCTGGCCATCCCCACACTCAATAGGCTATACCCAGGGCCAGCTTCTCTCTTCTTTATCTTATGGCTCCTCTGTGAAATTATCTACGCATCTCTCTTCCCAACCAGTGTCTGAGTACTTTGAGAGAGCAAGCACCAAATTTCATGTATCTGTATCCTCAGCCTCTGGGGTAGCACTTGCATAGGGTCAGTTCTTAATACATGCCTCTTGGCTGAATGAATGAACAAATGATGCTCTGTGTTTTTTTTGTTTTTAAAGGGACAGAGAGCAAGTTTTTGTGGTGATGCTCATGGGAAACATCATCCAAGAGAGACAATCTGGTAAAGATGTGACCTTCGGGGCTACCTACCCAACCTCACAGGGGAGGTTGGGGGCTCTGGGTGTTGTGGGAACATCCTCGGTCATTTAGCACTGTGCCGACTGCTCTTCGTAGCTGATACAACTGTAGCTGTTCTCATGCTCTGCCACTAGCAACTCTACTTCTTCCCCTGTCATCTTCTCACCCAGTGTGACTAGAACATGCTGCATTGCAGCACCTGTGGTGATCCTGGCCAACACCCTAGAGCTTCCATGCGGTCCACAGAGGTGCATTGGTCCTTGTTTTGGTCACAGCCTGAAGCGTAGGCAGGACTCAAAGTCCAGCACCTTCATGTTTGTCTCCTCACTCCCCAGGTTCCCCAGGACCTTGAGCCCCTCAGCATTGGTGGGGGTTTGGCCCCAGGGCCCACATCACATCCCCACACTGGCTGTGCAGGGTCTTGCCACGCCCTTGGAAGGCCTCCTTGAGCTCTTGGTCTGTCTTTAGTGAACCACTCTCTTGACTACTCAGATCTGCAAGACCTTTTTTTAATTTCTGTTCTTTTAAACATTCTCCTTATTTAATCTCTGTGGATCACTTTTTTCTTTTTAAAACAATCTTGAATTCTTTTTTGCCCCAGATTTATTGAGATGCCATTGACTTATGACATTGTGTAAGTATATAATCTGATAATTTGATACACATATATATTGTGAAATAATTATCAAAACCAGGTTAGTCATCACTGCCACCACCGCGTATAGTTGCTGTTTTTCCCCTTGTAGCTCATTGTTCTTCTTTTAAGGGTGGGCTCATTATTCCCATTTTACAGATGATGGTGTGGAGTCTGCCTTTTAAATAAGCATGTCAGAATTCGGTAAGTCTGAGTGAGTATCCTCTGCCACAGCATCAGTTTGGTGCCCTTGATGCTAGTTTAAGAGGTGCCCACTGCTGTAGATGTGACTGAGGCCATTTCTTTACGTGCTCGGTGGTTGTAACTCTTTGTCATTATGAATTGATTTCAAAGATGAAAACAAACTCCAAGTCATTTGCAATAAAGCCTGGTAGAAGACTTTCAAAGGAAAGTCTTCGAAGGCTCACCTCAGAAGCTATTCCAAGGAAAAATTCCAAATACATCATGAATAATGGTATTGGCCATGGACTAGCAAATGGAATTTAGAGGCAAGAGTTATCATTTAAATTTATAAATTTTAGTGCATTAGTTTGAAAAATCTCCTTAATACAGAATCAAACCTTTCAGAGCTCAGTTCAAATAACAAATAAAAGTGATACACTCAATCCTTTGAAATGTACTTTATTTTCTGGCCAGAACCCAGTTCAGACTCCTAAGCTGGTTCCCCTGCAGCCACTGATAACATCATGGGCACCCCCAGAGCCCTTCCCAGCATTGTTCTGGGTGTCATTGATGTGAAGCAAATGGGGAAGGAAACAGAATTCAGAGCTCACAAAGCCAAGGGGAACTGATTTTCAAGTTCACGACGTTCAAATTAATGGCACAAAAGTGTATACATTTTAACTAACTGGGTATGTGAAGATAGAGTTACTACCCTTGGAGCTGTTCTTTCCTTTTAACGGGAAATGCCTTTTAATTAATGTTTTTGAAACTTACTTTACTGCACGAAGAGACTTGTTCCCATGCATTTTTGGTTTAATGTCTTCCTACAAGGTAGTGTGAAAAGAATGTAAACAAGGCCATGGAAAATCAAAGGTCTTATGATCTCTGAGTCTGCTTACTTCAGGAAATATTTATTAAACACTCATATGTTCCAGGCAGTGTGTCAGGAGACGACACGAGTCGATGAGTAAAATCTAGTGCATGCGCTAACGGAGCCCACAACTGGGTAATATCGATAGAATTGACAAACACACAAATAAATGCCAGAATAAGGTGCCAGCAGCATGGGAAAAAAAGGGATAGGAATATGGGGAAAAGGAAATTGTTGGGCAGTGTTGGTGGAGTTGTAAATTAGTGCAGCCACTATGGAAAACAGTATGGACATGCCTCAAAAAATTAAGAATAGAAATATCATAGGATTCAGCTAGTCCACTTCAGCGTATTTATCCAAATAATACAGAAACACTAATTTATTTTTTTTTTTTTTTTTTTTGCAGCAACATGGCAAGGTCCATATTTATTTATTTATTTTTTTTTTTTTCCAAATATTAAATTTTATTTTTATATTCCCCCATACAATTGCAAACGCCCCATTCTGACCCCAATCCTTCCCCTCCCGCCCGCCACCCCCCAAAAAGTGTCTCTGGTTCATAGTTTTTGTTGATTTTGATTTTCACTTTCTTATATTCATTTTCCTGGTCCCTTATTTAAGTTTTCTAGATTCCTGCTATGAGTGAGACCATCCGGTATTTTTCTTTTTCTTTTTGGCTTATTTCGCTGAGCATGATCCCTTCCAGTGCCATCCATGTTGCTGCAAATTGCATGTGTTTATCTTTTTTGAATGCTGAGTAACATTCCATTGTGTGTATATGTACCACATCTTCTTGATCCAGTCATCTATTTTTGGGCATTTGGGTTGTTTCCAAAGCTTAGCTATTGTAAACAGTGCTGCTATAAACATAGGAATGCAGGTGCTCTTTGGAATTGATGTTTCTGTGTCCTTTGGGTAAATACCTAGGAGTGGAATTGCTGGATCATATGGAAGCTCTATGTTTAGTAGGTCCAGAAATCTCCACACAGCTCTCCATAGTGGTTGGACCAGTTTGCACTCCCACCAACAGTGCACAAGAGTTCCTTTTTCTCCACATCCTCGCCAACATTTGTTGTTGCTAGTTTTTTTAATATGTGCCATTCTCACTGGTGTGAGATGGTATCTCATGGTAGTTTTGATTTGCATTTCCCTGATGACAAGTGATGTTGAACATTTTTTCATATGTCTGTTGGCCATTTGCATTTCCTCTTCAGAGAAGTTTCTTTTTAGCTCTTCTGCCCATTTTTTGACTGGATTATTTTCTTTGTTGTTGCTGAGTCTCATCAGCTCTTTGCAGATTTTTGTGATCAGTCCTTTATCATTAGTGTTGGGTGCAAAAATGTTCTCCCAGTTGGTGGGGTTTCTCTTTGTTTTTGTTATTGTCTCTTTTGCTGTGCAGAAGCTCTTTAATTTGATGTAGTCCCAGCTGTTTATCTTTCTCTTCACTATCACTGCTTTGGGTGATGTGTCTGTAAAGATGTCTTTGATGTGCAAATCCCGTAGTGTTTCGCCTATATTTCCTTCTATGTATTTTATGGTTTCAGGTCTTATGTCTAGTTCTTTAATCCATTTTGAGTTGATTTTTGTGTATGGTGTGAGGTAGTGGTCAAGCTTCATTCTTTTGCATGTAGCGACCCAGTTTTCCCAGCACCATCTATTGAACAAACTTTCTTTGCTCCAATGCATAGTCTTTGCTCCTTTGTCAAAGATTAGTTGACCATAAATCTGTGGGTTTATTTCTGGATTTTCTATTCGATTCCATTGGTCTGTATGTCTGTTCTTGTTCCAATACCATGCAGTTTTGATGATTATGGCTTTGTAGTATAGTTTGAAGTCTGGGAGTGTGATGCCTCCATTTCCTTCTTTTTTTTTCAGTAGAGCTTTGGCTATTCGGGGTTTTTGGTGATTCCATATGAATTTCATCAATAATTGTTCTATTTCTTTGAAGAATGCCATTGAGATTTTGATTGGAATAGCATTGAATCTGTATATTGCTTTTGGTAGGATGGCCATTTTAATAATGTTTATTCTTCCAATCCATGAGCAGGGGATGTCTTTCCATTTCTTTGTGTCTTCTTCTATTTCTTTTAACAGTGAGAAACACTAATTTAAAAGATACATGCACCCCTATAGTCATTGCGGCATTATGTACAATAGCCAAGTTATGGAAGTAACCTAAATGTGCATTTATGGTTGAGTGCATTATGTGCATTATGGATAAAGGAGATGTGGGATATATAAACAAGGGAATACTACTCAGTTATTAAAAAAAGATGAAATAGTGCCTTTTGTGATAATATGGATGAAACTTTAGAGCATTGTGCTAAGTGCAATAAGTCACACAGGGACAAAGAATATGTGATTACACTCAAATGCATAAGAGGAAGAAACAAACGAACAAACAAAACAACCCTCAAACTCTTGGAATCAGTACAGATTGGTGGTGACTAGAGGGGAAGAGGAATGGTTGTTGGGTGAAGTGGGTAAAAGGGATAAATTGTATGGTGATGAGTAGAAACTAGACTTTGGAGATCATGATGTATGTATAAAGATGTCAAATTATAATGATACACACCTGAAACTTATGTAATGTTATAAACCAATGCTACTCAGTGAAAGCTTATTTAAAAAAGAGATAAGGAAGTAGGTGGGAGATGGTTGAAGAGTTCATAGAACAAATGACATTTTAGTTGAATCTTAAAGAACAGATAAAATTTGAGCTGAATTAGAGATTGTGGGCAGGATGGGAAATCCATATGGAAGAAAGAATAAGTTAAGACCTGGAAAATCAGGATTCTGGTGAAATGGTGCCTAATCCGGTCTCCCTGACCACTGGTACGTGAGCAGGAGGCTAGCATAGCTGCGGTGACGGGGAATGAACAGACACCTGAACTTGCCTAGCTTTTATGAAATGTGATTCCTCTTCTCTTTCAGACCTGATTGATTTTGAACAGCTGTCCTGCAGAAATGGTTTCACGAGCTGATTCATGTTAAGGTAACTTGACATAGAAAGCCTTAGCTCACCACTCTTCCTGCATAGATCTACATCTTAAATGGAAAAACTAAGACACAAGGATGTGCTTAATGGAATTAGTCTTTTCCAGTGGAATTTTTAGCTTGAGCAAGGAGCCTCCTATTGACAGGAACACTGCTGGAGCACCCAGTCACACAATCACTGCGCTGCTGGCTTGGGATGTGCATTTGGTGGTGGTGTGGTCGGGGGCAGGACTGTGCATGAAAGGGAGACTATGGAGAAGGTTGAGGAGGAATTGCTGTCTCTCCATTTCATCCAGGTATTCCCCAGCGGGCCTCATTTCTCCCTTGTTGCTTTACTTGTGACCAATCTTCCATTTCATTCTCTCCCATCTTCTTCCTTGACTGCACCTGCTGCTTCAGATCCAACACTGTCATACATACACCATATGGCATGATTTTATAATTTGGCAAAAACCAACAAAGTGAAATTAAACTCTTCTTTACATTTCCCCTTTCCTTCTGTTGCTAGTTAATATACTTTGTGGTTCTGTGGGAGGCTCACACAGCTGCTAGTCTGTTGAAGGAGCCATAAAATGATGTAAGATGCCACTTCAGAAATAAACACATCGATCCTACAAAATGCCTGAGCTTAACTGTGTAAAGAAATCCAGCAGAGATCTGAAGCAGATGAGTCCTCTGGAATGTGTGATTTGACCTTGAAGTAGATCTGTTACACTACACATGAGGAGCAGCGTCTCGAAGGCATGAAGTATTTCACGGAAGCCCATTTTTAAAAGAACCGAAGTTTGTCATCTTAAAAATAAAATTATTACCTTTCCATTTGAATCTTTATAAAACACAGTCATTGTTTTGCATTCATTTGGTTTTAGAGTATTCTAGAAAGGGTCAAAGAATGCCCTTCAAGGACTTTTAAAAAAACCCAAGCAAAAGCAAGTTTACAGAAAAGTTGAAAATGCCATATAAAGAACTTGTTTTCCTTGACAATCATTAATGTAATGCTCCTAACTCAGTGGGTCCTAACTCAATGTGACTGGTGTTCTCACAGGAAGAGGCGGGAAGATGATGTGAGGACACAAGGGGAAGAGCGGTCGCGAGAGACCTGGGACAAGTCCTGGAAAGAGCCAACCCTGCTGACGCTTGATCTTGGCATTCCTGCCTCCAGAACATCTATAAGCTATACAATCTGTGGTACATTGTGGCAGGCAGCAAGCAATCAGTAATTTAGTGGACATTTCCTACAAACAAAAACATTTTCTTATGTAATTAATGACACAATCATCAAAGCCAAGAAATTAATTACCCATCCATTACTATTATGTAATCCTTAATGGAGTTCACTTGTCGTCCCAATAACGCCCTTTATATTTTTGTTTTGTTTTGTTGTGTTTTGTACAGACAGTTATAAACCAGAGACGTCCTGCAGGGGAGGAGGAGGGAGAGGGATCAGAGGGAGGGAGGGAGGAGCCCAGAGGACTGAGGTGATGGTGCATGGGTGCACTGGGGAAGGAAATTCCATGGGGACTACACCTGAGGGGTGGGGGGAAGCAAATATTGATTAAAAATGAACAATGATGTAAAATATATATATAAATTAAAAAATGGAAAAAAAAAAGAAATACCAGTAATGCCCTGTATAGTAAAAGGATCCAGCAAGAATCACATCTCACATTTGGTTAAGTCTCTTTGATCTATATGGATCCCAAGCTTTCCTTTGTCTTTTAAATATTTTATTTTATATAATTCTTACATCATTTTTAATTTTTGCACAATGCATGCATTTTCATTTTGGTTATATTCTCCATAAAATTGCACTCCCCCCCCTTATTTTGACCCTATTCCTTCCTCTCCCTGCCCCTCCTCCTGCCCCGTAGTGTGATGCTAATATTTTTAAAGGTTACAGGCCAGTTGTTTTGTTCTTCATTTTCATTTGTCTCATACCTTTTCATCATGAGATTCAGATTTTGTTTCTTTTGCAAGAAAGATGGAGCATGACTCCCTCCCACTTGTACCTTTCTGGATGATGTCACTATAGTCACTTGTTAACATGGCATCTGCCAGACTTTTCCTCTGTGAAATAGGTGATTTCCCTTTATTAGTAATAAGTATTTTGTGAAGTTAGTTTAAAATGTAAAAATATCCTGTTTATCAAACTTTCAAAGTAGTCATTCATTTATATTAACATGGGCTCAAGTTTCCCTATTCTATTTAATGGATTATAATTTATTAATATTTCTTTGATTTAGAAAATGAATGCTTCTTCAAGATCTATTCTGTTCTCTTTTGACAGATCCCAACAGTCCTTGAATACTTTCTTGCTCTCTAATACAAAATGTTGTTTCAGGCTCATTTTATGATTTACTTGTCTTAAGCCTGGAATGGGCCATTTCTCCAAGATGTGCTGGTGGCTTTGAGTGGAAAATGGTAGTAAGAATCCAAAATCTGGACAGTAAGCTTGAGCGTGGTGTGGAGGTGTGGCTGCTTCACTGCTCTCTCAGAGGACAAAGCTGGAGGACATTTGTGTGCATATGTACCTGCACAAACACACACGTATTTCTTTTTTTTTTTTTAAAAGATTTATTTATTTATTTTTATTTATTTATTTTATTTTATTCTGGGTACAGTCAGAAGCGCAGGAGGGTGAGAGAAGTCACCAGAGCCAGAGTGGAGAGCAGAACAGACAGAGTGACAAAGTACACTGCTGAGGGGAGCAGCGGGCGGCAGGAGAGGTCTGCGCGCCATGTGGGACCCTCGCCGGTGGCCGGGGATCGAACCGGCGCTGCAGAGGCCGCGGGCAGCTTCGCAGCCCAGCGCTCAACCGCTGCGCCACCAGGGGAGGCCCACTTTCTTTGCTTGTATCTATGCAACTACCTAGACATCTATGTCTGTGTACCCATATATATCTATCATCTATGTATGTATGAAATTGTGTGTATGTATGTATGTATGTATGTATGTATGTATGTATGTATGTATGTATCTATCTATCTATCTATCTATCTATCTATCTATCTATCTATCTATCTATCTATCTATTACCCTATATTGAAAATCACTAGTTCACACTGATACCTCCTTTCAATCCATTACTACAGGCTCTTACTTTCTACACTGGGTTGTCCACTGCCCTTCTGTGTGGACAGTCTCCTCAACACCATCAGGGTCTGAGTCTCCATGCCAAGCAGCCCCCACCACGTGGATACCCTTTGCCTTCACTTCCTGGTCTGGCTCCAATACCCCACACCAGGGGTCTTCTTGCATAGATCCTTCCTCCCCTGCCGGGCACTTGATGCTGGGCAACTTCCTACATGTAGAAACTTCTCAGCTTGTTTGGACTTTGAATTCTGCTCAGTGCACCCGCTCTCTGCACACCAAGCTCCAAACCTTGTCCCGCTCACCTTCTGTGCTTTAGAACTGAATGTCCAGGACTGAAAGTGGAGGGGAAAGGGAAGAAGAGAAAAAAATTATCTATAAGCTAACTTCCTTAAAGCTGTTATCTTCATTTTGGTCCGCTTTCAATCTTGACCACACACATGCACGCACACACACACACACACACACACACACACACTTCCTACTGTTATCATAGAGCAAATATAGTTGTTTTATATTAAGGTTAGCATTTAGATTCTTCCTATTTTTCTATTAGCTTTTATAATTTTATTAGCCATAGAAAATGACTTTAAAAGATGTGTTTTAATTTATTCAACTATTTTCTCCTCTTGGATATTTTCCAGACTGTTAGATTATTTTCTTTGGGTGACACTTGATTACATGGTTGAAGGACATGAATGCTGAGTATATGCAAAAACACTGAGGTCCTCAATAAATGTTTGGTGAGTGTGTATAAGAATTTTGTTTTCCAAAAGGGTGTTCCAAATTATTGTGCGGACAAGTGTTGGAAAGGTATTTGTTTTCTTTCTAAATAATTTGACTGATTTAGGCAAGTGGCTTAAATTTTCTAACCCTCAGTTTCCTCATCTTCAAATAGAGTAACTCAGAGTCTAATTTTACTGTTAGTTCCCAATCCCTTCTGACTGGAAAAATCAGTAAAATCCCTTGGCTAAATGTGATAGAGGGAAATCACTGTCTTCTGACCTCTCCAGGACCTTGTCTGGTGTCCTTGCTAGGTATTACCCCAGTAGAATTTCCTTATCTTTTTTTAATAAAGATTTATTTATTTATACAAGAACTGGGGTACAGTCCAGAGGCACAGGAGGTTGAGAGAACCCACCAGAGACAGAGTAGGGAGCAGAACAGGCAGACGACTGAAAACACTGCTGAGGGGAGCAGTGGGCGAGGCAGAAGAAGTCTACCCTGCCATGTGGGTATCTCCCGGGCCAGCAGGGAATTAAACCCGCGCTGCAGAGGCTACAGACAGCTTCATAGCACTGTGCCCATCCGCTGTGCCACCAGAGAGGCCCAGAATTTCCTTATCTTTCACAGGCAATTTCTGGTGTCATAGCTTTTGACATTTAATTGTGAAGACGTGCAAATGCTGACACTTTTCCATGCCTTCTTTTTCTGTATCTACTGCAACCGCAATTCAGGTGTGCCCATCTCTCCATTGTGCTCAGTGGCGGAGGTGGAGTGATAGACACGGCTCTGTATGACTTGAGTGGGAAGGCAGTGTTCTTCCAGAGCAAGTGGGATCTAAACAGAATTTGTTCACTATGTAGAAACCAGGACTTCACATTTGCTGTGTTGCATTAGAAAAACATCTACCTCTGCATTTACTAGACTGAAAATTTGTTGTTGATAATGCTAGTTTTAATGTCTCTCTTAAATATTTTTAACTTTATTAGAAAAAAATTCAAAGCAATATGCAAATAAAATTTAAAGGTCATGTAAGGGCCTCCCCGGTGGCGCAGCGGTTGAGCGCTGGGTTGCGAAGCTGCCCGCGGCCTCTGCGGCGCTGGTTCGATCCCTGGCTGCTCCCCGGCCACCGGAGGAGGGTCCCACATGGCGCGCAGACCTCTCCTGCCGCCCGCTGCTCCCCTCAGCAGTGTACTTCGGTCCTTCTGCCTGCTCTGCTCCCCGCTCTGGCTCTGGTGAATTCTCTCACCCTCCCGCGCTTCTGACTGTACCCAGTGCATGTATAAACAAAACAAACAAACAAACCAGCAAACAAATAAATAAAGCATGCCTCTATAAAAAAAAAAAAATAAAGGTCATGTAATACTACCAGATTTTGGGGGAAAAAAGAAGGGCAGCTCTGAGCCATCCCTCCTGTTCTTGATCATGGCTTCTCTGTGGTAACTATTTTCAACTCTTTTTTTTTAAAATAAATCTTTATTTATTTATTTTTTATACAAGCACTGGGGTACAGGCCAGTGGCACAGGAGGGTGAGAGAATCCACCAGAGACAGAGCGGGGAGCAGAACAGGCAGAAGGACTGAAGACACTGCTGAGGGGAGCAACGGGTGAGACATGAGAGGTCTGCCTCACCATGTGGGAATCTCCCTTGCCAGCTGGGAATTGAACCCACATTGCAGAGTCTGGAGACAGCCTCACAGTGCTGCGCTCAACCCGCTGCACCACTGGGGAGGCCCATTTTCAACTCTTTTTGCCAGTGTTTCCATAACAGTTTAGCCTCTGTGTTTTGATGTAACATTTTTTTAAATATAGGTTGTATTGCCTTTGGCACTTAGTAAACTAACAAGAGTGAATTTTTGTATTTGTTAAAAAGAAAGTAAAGCTTTTTAAGGACTTCAGGTAGTTTACAGAAATTTAGGGGCTTTCAAGAGAAAAATAGATTTGAAGTTGAACTTCCAGATAATGGCCGCGACCACACCACACTTTAGCCTTGTAAGGAAACTGTCAGTGTTTATGTGGAGTTCATCAAATCTATGTCTACATAGATCAAAATGTAAACTGAGTCACGTGGTGAAATGCTGTGAAACTCCCTTTCAAATTACTTTTTCCAACACCTTTGCCAGCCCCTCACCCAGTGTTTCCTTTTCTAACTTACCTCTTTTAAGTGTGTGTGTGTGTGTGTGTGTGTGTGTGTGTGTGTGTGTGCGCGCGCGCGCGGGCATGAATGTGAATGACTGCTGGAACCTAGCTGCAATCTGGGACATGCAATACGAAGTGTGTCCCTTTCTCACAGAGAGCTTTAAAAGATTAGAGCATGGCTTGTGTCATTTACTTTTTCCATTCATCCCATTAGCACATTAATCATGTAAATTGCTGGTCTAGGGCCTCCTCGGTGGCGCAGCGCTGGGTTACGAAGTTGCCCGCAGCCTCTGCAGCGCCAGTTCGATCCCCGGCCGCTGGGTGAGGGTCCCACATGGTGCGTGGACCTCTCCTGTGGCCCGCTGCTCCCCTCAGCAGTGTACTTCAGTCTGTTTGCTCTGCTCCCCGCTCTGGCTCTGGTGAATTCTCTCACCCTCCCGCGCTTCTGACTGTAACCAGTGCTTGTATAAATAAATAAATAAATAAATCTTCATAAATAAATAAATAAATAAATAAATAAATAAATTGCTGGGCTAATAATTCCAATATCTCTGCCATGTCTGACTGTGGTTCTGATGCTTTCTCTTTTAGTTGTTATTTTGTTTGTTTTGTTTTTTGCCTTTTAGGATTGCTTGTAATTTTTGCCTGAAATGTGGACATTTTACTGGGTAAAAGGACGTATACAGGTATTAATGAACAGCATACATTCTGAGAAATATCTCAGATTTCAGCATTATGTGAATGTCGTAGAAGGTACTTACACAAACCTAGATGATGTAATCTTACATGCTTAGGTTATATAGGGACTACTGTCCTATGTGCAATCCACTGTTGACCGAAATGTTCTTTAACAGCACATGACTGTAGTAAACAGGTATTTAGTGGTGTGGGGTGGGGAAGGGAGGGAAGCATTCTAGACTTCTATGATTAGCTTTTAGTCTTTTAGTGAGCCCGTGAGGTTGTGAACTTCCTAAGTGCGTCTCGGTGCTCTCCTCCCCTTTAAGTGGGATGTGATGACCAGAGGTGGCTAGAATTGGGTATTTCCCTACCCCCAGGTGAGTTAGGCTCTGATGAAACCTCAGTAGGTTAGATTTTGGTTAAATAGTTTCTCCTAAAGCCAGACCATATTAAGAACAGAATGTTCCTTTTCTCCCCTTACTGCTGGAAGCACAAGAGGATTTTCCTCTGATCTTCACTGTGAGAACCAGGTAGGGCTCCAGGAGGAAAATCCACAAATGAGTGGGGTCTCCCAGTGACTATGTCCTCTTAGTTTTTTACTCTCAGACTTGGCCACTATGAACCACCAGTAATTCTTCAGAGAAATTGAAGTTTTCCATACCTGCATTGATTCCTATGGTGGCTCCTGCTCTGATAAGTTGTGATTATCTGGATCCATCTGTCTTCCAAGCAATTTGCATTGTGACCTCATTTCTCTGACAGATCTAAGAAGACTTGTTGATTTTCAGTTTGATCAGTTTTTCACTTATTAGGACAGAATGATGGCTTTCATGCTGCACTAGAATTGGAAATATGCTCTTAATAGTTTTGGATGTTCTGAAATATTTCTCTGCCAGATGATGACCAAAAAAGTTAGATGAACCTCATTCAACCTGGTGTATTAATTTCATATGTGTTTAGAATACTTTATTTGAAACAGTCTGAAAGATTAGAAATGACAGGACTTTGGAGTTAGAACTAGTTTAGAAACTTGATGTGACTGATGTCTACCAGTGTGATGCTGGACATGTTACTTAATCTCTTTGAGACTCAGTCTTCTGGAATATAAAATGAGAAGTAGATTATGATCCTTATAGAACTGCTGTACTGTTATTTTTTTCTCCTAATTTAGAAAATAGGAGGTAGCTAAATAAAATAGTGAGAAGGGCTCTTCCTTCCCCTTCTAGTTCCTTAATTTCTTTTGTGTTTTGCTATACTAGCTCACTATTAACTGTAGTTGTCTTTACTACCTTTTTTATCTTCCATGTTAAGCCTTCTGTGTCATCCTTGTTTCTCTATAAGGATATAATCTACAGGGCTATGTTGTAAAATCACATTCTTTGATGAACATCCAGGAAACACTGGCATAGGTATAGATTTGTCTAAATTTAATACACTGGTGATTTATCTTTTTCCAGTCTATTTTCTTTTCTGAATCTCTGGAATAATTTGAAACACCCTATATGTTCCATTCATGTAATGTTAAGTAGCATCTAGATTTCAATGACCATGTTAGTCAGTGGTCAGGACTTTATTAAGGATGGAGCTGGGTTTGGCTATTAATTCCACAGCTTCTTTCTTCCAAGATTTGTTAAGTGAAGTGCTTAGACTCTCAGCGGTTCTTATAAGGATGATTTTAGGACACACCCTGATGAGTACATCAGTTTGTTTCTAGCAACCTTTTCTTGTCAGATGAGTTAAAAGGTCAACTATTTAGTAAGGTGCAGCAACAATGAGATGAGCACTCGCTGAGTCATGGATTGGGAGTTGGAACATTTTGGAGCCGGAGATGGTTGGGTCCAAGTAAGTTGGATTTATTTCTTCCGGTTGCTGTTTCCAAAAGCATGAGGAAGACGCAGGTGAGCTAAGAACCAAGAGAAGGAAAAGCAAGGAATGAGATGGAAGGAGAGAGGGCAAAAGGGAAGGAGGAAAGACAGGAAGGAAATGAAATTTAATTGTGTGCTCTTCATACATATGCTCTTATGCATTTTATGCCATTATCTCATTTGTTACTTAGTACCATCCTGTAGAGAAGCCATCACTCTATTTTTCAGGTGAAAGTAAATATGTATGAAAATAGTTAAGAATATCACCCACTTACTTTAGCTAGTAAGCAGTGGACCTGGGATTGGGATTCAGATTTTGTAATCCAAGCCCAATGTTTTTTCATTCATATTCTTCTGTCATTGATTGTCAGTATACGCTTTGTGCCAGGGACTGTGCAATAGGCGTGGTGATGTAATGACAGTACATCATTCAAACCTGCCTGAATACTAGGTGTTGATGACCTAGTAGTCGGGGACGCTGACACTGAGACAGTTTCGTTAGAGCACAGTAAGTGCCATTGATATGCATAAACGACAATAAAGATTTTTTTTTTTTTTCCTGGGCAGGAGTAATCAATGCTTCTTGGGAAAGTAGGTGTGGAGAGAGAAAAGGGTGGATGTGCAGAGGAAGCAGTATATGCAGACACATCAGGGTATGGGACAAAATTTTAGGCAAGTTGTTGTAGCTGGAACATGGGGAGTGAAGAGTGAAGAGGGGATTGAAGAGGCAGCTGAGCACAGGGGGCCTTGTGGTCTTGCCCAGTGAGTTTAGACTTCATGACGAGGGTGAAATGCCTTATCAGAAAACTTTCTTTGTGAAATCTATCTTTTAGTCAAACTCCTCTAGCATCGCCACAGAGGATGAGTTGGAAGGAATTGAGAGTAAAATCCAGGAGACTCCAGAGAGTCTGTTAAAACAACGTACAGACTGATAAATGCCTGAACAGGACAGAGGGGGTGATAAGAAGCCAGGGACTCTCCAGTGACTCTTGTGAAATAATAACTGTTAAAGATTGATTGGATTATGGAGTGAAGCATGAAGAAAATCTAGGCTAACACTCAAAGGTAGGGAGATGAGGATCATGGTAGTTTACAACTTCATGTTAGAAATTAGTGAGAAATCAGTCCTGGCAATCGCCCCTTCTGCCTCTCAATTCAAGTTGCCAAGGAACCAACAGCAACAAAATTGTTCCTAGTGGAATCAGTGTGGGGCTTGGAACATGTCCATAAGGCCCTATCTTCTCTTTCCCTGAATCCAACTACTGAATTCCTTTAAGGTGACACCAGATACTAAGGTGGAGAGGAAGGCAACATATCAACATGCTAACTGAGTGTAGAAGCATGGTAGATTACTTGGTAGATTACTTGGTAGCATGGTCGATTACTAATGAGAAGGGTAAAAGGAGGAAAAATAAAATAGCATGAACTTCAAAACAAGGGGGGGATTTTATAGGAGGAAGTAAAAATACTGTCCTGATAGCATTATTAGTTAAGAAAATGCTAATATTGGGCCTCCCTGGTGGGGCAAGGGGTTAAGACACAAGCTATGAAGCTGTCTGCGGCCACTGAAGCACGAGTTTGACCCCCAGCCAGGGAGCTACCCACATGGTGCAGGAGACTTCTCCTGACTCGCCCGCTGCTCCCCTCAGCAGTGTATTTCAGTCAGTCTGCCTGTTCTGTTCCCCACTCTGTCTCTGGTGAATCCTCTCACCCCCTACACCGCTGGCCTGTGCCCCAGCTCTTGTACGCATAAATAAATAAATTTTTTTTTAAAAGAAAGAAAATGCTAATATTACCTTTTATGTCCACATGAGAGAATGAGCAACCTCCACTAAAAGGGGTTCTAAGGAATCATATTCTGAGGGAAGAGAAGGCCAAGGAAGTAGAGAATGGGAGGTTCATCCTGGAAGTTTGCTTCTATTGCATGCAGTATTTTCTCTTTTGTTTCATTGACTTTTTCCCCACTGTTGTATCATTAGCATTATTTAAAGTATTATAGCTCTTTAATAAAATTTAATTTCTGGTGTTTCAAGTCCAATTTTGTTGTTTTTTTTCCCCTTCAAAATCTCTTAGTTATTTTCACTTAATAAAATTATTCCTCTCTTTTTCTGATGAGGAATTGTATTAAATGTATATTTTAATTTGGGTATAATGGACACTCTCACCTATGTTGCAGATTAAGTTCCTTGAGAAGCAGATGCTGAGGGAAACTTGGACGCGGTAGGTTTATGAGGGTGGATCCGTAGGTCAGTACCTCTGTGGGCGTGAAGGTAATGGGGTTGGGCAGAGGAAGCTGAGCTGCACTGAGGTCACGACAAGGTCTCAGCTCCCCTGAGGGAGTTCTGGTGTTAGGATGGAACTTTAAGTTGTCCCAAATTGAGGCAAGGGCACAGGACTTTTTAAAACCTCCTCCTTCGTATTGGTCAGTGATTACCTGAGAACGACCCCTGGAGAGGTAGTTCAGTTGAAGGAGATTTCTGGAGAACAAGTTAGTTAAGAGCCATCAGCCACCAACACTGAGCAGCTAATGGGGTGCACGTTGGTTCTCAAGAGGGATCTGGATAGCACCTCCAGCATCTACTCCAACAAAGTGGGAGCATATTGTGATTTCTCATTTATTCAAATGTGTTTTGTTCCAAATATTTTCAAAATGTATGTAATCACAAACACATTATTTCATAAAATGCTTGCTAACACTATATGAACAAATACTTCTTGTTAAATTTATTTTAGATTATTTAATACTTTGTGTTGGGATGTTGAATGAGGCCTTTCCCATTATATTTTCTAACTCATTAGTCCTCATATATAAAGACAATGTATTTGGGTTGCTACATTTACTATTTATATTTCTAGCTTTATTGAGGTATAATTGAGATGCAATAAACTATAAGTATTTAATGGTATACCTGGATACATTTTGACATATGTATACATTTATAAAAACATGCAATCATCATCCCCCAAACTTCCTCATGCCTCTTTGTCAGCCGTCCCTCCTTGGTGCCAGTCCCTGACTCAAGGCAATCACTTTTCTGCTTCCTGGCACTGTAGTTCAGTTTGCATTTTCTAGAATTGTTAATAAATGGAGTCATAAGGTATATACTATTTTTTTGCTTGTCTCCTCAGCATAATTATTTGGAGATTCATCCATGTTTATCTGGTACCAGCAGTCCATCTCTTGTTATTGCTGTCTAGTATTCCATTATATGGACAGGCCAGATTCTGCTTATCCATTTACCTGCTGATGGACATTTGCTTGTTTTTGGTTTTGGCAACTACAGATAAAATGGCTATGAACCAGCCCTCTCATGGGCATATGATTTCCTTTTCTTGGCTGAACATCTACAACAGAATGGCTTGGTCTTATGAGAGGTACTGCTTAATATTTTTAGCAAACAGTTTCTTAAATGTGCGTATCATTTTGCATTCCCATGTGCAGTAAAAAAGAGCTCCAGTTCTTCCATAGTCTTTGCCAATACTCTGTGTGGTCAGACATTTTAGTTTTAGCCATTTTACTGGGTCTGCATTAGTGTACATTGGGTCTTCTTTGAATTTTCTTAATGACCTATGATGTTGACAATCTTTTCAGTACCTCTGTATTTACTTATTTTTTTAACCAGATATCTAATTTAACTCTGAAATAAAAATCTCTTAAGCATGAAGGAATTTTTTATTGATTTCATTGGGTTTTCTAGGTACACAAATAAATCACAAGGAAGAAATATTTATCTCCTTTCTCTATGATGTAGGTCACAATCAAACTGTATATACTATTTTCTATTTTTTTGTGGGCTTAGCCTATTATGATGAGCCTTTCCCCAGACATTTAGTATCATTCTACAACAGTATGGCTGAAAGCAGCATAGTATTTTATTTAACAACGGTACCATAATTTAGTTAGCCAGTCTTCTATTACAGCCTTCTATTAACCTATTACATTTAGGTTATTTATATTTTCTCTTTTGCTATTATGAATTTTTTTTTAAAGATTTATTTATTCATGCATACAAGAACTGGGGTACAGATCAGATGCGCAGGAGGGTGAGAGGATTCACCAGAGACAGAGCTGGGAACAGAACAGGCAGACCAAAATACACTGCTGAGGGGAGCAGCAGGCGAGATAGGAGAGGTCTGCCGCGCCATGTGGGATTCTCTCCGGTGGGCCAGATGGAACCCACACTGCAGAGGCAGTGGACAGCTTCATAGCACTACGCTCAACCGCCTGCACCACCAGGGGAGGACCTATTATAAATTTTTTTGAATTGCTTTTGTAATTAAATCTCCATATAATAGTTAGGCCTATTAACATAGTCTAATATTCCTGGATTGCAATGCCAAATCAAAACAACTTCAAACCTTCTGATTTCCTCAAAAAAATTAGAATTTCCCTAGTGATCTGGAATCTACCTAAGGGTACAGATTGGAAAGTTCTATTTCTCCAACTCTCCACATGAAGATGTCACCCTCCTCAGCAGGAAGCAATTGTGGGAGTCAATGGCCTTCAGTAATGAGAAACAAGACATGGACAGAGAAAGGATCTTGTTCTCACCTTCTCCAATGACCATGTGTAGCCTCAGAGCTACTCTTGCACACAGGAACCAAGGTAGGGTGGTTTATTAAGTTCTCCATGCCCAAGATAGTGATAGGGTAGCATGTGCAAAAAGACTGGTGTGCAAATGTGCCTAGTGCAAAGAGAAGTCATCTGCACATGACCCCAGGCACCTCTCCTGGCCCATAAGGACTCTGCATCCCCTTGCTGGGGAAAAGGAGCTCACCTTCTCCATCCCTTGATCAATGAACAAACTTTCCTCTTGGGGTGTTTGTGGGGGAATATTAGGAACTAACACGCTTGTCAATATTCTCATATTTTCTGAAATTGGATCAATATTGCTTCAAAATTCTTCATTTTCCCTTGAGGAAGCTGAGTATTTTGATGGCTATCTTGCTGTTTGTTTTCTATTTTAGTGCTTTATTTCCTTTCTTTTCTGTCTCCAGTGACCTGTGCAGCTGAGCCACATCATCTAAGGATGCTGTATTTATGAATTTACCTACTAACTAAAATTTATTTGTAACCTCAAAATCAACATGCAAGGCCTTTTCGTGGTCATTCCCAGACTGGTGCAGAGCAGCAGAAAACTTGAACCTCCCCGAAAAGTGCCTTCCCAATAGATGTCAAACAGGGTGACTCCCTGCCCTCCAGTCCGGATCTCATCTTGTAAACCGGGCCCTTTGTGGGGTGCTTTTAATGGATGGTTTTTGCATTTTGTGCCTTTTGTTGGTGATTTCTCAGCTTCAAATGGCCCCAAGCATAGTGGGAGAGTGGTGTCTAATTCTCAGAAGGCTGTGATGTCCTTGTGGGTAAGTGTCCTTCAGGCTTGAGTTGTAATGTTGCTGGTGCTGCTGGCGGTGAGTTCAATGTTAATGAATTAACAATGTTAATAGTTGTCTTTAAACAGAGACACATATAAAATAAAGTTAGTATTGCTTGGTCCATGAAAATGTTATGAACAGAAGCTCACAGAAACTTAATCCTGAGTTTCCCCTAGGAGCACCGGCTGGGTTTTCTATAATTCATTGTTCAAGTTGACTTTATAGAACGAGACTACAGATAACAAGAATTGACTGCAGTTTCCCGTGCAGGGATCTAGAAGGTCTGCTGTCAGCTCATCATCATCTTCGCCACCCTCTCAGCAGTGGTATGTCAGAATCCCTCAAGTACTCTGAGACTAGGAGGAAGGAAGAGAAGAAGGTCAAGTCCCTCCGGCAGCAGCAGCTGGTTTCTGCCTCACATGAGGCCTGTGGCAGCTTCCACGATGGGAGCTCCCACATAGCCTGGGTCGGCGCTTCACATACCCGAGATCCTGCGTGTGGCTCCCCGCAGCTTCTGCATGTCATTTCCTGACAACCAGCCAGTTTTCTCTGACCTCTGCTTTGCAGACCTTCCAAGGATTCCGTGACCACCCAGTCCCTGAATTGCATTCCTTGGATAAAATACTAGACTAGTTTCTGTTTTCTTGACTGGACTCTGACTGATGCAGTATTGCTGCTGGAGAAGTGTGTGCCTTTTCTGTGAAAGGAGGAGGATGCACAAACATACAGTAACCAGATGGCTGATGCTCAGAGTCTACCTGCTCTTCGTGTGTTCACAGCTGAATGGCCTTCTCACTTTTCTGCATGCAGTGAGGGTCTCACGGTGGAGCCCTTCCTGCTCCCATTGTGCTTGAGGGGCTCAGCGCAAACCAACTGTGTGCATGGGGGGTTCAGTGCAAACTACAGGGCTGTGTGGTCTCCTCGCAGAGGACCGCTCTCCTTCCTTAGGGAGTGATGGGTATGCTTTCAAAATCCAGATGCCATCCAAGAGGTTGGGACGCAACCTGTGAGGCTGTCCACAGCCACTGCAGCACGAGTTTGATTCCTGACTGGCCAGGGAGCCCCCTCGTGGTGCAGCAGACCTCTCCTGTCTCTCCCGCTGCTTCCCTAAGCAGTGTATTTCAGTCAATCTGTTAGGGGGAAAAGGATGTCCTAAAGCTAATTCCATACAGGCTTTGTGGACTCCACCCCACCCCAGGCCAAAGCCAAAGACACTGGGAACTCCAAATCCCATCACCACCCAAGGGAAGGTGGCTGGGACCTGAGGGTGGGGTTAAGCAGCCAGGTTTGGAAAACCGGACTTGTGGGCTTTGGAGAAGATCCCCCATTTTGGCTCTCCGCCAGCTCGCAGCCGTCTGGCCAGCTCTGAGAGTGCCTTTGCATTTCCAGGTCGCGGATTGCTAGGACGCGTTAAAGACTTTATTTCCCTATTTTCTCCCTGAGTTGTACATTTCCTTAATTCCCTTTCCCTTGTAAATAAACCTTTTATTAACCTTCTGTGTGTGCCTGTAGTGGAGTATTAATAAGTCCCTTTTAAGCGTGCGGGTGAGGACCCACAGCCAGGCAACCCTTTTTATATCGGGGTTGCTCTGTAGCAAATCTGCCTGTTCTGTTCCCCACTCTGTCTCTGGTGGATCCTCTCACCCCCCACACCTCTGGCCTGTACCCCAGCTCTTATGTGCATGAATGGGTAAATCTTTAAAAAAAAAGAATATTTATTTTGTTCCCCAACCATCACTAGCACCTGTCTCCAGAACCCCTTTCATCCTGAGAAACCAGCACTCTAACTTATGAAACCATCAACACTAACTCACCTTTCTTCCTGCCCCCACCCCCTGCCCCCACCATTGTACTTTCTTTTTTAGGAATTTAACTACATTAGGTAGCTTCTGTCAGTACAATCACACAGTATTTGTCTTTTTTGTGACTTGTTTATTTCACTTAGTATCATGCCCTCAAGGTTCACCTGAGATGTAGCATGTGGCAGATTTCCTTCCTTTTAAAAGTTGAATAATATTATCTGCCCGTTATCTGTCCAAAAAAATGCCATGAACAAAAAGCAAAATTTACTGTGATATGTCACTGAGACTATGGGAATCTTTTGTTTTCTAGTTAGCCTACCCTAATTCAAAAGGTATTTAAAAATTGCTCTAGTACCCACTTTTCATATTTCTAAAAATATCCTTGATTGATAATTTTGTTATCATCAATGACTAGAATGAAACAGAATTATTGATTTCTTCCAAAGTAAGATGAAATTTTTAGTATGCTTTTATTTCCATCTACTTCCATTCTGATCTTTGTTGGTATAAGTGGAGTTGCATCTTTGTTAAAATTACTTATTTTTTTTTTAATTTTTTTTTTATAGAGGCATGTTTTATTTATTTATTTGTTTGTTTGTTTGTTTATACATGCACTGGGTACAGTCAGAAGCGCGGGAGGGTGAGAGAATTCACCAGAGCCAGAGCGGGGAGCAGAGCAGGCAGAAGGACTGAAGTACACTGCTGAGGGGAGCAGCGGGTGGCAGGAGGGGTCTGCGCGCCATGTGGGACCCTCCTCCGGTGGCCGGTGAGCAGCCGGGGATTGAACCGGCACCGCAGAGGCCCCGGGCAGCTTCGCAACCCAGTGCTCAACCACTGCGCCACTGGGGAGGCCCTAAAATTACTTATTTTTGACATTTGCATTTTCTCTTGTAGTCATATTTCCAATAATTATTTAGAATTCATTTGACATATAACAGGTTTTAATACACACCATCCATTCTTTACAGCACACACAAATCTTTGTTGAGTTTTTATTTGTTGTATTTCTCTGCTTCAGTAAAAAAGCCTTTCAGTATTCATCTTAAGAAAGATAGAAAGCCCAGCACCAAATCACACATAGTCCACCATATTCCGTTGTGATTTCTCCCCTCTATGTTCTTACCTGTCCCCTCTTCCTGCCTCTCCTTCTGGATGTTTTCATTTTGTGGGGGGTGCACTATGGTGATAAAATTAAATGGGGGTATCCAATTGTTACCTCATATAAAATAAAATAATTTATGATTAATTAATTATTTAGAACTATTAATTAATTAGAACAATTAAAAAGCAAAAATTAACAAAACAAAGAAAATATAGAGAAGGGATACACATTGTGAGTCCTTGAGTAGCTGAGACTGTTCTTTGTTGTTTTTTGTACAGGATGCGACTTAGTCCATCATCTTGATTAACACCGTTAGTTCCTCCAAACCGTAGTGGTCTTCTTTCAGCATTTATGCTTTTTCTTAGCCAAAAGATCAAGGGATCTCTTTTAGCATGTAATATGCTTTTATAGGAGATATCTGGAGTTAGATGGCTTTTATTCCTTTCCTTCCCACAGATGCTTATAAGATTTCTCCCTCAATTTTGCTATTTACAAGCACTATCATGTAGATCTAGGGGGATTGTTTCTTGTCATTAACTTTGCTTAATCCTCTGTGAGCCCCTTTGATATGTTGATGCTTTTAGCCAGGCCCAGTGCTAAGTGGTCCATGTCTTACCTATTCATAGCCCTAGGAGGTGACATCTGTTATCCATTGCCAAGGATGAAATTGAGATTCAAGGACTCAAAGGAGGTCAACAAATAGAACTGAGATAGGAACTTAGGTCTCTTCGCTCTAGAATCTGAGTTTTTAGTCACTATGTCTACCGTACAGTTCCATACATTTTCTTTCAAAGGAAAAAAGGAACCCTTTCTTTTTTTTTTTTAAACATTTATTTATACAAGCACTGGGTACAGTCAGAAGCACGGGAGGGTGAGAGAATTCACCAGAGCCAGAGGGGAGAGCAGAGCAGGCAGACTGCTGAGGGGAGCAGCGGGCGGCAGGAGAAGTCTGCGTGCCATGTGGGACCCTCGCCTGGTGGCCAGGGATTGAACCGGCGCTGCAGAGGCTGTGGGCAGCTTTGCAACCCAACGCTCAAACGCTGCACCTCCGGGGAGGCCCAAAAAGGAACCCTTTTATTACTTATCACATAACTAGAATTCTGGTTTTGTTTCCTTGGTTCCTAATTCTCCTTCAGAGACAAGACAACTGGCCATATGTGGATCTCTCTTGTCTAGTCATTATTCTATTAGTATTCACCTTGTATTCCTTTTGTTTCATAAAGTTTGGCAAACTTATTCTGGATATTTGGATAATGCTTTCTGTTGTGCCCAAGATCAGCAGACTCGGCGAGCATAGCCTCCAAGAATCCAAAGACAGCTGATGCAAACACAAAAGGGAGTTTATTACAGACTCAAGTCTGGGCTCATGGCACCTACCAACGCAGTGGCAGATATTGAGATCCCTGAACAGAGGAAGCAGGGGTCTTAAATAAGGTCACAAGCAGGCGTGAATTTTGAAACAAGCTGCAATTACTCATTGGCTACTACAAAGGCATTTTGGCATGCGCGGTTATAGTTAGAGATGCTGTCCCATTTATGGATAGGCCTGCCCTCATGGGTGGCTGGGGTGGTCTGCTTTTCGTCACCAAGAGGAGTGAGGGTTGTGACTGTTGAAACTCTCTCCGGAATGCGGCAGTACAAGGACTAACATATCAAGGTGGAGGATATACAAAATGGCGAAACCTCGGCTAAGCTTGGTTCCACACTTTGTGTTTGCTTTCTTTTTGACTATAATGCAGATTATATATTTTTGATTGAAATTTTGCCTTTTCATTTTGCACCCCATTAATTTCCATTTCAGTTTTTCTGCCTTTCAACCAGATCTATCGACATCTTAGTCCTTGCTCATTTTTGTTCAGACTTGTTCGGCAGTCTGTTTTCCAGCATTTCCTTCTGTCTCAGGAACTAAACAGCGCTTGAAAGTATGCGCTTCCTCTCTGGTGTGTGCTGCATCTTCTAAGTCCCAGGGTAATTTTGCAGGCCCCATACACTTCTGTTTTCTTCACTGACACACTGATGGGGGTGTCTGTCCTACCCTCAGTTCCCATAGAGAATAGGGTGGATGCTGTTAGAATCATCTCAAATCTTGAGGCGGGCTTGTCAATGCACATTAACATTACCTGTTCAGCAGGACATCATTCTAAGAGGAAAACAGAGACAGTTGATGCAGAGCAGAGTGGGAAGAGAAGGGAAGATCCATTTTTGTACCATTTCTTCTGTAACAGGAGTCATCTTTGGACCTGGTTCTGTGACTGCATCAGCTCTACAACTGCACTTTTACTTGGCAAGTGCATGATGTTGCTGTCTTGGAAGGACAATTTGAGACACTGGCAAGGATAGTGATGAGGTCAGGGTGGACCATTTATGGTGGGTCTGACAGGCAGGAGGTAGCTGGTCCTAACAGCACAGAACCCCACTCTCTTCAACGATGGCTCAGCCCCACAGGATCCTGAACAGTTGGTTTAATGCCCTGTGGCCACGCCCATGCCAGCAGAAAACAGGATGGTACTCTGACCTCGCAGACCCAGAGCACATGCCAGATGGTAAATTATGTCCTGGCCATACCCCTGGGACTCCTGTTTCTAGTGTGTCACCCTCCTATCATCCTCTGGACTCACCCCTAACTGGTCATAGGATACTGGTGAGCTAGCAAATTAAGTTGATTGAAGTTGGAGAAGCACAACTTCACTGCCACCCTCCTCACGCTGGCACTGATTTTTATTGGCAACATGCTATCCTTGATGAATTCAGACATTTCTCAGTCTAAGCCTAGAAATTTTTCTCTTTCTCAGACCATCTCGTTCCCTTTCTAGCATATTCTATTCACCTGCTGAATCTTATCCTACTTAACCATTCCTTATAGCCTTGATAAAAACAGTTTTGTTGATGAGATGATGAAGGCATCCTTGATCCAATGTCAGAGCCCTGGGCCTGATGATGGCAGCTAAGGCACAGGCATTGGTCATGATTTTTTGTCCTCGTTTGTCCAGATCCACTCTCCAGCCATCTCCAGGCTGCTCTGTGCCTTAGAAGCTCATCTGTCTGGTCTGCCTCAGCCTTGTGCCTGTGGGGCACGCCTCTTCCTAAATGCATGTTTAGTGACAAACGGTAGGAATGTTTACACCGTGGAAATTGGCAAACCTACAAATCAGCATTTGCATGTACGCACACACACACCTCAGAACTTGTTAAATATTTATTTTCCTGCACACTCCTGGGGCTGTGTCAATATATAGACAAGCTCCCTTGCCCTTTGGCTTCCGGTTGATTTGGCCATTGGGAGGCCACTGGAGGGAGCTGAAGGTTGAGAAGATGTCTTCTCAGAGGATCCGTTTTCTGGACTCTGCCTCTACTGGGTGTGGTAGATTGGCTGCGTCTCTCTACAAGGGAGCTGTCACTTCCTGTTCGGGTACCCACACTCTTGGAAATCCAGACACTCCTTCTCCTCCCCTCCACAGGCCCATGAGTGATAATAGGTGATATCACTTGAGGTAGTAGGCTCAAGATAACCTATTATCTCTGCTGGGCTTCCCTAAACTGCCCGCACCAATGGCATTACACTCTCTTCTCATAACCCTCGAATGTGAACCTGTTTCCATCTGTGACCCTGACTCATACAAAACCTTGCCACATTTCAGCCATATGGGACTGCTTACCTGTTTTCTGGATGCATCCCTGGGTCTGCATTTAGACATTAGGTACCAGGAGCAGACTTGGGAATCTAATCTTGAAATCCTATTTGCAGACTCTGTGTATAAACCAGAAAAGTGAGGTAGGAACTTAAAGTCCACCTGTTCACCTCCCTCCAATCCTCATCTCCCACGGCTGCCATGATACCCTTCACTGGATTCCCCCCAAGGTTCTAAGAGGCATAATTTAATACCATATTTCCACAAGACAGTGACCATGCCCTGTGCTTCCCAGGACACCTGGAGAGATATAGGGAAGCTACAGCCATTTTCCCAAGCTGCCCCCATGGAGTACTCACAGAGTGCAGGCCCTGTTGTAAGTACTGCACATAAGTTAGTTCATTTCATCCTCAAGGCATCCCTAGTGAGGTAAATATCTTCACCCCTTACATTCCACAAACAAGAAAACTAAAGCACAGTGTGGTGAAAAGCTCGGGCAGGATTGCTGGACCAGATAGCAGGAGAGTTAGCTCTAGGACCTGTGTTCATATCCACTCACCAAAGTATGCTCGAATGACCAGATGAAGAGCAAGTGAGGCAAGGCATCAGATCCAGGCTGAGGGGACCTCATAGCCCTGTGAGTTCCCTTGATGGCTTCCCTTGAACTGCAGCCCTGACAGCTTAATTCTAGGTGGACTTTATTATTGCAGAAAGAAGAGAGCAAGGCTGAAAATGTGACCTTGAGATGTATTATCCCTTTGTTGGCAACACACTTGCCTGTTGAAGTAAGCAATGAAACAATAAAAGGGCTGCTGGTTTTGTTTCGTTTTGTTTGTAAAATTCTAACCCGAGGGGTTAGTCGCTGCAGCTAGGGCTCTGGGTATCTCCCCACTGTTCTGTGGCCCTGTCTAGAAGTGGGCAGAAGGGACTCCAACTTCCCAGGTTGCTGCAGGTGTGGGAGCAGGTCTTCCTGTGGATGGTGCAAGCTTGAGCCTTTGAACCCCACACTGTAGGGACTGGATGAACCATCGATGCCTAGAAAGTTGTGTTTCTGGACTTTGACAGTAGCTACCATCAGAAATGTTAAAAAACAGAACCATAATAGCCAGGCAAGCCCCTCCCACCCTGGAGCCTGTATAGAAGTCTCAAATTTCTGACCTGCCCTACATCGGGAGTCACGTCAAACTTTGTTTTTAAAAGCACTTTATTGTTTTCTCAATTTGGAGCTCTCAAAGGGACCAAGAACATCTGAATAATAGAAAACCCCACTTCCTTCACCTGTTACTCCTTTCCTTGGGTAGAGAAACAAACCATTACGAGAATTAGGGAGAAATCAATGGGGTGAGGCTGGGCTTTTATTAAATAGCAAAAGTGAATTATTAATTCATGTGACGAATGGAAGCACAGTCTCTGCCGTATCATCACTCTCTGGAATGCTCAAGTCCAGCCTGCACAGTTCCTGGGAGCAGGACTGGCTTCCTATTGTGTGAAGCCTGCTGTGAATGAGAATCAGGTGTCCCTTGCTTAGAACTGTTCAGAATTTAAAGACAACAACAGCCAAGTGTCCAGCTATGTGCAAAGTCCATCTGAGCGAGGGGATGTGGATGGTGTGTGTGTGGAGTGGGCCTGCCTCAAAGCAGTGACCCACACTTGAGTCCCTGGAGAAGGGGAAAGATAAGCCTCCTTACTGACCAACAGTTGCCCAAGGGGGAAGCAGGTGGGGTCTCCCACTCACACCAAAGAAAGCTGGGTCACAATTCTCTTCCCAATCACATCTTTTCTTATGTTTGGAAAAGAATTTCACCCACTACCTATTAATTCAGTGTTTGTGTCACTATTTGATGAGGTCCACTTTCTGGAATAAAAAGGAAAAAAAATCAGTCTCTGTTAGAGATTCATCATCTTTTTTTTTTTTTTTTAAAGATTTATTTATTTATGTATACAAGAGCCGGGGTACAGGCCAGAGGTGTAGGGGGTGGGAGGACTCACCAGAAACAGAGTGGGGAACAGAACAGGCAGATTGACTGAAACACACTGCTGAGGGGAGCAGCGGGTAAGTCAGGAGAGGTCTGCTGCGCCATGTGGGTATCTCCCTGGCCGGGGATGAAACTCATGCTTCAGTGGCTGTGGATGGCTTCATAGGCTGTGTCTTAACCCCTTGCGCCACCAGGGAGACCCTCATCATCTTTTTTAAAATAGACTTAAACATTATTAGAGAGGTTTCATGTTGATAGTAACCCTGAAGGAAGGTACAGAGATTTTCCTTATACCTCTTGCCTCCCAGTCTCATTATCTTCTGCCAAAGTGGTACATTTTTACAATTGGTGAACTATGTTGACACATTATTGTTACCCAAGTCGATTATTTCATTAGGGTTTATTTACTCTTGGTGCTATATAGTTTGCGGGTTTGGATATAAATATAAAAGGACACATAGTCACCATTATAATATCACACAAGGACAGTTTCACTGCCCTGAAACTCCTCTGTGCTCTGCTTTTCCAATCCTCCCTCCTACTAATGGTTCTTCATCCTTTTTTGGTAACATGAGCCCCTTTGTCAATCTGGGAAAGTCTTTGTCCGTCTTCTCTCAAAGAATTTTAATGCCTAAGATACAATAATAAATGAATGCAAAAGGAAGGAACATACTAAATACAGCTATGGAAACACTGAAAAATAAAATGATGCTCATAATATATTTGCCTCTTTATTAGCACATTAAATTACTAGATCTAGCAGCAAGTCTAACACCTACTATAATTTTAAAGTAGTCATGGTGAGCATGAATGATAATCTGAAATATCTGTAGCAATTCTAATGAGCAATGAAAACATTAGTGACAGAATTACAGCTACTACTAATATCACTGTGGTTTTATCTATTTATTTTTGGCCCATATTCATAAGGGTAGGAAATGCTAGATCTCAGAGTGAGGCTGATGAAAATAAAGATGTGATTTTCCGCTACCCAAGCTTGCACACCCCGCGCTGGTTATGAGGCTGCTCATGCACCTGCCGTCTGCTCTGCGATGGCGGGCTAAGTACAGCGCTTCTCTCCCGACAGCAACTCCCTGCCACAAAGGCATCGGCTAAGGAGAAAACAAGGAGGAGGCTGGGAGCCCAGAAGACAGAAGCCTTCTGTTTTGCTTACTGTCTCTGTCAGCATCAGCCCACAACCATGTTCCATTCTAATAGAGGCAGGAGCTTCTAGGCATTTGGCCCTGTTTTCCAGTAGTTTCCACAGTCTCAGAACCAGCCTCCCAGTGTCCCATCAGTGATATCAACACTAGTGGGCCCTATCTTCTTGGCTACCAAAACCAAGTACCAAAAGCTGGATGGCCTAAAACAACAGAAATTTATTCTCTCACAGACCTGGAGGCTAGAAATTTGAGATCAAAGTGTTAGCAGGACCAGGCAGACTGAGTGAAAAACACTGCTGAGGGGAGCAGCTGGCGAGTCAGGAGAGGTCTGCTGCGCCATGTGGGTATCTCCCTGCCCAGAGATCGAACTCATGCTGCAGAGGCTGCAGACTGTTTTATAGGTTGCGTCTTAAACCCTTGCGCCAATAGGGAGGCCCATGTACCTTTTTCTTGTTGTAAATGTCTCCATGGTTCCCTTATTTTATCCTTGTAGAGATGTTTGAAAAATAAGTGGACCCATGATTTGTCTTTAGAGGCAAAGAGAAAGCAGACATCTGGGGGTTGGGAAGGGCCTGGTCTCAGACTGAGAGTTGACCCCAGAGGCAGAGTAGAGACAGCAAGAAGAGAAAATGAAAGACACTGGGATCCTGGGACTGGGACAGGGAAGGAAAGAACATGGAGCTGGGCCTGAGAATTGGCCCTGGGAATCCCTAAGGGAAAAAGAATTTTGGTGCCCTTTAACCCAGGACTCCTGCTTCTAGGAAGCCACCCTAGGAAAATAATCCAAAAGAAGACATGCCTGATCTTGGATCTTCCCAGGCTGCCTGGCTGTGGCCACTGAGGGGAGCCCATTCATGTTGGTGCCTGTGAGTTTTGGAGTCCTGGCCCACAGGCATGACTGATGACCTCAAGCAACCCCCTCATAGCCCTCAATCATTTCTCTGACTTCTCCGTGAGGAGGACTCAGAGCATCTCACACATGCTAAGGACTAGAACTGCTTCTGGTGCTCTTGCCTGGTGGGGACACGCTCAGCCGAGACACTCAGCAGCTGGCACTTTGTCCCCAGCTTCCCTCACCTTCTACTGCTTTTCACAGCTGGACCAGGAAACAACTCGCTTCGGCCCTGGTGTCACAGACTTTCTTCAAAAAGACACCTTCTGCTTCTGCTTGTTTCCTCCCTCCCCATGAAGGGCTAGAGGTAGTGCCTCTGACCAGCTGTGGAACAAACGCTGCAGCTTCCATTTTCTTGTTACCCACAAAGTCAGAACAGGCCTGCTCCCCATTGCGTGTCATCTCATGCAAAAGACTGCCTGAAAATAACCAGCACCTCACCCTCAACTTCCCTTGGGCTTGGACTCTAAGCAACACACTAATATGTTCATCATAACATTGAGGACAATAGTGACTAGCTATTAGATTGAACGCCATCTAGAATATACTCGCGGCAGGAAATGATTGGTAGATGATGTGGTGCCTGACCTTGTGTCAGGACACAGAGTCACCAACAATTATGAGGCTCCTGCAACAACACAAGAAGTGCTCATGATTGAATTTTAAGTGATAAAGAATATATTATCCTCTGCTCTATTTCAGCTACATGGAAAAGACAAGTCACTGAATTGAATAAAGAAATTTGAACAAATGAAAACCAGTTCAACTTAAGAGTGTCAATAGTGTGGGTAAACATTTTCTTTTACTTGATGTTCTATTCATTTACTTGTAAAGTTATTTAAGAAAGAATAAGTTATTAGGAAAAAGCAAGGACAGAGGAGCCTGCTCTGAGGTCTCCCACACACATATCCAGGTTTCATCTGAGCTCCAGCTGGTGGCCCAGTCTTAACAGAGGTGTGCGGTGACCATATCTTCTCTCTGGAAGCATTTCCATCTGAAAATTCTAGAAGCTCCCATAGACTCAGAATCTGAAGGCTTCAGGAGAAAAGAATAATAACTCCTCAACTTCGAATGTTGGAGACCAACCAGAACATAAACATTCTGAACATGACTTCTCTCGAAATCATCTGACTTCCTGCACATTGAGAGGGTCTGGAAGATGAGCTCTTTGGTTGGTGCTAACACCTATTTGTTGTATATTTATTGTTCCTTTCTAGTCAGCTGCGCACACTGCTGGTTCATACTGCTGGCTATCACAACCTTCCCCATGAGCATGAACAGTAGGAGAAAGAGATGAGAGGTGGTCCAGGAGACCTGTCCTGGGCATCCTACTCCACTACCTGCTTGGAATCAGCTTTCTCAGAATCTGCTTGCTCCATCTGGCCTGCCGTCACCTCTGCCTTTTTCTGTTCGCTTGCTCCTTCGAATTGTGATTGGCTCTAGATTTTCCATCTAGCTCTGTGCATTGCTCTCGGTGATAAAGCTGGTGGTTCTGCTCTTCTATTTCAACATGCCAAGACCCTGGGTGACAATGGAGATAGTCCAGCTAGCCTGGCCCTTGAGAACACTGAGTGTCCCCCACCTGGAGCATAACTTCCCAATTCCTGGCTTCTGACTCCAAGAACTTCTTTAGAGATAAGTAATAAGTAAGTTTGACTTTGATTCCCCAGGATTTCCAAAGTGCTTTGCGTAGCATTTTGGCTCACCCGTCTTGCCCTGCCTGTTTGGGTATCTGTGTCTGTCTTTGAACTCTGTGTCTTGTTTCTTTTATAATTGCCCCTTAGTTCCAAAGAGTACCCTGGGGGCAGGAGAGGATGGGGCCACCCCAGCTTGTCTCTTCACCTCCTTCCCCGATCAGGAACCTGAATGGGACCCAGTGATAACGATGATCTTCTCTGTGGTCTCTGGTAAAACAGCAGGTGACTTAACACCTGCTCTGTGAGTCTTCCTGAAAAAATCTTTAAACATTCTCATAGGTGTGAAGTTATTTTAATACTTTGGGAGAAAGTATAAAATCTTGTTCCTTTTTAAAGGGACTGCTAAAGTGCTTTGGACACTATACTCTCAAATAGTATGATTTTTTCAGAGGCTCACAGCAGCAGATGTCTAGTTCCCTCGCTGAGGGAGTGGGGATTGGGGTGAGGACATGGGTTGAAGACTAGGTTCTGCCACATGCCAGGGGTGTGACTCAGGCCTCACATTTCCTCATCTGATAATGGAGATAACAATCATGCCTGCTTGGAAGGTGCTGTGAGGGCCAAATGAGGTCCTGTGAAAGTGTAAAAAAAAAAAAAACACACAAATCAGTTGCCTTAATTATTAGTGTTCTGTGCCTAATTATTGTATTAATTACAAAGGAATGTGGACAAGGGTTAAAAGGGCACAGATGATTGAGCCTCTGTCCTGAAAGACCTTATATACAGAGAGAAAATGGGGGTGGCTCACTGCAGGGGGAGCCCCTGCCAGTGCTGGGGGGTGGGGATGTGTCAGGGAAAGGGTTAAGGTTAAGGGTTTACAGCAAAGGGTGCTCTGGGGAGGAATTGACCCCAGGTGTCTTTTCAGACAACTGTAAAGGGGTGGAGGGGAACACTGGGGATCTTTAGTCCTGCTTCTGTCTGTGTTTGAGGTTCCAAGCAGGATCTGGAGGAAGTCTCGTAGGCAAATGTGCAGCATGAAAGCAGAAGCCAGTTCCCCAGGCAGTTGTCAACCAAACACCTCCCTTCTAGCCTCTTGGGAGAAATCCCTGCTCCTCTAGTCATTAGGTCCTTGATGGGACATCATGCATGATCAGGGTGGGCTATGTGCCCCTCCATGAACCTGACTCCTGTAGGTGGGAGGAAACGCAAGGGAGAAGAGGGCGGTGCAGTCCTTTGCTGCCTGGGAAGTGGCTGAACCCCCTGCATGGCCACCAGCTGGCGGTGGGCTCCTCCCTGATGTCCCCGCCAGCCAGCCGCAGGGAGGGGAGGGGTTCGGGGGCAGCCCCACTTGGGTGTCTTCAGAACCAGCAGATTTGGATCTGCAGGTAGAAATCCCTGAGACAGTGCCCCTGCATTGTTTCAATGATTTTTGATTTCTTGAGCTCCTTGCAACTTGTTTCTCACCTGTAATAGGTTGCTAGAATTACATGACAAAATATAGTATAGAACTTGCTAATTATTCAATAAATAGTAGCTGTTCTTGCCCTCGTCACAGTCAGCAGCATTGCTGTATCATCCGCAGATGGCTGAGTCAGCCCAGCCTGACGCCGAGGCCGAGCAACCGCAGTACCGCGGCCTGTTCGAGGCTCTCTAGCGCCACCGTCCGGGAGGGGGCGGCAATGTCTTGCTGCCCGGGAAACCCGGAGCCCGCGGGGCTGGGACCGGAGCTGGGAGAGCTGTCGCGTCACAGTTTCTGCATCCTGCTTCCTTCGCTCTCCGGGACTCGAGGCGAATCCAGGCGAATCCACCGAAGAACCGCATTTGTGCAGGTTTCCGGGTGGAGAACGTCGACCCCCCCTGGGGATTGCAGCACGCGCTGGGCCCCGACCCTGACAGCCCACCAGCCTCTCAAGTCCTAGACCTCAGTGGTTCTTAAATGGGCAATATGAACTTGGGGGGTCTTTGTTTCTTTTTCCTTTCCTTTCTTTTTTTTTTTTTTTAAAGATTTGTTTATTTATGCATACAAGAGCTGGGGTACTGACCAGAGATGCTGGGGGGAGGGGGTGAGAGGATTCACCAGAGACAGAGTGGGGAACAAAACAGGCAGACTGACGAAGTACACCAATGAGGGGAGCAGCAGGCGAGACAGGAGAGATCTGCCGCGCCATGTGGATTTCTCCCTGGCCACCGGGCATCGAACTTGTGCTGCAAGGAGCTTCTTAATGCTGTGCTTAACCCCTTGCGCCACCAGGGAGGCCTGGGGCTTTGTTTCTTATCACAACAAAGGGGAGCTCTAAGAGCCTTTGGTGGGGTTGGCTAGTGAAGCCAGACACCCT
The DNA here is from genome assembly GCF_014898055.3 of Talpa occidentalis. Lineage (NCBI taxonomy): Eukaryota > Metazoa > Chordata > Mammalia > Eulipotyphla > Talpidae > Talpa > Talpa occidentalis. Next base: position 97,533,171 of record NW_023605194.1, on the reverse strand, counting down.
GACAGTGTGGGGCAGTCAGTCCCACAGGATAAAGAATTGTCCTGCATGGCTGTCAAACTGTCAAATGTCCAATGGGACATTCATGTTACATGAAAGTCCATTTACTGTTAATTGTCACTAGGATCCAACTCCGTTTTATATGTAAACAAAAAGGCCCTTCTTTGGTAAGTCTTTTTTTGTGGGATGTTTATTTGTTGTGATAAACTACTGAACAGAAAATTTGCCATTTTAACCACTCTCCGTAGCATTAATGACATTGGCAATGTTATGCAATAGTCACTGCTATTTCCAAACTTTTTCACCATCCCAAACAGAAACTTTGTACCTATGAAGCAAACTCCCCATTCGCCTCTCCCTAGCCCCTGATAATCTCTAAGCTACCTGTGTCTCTGTGAAACCTGTCTGTTCTAGGTATCTCCTATCAGTGGAATCACAGGGTCATAGCTGTCCTCTATTTCATAAAAAAACTTCACTGAGAGTTGTTCATCACGCTGGAAGCTTCCTAATTACCAGTGATGAGGTCATATGTGGTCTTGGCATCATCAGTAAAATGTACATTTATCAGTTTGCACGTGTAACTGCTAGGTTCAGAGTGACTTCAACTGGCCACAAGCATTTGTCACTAATATGTTTTCTAATATAACTCTGTTCAAACACTCACACAATTAGATACCATTTATTTTATTTTACATTACTGTTCATCTCCAAGGTCAAGCATTGTTTTAAAAAATGTGTATAGATAGCATAAATAAACTATTAATTTTATGTTAGTTTAGTAAAAGGGACATTGCAAAATATTTATTGTAAGAAGGATATTGGCCTACGGGGCCGAGAATAGGCAATTTACCTCCTATTGTTACTGAAAAATGACCAATCATGAGGGACATGTTCCTGGAAGTGAAGGGCTATTGACCGGCCTGGAATTCTGCCTGAGTTACAGCCTTGCACAGGCAGCCCCACCCCCTCAGTCAGGAAATCCTCAGACTCTGAACCTGTTCCTCCTTTGGTCACCTCTACCTGACTATCATGTTCTGTCCATTGCAGGCAGGGAGGGATTTTCGCTCCTGTCCACCACATTGGCCATTGCAATGACTGCCATTCCCACTTTAATGATGGCCATAGGCATCCTCAAAATAATTGTGATCTGATCATTTATAGGCAATCACTTAAAATTGAAGCTATATTTTAGCATTCAACAAAATCAAAATGATTGATTCGAGCATAAGTCCTGGGCATTTCATGAGTGGGAACAGGGACGCCAGTGCATTTAATTCATGTTAGTGCTTCAGACTGAACTGCATCCTGTTGGGAGCACAGAGTGGATTTCTTCTAAACGAAAAATTGTGAAATATTATAGATATTGTTTCCTAACTTACTGCTCTTTTTATTTTATTCACACTTCTTTATATAAGCCCCAAAATCTTTCTTGATAATGTATGATATTAAAAGATCCCCCATCCTTGTGTCCGCTTTCTCTTCCCTCCTCTCCCTCCCGCTTAACTTCAGAGCCCTCAGGATGTTTGTTGATGTTTAGTCATTTTTAGAAGTGTTTTATGTTGTTCAACAGACACCCCACCGACTGGGAGAAAATTTTTGCACACAACACTAATGATAAAGGACTGATAACAAAAATCTACAAAGAGCTGAAGAGTCTCAACAGAAACAAAGTAAATACTCCAGTCAAAAAATGGGCAGAAGAGTTAAAAAGGAACTTCTCCAAAGAGGAAATGAGAATGGCCAACAGGCATATGAAAAAATGTTCAGCATCACTTGTAGTCAGGGAAATGCAAATCAAAACTACAATGAGATACCATCTTACACCAGTGACAATGGCACATATTAAAAAAAAGCTAGCAACAACAAATGTTGGCAAGGTTGTGGAGAAAGAGGAACTCTCCTGCACTGCTGGTGGGAGTGCAAACTGGTCCAACCACTATGGAAAGCTGTGTGGAGATTCCTCAACTGGCTAAAGATGGCGCTTCCATATGCTCCAGCAATTCTACTCCTAGGTATTTACCCAAAGGACACAGAATCATTAATTCAAAAGGGCACCTGCACCCCTATGTTTATAGCAGCACTATTTACAATAGCTAAGCTATGGAAACAACCCAAATGCCCAAAAATAAATGACTGGATCAAGAAGATGTGGTACATATACACACAATGGAATGTTACTCAGCAATCAAAAAAGATAAACTCATGCAATTTGCAGCAACATGGATGGAGCTGGAAGGGATCATGCTCAGCGAAATAAGCCAGAAAGAAGAAGAAAAATACTGGATGGTCTCACTCATAGCAGGAATTTAGAAAACCTAAATAAGGGACTGGAAAAGTCTAATTATAATAAAGTAAAAATCAAAATCAACAAGCAACTATAAACCAGAGACACACTACAGGGGTGGGGAGTAGGAGGGATTACAGTCAAAATAAGGGAGGTGGGAATTGTATGGGGAATACAACCAAGATGAAAATGCATACATTGTGCAAAAATGAAAAATGATGTAAAAAATAAAAAGATAATAATAATAAAAACAAATAAATAAATAAAAAGTGTTTTACATTTTCAATTGTCTGTAACATGAATGTCCAATATTTATTTTTATCATTCTGACTTGCTTTGCTGCACTTCATTCTTTCGAATTCCTTCCATTTTGTTGAAAATGATTGCATTTCATCCTTTCTCATGGCTATGTAATATTCCATGATATATTTTTGCCACATCTTTTTGATTCTTTCATCCATTGAAGGAGATTTAGGCTGTCTCCATGTGCTAGCTATTGTAAATAACTCTGCTGTGAACATTATGAAACATACGTGTTTTTTGTTGTTGAAGGTTACTTAGTCTATGGATGTATGCCCAAGGGTGGGGTCACTAAGTTGTATTTCTGTTTTTAACTTTTTTTTTTTTTTTTTAATTTTTCTAGAGGCATGTCTTATTTATTTATTTATTTATTTGTTTGTTTGTTGGTTTGGTTTATACATGCACTGGGTACAGTCAGAAGCGCAGGAGGGTGAGAGAATTCACCAGAGCCAGAGCGGGGAGCAGAGCAGGCAGAAGGACCGAAGTACACTGCTGAGGGGAGCAGCGGGCAGCAGGAGAGGTCTGCGCGCCATGTGGGGACCCTCCTCCGGCGGGGAGCAGCCGGGGATCGAACCGGCACCTCAGTGGCCGCGGGCAGCTTCGCAACCCAGCGCTCAACCGCTGTGCCACCGGGGAGGCCCTCTGTTTTTAACTTTTAAGGCAAATCTAGATGGCTTTCCATAATGGGCTCCCCAATCCCCCTTCCCTCCAACAGTGTAATAGGTTTTCTTTTTCTCCACATTCGCTCCAGCACTTGTTGAAGAAACAGATGAACTGAACAAAAGGGTCCCAATTATGGAAATTGAAACAATAACAAAAAAACTTCAGAAAATGTCATAACAATTTAAATGAGCTTAAATTTGGTTGTTAAAATCAATATATATATTTCAAAAATATATTAATATGGGGTCTTAGATTTTGTCTGCCATTGCACTGTGCATGACAAGGACACACTGTGTCACTTGATAATACATCATATGTTTCCTCCTTATTCCAGTATTCCATCACTCCAAGGCTTTCTAGTTCTGTGCTTGGAGCTGCTGCTACACAGATAAATCAGGTCCTTGGCCTCAAGGAGTTTGAGTCTCACACAGAGAATGACTAGCAAATGAGAGATAGCTATGCAGCGCTGGCTGTTTTCTCAGAAAGGTTGTGTTTGCAAAGGGAAGGAATGGTCACACTGACTCAAAAAAGGAGGTCAGGGATGGCTGCTCAGAGTAGGGAACATAAGGCAACACACACACAATCTATCAACTTGTTCAAGTGTTTTAACAAGTACCCAACTGAAACCCTTATGAAAGCTCTGATAAAGCATGAGAGAGGTGGTCTGAGGCAGAAAAATGCCAAGGGCACCTATTGTGAATGGATCTAAGCTAATTTGGTTTTATTGGAATCATGAGGTCATTTTGGTAGGGATCAGCAGCTTTAAAAGTTACAGTTAAGAGACTATCAAGTGGTACGTTCCCAGAAAAACACGTATCAGACTAAATTCTGCTATATATATATAATTGTATATATGTGTGTGTTTGTAATTGTTTATTAGCAAAGAGCACAGATACAGTTGTGTAATCTACAGTCTGTCTATGAATTTGTCTACTTATAGGTTCCTCATGCAGGCAAAAATCATACAGTATTTGTCTTTTTGTGACCCCATAGCTATAGCTTACACATTATAGTACAATGTGAAGAGCAGGAAGTTACTATTGGCATGATGTGTGTACATAGTTCTGTGGCATTAACCTCATGTGGACAGTGTGTAAACAGTGTTGCAATCAAGACATAGGATTGTTCCACCTCCGCCTGCAAAAGGACTATGCCAGGACCACTGTAAAGGGGTTCAGATGGGGACATCGCTCTTGTGCTGTTTTTTCATAGTCCTACTCTCCACACCGTCCTTAACCTTTGTCAGCCAGTCATCTCTTATCTCTATGACTTTGAGAGTGTTATTTATATGCATGGGATCCTACAGTAGAACTTGCAGATTTTTATCTCATTGTAATTATAATAATCGAGTTAGTGTTCTGGCTTGGGGAGCAAGTTCAGTTGTTTTTGAGGTTGCTTCTGGTTCATAGTAATCAACGAAGCCATCGGCAGAATTGCAGGTGACTGCTTGTATACCCCTTGCCATGGTTGCTGCCAAGCACGCAGTTCTTGAACTGGCTGTTTCTTGCTTTTTAAATGTGTGTTTAAAAACACAACAGAAGTGAAGACAGAGTCCTGTCACACTTTGGAACTTGTCTGCTCTGATCAGGCAGGAGTGAGGCCTGGAGCAAGTTCTCAGGGGAAGGAGACTGACAGCCTCCCCTCCACCAAACTCTAACCAGGTTCCCCTTCCCTCAGCTTCCATTTTGGCCTCTAAAGGCATGAACAAAAATTAACATACTTTCTAACACATCAGGGTTGCATCCCTAGGATGGTCGGTCCTAACACCCCCTAAATTTGAAAAGACTTAAAAGTCTCAGAAGGATCAGGACCACAGTGATACTGGGATTTATGCTTTTCCTGGCACATCGCTGCTAAAATCCTTGAACTTCCTGAGTGAGGACAGTGATTAGGGCCTTTGGTTATATTAATTAGGCAACCTTTAGAAAGTCCCAAGGCAACCTAGGGGTGGGGGCTGCCCTTAGTAGGTTGGAAATTTCAGTCACTCCACCGCCACCTCCTGGGAGGGGAGGGAGGCTGGAGATTGAGCTCAGTTACTGATGGCAAATGATTCCATCAACCTGAGGAAAGAAGCCTCCATCAAACCCCAAAATTGAGGGTTCAGGGAGCTTTGTGGTTGGTGAGTGCATGGAGAGACTGCGAGTGGGGTGCATGGAGAGGACTTGGAAGCTTTGCGGCCCTTCGAGAGCAGTCCATATACCTCACCCTTGGGGCATCATGTCCATCTTGCTGCTCCTGAGCTACAGCCTTTCATAATAAATGGGTGACGCCATAACAAAAATATTTCTCTGAGTTCTGTGAGCTGCTCTAGCTAATTAATCAAACCAGGAGGGGGGTCACTGGATCCTCCCTCTGTGATTGGCATCTGAAGTGAAGGGTGAACAATTAATTTCTAGACGAACCCTTGCCTCATAGGCTCTGATGCTATTGCTAAGAAAATAGTGTCAGAATTGACCCAGATAGTGTCAGGGGGATTGCCTGGTGTGGGCAGTAACCCCTCACATTGGAATTAGGTGCAGGATCTGAACTGCTGAAAAACTGTTTGCCTTAGCCAGCATTTGGAGACCTGCTCCATCCCTCCCCCAGCCCCCACTTCTAGCCTCTGTGGGAGGGGAGGAGCCTAACTTGATAATCTCTAGTAAGCAACAGAGACCAACCCCTACTTCCCCCTGTCTGTCATTTTCACTTTCCTAATTCTACTAAGCCCCAGCTCACCTCTCTCCCAACTCCCTCATTCTCCTGTTGAAACACCCAGTCACCTCTGTACAAATCAAAGTTCAGTTCAGTTCCCCAAGGACTCTTCTCCCAACTGCAATAGTATATTACCAATTACAAGCTGTCCCACTTTAGTACGGTTTTGTTTATCTTAATAATAGATTATTTGGCTTTCCTTCTGTTTTCAAGCACCACCTAAAAAAAAAGTAAAATAAAATATAGTTGAAGGCAGCACAAAGTGTAGGCAGATCTTGGTCATCTGTCAGTCATGTGAAATGTTGCAAAAATAGCAGTGGAAGATTTGTCTCTAAAACCTACTTAAATGCTCTGGCAAGACTAGTTAATCAGACAGGAAAAAAAAGGCAACGTACGTTTCAAAGGACCTCTTCTCCCTCTTCTTCAGCCATCATTTTGGAGAGAAAAAGGAATTCTATTTTGAAAATGGGGTCAACCCTATTACTAGTACCCTGCAAGTGTCGCTCTGGGGAGGCAGCAAGAGCAAAGGATCTAAGAATCTGAAGGGAACAGGTAGGACTGGGTTGCTCTGCTGTAGAGGACCATGCTGCTTCTGTAACTGGCATCACACTCATCTTGGGGACTTCAGAAAGACTCTGGGGTCCTAGGATTCAGGTTCTGTAGAGCTGATGGGCACTGACTGTAAGATGGCAACTGCCTTTCTTTATGGGATTATCTGGTGGGAAAATAATTTTGCTTCTTGAGGGCCCATGATTGGACTGTGGTGAGTTTTACTTTGTTTCTAATCGCTGTCCTTCACCTTTCCACCAGTGGGGGAGGCTGACACAGACGGAAGCTCTTGGCTGCCAGAACTTTGAATCCCAAGAGTCTTGACCCTGATGAAATAGAGGTTTATTCTCAGAACACAAACAATTGCCTTTAGTATCAGACATTACTCTGTCCTTTTCGTCCCACTGTGATGGGTTAATTGTTCCTCTCTTCACCCCCAAATGATATGTTGGAAACCTAGCCCATTTAGAATGGAAGAGTATAGGGCCAGTTATAAAACGGTTGTGAGGGTGGGCCCTAATCTAATCTGACTGGTGTCCTTCTAAGAGAAACGTGGGTTCAGGCACGTCCGCAGTGAGAAACGTCATGTGAACATCAGCCAGCCAGCCAGAGAGGCCTGGAGCAGACTATTCCCTCACACAGCCCTCAGGAGACGCCAGCCCTGCTTCTTGAACTTCTAGCCTCCAAAACTATGAGACAAGTTCCTTTTGTTTAGCTACCCCATCTATGGCAGGTGGGGTACCTTCCAGAGCCCCAGTAGATAAGTGCTATACTCACCACTGGGTATTCCTGCTCTCTCTCCAGACTCCTCTCTTCTGTCCGCCTGACTTTCTCCTCCACTCCATGTTGCTCCTTTCTCTTTGCTTTTTTTCCTGTTTCCCCTGCCCCAATTCCAATTTATTTCTTATGCACAATAGTTAAGTACTTGTTCCCAGACTAACTTGAGTGTTCGGGGGCTGTCCCTCTCCACCCTTTGTATCTCAAGATGTTTTCCTAAACAGAAGGTCCCTCCCTAAAAGGAGCTCAGTGGCAGTTGTCAAGATAAGGGGTTTTCCCCACCACTTCAAAGAATTGTTTTTAAAGCTCTCAAGGTACCTCTGATGTGCAGCCAGGGTGGGGAACCCCTGCTCAGATGAACCCTGTCACTGCTGCTCCCTCCCCAACCCAGAACCTCAGCTCAGACAATATCCAGAGACTGGCAGGCAAGTAAAGTATCAACCCGTACTTGGCAACTGAAGTTTGTACTTCTGAAATCCTTTCGTAGGAAATGTACTAGCAGCAGTAATCTTCATTTGATATGAATAGATGAAATCTACATTTGATCCTGGACTTGACAGCTGTTATGGCTGGAATCACGTCCATCCCCCACCATTTATGTATATATATGTGTGTATGTGTAGTTCCTATAATTCTCCTATGACCTCAGCACTGGTGAACCATCACTATACCTCTTGTGCTCTTCCCTCTCCTGTTTTGATCCCTCACCTTCCCCCTCCTGGTCTGCACACCTCAGACTGATGGCTTGCCTCTAAGTTTTGTCATTTTCCTGATCCTTTGTTCAGTTGCCCTATATTGCCCCTATAAATGAGAACATCTGATATTTTTCTTTTTCCTCCTGACTTATTTCACTTGGCATATCCCTTCCAGCTCTGTGTTGCCACAAATGGCATGAATTTATCATTTTTGATTGCTGAGTAATATTCCACTCTGTATATATATCACATCTTCTTGATTCATTTGTCTGTTTCGGGGCACTTAAATTGTTTCCTTATCTTAGCTATTGTAAATAGTATTTCAATATACATAGGAGTGCAGGTTTCCCTTCAAATTAATGTTTTTGTGTCCTTGGCTATATTCCTAGGCATGGAATTGCTGGATCCTATAGTAGATCCATTTTTAGTGTTTTAAGGATTTTCCAGACAGCTTTCCATATTGGCTGGAGCAGTTTGCATTCCCACCCCAAATTCACATTTTGAAGCCTTAACTCCCAATGTGATCATGTTTAGAGATAGGACCTTAAAAGTAGTAATTACATTACAATGAGGTCATATGGGTGGACCCTAATCCAGCATGGCTGCTATTCTTTTAGGAATAGGAGATTAAGCACAGACATAGGCATGGAAAGACCACATGAGGCAGAGTGAGAACGTGGCTGTTTGAAAGCCAGGAAGAGAGGCCTTAGGAAAAATCAATCCTGCTGACATCTTAGACCTCCAGCCTCTACAACTCTGAGAAAATAAATATCTGCTGTTTAATCCACTAGTCTCTGGTATTTTGTTATGGTAGCTCAAGCACACTTACACAACAGCTGAGTCCAAATATTCTGCTGAGCTGTCATATAGTTTTCTTTTTAAGAATGAAAATGTTTACAAAAGATTTTCACTTAGTATGGATAACAGGAAATGTATTTTGAAATATTAAACAGACATGTTTTTCATACCCCTGTAAATCATGTTCCCCCATCATTAATGCTAAACCCTAGGGAAAGTGAGGGTGGTTAGTGCCTGGAATAAAAAAGCTATTGATGTGTTTTGATTTTCAAAAGCTGAGTTCATTGATTCCATATTGAAATAATAGTTTTGCAAGCCAGGCATTATGGAAGAGGGAATATTTGTTTTCTAATGTTTTCTTTATATCTGGGAGCTAGGGTTCACCTATGGATGTTTGCACCTTAGGTTGAGAGAAAGTAGGTCATTTCCTAAGGGACGTGTTTACCAGATTGGAAGAGAAAAATAGCAAGTCAAGTCATGAGACACCTGTGTACTAGTTTCTTCCCTTGAACGAGGGCCGGGATAAACACACCCAGGTAGTTAAGGCTATCCCGGAGCAGTGGTTTTGGTCTCTGCTTTCCCCCTACCCCTCCTGGATAACTATGAGGGAAGAGTTGGCTGGTGCATAGGTCCCTAGTCTTAGGCTGCCTGAGGAGGAAATCCTCAGGGCTGAGACTTTTTTTCCTGACTGGAGAAATGTCGAGTCCCAAACAATGAAGAATGCAGAAAGTGGCTGAATTGACAGCCAGGAAATCTGCCATGGAGCCCACCAGGCACCTGACACTTGTGGCAGAGGCTGTGGGTGGACCACCAAGTCAGGGGATGAGAGACACTATTGAGAGCATTTGTAACACAGTAAGAGACAGCTGGAGCAAGATGGCGGAAGTGGGAGGAGAGGTCTGAGCTGGGTGCCCAACGGCCAGGGGGACAAGAAACTTTAACTCTTACATAAGGACTCCTTAAATCTGAGATTCTTGTTCTATAGTTAAGCTCATTTCAGCAGTTCCTTACAAAACTGAAGGGCAAGTGGAGGTATAAGAAAAAGGAAGTCTTGGAAGATGATTTTACCTGAAAGACATTAAATAACCCCAAGAAAACAATGTACAGCTAGAACAGAGTGAGATATAGTTCTTGGGCAAGTTTGTACAACCTTCCTTTTCACTCTTCACCCTTTTCTACTTCACGGAAAAAGGGAGCAGTTACAGCAATAGAAAACAAAGAAGTAAACTTACCTGGCACCTTTGAATGCAGTCGACAGGAGTTTTCCACCTCCTACAAACTGTGTGTGACTTCTTTTGCCTTCTCTAAAGCTTTGACTCACCAACTTTTGCCAGATGTCTCTGACCTTCTAAGTTTTTGTAAGTGAAATCAAATGAGTGTTTGTAATTTGGATCCTTGATTTAAGATTGTTTCTGCTCTGTGGAATGCCATTACGTTGCTTACTAATGTAATATATCCTAATGGCATGCAAAAGAACATTTTCCTTATTTATTTTTGTTTATCTTAAAGTTGTCACATAGCTGGTGGCAAATTTTTTAAAGACCAGGCAATAAATATTTTAGGCTTTGGAGCCCACAGGATGCTGCCTTGCCGGGAAAAGAGAGCAGTGGGCCTGGCAGAATCCTAATAAAACTTTGTTGGTGTACATGCTACAGAATAATCTTCTTTTGATTTATTTTCCTCTTTTAAGAATGTAAAAGCCATGTTTAGCTTGCAGGCTGTACAAAATCATGGACGGAATTTGGTCTGCAGGCTGAAGTTTGCAGTCCCTCCCCTGCACCAACAAACAATTGCGAGTAAATTACATATAAACAAATGCACTTTACTACACCCTAATTTTTCCAAAATAAGACAGCAGCATCTATTTTGGAGGGGGTAAAGGTATGTAAAACTTGGTCTAAGCGTGCATATTGGATGAAAAAATAAATCAGAGGTTGTTGGGTTAGTGCAATTTTCTTTTTTAATCCGGTTTCTGCCACTGGTGATGTTAGAAAAATGCTATTTTGATGAAGAAATAATGAGATCATTGCTGTTATCACTGACACATGATGTGAGAGCAAACTTTACCAGCTGCCAGACTTTGGAGGATGAGAGAGAGAGAGAGAGAGAGAGAGAGAGAGAGAGAGAATGAGGTGTACCTTCTTTTTGTACAGGCACTCTTCCCGTCTTTGCTTGGTTTCAGTTCCGTGTTGTGCAATCTTCAGTCCATCATTATCTATCACTCATGCTCGGCCTGTAGACTCTTCTATCGCAAGTAAAATTGGCTGCTCTGGTCAGTTGTCGGAGGCCAAGGTCATCAGTATTGTAGCCCCAGTGTTCCAAGATATTACATAGACAAAAATTGGAATGTAGTAATTCTGGGAAGGGAGATGAGAGAAGAACAGGTCAAGAAGGGACTGGAAAAAGCCCTTCGGCATGGGCGTACTTGACACAATTCCCAGCTTCCCGCTGAAATATACTCACCTCTTGATATTCTGAATCTAATTCTTTCTGGAAAACATGCTGAATACCATATTATAGGATGGGAACCTAATTTTTTTAAGTGGGAAGAAAAATAGAGCTTCCTCAGCTACCTAAAATGTCAACTTTTTGCTGAAAATTAAAAAAAACTAAGATATTCTTCAAAAATCACTAAGGATTTCTGAATCAAATGAAGCATTTTGAAGTTTCCATTACATCACACTTGATGAACTGGCTAGTGTGTCTCTGTGGGCTGCATACAACATCCCTGAGTGGTATCAGTTACAATGACGTTTTCCCTCTGCACCACGCAGTGGTCTTTTATGGCAATGTTAGTCGGTAATGAAATAGTTTGTTAAAAGCATCAGTGATTCTCTCTACCCAGGACCACATTGCTAGTGCCCTGAGGAATCTCACATGAAGACTATGGAGGACTCAATCCCTCGAGAGGGTGGGAGGTTGAAGGCTCTCCACCCCCTGTCACCTGGCTCAGGGGACTTCATGTGCTCACTGGCGTGGGCTTGCCTGTTTTTAGGTTGGAGGAGGTCAGATATGGGGTGAATATTTCTGCAAGAAAGTAGCACATTTTCTGAATAGTGCAAGTTCAGATAAAGAGAATGTTTATCTAATGCAGACACAGAATAAGACCAAAACTTGCTAGCCATTGTAAACTAGTAGTAACAACCAGCCGAGTGCTTGAATTTGGAAGGTGTGTGTATCAAAAGTAAGGTCAAGGGAATTGCAATGAAAGCCCAGTCTGCTGCCTACTCGATATAAAAGTGAATACCTCTTAGCCCTCACTTGGGATCAAAAACTCTATGCTTGAACCAACTCAAGAATGGTGAAGCCACCTCTCAGAGGCTGCTTTCTGATTCAGCCACAGCAGGATCACCACTCTACTTCATCAGGCCTCACCTCATATTAGTGTTGCTCTCAGCACATGCAATACAGAGACACACAGAGAGAGCTGGAGGGCTGGGGAATTGCAGGGCTGCTGGGGAGAACTGCGTTGTGTCCTTGTGCTTCCCAGAAAGATCAGACCATCCTTTCTAGGAGCTACTGAGGGAAAGTCAGAGGCGGGAAGAGCCCATTTGCAGGTCCCCAGGATTACATCTTTTCATGTAGCTCAATTGATAATTCAATCAAAGGGCTTGGCAGTGGCAGTGGGCAATGATTCCCCTGAGGGCCAGCAAAGAGTACATGGTAACTTCCTACATGATGTAATTGGGTTGGCAGCTGCGTACCTCATGCTAATATCCAGCTGATGATCTGAGAATTTCTTAGTATGTGAAATAATAGATTTTCTAATTGTGTAAGCTGAATTGATTCAAGATATTTCACTGCTGTCAATGACAATTTTAGATCAGGAAGGTAATCAGAGAAATAGTAAAATACAAACCTTTAATTGAAAGTGGAAAGTGTAAATTGATACAGTAAATAAGTTAATTCAGTGATATGACAAACAAATCTGCCAAATTATTGAGAGACTCAAAGGGAAAGACAACTATGAAAGGTGATTAAAAGAATAGATAGAGATGATAGAATCTGGAGCTCCAACCCAAGGTTTATAGGGATGCCTTAAGAAACAGAATAAAGACACAACTGAGGAAAACTTTTTGGAAAAAAAAGCAAATGTGTAAATGGAAAACAATCATCTTGTTCAAAAGGAGTCAGCTTATGAAAATAGCATCTCACCTCCTGGAAAAAGTTTTTAATGACAAGGATAAAGAAAACAATCTTGGGCCTCCCTTTGGTGGAGCAGGTGGTTGAGCGCTGCGCTGTGAAGCTGTCCGCAGCCTCTGCAGTGCCAGTTCAATTCGGGCTGGCCGGGGAGGGTCCCACATGGTGTGGCAGACCTCTCCTGCCTTGAGCGCTGCTCCCCTCAGCAGTGTATTTCGTCAGTCTGCCTGTTCTGTTCCCCACTCTATCTCTGGTGAATCCTCTCACCCTCCCGTGCATCTGACCTGTACCCCTGTTCTTGTATATAAATAAATAAATCTTTAAAAAAAACCCAATCTTATGTATTAATTTGAACTTAAAAATTGGTGTCCTAAAAGGGAAAAAGCCAGACTGGTCATAGGTTGCCCTTTGCAAAACTGAATGCCAGAAAAAGGAAAGAATCAGCTACTCTAGCATTCTTCTGAGAATTTTATATCTAGTAAAACTTATTTCACACGGGAAGTTAACACATTCTTCGATAAGCAGAGTCACAAAATCTACCACCATCCACCCATTCTTGAGAAAATTTGCTCAATACAGTGAGCTTAAAGAGAAAGCAAAATTACGAACTCAAGCATGGCTAAATCTAGAAGAACTGCAGGAAAAGAACTTTCTTGGTTTGGGCTGAAATTCAGGAATCCTTATGGCTTCCATCCTTTCTGTTGAGTTCTACAGCTGGGTCTTTCCTCAGTGATTCTTCTACCTCAATTCCTTCCCAGGTCCAGGAAATGCGTTTCCTGTTTCCCATTCTCCTGACCATGGTGAACATGTTTTGTTCGTAATTGTTTTTTTTTTTTTTTAAGATTTATTTATTTTATGCATACAAGAACTGGGGTACAGGCCAGAGGTGTGGGGGGTGAGAGGATTCACCAGAGACAGAGTGGGAAAGAGAACAGGCAGACTGACCGTAGTCCACTGCTGAGGGGAGCAGCGAGTGAGTCAGGAGAGGTCTGCTGTGCCTTATGGGTGACCTCCCTGGCTGGGGATCGAACTAGTGTTGCAGCGGTGCGGATAGCTTCATAGTGTTGTGCCTGAACCCCTTGTGCCACCAGGGAGACCCTGTTCATAATTGTCATGACAACTTCATGACTGATACTCATATGTTCTACATGAAAATGGCTTCATTTTAGCTATTAAAAACTCTGGGTTAAGATCATTAGCTAAAACCACACTTTTGTCTATGCCCTCTAGGTAGAGGGCACAGATCAAGATAATCTTCATGTTTATATTTTTGGTGTTCAACTAATCATTTCTGCATCTAAAAATTTCATATTCCAGGCAGGAGTTAGTGATTTTTATTTTAACAATTTAATTTGTTTTTTTATTTTTATTTTTTAAGACTTATTTCTCAGAGCAGTGTTAGGTTCATAATGAAGTTGAGGGGAAGAAACAGAGATTTTCCATATACTCCACACATGGGGTGTCTCCCGCTCCATTATCTCCCTCCCCCATCAGATTGGTGCATTTGCTACAAGTGCTGAACCTACATTGACCCTCATAATCACTCAAAATTCATTGTTTACATGAGTGTTCAAACTTGGTGTTTTGCATTCTATGGCTTGAACTAGTGTGTAAGGATTTTTTTTTTTTTTTTTTTGTGAATCCTCTCACCCTCCCTCGCATCTGGCCTGTACCCCAGTTCTTGTATAAATACATAAAGAAATCTTAAAAAAAAGTCATAGTCATCCTTCATCAGTTCATTCAATACTACATAATTAATTGTTCTGTTTGATCTTGGATTAGCTATAGCATGACTTCATCAACTTAGCAGGTAGAGTTCTGAAACTCCACCTCAGTTTAGTGTGTGGTCTTAAAATTATTTCAGTGATGTCATTGGGGGTCTGGGTCCCAGTGTACCTGTCATAGTCCTCTCTGTGGGATTCTAAGACTCCCATTTTTTGAAGACCAGTAGTGTGTAAGGATTTTACCATTGAAGTTTCATACAGCATCACTGTATTGCCTTAAAATGCTCTGTACACTGTCTACCCATCCCTCTCCTCCCTAACTCCTGTAAACTACTGTCCTTTTCACTATCTTCATAGTTTTGCCTTTTTTCTAATGTCGTATAGTTGGAATCATATAGTATGCAGTCTTTTCAATTGACTTCTTTCATTTAATAATTCATGTTTATGTTAGCTTCATTTTTTTCCACATTTCTTTGTAGTACTGCATAATATTCCACTGTTTGGATGTATCAAAGTTTATTTATCCATTTTCCTGCTAAAGGATACCTTGGTTGCTTTCAGGTGTTGGCAATTATGAAAAAACTGCTATGAACTTTCATGAGCAGGCATAAGTTTGCAACTCCTGTAGGTAAATACTAAAGTGTGCAATTGCTGAATCAGATAGTAAGAGTAGTATTTGAAAGATATCACCAAACTGCCATTTTGTATTCCCACCAGCAATGAGTGAGAAGTCCTGTTTGCTCCACATACTCACCAGCATTTGGTGGTGTAGTGTTCTGGGTCTTGGACACCTTAATAGGTGTGTAGCGCAATCTCACTGTTGTTTTAATTTGTCCTTCCCTGATGACATGTGATGTAGAACATCTTTTCATGCACTTATTTGCCACCTGTGTCTCTTCTGTGGTGAAGTGTCTGTGAAGGCCCTAGGCCCATTTTTTTAAGTAGGGTTGTTTGATTTCCTCATGTTGAGTTTGGAGAGTTCTTCATACATTTTGGATAACAATCCTGTGTCAGATACGTAATTTGCAAATATTTTCTCCCAGCCTGGGTCCCATCTTTTCACTCTCTTAAACATTGTCTTCCTCAGAGCACAAGGCTTTAATTTTAATAAATCCCAGCTTATCAATTTTCTTTATGGTTCATGTCTTCAGTGTCCTATTTAAAAATTCATTGCCAAATGCAGGCCAATGAGTTTTCCTCCTGTTTTCTGCTAAGAATTTTATAGGTTAGTGTTTTACAATTATATCTGTTATCCATTGTGAGTTAACTTTTCTTAAGGGTGTAAGGTCTTTGTCTAGATTCGGTTGTTTGCATGTGCATGTACAGATATTCTAGAACCATTTGTTGGAAAAACAGACTTGGCTCCATTATATTGCCTTTGGTTTTTTGTCAAAGATTAACTAACTATATTTATGTGGATCTATTGCTGGGCTCTCTAATCTCTTCTATTGATCTATTTGTTTATTCTTTTGCCAATATAATTTACTTTTAATTGCTTTAATTTTGACAAACTAATATGCCACCTGGTGGTCATCATGTTACTTTAAAAAATTATTGACATCTAGTGATCATTTTTTGAGTCACAGTCTGCCAGAGCCCAGAAATATAAAATGTTTATTTTCTATCCATTTGGTTCCCCAGAATTCCCTGTGTATTCTGTTCTTCCCAGGCTGTTTCTCCCTAGATATCTTCTCTTTGTTTCTTTTGTTCTTTCATGTGGTAGCCTTATTGATGCTTCTGCCTGTCCTGGGGCTAAGAATGGAGGTAGCATTTAACCGCTCAAATCCTGTGTGTCCCTGTAGGGGCATTAAGCCCTTCTGGTCCTTTAGGGTGAAGTATCCCTGAGATGATGGATATTTTCCTTCATGCTATTAACCTTCTTTCCTTGCAAATCCTAATGTGTTTAGACTGCTAGAGTCTTCATCAAAAACTTCTTCCAGAAAAGTAAGAATTTATAAAAGTGGCTTGGGGGTG
The DNA here is from genome assembly GCF_014898055.3 of Talpa occidentalis. Taxonomy (NCBI): domain Eukaryota; kingdom Metazoa; phylum Chordata; class Mammalia; order Eulipotyphla; family Talpidae; genus Talpa; species Talpa occidentalis. The sequence continues at coordinate 97,516,579 of NW_023605194.1, read as the reverse complement.
GGAAAAATTAAGAGAAGAAAAACATACTTTGAAAAATATCTATGATTTAGGATATCTCTCTTAAATAATTTAGTTCCCTCCTTATTACTAAATTAGTACTCATTGTAGAGGATTTGCAAACTTATGACAATATAAGAAGAAAGTAAAAACCACCTTTTAATCCTACACCAAGAGCAATTGCTGTTTATACTTTTCCTACACTCTTAAGCTCCTATTTTATTACTGTCTACCTGGGGCTTGTGGTCTAGGAATCTTCCTTTAAAACAAGTGTATGAGATACCATTAAAATATATTTTAATTTAATATTAAATTAAATATTCCTAATTAAATGTAATTTAATTAGGGAATAAACCAAAATGTTAACAATGATTTCCTCTGGGTAGCAGAACTCAAACGGTGACTACTTCATTTTTTTGCATTTTATTTTTTTATTTTTTTTTAGAGAATTTTTTAAAAAGATTTATTTATTTATGCATACAAGATCTGGGGTACAAGCCAGAGGTGTGGGAGGTGAGAGGATTCACCAGAGACTGAGTGGGGAATAGAACAGGCAGATCTACTGAAGTGCACTGCTGAGGGGAGCAGTGGGCAAGTCAGGAGAGGTCTGCTGAGCCATGTGGGTAGCTCCCTGTCCTGCGGGGGATCGAACTCATGGTGCAGAGGCTGCGCAAATAGCTTCATAGGTTGCGTCTTAAACCCCTCGTGCCACCAGGGAGGCCCATTTTTTTTTTGTACTTTAAAAAGGTTTTCAGACTTTTTATAATTGCATTAACAATGGTTTACAACATTGCATATGTTTTAGGATTTCAGGTTCACACTTTTTCAAATGTGGATTACCACATTATGCCCACTACTCAAGTGCTAGAAACCTTCTAGCACAGTCCACTGAACTACACCACACTTTATAAACTTTTCAAACTTTTTACAGTGAATGTATATTACTTCTGTATTTCAAATAATGTTTAACATTTAAGATATATAATTCATATACTGCATTCTCTTAATTGCATAAAAACTTACACTCGGCCAAAAGGCGGGAAAGATAAGAACCTAATGGAAAGTTGTTTCCTAGTGGTGAGATTATGGATCCTTTTTTTCCTTCTGTCTTTTGTATCTTTTCAGCACTTATCATGAAGCAAACATTATTAAAGAAGTGTAGTGAAGGAGCTCAGTATCTGTGGGAGATGGAGGGGAACCATCTAGAGTGACTGGAGCTGACCTAGCCACATTTGGCCAAGAAAAGCCTGTCAAGTTGCCTTTGAAAGCCCCGTGGAAGATGAGCTTCCACTTCAAGCTTAGGTCTTACTGGAGTCTGTGATTTCCACCAATGGATTTGCTTTATAATCTTGACCAATGGGAGAGGAGTGGATCTGAAATGGTGCTACAACTTCCTGTGGTTCTATTGACATCTCCCGGGATTAGAACTCCAGATTCTGTGCCTGGCCAGTACCTTTGGCACCATGACCCATTCCCGAATGTGACCTGAAAAGCATGACTGTCTAGTCCATACTCCGACCTGCAGCCTTTGGAAGGAAGGTCCTGCACGGCCCCTGCTCTGGGTAGTGATGTGTTCTGGCCTCTGGGGAGAGAGTAAGCCTGTCAAGTTGCCTTTGAAAGCCTTTGAAATCTGGGGATTGAGGGTAAACAAGAAACCCACATGTCCATTGACAGATGAAAGAATGAAGAAAACATGGTATATACATACAATGGAATATTAGTTAGCCTTAAAAAGGAAGTTTTGTCATAGTATAACATGGATGGACCTGGAAAACATTATGGGAAGTGGAAAAAGGCAGTCATAGAATGACAAATACTGCACAACTCTTCTTTGAGGCACCTAAACTAGTCAAGTGTATAGAAGTAAATAAGAGAATGGGGGTTCTGGGGGTGGGGGAGCTATTGTTCAGTGGGTGTAAAGTTACAGTTATACAAGATGAATAAATTGCAGAAATCTGCTTATGTCTGAACTCACTGAGTTGTATACTTCATATGCATTTTTTTTTTGTATACCAATTATAATTCCCCAAAGCTGGGGGAGGGGGGGAAGAAACATGGTCAGGTAAGAGCTGAGGGAGGTGTAAATAAATGGCAAGAGGCTTAAAAGCTGCTGCCAAGTTGAAGATGCAGGTTCTCAGGTGAGAGAGATTTTATCATCTTAATGCAAGCCCTCTACCAGGTCCTCTACCTGTGAGGAGCTAAGGAAAAAATGGTACTGCACTTAGCAGGACATAGTCTGGATGAAATTAGACCTGCACTTAAAAATAGGAGTTATCAGCCTACCCTTGCTGTGCTCCAGGGTCTGCTCCTTCCTGCTCCTGCACACCAGACTATGGTATCACCTGGACAAAAGAAATGGAGGCTGCATGATGAACGATAAAGCCCAAGAAGAAGAAACTGAGGCAGAGGCAGGAAGAATAGCTTGGTCACAGGCCCCAGAAGTAGGCTGGCTGTGTTGTTAAGAATCCAAAGCCTGAGACTCTCACCCCTATATTATTCTCTATTTGTGTTTCTGTTGATAGCAAATGGTGGACTCAAGTAAAACAGGAACAGGAACAGTAAGAAAAGAAAAGCTTAATTATTTACCCATGCTAAGTTCACCAAATCATTGCCACCTAGTATCACAAAGGACGCTCCAGAAAAATCTCCAGTGCTTGCAGAGTGAAGCACAATAGCAATTCAAATTCCTGCCCTAACCTCTAATTGCCACAGCTGCTCATTGGAAACAGCACCAACTCCCCAGATGAGAAGGTCTGACTATCTTCGCTCTGTCTCTGGTTTCTACTTCTCCTTAAAATGCCTGCTCCAGGCTGCAGCAACATAGCACTGCCTGAGCACTGCTTAGGGGTGTCCAGCACGGGGCTGACATACTGGGGGGATGCTGGCTTCAAATACCTCCACCAGTCCAGCTTGGAAATGCAGGACTGCAGTGACCTGAGGTCCAGAATCAAGTCTCAAATCTGCTCAGTCGTTTGATGACTGTATCAAGGCACCAAACTATGTGTCAGAGATATACAAAGTGAAAAGTCACAGGTCACATTCTCAATGAACACGTTGTGAAACAGTTAAGGGAAGAGTATGTCCTGAATGAACTCCACCCACTGATGTTTTCTGGACTCCACTCCAACCTCCATGACAAACAGATCCCAGGCACCGAGGACAACTCCCATCATGTATGAATCTGCCATGACTCTTGACTTCCAAAAGGGGGCTGCTGGGAACTAAGGGTGAAGTTAAGCAGCCAGGCTTGTAGTAAAACTGAACACGTGGGCCTGGAGGGGAGATGGGTTTTGCCTGCCTTCAGTGTGCACCTGAGGAATCTACTTAGGCAGAGTTACCCATAGGCCATATTGACCAATTAATCTCTCTCTGCTCCCCATCTTTTCATTTCCCTTGCAAATAAGCCTTTTATTAACCTTCCTGTGTGTGCCTGCCTTTGGGTATTGGTCTGAGATTTTTTAAGCGTGGGTGAGGACTCACAGCTAGGCCATCCTATTCCCCTGTGGGGTTGCTCTGTAACAGCACTAGAGTCCTTTCTGAGTGACTCTTGACCTCCTACCACTCTGGTACTGAAGAGGGAGCTTATGTCAGTAGGAGAGGGAGTTTCCTAATGCTGACTCCCAGAACAAGGCAGACTGACTCCCCGTCACAGCAGCACTTGGCCACCTTGGGTCATTTCCACAGGGAATAGGCCTATTTCAACACAGGGCTATTTCATGGAGGAAAGTAGAGCAGGAGTCTACTACCTATGCACTACCTGTGTGCGGGGCAGCTAACAAGTCTGCCCAACACATTTGTTTTCCCCTGTGTAGGTGGTGCTCTCTGTTGCTCCATTGCAATGGTGATGGTGATGGTTACGGGGGTGGGTCTCCTCATACCAACAAGCAATTCTTGCACACCAGGGTGACTGAGAATTCAACTCCGTTTTGATGCTGTCTACCCGGACACTCTCAAATTGCACAAGTTAAAGACTCAGACTTTTAAGACCACCCTGCCCTTCTGGGGCCAGCCACAAATACCGGACAATTCTGGACTTTGACCAACCAGCTACAGATGAAAGGCCCCCACAACCCTTCCCAGACTTTAGTTGCCCCACCGCGAACCCAGATTATTACCTGTGCTTCTTTTTTTTTTTTTAAAGATTTATTTATTTATTTATTTATTTATACACACAAGAACCGGGGTACAGGCCAGATCTGCAGGAGGGTGAGAGGATTCACCAGAGACAGAGCGGGGAACAGAACAGGCAGACTGACAAAGTACACTGCTGAGGGGAGCAGCAGGTGCAACAAGAGAGGTCTGCCGCGCCATGGGGGACCCTCGCTGGCTGGCCGGACGGAACCGCACAGCAGAGGTTGTAGACAGCTTCACAGCCCTGAGCGCAACGGCCCGCGCCACCAGGGGAGGCCCATTACCTGTGCTTCTGACCCACTGGTCCTCGATCAGAAGTTCCCAGTATACCCTCCTCAGTTTCAATTAATTTGTTAGAATGACTCACAGAACTCAGGAAACCTCTTTATTCATGAGATCACCGATTTATTACAAAGAATATGAAAGGATGCAAATCAACAGCCATGAGGAAGCGATGTCAGGGCGAAGTGTGGGGAAAAGCGAGGCGCTTCCACATTCTCTCAGGCAAGCCATTTCCCACGAGTCCCCAACCCAGGCTTCTTTACTTAGGCACGATCAGTTAACTCATTGGCTATCAGCAAAAGGACTCTGCCTCTTGGTCCATTTCCTTTCCCTGGAGGGCATGGGTGGGACCCTGGAAGTTCCACCCTTTATTCATATTGGTTTCCCTGGCAATCTGACCACAGTTATTTTTCAAAAGTTACCTTTAAAATAAGAGACACCTTTATTACACACAACACTTAGGAATGCCAACACTTTGAGAGCTGCGAGTCTGGAACTGTGATAAAGACCAAATAGCTGAGAAGTTTATGTTGGTCCTCTGAATGACCAAAATAATTATTTTCTATAAATCACAATATTGCATTACCAAATAAGTTACTTTCATCCCAATGGGTAATCTTCTATATAAGGAATCAGCAAAAAGAGAATGGATTCCCTTCCTTCCTGGCCTTGTTGACGTGGGACACCCGTGGCAAAGCTGAGATGCAAATTGAAGGACAAGTTGCAGAAATAAGGCTGAGGTTCAGTTACTTGAACTGGAATAAAGGTCAGGAGGTTGAGGACAGTGTTGCAAGGTAAGTTTCTACATATTGGATCAAATTCCCAACCTGGTAAAGTCATCCATTGCAACAGCCTCCTTGTTGGTTGCTGTCTGGCTACTCTTGCCCCACTACGACCTATTTGTCACAGAACAGCCAGAAAGAACTTGCAAATTTTAGACCTTATCACTCAACGACTAAAATCGTGCCAATGGCCACCCACCGCAGAGCCCGCCGGGCACCTTCTGCCTCTGTCTCACCATCCCAATTCATCTCCTATCTTCTGTCTCCTTTTTTAGCCTCAACTGCACTTGCCTTATTCTGATTCCTTGAATGTGACAAAAGTCACTCCTGCTTGAAGACTTAGCACAGCCGTTCTCTGAACTGTTTCAGTCAGGTGTTAGTTTTCCCTGATGTGAAGTGCTGCTACTGCATAGCAGATTCCCTATAATTTAGCAACTTAAAACAAGCATTTTAGTTATCACAATTTTGTGGGTAGGAACTGGAGTTAGGGTTTGACTGGGCAATTTTTCTATCACAAGTGGTGTTGATGTGAGTCTCATGCTGGTATTCATGGTTGGTCTGGTCTGGAGGCTGGAAGATGACTTCATTCACACTTTTGTCCTGGAGCAGGGATGCCTGGAAGGCTCTAGAAGACCAGGGCAGCTAAGCCCTTCTCCCTCTCCAGGTACTGTCAGGGGTTCTTTGGGTGGTGAGAACTGAGAGTCAGACAATTTCTCACCTGATAACTGGGGGCCCCCCAGAGTGATAGTCTCAAGATACAGAAGGGGAGCTGCTGGCTTCTTTAGCCCTGGAAATGGACCCACCATTAATCCTGCCATAATCTATTTGGTCAAGGCAGTTATGGAGCCCAACTATATTGACAGATTCACCTAGAGTGATAAATTCCCATCCTTTGATGAGAACAAAGGCAAAGAATCTGTGATCCTCTTTATTTTTCCATTATCTGAAATGCTCTTCTCCCAGATCTTCCTTTGCATGGTTTTTGAAGAGTCAGGCCTCAGATCAAATGTCATCCCCCCACCATTTGGATCCGTGCTGAGACGCATAGCCCACCCCCTCAAGCTATCACCTGTCTCCCCTTTATCCTCTCTGATTGTCTTCTTAACTGTCATCACCACTTGAAATTAATTTGCTATCTGTCTTTCCTCCATAAAAATCTAAGTCACATGCAAGCTGGGACCTTGTTGTGCTCACTGTTTTCTTCATGGGCCTAGAACAGTGTCTGGCACATAGTAGGCATCAGAAATACCTGTTGAATGAATGAATGGTCACATAACTGAGCAGAGGGTAGACTGATACAGATGTATGGACAGTGACACTGTGCCCACAGAGAATGCCCACACCCTGGCATTCAGTGGGTACACCAGCATTCCTGTTCCTCTTGCCCTCAGCTATCAAGGCTATGGGGCTCCCTGAGAGGCAGTGTAAAGCCAGTGGAAGAGACACAAAGCTGTCAGGAGGGCATGAAGATTTTTACTGTGCCTCATACCAGCAATATCAAGTCCAAATGGTCAGGCTGAAGCTAGACAGTGAGGGAGAATAGAGACAAAGAACGTCTGAATGTAAAGGAAAAGAATATAACATTACTCATTTAAGAATCAACTCTGGGGCCTCCCCGGTGGCTCAGCGGTTGAGCGCTGGGTTGCGAAGCTGCCCGCAGCCTCTGCAGTGCCGGTTCGATCCCCGGCTGCTCCCCGGCCACCGGAGGAGGGTCCCACATGGCACACAGACCTCTCCTGCCGCCCGCTGCTCCCCTCAGCAGTGTACTTCGGTCCTTCTGCCTGCTCTGCTCCCCGCTCTGGCTCTGGTGAATTCTCTCACCCTCCCGCGCTTCTGACTGTACCCAGTGCATGTATAAACAAAACAAACAAATAAATAAATAAATAAAATGCCTCTATTAAAAAAAAAAAAAGAATCAACTCTGACTCATTTAGGAATTAATTAAACACCTTAAAACATGAGCGACACTGCAAGCAGGGACCGGTCCCACATTGCACTGAGCTGTGTGGACAGTCGGGCTGCTAATGTTCCTCAGCACGAGATGCCACAACATGTGCCCCACTGCCCTGGGAAGTTACAGTGGAGATTCCAGTAACTGCCCCAGGGAGATGTCCCTGCTGCCTTTACCTTTCTGCATCACCTGCTGTTTATAAAGTTTGAAATGGGCTCCTCTTACTGGTCAAGTCAAGTGGCATGTCCACACCCCAGCTGCAAGGGAGGACCGGGCTAAATCTTTTTAGCTAAATCTTTGACTGTTCTCACAACTCCATAAGGTTGGACTTCCTGAAAGGAAGCAGTTTAGACTCATTTAATTTTTCTGTTTAGGTCTTTGACCCATTTTAAATTAACTTTTGCATATGATGGGAGGTAAGAATTGAAATTTTTAAAGGTTTTAAAATGATTCTAATGACAGCCAGGGTTGATAATGATTGCTTTAAATAGCCATGGAAGACGGATTGGAAGATACTGGTATATGCATATTTGAAGAGTGTGTCATTGGTTGAAAGCAGGAGCTTGTACTCTCTGAAATGGTAAATTTACTTTGGAGAGAATCCAGTTTGCTTCTCTAAGCTTTAAGGAGATATTTAAGGAGATTAGAACTCACCTTTCTGGCTGTCAGTGCTTAGAGGACTCTTTTAAGGGGGTTTAGGGCTCCTTGGGGATATCATGGAACTGAACCTGCAGATGAGGTGGGCTCAGTGGTGGAAAGACAAACCAAAACATCCGAGTTCTGAGATTGGGTCTGGGTGGTTGGGGGGTAGATATCAGGCAGGCAACAAGGTTCCCCAGTGGAAATACTGAATGTAGAATGTTGATTCTGACCTCGGGGTGAGGGCCCTGGACTGTTGTGTATTATCAATGTGCTGATCGCAAAGAGTTGGTACATGTGATGACATGGGGGCTGCTAGCTTTCCAAGCACAAAATACCTTTCAATACACACACTTTTATTGTTCCTAAGGATTCACAAGTATTTGTGACATCTCACATGTCACAGACTCTCTTTCCAAGCCTGTTAAGAGATCAGAAGCATTGGAATCACTTAATGTGCTGTTCAAATTGCAGGTTTCTGGGTCCCAAATCAGACTAGCAAATCCGAGTCACTGGCATTAGAGAGCAGGAATTTGGATTTAAAGACATACATTCATGTATAAAAATTGACTCTTAGGTGCAGGGGAACCACACTTTTGGCTTATCACTATAAATATTAAAAATCACTGTATGGAAGCTGTGGAAAGCAGGAAATTAGCCTACATTGTTTTGATTCTCTGACATATAGTGAGGATAATTTACTTCACTAGAGAACTATTAAAGACTTTTAACTTGTAATTTGCATTTTTGCCTAAAAATAGGAAGTATAAAGTTCAATTATGTAATATCTTAACAAAGTACATGATTGTCTACCTGAAAATGTATTAATATATTCATTCTGAAAAGGCACCAAAATAGTTTTACCAAATGATTTTGTACACTCAAGAAATTAGATGTTTTTCTGTTTTTAGCAGAGTAATTTGTCCTTGTGGGATTTCAGACATCTGCAATATCTGTAATACATGTCATTTTTTTTTCTCTCCATTTTGTTTTTCTGCAGCTCCATGAGAGACAGCTTATTTCCCACTAGGTGGCGCTCTCTTGCCAAGGCACTGGGCTGAATTGAGAATGTCACCCTTAGAAAAAATGCTCAAGATTCCATCCTTTGAATTTGTTTATTGTTTTGAGCATACTTATCCTCTGAAGTGTCTACAAAATTGGAAACAATCGGGACTTCTCAGATTGTTTTAAAGAAATCCATTTCTTTAGGTGTCACTCTTATGCTATGGTGAGTTAGTTGAGTGAGGTCCAGAACACAGACAGCTTATAACAGTGGCAAGACTGCAGAGGCTGGGAGCTGTACTGACAGGTCATGGCTTAGGTAGGAGCACTGGTCCAGATGTGATGTTTACCCCACTGAACCCAGACCCTCAATAGAAGGCGCAGATTCCCAGGTGTGTGGGAAGCCCAGGCTTAATTCTGCTAAGAATCCAGGGCGTGGGGTATGAAAGCTGGAGACTCTAGACCGCACGGGACAATGTGGCTTTAGCTAGAACTGTGCATGACTCTGGAATATTTGTACATTCATGATGTTATCCCGCCAAGGATTGGGGAAGGCAGGAAATAGGCGGTGAACTTTGACACCCACGAATGATGAGAGCTGACATAGGCATTGGGAACACAGCCAAGCAGGCGAAGGTCAGCACAGGACATGGGCCTTTGGGGCAAATGGGGTGAAAGGCATGGGAACTGGGAATTCAGACTGAAGTCCAGGCAAACGGGCCAAGCAGACATCATTTCAGAGCCCTGATTGGCCCAAGCATCTTCTGTTATTCTTTGCCTGTGCAGAACTCCTAACTAGAAACCTGGGGATGTGTTGCACTCAGTGACTGGATAAACTCCCTGTAACTAGCAGTACTAGATGCTTTAGAAAGGGATTTGCTTTGAAAAAAAATGGGCATCAACAAATGCTTTCAAAATGCCATATTGAATTGTGCCCGAATCACTAATGATGGCTTCAGGAAAGGGAGGGTTTTTTTTTTTTTTTTTTTTAAATTTTTTTTTTTTTTTTAATAGAGGCATGTTTTATTTATTTGTTTGTTTGTTTTGTTTATACATGCACTGGGTACAGTCAGAAGCACAGGAGGGTGAGAGAATTCACCAGAGCCAGAGCGGGGAGCAGAGCAGGCAGAAGGACCGAAGTACACTGCTGAGGGGAGCAGCGGGCAGCAGGAGAGGTCTGCGCGCCATGTGGGACCCTCCTCTGGTGGCCGGGGAGCAGCCGGGGATCGAACCGGCGCCGCAGAGGCCGCGGGCAGCTTCACAACCCAGCGCTCAACCGCTGCGCCACTGGGGAGGCCCCAGGAAAGGGAGGGTTTTAATCTAGGAAAGCCTTTTGGTCTCTTTTGATGTTACCTTTCAAATTCCCCATCTGGCTAAAATGGCTGCATTATCCCCCCACTGCCCACCCCCCGGGCCACACATACACACACACAGTGTTGGCCTCCTCCACACTGCTGGGTCCTGTCTTGGCTCCTTTTTCATAGTTCTTCCAAGTTCTCTGCACACTGCTTCAAGCTCCCCAAGGAATCTGGGTTTTGCTAAGAAGCAAACATGCTCGGTAATGACATTGATTCCCTGTCCGGTTCTTGCTAGTTCCTTCCTCTGAAGCAAGTAACTAAAAGTCCTAGTCACTCATTGGTCATCTGGGGCTTCTCTACTAATCTCACAGAACAACCTATCTCCTCTACTTGCATGCCTATTATTGCCCCCAAACTCTTCTTGCCACCCCCCCCCCATTTTATTGCTTTATTTCGTCACACCTGAATTTGCCATTTTTTTCCCTAACTTTCCTAACATCTTTCTTGCTGTTTTTTGGACTGCTGTTTCTATTGAACTAACTCATTTTTTTTTTTTTTTCAGCATGGTCCACATAAAATGCTCCAGTTGTCCAGTTTTACCTTCCTAATTGCTTGTGTTTATAGTGGTTCATAGCTTGTAAGGAAAAGGAAACAGTGCTGGTGGTTACACTGGAATGAGAAATAGATTGGCAAGTAGCATCTCTAAATCTCAGAAAGGAGTCAACACCCAGCTGTAGAATGTCAGGGCAAGCCGTCTGACATTTGCCCTTGCCATGACTCTGGCAGGGATGTTGCCAGTGACTGTGAAGCTCATGCCCTGCCCATCACCAGGGAGTGTTATTCCTGAAGATGTCAGTAGAAATCTTGTCTCCTAGAATGTACTGAAGATTCTGCCCCTCCGTGGCTGTAGTGACGCCTGTCCCCATCTGTCCTTACAGAGTCCAAAGTCTCTGGCACCTCCCTGGAAGCAGGACACTGGAATTGGGGTTTCATGATGGAACTGAAGGGCCCAGAGAGCCCTTTCTTCCCCTTGCCTCGACAAAGTTCTAGCTGCAGTGCTGCAGTTGCACACCGGCTCCAACCCTGGGCTACAGCTTCAGGCGATTCTCTCCACTTAACTCTTGCTTAATAAAGCACGGGACTCCTCCATGTCCCTCTGGTGCAGTCTGTGCTGGTCTCTGATTCCATTTTTACCCCAAGCCAAGGAACTCATCCCCAAGAGACTGCCTTGGTGTCGTACTGGTCTGGCTAACTTTTAGATGAGCCTCTTGGTAGCAAAGCAGAGAATCACCTCTGATGCCATCTTGGGCCAGTTTGGATTTGATAAAACATCATTTTGAAATATCCATATTCTTGCTTGATATTTTCTCTACCTACTCTCTAATGTTATTGTTAATGCAAAATGGCATTAATAATTATTTGGCAATTAACTTTGTAGTTATTGCTAGAGTTTAATAAATTTATTTTCATTAAATGTCTAAAAAAAGAATGAAATGAAACAGGAAAATGTAGGGGCCATTAACATGCCTGATGGGAACAGATTTCTGGCAGCTCTGACCATGAAGGCACATGGTCAAGTGCAGTTTGCATTATCTGAGCAGAGAAAGCACAGGTCCAGTCTCAAAGACCCACTTTGGGGGGTGAGGTATGACTTGTTTTGTTTTCTTGTCAATGCAATTTCTTGCTGGTTATACATTTTATAGGTTTACTGGCTCTGTTGGTGTCCTGAGCCTGCAGTGAGACTAGCAGCCTGGTGCCAGTCAAATACTCTGATGGCACAATGGGCATGGTGGAGGACTGTGGGTGCTCTGGTGGTGGGAATGATACAATGACTGCACCCACGGGGAGCAATCTTATACTGTCAAAAAACTAGGATGTAAAATAATGGTACTTCATTAAAAAAAAATTAAAATTCAGGGCCTTCTTGATGGCACAGGGGTTAAGTCTCAGCGCTATCTGGTTCGATCCCTGGCCAGGGTGTATACCCACATGGTACAGCAGACCTCTCTTGTCTCTCCCACTGCTGCCCTCAGCAGTTATCAGTGTATTTCAGTCAATCCCCCTGTTCTGCTCCCCACGCTGTCTCTGGTGAATCCTTTCACCCCTCATGTACCCAGTTTTTGTATGCATGAATAAAAATAAATCTTTAAAAAAATTAAAATTCAATCAAACAAACAAAAAAACTCTAAATGCTTTGATAGGGATTCAATTTTAGTGACAACTAAACCAGAGCAGAAAACCTAGATAAAAGACAATTTTAGGTCAGGAAGGAATTCAAGAATAATCTAATTTAGGGGTCAGCAAACTACAGCTGCTAGGTGTCTCTTTATAAATAAAGTAAATAACATTTTCTTGGAAAGCTCTATGCCCATTCATTTCTATATTATTGGTACTGTTTTTGTACAAGAAAGCTGAGTATTGTGACAGAAACCAAGCTTAAACTATTTACTTTCTGGTACTTCACAGAAAAAAGTTTACTGACCTCTAATCTAATCCACTGCCCATTTATAAAATTTTACTTTGTGTTTATCTATTGTTTTATCAAAATAAAATATATTTACTGCAGAGGATGGTGAAGGAACCCAAAAGTAGAAAAAAATTCATCCACAATCATATCTGAAGAATTTGATATATTTCCTTCTAGGCTTTTTTCTATGTTGTCTTTTTTTTCTTGTTGGCAGTTTTTAAATTTTATTTTTTATTTCATCTGAAAACATCACAATGAAGCTCTAAAAATATACTCTATAAAACATACCACCATTAAACATTTTTAAATAATGGTAATTCCACAGTATTGTCATATATCTTTTCAGCATTCAAATTACCTCCTAAATGACATATTCTAAAATAATCAAATTCACATAAAATTTTGACATGAGGTGAGCTTGATATGTCTTTTTTTATTGAGGAAAATTTACACATGCAGTGAAATTCATAGCTCTTCAGTGAAAAATTGAACAATAATTTTGACAAACTCGACAAACATATGTACCCACATAACCCAACCCAAAAGTATGATAGCAAACAGACCCATCACTCTGAAAGCTCCCTGTGTACCCTTCTGCTCCACTCCAACCCCATAGGAATCACTACTCCAATTCCTGTCACCATAAGCCAGGTTTGCCTATTATAGAGTTCTTACATAGTGACATAACGATACTCTTATAACTGCCTACCCCCACTCAGTATAATGTGTTTGAGATTTAGCTACATCATTGAATGTGTCCATTGCAGATACTTCTTTTCTGTACTGTTCATTCTAGTAATATACCAAATTTGTCTATTCTTTTCCCATTTGATTTTGGGTAGTCTCTGCTTTGGGGTTATTATATTGAAAGCTGCTCGAAATACTCATATACAAGTCTTTTTATGGACATGTTTTCATTTTCCTTGGGTACATATGTAATAATGGAATAGTTCTGTCAGAGAGAAAGTATATGTTTAGCTTTATGAGAAATGGTCAGACTGTTTTTAAAGTGGTTTTTCCATTTTATACACTCATGAAAAGGATACGAGAATTCCAGTTGCACCACATTCTTGCTAATATTTGGGGTTGCTAAGTTTTTCACACTCAGAGTGTGAGTGATATCTCATTGTAATTGTTAAAAATGAATTTTATTGAGAAATAGTTCACGTAAAACAAATGCACCTGTTTAAAATTTGTATTTCAATGAGTGTTGACAAATTTAAATACCTACATAACCACTTCCATAATCAAAATATAGACTATTTTCATCACCCCAAACAATTCCCTTGTGCTCTTTTCCATTCAATCTCCCAACTTTGGTTCCAGGAAAATGCTAATCTGATTTCTGGTACTATATACCATAATTGTCTTTTTAGACTTGTATAGTATGTGAGACAGGCGATAAATACTTTTTTTGGTCTGACCTTCTCAACTCAACTTAATTAATTTGCAATCCATCCATATTGTTTGGTGTATCAAGATTTTATTCATTTTTATAGTTGTTTACCATTGTGTTGTAGGGATATAGCACATTTTGTTCAGTCATTCATTAGTGCAAATTGGCTTGTTTCCAGTTTTTATCTATTGTTGTAAACACTTGTGTACAAGTCTGTATGTAGATATAGATTTTCATTTCTTCTGGTTAAATACCTAAGGGTGTAACTGCTTGGTTGAATGTAAAGTATATGCTTACCTTTGTAAGAAACTGTTTTCTAAAGTAGTTCACATTTTTCATTTTCACCACTTGCATCATATTGTCTGTTCGATGGCAAAGTGCATTGACCAGTTTTTTTGATTATTGAATAAATATTGCATTGCTGAAATAATCCCCACTTATTCATAATATATTGTCCTTGTAATATATGGCTTGATTTGGTTTATAAATATTTTTTGAGCATTTAACATCCATATTCATTGACGAAAATTTTCTGTTCATATAAATTCTTCATCAAGTTATTATTTTATGTATGTAAATTTAGCCTCATCAAACTGTTGGGAGGTTTTCTCTTATTTTCTTGGGACTTTAGTGACTAACATGCTAGATCAGTTTATATTTTCCCATAGGAAAAAACCCCAGCAGATTCCGAGTTTTTAGCCCATGGCTCTTAGTATTTCAAAAGGCCTGTCAGAAATCAGTTTATTTGTTAGGGAAAAATATTATCTATGATACATCTCTAAATATTAGTTATTTTTTTCCTTTGACTAGAATTTTATTGACTCAATTCAATGTAATGGAGCAAACATTTATTAAGCACCTGCTGTATACCAGGTTCTAAATAACTAGATTCTCATGGCAATAACATTTGTTATCTTGTGGAAAGACAAATAGAGAATAAGCAATAATGGAAGGTTTATGAATAAAATCCTTTCAAGACATGGAGTCTATGAAGGAAAAGTAATAAGAAGAGAATATGGAATGACATTTCTGGAAGTCATGGACTGTTTCTGTTTATTTTCATATGCTCAGCAGCAAGCCCAGTACCTGGCACCTGGCAAGTACTCCAGTGATTTACTGAATAAAAACAAATTGAAAAGAAATTCTAGATGGTGAAAAGGCTATGAACCTGTAGGGATTGGTCTCTCCAAAAATGTTCAGAGAGTTTTTTCCCAAGATGCCCAGGGCAAGTTTTCCTCTACATATCATCTTGGCATGTGGCACCTAGGACAATGAAGGTCAATGAAGGCCCTGTGGGTCCTAAGAGAAATTGTTAACATTACCTTCAAGAACAGGGATATCGTGGATTTAGGCTCATCTCCAGAAATAATCTTTTGATCAGAGAAGCCTATTTTAGGGAAGGCAAACACCAGAGGCAGGGCTTGTCACAGGAAGTCCGCCCTTCTCAGATACCCCCCTCTCTTCTTCCTGAAGCCTCAGGCCCTGCTCTCACTCTATAGCTCAGGAGAGAAGCCCCCAGTCTGTCCATTTACTCTAGAATTTAGAGCCATGTAAATTCTTCCGTTGTATGTAATTACATTTGCTCTCTTTCCCCTACTAATCTGATGCTAATTTGTTTGCTGACCAGCTCAGCCCATGAAGAACCCAGAGGGTGGAGGAAATCCCCCTGTTCCTCACAAAGGAGGACCCTACAGACTCCTGTTCTCTAGTGAAGGGTATTTAAACCCCCTTGGGAAGCAGTGAACCCAAATGTTGTCTATGTGAATTTTTTTTTCCTAGAGACAGTCCATATTTTAATCAAACTCTGATAAGATTCTATAACTGCACCCTTTCCCAATAATGAAATATATATATATAAAATATTTATTTATGCATATAAGACCTGGAGTACAGGCCAGAGGTGCAGGTGAGAGTGGGGGAGAAAGGATTCACCAGAGACAGAGTGGGGAACAGAACAGGCAGACTGACTGAAATACACTGCTGAGGGGAGCAGCGGGTGAGACAGGAGAGGTCTGCTTCGCCCTGTGTGTTTCTCCATGGCCAGCTGGGAATAGAACTCATGCTGCAGTGGCTATGGATAGCTTCATAGTGCTGCATCTTAACCCCTTGTGCCACCAGGGAGGCCCCCCAACAATGAAATATTATCCTAACTAAAATATACCCATGCAAATAGAAGTTTGAGAAAGAAAACTTATTTTACTCACAGAATCTATCTTTAAGACACAGATTTTGGGAGGGCACAAAGCATATTCAAGTGGATAAATATCACTTGGTTCCTTCAAGGAGCTTGGAAAGTGCTTTCTTTCTTCCCAGGAGCTTCAGAGGTTATTGGTACAAAAAAGCACTCCGGGTGGAGCTAAGGGCTAAGAAATTTCACCAAGTAGAGTAACCAGCTGGAAGCATCACCTGTTCCCTGTGTTCTGAGTGACTTAAGAGTTTGCTATATTAGCTGCCATTGTAGTGTAGAAATGTCCAGGAAATATCTCTTTAACGTCACACACCTCTGAGGAGAGTCCCTGGCAGTGGCCCAGCCATGGTTGAGCCTCTTGAATAGGCTTTTCCCATTAAAATCAGTTTTTACCTTAAGGGCACTGTGTAGAGAAACCTTGAGAGGCCGCGGGGCTGCACCTACGAGATGCAGAAATGCCCGCTAGATGGCGCCCTCGTGCAGGCAAATCTTCTCCACTTCTGGCAAGGAGACAGATTTTGGCTTTAACACCAATATCCTGAAGGCAAATTAACACAAGGCCTATTGATTCTTCACCTAGATATTTCAGTTTCTACTAGAAGATTTCCCTTCTCTCTGTCACTCCATGCTCAACTATTTTTTTGAAGCAGACGGCAAAAAAGAAATACTGACAATTCCTCATTTTTGTAACATTTACTGTGTTCCTAAAAAAGATAAGTGTTAGCTCATTAATTATGTTATACACTTAGGGAAATGATTTTTAAGCTATTGGCAGATATTCCTATCACTTT
The DNA here is from genome assembly GCF_014898055.3 of Talpa occidentalis. Taxonomy (NCBI): domain Eukaryota; kingdom Metazoa; phylum Chordata; class Mammalia; order Eulipotyphla; family Talpidae; genus Talpa; species Talpa occidentalis. The sequence goes on along the minus strand of NW_023605194.1, from coordinate 97,499,655 downwards.
AGCCGTGTAGCCAAAAAAAGAGCCCAGAATTTGGAGTCCGGGAAGGCAGATTTGGAGTCAGGCTCTTCCTACGTGTGGGTCAGCCAGAGCTGGGGGCCAGTACCTGACCAAGGATAACAACAACACTTAGAGGTGATTGAAAAAAGAACTCTCCTTTATTCGCTGGTAATGCAGACTGGAATATTTATGGGGGAAACCAGATCTAGAATTTATTCTAAAATGTTTCAGGAGAAAAGTGAAAGATTAGCAATGTTTTGAGGACAGTTCATTGTGCTGTTGTGCCCACTTTTTTTTTATTTAAAATATTCCACGATAAAAGATTGGAATAAATACTTGCAGAACAATGTTGTTGGAAGCATAGTGTGAGAGGCTTATATGCTAAACAACTGCAAATTACTGCTTATCTCTTTGGACTTTAATTGCTTGAAAATGCTGGAATTGTACTTGCTGAACTGCTAGCCCCTTCCATTGTCTAATTTCTTCTGAGTGCTCCAGGCTCGCATCTCTGCCAGCACAGAGCTGAGACAGATGTCTCCTCCTTCATCAGGCCATGGCTTTCCTAGTAAAGGTCTTCCTCACGCTGTGTGAACCCTCACCCTGTGACTTCACACCCAATCTTATATTTGTTTTCTACAGAGTATTTATCATACCAGTAGTACAGACTGAATGTGCCCCTCCTCTGTCCCCCCATATTGAATCCATTGCCCCCAATGTGACTGTCTTTGGAGATAAGACCATTTAGGAAGTAATTAAGGCTAAAGAAGTTCCTGTGGGTGGGGTTTTAATCCAGTAGGAGTGTGTCCTTATGAGAAGACAAGTGTCGCCAGGGATGGGGCCTAAGACAGAGGCCATGTGAGGATGCGGCATGAAGGCTGCCATCCTTGAGCCAATGAGACAGAGCTTAGGACAAGTCAAACATACTGACATCTTGATGTTGGACGTGCAGACTCCAAAACAGTAAGAAGTGTAGACACTATGGAGGAGTTGAAATCCCGAAAGAAGAGCAAGAGGGAAAGCAGAGTTGACAGTTCATGGTTCAGCGGGGTTGAGAGATGCTGGGTCTGGATTGATTTCGGAAAAGAGGCAGCACTTCTGTTTTTTGCAGAATCCTCAGTGTTAGGGTAGAGGGAGGCGAGGATTTGGAGAGACTGGAAGGTTGAGGTAGGAAAATAAGACTCAGTAATTTCAACGAAATGAGAAATGAAGTTATTCCGAAGAGGTGGGAGCAGAGAAGAGTGTGGTGTCTCCCAATGAGCAGATAAGATCTAGAAGCGTTTAACAGTTGGCAGGAAACAAATGAAAGAATTGCCATAAAGGTAATAAAGGCCCAGGAAACAGGGGACAGGAGATGGAGCAAACTGGTCTATGCTTCCCAACACTGGCAGCTGGCGGCTGGGTTAAGTCTCAGTATGAGGAGCAGGAATAGAAGTTGCAAGGAGAGAGACAGCACATTCACAAGTGAGGAAGTCAGGTGGGGCAAGTCTGTGGTGTGACCTCCTTAGCACATGAATCTGGGGCTTTGGCGGCAACACAGGGTGGTGACTTCCAGCCCAGGTTCTGACATGGGCCAGGCTCCTGATGCCTGCAGTCCTCACACTTGCACTTGACCATTGCAGGGACAGCTTGATGGGGGAGGGAAGTGGGAAAGTTTAAGGGAGATGAGAGGGAGAAGATACTAGATGCCAGGAGTCAATCAAGAGAGTGACCTACAGAGCACAGATGAGTCACACTTTCGGTGCCTCTCCGAATGCTTTGGGGTATCTGGGATGGTGTGGAATTCTCCATAAAGTTGAACTTAATCCTTTTGCTTGTATTGTGGTAACTTTGGTTTACAACACTGTTATGATTTAGTAGAGTACATTCAAACCACACCATGCCGACCACCAAAGCACCAACAGTCCTGCACCTCTAGAAGCTTCAGTTCAAATTTCAAGAGTTTGTTTTGTTTGGGTTTTGTCTGTTCTTTTTCTTTTTTTCCTTTGTTATCTGATTTTTTTTCTTTCTCCTGACTCATTTAACTTAGCATAACCCCCTCGAGTTCCATCCATGTTGTCACCACAATCAAGGTTTCATCTTTTTATAGCTGTATAGTATTCCATTATAGATAGAGACCCACTGCCTTTGGGCACTTAGGTTATTTCCATAACTTGGTTATTGTAAACAGCGCTGCAGTGAACATAGGACTGCTATTTCTTTCCAAATTTGTGTTTTTGCATTCTTCATGTAGTACCTAGAAGTGGGATTGCTGGATCATATGGTAGATTTATTTTTAATATTTTGAGAACCCCGCCATAATGTTTTCCATAGGGGCTGTATTAGTCTGTGTTCCCAGCAACAGTGTACGAGGGTTCCTTTTCCTTTACACCTTCACCAACAATTGTTTCTGGTCTGTTGATGTGTCCAGACAACATCTATGCTGGTGTGGCCTGAGGAATACAGAAAATAATAACTACCTCATAGAATTGTTGTAGGAATTACATATGGTAAAGTATTTGCATGGTGTCTGCTGGGTGCTCTGTTAATATCAGCAGCATCCTGCTAGGTCTTGTGGAGAAACAAAAGAAATGACACCTGGATTCTGCTTGCAAGGAACTTGCACTTTAGTTGGGTGGGGAAAGCGAAGGCATGACCCAGAGGCTTTTTTGCGTGCCCAGGAGGCTGTGTAGTGTCTGGCTCTATAGGTCTGTACAGTAGCCCCACTTGGCATGAACGGTGCCAATCCAGGTAAGACTAAGGCTTGGAAAGGGATACAACCAGCATTGAGTGGAGAGAGGCTGGAGAAGTCTCAGCAATTCTCAAGAGCTTCTGAAGAGTTTCCATTTGAGATGGGGCTTAAAATAGGGAGGTGGGATTCAGAAAACTAAAGATTATGATGGTGTGTGCTTGCTGTTGGAGGATTAGAATTGGTCAAGATAACAGTTTTAATGCAGCCTGAATGAATTAGATGTTAAAAATGATGTTACTATTAATGATAATGATAATAATGATAGACTCACACCAAATGTTTCCAGGGCATCAGAAGCAGTGCTAAGTGCTCTGCGTGCGTAATCTCACCTCGTTGCAATCCTAGCAAGTGAATCATTAGGATTCTTTTGGCTGCAAGGCACAGGAATCTGACTTGTCAGCTGAAAGAGGAGGCCTTTTCCTGGCTCCAGGAGCTGCGTATCAGCAGAGGGAGGGTCTCAGGCAGGGCTCGTCTCTCTGAGCTTATAGCCTCTGCATTCCCAGGAACACGGGCTAGTGTTCCAGAACTTCTTCCTAGGGGCCAAGAAGCTTCTCTTCTAGAAGCTGCAGCAATGTTTCCCTGAATCTGATTAGCATTAGACTTGGCTATTTGTAAACCAGTCACAGCTATGGGGATGGAGCCAACAGCAGCTTAGAAACATGGTCCTCAATCCTGCATCAGAGTCCCCAGGTAGTAGGTTGTTAAAACCTGTTGCGCTCCAACTCTCTCTGTGTCTGATGTCACAGGTCTTGGATGAACCCGTGATCTGGTATTTCTAAAAAGTTACCAGGTAATGCTGTGGCTTCTGGTCTTGCAGTTACGCTCAGACCAGCTGGTTTGCGCGGATCTGCTGGGATGGCAGAGTGGAGGAGGCAGTGCCTTCCTTGGACCATCCTCTTCTCCATTGGACACATGAGGAAACTGAGGCTGAAGAGTGCCCTGGAGGCTAAGGTCACATGGCCAGAAGGTGGCAGGGCTGGATTCAAACCCCTGTGGTCTATGTGCTGGACACACCAAAGAGACAGCAGGGACTGTGCACACGCGGAAAAGTTGTTGAGGACACAACAAGGACACGGCGAAGCTCAAGAGAGACCAGCCCTGCCCATCTTGATCTCAGACTTCCAGCCTCTGGGACTGTGATACAACAAATTTCAGCCATTAGTGTGTGATATTTTGTTAAAGCAACTCAAGCGACTAAGAAAAGACATGTCTGACCAGAGGAGGGAGGGACTTTCCAACAGACACCAATCAAGCCTGTGCACTCTCCACCCCTCGCGCTGGCCACTCACAAGTGTGGATGGAGGGTTGCTGAAGGGGGTTTCTGTGGAAGAAGACAGGGAAGATGCGGATGGAGAGTTGTAAGCAGAGGACACTGAGGGTGCCCTGTAGGCCACCTCCTGAAGTGCTCATTGCCACGTTGACAAGCTTGGGAGTCTGGGTGTGTATATTCTTGGGAACCTCCAAAATTGGCAGGGCCAAATTGGATTTGGCAAATGTGCGTGCCTCTGGCAGCTGACATTCACAAGCTCAGTGGTGCACACCCAGGCCTGGGCTCCTTCCCAGGATGCACCGTTACCAGCGCACATGAGCTGGCACACCAGTTGTAAAGCTCCCTGGGAGAGCCAGGCACAGACGCGTGCTTGGGCTGAGGGGACCTGCTTTCTGAGCTGAGGTCTGTGGCCTTTTGTTTTTGTGTTTTCCCACTTGGCACCTCTGTGGTCTTAGCCTTGCCTTGTTCTTTCATTTCCTTTACACAAGTAGGTACCAGTCTCTTGTTTATGTCCAACCACGTACAAAGTGCTGGGGGACTAATGGGTTGTCCAGTTGGCAATGCAATGCCCTCCCCTCCCCAGTCGTGTAGAGCAGTGATCCAGCTGGGGACACATGTGCATCTCAGCATCAGAGAAAAATCCAGTCAGGATGTAATCTACTTTTCTGTGGAGACTTTGCCCTCTGGCTGCTGACACCAGAAGGCTCTGTAGCTGCTGAAGTTCCTGAGGAGCCACAGTCTAGTTACATTTGGACAACTGGAACATTCCACCCAGCTAACAGAACATAGGGGAGATGGGAGCTGGGAACAAAGGAGTGGGGTCAAGCAAGGAAATGGGGTGTCTATTACACAGCAGAGCAAATTTTGGATGCTGCCCCCTGCTCATCTCTGGCCTCCTGAAATCTGAGTTCTGGGACCTTCAGAGTGGCCTCCCTGGAGTCCTGCGATATAAACCCTCATGCCTTGGTCTACCAGATAGACTGGGGCCAATCATCTTTCCTGTGCTCTGCACATGCAGTGTGACCTTGAGAGAAGCATTTGGCCTCTCTTGGTGTGTTTTCCTCTGTAAAATGAGGTTAATAGCATTGACCTACCCCAGAGGTAGGTCACAGGAGACATCACTAATAAAACTTGCCATTAAAGTCTTTGTTCCCCACCAAGGCTCAGGAAACAGAGGGTCTATGGCCATGGACAATTTCAGGAGAGCTGACTCTCTGAGCAACATAGCAGAGTGCCGAGTCCCCCAGTGCTGGCAGGCTGCATGCAAGTCCTCAGAGGATCCGCACAGGAATCCTCTGACTGATGATGTCGGTCACAACAGACCCACTCAGGACACCTGCAGCAGCTCACAGAAGTGGCAGCAGCTTCTGACAATTGGTCTGTCAAGTCCAAGAGACACCCTGACAGCACTCAGATGGAAGTTGTCTGCAAGTCATGAAAGAAAACCAAGTCTTGGCTGGGAGTTTGTTTTTGTACAGAGGACAATGGTTAAAGAGAGTTGTGTTCTGTGGTGTCCAGACCAAACTTACCACAGCTCCCCATGAGGGTGGCAGCCCCATGGCCATGCATGTGTGTGTGTGTGTGCATGCATACATACATGCATGGAAATATATGGTATACGTGTGTGCATGTGTGTCTGCACACATGTGCATGCCTGTTCTACGCTATACAGATGTGTCTGTGTTCATGTGCACTGTGTAAGCATTAATGGGTATATTGTGCATATGCATGTGCATACACTCTGCACATGTGTCTGTGTACATGTGTATGTACATGTGTGGGTGTGTAGTGTACACACATGCACACTAAATATGCGCACATGCGTGGGTGTTTTGCGCATGCATATACTTGTATACACATCAGTGTGTACACATGTACCTCTGTGTGCATTGTGTGCATTTGCACACAGGTATGCATGCTCGTGCATGTGTTTGTATGCTGTGTGTGCATGGATATGTGTATGGATGTGCATAAAACTTCACACATGTATGTATCCAGTGCCCGGCTGTGTGTGTATATGAAACATGTATGTGCAGGCATGACTGAAAGGCAAGTGCATGTCCATGTTTACCTCAGACCTTCACAGGGTTGTGTCCAGGCCAAACATGTGACGTGAGGTAGTGGCCGTGCGTGGTGGTATGCGCTGGCATAGATGTGAGAGGGACTGGCCACGTGTGGCTCAAGATTGTGTGGTCACTTCCCTGGAAAGTTACTGGGTCAGTCTTTCCATTCTTATCAGCTCCAAATTGTCCATTAGTTTTTATGCTTCCGATCTTAGGGGTACTATGAATGTGTCAGGAACAACTTTTAGTTTGTATTTTGTGTTTATGACAGAGAAGCATCTTGAATTTTGGTTTATTCAATATGACTTTTAAAAAAATTAACTTTCCAGTGTTGCCCTGGAATATTTTCTTATATTCCCAGCTGGTAGACAAGTTTTCCTTGCTGCTTGATCTGGCATTAGTAATGGTGACTCAGTGAAAGAGCCCAGGACAGAAGTTGGAAGTCCTGGGAACTCAATCTCTGAGCCAAGCAACTGTGTGGAAGTCAATGACTCCCTAGAGCTGTTCGGCTACTGGGAAGTTACTTGGCCTTTCTAAGCCTTAATTTTCTCATCTCTAAAATGGGGATGATAACAGGAACAGCCTCGTGGGATTACTCTAAGTATTAAATGCATATTGTCAAGTTTTCCCACTGCTAGTTGTGAGCTACTGCACCCCTCCAAGGGAACAAGGATCTCCTAGGGGACCCCAGCTTCCAGTCTTAGGCAGTGAGCTGTGACTGTGGGACAGTGACATAAATGCTCCTCAGTGTGAAAAGAAAATGCAGAATCTCCTGTTAAAAAATTGTTAGGGGTGTCATGATGGTAACAGCACAGCAATAAACCAAGTGTGGTTTCAGCCCTTGCGCTGGTGAAGGTTCACAGTCAGCCTGCCTGCAGGTGTGGACTGTGATGGGTGCCTTTGTGCCTGATACTGACGTGGCACCTGTTCTGTTGCCATGTGCTGAAGGCATCACCTGCTTGGTCTGAACCTCTGAAATCAAAATCAGTAGCAGCTGTCACTGAAGGCTCCTGTGCACCCCAGGCAAGGACTCACGAGGTCTTGGTGGCAGGCTTGGTGGCTCGGTACACTGGAGGGGAGGAGGCCTGGCCCGGGCACAGGTGCTGCTGGTGTGCTCAGCTTCAGATGAGGATCCAAACCTCTGTCTTTACCAAATTCAGAAGTTTCTGTCTCTCTGTGGCTACGTGTCCTTTTTCAGTGTCTTCCGAGCAACCCCACGGAGAGGCTGTGATCACAGCACTCAGGCTCTGCAATGAGGATCTCATCGTGAGGCTGAAATGCTTGCTATTAAAAAGTTTGATTCGTAGGGGCCTCTGCAGCTTCAGGGCAGCCCCAGCCCCAAAGTACTGCCCAGGCCCCCCCAGCTAGCCCCCAAGGCTGTCCTGGAGCAGCCCCTGGCGCACCCCCTCCTAGACCTATCCTTCAGCCTCAGAACCCTGGGGCCAATCCCCAGCTGTTGGAATCTCCTCCTCGACCCCCCACTAACCCAGACAGGGTTAACTCCCCACCAGGTCTCCCTCCACCACCTTCAGCCACCAGGGGCCCCTACCCTGCTACCCCCACTGCATCAGGGCCTGGGGTAGCTGCAGCTGGGGCCTTCCCTCCTGCACCCACCACCTACCCAGCCTTGGCCTGCTCAGCATCCCCCATGGGCTCCACTGCCAGATCAGATGCTGCTGAACAGGGGTCCCTGGGGTGCGGTACCGTAGCTGGGGCTGCAGCCCAGTGTCATGGAGGACGACATCCTCATGGACCTCATCTGAAACCCTGACACCCAATAAAGTTCCTTTTAACACACACACACACACACACACACACACACACACACACACACACACACACACAGAGTTTGATTGGGCTCGATGCTGATGCTGGCATTATTATAAGAAATATCAATGCCATATCTGGCAATGAAAGACCTTACTGATTTGTTAGATACAATTTTAACTGCTGTCCTTTTTTGACTGTAAAAATGACTTAAAATTGTTGTGACCTATTTGGGCACAATTTCTCTTTCATGGTGAACACCATTCACCATCCAGGAGAACACTATTACAAAGATGTGCTAGGAATTGTGCACCGCCATTTTCTAAAATTTTCTTACATTGTTGTTTATTTTTGTACAATAGTTGATTTCTCTGCTCTTGTGTAGCCCCCATAAATCTCCCATTACCACATCACCCATGAACTGTCACCATAGTCCTTGGTGCACAGTCATTTTATTTATTTATTTATTTATTTATTTATTTTTTGTGGGACCCTCGCCGCCGGGGAACGAACCGGCGCTGCAGAGGCTGAGGGCAGCCTCGCAGCTCAGCGCTCAACCGCTGTGCCACCAGGGGAGGCCCAGTGCACAGTCATTTTATTTTATTTTATTATTTATTTATTTTTTTAATAATAAATTTTATTTTTATATTCCCCATACAATTGCAACCCCCCCATTCTGACCCCAATCCCTCCCCTCCCGCCCCCCACCCCCCAAAAAGTGTCTCTGGTTCATAGTTTTTTGTTGATTTTGATATTCACTTTCTTATAGTTATTCATTTTCCTGGTCCCTTATTTAAGTTTTCTAGATTCCTGCACAGTCATTTTAAACAGAAAACACGGTATTAAAAAATAAGATCTAAGAAGCCAGCTCAAGTTTCTTATGAAACATTTGGAAGTTTCATACAAAGCCAACATTTGATATCAACACCTTACGTTTTCTTTTTATCTTAATTATAAAATGCAAATTGAATGTAACGGATTATTATTGATACTGTGCCACAGTATCATTTTCTTTGATGCCACAATATGCAAACGCTGGGAAGCACTGAGCACCCCATGTAAGGAGCAGTCCGCAATATTAGTTGTGTCTTTAATGCATTATTATTATCATTATTAAACAACTCTCAAAGATAAAGCTCTGAGCTGATTGTCAGAAATTGTGAGTCAGAGGCATGCTTCCATTATAAACTACTTAATGACTCTAAATGAATCTGTTTATCTTTTTTATGTCTGTGTAAAATGCAGATAATATTACCTACTCATCCTGCCCAACGTGCATTGTTATGAGACTCCGATGAGAAACTTAACATCGAGATTGCTGGGAAATATGAACTATTTTGCTAGTTCTGTTATTTCTCTTCCCCTAACTCAGTTTTCTCCCCCCACATGTGGCCGTTTAAATTTCAATTAATTAAAATGAAATATAATTGAAAATCTAGCTTATCTGTTGTGCTAGTCACACTTCCAGCACTGGAAGTCACACGCAGCTGATGGTTACCTTATGGGACAGTTCAGCCTAACTACTCATTGCCTCTTTGTCAAAAAAGCCTCTCTTCACCTTCCTGCCCTACTTGTATATCAGGGAATGTTTAATTTCTCTTTTTATAGAGTCTTAACCCATAAGGGATATAAAATATTAGAAGTATAGAGCGCTGCTTCCCTTGGTGTGGGGAAATGCCATTGCTAGTAGCTTCTGGACCTGGATGGGTTTGCCTAGACTTTCCTGCATGTTAGGTGCTTCCAGATGCTCAGAATAACTGGGGAGATGTAAGCAATAATGAGGGAGAAGAAAGTCAACAACAGAGTTGAATCCGGGACTCTGGCTCCGTGAGCGTGATGAGCTTCATCCTGTCTGCCATCTAACTTCGTCACTACTAAATGCTATTATCAAGCTTTTCATCTCAATCAATCCCATGGACTGCCTGTCTCTTTCATATTGGTTAAACAAATTCCAAGTGGTGGCAGTTTGAACTATTATTGTATTGCTCTCCACTCTTATGCATTACCGTAATTGGGCATCTGTTACCTTAACTCTAGGCAGGAATTGTTTTGCCGAAGGCTCTGAATGCAGTACCACTGGCTGGTGAGCTTCAGGCATCTCCTGGCATCCCAACTGTTGCTCCAGGACACCCCTTGAAGAAATACAGCCACAGGTGCTGTTTGATGTTTCAACTGCAGTTGAACTATATCCATGCCACTTCCCAATTTCATCTAAGGCATAAAATTGTGGGCCAGGGTTTATTTGCAGGGTTGCTGTGAGGGGAATCTTCTCTCTGATCCCTTCTGGAAGAAAGCTGTATTTCTTTTGGCTGTTGGCTATTATTTAGTCAAATCAGCTGGGGCAGATTGCGGAAATGTTGGCTTTCTCCATTACCTTTGGAAAAGGCTCAAAATAGATTTGTATAGTCCATGAACTCCCAGTGACCACATTTTCCTTTTATTTGCAGAGAGCAGTTGCAAGGACAAAACTGAGGCAGTACAGTTAACCACAAAACTAAAACTTATTTTGCTGCCCTTTCAAAATCAGGGTGTGAGCAATATTTGTTATGGACAAAAATGGTGCATATAAGTCTTTTAAAGGTTTGTAAATGTTTAGAAATAAAAATTGATTTGGGTATATTTTTTAAGCCCCAAATCCACCTTCAGTGAATAACAGATTTGGAAAAATCACAGTTTTCTTCCTACCCTTCTATCTGACAGCCATGAAGTTGATGGAAAGCATGAACATTGTAACATATATCCTGGCAACCATTACTTCATATTACAATATTTCTGACGAATGTTGGTCTATGGAATTACTGATGTAAAAAAAAAAGGCAATTTTTAAGCCTAGTTTTGCTATTTGCTTGTCTTTGACATACCCCTTAAACTTTTTATGACCTAGTTTTTCATTTCCTAGCTGGGAATGATCCTTCTTTCTATCACTTACAGGGATGTTGCAAGTCGAATATGGTATCACGGATAAGAATGTGCTCAGAAAACATGAGAAAGTGCAACACAAACACTGAAGCTTGTGCTCAGTTTTCTATGTTTTGTGTTATCACACTTTCTTCTTGGTTACTCAATAAACAGAATCTGAGAAGTGGTCTTTCTGCTGCTTGAAAAGGGCTGTGCACCTTATTGGGGAACTGGGAGTCACTAAGACAGAGAAGGGTGTTTCATCATTTTTAGAGCCAAAGGACTCATATTAGCTCCCATTGTCCTGCTGCTTTTTCTCCCACCTCGTTCCCTGCCCACTCCCCCTCCTACCCTGTCCATGTCACTAGATACGCCGCTGGCACAGGCAGGAGGACTTTGCTGGGTACTTTGGTTTTTTTTTTTAAAGATTTATTTATTTATGCATACAAGAGCTGGGGTACAGGCCAGAGGTGTGTGGGGGGGTGAATGGATTCACCAGAGACAGAGTGGGGAACAGAACAGGCAGACCAGCCGAAATACACTGCTGCGGGGAGCAGCAGGCGAGACAGGAGAGGTCTGCTGCGCCCTGTGGGTCAGCTCCCTGGCCTGGGATTGAACTCATGCTGCAGCGGCTGTGGGAAGCTCCATAGTGCTGTGTCTTAACCCCTTGTGCCACCAGGGAGGCCCCTTTGCTCGGTACTTTGAACCAGATAAATGAACTTGGGGAGTCATGTGTTTTCCCTCTGGTCTCCAATTTTGACAGGGTCAATTGCTGGGGAGTCAGCAAATCTGCTCACCCCTTTGTCTCTAAAACCGACTTCCTTTACTTGTCATGGCCTGCTGTCTTGGTCCACCCAGGCTGCCATGGCAAATGCCACAGATTAAGATGTGTTGTCTCACAGTTCTGGAGGTTGGAAGTCCAAGATCAAGGTGTCGGCAGGGCTGGTTCCTTGTGAGGTCTGTGAGGAAGACTTTGCTCTGTCCCTCTCTGAGAGCCATTGCCTAAACACTTGGCTTAGTTTGCGGATGTTTGTATAAAGCAATGGCTGTTACTAAATTAATTGGAAATGCCAGAATTGCTAAGACTTCTGGAAAAGAAAGAAGGGAGATTCAGTGAGGTGGGCCCACTATCCAAGGGTGGAAAATACACCAGTCAACCGCGTTCCTGGGAGGGCACCTGGAGGGCCTTCTGTTCACCAAAGCAGTAAGTGTGTTGGTGAGGGTGGGGCCAGCACCACTGGGAAATTCAGAGGACTGACCTCTGAGGCCAAGGCAGATCACAGGGGCTGCTGTTTAACGACTGGACTGCCATAGCAATGGGCCTAAGATCTCTAAAAAAGAGACCAAGTGAAGGCAGTGATTATAATTAGCAGCAAAATCAGGGTATCAGTCAGAAGGCCTGACCCAGGGAGTGAGAGAGCTAGTTAATGGAATGTGGTATTGTTATATAAATGAGCCAAAGGTGGCCTTTGTGTATTGTCCGGTAGTAAGGCTGAGACCTATTGTTCATTAGCTGCCTGTGGCAAACACATTTTTTTCCCATTAATTTACATTCAATCAACGAATACTTACTGAATACATATGCTGTGCCAGGCATTGTTCTAGATACAATTTTTAAATGTGAGGCATACAATTGCTTTGAATATAGCCCCAAGTAAATACACTTTTAGCCACTTAGAACCTGCCTGCTTGATAGACTGCAAAACATCTGTACCCAACACTTCTAGCCAGAGACAGGGCAGACCCTGTGGCTGTACAAGACCCTGCTGCCCTTCCTTCAGAGCTCTCCACCACTGAGACTCCCTGCCTTTTGTTGAGTGAGTTTCCAGTACTTTCTTTTTTTTGTAAGATTTACTTATTTATTTATGCATACAAGAGCTGGGGTACAGGCCAGGTGCGAAGGGTGAGGGGATTCACCAGAGACAGAGTGGGGAACAGAACAGGAAGACTGACTGAAGTACACTGCTGAGGGGAGAAGCAGGTGAGGCAGGAGAGGTCTGCTGCACTATGTGGGTACCTCCCTGGCCGGGGATGGAACTCATGCTGCAGTGGCTGAGGACAACTTCACAGGCTGCATCTCAACCCCTTGCGCCACCAGTTAGGCCCCAGGTACTTTATTTTGCTTTATTCCCCTCTGGATTTTGCCCCTTGTTTCAGGAAGTTCTACCCTGAGGGACTTCCCCAGCAATGGCCTGTCAAAGCACAAATCAAGCTCATTGTGTGCTACTGTCCCCTGGTGGTCACATCTTTTTCCTAGCCTGTACTTGAAATCCCTGAATTCACTACCAGCATTCCCTCACCCAGGCAGATGAGAAACCAAGGGTATTGCTCCATCTAGAGAATAAACAGAAACCATGGACGGGTTGCCAGGAGGCTGAGGCAGCCATCCAGATAAATGTCACTTGCTTGGTTTCCAGGTCTGTGCAGACCTGGGACCTACAATGAAGTAGAGAAGACTCCTGAGAAGAATAGAACCCATGGTTTACAATCATTATCAAAGTTCTTTTCTAAAGAGATCTGTGGCTATTTATTCGAGTAACTGTTCCCTGGGAAAAGGTGACAATTCACACATTTGGAGGTCCCTTTGACCCAGGTTCCAAAGTTGACAGTTATAGAGGAGCCAAAGTGTCATCATATGCAGCCATAGTGCAAAGGTCGCCCTCCAAGCCTCTCATTGGTCTACTACAGTGACATCCTATTGATCAGACCAGAAGAACAGATATGGCAAGACATTTGTGCTTCAGAGGATGAGGGGTAAGCCTGGTGAGGATTCAGGATCTTCCACAGCAGTGGGTTTTTATGGACCCAGTAGAAAGGAGCATGATGGGGCATCTCCTCCAAAGTGAAGGACAAATTATTGCTCTGCCCATCAACGAAAAAAAATCATAATCTCTTGTGGGTTTCAGGTTCTGGAAGCAACATATTCCACACCCAGGGATGCTGCTTCCCACTGGCTGCTAACTCTGGTAGTACCAGGGTAAAAAGTCACTTCAGTCCAGCAGAAGTTCATGCAGAGATGGCACTGACCTTATGATTCAGACCCCAGAGGTATCGGTGACATCAAAGGATGCCAGTGGTCTCTATGATGAAGGAAATGGACAAGCAAAATGTTAAATGAAAATTTAATCTAATTTTGAACAGGCAAAAATATCTGCAAATATCTGAAAAAGGGTTAATGTCTCAGGGTTAATATCTACAAAATAATATATCTGAAAAAGAGTTAATGTCTCATAAAAACCTCATACAACTTGGACCTCCCTGATAGCTCAAGGGGTTAAGCCACAATCTGTGAAGCTGTCTGCAGCCACTGCAGCATGAGTTCGATCCCCAGCCAGGGCGCTACCCACATGGCACAGCAGACCTCTCCTGGCTCGTCCGCTGCTCCCCTCAGCAGTGTATTTTAGTCAGTCTGCCTATTATGTTCCCCACTCTGTCTCTGATGAATCCTCTCACCCCCGCCTCCCCCAACCTCTGGCCTGCACCCCAGCTCTTGTATGCATAAATAAATAAATCTTTAAAAAAAAAACTCATACAACTCAATACCAAAACCCAAAAACAATCTGATTAAGAAACAGAAGATGGGGGCCTCCCTGGTGGCGCAGCGGTTGAGCGCTGGGTTGCGAAGCTGCCTGCAACCTCTGCGGCGCCGGTTCGATCCCCGGCTGCCTCCCAGCCACCGGAGGAGGGTCCCACATGGCGCGCAGATCTCTCCTGCCGCCCGCTGCTCCCCTCAGCATTGTACTTCGGTCCTTCTGCCTGCTTTGCTCCCCGCTCTGGCTCTGGTGAATTCTCTTACCCTCCCGCACTTCTGACTGTACCCAGTGCTTGAATAAATAAATAAATAAATCTTAAAAAAAAAAAAGAAAGAAAGAAACAGAAGATGTGATTAGACACTTCCCCAAAGAAGACATACAGATGGTCAACAGATACATGGAGAGATGTTCAACATCACTAATCACAAGGGAATGCAAATAAAGTCATGATGACATATTACCTCATACCTGTGAGAGTGGCTATTATCAAAAAGACAAGTGATAATATGCTGCGAGGACGTGGAGTAAACGGAGCCCTGTGTACTATGAGAAGGAATGTACATTGGTGCAGCCACTATGGGGGTTTTTCAAAAATTAAAAATAGAACTGCCAACTGATCCAGCAATTCCACTTCTGGGTCTTTATCCAAAGAAAATAAAAGCACTAATATGAAGAGATATATGCACTCCTATATTTACTGAATCATTATTTATAACAACCAAGATACTGAAGCAACCTAAGTGCTCAGGGATGGATGAATGGATAAAGAAAAGTTAATAGTAATATGTATTATTTTATTTCATAATAATGTAGATAACATTATATGTTTATATGCAAGAGGTATTATTCAGCCCTTAAAAAGAATGAATACCTTACCACTTGTGGTAATATGGATGGACCTTGAGGGCATTATGCCAAGTAAAATAAGTCAAACAGGGCCTCCCTGAAGGCACAAGTGGTGAAGCATTGCACTATGAAGCAATCCGCAGCCTCTGCAGCACGAGTTCGATCCCTGGCTGGCCAGGGAGCAACCCACATGGCGAAGCAGACCTCTGCTGTCTCACGGGCTGCTCCCCTCAGCAGTGTATTTCAGTCAGTCTGCCTGTTCTGTTCCCTGCTTTGTCTCTGGTGAATCCTCTCTCACACCCCCTGCATCTCTGGCCTGTACCTCAGCTCTTGTATGCATAAATAGATAAATCTAAAAATAAAATAAAATAAAATAAAATAAGTCAAATAAAAAAGACAAATACTGGGAAATCTCACTTATATGTGAAACACATATAAATATAGAAAACAGATCAGTGGTTGCCAGAGATAGGGTGAAAGGGCCAAAAGGGACTCTTTCAGGTATAAATTTGTCATGGAGATATAACGTGCAACGTAGTTAATACTGTGTTGCATATTTGAAACTTACTAAGAGAGTAAAAGTTCTCATCACAAGAAAAAAAATATTTTCTAATTATGTATGGTGGCAAATGTTAACTTGACATGTTGCGGTAATCATTTTGTAATGTATACAAATATGGAATCATTATGTTGTACACCTGAAACTAATATAATGTTATGTGTCAATTATACATCAATAATAAAAAGATTCCAGATGGAGTTTATGGAACACCCCAATAGGGGGATCACAGTATATAACCTTAGAGTTCTGGAGTAAGGCCATGCCATCTATAGCAGAGAATTATGTAGTTGGAAAACAATTCTTGTAATACTTTTGAACCCTAGTAGAGAGAGAGTTACCCGTCACAAGACATGAAATATGCATGCAGCCAGAACCCACCTGTTACGAGCTGGGTTCTCTCTGACCCACCAGGTCGTAAGGTCTGGGGGTGCTAGAAGCAATGTGTTGTGAGAGGGATGTGGTGCGCACAGGGGTGGGCACATACCAGGCAAGAGAGCATCAGAAAGCTGCATGCACTGTTGGGTCAAACCGCTGTTTCTGCAGCAGTGCTGCTCCTTCAACTCACATGCATGAGGCTGGGTGGCTCCTTATACTAGCTGATGGAGGAGAAAAAAGGCCAGGTGTGCTTCGCAGTTGGGCCAGCAAGCTATGGTTATGAGTCAAAGTCTAGCTTTAGCGCAGCTTCCTAGGGGATGGCCTCGAAGAGTGATGACTGGGAGGTTCCTCGCAATGGGAAGTGCTTGGGTAATGTGACTGGTTTCATTCTGTGTGTGGTGGGGGAATAATAAGAATACATATGGATTGGGCCTCCCTTGTGGCACAGGGGTTAAGATGCAACCTATGAAGCTAGCCGCAGCCACTGCAGCACAAGTTTGATCCCTGGCCAGGGAGCAACCCACATGGCACAGCAGACCTCTCCTGACTTGCCCGCTGCTCCCCTCAGCAGTGTATTTCAGTCAGTCTGCCTGTTCTGTTCCCCACTCTGTTGCTGATGAATCCTCTCACCCCCACCCCCACACCTCTGGCCTGTACCCCAGTTCTTGTATGCATAAATAAATAAAGATTTTTTTTAAAAAAAGAGTATATATGGACTATGGGAAGTTGAAAATGGTGGTTTGTCAGAGCCTTGGCAAGAGAAATATTGGGGAAAAAGAGAACCGGGAAAGAGGTATGGTTGGAGCCACTGCAGCAGGTATGAAATGTGATCACAAGTTAGCACACACCAGAGAGCACCTGCTAATAAGGAGGCCCTCAAGGGCTCCACAGTACTGAGACACCAACACAGGGGACTCCCTGGTGGCACAAGGAGTTAAATCTCAGCACTATGAAGCTATCAGCAGCCACTGCACCATGAGTTCGATCCCCGGGCCAAGGAGCTACTCACAGGGCGAAATAGACCTCTCCTGTCTTGCCCCCTATCCCTCTCAGCAGTGTATTTTGGTGAGTCTGCCTGTTCTGTTCCCCTCTCTGTCTCTGGTGAATCCTCTCAGACCCCCACTCCCCTGCACCTCTGGCCTACACCACAGCTCTTCTATGCGTAAATAAATAAAATAAATCTTTAAAAGAAAATCATATCAGACCAGGGGAATTATCTTCCAAGTGGAACAGCAGACACATGAACAGGGAACCCCTGGACACTATCCGTACATTCCAACTCCCAGAAGCTGCTGGCCTGCTAAAGTGACTGAGGGGCCAGCTTCAAGACAATATCTTGTAAGAATGGGGTACCATTCTCCAGGACTCAGTATATCCCTCCCCATAATCAGTGCCCATTATGTGGCATTATATCCCCAATATACGAGACTGAGAAACATGGTTTGGAAGCAGGTGGGGCCCCATTTTCTTCTCTCCCAGTGATTTGCTTCAAGAATTTATTTATTCATTTTTAAAGATTTATTTATTTATACAAGCACTGGGTACAGTCAGAAGCGCGGGAGGGTGAGAGAATTCACCAGAGCCAGAGCGGGGAGCAGAGCAGGCAGAAGGACCGAAGTACACTGCTGAGGGGAGCAGCGGGCGGCAGGAGAGGTCTGCGCGCCATGCGGGACCCTCCCCCAGTGGCCGGGGAGCAGCCGGGCATTGAACTGGCGCTGCAGAGGCTGCGGGCAGCTTTGCAACCCAGCGCTCAATCGCTGCGCCACCGGGGAGGCCCCCTGCTTCAAGAATTTGAGCTTCTTTCCCTTTAAGCTCTAGGTGGGCCTAGACATCCTGGTCTCCAGAGGGGGAATATTTCCCCTGGGATGTGGTTGAATCCCTTTTAACTCTATGGCTATTGTGTGGCACCTCTCTTTCTCCTTTCCTTCCCTTATGCAGAGGGTGGCCATCCATCCTGCTGTGCCAGGGACTGTCCTATTTAAGTAGGACCTGCTGATCTGGTGATCCTCCTGCTGGTATCTCCTTTCATTGTCAAAAGGGCCCTGCTTTAGACCTCAATAATTTATTGAGATGATGTGATGTGATGTGATGACCTCAATAATTTATTTCTCTTTCATCACACACAATCTTTACACTTATGTTTTACTAGGTGCTGGGATTACAGAATTGAGTAAGAGATTCCAGTCCTCTGAGCCCATGTTCCAAATTCTATTGAAATTGCCAAAAAGTATTATAATAAAAAGACATATTATTGCTGGAAACTAGAGAAAGGTGCTATTTTCATACAACCCACTCGAAGGAATTTCTTTCTAAGATACATTATAGTGAGACTGGACGGAGGGAAGAGGTCTGCATAAACAGGTGTTTCCTGTGCCTTCATTTCATGCATGAAAAGTTACCTCAGGACCAGAAGTTATCCCCCTCCCCACCCCACCCAGCACAACCTAACTCAAAGCATCCAGGACTAGAGATGAAGTAGGGAGCTCTCCTTTCAACCCCATGGGTGCAGCCAGATTCTCAGGGGGAGGGGACTGTGCTATCACTCATAACAGTCATCTGTTGGGATGGTTCTAAACAGGGCGTGGGCCCTGCAGACGTTGACCTTAATGAGGGCACAGGGCTCCCTCTATAAAAGTCACTGCTCCAGTTGACAGGGGTTGTCATAATAAACATCAAAATAAAACTCTCGGATGGAAAGATGAAGCTCTTTAGTACAGGATCTCTAGTTGTGGCTGCCTGCCTAGTCTCCAGAGCCCATGGAGCATAAATCTGGAAAAGAAAAAATACACCATAGTTCTAGACTTTTCTTTTTTCACTGAGTCCTGGAGGAACTGAATAAAATCCCATAAGGCTCCCTCTCAACTCCCATTACCTGAATAAAAGCAAATAAAGCTAAAATGCATCATGATCCCATCTTATAGATGAAGAAACTGAGACACAGAAATGTCCAGGTTACTCAATGACCCTCTTCCCACCCAGCAGGAAGAGCAAAAACTGAACACATAGTCTCCAGGTACATAAAGAAAATTGATAATTTTTTTTTATTGAAAAAGGAGAGATCAATCTGTTGAACGAGTATAGAATTACTGGAAAAATAACACTTTAAAAGAACTTTTAAACAATTACCATTTCAGGGCCTCCCTGGTGGCGCAGCGGTTGAGCACAGGGTTGCGAAGTTGGCCGCAGCCTCTGCAGCACCGGTTCGATCCCCCGCCCCCCCCCCGCCCCCCCGCCCCCCCCCGCTGCCCCCCCCCCCCGCTGCCCCCCGCTGCCCCCGCTGCCCCCGCTGCTGCCCCCGCTGCCCCCCGCTGCTCCCCGCTGCCCCCCCCCCTGCTCCTTGGCCACCAGAGGAGGGTCCCACATGGCGCGCAGACCTCTCCTGCTGCCCGCTGCTCCCCTCAGCAGTGTACTTCGGTCCTTCTGCCTGCTCTGCTCCCCGCTCTGGCTCTGGTGAATTCTCTCACCCTCCCGCGCTTCTGACTGTACCCAGTGCTTGTATAAATAAATAAATAAATCTTTTAAAAAAAAGAAAAGATTTATTCTCAAAAAAAAAAAAATAAACAATTAACATTTCAGTGAGTATAGAGGAAACACGGGGCTAACAATGAATGTCAATATTTTGTGAAAGGATCCAAAACAATTCTTGGGAATTGTTACCAAACAGAACTGCAATGAAGCATACAGTTCCCAAAAATTACTCAAAGAGGCACTCTGGTCTAGTGAAGATGTTGTCTAATTGAAAAGCTGAAAACTGTTTAGGGCCTTTGTTAAAGCAATGTTTCTGAAAAACAATTATAAGCCTGTGTCAAAGTTTTATTTCAAAGTTGCCATGAAGGAAGAGTTATCTGAAAGACTTTTTGAGATAAATTTATAGAAAAAAAGAAGGTGGTACAGAAAGGTGGTGCTATTATGCTCATCAGTTTCATCTCAAGACAGACAACTTCTCAGAAGGTGATCTTGCTCTCAGTAAATTCTGTTGCAAAATTGCTCAAGAATGCTAATCATGGACCTCCCTGGTAGCGCACACAACCTATGAAGGGCCTCCACTGGTGGATCAGGCATTTGGATCCCCGCCCGCAGGGGAGGGTCCCAAATGGTGCGGCAGACCTCTCCTGTGGCGCCCGCTGCTCCCCTCAGCAGTATGTTTCGTCAGTCTGCCTGTTCTGTTCCCTGCTCTGTCTCTGATGAATGCTCTCACCCTCCCACGTATCTGACCTGTGCCCCTGTTCTTGTATAAATAAATAATATAAATCTTTAAAAAAAAAAAAAAGACACAATCTATGAAGCTATCTACAGCCAGTGTAGCACGAGTTCAATCCCCAGCCAGGGAGCCACCCACATGGCTCAGCGGACCTCTCCTGACTCGCCGACTGCTCCCCTCAGCAGTGTGTTTCAGTCGATCTGCCTGTTCTCCCCACTCTGTCTCTGGTGAATCCTTTCACCCCCCACATCTCTGGCCTGTACCCCAGGTCTTGTATGCATAAATAAATCAATCTTAAAAAAGAGAGATAATATCTGTAACACATAAAACTGACAGTAGATTAATATCTCCATATACAAGGTAAATGGGCAAATCATCAACATAAATAACAGCAGCACTAGAAGCATTAGCAAAAATAGTCTCCAAGGCTGAAAATTCAGCAGGAAAATAAGCAATGCTTTGAGTAAGACATTAGTTAAATGGAGGAAAATGCAAATGATATAGAAAATTTAAATAATAGCAGAAAATATCTGAGATAACTTCTCATATCCATTGTTGCATCTTTGAATTTTGTGTTGTCTTGTTTTTTTTTTTTTAAGATTTATTTATTTATGCATACAGAGCTGGGTGCAGGCCAGAGATGGGGGGTGGGGGGGTGAGAGGATTCACCAGAGACAGAGTGGAGAACAGAACAGGCAGACTAACTGAAATGCACTGCTGAGGGGAGCAGCGGGCAAGACAGGAGAGGTCTGCTGCGCCATGTGGATTTCTCCCTGGCCGGCCAGGGATCGAACTCATGCTGCTGAGGCTGTGGATTGCTTTATAGTGCGGTGCTTAACCCCTTGCACCACCAGGGAGGCCCTGTGTTGTCTTGTTTTTTATTTCATGCTTCCAGACTATTCCAACTTATACTCCCTTCAATAGTGCACCAAAAACTTGGTATTATTTGATTGTCTAATTTTAGTATATCTGATGGAATTAAAGGTATGTCACACAGTAGTCTTAATATGCATTTCTTTGATTGCTGTTGGAGTTGATCATATCTTCAGAAATTTTAATAATTTGATTTTCTCTCTAACTTTGTCAGTATTATTACTTTTTAAGTTAGAAATACTTCTATTTTTATATGATTATTTCCATCCATTTTTGAACTTTGGGGTCTTATTTAAGAAAACTTTCTACACTTCCAGATTACAAAGAGATGCCTCAGACTTTTATTTTTCGTACTAACTTGTTTATATAACTTGTAGCATGGCCTAAGATAGTGGTCCAGATTTTTTTTTTTTAATCCTTTAAGTGACCTATAGGACATAGGAGGGTACATAACAGAGAACAGGAAGGCACACAGGAAGGGGTGGGAATAAATAATAGGTTGTCAACTGACCACATACACCACATATCTGCAAATATAAAATTAAGATAGTATTTGTGATCAAATTCTTAGTAATCTAAGAGAAACACTTATTTAATAATGTTTGACACAATAGTTTATTAAAGCAGACTACAAGAATAATCACAATATTTAGGCATTATACAAGGCTTATCTCCAATACTCTATTTGCCATTATATTAGAGGTCCTAGCCAATGCAATAAAACAAGTAAAATAATTCTGTTGTACTTTTCAGAAAGAAAGAGATCAAGATATCATTAACTAGGTGACATAAGTGTCTATTGAGGAAGTCTAATCAAGTTAATTAAAAAACTACAACTAATAAGAGGTAAGTTAGATGACTGATTTTATAATAAATAAGCAACTTCCTGTATTTCAGCAATAATCAGCTAGGAAGTATAATAGAAAAAAATTTATTCACTAATTACCTAGGAATAATTTAAACAAAAATTTTTGTGCATCTATATGAAGAATGCTATAAAATTTCTTTGTAGGACAGAAAGGAAAATGAATAAATGGAGGAGCATGTGCTTTTCCCAGTAAATTACTCATAAATTTCCAATTATAAATTCAAAATATCAATATTTAATGTAGATATATAGTGACATTTCACATTTTGGGAGAAATATGAATTACTTAATAAATGCTATTGGTAAAACTAACAATTTGGTGACAGAAGATTGATTTCTACCTCATAATACAAACCAAAATAAATTCCAGATGGCATACAGCTGATATATACACAGCAAATATGTTTTGAATAAAAGAATGAATGACTTAAATATTTAACTGTGTATGTAACTAATTTTCTATTTAAATTGGTCTAAAATCTTGGTGCTTATTGTTGAAAATGGAGCCAAGACCATAATGAACAAATCTATTCATTGCAGGAAAAAAACATTAGTGGAGAAAGAAAACCCATGAGATGATTTAGGTCAATATTTACATTATTTTGGAATTAGGAAGAATTATCTGAAAATTACCAAGAGTGACAAAAGGAGATAGCACAAAAGAAAAGGTGGATTTAACTACACACAAATTAAAAATACCTTTTCTGTGTGTGTAGTAGGCTGATTGATTATGTAATGTAACTGCCATTCTCAATCCCCTTCTGCAAGGCATATCATATTCAGGATGGAAAAGTGGAGACTTGCTTTCTCAGCTACCCATTTGACTCTGGATAGCAGTGTGACTTTGTTATAGCTAGAACGACATAGAACTATTTCTGGAAAAGCTCTTATTTTGCTATAGGAAGTGGCAGAATCTTCTGACACCTCTGTTCCTCTTGCTTCCAGTCTTGACAGGGTACTATGATTTCTGCTTTTGTTTCAACTATATAGCTCCTATGAGAAGAAAACATAAGATTGAAAATAACATACAAAGGTGGGGGGCAGTGGGATGAAAAGCAAAAGAACCAGGGTAATTTATGGCATCAGTGAATGTTACACTTTACTGGGGCCATCTACACCAGTCTTCTTATTATGCCAAGTAATTAAATGTTTTTACTGCTTTAAGCCACTTTTAGTTGTGTTAGTCATCTACTTCATTAGGTGCAGCATTCGAAATGAAATTAATCAAAAGACTGCCATAAATAAAATCAAAGTAAATAAAGATTATGGGAAATATTTGCAGGATATTTCATAAATTAAAATGCAATGGTGTTAATTAAATAAGAAATTGCAATTCTCCAAAGTTGTGCAGTGCTCAAACAATGATTGAAAACTAATTTCTTCTTATTGGAAATTTATGAACTATAAATAAAATACAGGTAAAGACACCAAAAACCACTTCTTCTCTATCAAATAGGTACTTTTTTTTAAATAAGAAAATAATTCCAAGTATTGAGGAAGGCTGGAGATGGGTACAAAGGGAAGTGTAAATTTAACATTTCAAGAGCGCAACTTGCCAATTTGTATCAGGGCTTGAAAACATGCAAAGCCTTTGGTTTCGCAATTTTACTTCTAGGACTTAATCTCAAGGAAAAAATCACAGATATAGGAAAAGCTACAGCTATGAAGATGTTCATCACAGTATTGTTTATAATAGTGAGGAATTAGAAACAAATATTCAACAATAACGGACTGATTAAACAAGGTACCTTTCCTGGATAATGAAATTATATGTCAACGTTAAATGTTACTGTAGGAAAAAATTATTGATACGAGAAATATGCTATATTAAGTGAGTCAAGAGGTTATACATCAGTATGCAGAAATATGTATAAAAGAAAGGTTGGAAGAAAATCTATTCAGATATTAACAACAGTTTTTCTTTTATGTCTTTGCTATTGGAGTGGCAATGAATTTCACTGTTGTTTTTGTTTGTTTTCTATATTCTACAGTAAACATGCATCCCTTTTTCATAAAAGATGCAATTAAAAAGAGGTTTCTATGAGGCTTTAGTACCAAGGAATAGAAAAATTTGGAAGCTTTCTCACCCCCTGTCAGTCCCTCTCCCTTTACTGCCAAACTCGCTTATCTCGGTTCTTTTGCCTCTTTGCTTCCCTGCCTCACACCTTCCAAGACTGCGGATTCTGAAAAATTCAGCTATGCTGAGCCTGAGATCGGAAGTTCAAGGAGGGTGGGTCTCCTGCTGGAGGGTAGGGTGGTACTGGGGGGGG
Source organism: Talpa occidentalis (assembly GCF_014898055.3). Taxonomy (NCBI): domain Eukaryota; kingdom Metazoa; phylum Chordata; class Mammalia; order Eulipotyphla; family Talpidae; genus Talpa; species Talpa occidentalis. The sequence continues at coordinate 97,475,404 of NW_023605194.1, read as the reverse complement.
GGGGGAGGGGGAGGGGTCTGAGCTCTCTTGTGAACCAACCATCAACTGGTGTTTGTCACACAAACCCAAGGACATTTACTTAAATAAGAAATTGCAACTCTCCAGCTCTGTAGATCCGCAATTCTCAGTAGCTTTTCATATTGTAATCCAGAACTTCTTAAGATTTTCTTCAATTCTCTGGGTATTTCCAGGATCTCAGCGCATCGGCCTGCCTGTAGCGGTCGCGCAACTAACTGCACTCGCGTCTGAATGCGACCTGTCATCTTCGACAGAAAAAGGCAACACTGAGTCTCCATGCAGATCCCTGGGAAGCAGCAGTCCCTCCCCGGGATGGAGCCCCCACTCGGCTGCTTCCGTGTCCTCTGACACCCGCGGACACCAAACAGGTTCCAAAGAGCTTTTCTAGGTGTAATCCCACGTTAAAATGAAAATGACTGAATGCCCTTTGCGCAAACCAGGCTCGTGCAGGGCCAGGCTGCTCTAAAGAGGAGATCGGAATTCCCGTCCCAAGGAGCTCACACAGGCAGGGTGAGGATGGGGTGGATGGGGAAAAATCATTTAGGAGACTCACAAGGACCTTGCGCGTTACAAGGAGCAGATATTAGTTCATTTTACAGATGCAGATGATGAAAGAAAGGAAACAGCGTTTTGTGAACACTGCTCTGTGCCAAGTACTTTCGCCTGAGCTGTTTTATCCTTAAGGCAAATGAACTCTGAGGGAATAAATAGCCCCGATGTTGCCAATAGGAAATAGGTTTAGAGGAAAAACATTCCCATTTTACCGGATAGGAAACTGAGGCTCAAATGACTCAGATCAAATACCCAAGACCTCAGCAGTAAAGGCGTGGTTCTGGTCTGAGTCTGCGGACCCAGCGGCTGGCAGTTTCTCCGGAGCAGCGGGAGCTCCCCGGGGGCCAGGCCACCGCAGGTCGCGAGTGGTCGGGGTTTGTGGCCTTGGGTCCAGCGCCCCCTGTTCAGCGCAGCAAGCGTTGCCCCAAACGAGCTCCAGGAGCTTCGTGTCCTTGGAACAGTTTCCTGCAAGTGACCCCCAAGCTCGGCGACCACTGTCTGTATTCTTCTGGAAGCCAGAGTAAGTGGAAGCTATGTTGCTCCTTCGAGGGCAGGACAGAGCTGCCCGGCCCAACCAGCTAGTTCCGTTTTCCCTGCTGGTTCTGCGGTTCCTACTGGCTCCATGTCCCATGAGCCCTCCACCCACTACTTCTCTTCAGGGGAGGTGCAGAGGGGAGGAGCAGAATTCCTGGGCCTTGAGCAGTGTTTGCGGGCTGTGAGAAGTCCAGTTTATTTTTTTTAAGATTTATTTATTTATGCATACAAGATCTGGGGTACAGGCCAGAGATGCGGGGTGTGTGTGAGAGGATTCACCAGAGACAGAGCCGGGAACAGAACAGGCAGACTGACTGAAATACACTGCTGAGGGGAGCAGCAGGCGAGGCAGGAGAGGTTTGCTAGCCGTGTGGGTTGCTCCCTGGCCGGCCGGGGATCGAACTCGTGCTGTAGAGTCTGCGGATTGCTTCATAGTGCAGTGCTTAACCTCTTGCACCACCAGGAAGGCCCTGAGAAGTCCATTTTAAACGGTGAAAGATTACTTGAAAGCATATATTTTACACAAGTGACTTCGATTTTCAATCTTGCCACCTGAGGTGTGTGGTGTGAGTGGAGGAGGTGATGGTGGTGTGTGTTCGCGGAGGAGATCGCCTGGTGCCAAATGGAATGAAATTCTAGCTGGTGCCATATTTGTAGCTATACCCCCCCCTCCGCCCTCCACATAACCCAAGAGGGGGGAGTTGGAGAAGAATGTTGAGTCTGGGAGCCAAGGGTGTGTTTCTGGCAGGGCTAGGGGCAAGAGGAGACCTGTGGGGGACTGAGTGGGAGCCTTTTGTCACGCTTACCCTATCTGAGGAGGGGATCCCCTAGGAGGGGCGCCATCTCCCCCTCCACGCATGCACAGAGCTGTGTGAGCGCCTGGCCCCAGGGTGAGCACGTGTACATGTGTGTACGTGAGGGGACGTGTGAAATGTGGCGGCGCCGGCCGCGGCGGAGTTTACGCTCCGCAAAAATATGAATAATCAACACATCGCTCACACCTCCACTGCAAGCCGGGTGGGAGCTGGGAGGTCCCGGGGGCTTTCCCCTGCCGGCTGGCTGGGGGCAGGTTCCACCAGGAAAAGGAGGGGGGCATTTCAGAGTAGCTCTTCAGTTATCTTGCCCCTCAACTGAACTGAGATTCCAGAAAAAAGGAGGGACAGTCACTTTTAACTTTTTCTTTCTAAGGCCCTATCTTGCACCCACTGTGGTGAACATTGGACAATGGGGTGGGTCTTTGCTCCCTGTTTATCAACTGAGACATCACTTGTCATTTGCGTCCTCATTTTGCTCATCTGTAGAATAGGGGCAAATAAATCCTACTGAAAGTGTTGCTGTCAGGTTGAAGGGTGAGAAAGTGAGTGGCAGTGCCTGGAGCTCAGGAAGTGCTGGGCACCAGGCGCTTGCCTCTTGGTTTTTACCAAGAGGCCTCTAGGTTTTTACCCTTCTGTCCTTTGGACTCCTGCTGATCAGGTTTCTTAATGTGTGTAAATAAGTGTCCTTAGGTCTCTGTGCCTTAAGTAAGATGGTGGCAGAGAGGAAACCATCACCTTCCTGCACAGGTTTCCTGGACGAGGCAACAGTGTGTGTGTGGGGGATAACCCCAGCACAGCCCCAGCCAATGATCTGAGGTGCATGCTACCTGTCTAAGAAATCTGGCCCCCTAGACGGGGACATTTTCTACTCTAGACATCACCTGCCTCCTACACACATGGGGTGGGGGGAGCGTTATTCCCTAGCAGCCAGCTGGCCCAGCTCTAACCCCCCCAATACTGCTGCTGCTTCAAGAACTTGTTTTCTTGACCTTTCTGCTTCCATGCCTCCACTGGGGATTTCCTTGCTCACTCGACACCCAGAATAGGGAATGGGAAGGAAGGGAGAAAGAGGATGCAGACTTTCTGGAGTTAAGGGTTAGGGGTAGAGCCAATTCTGGCTCCTTCAGTCCATTTTGGGTAAACTTACTGCAGTGACCCTACCGGTTTGGGTGCAACATCAAGTGTCTATGAAATGTTTAATACTTCTGCAGCTGTTACCTCTGGAACCCCCGTGCACCACGTAAAAACAGCCCAGAAGTAAATCTAAGTTCTTACCAAGTTGTCCTGAAAGGGAACTGTTTGAAACAGACCATGGAGTCCTCCTGAAATACACCTGGTGCATTCATCAATAGTGTGGTTTCTCATTCTCCTTTATGATGCACCCAAGTCCAGTTACCATAAGAAAAGTGTCAAAGTTGGTATTTGGAGTGGGAATTAGTGGAGTTGAATATTAAAAAATTATTTCACAAAGAATTGTGAGCTAAATATCTTGCAGGAATCTGACAGAGCAAGCAAAGCTGTTTCTACTGGGACGAATAAAGAACAAAGTTTCCAGTTAAACAAACAAATTGGACAATTCACGTCTGAAGAAGGCTTACGAGGGTTGCCACTTATTTCATTTACAAAATTCGGTCTGACTGTCCCTGTGGATCGAATTCCCTGGGCATTAGCTAGACTGTTCTAATTGCGGAGACTCAGCCACCGCCGTGGGTTGTGTGTGTGTGTGTGTGTTTGTGTGTGTGTGAAGGTCAGGTCGTAATGGGGTGTGTGTGGGGGGAGGTTTACTAACCCCTCTGAATTCACCTTATGGCCCTTTTAGACGAGAATGAGGCCAGAACAAGGGCTAAGAAAAATGTACGAAAGAGTCCACTACAAACTGGACTGAAGGAGAACCGGCAAACCGGCCCTGAAGCCAATCCGGAGGAAAGGAACGTATCGCATTGAGGTGCAGATGTGAAACACCCACAGAAAAACAAACCAACCCCGGAGGGTTCGTTTAGGTAGAGTTAACAAAGGAGCGCGCCGGGTGCACGGCGGAATACCCCTCACTCCAGTTTTGCCTAAGTAGATTGTCGTGAATTATTTCAATAACGTTCATCTTGGAATTTTCTCGACCCGGCTAAGGCGCGGAACGAAGCTCGCCCGCAGGAGCCGGAGAGGCGCGCGCGGGCTCGACACCCCGCGGGGCCGGGCTTCCCGGGGCCGCAGCTGCGCCCGCCTGGCCGGGTGCGGCTCGGGCGGGTTTTGTGCTGCGAGTTGCAAGAGAGGAGGTTTGTTCCGGGGGAGCCCGAGGCTATAGAGATGGAGCGGCCCTCCAGGCGCAGCCGCCGCCCCTGGCTCCATTACTAACCAACTCTTCGCGCGGGTGGCCGATTCGGTGGCCACCCTCTCCCCAAACCTGCACAAATCTAATTAAATCCGACTCTGTTGGCAGAACGCTCGCGATTCCCCGAAGGCCAAGGCGCCGCCTGGCTGGGTCCGTGCCTGCTTCCCTTACCTCTCTGCCCCGTCGGGCCCCCTCCCCGCGCTCACTCGGGAACTTGGGTGTCCGCAGCTCACGGTCCTTGGGGTCCCCAGCAGTGCGACGGCGCGCGCGGCCGTGGGGAAGAAGCGCCGGGTGCAGTGTGGCTTCTCTCTTCCCGAAAGGCTAAAGTTACGAGGCTATGGCTCCTCAAAACTACCCGAGGCAGGGCACCACGACCCCCAAACTTGTCCCTGGGAGGTGGGGTGGGGGCACCCGTCGGGCGCAACACGCTGGTTGGGGCGGGCTGCAGGGAATCAGCAGAAATGACCAGCTCGCTCGTTCCCGGAGGGGCATAATTTGGGTGGCAGCTGTTGTGGGAGAGAGCGGCCAGCGTCCTTCACCCGGGTTGTGCCCTTTAACCCCAGCCAGCCCAGACCTGAGGGCAGATGGACCAGGCCTGGTCCCGGCCCGCATGGCACGCTGACCCTCCGGCTAAGCTCGGTACCTCTACTGGACAGCATCAGGGTGAAGATAGGTCCCGTGAAAGAAAAGAATCGCCAGGCTCATCGACACGTCGGGAGAGGCTCACGGGCTGTTCAGGACTCTCCATCTAGGAGCCGGAGCCATTGGCTTCCCTGGGTGCAGATCGCCTGCGGGAATGGGGGCGGGAGGTTTAGTGAGGTTTATAAAGAGCTGGGATGGAAGACTCCGCATGCTTAGCATTTGCAAGTGATCGAAATTATCCATAAAACCTGCAGATGATAGAGAATTGCTCAGTTGAAACAAGATAGTAAGTTTTACAATTTTTTCTCCCACCCTCTTCCTTTCTTTGGACAACTCCTGTTTTACTTGGCTTTTAGAAAATGGTCCCGGCCCATTTTCGAATGCTCGATTGGCTTTCATTGTTCCTTGCTGTCCCTTTTGTCGAACTGGGAGGACCAAGCCAGAGCCATGGGTCAAGGGTACCCCAGTGGACACCACCCAGAAGAGGGAGGTTTCACGTTCTCTGCAACCTTCCCCCCTAAATCAACTACCCCAATGCCCGGACCCCAGGTTTATGCAGAGAAGGTCCGTGCTTTCTCCCCACTGTTACTTTTCCTCCTCTTCCAGTTCCCTGTTCCCATCAATTTTCAAGTTAGTCTCGGCAGTGAAGACTGGCTCCTCTTGAGCGACATTCGCCTGCGAAATCTGGGGTCATGGTTTGCCCCAGGAATAGAGCGGAGGCACCGACCCATCTTTTTCTCAAGGAACTGGATTTTCTGAAAGTGTGAATTTCCTGTCGGCGCAGGCAAACGAGTTGCAAGGTGCTGTGTCCTCTAGCGGCAAACTCTCGCAGTTCATTCCTGAGCGCTCAACTACACCTATGGGACATGGTCGGGAATCAGATCATGTTCAAATTTGAGTCCTAAGATTTTTTTTTTTTTTTTTTTGGTGGTGGTGGTGGTGGGGGAGGGGAGCAAGGAATCTCCTAAATGTAATCCAGGCTTTCGCCAAGGCCCTCTGCGTAATGAGGCCGAGTGGCTCGGGCTCAGTCGTTGGAACTGTGGAACAGCTGATTGTCTCCATGGCAGATGGTCTTTGAGCACAGATTTGCATTCATTGTCTTCAAATCTGTTTTCGCGCTGGTGTTCTAGATTTCAGCAGCAGATCTATGCACAGATCAGAATACAAAGGAAGAAGCAAGAAAATAACACCCAGCCAGGAGGATTTTTAATAGGCACCGCGAGCTGCCCGGCGTAGTTAAAAAGCCGTCTAGCGTTTCAGCTGTTTGGGGGAGCTGCAGACGCCTCCCGGACACCAGCCTCCGCCAGCCCAGCGGCGATCGCGCTCGGTGGGCAAAGTTTGCGCGACTTCCCGCTGCCCATCCCTGCACCCCCCAGCTCCCTGCGCGCTACCCCGGGCTTGGCGAACCCGGGCTGGTGGGGAAGGAAAAAGAGGAATGGACCCCTGGGACTTCACCGGGCAGCTCTCGCCCCCAGCCTGCCACGATCTGTCAGCAACCTCTCATCCGCACTGGTGCGACACCCGCTCGCGTCCGCCTGGGGGTATTTTCCTTAGCTTCTCGACCGTTTTCCCCGACACTATTTATTTGAACAGCACTTGAGCCTTGTTCATCTCCACCCTCACCCCTCCCCTGCTTTCATTCATACATTCACCTCTCTCAACAACTTGCAAACCGCACACCAAATATGAGTGTCACCACGTAACTCCAGGAGACTAGGGGAGAGCCTTTCAGGGCACTGGGTTGCTCTGGGGAACGTTTGCACAAAACATGAAGTGCATGTGATCACACGCTCCTCTTCTGCACAAACGTGCAGCTCCAAGCACGGGCAAGGAAATTGTCTCCTGGCAAGCTGCAAAAATCTACCTCCAGGAGCAAGATGCATGGAGGCTTCCTGCTCGCTCAGCTAGACTGAGCGCGCGCGTCTCCTCCGCAGGGCCGGGCTACCCCGCTGCAGGGGTGATCTGGGGGCCCCCCATCCCGTGCACGCACGCGGGGGTGGGGGCAGCAAGGGCGCAGCGCCCGCGGCTTCGTCCCCTTTCACCTCGCGGACTCTCTGCCACCTCCAGCGCGCCGCGCGCCGCGGGGGGACGGCGGCCGGGCCGGCTCGGCGCCGGCCAATCCCGAGCGTCCATGCAAATGAGGCTCCTTATCTGGCCGCGGCTCCGCCTCCGCAGGCCCGGGCCGTAGTAACCCATTCATGGGGCCCGCGCGCGGCTGCAGCCCGGCTCCGCGGCGCTTGCAGCCACCGCCTCCTCTCGGCGCTGGGTCTTCCCCTTCCTTTTACAACTGATCCTGCTGGGATTTTTTTTTTTTTTTTCTAAATTGGAGCGGTGGGGAGGAGCAGGGCGGGGGGACCAGGAGGAAGGAGCGAGATTAGGTAGTCATCAATCTCCTCCTGTTTCTCCCAGAACAGGTGATGCTTCTAAATTGTGTGCACTTTCCGGAGGCTGCGCTGCCGCTGGAAGGATGCGAGCGACCTAGGGCAGAGGGCCTGGGGGGGCAGATTTGAACTTGCGGAGGATAAAACCCAAACTTTGCATCCGACTGTCTTGACCAGAAGCAAAGGACCGTTATTTTTCTCTCTTCACCCCCCCCCTTTTTCTAAGAGAGGCTCAAACTTCGGCACTTGATCCCTTGGATTGTTTTGGAGGAGACGCTTTGGTGACAGCCTTGGGGACAGTGAGGACTGTGTTGTAACTCTTATTTTTAAAGCGACCGTAGAGCAGACTTTTTAAATGTTTGGGATTCAAGATACTTTAGGAAGAGGACCAACTCTGAAAGAGAAATCGCTGGGCGCCGAGATGGATTCGGTCAGGTCCTGGGTCCGGAATGTCGGCGTAGTGGACGCTAATGTCGCGGCGCAGAGGTAAGGACTCGACTGCGCGATCATTATGCTCGCAAAGTCTCTCCCTTTCGGTCCCCAGATCTCTCTGCCTCTCCCTGTTCCCCCCTCCCCTGGCCCTCGCTCTCCCCCCATCTGTCGCTCAGGCGCAGCGCGCTGGGGCTCGCCCTCGGGCAGGCAAGTCGCTGCAGTCAGGGAGCACTTACCCCGCAGCAAGCGCTCGAGTTTTTTTAACTGCCTGGGTTTGCCCCCTATAGACAACTCGTTGGGAGGGAAAATTACAAGCAGCATCCGACGCCTACCCGCTCAGCCCCTAGCCCTGCGCGGCGGGCCGGGCTGAGAGCGCAGCGCGAGGACCAGGGCTGGCAGCCGCAGCCGCGCGGAGAGCCGCCGACTCCCTGGCTTCGCCACGCGGCTTCCGAGAGCCTCTGCTCCAGCATCTTGCTGGAAGATTCCTGGAGGCCGGGAGCCCGGCGGCTGGATGGCGGCGGCGGCTGGAGTCAATGGAGAGGCCGCAGCGCGGCTTGGGAAGGCAAAGAGGCCCGGAGCTTTGGGAGGAGGAGACAGGCTGGAGGGTTCCGGCCAGAGATAAAACAGTGGTCCAGACGCTTGGAGGAGGGGGTGAGAAAGGGAAGAGGAAGGAATAACAGTAGAATAAGCCGCAGAAGAAGGCGCGGGAAGGAGGCGCGCCGAAAGGCAGGGATGGGCAACCTCGAGTTTTGCGGGTCTCCAAAGTTGAGTTTGTTTCTTAGCGTCGGTGAGCTGAGATAGGAAATGCCTTATTCAAGGTGCCACCCTGCGAGGACATTCTGGTCCCCTCGCTCACCACCACTGCTGAGCTGGGATTTGTGGTGTCATGTCCTTGTTTGCCGAAAGGCAGCTCCTGTCCCCCCCAAAGAGCTCACTAACTTCTTCCCACAACCCCAGTCACCCCATCCGTCCTGCTGGTCACCCCCCTCTAAGTCCGGACACCAGGCGGAGAAGTTCTTCCTTCCCCAGTCAGAATTCGTGTCCAGGTGTCCCGGATAGAACGAACCAGTCGCCACCTTTGGAGGGAAGGAAGCAAAAGTCGCGCGGCTCTGGGAACCAGGTCAGGTTGCGGCTCCCACCCGCCGGCCCAAACCCAGGGCGCACCGCACCCTCCGGCAAACCCGGATCGAGGCTTTTCGCTGCCGTCCGGGGACTCGCTGGGTTGCCGGCGGAGGGAAATCAGGCAGTACCGAAGGGCAGGCGCCGGGGCGCATTTCCTTAACCGAGCAACTTAAAGACACCTCCCTCCTTTTCCGCGGATCAATAATTAAAGTTGGAGCTGGCCGCTCGAGTGGGGGAGTGTAACTAATATTTAACACTCTTCAAATGAGTAAAAGTGCTCCCGCGCTGGACAGGAGGCCAGGAGACCCCCGCGCCACAGGGCAGCTCCAGCCATCTGTGCGCTGGCCTGGGCCCCTGAGTCTCCTGTTAAATGTGATCTGACGACCAGTTTGTCTCTGGCCCCGACAGGTTGGCGGGGAGATGTGTGCACACGCTCCCTATGCTTGACTGCATCTCCCAGGGCCTCCAACACGGGTTTGGTGGTCAGCGGGTTTGGCTGGTACTGCCTGGAGCTACAATCCGAGTGGGGATCCCTTTAGCCCCAGGCAAGGACTCACTCAGCCTCTTAATAACATTTTAGCTTCTCCAGGCTCAACTGGGGTTCCCAGTGTCACTCCTACTCCCATTACTGGTGGCGGGGATTCCTCTCTTCCACTGTCCCAGGTGCAACTTTTGGGGAGAGCAGGGAATCGGGGTGAGGCCTCTTCCGGTAGGACAGAGACTTGGGTTCTAGTCTTCCATCCTGCCCCCAGGGGATTCTTACCCTGGCCTTTCTGAGTTAGCATGGGTGGCATTGTGGGCACTAGCTCCAGACAGGCAACTCAATGGTGATGAAGTAAAAAGGTCACCTCTTATAAGACAACTAGGCACTTTTTGTCCTAACCCTGGATTTCAGGTCTAAGTCCTGACCCAGTTACTGGTGCCACTTGAGGGAGATCATAGGGGTGACAGGGCTGATAATACTTGGGCTGCTCTTTGGGGGAATGGCTCAGGGCCTCCATCTGTGGTCAGGATCCTTCAAGTCTTCACTAAAGGCCAGACAGTGAGCTTCTTGGTGCTGGGATGTCCAGACACTGGACCGCAGGGACAGTAGCAGCTGGGGGTGTTGTGCTTGCCACCTGCCACCCGAGGCCACTGCAACTACTGCGAGGAGTCCGGTCTTCTCAATCTGAACTGAGATAGGTGGGGTGGAGTGCAGGACTCTGAACCTGCGCCCTTGACCCCCTGCAGGGTCCGGTGCGTTGGTAACAAGGTATCTTTCTCTCTTAACCCTGTGCCTGGTGACCTCGTGTCTCTTCTTATGCAGTGGAGTCGCTCTCTCTCGGGCCCACTTTGAGAAGCAGCCTCCCTCCAACTTGAGGAAATCCAACTTCTTTCACTTCGTGCTGGCGCTCTATGACAGGCAGGGGCAGCCGGTGGAGATTGAGCGCACAGCCTTCGTAGACTTTGTGGAAAACGACAAAGTAAGTGGAGTCCCTCTGTTCCCCTGGCGGTCTAATAACTACCTCCTTGCAAAACACTAAAGATTCCATCTGTCACTCGCAACACATTTCCCCTCACATCATCAGGGATGATAAATCGAGGCTTCTCACCTCAACCTCTAAATCAATCGATTTCCCCGCACCTCCTCCAGTCGCCACTCGCGCACCACCCGCGGCAGGAGCGCTCGGGGCTCTGTGCTGGGAGCCTCTGAGTCTTGGACTGCGCTCGGGGCGAATACCCTTCCCACTGGAGCATAGTTTAAAACTATAACCAAAGCCGCCGCTGTCCTTCTCCGGGGCAGTCATTTAAAAAATGATAATGATTTTGCGCCTTCCAGCGCCGGTGGGTGGGTGAAATGGCACAGAACGGAAACGCACAGCCCAGCCTTAGCCGCGCTTTCCCGACTGAGCCTTCTCTCTGCAACCTAGGCCCGGGCTCAGGGCGAGGTTTGATATCAAAAGAAGCTAGGGAGGGAGAGTCTCTCGCCCGCCCAGGGTCTGTCTTCTCAGCTTTACAATGCAAACTTTAGAGCTGCGCTTCCCCGAGTTCCTCTTCCACCTGGGCCTCGAACTCGGTGAACTCGGTGGCCCCCGGAGGCCCCGGTCCTGGCGCGAGAGGCTGGAATATTGTCCTGCCAATAGACAGGACCCCTTACCTTTCTGCCAAGAGAAGCCTGGCAGCTTCCTGAGGGAGGACAGAGCCGTGGCGGTCTTGGGTGGGGCCGGCTTAAGGGCAGTGGTGGCGCGGTGTCCGCTAGTGCGGCGGGAGAGCAGCGTTCTGCGGGCATTTTAAAGCGGGAGCGCAGAGGGATGGAGCAAGTCAAGCGACCTCGAGCCTGGCAAGTGTCGGAGGCCGGCCAGCGCCAGACGTTCCTGCCTTAGACCCTGGGGGGCTGGGCCGAGGTCTGTTCAAAGCCGCGGGGTGAGCCAGAGAAAGGCTTCTGGGAGCGCGGGAGGGAAGCGCGCTCTCTTCTTGCCATCGTTTTGGGTGTTTTGGGTGTTTGTAAACAAGCAACTCAAAGGCGGCCTGTCTTTTCAGGAACAAGGCAACGAGAAGACCAACAACGGCACCCACTACAAGTTGCAGCTTCTCTACAGCAACGGTGAGCGCTGCGCCGACTGGGCGGGCGCGTGGCAGCCGGGCCGCGCCTCGCCGGCACCTTGCGCTTTCCAGGAAGGCAGTAGACCTGGGCGCTGTAGTTTGGGGGCAAGGGAGTGGGGAGCTGACTTTTGGGAGGCGCGGGCAGGGCGGCGGGGGCGGGGGGCGCTAGGTAGTCTAACTCCCCACCCCCCACCCCCGCCGAGACAGCTCAGCGTGCGCGCCGCAGCCTGGAGCCGCTGCCCAGGTCTCCGCGCCGCGCGGGGGAGACGGTTTTGGGGTGCCTGGGGTTGGGGGCTCCGCGACCCTTGACTCGTATCCATTTCCCTACCCCGCAGGTGTCCGCACCGAGCAGGACCTGTATGTCAGACTTATTGACTCGGTCACCAAGCAGGTGAGCGGGGTGGGCCCTTCGACGACTCCTCCTTGGGGCTGCTTCTCTCTCTCCATCCTCTGCCTGTCCTTGACCTACCCCACCCAACGCAATCTCCTGGGTCAGACTTCACCTGCTCCCCCATCAATTCGCACCTTATCCACTCTGGGGGGAAAAAATACCCTTTCTCCCTCTACCCAGGTGTCTCGTTTCTTTCTGGTTGGGGGGACGGGGAAGGGGTGGAGATGTTGGGTTAGGTGAGCAAAGGTTTAAGGAGAGGAAGAGATTGTGGGACATTCAGTTTCCCCAAACATTCTCCTCTGCAAGAAGTATGTCCTCACCCGAGAAAACCTCTGTTGTTATTTCGCTGGACTTAACCAGGCCACAACTTAGGTTCTGGGCTGCCAGCGGGAGCTGGGACAGAAATAGTGGGAGTGAGAGGGAAACATGGTTCTGTGCTGGATTTAAAGTCCCCTTTTCTTTGTCCCTCCACGCCTCCCCTTCCTGCTCCCATCTCCTTGCAGCCCATAGCTTATGAGGGACAAAATAAGAATCCAGAAATGTGCCGAGTTCTCCTGACACACGAAGTGATGTGCAGGTAAGAGCGCATTGCGTTGCGGGCTTTGCCGACAAGCTGGGCAGCTGATCCGCGCCGGCGAGCTCGCGGGTGTCCATCCCCGGGCACCCACTCACAGGAGGGAGGGGGCGCAGGGGGAGAGGTCTGTCGGGAGCACGTGGCCGGGGCAAGTTCACTAGAACTCCTTAAAGGAAAGTTTTTTAGAGCATGTCGGTTAGGACTGAAAAGGAACTCCACTCAGGATGCCACCCCCTGGCGTCTGAGGAGTTTCCCCGCCACGTGGAAAGTCTCAGCTGCCCAGCGGTAGGCGGCAGCCAGCTAAGGGCTGGGTACGGGTTTGGGATCCCGGGCTTTCCGCGAACTGGTGTCGGCTGTGCGGAGAGGATCACACTGCTCGGGTCCCGTGCGTCTGGCTCTGTTTCCTGGAGGGGTCACTTGTGGAGTTGCGGAATCAAAGCACCGGGTGGACTGCAGTCCGGGTGAGGGGCAGCCGTGGGTTGAGCGTCCTGTTTGTGGGCGATCTACCCCCTCGCCCGCCAAAGCTCAGGCACCTGTCAGTGACCGGAGCGCTTTCTCCAGGGAGTTACTTCTCCTAAGGCTCTTGGATTAGGAAAGTTTCTTAGGTCAGGAGGAACAGCGGATGGATGTATCAGTCCATTTCACTAGCAGCAGTGAGAAGGGCCAGCTGAGGACCCCCTCTGGAAGACCTGGGGTCTGGACCAACAGGGAATTCGGATAAGCAAGTTGTCAGAGGCGCAGTGGAATTTCTACACCTTTCCACGTCTGCCTCCGCCCCCCATCAATCCATTGTATTTTGAATTATTTCTTATACTAAGAAATTTTTTTTTTAAGAAATGGAAGAACTTCATCCACATACATACTTACTTATTCTTTCAGTGAATGTTTATTGAGTGTTGAGGACCCGACTTTGCATTGGGGACCCGACTTAGCATTGGGGATCCTACTGCATCTCAGTATATATAAAGGAAACTCTGGGCAAAGAGTGTTATTTTACTATAAAAATTTAAGTATTTATCCCATACTCATTTTTCTTCCTCCAAGATCTATGATTGGAACAAAATCTCAATTCTTCCTCACTCTGTTATTGCTTTTGTGACCGTTCTCCAACCTCGGACTTGCTAGTATTGGGTAGCTGGGCATCTGATTTAGTTTAGACTATTTTTTGGGCAGCTCCCGGCCTCAGTGTCTAACCCTCCCCTCCGCTCCCCAGTAGAGAAGAAACCATAACAATCAGGCGTGTTTATTTTGGTTTTGACCAAGTATTAGAAAAACAAACTTTGCCAAATGCAAAGTTCAACTCTGCCAGTGGCCTCAGCTAGGGGACCCGAGGCTTCCTGGGCCGAGCTGGAGTAGCCCAGCAAGGCGCTCTGCGATGTGGTGAGTGAAATAGCTACTTCATTAACCCACGGCCCCTGACAGAGCCCTTCAGAAAGAAAATACAATTCCAAGATGAACTTGCATGTTCAACCCAGGTTAAATAGCCAGACACTTTGATTTGGTTGGCTAATAGGAGGGTGGATTTTTATTCCTCTTTATACTTTTAAATATCTTGGTTTAGAGAGATTATCTTCTGAAAAGAAAACCAAAAATCTGGCCCATTGTCTAACAAATTATTCCTATCTCTGTAAATAATACTCCTACACCCCATCCAGCTGTAGTTAAGGTTGACATTTTTATTTTTAAGCCCAATCAAATCCTCCTCATTTTATGCTGTTTAAGTAGCGGCATCAATTTTTAAAGCCTCTAGTTTAGTCTGTATTAGTAACACAATATAAAAATTTAATGTTCTGTAACTTCTCTGCATTTGAGATTTAGGATGATGCTCTGCTATTTTTTCTTCCCAAACTAGGATTTAAAGTAAATATTAATTGTGGGTAAATAAATGATCCATTGGCTGGGTACTGTGTCTGGTGTGTGTGTGTGTGTGTGTGTGTGTGTGTGTGTTTGTGTGTGTTTGGGGAGATGAACTGGGGTGATGGCAAATATTGGCTGTACCTAAAAGGGAAGTTCTCATTCAATCTGTCAGTCAGAGCTGCTTGATTTCCCTAGTAAGGGATAAAAGTTCCTTCTCCCACATTTTCAGAGCCAGTTATAACAGTCAGTAATTGAAAGATGATCAGTTGCCCTGATTCTCAATGGTTATTGCACACACAGTATTTAGAGTCACTTGCTTGGTGTTCTTGGGCATACCTGGGAATTTCCTTGAATGGGTTTATGTTCTGTAATCCTTAGTGAAAAGCTCATAAATTGGTATTTAGCTTGGAGGGGGGGGGTGCGACAAAATAAATCTCTTCAGGAATAACTTTTTCTCCATTCCCAGGTTGTCTCTGCTTCTTGCCTGCTTTAGTTCATTTTGCCAGTTATTAGCAAGGAGAAATCTAGTTGTTATGTCGCTGCCAGTCACCTCTGTGCCCTCAATGCTCAGAGGGTTAAAAGATATTATAATTTGAACAGAAGTCGTCTCAAGGCCTACAGCTGGCTAATAACAGAGTTGTATTGAGCGTGAGCAAACCCCACAGCTGTGACTTCTCGCCACAAGGCGCAGGCTAGACAGGGCCCTAATCAGATGGGCCAGCCGGCCAGTGGGGCCAGTGTCTTTATCGGCCAGATGGTGTGAATTTAGACACTTTTGTTATGCAATCGCAGGGAGGAGTTGGGGAGAAGAAAACAAAACAAAAGCCACCATGCTGTGCGCTTATTTGAGTTTGAAATTAGAGACAGATTTTTGAAAGTTGAGGGTTGAATTTTAATACCGATTTTGGAGGGGAAAAGGCACATTTTCTGTGTTGAGCAGGAGCTGGGCTGACTGGACAACCCAGTCCTGGGCTGTGTTTTTTTCTCTTCTCCAGTCACCTCTTACACCTTTCTCTCTCTCTCTCTCTTTTTTTTTTCTTCTGAAAAATGCAGGTAAGATTCAGGATTGGGATAAAATTTGTCGTATTTCCTCCTCTCCAGTTCTCCTCCCCAACTTGTTTTATTTTTTCTGTTTCCCTTTCCAAAGGCTCCATGTGGAGATGTGGAGGGCACAAGAGAACGGTATGCAAATTGAGACAAAAGTTTCTCTAAAAATTAGGTACAAAAATAAAACAGACCTAACTAAGCCAAACAGGAGCAGAGGAAGAGCTTTCATTTTCATTCATTAGGTAAAAAGGCACCTCTGAGTCTCTCTGTGGGAGTTAAGAATACAGTGCTAACCAGTACCAACTTCCATTTCCTCTTCTCTTTGTTTAATTTCCTAATTGGAAGTCCTATTCCCTTGTAAAAACACTTGTCAAAAACTTCAGAATTGTTCATTGGAAAGTGACCCGAACAAATCTTTTAACTAGACTAGTTGAACCTGAAGTTGGTTACTCAGGCTTTGTCCACACAGCAAAGGGGAGAGAGGAGTCTGCTGTCTGAATAATTCAGGGACCCAGTTTCTTTGCGTCATTTATCCACATACCTGACTCCAGAGTGATGGTTTGGCAGCTGGGTTCATGAATGTCTTCCCCTTTCCACTTCCCGTTGCTTATGTTAATATTGCTGGCATGAGGACTGAGCGCTATTTATGAATCCAATAAATACTAACTAGGACAACTTGATAAGACTTTTAGAAGGAAGAAAGAAAAAAAGAATTAGCTTTGACTCAGAGAAATTTTTAGAAGGGCTCAAATAGGGCAAAACCACCAAGTCCAGTTATTTCTTTTTTTTTTTTTAATTTTTTTTTAATGCAGGCATGTTTTATTTATTTATTTGTTTGTTTGTTTGTTTGTTTTATACATGCACTGGGTACAGTCAGAAGCGCGGGAGGGTGAGAGAATTCACCAGAGCCAGAGCGGGGAGCAGAGCAGGCAGAAGGACCGAAGTACACTGCTGAGGGGAGCAGTGGGCGGCAGGAGAGGTCTGTGCGCCATGTGGGACCCTCCTCTGGTGGCCGGGGAGCAGCCGGGGATCGAACCTGCGCTGCAGAGGCTGTGGGCAGCTTCGCAACCCAGCGCTCAACCGCTGCGCCACCGGGGAGGCCCAAGTCCAGTTATTTCTTTTAAAAAAAAATTATTTATTTTTTCATAGACAAACTGGGTTGGAGGCCAAAGGTGTGGTGGGGGTAGTGAGAAGATCACCAGAGACAGAATGGGAAGCAGAACAGGCATATCCACTGAAATATACTGCTGAGGGGAGCAGCCCACCAAACAGGAGAGGTCTGCTGCACCATGTGGGTGAGCTCGCTGGCCTGGGATTGAACTCAGGCTGCAGCAGTGATAGTGCTAAGGCTTAATCCCTAGGCCACCAGGGAGGCCCCAAGTCCAGTTATTTCTAAACTTACATCTTTTCTGCACTGAACATCTACATTAGAGATTATGCTTAAGCAAGCTGCTGTCAAACAATGGAAGATTGGGCCCTAGCTTCTCTGCATTTTTCCTTGAATAACATTTCCTTCCCTGAGTCGATTCCCCACGTTGTATTGTGCTGGCACCAGGCTTACATTTTTATCTGTTTTTCTTTTCCTCCAGAGAAAATCCCCGTGGAAAGCAGCTGAATTCAGCTAAGCAATTTTGCAAACTTACTCAGTCTCTTCAAAATTATTCCTACTCAAACCAAACAGATTGGCACTGCCTGACAGTGTGTGCTCTTGTAATTGAATTGTACCCAACATTGCACATATTTGGGGTTAGGTTGACATGCTGGTGATGTCTAGGAGAGTGGAGTTTGAAGGCCTTTGTGTAACTAGCATGTATGGGGTTTTTGTAATTGTGTTGCTAAGAAAAAAGCCTTGCTTGACCTGCAGAGGTATTCTGCCGAAGTAAGCAATAGAAACAGGAGAGGTGGAGATGAAGTGGGTGGGGATAGAGAGTTGGGAAGAGAGACAAGTGCTTTAGAAAAGGTGGGAGAGCAGCTGGCCAGCATTTTTATTGGTGTTAATCTTGGGATGGATAGAAATTTTAAAAGTTAAGACCTAATATAATTTCAAAGGCAAAATATTATTTCAGAAATTCCCAGTAGCAAACTTGGGTGTTAAAAAATTGAGACAATTTTCCTTTTGCTTCCTACTAATTTGATTACATTTCTTAAAACCTCATTGCACCCATCTCGTGAAAATTCTTCAGCTGCTCTCAAGTAAATTTTACTTTTTGAGAATGGTAGAATTGCTCACTGAGTGAGAGATGAAGATTTTAAAAGTTTTCAATAATATTTGTTTGTGATTCTGTGGTTGAGCAGAGGGCAAGTGGACAGCAGAGAACCATAAAAGAAACCTATGACTGGTGGATGTCAGGCCTTTGGGCCTGTCTTGTCACATGGCTCCTCTTTTACTTACCCTGTCATTACTTTTAAATGGTGCTTAGGGAACCTCATAATCCCATGTATTTCTTTCTTTCTTTTTTTTTTTTTTTTAAAGAGGTAAGTGGGGGAGGTGAGAGGGGGTAGGTGTGAGGATTCACCAGAGACAGAACAGGCAGATTGACTGAAGTACACTCCTGAGGGGAGCAGCGGACCTGTTAGGGGAGGTCTGTTGCACCATGTGGGTAGCTTCCTGGTCAGGGATTGAACTTGTACTGCAGTGGCTGCAGATAGGTAGGTTGTGTCTTAACCCCTTGCGCCACCAGGGAGGCCCAGTCCCATGTACTTCTTAACCTAGAAGAAGTCTAGAGATGATCTAGAGCTGCATTTACATTTTATATACAAGGAAGGCAAAGCCCAGGGGTTAAAGAGATCTGAGGACATTCATATTGCTAGTTAGTGAGAGTGGTGGGTCAGATGTTAGAGGCCTGGTTCCCCCTCTAGTGATCTTTCTGTTGTGCTGGATTGATCTGACTATAGAGAATCTATCAGGGGAAAGACTATGCTTACATATAATTTGTTTATTGCTGACATTTATAAGAGATATTTCCCAGCCAGTGTGGATGATAATATTTTTCCTATATGCCAGATCAAGGCTATATTCTCAATCAGTTAGATTTTTGTGGACCATTTTCTTTCACCCAGCTGAGAGGTATTCCTTGTCCTGACAGACAGGCAGGCGAGCAACAAGGGAGGTGCCTGCTGGTACTTCCTAGCCCCTGAGCTTCCTTTGTCCTTTTCACATTCATGTACATATTTCATAAGGTACCTTTGGATTGGAGTGTTTTTTATTTAATTCATACATTTTGATTACTTAGAGTCTACTTACTTTTTTTTTTTTTTGGTATATAACTTATCCCTACTTATTTCAATAGAGTTGTCAGACATCAATGTACAAATATAAGGTGCATGGCATAATAACTTGATTTACGTATTTTATGAAATGATTACCATAATAATTAGTTAGCAGCCATTATCTCAAAAGATAAAGGAAAAAGAAAACACAAGTAATTTGTTCCCTTATGATGATAAGGACCCTTACGACCTACACTTCTGTTAACTCTCCTACATACGGGACAGTGTCAACTATAATCATCATGCTGTATATTACGTCCCTCGGAATTGTAACTGGAGGTTTACACCACTCAACCACCTTCAGATTGGAATGTTTTGCACTCTGCTTAGGTCCTTCTGCATCCTTCCTTTCTTTTGTTATTTTTCTAGGGCTCTCCTTTTTCTCTTCCTCTCAGTCAATTCCACAAGCATATTTGGAGCACCTACTAAGTACCCAGCACTTTGCTGCATGGTGATCTTGGGAAGCAGACGTTCAAGACTGGGGCTCCCATGTTGGGTCCCCTTTCTGTTCTGGACTTGGTGAAAATGATTGGTGATATGGTTGACAGCTCCCTAACTCATTCCTTCCTATTCATATAATACAATGTGCATCATAGTTCTTTTCTTTGTCCTCCATCTTTAGAAAATGACGGAAATGAATGAATGAATGTTTATAAATGTTTATAAATTGCATTGAACTTTCTGGAAAATAAGTGTTATGTAAATAAGGTTTATACTAATCCAGGGAGTTACCTGGGGGTCTATTTTATACATGTTCCTTCTCCTTCTTTCTTCAAATATTTATTGAGGCATAAAGACCTAAAGTATACACTCATAAAATCAATCAATAGGGGCTAAAGTGAAATTATAGATCTTAAAATTCAACTGTCTGTGGTTCTGATAAAAAAATATGTGATTTCCTGAGAATTATCCAGGTTAAAAGTCACAGAGTGAGAATTTGAATGAGTATTGCTCAACTTCAAGTTCAGTATTGTTCTTAAATATGACTCTAAATTCTGTTCTTGAACAGCTGCTAGTTGAGAGGCTACCTACAGAATATTTCTTTTTTAATGAACATTCTTACATTTGTCATGCGCATTGTACTATCTTGATTTTTAACAAATTTCTGTTATTCTTTTCCTTCCTTCCCAATCTACAGTCGATGTTGCGAAAAGAAAAGTTGTGGAAACCGAAATGAGACTCCTTCAGACCCTGTCATCATCGACAGGTAGGGGGAAAATTGATTTTGAAAACATGGTTTGGTTTCCTTCCTTGATGAAATTCAACCCTGAGTGGTAATGGCTTGGGTTTGGCTACTTGGTTGACCGTGTCTTATCATCAAGCTAGTCCAGCTTGCATTTTCTTGTTCAGTCCCCTTGAAAGAAGTTAGAGTCTCCCTTTTTGAGGCTGCGTCTTTAAATCTATGACAGGATTCATTTCCAGGTGTGTTGACCTCAGCCTGGTAAGGGCTGTGTGGATAGTAAAAGATACCATCTTTCCCATCTGGAGGGTCGGGCCTTAATCAGTGATGCAACAGAAAGGGTACCCCAAGTTAAGCAGCAATCCCTTTATCATTTTTAGTGACTGCTGTTGGAGTTGAAGACAA
Source organism: Talpa occidentalis (assembly GCF_014898055.3). NCBI lineage: Eukaryota > Metazoa > Chordata > Mammalia > Eulipotyphla > Talpidae > Talpa > Talpa occidentalis. The sequence goes on along the minus strand of NW_023605194.1, from coordinate 97,455,275 downwards.
TCAATTTACATGACGGTTTAGGGGATGAAGCCAAGCTCTCTGTTGCATGGAGGGAGATTCCTTTCTACCACAGAGGACTACATTCTGGGTTCTCTGTTATATTCAGAGTGGGAAAGATTCTTTGGGACATGATGCTAATTCATTGAAATGTGATTTAGGCATTCTCAGCTGTCTGTTTTTGTGATTGGAAACAGAACTTACAAACCAATGAAGAAATACCAAATTAACTTCCAGCAATCATGTAATTTTTAAGAAATCCCAAATTCCCACCCCTAATTTTTTCTCTTTCGTTAAAAAACGGAATAATTCCCTGTTGCTCCTTTCCTTGGGTTTTCACGTTTGTAGTCAGGTCCTGAAATGGATCGGAGAGACCACAGTCTCCAAAGTTGTTATTCCAATATTCCAATGAATTCTCAGTTGGGAGAATGGAACCTCTGGCATTCTTCCCAGAAAGCCAGCTTGGTTTCTTCGTGGAAAGTATAGCATAGCCCTAGGAATGAGGAGGCTGGAATTCCAATCCTGTTTTAGCTTCTGACCTCGAACAAAGCACTCAACATCTCTGTTCTTCCATGGTGTACTGGTGGATTGGAGGATGTTGCCTGCTGCAGCTGCGGGTTTCAGAAAGCTCCTCAGATATCCATGGTGACTATGCAGTCTTCTCCAAAATGCTTGGAAGAGCATGATAACAAAATATAAAATGTTTGCTGAATGTGTGTGGTGACTTTGTCATCTTAGGAATTCGGTGAGACCCATTTTAGGGAGTTCTTTGGAATTTCTTTGGCTTTTCTGAAAGTGCGTAGATGTTTAAAATGAAAGAGTGGCAAGAACTCTTTGAGGTCTGCTGTCTTTCTCATTTGATAGGAGGGCTGATCCTGGGAATGGTGAAGAGACTTGTCATGGTGGTGCAGCTGCAGGAGCTGAGCTTGTCCCTGCTTCTAGGTTCATGTTCCACTTCTTTCCTTCCCCCTCCTAACTTACATGAGCTGGATGTGCTGATTGCACATCACATCGTTCTTCAACTTCCCAAAATGCCCTCCTGGACTTGGAGGGTGTGGGAGGGATTTGAAACATAGGAGAGCAGCCTAGAGGCAGATTCAGTCCTTTCCAGTGTGAAGACTGAGCTCACTATCTTCCTCTAACCTTTTTTACTAACTTCAGTTTCTCTTTTATGAAGGTACCTCTAACCACATGATGGTTACATCTTTTCTTGTAATAAACACCCCATAAACCACCTTTGGAAATATTTGCAAACCTGTGACTGCTAACCTGCCCCTTACATCATAATGGCTCTGTACCCAGAAGCAGTTCTTACTTGAAAAAAACTGCATATAACTTGCACTCACAGATAAAGCAGGATGTTTCACGCTTTCTTCCTATGTAATATATATGCTACTGAGGAAAGTAGTCTTGCTCTATGGAGAAAGAAAGATTTTCCTATTAGATGCCTCCCTGTTTGTGCTGAAATGCCTTAGATTCTTTGGAGAAGGTGGAAATTGGATCTTGGTGCATATTATGGAGCTTTATGTGACTGTGGCATTTATTTTTACTATCCTGTGCACAATAAAACAGCCCCGTGATGTCTCTGCATCACTTGAAATATGTGTTACTTCCGAAATGTTATGTGTCTACACATGGAAACATACATACCAAAGGGTACTGTAAATTGACTGATATCAGGTTTTAAGAGAACCCATTATTATAAACAGATGCATTTGTTCAACTTATTCATTGCAGGGCTTTTGTTTGGGGATATCATTCCCTCACTCAAGCCTTGTCTTATTGCTTCTGAATGTCTTCTTGGGCTTACCTTCACTACCTCATTACCTTCATTTATGGAAATAAAAAGGGATGATGTCAGGTTTCCATTTCTGGGAGGGGGATGTATCCAGGGGACTGGTCTCTGGGTTCAGTGTCTGCCGACTTGGAGATGTCAAAATCCCCCACGAGCACCAAACGGGTACAAAGTAGTCTATTTTGGATTTCCTCTGAGTAAATATAGAACTCTCTTCTTTGCCCTTGTTCCTCTAATGCCAACTAATTATCTCCTCCCCCGCCTCACTCGATCTAACCAGATGCAGTTAATTTACACCGTCTCTCTTGGAGTTTTCTCACACAACAGGCACGTTCCACTCTGGCTCTGCAGCAGCCTGTGTATTCCCTCAGAACGAGGCACCTTGAATGGAGGAGGGGAAAGGGATGCGCAAGGGTGGCTCCCCAACTTCTCAATGCCATGCACCCCTTTTATTTTTTTCTTGGTGAATTCAGGATTTTGCAAGATTTTGCCTGCCAAACTGTAACTAATATGTGATAATTCATCTGTAATTCTATTTTTATTAACCAAAAGACATAACAGAACGGGAAGGCAATCTTATCCCAGAAGTGCCCTTGATCTCATCAATGGCCGGAATTTTTGATTCCAATGAGACGACCAGTGTTACCACACTGACTTAATAAACTTCCAGCTCAAACATGAAACAACTTGACTTTTCATTTAGCCCATGTGACCACATCCTGGGCAGATATTCTGTTTCCAATAGGCTGCTTGAAATATGAAAAATAGCTTTTACTGCCTTATGGGCCTTTAAGTGAAAACTATTGGTTTTTACAAAGGGGCATCCCCCATCAGGACTTCTCTTTTTCCTAAATCTTAGCCCCAGACTGGGACTTTTTCCCCTGCTAATTACTCCCTGTCATGATCTCTGTAGATACAAAGTTAGTTTTGATTTTCAGTTGTTTTTGTGAATTTTTGGCCAGCAACACACCCCTCTCCAAAAAGCCAGGCCAGCACATAGCCCAGCAAGACAGCTGCTGAATCATGGGCTTCCAAAAGATCCTTCCTTCTGCGTGCAGATGTGTGTAGAGTGGGAGTAGGTTTATTAATTTTTAGTGCAAAATTCCAAAGTCCCTATCTGAAAAAACAAAAACAAAAGAACAGAATAAGATAGAACAGCAATAAAAGCATAATCCTTGTTGTGGTCTTCAGCCTAAATCTTGTCTATTAAGACTTGTTTGTGGAAATAAAAAGGCCCAAACTGATTTATATTTTGTGGTTTCAGAGGGAAGCTCTAATTCAACCTTGCTTTTCAGAGGCTGTGCTCTTTTAAGACTCCCTTCTTTATTTGAAAGCTTCTCTGAATAGCTACTGAATCTCTGGGTCTCAGGATAATCTGGTGGTCTTTGGGAAGATGTGGGAGAATAAAGAGACTCCTTACTGCTCCTGTTCTTGTGACCCCTTAAAAAGTCAGATGAATGGACAGGGCACAATTTCTTTTTGAATGTTTATAGGCAGCTTCTGACCCAGTGCACACAGGTAGAATATTTTCTACTAAAGAGGCAGGTCCAAACTATTTCTCACATGCTAAATAGCCCAGTCTTTTGTCCAGCGACACCTCTGCTAGGTATTTACTCAAAACATGTAAGCAGTAATAGAAAAAGATTTCTGTACTCCTGTGTTCACAGTAGCACTAGTAACAATCGCCAAGTCATGGAACCTAAGTGCCCAATGACAGAGGCTGGATGAAGAAACAGTGGCTACATTCTCAATGGAATACTACTAGCTATTTAAAAAGATGAGCTAGTGCCTTTTGGGACAGACTGAATGGACTTTGAATTGATTGTTCTAAGTGAAATAAGTCAAAAAGTGAAAGGCAGATATTAGGTGGTTTCACTTATCGTGGACTATAAATAACCAAAACAGACATATTCTGGCAAAACACAGCAATTACATGTCTTGGGACTTCGGTCTTCTCATTTCTGAGCTCTATTCCCAGAAGAACCATTTTACATGTTGATATGCTTTTGTTTATTTTCTTTTTTAAGAAGCCAAACAAATAACAGAGTGACCCTCATTTAAAAGGTTTACTCAAAAATAACTGATGGCTAGTTGTCCATGAGGGGTTTTCCTGGTATTATCCTCCCTTTTGCTTAAAAAAAAATTTTTTTAAACCGTGGCAAGATACACACAGCATAAAAGCTATCATCTTTATAATTTTTAAGCATATAAGCTTGTTCATTTTGTTGAACAAGTTCATCATCAGCCATCTACAGAGCTCTTCTCATTTTGCAAAACTGGAACTCTGTCCTCATTAAATAGCAACTCCTGTTCCACCCCACCCCCATCCCCAGACCCTGGCAATCACCATTCTATTTTCTGTTTCTGTGAGTTTAGTGACTCTAGGTGCCTTATATAATATTGCACTTGTACTTTTATGTCTGATTTACTTTATTTAGCATAAGATCCTGAAGTGCCTCTAGGTTGCATGTGTTAGTATTTTCTTCCTTTTTTAAGTTGAATAATATCCCACAAATACCATACTTATTTACTGCTATTTGTCAAGGGATACTTGGGTTGCTTTGATCTTTTGGCTATTGTGAGTAGTGCTGCTACCAACATGGCATAGAAAGATTTCTTCACGTCTTTGCTTTCAGTTCTCTTGTGTCTATACCCAGAAGTGGAGTTGCTGGATGATATAGTAGTTTGAGGAACTGTCATACCACATTCACCGTGGCTGCACCATTTTACATACCCAGCAGCAGTGCACAAAGATTCCGATTTCTCTACATCTGCACCAACACACTTGCTATTTCTTCTTTTTTGGAAAGTTGCCATTCTAATGGGTATGGCTCAATTTTTTTTTTTAAATGGAGTTTCCCCTTCTGCCATCTTGCTGGCATCTTCTTTGCCGGCTGCTTTCGCCTTTGGCCCAGGCTTCTTGTTTGGCTTCCACTGCCATCTGATGTCTCCTATTCTTGCTTCTCTCTACCTCACTGACTACCTCGTTCCATTGGAGCATGTGCTTGGATCCGCTTTCCTTCTCACGGTATTTGCTATTCCTCTCTCAGATGTATCACTTAACTCCAGGAAAGTGTCATCTGTGTGATGGGAACTTTCACAGAATAACTGTGGGGAGTAAAGTTGTTACTCACCTTCCACATGTGCCAGAAGGTATTGCATTAATCCTGAATGATGGGGTTTTTCTTTTTGTGAATTCATCCAACAAATTCCGTACTAATCTATCTTGATTTGTGGTGTAGAGTCTGCTTTTAACCTCACTGGTCCTTTTGACATAGAAGAGGTATTTGGATAACAGTTGGAGTTGGGCTTTTCATTCCATTTATATCCACAAAATCTAGCAGATTCCTACAATCCTAGGCCACTCAGAACAGCTTTCAGGATATTCCGCAGAAATGGATAAACCAGATATGTCAGTAATGACACATCTTGAACGAACAATTCTGGCTCTGAGAAGGATGGATAAGACCAACATTCAACACTTCTCTAGCATTTAGTTGGCACTTATTGTGTGCTGGGCATTGTGCTAGCAATTTTTGTTAATTAAATCAGCTTAATTAATCTTCAGTGGTTGAGAAAAGTCTCAATTTTATGGAGGAAAACATTAGTTTTAAGGAATCAGATAACTTGGCCAAGGTCACAGCCTGCTTCAGTAGTACAATTGGAGTGCCTCTGTGGGTGAGAGTTACAGAAAAAAGATTTGGCATAGAGGAAGGGGAAGAACTCCAGAATTTGGATTTATTAAAGAATGTGAAGACCTGGTGAGCATAGCCTGGAAGAACTGATAGGAATCTTAGGGAGGGGACCTGTTCTGTGTGAAGTGGTGGACATTGTTGGCTCCTGAAGTGCCATTTATCTGCAAGTACACAAGTCACATTCAGCTGTGGCAGATTTGGTAGAATATCAATCCCTAGTGTGACTAAGAGGCAGCACAGTGTGGCAGAAATGGCCCTGATATAGAGTCAGGATACTCACTTCTGGGTATCCAGATAATTCCCTAGCTAGATGTCTAATGTTAGAGATCATGCCACTCAGACCTAGTTTCCTTATCTGCAATATAAAGTATCTTGGGTTAGTGACGACCTTTAAAAGCTCTAAATTCTCTGATTCTAACTGAGGGCCCAGGTTTGGGTGTCAGGCATGCTAATGCATCTTCCTTGCTCATTAATAATTTATAGGAGCTATTAATATGTGCCTTCTCTGTTCAGACTCCCCATCACCAGTGTAGGGGAGCCCAGTGCTATGAAGAGCCTACAAAAGTCTGGCCCCAGGCTATTTTTTTTTTTTTAGTGAAAATTCCATTCCCTTAGGAAGGGTTGAGATTTTCTCACTAAAATAACCCAAAGAAACAGATCATCTACCTAAAGTGAATGCATCATTCTTTTATGTCTTCTGGTAAAACCTTTGCTAGTTTCTTGGCCATTTTTAAGGAGACAAGTAAGAAAAGGAACTCTGCTACTTGCTGTTGCAGATAAAAATGTCTCTTTGCATTGAAACACTTCTCTGGGTGATAGTCTGAGCCAAGAAGTAAAAAAGGAAAATTTCTCTTGAAAAAATCACTCTGCTCCTGATGATGAAAAAAGTGGTACTGAAAAGTGATGGTGTTCATTTCTGTAGTTGGGTTAGTTTGTAAGAATTATACATATTCTGCTTGACTGACCAATCTTTCTGGACCGGCAGAGCTTTAGGATTTGACATAAACTGGCTTAGTCATCTCATCATTGGTTCAATCCATCATCCATTCATATAGTAATTTTTTCTGTTGTTCAGTTATTAAGCAAATATTTGTGAACTCCTGGCATCAAGAGACCACCAGGGAATAGTAGGCATAGTTCTTATGCTCATGGATCTGACAGCTTAAGTAATCACACAAAGAAATATATATTTACAAACTGAAAAGTGCTCTGAAGACTAAATAAGAGATGTTAGATAGGGCCCAGCTTTCTAGTCTCTTTATTCCTTTCTTCATCATTGAAAATAGAATCAAAATGGTTGTTTCATCAAATACACCTTAAATACTTCCTCCTCTCTTCTTTTGCACACAAAATTTCTCTGCCACCTTCAAACTCACCCCAAACACCCTCCCAATTTAAATCTTATCCCTTTTTATTTATTTATTTATTTATTTATTTGTTTGTTCGTTTGTTTTGTTTATACATGCACTGGGTACAGTCAGAAGCGCGGGAGGGTGAGAGAATTCACCAGAACCAGAGCGGGGAGCAGAGCAGGCAGAAGGACCGAAGTACACTGCTGAGGGGGGCAGCGGGCGGCAGGAGAGGTCTGCGCGCCATGTGGGACCCTCCTCCGGTGGCCGGGGAGCAGCCGGGAATTGAACCGGCGCTGCAGAGGCTGCGGGCAGCTTCGCAACCCAGCGCTCAACCGCTGCGCCACCGGGGAGGCCCATCTTATCCCTTTTTTAAGACCTAGTTCAGAGTCTACCTCCTCCAACATACCAATTCTTGTAGCCAAAGTCTTGTCATTTGCCACTGGTCACCTATGCTTGCTCTTGTTAGCGTGAGCGAGTGGTATTTTTACCTAGTTGGGCTTGCCATAACTTTCCAGCTATTCTTGGTTGTCAGACACCATATGTCACTTAAGTCTTATCTCTAATATTTATTAGTATGTGATGGTATTAATAATACTACCTCTCCCACTGAGATGTATCAAATATACTTATGTTTATAAGTTGTCCGTGGAGTACGTGACAGAATATATGCTTTATAAAAAGTTGCAGCAATTTTTTTCCCAGTTTCTCCCACAGTGTCTGTTCAGTGGCTTAGGTACTACAGATACTCAGCAGTAAATATTAGTTGACAGATTAATCCCTGAATGCCAGCTGTCATAGAATTTGGATGATTGAGTCCTTTGCCACGACATATAACACTTTTCCTGTAAGTACATGTACTTGACAACTGCTTAGCAATCTTATCCTCCAGTGGCAGATACATACAAAACAGTGCCAAGAGCAGATATGTAGCGTTGCAAGGCATTCAGTAAATATTATATCATAGACTTTGCAAGGTGTCTTTAGGGATAGTAAGATTGAATAGACACAAGGCTTCCCCATCAGGAGCTTATAGTTTAGATGAAAACACCATGGGGCAGAGAAGTAATTGGGACACACCATAGAATGTAAAAAGTGTCATAAAGGAGGCAGAGATAAAAATTATAGATGACCTGAAGTAGAGGAATGATTTTCAGGTAGGCAGGACGCATGCAGTTGAAGCTGAAGGGATTAGGAGGAGAGTGTATAGGAAAAGGCAAATGGAAAGGAGCAAACTTCTTGTATTTACTCACAGTTTTAGACCAGCATGGATATGTGTGAAAGGGGACAGGAAGAGCAGTTAGAAAGATTATTTGGGTTCAGATTTTGCAAAATTTTCTAAACCTGTACAAAAATATTTAACATTATTTTGTTGGCAATGGGAAGACATCAAAGGAGTTTGTTTTTTTTTTTTAAAAGATTTATTTATACAAGCACTGGGTACAGTCAGAAGTGCAGGAGGGTGAGAGAATTCCCCAGAGCCAGAGCGGGGAGCAGAACAGGCAGACTGACAAAGTACACTGCTGAGGGAAGCAGCGGGAGCAGCAGGAGAGATCTGTGCGCCATGTAGGACCCTCGCCGGCGGCCAGGGATCAAACTGGCACTGCAGAGGCTGCAGGCAGCTTCGCAGCCCAGTGCTCAACCGCTGCGCCACCAGGGAGGCACCATCAAAGGAGTTTGAGTAGTAAAATGTATGGTTGAGTTGATAGTTCAGAGTGAGAATGCTGAGAAAGAATTGGAAAATGGAGAATGGAGAGAGCGGGCCCTATAGGAAAATGTGACTTTTCTTTATGAAGACTTTCCTCTTTGTGTCTCTGGGAATTTATTAGTTTACTTGCCAAAATTTAGACATTATTTCTATCACCTTATACTAGCAGGAATTGGGAAGATGGGCAGAGACTTCAAGTTATGTTACTTTCATAATAGCATCTTCATTTCTGACTTCATTTCTTTCAACTTCTTCTGGGCGTGCACCCTCCCACCGCCAGCAGAGGCCGAGGGTCAAACATTCCCTGTCACATACCCATCACCGGTGGGGAAGGCCCCTTTTCTCACCTCTCCACACCCTGCACTCTACCCCCAGTCCACCCACCACTCCAAAGCTTTTGCTGATGTTGCCACTTGTCCCCATGAGTACCCATCCTTTGTTCACTGGAAAGCTCAGATCCTTTGCAAAGAACTGCTGTTGTACCATCTGGCAATCTGTGAATTTTTTAGTAGCCTGGATGTTTGTGAGAAAACAGAAACTCTGAGGCCAGAATCCAAGTCTTTTACGAATAATTCTTTAGAAAGGGGAGAAATCAAAACTAGTTCAGCTTTACTTGGATTTTCTCATTCTTAGTGCTTACATAGGTCCCCTGAATCCTAATGAAATCAGGTCTCCCTGATTTCCTAATGAAATCAGAGGGTCAACTGGATATATGGGGTTATTCAGAATAGAAAATGGTATGCTATGCTAAACTTATAGCTTCTTCCTTATGAAACTGTGATACAATTAAATAGCAGAATTACCAGGAAGTGAATGAGGCAAAAAGAGTAGAACAGTATTCTGTGCTGCAAATAAGAAGTGATAGGCTTCTAGGAAAGGTATGTCTTTACAAAGTTGTCTAGCTGGCTTTTTGGGGAACAAAGATGGGGAGCTTGGAAAAGACTATAAGATTACATGGTTACTCAATGAGAATCTTATAGAACTTTCAGTTATTTTCTTTCTCTTACTCTTGAGCAAACAGTGCCAGATAAGCTCTTCTGGGCTTATTTTAGACCTAGTCAAGAAGTAAACAAACTACATGGTTGGGAAATAAGACACATAGCCTTAGATGATACGCCGATTTAGAGTTCTACCCATTAGGACTCAACTAGATTGTTTGTTGATTAAAATCTTGTAAGAATTGTTCTTTGCTCTACTCTGTTTTTTTTTTTTTTTTTTTTTTTTTTTTCTGGTTGTGCTAATTTATTTTGAAAACTACATTTGTTCACATCAAATTTACACCTGCTACTCATTGTTGGGTTTCTTTTGGTCATGCTGCTGTTCTCTCAGTTTCCAAGGTGTTTTGTGTGTCTGCCTTGTGCTACTAATTTTCCTGTGGTCTTGTTGGTCAGATCCACAGAGGCAAATGCAAGGGTTCTTCCTTGCTTCAGAACATGTGCTGTGATCACAACAACTTCTCCTATTTTAGCAGGTGCCATGTACGTTATGTTCATATCCACACTGATTCCAGGTGCTCCCCTTTCTGTGCATAGCAGAGCCATTGTTGATACGTCATCCACCAAGGTGGCTGTCAGGCCTCCATGGAGCGTGCCTAATTTGTTGGTATGTTCCTCTTCTACTTTCAATTCACAAATCACTTTCCCAGGATCAGCAGAGACGACAGTCATCTTTTCCAAAATTCTATCAAACCCTTGGAAGTGCTTCATGGCCTTCAACACCTCCATCAATTTCTGCGTAAGGGAGCCCATGGTGGATCACTCTCCGGCGTCTGGACCCTCCACAAGAATGAACGTAGCAGCAGCCCTGCAGCTTGCAAAAGAGCAAGGACACACAGGGCGGGGAGTACTTAAAGCTCTCAGGCCCCCCCACTACTCTGTTCTTTATATTGACCTAGAGTTGCATTTGGAGGGGGCATTTGATCAGAAAGGAAAGTGGTTGAGTGACAAGAGGTTTAAAGCATGTCAGGCAGCCTAGACCCAAGGCTACAAGGAGTCAGCATTTCATCAACTAGATTGGGAAATTAATTCAGTGATTGTCCTTCAGGAAGTTTTGTTTGAAACCCAAAGTTTCTAGTGAAGGCAAACTTTCCCAGCCCTCTGAAGACCACCTAGGAGCCAGAGATGATGAGAAACACTGCAGCTGCTTCCATATAGCAGGAGCTTTTGAGAAGGAAATAAAGGAGAAATTCCTAATCCTACTGATATGATGGCAGGAATGGAAGAATGTGCAGGCTTGGGAACCATTGGATTTAGGCCAGCATTTTGGGGTTAACACCTCCATATTTTAAGGCCTATAAGATGTTAGGACTTTAGAAAAAGAGAACTCACAAAATGGTGGTATGTTCAGGGTTATTGTACCATTCTACCTCCAAATGCTGTTATTCTCATCTAGCCCCCCAAGAAAGCTCCAAGGTAGGTATCTATGGAGACAAAGGATGAACCTTTTCTTTTTCATTCTTTTTCTTTTTCTTTTTTTTTTGTATTGGGTCCAGTTTGCACAAATGTGCAAGGCATTTTCCTGATTAATTTAAAACTAACCACATGACTCCTTTAGCTATTTCTGTGGGCTGTATAATGTGGGCTGTCATCCCAGATTTCAGATGAGAAAACCCAATTGATGAGCAACTAGCTCAGAGGCCATCTAGAAAGCAGGTCAAAGACTCAGTAGGGAGTAGAGACAAGAACTCTGGCTCCCACGATGAACTGAGGTGGTCTCTGCAAGGAGGGGGCGGGAACAGTGACAGTCCCTTGGTGTATGTAGTTTCTGAACTGCGAAACTTCTGACTAGACTGATGATTTGGAGGAGTCCTCACCCCCTAAGCACTGTGAATTTTACTTCACTATAATCACTAATTTCTCACGTGGCTGGTTTCTCCTCTGCAAAAGGTTTTTTCTTACATCAGAAGGAGTAAAGTTGTACATACTACATGTTTTAACGACTGTGGGTTGAGTACTTGAAGCGGCTATTAATCATGTACTATGATAATGACTGTAGTAAAATCTGACATTAGAACTGGGTCTGACTACTCCTCTGCCATTCATTTCACTTCCTCCCTCTCATTGAATCTGGAGTTGTCAGATTTAACAAACAAAAATTGAGAATGCCCAGGTAAGTCGAAATGTCAGGTAAACACGAATGCGTTTTTTAAAATTATATTTCATAGTTAAATCTGAAGTTCAGATAAGCAGTGACTGCCTTTTCAGTATAAAGCCTTTCCCAAACAATATTTGGGATATCCTTGTACTAGAAATGATTTGTTTGTCTGAAATTCAAAAGCGATCAGGCATCCTGAATTTTATCTGGCAACTCTGCCGAATCCAGTTTCTTTCTTTCTTAAAGATTTATTTATTTATGCATATAAGAACTGGGGCACAGGCCAGAGGTGTGGGGAGTGAGAGGACTTACCAGAGACAGAGTGGGGACCAGAACAGGCAGATTGACGGAAATACACTGCCGAGAGGAGCAGCGGGTGAGTCATGAGAGGTCTGCTGCGCCATGTGGGTTGCTCCCTGGCCAGGGATGGAACTCGTGCTGCAGTGGCTGCGGATAGCTTCATAGGTTGCATCTTAACCCCTTATGCCAGCAGGGAGGCCCCAAATCCAATTTCTTATCTGAAGAATCTGGAAGGACAGACTGAGGTCTGGGGAGGGAGAGCTATGATGTGCAAAGCTGCCCTGTGCCATCGCTGGCTCCACAGCCCATTAGCACATGCCTGGGCTCCTCCTTTTAGGTTTTTTTTTAATACCTCCATGTGGGCCTCTTCATCATCTGGTCCACGTGGAAATTGATTCACACTTTGGAGACTCATTTAGGAGGTTGAGAGGCGAGCAGGGAGCATTACTGGGAACCATCAGCATTTTCCCCATGTCTTTGCCAGTTTCTCCACCCAGACCCCACCTCCCCAGCGTTTGTTTCCTCTCTCTCTATTTTTTGTCACCTCTTAGTGCCTTGGTCTCATGCTCTGTCTAGACCTGGTTTTATGGACCTGTCGCCTCCCCTGGATTGCTTTGCTCAGTGTCCACTGTCCCTCTCCTGTTCAATTTCATCCCTCCTTCCCTGAAAGCCTTTGTTCAGCATTCCTGAAGTCTCTTTCTTCAAACATGTGGAATTGTTTAGGCTTGAGTGATAAATTGCACCGAGTTAAAGGTAAAGGGGAAGCTCCACTCTCCCTGCTTGGTCTTGGCTGACGTTTGAACAAGAGCCAGACTTAACTTCGATTTAACGCTAACAGCCCACTCGGTGCTTGCCCAAGTAAATACAGAGTGGCTAATGCATTTTATCATCCAGATGTTGAGTCGCAAGATGAAGGATAACCACCATTTAGACATATATCTGGGTAATTTAGTGAACTTAAAAAAAAATCCAACTTCGAAAATTTGATGTCACGTTTGAGTTGACCTGTGCAGATAAAGGAATGGCAGATTTAAAATCCCGCTCTGCTCCCCTCACTTCCTTTGTACCCCACTATTTGTCCCCATTACGCCCCGTTTCCTTTGTTCATTTTTCCTCCTGCCCATGGTTTTAGGGTCTCCCTTGCTTTCTTCTCCTTGCCCTGCATTTCTAGTGGGGTATCTAATCTTTTTTTTTTTTTAACATTTATTTATTTATACAAGCACTGGGGTACAGGCCAGAGGCGCAGGAGGGTGAGAGAATCCACCAGAGACAGAAAGGGGAGCAGAACAGGCAGAAGAACTGAAATACACTGCTGAAGGGAGCAGCGGGAGAGACAGGACTGAGGTCTATTGCGCCATGAGGGAATCTCCCTGGCCGGGTGGGAATCGAACCGGCACAGCGGAGGCTGTGGACAGCTTCACAGCACTGCACTTAACCCGCTGCGCCACCAGGGAGGCCTGGGTATCTAATCTTGACTCTAATACAGGCAGTCAGAACTATTTCTGTGAGCATCTTGTACCCTAATACCTTTCTTCTCAATCCTTTCTTTTTTTCATTCCCTGATGAAGAATGAAATGCTGGTTTCACTGTAGGTGTTCTGTTTATAACTCCGGGTTGGCGGTTTTCACTTTGAGTGGAGTCCATTGAGCTTGTAAATTGTACTGGATCAGTGAGCCCATAATGAGACCTCCAAACCCAAACAGTGGAAGTCTGTTGGGATTTTATTGTTCATAAAGCTTCTTCCCTGGGGAGGGATAGAGCCATTAGGTGTGCACTGTGTTTAATATTTGGTCATGACAGGAAGCAATAATTTTCTATTTTTACGGTGGCTTCTGCGTTTTTAAAACAATTGTCTAATTCCTATCACTGAGACAGGAAGCAAATTAACCAGACTGTGAGGTAAGCCTGTGCATGGTGAAGGCTGGGGTGCCTCTTGCTCAGCATCTCTCTCCACCCTGTGTGTCTGACTCTGCTACTCCCAATGCTCAGCACCTGCCTGGGCCTTTTGGAGTTCCCTGAGCCCTTCCTGCGGGGTAAAAGTGCTTCTTTCCTAAAGAGGAGGGGGTCTGCAGCCCTCCCCCACGCTTTGAAACATCCCCTATCTTGGATGACAGGGTAAAAATTGGGTCTTGCTAAAAACAGCTGCTTCTACTGTCCCTTGTCCCTGGTCGAGCTGGCGGTTTTGAGTGTGATAACCATTTTGAAGTTTTCCAACCTCATCTAGCACAAAGAAAGTCCCCAATCAGGGAGGCATGTCTCCTTGCTTCCTGGCAAGGGAGACATGTTGGCTTAGAAATTTTTTTTGACAGAGACGAGGTTTGGCGGTAAACCCAAGCACCTGGAGACTGTGACAGGAGGAAGAGTTCTTTGAGTTCGCACCATTTCTATCACTGGACGAGGCTGACCTGTGATGCTGGCATACTTGTTGGGAATTATCATGAGTATGGGCTCAGCTGCCGCCCACCCACATCTGCAAGGCCATGACTAGCAGATTCCCTCTTAGGTCATGGGGCCAACGGTCCGCTGCTCTCTGGAAGTTAGTCTCCTGTGATGACAGGATTTATAGTTCCATGGAACTGGGGTTCTGTGGAATAATTCTGAGGACAAGGGGGATGAGCAAGCAGAAAGCCAGTTTTTTGGATTCTTGATGCTTGTAGAATATCTTGGTCTCCTCAATATATGTCCCCCCCCAGTAGGAAACTAAAAATGAAGCTTCAGTGACATACTTCTTTGAGAAGTCCCAACCTACCATTTTTTAAGTTTTACAGAGCTTAGCGAGAACCAGCTGGGCAAAACTGTGTCAGAAAAAATGTCAGGCTGGACCTGACCCTCAAGGCAGTGGAACTAAGTCTCAGCTGTTAATCAGATGTGATGACCTTGAGAAATACTTCCTGCGAGCTACCTGGCATCTGAGGCCTGAACTTGTTGCACGTTAGAGTTCCAGGGAACACTAGGAAACCCCAGCTAATGGTGAAACCTGGAGAATAAATGGTAGGATCTGCTTTCTAAAGTAAAAATCACGTGTCCTCCCCTCTTAAACATTACGCCTGCAAAGGGGAGGCTAACTCCCCACCACACACACACCTTTTTTTTTTTCTCCTCGGACCCTAACGACAGTCCAGGGAATCTTGTAGATCTATCATAGCTTTGGGACTTGTTGACTAGATTTAAAATGGAAGAAAATTTCAGTTCAGGGTCAGGGAAAGCAGAGTCTGCTGTTACCCATGCAAGTTCATGGGCTGCTTCCATCTCTTCACACATGGGAGGTGCCGTTCATGACATAGTGTGTTCATTTTTTTCCTGTGGGTCCCCACTCCTTTGTTCTCTTTCTTGCCTCTTTGCTTTCATCTCACTCTTTTACTTTCTTCCTTTTCTTTTTTTCCTTTCCTCCCACTTTCTGTTTGTCTTTTTTTCTCTCTCTCATTCCTTCCACCGGCAGTCTGCCCTCGCTAAGTTATCGAGGACTTCTGCAGGAGCCAAGTGCCAGCGTGTTCGTCCCTAACTTAGTCTTAGCTGTTCTGTTGCTCTCAATGGCCCATTTGTTTGCTCCTGTGAAGGAGAAAAAAAAAAAAAAAAACTTTTCCAACCTACAGAGTTCCGTTGTCTCCCTTGGGATCCTTGTTTGAATCTTTGCTGTAAGATTTTTTTTTCTTCCCTATGAAGTACCAAAGAAATAATTGCCTTATCGTTAACAAACAGAACCTGGCTCTTATCACCCCATACCCCAGAGCCTTGGTGCAAAAGTTGGGCCGTGCCAAGTGCATGCATTAACCTGATACGCGAAACCCCTTTTCAAAGCTGGTCCTTAGAGGATGCTCATTGAGGGCGTTTTTGTCGAGAGGTGGCACAGTGAAAGCACTTCTTACAGCTCTGGGTGCCAAAAGAGATTGGCTGGCGTTTACACCCCTGTTACAACAAAAAAGAGTATTTTTTCTGGGAGGAACATTTTCAGATTGTTCTAATTGTCACTGGCAATGAGCAATACTTGGAACTTGAATCTTGCTGTGGCCTCACTGGAGTTTTAAAGCATCCCTTGGCACAAGAGACTTTGGTTCTGTGGGTGAGCAGTGGCCTGGAAAAGAGAATGGATCATGAAAAGCACCAGGCCCGGCTGCCCACTTCGCCCTGTGAAAGGATGTGACATGACCTGGACCTTCGCCTGCATGTCCGTGTGGATTCCGAGTTTGTTTTTGGAGCCACGGAGGCATCCCTGGAGAGCTCATTTGCATCCAGTAACAGCCTCTTAGCTTGGACCTGCTCATGCTCTATTTTATAAAAGGCAGCGATCTTCCTTTGGAGCCTGAGAGATTGTGGTATTTCTCTCCCTTAAATCGATGGCATCATTTTCAGAAAAGCTGAGCATGAGGCTGCTCGCTCTTTCTATCCCAATCCAGCATTGGAGCAATATAACTTCTGGTGTCTTTTGGATCTTTAGACAAGGCAGATGCACCAGGGACCTGGGGAAATGCTCACTTTGGGGTCAACTTGAATTGCCATCCTTTTAAAAAAGTTTTCCCTATCGTGTCTTCTTTGTTAAAATAAAATAAATAAATAAGAAACCCCACAGCAAAACACAAAAAAGATATACGATGTTGCATCGACATCAGATACTGACAGCAAGTCTCAAAAGATCCTCCGGGAAGCTTTTGTTTGGGGTGGGAGAAATCTTTCTCTTAACCGTTTCCCAGCATTCCTTCAAGACATCTGGTTCTCTCATTTTCTCTCAGACTTCTGTGCTTTTTTTTTTTTTAAAGTAACTCCACTACTGTCATTATTTTTATTATTTTTAACCATTTAACTAAATGTGCTGAATGGCGATCCCACATGACATCTTGTCTAAAACTCATTTGACCTTCAGAAGTGATGACCTTAACCAATTTTTACTGGCAAGTGTCTTGACTTTATTACTCAGGAGACAGTTTATTTTTGTTCCTTAAAGAGAAAGTGAACAAGAGAGAGTGAGCTTTTCTTAAGATCAAAGAAAAGGAGAGAGCCAGGAGGTTATACCCACCCATCTCCATGCTGAAGCAAAAATTTTCTCTTTCCCATCCTGTTTTATTATTATTCTCAGTGTCCTTATAAAAGCATAAATAAACAAGGTGAAATCTCACCCATGCCCCCTGTAGCCACATTTCCCTCTTAAAGCATTTGGGAGATCCACTGTTGTACTTTGAAATTGGGTTGCTGAGTTGGAGCATTGTCTAATGGAACTGCTGTATCATTTTCTTTTGCTTGATATAAGTAGAAGCCAAACTGATTCAATACAAAGGAAAAAAAAATAAAAGGAAGCAAACTGGGTTGATTGGCAATCTATTCTAATATTAATAGATATAGGTCTGCATTAGAAGAACTAACTTTGCTACTGTCTGTGGCTTGCTGCCCCTAATCTGTATCACCAAACCCAAATTATAAGTAGGCAAAATGATGTGCGATTGGCAGACACTGGGGAAAGAGGCCCCCGCGTGGAGTAAGCCCAGTAAATAAATTGCTATTCTATCCTGGGACAGGGTGGAGTGAGAAATATCGGTGGAACAGAGCAGGACTGTGCTGCCTCACCCTCTGTACCGGCTTAGACTCTGCCATCATAAATCTCAAAGACCTGCAAGCTATTGGGAGAAAAGAACATGTAAGCTACAGCATCCTCCCTGGAAATGGAGTAATTCCCCTTTAGGTTATTTGTGGTAGAATGTTGGAAAAAATATTAGAGACTTGACATAGAGCATTTCTTCTCGTGTAGGGGCTTATAAGGACTTAAGAAAAAGGCTTCTTTCGATGGTGGTGGAATAGTGTGTCATGGAGCTGGGAAGGGGCCATGTTGTTAGTGCCAAGGAACTGCCATCTCCTGTCACCCAGCATCCATCTAGAGCCACCACCCTCAGGGGCACTTCCCACATGAAGGACACGGCCTGCAGGCGTCATTGGGTCAGGCTTTGCCACATGCCAGAAATTTCAGTGATGGTTGGTTAAGAGCTTAACCAACGCACCAGAAGCTTGTGAAGAAGCATTCTTCATTGATATGCAGGATGAAGAGGGGATCTCTTTTATAAATGAAGTTTAAAGTTTGGATTTCTAGAGTATCAGTAAATGCCATTTGCAATAAGAACAATTAGCTTATGGCAACTGGAGCCTCCGTGCATTCTCCATGTCATGCCACCCCATCCCAATGCCATTGCTCTCCTAATGTCTCAACCTAATGAAGGCAAATAATGCTGTTGATTCAGTTAATGAATCACATGCTTGGCCAACCCACAAATGTGTAGTGAGCACCCACTAGCACTGAGCACTGAGGCCACACTGGGGGTGGGGGGTGGGTGGTGTGGGATATGAGAACTTCTGGTTCAGGTGGAAGAGCATGGCCTCGTGACTGGGGAGAGGTGAGCATTTATGCCTTCTTGATTCTACCAAGGCTTATCGCGGTAGCTAAGAACTCTTACAATGCATTGTATATCCCTAGGGCTCAAGCTAAGCAGTCCGTTCTAGAAGTCATGTTGCTATTGCAGCTAGATTGTTTTTTCTTCTGTGGTCACTATTATTTTCTTGGTCCTCCCATCACAAAACAGAGGTCACAGCACCATGACCTTTCCCTGGTGGAATGGACTGTTGAAGAAGTCACATGGCCAAGTTTGTATTGGGGGTCCACATTTGTTTCCTCCACTCTTTTAATCAGAATGCTCATTTAATTCTATCCCAGCACCTGTTCAGCAATTAACACCCTACGATTTGCATCTTACCCTGACATTTGCTATCTTTCCAATTAGTTTTTATATCAGTATAATTAGGTAGGGTTATTACAGTGCATCAAGCAGGGTCATGGTTATTCCCAAGCCTTTAAGCGCTTTCCCAGATTTGTTTAGGGAAGCCACTAAGGGCAAATGGTTGATTAGGATCACTGTTTTTCTTCTTCATTCAGATCAGGAGAAAACTGTTTCCCCATGTGGCTCATGAAAGATCAGGGAAATATGTCAACCTATAAGAATTAGTATTATGTAGTTCATGACTTTTGGGCGAATTTACAGAGGATTATAAATAAGGTCCATAAGGTGGATGTACTGAGGGCATTTTCTGCGTAGGGCTAAGACAGGAGCCTTACATCTCTCGCTTTGGTCCATGACAGGGACAAAGGGAAAGCGTTAAGGGAAATTGAAACCTTCAGTCCACTTTTTAGTGTGTGTGTGTGTGTGTGTGTATGTGGGAGGGGGCAGGGAACAGAGGGAAGGAATGGGAGAGGGAGAAGAGCAGGAGAGAGGAGAAGTAGAAAGGGGGAGATGTTTTCCCCTAATGGTGCCAAGGGGTAAAGAAAAGGCAATTTCAATGTTCAACCAGTATCTATACTTAAGCTTAAGCTTGGTTTTTTAAAATTTTTACCCACACTGGGATTACCTGATAAAACAAAAACCAAAAATCTCTGCCAATAAAAAAAAAAAAAGAAAAAATGCAGTAAAATCAGAAGATAGAGGCTTTGCTCAATCCCTCAGTGTATGCATCTATCTTTATACCCTGGATACTTGGAAAATTGCCTAGACATTCTCTGTAAGTGTTCCATGATATGGCTGGAGGCAATTGTTGCCTGTCATTAAATTGAAAGTTCAAAATAGGAATAATATTGGATAAGTTCACATTTAAAGTATGTCTCTTCAATAATCTATTATCATATTGTGTATTATTATATTTCAAAGGGTATATAATATTTCTTCATGTATGCTTGAGTCAAATTCATAGAGTTTTCTCTTAAATGTTTATGTACAGGTCATACATAAATGTTTAAGTTAAATTTCATTCAACCAATACTGAGGTCCTGAAATTTTGAGAGTTGATAAGAACTTGTGGAAACAAACAAGAACTTGGAAATCTTCTGCAAGAGTTTAGATTTTGGTGGGCCTGGAATTATTTATAATGGTCTCTGACTTCCCTGCTGAATTGGTAAGATGACATAGCAATATCTGGATGCTGCATCTGATACAGTTGTTGGAGAAATAATACCATGATTGATGGGGGATGTAATAATGCCAGATTCCTCTGGGAGAGAATTTTACACTGTCTGATTTCATATCGACAAGGTTTTCTTTTACCTGTGATACAAAATTGCATGGAGTCATCTTGTTGTGACTTGCCTTGATTTTTTAATAGTGAGTTAGAAATGTGATTTTTAGGTGGTGTGTGTCAGAAAACCAGGGAATCAGAATTGTCAAGACTGGAGCACATCTCTTTACAATTTGGTGGGGGGAGTGCCTGAAATGAAAAATCTCAAGGACTGAACTGGAATCCCTGAATGTTTCTGCTTGAAGAGGGAAAGGAGAGTAAGTAGGATGGGGGAGGGGAGGGACCACTGATTAGAACAGAAGAAAGCCATGTGACATCATAAATGTGGCTTCTACACCAGCATGATAATTCTTCCTCAAAATGTTGACACGCAGCAGACAGTCAGCAAATATTACTTAAAGGAATGACGGAACCTACTGTTAAGACAGCAGGGACCAAATGGTGCAAGTTCAGTGGGAAAAGAAGCAGAAATAAGTGTGGGGAAGCACAATCTGCTCTCTTGAGGAAAAATTGGGAGAAATACAGCTGTTTTACCATTGGTTGTGATTGAAGTGAAAAAAACAAATGGAGAAACCACCCTCACATCCACTTTTAAACTGGGACTTACATCTCAGTGTGAAGTTTTGGCTCAAAGATCCTTTGGGGCTTTGCTTATATGTCACTTCTGTGAAGTATCGCTTTCCTAGTCCAGACCCCAGCCCTGGCTGATATTTCTTATCACACTTTTCACCAATTAACATGCTGCATATTTTACTTCTGTACTTGCTGATTGTCCACCTTGCCTTCTGATTCCTGCAACTAAACTGGGTTTTAGGGCACAGGTTTTTGTCTGTTTATTGGTGTAGCCCCAACATCTAGAATAATGCCAAACACATAGTTAACAGTGAATGTTTGTTTAAGGAACGGGTGGTGGAAGATCTCATCGTGGAAGACCAAGTCTAATGTTTCCAGAGCAGGGTGGAGATGTGAGACGCTCTCGCTTACAGGCTGTACGAGCAAAGAGACAGGGATGTTTCCTTCTACCTGGTACCCCATTAGTTCAACCTGCTCGAAATCTGGCAAATGACACATACATGGAAAATAACTCAAAGGCAGAATGAATATATGTAAGTTGAGAATAAAAACTCTAATATAACCTTATTTGTCCATCTTGGAATGTCACACTTCATCTCTGTTTTTATAGATTTTATCTTGGAATGCAAACACATGCACAGAAATTAAAGGGCATGTTTGCTTGATGATACTCACTTCAGGAAGACAGCAGGAGTGAAGATGAGGGGGAGAAGGAAATCATCAGGAATCCCTAAGATGATTTTCAATTTGGGGTTAAGAAAAATTTCTCCATTGATTTCAAAGCCTTTTTTTATTATATTTTTTGTATTTTATTTTTTATTATATTTTTCTTTGTATAGTATTTCTAAAATCACTATTTTCATTTAAATGGATGTACATTTATCTAAGTATTCCCCCCCTTTTGAATCCTAATATTCTCTTTACTAGTCAGTATAATATGAACTTTATATGCACTTCTTTATATACATAGAGGGCAACCTTCCCTAGAAAATTCCTCTCGCACATCTTACCTGTGGCTTCCTATCTCCCCCCTTTACCTGTATACACACACCTTTTGACTGCAGGACTAAAATGAAATCTCATTTCTTTAACTAAAATCGATGACAATCAAGCTGTAGGAAAAAGATATGCTTGCAAAGAAGTGGGAGAAGTAGAAAAATAAACAGGGCATAATTTTTTCTTTTCTGTCTTGGAATGGGAGCATATGGGTTTGGCTTCCTAAGGTGATGAGATTTCTTTCCCTGCTTCAGTTTTTCTGGGGCTCTGGTTCTCTCAAGGCTCCCTTTGTGAAGTTAACCACAGTGAGGTGGGAAAAGGTTAGCTGCTTTGCAGGAGGAGCGCTGAGACAGGGCCTTTGCTGGGCATCAGTTTCTTATTGATATTAAGCCATTTGTGACTGTGCAAGCATCCCAGAAATTGACAACACATTGGTTTAAAAGAAAATCAAAAGAGATGTTATCCTCCAGTTAACATCAAGAATGCTGATGGGATGGAACCCCAGGGAACCCCAGGCAACATGTGTGGACTGGGTTCTGTAAAGATGTATTTTGGGTTCCTGGGCAGGGTCCTGGTGCCACTCCTAGGTACTTCTGCAGCCGCTGAGTCAACACCCTTGGGAAGGCATTGTTCAAGCTGATGTGGCTCTACCTTTGGCCTCACGTGTGGCTGAGTTTCTAGCTTTGGGCTGAGGAGTATCTGCTCATTAGCATTTCTTGATTGGTGAACTTTAGGAGTTGGGGTGGGGAGAAAGAGAGGTGATCTGAAGAGCTGTGTTTATCAGGAATACGATAGGTGAGGGCAGCATTTAGGATGGAATTTCATATGAGGGAAAAAGGGGCTGGTCCCCAGCACAGAAATTCTGAAAGGAAAATTTGTCTTCTCTTGTTCTTCTTTCTCCTTATATGCTTTTCTCCTCCTTTGATCAGAACACACGTTGGTTGCTTCATAAACTCTACATAAAATAAGAAACCACAGCATGTGTGAGTGAGAATAAGATTAGTGAAATAATCAATAGGAACAATATTGCCAGCTATATGTAATTTCCTTGTTCCTCCAGATACCAAGATGCAATTTCCATGGCTTTGCTCAATGTAGTTTGCCTTTATCCCTAACTAGCTTCCACAATCAACTGGTGAGCACTTGTTAGCAGTCTGCACCAGTGGGGGGTTATTAACTTTTGCTACAGGATGAAGAGGACAGTCCTTGGAGACACATGTACTTGTGTATGCACAGATACTGCACACACATTTGTACACGCATGTATTCACACACAGACACATAGACACACATGGAGATGCATCAAACAAAGTTCACATGCCTCTTTTCCCTAGGTCATGCTGTTATGGACTTGCTTAGTGTGGGCACACGCGGGTCTCCACACGCTTTTCCCTTTACATTCACACCAGGCAGGCGCTGGAGGGGGGACAGCCAGGGCCGCCCTTTGGGTCTGCTGCAGCGTCAGGCCTCAGGGAATATTCTCGGCAGCGCTGCGCCCTTAAATCGAGGCAAGGCATTCCAAGATGTCATAAATAAATAAATAACATTTACCGTTGTTTATAAATCAATTAATTTGTAAGTTGAAAGGTCATGCAAAATATTTAGCGATTTCGGAGGCAGCTCTCCCGAGCAGCGGGTGCGGAGCAGCAGCTGTCGGGACGGTGCTCCCGCGCGGTGCTCAGCTGCGAGGCGCCCGGAATTTTCTGCCGGGGACGGGTGACCGCTTGATTAGTCGCTACTGGGTTTTGTTCAAGGGAGAGCTCTGCATGGTTGCATTTTAACACCTTCTCCACTAAGCAGGAGGCCAGCACAGGGTGCTAAATTCCTGTCTGTGGCTGTCTGTGAAATAAATCTGTGTGTTGTGCCGTTCCAAGCTGTCAGCAGTGGTTCGCCCTGATGGGCCCCTGAAAAGAGTTTCCTTTCGGTCTGTGGAACAGTGAGCAGCCACTAGGGAGCTGTCTTTAGCTCAGATTTCAGAGTTAGCTCATTAGACCAATAACAGCAGACACTCTCTTAAACATATTCACAAAGTTATATTATGAGAAGGGAAAAAATCACCACGGCCAGACAATGCTAATATTCGGTTTCCCCTGGCCTTCTGGCCCAGCCGAGAGGGGAGACAGGAGGGCTCCATTACCTCAGGCCCCCTGTCCTTTCAGGTTTACCCCGACTTTCTTTTCTGATGTGTGGCCTATCTCCCTGACAAGTTTATTTATAAAAGCAAAGTTTCTCCCCTTCCTGGCTAGGCTGATCACTCATCCATTTTCTCCATTCCTTCTTAACAGGAGTCTCAGCCAACAGTATCTAAAGTGGAGGGCGGCCAGTGGAGAGATTATTCCATGTTCTGGCCTCTCTTGCTCCCTCTTTCAATGCATGTTTTTCCTCTTGGCACTAGGATGTCGGCAAATCCTTGGATATTTATGGGAGACTCAGCACATAAAGCCAGTAACTAAATTTCTGAGTGGGGTGTTTCCCTGCAAGATGGCTTTGGCCCCTACCTCTTACTTAATTTGTTCAACTCTTTGACTTTAAACACCCAAGATTTCCATACCTCTCTGTCCGCCTGTTACTGGCACGTGGTCACTGGGCTATACTAGATACCACATGGATGCTGTTTGCAAAAGACCTCGGAAACCTTCAATTTGGGGGCAGTAGAGAGAGTCACGGCTGGAAGAGGCAACCCCAGTCAGTACCCAGTGGCCAGTGTTTCACAGTGTCTGCATTTCTGTAAATGTTGCTACCTTTTAGATGCTTATTTGTGACAAATGCTTTAACATAATTAAAAAAATAAAATTCTTTTTTGAGTGATAGGTACTAAGTACATCCTGGCTTTCCTATCCTTGCAGTTATTTATCATTTGTGTCTGGTAATGCTGTTGTACAGTTCCACTAGACCTGCCTTCAGAATTCCCTGGTGCTCACTTGTATAGAACACACTGAATATGTTCATACTTGGCTTAAGCACAAAGGTGATTCTCTTCTTTCTGAAAAATAGAAAAAACTTGGGAAAGTATGTTCAGTCATTGTCAAATAACTCAAGGAAAGAGAAAGAAAGAACAAAATAACTTTTTTCTTTTTTTTATGACAAATTCAAACTCCCACTCCTTGTGCTGTTTTTTTTTTTTTTTTTTCCCCTCCTCTTTCACTCATGGATAACTTAAAAATGGCTCAACTTGAAATTTTCCATGTGTCCAGGAAAGCTCCTGGGACTTCTGAGGATATGTAGGCAGGAAACACTTCAGAATATATAAGCAATCAAAAATTTGTTTTCAGTTTTTGAGCACGCTTTATAAAATATTGTAAACTCTTTGACTTAACTACGCTTGCCTACAATTTTATACATATATCATGCCTTGTTTTTATTTTATTTTAGTTTTTATTTTGAGAGATTGATGAATAGAATCAAGACAAATTTGTTTGGGGATAGACAATTATCTATGCATTTCTACATAGGGTTTTTTTTTTTTTTTCCCCAGTTTGGTTTCTAAGGAAACAAATGCTTGGGATATGGAAAGCAAAGAGGATAAAATGTGGCTCATTTAATATTAGCATTAGAATTTCAGGCACAAAAAAATACAAAAACTATGATTCCTTAATTCTTATCCTAACAGTGCGCTTACTATACTTTTTCAATAGAGGATTTTCCTCTATTATTTAATTATTTGTAGTTATCTTGGTGGGTATTTTACTGGTTAACTGTGAGGCTGATGTGCCGACTGTCTGGGCCACCACCCCTGTCTGTCACTCTGTGGCACAGCAGGCTTTTTGCTCTTGAACAGGAGCTCAAACATCAGTTCAGAAGAGGTGGGGCATGACCTTGCAGGTCCTTCTCAGCCGAGGCGTCTCCCAGTGAAAAGGCAGGATGTGTTTTGCAGTCTTAGTGCTCAAATGCAGACTGGGAGGATGCGAAGGTAACTGCAGAAAAAGCAGGTGAATGTGTGAATGCAGCCCGTGAACACAGTGATTTTCCATGTACTTCCCAAGAATTGGGCCTTAGAAAGGCTTCGTTGCCTCTGGCCATGGGCTATAAACCCTGCTTTGTAAAAACAGACCCACACCCGTGTATCACTTAAGTCCATCTTGTGCGTAATTTGTGAAAACTGATATTGACCTCAAAGATCTCCCAGGCCCTGCTGGTCATGATGATTGCATTGGAATTGGGGACACAGTCTCCCAAGTGGATTCAAATATTAGCCTCTGTGAACAGCCCAAATGTAGGACATTTAAAACTATTTCACTTGGAAACTATGCAGTGATATCTTTTTTTTTTTTTTTTTCAGGGGAAAAAAATGCTGAGATATCTGGTGAAATTATTTTTTAGGAAACCTGTGTGTCATACTTTTCAAGTTATGCCAGGCTGTGTTTGGTTGTGGAAGGGAGCTGCTTTCTCTGTAATATATGTATATGTGTATTGTGCAAAAATTCCAAGCTCATAGGAAAGCCATGGTCCTTAACGGGGTCTAGATTCAGGAATCCAGGACCATCCCAACCCTGCAGCTGGCCGCTCCCCCTGGGTGTGGAAGCCCTTGTAAGCCCGGGCCTCCACGCACTCTCCACTTGTGCTTTTGTTTTCTGAGGGATCTGCTTTAGTATCCATTTTTTTTTTTTTTTAATAAGTCAACCCTGGACTAGATGATTTTTAAAACACAACTCAAAACTCAAATGAAGTAGAGGAGGACAAACAGTAAAAGACAATATTGGCAGGAAAACATGATGAAACAAATTGCTTCTCTGGTTTCCCAAAGGAATCTGACTCCAAAGTGATTCACATTTTGTGAATGGAGAATGTCAGAGGCCACAGGGTGTGCTCAGGGATTCACCCAAGATCTCGAGTGAGTCAGTGTGGAAGGCAGGACATCCTGGCAGCTCACAAACAGGCCAAGCTCTCTCCCTGTTGACCCAATCATTTAGAACATGGTGATGTGAAAATGATCGGCACAGAAGCTGCCTCCATCGAAGAGGTGTGGCTCAGAAGAGCAAGGCATTGTCTTTAAGTTATGCTTCATTTCTCATTGGGGATATTTCTTTTTTTTTTAAAAAGATTTATTTATTTATGCATACAAGAACTAGGGTATAGGCCAGAGGTGCGGGGGGTGAGAGGATTCACCAGAGACGGAGTGGGGAGCAGAACAGGCAGATTGACTGAAATACACTGCTGAGGGGAGCAGTGGGTGAGACAGGAGAGGTCTGCTGTGCCATGTGGGTCACCTCCCTGATTGGGGATCTAACTTGCGCTTCAGTAGTTGCAGATAGCTTCATAGTGCTGATGCTTAACCCCTTGCACCACCAGGGAGGCCCTTTGTGGGGATATTTCTTAAGGCATCTGTGCATTAAGTCCATCAATTCCTTTGCCAATATGGCTTCTCTGAAAGGCCTGCTGCTTCAGTTATCCATCCTTTCTGCTGAGGAAGACCATGCTCTCATTGCAGACTCCTAAGAGGTGACAACAGAGCAAAGGGCCAGAGGATGCTTTCTGGTGGTGATTGCATCAATTTCTTGCAAAGTACATGCTGAGTGGGTACTGTTATGTTTATATTGTTGAGTCCTATGAATTCTAAAGGGAAGAAGAAATTATTCTGGTTCTGAAGAGACAACCCCAATGTTAAAATACTATTTCCAGTCTCTTAGAAACAGAGGCAGGAGCCCTTGGCAGCATGCCAGGTCCTACACATGCCAACATCAGTCTTGCCAGTGAGCTTCTGAGCAAAAGCGCCCTTGCTGAGCACTGGCAATGAGATGGTGTTTTTAAAGAAAAGGGTCTTCCTGGTGGTGCAGTGTGTTGAGCACTGCGCTGTGAAGCTGTCCACAGCCTCTGCAGCAAGGGTTCAATTCCTGGCTGGCCAGGGAGATACCCACATGGCGTGGCAGACCTCTCCTGCCTTGCCCGCTACCCTCAGCAATGTCTTCAGTCCATCTGCCTGTTCTGCTCCCCACTCCATCTCTGGTGAATTCTCTTACACTCTTGCACCTCTGACTGTACCCCAGTTCTTGGTATAAAAAAAATCTAAAAAAAAAAAGAAAAATTTATTTAAAAATAAAATAAAAAAATAAAAAAGGCAATTATCTGGACAGTATAGTTTTATCCCCAGTCATGGGAGGATATTTATTTAAAAATAGAATCACAGGGGATATCATAACAAAACAAAATAAAGAAACCCCTCTATCCCTGAGATGTTCATTTCATTGTTTATTTATTACCTAGAATAGTAAAGAACTGAGCAGCCTAGACCTTTTCCCAAAGAGGAGAATGATTAAACAATGATGACACAAAATCTGCTACACTGGTAGCATCCAGTGGAAAAAATTAGGGAGGTGTCCTACAATGTGGGAAAATGTCTAGTGAACAAATAGACCGCATATTGCTGATCTGTAAAATGTGCCTGTCTGTGTGCATGCAACAAGCAGAGGAAATAAAACAGTCAGGGGTCAGATTGTGAGATTGAGGCTCCAGATCTTTTTATTATTCTCTACCTTTATTCTACTTTCTTAAAGAAATTACAACCCATGTTCCTAAGGAGGATCACCTGAACCAGCTTTTTCATCACCTGCCCTAGACTATGTTTCAACATTTTAATTCATCTACACTCAAAGCTTCGTAGCCCTTTGTAAAAACAAGTTTTTATTCTGCAGAAGGCGGTGGGGGGAGGCATGTTTCCTTGTGTTAAGGAGGAATCAGGATACTTCATCCAGAGGCTCTGACCATTTTTAAATGGCAGATTAAATTGTGGCTACACTGGGAAAGACATGTTTTATGCCCCAGTTTTTCCAATGGTTGTATTCCTAGTAACATTTGAAACTCTTCACTAAAAGAAAAAACACCCCGGACACTCTGTCTCATAACAGAGTTGTCGCTGTGGAAGTGGACGTAGGAAACACCCGCTTATAAAAAATCAGCCCAGCTGTTCTCTGACATCCAAGTAACTTCTCAGCAACATTCCACGGGTCTTATCATGACCTGGTAAAGGGGCGAGAGATAAAGAGAAGGAAATCCTGCACTTTAATTTGATTTTTTGCCATTAAACTTGTGTTTCTGGCGGGTTGTCTTCTTCTCGTGCCTCAATTATCTTCTTCATGTCTCTTATCCACCTCAAAGGAATACTGGCAGCCCCCTGGGACTGTGGCGTATGACCTCATTGTTCCAGATAATGCAGAAATTAAAGTTGATTCTGTTTTACTTTTTATGACAAGGCTGTATGTGGTGGGGTAAAGTGGGGCTCAGTTTGAGCTGTGACAGGCACAGCTCAGCCCCGGGTTTGAAACTCCATTTGCAATGGTGAGGGGGTGTGGTGAGTTTTAGGGGACTAATCATTAAGAAATGATTATTTAATTCTAGTGGCATAGTTTTTGTGGACAGCAATATATAGGGGACCTCTGTGCACTTAGTCCTATCTCAAAGTTAAGTAATACATACTTAGAGTACAGCTGGAAGTTTGGTGTCATTAAAAAGAATAACATTTGACCATGTTCATTTTGCTTACAATAATTTTACCAACTGTGGGCCAGTATAAAGACACTGGAATAAAAGCTGTGCTCCCCGAAAAGCCAGTGTGTAAAGGAGTTGTAGGTATTGAAACCAGCAGGAACAACAAACTGCATGTTGATTTTATTTTGAGTAGACATTAAAACTATCCTTTCCCCCCTAATTTGTCATTATTGTCCAAAGGCCTTTAGACATGGGAAAAATACTAATTCAATAATTAAATGACACCTAGAAGCAAAAGGCTTCTGCACAGTGGGAGGAAAATGCCTCTCCTAACGAGATGGAAAACAAAGATGAGGAGTTCCAGAGACAAAGAGCTCGGGTACAAACGGCCCCCAGTCCCCTGAGAGTCCAGGCTCTTGCTGGCAAGAGAGAGCACTTTGGTTAATCCCTAATTGTTCTCTTGGTGCTTCGCCAGAGAGATGATTTGCCAGGAGATGTAGGGTTCAGATCAGAGGATTGGAGAATTTGGTGGTGGGAAGGGTCCATAACATTTGCTCTCTCGGGACAAGGCTCAAAGCAAGTCTGACTCTCAACTGCTCCTGGGGGTCATGTCTGGGGCAGAGGCGGGGGAAACTGTCTGTCCCCCTGGTCTGATGGCCGATGTTCTAAGTCCTGCCTCCTCATCAACCTGCAGGCTTCCTGCAGTGAGAGTCACCCTGAACACCTCCTGGAGTTGCTTCAGATTCCACCCTGAGCCTGCCCTGGCCAGGGAGAGATGCCCCCACCCGCTCATCCCATCACCATGCTCACTCCAGAAACACAACTGCAGGCTCCATCCTCCAGAGGCTGGATCTGATTCCAGAAGTTCAAGTGCAGGAGACTGATCTGACCTACCTGTTGTTTTGACTGCCTAGGCACTCAGCACCCTCTCTGGCAGAGCTGATTGGGAGTAGGAGGAAGAAAGAGCTACCAGAGAAATTATGAAAATTAGCACATTAAATAATCTAACAGTAATTGAATAGAGGTGAGGAAAGAGAAGCAGTAGGACTTTCAGAACCTTCATAAAGGAAGCTTGAACTTGCTGGCTGCCTTTAGCTGATTTGCCCATGAGCTCCATGCCTATGGATGGGCTCCCCACTTAGGGATCCATCACAGGGCACTCCAACCCTCCCAGCACCTTTTCTATTTAAGTTTCAAGAGACTCCCAGAGTAGGAGACAAGAAGGAACACAGAATAGTCTCCTAGAGGTCAGCTAGCTCTATATTCCCTCTGAAGGAACAAATGGGGTTTTCTTTGCTTACTGGCCTTCTTGTCTACAAGAGGAGGCTGAGCAATGGCAGAGACCCTCCCAGATGAAAGCTTTCAAAGAGCTGTCCCGGGCTTCTAGCCACCTACTCCCCCAAACACGGTTGGCTGTCCTGTCGCTCCAAGACTGAATTCATAACCACAACAGCCACACTCCGACTTTAGAAGATGCTGCACACCCAGGGGGAGAGGCGCAGCCGGGAAGAATTGGGCCCATTATTACCCTCATTATTTATTTCTCACCCAGCACTCCAAAGTCTGCAAGGGAAAGAAGTATAATTCCCTCCGCATTTCAATCCTGCAATATTTACTCCAAGCCAGAGCCTCTGCCTGTTAATGTTCTCTCCGAGGAGCACCACTTGCTTTGAGCAAGTGCCGTGGGGAAATAGACACAGAAGGGAGAAGGAGGCAGCCTTCTCAGACCCGGCCTGCGCCGGAGAACTTGGGTTGGCATAATTTACACACCTTGCCTAATGCACAGCACATGTCTCTGCTACAAAAGGCCTTGGGTAGACTGGCGCTGCCTGCCTCGCAGTGGGCCTGCTGTGAGCGTGTCAGCAATACTCTTAATGATGACAAAGTAGTTCATCAATAATTTTTTTCCCAACACCCCGATCCAAGAACTGAACAACAAAATAAAACCCATTTCCCATCAAGCCCACCCCTCCAGGGCTGACTTTCTCATGTGGCCCCAGGCACATGAGTTCCAGGTTCCAAGTGGGCTCCTGGGCTGGCGCTGGCTGGGGCATGAAAGCGGTTTTCATGTTCTGTGTCCCTATTTTTCTTTTTCTAAACACTTTCCTTGCCGCATCAATGCTATAGTTGGGTGATAAAATGTTCTTCTATCTACTAGCTTCAAAGAGGGCAACTGTCTTATTTTTCATGGTAATCTTAGCAAATTCTGTTGATTTCAGGTGACTTTTAGGCATCACCCTTCCTGCTTCTGGTGTCCCCTGGTGAACAGCACCTCTAGCACCTGGAGGCTGCAGGGGGAACAGGCTTGGGAGAGGGAAATTGAGTAAAGCAGTTCCTTTTTAAAATTTTCAAAAAATGTACTTTCTCTTATACACATTCCCTGTTTAACGGAGAAAGATCATCTAAAAATGCAGGTATTATAAGGAAAAAAGCCTACTACCTTGGACTCACCACTGGTAGTGTTTGGTAAATAATTCTTCTAGATATGTAGGTAGAGCTCTTTCTATCCACCTATTTTTCTTCTTTCCTCTCTTCTTTCCTCCTCCCTTCTTGTTTCTCTCTATATTTAAGTTTTTTTGAAAGATTGGAGCAAGTCTTACCACACACTGACCCATTTTACCCCAGTCTTGGAAAATGGCTGTGCAGGACTGGGCAGGATTGGACCAGTGAGGGCAAAACCAGCCCCTTCCAGCCACTGTACCTGGCACGTGGTAGGCACTGAGTAGTCACTGAGTTATGTTTTATGACAACTTTTCAGGCACCCACAAATTCCTCATGGCTGCTTTGCATGCTATGAATCATATGCAAAAGAAAATGTATCTGGAATTCATGCTAGCAATTCAGGCTCCTCCCTGAGGTAGGTCTGACTTTTATTCCCACTTTCCCCCTCTTTTCGAATTCACTGCTTGCTTCCCACAGCGTGACCACTGGTGGCCGATCCACAGTGCAAGGGTTTTTCTTTATTTATTGGATTAGCTCCTTGGCTGGCATTTTTACAGTTGTGTTGCGCCTGTTGATTGTTGTTGGCTAAAGAACAAACGCTTGGCTAATGTCCACAGGGAAGAACAATTTGCACGTTTATTTTATCCTTTTGTTGATATTTCAGTTCCAAAAGCTCAAGGTTAGTTTGCTTAACTAATGCGTTATCCTTGATCCCAGGTGTTTCCATATGACAGTGTTGTCTGAGCTTGACTCCCTAGTGTGACATTCAAGACTGCTAGAATATACACATCCTTATGCAACACTAACAAGTCCATTTATTAGGATTTGTAGAACCAAGGTACAGCCAGTTGATTAAAGGGACAAATGAATAGTGCATTTATTTATGTGTCAACAGAGGCTAGTTATTGATTTGACTCTGATTTTTCTCATATAATTTGGCCTCAACACTGATGGGCATTGCCGGCAGGGCCCATTTCTCGGTTGTAACTACTGAGACAGTAGGGACCGTGTCTCTCCATCTTCCAAAGCATGCACTAGATGCTAAATATGTTTGGGTTTCATAAATGCTACTTGATGAATGTCAACAATGGTGTAGATAGCACTTGTGTTTCTTTGTCAATTGACCCAAAATGTGATGCCCAAAGGCAAACCACACGCAACAGCCCTTGTTTCTTTCCCTTGACAAAGTAAAGACAAACAGAAGGCTGGGCCTTCTCAAATCCCCAGTGGGATTGGGTAGTAAGGACTCAAAATGCCATGCTATCACTTGCCTGTGATATAAGAGGTTCCAGGACTCTAAAAACATACCAGAAAATTAACATTCTGATATCTGTAATTTCTATGTTTGTGAGTTTCTGGTTGCTCAAGAGTATTTGGCCATGGTGGACAGATTCATTGTTTTGGAGATGCTGGCACTGTCAATTATGAGGTCAAGTGAACTGGAGAACATTCATATCAGAGACTTTATATAGATGTCTTGGTCCAAATGGAGAGAGGGCTTTAGTCAAACAGTGGGACTGGAGTAATTTAGTGGGAGGTGAAGAAAAAGGTGAGGGAATAGAGAATTGCTGAAGAAATGGTGGTGGAAAAACTAAAAGTAGACCTGGGTGGGCAGACTGGATAGGACAGGTGGAAGAGGAAATAAGAGACGCAGACACTCATGGAGGAGGGAATGTGAGTGAGCACTTGGGGGAAGGTTTGGGAAATGAAAGGCAAAGAAAAAAAAAAGATGAGGCCCAGAATGAGAACCTGCAAAAAAGCCAGAAATACATAGGGAAAAAAAAAGAGGAAATTAAAAACTCAGATGTAGAGAGACCAGAACTGCATAGGGAAGAAAGGAAAGGAATGGAAAATGAATATAGGGAAAAAAAAGTCTTCTTAGGAGGTAGATAAAAAGGGCATCTGTCAGATGAGACCTCACATAAAACATGCTACATTTGTTAGCTGACTCCAGAAGGAGCTAGCTGAGAAATACAAATAGCCCTTTATCTGATGAGTTTTAAGGATATTATTTATTTATATTTTTACTGGCACCAAAACCTATGGAATGCAGATGGAATCATTATAGAAAGGTGTTTTGGGGAGAAGAAAATAGACAAAAATGATAGTTGCAATGGATTGCTTTTCATTTTCCATTTCAGAGACAATTTAATAACAATTTGGCTTTGATGTTTTTATTTATTTTGCTTCCCCTTCTCAAGGATCCCTGTCTGTTTTGCTTGCCCTTTAGCATTGTTTGTTTATAACTAAGAGGGAACCTAATCTTTGACTTGAGTACATCAACTTCATTTTCTCTAGCATACTGAGTTTCTTTCTTCTCCGGCTCTTCCATAAGAAATTGGCTGCATGTCAATCTTTCTTTTTCTTGAAAAGTGTTTTCTTCCCCTACTGGTTACTCAGTGGTGCTGATAAGTGGGACTCGCTATTTGTTTATTCAAAGAGAGATGGTGGTGACGCGTGTATTTCCTGGATTGTGAAATCAGAACTCATCTGCACTCCTGTAGCGAGATATCAATCTTTTGTGTAATGCCAGGTACTGTGCTTAATTGCCCTCTTGTAATGTGTTATCCCTGAGATGATCATTTGAGTTATATCTTTGTTAACCTTTACACAGCCAATAACAAATTAAACATCATTATCTGAGTTTAAAATAGGCTGTAAATCTCTAAGCCCTGTAATACTCAGACACTTACAACCAGGGAGTCATAAAATGACATTAAATGACACTCTGAAACACAACCCAGAAAGTACTACAAATAAATGGGAAGAAAGCAGAACATCACCAAGAGGAGCTGATGCGGGAGGATCCATCCTCTGAATCATGAGGCAGAGATTATTCAAATTATGACTCCAGCATAACCACTCGAAATGCACTTTCTTAACCATTCTCCAGCTTGCCTGTCTCCTTTACGACTGGACATTCTTATGTATTTCCTCAAATTGTGCAAGGAAACTCAAGTTTTGTTTCTGCATGCCTCTGCCTCACTCACTCCTCTTTATGCTGATATCCTTGTCTGTCTGCTCTCACACCTATTGCTGGAACCATGCATTTGGTCCCTTAATTCTCTTCCTTTCTGTGTGGTGTGACATTGGCAGTTGCATCTCCCTCATGATAATTGTGAGCTCCTGGCAAGTAGGATTATGTGTTGCCTTTATTTTGCATAGCAGGTGTCCAGATCCTACTGGAAGAAGGTGTCCTTCTTCCGAACAGACTTTTCCAGATTTTGTCCAGTCTTTCCTGAGATGGTGATGGAGGGTGAGGAAGGGTGGGGAAGAAGGTAGAAGTACATATGCAGAGGAACTGCTCTTGGCGCCAACGTTGCTGTTCTTTCTCTCAGGTTTGTTTGAAAACCAGCTCCGTGGAGTCATAGCATATTCAAACAGGACCTTATGTGTCACTGAGGCCAAGGTACTGCTCCAACTCCAGTTAGTGGAATAGCTGGACTAGGTCTCAGGCTTCCACACCCAACTTCGAATGCTCTTCTTTCTTTTATGCCCCATGTCACATGAAGATGATTAGAATTGGTCTGTTAGATTAAAAATATTGTTTTTAATTGCGTAAACAGTGGTGATAATTTGAGAGAATGTAGCTCTGGGACCTGCCGACCTCAGAGGAATGAAACCATAGCATGAAGTAGTGTGTGTGTTAGCAGGGGAGCCAGGAGGGAGTGGCAAGCACACACAGCCAGTAAGGCCCTCTCAGCCTCATCACTGATGAGGCTTTACCTCCTCCTGCATGATCACAAAATCTCTGCTCACATGACGTCACAAGGAAATGTGTGCATTTTTATAGCAATTGTTGTCAGTTTATATTTTCTACTTCTCAAAGAAGTTTCTTTCCCTGAAATTCAGTATTTCCCAAAAACCAAAATAGTGCATTTAGCTAGCATTTTCATACATATTAGCACATAGTTATACATAGTATTTTCCTTCAATTTTTAAAGCCTCCAATTATCATGCTTGGCAGAAGTTTTACTAATTTGCATTTAAATTATTTAAATTTGTTAATTCTACTTAATTATAGTTTTGTTTCATCTCTGTTAATTCCATCTTCTTCTTTGCTGCGGGTTTATTTCTTTCAAGTTTTCTTGATTGAATATTTAGTTTCTCTTTTTAGTTTTTTTCTCTTTTTTGAGTCAAAGGAAGCGTTTGGAGTCATGCATTTTCCTCTGGCTATCGTGTTGGCTGTGAGTTTCCATGAGCTTTAATATATATTTTTTCAAATTGTTGTTTGTAAGTACTCAAATTACAGTTTTGACTTCTAAGTGATCCAATTATTTTGGTAAAATTGAAGAGATTACCTTGAATTGTTGCATTTTGGGTAGAAAATGTGGTTTGGATAATTTCTGCTTCTCGGCTCCCTAAAAAAGACCCCAACTTTATTAATGCTATTCATAACTTCTCTAAACTTGTTTCTTTTAGTCTATTTTATCAGCCAAAGAGGAGGGCTATAAAAATCTCTAGTTATAATTATCTTTCTGCTGATTTGTTATTGGAATTCTATTACCTGAAAAATGTATATATTTTGATATATGATATTTACATTCATATCATTACATATTATCAATGTCAATATTAGTGCTTATTATTATTTCTTTTTATTTTATAAAATATCTTTTTTGTATAGCTTAGTGCTTTTTGCCTTTAATTTTTTTGTCTACTGTTAGTTTTGAGACCTGTGGTTCATATTTGCCTTATATTCTTTGCACATACTTTTATTTGTTATCATTGACTTGATCTTTTTATTGAAAAATTTTATGGAGTCTTAGTTGACATACTACAAAATTCATCCATTTTCAGTGTATAAGTTGTGATTTATAATGAATTGATGGGGTTATGGAACATGTGGCTGTTCTTTTAAATAGCATATGGTTGAATATATTTTTGATTCAACATGAATATCTCATTCAATCTCCTTTTAATGGGAGACTTTAACTTATTTACTGTTATTGTTCGAGCTGATGGCTCTGGTCCTACATCTGTCATCTTGCTTCATTTTTGTTTCCTTGTTCTTTCCCTTGCTCTCCATTTTTACTGACCTTGTTTCCTTTGCTTTTCATCTCGAAACTTTTCTCATGATATATCTTCTTTTAATTTTACTATAGGTTAATTTTTTTCAAAAATATTTTAGCCTTGATAGGTACCCAAGTGTTGTGTTTCCATTTGTCAAAGCTCAGTTAATGGTATCCTTAATATTTGTGCAGTTTGTTGTATATATAAATTGTAACTTAAAAGAAAAATGAGAACCATAAACAGATATTAAATTCTAATTTATGCATGCTGAGTTCTTTGGGGAGTGTGCTGATGACTAATACCTCAAACTTACCCTGAGATCATTCAAGTAATAAACTTAACTTGAGATCGACAAACAAACCAACAAACAAAATACAGATTGCTGGAGAAGCAGAAATAAATAGATAGCGACAAAACAAGTTTTGTAAAATGTTAATGACAGAATTTGAGTGTACAGGTATCATTGTAAAATTCTGCCAACATTCTCCATTTGTATCATTGTAAAATTCTGCCGGCACTCTCCATTTGAATAGAATTTTTAAAATAAAATTTCCATATTTATAAATTTTTAAAATTTAAAAAGAATAGTATCGGTAAAAGGACAGTGCTCTGGTTAATGTAAAGGGCCTGGGGGTCAGGACCAATGTGCTGAGGTACCTGCGACCTCTCATTGCACCTCACCACACCCCAATATAACTCCAGAGTCTCTGCAGATCCCTAAGGCTTTGACTACACTAGCTAAGTAGCAAGTCCACTGCACAATAACAGAATATGGCAATGATTCTGTCACGTATTGGTAACTTCAAGCAAGCCATTGAATCACGCACCATCGTAGTTTTATCATCTATTGCACGATAAACTACCCTGTGGTAAGACACTCAGGTAGGACATTAAGTACTGTATACATTTTAAAGTACTTTGCAAATGCCCGCCCTTAGGAACCCTCCTGCTGTTTCCATGCACTGAGAATCTGTGAGTGGATTTCTGGTCCAAAATGGCCGCCGACTAACTTCTCCCTAGGATGTCTCCTGCCTTTTTACGACAAAGTCTACAGAGCAAAGAAAAGAAAAAAGGGCAGGGCAACTTGGAAAAATTACTTCTAAAATGTATCTCAAATGCATTTGCTTCTTTCCATTTTTATTACCACCACCCTGGTCTAAGTCTGCAAAAGCCACCTTAACTGCTCTCCCTGCTGCCTCCATTCCAAACCACCTCCAAATCCCTTCTCCACACAGTAACCAAGGAGAATAGAGCACAAACTTGAGATGCTCTCCCTGAAGGAAAGGACAAAGAAATGCAACAGAAGAGACAAAAAATGTAACAGATGAATATTTTTCTGTATTGAAACCTATGCAGGTCTTAAAAGCTCATTATGTTGCAGGAATAATCAATGAAGACCAAGGTATTGCCAGACTTTCCCATTTCAACAGCGACAGCCAAAATCCACCGGGTATCACCTAAGCAGTTGGAGGTAGAAGGGGGTTTTAGAGTCACTGTTTCATAAGTGAAGACCTTAGAAAAGGACTCTTAAATATGCAAAGTGCCAGAAAATATAGCACCCATGCACCCTTCCTGACAAGATTATTGATTATGTAATCCAACTTCTGAAAAACAAAGCAAAATTAAAATCTCTAAAGTGCAGACAATATGACATGAAGGAATTTGTGCGAATGCTAAAACCAATCAAAATAGAGACATCAATACAAATATGGCTCAAACTTAAACATGAATGCTAAAAATAGTTACTTAAAAGGAAGATAGCTATATAATGAAAATGTAATATAATTACACAAAACTGGTTAAAAGCTGAATTTATTATTTTAAATGTCTAGGAAATACTATAGAAAAAGAGCAGAAAAGGGATGATGTGAAGACAAAATTGTGCTAAATTACTTGTGTCAAATAGAAGCAAACCATTTTATCATAGATGACAATAAGAAAAAAACTATTTTTGAAAAAAACCACTAGTAAAAGAGTTCTCTATCAGATAGAGATTGAGAACACCTTATCAGGATACAGAAACTTCCATTCACTTCAGAAAGTTCCTTCATGATCCTTCACAACCAAGTCCTGTCCCCACTCACCCTTGAGAAATAACCACTGTTCTGATAATTAACCACCATGGATTAGTTTATTCTGTTTTAGAAATTTATAAAAATGGAACCAAACAGAATGTACTCCTTTCTGGAATGTTTGTGTCACTCAGAAAATGTTTTAAAGATTCATGTAACTATCAATAATTCTTTCTCTTTGGTGCCAAGTAATATCCCATGGCATGAATGCAGTCACGCCTCACTTCAAGATCTTTCAGTCAATGACAGATCTCGTGTACAATGGCGGTCCCAATAGGCTACACCACCTAGGTTTGTGCAGTTACACTCTGTGACATTTGCGTACTATGAAAACAGACCCCCATCATTAAGAGATGTGTAACTCGGGACACATATATACCATATATATATAAATATATATATATATATATATATACACACCACATACATATATACCATATATATACACCACATATATATGCCATATATATCACATATATATACCATATATATACACCACATATATATACCATATATATACCACATATATATGCCATATATATACCACATATATATACCATATATATACCACATATATACACCCTATATATATACCACATATATATACCATATATATACACCACATATATATACCACATATATACACCACATATATATACCATATATATATACCACATATATATACCACATATATATACCATATATATATACCACATATATACCACAGTTAATTTAGTCTTTTGTTTCCAGTTAGTATTTGTCATTATGAATAAATTTGTTGGGAATATTCCCTTTCGTTTCCACAGTCCTTCACTATTAGTTCCTTCATTATTACTTTGTCCCCATTTTTGGTGCCAGAGTACCCTCAAGATTCATAAATAAAATAGAGACAATTCCTATAAGAGACTTGTGGAGGAGAGAAAAATGAGAAAATATATAAAATCTCCCAGGTCAGTACCTGGAACACAGCAGGCACTTGGTTGTGATATACAGAGTAGGTACAAAGGCTCTTCACTGACAGACTTTTTGTGATTGGGTTTTGCATCATTTTCTAGCTCTGGCTTTTGCCAAATTATGTCAGATCTCTCTACCTTCATTTACTCCTTTAAAATCTTTCCGTTTTCTCATGAGTTACGTAAGGATAAAAATATAAACCTTCTTGGTTTTATTGGAAGGGAATGATAAAGAAAATGATAGCAAAAGAGTTTGCAATAGAAATAGCATCTCCTTTTTTTTTATTTCACACTACTTGAGCTTTGCAAGAAATTGCTTTGCGATCCTTGGATGAGAAAACCTTATTCAAAAGCCAAGAGCTACAGTTTGAGGGATATCCTTTTCCCAGACCCATTAGCTGCCATTCAGCTAGGACTTAGCAGTTTCCACTGGAGCATAAAGAAGTTTATTTTACCATTTTAATTTGGTGCTGCTTTATTTACCCTGTTTGTGCTAACCCAAATTTGGCACCCACTCTATACTCCAAGTGCTAATTTAAGTGACATATTTCCGTTCTGCCTGGGAAGAATACACAGAAGAGCCGAAAGACGTGTGTTTATAATTATAAGGTACTGAGTTGGCTCAAACAACATCTCATAGCATATGGGAACTATGTGGGCTAGTTAGCAAAAGTTTATGCTGAAGCCTGATGCTGTTTGGCTGAGTTTTGTAAACTCAGAGTTGTTAAGCTGTGTCTAATAAAACATGGGCTGAGTCAATTTAATATTTCCAGGCTAGTCTGTTGTTGTGGTAAGGAGAGTCCTTTTCCCTTTTCTTGGCCTGAAAATGTGGAGAGTTTGAGTTCAGTTCTGGAGGTGACAGATTTGGTTGGGATAACTATGGGCTATTTTCTTACAGCATGGTTATCAAGAAACTGGACAGGGTGCTTAGCCCCAAGCTGATTGAATCTGGCTTTAGATTTTTCATCCCAGATTGACAGTGAGGAGGGTTCTTGGATGTCTTCCACATTGTGCATTTTAAACTTTCTTTTAAAGATATTATTGAATAGACTCTTACAAAGTGGCATAGCCATGGGTCTATTGATGAAGGTGCCACTGGGAATGATGGTCATTGTGTGTGTGTGCGTGTGTGTGTGCGCACGTGCACGCACACATGCACACCCCAGCACACTGTAGGTATTATATGCATGCCTATGTATATGAATACTGATTTATACAATTAGACTGACTGTGTAAAACTGGTTTTGTTAAGTTGTTATTATGTTCCTACTGTGTTCAGACATATTTAGATCTTGTTTCTGACCTTGGGCTTTTTTTCTTTTTTTAAAAAATTATTTATATATATATTACATTATTGTTCATTTTTGTACAATGTATGCTTGTATGCTTTCTCCTCTTAGTTGTAGTCCCCATGAAATTCCCACCACCAGTTCAGCCGTGAACCATCACCATAGTCCCATCACCATAGTCCCTTGTGCTTCTTTTTCTATCTGTAAACTTTGGAGGCGGAGAGGACAGGAGAAAGCCACCAGGGGCTGAATTCCCAAGCTAATCCTAATGCAGCTTTCACTCTAGAAGTTGACCCATAGGGCAAGTGAACTGGAGAAGAGGAAAACCATTAACTCTCAGTAGGAGGCTTCCTGGCAAGTCTATTCTGGGTGCTGCTTATCACATTGACTTACTGCTAAGTACAGGAACAGGCAACCCCAAGGCTCTTAGAAGCAGAAAGCCAAGTCCACTGAACTTGTGGAAAGCGAGCCTTTCCTGCCCTTCTTCCCATTATCTGCATGGAATATACTGTGTCTTTTTTATGGCAGGAGTGCTGGAAAGCGACTGGGTCACAAATTTAAAGTCCTTATAAATCAAGAGAGAGTTGCCTGCAAACATCTTGATTGCCATAAGTGGGAATCATTTTTATTTGATATACCTACATACTATCTATATCTCCTGGAACCTCCTGGTCAGGTGGATGTTTGTTTACAGAATTGTTGCAGAATTGCAGCTTCATGTGCCAAACAATGTGTTTGTAAATCATGTATTATCTCATCATTTGAAATGGATCAGATGAGGTTTTGCTCTTTTGCAAGTTTGCTGCATCACAGATCTCTAGATTTGAATGTGTTACAAGTCAAAGCCTTGCCAGTATGCCACAGGGGAGATAGTGACACCTGCTCTAATGTAGCATTGACCCGTATGATGAACTCTCTTTCTGTCAACACCCCCAGCATAGGGAGCCCCCTTCCGCCAGCACTACCTCCCTTACATAATGAGTCACATTCAAGTATTCCTTTTCCTCTTAAAGTGTCTTCACACACATGTTGCCTTTATGCTTTGCTACAGCCCTCTGGGGTGCTGCTTACCACATTGACTGCCATGATCCCCATTTTACAAAAGACTGAGGCTAAAGGATTTTGCAGGGCCATGTATTTTATTTTATTTTATTTTTTTTTTAAGATTTATTTTTATTTATTTATACAAGGACTGGGTACAGTCAGAAGCACGGGAGGGTGAGAGAATTCACCAGAGCCAGAGCGGGGAGCAGAGCAGGCAGACTGATGAAATACACTGCTGAGGAGAGCAGCGGGCGGCAGGAGAGGTATGCACGCCATATGGGACCCTCCTCCCGTGGCCGGTCGCCTGGGAGCGGCCGGGGATTGAACCGGCGCTGCAGAGGCTGCGGGCAGCTTCGCAACCCAGCGCTCAACCGCTGTGCCACCCGGGAGGCCCAGGGCCATA
Organism: Talpa occidentalis; assembly: GCF_014898055.3. Classification (NCBI taxonomy): domain Eukaryota; kingdom Metazoa; phylum Chordata; class Mammalia; order Eulipotyphla; family Talpidae; genus Talpa; species Talpa occidentalis. The sequence continues at coordinate 97,413,091 of NW_023605194.1, read as the reverse complement.
TATTTTAGCAGAAAGTAGCTGAAGTTAGTTTCTCTTACTCTAAGTCCAGTTTTGGTTCCTCTGTATCCCAGTTGTCCTTCATAACTGGGTCTCATATAGTAAATTTGATATAACTAAATTATATGATGCTGCTATTTTGGTTTTCATGTATTTATCTTGCTTTGCAGAACCCAGGTGGTTTCTTGAAAAGAGCTGTGGATTTAGACTTTGAAAAGCCAAGTTGAAGTTCTTGTTCTTCCATACTTTAGTTACACGATTTTGGGAGAATCAATTTTGAGCCTTAGATTTCTCAACTGCAAAATGGGTATAGTGGTAGATGTCTTAAAACCACGGTGTTTGAGAAAGCATTTTGAAATCGATGGACTATAAATCAAGCTGAAATTGGTTATTATTATAATTTTCTCTCAAAATAGATTAGACATTCCTTGCTGGACTGTCACATTACTTTTCTATTTCTGTAACTTAGTATAGTGCCAGCTACATAGAAGTGTCTCAGTAAACATGAGCTGATAGATTTACTGATTGATTGAAAGCTGAGATCATGCCTTCCCGTTCCTTTGTTTCTTTTCCCCAGTGCATAATATATCTCCATTCAAATGGTGACACCCCAGAGATAACTTTTGGCAGATTGGAAAATGTGACTTCATACATATGTCAACATTCATATGTGTGTACATGGACTTGTGAAATGCATTTAAATGGATGCACGTGTGATTATGTAGAATGCTTCTTGCATGTGTGTGGAGAGTTCATCATCAGTGGCTGAAATCCTAATGACGGATGCACAGGGACTAATGGAGCCTTTGCAAGATCAAAGCTTATCTGCTTGTCTCTGGTTGTTTTTGCTCGATGGGCAGGTCTTTGATGTGTCCAGGGCTCTCAGAACTGTGGTAAGGGCCCCAGGGTCGGGGGGCTGGGGGCGGTTTCTAACTCCCTATATTCCCATCTGCTCACTCCCCAACCTTTTATTCAGTGGCTGGCCAGAGGGATTTATAGATAAAAGGTGCCAGGCTAGGAGGGGCAGGTGATTCTAAGGTAGTAGATTTCTTGCAAAACCCTTGGACATTATGATGCTGACCTTAGAATGTGCCTGTGTTATAAGAGAATTCAGTGAGTTATAAGTTTCCCTATACCATGAAAAGAAAAACCTAGTAAATTGGTAAATGACCTCCAGAGATTTTGTTATTATTTTTGATGTATTACTAACATATACTTGTGTGGTTGATGATGTGTCTGGAGAAGTACAGCTACCACCTGCAGGTCATACTGATGCTGGGACATCCCCTCAGGAGGAAGGCCTTCTAGGGAACATAGTAGAAGCTTTTTGAAAGGCCTTGGCATGGGGGCAGGAGTCTTGCAGAGTTTGGTATAGAAAAGTATAGTATGATATAAAAGCACTGAATCAAAGGCCCGGAGACCTGGGTGCTAGTTTGGCTGAGTTATGCTTGATAAAATGAACATTTGTGTGCCTTGGTTTCTTCAGTTACTGAGGAAGAACAGAGGCAATACTCCTCATACATTTTATCTGAATTGTTCAGATGTGAGACCATGCATAAAAGTTCTAATAGAAGTATTTAGCAAATAATAGGTAGTATAATTGCTGGTGTCTGAAGGCTTAAATGACCTGGAGAGCCAGCTCTCATACAGTGATTAAGAGGAGGACTCTGGAGATGGTCTGGGATCAACTCCCAGTTCTACTAATTGCCAACTGTGTGACCAAGCCAAGTTACTGAACCATTCTGTGCCTTAGTTTCCTAAAATAAGGAGAAAATAATAGTACCACAGTGTTTGAACACACAGTTAAGATATCAGTAAATGTTTACTTATATAAACTTGTTTTTGTTGATATGCCACATTAAGAAAGTGGATTAATTCCATGTAAAAAGATTAAAAAATAAGATCAAAATTAACAACATTAACATTAACATTAGTAAATCAATATTAACACAATAAACATAATTAAAAAAGTGAATAAACATAAATAAAAAGTGAATTAAAAAACCCACTCCTTTGAGTTTAATTGAGATTTTCAGATAGTCAAGCATCAAGCAATGTATATAGACTGAGAAACTGCTAGGTTTGGTGCCTTGGGGGACGTGGCAAAAAGGGAGATACTGTCTTAGTTACAGTGACAATTTTGTGACACTTTGCAGCAATTTATAAGTTAATACGATTCATATTCAACAGAGCTTCTGAATGTACTGTAGCCTAGGGAAGAGTGACATTGGAGTAGACTGACTTTATGGTGTGACCCTTCATGACAGCTTCCCAAAGGATCTGGGAGTTGAAATGCAGGTAGAATTTAAATAGGTAGAGGGCATGGACAACATGCACAAAGGCAAAGTAGGTGATGGACCCAACCTGGTATGGGTAAGCCTCTGAGAGGGTGGTTGATAGGTTTAGAAATAAACTGCCACACTGAATCATAAGCTTCTTGAGGGCAAGAATCATGCATATGTCAGTAGTTCCTCAATTAATATGATTTGTATGAATGACTGTATAGCTTAAGGTTGTATTACATGTTACCTCTGAGCACATGAAACTTTTCAAAGACCTTACCTATGTTTTCAGTGTAAAACTCCCAGTATTTCCCACCTCCCTTAACATCTCTTCTCTTGGCTGGACCAGAATAGTCTTTCAGTGAATGTCAGGGATTTGAGAATGGCCTTTAATGTACATCTTCACAGAGCAGGAAAGTGAGCCCAGATTGTTTAAGTGACTTGTCCAAGGTCACACAGCTACTTTGTGGCCACATTCTAACATTTTATTCTGTTCAGAAGTCTAGCTTTTCAATTGGGTGCCTGACATTATCACTAAGGCCAGGATGACTCAGGACACCTCTCTAACCCCCTGCACCTTTGTCCTACCTTGATGTCTGGAGGTCTACTACCTGAGTTTACTGGTGGAGTGCGCTGACATTTTACATCTATTTTATGTGTGAAGAAATTTGAATATAGAAGAAATATATAGTTTATATGTAGCTACTTACATGTAGCTTTTTCAGAGAAGGCTGAATTTTAGACACTTTAAAGGCTATGTCTTATGCACTTTGTTGTTAAATACTTTGTTTCTATAGCTTGGTTATCATAACTAGTGTTAGAATGAACATAGGAGTGCATATATCCCTTCAAATTAGTGTTTTTGTATTCTTTGGGAAGATGCCTAAGAGAGGAATTGCTGGATTATATGGTAGATCTATTTTTAATGTTTTGAGAAACCTCCCTACTCTTTTCCATAGAGGCTGGACTAGTCTAAATTCCCACCAACAGTCTATGAGTGTTCCTTATTCTCCACACCTTCACCAATGCTTGGTCTATTTGATATAAGCAATTCTCACGAGTGTGAGGTGATATATTTGATTTGCATTTCTCTGATCATAAGTAATAGTGAGCATTTTTGATGAGTCTGTTGGCTTGCTTTCTTTCTTTTTCTTTTTCTTTTTTTTTTTTGAGTCTGTTGGCTTTCTGAGTGTTCTCTTTGGAGAAGTATTTGTTTTTAGCTCTTCTGCCATATTTTAATTGGGTATTTGTTTTCTTCTTATTGAGTTGTGTATGTCCTTGGTAGAGCTTGGATTTTAGCCCTGTGTCAGATATTTGATGTGCAAAATTTTTCTCCTATTTGGTAAGTGTCTTTTCATTCTAATGATACTTTCTTTCACTGTGCAGATGCTTTTTAATTTGATGTAGTGCCATTTGTTTATTTTTGCTTTTGTTTCCCTTGCCATTGTAGTCAATTCCCCAAAGACCTCCCTGCAGTCAAAGTCATGGAGTGTTTTGCCTGTGTTTTCTTCTATTAGTTTATGGTTTCTGGTCTTACATTCAAGTCTTTGATCCATTTTGAATTAATTTTTGTGTATGGTGTGAGATAGTGGTCTAGTTTCATTCTTTTGCATGCAGCTGTCCTTTCACAGTAATATTTGTTGAATACATTTTTCCTTTCCGCAGTATGTATTCTTGGCTTTTTTTTTTGGTCATAAATCAACTGTCCTTATAAGTGTGGATTTCTTTCTGGGCATTCAGTGTGTCTATTTTTTTTCCAAGGCCACTCTGTTTTGATTACTATTGCTTTGTAATATAATTTGAAGTCTGGGAACATAATAGCTCTGATTTTTTTTTTTTTAAATCAGAATTGCTATGGCTATTTGGGGCTTTTTGTGATTCTATAGAAATTTCAGTGATGTTTCTCCTGTTTCTTTGAAGAAAGCTGTTGGAAATTCTATAGGGATTGCATTAAATCTGTATTTTACTTTGGGTAAGATACACAATAGAATACTAACTCCATTATAAATAGAAGATGAATTTTTGCCATTTTAAACAACATGAATGGAACTGGTGGGAATTGCACTAAGTGAAGTAAGTCAGAAGGAGAAAGATACTCATGTGGAATATGAAAAACAAAGAAAAGGAACAGACAACAATAAAACAAGTCCTTGAAATCTGACTGTGTAATTGAAGCTTCCAGGAGAAGGAAGAGGAGAGCATGGTAAGAGCAAAAAGAGGAGGGTTTCAATGGATTGGGGTGGAAGAGTATTAGTGCTTTGGTGGTGGATGTGGTGTGACAACATATATTTGTGGATGTGTGAACTTGTACACCTAAAACAGGCAGTGTTATAAATCAACATTAACACAATAAACATAATTAAAAAAATAGTAAAAATTAAAACTAATACAAATGAATAAAGGATCTTCTATGGAATTGGCAGAGAAGGGGAAATGATCACATAGAGCCCTAGAAAGTGTTGAGGACCCACTGGAGGCCTGACTTGTACTGGGTGATTCCCAGCTCAGTAGCTTTCCTTCCACCACAGCCCAAGATTTGCTCAGTTTTGTTTGATCACTTTTTAAATATTAAACAATTCTCCTTAAATGCAGATGTTACTGTCCTTGAGGTCTGGAGGCAGCAGAAAGCTACCTTTCCCTTTGCTTACTGTAGAACCATGCTGCTTTTTTTTTTTTCCTTTTTGGCAGAAGTTACATTTTTTTGAGAAGTTTCTCAGTTTCAGGGAGTGGGTGGATAAAAATCTTTGAGAACACCCAGGACGGGTCGCTGCAGATCTGGGCTTTGCAGATCTCATTCTGTAAAAATCTAACAGCCTCTGCCCGAAGAAAGAACCCTGGGCTATTCCCAAAATGTAGCCATCAAGAAACAAATTTCATCGCCTGGAAATGGGGTGTGAGTGGGCTTGATGGGTTCCATTGAGTTTTCTCAGGCCCTGTGCCTTGTTTGCTTGTAAATGTCGGTAAACCTGGATTTTGGGGTCCATTTACATATGTTTTTAATTATGTTTAATGCAACGGTGTGTGAATCTGACACTCACATTAACTTAGTCAGGATTGTTCCAGTGAACAGCCACATTTTTGCACTTTTCTGTGAAATACTTGGGCCTCACAACCTTTATAAATTCAGAGACCCAGTTCTTCCTTGATCTCATATTTCTAGAAATAATTTATACTCAATATATACTGACATAGATACATATATCAAGGTACATCTACAAACCCACCAAGTTGCATTCTGTCTTGGGGGGGTTTCCTCTTCACTCTCCTGGACCTTGGGCCCCACCACGTACACTATTGGAGGAGACAGCCCCAGGGCTCAGCAGCAGTGAGGCAAGTGTTGAAGGAATGCATCCACCTTTAAAGAAGTGCTTAAATTTGATTTCAGCTTTGCACAATCATTGAACTGCTATCTTGGGGTAACTTTTAAACAATACCCCACTGACACAGAAGAATAAAGTTGACAAAGTTTTTGATTTTTAAATTGACATTGATACCAAGGGGGGAAATCCTTTGTTAGTGCTCCAGCACTCGGCCTCAGCTGATCCCCATGCGCCAGTGGGCACACCCAGTGAGCTTTCATAATTCATAAGCCAGGAGGCCCTGACAAGCAGGGGCTATACAGAGAGCTGAGCGCGGGGCTCAGGAAGCTGGGGCTGTGGTGAGCTCTGGAGATTAAACTTTGAGCCCAGAATTTTTGTGAATAGTCCAGCTTCCTGGTAGTGTGGAGGTGTGGAGCCCACAGTCCCATCCCCAACTTGGGTGCTGGAAGGCAGTGGCAGGGAAGCTAGGAGAAAGAGAGAGATGTGTTCTTAGGGAGGCGGCTCTGAGCTTGCAGAGGAGACTTGTGCTTCAGTTTTGTTTTTTTTTTTTCAGTTATAGAATGAAATAGCAAAACCAAAGAAAAACCTGGAAAACGGAAGGAAAAAAAATCACTAAAGCACTCTACTTTTTAGTATAATTTTTTTCTCTTTTGCTATTCACTTTTGTTTGTTTATAAGCATATTTTTATGCATGTTAGGATATGCCTCATTTTGTGTTGTTATTTTAACTTTCATATTGAGTGATATGCATTTTCCATGCTCTTAATAGTCTACATCCTTTTTTAAATGAGTAAATATTAGTGAATTAATTTGACATAACTTACTTCACCATTTCAAAATTACTTTTAACCTAGAGTAGTTCTGACATTTTTTTCTTGCTTCTAAAAATGCATAGTGAACATATTCACTCATGTGGAGAGGATATGGGTGTGAGTTTTGTTTTGTTATATATTAGTGAGGTGATTTGTAAAACAGTCCTTGAACCTTTTGAGTATCATTTTTTTCACTATACACTTGGGATTATTGTACCTATCTTGCTTATAAAATTAAGCTTATAAATAGAAACATACAATATAAAATATATTGATGTGTAATTATGGATCTACATGCAGTATTACATATTATAATAGCGTGATAGATTATAAACACAAAAGGTTTGTGCATACATCATCCTTGTGTGTTGTTTCATTTAATCACTGGTTCCATATTCTGAAAAACCAAAATAATTTAAACTAACCTTAATTTAAAAAAAAAAAGAATAGAAAACTTCCCCCCCTATGCAGGTAGATGGGAGAGAGCAAAGGTGCTTGTTAGATCCTACAATGTCAGTGTGTGACCCCCTTAACGATTTAAGGTCACTGGTCAGCCTTTTAATGGCCTTGCAGGGCAGTGCCACACAGATGAATGAGGTCTGCACGCAATTTCCCAGCCTGCATTTAGAATGCGGCTCTGTGTCCTCACCCATGGAGCCTGCAAGCTTCTATTTCCCATGCCCACTTTTTGGTGGAGGAGGGTCAGACGTACTAAGGAGGGACAAGAATCAAGGAAGAGGGTGAAGGATGAAGAAGTGGGTCCCCTGCTAACTGTGGGGGAGCCGTTGCTCTGGGGTGGAACGGATGGAGAGCTTAGGCTCAGTCCCCCCAGCCTAATTTCTGGGAATTGGGAGAAAGAACAGTTCTGTGTGGGTGTTCTGGGCACTTTTCTTGCCACTTACCAGTTAGCAAATATCTGAGGAACTAGCTCATGGAATTGGCAGTAGAGTTCAGAAAGTTAGAGTATGAAGAAGAACTTATGTTTTGAAGCACAAATGGGAACCTCAGCCCAGGTGTCTGAGAGTCAGAGCTAAAAATGCCCATCCAAACTCTAATTGGGTCAATGTCATCTACAATATGAGGGGCCGGAGCTACTGAGTTCTCCCTCAGGGACAAGTGCAGGCAAGTGCTTTACTTATTTATTTATTACTTGAAGCTTAGTCCATGAGCTGTATTAGACTCCACCTATTCTATTTTATGAAGCAATTGTGAGACTCTTAATTTGCATTTAGCTTTTAGATTGATGTGAGAATTTAAATCAAGATCCTCAATTTAAGGAATGGAGGGCTGAATACCTCATCTATATGTGATTTACTAAATGAGTCAGCGCACACACTTTTAAAGTGGGAAAATGCAGGTCCATGCTATCTGAACACATATGTTCATCTCTCCCCTCCCCCACCAACCTGCTCAGTGCCCTACGCTCTGTAAACTTCATTTTGGAACCCAGTTTCTTTCTTTTGCTCTGGAGCAATTTGCACGATGACAAAGCATGGACTCAACCCCTGTGATCCAATGCAATAGGCTGGAGGGTTAGTGGAGTCAGGGAGCTCCTGATGGTGAGAAGTTAGAAGTAGCGGGAGGTGGTGGAAAATGCAATACCAAGAGCACATGCAAGACAGCAAAGCATCGAGGTTGTGTGCACAAGTTGCTGAGCACCCCATGGTGGTAGCCAGAGAGAAGGTCATCAGTGGGTGTGAGGAAGAAGGTGTTGGCGGCTTAGTGGGGAGATGGAGGGCTCTGTGCAGGCAAGGCCGGGGAGTGGAGCAGTCAAGAAGTGTTCTTTGAGTTTCAGACTAAAGATGAGTGGTTCCTGAAGGTGGGGACCCAAAGTAGGTAGTAATTGAAATTCTCAGCTCATGGACTTTCTACCACTCACTGGATCAAATCTTCCCAAGGACAAATGGCAGTGGAGGAGGTTTGGGGATCACCCCCCTGCTGCAAAGCTGTGACTGAAGTTTTCTTGTGGCCCCCAAATGCAGCACAACCCCCACATATTTCTTCAAGGCATTTGACATTTTCTTGTGTGTGTGGTGGCCTCCTGGTGTCATTAAGCAAGTCAAAGGTCATTGGTCTAGAAATTGACACACTTGACCCATTTCCTTTCTGTGCTGGACCTTGAGTCTGGACCCAGCTCCCCCAGGGATCATGTGGAGGGCTTGAAGCGGAGTCTTCAGTCCTTTCTTCCCATGAGGTGTATAATTTGATATTTATTGCCTCTCTCCCCAACAAGGTCTATGGTGCCACTGGGATCCATTCAGTAAAGAATGCTGATCCCCTTTATGAATTTTTGATGGTGGAGGAGGAGCATTTGAGGCCACTGGGGGACCCTGTGAAATGGAAATGTTTTTTCTTTTTGATCTCTCTCTCTCTTTCTTTCTTAATTTAAAGACACACATACCATTGTGGCCATGCCTGGACTTCCGTGACTGTCATGAGCAGTATCTTTGCCAGAAAGCAGGATCACAGCTGTATAAAGCAGCAGCCCCAGACACCCCCTTCCATTTCTCACTGTGCCCAGAAGAACAGTGGAAACTTTATTCAGAAAAAGAGAAGTGCAGGAGAAAACCAAAAAAATTTAAAACAAAACAAAGCAACCAACAAGATGCATGCTGGGGTGGGATGAACGATGCCCCCACCCCACCCCAAGTTCCTGTTTTGGTGGTCTGAGGGGGTCGGACTCCAGGGACTGGCTAGTCAGGATCTGCCTTTCATTCCTGAGAATTTGACAGCTACAGCGCAAAGTGATACAGTCCTGCTTTTTATTAGCCTGTGTGAGTCCAGCACAGAACGAAGTTTTTTTTTCTTTTCATTTTTCAGAGGTAGAAGTTTTTGCCAAACTATGAGATGATTTAACCACAATTTCCTTCCTGAATTTTTTTTCCAGAGGGGGAAGGGGATAGTGGGGTAGGTGTTATTGTTTAATACGATTTAAACAGGGTCTCTATTTTGTGGCCGGAACAGCCTTTCATGCCCTTTATCTGTACTGGGATTTCAGCTGGGTTTTTATTTTGGTGACATATGGCCCATCATATAATAAAAAGAGACGAACCATTCAGATTTAATTTGAGCAGCTAAGGACGTCAGAAGGGCTGCGAGGGGAGCCTGTACCTGAGCTTTCATTTGTTTAAAAAAAAATAGTGCAGAGAAGTTGAGAAGGTGACTTTTGGAATTAGTTTGGTTTGGAGGCATTAAGTCCCAGATCAAGGGAGAAGGTCAATTTGAAAGTTTGGGATATATGCCAGCTTTGCTCGCTCTTTTATTGGAGAATTGCCTGTGGGGCCTTTCAAAGTATCTGCCCTTCAGGGGTTCTGCTTTCCACCTGCTTCCCCCTTGAACAGGGAAATGGGCTTTTAAAAATATTACGCAGCACGCCACAGCCGCCTCCTGATCCAAATGCTGTGTGGCATGACACAATGTGACTCCAGGGCCGGGGGCAGGCTCGGGTCTGCAGCTGGCACACGGCGCCTGTCCGGTGCGGGGAGTGCTCCTTAGCCCAGCACACATTGCCCTCGGAGGACAGAACCCACCTGGCCTCCCAACACCCTGGCAACGTTCCCAAATCATTTACTCTCATTTCACCCCCAAACACTGTCATGGAGGAAGTGCTTTTTGCTTCTGTGGGACACACAGCAAGTGGCTAGTGATGGTTTAGTGGGACATGGGTGTGAAAATGACAGAATGAGCAGAGAGAGGTTTGTTTGTCTGTCCACACACAATAGGCACCGGTGTTCTGGGAAGTCTCCGGACCACAAGGAGGGACAAGGGTGGCAAGTCTGTTTTCCAGCCTGAAGCCAATGCAGGTTGTAGAGTGAGATTCCCCATAATGTCAGAGCCAGTCTTGCCTTCCCTGTCAAACCAGCATCTTTGGCCTCGACTTTTAAGAGCTTTCATTACTACATGAATTGTGTCCACTGTGCACCGAATTGCCCCTTTGTGTTGTTCCTAATTAACTGTAATGAAAGCATTTGATACCACTCAGGGTGCTGGAGGAAGGTGCCTGGGCTATGTTTCCTTGGGCAAGCACATGCCATAGGGGACAGTTAAAGTTCCTCGGTGCCCTCGTGTTCTGAGCCCGTAGTGAGCAGGCAGATGCAGCTTCCCTCTTGTGCCCACTTGGTCTCAGGAGGGCTGCTGCCTTCTTTTCTTTAGTTTTTAGACCCAGCTCAGCCCAGAGCACTGCTGCCATGGCCCTCACTGCCATCAGAGAATGACCAAGATGACCATCCAGGCCACTGTCCACAGCCGCTGCCAATAGCATTCTTAATTTACTTGCAGCAACTTGGAGATTTGCTGCTAACAGCCATCTTGATGGGAAACAGCACTGTAATTGCTTGGGGAGAAAGGCAGGCATTTAGCAGTCATAAAAGAAAATCTGCCCACCCCCAAACCAAATGCCGCTGCTATCCTTCCATGTGGCCGCTCATTTCCCCCAACTGGAGCCCCCCACAAGGTGAGTTTGGGGCGTCCCTGACTTTTTAATCTTCTCCATCCCGAATCTGGAGTTTGAATCTTTTTTGTTCCTCTTGGGGGAGACTGAGCACATGGGGAGGGGCTGCAATATTCCACGCATGCTTTCTGGGGCTTCTAGTGTGACGAGAGTCCAGTGACAGGAGCCTCTGATGGGCTCTGGGGCTGCCCAACAGCCTGTGACCACCGTCGATCAGCTGAGGGCTTATGGTGCTCTCTCGACCTCTTCAAAGTGACAACAGTGGGGCAAACAAAACAAAACGAAACAAAACAAAAAGCCCCCAAACAAATAAACCAGAAAAACCCAAAGCCAACCAAAAGCTTGACCAGAGGGAAAATAATAAAAGAATAAAGTTCCTTCATTTGTTCCCTCTCTGTGGGTATCAGAGGTGGGGAGCCTTCTCGTCACCTCTACTTCATTATCTTCGGTCTCTGTCCACAGTCCCTGACTCACCTGAGATTTCTGTATCCCCTAATGTGTCTTTGACATGTGTCATGGAAGAATCCGTCAGCCAATGGCGTCTATACTTTGGCACTTCGGGTAAAGGAGTAAAAACAGAACGGACGTGCCCTATTCATGTTCGAGGTCAGCAAGGACCTTCGCTGCCTTTCCACAGAACAAAGGCACAACTGGACCAGTGAAACTGGGTGCTTCCTCCTCGCCCTGCCTGCCTTGCTGTGTCTTTCTCCTCCATTGGCCCCTTTCCTTTCCTTCTTCTGTCATGGTCTGAACATAGCTGGGGGCAAGAGAAAGAATTGAGGAGCTGAGATCTGGCAAATCAATCATCACTCATGCATTGATTGATGCCCTTCTGCATGCTGGGTGCTGTGCTAGACAGTGCACCAAATTAGGGGCCCTACCTTCTTTTAATTGAGGGGTGGTGGTTGTGTTCAATTGGGGAAGTAGCCAGCCTGCAAAATCTCCCGCTCCATCCTGGATTAAGTAAGATAGCCTGATGGAGGCACTGGGCAGATGTTGTGACATGGAAATGACAGAGCTGAGCCCCCGCCCTCGCTTTGTGCACCTCCTCAAGCCCCTCCCTTGCACTGAGGTGCCTGATGGTCAGAGATCCGTGCCAGGGAGCGAGGGCAGGCTCTGGGTTTGGAAATGCCTCTGCTGTATTCCCTAATCAGATCTCAGTCAGATAACAGCTCAGACCTGGGAACATGAGATTTTAATGTGAAATGAATAAGTACCCTGAGACTGAAGCTTGTCACTGCAGCGCATCTGGAATCACTTACAGCTGGGTAAATTCACTGGGAGCCGCAACTCAAGTGAACACGGAGTTTAAAAGGAGGCGCACAGTGCGTTCCTTTTAATGTCTAAACAATCTGATGTTGACAAGCCTTTCACATTAACCCCAAAGTGGCAAAGTTTAAACCCTTTATTATCCGATTCGGTTTGGCAAATCATTTAGAGGCTTAAGAGTTCATATTTACAGGGAAAAGGCCAATCTTTTTCTTTCTTTTTTTTTTTTTTCAAAGCAAGGGCCACTAATGCAAGCACATTTTTGTTTACTTAGAAGGTTTATAAGACCTGCATTAAGTGAGACTCAAGCTAGAGAAAGAAAGTTGATTTTTTTTTCTAAGAAACCCCTAATCTCTTTTTAGAACACAAAAGGCATCAACATTCCAAACCCTGGAAACTATATCAGATTAACAAATAAGTAGAAAGAAATACAGGAAATCGTTTCCAAATATTATTAGTCTTCAGTCGAAATATATTGTATCTTGGCAGCTAACACTAACTCTGTGTCATTTTCCTAAGGTTTTGCCCAGAACATTATGAGTGATTCTAAAGATGGTGAATGGTAGTTTGGATTCTATAGGGGACTACAAAATATTATGGAAGTTAGAAAGCTCGACAGTCGAGCACTGCTTAATAACCATCTATCAGACCTGTTGCCAAATTGGCAAAATTTTAGGGATCTCCATTATAACATGTGGAAGAACATGGAAAAAAGCTGCAAGTGGCTTTTGAGAACTAGATTTAATAATAATTTAATAATTTTAACCACATCCTTTAAAAGCAATGAAGACATTTTAATGCATCTTCATAAAAAGCATGATGCAACAGAGTCAGATTTTTAATTTTCATTTGAGGAGAGTTTTTAATGTAATTCAATTTATTATTATTTTATTTTAAGGAAGACAAAAACCTAAGAACATGGCAACTCTGACTCTTTCTGTGAAAGGAATCTCTTTGGAAATTTTTGGCATTGGTTTGAATCCTATCGAAGAAGCTCGTAAAGATTAACATTGCAGCATAATTTTAACCACAGCTGTTCATCCTTTAGATGTAATTTTTAACTTTCCTTTGGCAGCTGTGCAAATTCAGATCTGAATTCACCAGTCACCAGGTCTGCTTAAACAGAATTTTCAGATTCTGTGATGATTTTCTGTCTGTTAATCCTCCTCAGTAATTGTATGCACAATGCCAATTTCTACAACTCAGGATCAGTTTGAATTATGGAGAAGTGAAAACTTTTTTTTTTTAAATAGTGCTTGGAAATATAAAAATTCTACTCCTTTAACATGATCCTGCAGTTTTAAGTTAGGCAGACACTAAGAGGAAATAATCTTGGAATCTTATTTATATATCTTATTTATATAAAACTGTATAGCACAATTTTTTAAAAAGTGATATAAAGCAGGTTATTTCACACATTTCATTTAATAAAGCCAATGTATATGATCAGTACATTAATTACCCACAAAGCATATTACTTAATTTATGAATGCTTGGATGTCTATTTAACTCTATGACATTATTTAACCAGTAAAAATTTGCATCTGAATTTTATCATGAAGAAGTGATAAGGAGGGCCTCCCCGGTGGCGCAGCGGTTGAGCGCTGGGTTATGAAGCTGCCCGCAGCCTCTGCAGCGCCGGTTCGATCCCCGGCTGCTCCCCGGCCACCGGAGGAGGGTCCCACATGGCGCGCAGACCTCTCCTGCCGCCCGCTGCTCCCCTCAGCAGTGTCCTTCGGTCCTTCTGCCTGCTCTGCTCCCCGCTCTGGCTCTGGTGAATTCTCTCACCCTCCCGTGCTTCTGACTGTACCCAGTGCTTGTATAAATAAATAAATAAATAAATAAATCTTAAAAAAAAAAAAAAAAAAAAAAAAAAAAAGAAGTGATAAGGAAGGTCTCCGATTCTGCTTTCACTGTTTGCCTATGTAACATTATTTGCCTATGGCCCGTTTCCCTGAGATTGCTGATTCTGTACCAACTATACTTTATCGACACTGAAACCTCTAAGGCCCTTTCAGTTTTGCATGATGTAAACTGCTGTAAAATTTGAAACATGTATCGTTTCTTTCATTTTCCCCTGTAGTCTCTGCTCACAGGATTGAGCAGAAGATGTGATTTTCAGTTCAGTGCAGTAGTTCCTGTGTTAACAGAAGCTTCTGAGACTGGGATGTAAAGTTTCGTTTTATTATAACTCGGGTGCCTGGTGTTTAAGGAATGGGATTTAGAGTTGAGTCTGGAACTACTATAACCTCGTAGTCTCTCTGATTAGTCCATTTGTTTTGTATTTCTGGTAGAAAACAACAACAGCAACAAAAAAAGGTAATTCTAATTTGAGAAATTGGTGTCAGCTAGTATAACTAGAGGGGCGGAGTGGCCGGTAGTGGATTGTTCTGGATGAACTATCAGGGATCTTCTGGGAATACTGGTGCCTTGACCCCGATGGCCCTCAAAGTGCTGAGTGTGGAAAATGGGAAGTCTCCCCGGACCTCAAACTTCACAAGATGTCAGAAAAATGCAGTTCTAGAAAAACTGTATTTTTTGGCTGGAGTGGGAGTGGAGAGTGGAGCGGTGGTGGGAAGGTGGGCAGGGGCTCATGAGAATTTGCAATCCAAAACCTACTTACTTTACTGTGAATATACTTGTGCGTTGTTAGAAAAGTCATATTGATTAAACATGTTTATTTTTAATCATATAGTTGGATAGCAAAATTCTAACTTAGCTATTTGTTTAGTCCGTGTCCTGTAAAAAGTTAAAGCAAGATTATTTATTTTCTGGCTCTAGGCCTCTTACTAATCTCCAAATCAGGGATTTCCCCAGATTTAAGGGTGGAGCTTTTTTATTCTGATGCCTAGATTTCTCTAGTGGTGTTCTCAGCTCATACTAAGTATAAAGGGATGCATTGGACTTTGATCAAATCTCTCATTTGCTCTTGCTTTCTGGTGCTGGACAGGTCTGCAGAATGAAGTCACTGTGGCCCAGAGCAGGAGCAGTGTGACCGGAAGTCAGTGGGAGGTGCCGGCAGGAGCACGGCCTGGGGAGGGGTCCGTCCTGGCCACTGCAGCTGGGACCTGGGCCAGGTCATCTGGGTGCTAGTGAGCTCATTGGTAAAATTGGAGTTTGACGGGTGATTTCAGCTGCCTCTTCCCAATCTTTAGCAAGAATTGAAAAATCTATCATTCTCCCCTGAGTACCAGACAGAGATGTGGTCCTCGGTCCTCACATTCTTTGGTAAGGAATGGAAAACTTCACTGGCCTCAAGACATAAAGTAAGCCAACCAATCTGCATTGAGGATGGAAATATAGTGGTTTGAGAGTTTAAAGACAATTTGCTTAGTGGGAATATAGCAGGCATTTAAAAAAAAAGTTATATATGGTAGAGAAATGATTTTCTGGACCTTTGGAATAACACCCCCTCCTAAGTAAATTTTCATTGGGAAGTCAAAATATTGCCTAACAAAAACAGTAGCTGCTGTGCACTCAAGCCAGTAAAAGTCAGAAGGAGAAAATTCTGCCCCTTAGGAGGTAAATAGGATCTAGATTAGAACAGTATCAAAAGTATTTAAAATGTGGAATTAATAGTCTATTTAGGGCACTAATGTGGGGAAAGGTGGAGAAAGCCACTTAACTAAAAAAGGATGGAATGCGTATTTTAAAATCCACAAATGCTTTTACCTTTTTTTAAAAAGTCTGCCCAAGTTCATATTTACCTGAGAGACCAATTGGCATCGAAGGACGTCCTGGGTCTCACAGGTAAATAACAAATGCTTTGCAGACCGCCTAATTGTGTTCCATACCCTGGTAACTGTGGGCCTCATGGGTACATGGTATGCTTTGGAAACGCCACGAAAAGAGGAACTCAAGATGTGCCTTCAGTTGGCACATAAAGTGGAGCCCAGGAAGGAGAGGGAATCACCCACCCCTGCAGGTGGAAAGGGAGAGAACAGATCAGGCTCAAACATGATTCATGAAAAAGGTGATTAAAAATATGCCAGTATTGCATTCTATTAATATTGTATCTGTTTATTTTTCTGGAAAAAAAAATCTCCCAATCATTTAAAATGTGCACACTTTCTGGAGCCTGTGAATTTGCACATCCTGCACACTTTGGCTCCTTCCTTGCACACGCATCCTTCTGGTGTGTCCCTCTGGTGTCCACCCTTGGTCTGGCTCTCCATGTTGTATGACCTTGAACTTTGAGCAAATGATTGTACCTCTCTGGCCTCCTTTGTGTCCATCCAAAGGGGACTGGGGGAGGTTTCCCTAGTCTCTTAAACCCTTTCCAGCTCTGACATTTTGTGAATTAATTCACAATTCTGTGTCAAAAGCATTATGTGCCATGAGAAACGCTCCTGTGCTCTTCAGGGGGTTGAGCATTTAACCCTCCCAAACTGTGCTCCTCCCATTCTCAAATTACCTCCAAATCATCCCCCAAGGAATGCACTGTTGGGGAGAGTCAGAGGGAGCTTTTCTGACCAGAGGAAATGGCTGGTATCCCTTCAATTCCTGGTCTTGGATGGACCGGGGGTCTGTGTTTTTCGGCTCCTCCTCAGGCCCCATTAGAAGGAAAAAACCATGCGCTTCCTGGCTCACCTCACCCCTTATTTGTGCAGGCAGAGCCTTTCCCTCACACTGGGGCAGAACAGCCGCTGCGTCCTCACTGCTCTGCATCCTTGGCCCTTGTCAGCTGCAGCCTGCTCCGCCACCCTCTCGCGGAGCACTAACCTTTTGATTTAACTTTATTTGCCACAGCAGGACTATCACCAAAAAGGGAACAATACGCCCTCGCCATCTGGCTCTGGCCGCCCCAGGCCCCTGGCGCAGCATAGCCCAGGGTCCTCCGAGGGGACTGTGAGAGGCGGCTGCGTTCCCACCAGCCTCACTAGACGGGTGTCCTGTTTTTGTTTTTTTGCAAATCAACCTTTTAAAATCCAGATACAGGCTACAGCCAGTGACTCAGAAAACCATAAATAATACAGCAGGCTTTGCTGGAGGGGGGGCAGGGGAACACAAAAGCCAAAAAGGTGTATCTATCACTATACACAGCCTGTAACAAGTTGAAGATAGTTTTTTCCCCCCATGACCCTTAAGCAAGTATGACAGGCATTAACCCATCAATATTAGTGAGTGATTTAAAATACCAACCAACATTTGCCTGCAATAATTTCTGTTGTAAACGACTCCTTCTGGGCCCTCCTACCAATAATTCAGTGCTCATAAATCAGAACTCAGAGGGTGTTGCTTCTCTTTTGCCCGGGGCAATTCTTGGAGTCTTTTTTTTTTTTTTTTTTTTAGGGGGGTCTGGAATCCATTCACATTGTATTTCTCTCTTCCTCCTGCTGCCATCTTCGCACGGGACATTTAGAGAGAACACACATCTGCAAAATGAGACCGAACTCTGTGCTCTGGTCTGCCTTGCCTGGCTTCCTTTATCATCACTTTTCCTGGACACATTGCCAAGGAATTAATAAGCTGGCTTCTGGTGGAGGGAATTCTATCTCGATCCTTCCACATTAGCCAGCAGGGTTGGAAGGGCCACACCAAGGTGGAGATTTCAGTTTAGGTGAGGATGATGAAAGGTGGGATTTCAAATGGCAGGAGAGAGGTGGTCAGCAAATCAGGAGTAATGGGAACAGGCACAGGGGAAGCAGTTGACAATACAAAGTTCTGGATTTGTAATAATACAGGTACCAACCTTGCCAGGACCTGCAGACCTCATTTCTGCAACCTGCATCCTTCTGGGCCACAGACTTGCCACTAAGTATAATACCCACTTCAAGAAAGGTAATTTCTTTAGAGTTAAAAGATTTATTAGGGGAGCCTGATGAGTGTGGAGGGGGGTGTTGGGGAGAGATTGAGACCCATCTGGTTTGTTGTGGGTCTTTTTTTATTAGAAGAGAGAAAAAAATCGCTCTGTGGGTTCATATGTCTAAGGAGAGCTCAATTAAAGTTATTTGCTGGAGCTTAAAATATGCCCGCACCTGCTTCAGCGCCAGGCTCCGAGACCGACATGTACTCCCAGAAGGCGGAGCAGATGAAGGCTCCTGTCGAGGCAAATGGAAGAGCAGGGGACTGCATTTCACTTAGACTTTGGTGCCACCCTAGATGGGAAAGTCAGCAGTCAAATTGGCAGCAACTCCTTGGTTTACCTGAAAGTGAAGCAAGTCGTTGGCACCCCCACCCCAGTTTCCAAGCGTTCTCTTCTGCGATCTGATCCCAAAGACTAGAGCCAGAAGAGGGTGGTGCAGATGGGACGTTGTTATCTTACCCATCTCACCTTTGTGTGGCTGCTTCCTTCCTGATAATAAGATCCCCAAATCCATTTTAAAAGTCTGTGTGTGCATAATTTATAATAATGGCCAACATTTGTTGAGTACCTCACCCTACTGAATTTTTGCCACAACTCTAAGAAATAGGTACTGTCATCATCTAAGCTAAACAGATGAGGAAATCTCTACAGGAGAGGTGAAATTACTTTCCTGTTGGTTACTCAGCAACCCAGATGCATCTGATTTCCAAACCTGAGCCTTAATAAATAAGACTCACGGGTGACAAAAAACTCTCAAATAGTAGGATGGCGACATGGATTTACTGTGTCCCAAGTTCCATTCTGCTTAACCAAGAATACTTTCATTTAAAATTTCTTTTGCCCTTTAAAAGTCTCAGTTTAGAACCCATCTCCCAGCATGGATGCCCTGCACCCACCAGGAAAAAGCCCAGGCCTGGTAGGGTTCCGGGGATCTGCAGGCCCAGCGCCCTGCCCTCAGAAGCCTGGGGAGACAGATCACCAGAGACCAGAGTCTCATCTGGCCTCCACATTCTGAAGTAGGCGATCGATTTTAGAGCTTCTTTCTAGCTCACACCCCTTGATGGATTCCTTTACCCCAGGCCAGGCTGCCCACCAGAAGCACAGCCAGCTGTAGCGACCCTGGAGCAATTCACATGTGGGATGGAGAGGATTTCATTACCTTCCAGCAACGGATTTGGTTGACTATTCTTAAATATTAAATAACTTAAATATTCTTGGGTGATTCTTGATTCTCCAAGGTTTGATTTGGGGATGTGTCCAGAGGAGGAGTCTCTGATACAGGGAGAATACATAGGCCAGTGATGTTAATCTCCCTGCGAAGAGGACTTTTAAATTGTATGACTCACTGATTTTAGTTTTTTTAAAGATTTTTAAAATTCGGGCCTCACTGGTGGTGCAAGGGCTTAGTACCACATGATGAAGCAATCTTCAGTCTCTGCAGCACGAGTTTGATCCCCAGCCTGCCAGGGAGCAACACACATAGCGCAGAAGACCTCTCCTGTCTCAACCTGCTGCTCCCCTCAGCAGCGTATTTCAGTCCGTCTGCCTGTTCTGCTCCCCGCTTTGTTTCTGGTGAATCCTCTCACCGCCCCCTGCATCTCTTGCCTGTACCCCAGCGCTTGTATGCATAAATAAATAAATCTTAAATAAGAAAAAAAAGATTTTTAAAATTTATTTATGCATACAAGCACTGGGGTGTAGGCTAGAGGTGTGGGGGTTGAGAGGATTCACCAGGGACAGAGTGGGGAGCAGAAGAGGCAGATCTACTGAAATACACTGCTGAGGGGAGCAGCAGGCGAGACAGGAGAGGTCTGCTGCACCATGTGGGTTAGCTCCCTAGCTGGGGATTGAACTCCTGTCACAGTGGCTAATGATAACCTGATAGTGCTAACTTTAACCCCTGTGCCACCAGGGAGGCCCGATTCACTGATTTTTAAGTAGCTCTCACATGCCCCTTCTTTCCCTGAATAGCCTATGTATTTGCAGCTCATACATATATTTTAAAAAGACTTTTGTCCTGATTCTCTCAGTTAAGATACACAGTGTAAGCACACTCTTTGTGTATGCACACAGTGAGCTTACAAGCTATGTGTGTGCACATCGAGAGTGCACACACTGTTTGGTGCTCACGGAGCCGCCTCATTTAATCTTCACAGTAACACACCTATGTGCTGGCTCTCTCGTTGCCCATACTTTACATGTGAGTACACTAAAGCTTAGAGAAATTAAGACGTGTGCTCAAGGTAGTAAGTGGTAGAGCAGGACTCAAACCCAGGTAGTCTGACTCCAGAGCTTCAGCTTGAATCATTATTCTGCTGCCTTTCATAGGAAGTGGGTGACAATCTAAGCCATTGAATGTTCCCTCTTGTCCCTAGCACGCATACAAAATGTTCCAATGTCCCAACTCTATTCAAAAAAGCGTTGTGTTCTCTGTTTCACTTTTAAGCCCTAACTAGAGTCCCAAGTTCTTGCCTCTAGCTTTTGTCCTTAGCAATGATTTAATAAATATATAACATCTTTTCATTTCCAGCCTCCACTCTATGTCAACTCCCACCCAGCAATGTGCTGTGAAACCTAAATTATTATTATTCCGAGAAACCTAAATGATCCTCCTCCAATATATAGATTCATCTGCATATTTTCTTGCATCATTACTGAAGATGAATTTATTGATTAGCCTCTTCCCCATCTGTTGGAGGTATATCTGCTACAGCATATCCATTAGTATTTCTCCCATCTATTGTTGATATTGGCTTAAGAAATTATATCTACTCAGGGTGATGTCTTCGCAGGCCATCGCCTGACAGTCCAGGCTACAGAAAATGATCTCTGGCCAATAACACACCAGGAAGGGCAGCAAAGCTCATTGAAGCCTTGCTGTATTGGTCTAGAGAATCTCCTTGTCATCTAGTATGCAGCAACATGCTCACTGTCCAAATTTACCTTGTTTTATTGACTCTGTTATCACCCAAATGGCAAGAAGCTGGAGCAACAGTGGAGGGCAGCTCAGTCTCACGCAGGAACATAGAGGAGATGGAACAAGGCAACTTTTCATCAGGATGTGGAGCAGGAACACAGGTTTATTCATAAAGACAGTTTCAAAACCTCTATCTCATTCATACCTTACTTACATAATGAAACATCAGCCCACTTCCCTGTAATTTACAGCAAACCTCTCAGATTGCAATTACCTTCTGGAAATTACTGTTCCCTTTCTTTCTGCCTAGATCGAAGTTTTATTGTTGTTTGTTAAACATGATGGTAAGGGCAGAGTCCAGGAAGTGATTTCCTTTGTGGCCCAGAGTCTCCTAGGGACTTTAGTTGCTGGAGCTGGAGTGGGAAGAGTGTGGAGGGAAAGCTGCGGCCTCCACCTCATCGCTGCACCTGCCTTTCTGCATCTCCCTGGGACCAGGGACATATTACTACATGTTTTTATGTTGCCAGGTACTAATAAAATTCTCCAGAACTGATGTAGCTCCTTTGTGATTTGAAAAGAGTTCTAAAGGCCTCAGGATTTGCACAAAGATTCTCTTTCTTCTTGAGAAGGACACAGCCTGATCTATTGTGTGGTAGAATATGTCCATGTGTGGGTGGCTGGGAGTTCCTCACCCCTGTTTGTCCGTGGCGTCTCTCACCATGCATTGTTTCTGCATACCCCCAAAGACCTTCCTCCCCAGCTAGTCATTCTTGAGCGAGTCACTCTGTGTCCACCCAGCACACTGGCCAGCACTTGGCTAATGTCCTGCCAGAGGGAGTCACCCCTAGCCTGCTCTGGGGCAGAAGTGACCTCTGACTTCCTTTCTGTTATACTGGGCATTTGCCCTTGTGGTAAATCCTTTCCACGTCCTCCACCTGGGGAATGAGACAACAGGCACAAGAAATGACTTTAGGCTCTTACACTGAGTTTGTGGTTGGAATGGGGAAGGAGGTGAGAACTTTAATCGGTCACTCTAATGTCCTCTGGTGGCCTGTGTAGCAGTTGTCTCTGTTCTAAGTCAGAAGGGTAAAGCTCAGGCTGCCCAGGAGTATAAGTAAGTGCCACCACTGGTGTCTGTCCTCTTTAGCTGGAAGTTGACACATAGGCTTTCTCCCTGGGTGCGCACCCAAGTTCAAGGCATTCACTTTTCACTTCATGTGTTATTTTTGGCAACTGAGGAAAATAAATAGAGCGCTCACTCTCAAAGGCAGTAACATTTCCATGCACACTAGAGCTACCCAGCATTGCCCTTGTCGGTGAGCTAGCCGAGATCAAAAGCCCAGAGAATCTGCATATAAGCAAAGCAATAGAAGACAAGATCTGTCAGTGAGCACTTTTAATGTTGCTTAACAAAATATGTTACACTAAATCTTTATAGACTGAATAAGCACTCTAAGTTCCAACAAAATAAACCAAAGTAAACATCGCTCTTATGGGAAATAAAATTCCATGTGGTTAGTGGAAGGACTGTGATTAATTCAGTGGCAATGAAAAGACCATGAACATATAGTAAGGTTATTGACTCTGAGAAACAATTTAATATCTGATATCTGATATATATATATATATATATATACACACACATATATATATTTTAATACCAAATGATGGTTGGTGGGAGAGAACAGTATGTTTCTCATCTTTAATTATGAATTCATGTACTGATGCCTTGGTATCCAGGTATCATCACTCCATCAATTATTGATACTGACCTCACTATAGAAATCAGTAAGGAAAACAGTGATAAAAAGCAGCATTGCAGAGATGAGGACCCAGTTTCTATGAAAGTCCACGTGTGTGTGCATGTGCGTGTGTGTGTGCATGTGTGTACAACTCAGTTTACCTTTACAACCATTATCTACTGAACTGGAGATTTCCCTCTTGGACTGCAGCCTTGACCAAAGTGCATGCTTTCTTAATGTGCATTTTAACGTTAAATGATTTTTAATATTCTACATATGGTTTCATGGTTTTAAGTCTCCTCTCTGGGAATGAACAGGGCTGTGGTATTATGATGAATAGTGGATTGTGTCCAGGACACCCACTTACTTCCCTACGTATCAAACATGTGGCGCTCCCATTAAACATGGGGCTGTCTCTAGAGATTACAGTTGTCCTATCTAATCCAGTCCTGTTTTGTTCCCTCAGCCGGATTGAGAAGGATACATTGTTCTCATGCATTCTTCTTTTAATTAAATGCAGTAGATATGTCACGTCCATGAAATATTCCAGGTCTGTTTTCACATCTGTGGACATTTTCTCCTCCTCTACTTCCATTTGGCTTCTTGGACGGAAAACCAACTTTAAATGTATACTTGGATTAATTGATTGGTGGTCTGCAATTTGCCAGGGCAGCTTAGATATGATTTTAATTTTTTGTTCCTAATTGTAACAAAATGTTCCCCTGCTGCTCTTTGCAGATACTTACCAAGCCCTCCTCACCCACATCCGATGGTAGGTTTGAATATGGTCTTTTCATTGACATTTGTTCATCCAAGCTCACTTTCTCTTCCACTCGTGCTGGGCTTTGCAAGAAAACCTTTAGGTGTGGATGTATGCTTGTGTGTGTTTTAAATTTTAATTGCTGGGAGTGATTTTCTAATTGATCCTATTGATACAAAGTACTGTCAAGAAGCTTCTATGTACATAGCACTTCATCACCAGTACAGAAACCTGATATCTCGTAAAATTCTCCATTCAATTATAATTTTAAAATACTGGAGTAAACTCATAGCAATTCACAAGAGGCTAAACTAGAGCCCCATTAGAAGGGTACTACAAGTAAACATTATTAATTATAAAAAATTGCCTAAATTAGATTTTTTTCACACCTGCTTCTTGCTTAATTAGCTAGCAATCCACATATTCCATTCAGTTGAACTCTTACTATTTATTCAAGCATACTTGACATTAACATACTGTTTGATGTTTGATATCCTCAGTTTTAATTTAACCACATGACAACAAATGGTGTTTATGAAATACCAGTGAGCTGGAAAAATATCCTGTGTTGGAGTCACACATGGGACTGAATAGAGAATTTTTCTTTAGGAAGAGCTTGAAGGCAATAAGAAAACAAGCCTCATTTTCTTTGGTTTTTCTGTGATTTTATCTCTATTCTATATCATACCCTTTAAGAGCACTTTGGAGGATCCTAAAAGACAAAGGTTATGATTCAAAATATCCTTGACAACATTAATGTTAGAAAAAGTGCTATTCACATGTTGGGCACCTGGGAAGAATTTTACAGAGCTGCCTTCTCATGACAGGGCCAGATCCTACTCATTCTTTGGGGATTAAAATGGAGAGCAGGGACATGAAGATTTTATGGGTAATGGGACCTATCAGTGTCAGGAAGGATGAAAATGAGGGTGTTGAGGCTAAAGGCTGGAAGTCTGGGCCTTCATCAGATTAAGTAACATCAGCCATGTTACTTAAGCCAAGGGAATCAGGTGATTTCTTCCAAAGGAGACCTGGAACTAAGCATCTCCCTTGATACTGTTACACCTGAGAGCTCAAAATCATGACCTTAAAAGGGATATAACCAACAAAAATGGGATCGCCAAGTTCAAAGTAATCCTGCTAACAAAGTCGCTGAACCTGTGACTCCAAGTCTCCTGTGTTTAATTGGATTTGTTCTTTATACTTTCCCCCTGCTTTTCCAAAGCCACGTGAGGGAGTTCTGGTTGTGATTCCTGTCAGCCACTTTGTAATATGAGTGCCTGGCAATCTAGTGATGAAACTCAACACAGAAAATTCCCTGGGCCAAGAGACAAAAGAAAAAATTGTCTCCATAATGTATTGATTCTGACTAATGACATCACTTGTTGTAGGGGATTCAGACTGATAACTACTGGCTTGTCTCCAGTAAGACACCATTTTACATCTGACTCTGATCAAACTGTCTGTAAATCATTTTTAACTTGGGTCTTGTAGATTTTGTGTTCACACCACGAAACTATTGCTTGGGTTTGACATCATTATTCTTCACTGGGCTGTCTTTGTTTAAGAGCCACTTAAGATTTTTGGCTGCTGGTGAATAGAGAAGCTTGTTAGCTGAGGAAAACATGTTGATGTCATACACTTGCAGGATTTTTTTGGAGGGTCAGGCTGTGTGAATCCAAGAAAGTGTGTGGTGTTAACCGTGATGGATGGACAGCCTTAGGTTCAGGGGCTAAAGTCAGATATGTCTGGTTAATAGAGGCTGATCCGAAAGAGTTGCCCTCTCTTGGGACTTAGCATATTTACTAATTCTTATTTTTCTAGAGGGGCCTATTAGCCTGGGACTAGCTTGTTATCCAAGAACACCCTTTCACAACTGGGGTCCAGGTGTAACAGAGAGCCACCACCACCAATACTCCACTTATATTGCTTACAGTCCTCTAGGACATGTGTCTTGCCTAAGGTTTGGAATCAAGATTTAGAACACCTTCTTGTTTCTTTGTTGTGCACTTCAGGTATAGAAACAGGTTAGCTCACAATATATATTTGATTGGAGCAGACAACAAATAGGATTTGCGTTTGGGATTAGGAGTGAAAACCCCCCCCCACCCCCCTTTATTGTGCTGAAATTTGATAACTCCAGTGAATTTGTATTTCTTACACCCAGGTCAGGGGGCAATAGAAGAAAGGCCATTTTCGAATCATAGAAAATATGGTTTATTTTATATGTTTGCTCAGGGAAGTTTGGAGAGGTGGTGATCTACAGAGGGCTAACAAACCATGAGTTTTTAACTTTATAAGAATAAAGTGAGTGCATTTTTCATCTGCTCATCAATGGCAGAACACACACCTACAGCAGTTCACCTGCATCCATTTTCAGCTGTACACTCCCTGGCGCATGGGTGCCTTCCTAAATACTAATTACTCTTTTCTGTTCAAAAAGTTTAGAAAAGCCATCATAATGAGGGGAGTCTCCATGTTGTTGATTCCTCCAAATGTCTCATAAATAGCAAATTATAAAATCTATTTTAATTTCTCCAGGGAAATTGAATTCCCATCCCTTAAGTTTAAATTTTAAACTTTCTCTATGGAAAGTTTCAAACTCACATGAAAGTGGAGGAGATAATATGATGAATCTTCATGGACCATGTCACCCAAGCTTGTTTCATACATACTCCAGTTTTTTCTAATTTAATTGTAATTTTCTGCTATTTTTCTTTTTAGTATGTAAAGTACAATAGGGTATTCACATACACACCTTGACTCTACCATATGCCATACATATTATGAGGTTTGGGGTTGTATATGTCAGTAGCATTATCCTCACTGATAGTTTTAAGAGTATAAAACTGGGGAGCTGAAGTAGATGGAGAAGACAGCTTTAAGTAGTTTTACATTCTAATTTTCTGAAGAATCTTCACTGGCGGAAGATCAATTCTGATCAATCGAATAACTCCCTCTATTGATGATGCTTTAGAGAAGAAACAGTGTCCAAGAGTAAAGGCCTTGGATATGCAAACCACTTTCAGGGGACCATACCTTCTCTCACTGATTCAGCCAGTGTCATGAGCATCAACAGGTACCCCCCTGCAAAGCAGAAAATTTACAATAAATTGAACTTTTCCAGTGGTGTCCATGTTGACTACAGATATAACAAATGGCACCCCCCCCCCTACCAATTTCAATTGCTCGTTCATTTATTACACTGAGGAGATCTGATGGCTATTTACTTTGGCCATCTATTTGTTTATTTGTAGGGGAAGTGTATTTTCAGAGGCAGTGGTTTGCTTTGCCTTCCATTGTTGGAACAACGGGCAACACTGCTTATTTTACAAGCTTGCTTCAGGGATCCTGTGCCAGCTGTGAGGAGAACCACAGCTTGCCTTGAGGTGCAGATTGGTGCTTCCAGTTGAAGTCCCATTTCTTAAAAAACAGACTGTCCATGTGTTGATAGACTTTCCTTCGCTCAGGAACTCCACTGAGAACATATTATTGTGTGTGTCTGCGCCACGGAACGAGGGCTGAATCTGCCTGTGAGGGTGTGGAGGCCCCAGGGCTGAGGGACAGAGTGAGGGTGGATGGTTATAGTCCCTGGGTGGCCAATGAATTTCTCCGCAGTCCTCCTACCTCAGACACTTGAAGTTCAATGCTTCTGGTTAGTAAACGGGTTCAAGAGTAGCCCTACCAGAAACCAGGAAAGTCAAATGGGCTGGGATTTGGATCATTTGTGTTTCTTTTGTCCTAAACCTGCCCTTCGGTACAGCCCTGTATTCTTGGTTCTCATCTGCAGAGTGGACCACTGTTACCTAATTCTTGTTCTAGTTTTTGAGATATGACACGTCTCTCTCTCTTAAAAAAATCTGTGAAATGCTTCCAGGCCTTCATATTAAATTACTTGAGAAACTACTGGCCTGTTTTGGTCATGAGGATAACCCAACTCAGCTACACTGAAAGAATGACTTTGCTCTTAAAATGTGAATAAAGTAAATTGACACAAAAGTAATGATTCGGAGGCACCACTGTGTCTACCACCTTGAGAGAAGGCACCTTCCCTCTGCTCTCCTGAGAAGTGATATTGTTGCTGTGAGGGCTGGGGAAGAGAGAGTCTGAGAACATTTCAGACTTGGTGGGATGGCAGTTTCCTCTTGGACACAAAATGTCCTACTGTAGTTTCAGCCAAGGCAGGCATCATAGGAGAACCTTATATCACGAGGCCGAAGAGGCCTCAGCGTGGGATTCCAGGGAAACTGCTCCTCAATTTTGGGTCTGCGGCAGAGAAATGGGAGGGGGGGCTGCCAGGAGTGGCCATCTTCCTTTAAGTATTTGTGACAACTGATGGTTTTCTTTTCTTGCTGCTTCTGAGATGTCCTTGGGCCTGCCTTCTAACGCTTCCATTTGGATGCTGCGTTTCAGATGGGGCTGTGAGATGTAATTTTAGGTTGTGAAACCCAGAGGGAAAGGAAGGAGAACAGAACTTGGGGAACAGAGATCCTGGGACTTGGGGGGCAGAGATATCTGTGGTGATGGTGGAAGGAAAGGCAGCTATGGATTTAAGAAGAACAAAATGCAAACAAAACAAAACCCTCCCCAAAACAACAGACTAGAATTTTCTTCCACTCTGGTAAGAAAAATGTCTATTACCTTTCCATACTGCAATTTATTTGCTTATAAAAGAATATTTTAAACATGAGTTGTTCCCATTGGAAGCCAAAAAATCCACCTTGGGTTTGCAGAACAATTTCAACAAATCCCTGAACCCAAGAAATACTGAGCATCTTTCCTCCTCCTGGCACTGTCTTCTTTGTCCTTTTACTTTGCCTCACTTGATGAGGCTCCCAAGGGCGCGGCCCCCCCACTGTATAGCACGGGTGGAGGCGGACCATGCGCTCAGAGTCGGGGAAACAGAACTTCCAGACCTGATTTTATTTTATTTTTCCTCCCAGAAAAGAGATGGAAAGAGGCTACTTCAGATTCTACTGAAGTAATAATAAAACTAGACCTACTGGGTCACCATATGTGGGAAAAGTTCTCTTGGGCCTTAGTGTACACACTCTGGGAGGGAAACAAAGAACGGGAAAGAAGCAGTCCTATTGGCAACTGTTGTTAGGTAGTGTAAACAATGGCCAGTCACTGGCATGGAGTGGAGGCTCAGATTCCAATAGCACTCGATGGGGAGCCTTCCTTAAAAAATTAGAAGAAGCTGGGCTGGAGCTGGTCCATGCTGGGAATGGCAGAAGAAGCAAAAACAAGAGTAAATGAATGGAAATTAAGCAGCAGGAAATGGGGATTTGGCACAAAGTTGGAATTTGAAACTGCAGAGAGGTGTCAGTGATAAGGTTGTATAGAGTTTCTGGCCAAAAAAAGAGAGAGAGCAGGAATGCAGATGTGTTCATTGAATAAAGTGCAGTTGGAGAAGGGGGCAGGAAGAAAAAAAATGCTGGGGAAATCATAATGAGAAGAGGTGCATTTGTGTTTAGCAAAGCTTTAAAAATTATTCTCCCTGCATGTCTGGATGAAATTACAGGTTGGTTCAGATTGTTCCAATCTACGGGGGAGATTAAGGGAGCGTTTATTTACTTTTACCTTTTCCTGCTGCGGGCGGACTGGCTGTTTCTGCCAGGAGACTCACTGGTGCTGGGGAGGCTGGACCCAGGTACAAGTGACCAGCTGGCGTTTGCTGTTTAGTTAGAAGGGACTGGGGCATTTCTGAAGAGGCCGAATCACCGTGCTGGCTCGTGATCCCTGTGGGGGCTCCTAGGAAGTCAGACAGCAAGGCAGCCTCACCCTCTCTCAAACCAACTTCTCCGCTGGCTGAGGGGACAGCCCAGTTGCTTTGTTTCTGCTCCTCTTCCTCACCCCACCTAGCAGTCTCCTCTTTGGCTGTAGGCAGAACTTGAGTTACAGGACAGTCTTTGAGTTTAATGCTGTCTTATTTGGCTTAACTAACAGGAAGGCTGGAGTGGGCCTCTGTGTTTGTACCCGATCCCCTCTATTTCTTTTCCAGCCTTGAGTGTAGTTAAGTAATGTGAGGGGCCCAGCCAAATCCTGGAGTTCTGTAGGCGGCGGGGATGGGAGGCAGCGGGAGCTGAGAGGGCAGAAGTGGGAAAGTCATTGGCTCCAGCTAGGAGTGGGACACTGGACAGACACTTTGCCATCCTGAGATGTGGGTTTCTCATCCTCCCCTCGGAAGATAATCATGAGTCAGTGTATTCAGAGCCCTTGGTTAGATGATCGTGAGGAAATATGCCCAAAAGTGTTTTGCAGAATATCCTGTGTGCTCTCATGGAAGGTACCATCATCCTCATCCGTGGGCCACCACCTGTGAAATGGCAGTTTTAGCAAAGGTGGGTTCCAGTCATGAGGCAGGGAAAGAGCCTGGCCACAAAACCCCCAGCACCATCTTTCTTTCAAAGAGTGAAAAGTGAGTACTTCTTGATGTGTCCTCTGACCTCCCTGTCTCATGTTTGAAGAGTAATGTAAGATGTAGCAATAAATGTGGTCCGCCCCCAATAGTTCCAATCTGTCAATATGGACATTGGCAAACGCACAGCAGAGGTAACGTGTCAATTCCCGCTTTCCTTCCCTGCATGAGCAGCCGTGTCTCCTTGGGGACAAACGCAAATATCATATGTTCTGTGTCAATGCTGTTGACATAATGGTCTGGATTATATTCAGTCCTGATTGTGTGTCATCTTGGGAAAAAAGTACTGTTTAAATATTAGCATTTAACAATGAAAATGATATGAGAATTGGGGTGCAGGTGACCGCTTAACCTCCCTGTCGCCATGGCAGCACCACCCCCAACCCGCCTGTCCACCCTCACTGGTGTTCCTGGGTCAGAGGTGGGGGCTCTGCCCTCCTTCCCTCCACCTGCAGACCCACCTGCATATCCTGCCATTTGGTGCCACGCTCCTCGGGCACAGGAAGGACACATCAGTGCCTCAATTTCCTATCTATACTCACCAAATGCAGAAAGTCACATTTCAGAGTAGCCCAAAGGATAGCTTTGAAATGACTCTAACCTGATGCAAAGTTAGGTGAATGTGCCCTTGAACATGGTTTGTGGATAAAACTATTGAGGGTTTAACAGTGGACCCCCCAAAGTGCTCTCCTTTTTCCTTCTGTCATATCTATTTGTTTTCCTTTAAAAACATAATAGACTATCTAAAAATAAAGATATACTCCCACAAAGATATAGAAAATGTGTTAAAATAAATGACATTTTTAAAAAACTGGCATTTTTACATGTTCACGGACACACGACTAGGTATCTTACAATCTTACATATTGGCAAATGTTTCCTGAATCTCTATTA
The DNA here is from genome assembly GCF_014898055.3 of Talpa occidentalis. Taxonomy (NCBI): domain Eukaryota; kingdom Metazoa; phylum Chordata; class Mammalia; order Eulipotyphla; family Talpidae; genus Talpa; species Talpa occidentalis. The sequence continues at coordinate 97,382,421 of NW_023605194.1, read as the reverse complement.
TGTCCTTAACATTTTAGGCTCCCTCATCGTCTAATGTTTGAGTCTCAAAAAATACATTATCCTAACCACAACATGTCTCTGAGGCGTCTCCTTTCTCTCTGTTCCCAAGGCCTTCCATCTCACCATGGCACATACAATGGCCTCACAGCTGCTTTCCTGCAGCCAGGCCCCCTTCTGCCCTGGAATTAACTTCCTAGAGCACACAATGGACGGCATTTGCCTTTTACTTAAGGATCTAGCAGCAACTCTGAGTGCCCGCCAGGCCCTGGTCTCCAACTCGGAGCCCGCTCTCTGGCTTCTCCCATCTGCCTCAGCCCCAGGTGCACACCTTGGAGATACGTGTGCACTGGGCCCTCTTGTGCAAGCCTTCTCTGGTCCTCCCAGCACCAGGCAGTTCTCAGGGCACCTTGTCTCCAGCTGGCTCACACACTGGCACGCCGTGTCTGTGTCCTCAGAGCAGGGACCCCAGGTCCCAGAGCCAACGCAGCCATCACTGTGGTGAACAAATTAGGCACAGTTCCTACCTTTTCGGAGCAGCAATCCATTCGGGGAAGACAGACATGGTATAATTAAAAGTGCGATGAGTATTCGTATCATCCAGAACTGCAGGGTGCTATGGCAGCAAATAACCAGGGGACAGCAAGCCCCATAGGGACCAGGCAAGGCTTCCTGTGGGGAGGTACAGGGGTAGGAGTCCTGGGGTAAGCAGGAGTTCCCTGGAGGGTAGGGAGCAGGGCTAGCAGAAGGGTAGGGTGGGGTGAGAAGAGAGATTTGAGTAGGGCTTTGGCGCATGTGGGTAAAATTAACATTAGCAGAAGAAGGGGAGCTGAGGGAACTATATAATTTCCACCCCCACCCCCCTATTGGCCCCTTTGACAAAGGCCGTGGAAATATGTGGATTTTTTTTCTTTAGCATCTCAGAGTGTGAGGCATTTGTGAAAACCAAGACCTGTTGCCCTGGCCTTTTGGGGATCTTTGCCCTTGGACCCATTTATCTCTGGCCTTGGCACAGAAAGACCTGGGGAAGCAGGAACACTCATCTCTGTTCTTGGCCTGCATGCTTAGATGGGGCCTCTGAGCAAGACCCCCCCCGGAGCTCCAGGCCCATGTGGCCATGTTTAACAGCAGGAAACCACCACCAGCAGCCCTCCGGGAGCTACAGGTGCCAAAATGGAAGCTCCAGGAGAGCAATTTGGGTTCCCACATAGCCCACTATCACTCTTCCTCCGCCTGAACTATTTTGGGCCATCTCTCTCTCTCCCACACATACCCTTAATATGACTAGAATATAGCTAGTTCGAGCTAACATATGTTCTTATAATTATGTTGCTAGCATGATAGATTATTTATTCTACTCGATGTATTTTTTTTCAGTGCCAGCTCTGTGTATCAAGACTAAGGAGCTTGTTTAAATAAAGAGATACTAACACACCTTGACAGCAGCTTATTTAAAAAAAAAGGAAAAACCCCAACCTTTAAGAGGTCTCAAATCTGCATCCCATCTGTTTAATATTCAACCTAATGTGCTACTGTGAGGCTTACTTTCCCACCGGGAAGCAGTTGAAGGGAGAATCAGAGGCTGTCTGCTGAGCTGTCAATCCCTGATGTGGAAAGCAGGATCCCTTGTTCGTCTAGCCCTGCGGGGCATGTCACCCTGCCTGGGGGGTCATTGTTCACCTGTAGGGTGCTCAGTGAGTGGGCTTCAGGGCCAGTGAGTACTGGGGTTAGGAGGGGTCTCTACAGTCCTTCGGGCCAGCCCTCCCTTACTTGTAATGGGGAATCGAAACTGAGAGCTCAGTGTTCTGCTGTGGTGGTGCAGAGACTCTGTGATCCAACTCAGTTGGATCACTTGCCCTGACTTTAAATTCCATGCCATCCCCCTTACCTGGCATGCGGCTGGAAGTACAGTGGGAATAGGCTCCACAATCAGTCTGTAAAATGAGTAGAAGCCAGGAAGCAGCCACCCATCTACTTCCCATGACTTGTCTAGGTAAGAGAAGATTCTATCTCTTCTCTCCTGACTAAATCTTAAACATCCAATTAAATCTAGTAATCTCAAGGAAAACCATCTTTCATTCAGTCTTCCAGTCATTCATTCAACCAACAGTTAAGTTGATTGAAACCAACATATATTATTTATTATGAATTATGGACATGTATTGAGGTTGTGACAGTCAATCCTACAGAGTTTTTGCCCTCCCAAACTTTCCAATATGGTGGATGGACAGTCTCATAAACAAATTTTTATGGTCCGGTCATTGCAGTAAAGAAATAACATAGTAGTGTGTGCTAAGGAGGCACTGAATAGGGACCTTGTTCTAGTCTCTGTTAGGACTGGAGAGCTCGGGGAAAGGTGACTTTCTGTGGACCTCAGGTTCTTGATCTGCAGCTAGACTAGGTGATCTTTATGGCATTTGCTTGCTTGTTTTCTTGTCCTAATTCTGTCAATTAGGCATGAAGCTGTCCTGTAGTGGAAACAAAAACTACAAGACAGATACCAGCTTTCCAGGGTATTAAAACCTAACTAGGAAAGGAACTTCATACTAATAGGACAAGAATAAAAAATCCAAAACATTCTGTCAGAGCCATGCTATATGATATCTACTATAACTGAGGTTGAGAAGCTAGAAAGAGTGCCCAGGCATGCACAAATCAGCAAAATACAGGACCCAACGTGCCTTGTATCTCCCAGGGGAGGTGATGCTGTTTCCTCATGCAGGGAACTGAGGTCCTCCAAGAGGTTATTTAGGGAATGATTAGCCTTGGATTTAGGACTGCGCATCTGGGTCAACACATTTCCAAAAATGTCCTCTCTTCTGTTGTTTCTGAATAATCCTTATTTTGTTTTTGGAATAACTGGTGGCTTTTGTTTGAAGTGAACAATGGAATGAGTTGGATTAGGCAGAAAGAACTGGATTACGCAGAAAGAACTGTGTGGAAGTGATGAACATTCATTTGGGTTTTAAATGAAGTGTATGATTTGCATAGAAGGGCTGGTTTGGAAAGATACTTTAAACATAGGAGTTGGGGAAAGACTAATAAAGTCTGCAAGGAGGGCGGGAGAACAACCAAAGACTAAAATGACTTGTAATGGTTCTTAATCCAACCACTGCCTGACTGGTTTGTAAATCCCCCATATATAGGGTAAGTGCATACCCCAAGTTGTCCTGGACCCTCCTAATTTAATTGCCTGTTGTTCTGGTGTAGTTTTTAAGAGGGCACCCTTTGAACACTCTTCAAATTGTTCATATTTTTAAATATGATTAAACAAAGGTACTATTTAAGATGAACCCTGAATGTTAATCTTGATCTTGCTTTTTTTTGTCTTAAGTACGTGCTTAAAGTGATTGCGTCTCCTTCCTGTGCCTTTGCTTCCTTATGAAATGCTCGGTGCTTTCATTTCTTCCCAGGAACATATGGAACCCAAAGAAATCTTTAACTTCATTCTTCCCTTGGTAGAATATAACAATGAATCCTTGGACGCTGCAGAGAAGTAAAAACTCACTCATCTTCTGTTCTAGCTACATGTGTGTCCTCGCTCTTCCCAAGTGAATTTCCAGGTTTGCAGAGATCTGTCTTTGTGTAAAAGGATTGGAGAATTGAGTTAGATGACTTGGAAAGTGTTTAAAAATTCTTTGGACAGAGGCATCATAGAAATACCAGGTGGCCATTGGGAAGTGAGGGGGTGGATTCTATCCAGTGGTGGCGCCATTTATCATGTTCAATTGGATGGGCCAACTAAGATTCTGGAGCAGAGAATAAAGGACTGTGCGAAGCGGGACTTGCTCTTGCTCTCACAGCTGGTAATCCCAGCCTGATGGGCCTGGGCTCCAGCTCCTTAGGCTCTCTCAGCCAGCAGGGAAGATTCTAGTTGCTGGCACTGTCGAGCCAACACCTTTTTACGAGTACTAAATTTGCAAAAATTATAAATGAGAATGAGGTTGTGTGTCATTTCAGCATGTGTTCTATATAATGAAATAAGATGGTGATATCAAATTACTGGCTAATTTAATTGCCTGGAAAAATTAATTTCTAAAAATGCCAAATAATTTCTAAATCAGATAGATTAGGAAAGCAGCATCTATTTTTGGTTTTCATTTGGGGAGAAAGGCATACAGCGAGTTCAAGGATTTGTTGTTGTTGTTCTTTGAAAATCTATGAAAAATACTTTGTTTTGGGCTGGGATAATGATGGGGGGGTAGGAGAAAAATACTTTTACTTTCATTTCAGTTTTGAATTACACTTATTTTTATTCTGGTTTCTGCTTATCAATTTGTATTAAAATTTGGAGGATTGTCTCCACTTGGTAACTGGCCTGTGAATTGATATTTCTGGTATACTTTGGAGCACCAAAATTATTTAAAAGATGACCTAAAGTTTGCCCAAATCTAACTGTGGAGTTCTATGCTTGAAACAGATGATGAACAATTATGGCAACATCTTTGACCCTGGGTTAACGGTTTAGACAGACTTTAACTACTTTCTCCATGAAGGAACCCCAATCTATTAGTTCTCCTTTTGTCTCCAGTAAATTTTACTCCTGCATATCAATACTCTGATGCAGTAATGGATACGGTTTCATCAATGGTTCCTTTTGTCCCCCTTTTACCTAGTTAGATGAGATATTTAGGACAGTGGCCAAAGGTGACTTGGCTACTTGTCTCAGCAACGAGGAACCTTCTGGAACATGGGTACATTTAGCTTCCGAGGACCAAAGTTACAGAAACATATTTTAAAACTCTGCATGGGCTGTCTGGCCTTTTATTATAATTTTAAAAAGGCCATTTTTACCGTACATTTCTATTATTTTTGTAATAAAAGTGTAAAAGTCTGACCTGGGCTGGGCATCAGTGATGGCAGCCATCTTGTTTTTTAGCAAACTAGGGAATTTGAGAAGCCATTACATGAGTTAAAGAAAAAGTGGTCTTTGCAAAAGTAATGAACATCGCACTCTATTATTTATCAGTCAGTGATGAAAGGGGAAAACAGCCTGCTCAGTGGGACAGCTTATTTCAAATGCTCTGATTAAGGGAACCGGCCCTTTATCAAAGTTGGTGTTCAGATGACATTTATTAATATGTTTCTAGACTGACAATCTATGCTCTGTTGCTTTCCTCGAGTAGAATCCCAGATCTGCTTGACCTCTTGCTTAATGGTACAGTTTTTATTTCAAAAGGTGATGAGGTTAATATTTCTAGAAATAATGATTTAGCCCTTAACTGATTTGAAAACATTTCACCAAAAATGTCACTCTGTGTGGTACTGATGAATGCCCCCAGGCCAGCTCTGGGCAAAACTGTGAAGTAGGCCAAGTTTATTTTCGATTTCCCTGACTGTCACCAAATGTGGTCACTTTCCATCTTTTTCAGGATCATCTCCCTTTTCTCCTTCACCCCACTCCTAAGTCTTCCTCCCCCACCCCCTTCTGAGTGTATCCTTCTAAAGTCCTTGAATTTTTTTCTTTCCTGCTAATGAAGGAATGATGGAAATCACTCGCGCTAAGGTACGGGTGGCTTCTTGTGTCTTCTGCATTTTGAAAGGATGTCATGAAGAGGTCCCCCTTTAAACATGAAGAGGAGGAATGTTTTGTTGGGGAGTCGCTTTTGTAAACTTTTTACTTAGCTCACTTTTGGGTCCACAGAGGACTTTTGTTAAGTAGAAAAAATATTAAATCAGATTCTCTACATATTATAGGGGTTCTTTTTTTTTTTTTAATAGAGGCATGTTATTTATTTGTTTGTTTGTTTTGTTTATACATGCACTGGGTACAGTCAGAAGCGCGGGAGGGTGAGAGAATTCACCAGAGCCAGAGCAGGGAGCAGAGCAGGCAGAAGGACCGAGGTACACTGCTGAGGGGAGCAGCGGGCGGCAGGAGAGGTCTATGCGCCATGCGGGACCCTCCTTCGGTGGCCGGTGGCCGGGGAGCAGCCGGGGATCAAACGGTGCCGCAGAGGCCGCGGGCAGCTTCGCAACCCAGCGCTCAACCGCTGCGCCACCGGGGAGGCCCCTATAAGGGTACTTTTAAGAACTGTTAGTTGAGAAATGGTGATGACAGCATAATGTAGTAGTTACATAGCTTGCTGGAGAGAGGTTGCTCCACTTCTTTCTTGCTGTGTGATCATGGGCAAGTTTCTGGGCCCCTATGTGCCTCAGTTTTCTTGTCTAAAAAACAGGAATAATGCTAATGTAACTCATTAGGTAGTCGGGAGTGTTAAATAAGTTAATGTGTACACAGCATTTGGATAGTGCTTGGCATGTGCTAAACACTCAGTAACAGTGTTGATCGTCATGGTGATAAAGATGATGCTGGCAAATATTTAAAAGTGGAATGGTATATTTGTGCAAGACCTGTTATTTATTTAACCATGGTTTGGAGAGTGTATTTAGACTCCTGGATCACTTGCCATTACCTCCCAGAAGCCCAGGGGTCTGCAAGTCTAGTTGGAGTTTGGGTTAAAGCCACAATCTGGCTGAGATAAGGAAGATGCAGAGACAGGGAGGAGGAAGCAGTCAGGGCCAGTGCAGCATTAGACTCCAGAGCTCCCAAGTCCCAAACCCAGGAGTTCTATGCGATATGTTCATCTTTCAGTTAAGGCTCGTTTTATTTCCCTTGTGTTCAGAGACTCAAGGAGGGAACACTATTTCCTTTACATTATGAGTCATGGTTCTGTGCTGTCATTTTGGGAAGGGCCTCAGGCCCCTCAACAGTGTAAGCACTTACAATTATCTCACTTGAAGGCACACAGCAAAGAGCATTTCCTTTTTAATGTAGTTGTAAATGTCTCGTCAGTTTGAGATTTAGGAATGCTATCAGGAGCTGGATTCCTAGTCAAACAGGGCATAATTAGAGTGGGACTCTGGGCCCATCCCTCACAAGACATTGTAACTGGGGAAGGAGAAGCAATGAGTGGGGCTTGTTTCCTCAGGATCCGAGGGGTAGCTGGGAGAGGTGCGCCTCTCACCAGTCGCTCTCTAAGCTGCTCTTCGTGGTTGCCTGCTCCAAGTTGTGGAATTGGTTTGTCTCCCCAGAGTAACAAAGCCTGCTCTCCAGAGAAATAACACGTTAGAGTTTTCATTCATCCACAGAACCCCTGAGCTGGGGCGAGTGCATGTGGCAGAAGAGACACTGCATCTTGTCATTTTGGTTTCTTCAAGATAGACTAAGCAGAAATCAAGCCACTTAGAAAACCAGGTCCCTGAGGAGTAACTTCTAATCTGAACCTGCCTGCAAAGTGCAGGAGGCCTATGGAATGACTCCATGAGCGAATGTGTGCACGCATGCTTGGCCAACGAAGCTCTTTGGAAGAACTTGCTGGCATCGCTTGTGCCCTTTAAAAACATCTATTATACTCCTCCCATATAACAGACTCTCTGTTCTATGAATAGAGTTGATTGTCATAGTCCCTGCTCTCCAGAAGGTCTCAGCTCCATTGGAGAAACAGATGAGAGAAACAAAGACTGTGAAAGAACATGTAAGATCAGAGCTCAGTACCAAATCTGCAGGAAGGGCCTCTCTCTACTCAGCTTTGGAATAAAGTAAATCATAGATAACTTCTACAGTAGCTGAGGCTCAGACAGCGTGGACAATGAACAGGGGTCACCAAGGCAGGAGGAACAGTATCCAGGTAAACGAACAGCAGCATGTGTGAAAGAGAAAGGGGTGTATGTAACACTTTGCAAAGCTTCCAAAGGGCTCACATTGCATTTGGAGAAGAGGAAAGGGAAATTCTAGATTTTTAAGAAACTTATCACAAGTAAAGGAATATGGGCTCTGGTCTCAATGCAGTGGTGTTGGGGGCGACTGGACAAGAATTAAAATTTCTTAAGCAGGACTGTGAGCTGACTGACTGCACATTTGACTAGAGCTAGAGCGTGGATCGTGGACTGGGCACGGGGCAAGAGCCTGGAGGCCAGGCTACCAATTAGGGTGAGTATTGGCTAATCTAGGCAAGAAGTGATGGAGGCTTGAAGGAGGGCATAGCCGTGGGTCTAGAGAGTAAGGACAAGCTATTTTGAGGTATAATGAACAAAATTTTGGATGTGAAAATAAAGCAGAGAGCAAAAATAAGCCTCTCGGTTTCTACTTTGGTTGACATATTGGGTATAAAGAACATCATGGTTCATAAAAAAGATATGGGACTCTGCCTGGCTTAGGTAGTGGAAATGGGATAGTTTTAGGGCAGAGAAATGTGAAAATGATGCCATCTCTGTAAGATTCAGAAGAAGAAATCTTCCCCACTAGTAGATACTGCCCCTTATCCACCATTTCAGGTGACAGTTGGGAAAACTGGAAAGTCTTTGGTCCTCTTCCATGTCTTTCCAGTCACTTCTCTCTCAGCAAGCATATTTAGTATAATATAAGGTACTGTACATACCTTGGAGATATAGTCATGAATAAGGGGCAGGCCCTGCTTCCAAGGGTTTCTACACCGGTTTCTTTCATATTCTCTCTCCTTGGTATGCCCCCACCCTAAGCGCACATGCCCTGTGTCCCACTGCCAATGGGATTTTGCTCTTAGTTTGCCACTACCTCATCCCAAATATGTTTGCTAATAAAAGTTTAAGAGAGTTGGCCGTTTTAAGTGGGAACACTTTAATAGTAGATTCTGAAAGTTGGAGAACTCCTTATCAGGAATGATTCATTCTAATGGAACCATTTCCCCATCATACCAGACAGCGGAAGAGATGCTTTCTGTCTGTGGGGACTTCCTTTTCCTCAGTAGGCAAACCACTAACATGGCAAGCTCCTCTCCCTTACCTTGGGAAGTTCTTCTAGTTTCAACCCCTTGCTCATCCCAAGACCACACTTCAGTGTTCTTTATTAATGGCAAAAGTCTCTCTCACTATTGGAATGAAAAAAGGATGATTTCAGAAGGCTTAGGAGTGTTGAATCCTTATAGAACACCAGGAATATAAATTCTCTTTCCCCCAATCAATTTAGTGACCCTCCAGCATTATTAAAATTTTAACAGAGCCGGAATCAGAACCACCTTCCCTCCAACTCTATATATTTCCTGCCATGGCCCCAGTTATAGACCCATTATTCAAGGGCCCTCAAGGGACTGCATTATCAGAAATAAACTCCACAGACTCTCATTGTATCCCTCAAGCCAAACACAGCTTAAGCAGAAAGGGATATTAAGTAGGGAAATAGCAAAATAGCTGATTCTAATAAATGATGCCACTCTCCTGTATCTCATTTTTGGGATAAGAGACCTTTAGTATTGGGTCAACCTAAGCATGCTCTTCTTGCTTTTCTAGCTAGGTCATGTAAGAAGCTTTATTAGGCCAAGAATCTGAATTACATGGGGATAAAATGCAGGAAGAGGAGGGCATCTCTGCCCTAATTCCCTTAGCTTGCCCTGAAGTCAACAACCCACAGAATTGTTGATGGGAGAAGTGTTAGAAACTCCCTGGTCTGAACCAGCATCCAGATATAGTCTAAGGGATATACAGCCCCAAAGAAACTCATGTGAAATAAGAGGTAGGATTGTGTTTAGGTTTGGGTCACAGCAGAAGAGAACTGACAAACTGGCTTGAGACAGAGAGAGCAATTGGAATTGTGCAGGCTCTGAAACCAGGTGACAAGGTCCAAAAGCGAGGTCACAGGTCCAGGGAAGCTCTGAGCAGAGGTGTCTGTGGTGGGAGGAAAGGAAGAGCAGCTGTGCGTTTGAACGACACATGATTGAAAGATTATTGCAAGCAATGTGGACAGGTATTAAACCCTCGGCCTGAAAATCTAGTCCATTGGAGACATCTGAAGCCCGAGTTGTTCAAGAATTTCTCAAGAGCAGGCCCTAATACCTGCATCCTGTCTTATCAAACAGAGGCTGCCTGGCAGAACACTACCAAAGCCCTGGCTCTTTGACTGGCTGGGCCATCGCATCATATTTGAGCCACCATATTTGAAAGCCAACCACATGCAGAGTTCTGTGCTGGATGCTGAGGGGGATTCAAACAGCATACTTTGACCTCTGCCTGTAAAACCATGTCTAGCCTTGCCAATGGGAGAAGGCAGACATCCTTGAGGAATGAACTAGCTACCCCAGGCAATATAATAGAGTTCTAAGGAGAGAAGGGGTGGTAAATGCTCTTATTAGCTTGAAAACAAGAATGATGACTTCAGCTGACTGCTGGATCACACAGTTGTTTATAAACTTCAAGTTATATGTTTCTATCTAGTACTCTGTCATCTGTGTCTTTTGCTCACATTAGCTTGTGGCTTCTCAGAGAACTGGAATCCTGACTGTGCCTCTCCCTTATCCCCATACAGTACCCAATATGAGCAAATAACAGGTGCTAAGCATAACTTAAATAGAAAATTATATAAAATGATTATTTTAACGGAGAGGTCCTCTTTTTTTAAGCTCATTTTTTCAGGCAGATTTTTTCCAAAGGGGAAAAAAAAGAACTCATTTGGGGTGTGGCCAGGGGCCCTGAGTCTAAGAGCCTTCTCCTCTCTAGGTCTCTTTTCTCTGGGTGAAAACTCCCGAGGATATCTGTGACCCCTCAAGATATGGGGGCAGCCGCCAGGACTCTTTGGCATCTTATTCTGCTTTGTTTAATTGTAACAAGAAATGGGAAGGAGGAGAAGAATATTCTAGATCAAAATAGGACCCTTTCATAGTGTTTTCATGTTTTGGTTGGGAATTACATAAGAAGAACTGTCATTTTCTAAGGTTGTCTAGCTTCCCAGCTAAACCCAGTGGTTACTGTGTTAAGAGGTGCAGAGTTGGCCCCTAACCCAGAGGCTAGGTCTCTAAAACTAGAGCAGCCAATATCTGTTTTTTTGAAGGCCAACCATGTGCAGGAATATGAGCTAGCAAGATGGGAGAGAGGAAAGGACAGAGAGAGTAAGAGTCTGGCAATTTCCATGTTAAATGAGATGTTTCCACCAGATGGTCTCAGAAGTCTATCCTACTTTACAATACAGAGGAAACAAATATTTGGCCGTTACCCTACACACTTGAAAGGAGGTGCATGGACTTGAAGAGAAAGAGCCCTGTGAAGCTCCTCATGAGGATGAACTCTAGTTTTCAGACAAGATCCAAGGAGAAAAATCCCGTGCTCGTAGTAGTTTACCCTTCACTGAGGAGGCACACACACAGCACACCCACACATCTACAAAACACCCTCAGTCCTCTGAACACTGAACACACACAGAACAACCTGTGGCCAGCGGTAGCACGTCCAGGCGAGGCGTTCAGTTCTGTGTTGCCAGAAGGGAGGCAGCGCGGCCCTGGGAAGTGTGGGAGGAACCGGGACGTGGCCACAGTGCTGAGTCTCACAGCCCCACCTCCTCACTTAATTATCAAGGAAAGGGGATATGTGTAGAATCTCCAATTTAGGCTTAGGTCAAGTTAGGAAAGGCTTTCCATTCCATTTCAAGAGTGACTTTGCCATATATGTATCTCTGAGGCGGCCTGGGGAGGGGGTTCCTCCCCAGGGTTAGACGTTGCCCTGGGTTAATCTCCATGGAGCCTCTCTAAAAGGGGGATAGTCCCCACAGGGATGGATGTCAGTTCACTAATGACTGTAAAAGGCTTTGAAAACCCCAAGTACTGGAGGAATGCTGCTCCCTGCAAGGGCAAGGGACAGTGCATTTCCAGGACACTGCAGCTGGAAGGCGTTCTAGGCACAGGGCTGAGGACTCTGCAGCTTTTCGCAGTCCTGAGCCAGACTTAGGTGGAAAGTTTTCAGCCTGTTTCAGGATCTAGGAACTTGCAGGTAAGAGTTCAGTCCTGGAAGGGGGAGAAGAATTCAGAATAGAGGTTTTGGGGAGCATTGAGAAAGTGAAAGTAAGCAGAGGAAATAGTTTTCAAATCCCCTCACTATGTCAGAACTGCTGCCCTAATTCAAGGGTGTTGGAAAGGGAACAGCTGCAATTAATTAATGTATTGGTAACATTTTAATCCAAGAAACATTTATGGGGTTTAATATATAGCTTATATAGTGCACATTATTACATATATATGCGAGTATGTGTGTGTGTATATGTGTGTTTGTGTGTGTGTGTGTGTATATATATATATATATATATATATATAATTTTTTTCTCATGTCAAGCACTGGAGCATAATAAATCCCTCAGAAGAATCTTTCAACATATCCCGAGATTGAAACATGTGCACATTAACAGACATGAAATGCGAGCCCTTTGTAGTGTCAGGTTGCATAGTGTACATGTGCCAGGGTGCCCAGAGCGACTGCAGAGCAGTGAACCCACAAGCCCACACCATTCTCATGCCTAGTGGCTATTTCCCGGACCCCTGCTTGTGCTTTTACTTATCCATTCTCCAAAAAGAAAAAGAAAAAAAAAATTTTTGCCCATTTCTCAAAACTGCAGATTGTGAACATTTTCCAAAAAAATAATCTGACAAATAAACCAAACATAGACACACAACTTCTTAAAAAGGCTAAAGAAATCAAATGCTTAACAACAAAATCAGGTTTACGCCCAATGTTCTGTTTCTAGCTTCTCTGAAAACACCTCCTGTTCTTGTGGGTTTCATTTACCCTGCAGATGAAGGACTGAAAATGGACCAAATATTATACTGAGGGCAGTTTAACTGTACTTTCTTCAAAGGAAGTGCCTGCTTTAGCTTACCGTCTACCCAGACCTCCTTTCTCTAAGACAGACACCAAATTCAGCTGGGAAGGCTACACTAAAATACAGGTTGCTGGAGGCAGCTCTGAAGGGCCTAGTTTTCACACGGGCGGGTATGCTTGCAGACCATTCTGCGTTCCCTGAGAAGGTTCCTCGTTCTCTCTACAAGTTTTCAGTGCATCCTGGGCTCACTTCTATCTTAGGGCGCCAACGTCATCTTACCATTTTCTCTCCAATGGACCATGAGTTCCTTGAGGACAGGAACATGCCTTTCTGTTTCCATCCTCTAGCACAGTGCTTGGCAATAATAGGCATTCAAGAAACATTTGCTGAATGAACCGGTGGCATGTAATTAAACCACAGGGCAGACGAAAGTGGACTAAAACCACAGGCCATTGTAGGAATGGGAACCCTCCATCCATTTTAACAAACTTACTGGAATGTTAGAATCATGGTTTGGGAGGGTGGGTAGTTTTGTGAAGATGGAGACCAAGAGGACAGGAGCCTTGCGCAGTGTGGACGTGCCTCTGGTCCCTCTGAGGGCAGCCGGTGGTCAGGACTGTGGCGGGATCTTCTGCCCACCTGGGTGTCTTTTATGTTCCTTCAAGGCACAAGGCACAGGGTAGGAGGTCAGTTGAGAGAAGAGCCATGGTCTTCATTGTGTCCCAGACTCCTTTGCTTCTTCTCTAGTGCTCCTCCCCCCAAATATCAGATGGGAAAGGTGAGCAGAAAGAAGGAGACCCAGGATCTTTGGGGATTCCAGTTACCCTTTTCAGTAATAGTGGGGAGCCCTAGGGACGGGGGAGGAGCAATCTCTCCTCCTGCCATTACTACCTGTCCACTCCTTATACCCATGAGATTTGTGTCATGCCCTATCAACTAACCAATGAAATAATTCTTGAAAAAATGTTTTAGAGATAGAGTGCTATATAAATTTAAAGTATCATTATAATTGTTATTAAATCTTGCCAGAGTAAAAATATTTCCTTTAGGATGAAGTTGTTTGGCACATGGGAAAAATAATCCCCGCTGTCAGCCTTACAAATATCGAGCAAGCGTTTACTAGCCCACGGTGTGCAGAAGGGGGAGGCAGAGGTGGTTGCAGGGCTCACTCTACGTATACGTATTCCACATGCCTTCCCTCAAGAGGCACATGGAAAATGCAATGAATAAAATTATTCTTGCATTCACCTGGTTTGAATCATTAGTTGCCTGGTGAAGTGGGCAGGAAACTATTTTAAGTTCTTTGAGGAACCAAGAAGAAATCAGCTTTCAGTTTAGATGGCCTGTTATGGGGTGACTTCTGTAAGACTCAGTTTCCCTTTTTGTAAAATGAAAGAATGGAGGGGAACAACCACAGAGGTTCTTTTCCCTTGAATTAACTGAGGAAGTCTCTGAGGCTAGTGATAGTGCATATTTATGGGGTGCTGGGGGGAATAAGGAGTCTAAGAGAGGCCTGTGCTGAGATCCTGGAAAGAACAGCACCAAGGGAACAAGGGGCAGGATGGCACCCGCCTGGGGTTCCTGCCTGCACTCGCCACGTACTGGCCACCAGGCCTTCGTGCAGTCAAGTCACCTATCTCCCCCTCCTTGGTTGCTGTGCTAGTAAAGCGCACAGCTAGTAATTCCCACAGGTTGCTGTGAGGCACAAAAGACATATATAAAAAAGTATTTTGTAAACTATTCTTCAGACATAAGTTATTGCTCACCCCTACTCCACTGCCTTCTTCAGTCTAATGAGGTGCTGTCCAGAGGATCCCCCCTCAGGTTTCCCCTGTTCTGCTCTTTCATGAGGACATTTCCAAGTGTGTTTGTGAAATGAACTATTGGCTACCTGTGCTGTGTCTTGGCATCCTCAAGTATACAGCTATGTGTATTAGAAGGCGCTTGGATGTCGTCCAGTCCCACCTGCTTAGTCGTGCAATTGTCTACGGTATCCTTGACATGGATAAGTAGCCATGATGGAGAAATCATGCCTCACACGGTGGTCCATTTTGATTTTGGGCAGTGCTTTCCTTTAGCAAGTTTTTCATATATTGAGCCAGATCTATTCCCACTGGTCGTTGGTCTGTCCTCTGGAAGCCCAGCCCATCTAAAGTTATTGTGTGCGTTCTATGTCACCTTCCTCCCGTCTCGGTGGATAATTTTTCTGCTTCACAGAGAAGAGAAATAAGAGTGAAGTGGCTGGTCCTGGTTCTCTAGCGGCCACATCAGAATGCGATAAGCACTTACCTACAAGTTTCCAAGGCGGCTAGAAGTGCTTCTTCAACCGATAAGGGAAGCCCCGGTTTCATTTCACCAACAAACCACAATCCATTGCTTTGTTTCAAATTCTTTTGCTTCACTAAGTGTTTTCATTATATTAATTGTAAAAGGTTTTTCTGGTTGACCAAGAAACTAACTCATTAACACGCATGTGCATGTACATACACACACACACAAGAATCAGGCTATAATATAACCAAAGCAGTATATAAGGAAACCCTGGGGAAAACTGTCCTATGTTAATTTTCTTTACAATAAACTTGAAATCATATTAGAAAAATAGATAATACACAGATATGAAAGAAATAGCTCTGAGTTTTGAAGTAATGCTCTAAACCTGAATAAATCCAGAGCTGTAAGGTAGAGGAAATAGGGGGAAAATGTCACAGAACAGAGGAGTTAGGAGCATTTGAGCTTTTGTTTGAATATGGACTATCATCCTTGGTTACTAGCATCTTTATTTTTAGACATTTGTCTTAAGAACCAAGTCACCCAGGGCCTCCCTGGTGGCACAAGGGTTAAGATGCAAACTATGAAGCAATCTGCAGCCTCTGCAGCACAAGTTTGATCCCCGGCTGGCCAGGGAGATACCCACATGGTGCAGCAGACCTCTCCTGTCTCGCCTGCTGCTGCCCTCAGCAGTGTACTTCAGTCAATCTTCCTGTTCTGTTCCCCACTCTGTCTCTGGTAAATCTTCTCACCCCCCGCACTTCTGGCCTGTACCCAAGCTCTTGTGTGCATAAATAAATCTTTAAAAAAAAGAAAAGAACCAAGTCACTACAACAGAAAAATTCACAGTAATTATGTTTTGTGTGGAATAGCAGTGAGAAGGTAAACTGAAAGGTGGGGACACTGTCCCCCCTTAGTTTCCATCAGAGATTGCCTTGAGGGGAGAAGGCAGCACGACTTCTTGGTGTGTGCAGTCAATTCTCAGCAAATTCTCCCCTTAGAAATCTCGTAGCATCCTAAGGGAGACCTGGAGCTTCTTGAGGGCTCCCTGCCCTGTCATTCATATTTGACAAGTAAGGAAACTGAGTCCCAAGAAATTGTGGTGACGTGTGTGGCACCACTCAGTGAACTATATCAGTGAACTAGGCAGAGTCTTAGCTCAGTATCACCGAAGAGAGCAAGACGACTTAATTCTTAACTGTCTGGAGGATGGACACCCCCAAGCAATTGCCCCTTCTGTCCTGAGAACATGAAGTTTTGTCCTTCATTCAGCCATCAAGAAAATCTTATCATTAGCCCCTTCCATAGCTTTGACCATAGCTCAAAGTCACGATTGTTCCATGTGCATTTCTCATGCTTGAATTTAGTATCTCCCAAGGTTAAGATATTTGTTGTTTGTATTTGCTGGAAGTGAGGGAATAATGTTAGCAACTGTACAACTAGATCAAAAAATTTAAAAGTCAAGCAAATAAATATAAGCGAATGAATGAATGAGAGAAAGAAAGAAAATAAAAGGAAAGAAAGAAAAAGAAAGGAAAGAAGAGAGGACGAACTAAGATTTTTTTTTTTCAAAGTAAGGGAGGAAAAATAACATTAACACAAAGGAACACTCTTACTAAGAGTAGGTGGAGAAAGGCATCTGAAAAATAATACCTCAAGATGCATTGAAACATTTTAGGGAATTAGGGAATTCTGATCTCCTGAAAAAAAAGAAAATTAATATTAAAGACAAGCTGTGAGTTTCCATCTGGCCTTGCCGCTTTCGACTAACGCTTCCATGACGGAATTCATCTGTCCATCAACTGTCAAAAATTCTCCTGTCAGTAAATCCCACGATACCCCTGCAAGCCCACCCCGCTCAAAATATTCCATGCCACAAACTATTCCGAATTCTGAATTCTTTTTTTCAGCTCTCTGTACTATAAGACATAAAAAGTTGTTGCTCCCCCCACCTTGTTTCTGTCTTTCTCCCTAATTCTTCTTACCCACGCCCTGTAGATTGGGGGGGGGTGGGATGAGGGAAGTTGAGTGGAAAATTTGGGGGCCCCTCAATCATTTGGAGATTGCATTCCCACCAAGATCTTTCTGAGCTTTTCCACTAGAGTCTGACAACAGACAGCCCACATCTGTTTTAAAACACTGAGTGGTTGTGAAGTGTGAACTCCCCACTGTTTAATGTAACTACATGACTATTTAATGTACACAATGGTAGAGCCGCTCAGAATGCCAAACTGTTGTGACATGCCTGAAGGACACATATAAACATAATATACTGTGGTTGATGGTGACAAAGAACATCGATGCCACAAACAGGGAGATCTGTTTGTTCACCGGTACCATCAAATGAGAAAGGAAAAGTGTTTGTGATCGTCTTTCCCCGGCTCCCTCAGCCATGTCAACAGTGAAATTGATACAGGGCTAATGAATTGATAAATCCAGAATGGGGACCACAAGCCCTGTTTTAATCATTGCAAACCCAGAATTTCAAAACCAGTTATCTTTTAAATGAATCTGAATTTTAATTTGGAAAGAAGGCAGGGAGGGGGGGACAGGAGAGGGACACAGAAGCTAGAACTGTGGAAGATTTGGGTCTGGTCTTGGAGACTTTGTTAACTTTTTTATGGGTGTTCGGGGAAATTGAGTAGCCGTTTGGTGCTCCTT
Organism: Talpa occidentalis; assembly: GCF_014898055.3. Classification (NCBI taxonomy): domain Eukaryota; kingdom Metazoa; phylum Chordata; class Mammalia; order Eulipotyphla; family Talpidae; genus Talpa; species Talpa occidentalis. The sequence goes on along the minus strand of NW_023605194.1, from coordinate 97,364,939 downwards.
TTGGTAGATTTGGGGGCCGTCATTTTCTGTACATTTTCATCAATGGAAAAACATCTACAGCTGCTAGAGTTAATAAACTAAATAAGAGGGAAGACATTATGGCTTGTGAATATGTTTCATTTTTAATATGTTTCTCCCAAAGGTGAATTCTTGTACCTTCTGACACCTCATTCATCAATTGATCAGAATCTGTTATTTTACATTTCATTGCTATGATTCTAATTAACCTTTGCTAGTTAAATACTCACAAAAAATCAACTCCAATTGTAACCCCTTTCCTCTAATCTGAGCATTTCAATAAAAGCTTCCTTTTTATCCGTTTTAAACCAGGAATTAAGTGGAAAAGAACTATACTCCGTGGCATCTACTGCCCTTTTCGGAAGTTCCAAAACCTAGACTAAAATCTTTAGGCAAGAAAAACACCTGAAGATTACACTCTTAGTGGGCCTCCAGGGTGCAGATTAGTCTATTCTCGTATATACATTCAGGAAAATATTCTTTTTTTAAAATTCAAAGTTGCTGTTTCTCAGACAATAACTATTTCCATGGAAAGCAAAACAAAACATCCTGAAACAGCAACAAGAAAATCCCCTTGTGAATGATACAAAGTAGGGGGGCCAGTTATCCTGAAAATAAATTTTAAACTGCTATTATTGGTACTATTTAAGTACACTTTTTTGGTACAGACCAAGATTCCACTTCATCCATTATTTCTAGATTAAAAATACCAACGTTAGGTCCTGTAATTAGGAAAAGTTACTCTTGTCTCTATTGCATTTTGGGGTTTCACTGATTTGTCTCTATGTCGTGGTTCACATAATTTCCCCTAATAGTTTAGCAGTCACTGAGGGAATAATGTGAGAAGGCCGTCTAAAAAAATTGTGAACATTTTCCTGCGTGTCTTAGAACTGCAGCCTAGGTCCTGGCCACAGAGGCGCCGTCTTTCGCAGGTCCTGAGGACTTTTCTCATTTCTTATGATGCGAACTTGGGCAGGAGGCGCCGGGAAGCATCTCCAGAGAAGAGACAGGACTAGAAATCCTACCACACAACAGCAAGGGGAAAAACACCTTTGGAGAGCAGGCAAATACAGAATTTCAGTCTAAGGTCTTTTAGAAAGTGATTGTTGCATGAAAAATAAGGTGAATCAGTTGTTTCGTGCTTTGACAAGATTTCCTATCATATTCTTCTCCACTCATCTGCCGCCTCTCATCGCAGTGAACATTACCATTACAGAGTAACACCTCACATTAGCTCCTAATGCGCATAAGTTTCTGGTTACAGGGCTGCAGATGCTGTCTAACGTTACCACCCTTCCCTAGCCCAGCCGACTTTGAATGGGCTTTTATTTTAATTTCCTTTCTCCTGCTGGTAACAACTTTGGAGACAACTCAACGCTGGCCACACAAACAGGGTTAGTGCCTCTTTAAGGAATATTTAAATTGCATTTCCTACTGTCAGTTAAGTCTCATCAATCATGTTTTTAATTAAAAAGAAGGACATCTACATCCCACTTTCGACTCAAAGTGCATAATGAAATTGTAGATTGGGGCAGCGCTGGAGAGTTGCAGCATTGCTCAATGCGTTTGCAGAGATGCGGGGGAGGTCAGGAACACTGGTGCATATGCAAGTGGCAAACAAATAACACTCCTGATAGGGCCGGGTGACATGTGTCAACCCTTGTCATAGAGAAACAAGAAAGGCAATGTGCCCAGACAAAGGGTAGGGTGGAATCTCTACACACTGGCAGAACCTGACCCACGCGTGAGGGCTTTGTGTAGCAGATGCCTCTCTCATTGTTCTGTGCCTCCCTCCCCAGTACCCCTGACAACAGCCACTGCCGCTGGCATTCCACCCTGACATCTGTTCAGCTTTATTGATGCGGCCCTGGAGGAATTCCCAGTGTAAACAGGGAATTCTCTAAGGGAACCCCATGTTGTAAAGGGATGAGCTGCATAATGCAAAGATTTAACCACTATTTAAAGGTGTGACACTTGATTGAAAGTGACTTGATTTTTACCCCCCTTTCCAATCCTACCTCCCTCTCCACCCTTAACTGTATTTGGCACACACCGGCTGCAGCCACATCCCACCTCCCCCTTCTCATCGCTTTGTTTTCCTGATGCATAACTGTTAGGAAGAATGAAGGATGGGGGTCTGGGGGGAGGGTTCTGGGTACCACTGTCCAAAAAAGCCACTTAAAAAAATTTCTGGGTTACAGTCAATTGAGTGTAGTTGTCGCGCTGGGATCCTGCCCGCTGCCCACCCACACTCCTGGCGAGAAACAGCTTGGAAGTTGCTTGGTCCTTTGGCTGAAGCTAATGGGGTGGGCTTTGTGCTCCCTGCTAGAAGCAACTGTGGCAGTTTACGGTCCCCGGGCAGGGCCTCGCTGGACCAGTTCTGGCAGTGTGGGAACTTAGGGGATTTGCCTTTGGAATTTTGTGTTTTTGGCAATGGTGCCATAGGTTGTTAATACAATTTTTTTTTTTTTTTAAAAAGCAGACCTGCTAAGAAATGCAGTGTATCCATCTCTGCCTGAGCAAACGTAGGCGTGCTCTAAGGCCAGCTCAGAAATGTTGCAACCTCACTCAAGTTCTTGGCTGATATTCAAGTACAGGGAGTGTCGTGAGAGCACAAGCCACTAACGTTTTGTTGCTTCAGTTAAATATGCAGAGATCTGTCAACAGGGCCTCATGCAGCATGACAGCATCTAGTTAGGAGTGAACTTGACTTGCTGTAACACACGGACAGTGTATATTTTGTGAGGCCTTGGGGCCGGACTTGGATTTTTGGGGTTCAACCCTCTCTCCCCTACAGTTGACTAGTGGACAGGCAGACAAGAACATTGCAATGACTTCCTTCTACACAGAGTCAAAATAAATGAGGTTCTGCGCTATCACAATAAGGGCAGAAGAAAACAACAATGCCAGGGTATCAAGTCCAACGTCCTAAAAGGAAATCCCTCGCTCCAAGAGCCTAAAGTTTCGCTCACCTTGTGTTTTCAGAGACTAGATGTCAGAAGAAAGTGTGAGAGTGTGTGAATTCACCGAGAATTGAAAGATTTACTCTCCGCAGGTCTTTTTCCGACACTGATGGAAGGTGGACTTGGTAAGACAGCACAAGTTTAAGTCAAAGAGGTGAACCTGACTTAAGGAATTCGGCTGTTCCCACCGCCATCAAATGAATTTGTACTTAAAACAATAGAGATTTTTATTTTTTTAAAAAGGATCTATGTATTTTCCTCTGATTGAAACAGTGTATTTGGACACTACAGTCAAGCAAGAAAGAATAAAATGAAAACTGCCCCCTAACCCCTCAACTCAGGAAAAACCACTAATCCTTTTGATCATCCCTCCTCCGCTCTTGTACCTGTTCTTTGCTCTATATTTAAAAGCTTTACTAGCCTATGTTTACTCATTGGCATTCTGTTTTTTGAAAACTTTTTTTTGGTATTATTTTTAAAGTTATCTTACGGTATCATTAAATTTCCTACAAGAGTTTAAATAATTAAGTGATATTCTTTTATCTCACATAGTCAATTATATATTTCAGGACAGATGTGGTTTCTGGGATTATGTTTATTATAAGCAATGCTGCAAGGAACATCTTTCGTAGGTAAAGCGTTAGGCAAGTCCATGACTCTGTCTTTGGGACAAACTCTTAAAATAGAACCGCTGGGTTAAAGGTCACATGCATTTTTAAGACTTCTGATTCATACCACAAGAAAGATTGTACCGATTTATACTCCCAGCAGCAGTGGATCAGAGTAGCCCAAAATGGAATTCTCCTGGGCATATGCATGGATGTCTGCGTAATGTGGAACTGTGAATGGTGAAATTATAGTCCCCTTTCCTTGGAATCATGGCAACCTGTCTAATTACTATGTCCATTCCCAAACCCTTCTGATCTGTATTTCTCTGCCTGCAGTGGTTAAAAACTAGTCAGACCAAACAACTCAGTGGTGATAGATGCCCCGAGATCTTGCACCGCCCAACTTTCCTTCCTATCCACTTTAAAGTAAAAATAAGTTGACTTTGACATATTTGCCAGTCACAGACTTAAAGTGAACTGGAAGCACAGTTCAGGGCCAGTTTTGAACAGGACACGTGAACACGCCAGCGTGTCTTGTGGGAAGGCGGGGACAACAGGACAGTGAAGAGCTTCTCCAACGAATGCGCTTTCGTTAGGACGTGACTGTTGGTGGGCTGCCCCTTTAAGCACCGCTTCCCTTCACTGAGTCTGAATATACCTTTTGGGATTCAAAATAATTTTGCAACAGTGGATACAGACCTTCTTTATGTGTTATTGGTCTGGGAACAGCAACAGATTAAAAAAAATATTACCAGGTCAAATAACAGCTGTTATTATTAAGTTCAGCTTTTATTATCAATTTGCCAGTAGAATCCAGCAGTAAAAAAAAAAAGTCTGCATCTGAGCTTTTTACTAATCAGTACTCTCATTTTGCTAATATTCTAACGACTGTCAATTTACTTCAGTGCTGCCATTTGCAGAATTTTCCAATTAGCAGCAAACCTGTTCCACCTTCTCCTGTAATTACGGGGGACTCAGTTCAGATCAGCTGCGGCCAGACAGCATATGATGTAGTTGCCAAAATCTGTGCAATGTTGTTTTTAACCTTTGCATGTGCTGGCACAGTTTTAACATCTCTGTTTGTAGGCAGGAGGCTCCCGCAGTAGTGGCATGTGTCAAAATATCAAAATTATTTTTAATAAACACACAACAAGGATGAAAACACAAATATGGGCATATTTGGTTTTTGGATCAATTTAACGTCTGTTCCAGATTTAGTAGCGTTTCTCCCATTCTACTCCCTTCTTCTTCTTCTTTTTTTTAATCAAGAATACTTTGAAAAGGAACAGTTAAGAGTTGCTGAACTGAACCAATTTTGTTCTATTTTCTGTGCCAGTGAAGTGATAGTTATGAAAAAAATCCTCAAATCCAGAATGCAGGGGGACCTCAGCATCATGTAGAAGAGCCCTCTGATTTTTAGAAATGAGGAAACTAAGGCCCAGAATAGAGAAGGGACTTACCCAACATCACATGCCTAGAGAGGTGCAAAGCTGGGACTAGAACCCAGGTCTTCTGCCTCCAATCCGAGGTTTCTTCCATTGCAGCGTTCATTTCCCCCCTTCTCTTGATGACTTCTAAAACATGGCAGAGACAGAAAACGGAGGCCTCACCTGATTCGATCCCTGGCTTCATAGACTGCCTCACTGGCAACATCAAAACCAATCAAACACTCTGAAAACTGCCTAAACAGCTGACATTGCAGTAATAACAATAGTGCGGCAATAACTATTATTGCTACATGAAAAAAAATATATTTAATAATAAGCTCATTGATTTTTAACAACATCTCTGTGTTGCCTAATTGATGGGAAGTTGTATGTTTGTGTAGCCGATGGGGGTTATGAATTAAATATGGCCGTCTTTCCTTGAGGGATGCATGTCAATGCAAGAAAGACGGAAGATCTACATTTCCCCCAAGCAAAATAGTCCCCTTGTAACAGAAGCAGGGAAGACTGAAATGCGAACAAAAATAAAAACCATCCATCACTGTTTATTAAGTGCTGCTACTTGAAGGTAAAAGGGATATTGAACTGTTTTTAAATTGGAAGGAATGTAGCTGGACAAAATATTGATGGTAATATTAGCTGGGTGACAAATTTTATTCTTTTGTCCACATTCATCAAAGGAGCAATTTGGAGTGAATTATTCTCCCTCTGCCCATAAACCGATTTTTCTTCCCTTTTTATTTTTTAAGCACACATGTTTATTAAGGAATATGGTGTAGAAGAGATGATACCTTCTGGAGCGAGTTGTCTAAACCTTGCAGTATGAGTCAAAGGTTCCACAATTGTTTTAGACCAGACCATGCATTGATCTCCAAGGTGCTTATGTAAAATTTAATATGGGTTTAAAAATTGAGGCAGACTGAGCCTGTTCCCACAATTTAAAAGAAAAGGGGTGGGTCAGATTTGATTTCATTTTTAGCTGTGGTTTTCAAGTGGAAGTTCTGAAGCATTTATTTATTTTTCCAAATTTATAGTGTGCCCCTTCAGTCCAGTGCTCGCTGGCTGCTGTTCAATGAAAACATTCAAGTTTCTATGGCAAAATGGAATGAGCAGGGAAATGAAAATTGAAAATGTCGGCTGACAATGGAGAGAATTTCAATAAAAATTTAGCTTGAAGTTTCATTTGCTTCAACTCTATTCAATTTCAAGTAATTTTTGTTTTCATGAGGTCACACAAGTTCTGAGCTATTTCGCAAAAACCTTATAGGAGGTCCAGTGTCCTCAGCCACAGATGGATGGTTGGATTAAAGTCCAATCCCAAATGCTTTCGGAAATGCCTGCTTGTGTCCAGAGCTGGCCTGGAGGTTGGTGTCCTTGACTGTTTCATGCAGATTTTTGGTTCGCAGGTTCTTCTAACCACAAATGTGTGTCCAATCAAAATGACAAGATCACAGCACTAATTCCTGCTTAAATTTCCTGGAGGATGGATGGATGGATGGATGGATGGATGGATGGATGGATGGATGGATAGAATTGTTTGTGGACTCTTTCGTGGACTGATACAAGAACCAACTGGAAATTTTCTCTTTAGAGAGAACTTCCATCATTAGAAAAACTTGAAGACACAAAAGAATATAACAGTACCAAAAAACAGGCACTTTTCTGCCTGGATGGAAAATTCCTGGATTAGAAGATGAGGGTGAGAAATGGGGAATTACCACTGTTATTTGTGCTGCTGTGGCCTTACAACACCTATATTAATATATCAGACTGAAAAGTACTCAATTAGAATTAACTCCTAAATAGAGTGAGTTTACATGGCGTTGCTATGATTACAGCCCACCTACATTTGAAGTGTGTTGAGTTTTGTGGGACTTTTTTCCTTCTCTCAGAAATCCCCTGCTTTCCCAGAAGGGTGCATAACTCTAATAATTAGAAAAACCCTTCACGAATAAAACCTGGCCTATGCTCCTCAGAATAAACCCCAAACATGTTTATTCCACTCAATGAAAATTAAAATATAGAAACATAACTTGACCTTCTTTCTCCACACAACTAATAATCAAACTTTCAGAACCTTTCAGAAAGGGGTTTCCCATAATTAATAGGGAAAAGAAGAGGGATAGAGTCTGTTTTTCTTTCGGGTGATTCAAATAGGGGGAAAATACATAGCTAGTGTGGTTTCCTGAAACATAGATCCTGCTTTCCTGGGATTGGCATTGAGGTGGCGCACACTAAATTTTCCACATGCTACTGGAATGGAAGACTGTTAGAAGCCTAGTCTTTAATGGCTTATGTCTCATCTGCGTTAACAGAGAAAAAGAGGAAGAAAAATCCACGCAGGTGTCTCATTTACTCCCATCTGACATATTCCACCATGGAGATCAGGCATGGAAATGAACTAGTGGATGTCCATTTTCCACCAGGAAACAGACCAGGCTTGGCCAAACTACTAACAGACCAGGAAATAGGTCTTCAACTACTATACGGTCTTCAACTACTAAGAGGTCTTCAACTAAGAGAGTGAGGCCCACCCATATTATCAAGGGTAATTTGCATTATTTAAAGTCACCTCAGTGTAGATGTTAACCACATTTACAAACATGCCCTCCCAGCAAAACCTAGATCAATGTTGATTAAACAAGTAGTTACTTTATAATCCTGCAAGTTGACACTCAAAAGCATCGCAGGCCTGAAAGGGTCCCATTTCCCAAATCCTGGAACTTTGAAATGCTTTTGCTGACCTGAAAAGATCATTATGGACTTCCTTTTTGATCGCAGAAGCTGCTCTGGTCTGTTGGAGATCCTTTTCTTATGCTGATAGAGTGGTTTGGCGAATTCAGATTTCTTTAAAAGTGATGAAGACAACTTTCTAGTATGCTTTCAAGTCATGCTACGAAATCATAAACTCCTGTCTGGGTTGAGTGGTGATAATATCTCTGAGGAAACAGCCTGGACATGTGGAAAGGACTCACTGCTCTGTGAGCTGGACATTGGCCTGAAGCCTGGTTGTTCACAAAGTGGAATACATGCAAGGAGTCAGCGAGCATCACAGAGCATGGGACCAATGCAGATTTTCTGATGAAAGGAAAACTTTTTTTTTTTTTTAGATTTCTTTATTTATACAAGACCTGGGGTACAGGCCAGAGGTGTGGGGGTTGAGAGGATTCGTCAGAGACAGAGCGGGGAGCAGAACAGGCAGACCAACTGAAATACACTGCTGAGGGGAGCAGTGGGCGAGTCAGGAGAGGTCTGCTGAGCCATGTGGGTAGCTCCCTGGCCAGGGATCGAATTTGTGCTGCAGTGGCTGCAGACACCTTCATAGGTTGCATCTTAACCCCTTGTGTCACCAGGGAGGCCCAAAAGGAAAACTCTTAATATGACACTGAATGGGAGGAGGTGATGCACAGAGAGGAAGATATGTCGTCTTTGTCAAAGTCAGGGTATAAAGGCTGATGCTCAGCTACCAGAGACGAGAATCTCTCTGTCTCTCTGGGATACTTCCTAAGAGACTTGATCATCATCCAAACCAAGCAATAGTGTTTTATTTCTTAGTATGATTTAGGAAGAACATTAGCAAGCTAAGTAAGAGTTAAAATAAAGGCGTGGGAGGTAGGAGTCTTCATAGGGCAGCCATGATTTTCCTAAACAGCTTCCTTTTGCAATGGCATCTACAGCGGGTGCATTGACCTGCCTTTGATTTAGTCCAGGGAATTCACAGAAAACTCGACTTCTCCACCAGGACACCATATGGAGAAGATGAGGGGTCTTCCACACACATTGCATGGCGGTCTGTTGAAACCTGGGGACACGGAGCTCTCAACTGGTGGTTCTGCTTTGAAGTAGAAGGACTGGTAACTCTCTTCACCCTTCTTAACAGACTGTCAGTATTCCCTAAAACACCTTCTGGATTAGGAGGTTGAGGCATAGTTTGAAATCATGGTAAATTGGGAAGCCATTTACCAGAACCATTAAAGTCAGCAACGCACATGCACATGCACACGCACACGCACACGCACACACACACATACATGGCAAAGGAGAGTCCAGCCTGCAAGGAATTGTTTGCTAACTGCAGATATCAGTGCAGACATGCACTTTAGGAACGTTTGTAATCGGTGTCTAAGAATTTCAAAATCCAAGTGTGGGGATAGTCATACGTGACTTTAAAAGGCATTTTCCATATGGACAAAAAAACCCCACCAACCTTCTTTTCTATCACGGAAGTGAAAAGCTGAGTGCTCTCTCCTTCCCCCATAGCAGCTATGAAGGGATTTGGGGCCCCACAGCCCATTTGATTCAGAGGCAGTGCTCTGACCCGGGCCTTGCACAGACCTCCAAAGGAGACTATCTGGGGGCTTGGCTGCCCAGCGATTAGGCCCTGAAGAACTATTTTGTGCTTCTAGCAGTTCACACACACACGTACTTTAAGAAGCACCTGATGAAGTATATTCCCAAGGACAGGCTGAAGTGATGTAATGGTGGGTGGGGGGCTGAAGGAGTGCACTTGGGAATTAGAGAAAGCAGGCCAACACATGGGAAGGTCCACAGAGCCCCCTTCTGCAGATTCCAAGCACTCTGCTAACCTTCTCCTTCGCATTCCCGTGATGCCTGTGAAAGTCCCCGAGCCCACGGTGGGACTTTTCCGCCTCACATGTCACACTCATGACCTTCCCTCACTCATTTCCTACACCCCGATTTTCTGAGCCCATTTTATTTTAGTTAAGAGTGCTCTGGAGAAATTCTAAAATTCATAGCACTGGTTAGGGATAAATTTTGTCATAATTATAGCTTTTAAAAATTGAGAGAGTTACAAGGAAGAAAGATATGTCAGGATTTCAAAAAGGGAAAGTATTCTCAGGGGCTGAGGTGCAAATGCCCCCAAACCTCCAGGCACAGGCTTTGTCCGGTGCTGCAGTGGCAGCAAATGGAAAATGATCAGCATTGCAGGGCTGCTGAGAACTGTGAAAGCAGGCCTGCTTTTGAAACCACTGTGAAGATTGCCCGCCCCTCCCAAGAGCAAAGCAGGTGTTTCTAAGCACCCCAGAAACCAGCCTGGGAAAAGCCATAGCCCAGTATTGAAGGGCAAGCGCCTTATCTTCAGTATATCTGGAGTGTTTCCGAGTGCCAGGGGCACAGTTGTAGCTACCACAGGCACTTGAATGTCACCTCGCTGCCCTGATGTTCGGCACGGATGTATAGGGTAGCTGGAATTATAGTGTCTTGTGCCAAACTATATATGCAAAGATTGGAAATTCAGGCTTAGCCATCTGATTATGGAGCCACAGAACTTCGGGATTAGTCATGCTAATGAAAGCCATTTGGCCCTGTTTTCTCTCTGAACAAAGCTATCTGTGTCGGTTCATTTAATCTAGCATATATCTGGCAATTATTGATATTAAATTGATTTAGTGTTTCGAAAGATGTTTCAGACACCAAACATAGAACTCCCAGTTTATTTTACAGCTGAATACAGAACATGAATTCCTTCCTGATGTAATCAGCTCTTAGTTTAACCCCTGAAGTGTAAGCATTGATCCCTTCTTGACTTGGCGACTTAATTGCTATCCTTCGTGCCCTCCTGCTGGGTAATTTATTCTCTGGAAATAAACGGAACCCTTTGGGTAGAGGGTCACCTGCATGAGCTCGCAAGGGGACCATTTTTACTGAGTAGAAAGACAATTTGCTAAATGTGTCATGGTTATTTACCAGAAGGCCTACTCTCTGGTAGGGACATTAACAATATCTGCTATTTCACAAGAAAGTTCTAAAAGGTGTTTTAAGTTGTTTCCCAAAGCACCTAAGTAATTCTCCCACTATTTCTCAGAGGTATTACCCAATTTTACAGGGAAGATATGTGAGGGAGTGTGTATGGAGTGGGGAAAGTGGGCAATTGAAACCAGAGAGGTGAAAATATTTTCAGGAATATAGGCAATGATTGAGCATGATCTTCTCATTCTTAAATTTTTCTTCTGGATCACACTGCCTCCTACATTGCATTATTGGTATTAACAGAAGCATGGGAGATTAGTTTTATAGATCCCATGACAAGTTGATGGTATTATCTTCACTTTCCAATGAGTCATGTCATTAGGAGAAGGGTAAACATTCAGCCCAGGTTAAGTGTTAAGAGCAAAAATAATACACTTACTGCTTTATCGCTGATGTCTTTTTAAATTGTGATACAGAAGTCTCCCCTAATCCAAAGGGGAGATGTTCTAAATCCCCCTGTGGATGCCTGAGATAGTACCAAGCCCCATGTATATGCAGATTTTGCTATACATACATACCTATCATAAAGCTTGATTTATAAATCAGGCAGAGTGAAAGATTAGCAACAATAACTAATAATTGTGTTAAACAATTATGATAATATACTGTAATAAAAGTTACGTGAATGTGATCTCTCTCTCTCTCTCTCTCAATATTAATGTATGTAGTATTTTTGGACCAAAACTGACTATGGATAACTAAAACCACAGGAAGCAAAGCCACGCATAAGGGGAAGACCAGCTTCCTTCACCAAAAAAGGCTTTGTTATTATAATCTTGGCCAGTCTCAAGATAGAATATATTCCTAACAAAATAATAAAGATTAGGACAAGCTGCAAAAGACCACGTACTAGACTTCACTGGGCTTTTCAGGGGACTTGTATCAAGTTTGAACTACAAACACCCTGCTCGCCCCTCTCCTACAGACCTTGGATAACAAAGCAGGGAGAGGGGAACACGTTTTCATGAGCCTAGAACTTGAATTATTAAAAAAAAAAAGTAAGAAAGAAATCTTTAAAGCAGTCATGTTACTGGGAGTAGTGAAATCATCTCTTTTTGTTTTTCCTTTAAAAATAAAGAACTTTAGACACAGGGTAGCCGCCTGGGTCTTTGTTCAGCACCATTTTGCAGTCATCGCGGCAAGCCGAGGAGTGATGAAAAAATGGGCCTGATTTTTCAGCTTGTGGTGTTAGTTCAAGACAGGATTCCACCAGGAGGAACGGTGCAATTGTAGTTCAATTCAGGTCGAAAGAGTTGTCAATAAATTCTGACTCATGCATGAGACAAGATGAGTTACTTGTGATGCTGTCGGACCAGCCTTATTTCTGGGGGTGGCAAGCGCAGATGGATTTGCCAGGAGAGGCGGGCCTGGGACGTGGCGTCCGGGTCGGCAGAGAAGGCCGGGCTGGACGGAGCGGCCCTGCTCCCAGCGTGGCCTCGAGACCTTCTGTGCGTCCTCCCCAGGGAGCGTGGCCGTGACTTTCCCATGCTCCTGGACCGTGTCCTGCTGCCTGTGCGAGTCCTGGCAGCTCCCTGAGAAAGCAGAACAGATTCCGTGGCCTCTGAGAGAAGAGTGAGAAGTTTCACTTCCGGGGCAGCTGTGGGCGTCCCCCAGGGAAGCCATTTTTTTTCTCTCTCTAATGGCTGCGTTCCACTCTGTGTGGTGTGGGGAGAAATCACCAGCCCAAGACCATAAGCCAATGAAGGAAGGCTGATTTCGGTAAAGCCTTGTCTCTGGTGTTTGCAGATTATTCGATATTGAGTGTGTGGGTTATCCAGGCCTTTCTTCACCACCATGATGTTAACATTTTGGTGATTTATTTACTTTTCTGCCACATTTCTAAAAGAATTTGTGGTGGGTGATTTGACTTAGCAGTTGTTCCAAAGATGTTTTGGAAGGTCAGAAAGCCAATGGCACTGAGTGTTTCAACTGAATTTTGGGAACTAGATGCAACTTTTGTATCTATTTTTTGTGCCGTCCTCTCTCTCCTAGGTGTGTGTGTGTGTGTGTGGTGAAGCAATAAGAATGATCTCTCTCCCAAAGAAGGAAAACAAGTGGCTGAATTATTTATAAGTTTAAGGTCTTAGTAGATAAGGGAAAAGTCCCCCCAACTCCCAGTATTTTTCCCAAGAAATGTTTTCTTTATTTAAGTTATCGTGGTTATATGGTCTCAAGTGATCCTACTGTAGGCACATGTTCTATTGTAGCAGCCTTTAAGGCTAAATCTCATTTAATGGAGGACAGGAATCAGTATTGAAAATGAACTTTAGAAATAGTCTGGGCTTATAAAACATTGTGTAACATAAAACCAAGTTAAAAAAAGAAAAAAATATTTCCTCAGTTTGGAAGTTTCTCGGAAGGCCAGAGTTTGAGTTAGGTCTTCCCAGCCCAGGGTTTCTGAAACCTTAAAATGAACTCAGGGCTTTGATTTAAACAAACTGGTACTAACTTTTGGGTGTTATGTGAATCTGCCCCAGTCACTTGAAAATTTCTTTAAACCTGGGAGGAGAAATCCCAGTAATTCTAGTGGGGTGCAGGACTTTATATCTCAGCCCCATTTTAAAAATCAAATTATTTGTTCTAGTAGTCCTGCATATTGCTGAGCCACAGTATGTTATGTGTGGAAAAGAAAAATTAGAAAGGAAGAGAAGATTCTGGTTATCTTACTCATGGTAATTGAATAGTCAGTGGCCTCCGTCTCTTGTGAAATGTCCACAGTCAGTGCAAAATACAGTGGTATTTCAGATAACAGTGACCAGTGGAACAGATAAAAATCTCTTATTGGCTTTTAAAAGAAAGATTCCATTTTCAGCACTATGACTTGAAAATCTCTAAAATGTTAGTGATTCCCATAGAGTTAATAAAGACTTTAGAATCAATAAAGTTTGAATGGAAAAAAATAATGGCAGATTCTTGGAACCTCATGTTTGGTTGAGATTAGACTAATAAAATCATAGTCTGCTAAAACGACAACACTGGAATATTATTAGCCTTATCTGATTGCCTTTTGTATCAAATTCTTGACCTGATTTTTGTCCTAGTTTCTCTTTTATATCATCTAGGTTTGATTTAGTTTTTCCTTTAAGAAAAAAAGTTAAAAAAACTCTAATGAAAGCTGCTGACTCTACTATGAGTAATATAAGAAAATCTGTTTTGCTAAGGGAGCGACAGAGTATTGAAATACCTGGTTTTATATTTTTATGTGGGTTTGGCAAATGCAGTCTGGAAGTGGCTAATATGATACCCGACCTGGTGTTAATAGCCAATGATAATTCCATATGTACCACCTGCTACCTGTCAGGGTCCACGTTGTTCCTTTCTTCCTTTTTTGGCAGGCAGGTTATATTAACTGTGAATATGGGTCTTCATGGTGAGAGTGGAGGCAAGCCGGCACACTTTTCAGATGAAAGAAAGCTTTGATGTAATTATATCAGGGTTTCTTTTCTTAGTCACCCCGTCTTCCCAACTCATCGCCCCCCACTAACTTTTATGTAGCTCCGAGAAAGCACAACGTATCATCCTGAATTGGGGACCAAGAGAGACAGAGAGGAGAAAGGAGAGGAGGGAGTAAATCACAAGAATAAATTAGAAGTGATGTTCATGTAGGAAAATCCTCCTGCCAAAAAATAAAATCAGAGGAATCTCCTGGAATGTATATAGGAGGGGAAAAACCACCCACCAAAGATGGACATTTATTAACAGACTGCTTTGTACCTTAGTGTTTAAATGTCCCAGCCCCTCCTCTTGCTCCCTATTTCTCTCAGTTTTCTGATTCCTTTTCAGAGATTTCTCAAAAGCTAACTCCACATGGATCACAATTGCTTCCTCTCCTCTCTCCCACTCGTATATTAAAATTGACTGGGCATAGCAGTAGAAAATATCAAAAAAGCCCAAAGTAAAAGTGAACCACTTGCCTATCCATACATGGGACTGGCCCGTGTGTGAACTCTGGCTCACTTTACCTCCTCAGGTAGCAGGTAGAGTGCTCCGCCCCCACTTGATAGGGGGAAGGGGGCAGCCTCCTTTTCACTGGGAGTTTAACCATGAAGCACTTTTTTGCTTTAGAAAAACAGACCCACACACGTTCTGACAGCTATGGAGGAACCAGGTTTCCTACTATAACATTCAAAACGGGATGTGGGGAGCCTGAAAGACGAGCACAATTCATTAAAATGATTTTTTTCGAAAGGTGAAGACATTATTAAAGATTTCCGTGGCCATTTGTATATTTTCTTTTAAAAGAAAATAATTTCAGCCTCTTAAATGCTATTGTTATTCCAGCTGTTGTTATGTTCCTTCTGAGTAACTACCAAAGGCACAAAAAGCTCCCTTTCTTTAAGGCTTTTCAAAATCTTCCTGAACCGTTTAATCTCTTCAGATGGGGACTGATGGCAAAGGCTGCGATTTGGCTCAGAAAAACTGTCCAAATGTCTTATGTTTCCAAACGCTCCAAGTAATAACATTGCTTAGCTCAGAAAAATTGTGGCGGTC
This sequence comes from Talpa occidentalis, assembly GCF_014898055.3. Taxonomy (NCBI): domain Eukaryota; kingdom Metazoa; phylum Chordata; class Mammalia; order Eulipotyphla; family Talpidae; genus Talpa; species Talpa occidentalis. The sequence continues at coordinate 97,349,642 of NW_023605194.1, read as the reverse complement.
TTTTTCCAGGTGCCTTCAGAATATTTTTCTCACTCTGGTTAGTTAATGCAACAGCCTCGTGAGGTGGTTGCCCTCGGTTCTCACGCCAGATAAGAAGAGAAGGAATCTGAAGGAAATGCCCCTAGAAGCAAAAGCTGCTCCCCCGCCCTGTCCCTGGCATCTGCTCCAGCTGTGGCCACTGGCCTCAGAGGGGCTAGTGCAACTTTGAACTCCTTGCTCAGGTCCCAAGCTAGCTTATGTCCTAGCGTTGTCCAAAAAACTGTTGGCTGACGAGGGGGAAGATATTATATTGGATATGCTGATGAGCCTGAGAAAATCTTTTCTCATTCTTTAGAAGTTTCTGTTGTGGACAGAGTCACTATAAAACACTCAATCGCAGCACTAGGAAGCCAGGCACATTTCAAGTGGCCCCATCCTTTTGGCCTAACAAGCTTTTGGCTGTTGATATGAATGATTTAGTTGAGTGGAAGGGCCAAGGAGCTCTCTATTTTCTTTAAAATTACTTTTCTCCTCTTTTTGAAGGTTTAATAACTTCCTCTGCCAGACTCATTTCCCACTTTGTCTTTCTAGATTTGTTCCCAATTTGCATGACTATCTATTAAGCTTACCTTGGCCTTTCATATTCCAGCCCTGCTTGAAATTTTCTAACAAGTCATGTAGCCATAGCTTGAGCAATGCTGATCCTGGTTCACTTTCCTGGTCAAAATGAAGCATCAAGCTTGGGTATAAAACTATATAGTTTTACATTTCCGAGTGCACAGATGCATACAGCTTCTTGGAGACTCTACTCTTCAGCATTAAAGAGGGACCCTTCATTGTAATCATTACCGAATGGATACAGCACTAATGGAACTTAATTGTTTCCACTAGATGGATCTCGGGTGTTTTTGGCAGCCAAAATGAAAATGATTCCAAATACCATCAAAGGGGCTTATAAGCACCCAGCATGCACAGAGTGTTTTGATATACAGTGGAGTGTTAATATCATTATCTTTCCTAATACAACATACGGTTACTTTAATCCTCTCCCGCCTCTGTGATCTTGGAAGATCCGACGGAAAGAAGGCAAAGAATAAAACACCATATACAAGGAGACAAAAGGAGAATTAGTCCCCATCCTCTGAATGTGAATTTTTTTTGATTGTTTGAATGTTGGCTTCAAATATGCACCTTTATCAATACTGACTTCTGTATCTTCCACGCTAGTTTGAGTTTGTATGCGACATCAAACATACCTTTTCACACATGTTCTTTCCAGATTTTTTTTTAACACTTACTTAGCAGTTTATAGAAGGAAGTGAATGATCTCCTCAAGCTGCTTACAAATTAAAAAAAAATCTGTGCTTATTAATTATGCAGGATTAGTCTAATTATAATTCAGCAAATTAATTAGCGACAGAAGGTGTTCTGAAACATTGGAGTACATTTGCATGTTAAATGGAGAGGCTAGTCTGTAATATATGTAAATTTATGCATGGCTTCATAGTTTAATTTAAAAATTTGCAGCTGCATATGGTATGGGAGCAGGTGAAAAGTCAGTTTTAGTTTAATGATGCTAACAAACATTGGATGGTGTCCTGTCTTAGCAAGAGAATGTACTCATATTTGCTAATCTACAACTCTGTCATAAGAATATAACATTACGAAGATACTCCAACTCAAGGTCATCAGTGGACAGACCCATAGGCACAATAGGTATAAAGCTTAAAACTGCAAAGAGAAAGTGATGCTAGGAGGACCCCCAACTCTGAACTTGGTTCTTCTTCTTTATCTGCTGTTGCATGCTAGGTCTGGGACCTTTGTTTTAGGAAAGTCACATTCCAGCCCGTATAGAGTATGGTATCTTTTTGTCTGACTGGCATCTCTTCTGGCAGGTGTAAAATAGTTGTCCAACCTTGATTCCCTTTCCAAATATTCACATTTGCACTTCATTTCAATTTCCTGGAGCCGTGGGAAAGTTATTACCGAGTTATGAATTAATGGTAGGGTAGAGAGTTTTACACATTGGCCTCAACCATCTGGCAAAACAGTAAAACCAGCGGACCAGGCAGCAGCAAAGGGCTCTTGGTGTAATTGGTGTTCACTGCTCAGCGTAGCATAGATGAGCTTCGTGGGGAGGGCAGAGCACCGGGAGGGCGGGGAAGGCTGCAGAAGGGGAGAAGGGGCGCTAAGGAAATAGGACGGAAGGACCCATTAAGCTGATGGCTGACTAATAACTTCATTTCTCTACTTCACCCGAGTAGTCATGGCGTTAGAAAGGGACACAGATTTGCTTGCTAATTCTGAAGTCTCGCTGAAAAATGTTGTCTGAAGTGAGTCTGTAAATTTTCAGTTTTAGTCTTTTTTCCTTTTCTTGACCCGAAGGGAGAAGAAGTGGTAGGACAAAAGAGAGGATTTGGGTTTTTTTTTTAAAAAAAAAAAAAAAAAAAGGAAAAGATGGAATTGTACACATTGCAAAGAGCCCGCCAAAGATATTTTATGAGAACAATTGGAATTACAAACACGCTTTTAGTGTTGTGTTTGATTGTGATTCAAGCCCAAAGAGTTCAATTATTATTTTCATTAATGGTGTCAGATTTTCATCGGAGTGCAAAAACAAGGACTTTTCCTAAGAGATTTTTTCCCCAACCAGCCTCATGGTGCTAAGTAATGGAATTCAGGAGAGTGAAGACGTGTCTGAACATAGAAGAAAAAAAATTCCGACATCTAACCCCGGGTCCTCAGAAACTGCAATTTGAAATAAGTGGAGAAGCAGAGTGGCCCCTGTTTTTGCACTTTGGTGGTTGTTTACCGTCAGTTGCTTGCCACTTGAGCTATGGGAGACATTCACTTCAGAAGAAATCAAGAAATGACTTTGAAATGAAATCTGTCGATACAGAGTCAGAATTACACAGTAGGGGAAGTAGCTCCCTCCTGGCGCCTAAATGAATACAGCAGACCCGACTCAGGAGGCAGTGTGTTTGGTAACGAAGGATCTATTGCCAAACTGAAATGTCACTTCCAGGACCTTGTAATTGGAGTGAACACTGAATAGAAAATGATTGGATGGGGCTTGTTGCCAGTTAGGTACCAGAGTGCATCTATGTAGTTCTGAAACTTTTTTTTTTACTTGGCCATAGTTTACTAAATATAGTGATAAAGAATTTGACCCACCAGTTTTTATTGTTATGGTTGTTCTTTTCCTGTAATCTGCTGTAATGGGTCAATGGTGAGTGTGTGTGTGTGTGTGTGTGTGTGTGTGTGTTTGTGTTTTAAAAATATCTTCCCCTAAAAACTAAGGGAAATTCTTGAAGTAGGAGATGTGCTAATATTGGCAAGAGGAAAAAGTACAGAGAGAGCCAGATTTGAATTTGTGGCAACTCTCTTTGGTTTAATTTTATTTGGGAAATGGGCCATTTAAAAATGCAGTTGGGGTGAAGGGGGTACTCAGGGGAAGGGAACATAGGCCTGCCTAGCAAAAGCCGACTTTGCACAGTCATGTACTCAAATAGTTTGCATGGAAAACTAATCCTACAACTGGCCCAGGAGGTCATGTTACCGAGGGAGAAAATGAAGGCTCCTCATTTTTACCATTAGTATTAAACAGGCAAATAATAGTAATAATAATGATAATGATGGTGATAATAATTATGGAAATGTGGAAATGGCTTGGTCAGAACACCCAGTAAGCTGCCCCATATAGAATTGAAATTATCTGCTGCCAACAGAATTAGCCTGCTGGTCTATTTAAAAATCTCCAGTGTAGGAGAGTTTCCTCTGTCCCTTGGGTAGTGTTTTCACAATTTAACTTTGGTGACTTGATTCCCAAAAAATGTTTTCTGAGATTTAATTCAACTTCTTATGTTACACATTTGACTTCTGGCTTTTATTTCTCCATAGTCTTGACAGACAAGTGACCTTGTATCTTCTCATCCACTTGAGCACTCTCTAACATTCTTCCTGTGAAGGGTTTTAGCCATTTGTGCTGTGACATCTCTGCGCCCTTAGGGTTCTTGAGATCCCTTGTTTTTTGAATATCTGACCGACTTACTAATCATCGTCTGCACACCTCCCAAATAGCCACAGACTTTCTAGAGAGCGCAGTCCTGACAGGAGTGATAGGCATTTTGTTTGTTTTTTATGTTTTGTAATATGAAGAAACACTCCACTTTCATTTCCAGAGTAACTGGAATATGCAATGCGCTCCCCCATGCAGATCCAGGAGGCCTGGTCCCCTGAAACAAAGGGTAGCTGGTTGGTGTGTGTTTCACCTTTTCCTTCAAAGGAAGTTTGGCCAAATTCCCTCCAAAGCAGTGTTTTGCTAAGAGTTGGACAAATCTGAGTTCTACTCCTAGTTCTTCTACATACTCACTGTTTGACCTTTGGTGATTAATCTAAACTTTTTGAGATTTGTTTATCTCCTCTATAAAATGAGGATTTTTAATTCTTTAGTTCTTAGAGTGAATTAAATGAAATCATACATGACAAATAATATCAGGTCAGTGAGTATGGGCTACTTGTTATTATTATAATCATCATTATAATTAGTCTTTAGTAAGGAGAGTTAGAAAGATTGATGGTAGTTAGTTGGAAGTGAGAAAGTTAATTGCTTAAAAATTTTCTGTAGACTGAAGTATCAGATTTGAAATGGCGTTTCATTGTGTTGTGGTGAATTCATTTATTTTAGATGAATAAACTTTAATGATCACACATCCTTTTCTTAGGAATGTTTGTGAAGAGTAAAGATTCCATCCTTACCCTGCTCATGTGTCTGTATTTTAAAAAATTTATTTAAAATTTATTTTTTTATTTTTTACATCATTGTTTATTTTTAAACAATATTTGCTTCCCCCCACCCCCTCAGGTGTAGTCCCCATAGAATTTCCTTCACCAATGCACCCTTCACCGTGCACTATCATGTATTTGTATTTTAAGAGGTTGTTTTAAAAAATGGAATACATGGAAAGTCAGCTTATAAAAATGAGTTTTGGCTTAAACCTAAAGAAACTAGTCAAAAATTTTAAATTATCTTCCCTTTCCATGGATCTTCTTGGATTACTGTGTCAGCTGCCATCTTTCTTAACCAGATCTAAAGTACTAAGCATTCTCAGACCCTCTGCAGTCAAGGTTTTAGGGTGTAGCAGGAGTCAGTTGGGAGTTTGACCTTTCCAGAGCCTCTCTGTTATTGTGTAATTGAGTCAGAGTCTTCACAAGGTCCAGAGTTTCAGGGCCATTTCTAGTCTGAACTGACACCCCAACAATCAAGAGATTTATCAAGACGTATTATCTTCGAGCTAAAGTCAGGGTTGCCCTTCACCTTATTCCAGATGCTTGGATTTGGATTCTATTGGGAGCTTTTGTGGGGGGGAAGAATATATACTCTGTGATAAGAGGGTTCAAAGAAAATATGAGAGTTAAGACCTAGACTAAAGACAGTCATTGTCATGTTTTCCACTGATTCAGGCAGAAACCAATCACCTTGGAGTTTCCCTACCATACAGAGCAGTGTGCCTCAATATTCCCTATTTTCTCACTCAGGGTGTGAGAAAATAGGTATGTGCATCCAGAATTGCCTTTTACTCTGTCCTGTTCCCTGAAGGATGTGAGCTTGCAAGGACCTGGGAGAAGAGAAGCAACTACCATTCCTTTCAAATGTGATCTTCTGATGTAACCAACCTATCCCTGTAGTTGGTAGTTCTTGGAAAGGGTAGGAGAATGTTTTAAGGAAAAAGAGTTATTTTCTTTTCAAAAGCATGCACACAGAGTGGAAACCAATTATATTTTAATTTATTGGACTCTAGGAAAAGCGGTTTAGCAGTTAATCCAGATAAAATGTGTCTTTCTCAAAAATCAATAGACACAGACCTTTAAGCACCTATATGGTTTGAGAGGCTGCATCAGCTCTCAATATGGCGCAGGCTTCAGTGACTCTAGCTGCTTATGTGCTTATGTGGCCATCACTGCAAACAGAGAACAAGATATGGCTTGTGGCCCTGGGACAGTCTTGGTATTTTCACTTCCATGGTTCAGAAGATATGCTCATGTCATCAAAAGAGCTGTTCCCAGGGTAGGAAGAATTAGACTTTTTAAGGGAATAAGGAACTAAGTTGCAAAGTGAAAAGATCATTTACAGATCACTTTGTACAGAGTAGGGCATGGCATAATGGTAGCTGTTACCAATGCTAAGTTTACATCCTCTGATATACATCCCCTATCTAATATATTTTTTTGAAGGAAGCTTTTATGCTTTCCTAAAGATTTTTTACATTGTTCTTTTTCAGAAGGTACTAGATCTTTGGATTTCAAGTTGGAGGCAAGTTGAATGATTCTTCCACAAGTCTGGAGAAATACGTTGGCTTTTAGAGGAGTCAGGCCATTGGTTATAATCTCAGATCCTGTCATGAATATTAAGTAGTTGCTTTTCTTGTGGTTTAAAGACTCTCTGTTGCCTACATCGCTGGACCTTAGCTCTGCTGAGCGTTAGACTGTGTATCCAGTCGGAATCTTGGTTTTCATTTGTCATGGGTTCAGGATATGCCTAGAGTTGCCATTGTTTGGTCCATTCTTGAGAAGTGCTGAGTTTTGAAATTGGAGGAGGAGGAAGTGATTTCCTGGGTTCTAGGTACTCAGACCATATTGAGGGGTCTCCAGACTCATCTCAGAATCCAAATAAACATATTGTAAACAGCTTGGTTATTTGCTTCATGAGGGCAAGGATTTTGTCTGTCTCTTTTGCCTCATGGCACAAACTACACACGGAATGCCTATTGATCAGATGAGTGAATCAATGAATTCAGCAGAGGGTTTCAGTATTAAGCACTTGCTTGCTTCCTTGTGACTATCTTTGACTTAATGTTTTCCTCTCGGGGTGTTACAGTCCTCTTGCTCTCCTTCACCTTTTTTCAGCCTGTGTTTTCTGAGTCTCTTTTAAACATGTAATTTACATACTATAAAGTTCACCCATTCAAAGTATACGGTGTAGTGGTTTTTAGTATATTCACAGAGTTGTATAACCATCACCACAATCTAATTGGTGCAGGAAGACTCAGGTTAAAATTCTTGTTTCTGCCACTTACAAGCTGTGTGATCTTGAGCAAATTTCTGAAATTCTTGGTGCCTTTGTTTTTCCTGGCTGTGAGATGATTTGTCACTCCTAGGGTTGTTGTGAGAAATAAATGAGGCATTGTATCTCAAGCACGTAGCTCGGAGCATAGCAAGAAGTATACTTTTGCAAGCCTTCTTTCCCTCCCCACTGTGACCCCTGGACCCTTCAGCTGCTGGACCACACAGGATGATGAGCAGGGACAGAGATGGCTCTGATCTGTGATATTCCTAATCTACCTTCTCCTGCCTCAGAAGCAGAGAGGAAGGGCCCTAAGAGACAATCTGCCCTTTGGGGTACCACCAACTCTGGCCAAGGGGTCAGCCAAGATGCCCCATTTAGTGCCCATCAACTGCCCCCACTAATTTTTTTATTCACAGTGTCTAATCAGTGGGTTTGACCTTTCTCTCAGACCTATTCGTTCCCACCCCACTTGAACTTCCATAAGTCATGGTCTTTAGTCTTCAGTGGTTTCTTCCCCCAAAGTAGCCCTCTCGGGAGGTTTTCGACTCTGCATTTCCCCTGCAATGGTAGAATATTAATGCTGGAAATGATCCAGTTAAGCCTTCCTCTGAACAAACAGAGAAGTGAGGTGACTTGGTTACATGGTTAGCTGAGGCAGGTCAAGTCTGGCACACAAGGAGCATTTAGTGCATGTTTGTGGTGTGAGGGAATGTCTTTTGCTACATTATATTGCCTCAGTTGGCCTAGGAATCCAATTGCAATCTGAGGGCTTGAGTTCACATTTTGACCCCACCTTTCTACTCCTCTTTCTAAAACAAAGATTAACCAATAGTGGTCAGTGGTCAGTGTTAAACAATGAAATCAGAAGCCTTGCAGAGCGAACCACCCTAGCTGGTAATAATAGTAATGTTGACAACAATGTTTGGAGAAAGTGGAATAACAACTTCCATCCTGATGAGGATCTGTACATTTGGCCTGAATCTTGTAATTCACTTTGGTTTCCCCTTTGGAATAGAGAGAGTTGACATTTTCCAGGCAGCTTTGACTTCGGAGGGATCTAGACCCAGGGGATTTGTTCCCTGCAAGTTACTCTGGTTAATGGATAGTGTGGTTAGTAAAGGGTCTGTATCAAGACCCTGAGCATGATGGGTGGAGGGGGCCGTGGGGAGGGGTGGAAGACATCTGTAAAAGGAAGAGGAGAAATGAATGTCAGTAAGCTCTAAAACTTCCTTTAATTAATTTTGAGGTTTACTTATCAAATACCCAGGTCATTTAGAAGCCTCCTTTTAGAAAGCACAATACTGTTGTAGAGAATTTCTACCCACTCACTCACCTTCCTTCCTTGACCTGCCTCTTCCCCTTTGTGAACTAGAATGTTATATCCTTGATGTGTAGGATGCACTCTCAGACCTCAGGCCAGGGAAAGAGTCGATGCTGGATGTTTTCCTTCCAAAAAACTGTTAAGGGTCCTAATTTTAAGTGAATAAAGCCTTTCAGCAGGCCCCTTGTTTCCCTAAATCAATTTGATTTTATGAAAACATTTATCTCCACCTACCACACCATTCATGTAATAATACCTTCCTGAACATTAATGTTTTCACCAGGTATATTTCAGAGAAGGGGGCTGGTGAGCAAGGGGAGGACTAACACACAGCAGGCTTTATAGGGAGCCCAGTTGTAGCAAAACTTTCCCCAAATCAAAGAGTTAGTAAGGAAAAAGCTCTCTGCTGGTTTCTGTGGGGGAAAAGATATAAATCAACAATGGGGGTGTTGGAGGGACCTGTGGTATGGGGTGGGGGCCATTGTTTGGAAAGACTCCAGCGAGAAAAAGGCAAGTTCAAGTGCATCCTGAGAGCACCTCAGTGCATTGTCAGTGGCCGTGGCTGACTCCGCTAGGAATGCATGAACGGAGGAATCTTTCCCCCTAAAAAGGGAAACTGTTGGAATTCTGACCAATCTTTTTGTAACTAAAAGCAGCTAGCCTTTCTAAGGCATTCCGAGGCCATGGCAGACATTTCAGGGCACTTTAGAAAGCAGAAGCCAGTTGTGGATGTGAACAGTGAGTAAAGCACTAGGAAACATTTTTCTCTGCTTTGTCACCTAGAGGCACCCCGATAAAGACCCCCCCCACCTTCAGGGCCCAGGAAACAACACCTGACCTCCCACCCGGGAGACGTGAAAAGCAGATGATATAAAATATTGGAGAAAATATTTAGCTGTTATTTCCAAATTCACACCCAACCTTTCTCATAGACGGGGTCTGGAACACTCGGTCAAATATTTTTAACAAATTGAGTGCAGAAGAGCCTGGAATACAGAAAACACTCTGAAGAATATGATTCCCCTTCTCCCCTCCTTCATCAGCGACTGTTTATCTTTCCATGGTTTTTTTTTTTTAAGTGATAAATACAATTAATTGGCGTCCTTGCTAATTCTTTTGTGATCATTAAAAAAATAAAAATAAACAGAAGGTCTCAGTGAGAGCATCTCACTAGCCGTTGCTTTAAAATAGAATTTTCTGAAGCATTGTTGATTTCTACTTATTTTTGTTGGCAAATCCTGGGAAAAATGTCTATCTTTTCCTTTAAAGTTCTAATTCAAGGCATGGATGTGAGAGTTCTGAAGGGACTTTGGGACTGCGGTAAAATTTCGTTGTCATAGTAACAGAAAGGGAAATAGGCCTAGCTCACCTGGGACTTTAACGCTGCAAAAGCTGGATTTTTTTTTTTTTTTTTTTTAAGGAAAAGGACTCTGCAAGTGAAATGAAAAACTTATTGTATTTTGCAAAAAAATTCCAAACATTAAATAGGTAAATGGCTGAGAAGGCTACTTTTTTTTTGGCTGATACACTTGTCTGATGAAAGATGCCTGATTTTAAAATTATACAAATAGGTTATTTAAGAGAATATCGGCTTAAGAATAAGTCTTACGAATGATAACCTCAGACTCTTATTCTGTGCCTGCTTATTTTTTCTGGGTAACCTATAGAACATCTGAGAGGATATTCACAATTGTTATGAACCGTAAAACCCCCAGTGTGTGCTTGCGCAGACTGACTGGGTGGTAACATGTCATTTCTTGATTTTATGCACATCGGTTGAAAATATCAGACGCCCTTTGTGTGTGAGGTGTGAGTGTGTGTGGCTGGTGGAGAGCCACATAAGGCAGGGACCCTGGGACTCTAGCCTAAGCCATGCCATTTTTAACCCCGAAGCAAGACATTTTTGCACGGCAGGAGTCACTGCTGCTTCTGAAGCCTTTTTATGGGGGCGGGGGGTGTGGGAGGCTGGAGAGAGCACCCTCACAACTCAGAGAGGGTGTCTACCCCAGAACCCTGCTTGGGAACCACTTCATAGTGCTTAAATGCCAGGGAGCATGGGCTGCGCAGGGCTTGCAACTGAAAACATCCGAATTTGCAAAATTGCAAGAGGGTCAGCATGCTCTTTCGTGGCAGGACAACTGAAATTCCCCAGACCTGAAATCCAATCACTTTCAAATCAAATCAAATACAATGCAGATAGAGGCTCTCTTTAAAAAACGTTTACTTAAAAATGTAACACATTGCTTTCTCTTCACAGATTCTTTTTAAAATTTTTCCTCAAGTGCAATCAGAATTGTTTGAAAACAGCAGGAAACCCAAGGGACATGAGGAGGTTTCAGGTAAGGGGCCTGCCGTTCTTTCCTGTTAAATAAGTCATCCTGTTTTCCCTTTCCTTAGCACTTTCTCTTTTTCTCTAGAAAACATTATTCTCTGCTGCTGCTAACAATCAGAACAGACAACTCTAAATGATAACCCTCATCTGATAGGATCGAGGGGTCTTCATTTTGTAGTGGTTAGGCCTTCTGTGGCCATCGCCAGTGCCCCAGAGGAGGGCACCAACCCAGGCTGGAGATTTGATTTTAAGCCCCCAGGCTGCCCTTCGCACACACAGCTGCCCACAGCAGGAGCCATGTTCTTGATATTCAGCCACCTTGGGATTTTTCAAAGCAGCTTCTCTGTGCTTTCTGCAAGCAACAGCCTCTTCCTTCCCTTTTCTTCCTATTAACTATTCAGTGCTCTCTCCCCGAGTCCTTTGGAAAGCAGCAGCCCAAACAGCCGTGGTCACTTTAAGATTGCAGATGACAACAAGACCCACGGGACAGTGACCCAGCTGCCTGGCAGTTAAATCTGCCACCGGTTTCATCACCCTTGCCACTGATGTACTGGGGATAGGAGCTAATAAAAACACAGCCGGGCAAAGTGTGTCAGGCTGGAGATGAGAGCAACTACAGCCCCTCATGGTCCCTTGCCTTAATTTCTAAGGACCCCTATTTAATCCACCAAATGCCTTTCCTGCCGTTCATGCCCAATCAAAATACACAGTGCTCCCTTCCCCTTCCCCCCTCCTGAAAATTAAAACATGTTAAACCATAGTATTTGAGCTTGAGGCTTAAAAAAAATCCAGGCAGCAACTTGAGAGATGGGGTAATCAGCCTCAGGTTTCAGGTGAGGGAGGCGAGGTTTGGGGAGTTTGCGAAATTCGCCTCTAATCACAGGAAAGAGGTGGAGGAGCCAGGAACCTGGGGATCTGTCTGACAAACTCTTGCCACCAGGCCATGGGTTTTCACCGTATGCAGCTGTGAGGTATAAGCTTTGCTTTACCTTTTTGTATTCTTAATAATTTCCGATCAAGGGGCTGCATGTATTCTTTTTGTACCAGACCCCACAAATTAAGTAGCTGCTCCTGCCTGTCACTCAAAGAGCTTCTGTGGTTTAAGAAGGTAGGGATGGAGTCACCAAAGAGTTAATAGAGGTGGTGGGCACTCAGAAGGCCAGTGACAGCTACTTTGAAAAAAAAAAAGATTTCTGTAATTTTTTTTTGCCACATCCTTGTTATCAGATAATCAGGCTGGGATCAGGTCATTTTTGTTCGTTACGTGCCACTATGACTGGCCTCCCTTACCAAAGCGAAGCTGCTCCTTTCCATCCTACACCCCCCCCCCACCCCCCGCTGTGTGATAGGAAGGCAAGTAGAAATAAAATGAGTGGGCTTGGAGATCAAGCAGGAACATTGCATGTGGTGGCACCCAGTTTCCCCAAATGCAATGCAAGTACTTTCAGTCCAAAGAAGAGTGAAATTCAAAAAAAATCCCACAGCACCCCAATGACCCTTTCACTTCCGAAAGGAACAAGGCAGGGTGAGGAAGTTGGCAGTTTGGTTTTCTTACATCCCCTCTTCTGCCATCACTTCCAAAGAGAATACATTCATACTGAAGAGGCTTTTAATTAGAATGCCTTGTCATTTTATTTATCTCAAATTTGAGGGATGTGCTCACTAAGCAAATCATGCTAGTATTTCTTTTACTTCTTCAGTTATTTACTAAGTGAGGTTTTTCTATGTACCTGTTTTTCACAGATTATATTGTTAATCTCAAGATGATGTGAAATTGTCATCCCATGTAAAAATGTTTGACTTTTGCACAGACAAGGAAAATGATTTTTAAGAAGTTTGTAGACTTTATGATTGTCTTAGTTCTGGGACAGAGCTAAAGTAAATTAGCATTTTTTGGCATTTTTTAAATTAGGAAATATCCATATAACATACCATTCACATTTCTAACCATTTTAAAGTATGCAGTTCAGTGGCTTTTAATATATTTGCAGAATTGTACAACCATCACCACTATATAATTCTGGAACATTTCCATTACCCCCAAAAGAAATACTGTAACTTCCAATTCCCTTCTCTCCCCAGTCACTGGCAACCACTGATCCTACTTTCTGTCTCTATGATTTGTCTGTTGCATGTAATATAAATGGAGTCCTATAATAGGTGACCTTTCATGCCTGGCTTTTTTCACTTAGCACAATGTTTTTGTAGTTCATTTATGTTACTGCATGTGTCAATATTTCGTTAGTTTTTATGGCCAAATAATATTCCATTGTAAGACTATGCCATGTTTTAATTATCTCTGCATGTGTTGATGAGCACTTGGGTTGTTCCTACTTTTTGGCTATTATAAATAATACAACTATGAACATTTCTGTACAAGTTTGCTTTTTTTCCTTTTGATGAACATATGTTTTCAGTTCTCTTGGGTATATTCCTAAGAGTAGAATTTCTGGGTCATACAGAAACTCTATCTTTAACTTTTTGAGGAACTGCCAAATTTTTCCACAGTGGTGGCACCATTTTGTAATCCCATCAACAATGTATGAAGGTTCCATTTTCTCCACATCTTTATCAACACTTGTTTTCTATTTTTTGTAGCCTACCCATTCTGTGAGTGTCAAGTGGTATCTCATTGTGGTTTTGATGTACATTTTCCCAATGATTAATGACGTTGAGCATCTTTTCATGTATTTATTTATTGACCATTCATATATCTTCTTTGGACAAATGTTCATTTAAATGCTTTTATTATTTTTAAGTTGGGTTGTTTTTTAACTGTTGAGTTTTAAAAGTTCTTTATATTTTTGAGATGCTATCCCTTATTAGAAATGTGATTTGCAAACATTTTTTTCTCATTTTCTTATTGACTTTTCACACATTCTTGATAGTGTCCTTTGGTGTACAAAAGAATTGGCAACTCTTGTACTGTTGTACTATACTCAGATTCTATTAAATGAAATATTAAATGAAATAATAAAATCAATGAAAGCTCTCTTACACAGAGAAGGCTATTATGGAGAAAGGCTTATGTGCTATAACAGTCAAGTGAGAAATTTGGATCAAGTTCAAAATATGAAACAAAACCAGAGATAGCCGGTAATCATGGTGCTAGGGAGAGTGATCTGAATGGATGGTAACTTAGGAATTCCTGGAATATATATCTCATTCAGAATAACAAAGGTAATGATGGTAAACCATGAAGAGAATTGTCTCAATTCTCTACTTTTATTATAGGATCAGAGATTTTATCTGAAGTATTCTTTTGTGAGGCTTTGATCTCAATGGATAGAAATATAAAATGTCTCTAATCAAATCATGAATCCACCTAAGCTCTCCTTTCTCTGATTGCCTCTTTCTCCTACCCCCAAAATGCTGGTGGAATCTGAATTGTCTTACTGAAAATGATCAATTGAGAAAAAAATATTTTATCAACTTATTTCCTAGCCTAAGTCAAACCTTCCTTTAATTAAGGTGGCGTCCTAAGTATCGTGGTCATATAAAATATCAAAACACAATGAATTTAACCTGTTTTTGGCTCAGATTCCCTTGAGAATCTGGTAAAAGCTATAGTTTTTGTCCTAACAAATGGCTACACCTAAGTTTTGCTTAAAATTCCAGAGGTTGTTGGGCCTCTTGAAACATTTCTAAGGGTTTCCATACACCTCTGTTCTAAAAACTTGAAATTCACCTAACAATGAATGGGCATCTTCCATGGAATCTAACCATTACAATGCAGACCACCCCACTTGAAACTTTTGCTGAAGATCTCTCTTTCTTGGCTTAAATGCCATCTGTTCTGGATGACTCCTGGATCCATTTTCTCAGATCCACCCTACTTGGGAGCTGCAGACATTCAGCTCTACCTCCCTCCTGGGCATCTTCCCTGGGATGACTAATGAGCACATGTTCACAGCTGAACTCCGTACTCCAAACCAGCCCCTCCTTGTTGATTGTTAAAAGTGTCACTTCTTCCTTCTAAGTATCTGCTAAAGCCATCTCTCTCTGCTGAGAAACTGTGCTCCGCCCTTGCCTCTACTCCATCCTTGTCTCATCCAGTCTCAGTTCTGCTGCCAAAGTTAGCTTTTAAAACATATCACCCCTCTGCTTAACATGTTACACATTTGTGCTATCCATAGCCAGAAGCTTCTATTTAAAAGGGCATGGCTGAGAGCTGTCTTCATACCAGGCGGCTCTTCTCCACGCCATCTTCTGATGTTTCCATATGCCCACTGCTCACCAGGCACACCTCTTTGATTTCTATTATATCTTGGAAACTTTCCACATGTTGGCCCCCCTGCCTGAGAACCCGTCACCCTCATCCAACGTGTGACTCCTCCTCATGTTTCAAGACCACCCCTGAGTGTCACCTCCTTTGTGAGCCATTTTCTGACTCTTCCTGGCAGAGTTATTGTCTCCTCCATCCGTGCCAACTTGCCATTCTCCACAAGCCCCTGCTCTGCCATCGATCACATTGTCTTGCGATTAATGTTTGTCTTTCTAATAGACAGTGTGCTGCTTGAGGGTATTAATATGTTTTATTTTGTATATTTCCCTAGTGCCTAGTACAATGCTCAATGCATTGTTATTCAATGAATTTTTAAGAGAGAGGGGAAAAAAGAAAATATTTCAGGGAACCCCCCCACCCCCCCCAAAGTATGTAAATCCATGGGCCATGCAGGCAGAAAACCACTCCTGCCTCCTTGAAATGAAACAATTAGGTGTAACATCCAAATTAACAGCTTAGAGAAGGAAAGGTAATGTATTTCTGCTTTAAGCTGACAGGACTGTTATGACATAATGAACCCCATTCTTTATTTCTATGTATTGTGGGTGGAGAGCAAGCAATTTTAAAACCCCAAGAAAGTCAAACCAAGAAAAGGAGGAGTTAGGCATGTTGTCATTTCCCACATTCAAATTCTAAAACACAGTAGAAGTTGACAACAATCAGGGCTATTGTTGCTAAATCACTCTCATAGATAGGCTAGCTGGCTCTGTTCCAAGTCACACTGAAAACAGAGACTCATTGCATTCATTTATTCATTCACCCAACCAACATTATTAAGGGAATTCTGCGTGCCAGGCACTAATCTGGTGCTGGAGATACATCACCCAGCAAAACAGGTAAAATTCCCTGCCCCTGGGGGATTTACATCCTGGTGGGGAGATAAGAAAAGTGAAAGAAAGGAGTGACTTACAGAGCCTAGCTGTGCTTCTGGAAGTGACCTGCTTGGAAGCACTGGCCCAGCGCAGTGCCGTGTCTGTCTTCCCTGCCAGAACTCAGCAGTGTGGTCAAGTGCGAGTGATGTGGGAGCTGAAAGACCCCGCCGTTTGAATAATAGCAAGTGTGCATGTGCTTCTGAATAGTCTTCTGATGTATGCAATAGTCTTGCACACATCAGCTCTAATAGGACACTGATGTCAGCAAATCATTTACTTGAGATTGGGAAGATTAGAGGTCTAGGTGCTGATCCCTTCCTACCTCTCTCTTTTCCCCTCCTCAACCCCGCCAAAAGGACTCTTTAAAAAAATAAGCAAGGGTCTCCCCAGTGGCACAAGGGGTTAAGCATCAACACTATGAAGCTATCCTCAGCCACTGCAGCACGAGTTTGATCCCTGGCCAGCGAGATACCCACATGGCGCAGCAGACCTCTCCTGTCTCGCCCGCTGCTCCCCTCAGCAGTGTATTTCAGTAGATCTGCCTGTTCTGCTCCCCACTCTGCCTCTGGTGAATCCTCTCACCCCTTGCACCTCTGGCCTGTACCCTAGTTCTTGTATGCTTAAATAAATAAATCTTAAAATAAATAAGTAAAAAAGCTAAAAACAGACACAACCACTGTGCATGGCTGGGGTTTCCTACTATCCAGCAGTATCAACTTGCGTGTTAGGGAATTCCAGAGCTGGCAGCATCTCCAATGCTATAATCATTAAAAATAATAAAGTCCTGTGTTTGTAAAGGTCTGCACACAGTCTCAGGATGGGCCTTCTGGAAGGTATCTTCTAGGACTGAAAGGGAATGTGGGAAGAGTTGGCCCTTGATGAGGACACACCTGACAGGTGTGTCAGACCTTTGAGCAAGAGAGAAGACAGGCTTGGGGGTGGGGAGAAGCGAGGGAAGATCCAAAGATCCATTCCACAGCCTGAAAGGAAGTGAGCCATGTGAGGACTGACTGACATCCCGGGGGAGTTGGAGGAGGTGAGAGGCTGAGGACTGGCTAGTGGGACAAGCTGGGTGCAGCAGCCACACAGGAACAGTGGGGAAATGAATGTGGATGAGAGACACCTAGTCCACCAGCTGGGCGATAGCCATTAGTCTGCATGACTAAATGGCGCAGGAGCAAAGGGCAGGGCTACTCATGTCTTGGAGCAGGGCCAAGATCCATCCAACAACCCCTTATGAGTTTTTAAACCCCCAGCTCTTATATAAAGCCTTTTAATGGCACCACCATCTATTTTCCTTAAATAAAAAATGTTAAATGTTTCTCTCACACCCGTTGAGGGAAACAAGAGTTTAAATGAACTCCAAATGGTAAAAATTTAATACAGCTCCAGCTGCCTGCAGGTTTCTTCAGCTCAGATCTTTTCGTACAAGAGCTGTGCCAGCTGCTCTGTGATTTCATCTCTTTTCAAAGGGTGCTGGGCTACTGAGCAGCAGTTTTTAAAGTACCTCATGAAAATCACTTGACTTATGTCCTCTCTGAGCAACAGGTGAGTTCCTTATCTGATAAAACAAACCAGAGAGTCCAAGAAAAGACATATTGTCTATTTGAAGAGAGGTAAAGAAACCTCTGAGGGTCCAAAGACCCTCTGAGGGTCCAAGCATGAGTATTCTCATGCTTTAAGCTTGGGAAAGCCTTTCTGTGGTTTACTTCAAGCTCTTCTCTATTTGATGGGATAAACGTCTGCCACCCCATCCCTGACTTTCCATGACTCAAATGGAGGCAAGGATCAAGATGGTGAGAAATTCTGATCAAATTCTGACCACTTCTGACCAACTCAGAACAAGAAATGTTTTGAGTTATTTGTGGGAGATAGGGGGGCATCTGAAAGCAGGCATTGCCTACATCACTTTTGGGGAAGGATATGGCAGATTTCAGTTTGGTGGAAACAAAGACTAAATGCCCAAACAGTTTAGGAGATTCTGGACCGCCGTAGCTATGAACACATTCCAGAACAACCAGATAGAACTTCCTGGGAAGAAAAGCTGAGTTATACAACAAGAGGGCATAGATGCTTCAGCTACTTCTGGTACTTACTTACTCCTGATTTTTTTTTTTTTTACTCCTGATTTTTGAAGTTCAACAGGTGTTTCATGAGGTCCTTAGGGGACAGAGTTTGGTGGAAGAGTATGGCCACGCCAAATCAGAAACTGCCTCAAATATGTTAAGGCTTCCCTGTGCCTTTTAAATTGTCTGTGAGTAAAATACTGACCGTGACCATAACCATCTCGTGCGGCATACATTTTAGATGGGAAAAGCAGTGGGTTCAATGAAATAAGATGAGCTAAGGTAGACGTAGCAAGTATCTACAGCTTTTGAGAAATTTAACTGTAAAGCAGGTTTGTAATCTTTGGACTCTGATGACGTGAAAGACTGATATAAAAATACTGCCACGTGATTTCTGGGCACATTGAATTGATTCTTAAAAATAAAGCTCTAGGGCCTCCCTGGTGGCGCAAGGGGTTAAGATGTAACCTATGAAGCTGTCCGCAGCCTCTGCAGCACGAATTCAATCCCCCGGCTAGCCAGGGAGCAGCCCACATGGCGCAGCAGACTTCTCCTGACTCGCCCACTGCTCCTCTTAGCAGTGTGCTTCGGTCAATCTCCCTGTCTGTTCCCTACTCTGTCGCTGGTGAATCCTCTCACACCCACATCTCTGGCCTACCCCAGCTCTTGTATGCATAAATAAAATAAATCTTTAAAAAAAAAAAAACCAAAGTTCTAAAAGGTATCCATCCTAAGCCAAATTTGCCAAAATATGCTAGCAGAGATGCTCTTTTGCATACTACTCCCCTTATGCTAATTAGAATTGTTTCAAGTGGCAGAAAAATCCTAATTTCAAAGCCTATCCTAAATCTCATTTCCTTGATGAGAATGTTTGTTATTGCTTTCAGCTCAGACTATTTTTCCCATCGGGATTCCTAGAGTGTATAGTGACCACAGAATTTAGTGCTACATATATGATATTTCTGGTTCCATGCATTGTTTTTATGCTTTATCAATTGCATGGTGAGCTCCTTGGACTGGTGATGATGTTTATTGTAAGCCTCCATAGCATTGTAGCACTGTGCCAGGGAGTGTCAATAAATATCTCTGGTTGGCCAAAAGGTAGCCCTGTCTGGTTACTTAGGTGTCTTCTTAGGAGTTTGGTCATCAGTGCCACAGTCCCCCCTCCCTTGATGTGAGCAACCCCAGAATGCCCCACATCAGTCTCAATAGCAGTCAACTTTTGTTCTCTTGTTAAGTACTTGATACTCAACTGAACAGAAAATTTAGCCTTAGGGAATATGAAACAACAGAGATTGCTAAGAATTATGGGAATTCCTTAAAAAAAGAAAAGACATAACCCATGCTTGTGGGGTAGGTGTTTAAAGGTAATTTTGGAGACTCTGGAGTCTAGTAATAAAGAAGACTCTGGGCTTTAAAACTGGTTTGAAAATATGATGTGTGCCAAGAATAAAGTGGTGTGGAGAATTTGCAGTAGCCAGTTTGTTTGTTGTCAGCCTGGATTAAATGAATGGAGGCTTAGACAACATTGTTTCATCAGATTCCCTGTGTCAAATGTGAGAATTAGCCACTGTGTACAAACACCAACATAGTGTTTCTTCTTACAATCCAGACCCAGACTTGGTTGCCCAACACAACCAGAAATCTGTCTTGATTTTCTCTGTCCCTTTAATAGTCTCCGTATCCCTTTCCGCCTTCCACAGGTGGAAAATAAAACCCCACATAACAGTTATGCTTTGGGAAAGCTGAAATAACATATATAGCAACTGAACAGTTATAAAGGAAAAGCACATTGTGAATTTAATTCCATTTCCAGATGTAAAATATCATAAAGAATATTTTCTCCATACTTGGCAAAATAACAGGAATTTTCGAGACCATTTTATTTAGCTGGGAGCATGCATGTTTGTAAGTAGGTATCAGAGAGTCTTTAACATTGAGTGTGCTGTAAATGCTCTGCACTGCAGCTTTACTGAGATTAAACTACCAAAGGCCCCACATTCAGCTAGGAGGCGTATGACCCTCATTGAGATGGAGGGGAAATGTGTCTCTGACTAATGGTAGAATTTTGGTGTGTTTTCAAAGCAAAAACACTTACCCATAGAGAGAGGTTTCAAACCAATGTAAATGTTCTCCAGCGACTACAGACATTGGGATTGTCTTCTGTTTCAAAGAGCTGATCGTTTAGTCATTCCACACATTTTTCATTTTGACTTCTCTTTTTCTTTTACCCTCCTCTGTGAGACTCAGGGTCTTTGTCAGAACACCTGGGTCTGAGCTGAGAAAGACTAGCCGGAGTAAGAGCCAAGCTGGGCCTCCTCTGACTTATGTAACACAACTAACTCATGATGTGAGATCTTTGAGAAGGAGAGGCAGTAAAAAAAAAAAAAATTCAGAGTGGAGAGAAAAATAACCCAAATGCAGGAAGAAGTCATTGAGGTAAAAGTATACCACATACTATCATTCTGATACGGAAGAAATAGTTCCCTGATTGGAAAATTGAATCTAGACATCTAGATTAACTGGTGTGTCCACCTATGGGTAACTCTCACTGTGGTCTTTTACAGGCAGGAAAGAGCTCTTTACAACTCAGCTCCTGCTTTGTATAAATTATTAAGAGTGAGGGGCACAGGAGCACTTTTGGATAATGAGAAGAAAAATAGAGAACTTCAGAAAGCCAATGAGTTTTCATGAGTACTTCCAGCAGATTGCTCGCGCATTTGTAGATTTTGTTCCTAGAACCTTGTATTTTTCAAGGGGGGATACACACTTTTTATTCATGCTGTTAGTGCTGTATTATCAATTACAACTGCTGCTTAATCGGATGATTCACAATGGAACCTGCACCGTCTCTCTCCAGTCGTTCTCTGTTTACTGATCTGGCTTCCCCCCCAAACTAGCGATCACACTAAACAAAATAAGAAATTGCAAAAAGTGAGAAAGCACTTTCATTTTTAAGAAAATGTAATTTCAATTGATCCCCACTTCTCTTTCTTGGAACCTTGGCTTGAAGGTAACACATCATAAATATTATTTTCATGAGCATAATTGGTTGTCGCTTTTGTGTTGGATTGAAATGTATTAGTTGAGGGGAGCTATCCTCCACAATGGCTTAATTTTGAGATCTGCAGGCTCCCCTATTGGAAGTTAGAGCTGAAATACAGATGCAGCAATTCTGAGAAACAAATGAAAGCTGTCACTAGTGTCACAGCAAAAACTGAGGGTCCATCCCACACAAATTATGGACATCTGTATTCCTAATTGGCATCCTTTTGGACTGTGCCAGCAGAATGGCAGTGCCAAGAGGGTCTGACAGCTTTAGAAAAGAGTAGGTATCAGGTTTAGGGGATAGAAGGCACTGATGAGGCGTGGAAGCTCTTGTGTACAGAATACTCCCCATGTGTTTGTTACAGTACCGATGAGTTTAATTTCGGGTACCTTCCATGGCACCTTTTGTCAATACTAAGCTTGCTACTTCTAAAACAGACCCGTTTATGGTATTGATGGCTATATGATTACAAGATGGTTGGCAAAGATGCATACAAATAGTTAACAAGGTAATGGTAAGAAATGTTGACCTTGATTTGTTTGGCTAAGATGTAAAGATTTTTGAAGGTCAAAGGTGTCCTTGTGTAGTGTTTTGGAGTCTAACTGTGTCTGACCCTCTAACATTAAGCTGCTGTGGCCTGCAGTTTTGAAGAGTGAAGCAAACCAGGGGGAAAGAAAGAAGGGGGAGAGAACAGGAAATGGAGTGAGGTGTTTCAGGAAGTTGTCAGGGGTTGACTGATTGATTCCAGATGGAAAAGGTCAGCCTTTGTGACCCAGGAAATACTCACTAGGGGAAAGAAGTTGGCTTGTGGAAGGGGAAGGCCTGGGAGTGAGACGATGCTGGAATGCACATTCCGCTTCCTTTAGTCTTCAAACATTCAGAAACTTTAACTTTTCTGAATAGAATAATATCAGTGTTGTCATCATTCATCAGAAAACAGTGAAGGAAGTTAAATTCGAAACTTTGAGTGCACCAGATGTATCTTTACCTCTATAATGTAGTTTGAAGTAGACTATGGAAGTAGAGTACATATATGTGAAAATCAACATTTGTGTGTGTGTCAGTGTGGAGAACACTGAGTTCATGTGCTGAAGGTTATGAATTAAATCCTTTACATTTTGCAAATTCAGTTTGATTAGCAAATTCTTTTAGATGTTTCCCAAGTTAAGATACCTGAAATATTAAAAACTGGAACTTTTCTGTGTGTCTCTCATATGTATATATATGTATATATATATGTATACATGCACATACATTTGGACGTAATTTAAAATCTTGTAATAAATTTTGCAGACACTGAAATAATTCAGGTTAATTCCCTTGCTGTCATGAGAGGCCAGTGCTTGCCAGCAAAAGATTAAAATTTATTTCCATTGTTAATAGAAAATAATGAAGTGCATCTGAACCATCAGGGTATGTCATTCGGGAAATGTTCACTTTGGAACTCAGTCTTACTCCACCCAAATGGACAATGATGAAATCAGCTGGCTGGAGAAAACCCCGGATTTTGTGGCAGGAATGCATGAGGAGCATAAAAGTACAGTATGACAAGAAGTTTGTGAAATGAATTAAAGTGGTCTTAGAGTGCTCTCTGCATCCACGTAATCCTCCGAGGGGTCAGGGTTCCCCACTATCGTTCATCAGCAATTAAAGCCTGAAGTTCCCACTCTTGTTTTGTTTTATATTTTTTTTCCCCTAGAGATGACAGTCACGTCTTTGAAAATCCACACACGCGGTTTTATAAAAGTGGTTCATTCATCATTTTTTTCTGTTGTCTGATATTTTTGGAGGATACACATGTGCAGAGGTGAACACTTCCAACCTCCACCTTCTCCCTAACCCTGTTACCAGGAAACTCAGCCAGTATCTCGCTTTGACTATGACGCCATCTTGTGCTTGCTGAGATCACCCTGATAAGAACTTGTGCCTGTGTGCACTTGAGGAGAGTATTGGAGGTTTTTGTCTTGTGGTGGCCACCACAAAAGGGGAACTTTCTGGAAGGACTTTCCCCAGACTCTGAAATGTTTACAAGGACACAGTTGAAAAACCCCTCCAAGCTAGACAGGCTGCACCCTTAAATGATGAGCAGTTATATTGATGGTGATTTCCTGAACAATAGCTGAGGCTCCTTTAAGTTCATTCTGATATCATAAAGAGTTGGTGATGGAGAACTACACACCTGCCCATGTAATGAAGTCACAAGTGAGGAACTGAAGTACGGGGGAGACAGGAAGCCCGTGTGAACACAATCTTCTGTTGTTTTTGAATTCCCAGACCCTGACATGATATGTAGCATGCAGCAGTTGTTCAGTGGATGTTGTTGAGTTGAATGCTTGAAACTCATTTGTGTCCATGTAAAATTGCCCATATACTACTGGCATGACGATGGCGCCAGACTAGGTGAAATGCTTTGTGGAATCATGGTTTTAGGGATTCTTCCAAATCTAGTACATTAACAATATACAACAAATTTTAAAAGATGCCATCAAAAACAAAGAAATAGTTCCTCTAATAGATGGGGGGGCTGCAATTGTATGGGGAATATAACAATAAAATTTATTATTTAAAAAAAAATAAAATAAAACTCTTACTTAAGGTTAAAAAAAATTTTAGCCCTACCCACTGCCTTGGTGTGGCAGTTGGGGCTGGGCTGGGTTGGCTGAGAATCAACACATGATAACTTCCTGGGAGAAAGCAAGGCTCTGTATCACGATAAGGTATGGACTGCCTGGGTGCATCAATTTGTCCAAATTGTGCATTTGCTTTATGCACAATTATGCTTTTCAATGAATGTACACTTCACAAACCCCCACAACCTTCAATACTACCACTGAACAGGTTGTGGGGATTGGTTGGTTGTATATATGAAATGAAAAAGGCAATATTTTGTGAAATCTTGAAACTGGATGATGACTACCTGGAGATTCACTCTGCTAATCTCTGTTTGCTTGAAATTATTTATAATAAAATAATTTTTAATGCCATTTCATGAATCTAAGGCAAGGACACCATTCCTCCCCTTAAATCATTTAATAAATAAAGAAGGACCAATAGAAAAATTAGAGGTAGAATTTTGGTAAATTTAATTTGGGGGTAGACAGAAAGAGTCTTTTTTTTTAAGTGAGGCAAGCTTTATGACAGTATATAAGTTTTAGGTGTACAACATTATAATTCAACATCTGTATACACTACAATGTGATCACCACCTAAAGTTTACTTTCTGTTTTTAAAATTATCATTTTTAAACATAGCTCTGTATCCTGTGCGTGCTCAGTGCTATCCTCAAGAGGTATATATATATATATATATATATATATATATATATGTTCCTCTCTCATAAAAAAAAATTGCCATGCATAGCTGAGAAGCAGATTCATATCTGGGATGACCCCTCTTCCTGGGTCAAGAACGTTGGTGGGTTGGCTCAAGTCCACTTTCTTCTGTTACGCTTTCCCGACTGCTCCTGCCTTGGCTGGTCTCTGCCTCCTTGAACTTCTCCCCCACCCCTGATCTGCCACCCACACAGATAACTCAGTCTGATCGCATTCAGTGTGCAACTTGTTTCATGTGTTAGCTGTGTTTTCCAGTCTCCAAGTAAGCTCTTGGAGGGTGGGGGACCATGCTTTGTAACTTTGATACCCATCCTCTGGGTCCTCCTTGTAGAGGCTCCCCCAGAACTGAGACTATGTGCGGTGCTCGATGAGAAAGGTCATCTATTCTATTGACTGGTCAAAAAAGACTGGGGGAGACAAGTAGAGCCCAGACTTCTCCCAATTTGGCACATGCCCAGCCCTGCACAAATGCTTTAACATGTATCATCTCAGCTTTTACTTATTTTATCATATTTAGCCCTTCAAGATAGGCATTGTTGTGGATGTGATACAGCTGAGAAAAATGGAGATCAAAAGATTAATTCAAGTTCACACTGTAGGAAGCAACAGATGTGGGAGTTGAGTTCAGTTCTGACTAAATTCCTGCTCTCCCCCTATTCCACACCCCTCTTTTCCTTTTCCTCTGGTTAGATACTAAGTGTCCTGCGTTTCAACACTGAATTCCAGCAACCTTATCTCCTCACCGTCAGTCTGAGTGTCCCTGCCACTGCTCCCTCTAGTCCACGGGAACAAGCCTGTGCCCAGCATTACATCAGTACACATCACAAGTGCAGCGTCCACTCCAGCCTTGGAGAAGTGACCGCCCAGCTGGAGTTTGAATAGACCTTACCTTCCTGGTCACACACAATCGGCTCCTTGTGGTCCCTACAGCTCAAGGGTCAGCTGGGAACGATGTCCAAGTCCTAGAGAGGAGACTAGATTTCTGGAACTAACTGGCAGGTGGCCAGTTTCCCTACTTAGTCACCTGCGCATAGTTTGAACACAAATAGGTGACAACACATGGGCAAAGCGGGGCCTCTTTTTTTCTTGAGTCTCTGCCATCATTCCAGGAGGAAGATAACCTGTTGAGATGCCAAGAGCATGGCCCTGTCCCAAAGTTCTGCTCTGCCTCTCATTAGCCATATGGAAGTCTGGCAAAAGAGAATTCTGGTGCATTTACTACTTCCTGTGATGCTAGCTACACCACTCTCTGTCTTTTTACTTTAAATATGCAGGTTGTGTTGTCAACAACAGTGAATGTGGATGGACATGTGCTGGCTGTTTCTGACAACATGTTTGTTCATAACAACTCCAAGCATGGACGGAGAGCCAGAAGACTGGACCCATCCGAAGGTAGGTCTGTCTGCCGTCTGGGCTGAGAAGGGCAGACAAATGAAGTTCTCCATGGATCTCCTTGTTTGGATCTCAAATTTATGCTTCTGAGTAGGAGTGGAGAAAGTACACAAAACCGTGTGGGTTTGAAAATGAAGGTGTAAACACCGACCGCGCCTTCACTGCCGCAGCCCCACACACCTCCCGGCCAAGGCCCAGCCCCTGTGCTTCCAGTCACTTCCATACCATTCTGTGTTTTTCCTTTTTGCTACATGGGCATTTCAGGCAAATGTAGTCTTATGACATCTTAGTTAAACAGGAACATTACAGTGCCAGACATGTATGAATAAGTGTCAGCTGTGCCCTTAAACAGATTGTAGGCAAAACAAAACAATGTGCAGAATGAAACTGACACTAATTGATTTTTGTTTGCTTGGACAAGAAGAGATCGTGGTCTGTTCTGGGTAGTTTTCCAAGTGCATTAAAGTAATTAGAAATACTGGTAACTGTTAAACTTCAAGTTGTCCAAAAAATTAAAGTCTATTGAGGAAGATAACTGACAAACCGAAGTACTTTCCATCTAACTTCTTCTCCTTCCTTCCACACTGCTCAACTCACTGGTGTAGGAAGACCCTGAAATATAAAATGAATGACTAAACCGGTGACTAAGTTAGTGTGATTTTTGCTGCGTTCTGCCCACCTGCCCCTACCCCAATTTGGCCCTTAAAATGTGTCCTGTATCATTTTAAATAGGAATTAATGAACTGAAAGAATATGATTGAATCAGTAAAGAATTTGGAGTGGTGTTAATTCTCCCACAGTGGACATGGAAAGGGGAGAAGAAAATCCCAGGGTTCAGAACGAGGAACCCATCCAGTTTCTCTTGACTGATTGGATGTGATTGACCGGCTGTTCAAAGGGGGCTCATGTTTTTGGAGTCCTGCCAAAGTTCTCCTCCACCTTTGACCCTGTCAACTTTGGAAATGGAGTGATGGATTGACTTTAGTTATGGCCTGAAAACCATATTGGGTTCCTGTTGGGATGTAAAGTCCAGAGGCCTCGAACATATGGAAGAAGGAGGGAAAATCCTTCCTACAAAGTTAGGAAAGTGACTCAAAATTGTCTCTTGACAATTTTGTCTTTTATCAATTTGTCTTTTATCCAACTGAAAAACACCTTCTACCATGAGAGATTTTGCTTTCTCTTTCTTTTTCTCTAGTACATTAACAGGCCTTGTAAATCTTGACATCTTGGGGCAGAGGAGGTGGGGAGAGAAAAGGGATTTACACATTTTTCAGTGTGATCAACTTATAAAAATATGGGAAAAAACAACAGTTTTAAAAACACCCTTTGCACAATTAGCTAAGTGTTCCACTTTTTCATGCATAGTGGTCAACTCATTAGGCTTTATGACCTGGTGAAAACCAACAACCAATTAGGGAATGATGGCAAGTCAGCAACACTCAACTTGAACTTCTCAGAATGACCAACAGCTTTCCAAGGCATCCCACTCCCCAAAACTCCAGACTTCAGCCACCAAAGGGCAGACCTGACTCGCTCTTTCGTATCTTTTCAGCTACCCCCTGCATCAAAGCCATCAGCCCAAGCGAAGGCTGGACCACAGGAGGAGCCATGGTCATCATCATCGGAGACAACTTTTTTGATGGCCTCCAAGTGGTGTTTGGGACTATGCTTGTGTGGAGCGAGGTAGGCAAAAGCTGCTTGTTTCTCCATCTTTGGTCCAAAGATTGTTTTGATTTGGGGAAACCGGTTATTCCTGCAGCAGGAGCATGAACACATCCTACTGAGTATGTACAATGAGCAGAGCACTGAGGATTAAAAGAGGTAGAAGTGTTACCTTATTGCAGGCATGACCCTGTTAAAAAAACAGATATTCATTTCAGTATTATTTATCATTGTGAAAAATTTGACAAAGCCTAGATATTGGAAAATAGAATAATGATTAACTAAATGATGAAATATTGTTAAGTTGTTAAAAGTATGTTTTGGAAAAATTTTAATAAGGAGCATGCTTATACTACAATGATAAGAGAAAAAATAAATCGGAATGGCAGTGTCTACAGATATAAAGTCTAATTATATAACATAACTCCATAGAAAAGTACTGGAAACACCGAAGATTCATAGCAGTTGGCTTTGGGTTATGCAACATTATTATTTTCCTGTAATTTCTAAATTTTCTAAAGAAGATATGTTCCAATTTCATAATGAGAAAAACAACAGAATATGTTCCAAAAAGATAAATAACAGTACTAAGTTGGGTATGGAAATTGCCAAATTGATATGCGAGAGTGTAGCTGTGTAGGAGCTGAGGGGATGGTAGAGGTGGGGTGAGGTGGGCGCAGGGGGTGGGAGAGACGTGAACTGGGCTGGTAGGAAGGAAAGGACAGAGAACTGTGTAGACCCCCACGAGTGCTCCGGTCCGCCCCACCTCCCCAGGGAGTATCAGTGGGAGATGTGCGTGTCCTCAGTATCTTCTGTGATAACGTGTGAAATAGGTATCTTATTTCCCTGCCTGTTCATTCCTCAGCTAATCACCCCTCATGCCATCAGAGTGCAGACTCCTCCTCGGCACATCCCTGGAGTCGTGGAAGTGACATTATCTTATAAATCCAAACAGTTCTGCAAAGGTGCTCCGGGGAGGTTCATTTACACAGGTGGGTGAGAAAATGATACCAAACGTCACTAGCTTCTGGCTTCCCATTGCTGTAGTTCCCACTTGCTCCACTTTATAATCTTTCTAATTTTTCTAGGTCTTTTTACCAGTGTAGGGAAAAAAGCCTGGGTAGTAGGCATCGAAGGGAAAAGTGTAGCTCAATTCAAAATTTCTGTTTTACTTGAGCAACTTCTGCATGGTCTGGGAGATGACTGTGGATTCTGTTATAATGCTTTTATCCAAGCAATCAGATGTAAAATTATACCAAGTAGCTGGCTCTAACCAAACTGTCTTGAAAAGCCTTCAGAAATGTTGCTCATTGATGCAGCAGAGTGATTCAAATTATTTTTAAATTTTATGAAAGTAGAAATCATCTATTGGTTCAACATTTGTTGAATACTTACTTAGTATCTACTGCTCAGTGGAAGGTACAGGTGAGTTGTAAGACATGGTCCCTACTTGGAAGTTTAGAAGCTTTGGGGTGGGGGGAGGGGAGGAAGTGGTATTTTGCACTGGAGAATTAATTAGTAAATTTAAAAAATATTTGAATTTTCCAGTGAATAGAACACAGGTTTCAGGAGGAAAGTTAAGCATGGACTAGATGGTGAGATGGGGCTTCCAGCAGGAAATAGAAGCTGCTGACAATTTTAAGGAGGGGGAGGAGTTGGAGAGTCAAAGAGAAGAAGGATGTTCCAGTTACGGAAATGTCATGTGCGAGGCCTCAGAGAGTGAGGTGAGCGTGTTCCCAGAAGAGGAGGGATTGGCAGTGCATGTGGGTGGAGTTCTGACCATAACCCAGCCTACCAGATGAGCCGGGCACAGGGAAGGGATCGTAAAACAGCTTGAAAGTGCTGTCTGGTCACGAGGGTAGCCAAATTCATAGAGACAAAGTTGAATGGTACCAGGGCTTGGCGAGAGGAGGAATGGGAGCTGTTTAATGGGTGTAGAGTTTCAGTTTTGCAAGATGAAAAGAGTCCTGGAGGTGGTTTGTATAACTATGTGAAATGGACTTAACGCTGCTGAGCTGTGCGCTTAAAAATGGTTTAAGATGCTAAGTTTTGTCATGTGTCTTTTACCACACTTTTTACAATTGAACAAAGAAAGTCTTGTATGGGCGTTTGGACTTGATCTGACATCTCTCTGCCAGGGAGAGAAACTCGAAGGTGTTATCTTAGGAAAACCAGAGTTAGGGGAACAACTGAGGGCATGATTCAACTAGGATATCATATTTTTCAATATATCTGTATCTCGCTACATATGTCAATAAAGTGCTACAAATTTCTATTACTGTCATCCTATACTATATCCTCTCATTTGGATTCAGCATCCTATGCTTGTTTAAGTATAGATGGTTAGTTAGATATTAGTTAGGAATAGATGGAAAAAAGGTAATTTTTTGGTATATTTATTTAGAATTTCATGTTTTGAAATTTCTTTGATGAGATATGTAATATCATTATGCTTCTAACAGCTTATAGTTCTAGCAGGGGAGCTAGATACTTACAGATTACAGTAATTGGATTGAATCCTATAAGAGAGGTATAAGCAAAAAGGGTTGTAGGAACACTGTGCTAAGAGTGTCTGACTTTGGAGAATCACTGAGGGCTTCCCATAGGAGGTGACAAAAGAGTGACCTTTCAAAAGTAAAGTAGGAACTTGTTAGACTAAACAGAGGAGGCATTGGTCCACAGTGGGAAACACAGAGGCTGGCACAAGAGTCCACAAAACTGTGAAATAATAGATGCTATGTTAGATGTAAATTCAGGAGAGAATTTTGAGATAACAAGATATTGAGGCTCACCGGGTCAGGCACCTTCTTTGGCAGATGAAAAAACTGACACTCAGGGAGAAATTATTTGCTCACAATTGCCTATTGAATTAAAGGGGAAGTCAGAACAAGAACTCAAAATGTCTGGCCCTCCCACTTGATGCCTCTTATTTAGCTATGTAGTGTTGGTCAATAGCTGTTTTCTTGATGTGCTTAGACATTACTGACTTCTTCATGAAGCAAATGTTGATGGAACACAGCCAGTGCTTATCACTCTGCTCTGTGCTGGGGACATGGAGCGCAAAACAGCCTGATGGGATTCTTCCTCCTTGACCTTCAGGTGTAGTGATGTAAAGCTGAAATGTTCTTGCTCCAGAGTCAGATTGCCTGAACTCACAGCTTGACCTGCCACTAAGTAGCTCTTACATCTTTAGCAAGTGACTTAATTTCTTAGCTTCCCCATCTATAAAATGTGCTACCTACCTCAGAGCTGTGGTGAGAACTGAATATTAGAGTGTATGATAACTGTGGTATGCTGGTAAAGGTTTAACAACAGACTCTCCAGGGAAAACTGGGGTAGGGACAGGGGCCAGGACAGTACTGGTTTGTAGCATTTACTGATTTCCATGGTGCAAATACTCTTGCTATGGCTGATTGCAAACTATCAATATCACATCAACCAGCTCACAAAATTTCTGAAAACTTTATAAACTTGCTCTCATGAAATGGTCTAAGCCAGGTCTAGAACACCTGTGCATGTAACACATTTGGAATAGAGAGTGACTGTATTTTAGCATTTCAAAACTGTTTATTATTGATATTCTTATGGTTACTATTAGTGTTGTTATTATAGAGACTAATTTGTACAAGAATTACAAATGTGACGAGCACTAAATAGAACTTATATAGGATACTGTTGATATATGCCAAGTGAATCAGACTTTCTTAATCTAAGGTGATAGGAAAGACTAAGAACAGGTCAAACAGAAGAAATAGCATGTGCAAAGGCCCTGGGGTGGAAAAGAAAAACATGGGATATATTTGGTGGCTATTATGAACAGGGCAGAAAGAATAGCTATAGAGAGGCTGGATTCAAGCTGGGAGGGCGGATTGGACCCAGGGTATGTCAAGTCCTGTTTTGAGGGCTCTACCTCAAGTACTATGGAGGCTATTGGTATATTTTTCAGCCGGGGAATGCTGGGATCTGTCTTAAAAGGTCATTCTGGTTTCAGTAGAAAGAATGATTTGGAAGCCAGGGTGGATTCAGGGAGGTCATTTGCAGGCCAGTGTTGTGACCCAGGCCAGAAATGATGGCAGCATAGACCAGAGTCTTGGTAGTGGGGACAGGCAGAAGTGGATGAAATTTAGGAGGTAGCATTGACGGGACTTGATGATTGATTAGATAGGGTGAAAGTTGGGGAGAGAAGGGGAGGGGGTGACTCTCAGGTTTCAAGTTTGAAAAATTGGGTGGGTATAGTTTGGAAAGTGATTTTTAAAAAGGTATAAAGTGCTAAGGGAGTTCAGAGGAAGGACAAAATACTTCCAGCTGGCGGAGAGGTGGGAAGATTTAATATTGTAAAGATGTCAATTAATGAAGAAATTTAACACAATGCCAATCAAAGTACCAACAAAATGTTTGGGGAAACATTATAAATACTCACCTGAAAAAGAGAAAAACAGGACCTTTAATTTTGAAAAACGACAGGGCCTCGCCCTACCAGACATTAAGACCTACTTTAAGTTTCAGTAATTAAAAGAATATGGGACTTTGTAGGAACATGTAGAAATGTCATGCAGCAGAAGAGAAAATTTACAAATGAGCAGGTTTTGTACAGATGAAGAATAAATGCATAAGTGTTTGTATAGGGGAGGACCATCTCACGTTAATGTGGAAAAGTAGAATATTTAACAAATGATATTGGGTCGACTAATTAAGCATCAAAAAAGGGTGAAATTTCTAACTTGACATCATAAACTGAAACATATTTATTAAATATTTTAATTAAAAATGTAGTTATTTGAAGAAGCTTTATATATAAAAAATTATGATCATCTTGAGGCTTGCTAGTTTCAACACCAAAAACAGAAACCAGCAAGCAAAATATGTGAAAACATCATAAGAGGAAAATTTTTACACCTCAAAATGCCAGTCATTAAATCAAAAAGAAAATGATAAACTGCAACGTATTTGTTATAGATGGCATTCTATCTTACATATAAAAGAATTCATCCATTTGATCAGCAAAAGTTTGTCACGCCCAGTGTTTGTCTCCTACTATGTATGTATTGTGGATAAAGAGGGGAATGTTAGATATCTTACAAATAATGGAGGGAAAAAAATCTAGCAAGAAGTATCAGGAGTTAATTCAGGAAGGAATACAGTTAAATAATAAACATATTTTTAAAAATCCCAACTACATTAATAGTCAAATAAATGCAAATTAAGGCAAGCACAGTATAACACTTTTTCCCTGTCAAGTATGCAAAGATTTTTTTTTTAAGCCAATGAAAATACCCAAGTTGTCAAAATTAGAAGAGTAGGGACTTCCTGTAGAATGGAGGGGGAGAGGAGAGAGGCTCTGGAGAACACCTTAGCTGAGACAGTGGACCTGCCCTTCGACACAGTAATTCTTGGAATGTATACTTCGGGAATAATTGAGTTTGCCTTAAGGCTGTTCATTGGAGCTGTTTATAGAAATGAAAATATCCTTAGTGTCTATTAGGGGACTCATTAAATAAATAATGGAACATCCTGAAACTGAAACACTTTTAAGACTTTAAAAGTGATACAGCGGACATATATTTAGTCACAAATATCTGTGATACAGGGGTGTGTGTGTGTATATTCTCATATATATATACATGAATAGTTGTGTGAAAAAAACTCAAGTAAGGTATGAAGCCAGTGTACCCATGTATTACATAGTGGTTTCTGGGTGTTGATATAATTATCTTAATTCTCAAATTTTGCTTACAAATATTTTCTCATCTGCTATCTTCTAATATACAATATTTTGAATTTGTATGTTTTCTGTTATCATTTCCTAATGCATATTTTTAATTAAAAGTTAGAAGAAAATAAGATATACCCACAATAATATCATACATGTTTTAATACTGAAATAGCACACATTAGTAATCTAAACTCTTCAGGCACAGAGAAACGGCTTCTGGTTAGGAAAGCAGTGAAACTTCTAGAAAACTGCCTTTGAGAAGAAAGAGCCTTGGAGACCACAGCGGGTGAAAATGTGGTGATGGGGTAGCATATTCATTCACAATCAGGGCAGAAAACATTGTACCAGATGACTCAAGAGGCTGGTTACTATGAAAACCTCCCCCTTTAAGTTCCTGGACCACATGTGACTTAGGTTGTAGAGACAAGTAGCTGGCGTTACCAGTGGCGGGTTCCACACGCCACAGGAAATGGATTGGTGGTCTCTTGTCTTGCCCACTGAGCAAGCAGCCACAACATGAAAAGCTCATTTATAACCCACTGGAAATCTTACTCTTAACAATTGGAAAGGCTGTGGCTTCCCCAGGTGGCTGAGATGGAACTGCTCTACTTCAGAGCTGAGGACTGCCACCTGGGAGAGTGGAAGGTGTGGCTTTTCCCTGTGAGGAGACAGACCTGCAGAGCCCCAGTCAGCCTGGCAGCCTGAGCCACCCATACTGAGCCCCTTGAATCAGCTCCTCCAAGCCCACATATAAGGCTTAGCTGCAGGTCAGTGCCTCAGAGGCCAAGATAGCTCTGGACGAGAACCTCAGTTCCTGTGGTTAGGTAGAAAAAAACAATCCTGATTCCAGAGGAAAAGAAACACTTGAAACCTAGAGTGTTTTGGTGGGGACAGAGTGGACTTCAGGGTTTTCAGGGGACACCCACTGGACTCACTCAGAAGACCTGTTTCCAGGTGCCCACTGTGCCACCGATGACTTCTTTGTCCTTTTATCAAGTCACCTAACCTCTCTGAACCTCGTTTTCCTCCTCCGTAAACCTTTGGACCTAATTATACTATTACCCATAGGTGTTCTCCTAATTTGGCTAATCATGAGAATCATACTTGGCCCCATTCCAGGCATACTGAGTCACACATCTTCTGGGAGGGTCTGAAAATCTATATTTTAAACAACAAAAAAATGAGTTTGGGAAACCTGAGTCCTGTTCATGAGGCTATTGTGGAGACTTTCTGGCTTGCAACGTACTCCACACATAGGGTGGTTCTTATGAGACTGTCATTGCACCATGACACAATAGTATTTATTCTTAGATAGAACTTTCTAGAAGGAGACTCAAATAGTGGGGGTTGAAAGGGATTTTCTGGTGAACCTCCTGGCATTCAGCTCCTGGCCACCACACACATCTCTAGTCTATGGTCCAACCATTGATGATTCTTGTATCCAAG
Organism: Talpa occidentalis; assembly: GCF_014898055.3. Taxonomy (NCBI): domain Eukaryota; kingdom Metazoa; phylum Chordata; class Mammalia; order Eulipotyphla; family Talpidae; genus Talpa; species Talpa occidentalis. The sequence continues at coordinate 97,315,124 of NW_023605194.1, read as the reverse complement.
GATGCACCATCATAATAAACCCAAGCCTATTAGATGTAACTTACCTGATGTAATGAGCCAAAATTCAGTAATCAGTTCCCAATGGTTGTTGCTGCCAAGTACAGCATAAACAACATCAGGGCTCTGAAAAACAACACATTTTCTTCACACATGTGACTTTGCAGGTCTAATTTCCTCCAACCACGGGTTGCTAACGTGTAGCTTGCTTCTGCGGAATTTAGAGACCAACATGAGATATAGTGAGATTTGAGAGCTGGAAGCAGTGCACTAGCTGAGCCTCTGAGGGTGGGAGACCCTTCCTCTGCTCCCTCAGAGACGTTTCCACCCAGAATTGGCAATACAGAAAAATAGGCCAGGTCGGGGCAGCCAGTGGGATCATGGGTGTCAGTTGTGCTGATATTTCTCAACCATCTTGACTTTAAGCAGCAGCAAGAATGCAAGGGAGAGAATGTCTGGAGCTTAAATTTGGGGGTGGAATTGCCATTGTCTATAATTATAAAATCTGTACTGTCCACAGAAACCAGGAAAAGCTATGATGTTTGAGCTAATAGGGGTCATCGAGGACATGGGCTTTGTTGGGCCCAGTTTTTTATTATTGTTCCTATGGGTCTTTGTAGAATCTGGGCTAAACATTTGATTGCTGGTGAAGCAGTCTCCTATGACTTCTATCATCAGGTTGAACTGGTGGCTCAGTCATCACATCTCTCACCTAGGGAGCACATAGGACTGCCCGTATCTTAAAGCTGTTATACAATAACCACCTTTCCCCATGAGTGTGAGTCTCTGAGTATCTACACTTATTCGATGAGAATCCTATTGCCTGGATCACCATGCTAGGTCCAATCCAAGGTTTTACTCTTAACCACTTATCTGAGCTACTTCCTAGTACCTTGCAGCTTCTTAGAAGAAATTATGCCAAGGTCATCTCTTTGGCTTCACCCAGTAGTTTTACTCAGCAAATGCCATGGAGCACAGACAGGCCTGCAGGTCAGTGAGCATGGAGGTGGCTCGGAGTGGCCACACCTGTACTCTGGGGTCCCTATTGGGGTGAATGATAGATGGTGAATGACAACTTGTGAGGGGCTTTGCATTCCCTCAAGAGTTAGAAACCTGAATTTCAGCCTCAATTTTCTATTCTCTAATTTAAAAAATAGGAAGATATTTCTCTTCTTGAGAAGATGAGGTGACATACATAAGCAAATGTACTATGTATAGAAACTCAAAGAACGTAAAGAAAATCTACTGTTGTAAGCTTTTGACAGAATTTCTGGGGTGACTTCTATGTGGCCACCATCCTTGCTGCTGACAGATCGAGGGTGGGGTTCTTCGTATGTCTTCCCTTCTGTAAAGGTGAATTCTTCTGGAAAGACTTGCCACATTGTGCCCTTAATATCTGGGTCTAGGCTAGAAATGAGATTTTTGTAGGTGACAGAGGAGGCAGCCTGAGCATGTGGGCTCTGCAGGTGGAGGGCCAAGGCAGTGAGTATTCAGCGGACAGATTGAAGCAGGAGACAAAGTGTCCCAAGGTTGAATTTAGATGTAGGCAAATGGAGACACATTGAGAAACCAAAGAATTCGTGTCAGTCAACCTCTCCATGGATACTTTTTGTCTTTTATTTTAGCTCAAAAAAATGTACTTGGTAACATACCACTGTTCAGTATTTAGGAAGAATCTGTTAATCAACAGAAAATGGCCAAAACAGGCAGCAGTTGGGAGGAGAAAAGGAAAGTCTAGATTTTTCTACAGATCTCTAGCCTCCCAGAGTGTCCTCCTGGAAGATCCAGGCATGATGGCCCCTCAAGAGCCCGCACCGCACAGATGTGCCTGCAGAACTATGAATGTGAATAGCCTACCCCCTTTGCCTTTCTTTTTTTTTTCCTTATAGCATTATCATGAAAAAAAAATCCCATTTAAGAAATGAATCTGATTTTTACTTAAAAATACCCAATTCAAACATCAAAAACTGGCCCGAGTACAATTGTTCTCTGTTCACACTGGAAACAGGTTGAATCAATAGCCCTCCTGATAGCTAGTGGTTTTAAAAAGTTGCCTCCACCCCACCTCTTGTGAAATTTGGATCTGTCATTCAGCTGAGTCTCAGGAATGATGTGTCGGTTGGAAGCCCCAGAGTAGGGGCTGTTGTTTCACTAGATACATCCCAGCCCCTTAATGGCCTGGTGCTCTCAGCTATAATATTCTAAATACACATTACAGAGAGCATGAGCATATTCATAACTGCTCCATTGTGGCATTTAGATTTACCCTTGAAATTTATCTTTAATTTTTACAGTTGTCTCCTTAACCATGTATATTACTCCCTTCTTCAAACAATCTGTCTTGCTGCTGAAGTTTTTCTTGAAACCAAAGTGTAATTAAATATTAAATTAATATTTCATTTAAAATTAAATATCAAAGGCTTCCATCTAATCTTTCACTTGTGCACTGCTGGTTCTCACTTTGTGTTCTTCCTGTATCCACAAAGGCAGTCCCACCTCTTAATAATGTGTTCCTGTATTATCTTTCTTCTTCTCTTTTTTTTAATTGGTGACATGGTGCTTTTGCTACAATGAAACAAATGGATGAAGGGAGAGATTTCAGTGTAGTAAATGTTAAAGACAACTTAATTCAACAGCCTGTGGCTACGACCCCTCCCCTCTCCATTTCTCAAAGAAGAGTTTCAGTGCCCGAAATAAAATAATAGAATCATAAAATGCACGAGTTTGCAAGCGGACCTAGAGGCCATTTAACACACTGTTTGTCCTTGCAGAGAAATAAAGATCGCTTGGCTTTGAAAGTGACACAGTTGGTAGGGGTTGGGAACCAGGACAGTTCCCATGCCAGAGCTGGCTTTAGCTCCACCAAAGGCTCCACTAATTTTTAACTTGTAAGCATTAAAAAGCCAATGGAATGCACTCTTTGAATGTTGGGCAGTTGAGAACCAGGGCAGGAGGTAGATAATTGGTCGAGGACATTGGGAAAAAGAAGTAGGAGAAGGAACACCATCATAGCACAAGGCAGACTTTGTGGGAATTTAAAGGTAGAATCAAAGCATTTTGAAGACATTGATTCTGTGAGGGAAGAGAATGGGGGCGTCCGAAAGGTGAAGTGAGGAAAGGAGCTGGTCTGTGTGTATCTAAATTCCTCCTAAAACTAGCTGCTGTGCCTGCCTTCCTGTCCTGTGAACAGAGTAACTCATTGCCCAGAGCCACACGGGAAGGTGTTCCTTACACAAGCATACCCTCTGCTTACATGTCAAAGTCCATTTTCTCTTTGGTGTTTATCTGGCAATCACATGACATCAATTTAAGGTTTCTTATGCATGATTCTTTTTCAGTGCTTTATTTTGGGATAAGGTCTAGATTTAGAGTCAGGCTGGAGGGATCTTGCATTTCTGTGGGCTAGACCCCTTCCATGGACCACAGGCTCTGTGCTCATCTGATAAAAATAGAGATCCTTTGCTGCACTTAAGTGCACATATATGCAAATACAAGGCTAGGCTCTGATTTCTAGGCTTTTCTAGTCTCTTGATGGCACCCCCATAGACTCCATGGTCATTCAAGGCTTTAGCTGAAGATCTACTAATGAGTGATGCAGAAACCCAGGTCAGCAGTTTGATTCCTCAGCAACCCCACTGCAGGCTGATTAAGCACTGGTATCTTCCTTCATCCATCATCTTATTTGTCTCCCCTAATTTAGGCAAAGGAACTCTATCAGCCCTGATATCACCATCTCTGTGTTTATTATCTCTACTGGCAAGGGCAAAAATAACCTCCTGCTTGCGGTGTCTATTCTGTCTTTGTTGAAGGTTAACCAGAATTCTAACAAAGAGTCCTCTTTCACTGTTAGCTAGTGTAGCCTATATTTTTTGAAAACAAGTAGAAGCATAAGCTGGGGTAAGCATTATCTGGTCTCTGTGCCTCCTGTTAAGGAGAGAAAGTGATCATATAGAATTTATACTTCTCATCAACCCTTTGGGAAAATTAATATTGAACACCAGCCAGTTTTTCTTTTTTAATGAGTGCTTCCCAGTAGATATTTTTAGTTAAATACTATTTACTTATAAAAGAGACCTTTCACACAGTGCTTACTGTCTGTATCTATTTGTTGGGTCTAAGATAGGTAAGTAACCTCATATATTATCCCCACAATCAAAATGAGAAATGACACATAAGATCCAGGGTCTCAGGAGAAATATTATGAAATCTCAAGGTATTGATGAAAGTTTTTTCCAGGGCTGATCCAAATGGGATTTAGATTCTGTGGCAGTTGAAATGTGTATTATTAAACTCCTTAAGCAAACCCGAATGACTCCCAGTGGAGGATTAAGACATTCTATGTATAGCAAAGACGAAATTCTCATGTCTGAGTTTTCTCTATTGAATTCCCCCTTGATTAGCTTCTGTAATATTTAACTTTATGCCATGCCATAATTATTTAATAAAAGGTAAATATAAATTATATTTCAGTGGGGATATGACCTTTTACCTTAATGTTATGTTACTAAAGAAAGACATAGATAAATAGAGCCTATAGACTGAAGCATATTTTTAATTTACTCTGTTTTTGCCTCGCCAGCATTTCTTCATGTCCCTGTCAGCCTAGGGGTTGGCAGAACTTCGCAGCACCCTCACACTCCATGTGGTCGGAGAGGCTGTAAATCCACACCGATGATGGTGCTTAACGATCTGGTTGCCCTTAGAGACAGTCTTGGTGCTGGTATTGGGCACCTCATTAGCTAAATGAGGTTTACTTGGCTCATACCAGGTCTGAACAGTCAGAGCACACCCAGGGAGGTAAAGGGAGGCAGCTGGGATTCAAAATGAAGTTGAATCTCCAGGATGCACAACTACTGGTCAGTTGGGAAGTAAGCTTGGAACCAAAGTGAAGGCGATGCAATTCAACCTCGATGATCCAAAGACACTTGGGGAGCCACTGACTCTCCCTTATGTGGTTTAGTGGCAACTGAACAGTTTCCACTGAATGATTTTCACTCCAAAAGTACACTTAATTAAATGAAATTGTGTATATGTGATTACACCCTGTGCATATAAAAGACTGTGTGTTTCATTCAAGTCTTTCTCACATTGGATACACACATAACCCATACTAATTTTATGCCCATGAAGTCTGGCAGAGGCCTCCCCTCAAAACAGTCCAAGGAAAAAGGTGAGCATGCCTCACTTACTAAGTTTAAAACATGAATTGCTGACCCAGTGGGGTCAAGATAGCCTGCTAGGAGTGAGAACAGGCAGGAGAAACCAGCCATTACCCTGTGTTCTGCTGGTTTGCCATCTGCCATGCGGTAGAGGAGAACAACATGTACCAGTGTGTGACGGGTTCTGCTGGAGAGAAACCATCACCTGCACCTCACTTCTGAGCACTGAATAGAGCCCCACAGGGAAAATACCCTGCAAGCTACCAGGGACCATGGAAAAAGATGAATAGATCTCGAGAGCTAGAGGGAGTGGAGACTCACAAGGGGGAGTAACCAGGAAAATGGAAAGAAAGGCCCATGGTGGAGACTGTGGTGGGGCATCGATTTTCTACCGTGTGGGCTGTGCCCTGACTTTATCGCCAGCATACTGTGAGTGAGGATATCCATAACCGTATCTAGGACTTTTACTTTCTCCATGGAAGATCAGCCGCACCTTAGGTACTGAAACCCTGTGTTTAATAAGATATGATGTAGTGACTGATTTAGAGCATTTTGTCACCAAATCTGTTCGCCCTGCAGCACAAGGCAGCTGTATGTGTTTGCTGATGGGGCCTGCTCCCACGCTAGGAGACTGAGGAGTCAGGCAACCCAGGCTGGACTTCTCTCTGGAGCTGCAGCCCTTGGCTCGCAGCTTTGGAGGAAGCACAAGCAGGGGTGAAAGGACATCCAGAGAGTGGGTGAGAGGAAGCAGGAGGTGGCATGACTACTTTCAACACATTTTTTCTGCTTTCCAGTACAGTTTCTGGGCGCAGAAGGGTAGCCTGAGACTCAGGGTGGGCAGCTGGCATATCTTGCTGGAGTGTGGGACAGTATCTCTAGTTCTAAAGCTGAAAATGTTAAGAGCACAGGTTTTGGTGATTGAGAAGCCAGGGTATAGCTCCTGCCTTGACTGGCTGGAACTGCATTTAAAATGGGGATAAAATTCACACTGTGGGGTTATAATGAGGATGAAATAAGTGAAAGCATGTAAAAGGCTTAGCGTAGTGCCCGTAGCATAATAAACTTTAGCAAATACTAACCGTGGTAATAAAGGCTTTCATTATTGAATATTACAGTCACTAAACATCCTGTTATTAAAGAAAAAAACTTCAGAAATTTCTGACATTATAATGCTAAGGTGGTGGGAGGAGGAGTTAATAGAATAATTCCAGTTATACACACAGCTATTCTTACATGTGTTTCTGAGTAAGATGATAATGTAAATGCAAGTGTTTAATTTGTCCCCCACTCCAGAAGATATCAGAGTGTATTTAAAAAAAAATCATGAGGGCCTCCCCGGTGGCGCAGCGGTAAGAGCGCTGGGTTGCGAAGCTGCCCGCAGCCTCTGCGGCGCCGGTTCGATTCCCGGCTGCTCCCGGCCACCGGAGGAGGGTCCCACATGGTGCGCAGACCTCTCCTGCCACCCGCTGCTCCCCTCAGCAGTGTACTTCGGTCCTTCTGCCTGTTCTGCTCCCCGCTCTGGCTCTGGTGAATTCTCTCACCCTCCCGCGCTTCTGACTGTACCCAGTGCATGTATAAACAAAACAAATGAACAAACAAATAAATAAATAAATAAAACATGCCTCTATAAAAAAAAAAAAAAAAAAATCATGAAAATAAAGGAAATCTGACATTCATGCTTGCAGTTAAGCTTCATCAATATGCCAGAACTTTTATGCTGTTGTGCTGGTGTATAGACTGGGCTGTGTTAGAGGCTGGACCCTACTTCACTCCCCTCCTGGAAACAACAGCAGGACCAGGAAATAAAGGCAGAGAGTCTGGCAGCCCCCCACCCAGATGTCCTCTGTCCCCACCTTGAGAAGTGAGAACAAGTAGCACAGACAGAAGTTTGACCTTGAATAGAAAATGTTTACCAAAGAGTTGTGTGTCCAGAGAAGTCGTCATTCATGTGGGAGGAAGTCAGGGAAACAATCTCTTATTTCAAGAGCCCAGAAGAATTCAACCCTTATTTTTGCTGATGTAAAGTGACTGTGGGAGAACTGAGTCACTGATGAATGAACAAACTACAGTATTAAATAGACAGCATTTAAATATAAAGCAGCTAAAGTATTGTTAGTATGATGACACAGCTTAATAGAAAACATAAAAATGTTTAAAAGCTACAGATCACAGAAAATATAGTAATAGTAATATAGCTCAAGTTGATAAACTATCAATAAACATGGGAAGGTAAAGAGAATGGGTAGGGAAGTTAAAGGTGAACAAAATTCCTTATGTATGAGGGACTCAAAGGACTCAAGTAACTAGAAAAAAATAAAATATTTTTACATAAATATATATGTAAAGGTATATTGCTTTAAATTAAAATGGGATATATATCTTCCAAAAAACTAGAAATGAAGAGCAAAAATTGAATTTGTTAGGCCATAATTTCTTTAAACACATTTTGTTTTTTACTAGGAGAACATTAAAAAGACAGGGAAGGGATATTATAAAGCAAACAGTGTATCTCTGGTTAGGGGTTTAATGCAGCTAAATGTTTTTGAAATTTGGTGTGTTGTGGTGGCACACACCTGGAGGATGTGATCCTGTGCCTTTAAATCATATACTATGTTGTAAACCAATGTTATCTCAATTAAAAAAAAGACATCAGTGTGAAAAAATAATAACAATACCAAACACAACAAAACAAAAACAGACAATTATAAATCAGAGACATCCTGCAGGGGAGGAGGAGGGAGAGGGATCAGAGGGAGGGAGGGAGGAGCACAGGGGACTGTGATGATGGTGCACGGGTGCCTTGGGGAAGGAAACTCTGTGGGGACTATACCTGAGGGGTTGGGGGGAGGAAGCAACTATAGTTTAAAAATGAACAATGATGTAAAAAATAAAAATAAATAAAAAGTAAAAGGAATTTCCCTAAAGTTCATTTGGAAGAATAAATAGATTAAGTCTAGTTCAGAAAAATGTGGTTTTAAAAACTAATCTATTTGTGAAGGAGCAATTAAACTATCAAATATTAAATGTGTTATAATGACAAGAGTGTGATTCTCAGCCCAGAATAGAAACATAGACCAGTGAAACAAACAGAATGCCTAGATGCAATTCAATAAAAAGAAAATCCAGATAAGCTAAATAATTTAAGAGTTCATATATGCATGTCTGTGTGTATATAAGCACACACACATGTGTGTGCTGTGTGTGTTTCTGTGTGAATTTACTAGATCTTGCAGTTGGGTTACACATAATACCTAAGGACAAATTGGGATATGATAGCATAACATGATGATAGAGTAGTAAAAATGTAAATATAAAGTACTTTCATAAGTAAAAACAGAATAAGACTAACCCCTGATAGAAAAAAGTATAAAAAACATTAATATGCAGTTCATAACAGAAGAAATGAAAATAATCAGCAAGTATAAGGAAAAAATCTTCAACCTCATTGATAAACAGAGAAATATAAGTTAACATGACCAAGTGCATGCTAAAAGGAGTATAAATTTATATATTCTTCTGAGACTGATTTGATAGTATGTGTGAAAGACCTTATAAATATAAATCATAATTTTTTGGTCCAGTAATTCTAATTCTTGCAATTTTCCAATTGAAATAATTAAAGTTATGCGCAAAGGATAATTATGGCTCTGATTTTTATAATAGTGAGAAATTAAGATCATGTTAAATGCTCAACATTAGGAAGTCATTGAAATAAATTAGAGACCGTGTCATGGAAAAATATGGAGGGATTTTAAATAATGTTATAAAAGAATATTTAATAACCTGCGGAAAAGTTTGATAGATTGTGAAATGGATAAAAAGTAGCTTATGAAACAGTATAAATACTATGTCTGAATAATTTTAAGTATGTGTGTGTTTAAACCTGGAAAGGATATAAGCAAAAATGTCAACCCAGGCCATCTCTCAGATGATGAGATTACAGATGATTTCATTTTTACTGCTATATTTAAAATTTTTTATAGTTTCTTTAAACAAACGGTGAAGCTTTGATAGACCAATAGCACATGTAAAAAGGAGGATAAAAAAGAAAATAGACACCCATGTGCTTGCTGTTGCCTAACAGGAGTGCAGTTGCTGATTTATTCTTCGTATCTTTTTTTTTTAACTTTTTGCACTCATTTTAAAACCATAAGGTTTAAACCACAAACATTTTTATTTTTTTATTTTTTTTTTTTTTTTTTTTATAAATTTTATTGTTATATTCCCCATACAATTGCCGCCCCCCATTCTGACCCCAATCCCTCCCCTCCCGCCCCCGCCCCCCTAAAAGTGTCTCTGGTTCATAGTTTTTTGTTGATTTTGATTTTCACTTTCTTATAGTTTTTCATTTTCCTGGTCCATTATTTAAGTTTTCTAGATTCCTGCTATGAGTGAGACCATCCGGTATTTTTCTTTTTCTTTTTGGCTTATTTCGCTGAGCATGATCCCTTCCAGCGCCATCCATGTTGCAGCAAATTGCATGTGTTTATCTTTTTTGAATGCTGAGTAATATTCCATTGTATATATGTACCACATCTTCTTGATCCAGTCATCTATTTTTGGGCATTTGGGCTGTTTCCAAAGCTTAGCTATTGTAAACAGTGCTGCTATAAACATAGGGGTGCAGGTGTTCTTTGGAATTGATGTTTCTGTGTCCTTTGGGTAAATACCTAGGAGTGGAATTGCTGGGTCATATGGAAGCTCTATGTTTAGTAGGTCCAGAAATCTCCACACAGCTTTCCACAGTGGTTGGACCAGTTTGCACTCCCACCAACAGTGCAGAAGAGTTCCTTTTTCTCCACACCCTCGCCAACATTTGTTGTTGCTAGTTTTTTTAATATGTGCCATTCTCACTGGTGTAAGATGGTATCTCATGGTAGTTTTGATTTGCATTTCCCTGATGACAAGTGATGTTGAACATTTTTTCATATGCCTGTTGGCCATTTGCATTTCCTCTTCAGAGAAGTTTCTTTTAAGCTCTTCTGCCCATTTTTTGACTGGATTATTTTCTTTGTTGTTGTTGAGTCTCATCAGCTCTTTGCAGATTTTTGTGATCAGTCCTTTATCATTAGTGTTGGGTGCAAAAATGTTCTCCCAGTTGGTGGGGTTTCTCTCACAAACATTTTTAAAATGAAGGAAGAGAGAAAGGAAGAGAAAGAAATCAATTAAGAGTACACTTTAGCATGGTGGAAATGTTTAAATATGTCATCAATCCATTCACTCACTCTCTCATTTTACAATTGCTGATATTAAGTGCCTACTAAGTGCTAGGCACTGTCTTCAAAATGAGAACACAGTGGCAAAACAAAAGAAATATGAGTTCTGCTCCTGTGGAATTTGAGTTTATGGGGAGCCTGCCATTAAATCAATGTACATTAATGAAATAGAACTGGAAATTATGAAAGTCTATTATGCATAAGAATAGGGCTTATGAGAATAATTCATAGATGGCATATTTATATACACAAGTATTTAAGAAAATAATTAAGCAAAAGTGACTTTTAGGAGATGAATTAATAGGTAATAAAGGTATACTTGGAAAAGAAAAGAGGAAAAGAATGAAAAAGAGTATAAAGGAACTTTATTTTCTTCATAAGAATTTTGGATTTGGTGAGAGTACATTATTTCTGATTATATGAAAGTGAGCAGAGAATTATGTGTGTGTATTTAAGACAGAAATGATAAAATAATTGTACTAATCTTGACATTTTGAAATATTATTGTAATGGAAAGACATTAAATTACTGTAAATTTAAAGTTATCAGTGTGAATTAATGCATGTCAGTAACAAAAATTCTTAATTGATTGTATCTGTCATGTTCATAGATGGATAATATCAGAGCCTTTCTATTACCTATGGAAGACTTAATTAGAATCTTTGCCTTATGACCAGGATACATACTCAGAAAAGAATTTTGTTTTTCAGCATTAAATGAACCCACCATAGACTATGGCTTCCAGAGGCTCCAGAAAGTCATCCCACGGCATCCTGGGGATCCTGAGAGATTAGCTAAGGTAAAAATGCTTTGGAAATGCACATATCAAAGTCTTCTTGTAGGATTTCAGCAAGCTGAGAAAAATTCAACAATTTTAGTCCCCTTAAAATTACATGAAGCCTTAAAATTTGACTGAGCTTTGGATACATGATGCACAGAAATGTTATGATTAATCTATGAAAAATTGGCTTATAAAACATGCATATTACAAGAGAATTTAGTTTATAAAACATTACCAACTTTATGAAAAATAAATAATAGTATAATTGCTTAAAAGTGTAAGTTCTCACTCCTATGAATTTAAATGCAATTTTATTTACCCATGATTGCATGGATACATTAACCCATAATCACATATTCATTGAGGACTTGGTATGTACACAGGTATTTAATGAAGTGAAAAACACCTTCATATAAAATTGCTATGAAATATATCACTTTTAAATGTACTTGCTTATGACTGTTATATCATGAATCTAGCACATTATTTTAGCTTTTTAAATTTTAAAATGTGTCAATTTATTAGACATTCAATTAATGAGGAATTATTAAATTTGAACATTTATATTTTCACCTAAGCACATGAATTATAAAATACCATGTTCTTTTTTCTGTACGGTGAGTAAAATCCAAGTACTACAATTGCTTCTACATCATACCTTTATTTTCCTCTTGGAAAAATCCCCAGCCCCACCATTAAATTAGATGATATCTGGAAAGTAGGTTAATAGCAATTTAAAAGGCTGTAAAAAACAGGAGGTGGAAAAGACAAAATGAGAGGAAAGGGATTACTGATTACTAATTCTCCCTGGTTAAAGTGAACGGGGGGGAAATATTATTGAAAGAATTCATCTTTATTAGAGTAAAATTTTGCAGAAAGCATTGCCAAGATAATTTCAGTACTCTGGACAACTCCTTGGCAAGCAGCTAAACTCAGGTCAATCAATCATTTTAAGAATATTTGGTTAATTAGAGTACCAGATTTTTTAGTGGAATCATCTGAAAATAGTTTTTAATACAACTTGGATGACATTATTCATTTTAACCAACTCCAGCCTTACTTGGTGGTTGGTTGTTTTGGTAGCACGACCATTTATGCTGCCATTTTGTCCGGCTGGGATTTATAAATCCCATGTAGACACATATTTACAGGGGGATTTATATGTATGCTTATATTCTGCCTGTTCAACCAAAAACAGGACCTCTTAACTATTTACATTTTAGGGGAATGCCTGGACTCAGATACATATATTTTCTTAGTGTTTACCATTTTGGATTTTCCCTTTCTTTATCTTCCACTTTTTTTTTCTTTTTTCTAGGAAATGCTGTTGAAAAGAGCTGCAGATCTAGTGGAGGCCCTCTATGGCACACCACACAATAATCAGGTTAGATGGCCCCATCTTATTACCCTGTATTGTGTATTACATTGTGTTGTAATTTGACTCTTTGTGCTGGATAAAACGCTCACCTCAACTGTTTTTCAGGACATCATTTTGAAGCGAGCCGCAGACATTGCTGAAGCCCTCTACAGTGTCCCCAGGAATCCCAGCCAGATCCCAGCTCTCTCCAGCTCTCCAGCTCACAGTGGCATGATGGGAATCAATTCCTATGGCAGCCAGCTCGGGGTCAGCATCTCAGAGTCAACACAGGGAAATAATCAAGGTACAGCCTTTCTCAGAGTCAAAATACATTTAAAAGGTTGCTTCTGCCAGAATGGAAAAAAAATGACAGCTAGATTCATGTATGGCCAAGAACTGCAATACAATCCATGTTGAGTTATCTTAGCATTATAGGCAGTACATTGTTGCATATAATATACACATAGTAGTGTATTATACATTATAGCTAGAGCTTTTTACATCCCAGGTAGAATTCCATTCATTGGAAATATTTAAGGATAAGGTTGACTATTATGAGTTTAGACAGGTTTTGGCTTACTGAAACTAGACTGATTGGTATTATTTGAATAAAGTTTATACTTTTCTGCTGTGATACTCAGATTGAATAACGGCAAGAAGCTGAGTTATTGTCATTATCATTTATTATACCCAGTTTCTCTTCTTAGTAACTGAGTATGAATGGCATGGCTTTATTTGGTAACTTCTATTTGTGAATTATCTCACATATAAATATATAGCAACATATTTCCACTGTGAACTGTGCTTTTATACATAAAATGTATCTTCTAATGGTTTTTGTCACTGAGGTTAATTTTACTAAGATGCTAAATTGGTCATAACTCATTTTCTAAAAGGAGTGGTTGTTTCTAATGATATCCTTAATCTTGGGATAGTTTCATTTCTAATTTAATTCATCCAATAGAAGGGAATTCCTCATTCTCATGTCCAGGATGAATTCTTCTTGCAGCAGTGTGGATGGAACATATTATTACCTTTTTTTCCTCCAAATTTGGGTCATTTCTTAAATAGCTTTGGAGACAGTCATCCGAAGTGGGTTATTTCACAATAGATTAGGAGATGTCTCTGTGCTGGGGTTTCATCCTGCTCACAGACTCAATTACTGATGCTTCCAAGTCCTCCGTCAAAGAACAGCACATTTAGATGAGCTTCTCAACACTTTTTGAATGAAAATGTTCCCATCCTTACCCAGGGCATGGTAACAACATTGAACTAACCTCCCCAAAGCTCTGATCTGCAGAACGCTTGCAGCCCTTGAGATGTCATTAGGATACCTTTCCCCCTCCATTCCCAGAAAAGATGCTACAGTGGCTTAAATTTGGAAACAATAGGTTAGCAAAGTTAAACCAGCTTATTTATTCTCTAGATCAGAATGCAACATCTGCCAACCTTTATTTGATCACAGAATAACTTTTTTAGTGATACCCATTAGTATCTTGTAGGGCTGTAATATTGTGTGCAATGTGACTTGGAGATGTCACTACACTCTGCCATTAGTTATTCACTCTTTGATGTGAGTTAGAGATAGTGGCTACAAATTTGAAAGAGGAGGAAGGAGGACTTGTCAGGGATGTGGCCTTATGGAGGATGGGGAAGAAAGAGGAAGATATCAAAAGGCTACATGAACAGTGGGCATTCCACCCCTGCCCCAGGTCAGCTGCCCTGGCTCAGGTGGGTGGTATGGTAGAGTGTGGGCACCACGCTGCCCATGCAGTTGTACCTGTGGGGCACTGTGTGTGCACTGGCTGATTGATCTGGGCTTTTTCTCTGATGTCCAGGATACATCCGCAACACGAGCAGCATCTCTCCACGTGGCTACTCTTCCAGCTCCACCCCCAGCAGTCCAACTACAGCACCTCCAGTAACAGTATGAACGGCTACAGCAATGTCCCCATGGCCAACCTGGGCGTTCCAGGGTCACCGGGATTTCTCAATGGCTCCCCCACTGGCTCCCCTTATGGAAGTAAGTACTCCCTCAATCTGTCCGACTTTCCCTGCTTCTCTGTCTCTGCATTTTACTACTCAGCCTTTTGAGGGTGAGTTGCATCCTACATTTGACTCACTTATGGAAGAGCAACCCAATGTCCTGGCAGCTATGCTGCCTTTCATTCTTTCCCCTTAGCTAGACTTGGACTCTTTTGGTTATTCAAGGCCTCTGGGAGAAAGAAAAGGAGTGAAACGTTCCCTTTTAACAGAGAAAGAGTATATGTGGGTTGCATAGGTGGCGGCAAAGAATTAAGATTCCATTTCAGATAGCATTGTATATACTCTTCCTTAGGTGCTTTCAGATGTAGTGTTTTATTTCATCTTCATAGACCTTCAGAGGTCAGTGTTATTATCTCCAAGTCAGCAATTAACTCACTTCTCCAAGATCACACAGCTAGAGTAGAGCAGAGCAAGAGTTGAGACACAGAATTTATGACTTCAAGTTATTTTGTATATGACCCCATACTCCCTTCTTACTTTGTTACATGACTCTCCCCTCCCTTCTATACCTCTAGAGAGATGAAAATGGACATCTTGTGGGAGTGTGATATATAGAGAAGAAACCTCTTAATCTTAATCTGTGAGCTAGCAGCAAGCCAGATGCTCTAGAAAGTTATGAAAACTCACTCATGTTGCTTTGGGGGCAAACCCGGGGGCTTGCACAATGGCCCCAGGAGCCAGAGAGAATATGTACTTTTCAAATCTACCTAGGGAATACACCAGGCCAGGGGAGAAGCTGCCAGAGAGAGTCTGAAGGGACCAAGTGCAATGTTCTTGATATGCTGGATCTTATTGCAAAGCTCTATAGCAGACGCGCCCAGAGTGGGTCCCTTGTGCCAGGAGCGGGTCAAAGGACAGCACATGGCCATTTCCACGGCAGCTCAGGAGCACCACAGTTGCAGAGCGGGCAGCCTCGCTCAGCCTCCGTGGTCTGTGGGTCCCTGAGCATGCTCACCCGTGACTTCTTTCTGGGTTATTTGTTTGACGCATGCTCTCAACACCCCACATTCTGCAGCGGGATGAGGCAACCCAGTAGCAGAGGTGGTGGAGGATGCCTCTTCTAGTCCAGCTAAAATCTTGTCGCTTCAGAGACATGAGTTCTGTGTGTGTCTTGTTGGATGGCCCAGGCCAGTTAGATGAGGGATCTAGTAGCAGCTTATTTAGATGATTTGCTTTTACCTTGTTCCAAAAATGTTTTGGGAGAATTCTAATAGTTAGATTGGCAGTATGAATGTTAAAAGTATAGGAAACCAAGAGGAGAGAAATATCTATGGTTAGGAAAATTAGATGAATCCAAGACTGATATGGATGCCTTTTGATCTTTTCAAGGCAACCATTAATTTGGTTCTAAGATTACAAGATGGTCAGGCAGGGAGAGAAATCTTGTTATAAGATTTCATGTCTATGCATTTTTTTTATTTTTAGTTGCTCAGGAGAAATGTGATTTTTCTGCCACTGAGATCTTGGAAAGGTTTGTCTCCTGCATCCTCTGGAGAGGGCACCCTGTGTGCAAAAAGGGTCCCTGCCAGAGGTCTGCATTCAGGAGAGCCCCAGTTCTGGCAACCCAGCATCATAATGTGATGACAACAAGAGTCATTCACAATTGCATTCCACTCTACAGCTCAAAAAAGCATTTTCATGTGAATCCAGTCAGATCCTCCTAGTACCCTTGTCCATGGATATACTAATAACAGTTATTATCATTTTGTCTTAGAGTATATAAGGATTATGAAATGACTTACTTAGGTAAGTCATATACAAGTAAATTGGGATTAGAACACATGTCATCAGATCAGAAAACCATGTTTTTAAATTATTTTAAATATATATTAAATATAGAAATATTTTATTTTAAATATATATTAAATATAGAAATGTTCTATTTTAAATATATATTAAATATAGAAATATTTAATATATATTTAATATAGTATTAGCCTAAACTATGTGATATGACCACCTTCCAATTTCCAAAAATGCCATTTTCATAGGACTCAAGCATACATCTATGATTAAAATTGTCACAATTTTATTCATAAATGTATTAGGTTGAGTAATATGGTTTTTTGTTTTTGTAGGCCAAACATGGTTAATAATAAATAATAATAAAATGTATAGTGTGGTGATAGGAGCTGTGGGGGAGAGGAGAGAAAAGATGAATGAAAATGCTTGGTTGAGTGCTTATTGCTGGGTGTTTGTGAGTAGATAATGCCCTTGGTAGGTAGGGACCCTTCTCTTTCCAGTAGGTGACAGCTTTCTCCCTCTGTCCTTTCTTGATCACTCAGTCCCACTGCCATGGGAAAATAATAACACCCCAACTCCTCAAATCACCCATTAAAAGAAGCCAGCATACTTCTTGTAGGAAAAGGAAGGCATTTTGCCCAAAGGGAACAGCAACAGAGTGATGAGATTCCTCTTGGCTGCTACAGGGTCTCTGTGCTCCTTTGCACCTTCATTTTCAGAGGAAGGTTCTGAAGGAGTTGCACACTCAGAATGGGATTCTAAACTGTGCATTCATGACAACAAAATTCCCCTACTGCAAAAATACTGACTACCCCATGGAGTCCGTTAGAATAGCATCTAACCTGTATTTCCATCCAGCTAAATCTTTACTTTTCTGGGGAGAAACAACAACAGCAACAACAGGGGAAACCATTTCATCAATTTACTTGCATGTGTCTGAAAACACCATTCTATGATTTTTCATTTTATTTTTTAAACTAGTCTGATGTGGCCAGGCCGTGCCATAGAGTAATCACTTGCCAGAGACATTAAAAAGAAATAAAGCCAAGTCTCTCGGTCAAGTTGACTTGCATTACAGCCAATGCAGAGTATCAAAAACCTGCATCTTTACTGCTTTTGCTCTCACACCACTTCAAAAATGGCCAAACAGATGTTTTTTCAATTTCACATACAAACTTCACTTCCTGGCGGTAGCAGTGTGTGCCAAGTTCCAGCTCAGTGCAAGTTTTTATGGCTGAATTCTAAACCCCTGACAATAGGGGGTTATAATGAAATGCTGACAGACCCCTTAGCGCCAACAAATGCAATGGCTCGATGCAAAGGAGGATATGTGCCCCATGCGTTCCAGCTGGGCCTGTGCAAGCCAATCAATCCTTATAAGAAGAAAAGTGGTTTTTCCTTAACTCCCCATGTTCACTGAGATTTCTGGGCCAGACGTGCTTGCCTGTACTTTGGCCTCTATCCATAGAGAGAGATGTCCAGAGAAATTCTCAGTTGGGAGCATGTGTAATTAACTCTCCTAAAATGGTGTCCCCAAAGATGGTCTACCCAACAAGCTTGCAACACCCATGGGACCACTTCTTCTCCAACAGAATAGCTACCAAGCAGATCCACAGTTTGGGACAGAATCCATACAGGCAGGGATCCAACCTGTCCTCTGGGATTCCTACTTCACTTACACAGTTTAGACCATGGCCTAGATTTCAATATTTTTATATTTTCAAAAATAAATATGAAGGCATTTTTCTATTGAGAGTGTGAAATGATTTTTATAGGAAATTTAGAAGATAGGAAATTGATTATATTTTTTCTATTTTTAATGCATGTTTTTATTCTACTCTTATATACATAGATATTTAAATAAATATATAAATATGCAGAACACACACCTTTCAAAAAAATTAACTCCAAATGGATCATAGATCTGAACATATGATGCAAAATTATCAAACTTCTAGAAGATAATTTAGGATTAATTCTAGGTGACCTTGGATTTGGTTATGACTTTGTAAATTTGCAACATCAAAAGCACAGTCTGTGAAAGAAAAAAAATTGTGATAAGTAGAACTTCATTAAAATTTTAAAAAGCTCTGCCAAAGAAACTGGTAAGAGAAATAAAAGACAAATCACAGATTGGAAACAAATATTTACAAAACACATATCTGATATAGGATTATATCCAAAATATACAACAAACTCTTAACTCAGCAACAATAGAACAATTTTTTATGATTTGTTATTTAGTGAATGCATTCTCTGATTCAGCAATTCTACTTCTATGCCACATAAGAATCAATATACCAATAGAAAAATAAATGATGCCATATTATTACATTGATATGTTATATTGCAAAAATAAGAGCTTCAGCATCAACGTGAATTCCAAAGACAAGCTATTTAACAAAAACAAAAAAAAAAACTGCTTTAGAATAAACTTAATTGCACGACTATATATATATATATATAAAATATCTATGTTATAGGGCCTCCCCTGGTGGCGCAGTGGTTGAGCACTGAGCTGCAAAGCTGCCCACAGCCTCTGCAGCGCCAGTTCTATCCCCAGCAGCCGGTGAGGGTCCCACATGGTGCGCAGACCTCACCTGCCGCCCGCTGCTCCCCTCAGCAGTGTATTTCATCAGTCTGTCTGTTTTGTTCCCCGCTCTGGCTCTGGTGAATTCTCTCACCCTCCCGTGCTTCTAACTGTACCCAGTGCTTGTATAAATAAATAAATACATAAATCTTAAAAAAAAAAATCTATGTTATATGCACAGAGAGAGGATAATACATGTAATTTGGAAATACCTACATTATCTATGTACTTATTTGAATATCTAAGTATATAATAGTATAATAAAAGCATGCGTTGTCAATTACCAAAAAAACAAAGAAAATTATTTTTTTTCAAGGAAAGCTTACTCCCACAATAAAAAGCAACCTCTTTAATATTTTAATATATTTCTGTTGTCATTTTCTTCAGAAAAGAAGCAAATATGCTATCACAATAGTAACATTCTGATTATAGACAATTTAAAAGGCGTGTATTTATATATTAAAGACATGATGACAGGCTGTGTTACTGTGCAGAGATAACCATTGTTAACTTTTAAAGTATGGGCTTACAGTCATGGATAGATACATTTGAAAATTGCAGTGTCTGCTCTGATGCACAGCTAATGGGACTCTGCCATAATATCAATGAAAGAGAGAAGTGACAAAATTATCAAGTCATAGGCAGGAAGCTAGGCTCCATAAAAATCTGCCGACAATGCAGACTTGTATCCTAAGAAAACAGCTATCAGCTGTGGTGTTTGCTAAAAGTTAACTATAATCAACAAGTTTTTCTCATGAATTTGAGAATTTCTAGTTTCTTTGCTTTTTTTGTAGCTACCTTGTTTAAAGGTAGCAAGGTCTTAAAAAATAGAAGAGGGACATTAACATTCTCGAAAGCTATTATGCCTTTTGATGAGAATTGTGTTATTTTTTACCAAAGAAATTTATTTTCCATTTTTAAATTTTAATAGCTTTTACTGGTTTCTTTTACATCAAAAGTAATACATGTTTATTTTAGGAATTTTTGAGAACATGGACAAGTAAAAGAAATAAATTTAAGAATATTCATAATTCATCAGTCAATGATAACCTTGTGAAAGCTTTGGCTGTATAGTACATCCTTCTAAATTTCTGCTTTGTATGTTTTCTTAAAAAATAAAACTGTTAATATGTCATCTGATTTATTCATCTGAAAGGGCATATCCTTCCATGTTATTAAATATTCTTCTCTACCATTAGTTTTAATGGTTGCTGGTGTTCCATTGTATGGACTTAATGTAAGTTTACCCTATTGCTCGTTATTTAAGTTATTTCTTAATTTTTCATGATTATGAAAATGCCCTTGGATCTTTTTTCTACACATTCATGATTACCTCTTTGGGATTAATTTCTACAAATTAAATTACTAGGTCAAAAATATGCACATTCTATAACACTTTGGAATGTATTGCCAAAGTCCCTCCAGAGAGGTTACTACTCCCCTTAGAAAAGAAAGAGTATCTGTTTCCCTGCCCTGTTAATTTTTTCTTAATCTTTATCAATTTGGTAAGTGGAAAATAACATCTCATTACTGTTTTAATTTGCATTTATTACTAATCAGTTTGAACGTTTATAGGTCTAGAAAGGTCCTTTGGTTATTTCCATTTCTCCTTCTATGACTTTCCTTTTCATGTCCTTCGCTCAGTTTTCTGCTGGAATGTTTTTCATTTTCTAATCAATTTACAAAAATGTACTAGCTATCGAGGATATGGACATATCTAAATTGGGATAGCAAATATTTTTCTAACCTGCCATTTGCCGTGTGTGTGTGTGTGTGTGTATGTGTGTGTGAGCGTGCACATGCATCTGCTACAAGAAGTTTTTGCTATGTGACAAGTCTATCTTGTGACATTCTGTTTAGGTTTTTTGGTTGCACAGATTGTGTAAATTACATAACCATCCTATTTTTTTCTACAAGCACCTTTATCATTTTACTTTTATAAATTTCTTCTAATCCAGTTAGATTTACCTTGGTGTTTAACATCAGGAAACATTATAAATTTAGTGGCTAAATGGCTAGTATCTTGTTTTCATGCATTTACTTGTCCACTAATTTGAAATGTCACCTTTATTAAGTATTAATTCTCATCTATACCCAGGGCTGTTTTGAATTCTGTTTTTCTCCAAAGACTTGCCTGCCTCTTTCTATGCTGGTAGGAACTGATTTATGTAGATTTGTTGTAAATTAAGTGCCTTCTTAGAAATTTTTTTAAACTTAAATTTTTTAACAAATTTTTCTGGTTTTGATAGTGTGGTTACTATAAATGGATAAACATAGAAAATTTTATTTCTGATTATTTAAGTTATTTCTTAATTTTTCATGATTATGAAAATGCCCTTGGATCTTTTTTCTACACATAAGATACCTTATAGGACTTTTACTATAGTTGCATTAAATCTTAAACTAATATATTATTTTTTTAATTTTGTAAAAAATATTATAAAGAAACATACTATGATTTTGTGCTTGTTTAACTCTACAACAATCCTTTTATGTCACTTAGTTGTGGGTCTGCTAGACTTAAGCAGCCTGTTCAGCCACCATTACAGTTTCCTGCAGTTCTGCATTCCTATACAAAAGTCAGAACTGTCCAGTTACAGTCATATGAGCCAAACCTTACAAGGTACCTTTCATATCAATCAAGAGTAGAAAACTTGATCACTCTGGGAAGGGTATGCATCAAGAGGTATGACTGGGAACAGCCGGGGGGCTGAGGACAGTTGCATAAACTTACTCCCGACTCATACATCATGAAGTATGACCAGGAACACCCTGGGGCGGGGGCCAAGGACCAAAGTATGACAAGGGTCCCCAGAAGCTGATCAGTGGAATGCCTTGTTGATAAGATTAGCACCGTGGTCGAGGGTCTGGGGTCTAGTTTCGATTACAACAGTTGGTCATCAAGCTGATAACATGGTCAGCAGACTCAGGTCCCCCAAGCCCGAGATAACATTCCGGAGTTTCACCCATCCCTTTCTCCTTGTCCTCCTAACGCATGTAGCTGCTGCTCTATGATTATGCTATCAATAAAAATGGCCAGGATCTTGCTCTCAGCAGCATCCTGCCCTGTGCAGCCTGTTCCACGACTCCCGTGTCTTTATCAGTGTGGTGTTGCCCAAAGCAACAAGTGAAGCTTGAGGTGACATCGCTTCCACTGGGAGGCAAACATATTTGAACTAATGAGCCTGTTTAGGTTGGAATCTGTTGCTAGAAAAGAAGTATTTGTAAAAGTATTTGTAAAAGTGACTCATATACTAAAGATGCAGGAAATCAAGTGTTTGTGTATCTCCTAATTTACATTATAAAAACCTCCCCATAACTTGTGGTACAAGAGGGTTCTGCTGTTGCAGACTCAGAAAGCAAGGCACATTTTGGTGTCTGTGTGGCTCATGGGGCGTGGCAGAGATGAGACTGTGATGTGAACTGTTGTCTTCTGAGTCTCTGTTTTTTTACAAAAAAATTTTGGAATCTCATTTAATTTCTTAAATTGGTTGCAATATTTAGGCTTTTCTTTGGTCTCTAATTCTGTGCCTTACAGAAAGGGTTAGGGTGCGCCTCTCCACCTCTCCATTTCACTAATGCTGACGTCAAGGCTAGACCAGGTTCTGCTTGTAACTATGACAACGAATCACTCCCAGTGTGTAACTCTATAACCTGTCTTCTTTTAGAATTAGCCCAGTTTCTCCTTTATTTGCATTTTCAGGTAGTGAGATTCTTCTAGGACTTTACCCTTCTTTCCAGTTTTTTTCTTTTCATTCATATTCTTGAAGACAGACAGAGGTTCACTCAGATAGGCGTAGCTCTTTAAAGCAGGACTAAGCGTGGATAAGCAGTTTTTAGATTAAGTTCTTTTCTTGAAGTCTTTTTGTGTGTAATTCAGCTGTAAAAGATATCCTGTTGAAGGCGTGCTGTATGACTGCTCTCTCTATAGAACATATATAACCCAAAGTATGTTTTTATGGAGGGGGGAACGGGATGGAGTTTTACACCGGATGTCAGAACATTTGACCTTTAATTCACCTTGTACTTGCTCTTTGAACCATAAGTCACACTCACTGTCCTCACTTTCAAAATTTACTATGTGGAGTAACTGGGCCACTGAGGATACAAAGCATTCCGGCCTTGATCACGGTTCCAGGAATTCTTTGTCCAAGTCACTGAATTAATTTAGAGTTCTAGATTATTCAAAAGTGAGTCCCTGAAACTTGACCTTATATTACACAGTGCTAATCTAATAATTTTACCCTGTGAACTCTAATTTACCCCTTTCGTGAACAAGTGGAACATTGAAAATAAATTTATCTTCTTGTGTGATGTAACTTGGTGGCATATCTGACATTAAAAGGTGGAGCACTTTTGTGTAAATTGCCTTTATTTTTCTTGGAAATTGAAACACTTAGTTTTTGGCTTCCTTTAAATAATTTTAGTGTTAATATTGTTAATATTGGTGATATTTTCTGCACATTACATCAGAGCAGCTTGAATTGCAGCTTCATTTCCCAGGAGCTCTGAAAGCAGAGGCAGAGGGGTAATCTCCTTAGTGTAATAAACTTTTCTCTTTCTTGAAGAAGTGGCCCATAGAGATGGCCTCTCAGAGAAGATACTAATCCTGTACATCAAACCTCCAGGGCCCTGAAAGTGGCCAAGGAAGCAAGGAAGTCCCCGATAGGACTTCTTTTTAGGGTGAAAAAAAAGTAGATGTGTTTGAGTAGATGTGTTGAGTGTTCAGACAATGGCTTCTACTCATGAATTGAGACCTCTTTAATATCACCTCCTGCGATGCCCTCCCAGCTCCCCCTGGTAGAAGAGCACTCCACCGCTGGGTCCCCCGCACCCTGTGTGGGTTCCTGGAGGATTATCACTCTATTATCTGTTTTGTCTACTCCCCCTACTGGACAGGGCAGGGCTGTTGCTCAATCAACATTTTTTCATTCCCGGAATCTGGAGCAATGTCCGGAACAAGTTAGTAATTTCTCAGCTAATGTGTGCAGCGTGTGTACTAGAGAACTTAACTCCTAGCTGTGCCCTTTCTAAAAGGATTGTGCATTTGCTTTCCAGTCATGTCATCAAGCCCCACTGTTGGATCTTCTAGCACGTCCTCCATCCTCCCGTTTTCCTCTTCGGTTTTTCCTGCTGTCAAACAGAAGAGTGCCTTTGCCCCTGTCATCAGGCCCCAAGGCTCCCCTTCGCCCGCCTGCTCCAGTGGCAATGGAAATGGATTCAGAGGTAAGCAAAGGTGCCATTCTGGGAGTAAGCACACCACCTGTGCCATGGGCAGGCAGAGGAGGAGCAACAGCACAGCATGCCCTTGTGTCTCTGGCCTACAAAGAGATGCTCTGCTGTGCTCTCTCGTAGGACAAGAACAGCTTGTACAACTGGGCTAGTATTTCATCCAAGAGCAAGATGGGGGGAAACAGAGAAATTGGCCAGCGTGTCTGCTAGGTCCCAGAATTAACTGTTGTGGAGCCAGACATACCCTCCAGGAGGGTCTGGATGCCCCTGCTTCCCACAAGGTCATGCCACTATTTCCTGAAGGTGCCTGGGCACATCATATGCCACTTGGTGAATCCTGCACCTCATCAGCTTACCATCTGCAGTGCACACACATCCTGTGGCACAAATGGGCATGAACCACCAGGAGCAACCAGCAAGTTCTGAGAATTCTGGCTACATTGCTAGTCAAATTGATAGCAGGTGCCTGATGGGAGGTGAGGTAGGGAAGAAAGAAAGGAAAAAAGACATACTGTTTCTAAGAACAAAAATTAATATCACCTGTCAAACCCATTTTTGAGCAATGTCCTAAAATTTAATATGACATGACATAACACAAATGTGATGAGTACATGAGAATCTAATCATCTCACTGTGAATGGGAGGCAGCTGGTGGCAAAAGAGCAAATTGGAAACTGCTGAGCACTATGGTGCCTGACGACACACATTATTTTTAGGCTGCTCCTCTGAGTCTTGACATGAAAATATCCACCACAAATAGAGTTGGATAGAACCAAAAAGGGCAGAGGTTTGGTTAACCCCTTGTGAAACAAAAGCCTCCTAGGTCCACAGCGCATGAGCTGTGCTGGCCCTATCCCTTCTAGAGACAGTGCTTGGCTCTCTGGCCTCTGGGGAAGCCTGGAAGGGCTCCGTTGCCAGTTCCGGCCATGTCGAGCTCCTGTAGGCACCCCGATGTGACCATCTTGTCCTTGGAGACAATGAGACTCCTCAAAGTCAAGCAAGTTGGCAGAGCTTCTTTCAAGGGAGAACTGAAGACCTCTCCCTGGGAATTCTTTTACTTCCCACTAAACAAAGCAGCTGGGTCTCCACACCACCACCACATGTGGCTAGTTGGAAGCATCCGTACATTTGAGGGTATTTTCTGTTTTCATCCAGATGTCTGGTCCACAGAGAAGCAGGCTCAGACTGTAGCTCTGACTGTAGGCATTGGCCTCCACCTGCCCCATCTCTCATCAGAGACATTGCTTTCCTTCCCATTGCTGGGAGGGAAACCTGAGGAGGGAAGCGGATGTTGACAGAAAGAGCCTTTCAGAGGGCTTGTCTCCTGTTGCTGCTCATTTCAGAACAGGTGAACAGGAGCCGAGAGCCCAACATTCCAAGGTGTCTGTTGATGCTGAGAGGGAGGGATCCCAGCTGACACAGAACTCTGTACCCACTCACTGAGGGAAGGATGCTGGACAACAGGGGTGCGTAAGCAGGCAGCTCCTTCTCTTTAGAAACAATGGGAGGGTGAGCACGTGGGCCAAGGTGGTAGGGAGGCCAGGTGCATCTCTAAGACTCTAAGCATCTCTAATACTTGCTGACCATTAGCGAGCACCATGCGCAGGACATGAGCACATGCCCTTGTCCCAGCCTCATGTGTGCTCTGAAGGGGAAGACCATACCATGATCGCCATTTCTTCGTTAAGTGTCTTGCCCAAGGCCACATAGCAAGTGACTCATGACATGAACTCAGACATTTTGACCCCAGGGCCTGTGTGCTGACAGCCGCTATTTCTCTTAGGACAAGAGTAGTGTGAGTCTTCACCCTTTACCCATACCTGCTTTCCAACTCACCAGAGTAGAGTCTTGCTTTCCCATGAAATGTCAAATGTAAAAAGAAATGGGACAAAGTACAGCGATGCATCCCCTCACCCCATGAAAATGCTTCCATTTCCCCGCCCAACTTCTGCTTTCTGTGTGTTGGCTGTAGGTTCTACAGGCAGAACGTTGAGGTCAGCGTGATTAGATCCAGCCCACGCTGTGCCCAATGTGAGACTAGGAAGGAAAGTCTGTGAAATATGTTGTTCTTCTAGCATGCAATAGATCTTGTTCTTCCAGCAGCACTGCCCTTTTAATAAACTCCTTAGGCATCTCTCTAAGGACCCTAGATAGGAGGCTGATGAGTTTTAAGTGTAATAGACGAGATAAAGTTGAAAATTTCAGAACCCCACTGCCAGGGAGCTGTCTGCTGTGTTCCCTGTCCCACCCTCTACCTCACTCATCAGGCATTAACAGTTGATGAGTATAGACTGTCAAGATAATATTATATACTATATGCCTGATTCATTTTTCAGCTCCCTCCAGGAAAAAAGTAAAATAAAATAACCTCCTACACTCTGGGATAATTACCAGGGTTGCTATATCTCCAAATCATCAGGGAGTGTCCAGAATTGAACTGCCTTTATTGAAAAGTTACATCGATTCAATATATAGTAATACAGGCAAAAATAATTAAGGCTTTGCTTGCTGTGTAAGACCTTAATCCAGATCGCACAAACATTCAATAAAGGCTGTATGGGCAGGGAAATAGATGGCTGACAATTTTGCCCAGGAAGAGTAGGCGGCACGGAGAGAAGGAAGGAAAGCAGGGCGAGGGAGGGTGGAGATGGGGAGCAGCAGGAAGAATTTTGGTCATTTGGTTATTAGTTTAATCATCACAGCTCAGTAAATGCCCCATGATGTTTGATAAGCCCTAGATGACATACGAATAATAACACTCAAGGAATCAAATTCTGGATATGATTTGAAGTTTTGATGCTGCCTGTTTCCAAAAATGACAAAATTGTTAAGGGTTCTTTACCTAAATGCCAAGGCCAGGGGAGTGCCTTTTGCTGCATGATTTTTCCACATTGTGCCGAGCCTGCTTTATTTTCCTTGTCAAGGAGAATCCTGGAACATGATGACCCCCGATAGCCTTATTTGTATTCTTTCGACCAAATGGGGAGACATTGGACACTGTATGTGCATAGGGGTGAAGTATGGAGGTGGGGGTGACTCCCAAATTAAGAACTAAAGCCTTCTATTCCCATGCCTCAGCATTCACTACTAGTGAATGAACACCCCGTGTCAGCAGCGAGCCCCAAGGGAAGATGAGCTAGTCAGAAAAATATGTAAGCTAAACCAATTTCAACTGGAATGGGTTGAAACTTAGGATGGAAAGAAAGTAAGATTTGTTATACATGCCCAGTAAGCAGCCCAATGGAATCAGCTTCTGGAGTTTTCTTTCCTATTCCAGCTGAGGGATTTGGCACCCTGTCATTTATGCACTGTTTGAATAATGATGAAAAATATATTTCTACATATATTGAATATAGTTTGTATGTTTATATCTATCATGTCACATATACAACCCGTTAATATAAAACAAAAGAAAACATAACTCTTGACCTCTCAAGCAAAATCCACCGAGCTTTGTCTGCATTTCAGGAGCTTGGTGGGTCTTTGATGCTTCTAATAACCTGTCTGCTAGGTCAAATCTGGAGAAAATGGGCTCTCACCTCCACTGAGGTCAGCACCTCCTCCGATTGTAAAGATTGTCAATCCCACCCCCTGTCCCTCTCTCTGGGTTATAAGCTTGAGTGTAGTCTCTCCCAATTTCATTTCTCTGCCTTTTTCCTTGCAGCCATGACTGGACTAGTCGTGCCCCCGATGTAAAGAAGAGGAAGAACTGCTTTCTTATAGCACAAAACTACTTACTTTGATGGACCAATAATGAGGAAAACACTCTGAGCTCCTTAGGGAGAGCTGAGGCCCCAAATGAACATGATGGACAGACTTGGGTATCCAGGAGCTTGCATCTCACCTGGTCTCATGTTCCTCATGTGGCCCTGATGGTGGCTACACAAACTCACCCTTTTGTGGGGAAGGACAAAAGATGTCATTGACGTAGTCAGTGCTAAGAGCAGAAATGCAATTCTTTGTTATGAACATTATGAGAACCACCTTCCTATGTTTGTAAAATATTTAAGAAAAAAATTGGCAAACAATTCATGCTTAATATTTTGGATACTATTTGTTTTTCTTTGTAGGAAAAAAAAGTTGAAAGTTTCTATTTTCTATGAAGCCTTTCAGATACCAATTTAGTTTATGCAGAAAAAAAAAATGAACAAAACAGGGTACCAGCATGGAAGACTTTCTTAAAACGAAACCTGAATTGAATGATAAAATGTTGTTGTATGTGTGTTTGCTTATAGTTTAATCTCTTAAAAAAAAAAACAAAAAAGGGAAAAATTTTAAAATGTTTTACAATTATTTAAATAAATAAACGTGTAACTTATTGTAAGTAGAAGTAGAGATTAAGACCTTTTTGGAGAAGAAAGAAATTTCTCTTCCTGATGTAAAATGAAAATGATGCAAAATGTAGTAACAAGTTTAAACAGTGTGTGATTATTACTACAGTTACTTACTAGACTCTTATCCCCCTCCCTACATCCCCCTCTTTTTCCATCATTTGATTGATCCATGGAACATGTACTTCATGTAATTCCTACAGACAAGCTGATGCAGAAACAAAGATTCAAGTTCATGCACATACATGAATACTCGAGTCCACCAATTCATCCCCAGCTCCGTCTGCTTTCTAAATAGTCTCTATGCCCCTTTGGTAGTCACCATTTTATTTTTTAAGTTATATTAGCTCTCAGAATCCCCCCATGAACAGTGCAGACAATTTCTCTCTAAATTTCATTCCAGAGAAAGAAATATTTCACCTTAAAGATGATTCAAAGCCACGTGACTTTCCCATCCAGGCAGCCCCTTTGGAGTTCCCCCTTGACAGAGCCACACACTCCTCTTCTTTGGTTACCTGCCCCACCGCAGAGCTTCAGAAGTAGGGTTTGAAGAAGACAACTCTGTTTCTTGGACCCTTAAACATTGATATTAAAATACCCACATTCTTCTTTGTAGATTTTCTCTTTCATTGCATTTGAAACCTCTTGGGAATAGTATGTATCCAACTTGACACATTTTCTAGGTAAGAGTAGGGTAGGAAGTGGAAGAGGATGTTAAAAGCCCTACATCCTCTTCTGATGTTTGAAGAAAGAGCGTTCCAGAATCCTGCCAGGGTCAGAGATGAGGGGCATCTGTGTTTTATGCAGCACAGTCACCCGGCGCTGTGATGGGCTCTGTCCTGGGACTAGCTCTTAGGAGGAAAGTCCTTGCAGGATCTGCTAGCATTGGCTGAATTTGGAAAGCCTGTGTGATCCTGAAGATGTATCTAGACTCATTTGGACTGCCAATAAGGATGCCATTTTATTCCAGGCCAGGGTTCTCCTTGCTGAGTCCTTGGCATCACTGTAGAGTCTATACACAGACTTGGGTTTGGCGTTCTTGATGCAGCTGTCATGGAAAAACATTGGTGCTGCGTCTGGGCCAATTTTGGACAACTCCATAAATTCTGCCTCCCTTATGTTTGCCCCTGGGTACATGCTCATACCTATCCAACCTTCACTGGTCTTATTTTGCCTTTAATCTGTTATGGAATCAACTAACATGACCCAAATATTGTTTCTATGCACACGAGAATCCAAGGTTTTGGAAACCTGACTTGCTTATAATTATTGGTGACAGATTCTCAGAGTCAGGACTTAAAGCACCAAAACAGAGGGACACACACAAGGGGAGTTCCTGGTGAAAAACCTGAGGGGTGGGGAGAAATCTGAGGAATATAGACATTCCCATCCTAAAGTGAAGGCAGAACAAAATTAAGCATGTTTAGATCTGGATTTGAGCCAATCCAACATAAGGAAATGTTTTTTTTAAAGTAGCATTGCTTTTAGAACCTGTGAATTTTGCTCTTGCATGAAGATGAGTGCAGTACTGTCTTCAAAATGATTGTAGAATTTGTTGGTAGCTTTACACCGAAAAATGTGTGTAACTAAATACCAGACATCCTTGACCATTCAGCTAGAACCTTGGCAGCAACAGATCTATATAATTGTACAAATGTGTGTAAGGATTATTTTTAGTGTACTAATAAATTGAAAACAAAGCAACTCTGTCCTCTTCCTCTTTAGTCATTGCTGTTGAATCCTCCCTGTCCCAGGTTATTTTGTGCCACTTGGAATACAAGTATTTCTATAGGTAACGACAAATTCTATCCTATCTTTGTAAGAGGAGCTGTGTAAGATTTTTCATTTAAAGGAACAATTTGCTTCATTATTTATCTCATTTTTTGGTTATAGCATCGTAATTTTTCCCAGTTTTCTTTGCACATTTCAATATGCATGGTTTAAAAACCATTATCTTCTCTACCTTTTGTACAGTAAGGTTTCATTTTCAAACTGTATAGTTTCATTTTATTGTTTTGCTTTGTCAGTTATATACAGTATAAAGTTGCTATGCACAGAGCTTTTTGTAAAGACAGCTTTTTTTGTTTACTGTTTTTAATGGTCTTACTTATGAAAGAATATCTTGTTTGTAAAATGAATATGTCTACTTCAGTTTTAAACTTTAAATTATCCTAACAAAAAATAAAATTTTTGTACTGTAAAAATGATTGGAACTATGGGTTTTTTTTTGAAGGGGAAAATATTCAATTTGGGATTTATTCTTAAGTTTGGTGATTTTCTCATTTACATGAAAAATGTTCAAAAATGCTCATGAAGAGAAGGTCTGAGTGCCTGGCTTTAGGCATCTTTCCGTCCTTATCTATACATCTATGCTATCTGATCAAATTCCTTCATAAAAACTCAAAGAAGCCTAGTTCTGTGTTGGATTTTACCCATCAGGAATTCTTTTTAAATATATATATATATTTTTTTTTTCAAAAGTGCAGGCTTATTATAAAAAGGGAGGGAGGTCAAGGGCACTTGCACAGACACAAACGGGCAGCAAGAGCTGCCCTTGAAAGGGACAGATTTGCTAAGAGATGCCCGCATAGTCACAGGCAGGCAGGAGAGCTGCTGCCTACAAGGAATTCTGATGTAGGTGCGTGGTCTGCTTAGATTGGAAATTGTTGAACAAATGTTATAACTGATCCATCAGACACTGGGCAAAGAATTAGAGGCTGAACACAAAGACTTGATGCCTATTCTGAAGTCGCAGAAAGAGAGCAAGACACATGCCCTTAAAAGAAATAATCCGCAGAAGATAGCTCATCCAGGAGCTTGGAGGAGATGAAACATGGAGGATTGGGATGGTCAGGGAAAGTTCCATGGGAGAGGCAGTGTTGGATTGGGCCTTTAAAGAATGGTTAGATTGAAGAATGGAAGGAATTTTGGAATTGAGGTTGATGGTGAGCACTGGTGATAAGAAGGCCATTGTGAACAAAGACATATAAAGGGAAATTCACAGAGTATATTTAGAGGAATGTGACCCTAAATGGGATTTTCAACCAGAACACTCATAAGCATACTTATCATTGGATTATCTCATTTCTGCCTTCAAACTACATGAATTGTGTTCCTTATGCAAGTGGGTGAGATACTCTTTCTAATCCCTGAGCCACAAAGCCACTGTGGTCATGCTTTACTTTTTTTCTTTTTTTAAAGATTTATTTATTTATGCATACAAGAGCTGGGGTACAGGCCAGAGGTGTGGGGGTGAGCGGATTCACCAGAGACAGTGTGGGGAACAGAACAGGTGGAGTGACTGAAAAACACTGCTGAGGGGAGCACAGACAAGTCAGGAGAATGGTGACTTGGCCGGGATTGAACTCGTGCTGCAGTGGCTGCGGACAGCTTCATTGTTTGCATCTTAACCCCTTGTGCCACCAGGGAGGCCTGGTTATGCTTTTCTGTGTGATGACCAGCTCCCCCCAACACTGCTGTTCTCCTTGATCTTTGCACCCTGGTGCTCTCTCATCTTTAGGCCTCTGGCTAACTGTCATCTACCCAAATAGGCCTTTGCTGATGTCTGACCATGGAAGTTTCCCACTTACTCTTTTAAGATTTTTTAAAATTTTGTTTATTTTGTGTAGAAGAACTGGGGTATAGGCCAGAAGTGCGGGGGTTAAGAGGATTCAACAGACACTGAGTGGGGAGCAGAACACGTGGATCTACTGAAATACACTGCTGAGGGGAGCAGCGGGCGAGACAGGAGGAGGTCTGCTGTGCCATGTGGGTCATCTCCCTGGCTGGGGATCAAACTCAGGCCATCAAACTCAAAGCAATCCCACTTACTTTTTTAACTGATCTCCCTTTGTGTCCTTGCATAATTTGCATGCATTTGTTGTCCACTTCAGAATGAAACTCCTAAGGACAGGGACCATATCTATCTCAATACACTCTGTGGAGCTCCGAGTTCAGTGTCTGAGGTGCCCACCGAACGCTTCTGGAAGGAGTGAACAAGCAGACTGAATTCTAATCCCCAGAGGCAGCTCTGCCTTGTCATGTGGGAGAGGTAGCTGATCTGTCACAAATGATAGAAAATAGCATCACTTTGAGAATCCACTCCTTAGGGATTATGTTGTCAGTCAACTAATCAAAAAAAAAAAGATGAAATGTGTCGATAATATAATATGGCTCATATAATAAACATAAGAGACTCAAGATAGGAGGAAATGAAGGAAGAAGAGATCTCTGACTGGTGTAATCTCTTGGTAGGGTGTTTTGCTCATTGGTTCTGGACCTTATCCCTTGTGGATTTTCATGATATTCAGATGGAATTCCAGAAGTGGAATTGGGGGATTTTACAGGAATACACATTCCATTCCTATTCTAGATACAACACTGAACTTCTTGATCACAAATGTGCATCTCAAAGACTTTAGACATTTACCAAACTGCAGGAAGTTCAGAGTGGCTGTAAGGCACTGAATGTGAGAGAGTGATGAGATTTAAGACTTTAAGAGTTAGATGGAAGTAGGTCCTAAGGGATTGTGCTCACCATGCCAGACAGTTTAGTCTTAACTTGTAAGACTATGCCATTGGTTAAGAAGATTTTTTTTGAAGATTTATTTATTTATGTCTACAAGAGCTGGGGTACAGGCCAGAGGTATGGGGGGTGAGAGCATTCACCAGAGACAGAGTGGGGAACAGAACAGGCAGACTACTGAAGTACACCGCCAAAGAGAGCAGCGGGCGAGTCAGGAGAGGTCTGCTGCGCCATGTGGGTAGCTCCCAGCTGGCTGGGGACCGAACTCATGCTGCAGAGGCTGCGGACAGCTTCACAGTGCTGTGTTTAACCCCTTATGCCACCAGGGAGGCCTCAGGTAACAAGATATTTTAAAATTAATTTCTTTATATTTATTTTCTTACACTGTTAATTTTGGACAGTATTTGATTTCTCCCCTCAGGTGTAGTCCCCATAGTTCCCCCACCACCATGGCACCCGCAACCCATCACCATAGTCCCTTGTGCTCTCCCCCCGCTTCCCTGCTTGCATGCCTTTGATCTATGGTTAGCTTGTAAGTTTTGTCTTTTTCTTGACCCTTTGTTCAGAGGGCCTTAATTCAAAGAGAGACATGCTAACTACAGGGTGGATTATGGGTAGGAGCAAGAGGATATTGGCGGCAAGGAGACCAATTAGGCAAGAATGAAAAGACAGCTGATAAGTACCAGGGTACTGGGCCAGCGTCTGGAACTGTCAAAAGTTTGAGAAGAGTGTCTAGAACCATGTACCATGCTAGCAGAAATGCTTATTTCAGAGAGTGTGTGTGTTTTGTATATATCTTTATTATATAGTTATATACTGTTGTTAATATGATTAAAGGGAAAAAAGCATATGAACGTTAGAGTATGAAGCTCCAAAAATGCTGAACTTTTGTTTCTGTTCTATTCACCTCACTACTCCAGTCTTAAGCTAGACCAGTACTTGGTACAGATCAGTCAGTTACTCTATAAAAAATTAACAATTGAACGAGTCTGTATTTTGCCTACATGTGACAGAGGCTCACTGGATTCAACAATGGCTTGTGCTTCCAAGCCCCACAGAGTGGGTGTGCACCCCACCCCTGCCCCTTCCGGGGCACGGTGGGGACAGGCTCTGAACCTCAGTATCCTCTGGATCATCACTGTTGCTGTTTTGTTTTGGTTATTTCAACGTCTATTTAAACCTCAAGTTTAGCATGTTACAATTAAAAAGGCAGAACTATAGTACCTGGTCTTACCTGGGGGTCAGTTAACACCTTCCTTTCATTGTCCCAGCTGCTTCCCAGCCAGCGGCTCAGAAGGGAAGCAGTGAGTGAATGAGACCCATCCCAGTCTGTTTTGTGTATAAAATATTGAACAGCAATGGGAACCATATTTGCCCAGGGAAATGCTTTGAATCAACAGTGAAAATTAAGATAGAGCCATAGGTCTTGTGCCCAGGAAATATCTCTTCAGTGCTCTTCCTTTTGGGGAATGGTATACGGATGAGAAGCCACAGTCCCATTTCTTTGTAAGTGAAAATGACATTAATAGAAGAAAAGAAAGAGTAAAGGATGTGTCCCAATCACCAGACCGGCTTTCTTCCATTCAAAATTAAGAATGTTTTTTATCATGGACCAGAACATCTGGCATGTCATGTGTCATGAGTAAGACTTTTGAGGATAAAGAAAGCATTGTTTTCAGTTCCATATTTTCACCAGACCAAGAGTGTGAACCCATGAAAAATTGCTTTTAAGACCAAAATGAGACCAGAATGACTTCTAATAGCAAATCCAAATATTTACCATTTCTGACCCAAGGAAGAGTAGAATGGCTGCATAGAACTCGAATTGCCTCAAAGATTGAGACATTTGTATGTTTGAAATATTATGGTCATAAAAATTAATACTTGCTGTTACCAATAAAAATGATAACGAGTAATACAGTAAAAAGACTAAATTTCTACTCTATGCACTGCAGAGTAGCAGGAAAAGGGTGAGCCCTGGGAATCAGCAGGCCTGAGTTCTAATCCTCTCCCCACTCCTTATAACTATCAGAAAACTATCTTCAGGAGCTGAAATTTCACCATCTGTAAAAATGATAAGAAGATCTTTTAGCCAAGGTTCTTCTCCTGCCAAATATTTTGTGAAGTTTAAATAAAATAATGTGAAAGCGGCAGACACAGTAAGTATTCAACTCTTGACATTTTTGTTTCTTTCTTCTTAGCTTTGGATAAAAATTAACATGTGTTTATGTGAAAAACCACTCATGCTCCTCCCTTACAACTTCCCCCCAGCAGCACTGAATAGAGGATTTTATTAATTAGTCAGTGTTTGTGAAACACTTAAGAGGAGGAAAGTGCTGGGTGTGGAACAGCACCATTTACATCACAATACGTGAGTTGGCTGCTCCTTCCAGTGGATCCACTTACAATGGCAGGGATTCCTAATAGACGTGCTCCAGGCATTCAGAGACCAAAGTGGGAGTCTTTGGGAGAGGTTGTGTCACTTGTGCAGTATACAGACACTTCTAGAAATGCAATATTTTAAAGAACCCTCTAATAGCTGATGAGAAACCAGTGAAAGGAGGTCAAAAGTTGATCTAACTGAATGAATACCCTAAGTCCTTTTAGCGACAACTCTTTCCAGCAAGAAACGTATCTGACCCACTGTGGTTTCACATGTCTTCTTGCACTTGCAGAACATGGAGCAGAAAAAAAAAAAATCAATTTACATGGAGAAAGGCAATTTTCCTCAGGTGAGGGTTCATAGAGCTCGGGGGGAGGAGCACGAGGTCCTGTGGGAGGAGTGGTGAGGTGTGGGTTTCTCACTGTGATCGCTAATATTTGGTTCGCCGCCGCTTAACTGCACAGCGCCAAGTTGTTTCAACAAAATGACAACATCCCTCACTGCAAAGGAATGTGGTTAATATTCAATCTGTTGATGCTATGATTTTTGATTGCTTTTATTTTACTGTTTTCATTTTAAATAGGCATGTATGAAAACATAAGAATTTAATCTAGGCAACTCTCCTGCCCACCTGTGTGACTACGTAGTCGTCTCTTAACAAGCCTGTCCCTTTCAGCTCTTCCTGTCCACTTGTGTCTGTGCAAGCATCTTCTCCATTCCTTTTTTTATATAATAAACATGCCCTTTTGGATATTAAAAAAAAGTTTAATCTAATATTTTAGTTCGATGCAAATCTTAGTGCAAAGATTTAAGAAAGTCTGTGGATTTTTAAGGATTTTTTTCTTCATTTTTTTTTCCCCCTTTATAGTCCTACTTTCTAAATTCGAGCAACACTGGACTATGGGAATGAGAAAAGGGAGGAAAAGTCTTGGTACTCTACAAATTGGGTCATCATTCCTTAAATAATCAAGGCTTTGCTAAACGTTAATTCCTATGTTCTATAATTCAGCATCAATGAAAGAAATCTCCATGTATTATTATTCCAGTGTTTCATTTTGCCTCTGAATTATGTTCATAGCCACAAATCCCAGCCAAGGACCTATTGAATAATTGTCCCCACATGTAACATTTTCCTGGTGATGTTTTCCTCTCCTTGGTTCTATGAAATATAGAAATGTGTTTCTAATTATTAGTGGAACCACCTGGTAACTGTACTGTATCTTCTCAATAATATGATTCATTTAACATGCAGTTTTGAAGGATTCAGAGTCATATTTGACACTGTCCAAGAAAAATCAAATTACCAAAATGACCTCACATAGCACAGCTAACCTATAACCAAGGTGATCATATTTTGTAAGCCAAAAATCAGAATGCATAACTTGTCAAGTATAAGTATATCTGAAATTGAGGTTGTCCTGAAAAATCCAGGACATCGAGATTTCCATGACATCAGCCCCCAAATCAGCTACTACGTGATGCTCTGATACCTTCCCTTTTTTATTTTGAGAATATAGAGCAACTGGTTGTTGTCTCCACCATTCTTTGTATGTGTGGGCTGAGACTCAAGAACCTATCACCTCCCTAAGTTTGCTGAGTTTACTCAGTGAGAGCAAGAGAGAAATACTTAGCTTTCACTCAAGAGGTGAGAACAGACATCGAACCAGTTCTGGGAAACTTACTCTGGCTTTGCAGGGAAACCCAAAAGAAATCTCTTTGTATAAAATAAGCCTTCTACAATAGAAACTGGTCCTTTCGTCTGCTTTAGCGGAGTTGGTATGTCCAGTGGCCTGGGGAAATGATCATGCATTAAGCTAAATATTTCCTCTATTTTGACTCTGATTATACTGGCCATGGGCCTACAGTAATTTACAAGAATAGTTTCCATGCTAATAACCACTCTCCTTCTTAATTGTTTGACCCTTCTCTGTTCAGTAGGAAAGTCAAAGGGAGAAGAGATGAAACAAAGAAAGAACACAGTATGTATGTGATCCTGAAACAGAGAACAGAAGAAGTTTCTAGTGTGGCAGTGTATACTGTCATGGAACATGCCAAAGAAAAGTTCAGTTAAGTGAATTCTCAATGGCCTTAGGCATAAGGAGGAGAAGTCAAAGAGAAATAGGAAGTAACACCAACATTCTGTCCTGCAGGACATATTTTGATGTGGTGAGCGAAGAGGAGGCTGTTCCTTTGTGGGAACACAGGACAGATGATTGATGGCATCCATTCCTGGGAAATGACAGCAGAATGCGGAGCCTCACCTTGACATTCATCAGGGTGGCAGAGGAGAAGGAGCCCGTGGCAGAGGCAGCAGCTGGAGGAGGCGTGAAAGGAGCAAAGCAGACACAAAGCCTTAGGCAAAGTGCTCCAGGTTCCTCTAATAAGCACTGGATTCTTTCAGCCCAACAGAGGGCTGTGTTTGCACTAGAAACGAGAAAAGGAGCAAGTCTGGGAAGCATGCTTTCCCCAACATGTCCTAACCTAGTTTTCTAAAAAGCAAAGTCTTCCATTGTAACTGAGAAAACCCCATCAACATGCTACTGTCCCTTCGTGCTGTCCTTTCTCAAGTAAGGATAGAAATGCCAAGTGAAACTGCCTGCTGATGCCTAAGTCCCAGAATCAACTTCTTGCATTTAGGACCTGCACAAGGTGCTTCTTCATCCTGGCAAGTGCCAGCGCAGTGGGTCACGTGCACTGGGTGCTATGTCAGCCTCCAAAGAATGCAGGGTTGGTGATGTCTACAGCAGGCAGCTGGGCTGCAATGGAAGGACTTTGAAGGACTCTTCTATCTCAGTTTGATGGCATCAGTGCTTGGCTGCTCCGAGTCTCCATTCTCTAATCTGCAAAATGGGCTGACTCCTGCTCACCATGAGGGGGTGTGAGAGAAGCTTGTGAGATGACACCTGTGAATGCACTGAACAGAGCAGAGCTTGCTACTTAGCAGAATTTAGTGCTCTTGATCAGGCATTAGGGGGTCAGCCCTGAGAGAAAGGGAATGCTTTCCAGTTACAAAATGTTAATAGGTGATCGTCAGCAGGGAATGATTGAAAAGGCTTGCTAAAGTTTCTTAGATTAGAAGATCTGAAGAATTAAACTAGATTTAGCATTGGCCCCTTCTCCTCTGGTGATTTTGATGACAAAAAAAAGATATAGAAAGATAAATTGAAGGGAGAAAGTCCAGTCTGCCGTTATCAGAAAGAATGTTGATAGAGTGTCCTGGTTTGTGTCCACCGGAGAATCCATTTTTATCTTGGAAGCCATGCCTTGTCCAAAATAGATGCAATGCAGGGCACCTGTTCTCTCTGTGTAACACAAGCACAGCTGGGCAGAGGACACAGAGCTTCCAGGATCAGCTGAGATCTGAAATTCCAGGGTCTGGAAACAGAAAGAGCTGTTTACTCCTCACGGAGGTGGGGAACTCACAGAAAAGGAGAGTTTATAGGCCCACAGGTCATCTTCAGGTAGGAAAGGGGTGGACGTGGACCTGGGTTGCCGGCAGGCCAGGTTCTAAGGAGAGGCCTCAGGTGATGGTGAGCTCTGCTGCTATGTCTGAGAATGATAGGCCTTTTTGTTATCATCCATAAAAAGACAACAGGGTTCAGATGTTTTTAACTTTTCACTTTAAGAAAATCAGTACAAAGTGTTTTCTATACTGGGTCTCTGATAGGCCTACTCGCCTGCAGCTGTCCACATTTGAGAAGTGCCTTCACCGAGATTGAAATGAGTTAGGGCCTGGCCAGCAGTCTAACAGCTTGGCCGTGGCAGAGGCAGAGTCTCACCCTGCCTTGAATTCCCTTGATTTCCCATTTGAATTTTAAAATAATATAAGCAAGATGTTATTTCTTTTTAATTTAAAAATCTTTAAAATGAGATTATTGTTTTCCTGTATGAGATTCAAGCAGGGCCTTGGAAACAAAGAAAGATTTGGGAGAACTTGGAAAGGTTTAGAAGGAATGTGGCCAAAATGAACAATAGCTTGGGCGAGAAACAAGAAAGCTTTTCCTGATGGGGAAAATAAAGGAATCTGTTCAACTAGATGGTAAGTTCCAGTGAGGCCGGGAACTGTGTCTTACAAATTGGCCCAGTTGCCTCCTCCTCCTTTCCCTGTGAGGCTGGGAATGTTGTGTTTTCTGTTCATCTATTGATCATTCTGTTCAGAAAAGTGAAAGGCCAAGGGGTAGAATTTATCACAACCTCCAAGAATTGTTCATAAAGGAGTCAGAAGTCAGTAGAGATCAGAAGAGGGTTTAGGGCCTCCCTGGTGGTGCAACTCATGAAGCTGTTCGCAGCCTCTGCAGCACAAGTTCGATCCCTGGCCAGGGAGCTACCCACATGGCACAGCAGACCTCTCCTGACTTGCCCGCTGCTCTCTTTGGCGGTGTACTTCAGTCAGTCTGCCTGTTCTGTTCCCTACTCTGTCTCTGGTGAATCCTCTCACCCCCGCACCTCTGTCCTGTACCTCAGCTCTTGTATGCATAAATAAATAAATCTTAAAAAAAAAAAAGGGAAAAGAAGAGGGTTTATGCTCCATGATGTTAAAACAAGAAGGAAAGTTCTAGAGTGTGTTTGAAAAAAATTTCTGTCTTGTTCCAGCTAAAATGGATATGAGACACTTGAACACACACCATCTAGGATGCAAAGCTTATTTCTTTGCAGACTTCAAAAGAATGTTCAAGGATCAAAGTTTTGAATGAGTAGATTGCAGGCCTGTGAGGGGGGCCAGGGGCAGAGGTGGGTCACCTCGCAATGTAACTCACAGCCTCAAAAGTCAGAGATGTCCCTGACTTTGCCCATCTCAAAAGGCTAATTCCAACAAGGCTTTGCAGGTAAAGGTAATATCCCACTTTGGTAATATCCAAGAACGACTTCAGCTATGGCAAGCCTTGCCAGCACCCAGAGGATTCCAGCCTCGTGGCTAAGTCACCAGGAAGACCAGGAAAAGAATTTTCAATATCATTGGAGACTTTGTGGGAAAACGAATGTCGAGCCCATAATAGATGCTTTCTGATCCTCCTCACACTGCATCTGGCTCTCCAAAGTATTGGTCCTATTACGTTTTTAAAAATAGCTCTAAAGTAATTTGTGTGCTGAACTGGCTACAGGATAAAAAAAAACCCACCTGAATAAATTCCACTTGTTCCTATCAGCCAGAGACCAAGAACTGCAGCAGCAGTTTCCTCGGAGCTAATTTTCAGCATTAGGGTTTATCAGAACCTAAATTCTGTTCTAATAAACGATGAAACAGCAGCCACTCTTTCAGCCACTTATTTGGGCGACCAGGGAATTGGCAGACGAGTTAAAAATTTCCATTGGTGACAACACACAGCTGTTGAGGTGCAAAGATCTGAGACTCTAATCAGACCAGGTTATATAAGTAGCACTGTCTCATTATCTCTGCTTGGGGGATAAGGTTTGCGGGGCAGCTGGGCTGCACGGGGTGTCGACAGAATAGCTAATGGGAAGTTGACACACAAAGATATCAACTTAGAAGAGAGGAAGTGGGTAACCTGTGGCCCCTTCCAACCTTGAAAGAAGAATACAGAGTGTGGGCAGCCAGTTCAACTCTTCTTCAGTAAGTCATTATAGTAACAAATGCTACTCCTTTCTCTCTCTCTCTCTCTCTCTCTCTCTCTCTCTCTCTCTCTCTCTCTCTCTCTCTCTCTCTCTCTGTAATGGCTCTATGACAATGACCTCCAGGCATCCCACATCGCAGCCTCATCCCAGGAACTTCACATTCTTCCCAATGCCCTGAGTAAAGTTGCGGGATGAATAAAGCAAGAGGTGCTCAAAGTGGGATATTACCTTGAGTGGCCTAGCACAGAACAGGGTGTTAAGGAGTGGGGGCCATTCAAAGTGGTAGCTCTGCTGATAGGCTAGGGCTGCTAGCTGCTCCTCTGACTTCTTTGTAACTTAGCACATGCAAAAGTAGCAATGATCACTGGCCAAAGAGTGTAATGGCTATCCATTTACACAATATTCTCACGTCTGATATCCATTAACTTTTCCACACAACTTTGTGTGGTAAGGGTACTTATTATCCATCCTTTAAATCTGAGGCTCTATTGAGTAAACAAACAACTTCCCTGTTCTTCCCCGAGAAGAACCTGCCAGAGCCACGAAAATGAAGAGGAAGGTGTTGGTTTTATTGCTGTTAAAGGTTATTGGGGATCATGGCTGATAACTGCAATGAGCTATTAACATTCCCACCTTACACCTCAAGGGAACAAAACGCATGTCAGTGAAGACCCTGGGGCAGCCCATCCAAGTACCAGTGTGAGTTTTCACAGCAGAGCACTCAGCAAGAATCGAGGCTGAGAGGGAGGAGGAATCTTCTATTACAGGCTTTGATCACAGAGCTCCACCCAACTGAGAAGCATCTCTGAAGTCGGCCATTTCCCGGGCAAGCAACTCCCTCCTGCTCCTGGGAATGAGGGCTGAGGGGCAGGAGGGCCAGCAGTATTAGTCGTGGAAACATAAGAAGAGGAGGGAAGTGATTTCTCCTAGCACGTTCCAACTCTTTGTTCTCCTAACCCACCCAGTTTAACCGTTCAGCTATGGTCATCCAAGGTGTGGCCATTTTCCTGAGAGAGATTTTCCATATAACAGAGCTGCTCCCATCTTCATAAGGTCAGCCCCACAGTGCTAGCCATGGTTCCTTCAGAGGAGGCTTCTGCAGGTTGGCAGTTTACAATTTGCTCTCACAGGATTGTGAAGGGGTCCAAAAAGTATATTCATTTAGTTAAGAGCAAATAAAAGCCCTATTTGGCTTTCTCTGCCCAACACCTACCCCCCATCATGTTCTTAAATACAACCCTTCTCAGAGATTATACAATGTGGCTAAATAAGAGTATAAAAATACCCAATTACAGAATATCAGTAATGCGGAAGGGACCACATTTGAATATAAACTCCCTCCCGTTAGGAAATTCCAAGGAAGAAACTAAGATCCAAAACTCCAACAATCCTCTTCTAAGGACAGTCCAAAGAAGTGTTTCAGTCCAAAGGAATGAAAGTCCAACGTTAAATCTCCTTATGACATTAAGAGCCCAGAGAAATTAAAGTTGAATTCAAATGTTTAGTTTTTCCTGTGACTTGATATGCAAAGAAATTAGTGTCCCAATTTCTTTTCTCTATTTCCAGTTGTGCTCAGGCTCAACCAAGGGTCTTAGCCTTTAGCAGCTGCAGATTTGCTTCTCTTCCCTGGGAATGGGTGTGTTTCCTTCATGGCCTCTCAGGAGCCCCAATTTTTTATGATTTCAAAGAATTAATAGAATACATAAGATTATTATTGTATCAGCCCTATAGTCCGCAAAATTTGGCACTCCAAGAAATCTCCAGTCACCAGAGAAGTTATCCGAGCACAATTATTCATTTCAGAGTCCAGTATTCAGT
This sequence comes from Talpa occidentalis, assembly GCF_014898055.3. Taxonomy (NCBI): domain Eukaryota; kingdom Metazoa; phylum Chordata; class Mammalia; order Eulipotyphla; family Talpidae; genus Talpa; species Talpa occidentalis. The sequence goes on along the minus strand of NW_023605194.1, from coordinate 97,272,372 downwards.
GTTGCCAGAGAGTAATCCATATTTGGGGAAAAAAAGGAGAAAAATCTGTGGATTAAGCCACAACTTGGGTCCTGAAATCTAAAATCTTGCATTTAACAAATCCAGAGCCAAACTGGGATGAATTATACAATATGCGAACAAGCCGTGTGGCTCTAACTAGATTTTTAATCCCTCCCTGGTGCTCTCCCTCGGTAATGAGTGATAAATGTTCACTGTAGAAAATCTGGAAATTGTTGAAAAGAACAAAGGAAAACTATTTGTTATTTTACCATTGAGAATTGAACCCTGTTGTCATAGCCCTCCAGATTCTTTTCGGGGTGTGTGTGTGTGTGTGTGTGTGTGTAGTCATATTAAACTATTCTCAGTTTTTCTTTTCTTTCTTCCCATTACGTCTGCCTTTAACTTCTCTCCTTACTTCAAGCAGATAGAAGGCAGTGTACTCATTGCCCCAGGGGAGAAATGAGACAGCACAAAAAGCAGAAAATAAGGAGGGTTTGGTTTGCAAAAGCCCAAGTCCATCAAGGATATTATTGTAGTCACCTCTTAGGCAAATAAAAATTTTTCTCTTCTTTCCAATCATTATACTCCATATTTCTTTCTGTTGACATACTGTTGACTAAGCAGTCCAGGAAAATATTAAAAAGTCATGATGATAGCAAGCTCACATATCTAGGTCTGACTTTAATATCCAGGTTTCCCCATTAAATATGATACTGGCCATATGATATTCTTCATCTGCTTAAAGATGTCTTCTATTCTTTGTTGCTAAAATGTTTCTTTGAAAATATTTTTGTTTAAAATCAAGAATGATATCAAAAAATATCCAACATATTTTGGCATCTAGTAGGATAATCTTCTGACTCACTCTCCTTTGATTTATAAAGATGATGAATTATATCAATAGATTTTCTATCAACAAGCCATTTTTGATTCTACTGTGTTCTTCATTTAAATCAGTTGCTGGATTTGATTTGTAGTCCAGTCGAAAGTAAGATTGGTTTATATTTTTCATTTTTAGAAGTACCAAGCTTTGAGAGATATGTAGAGTCATAAAATAAATTGGAATACTTTCATTATTTTGTAACTTACATAACAGGAAAGAATTATTTTTCATGAAAAAAGTTAAATTTGTTTTAAAAAACTTTGGGGTTTGGAGCTTTTGGCAGAGATAATTTTCTGACAGCTTTTTCTATTACCCATAATTATTGCTTAATGAGGGATTTTTACTTCATCTTATGTCGATTTTATTTCTTTAAATTTTTCTCTATAAATGACCATTGCATTGAGAATTTCAAACTGATCAACATAAAATCACACACAACTCCTAAATTGTTTTTCTTGTGGTCTAATTTGCTGTATTTTTGTTAGAATTTTAGTAATTTGATACTTAATTTTTTTCAAATGATCAATTCTTAGCTTTATTATCTCTATTAAATTTTTTAATTTTTTTCTTATGTTCTTCTTTTAGAGGTATAGTGTTCTGAGGATATTTCTTTTTTTTAACTTAAATTTTTTCTTATGAACTGGATGCACCTGGCTATTCCTACCTCACAAGTGATAATGTGGTGGGATGTTTCTTCAACTTAAGTTAAGCTTATTTATGTTTTTACTAGACATATATTTATATAATGAAATATATATCTTTTACATAATATATATGTTATATATATATAATTTGATGGCCACTTAAGTTACCTTCATATGCTGTCTATTATAAATAATGCAGGAACGAACATGGAATACAGATAGCTCTTCAACATAATGTTGCAGGAGCATATGATAGTTCTAGTTTTGAGTTTTTGAGGAATCTCCATACTGTTTTCTATAATGGCTGCACCAATTTATAAAATCCACCAATGGTATATATAAGGGGTCCCTTTCTCCAAATCCTCACCAACACTGTCGCTTGACTTTTGGATGATAGCAATTCTCAAAAGGACGGGGTGATTTCTCCATGTGGCTTTGATTTGCATTTCCTTGATGACTAGTAATGTTGAACATTTTTTTCATGTCTCTATTGGTCATTCATGTATCTTTAGAAAAAGGTCTTTTTGGGTCCTTCGCCTATATTTTTTAATCAGATCATTTGTGTGTTTTTTGTTTTGTTGTTGTTATTGTTATTTTGCTATTGAATTGTATGAGTTATTTCTATATTTTGGATATTAACCCTTTGTTAGTGATATAGCTTACAAATATTTTCCCTGTTCTTCCTTTCTTTTTGTTGATTGTTTCTTTTGCAATGCAGAAGCTATTTTTATTTGATGTAGTCCCACTTATTTACTTTTTATTCTGTTGCTTGTGTCAAATCCAAAAAATTCACTGTCAAGGCTCAAGGCAAGGAGCTTTCTCCTTATATTTCCTTCTAGGAGTTCTATGGCTTTGGGGTTTATACTGATGTCTTTATTCCATTTGAGTTAATTTTTGTGAGTGGTGTAAGATAGGTATCTAGTTTTGTTCTTTTACATGTGACTATCCAACTTTCCCAACACCATGACCTAATAGACTGCCCTTTCTCCAGTAAGTATTCTTGTTCAATATTCACTCATACTCTGAGGCTGCCATTTTCCACAAGAGGAATCCCTGTTGTTTGATAGGAATAAATCTTTTTTTTTTTTTTAAGTTTCCTTTATTTATTTTTGCATAGAAGAACTTGGGTGTAGGCCATAGGTGCAGGGGGGTGAGAGGATTCATCAGAGACAGTGGGGAGCAGAACAGGCAGATTTACTGAAATACACTGCTGAGGAGAGCAGTGGGTGGAGGCAGGAGGTTCTGCTGCACTGTATGTGGGTCAGCTCCCTGGCCAGGGATTGAATTCAGGCCCTTGCAGTGATAGCACTGAGACTTAACCCCTAGGCCATCAGGGAGGCCCAAATAAACCCATTTTTACTATTGTGCTGACTTTGAACTGGATGTACCTGTCTAATTCTGGATTCCAAAATATATTGTCATTGATTATCACTGAGATGCAGTGATTGAAGAGACTCTTGTGGGAATGTTATGCTGTAGTTACCCCTTCTAGCCAGTCATCATTCCTAAGAACTAAGGACAGTCTTATGTTATATGCACCAATTTTTCAAAGTTGAAGAGAATTGAATTATTTTTTCCTAACATCTAGAAATTCTGCAAGTTTCCTTCTACTATTCTGTGGTCTATGTTCTTAGGCCACTTCAGTCAAAACTGGAAGAAAGATCAAACATCTGTGTATAAATTGTCATCATTTTAGAAGTTCAGAATATTTTATATAATGAAGACTAATTCATTTATTTTTAATGTTATATATGATATACTTAGTCTCATGTCTGATATACCATATTTTACACTTTGTGCCTTTTTTGTTATTTTCTTTGTTTTCTATGTTTAACCTTATACATATTTTATTTTTCACACAGATTGAGAAATTACTTATACTTTATTATTAACTATATAATGTATAGATCCATCTTTATCTCTAAATAATCCATCACCTGTATTTTTTACTACTTTTCTGTTTCAAACTGTTGCTTCATTTCCATTTGTTACTGAGGACAGGGATTATCATATGTTGAGTTTCCATAACCTGGCCTTCAAACCTATATATTTTTTTCTCATTACCTTTCTTTACCCTTTCACTTTACAGTCTCATGAAAATTTCAGAAATTTGTTCTCTAGTTTAGAGTTTCAATATTTTACAAAATTTGTGTAGTTTAAAACATTTTTTTATTTTTACAATCAATTGTAATTAATTATGACTTATATAAAAAGACATCCATTTAAAGTATATAATGTGATGAGTTTTAGTGAATTGATACCATCTCTGCTGAGATATAAAATGTTTCCATCATCTCTAAACGTATCCACATGCTCCTGCAGACCATGTGCACGCCCCACCCCTGCAAGCAACTGCTGCTGGCTTTCTGCCTCTATAAATTAGTTTGCCCCTCCTAGAAATTCATATAATAGAATTATACAGTATGTGATCTTTTATGTCTGTTTTCATTAAGCATGATGATTTTGAGATTCATCCACGTTGTCACATGTGTCAGCAGTACTTCATTTTTTTTTTATTGAACAGTAGTATTCCATAGAATAAATATACTACAGTTTATTTACCCATTTACTTGTTGATGAACATTTGTATTTTTTTCAAAATTTTAGTTACCATCAATGAAGCTGCTATGAAATTAACACAAATGTCTTTTTATGTCCTTATATTTTCATTTTTCTTTGGTAACATTGAAAAATGAAATTGATGAATCATATAGTAAGGATAAAAAAAAAAGCTATTACTTTCCAAATTTTCCCATTTTCACTCACACCTAACCAGCACAGTATGAAATTTCTAGTTTTTTACATCTTCACCAAGAATTGGTTTTGTTGGACTTTCAGATTTAACCTCTTTTATTGGATATCTAGCTTATCTCATTATAATTTTAATATGCATATTCCTCATAACTAATGATGTTGAGCATCTTTTAAAAATGCATTTGTTAGTTTATCATTTTGTCAGTATCTGTTCAAGTCATTTATCCATGTCTTACTGGGTAATTTGTCTTTTATTATTGAGTTTTAAAGGTTTTTTGTATATTCAGATACAAGTCTATTGCCAACTATATCCATTACAAATATCTTCTCCCAGTGTATGACTTGGCTTTTCATTTCCTGAGTGAACTGTCTTTTATTTTAAATTTAACTTTTATTTTGAGGCAATTTTAGAGTCACATGCTAATGTAAGAAATAATGCAGAGAAATTCCATGTATTCTTCAACCAGTGTCCAGTTTGCAAGATGTGGTGAGGACACTTTTTTAAACTTAATTTTCTTTTTCTTATGAACTGGATGCACCAACTATTCCTTCCTCATGAGGGATAATGTGGTGGGGATGTTTCTTCAACTTAAGTGAAGCTTATTTACATTTTTATTTACTGGAAATATGTCAATAAAACTAGAACAACCAGGAAATTGATATAGATTCAATTCAGCAATCATATGCAAATTTTCCCAACTTTATGTACTCCTTTGTGTGTGAGTGTGTACATAGAGTTCTATGCAAATTTATCGTATGTGTAGGTTATTGGATCCATCAACACACTCAAAATAGGCAAGAGGCAAACACAGCCTCCCTCCTCTTTTGTGTTGCCTTTTTGTGCCACACCCACAAATCTTCCTTTCTGCCCCCACACTCTGTCCACTTACCCTGGCAACCCACCCACCTGTTATCCGTCTCTACAGGTTTTCCATTTCAAGAATGTTCTATATGTGGAATCATACAGTATGCAGTTTTTTAGGGATTTTTTTTTCTCCACTTAGCATGACTCCCTCAGGATGCTTTCAGATTGTAGTGTGTATCAGTAGTTTGTTACTTTTTTAATACTGAGTAGTATTCATATACCAGTTGGTTTAGGCATTCATTCATTGAAAGACATCTGGGTTGTTTCCAGTTTGGGACTCATATGAATAAAGTTGCTATGAACATTCATGTATGGATTTTTGTGTGAACATAAGTTTTCATTTCTCTGAGATACATGCCCAGGGGTGCAATTGCTGGGTCATGTGGCAATTGTATGTTTAGTACTACAAGAAATTGCCAAACTACTTTCCAAAGTGGCTATACCATTTTACAATCCCATTAGCAATGTATAAGTGATCCAGTTTCTCCAAATCCCTGCCAGCATTGGTCTAGTCACTATTATTTTTTATTTTAGCCATTCTTATAGATGTGTAGTGATTTTCATTGTGGATCTAATTTGCATTTCCCTAATTGCTAATGGGGCTGAATAATTGCTAATGAGGTAACCTGCTTTTATGCTATCTAAATATCATCTTAAGTAAAATGTCACTTCATGATTTGTTCATGTTTTAATTAATTTTTTTTTACTTTTATGTTTTGAGAGTTCTTTATGTATTCTAAATAGGACTCTCATCCAACGGAGAGAATGATGAATCTGAATATTATAGAGCTCATGCTCTTTGGGAAAACACTTTTCTTATCTTTCTTTAATTTCAGGAGACTTGGCGTTTATGGGATTGTAGGATGTTCTAGGTTTTAAAGAATGCTTGAACATGATTGCTGTGATATGTTCGGAAGAACACTAATGCAAAATCTTAACATCAGGGTTAAAATCCTGTTTTGCTGTTTCTCATCAAGGTGATTTTAAGGAAAGTGTGTGAACTCTCTGAGACACAGAGCCATCATTCTCTCCTTTGGAGGCTTTTGTACACATCATCTCATCTCATCCCAATAGTGTTGTTTGGAAGATAAGTTTTCATGAGAAAAGAGTGTGTGAAAGTGCCAAGCACCTAGCAGGTGTTTGTCCCAACATTCATCAAACCTCCGATTCATACAGGCAGAAAACTTGGAGCTGTGCACTCTGATGGGAGAACTGGGTGTGGAGACTTAAATTGTGAAACTCAGTGAAGACTGTGGAGGAACCCTTCCTCCACAGCACAGTTGAGAAAAGTAAGGTCTGGGGAGTTCGCTGGCCCTTTAACTCACAGTGCTGGATGGTGGTGGAGTCAGGACTGGATTTAATTGAAGCTTAAATACAAATCCTTCTCTTACTCATTGGCATTTTCTTGACTTCGAGACAAAAGTGAGCTTCTCTTTGAGACTTTCATGGGGCAATACCAACTAGGCCCACATAGTAAGATTTTTTTACATGAAAGCTGCCAAAAAGAGAACGTGTTCTGAACGGGAGAGGAAAAGGTGTGGAGGAGGCACCATTTGTAAAACACCTCTAAGATGCCTGGCAGGCCAGTTACTCAGAGTACGTTAGGAGGGGGTGCTTCAGAGAGGAAATCCACAAACCTCCTCCCTAAAGAACAGACCTAAGGCAACAATCAGGCCACTTACCATCCCTCCCACTTAGTTTCAGTCTTGGCTTATTCCTGACAACAAAGACGGTATTGCTAGTGAGAACCACAGAGATGCCACTGTGGCTGGGGATTTCTCTCTAAGCCCTTTCCCCTGACCAGGGCTACCCTGTCACCTTCTCCGCTCCTCCACTGTGGGGTGAGACAGCCTGAACCAGCAGTGTGAGATGGCACCTTAGGGTGTTGTTAGGCACCCTCAGCCAGCCAGCCCTTCAGGACAGAGCCCTATTGGAAAGGGTTGAATAATCAAAGAAAGAAAATAAAGGAAGGGGAACTAACAAGGGTCCATATACGTTAGCCAGTCCTCACTTTTCTCTTTACCTTCTACTGTCATCCAGCTAAATCCAGGGTGGCTGTCCCAGGATAACAGCGCGCTGCACAGGACTTCTGACTGGAGGCCATTCATTTTAGAAGGGGGGAAATTCTTTGTCCTCTGGTTTCCCTCTCCTGCCAGGTGGGGTACCCAAAGGAAATGGGGTACTCTTTGTTGTCTGAGTCCTTCCCACTCTGCATGGATGACTGTATTAAACCTGGAGGTGAGTTTTTCAACATAGAAAATGTATGCACAGTCCAAAGTAATGGTTCTTATTCAGACGTGAATTTATTTTTGAAAGAAGTCGTATAGAGGCCTAATAATGAAATGACAGTTAGGAATTCAACAAATCATCTTTGTTGTAAAAAATAAAATTACAAGAAATCTGGGCTCTCCTGGAAAACAGACCATATGGTCACCACAGGTAGAGATGACAAGTTACACAAGAAAGCACTTTATAGGTTCTGTCAATTTGTCACCTAATTTTAATCAAATACTTGGGTGATGTTAAGGAGGAAAACTGTCCTGTGTAATATTAATAATAACAGCAAGCAATGGCTTGGATAGCCCTCTAAAAATTTCAAAGTGCTTTTGCATAAATTATCTCATTTGATCCAATCCATATGTGTAAGAACAGTCACACATACCAGGGCAGAAATGTCAAAACCGATAAAATTCAAATTCTCTCCTTCACAACTCCCTGGCCCAGTCAGACCTTGTTTTTCTCACATACGTGTTCTCAGTAAACAGAGGAAGATGACCTGGGGTTTTAGGAGGTGAGAGGTCGGGAAGACAATCCCCCTCGCATGGTCTGGGGACCTTCTCCAATTTCAGGTTGCCAGGAGCCAGCATCTGCTGCTCTTCCTACTTCGCTCACTCCCTCCACTTTCCAAAGCCTCTGTCAGACCAGTGTCCAGGGCTCTATGAAGTGATACAGGAGCCTGGTACTATTTCTACAAGGTTGGAAATAAACCAAGGGAGTGGAGTATCTCAAAGACCAGGCTGGATCAGGTGGGGAAGCAGAGATAACCCTCTGTTTGGACTTCCTTGAGACCTCTTCAGGGAGACGCCGGGAGCTCACTAGAGGAAGAATCAGCTTCAGGAAGGCAAAGCAGGGCAGCTTTTTTACATAAAGTAGGAAATAGATTCAATAAGCAAGAGAAGTGATTTGGGAGGAAGATTAGCCCAAGTCTAAGGAATTGAGGGAGACTTTCTAGTGGTGTCCCAGCTGAGGAGGGCAGGATGGACTGGCATGCTTCAAAACACAGGGTATGGAGGAACACAAATTGGTCAAACCTGGTTAAACACACATAGAATATGGTGGGCTTTTGGTGTCTATTCCCCAGGCTAGTAGATGTAAGATTTATCAGAGCTAGAAGGACCTTAGAGATAGCTGATCTCATCCCCAGGCTTCAAAAGAATGTCGATGCCCACACTCCTGTCTAAATTTACATCTCTAGCCAAGACTTCTTTTCTGAACACCAGAATTATAGGTCTTCATTTGACATGATTCCTTGAACTCTCCAAGGCAATTCAAATTTAACATGCACAAAAAGAATTCTTAGTTCCTTCACTCTCACCTAGTTCTCTTTTCATTTAATTTCAGTCATTGTAAATTCAAGAAACTGGAAGTCATCCCTCATGCCTCCCTTTCCCTGCCTGAAGAAAATCACTCATAATCAAGTCACGTCAATTTTATCTTAATACCTACCCAGAGTTGTCCCCTTCCCTCCAGTTTCTGTGCCAGTCACCAAGATAAGCCGCTGTCATCCTTCCCGTCTGTCTTTGCCTCTGAATTCTTGAATAATCTTCCTGCTTCTACTCTGAAGCCTTCTTCTCTACACAGAAGAAGGCAGCTTGATCTACAGATCAGCTTGAGCAATTTTTTTAAAGTGTAAATTGTATCATATCCCTTTCCCTCTTACAAAAAACCTTGAGTAGCTTCCCATTGTGCCCAGGATAAAATTTCAAATGTTTAACATGGCTTAGAAGTCACTGAAAATCTGTTGCTTTCCCATCTCTTCATTTTGATCTTAAGCCCATTTTCTCCTTCACTCCACAACCTTCAGATAGACAGACTCATTTTCTGATTCTCAAACACTGTAAATTTTTCTACCTCAGGTCCTTTGCACACATGATTTCCTCTACCTGAAAAACATTCTCACCAAGGGCCTCCCTGGTGGCTCAGCTGTTGAGTGCTGCGTTGTGAAGCTGCCCGCAGCCTCTGCTGTGCTGGTTCAATTCCCAGCTGCTCCCCGGCCACCGGCGAGGGTCCCACATGGTGCGCAAACCTCTCCTGCCGCCCGCTGCTGCCCTCAGCAATGTACTTCGTCCGTCTGCCTGTTCTGCTCCCCGCTCTGGCTCTGGTGAATTCTCTCACCCTCCCGCACTTCTGACTGTACCCCAGTGCTTGTGTAAATAAATAAATAAATCTTTAAAAAAAAATTCTTGCCAAGCTATGCTTCTTCTGTCAACAAAAAAAGGCCACTTCCTCAGAGATTCCTCACAATCTAAACCATACCCTTGTATCAACTAGGGTTCTTTGGCGCAAGCACAGAAATCAACTGGATTATCTAGGAAGAGAACGAATTAATTGGAACAATATGATGTTCTGCAGTGATTCAAAGGCAAAGTGAAATAATAGACTCTGGAAGAGCTAGGGCCAGGGATCCAGAGATCCAAGGAACAAAAAGTGATCATTTGTGTATTTATGGTGCTTTCACAGCAGGGAATCGGATGGTGCCTTCCCAAGTCTTTTATTTCCCTCTATTGGATATTACAGTCCAGTGAGAAAATCTGGTGGCTTAGCTCAAATTATGTGCACATGCCTAGTAGGAATGAGGTGGGGCATCGAGGAAATCTGAATAGTTACTCCACAAAAATACACATAATGAAGGAGAATAATTCCCTTATTAGCCAATAAGAGCACTTATGGCAGATGAAGCAGAAATGGAAGCAAAATCAGTGAATGTTCTCATTGTGTGCTCTCACTGCATTATGTACATTCCTTTGTAGAACCAATCACCATTTGTGCTAGTGTAGTATGGCAAACACCTGGTAAATGTTCATCTTGCCTTTTTTTTTTATGTTCTCCAATCTTTTAATGTAGTGAGGAAGGAGTCCTGTAACCAGCTTTGACCAGCAGAATGTAAGAAATGATGTATGCCCCTTCTAGCCCTGGTCTCTAGAATCTCCTGTAAGACATTCAACTCTGTTCTGTCCACAAAGTTGGGCACTCAGAAGTCCAGAAGATAAGGCCACACTATGGAAAAGTCTAGATCCTGGAGTCACCAGTTAGAAAGAACTATCCAGAATGTGAGCAAGAAATACAATTTCATTGTGTTAAGTCTCTTAAGACAGAGGGAGATGGTTGTTATAGCAACTAATAAGCACGATCCTGACTAATAGAAATTTATTTTGGTGTTTATTGCTTACCCTCTATCCCCTCCATAAAAGTATAAACATGAGTCACGGTCAAGGTCTGTAATTTAGCTCCTAACATAGTGATATTCAGTAAATATTTGTTGAATAAATGACTTAATTTTTTTAATCTAATTTTTCTCTATTTATTTGTAATAGAAAAAGGAAATGAAGCTTAGAGAGATGAAGAGACATTGCACACATGATCTCTGCCTACACAAGGGTTGACCACTGGGCAGTGGGTTGATAGATAAAAAGTCTTAGGCCATTTCTTCAAGTCAAAGTCACAGATGCACTAGAACTTGGTTCAGCACATCATAGACACATTAGGAATGTGATTGAAATCTAACAGCAGGTTACCTGTGACACTGCAATTGCTTCAGTCATTTCTTTGTCTTTAAAATGCCATATAATTGCTAATGTAATTAGTAATGTATACAGAGGGGGCTTGTGCAATTACTGAGTCCTAAGATCAAGTAATTAATGTTCTGTCAACAAAACAGCAACTGTTTCATTAACAACTGCTTGGATCTGGAAACAAGCATAATCAGATGCAGACAGATCAACCTAAACGTTATCAACTCAGCTGATTTTTTTCAGTCACTAAAATGTCAACCCCACAACAGGAAACACAAATGAACTTCAAGGCTATCTTTCTCTAGTTCAAACAAAAACATAGTTGGATGGATGAAGAGAGTTGATAGATGACAGATAGATTGATGGATAGATATAGATGGATAGATAGATAGATAGATAGATAGATAGATAGATAGATAGATAGATAGATAGACAGACCAAACAGACAAAACAAAATTGCCTCGTCTTTTTTTTCCCCCTACCTCAAAGCAATGAGAGCTTAAATACCACAGGAAATGGAATCCTGAATGTCAGGAAGGATATATGAATTATAACTTTGGCTCTGCCTTTGTGTTTTCCCTGTCATCCTTACAAAAAGCTTCTAATCTGAATGGGATGCAATTTTCTCATCTTAAAAATGAGTGACAATCAGAATGTAAACATGTAATGTGGAAAATTAGAGCAAGGTACCAATAAGGACAAGGAAAGGTGTACTTGAGCGCAGCAGCTTATGCTGTAAGATGCTGTGTAATGAATGAGCCATCCAGACCTCTCTGCTTTCCCTCAGCAAACAGATCTCATCGGCCCTGGGTGTGTAGCTAGGCACTTTGGCTATGGCAAGCTCAGGTCAGGGCTGTCTCACGTCTGTTTGTTTGGGGACCCACTATGAAGGAACTAGCTCGAGCTTGTTCTTGTCATGGTAACGGGGAGGAGAACAAGAACCCACACCACAACAGCACAAACACACAGTTCTCTGGATAAACAGGTCACATGGCTACACACACCAATGCGTTGCAAGCCCATCAAGGGGGGTGTGGGAACACCTACTCCTTTCTTGGGGAGGGGCAAGATTTGCTCAACAGTCATGCCCCAGTGAGAAACCACTTTCAACTTCTGTTTGCATTGTAAGTCATGAGCTCCCTGTTTTCAAATGATGGGCTAAATTTTTTTAAATCATACTTTTTAATTCTACCAGAGTTGTTTGGAAAACACGGCATGATACCTGGAACAACAGACGGAACACTGAGTTGGGATTCAGCAGCCCTCTATCCTATTTCAGTTTTCTTTTTTTTTTTAAGATTTATTTATTCATACAAGAACCAGGGTACAGGCCAGATGTGTGGGAGGGTGAGAGGATTCACCAGAGACAGAGCGGGGAGCAGAACAGTCAGGCGGACTGACTGAAATACACTGCTGAGGGGAGCAGTAAGCGAGACAGGAGAGGTCTGTCCCAACATGTGCCTATCTCCGTGGCCGGCGGGGATCGAACCAGCACTGCAGAGGCTGCAGACATCTTCACAGTACTGCACTCAACCGCCTGCGCCACCAGGGAGGCCTCTATTTCAGTTTTCTATTAGCTAATTATATGGCTGCGAGCAAGTCACGTCACATCTCTGAGCCTCAGCTTCTTCACTACTTAAGAGGTTTCAATAAGATGATATGCAAAGTGCCTTCTAGACTTAAAATTCTAATCTGTGTTGGGTTACCTTTTAGAGAGGTGTTTAGCACTGCTTGGTGTTCGGAATTAGAGTCAACTTCTTTATTGGCAACCAGCCCAATGCAAAAGAGGCAGAAGTAAAAGGGAGCCTGCTCTGTTGGAGAAATATCCTCACTACTAGCTGGGTCCTCCCCACCCTTGGCACAGCTTGGAGAATCACTGAGACTTATTAACTGTCATCTAAATAAAGCTCTGGCCTCAGCAGACAGAGTTGCCTATGCAAGAAGCAGCTGATCCCTTGCTAAGCTATCACTTTAGAGCACCTGCCTTTGAGGTTTTTAATTCAGACTCATATTTGAAGCTTTCTCTTCTCTTTCCATGGATAGCGCCACGTGTATTGTATCAGCAGCCTCTCTGTGTTCTTGAGTGAACTCAGTTTTAATGCTCTGGAGGATAGGTGTCCCTTCTTTTGAGGTATCTCCTGAGGACCTCCAAAGTAAATTTCACAACCTTGATGTACCCTAGATTTTAAGCCAGATAGTCCCATGTAAGTCCTCAAATTTTAGCCAAAATGAAGAGGAGCACAGGGCAAAGTATTGTATATTGGGTACGTGGAACTTCCACTCTCGTTCTGGGTAGGCCACCCTCCAGCACGTCAATGTGTTTGCCAGCCTGGGAGCCCTCCAAGCCCTGTAATTTAGGGGGGTTAATGGAGGTTTCATTATGTGGGCACGATTGGTGAAATCATTGGCCATTAGTTATTAACTCAATCTCCAGCACTTTCCCTTCCCTGGAGATTCAGAGTAGGGTTGAAAGTTCAAGCCTCTAATCAAACCTTGGTCTTTCTACAACCAGCCTCCATCCCAAAGTTATGATCGGCCCCCATCCTGAAGTTGTGAGTAGACCCATCCTAGAATTAGCCCAGGGCCCACCAAGAGTTGCCTATTAGAACAAAAGAGACTCCAATCTCCCCTATCATTCAGGAAATTCCAAGGAGTTTGGGAGATCTGTGCTGTCTTGTGGCATCTTTCCTACCCCAAGCCGCCGAGAGCTGCTGAAGTCCACGTAGCAGCAAACTTGATTTCAATCAAAAGGGTCAAGTGGAAGTTTGTACCCTTCAACCAGATCCTCCACTTCCCTCACTCTTTACTGCCCCTGCCACCCATCTACTGTCTGTTTTCATGAATTCAGCATTTTCAGGTTCACATACAAATGAGCTCATCCTGTCTGACTTGTTTCACTTTGCACTACACCCTCAAGGTGTGTCTATGTTTTTGTAAATGGCAGGATTTCCTTTTCAAGGAGGAATAATATTCCATTTTGTGTGTAGATCACACTTTCTTTATCCATTCACCCATCAACAGAATACATATTGTGTAATGTGTATACATAGCAAATCATTACATTATAGCCCTTAGGCTTACACAATGTTATGCATTCTGTACTAATTACATCTTAATAAAAACAAACAAGTAAATATTTTTAATTTTAGAAGTTCAAATGCAAAAACACATCACACTGCCATTCTAAGCAGCTAACTCCACACCCACACAATGTACTTTAATTCACAATGTGATTGTGTTTTTGTCAATATTTCTGTTTTCTTTCTTCATCAGCTTATTTTGGCTGTCTCTTATTTTCTATCATGAGGGCAACCAACATTTTATAACTTATCATCTCTAAGTCCTCTTACAGGATTTTTCTTACCATAGGTTTGGGAGGAACAACCATCAGGGCAAGTTTCATGACTCCTCAGTGTGTTTCTCCTGGGGTTCCACACATATAATTGCTTATTTAATTCTATTTGTTGCTGGACAGGGCACAACACACTGAGAGCCAGTTGATTCCACTGATATCCAGAGAACAAGCATCTTCAAAGTTCTAGGCACAACCCAGATCAACAAGTTATGCACAGCTTACCAAGGGATCAGTTTAGAAACATTTTGATAAGATATTTATATATAATAAGCAGAGCACTATCTGGAGGCAAGTGGTGTGGGAGTCCAGAAGAGAAAAACTTAAGATATTCCTGTTTAGTCAGTATAGAGGGCAATTTTCTGGAGAGCAGGGACTTTATTTGCCATTATCCTTGTTCTTTATACATAGAAGGGACTTAGTAAAGATGTGTTAGATGAACAAATGAATATATTTTACAAACGAGGAACCAGAGACCCAAGAAGGGGAGTGAATTGATTTGACCAACACCCAGCATTAGCCAAGAAATCTGAACCCAGGTCTCCAGACTCCTAATCCAATGTGCATCACAGTGGATCAACTACCAAAGCTTCGGTACAATTTTCCAAGAATCTGGGGCTTACTGCTTCATTCTAGGCTGGATAAACTTATAACAACATACATCCTGGCATTGGACATGGCTGACTGTATAATTAGCTTATTTCCTACCCATATGGAGCATCTCAGCTCCTGTGCCTCAGTGGGGAATTCCTCGTATGTTGCTAGGGTCCCCTTCTGGGATTACATCTTCAGAGGTGTGCGGGAGGAGGAGGAGGAGGCTGTGCTGATAAATGAATCAGAGAGACAGGAGGGAAGCTGGCAGAATCCCTGCAGGCGAGATGGATGGGGGCTGAATCGTGCTCCAGGCTGCTCTCTTGCCTCGGCTTCCCCTCCCTCTGACCTGAAGTGGACCCAGCGGGGAAATAGTGCCTGCTTCTCCAGGACTTATTGCTTTGTCATAAATCTCCACCTCAGGGCCGTGTGTGTGCGTGCGCATGTGTGTGTGCGGGCTCATATGTGTGGCCGGGGTGGTGGGGGTGTGCAGGGTGAGGGAGGGAGAGAGAAGGAACAGAAGGAATGTGTGAGGAAGCAAGAAAAGGAGACAAAGATGTCTGGTAAAAGTTGAAGGGCCAGCAAAGCCTCTTTAGCTCAGGTTTCATAAGTCGAGAAATATTTTATCACCCTTGTGAGTCAAACCTCTGAAAATCAATAGGACTTGAGAGTTGCCTATATTGATCTGAAAGCTCAAGATGTATTGAAATATTCATGGCTGGATGTATGTGTTCAGAGAAGACGCTGGGGGTGGGGCCCGGTGCAGAGAGAGGAAGATGGGTAGGTAGATTTCTAAGTAAAAGCCATTCACATTTTCATTAAAAATAGATTAATTCTATTAGTTGGACTAAAACCTCACACTTAAAAGGAAATGAGCTTGTTTGTCAGACAAAAAAGCCACTGGCAAATCCAGGGGAAAAAAAAAAAAACATTTATTTATTGCTATTTAATAGCAGAAGAGCCAGGGAGAGTTGATAAAATTAGCACCGTATCCCCAGTGGGGTGCAAGGGGCTGCTTTGTTTGCAAAGGCAATTTGGACACTGCTGCTTTGATCTTCACTTTGAGCATTTGAACAGGCATGTTAGTATCACTCATTTCACAGGAGAATTGGGATTCAAGTTTCCCCAACAATCTGAAAAGCAGTACATTAGAAGGGGGTGTTTGCCTGTAGTCTCAGAGTCTCAATACCCTTGATACTAATTTGATGTGATGCATTTCACCAGATGTGTCTACCTGAACGATATCCAATACCCAGGAGACTGTGGTCCTGCTTGAGAGTATTAGACTTGGATTTCTCTCCCTTCAAAAATGATTGGATGAAGGCATCCATAATTTAAAATCTACATATAGATATGACATATGTTACAAATATTTGAGAAAATTCATGCAAGGAATTGAACAACAACAACATATGGGAAATCAGTTCCAAATAACAAGGCAGAATTAAAAATAATCTGTTACCTGTAGCTACCTCCTCTTAGATTCCAGTACAACCAATGGAGATGATGCCAAAACCCATCTATTGAATAAAACTCAAGCCTAGTGAGACATCACACCACAGAGCAAGCATTTGGAGTATGAAGAGAATGTCAGGTTGGTTTACCTTCTAGCAGAGCTCATCCCTTCCACCCGCTTCAGGTGGAAGAGTGGTCCTACAGGGGAAGTGAGCCCAGAATTGGATGGATACGCTCACTGGCCCACCATAACGTGGCCTGGGGGAACCCAAGTCATTCTGAGCTGTATGTGCTATGGGTCCTCCTGGCTTTGATGAAATCCTATTAAACCCAAACTTAAAAACAATCTACAATGAAGCCAGTCCTGCCTTCCCCAGACAGCTATTGTGAGAGGTGTTGAGGCCGGCTCAACCCTCCACCCTTCCCACTGCCTCTTCACACTTCCCCTCCTGTGATTCCCCACTAGTGTTGTCACAGGGTGCAGAGGAGCAGAAGGCAACAAGAAGGGGGTGCCAAGCTTTGGGGAGGGCCTTTTCGGATGGGAGAAATCAAAAGTCTGCCAGAAAGTCAAGGATGGCTATAATTCCGCTGCTTCTTTCCATGAGCACAGCCATCCATCATAGCTGCCTCACCTTCAGAGAGTATTTATAAAGTGCTTTATAATCTCCTTCTCTGACTCCTCCCAGAGCACGTTAGCATTTTTATTATTATTCCCATTTATAAGATGAAGGAAGGGGAGGGCAGAGATACTTTCTCAGGCTCTCACAGGAAGAGTCAGGATTAAGCTCCCTAAGTCCCTATCACACTGCTGACGAATGCTCTCTTCCCTCTCCACATCCCTGTCTCTCCCCCAATACACAGAAGAACCTGGAGGTTCCACCACCTGGAGACTTCCTCTTTCCCTGGGGAGATGCCACAGTGGTCTTAGGATGCTGTTGGCAGTCCGGAAACACGTCTTAGAGTCAGTGCCCAGAGTGTGGCCCTAGATGAGCCACGCCCACAGAGCAGGGGAGACCCCCTGTTGATGTCAGCTTCTCATACCCCCTTTGCCTTCTCTACAGTAGGGTTCAAGGCCATTGGCACCTTCTTTGGAAAGGATGGGCTGTGTGGCAAGCTATTTGATGGACACAAATTGCACCACCTAAAATCTTTCAGTTACCTCTACTACTCCTAGTTAGGAGCGTTTCACTAGGAGTCTCTATATAATCGGTGCCATAATAAAGCTGGAGCCAAATGTAAGATGTAAAAGCATACATGTGTGACTGTGCATATATGATAACCCCCCGAGGACACAGTAAGTGATGTCCGGGAAAATCAATTGCATATAGTTTCTGTTTAGCCCATAGTTAATGCAATGTTGAGGTGGGCATTGCACACTCAATCAGCTTGATGGTCTGGAGATATTCTGGGGATCTGGATGTGAATCCAAGTCCATCCTCCTCTGGACCATGGTTTGGTGCCAACTGATGATAGATCTTCACTCTGGTTTAAATTATTCGTGGAGATGACTCTGGGTCTCTAGACTGGAATTCCTAGGTGAGTGAAATGAATTCCAAGAATCTTTCAGTTAGTTACAGTTTGTTTCATCGTCCAATATGGGTAGCTTGGGCTGGGTAAACGCTGAGGATATGAACACATCCTCTCCCTCCACACACACATATACACTCACAATGTGGGTGCTTACCACCCCTAGTATTGACACATCCACCTTCAATACTGTCTATCTAGACTCTTCACTAAGAAGATCACAAATCTATCTCCAGTTAAGGCTATGGGTTGGATGGCGAATATGAACTAATTACCAATCCCATGATAGCTGAATTTGTGTATGCTATGGAGGTGTTTTACATGTTTGCAGAAAGCATAAAGGACTCATGGAAGCAACTTAACCTTAAGCTTCATTTTCCTAGGCCATCTCCTTCTTAAAGATACATACAAGTACAGGATAATCTCATCATTCTCCAGATTCAGCTACAATCTTACCAAGCACTCAACCCAGTGGGATACACATTCTCCCTGACAGTAGCCCAGAAAGAAGCCAGCCTTATGTATCATGTCTAATTCTAAAACCCTTTAAACTCTGGCTTCTGACGATTTTTAATCAAGGAAGATGTAGGTGTGAAGACACTATTTACCTACTGTGTGTACTATACCAAGAACTTCATTTATTTCACACAAAACCCAGTGGGTTAAATGTTATTATTCCCTCTTTGCAGATGATAAAATAAAGGCTGAGAAACACTATAAATGTGTTCTGTGTCAAGGGTCTATGATTAACATTTGCATTGAAATCTCTGATCTAATTCCAAAGCCCATGTTTCCCACCATCCAGGTGATGCCAGGGAGCCAGGGCTCTGGACCTCTTAGACTGTAAAACCCACTAACTAGGCAACCTTGTCCATATTTCTTTCTTTTTAGTGATTCCATTTTTTTTTTTATAGAGGCATGTTTTATTTATTTATTTGTTTGTTTGTTTTTGTTTTTTTTGTTTATACAAGCACTGGGTACAGTCAGAAGCGCGGGAGGGTGAGAGGATTCACCAGAGCCAGAGCGGGGAGCAGAGCAGGCAGAAGGACCGAAGTACACTGCTGAGGGGAGCAGCGGGCGGCAGGAGAGGTCTGCGCGCCATGTGGGACCCTCCTCCGGTGGCCGGGGAGCAGCCGGGGAGCAGCCGGGGAGCAGCCGGGGATCGAACCGGTGCCGCAGAGGCCGCGGGCAGCTTCGCAACCCAGCGCTCAACCGCTGCGCCACCGGGGAGGCCCAGTGATTCCATTTTTTGAGTGCTTACCTCAAAGTACTGTAAGGAGAATTCAATGAGTTATACATACAGGACTTAGAACACCCTTTCAGGGCTCACTGATGATTATCTGGTTACTGTGACATAAGCTTGGTACCTTGGTGACCACATTTTCTAACCAAAGCTTTGAGCAAGCACTTTGAAAAGTAAATGTGACTTCGGGGGTTGAAGTGGGTGACAAGCCAGCATATTTGACTCTATTGTGGCTCCAGAAAGTGCTGCCCATACCTCTAATATAGAATCCATTGATTGACATTTTCCTTCCACTTGTGACATAGTCTGTATATCCACATTTTAAGCTACAGAACAGCATTAGGATAATAACTTGAAGAGTTTCTTTTCCTACAATAACCTCTAAATCCCTGTCCTCATCAGTATGCTGGTAGGAGTATCTATTTAATATGTATTCTTTCTCCTTTTTCCTCCCAGTGCTTCTCCCCAACACTCAGACTGATTATTCTGTGTTTTCATTAAGAGCTCTTTCCATTCGCCAGGCCAAAAAAGCAACTTCTCAGTTCGATAGTATCATTTCTTACAGAGTGACGGTCTTTCCACTTGTAACCAATCCCAAGTCCAGACTCAAACAAGAATGATCTTCCAACCCCTTTTCCTCAAACACAAATGGGAAGGTCAAAGGGCACCTCTAGAGATACACTGCTGCCCACTTCTGCATATGCATTCCAGGAATTTTATAGTATCTTGTTGGGGAATTTTTCTTTCATGCTCTAATTTGGTTTAAAAAATAATTCTAGCTACTTTAGTGTCTCTTGAAAATCTTGCCATGATAACTTTAAAGGCTGTGCTTGAGATGGCATCATGTGATGACTGATTTTTTAAATAGATTTATTTTTATTTATTTATGCATACAAGAACTTGGAGTTTAAGCCAGAGGTGCGGGGGCTAGAGGGTAAGAGGATTTACCAGAGACAGAGTGGGGAGCAGAACAGGCGGATCTACTGAAATACACTGCTAAGGAGAGCAGCGGGCTAGTCAGAAGAGGTCTGCTGTGCCATGGGGATCAGCTCCCCGGTCAGGGATCAAGCTCAGGCCTGCAGTGGCTGGCAATAGCTTGATAGAGCTGAGACTTTAAACCATTGTACCACCAGGAAGGCCCACTGAATGATTTTTATTAAGCTATATTGTTTTGATATAGAGAGATCTAACTTACATAATAGACTTTTAAAGAATAGACAATGAGCCACAGATGAGCATAGAGAATAAATAAGCTAGATTCATGTTTTTGAAAAGCTCAAATAAGAAATTGGGAGAGTAAGTAGATAATTTTAAATGTTTCATGGAGAATGCTGCTTGAGACACAGAAATGGCAAGCTGTAGGAACAAAAGCAGAAACTACTCGTCATATTAAGAAAAGGAGAATATTATGTATTGTGATATATAATAAAAATATATATTTCGTCTCATCCTGTTTCTTGCACAGAGCTCCTAAAATTTTTGGATTTTTCTAAGCAAGAAGAGTTTTGTTATAGTATTTGGTCTTCTGCAGTGGTTCTTAAAATAATTGCAGAATCACAAAGATGAATTAAAGTCTTGTTATTTATAACAAGCCCCCTATTAAAAGTATTTTCAATATCCCTGCAATTTACACTTTCTTATTTATTTATTTATTTTTATACAGGAACCGGGGTACAGGCCAGATGTGCAGGAGGGTGAGAGGATCCACCAGGGACAGAGCGGGGAGCAGAGCAGGCAGACTGACGGGATACACTGCTGAGGGAGGCTGGGATCAAGCCCACGAGGCAGAGGCTGTGGACGGCTTCACCGTGCAGCGCTCAACCGCCTGTGCCACCAGGGAGGCCCCTATAACAGGCCCCTTTCAACCACACTTTAGTGTGAGTGAAGGGACTTTTGGGAAAGCTGATGAGAATGGGGCTGGTTGCCAGGGAACCTGCCAGGATTAACGAATTAAAACTTTCTATCCCACCCCCAACCTCCAGGCATGGAGAGGGACCACAGGTTTAATCAATTATGTCTATGTAAATGAATCCCCCATTAAACCCAAGAGGAAGGACTGAGAGAGCTTCTGGTTTGATGAATCAGAAAGCATTCATGTGGGCCTCCCCTGGTGGCACAGGAGGTTGAGCACCCCACTGTGAAGCTGTCCACAGCCTCTGCAGCGCAGGTTCAATCCTGGCCCACTGGCGAGAATCCCACATGGCACGCCAGACCTCTTAGTCTCACTCGCTGCTCCCCTCAGCAGTGTATTTCAGTCAGTCTGCCTGTTCTGTTCCCCACTCTGTCTCTGGTAAATCCTCTCACCCTCCCGCGCATCTGATCTGTACCCTGGTTCTTGTATAAATAAATAAATAAATCTTTTTTAAAAATTAAAAAAAAAAAAAAAGAAAGCATTCATGTACCAGGAGGGAGGTATGCCCCAAGCACCACAGGGAGAGAAAGGCCTTTGTCTGGAGATCTTCTGGACCTTATCCTGTGTGTGTGTGTGTGTGTGTGTGTGTATTAGGCTATATTGTTTTGATATAGAGAGATCTAACTTAGATAATAGACTTTTTTTATTTATTTATTTTATTTATTTATTCATACAAGCACTGGGTACAGTCAGAAGCACAGGAGGGTGAGAGAATTCACCAGAGCCAGAGCAGGGAGCAGAGCAGGCAGAAGGACCGAAGTACACTGCTGAGGGGAGCAGCGGGTGGCAGGAGAGGTCTGCGCGCCATGTGGGACCCTCGCCTGGCGGCAAGGGATCGAACCGCCACTGCAGAGGCCGCGGGCAGCCTCAACCTCTGCGCCACCAGGGGAGGCCCTACATAATAGACTTTTAAAGGATAGACAATGAGCCACAGATGAGCATAGAGAATAAATAAGCTAGATTCATGTTTTTGAAAAGCTCAAATAAGAAATGTGTGAATATATATATATGTATCTTTATCTAACTGTTAATTTTTATCCTTTAATATATTTTGTAATAAATCAGTGATTTAGTAAGTAAACTAGTTTCCTGAGTTCTGTGAGTCACTGTAACAAATTAATCAAACCTGAGAAGGGGTTGTGGGAACATCAGATTTATAATAATGGTCGAACTACAGCTGATAACCTGGACTTGTGATTGGCATCTAAAGAGGGGGCAGTTTCCAGGTAAATTATGTCAGAATTGAGTTAAATTTATAGTACACTCAGTCAGTCAGCATCTGCTGAGAATTGGAGAATTGCTTGGTGGTATTGGATACAAGAAGCTGGAGTTTCATAGAAGAAGCAGACTTTGATGAACTGGTCTTAACACATGAGCAGAAGCTTGCTATAGAGCCTGGGGGGATGTTGAAGAAAACTGGAGAGTGAAGGGAGCAAATACAAGAGCAGAGAAAGTGTCATCACACTCTGCAGAATATACAATAACCTATATTTAGGTAGACAAGTTGGTCAAATTTTCTTTGGCAAGACTGGAGGTTTTAGAACAGAGACATACCCATAAACACTGAATGGTCATTTTATTAAATGGGAACAATAGACTAGAATAATGTTACTCAAGTGTAAGTTACATACGGACTCCTTATAATGGGAAAAAATCTTGCATACGCACTGTGCTGACAACATATTTTTATTATGTTTTGTGTGAAAATAAAACTAGGTATAATTTCTTATAAATACTAAACAACACTGTAGTCATAGTCACTTAGAAACAAAACCCAAGAGGCAACAAAATTCACTAATTTAAAATAATAAGCATTGCTGTTTTGTAGAAACCAAATTGCTTCCCCTAATATGAGCAAGATGCTGAAGACTACAAGCCAGTTATTTTGGAGTTTGATATACTTCTGTGTTTTATGTGATGATAAAATTCTCATATCATTTTTCTTCAAAATTACTGGAACTTTCATCCACATAGTGCAACATGATAGTATTAATCCTAACTTTATGAAATGTATAATTCATTTATTAAATCTGGCCTGCTCTTTTTCATTAGCCATCTTTTATAATATGTCATTTTCACGATGTCAAATGAAAGTCTTATTATACTCAAAAATATTAGGAACAAAAACGATAGTCTATGAATGTATCTTTAAATTTTCTTTGGAAAATAAGTTTTGTGTCTTTTACTAGCAAAGAATCTAGTGTGAACACAAAGAGGTATCAGGCTGGTCGATGTCACTGGGACATTAGAATCTGTCAACCTATTCCCAGGCAGACAAGCCCAAGCACAAGCTCCCTTCAGGTGGTCTCCAGCACAAACAAAAACAGTCCAAGGATCACGTGGCCCCAGGTCTGCATTCAGATGCCCTGAATATTCTGCCAATATATTTATATGATTATCAAAATAAGAAGACAAACTTTAAATCTCATACAGAATTTGCAGACTAAGAATATATTTGTGGACCCCAGAAGTGTGCTGGATCAGGTGTGAGTAAAGCTGGGCAGATGATCTTAAGGATCCTTTCCAACTCTGGAGTCTCCCATTATTCTAAAAGTCACAAATAACAAACACCAAACCCAGACAATTAAGGTGAGCTCTCACCAAAACCATAAGTTTATCCAAATTTCTTCTGTGTTCCTCTTCTGTCCTTTGTGCGTGTGTGTGTATATATATATATATATATATATATATACATATATATATATATATACACATATCTTTCTCATTCACAGGAATCTCAGAATTCTGTCCTGACAAAATCTGCTTTTGAAAAAAAAAAAAAATGAGACCTTGGCCCTTCTTGTCTGAGTGTGGATTTAATCCACACCACTTTTTCTAAAGGTGATACTCATCAAGTTTGAGCTCTGAGTTTTAAGTATTTCTTTCTTACCCCTTTTATTTTGTAGCCCCTATCGGTATTTCAGATATCACCAAATAAGTTCAGAAGAAAAAGGAGAGACTCAGAGGCATACCAAGGAGGTAGTGAGCCCTGGGGACATTTTGACCCTGAACATATGGAGCCTGAATCACATGAGTGATGACAGCGAGAGTCGCACAATTATAAACTGGGCAGATTTGAAAATTGATCCTGAATCAAACAACCACTAATTTTCCTGGTCCCCTCTGGCAACCGTCCTTTCAAACTATTCAGGGCTTTAAAATATGAAAATAATGAACTCCTGGCAACTCTCTTTTCTATCCTCTTCCCTTTCTACCAGCTTGCCACCCCCCTCCTTCTAGAAACCCCTCTGGTTGGCTATCTATATTCAAATTACACTGTTCAAGCTGTCCCCTCAGTAAGTTCAAGAAGAGTCGATTTCCACCACGACTGCTGCTAAACTGTAATTGCTTGCTATATCTTTTGCCCCCTTTTTGAATAAGTGGTGTTAGATTTGCCACTTTGGCTAATCCTCAGGAATCTGACCTGTCATTATACAAACTTCTATAAATATCAGCTTGCACTTCACAGTTTCCGTTTGGGTTTCATGTAATTCCTCTTCAATGTGTTTTATTTGAACTTGCTAACCTGCTTTGATGGAAAAAAAAAATTGCTAGCTAGCATTGTCTGTCATCTGCTGTGTTTGCTTCCTTCTCGAAAGGCCTCAAATGAGAATACTGGTCTCTGGGTAGTTGAATAAAAATGAAAAGAATGAAACAGAGGAAAGACTTATTGACACACGCATTTCCCTTTGGTCTCTATGAGATGGTAGCGAAGAATATGTTTCTCCCCATCTATTCTCAACTAGGATACTCTGAAACGATCACAGTAATAGAAGCGACCCAGCACCTATCAAACACCTGCTAAGTGCTGTGCATTGCACTAATTGTGGGGACTGTGCACAAGCTGGCTAATGCAGATGGTTAGGAGATTTTTGGTGGGATGGTAGGAGAGGATGAAAGAACTGAAAATACGTTTGGAATCACCCCCTGGGCAAATAGAACCGTTCTTCATGTGAAAACAACAGTCTCTGCTAATTTTTCTATGGCCAAGAAAAAGGCATTGTCCTTCAGATAATGGGAGACCGTGAGAGCAAGGTCAAAGCTGGTGGGGCTAGGTCACCATGAGATAAAAGCTGCCGTCACTGTCCCCCTTATATGTCCTGCCTGTGCTTCTCCAGGTTCTTCCTGCTCACGAATATGAACGGGAAGGGAATGACCTGAACAAGCTCACTGAGTGACTCCTCGCCTGGGCTCTGCTTCTTAAAGAGCACAGTGATAAGCAGACTTCACTCCTGGCAGTCATCTTCCCATGTGGATTAATCCATGATGTCTCCACTGCAGTCCACAGCACGGGGAGGAGCCGCCCCAGGTGGGCGCTAGAAGCATGCTGCACCCTCTGACTCCTCTGGCCAGTTAAGCTTACTCTGAAGTTTCTAGGCTGCCTTTATGGGCAAGATTGCTGTCCACCTGACCTGTCCCATTCCTGAAAACCCCACGGCCTCTTACAGGGCATTACCACCCAGCAACCAGGCTCTCCTTGCCATGATGACCGAAGTTCTGACCCCAAGGTCTTATGGCAATGCCTCACTCTCCAGATTAAACCCCTTCAGAAACTTACCCACGGCGGGTTGTCCACATTGCTGGGAAAGTTCAGTGCTTTTCTCTTTTACATTCAATTGACTAAGTGGTTTCTGAGAATCTCAACAATAGCAAGCTCTGGATAGGCTCAATATAAAAATATGATGCATAAAAGACATTGCAAACAATTTTACAAAAATAAAAAGAATTTCCAGAACATACCAATTGTGTACCAATTCTCATTTGCAGATCTGTATGTAGGTCACCTATGTGAAAAGAATAAATCTGTAGAAACAAGCTACCAAGACTGAATAATGAAGAAATAGCACAATGAAACAGACTCATAACAAATGAGAACATTAAATCAATAATCAAAAATCTAACAAAGAAAAGCCCAAGACCAGGTTGCTCCAGGGATGAATTCTACGAAGCATTTAGAGAAGAATTCATGGGGAGAATGCCAAGATAGTGGCCGAGTGAAGACACTGGGCTTGGCTCCTCCACACGCTCACAGCTAAATTGCAGCAAAACGAAGCCAATCACTCCTAAAGGAAAACAGATTACAGCCCACAGCCGGAGCCACATCCTGAGAATGAGGGCCTCAGCGAGCAATGGAACCAGTGATGCAGGTAGCCCGGGAGAGTAAAGTGAGCCCCAGGAGCTTGATGGGACCAAAAAGCAGCAGAGTGGAACTGGCAAGTGGCCCAAACACACCAGGCCCAAGACAGACCCCAGTGAACCTTGAGATGGAAACTGAAAGCAGCCTGGCCATGGTGGGCCCCCATGGGCCCCAGAGAGTCCCAGAGCAGGACTTAGAAGCAGCCTAGACCCTGTAGACCCTGGCAAACACTGGAGCAGACCCTGCCAAGGAGTTCAGATATGCCAGGCCCTGGCAGAGGCAGTGGCAGGGCCTGGCCCACTGGCTGCACTTCTTAGAGCCACAAACCAGAGGGACACTGGAGAGTGGTCCTGTGGATAGGAGTGGGGTTGCTTATGCCTTGGAGGCCAGTGCAGACATGAACAGGTGGACGCCGAGGACATACAGACTATGTTGACAGGAGGTGGATGGAGAGGAATTTAAGGGTTGTGGTCTAAAAGTAGGGACACTGGTGGCAGGGTGGTCAGCTCAATCAGGGCCCAAGGGTTGGGGGAGTGGAGGATGTGTGGAGGCACACTCCCTTGAAAGAGGAGAAAACCTTGTGGAGGAGCCGAGATGCTCCACGAAGGCTGGGTCTCCCGTGAGGATGATAGCAGGGCAGGCATTCTGACCTGCACTCCTGCTCCTACCCCCACGATTTGGCTCCCCCAGATAATGCCTTAGAGGAAAAGAGCCCAGTGACCCCTGTGGCTCCAGATGAATATGCATAGAGCATAGCAGGGAGGTAGAAGTGGACAGGCAGCCTGGACTCTCCTCGACCAAACTGGAGACAGGGTGTGTGTGCAATGCTGGCAGAGCCAGAAGTCAATGCATGTGCCCACCCAGAAGTCTTTGGCAATCAAAGGGGCTAGGATGCCCAGAACACCCAGAAAAAAACACTGCTAGTCACCTACACAGAGCTCACAATTTCAGCCGAGGGCCATAGCAGGAGACAGAAGCCAATGGAAGCAGAGAAATGCCAGGCACATAGCAGAGGAGACCAGGCGCTTTACAGTATTGTGCATCCCTGTCCCCCTCCCTTATCACCAGCTTCAGTGGAAATGCACCTTGATAAGGGAGGGGGGCTAAAGGCAGCACCTTGTTCCCACGGTCAGTCCCCAAGCTCCAAGCCTTGTAATCGGGGTACACCCTGCTCTCTGTAGGTATTCTTTTACTATGCCTAGTGCAGAGGGATAAGGCTGTCCCCCGCCTCCAACCACAGTACTCACATGGCTTCTTAATGCAAACCCTCTGCCAGCATTATTAGCCCCTCTAAAATTCCGCTGGCTCCTATGATGTTTCAGAAACCAGTCATACAGGCAGGGATTGTAATCCTCCAGACCCTTTTCTCTAGTTCAAGCAACTTGTTAATTATATCCACAAGTATGCACAACTCCTAACACTTGGAGCAATAGAAGGAATCTCCTTAATGTGGTTATGAAGACATATAATAAAATACAGCATGTTAAAAGTGAGTAAATCACTTGTTGGTGCTGGGAAGGAAGAATGAGCTCATATTCCAGTGACATCTTGAAAGACAGTACTCTTTCTCACAGTAGTAGTAATAATGTTTTTTTTTATTTTTTAAGATTTTATTTATTTATTTATACAAGCACTGGGTACAGTCAGAAGCACGGGAGGGTGAGAGAATTCACCAGAGCAAGAGTGGGGAGCAGAACAGGCAGACAGACGAAGTACACTGCTGAGGAGAGCAGCGGGTGGCAGGAGAGGTCTGCACGCCATGTGGGACCCTAGCCCGGTGGCCGGGGATCGAACAAGTGCTGTGGAGGCTGCAGCCAGCTTCGCAACCCAGTGCTCAACGGCTGCGCCACCAGGGAGGCCAGTAGTAATAATATGTTAACGTTAGTAGCTCACCTTTATTGAGATCTTAAAGGTGCCAGGCATGGTGCTAAGTGTTGTCAATGTATTATTTATTTCTCAGGACTGATAACTTCCTAATAGAGATGGCTATGCAAATGAAGCAAATTAGTTACATATAACACTCACATATCTTCTTTCCAGTTTAATATTAAATATTTTATTAATCTCTTTATTGATGAGGAAATTTAGATATGGAGTAATTGAATAACTTGATCAAAGATTGCCCAGCTAAATGGAATGTCTCGTCCATGGTGACAAGGCGTTAATGTATGATACAGCATTTTGAAAAAGAAGTCATTTATATCCAAATATTTGACTTTTAACACATAGACCTCACTAACAACATTAGTTGAAGAAGATATTTTCATTAGCTGCCTAACCAAAATCTGCAAAGTTTTCTAGAATGTTCTCTGGAAATGGGATTTGCAATCATTTACTTCAGTTTTGAATGAACATACATGAGAAAGTACATGTAAATATTAATCTGTGTTACTCATGATATTTTTAAAGCATTGATAACTTTCAGAAATGTTCTGATTAGAAAAAAATTAACAGATTAAAAGGGAATTTACAAATTCCAGTTTAATCATGGTGGTCTATAACTGAGAATACATTGTTCACTAGAATAACTGAAAAGAAAAATGTAATATAGGCTTATGAACAGGGAGCTTTAAAAAGTTTTACATTTTATTCTTTGGGCATTTTCATATCTCAAAGTCACGATCATTGTACCAATTAAATAAAATTGGAATTCAGAATACCTATCCTACCTGTTTAACAGTGTTTTATATAGTTTGGGAAATAACATAAACAATAATCACAAATGATACTCAGTGAGTGGTTACTTTGTTCACTGTATGTATCTTAAATACATTTTATATTCAATTATTCCATGAGGTAGGTATTATTCTTGGTCCCATTTTACAAATAAGAAAATTGAAGTTCCAAGAGGCTAACTAGCTTGAACCAAGCAATGAGACAAGATTTGTACCCAGGCAGACTTGTTCCTAGCCCAGATTCTTAAGTGTTTTACCATCAACTATGATATATTTTAAACAATCAAGGATGTATTGCCCAGTTCTCACCCAATCAGGGCACCAAGAAAGTAATCAAATATTAGATTAACCCTCTCTCTATACCTAAAAGATTAAAAAAATCACTATGATCCAATATTGCTTCATTGGAACTTGGTAACCACTTAATATTGGTTCCAAAGGCCCTCTGAAAAGTTAAAAGTATTGCACAAATGTTAGCATTACTAATTTTATTGGCTCGAAATACCATTCTTTTTAATAGTCCCTGAGTAAATGATATTGATACTCCAAATTCAGAACTGAGTTTAGATTTCCAAACATCACTCAACATGAAGTTCTTTCGGAATGTCTGACATTATTTCTCCTAACCTTTCCAAAACTAAATTTTTTAGACTTGATGACCTCAGTCAGAGAGATGACGCTGGGGAGAGGGGAGAATGTGTATAATTATTTTCACCAAAGCAATCATTTTCCGCTAAATCACCTACAGCTCTAAATTGAAGTCATGTTGACTTTTGGCTCTCCGCTCAAATCGAATACATCCTCTAAGAATGAAGATCCGCCATTGATAATATGCAAAGGAATGTGACAGTCCCTCAAGATCATTTCCAAAGATGAGTCCAACAGTGTCTCCAGTATTAGGACCAAGATGGCGTCAGTGTACAGCTGGCCTCAGTAAGTTCATTGATGTCGGCAATTTTATTCAAAAGTGTAGTCTCCCTGTGTGCTTTTTTGGTAAAAGGATTTGAGGCACTTAACATACATACCTCTTATAACTGTCCCCCAAAGCCCCATTCTATGTCAATAATTCAGTCATGGCACCTCTCGTGCAGGGCCATCAGCAGTATGCTATCCTAGCGTCAGAGCAGCAGGCTGGTCTGGTGAACCCCCACTCTACCCCCACTCTTTGACATTTAATATCCTGGGCTAAAGGATAGTTAATGGTGTAGAAACTGCCAGGACAAAGGTCAGCTGGTAAGGAATGTCCCTAGGACCCCACTTAGCCAGCTTAGTGCAGCTGATGCAGAAGGGCGTGATGATGAGAAAGTAAGTCTGCAACTGTTTGAGCCCTGTTATCTGAGCCAAAGTAAACACAGAACCACAAATACTTCCCCTTCCTCCTCCAGGATCCAAATGTCAATTGCTTCCAGCTTCAAAGTTCTGAGTCTCTACCACACCTCCCTTTGATACAAGCTTGCTTGGACAGAGAGCAGCATGCCTGGATCCATCTGTGTGGTAAAACTGAGTCTTTCTACAATAGCTAAGTATTAAGGAGATACTAGGCGTGCCCCAATCCTGGATCCCTACAACATAGTGCACCCTAGAGAAAATTCTGGCCATCTATCAAACGACCACACAAACAACCAATTAGCCTCTGAAAGGACGTGCTCCAGGTGGGCGGGACCCAGGGCTGATTAGGCTAGTTCTCAAAGGCCCACAAATGATGCCGCACCATTGAATGTAGGGGTTTTACCTGGTGCTGTCACAGAGGGCAGTAGGGAACTTATCCCCTGCTCTTTAGCTTATATTCAACTTCCTCAGAGTGGTTTGTGTTTTTTGTTTTGTTTTGTTCTGTTTTTTGTTTTTGGTAACTATATGGGCATCTAAATGGGTTTGGCCATCTTTTTTTTTGGCAATTTAAGGACTTGTTTTTATTACTCCATGTGTTTGTTACCAGGGCTGTAATGCTTCAGTCCAGCATTTGTTTTTTTCTATCTCAGACAATCTTTTTCCTGCTCCACTCAAGCAAGCATTGCTCTGTTCCCGAGCTTGGCAGGGAAGACACCCACTAGAATTCCAGGTGGGTTTGGACAGTTCTTCTTGTTTTTTTTTTGTTTTTTTTGTTTTTTTTAACAGCTTGTCAAAGTGGTAGTGATGGAGGAGGAAGTGGGTGGGAAGTAGCAGTAGAGCCTTTTAAGTTACATCATTGGGCTGATTTTTGTGCTTCCTGGTGGCTCCCTCCAAGCTGAGACTGGATTCCTCACCATGTCCACCTATCCACCAGCCAGATGCAATTTGTCCCCAACCTTTTTTCCTGTCTGGTCTTCTAATTCTCATTTCCATAATACTTATTTTTGGTTCCAGCCCCAAGGCCATATTTTTATGATACGTAATTCCTTTTGGGTTCATAGATTGGAATTTGACCTCTGGTTTCAGAAGGCTCTGGTTCTTGGCAAGTGAGAGAGAGTGTCTTGTGAGAGCAACTTAGAGCTGGCAGTGCTGTGGCTGACCACTCCCGGGACCTCTGCTATCTGCAAGTCCACTCCTCGTGGACTCAGTTTTACTCATTTTCAGGGGTGAAGAACTGCCAGCCATTTGTTTTTGATGACAAATTGCATGTCTTTACTATGCCAGTTTTGTATTTTCAAGTTCACTGCTAATTAGATACCATGTTTAACTGATTGCTAAACATTAGTAAAACTTTGTATTTATTATTATTTTTATGTATTTATTTATTTGTTTTCTTCCAATTGGTAATCTTTGGACGGTCTTTCGTTCCTCTCCTCAGGTTTAGTCCCTGTAGTGCTCCCACCACCATAG
The DNA here is from genome assembly GCF_014898055.3 of Talpa occidentalis. NCBI lineage: Eukaryota > Metazoa > Chordata > Mammalia > Eulipotyphla > Talpidae > Talpa > Talpa occidentalis. The sequence continues at coordinate 97,240,743 of NW_023605194.1, read as the reverse complement.
GCCCCGTGCTCCACCATCACAGTGCCTTGTGCTTTTCTCTCCCCTATTTTGGCCCTTCTCCTCCCCTACCCTGCTGTATGCTTCAGACCTATTGTCAGCTTGCAAGTAGGACATAGATTTTAGAGTATGATGTGTCAAGCACCCAAATCTGTTTTAACCTCCAACTGACCATGTGCCATTGGCAACGTGGTCTTCATCTTCTCCTTTGTAAAGTGGGACTAACCATAGCCTCTTTTTTTTTTTTTTTTAAGAAATTTCCTAGGTTTTTTTTTTTTTTAGATTTATTTATTTATTTATACAAGCACTGGGTACAGTCAGAAGCGAGGGAGGGTGAGAGAATTCACCAGAGCCAGAGCGGGGAGCAGAACAGGCAGAAGGACCAAAGTACACTGCTGAGGGGAGCAGCGGGTGGCAGGAGAGGTCTGCGCGCCATGTGGGACCCTCCTCCGGTGGCCTGGGAGCAGCCGGGGAGCAGCCGGGGATCGAACCGGCGCTGCAGAGGCTGCGGGCAGCTTCGCAACCCAGCGCTCAACCATTGCACCACAGGGAGGCCCAACCATAGCCTCTTCAAGAGCTGCGAGGTGTGGCAGGGAGGAGGGGTATAAGATTTTGGGCTTGCTAACTTTTCTTCAACACTACATGTTTTTTAATGCCTAGGTTTTTTTTTTTTTTTTTTGGTTTTTTGTTTGTTTTTTAGAGAAGGAAATATTTTATTAAGGAGAAAAGGACTAGAAATCTGATGCCTGTTTTTTAAATCACACTTCCTATCCCATTGTCTAGAACGTTCTTCAGTTTACTCTTTGCTTAGAACCTACCCTTTATCTTTCAGGCTTATTTTATATATTTCTTCAAGAGAGTCTTTCCTTCCCCCGTCCCCAGACTAAGTAAATGTCCTTTTTTGTATTTCTATTCATTATATTTCCATATTTTATTCTGACAGTCTTAATTCTCATCTAACGTCCTTTTTCTGCCCCATCTAAGACACCGCATGATGCTTGGTCAGTGTGTTTCCTTAGGATCCTCTGAACCATGACAGCTTCTATGCTTTCCTTGTTTTCATGAGCTGGACAGTTTTGAGGAGTACCGCTCGGGTGTTCTGTATGGGTATGCCTGACTTCATCCCGCCCAGACTAGGACTAGGGAATTGGAGGAGAGATTCTCATGACATCTTCTTAAGGATACATACTGGAAGATTTTTCCATTATAAAGTTATTTACCCCCTTTTAGTACTCTTCTTTTTGGGAGGAAGTTAACATGTGCAGTCTTCACTTAAGGAATGGAGAGTTACATTCTGTCTTTTCCAGAGCGGTTTTGACAAAAATTATTTGGAAATCTTTGCACAGAAGAATTGTCTCTTTTCCCCCTTGTAATAATTTATTCACTCACTTATTTATATAAGTATTAATTGGCAAATATTTATCCTATACATTAGGTTATAATATAATACTATGTTATTTTGTTGCTCAAATGGTTCCAGTTTTGGCCCAAGAGAGCTCTTTCAGAATCGTTGCTGTGTTCCTTTGTCATGTCCTATCCTGTGTGTGTGCTGTTACTTTCTAACATTAGTTACTTTCTAACATTAGTTACTTTTCTAACATTAGTAAATACTCCCAACTCATTGTGCATATTCCTTGCCTTAGAATTGGTCATTTTTTCCAAAAAGTGCTGATTCCTGATATTGGAAAAGGAATTAGAAACCATGGACTGTGCTGCATGTTCTCATTGTCAACAAGGACATAGAGGCGAGTATCCTGACCCATGTACACACATCTGTCTCTAAATACTTCTGTCTGTATTTGTCTGTGTCTATGTTAAGCTGAACAAGAGTTTGTAGTGATGTCTCCAACTCTAACTCTAGTATCCCCTGTAGTATAATCCTAGTCCCCCTCCTTTGCTTATCTGGAAACTTCCATGCCAACATTGAGAGTGCAGTTTAAAACATATGCCATCCATTTAATTAATTGTTCAATTTCAGTATACCTGTATAGTGGTTTCAAAATTGTTAACACATATCCTGTGGGAAACAACTGTACCCAACAGAACACAGTGTGTATGGACAATTCTTTGTAGCTTTAGTCTTCAAGTCTCTACTCACTTTTAAAGTTTCTTAGGTCAGGTCCTTCTCTCCTCTTTGCACTTCCTTCTGTCAGGTTGTTTTATACACGTGTAATGCAGTTAGATTCCTTTTGTCATAGGCTGCATTCCATCCTGGGATCCTCTGACCTCCTCCTAAGTAATTTTTTAAATTTGCATACATTAAGGCTTATTGTACTATAAAGTTCTATGGGTTTTAGCAAATGCAAAGTGTCATTTATTCACCATTACAGTGTCATATACGTTGGTTTCACTGTACTAAAGAATTCCCTGTGCTTCACCTATTCATCTCTCCCCTTCCACAAGTCCCTGGCAACCACTGATGTGTTTACCATCTGTACAGTTTTATCTTTTTTAGAACCTCATATAAATAGAATATACAGTATTTATCCTCTCCATACTTCTTTTGCTTAGCCATATGTGATTATGTAAGTGATTTTAACATCGTATTATCAAGGGCCAATGAGGTGTCAGCTAATGCTCTTGGCAGATTGACCATACACCCCAGTTTGCCTGGGGTCATCCCTGTTTCCACCTTTTGTTCTTGCATCCCATCCATCTTAGTATTTTATCACAAACACGTGTCCCAGTTTGGACAATAAATTATGCTGTTGCTCTCGTTCTAGGTAAGGAGAATAAGTCAATGAACAAGAAAAAATCTCTGCCCTTATGGAATTTATATTCTAGTAAGTGGAGGTAGCTAGTAAACAAACAACTAAGATAATTTCATATGAACTGGACAGTCATATGCAAAAAAATAAAACTAGCCCAAGTCAATTTATTTATTTATTTAAAGATTTATTTATTTTTATACAAGAACTGGGGTACAGGCCAGAGATGCGGGGCCGTGAGAGGATTCACCAGAGACAGAGCAGGGAACAGAACAGGCACACGGAATGAAGTACACTGCTGAGGGGAACAGTAGGCGAGACAGGAGAGTTCTGTCCCGCCATGTGGGTTTCTCCCTGGCGGGCCGGGAATCAAACTTGTGCTGCAGTGGCTGTGGATCATTTCATAGATTTCGTCTTAACCCCTGCACCACCAGAGAGGCCCCCCAGTCAATTTAAAATGGAGTAAAGACTTGAATGTAAGATTTGAATCAATGAAATAAATAGAAGAAAACACAGGCAGCTCTTCGCCTCTTTGACATTAGCCTTAAAGAGGTCTTTGGGTATTTGAGTCCTATGACAAGGATGTCAAAAGCAAAAACAGGCAAATGGGACTGCAGCAAACTAAAAATCTTCTGCATGATTAAAGGAACCATTGATAAAATAAATAGCAACCTACCGAATGGGAGAATGTATTTGCAAATACTATCTCCAACAATTGATTAATATTCAAAAAGTAAAGAACTCATACAACTCAACAATAATAAATTTGACTTAAAAATGGGCAAAGGAAGTAAATAGATATTTCTGCAAAGAAGACATACAGATGGCCGAAAGGTAGAAGAAAAAAAATGTTCACTATTATTTATTATTGGGGAAATACAAATCAAAACCACAAGTTATCACCTCACACCTCTTATGGCTATTAACAAAAATACAAAAAAAAAAAAAAACAAGTAATGTCAAGGATGTAAAGAAAATGGGATATAAATTGGTGTCACTATGAAAACAGTTTGGTGATTCCTCAAGAAAATTAAGTCTATCCGATCCAGCTATTCCTCTGTAGGTATTTATACAAAGATATATGCACCCCCAAGTTTGTTTATTGTAGCGTTATTTACTACATGTCCTTTGATGGATGAATAGATTTTTAAAAAGAGGTACAATACATATACAGTCGGATACTACTCATCTATTAAAAAAATGAAAACTTGCTATTTGTAAAATGGATAAAACCAGAAGGTATTATACAAAGTGACATAAATTAGATGCATAAAAACAAATACTGTATAATTTTACTCATATGTGGAATATAAAACAAACAAACAAACAAAAAGAACAAACACAACAAAGCCAAGACAGATTCTTAGATAACAGTGATAGTTATGAGAGGAGTGGGGGGTGTGTGTGTGTGTGTGAGAGAGAGAGAGAGAGAGTGTATGTGTGTGTGTGTGTGTCTGAAAGGTAAATTGTATGAAGATAGATGGAAAGTAGATTTTTGGTGTTGATCATGATATAGTATATACAGATGTCAAATTATGAAAATGTATACCTGAAATTCATATAACATTATAAACCAACATTACCTCAATACAGATTTATTTTCATACAATACAATGAAAAGAGAAAATATTTAACAGAACTAAATAATCTGAATGATAAATTAGTGAAATCAGAGAATGTATTGTTGATAATGTTATAGTTGAGTCAAGACCTTTCAAAAGAGCCATGGAAAGACTCTCCCAGGCAGAGGAAACAGCAAATACAAAGGCTGTAAGGCAGTAAGAATCTGTCACATTTGAGGAATAGAAAGGAACTAGGAAAGAACAGAATGAGAAGAGACTGGTGAAATAAGCCATGTTAAGAGGATTTGGACTTTTTCAAGATGCACTGAGAAGTCACAAGGGATCTGAAGGTGGGGAATAACATGAGATGATTCATTTTCTCAAAAGATCACTTTGTCTGCCAGGTGAAGAGACTGGAATAAAGTGGGCAGTAGAGCATGGAGGCCAATGGGAATCTATGACTGTGTGCTGGGCAAGAAAAGATGGCAGCTTAGGCTTCAATGGTGGTAGTGGGAATGGAGGAAAGTAGATGGATTCAAGATACATTTTTTAGGTAGCCAGGTGGATTGGATATTGGTGTATAGAAAAGTGGAAAAAATCCTAAACTTTTATCTTAGCAGTTAGCTGGTAGAATCATTTACTGAGACTAGGTAAGAATTAGAAAGGGACAGTTTGGTGAATGACAATTCATGGTTTGTCACAGACATGTTAAGTTTGAGCTTCTTTTATTCCTGACCTCAGCATCAGGGAGGTGAAGGTGGTAGTTTAAAACATAAAGAGGATATGTTCATCAATGAAGGGGGAAGAAATCACAAAGAAAAATTATCTGGACACACTCAGTAGAAAAATAAAATTGAGGGGGCTTCCCTGGTGGTGCAAGTAGTTAAGCAACACACTATGAAGCAATCCATAGCCTCTGCAGCATGAGTTGATCCCTGGCCAGGCAGGGAGCAGCCCACATGGCGAAGCAGACCTCTCCTGTCTCACCCGCTGCTCCCGTCAGCAGTGTATTTCAGTCAGTCTGCCTGTTCTGTTCCCCACTCTGTCTCTGGTCAATCCCCTCACTCCCCGCATCTCTGTCCTGTATCCCAGCTCTTGTATGCATAAATAATAAATCTTAAAAAAAGAAAAAGAAAAAGAAAATTGAAAGAGCTTAGTTAAAAATTTGAGTGGCAGCATGTAATCATTTTAAGAAGATCACATTAAAGAATTCTCCCAGAAGACATCAAAACGGTATTAAGAAAATTAAAAATATATAAAATATATTTAGGAATACTAAAGGAGAGAGAAAATGTTAAGAGGAAATAATAAAACAGCAATGTATTTTCCAGATTTCAAAGGCTATCACTTTCAGATTAAAGGGACTGGAGATGGTATCGGCACTGGGGCTGTGTAGAGGGGAGTGAAGCATGCGCCCAAGCTGAGGTGCGGAGTTGTGCCTCCCGAATTATACAGTTATGTAAATGATTGGGAAATCTATAAAATTTGAGAATAAAAAAAGAGTGGACAGTAAATATGAAAACACCTCACACTAGGCACCAATATCTTAAATTATAAAATTTAAGAATATCAAAACAGGGGCCTCCCTGGTGGCTCAAGGGGTTAAGCACCGCACTATGGAGAAATCCGCAGCCTCTGCTGCATGAGTTGCCAAGAGCAACCCACATGGTGCAGCAGACCTCTCCTGTCATGCCCGCTGCTCCCCTCAGCAGTGTACTTCGGTCAGTCTGCCTGTTCTGTTCCCCACTCTGCCTCTGGTGAATCCTCTCACCCCCACACATCTCTGGCCTGTACCCCAGCTCTTGTATCCATAAATAAATAAATCTTTTAAAAAATGACAACATCAAAACCAAACAAATTTCCAGAAACTTTGAAAACAAAGAAGCAGATCACTTGCAGAGGATGAAATCAGTTTGATATGAGACATTAATTGCTAGACCAGAGGCAGATGGAAAGGAGCAAAGTTTTCCAAACATTGAAAGAAATTATCTTAAAGCCTAGAATTTTATATTCACAGAAAATTTAAATATAAACATGTAATAAAAATATTTATAAAAGAGTTTACTGAAAATACCTGTGTGGAAACACTCTTAGAGAAAGGATTCCAACAAGAAAAAAATTAATTCAGGAAGATGGTAGAAAATAAATGAAAGATTTACTGAAATAGATTTACCATAAATTCTTTATAATTTGGATTTAGAATTCTAGATAATACCAAAATGAAGTGGGGGGGTGTTATAAGTAAAAAGAGAAAAGAAATTATAATTTTACATATGAGCATAGATGCAAAAATTCTACAGAAAACATTAGCTAACTAAACCCAAGAGTATATACTTGATCAATATTGAGTTTATCCTAGGAAGCAATGGGGATTTCACTATCAGAAAATTTTTCAGGTAATTTACCACATTAAGAGTAGATGCAGGGCCTCCTCGGTGGCGCAGCGGTTGAGCGCTGGGTTGCGAAGCTGCCCGCAGCCTCTGCAGCGCCGGTTCGATCCCTGGCTGCTCCCAGGCCACCGGAGGAGGGTCCCGCATGGCGCAGACCTCTCCTGCTGCCAGCTGCTCCCCTCAGCAGTGTACTTCGGTCCTTCTGCCTGCTCTGCTACCCGCTCTGGCTCTGGTGAATTCTCTCACCCTCCTGCGCTTCTGACTGTACCCAGTGCTTGAATAAATAAATAAATAAATCTTTAAAAAAAAAAAAAAAAAAAGAGTAGATGCAAAAAACATACCTTATAAAGTTAATTTATAATACTTATTTCTGATTTTTTAGAAAGCTTAGAAAACTGATAGTAAAAAGGAACTTCTTTAATCTAATAAAGATTCTATGTCAAAACCCTAAAGCAAAAATCATACTCAATGATTTTTGAACATATTCAATGATTAGGAACATATTCAATGATTAGGAACATATTCCCTTTAATATCAAAAATAAAACAAGCATACAACAAACATTTTCTCCATTACTATTAGTTTTAACATAGTATTGGGTATAAAAAGACAGAAGAGTAATAAGGAAAAAATCAATACTACCATAATTTGCCAATGATATGATCATCTATACTTAAAACCTAAGAGAACTAATAAGAGAATTCAGCCCCACTTTTGTGCCTACTCCTCTATGACAGTATTTGAAAATAAATGAGAAATTAAAATGTCATTCACAATAACAACAAACTTTATAATAAAGTACCTAGAATGCACTCAAGATTTCCAGAGAAAATTTTACAAATCTTAGGATATAATGAAGATTTGAATGACATAGAGAGAATTACAGGCTCATGGATAAATAGTTGTTATACAACTATTTTAATCTGAACAAATCAGTCTATATGTTCAATGCAAAAGCAACTAAAATTCCAGTAGGACTTACTTTTTAGAAACTCAAAACTCTTATTTCAAAAATTACATGGAAGAATGAATGAAAGTTCTTGAGGAGCTAAATAAATTAAAAAAAAAATAACAATGGGTAATGAGGGAATTCATCCAAGTAGGTAGACATTGAAAATAAAGAACTCAAAATTATACTTTTGTATATGTGTTTTGGTTTATCAACAGGGTGTTATTACAGATAGATAGCAAAAGGATGAATTGTTCAATTGTAGGGGAAAATGGCTCAGAATAGGGAAAATTTCTACCTTAGATTATTTGCAAAAACATTCCAAACGGATTTTTAAAATATGAAACTATAAAGTTAATAAAAAATATGTTGGAGTAAATCTTATCTGATGGTGGGAAGGGCACCTTAAATGAGATCCAAACATCACAGATTTTAAGATGGAGGAATTTTGATGAATTTTATCAAAATGAAAGTATTGTGTTCAACAAAGTATACCATGCATGTAGTTAATTGATGACTGACAACTTCGAGAAGATGTATATGTACATACACACACACACACACACACATATATATATATATATATATATATATATATATATATAATAAGGTAATCCATAATCAGGCACGTGTGTGTGTATGGTTAAAATCCAACAAAATATATCTAGGGAGGGAAAGGACTCCTACATATTTTGACAAATTTTGTAGGCAATATACTTAAGATTGTGCAAAAATTGAGAGTTTCATAGGTTCCACAGAAGAGCTCACTAAATTGGTCAGTTACAAAATAAATAAAGAGCATGTCAGTAATATTCTGTTGGAAAATAAAATGAATTAAGATTCCATCCATGATAGCAACAACAAAATGAGATTCTGAGATATAAGTGTAATAAGAAATTTGCTTGAGGGCCTCCCTGGTGGCGCAGCGGATGAGCGTTGGGTTGCGAAGCTGCCCACAGCCTCTGCAGTGCCGGTTCGATTCCCAGCCACCAGGGAGGGTCCCACATGGCGAGCAGACCTCTCCTGCCGCCCGCTGCTCCCCTCAGCAGTGTACTTTGGTCCTTCTGCCTGTTCTGCTCCCCGCTCTGCCTCTGGTGAATTCTCTCACCCTCCTGTGCTTCTGACTGTACCCAGTGCTTGTATAAATAAATAAAAAATCTTAAAAAATAAAAAAATAAAAAATAAAGTAGGTTCCTACTCTTTAAAAAAAAAGAAATTTGCTGATGTATAAGAAAACTAAAGAACAACTAGAATAAAGTCATTTTTTTGATGTTGTAAGTTGTCAGTTCACTGTTATTTAACTTAAGAATCTTAATGAGATTCCAGTCAAATCCTAAAAGGACTTTTTTTGGGAACTTAAGTAAATCATTTTAAAAGTTTACCTGGAAAAACAAATAGATGAGAAGAGCCAATAAATCTTCAAAAAAGAAAAGCAATAAGACTGGAATTATATTTATCAATATGCATATACACCACAACTCCACAATAATAAAAATCGTCCTCTCAGAATCAGTAAACAGATAAATTAAAATGGAAAGTCTAGAGTGGACAATGGTATCTTTAAGAATTCAATGTGTGATAAAAAGTGGTGTCTCAAATTGTCCAAAGAAAGGAATTATTCAATATTACTCTAGGAGGAATATATATAATTATATGAGGAAAAATAAACTCACAATCCCATCTCACAACATCTTCAGTATAAACTGCGTTGATTGAAAGGTTAAAATATTTAAAATGAAATAAAAGAACACATTAAGCTGTACACATGTAAAGGAAGGACTCATAAAACAAAAGAATAGTATATCTGACAACCTGAAATGAAAATATTCTATGTGATAAAAGATAAATCCATGAAGTTCATGGGCACACAAAAACTGATTGTAATATGTGATAAAAGATTAATATCCTTAATATACAAATAGCTCTTACAAGCATCAATACAATAAAAGGACAAAGGGCATAAACTGTCAAGTGGCAAAAGAAGAAATAAAAAGGGCTTTATAAGATTAGGAGGAATTTTAACAACCACTCAGATAAATGTAAATTAAATAATGAGGTATGACTTTCTACCTATAAAACTGGCACAAGTGGTATGGGGAAATAGAAAATTTCACACAGTGTTAATGAGCACGTAAATTTCTTAAAAACAAAACAAAGAAAACAAAAACCCTTCTAGCAATATGTGTGAAAAACAAAAAACTGTGCATGCTCTTTGACCCTAAAATTCCATGTATAGAATTTACCGCAATATAATGAGAGAAGTGTTAAAACTTTGGGTACAGAGATGTTTATCACACAATTATATATAATAATGAAGTATTCAAAAAAAGTAAAAAGTTCGACAATAACAAATCAACTACATGATATGTAGCTATGATGAAACATGTAGCAACCACCAAAAGTTACATTTTATTAAGAATTCTCAATTACTCAGAAAATAGTCTAAGCAGAATAAGAGACAGAAAGCAAATTAGCACCTGGCATTATCCCATACTGAAAAGAAAACCCTAAAAGAATAAATAAAAATACATAAACAGATTCATACTATGGAGTGGAGCTTAGAGGTATTTTAATTTCATTTTTGTGCTTCTCTGCACTTCACAAATTTTCCACAAATTTGTTGGTGTGGGTTGAAAATATAAATGAAACTTATTACACATTTATTTTGTAATAAGAAATACATAGCAAGTGCTAGCTTTGTGAATTACAGTGAAACAATGGAAATATGAATGTATTTTCTGCTTCCACCAATGTATTCACATTTAAATATATTCAGGGAATCAGGAAGCATTAATTCAGGGAATCAGGAAGCATTAATAATTTATATACAGTGTGCCTGGAGAAGTATAAACATTTCACTTGGCTTCTATTTTTACTGCCTATTCTATTAATTGGCACAGGAGTTCTACCTGGGACCAGCAGTCACAAACTCCAAGCCATGGATCAATTAACCCAAACTTTGATAGTCATTCAGTCAAGCTGATTTTTTGGCCTCATATTTTCTCTCGAATACGAGAGTGTTCATTCAATGTTGGCATATTCAGTATAGTTATTTAGGACTTGCTGGAGGGTATGTATGTAACAGCAACTGGAGGACAGTTATTCCCAACTATTTCATCCATTCATCCCATCTCGCCTTCAATTATTCATTCATCTCCATTCCTTCTTTCATTTTATGATTATTTATTAAGCAATTATTATATGTCACATGATGGGCTAGTACTTGAAGGGTAGAAAATATAAATGAAACACAATCTCTACCCTCTTAAAACTTTAAGTCTCATTGGTGTCATAAAATATATATGTGAATAGCTACAACACCAGTAAGAAGGAATGTTATATGATCAGTATATACAACAAGACTGATACCTCCTTAGAGGGACAAATGTTTTTGTCTAGGGTAATTGGAGGAATGATTCAAACTGTATAAAATACTATTTGAGCTGAGTCTTAAAGCATGGCTGGGGGTTTGATTGGTAGGTTGGAGGAGAGCATTCCAGATGGAAGGAGAGGCTCAGTAGGTGGGAATGTCTGACGCATGCCCAGGAGATGAAAAGCAGATGTTTGGGAAAGGATAGGATCTGAGATCATTTTGGAAAACTAAATAATGGGCAGATTGTGGAAGACCTTAAATTCCAGGATAGAGTGATACAGATTTGGTCAGCATTGAGGAGCTACTAGAAGTTTTTGGCTAAAGAAGTCATGTTGTAGACATATGAAAAAATGTTCAACATCACTTGTAATCAGGGAAATGCAAATCAAAACTACCATGAGATACCATCTCACACCAGTGAGAATGGCACATATTAAAAAAACTAGCAACAACAAATGTTGGCGAGGATGTGGAGAAAAAGGAACTCTTGTGCACTGTTGGTGGGAGTGCAAACTGGTCCAACCACTATGGAGAGCTGTGTGGAGATTTCTGGACCTACTAAACATAGAGCTTCCATATGATCCAGCAATTCCACTCCTAGGTATTTACCCAAAGGACACAGAAACATCAATTCCAAAGAGCACCTGCACTCCTATGTTTATAGCAGCACTGTTTACAATAGCTAAGCTTTGGAAACAACCCAAATGCCCAAAAATAGATGACTGGATCAAGAAGATGTGGTACATATATACCATGGAATATTACTCAGCATTCAAAAAAGATAAACACATGCAATTTGCAGCAACATGGATGGCGCTGGAAGGGATCATGCTCAGCGAAATAAGCCAAAAAGAAAAAGAAAAATACCGGATGGTCTCACTCATAGCAGGAATCTAGAAAACTTAAATAAGGGACCAGGAAAATGAATATAAGAAAGTGAAAATCAAAATCAACAAAAAACTATGCACCAGAGACACTTTTTGGGGGGTGGGGGGCGGGAGGGGAAGGATTGGGGTCAGAATGGGGCATTTGCAATTTATGGGGGAATATAAAAATAAAATTTAATATTTAAAAAAAAAAAAGGGAAAAAAAAAAAAAAAAAGTCATGTTGTGACCAAACCATGCTGAGGAAGTTGGCATCAGTCTACAGTTGGGATCTCAAACTAAATATGCCCGAAACTGCATATAATTCTTGTTTTATTTCTTTTCTTTCTCATCCTTTTTTCCTTCATTCCCTTTCTTAGCCCTTATCTCTGCAGTAATCCAAATAAAAACTTAGGGAACATCCTGGTACTTACTATCACTTAATCATCCACCACATCCGATAGAGCACCAAATTCCACACCCCCTATATGTCAGATACCATGACTGGTATTGTGTGAGGCTCTGAAGACACAATTAAATGGGCTGGGCTTCAAAGGACAGATTGATGGATCTAAAAGCAGTTAAAATGGTAAGACTAGAGCTCTCAAACAAAGGCAGGTTTAAATTTTCACATAGAAATGATAGTTTAAGTCATCACCATGGAAGTTAGAGCAAGAATATACAGCAAGAAGAGATGAGGGGTCAAAACAAGGGTGGGAAGAACACAAGGGAATAAGGTGATATTTCACAGGTGATAAGTTGGTGGAAACTACAATGGTGTAAGAAAATATTGATAAAAAATATTTACTTAGTGAGCAATTGAAAGAAAGTCATAAAGGGATTAGAGAAGAATTAATTCAAGAAACATCAAAAAGAACCAGGCTTGTTCAGTATCTGACAGAAAAAAATTCTGTCAGAAAACAGAAGGAACAGTATGAAGTATTTCAACAAGCCCAAAGGGAATAAGGAAAGAATAAGAAGTCCACTGGTTATGCAATTAGCAGAGCATTGATTGTTATGTACTGACAGTGCAGTTTCTATGTGGAGAAGTTTCAGAAACAACTTTGGAAGAAAAGAAATGATGAATGCAAGGAAGTGAAGGAGTCATATGTCTAATGCTAGTGGCATTTCTTCCAATACAGCCCTTATAAAGTGTAGCTTTACTATTAATTTGATTGGGATTCATTAAATACTCCCAATACAATATATTTCTGTGATTTTGAGAGTGGTCTCTGTTTTGAGCACTGGTGGGACAGCTTTGGGGACAAGGATCCCATGATTCTCAGAAGTCTTTCGCCAAGATGAAAGGGTCTTCGACCATTACTTTAAATTGTTCTAAATTCTTAAAAACTATCTTATAGTCACATCCTTAATTTGATCTTTACCCTGAAGCAATTTCTTACTTTAAGATTTTTTGCTTGGAGAGATTAGAACTATTTTTATTTTTATAAGGAATATTTTTATTTTTACAAGGAATAATTTTATTTTCTAAGTTTATCCTTCAAAGTCAAATGATTTCTTCTTTGGCTCATTTATCTCTTTATATATATTATTATATATAACTAAAAAATGACATTGATACTTTCAACATTCTGCCAGGAAAATCTCTTTATCCATAGCCACAAGTTAATTAAATATACATCTAGCTTCTGAATTGCTACAGAAAACAATCTACTGATACATCCACAATTAGCATAACTCAAGTCCCTCCTACCTCCACCTTTCACCTGCTCCCCACCCAAGTCAACAGCATGTTTTAGGTTTTTGTCACAGCACCCTCACATCCAGGTAGTGATTTCTCTTTCATTTAGCCTTTACTGTATATCAAAAGATGCTCCCAAAAAATGATAGTTTATTTTTCTCACAATAATCCTGTGCTATGTCTGAACATCTCCTCTGCTGCTTTATTCTGGGATCATTCTTGAAGTTTGGTTCAGCTGGAGGGTCTATTATGGGGCTAGAAGGCTGAAGATGTCCTCAAGGACATGTGTAGAAGTTGACAGTGGCCATTCACTGGGGAACTGGGTTTCTCCTCCAAATGGCTTCTCATCCTCCATAGGCTAACCTGGTTTCCTTAGATGGCAGCCTCAATGCAGGGTTGAAGAGAGCAAAAAAAGAAGCTGCAGGGCTTGAGACCTAGACTCTGGGGTGTGAAAAACATCACTTTTGACACATTTCTTGGACAAAACAAGTCACAAAAGTAATCTGTAGTGAAGGGACTGAGAAAAAGACTCAATCTCTGGATGTGTGCAATGGCAAAAAGCGAGCATATTAATAAGGAGAGGACATTGTAGGCATTAAATAGTCCCCCATATTTTTGGAAAAGTTTTGGATATTGATGAAGCCAATTTATCAATTTTTCTTTCATGGTTAATGTTTTTTGCTTATGTCTAGAATTTTCCCTATCTCAAGGTAAAAAAAGATATTTTTTTCCCTAGAAGTTTCATTGGTTTCACTTATATATTTAGGTCTATCAGCTACCTTGAATGAATTTTTGTTTATTGTTTGAAATAGAGATTAAAGTTCAATTATTTTTCATGTGGATATCTAATTAACACAATAGAATTTATTGATAAAACTCTCCTTTCCTTATTGAATTAACCTGCCAACTCAGCAATGAATTGCTCGTACACCTGTGGACCTATATGTGGACTCTATTCCATTCATTGATCTTTACTGAAGCTTTGTAGTAGGTCTTAAAATAAGGTAGTGTAAATTTTCCAACTTTGCTCTTGTTCAAAGCTATTTTGGTTTGTTTAGATCTTTTATACTTTCATATAAATGAATTTTAGATTCAGATTACACCTCCCATGATGTGTCTTTTTTCCCTCTGACTGCTTTAGCGGTTTCCTCTTCAATTTTCACTTTCAGTTGTTTAACTAGGATATGCCCACCTGTGGTTTTCCTTTGCATTTATTCTGCTGGAGATTCACTGCACTTCTTGGATTTGTGGATCATCATTATTCAATTCAAATTTGGAAAAATTCTGGCACATAAGTCAAAATTTCAATCCCACTAAGTCCTCATTTTTCTTCTCCTGGGACTCCAAATGCACTGATGTTTGGTTACCTCCTTTCTCCATGGTCACTGAGGTGCCATTCATTTTGTAATTTTTTTTCTATCTGTACTTTAGTTTGGGTGATTTTCATTCACTTTTCTTCCAGTGCATTGTCCTTTTTTTCTGTTTACCCAATCTGCTACTAAATTCATTCAGTAAAATTTTCGTTTCAGATTCTTCATTTCTTATTTTCAGAATTTCCATTTAACCCTTTTTTTCCCACTGTTTCAGACTCTTTTCACATATTCTTCTGTCTCCTCATCCATTCAATCTATCTTTTTCTATGGATTGTTAAAACACCTTTAATTTAAGACTTTTTCCCATTTTGAATTCTTTAAAATACAACTTGCTGTTTAACAGAAAAATTATTAATGATATATTATTGGGTTTATAAAATCTGGGGAAGAAAAATGTATTACTTTTTTTAAGTTTCATCCCAGTCTCCAATTCACATGTTGTGAAGTCTGTAAATGCAGTGGAGATTGAATTGGGTGAATATTTGTTTGCAACTTTGGTTACACTCAGTTCATCTCTGCCTTCAAATACTTTGAAGGTTGATTCAGGCTTCTTTCTCTAGGAAATCACAGGGAACAAAATCTAGAAGATACTCGCCATCAAAATTAAGAGATGGTGAAACTGAAAGGCCATAAGACTTTGAAACCATCAAGCGCAAAGTAGCAAGACTCTGATGTGAAGAGACTTGAAAGCAGTGAGTCTGAAACCATCAGGTTTTTGATCATAAGGTTTTTGATCCATGAGTGTGCTAGATCCTGGCAATGTTTTCTACTACATTGCTAGGTCATCTCAGGGATTGCTTTTTTCCAGCCTCCATTTGCTCAGCAAAAATTAGTGTGTGCTTGGAAGATAGTTATTGTTGTTTTCTGCATTAGGGGCTCTTCCAGATTCAAATCTGACGTCAACTCCAAGTTTGTCAAAGCCTGGCAGGTTTGTTTCTCCTTGCCCAAGCAGTATGTTCTCTGACAAACTTGCTTCCCAGCCCACCCTACCCCCAACCTCAGGAACTGAACCCAAGTATGGAATATCTACCCTCCTATGCTGACCGTGGAAAATCTCATCCTTCTAGGGTTAGTTAGTTTAGATTTCTTGTGTCCACAGCTTTTTAATGATACTAAGGAAAGCTCTGGTTTTTGTTTTGTTTTGGCTGAAGTGAAGATCTTTCACATGTTTTTACATGCTAACCAGAAGCAGAACTCTGAACAGTCTTTTAATATTTTTATTTGTGGTTACACAGTTTATGCCTTTGTGGATGGATTTTTTCCCCCCACTGGAAAAGTCTTGTAGATTCAAATATTATGAAAAGGGTAAAATATCAAGGTAGGTAATATCATATTTGGCATATATATGCAAATGTTAAGGATGTGTTAAAGAAGCAACCTGAATGATGTTTGGCTTTCTTCTTTCAAGAATTTTAGTTACTTAGAAATAGCACTAAAGAATGAGCTCTTGAGACACTAGCTCCCAAGAAGAAATGGTTTCTAAAAGGTAATGAGCAAAGCAGCACTACTGAAGTCATCACTTGCCCTCTTAAGGGATGTACAGCAAAGAACCAAGCCAATAGCAATAGATATGTACAATTGTTTGCTTTTTAAAAAAGGCTTAGGGCATTATAAGTAGTCCTTAGAATGGCACAGTCTAATATTCAAAAAGAAAACAACTTTGAAGGAGGTAACTAGAGTTTATAGGTACAAAATGACCCTGGAGGTAGTAAATTGACAGATGAAAGCATTTCCTTTTCTAACTTAGAGGTGGGTAATGTTCTATCTCAGGCACAGATCTAGGCAGTATTCCACTGGGTTGACCTACAGCAATAAGTCCTACATAGGTAGGAAAGCAAAGATGAGTAGCTAATGGAAGCAAGGGCCAAGATTAGCAAGAATTAATAAGCATAGGATGCCAAGTTCAAACTAGAGTAACTAGGAGAACCAGATCCTAATTTCTTTTTTTTTTTTTAAGATTTATTTATATAAGATCCGGGGTACAGGCCAGATGCGCGGGAGGGTGAGAGGATTCACCAGAGACAGAGCAGGGAACAGAACAAGCAGACTGACAAAATACACTGCTGAGGGGAGCAGCAGGCGAGACAGGAGAGGTCTGCTGTGCCACGCAGGACCCTTGCCGGCTGGCCGGGATTGAACCAGTGCTGCAGAGGCTGTGGACAGCCTCATAGCGCTGCGCTCAAATGCCTGCGCCACCAGGGAGGCCCAGATTCTAATTTCTAATCCAAGATGTGAACTATAGAAAAAAATAAGAAAGCAAAAACTTATACTCAAGCTATTGTCCGACTGTTCCTTTGCTTCTCATAGCCCTACATATAGAATCATCCTGGACCCAACATCTCACCTGGTGAACTAAACCATTAGCAACTGATTTATCAGCAGCTTTGATGCACAGCATGTGGATATGAAATTAGAATGGAGGTTGAGAATTGGAGGCTAGTATTTATTGAGTAACAAAACCACTATGCACTGAAAGGGCAAGTCCTATTTTAAATTACCCCTATTTTGACTTGTCTTTCCTTTGCATTTCTGTAGCTAGGCAAAAGAATAGAAGAAATAAAAGCAATTTATAGGTGTTCTGTAAATACTGGAGCAGAACCAAGATAGGAAGGAATGAGTTGGTATGTTGGGAAAGGTTTATAAATTTTTTTTAGATATCAGTTGTTTATAAAGGTTTTGAAGTTCAAAATTTATCTTCTTCTAGGTTCATCAGTTAATTCCTCAGGAGCTTCCAGGTTCCATTGGGATTCCTCACAGAGACCTTCGGTGGGCCTGCTTTGTACTCTGAACTTTCCTACCATATCCATTATTTCTTGTCTAGTGGAATCTGAAGTGGTAACATAAAACTCAGGGAAAGGAATCAGTTTTTAATATCCAAACCACCAAGTCCAAATCTGGGTTTGTGAGCCTCCAAGGCTTCATAAAAGGGAGGATAACGTCAGCTTAGGCCTTACCTCAAGCCACGAGACATTTAAATTCTGATTTATGATCTAGGTTAGATCAGCATAAGCTATCAAAAAGTCTCATATTCCATCACTTGTTTTTTTTTTTTTTTATGTAAGCAAAAGTAAAAGTATTAAATTTGCTCAGTTCCTTCCTGCTCAGTTAATGGAATTGATTATGGAGTTGGCAGAGGTAGTTACAGGTCAAAGTAATAGACCAGAACAACCTGTGTTTGCATCTCAGATTTGCTATCAGTTAACCAAATGATCACAGCCAATTTCCTCTTACTTTCTGGGAGTCCTCCCCAATCAGGAGGACACTCTATTCTTGACTCTGTACTTCAAAGGCCTTGTTCTGGTCCCTTCCTGTGGAGGAGTCCAGAAGGCCAGCAGGACATGCCCACCTAGCCATCTCTTCCCTCTAGACATCTCTCCATGGGACCCTAGAAGTCCTTGCCCAAATGGCCCCAACACTACTTTCAGGGCCTGCATCGATGTCTGTTCCAAGACTGTTCTCCCAGTGTTGACTTGGCCATCAATCTTTCTGTTTGGCCAAACATTGAGTAAAGGGTGACTGTTAACAAAGCTGTGAATGCAGATTTGCCATGTGACTATGGTAGCTATATATCTGCATGTGTGCCAGTTAGGAGTCTCAAAGATCATAATAGATCTGAAGGAAGGTGAGAAGATAAGAGAGATAAGTTGGGACTGAAGGGTGGTTTGTTCTGAGCTGCCAAGAAATCCCCAAATTTTAAATACAATTTAGGCTTCCAGGTCTTGATAAAAGCATATTTGTTAAGGTATGAGCCTAGAATCTATTTTATTTAATATATTTAAAGTTTGATTTATAATTTAAAATAGACATATATATATGTGGGCTGCCACTTATATTCTTGTCTTGGGCCTCACAAATGTTAAAAGAGGACCTGTCTCCAGAACATTTCCTTTTCCTTGATTATAAATATGCTGACTGTAACCAACAATGGGTTTTTAAAGGTCTTTAGAAACCGCAAGAGCCTCCAACTATTTTTATTCTCTCCTTTGAAGTTTCAATTGCTTGCAGATAGCCTAGAATTTGTTCAAGTTGATGACTAAAATCATTCATTACACAAAGTTACAAAATTTATATATATATACCTCTAAAGTAAAGGTATATTTTCAGAAAACCAATACAATTGTTATTAATTTTTCATGTCTATATCGCATAGTTTATTTCTATGCTTATGTTACCAAAATATCACAAGTAATTTTTGTTTTCATTTATGCAACAGAACTCAGCGGAGTTTCTAAAATAAGGCATGTAATGCTATATGATATAAATATTCACAACTATAACATAATGTGATAAGAGCTATTACAGACATGTGTATTTAGTACTGTGAAAGAGGAACATTAAACTACCAACAAAGAGGCTCACTAAATCTCAGGACTGGTAGGGAACACAAGGGCTGTCTTGTCTAATGCCCCACACTAGCACAAAAGTGAAAATAGAGCCAGGTACATCACCATGAAATTTCAGAACACTTAAGCTCTTATAAGAGAAGATCTTAAAATCTCCTGAAAAGAATCATCAGGAATATACAAAAGAGCAGAACAACCCCAGACATTTTAACAGTAATACTAGAGTAATATCAAAATTATAAGGAAAAATTATTTGCAAATTACAATCCAAAATTTGTCAAACTACGAAGGGCAGACTAAATACATTTTCCTGCCAATAGGCACATTGGCAAGAAGATACTAGGAAAAGTGCTCATTTTAAAAAATAAGGGAATAAGCCAGTACATAGGTAGGGCCCAAGAACCAGGGATTTCAATAGAAGAGACATAAAAAAGGTAAAAGAAATCCCCAGAATGATGGCATAGAGTAACTCCAGGATGGCATCAAGAGTGACTTAGCAACCAGTAATTCCAGATTGAAAAGGTCAGAAGACTCCCTCCATGATGTCTCCAAGAAGATAAAAATACTAATAAAAATTAAATAAAAATACTAATGTATTGAGACATATTGAGAGAATTGGGGGTAGGGGGCTGAATTAATAATACAGTCATAATAAATATAACAAAGTATAATTATTAAATCTACAAAATACAAATACTTGTGTAAGAAAGAAAAAAGTATATAGTACTCTATGTGGCTGAGCTGTGAATGGTGCTTATGTACGCACATAAATTTAAGGACTGATGACAGGTCCAACCAACTATATTATGATATGTTCACACTGGGAGATAGAAATAGGAATACTATCTATTTGCTAGTGGTGAGTGGTGGGAATGAAAATTTACTAAATCCTTATTTTCCATAATTGGAATGTCAATGAAATGTATGAAACTGAAAATTTAAGAAGTAGCACTATGCAGAGAGATAAAAAGCTTCAAAACCAAAAACTTAGCACTGAAAGTAGTTGATTCTAGGAAGCAGGACATCTGTAATAGTAGTGAGGGGGTGGAGCTGCATGTTATATAATAAGTTCTGCTGATGCAGCTGATCCTTTAAACTATGCATATACGTAATATCGATAAAAACAAAGTAACGTGTATTTTTTAAACTAGATTTTCAGCATTTTTTATTGGCAAAATAATTGATGAGTGGATTGCACTAGATGATACTCACAGTACTTAAAAGTCATTAGGATTTTATTGTGTAAAAAGTACTTCCACATGCACAATCTAATAAAATTCTACTAACTTTGCTGTGCAGTAGATGATGAATATCCTCACTTTATAGATGAAGAAATGCAGGTTGATGGGTGTGAACGCCTGGCCAAATTCCACACGGCAAGCCTGTGGCTGAAGTGAGGCTCCAAGCAGGTCTCCTAACTCAAGCACCTTCTGCGCAATGGCTACCTTCCAATGCAGCTCTTTCTCAGTGCCTGGATGCTTTGTAAGCGCAAGGCTGTCTTATTCCTGGGATACTGGTAAAAGTGCAGTTGTTTGTCATTACAATTGGAAAGGACACTAGAGACAATCTGGCCCGGACCTCTCATGCATATATAAGAAATATGAGGCTCGTGAAAGATTTTTCAAGCCACCACGATAGTGCTCAGAGAATTCGATCAATTGGAAAGCATAACTCAAATTTCCTTGAATTACATAGCCCCAGAAGCTAAAATAGGATAAAATAGGATTTATTTTTACATTACATATGAGGAAGAAGAGACACAAAGAGACATAGTATGTAACCTGCTTCTACAAAGAAATGGGATTTTTCCTTAATCACTTCTAGTCCACCTTGAGGTGTGGTCCGCATCGATTATGTAACGTCAAGGAAGGTAAACTTTTATTATCTAAGTCTGATATCTGTGCACAACTCTGTCCCTCTCAAGCATGATAACTAATCCAGTTCACTCCCTGAAATAAGCGTGCCCAGTGAAAGGAAATATTACTACATTTTATCATTTCTTTCATTATCAAAGGGCCTCCTGGACAGTTGTTCCCCAAACATTTATAGTCCGGTGACCTAACAGCTTTCTCCTCAGAAATGATCATTGGAAACAGTCCAGCAAAACCCCATGGTAAGAACTCAGGAAAGTTTATTTTGCTACCAGTGCACACAATTTTCCAAACAAGTAAGTTTCTTTTTTCAGGTCAATTAAACCTGTGTTCAATAAAATCACACGGGAGACAAGAGGGTCAGTTATTGATTACACCTCAGTTACACCTAGAAAGAGGCTCTCCTGGCTGAACTTGATTAAAAACCATTTCCAAATCTAAATTTCTACCCTTCACTCTTCAGAATTTGGGATCCAAGGGTCTCTGCTGAAGATGATCCAGTTGTGTGTGATTCTCAAATGGTACATTATTCACTTGGAAGGTGGCTGGATGCAGGGTGGGGAGAATTGATGAATGCTTTCCTGACCAAGGTAAGTAGAAAATTAGAGCAAAGAACTCTAAATGCTCTAATGCTTCATCTACTGGAATCAGCATAGAACGAACACAATGCAAAGTGCATTTTCCAGGGTTCAAAACCTAGTTATATTTCTTTAAGTTACTAACCTCTCAAAGCTTCTGTGTCTCAAATACAAAGGAGATAATATCTGTCTCACCCATTGTTGTGAGTATTGAATGAGACGGCATTTTATGCCCCTAACTGTAAGTCTCATTTTATGCCCCTAACTGTAAGTCTCTTAACTACATTTTGAATGTTAGTCCCCTTCTCCCTGAAAGTGTCAAAACCCTAAAAGAAAACAAACCAACAACTGTATCTCTTACTACCTGATTTGTCAGTAAATCTGTAGCTTGACACAGCCACTGGCTGGCCTCATTTGCTGGCAAGCTGATATCCAGTGGTAGAACATTCCAGTCACTTCTCTAGAAACATCAATAAAATAGAGTTAGACACCAAAAGTAGATAAAAAGGAAATCACATACATCCAGATATTGATTTTTTCCAGAGAATATATGAAAATTAGATTCAGTTATATTGTAAGTCAAATTATGTACATGTTTGTAACAATGATCTCTGTCACCACAAAAACATTGAACTTGGAAAGGAAGGACCTAGGTTCAAATCCATTATTTGTGTAACCTTGAGAAAAACTTTTCTTGGCTCTGAGCCTTAGTTTTGTTACCTGTGAGACATATAGTACCTGCTTAAGGGGCAAGCACCTGGCTTATAGTAAGTCAACAAATGGTAGCATTTATTTCCATCAACAATAATATAATTAATTATCATAACACAGGTGGGATCCTTATTTGCTCATCAAAATTAAAATCAAGTTGTGCCATGAATTAAAATGATTCAATCGTTTCTGCTCCTCTCAAGAGCAGATGCTTCTTCAAATTGATTTATACTAGTGAAAATTAGATTAATTCCACTGATAACATTCTTCCAACAGGTCCCATTATTTACTTGTATTGATCACCTATGATTATCAAGTTCACACTATGTATAGACCTGCAGGAAAAAGAGAAGGGACACTGACATTTATTACCTATTCTCTATAAAGCACAGTGCTAATTGCTTTAGCAAACATCAATTATGTTATTTGTTCTACTAAAACACTAGGAAGAACAGGGCTACCCATTTTTTAACACCTAAGAAAACTGAGATTTACAAAGGCTAAATGAATTGTCAATGGAAAGTGACTTGAAATAAAATCAGAGCATGTTCCCCTCAGCAGTGTACTTCGGTCCTTCTGCCTGCTCTGCTCCCCGCTCTGGCTCTGGTGAATTCTCTCACCCTCCTGCGCTTCTGACTGTACCCAGTGCATGTATAAATAAATAAATAAACCTTTAAAAAAAATTGGGAAAACTCAAAAAGAAAAGAAAATGCATACATTGTGCAAAAAATGAAAAATGATGTAAAAAATATATAAAATTAAAAAAAAAAAATCAGAGCATGTTAGAATTCAAGCCCCCACTTCCCTCCCTGCTCCCAGAATCCCCCTGTTCCTCAGAGATGGAGGGATTCCTGCAGGATGTTTTCAGGGTGGGAGACAGGCTGCATTTTAAGAGTACTCTCTTTTTTTTTTTTGCAGAGTCCTGTGAGAAGCAAAATTTCTCTTATATTTCAGTGAGAGTAATATTCTTCATAATTTATTGGTTCCCTTTTATTTAACGTTTTCCAAATCCTTGAAAATATGAATAAGGACAAGAATTTTTTTCTTCTAGTTGACTATGAAAAATGAGTTCATCAAAATGCAAAAATGTTTCTTGATGACAGCGGGATATTCTGTAACTCCTTTGTTGTACATGCTATCTGAAAATATCACCTTCAGTAAGTTGTGGTTCTCCTCTTGTGAACTTTCTTTCTTTTTATACAAATGATACCCTGGAGTTAAAGGTATACAACCCTTGTAAAAAGAGAAAATGAAAAGTAATATTTTGATGAAAACATATTTCTGTCGATCAGAAAGAGAAAATGGATGCTGCTTTCCCAAGATATCAAAATAAGTACTCTCTTGAGCTACCATAAAACCTTCAAACTATTGTAATGCCTGCTGGAAATTTCATTCTGTAAAAAACAACACATAGGTAGGTAAAGTTCAGACGTGTCCAGTAGGATTTGTCTTTGTCGAGAAAGTAGAAAAGAAAGAATATTTGCTGAGAGCACGTACAACTGCTGTATATCCTGCCAGATGCTGTAATCTTCATAGGAATCTTATCGGGGGCCTTTTTCCCCACTTTAGGACAATTTTGGAAACTGAGGCTCAAACATTGTGAAACAAATTTCAAATATGTCCTAGAAAGAGGAAGAACTGGAATCATGAATTCTATGTTTGGCTGACTCAAAAGTAATTTTCATTTATCTTATAACTATCATGTGCCAGGTAATTTACATAATGACCTGTAATCCTCACAATATTTTAGATGGGTGATATTCTCTCCATTTTTGAACATCAGTAGACTGAGGCTTAGGTAGCCTAGGGAAATTTCTCAGGCAGCTAGCAAGACGTAGAGCCAAAATATTAACCTTGACCTACCTGGCCCTAAGGTCATCACTTTCCATGACCCTGTGCAGCCGCCTGGCAGAGTTTACATCCCTACTGGCCTTAATTAAGACAAATTGGTAGCAGACGTGGAAGCAGAGAACCTACAGGAGAATGCCACTGTCCCTTAGAATTCATGTCAATTAGGAAGAAAATGGAGGGTGTGGTTAAGCTGTGCCATGAAACTTGAGAAACAGATTTGTGAAAATGAAACCAAAATAAAAGGAGGAAAGGAGTTAAGCTGGGGCAGAGACAAAGAATTACAAGTTCCCAAAGCAAGGTTATGCTAAAACACTTATCCTTAAGTCAAATATGAGGTAAGTGCAGTCATCCACA
Organism: Talpa occidentalis; assembly: GCF_014898055.3. Lineage (NCBI taxonomy): Eukaryota > Metazoa > Chordata > Mammalia > Eulipotyphla > Talpidae > Talpa > Talpa occidentalis. Next base: position 97,216,117 of record NW_023605194.1, on the reverse strand, counting down.
GAAACCCACGAGCCAACTTCCTCTGATAGGAAAAGAATCAGAACAAATGTGGGAAAAGGCCCTTCTGACAACCGCAGGCAGGCTGTGATTTGTCAAAAAGTACAAAATATCTGTTCAAAATAACAAAACGATCTTTTTAATGGGCAACTTTGGAAAACTGTTTTTTTGGAAAGTCAAGAAAAATATAAATAATAATAACGTACCAGAGTTAGCAAGCTCCCCCAGCACCTGCCGCAGTGGCATCGTACCTGTATGTTGTCATTCTGAAAAGGAAAGAAAAAAAAAAACCTCAGAAAAGATTCTGGTTTAACTTATTCTCACTTTAGTGATTTGTTCCACATAGTTTGTGGAGAAATGTGTAGGATTCCAAAAGTTGTCCGTTTCAAATCCTAAGTTAAAAGTTAAAAAGTTTGTGGAAAGATATTGAGGCATAGAATAAAAAGGCTGCAGGATTGGAGAAGGACAAGAGGACGGTCGAATGATGAGGGGAAAGAAGACAACACCGCATCTGTATATACATATGGTTGAAATTGGAGTTAGATTAGAAATTACTCAGAGGCTAATTAGTGCTAAGAGAAAATGCCTTTGTCACCGGCTGCAGCTAAGTACTTTGTTACATCCGTGAACAATGGGGACGGGCTGTGCTGCCTGAGGGTACTGAGTAACGGCTCCACCATCTGTGGCTGCTCTCAGGCACCCGAACCCAAGGAGGAAGCATCCACTACAGGATCCATCACACCCTGGACTCCGGGTGAGCGCGGCTGTCTCCACTGTCCACCCCCAGGGCCCTTGCGCAGGAGTAAGGACTTTGGAATAAAGAAGATGGGTAGTGGAAGTAATATGAAATCACCGTCTTTAAAAGATTTTCTTCCCTCACGTTTTCTTTCCTTTTTCTTTTTTTTTTCCTAAAGATTTATTTATTTATACAAGCACTGTGATACAGGCCAGAGGTGCGGAAGGGCGAGAGAATTCACCTGAGACAGAGCAGGGAGCAGAAAAGGCAGAAGGACCAAAACACACTGCTGAGGAGAGCAGCGGGTTAGGCAGGAGAGGTCTGCCGCGCCATGTGGGTATCTCCCTGGCAGCCCGGGAATCGAACAGGCGCTGCAGAGGCTGCTGACAGCTCCACAGGGAGGCCCTCCTTTTCTTTTTTCTTCTTTTCTTTCTTCACTTTTTTTTTTAACTGTGAAAGTAACAGATGTTGTACTACTGGTTTTTGAAGAAGGAAAAGAGAGAAATGCAGCGTGGAACTGCCTCTGGTGGGGGGACAAGAAATTGAGAGAGACCACAGATCACAATTATGGAGCAGGCAGGGGGAGGGGAGAAGAAGGAGCAATAGAATTTAGAAAAAAAGGTAAAAAAACAGAACAATGTTTTTAAAAACTTTAAAGGTTAGGTACGGAGACCATGGATTACAGTTGGGTGTTGGTGTCATATGTGAGAATCACCCTTTCTCACTTGTAAAATGGAGATAATTGCATATGCCTTTTAAGATTGTGCCAAGATATCAATTATTTCATAAAGGCTTGACAGAAATAAAGTGATTAAAAGATATTTAGCACATCTTTGTGCTAGAAATGTTCGATATTGTCAGCAACTGTTATCATTGCTATTGGTGTTGGTAGTAAGAATATTGCATCATTGAAAAATATGTAAAGGGTCAAATATTGCCGCATGCAAGATTTTAATAAATGACTATTATGAAATGGAGTTATAATTACTATTAGTATTACTATTTGAATAAAAATGAGACATAGATATAACTAAAATACCCGAAGAATAAAAATAAAGGAAACATACTATAAACCAAAAGACAGGAAACTATGGGGAAACACAAAACAAGATCAAAGTAAAAATCAACTAAGACTACAATTCAACTTCTGTATAACGTAAGTATATTTCACAAAAGGAAAACAAGAAAAGTAATTAATCTCACGTGTTGGAAAATGGAAGAAGATATAACTTATGCTTATTATGATTACATAAGAGAAAGCACAATGGTGAAATTTAAATATTAAAACTGCAAGTCTATGAAGTTGACAGATAAAAAGTAAAATGGCAAAAATCAGATTGTTTCTGTGTACACATAGATATAAAGAAAATGTAAAGCAATGAGATCTCCTACACAGTGGTGCATAAAATAGAATTAGAGCAAGAGCAAGAATAAGAGAGGGAAGAAAGAGAACTGTATATGTATGTAAAGACAGAGTGAGATGATCGATAGATTCATGATGCCTACAAATAAGAACAAGATGTGTGCAAATTTTGTTAGAGCCATAGTTTTGCTCTTAAGTATAAATGACATAAATAAGTTCAGAGAGAACTTGCATTTGAACAAAGAAAAAAGAAAATACAAGAAAGAAACTTGCTTCTGAAGAAAAAAAGGTCAAGGGCAAGCTATAGTAATACATAAAATAAAAATTAAGCACAAGGGACATTTTCATATTTTTATTGCTCTAAACGAGATTAACTATAGCAAAAAATTAACAAGATGTTAGTTTTTAATCCAAACATATAAATAGTTACACTTCATTTGAATGGTCTAAACACATCAAACACAGAAATTGTTAAATTGGATTTAAGAAAAGTAGAGGACCTCCCTGGTGGCAGGGCGGTTGAGTGCAGTGTTGTGAAGATGTCCACAGCCTCTGCAGCGTGGGTTCAATCCCAGCCAGCCAGGGAGATACCCACATGGCGCGGCAGACCTCTCCTGTCTCGCCTGCTGCTTCCCTCAGCAGTGTATTTCAGTCAATCTGCCTGTTCTGCTCCCCTCTCTGTCTTTGGTGAATCCTCTCACCCTCCCGCACATCTGGCCTGTACTCCAGCTCTTGTATGCATGAATAAAAAAGAAAGAAAAGAAAAGTAGCAAGATCTGGTTATAAGCTTTCTACACAATTTTTTTGTCAATTATATCTCAGTAAAACTGGGGAGGAAAGTGACATTTATGAATGACCCCCAAAAAATAACAAAATACTAGAAATGCATTTGTAATAAATAGGGGATTAATGTACTTGATACATAAAATAGTTCTATGAATAAGAAAGAAAAAGATAAGAGTTTAATTTTAAAATAGCCAAATGTCATGAAAGAGTGGTTCACAAATAGAAAATATAAATGATAAATAAAATTATTACAAATATACAAACTTTTATGTAACTAATACATTCTAATTAAAACAAAACATTCTAATTAAAACAAAAGCAAAACTTTTGTGTTTGTCCTTCAAATTGGGTAATTTCTTGTCTGACAATGGTGTAGACAATTGAATTCACATACAAATGTAAATTTGTTTTAACTTTCTATAGGACAATTTAGCAATCTGTATATACATAATAATTTAGCAAGATTGTATATTAAACCTTAAATAGATAATATACCCTATATAACTAGCAATTCAATTTCCAGGAATTTTTTCTGAAGGAAATTGTTCAGACTGTGTGTAAAAGCGTTTTGTTAAAAGAATATTACTCACAATATTGTTTCTAATAATAAAAATGGAAAAGTATAAACAATTGCAAATTGGAAAACAAAATACAGTCTTTAAAAAATAATGTCATGGTTTAACGTCTATTCCACAAAAAAATACTGGTTATGTATCACTAGTGAAACCAATAGAATTACAAAATCTTAGATAAAGCTTAAAAACATTGTGTGGGCATGAAAGTGTATGTGTATGTGCATATGGAGGAAATAGCCTGAAAAGAAACACAGGCAGGAATTCTTAGGGACAATCTCTGAGTACTGAGGGTATGGATTATTTTTGTCTGTTTTACCTCTGGAGATTGTCTATGATGAATATGAATTACTGTTTTAATTAGTAGAAATTGTAAGGAATTTTTTATTTAAAAAAAAAACTTAAGAGTAGTAACAAATATAAAATATTTAGGAATAAATTTAAGCAGAAAGCGTGCACACTTGAAGGACAATTTCACAATACTTAATAAAAACCTTAACCTCTGAATCAATAATTCCTCTACTAAGAATTTACCTTAAGGATATAATTGAAGATATACACAAATACTTAGTTATTAAATCAGTAATTTTATAATAAATGAATGAAATTATCTATGGTGGCTTTATTAAATCCTTTGCTTACACAAATTATGTTCTGTCTAATCAATGTAATATCATCTGAAATTTGAAGAGATTTTATAGAAGCTATGTAAATTGGTTAGGATGCAGTCAGGAAAACAGAAGCCAAGCAAGGTATTTCAAGCAGACATGCTTTATTATAGGAAATTGGTTACTGAGTTATTGGAAAATTGAAACAGTAAAAGGGGAGGCTGAGATTACCCAGACCTCAGTTTTTCCTGACAAGTTTTCCTTTAAACTGACAGGGAGCAGCCAGCATGCCCAAAACTCAGGGAATAAAAGAGAAAATGTGGTATTAGGTTAAAATGGTATTAAATATGGAGGAGATTTAATACAGCCCAGTAATCTCTCCTGGGCAGGAATCCTTGATATAAGGTGTCACAGAGCAAACTTGGAAAATTCAGAATCCAAACTGGAATCATTTGGAACTAGTGGGTCAAAGGGAAGGCAAAGATTCCTTCTAAAGGTTCTGGACCTGATGGTGGGTATGTTCAGCCTGAAATTGGCAGGGGCATGCTATCCTGCTCTGCCAGGAATGGTTATTGTAAATTTACCTGTGTGAATCCACTAGTTTATTGCTGATGTTAGTTGTGTGACTTATTATTTGTTCAGGAGCTTATGCTTTGATTCCTATAGTTATTACATCTGCATATTTCTTAGTTGCCTTATGTATAAATCCCACTCCATCTTCACCCTTACAGAAATGGCTTTGTAACTTGTAGTGAGACAAATATCAAAGGTAAGATCATGGATGGTGTGAAATGACTCTTTGACTGAACTCTGAGCAAACCTGGGCTCACTTAGGAACTGATAAATTGACAAATCTAATTTCACATTCATTTGCTGATGCATCTTTGAACAAAAGCGAATTGTTTTTAGCACATCTTAATACTTCAGATATAAAATGCAATGATTTTAAGGAATAAGTGGAATATTTAGATTTTCCTTGTAAAGAAATACCACCAGAGTTTTGGGGAGATATTCTGACATAGTATAAACACTCACTGCTTTAGAAGATCATGTGTCATTTCAGTTCATGCTGTGCTAAGGGTTTTTCACTGGCAATTCATATTGCCTCATACACCTCACAGTGGAACAATAGGGTGCAGGAGTATCTGTGGATAGTGATAGACATATCTTGCCTGGTCTTGATAAATTACTGAGTTACTTTCCACTGGTGAATGAATTCATATTTAATTCTATTTCTCTAACCTAACACTTTTTGTGCCTAGAGTTAGGGTTAGGTGTTAGAATCTGGTGGAGCAATTGTGGTTAACAAAAAAGTAGAATCAAAGAATTTCTCCACTTGGAGCTATGAAGTATATAGCCCATGTTTGTTGACACCCTGAAATTCATGAGATAATTAATTATTGCACCACTGTGGAAGGTTAAGGATTGTCACTAATCAATGGCAGCTCCTCAGAGAAATGTGCAAATATTCAGGAGTTAATGCATTAAAACCAGGACAACTTGCCCTCATTGAATTAGATAAAACAATATAGAGAGAGGTAGTTCTAATGGAGGAAATCAACAATTTTGATTTTAAAATAAATTTAGATTGGTAAATATAATCCTTCAACAGGAAAGTTTTTCTTATGCAAATGAACTGAACTGGATGGAATCCAAGTCCAGAAACTTGATGTGTTGATCTAGCAGGTTAATATGTAGTCAAATAAAGTCTCCATGGCTAGAACCAAAGAATCCATAACACTAACCACAGGGAACTGAGGGGGCGTATGTTGTGGGGGGCAGTGGTGCTATAGAACTACTCAGCTGTTACTGTGTTCTCATTTTCTCCAAAAAAATGGAGGGGGAAATATCCACAAGAGAAAAATAGAGAAGAAAACTAGCCTCGTCTATCTCAACAGTTTACAGCTTTTCTATAGAAGTGATTTTCAAAGTCTCCCAGAGAAAAAACTAACTTTGGAATCTTATTAACCTCACAAGGAAGGTAAAGGAGGGGGTGCAGGGAAGGCCTGACTAATTTATTATATGCCAGGAGTTGATGATACCAGATAGCTTCCCATAGTTTAATTCACATTTACATTTCACAAAAGCATGAAGAATTAGCTTTGTCTCTTTCATTTTTAAGATGAAAAATGACACATTATATGTTTACAGTAAAAAGAACTATTAATAGGCAGGTTTGGGATTTTACCTGGGTATTTCTGACTTAAAAGCCCTTGCTTATTCTACCTAATAAGCTGCAAAACTGAAAAACTGAGCTGCAAAACTGAACCTGTGTCTATGGACTAGGATGGGGAGGGAAGTAAAGTTTCAAAAAGGAAGAAAAATTTTACCTGACCTTGAAGAGGTGTTATACAGCTTCAAGAGAATTGTATAACCTTAAATAGTTTCCATGGAAATGAAGAAAGTTTTAAATGTAGCAACCTAACTATTCATCTTAAAATTTATATAGATAAACAAAATAATAAACCCAAAGAAATTAGAAAGTGATCAAGTCAGAGTCCAAATGAACAAAATAGACAATCACAAAAATATCAGAGTCAACAAAGCCAAAATCCTTTAAAACTGAAAAAAGACCAAAAACTAGACAACTCTTCAGAAAAACTTTTAAGGATACTATAAGAGACTAAAAATAAAGTTATCATTTGCAAAAGAGTATATAACCACATTTATATCAAACAAGCTATGTGACTATGTGCCAGCATTTTGAAATTTACATAAAATGATCAAATACATTAAAAAAATCTAATTTACTAGAGTTAACTCAAGAAAAAAGTAAAAATCATAAAAATTGTACACTTATTGAAGAAATTTACATAATAGTAAAAAATATATCTCACAAGAAAAGCAGTAGGAGCATGTGATTTCACAGGAAATTTCTACAAAACTTTCAAGGACATGATCATCCCAACTGTACACAAATTCAATCTAACAGTGAAAGGACAATCAGAGAAACATTCTTATACTCTTCTATAAAAACAAAATCAAAATCAAAATCAGATAAAGACGTTCTGTAAAAGGAATATTACTAGTCTATTTCACTCAATAATACAGGTGTAAAAACCCTAAGCAAGATATTTGCAAACTGAATTAACAGTATACATAGAGGATTATACAGCATAAACAATTAGGATTTATCCCACCAAAGGATGATTTTAATAATAGAAAATCCTTAACTTGAATTCACCACATTAGCAAATTAAAAAACAAAACTATATGATAAATGCTGAAAAACATTTGATCAAATTCAATACCAACACATCACAAAAACTCATAACAAATTAGAAATACAGTCAACTGATACAGAAAAATATTTTTTGTATTTCCCTGAGCAAACATCATTCTTAACTTGGAAACACAAGAATCATTTTCTTTAAAATCAGGAGCAATTTTATATCACTTCAATGCAATATTAAATAGGTGATCTTATCCAGTGTACTAAGACAGGAAAAAGAAATTAGAGTGATAAGATTAGAAAAAAAGAAATAAAATTGTCATCATTTACAGCTTATATGCCCATTTACAAAGAAAATTCAACACAATTTACATAACATTTTTTTTTTTTAATTTTCTAGAGGCATGTCTTATTTATTTATTTATTATTTGTTTGTTTGTTTGGTTTATACATGCACTGGGTACAGTCAGAAGCGCGGGAGGGTGAGAGAATTCACCAGAGCCAGAGCGGGGAGCAGAGCAGGCAGAAGGACCGAAGTACACTGCTGAGGGGAGCAGCGGGCGGCAGGAGAGGTCTGCGCGCCATGTGGGACCCTCCTCCGGTGGCCGGGGAGCAGCCGGGGATTGAACCGGCTGCAGAGGTTGCAGGCAGCTTCGCAACCCAGCACTCAACCGCTGCGCCACCGGGGAGGCCCTACATAACATTTAAAATAACAAAAGACCTTAAAATTGGTTGGGAAACATTTTTGGTTGTGTTTATATACATATGTTCTGACTTTGTTTTTTTTTAATTTATTTTTAATGCTATTTCTTTTTACATCATTGATCATTTTTAAACAATATCTGCTTCCCCCCTGTTCTGACTTTAGATGCATTTCTTGACAATAGTAGCATACAACTAGAAAATATAAATAAGGAGAAAGCAGCATTTACAGTAGTGTGGAGAATATTGAGAATCAAGATATAATAATAACAAAAATGCAAGATGAGGAACATTATAAAAAACTTAAATGGGGAAACAGTGCTTGTTCTTAGATAGGAAAATTGTGTAAAAATGATTGATTCAAAGTTGAACTATAAGTTCAATGCAACTTCTTATAAAATGCCAGCAGGATTTGGAATCTAATAATAGATTCTATTATTAGAATCTATTAATATCAGTAGATATTAATCTGAAAATGCATAATATCAGTAGAATCTAATAATATCAGTAAATATATAATAAAATACAGAAGGCCACAAATAGCCAGGACATTTTAAAATAAGATATTGTAAGGAGTAGGCCCTGTCCTACTTAGATATCAGGACTTATGAAGAAACCATAGCACTTAAAACAGTGTGTATTGGTGCAGAGATAGAGAAATTGATTAATGGCATAAACTAGAATGACTAGAAATAGATCCATGAATATATGGAATTTTAGGACAAAGGTATAATATCTGATCAATGAAGACTAAGGATCATTCAATAAATGTAGCTAGAAATAAAGGTTATCTACATGGAAAAAGATCTAAAAGAAACCCTACCTCGCTTCTTGAACAAATATCAACTCCAGATGACTCAAAGGCTTAAATGCAAAACAAAACTGTAAAATTCTTAGTGGAACGATAAAGGAGAGAACCTTTAAAATGTTGAAGTGAAAATATATTTTTAGATAATGCATCAAAAAGAACTATGATGGAAAAGACTGATCAGTATAACCATACTAAATTAATAACTTTTATCTGAAAATGCATAAGGAAAGTGAAATGACAGGTTGGAAACTGGCAAAAGGTGATATGATGTTCACAACAAAGAATTCATGTCAAGACCATATGAAGCATTCCTGTAAATCAGTAAGAAAAGCAGAAATAATCCAGTAAAAAAATGGGCCAAAGATATGAACAGACATTTGATAAAAGCGAACCTAACAAATAAGCATCTGAAGTTAATTGTTCAACACAAATAACAATCTTGGAAATATGAATCAAGGCCACAGGTGATACCATTTTACACCAATGTAAGTGGTTAAAAAAAATGATAAAATCAAGTGCTGGAAAGGCTGTAAATTCATAGGCTCTCCTTTACACTGTTTGTGGAAATAAACTGATAAAAACACTTTGAAAAATAGTTTGTCATTATCTCTTAATATCACAGGACCAATAGTTCTATTCTCTTGTATATACTCAACAAATGTTGCACATTTGCAATAAGAAATATGTATAAGAATATTCACAGGAGCACTGTTCACAATAGCAAAAGCCTAAGTAATCCAAAAAACCCATCAACAGAAGAATAGATGCATAAACTCAGTATATTCACGTAATTATTAAATTAACATTACATACCATAAAAAAATACTGCACTATGCAACAATATGATGCTAAATTTTAAGTCCTCCAAAATATGTTTAAGCTATTTTATAAATTTATAAAACAAAAGCATACATAGCATGAGACATATATATATAATGTTTTGAATGTGAAATTCAGTTTTTCATTTATCCATTTACATATTTTCTTCATTCACCCTTCCCCAAACCCTTTGTTTTGGTAAACAGAGAAGAGTTCTGAGCATACAAGCCATTTATTATTTGAGCAAAGTCTAAGACTGCATGTTTAAATGTATTTACCTCCTTCTTGTTAATGGCATCATTCAATCACAGTTTAGTAGCTTCCAAGTGAGAGGATTAGAAGTGTCGGGGGAATTGTTCACTCAAACCAGGAAATGTGGGGTTTTTAGTTCAAACAGTATCTGAAGGAAACTGGTAAGCAACAGCTGAGTAGATGAAAGATCAGATCAACGCCTCCCTTTGAAGTAAAGACTACTCAGGCTGCGAGTATAACAATGTTCATTACTGCCAGAAACCAAGTAGCTGTTCCTGAGGCATGCTGTAGAATGTATCATAAAATCTATAAAAATATCAACAAGATGCTTTCAAGTGACACGAAACAGCTAGAGTGCCCTATTTGCAGGGACACTGCTGTTTAAAGGCAATTTGCTGGATTGCTTTCCATCTGGGACCAACGCAAGTGCTTCCAGCCTCCCCCCCCCACACCCCCACCTTCCTTGCTTGCTCCCTCCTCCCATCCCCAGCTAGAAACTAAGATTTTTAATGTTTCATTTCTGCTTCCTTTGAGGGCCAGGAGGAGAAAATGAAGCTTTTCTTGGCTTGCTTCTAACTCTCCTAAGAGATTCAGAGACAAAAAGATTGCTTTGGGAAAATAATAATGCCAAATGAGCATTAAAATAATAAATGGGTTTTCTGGAAATTAGGTTCTCAGAGGTCATGCAATTAAAAGTTAGGAGGAAAACACACCTCAGGCTTGATTGGAGGAGACAACTGCGAGCCAGGGCAAATACTTCCACCATACTTAAATAAAGTTCCATTCAAGGTTTTAAGCATGGGAGCAGGTTGATTAATCTATTTGCATACTTCCAGGACTTGATAACAAGCCAGGGTGTAGTATAATTTCATAGGCACTGATTATTAATAATAATGAGGAGCGAGATGAGGGCCCTGAATATTGAGGGGTCACAAAAGGGCACAAGGCAAACATGAGTCAGCAGCACAACATTATTTGAAAAATAAGCAACAAAGTCCCTGAACTGCCTAAGGAGATGCTCAGATGCCTTTCATTATGTGAATCTTGATATATTAGAATTTGTTACAGCGCCGTTACAATCAAGGGATTTATTTCTCACACACGGTCCTCAGTAAGCCTTTATGAAATTCAGGGACTTGTGGCTGATTGTGTTCCCATAAAGATGAGCGCCTTCTCACCTTGTGACTATGGGTCTCTCGGGATTCTTCACATTCTCCCAGCAACCTCCATCATGAAATCCTTGACACAGAAAGTTGGGAAGAAACTTAGAGCACATTTACAGAAAACTATTCGACTTGCTGATGTAAGCACAAAAGCTCAGAGTTAAAGCAAGTACATCATAAAGCCCTATTAAGTTGGGCTGCCGTGGGATCAGAATCTTGATCTCCCCACGCCTTGTCAGTACTCTCTAGATTGATAGTCCCAACTTTCTCTCTAGGCTGGAAAGTCAGATCTGTGCTACAGGACAGAATTATTTATCATCTGGATGTAAAATCCTGGGAATGTGACAAACCAACTTAAAAAGTGCTGCTTTACATCAGATCAAAAAGGCATTTGGAAATATTGTGTTTCACACAGAGGAGTATTTGCTGAGGAATAAAGGAGGTGACATTTCAGGCTAATATGTGTGGATGAATTAAACTGCAGTTGATGTCTTCATTTGAGGTTACACTTTTCACCTATTCCCCCTCACTCCCAAACAAGCGTGAGAGGATAACCTGAGAGTGACGTTATACTGTTGACACAGCTACGTGTCTGAGTCTCCCCCAATGCCCAACTGAATGCTGTTCATACTTGGCTGCAGGGTCTCAGACTCATGTTTTTCCCAAGCGTGTTCCACAACCACACATACACAAAGGGCGGTTGTCGAGGGTCTGGAAGGTCCTTTCAGATCTAACATTCACTTCTATAATTTGGAGTTTTCCATCAGAACTCTTAGCTTTTATTCCAAATTTAAAAGACCGTAATCTATTTCAATTTGTAATTGAATTTGAGTTTTATTAATAGAATATTTTAGTAGAGGTCCTTTCAAATGTGTATCACAAAAACTTTGCTTTTTTAAAAAAGATTTTTATTTATTTATACAAGAACCGGGGTATAGGCCAGATGCGCAGGAGGGTGAGAGGATTCACCAGAGACAGAGCAGGGAACAGAACAGGCAGATCGACTGAAATACACTGCTGAGGGGAGCAGTGGTTTGAGACAGAAGAGGTCTGCTGCACCACGTGGGATTCTCGCTGGCAGGCCAGGATCAAACCCGCACTGCAGAGGCTGCGGACAGCTTCACAGTGCAGTGCTCAACCGCCTGCGCCATCAGGGAGGCCCAACTTTGCTTTTAATCCACAAACATTTTTCCAGAGGTCTGTGTCTTCAAGACTCTGCTTTCTGGCCTCCCCGGTGGGGCAGCGGTTGAGAGCTGGGTTGCGAGGCTGCCCGCGGCCTCTGCGGCGCCGGTTCGATCCCCGGCTGCTCCCCGGCCACCGGAGGAGGGTCCCACATGGCGCGCAGACCTCTCCTGCCGCCCGCTGCTCCCCTCAGCAGTGTACTTCGGTCCTTCTGCCTGCTCTGCTCCCTGCTCTGGCTCTGGTGAATTCTCTCACCCTCCGCGCTTCTGACTGTACCCAGTGCATGTATAAACAAAACAAACAAACAAACCAGCAAACAAATAAATAAAACATGCCTCTAAAAAAAAAAAAAATTTTTAAAAAAAAAAAAAAAAAAAAAAAAGACTCTGCTTTCTGATAACAGGATTCTCTAAGTTGTTCTTTTTATCCCATTATATGGTAATTGAAAGCTGGCCATATGAATAGGCTCTTGATTCCTTGACCAATAGAATAAAGCAGAAGAAATGCTGGGCTAGTTTCTGGGTCATGAGCTTAAGAATTTGGCAGTTTCCACCTCCTGTCTCCAGAGTACTCAACCATCATCCTGTGAGGAAGAAAAAGTAGCTCCTTCCTGGAGGGTTCCATGGAGAGAGGCACTGAGGCCCCAGCTGAGCACGCTGCCAAATAAAGCACCATTGGCCAATTTGGAAGTGAGTTACCTTGGGTGTAGACCCCCCAACCCCTTCAGTCACTGCAGCTGCCAGCTCATCAAACAGAAATGTCTACCATCCCTAAACAAACTGCAGACTCATGAGTAAATGAATGGTTGTGTTGAGGATGGAATAATAATTACTAATAGTAATACTGATGGTGAAGAAAATAAGGGTAATATTTCCTGAACATAAATATCAATATCTATTTGCTAGAGTATGAAGTATTTCACATGAGACATATCTTTAATTTTCCTGACAAAGTAAGGCAGTAACTTCTCTTGTAACTCCCTTTATGGAGAAGGAAATTAAAGCTTCCCATGGTCAAATAAGTTGCACCGGGCAACATCACACTGATAAAGAAATGGAAATCCTAAAGCAGGCTACATAATGCAGGATGCTGCTGAAGAGCAAGATTCTGGCCTTTTTATTGATATACAGCATAAGGGGATAGAGAAAAAGGAATGGGAAGGAGATTAAAGAAAGGGGAAGAATGTAGAAGACCAGGGATTGTGAGTCTGCCCTATAGGCACTTCTTATCTATTTAATGACTTGGTATTGTCATTGAGATCATGCCCTAGTTCCCCAGCCATGGTTTTAATCCTATCAACAAGGCTTCCATTGATCAGCTTCTGGGGTCCTTTGTTATACATCAGTCCTCAGCCCCCCAGGTGTTCCTGGTCATACCTCATGATGCATAGCCTTCCCAGCATGATCTAGCTTTGTGCTCTTGTTTGATTTGAAGGGCACCTTGCAGGTTTGGTCTCTGTACCTAACTGAGAGGGTTATTTGATCTTGTTTAGGATTTAACAAAATGGTGGCCAAACAGGCCGCTTAGGAGTAGGAGACCCACAAAATAACTACCCCAAAGACATGAAACCAGTAAGTGGGTGAAAGTGGTGACTAACCCAAATCTGCCTTCACTTTTGCTGTGTCCAGTTCCCTCTGTATCTTGGCACTCTTGAAGTTTCAACCCCTGTATGTCTTTGTCTATCACCTCCTTACAAATGTTCTGTTTTGACAGTTCTGATCTCATAAATTCTCACCTTGTTGTAGAGCAACCCCGATACAAAACGGGGTGCCTGACTGTGGGTCCTCACCCGCGCGCTTAAAAGGACTTATCAATGCTCTACTGCAGGCACACGTGAAAGGTTAATAAAAGGTTTATTTACAAGGGAAAGGGAAATGAGGAAATGTACAGCTCTGGGAGAAAAGTGGGAGACAAAGTTTTAAATGAGTCCTACCCAATCCGCCGATCAGGAATCCCAAAATGGCGCTCTCAGAGTTCGCCGCCAGCCAGGAGCGGTGAAGCCAGGAGGCGAGCGATCGCGAGCCAGAGAGAGAGAGAGCCCAAGGCCCACGTGTTTGGTTTTTTATATCCAACCTGGCTGCCCAACTCCACCCTCAGGTCCCAGCCACCCTCCCTTGGTGGTGATGGGATTTGTCTTTCCCAGAGTCTTGATGGCTTTAGTCTGGAGTGGGGGTGGGGTCCACAAAGCCTGTATGGGATTAGCTCAGGACATCATTTCCCCCTAACAACCTCACCTACATCTTACATCTCCCATCTCTCTGCTACCTCTAAACCGTGCACTTTTTATCATTGTACTGCAATTCATTTGTTTGCCACTGCCTCTCTTTTGGGGGTGGGGGGAGGAGGTGGTCAGAAAATGAACTAGGTTTTCTTTTGCTTAATATGTTTAGCACCTGGCACAAAGTTGACTCCCCACAAGTGTTTTTAATTGCATTATTTTCTTGCTTCCATCCCAAAGTTATTATGTCCAAACCAAACCATCATCATCTATATCCCTAGTTGATTTCTCCTCTCTTCTTCCCTATTCAACAAAGACCCCAGCGTTCTCACAGTTCTGCAAATGTTGAATTTGATGCCTGCTTCTTCATCAGATCCTGATTCTTGTCATTTCTTCAAAATGCTTCTCACTCCTCCCTCACTTGCTTACTAATTTCCTATTTACTATCTGTGGATTATTGTCATTTTCCTGGACCTGGTTCTCTTGCTTCCTTCTTCTCTCTTTCAATCTATTTTGAACATTTGTTCACAGATGCTACATGATTCATTTTAATACATTGGCTTTATCTCATCACTGCCTAGTCAAAATCTTCCAATAGTCCCAAACCCCAAGATCCACGCTCACTCTTTAGTTTTGTGAATCAGGATATGTTCAACTACAAGCAAAACCCAATTTGTAATAGTTTGAAAAAGAAAATCTGGAGTTCAGGATGGCTCAGGACATTAAGATCTAGAGGGCTCCTTCTGTCTCTCCAACTTTAGCTTCATGCAGAGCCTAGTCTGCCTTGGGAATTAGGTTGCTGAGTGGTAGAATCAGGGGTTAAGCATCCCCTCCAGACCTTCCCCGAATGGGAGATTTACTCTTTGTGGCTTTTTTTTTAAGGGTCAAGAGAAACTTTCCAAAAGACATCTAGCAGATCTTTTCTTTTATCTCTTTATTAGTCTAAATTTGGTGTGATTTACAAGGGTTTGTTTCTTGCTCATTACATTGGATCCATTATGGATTGGCTGCAGTTTTGCCTGCAAATCATCTTCATTCCAGCATCAAAACTGAAGGAACAGCCCTTGTCGTGACATTGCCAGAAGCACACCTGGGTTCACTTCCATTGGTAAAATTGAGCCTCGTGATCACACCTAAAAACAGTGGGGCCCCCCAGGAGGAGCTATACATATTGTGAATAATAAAAGCACTATCTCAATTTCTCCAGCTCACATACTAATTCTTGAACCCATCACCACCAAGTGGGTGGAGATAATCCTAATGCCAAGGCACACCCCATAAGCTGAGAATTAGCTCCCAAAAAGATTTGTTGCTACTCACTGGGGAAAGGAAATTGGGAGCTTAACATCAATATCCAATATGCTGGCATTCAAGGTCTCTTGTGTTTTTTTTCCCCAACGTAATGATCCAGGTTCCTATTGATCTCCCAATCACCACTAAGAACTATTTCTGGCAGACAGACATCTCCGCCTTGGTCTTGCTGATGCTCTCACCTGGGAAACCTTCAGGCAGCCCATCCTGGCCATACCCTACCTTTCTTCCAGGAACCTCTTCCCTTTCACTTCTGTCCTCTGACATCATTTCTTCTCTAAGATTAAACACCATTTACTAAATCGAGTTATTAAATGTGAGATATTCAAGGACCATAAAAAACTTTATTTTGGGGCCTCCCTGATGGTGCAGGGGGTAAAGTCTCAGCTCTATCAAGCTATTGCCAGACACTGCAGTAGAAATTCGATTCCCAGCCAGCCAGGGAGCTACCCACATGGCACAGCAGACCTCTCCTGTCTTGCCTGCTGCTCCCCTTAGCAGTGTATTTCAGTAGATCTGCCCATTCTGCTCCCCACTCTCTCTGGTGAATCCTCTCAACCCCCCCCACCCCGACACTTCTGGTCAACACCCCAGTTTTTGTAGGCATAAATAAATAAATCTTTTTTAAAAAATTGGTCAGAATCTGAATCTATCTTATAACTTCTCTTGGTTATTTGTGATATTCATTAGCATACTAAAATCTCCAAGAGGCTTTTGTAAAATTATTTTAATTAAGAAATCAATAATTTTAATAATATCTTAAAATACATATGTATAAATAAATGCTCTAGTATATAATAAAATTGTGATTAACAAATACTTTCTTAATTACTAAGAAATTGTTAAACTTTGTTTAAATTGACATTTCCTAAACAGAGTTGTTGCTGATTACTGTCCCACACAACGAATAAACATTCCCTGCAGCCCACATTAGAAAATACTGGGCCTCCCCAGTGGCGCAGCGGTTGAGCACTGGGTTGTGAAGTGGCCCGCGGCCTCTGCGGCGCCAGTTCGATCCCCGGCTGCTCCCCGGCCACCGGAGGAGGGTCCCACATGGCGCGCAGACCTCTCCTGCCGTCCGCTGCTCCCCTCAGCAGTGTACTTCGGTCCTTCTGCCTGCTCTGCTCCCCGCTCTGGCTCTGGTGAATTCTCTCACCCTCCTGCGCTTCTGACTGTACCCAGTGCATGTATAAATAAAACAAACAAACAAACAAATAAATAAATAAATAAAAAACATGCCTCTATATAAAGAAAATACTGATGTACTGTAGTTAAATTATGGAAACCACATAAGTGCCCCAGAACAGTGGAGTGGATCAAGAAGGTGTGGTATATATATACCACGGAATATTACTCCGCAATCTAAAAAGACAAACTCATGCCATTTGCAGCAACATGAATGGAGCTTGAAGGGATAATCCTAAGTAAAATAAGTCAGAAGGAGAAAGATAAATACTTGATGGTGTCACTAATATATGGAATATAAAGTAACTAGATTAGTAGTCACTTAAAGAGAAGCTGAAAAACTAACCCTTACAGCTGACTACAGAACTGAAGCACCAGGGAGGGAGCGGATGGAGGAGGGGTAAGAACACAGAGGGGAGGAAGCACAATGGTCTCAGGTGGTGGACAATGGGTGAGTTGCAGGTGCACTACAGTGGGAATACTTGATGGGGTACCCCAATAGAACCTAGTTAAAAATAAATATTTTTTTTAAAAAAAGAGAAAATGTAGGTCAAACGCCTCAGTAAAACTCGGTTTTGTTGGTAAAACATTATTTAAGAGTGGGTAGAACATTCAGATTGTCTATGATTCTAGAACTTCTTAGGTTTAAAGTGCCAGTTTCCAAATAAATGGAAAATGTTTCAACCTCTACAAAGAAAAGCACTCACCAATGCCAGAACTTTTTTCTTTTAAATCACATTTTTTAATTACATTACGAAGATTAGATAAGGCCAGTGACTTGTCTAAGGTCACACAAATGTGGTAAAATAGAAGGAGATCCAGACTTGGAAGTGAAACTGTTTGAGAACTATTTCTGCCATTTAACTAGATGATTTAATATAAGTAATGACAAAACATTTGGGACATCAATGTCCCCTCATGTGCTAAAGATCATAGTATCTGTTTCTCAGGATTAAATGAGATAATATGTGAAGGTACTTTATGAAATGTATTATCACATATAAATGTACTGTTACTACCTATGGATAGTTAGGACTAAAACATAAATCTCTAGTTTCCCAGCCAGTGCTCATTTTCTGTGCCATTCTGTCTCCCAATCCTTACTATTCACTCAGTCCCTTAATTCCTTCACTGTATTATTGGTCATTTAGTCACTTATTTATTTAGTCACTGTATTATTAGTCATTGTGCCTGTGTCTTTAGCAATTCTCTCGGCTCCTTCAAGGTAGGTAATACATCTTCTACTTCTATTGTTTCTTCATAGCACCAAGCACAAAATGATATACATAGTAAGTATTTGTAAAGTACTCAATAATTTGAATTTGCTCCCAAAGTAAATGGAAAACGATATCCAGTACAGAGTAAAGCTTTCAGGAATACACTAATTTCTTAGTATCTACCTAAATACTGAGAAAGAATTGAAGACAATTGCATGCCCTAAAAGAAATATACTCATGCAGAGGGAGTTTCAGAGAAAATGAGATAATAATTTAAAAGTGTGACCTGTGGTACAAAGGTTTAGGAATTAAGAGTTATTTTCGTACTCATTATGAAAATTTCTAATTGTTTCATAATGACAAGAATTACAATGTTAAGATTCTATATATAATCTTAAAACACTTTAAATAAATACACATGAGTTCATATATATCCCATAAGACTAATGCTGACAATTATAAATTCTGGGGAAGTTGGTCAAATTGAGTTTTACTATTTTCAGTATTTAAGAGTGGGTAGAACATTCAGATTGTCTATGATTCTAGAACTTCTTAGGTTTAAAGTGCCAGTTTCCAAATAAATGGAAAATGTTTCAACCTCTACAAAGAAAAGCAGTCACCAATGCCAGAACTTTTTTCTTTAATAGGTTCTGATTAATGTTTGAAGGAGAAATAATTTATTGGCATTGTGGCAGAATTAAAATTTTGTTTGTCTGCCTGAAGACACTAATAGATAAGATGCTTTCATGAAGCAGACTTCAAATGTCCAATTTATCGTACTTGTTTGTGTAATATATCCCTTTGTGCAATTCTTCAGTAATGTACCCAGGTAAATGGATTCATTGGATATTAATGAGTGATGTATTTCCCATATCCTCTAACTAGAAATCCTGGAGATACTTATACTAGAAGAAAGTCTTGGGGACTGATGGGGCTGATAAGAATTAGCTCAGACCACTTGGTCCCCAAGACTCTAAGTATCAAGCCTGCTGGATCCCAGCATCCCTAGTTGCAAAGGAACCAGATTGCAAACCTATTTGCAATGTACTTCAGGAGAGGGCTACCCTTCTGGACAGTGGTCCAGCTGAAATGGGCTTCACTCATCATCCATCCCCACCTCCTGGTAGGGAATCACACCAGCGCCAGAAGAGGGTCTAAAAGACTACAAGGATGATGAACTCAGACTAGTCAGTACCTAGAATCCAACTACCACTTGAAAATTATCATTTGGAAAACTATCTTTTGGGTCACCTCTAAAACCCAGTCCTTTCTCTTATCTGAAACCACATTTTTCCCTCCCCTTGCCAACCCACCATTGTGCCCCCAAAATTCATTTCTGTATAAAAGCACAGACCTGATTTACTACCTCTTCCTATTCATTCAGCCTCTTCTGCCCTCCAGTCCTTGACATTTGCTCAATGGAGAGATCCAGCTGCACCCCTGTCGCCTCTTCACATAGCACAGCTGGCTGCCGCCCCTTGGGGAGCTTCAGGCACCAGCGTGGTTCTGCTGTGGAGGGTCCACAGGTGCCCAGGCTCAGTCTGACCTTTTGGGACTGGCTCCTCCCTCACTCCAGGTCCAGCTGAAGTGCTACACCACAGGGCGTAGGACCCTCTTCTTCTTCCTTAAGTCTTTTAATGGAGCCAAGTAACAAATTCCTTAAGAGACAGACCATCTCTGGAAGGTAAATTGCGCTCCCGTCCTTCCTCTCACAAACGGTTCCAAGCACAATATTTGAGCGAGCCTGTGCAAAGATGGCCACACAACTACATACTGGTGTGTTTTCTTTCCTTCTCTCTCTGCCTCACCCCTCCATTTCTCTCACTCTCACAACCCTGTGTTGCACGCTCCGCTGTCCCTTCTCCAGTAGGGCATCAGCATGTGAGGTTTGCCACCACTGTTTTTACAAGGTAATTTAGGCACTAAAAGCCTCAGATCCATGGTGCTTCTCAAGGGGTAGCAAGAAAAAGATGTTCCTGGAAAGGTATTCAAAGTCACACCTGGAGCAACAGGACATCAAAGGACACCTAACATCCTGAGACAGGGCTCACCTGCTGGGCAGCTGCTGGGCCCCTGGAAAGTGTCGATATTTGCATGCCCCTTGTTTATGCTGCTCAGGCCCATGCATTGCTGACCTGGCTCCCTGAGCCCACCTGCTCTCCAGGTCTATCTTTGTTCACAGCAGTTTGTGTCACCTTTCCTGACCCCGGCAGTCTCCAGACTTATCTTGCACCTGTGTTCTCTCCAGCTCACGTGGGCTCACCTCAACTTTTGGGTTCTGTTCCTCAGGGTCAGACCTGGGCCAGCCAGGTCCCCCTTCCAGATGCTCAGCTGGCCAGCTCGGCGAGTCTCAGCACGTGACCAGGACCTCCCTTGCCCTTGAGTTCGAACCTAGGAGCACTTGGTTTGCAACGTCGGAAAATTTTAATGAAGTGTTACTATAGGGAAGTAAACTCTTCTCTGATTTCTGTCTAGTTTCTTATTGTAAAATGAGAGCCCTAGCTAAAGAAGTGAAACCCCAGAGAAAACTGACCTAGACAATATATTGTGGGCCACAGTTCTGACAACACTCACAAACTATTTGTGGGGGTGGAGAGAGACTGGATCTTGTGACCCAATTAACTTCTTTTCATCTTTGCCCCTTCATACTCTTTTACCAAAAACTTGTCAAACAGACTCATTATCAGCGAAATCAATAAAAGACTGCCCTGGCTCAGTCTGACCTATGGAAATTCTGATTTCAGGTGAATGTGCGAAGGATGATGGTATATTTGGGGAATAAAGTTATAGCTGAGATGGATCTGACTTAGAATATTAAAGTTAAGAGGAAAGATTTTACAGGTGAAGAAACTGAGCCTCAAAATATCGAAGAGCAGTGGCTACTGAAGGTCATGCAACAGTTAGTGGCCAAGCCATGTCTAGGTCCAAGCCTCCCGGGCCTATGAGGCGAAGTTGGTGGTTGATTCTTGAGAAGCCCCAAGCAGGCTCTCCAGTCGGGCCCTAGAATGTTTGCGTTGATCCTCGGCCGGCTCAGCCTGTACTGCTCTTCTGTTAGTTTCCCAAAACGGGACATGAAAATGGATTTGTTCAAGTATAACCCACAGATTCCAAGCCTTAGCACCTTTTTAAATGAGCAAGTGACATAGTGCCAGGCAAGACGCAACCTCCGCAAATGAATTAATTAGACTTTCAAAAAGAGCAAGCAGGCTTGCCGTGGTGTTTTATTACACAGTTTTCTAAGTGGTAATTGAAAAAGAAGCACTTGATTTTAAATTCCCTCCCTGAGGTGTTAATTGTGGCAGAGAGCAACTGTGGAGATGAAGAGCCCTATGCAAAATGAATCTTCCTGCTCAGGATTTGCTGGATCCAGAGCCCCCTGTCCTCACTCTGGGAAACTGGAAGGGAAGGAGCAGGGTATGAGGTGGCAATTTGGCTGTAGGAGCACTAGTCATCTCCGTCAGAGAGAAATTGATTTGCTTCCCAAGTACGACACACCAGAAGGTTAATGTGAATCAAACGTAAGGAAAACACTGGATTTGATCCTGAATTGGCTTCTGTGTAATCTGTCACCTCTTTCTCTTTCTCCACCTTCTTCCTTTCCTTCCATCAAGAAAACAGTCTCTGGGCTATTATTCACTTCAATACTTTTAAGTCCCTTCAGACTTGCTGAGCAGCGACGTTAGGCATCGGCAATCTCCAAAGGGAGAGATGGCATTCTGTCCTCCTGAGTGTAACAAGGGGAAGACAGGCATGTGTCATAGGCATGGGCAGATCCCTGGCTCCAAAGGGCACGGGATTAGGAAGTACAGTCTGTGGCAGATACGATGGGGGAAGATGTGTCCATGGATTTTTGGTCCACACAGGGTTATGAGACAAAATCAGAATTGAAAAGCGTTAGAAATCACCTAATCAAATCCTGTCACCAACACAGCAGTCCTCCTGAGCACTAAGGATTAGTAATATTGGTAAGCACAAGGACGATTAGTAAGCGTGTGGGCTCTGGAACGAGAGTGACCCTTTGAATCATAGCTCCACCCCATGATTTGGGGAAAGTTAACCTCTCTGTCTCAGCAGTAAAACGAGGAGGGTAATAACACTCACCTCAAGTTTCTCATGAGAACTAAGTAAGTTCATGTGTCAATATATGGCGAGCACTCCGGATGGACACGGGGGAAAGGCTTTCTCCATGCATATGTGTTTCTGGGTGGCTGATAGAAGGTTGATGCGGACATTTGCAGGGACTCCAGAAGGGCGGGAGGCACTGCAAGGGATGCCATGTAGGACCAAGGCACACACCCAGCACACGCACGCACGTGGGCATACACACATGTGCCAGCCGAGTTTTGTAGAAGGAAGGAGGAGGGGTGAAGGGGAGCCTGGATCAATTGTGTATTTACACCAAAGACACTGAGGGAAAAACCTGGAAGGGGGTTGCGTTTATCTGAAAGTAATTAGGTAAGTTTTTGCTGAGGACACAAGAGAGAGCTTAAGAGCTAAGTTCAACTCAATTACAGAGAAAAAAAAGGTTCTCTTTTGCAAAACTGAGTTTGTGACCGTGAAATTCATACCCGTGAATCAGATCAACAAAGTCTCCCAAGACTTGCTCACTGCTTTCCTGCCTCTGTCTCTGCAACTGTGTCTTCTGGTCATTGTGTTTCAACTCCTGTGTCTGCGGCCCCCCCCAGAAGCCAAACCTTTTAAATCCCGAAAGGATATCAGAACCTCCTCATGCAGCCTGGTTGACAATCGCCCCATAGGACATATGGCAATGATGATCTTTACGTTTCAAATGCCCCATGAATAGGGGGCAAGAATGTGCCAAAGCTGATGGAAGGAAGGGGACAGGATCGGGCTGACCTCTGCTAAGGACCCAAGCCTCATATTGTAGAGTATTGTGATACCAACATGAGGTAGTGCATAGAATGTGCCCAGAGCAGAGTAGGTGCTCAGGAACTGAGTTATAATATTCTCATAATTAATATTTTATTATTTTGGTTCTAGAGCTCTGGTGTCGTGAAATGCATGAGGGCATCACTATGCAAATGATACACGTTGGTGCACAACTTAAGAATGCTCAGCTGGAAGCTATTCTCTAGTAAAACTGACGTGTGGAACACAAGAATCACCTGAGAAGGTTTTAAAATCCCATTGTCCAGGTAACTCCACAATTAAATTAGAATTTCTGAATAGGATCCCCAAATACCAATAATTCTTTTAACCCCCAGGTGATTCTAGTGTGCTGACCAAGTTAGGACTTGTCATTCAGATTCTCCTAGGAGCTGCTTGTTAAAAAGGCAAAATTGTGGGGTAACCCCAGACCTACTGCATCAGAACCTGCTTTTGAATAAGATCCCTGCTGTCAAGCTTTTTTGTGAAGATTAAAGGAGTCCCCTGCATCTCAAGGACTGCTGTAGAAGTGCCAACCTCGGAAGCAGAGCTCCACTAGCTCTGGTAATTCCTGGGCCTCAGTTTCCTCTCTGGTAAAGCTGGGCTAGGCAATGTTAGCCCTGGTATCTGCTCAGTCTGTGAGCAGAGACGTGTGGTCTCCAGCACAGCTCCTGACAACCCATGGTCCTCCCCCAGTTCCCAGCGGGGATCCCCAGGGTGGCCTGCTGGGGAGTCCAGCCTAAGAGTGACTGAATCTGGCAAGAGCTAAAAATTAATTCCCCTCAAATCAATAATTTGCAATTAAACACAGAAGACACTAAAGCCAAGGGGGGCAGGCTTCTGGAAAGAGGACAGCTGAGCACTTCAAGCCTTTGGAACTAAGGGGAAGGGGGGGAGCCCAGGCTTTCCAAGCAAACAAATGAACAGTCGGCTCCATTGTTTGTGAGGAAGCAAGCCCAGGGACTTAAGTGGTACTTGAGGGGTGAAAAAAAAAAATCAAGAGCTTATATCAGCAGGACTCAATGCCAGGAGCTAATTTACTTTCTGCAGCTCTCTCTGCTTATACACTTCCCGTGGCTCAGCGTCCCTCTCCACCATGCTGGAGACCTCTGAAGCCTTTAGAACAGGGCTTCACAGTTTGCTGACTGCAGGCAGCACCCAGCTCATGAAAGAACTGGAAGGCTGCCTGGGTTCCTTCCCCATCCTCAGCAGCAAGTGTCAGACTGGCCTGGGTGAGTGCCAGGCGGGCAGTGCCAATGGGGAGTGCAGACATGATATAAGCAGGCAGCTCTGTGGAGCCAGGATTGAATGATGGTTGATGTTACACTGTGATAGTTGCAATCTGGGCCTAGGAACCATCCCAGAGGTCTCCAGAGATGTGTGAGGATATGCTGAAATTCTTGAAACAAAATGGAAATGTGCTTAATTTTAGAAATACATGCTTGCCGTGCAGCACTGGGGGGAAGGGAAGGGAAAACCAGAGTTTTCCCTAACAAAACAGGAAATATATATATAGTGTGTGTGTGTGTTGTGTGTGTATATATATATATATATATATATACACAATGTATATATATTATAAAAGCAAACATAGGCCTTTTGAGTTTCCCCAAACCACAGTAAAACGAGAAAGAGAATATCATTTTTTCCTTAACAAGGATTAACAAAGGACTTGCTTACAAGTCATTAAAAAATTACGTAAGTTGGGCCTCCCCTGGTGGTGCAGCGGTTGAGCGCTGGGCTACAAGACTGCCCGCAGCCTCTGCAGTGTCGATACGTACCCCGGCCGCCGGTGAGGGTCCCACAAAAAAAAAAAATTACACGAGTTACACTCAGTGTCAGGAAGTACAGAAAATGAATAATATTTTTCAAGACCTACTGTGTCCCAAGGCTCAGGTGCTTTGCAACAGCATCTCATCTGTTCTTGTATGACCATTTGGAATAGATTTTAGTATCATCCTCATTTTACTTTGGAGGAAGCTTCCCAAGACTGATAGTTAATTCCAAAGTATGAATTGAGCCTAGATCTAAGGAAAGCACTCATTTAAAACATGAAGATATAATTATAAGGCAGAGTCCCAAGTTATAATCTAGTCAGGAAAGCAAAATTCACAAAGCAAAAAATGACATAATCCAGCAAGTGTCAAGTGTTCAAAGCATTAGTGCAAAAGGAAGAACTATAAAAAATATGAATAGAGAGAGGTCAATCTCGATGTCAGGGGTCAGCAAGGGACAGCCCAGGCTAGTGTTGAGGGGCCTTGAAAGAAAACTTGAGTTGAAAGGAGAAGCCAAGTGAAGAGGCTCCAGGAACAAAGGCACAGAGAAAGGGCAAGCTGGACCTGTTAGATGGTTTGAAGACCATTCGTGATTTACCTTTCTTTGAAGATACTGTGATAATCCAGAATTTAAAAGTTGAAGATTGTAAAGTTACTGTTCAATTTTTTTTTATTGTTAAGGGAGTTCTAATCTTAGATTATGAAAAGGAAATGTAATTATTTGGTTATTCAAGAATTATTTGCTTGTTTGATTTGGACCAAAGGATTCACTGCTTGGTACATTGCTAGAACCTGAATCTTGTGCAAAATAACATTGTGCCCGATTGTAGTCCTTTAACAGATGACATGGAACTACAGACACCCACCCAACTATCACCACTTTAGAGCACACATGTGTGCTGGTGTTGTGCTCCAAAATGTCGAACAAGGGTCATGGGGAAGATTTCAGGCATCTTATAATAGTCAACTGGATTTATTTTTATTAGTACCCATGGAGACACACTTACACCATGACTAAAATCTGGCCTATCTGAAATCGTTATAAGGGCAAAGAAGTAAGAGGTGCTAGGCAAGAGCCAAACCATTCTACAGTAGGAGTTTCACCTCTCTAAGGGGTAAAGTGGGGAATTAATTAGATCCTCTTTCTTCTTTCAGGAGGAGGAGAAATCCTGATCTGAAGTGTTTGAATTCCAAAACATTCTACCTAGCCACCATTTTACTTTGTGGAGCATCTAATTGATCTAAAGGTCACATTCATATTAATGTTGTGTCTTTTGCACCAATGCAGGAATGAGTAACATGTCCTGGATATAAGGCCCTTATCTTCCTCTTATCTTCTTTGCTTTCCTCTAAGCTAGAGTGTCAAGAATCCTTGAGATGCTCTGAGCAACTTTAACTTTCTTTTTTCTCTTTCCATTGGGCTCTCTCTCTCCCTCTCTTACTCTCTCCCCCTCTATCTCTATCACTCTCTCTCTCTTTCCTTGGCAAGACCTTTGAGGGCAGCACAGACCATCTCTGCTCTCACCGCTGAGGCACCTACTCTGTCATTTTGGCTCCTGTTGGCTACAAGGAGCCTGACCTGTTTTTCCATAAAATCCAAAATGTATATTTGGATGTTGAAAGGAAAATAGAGGCATTCACAAAACCTTTCTTTTTGAGGCTATTTTACCATGTCTGACTTAGGAAAGATGTGAAGGAGGTTCAGTCCAATTACCAGAGTCTTACACTGAGGCTTGGAGGCAAATACTAAGCAGAAATATTCTTCCATTTCTTTATTTTGCCTCCCATGTGCACCTCCCTATTTTGAGGCAGACCTCATGAGGAGAACTGTCTAGACCAAGGCAGAAGTCAAGTATTTCTGAACACTCTAGTCAAATATAATGGTGATAGCCTCCTAACACCACCCCCTTAATTAAACCCAATCTCCATGACTTCCAAAACTCACCTGAAATAATTAACTCCCTAGGATTCATGGAAATTACAGGGGAGAAAGAGTTGCTGGGGGGGGGGTTTCTATGCAAATTTTTTCTTTCCTCTTCTCACCCTTTTCTGTGACTAAAACACAGCGCACACACGCACACACATATACACACAAGCACCACACAAATTAGATTGAGACGTTTTCTGGAAAAACAATCCATGGTTCTGTTTCCATGGAAGCAATGTATGTCCCCAGTGGCAGCAAATGGCAGGCAGACGGCAGTGAGGGAGCTCACAGCGCCGCAGTGGGCCTTCTCCCTCATCGCCAAGTTGAGCAGAATGCACTGCAGGAAAGTGGGAGGCAGAGTTGAGCTTCACCAGAAAAACCAAACCTCAAGGGAGACAGTGAGCCCCAGCTGTGCCCCCTCTTTTGGGGCACATGTACATCTGGGCACTCTGGGCACAGCTCCAGCCAATCAGCCAGGCTGATCCTCCCACAGCTTTTCACAAAAGGCTGCTCACTCAGAGCAGATGGCGGTGCCTTAACCAAGATGGAGGCCGCCCGGGGGCTGGCGCTGAAGGAACATCCGTTGCTCTATGCAAATGTCCCATTCTCAGCACCCCCGTGGGTAGAAGCTCCTTGCTTCCCTCAGCTCCTAAAGTCAGTCTCCCAGAATGTGACACATGCACCACTAGTGGCACACAAGATGATTTGAGAGCATGGATAAATATGCTTTTAAAATGCTAAGAGTTACAGGCCTCCCTGGTGTCACAAGGGGTTAATACACAACCTATGAAGCTATCCACAGCCACTGCAGCATGAGTTTGATCCCCGGCCCGCCAGGGAGCTACCCACATGGCGCAGCAGACCTCTCCTGACTCACCTGCTGCTCCCCTCAGCAGTGTATTTCAGTACATCTGCCTGTTCTGTTCCCCACTCTGTCTCTGGTGAATCCTCTCACCCTCACGCCTCTGACCTGTACCCCAGCTGTTTTATGCATAAATAAATAATTTTTTAAAAAAATGTTAAGGGTTACATATTTATAGCAATGTGTATTAGGAAAGAAAATATATCGACTATGATTTCATGGATGTTGTTGCTTAGTACACAACTAAACATGGTGTTTGAATAAAATGGGAGTCAGTCTAAGGAATTATTAAGTCAATAATGTATTTCATGATATGACCCCCCAAAAAAAACCCTGTGAAAATTATGTGTCAATAGATAACATCAGGGAAATATGAGTGAAAGATTCCATTGTCCTTTTTCAGGACTAGGTAACTTTCTAAGCCAGAAGAAAAAATTATTGACATGATACAAAGTGGGGACCCAACCATGTAAATTTTCCATTGAGACCAATGTGTCGGGGTTCCCTTCATCTCTCTTACATGGCACCCAATGTCACTACCCAGCATATTGCCAGTGTTCCCAAGAGTCATGAGAGGAATTTTTTTATACGACCAAATTCCTAAACTGGATCAGTTCTCCTGACCAGCTAAGCTCATAATGTAGAAAGTTCGTCTGTTGAAAGACCTCTTTGTCTTCCTACATAGAACCATTTTCCTGGAGGCAGCTCTAAACAGCCAGCAGTCTACTCCTTTGCCCTCAGCCTCACCCTCGTGTTAGCTTTTCAGACTCCAAAGTGTCTTCTTAAAAGACAGCACCTCCAAACCTGAAATGTCGAATTTAGCCAATGGGTGGCAGGGCCAAGACTTCAACCCATGTCCATGGAACTCCAAATCTTGTATTTCATGGACTCAGCTGCTTTCCTTTCATGGTCTTCCTCAAAACTCCATTGTGTCCTTTTGTGCCTGTCCCAACCCTCCCTACTTCCTCTGTGCATGTAGTCAGAGGAGGTCCCTGGAGAGCCCATCAATCTGAACCCCTGTAAAAGGCCATTTCCTCATAACACACCCTGAACATCTGTAAAAACAATTTCTCCTCAAGCCCACAACTGAACCTCATAATAAAAACTCGCCATCCAATATAGCCTTAAAAAAAGTTACGATGGCATTTTAACTACTGGAGGGACTTAGCGATGTTTACTTCTTAGTTATTCTGGGAAGATGCTTGCTACTTGCCTCTTGCCTCTTTGGAATAGGGCTGTTTATGGGTCACCAAGTTACTTTTTTCCATTGGGAAGATTTTGTTGGTCTTCAGTTGTATAGATTGTGCTGCTGTAACGATCCCCAAATATTGACCTCTTAGGTTTATTTCTCACTTAAGCTAGTCAGCCCAAGCTTCAGATGATTCTCCAGATAGCGAGCCTCCAGGTGTTGACTCAGCGTTCAGGTGGCTTCCTCTTACAGCCCTCCCTCCTCCAAGGTTGCCAAGGCAGCAGCATAGTGAACATGGCAAACTACGCATGCGCTAATATTAGGGTATCTAAGCAAGTCATAGGTCAGAGCTAATTCAGAAAGCTGAGAATACACAATCTTACCATGTTCCAAGAAGAGGAGAAACAGAACTATGGGGGATGCACTGTTTATCTTCTATAGCACTGAAAGATTTTGTTGTTGTTGTTTCTAATTTTTTTTAATTTAATTTAATTTTATATATTTTTTTACATCATGATTTTTGCACAATATATGCATTTTCATCTTGGTTATATTCCCCATACAATTCCCGCCCCCCTTGTCTTGATCCTACTCCCTTTGCCCCCCCACCCCCCATAGTGTGTCTGTGGTTTATAGTTGCTTGTTGATTTTGATTTTTACTTTATTATAATTACTTTATTATAATTTACTTTATTATAATTAGTGTTTTTCCTGGTCCCTTATTTAGGTTTTCAAAACTCCTGCTATGAGTGAGACCATCCGGTATTTTTCTTTTTCTTTCTGGCTTATTTTGCTGAGCATGATCCCTTCCAGCTCCACCCATGTTGCTGCAAATTACATGAGTTTATCGGTTTTTTTGTTTTGTTTTGTTTTGTTTTTGTGGGACCCTCGCTGGTGGCCAGGGATCGAACTGGCGCTGCAGAGGCCGCGGGCAGCCTCGCAACCCAGCTCTCAAAGGCTGGGCCACCAGGGGAGGCCCAAGTTTATCTTTTTTGATTGATTCAAAGATTTTTTAACCCACAAGTGCAAGAAGAAGTAGCTTTATCATCAAAAAAGGCTCAGTGAAGAAAGCATATGAGTAAGAGTCAGGAGAAAAGAGTTTGAGATTCTTCTCAACCATTTCTCAGCTACCTGACATTATGGAAGTCACTTGGCCTCATGCTTGCTCAAGTTTCTCATCAGCGTAATGGCTCAGTCAACCTCACAGAGTAATTTTGGTGGTTACTTCAAATTAGGCAATGATTGTGTTTTTCCACATCAAAAAAAAAAAAAGTGTTTGTCATGCGCTAGTACTTTTAACATTCATTTTTTCCGTCATGTGGGAGGCAAGGAATAAAAACAAAATCAAATGACAAAATGTGAGCCAGTTTCCTGTGTCCTGAGTTCACAGCCCCTTTATTAAAGTCATTTAATCTGAGAAACTCAATTTACCCATTTGTCAAATAGATGGTGGTGTTGGTTCTATCTACCCCACTTGAGATAATGAATACAAAGCGCTGTATAAATTGCAAGACTCTCTACAAAGGTGAGGAAATATTATCCTCCCTTGCCTCTTGTCCCCAAGGTTTCTTCTCCTCCCTCACCTTCCCTTCAGCATTTGAACAAGTCCAAATTTTTTTTCTAAAAATTTATTTATTTATTTATTTATTTATTTATTTATTTATTTATTTATTTATTTACACAAGCACTGGGTACAGTCAGAAGCGCGGGAGGGTGAGAGAATTCACCAGAGCCAGAGCGGGGAGCAGAGCAGGCAGAAGGACCGAAGTACACTGCTGAGGGGAGCAGTGGGCGGCAGGAGAGGTCTGGACACCATGTGGGACCCTTGCTGGCGGTCGGGGATGGAACTGGCGCTGCAGAGAATGCGGGCAGCTTCGCAACCCAGCACTCAACCTCTGCGCCACCGGGGAGGCCCACAAGTCCAAATTTTTCAACCTTAAATACCAATTCCTAATTCCCCTGTATAATTTTCTACACAAAGTTATTTCTGTTGACCACCAAATTCTTGAAAACAAGACTACGCATGTGCCTGGCCTCCTTCCTTGCCTTCCATTCACTTATCATAACATTTTTCTTTACCTTCTGCCTCCACTGTTAGAGAAAAGTGTCTCAAAGTTCACTTGACCTCATCAGTCTATTTCTGTCCATCTTGCCTTTCCTTGACCTATCACATTGACAGTAAGGACAACCCCATCCAATCTGACTAGTTCCATGTTCTGTTGATTCCATCTGGGTCCTACTGGTTATATCTTATATATATATAATATTGTTGCCCTTTGATTCTATCACTGCCACATCTCTAATAGCCATCATTTGCTTTCCTCCCTACTCCAGTTATATGTCCTATTGATTCTCAGTTATTGGCTCTATTCCTGAAACTGCTCTTATACCCATCACTTCATTTCCATTCTCCTTGTTCCTACCCTGGTCCAAGCCCCCAATTAACTCTGGCATGGATTATTCCCTTGGCTACCTGGCTTATCTTTCAGCTATAAAATGGGGACTATAAGATCTACTGCCTATGCTTATTATAGAATAAAATTAATTTATGAGCTTAAGGAAGGCAGTACAGCCAAGTGCTGGTACTTACTAAATATAGATCCTTTTCTCCTCCCCAGTTTCATATGCTGTCTATTTTTATCAGGCTATGATTGGTTACCATTCACCTACAAAAGTCTTCTAAATTTCAGCATTTCTTCAAACTCTGGTCCAAATATCTCTTTCCATGCTTATACTCAAGCCCTCTCACCACTTCCTGTTACTATCTGTAACTGAATATTCAGTGTCCCCAAAATACACTACCACATGTATTTAGATGCATTATCTTCTCCATTTGGAATGTACTTCTTCCCTTCTTCGTCTGAGAAAACAATTCTTTCCCTACCCTACACATCTCAATATAAACATTAAATTCTTTGTAACGTTACATTTCTCCAACATAAAGCCCTCACCCTTAGGAACAAATCACTATGCCCTAATTCTCTTTTCCCACACTTGATCCACATTTCTGTGGAAATGTAGCCATTCTGTCCTTTCCTAGATAGCAAGAGTAAAACCATCAGACCACCCCCAGGAAGACAAGTCACTAAAATGTGTGCTTGAGAACTAGTAAAGGGCTTCTTCTTCTAGAAGGAGGCAAGAAGGCATGGAAGAGGAAGAGCAGGACAAGACCCGAGAAGAAGGCAGAGTTACCTTCTTATTTAGTAGGAGGAAGCATGATTCTGGGGTTAAATGGAGCCCTGCCTGCTGGAAGTCCAGGGCAACTCAGTGAATAAAATGGGAAGTGCAAGTGGATTTCTAAGAAAGAGAGCTGTAGGGTGCCTGTGAGTAGAAATGAAACAGTGCTCATCCCTGGTTTCTAGTGTGCTGCTCAAATGCAATATGTAGCACTTTTTTTGTTCTTCCCATAAGTCAAGTTCTGGGAAGGTTCTTCCTATAAATGGAGCTTAGTAGTACATGCACAGGGGGAATTTGGAGTGTCCATGTTCAAATACATCATATAGATCATGCTAGATGGATTCAATGGGTTAAGTAAGAAACTTCAAACCAACCTCTCAAGGGAGAGCAGGTGGCCAGGCCTGGATCACTTGCACAAGTTCTGGAAACCAACAATGGCTTCAATGGCATGGAGCCAGTAAGGTAACAACAGTGGGCTTAGGCAGGCCAGGATTGGTGTGTGCTACGAGGAACCAAGTCTCCTCTCCCTTCCTTCTAGTCTTAGAGAGGCTGCCAAGTCTCAGGCCCCATATTTGCTTCATAAAGGAAACAAGAGCCCCCTCTTCTGCTAGCATTTCATTGGTCACAACAGGGCAGGATGTGGTCACTCCTGACTGCGAGGGAATTTGGGCTGCTTGTCCACAGCCTTCCAAACTCCGTATGAAAGGCAAAGGAAAGTATGTGAGGCATCCTGCCACATCTGCCATAGCTGAATTGAAACAAATTTCAGATTTTTTGTTTTTGCATTTTCTTTATGTTTCAAGCTCCCTGAAAACAGGAACACTGGTTTAGTAATCTCAGAACAAATAACTAAGCAACACCAGAGAGTGGGCATATGTTAATATTGAACAAATATTGTTGAATTAATATCTTGTTGCAGGAAATAATGAGAAATAAAACACGAAAGGTGAAAGCTGGTGGCCAGGATAAGTTCTGCTCCAAGAGGAATGTTCTTAAAGACCACTGGGCAAAGCTGTATATGGAATAGCTATTGAAAACGGAAATGTATCTTTACCTAACATTACTACAAAAAGAGTCATTGAGATCATAGCACAAAATTAAGGTAATCCAAAATAAAGAATTTCTGGATCAAAGCAAAGCAGAACCATCTAGCAACAACTAGGAAGCATTGCAAGTTAGAACAGAAACACATTGAGAATGAGTCATGCCAAGTGGAAGGCCAAGCATCAAAGACCTTGGAGTTGTAGTTTCTAGGCATGAAGAGATATGATCATAGGAAAGATGAGAAAGGCCAAATAAATACAAGGAAGTCATCTGATGGAGCCTGATGTGGTCATTAAGCTCCTTAACAGGCTCTGGTCCAACCTGCTAGAAGAATCTCTCCATTGATGACTGCCAGGGTTCTGGAAAGACACTGTGAACACTTGGTTTTCTTTTGTGCATCCTCACCCAACCCCTTTTAGAGAACAGAACCCATTTTTAGGATTTAACAAAATAAAATAGTTTACGATGAGTCAAGTATGGTAATGAGCACTTAGACATGTCTCAGTTGCTTGGTTTCTGAATCAGGGGATCAACTAGTAAAATTAATTTTAGTTTGAACTCCCCTGTCCACCTGTGACTATGCAGGTGCCTCTCTTCCTCTCTCCTTTGCCTAATAAACCTGTCCTTTTAAATGTAAAAAAAAAAAAAACCCAAAACTTTAGTTTGATTACTGGTCTGTTTGAACTTCATACTAGAAATAAGCCAGGAGTGAGACAATAGACGCTTCCTTGAATGAACGCATCCAAAATATGCTTCACCCAAAATATGTAAAGTGCTTTCACTCACACTGTCACATTTGTTACTCAAAACAAATGTTCATTTATTGAGCAGCTTTCTGGTGATTGACAACAAGGGGAGGGATTGCCTACTGTCAAGGGGAAAACGAATACAGAAAACTGAACACAATGGGATGCTCTCTAGAAGCTCAGAATGGGAGAAGCTGGATCGCTCTGGTTTCACCAAAAGGTGGCTTCAAAGCTTTCAAAGAGTCACGTGGGCTGTGGACAGAGAGGTCGAGGGATGTGGAGAAACAGAAAGAGGAGAGAATAGCAGGATGTTGTTCTGCAGTTGGGCATCAGCAAGGTGCCCTTTCGCCCTTTCATGACACCGCCTTCTTCTTTTTTTAAAAAAAATATATTTATTTATGCATACAAGAGCGGGGTTACAGGCCAGAGGTGTGGAAGGTGAGAGGATTCACCAGAGACAGAGCGGGGAACAGAACAGGCAGATCTACTGAAATACACTGCTGAGGGGAACAGCAGACGAGACAGGAGAGGTCTGCTGCAGCGTATGGGTCGCTCCCTGGCTGGAAATCGAACTCGTGCTGCAGTAGCTGAAGATAGCTTCATAGCTTCATAGGTTGTATCTTAACCCCTTGCGCCATGAGGGACGCCTGACACCACTTTCTTAAACTTTAAGCATGATGGAATTTTATTCCTTGCAAAAAATGATTCTTGATTACAACAGCTATCTCAGTGTTTTTTGTTTCTTGACAATCAGACATAAAAGCCCCATAATTTAGGGGCCTCCCTGGTGGTGCAAGGGGTTAATTCGCAGCACTATGAGGCTATCCACAGCCACTGCAGCACGAGTTTGATCCCCAGCCATGGAGGTGACCCATATGGTGCAGCAGACCTCTCCTGTCTCGCCTGCTGCTACCCTCAGCAGTGTACTTCAGTAGATCTATCTGTTCCACTCCCCACTCTGTCTCTGGTGAATCTTCTCACCCCTTGAGCCTCTGGCCTGCACCTCAGCTCTTGTATGCATGAATAAATAAATCTTTAAAAAAAAAAAAGCCCCATAATTTAGCAGGATTTCTTAGTGAGCACTGGATTCACCTGCCTGGCTCTTCCTTCTTCTTGCCCCTACCTTCTCATCCCACTGACACCACCTCCTCGTCTCTGTCCAACATCACTCTGGTCCTTTTGCAGCCACACTACTCTCCTGCTATTGAGACATCAATGCCTGTGTCCCCTCCCCAAGTCCTGTGTAGATAACTGAGCTACCCAGCTCATGTGACTGGGTAACCACTCAAATCTGCTACTAAAGGCAGTTCTTTTTTTCCCTGAAAACACACCATTAATTAAATAAGCAAAAAGCAGAAAATAAAACACACATTTAATCCATTCCCCAATTATATCATTGTTATCATTTTTCAACATACTTCCAGTTAGGTGAGTCATGTGCTCTTAACTGCAAAGAGTTGAAATCAACTTCAAAATGGCTAAAACAAAAAGGGAAGAGGAAGCATCAGATGGAATTCCAGGAAGACTTTCACAGCCGAGCAGCCAGGCTGCGTGGATTCTTCCACATTCCCCTCCCTGCTTTGCCTTCTTATCTCAACATGCCCATCTCCCTGATCATCACCCTTCACTAATAATTAAAAGTCACTTTGTGCTTATATTGCCCATCTGAGGCCTAATGTTGAATATTTCTCTGTTTTCTTAACTCCATTTTTTTCAACCTGTGCCTTTCCCTTCATTCAAAAAAGTGTTTCTTGGATGGATTTAAATAAATTGCACTATTTTTATTTCAGAGTCCGTTATCTGACTAAAATGTATTCCTTCCTTCCTTCTAGCTTCCTTGGATCCATTTTGTTATTTTTTTTTTCTAACTTCAATCTTCTTTAAAATAATAAAGGAGACATGTGAACCTTTATCAAGCACTTTCCTTAACAATGTTCCCTCCTACACCTTCTTACTCCAAGGGGAGAGTGTGGGTGGGATTGAAGAGGCAGGTTAGAGCCAGAAGCAGCACTTCTGGAAACACAGGCAGAGTCCTCAGACTCGTCACTCCTGATTCTAGAAGGGCCTGAACTGAATTGAGAATTCACATTAGTATTTGCTATTTGCCAGACATTGCACTAGTTGCCTTGATATATATATATATATATATATATATATATATCATGTATGTATGTGTATATATATATGTGTGTGTGTGTGTGTGTATACACATATATATACACATACATACATACACACACACATACACATTCAGAAAGGAAGAAAATATAATCTCCATTTTACCAATATAACAATGCATAAGCTGAAACTAAAGTGATCTATCCACTTACCCAGCTCGTAAGTGACAGAGCTAAAGGGAGGGTCTGTTTATCCAAGCTCATTCCACTACTGCTTGTGTTCCCCCCAAAATTCTGAAAAGAAACCAATAAAGTCATAAGAGAAAAACCTGCCTAGAGCAGAACTATTTGAAGCCAACAAAACTTTTTAAGGTGCTTATATTTAAACTCTCTGGCATCACAGAGGTTAAGTGTTTTATCTGTAGCTCTATCATTCATAAACATGTAGATAGCTATCAAAATATGAATTTATATAGATGCTAATACATATATAGGTACATCACATCGCTACAAATAGATGTATTTTCATATCGCTTATCTCTATAGATGAATTTTCCTTGATTTTCTGAGGAGATGGGCTATGAAGAGGCAGCAGAAGCAGCTGTTTTGGAAATATTGCCTTTTCTTTGTTCTGAATGCTATTTAAACATTGGCAGGGGGCCTCATTAAAGATGAATCGTTGAATTAGCAAGTAGTGTTGTAGCTGGAGGAGACAGCATGTGTTCCTGTGGTGAAAACAGATTTGCACAAAGGAGGGAAGGTTTGGGGGTACGTGGGGGTGGGAGGTGGACAGCGGATGAAAAGACCTGAGACATGGCAAAGTCAAGTGTTTCATTTTGTTCTCCAACTTGCCCACTGCCATGAGGAGGCCCTTTCTGAGGCATGAATGTGAAGAGGGAGTCGTTCACTCTGCAGTGATCCTGGTTATTAATAACCTTCACCTCCAACACTTTATGGTGAATGAGTATCTTGTGGCCTCAGATGATCTAAAGACTTGGGCACTAAGACCCAAAACAACCAAACAAAACAGTGTAGGAGTGGAAATCCACCCCTCTCCCTGCCCCTTCCCTGTGCCCCTCTATCTCAGAAGTGGCAGCGAGGTATGAGGTATCAGCAGTTTTATTTCTTTGACTGTATGTCTCGGTTCCCACATTGTTTTCTTACATGCGTTTGCCTGAGGGTTTGGGAAGGAAGCAGGCAGCCAACAGGGATCCTGTGGGACTGAATTATCCCTCCTCGAGGTAAGCGCTGGTCCTGACAGCCGCTCTCTGCAGTGGAGTCTCCTCTTCAAGGGCTGCTTCTCAGTGTGTGTGTTTCACTTCGATGTATCCCCCCACCCGCCGCCCCCCTGGCTCCACGAATGTCTGATGTTTCTGTGTTTGGGGAGAAGAGAGGTGAAATGCAAATGGATGGAGGAGGCAGGAAAGACACTGCATTGAGCCTCTGCTGTGTGCCAGTCACAGGGTGAGGCATAAATGCCAAATTATTTCTTCCCTGCAGAGACTCCAGGGAGAGTTTTATTCCCATTTTACAGGCAAAGCGACTGAGACTCAGAGACAATTACTTTTTGCCCAAATCGCAAAATTGATCCATCGCTCAGCTGGAGCTCAAAGCCAGATGTCTAACTCCAAAGCTGCACTTTTCGTTTGATTGTTTTCGTAGTTATTCATGGATGTGTTAAAAGAAAGGATCTGTGTACATGAGTCAGCAGCCAAAACTGGGGATCCTAAAAGGCCTTGTCTCCAATTAGCTCTCTCCATGGAGACCCGACGGCTCCCTGCCTGCCTCTTCAACAGGAACTAGCTTGCTCCTTTCTCTCACTCCTGCCATCCAGCTCGTGAGATCCCTGCCTGTATGCGCAGAATATTTAAAGAGTCAAACCCAAGCAGCCAAGTCTTCAAGAGCAGCCACGTCCAGAACCTTCCTGCTCGCCAAGGTCAAGCTTTCTGCTCTGCTGCCCTTCTGGGCTCCAGGCTTTTAGCCAGCTCCATGCCTCCCTCACCAGTCATGAAACCCTTGTATGTTTCCTCTAGAAACCTGTGCCCTCAAAGTGCAGACAAAGAGGAATTTACAAAGGGCCAAGCTGGTAATCCACCAGCCTTTGAGAGGAAGAGGGTGCCAGGCAAGGATGCTGTTCCCAGACATTGACCTCACTACCATGATTGTCATGTCCCAGAGTCTTCCCACAGGTCTAAGACTAAAAGCCTTGTTAGGACCCAGGGTCCCATTAGCCCGGTAAAAATACAGTTGTGAGACAGATCTCACCTTGGGTTTTCATCGGGCCCTTCATCACCAGAATGAACCTGAGGTTCCTGAAGTGTCTGCAAGGAGAGAAGCGACCAAAATATAACCTCAGATTTCCTCACACGCATGCTCAGGGAAGGTGGTGCTGCTGATTATGCTTTCACTTTCCACGTGTGTCCTACTCAGCACCCCCCCCCCATGTCCTTCTCCTAGTAGAAGTTTCAGAATATTCTAAGCCAGCTGCTGTGGGAGGCACAGAGGAAATGGTCCATGGTTGCCATTGGTCAGGCCTCCACACATCTGCAGGTGCTCGCTGCTCCGGTCTGCCATAGCCCCTTTAAATAAGCAGAGACAGCCCTCACGCCCCATTCCAAGCTTACCAAAAAGCCAGTAGACGATGGCAAACCTGCTATCTGGTTCGCCCGCATTCACCAGAAATATCCAGAACAGCTCTACCTGTCTGAAACCTGAAGAAGACCTCAGCGCCTGGGAGTTAGCTCATTACCACAGGTCGCGGAAGTTCAGCTTTCTGCTTCTCTCGTCATCTCTCTTTCCTCACCCACGGCGAGCACATCCTTCACACTTGCGGGCCACTGTCCCCAGGAGAACACTATGGCACAGCACAAACTCCTGGCCAAGTAGCTGGTACATCTAAGCCACTGTGTCTTGATTACTTGTGTGACCTTGGGCATGTTCACTTGTTTGAGTCTGTTTTCTCACTTCTGAAATGGGAAGATACTCCATGGCCCACAGAGTGAGTCTGAGTCTTGAATGATAAACGCGTGTAACTGGCACAGCTCATGCCCCACACAGCCGGGCATCGGGCAGCCGGAGGGCCCTTCCCTTCAACCTCAAGCAAAGGCTCTTGCCTGCTGAACTCTGCACCAGATTAAAATGGGTTATTACCCCAAATGAAAGCACGCACCTTGTCACGTCAGAACATCGGTTCAACCTGCAAACAACCTGCAGCAAGGCTTTCAGGTTGCACCACCTGGTGAAGAACCTGCTATGGCTGGAATAGAAACAGGCAACCGCTGGTACAGAAATGCTAAAATCAAAGCGGCCTTCTTTTGAGAACAACCACTTGTGCATTGATTTCTCTACATGAAGACCTTTCTCATTTCTTTGAGTTCACTATTGTTTTAAATCTTCTCCTTCAATAAACGCTTGTTCTTTTCTTATTTTTAAGATGTAGTCACTCATTTCCTCTAGAGAGACAGGAGAACAAAAGGACCGAGTGCCCAGAAATAAATGCCCATGTGTTTGCCTCCGCTCTTTTGAGACTCAGTCTGACCTAAGTTTACCTCCAATAATAAGCAAAGGTAGACAGGCGTCACAGAGGAAACAGGGAGAGGAAACCATTAACCATTTAAAAGAAAAGGAATCACCAACAACTAGAGCTTTCCAGGTGTAATCCTGCCCTGTTGCTCAGTTTGTTGCTCCAATAAAGAATGTGTCTTATAAACTGACGTAGCCTGACATGTCTAAACAGACAGGCCTTCTGCTAAGAAGGTTTTGTTTCATACTGTTCGCTACCTCTGCCTTCCCTGTACTTTCTCAGGTTGGGTCATAAAAAAAAAAAAAATTGTACCAAAAAATGTACTAGAAACTATTGATTTCTGTTGTGCTAAAGCCCCTGACATTCTGGCGCGATGAAGATATTGCTCTGGACCCTGTGAGCCTTCTCATACTTCTCTTCTGCTTATGAGGGTCTCTGAGGATGGTATTAAAGATATTGTAGTTCCCACTTTCTGACTGTGGGATATCAGCAGGGTCTCTCCTGTGTAAAGAATAATTATCAGCACTGCTGTTACCTCTAGTAAGTGTGTAATTACATGCTCGGTTTTGTGGGCTCTAGGCTGTGCAATTTTAAATTATACAATAATGTCAAATTCTCTCTCGCTCTCTGTCTCTGGCTCTCTCTCTCTCTCCCTTTCTCTTTTTTTTATTTGAAAGGGGAGGTAGATAACTCTTTTTTTTTTTTTTTTAAGAGACAGAAGGAGGAGAGAGGGAATGAGCCTTCTCCCCACACTAACAGAATCGACAACGTGGTGATCGGCGAAGGTCAACCACTTCCTCTCCACGGCAGATTTCAACTTAAGAGGAGCCTCTTTAAAGATCAGGATGTACTTGGAGGGGAGAGAATGGGGTGAAAGAAGAGGGAGGGAATAAGGAAAGAGAGGTGTGTGTTGGGATGGGAACTGGGGAGGGGGTGAAGGGAGAGGGGTGACAGAATCCCCAGCACCATCTCCTCCAGAAAACAAGCCTTCGGGAGCCTTATTAATAGCTGATGCCCAGCCAGAAATTCAAGTACTTGGAGTCAGCCTGAGTGTAAAGTTTGGGGCCTGATTCGTATGGGTTCTCCGCTACTAACCTGGCCAGCACGCAGGGCACAAGGACAGCCTGGAGGGGTGCAGTGTTACCATCCTGCACATGCACAGCGCACTGGCCAACCAGCAAATTCCAGGGACTCTTCCAATCTGGACCTGAACATGTCCACGGTGGGGGGAGGCAGGCAGCCCTCCTATGCTCCCAACTACTTAGTGTGGACCTGCAGCCCAATCTTCTCCGTCCCCCTCTCTGATTCCTCAAGCTGCAGGTTCTGGGAGCCCAAGAGGTTAAGGGAAGAAACCTTAGGTCCCCCTCAAGCCTAGGACTATCCACAAGAATATACTTGTTCTAGATCCAGGCTTGCAGACATCTATTTTATAATCAGTCATTCAAGTGGGCATTTATTCAACTGACCTTTTAATAGGGAGTTTCCTTCCTCTGCTAATCACCCCCCCAATCCTCTTCCCCCACACTGGTCATTAGTTCTGCAGCCACCATATCTTTGCAATAGCTACATGTCTTGAACATCCCGGGTGTTCAATAAATAGTTGGTTAAGAAATGCAACACGGGGGCCTC
The DNA here is from genome assembly GCF_014898055.3 of Talpa occidentalis. Classification (NCBI taxonomy): domain Eukaryota; kingdom Metazoa; phylum Chordata; class Mammalia; order Eulipotyphla; family Talpidae; genus Talpa; species Talpa occidentalis. The sequence continues at coordinate 97,175,147 of NW_023605194.1, read as the reverse complement.
CCCAGTGGCGCAGCAGTTGAGTGCTGGGTTGCGAAGCTGCCCGCAGCCTCAGCAGTACCGGTTCGATCCCCAGCCGCCAAGCAAGAGTCCCACATGGTGCACAGACCTCTCCTGCCGTGCCCACTGTTCCCCTTAGCAGTGTACTTCATCCGTCTGCCTGTTCTGCTCCCTGCTCTGGCTCTGGTGAATTCTCTCACCCTCCCACACTTCTGACTGTACCCAGTGCTTATATAAATAAATAAATCTTTAAAAAAAAAAAAAAAAGAAATGCAACACACATTTTACAAAGCCAAAAACATAAATGACTTGCCCAAGGTCACAGAGCTATTTAGTGGCAGATCCACTGGAATCCAGTTCCTCTACCTACCTTCATGTACTGGTCTCATTTCACCATGCTGCTTCTGAAAAGGCAGAGATTAGAAAGAGCCAAGATTTATCTTTCTCCTTCTGATTTATTTCACTCAGCATAATCACCTCTGTTCCAACCATTTCATCTTTTTTTATAGCTGAGCAGTCCCCCAATGTGTATCTACACCACATATTCCTAATTCACTTATTTGTCACTGGGCACTTAAGTTGTTTCCATAACTTGCTGTTGTAAGCAATGCTGCAAGGAACACAGGAGTGCATAGAGCCTTTTAAATTAGTGATCTTGCATTGCTTGAGTGACCCTAGACCTCTGAATCATATACTGTGTTGTAAACCAATGTAACCACAATAAAAAAGAAAATGCCAATAATTTTTTTTAAAGATTTATTTATTTATTTATATAAGCACTGGGTACAGTCAGAAGTATGGGAGGGTGAGAGAATTCACCAGAGCCAGAGTGGGGAACAGAACAGGCAGACGGACAAAATACACTGCTGAGGGGAGCAGCGGGCGGCAGTAGAGGTCTAGACACCATGTGGGACCCTTGCTGGCAGCCGAGGATCGAACCTGTGCTGCAGAGGCTGCGGGCAGCTTCGCAGCCCAGTGCTCAACCACTGCGCCATCAGGGGAGGCCCAAATGCCAATAATTTTAAACAATTAGAAGAGTTGAATTGATATAGGAGATCTTTTGTATGTGATAATTAGAGTAATATTTCGGAACATTTATGGAACTTAAGCAGGTTTCACTTGCTTCTCACTGTAGTCACTGGAGGTAGGTACTTACTAACCCCATAAAGATGAGGAAACTGAGCCACAAAAAGGAAAATGAACTTACCCTGGCTCCTAGGCTGAGCCAGGATTTGAACTCGATTCTGCCTCACGCCACAGTCCACATATTTAGCTCCTACGCTAGGGTTTCCCACAGAACACACTTGTAAGTGAGCTGAGTTGACACTTAAGAATGAGCCCATACCCTTTGGTGGATATTTCTTTCCTGTCTTTCCTGTCCCCTTCATCCCACAAAACGTAGCTCCCCATTTCTCTCCTACGCAGTCGCAAATTGATTGTTAGTTGCAGCAGTTCAAGTGCATGGCCTTAAATCATCTCAAACTGACAAGGAATCAGTCAGCGGGCTTAAGGAAAGCTAGCTCTCCCTCTCTGAAGGCACAGGCTGCCACAGCCCCTAACAGACATCCTCCTCACAGTCCATCTATAAAGCTTCTTCAATCTGCAACGAGACAACTGCGCCGGGAGATTGCCAACCAAAACAGATCTGGCCAGATTAAGTTTCTGAATTTAATCACCACATTCCGTGGTTCTTCTCGGCCCTGCAGTTCCAGTGGAATGTGGTAAAGGTAGGCAAGGGAGGGGGAATAAATATAATTTTAAGACTGTAAATAACAACCTCTTGGATTTAAATAGATGTTTTCATTTCATAGTGTTTTCACATATATTATCCAAGTTGATGCTTCATCAAACCTGTGGAGAGAAGGCAGCTATTTTTATTCCCCTCCACTCCCGCCCCATCACCATCTTTGCAGAGAAAATGGAGACAAAGAGAGATTGCGTTACTTGGTCAAAAGCCAAAAAGTAAAGGAAACCTGGGTGCAGCACCCCGGCAAGTGCTGAGTATCCTGTGCCCCCTCAGGAACGGCCACCCTCTATTTGTGACTACCGTTCTTTAGTTCCCCAGCAGGACAGCATTCACTGCATGGCTTCGCAGGGAAAGGACTAGCACCTCACCACGATGGCTACTGTTAAACAAATGGAAATTAAGTGGTGGTGTGATGGCAGAAAATCAGAACCCTTTGCACTGTTGGCTGAGAGGAATGTAAAATGGCACAGCTGCCATAGAAAACACTATGTTGTTGCTCAAAGATTTAAAAATAACACTTCTACATAATCCAACAATTCTGCTTCTGGGTTCACACGCAGAAATTGAAAGCAGAGTCTCTGGGAGAAATGTGCACTCTCGTGTCTATAGCAGCACCATTCACCATCGCCAAAGCCAAAAAAATTAAGCAGCTAAATGTCCATGAACAGGTGAATGGATGAACAAGATAGTCTGTACATGCCATGGAATATTATTCTGCTTAAAAAGGAAAGAAGCCTTGTCACGTGTTACAACATGCAGAAAGCTCAAAGGCGTTATGCTACGTGAAATAAGCCAGTCACGAAGGACAAACACTGCAGGACTCCACTCACAGGACATAGCTAGAATAGTCAAGTTCATAAAGAGTATGATCGCCAGGGCTGGGTTAGGGGGGAGTGGAGAGTCAGTGTCTAATGGGCATGGAGTTTCAGTTTGGGAAGATGAAAAGCCTTCTGCATGGTGGAGATGATGGTGTGGTGTTGTGAAGGGACTTCAGGCCACTGGACTGTACAACGGCTAACAAATGGTGAAGACGGTAAGTATTGTTCTATGTTATTTTACTATCATTAAAAACAATAAAAATACATTTTGAAATATTAAATAAAGTGTAAAATAAACAAGTAGAATAGGATTGAAGTCTAAGGAATGCAGTGTGGAATGGGTCCCCCAATTCCAGCACCTCCTTCTACTTCCTGCTGCCCCCAGTGGGCATCCAATCAAAGTGTCTTGTAGCCTTTGCCAGGATGCGTTTGTTTCCCTAGATTTCTCCTGCCACGTTTATCTCTAACTCTCTGCACATGGCATTCAGGAAGACAAAGCTCAGGCTAATGACCAAATCCTGTCTCTTAAAGCTGAAATGTCAAATCAGGGCACATTTACCAAGAAACTTGCCAGAGACTTGGAAGTTTTACAGCAGAAAGACAGGTTCCAATCTTCAAGGAGGTTGCAGACTGGCTGGAAAGAAAAGACCTTAGGAAATTAGGACTCACCAGAAAACTCAAGAAATGAGTATATAGGAAGCACAATACAGGTCTGGGGAGGATTCTGGGGCTACCCTCGTGGGAGAAAGCATCTGGGAGTCAAGTCTTCACTCAAATAAATACATCATTATCAACTTGCTAAGTGGGATGAAAGAAAAGTACAGGGAGCCCTAAGTATACTTAACACAGGGATCTGATATGACGGGTGGTCAGGGAGGGCTTCCTGGAGGAAGAGTGCCCTTTCAACTGAAAGCTGAAGAACTAGAGTTTGATTCAGCTCTGTGAAGAGTGGATGGATACAATCAGTGGGAAACAGTGTCAGAGGAGGGGAGATTGGTCTTGTGGTCTTGGAAATCTGAAGAGATGAGATTCGAGGTGGACCTTAGAGGATGGTGGATGTAGAAAGAGGATGAGTATGAAAGTCATCTCCTATGGAAGTTTTGTGCCAGTGGGGTCCAGGGCCAGGGAAGCCTAAGTGCTGCTGAGGTCTGATGGTTTGCTAGTACTGTGTCCTTTGCGCACCGGACAGTCCGATACTAACCTCAGAGAGACAAGGGATCCTGTTGGTCTCAGTTTCCTGCTCCTGCATAATTTTCTTTGCCATCCTGACTTTCATATGCCATCCCCAAGGCAGCTTCAACTTTCAAAATAGTAACTCAAACTATAAACAGGGAAGCTGGTGAGATGGTTAAGGCAAGAAGAGCAAGGGTCTAATATCCATGAAGGGACAAGAATATTCTCCTCGAGCAGAGAATATGTAATCAATACATATTCTCTCAGCTGGGAAAAGCATGGCCAAGGGAAATCTGGGGGCTGCAGAAACTGGAGTTCCAGGCATACCAGGGGTGGGGAGGAAGGAGTGGATCCCATCCTGTAGGCCTGAGGTTCTGGGCAGCACTCCAGTTCCCCAGAGAAAGGAATTACAAAAGCCAGGAGGAGCTCAGCTGGGAAGGAGGCCAAGGCCTGCCTAGGGGCAGCCCCCACCCTGGAGGTGCACATGTTAATGTATATAATGGCTTATGCAAATAGGCCTTTCATAGGTGATTGTGATGACAGTAAAGATAAAACTATAGGTTTCCAGATACCCATCAAGTTCTCTTAGAGAGCTCACAGAGTTATTAAACTTGCAGCCTTTTAGAACTGAAAAGGACCTTAGAGATTATCTGTGGTACCCTCTCTTTTTACAAATGAGAAAACGGAGATCCAGAGACATTAAATCACTTGACAAGGTCACACAGCTAATTAGCCACAGAGCTAAGGATGGAAACCCAAGTCTCTTGACTCTTAATCCACTTCTCTTCCCTCCACGTACTTCTCATTTTTAACTTTTAAGAGTTAGGTTTAAATTAGAAAAGAAGCAATCTATGGCCAGTCCCGTGATGAGCGGTGCATTTTCTCCTCTCAGCCGACATGAACTTTTACTCTGAGACTAGTTCACGTTTTGTCTGGGATCATTATTATATTTTATTTTATAAAATTGGGCTGAAAACTTGTCCCAGGTATTAATAGGATGGCTTTTAAACATCAGTACAGATTGTTTCTATCTCTACAACCACATGTGTTGAAGTTTCCAAATTTCCATGACTTCAGGAAGATACTCTGCATGTTCCTGCACCTTTGCTGTACCTGGGCACAGGCGAGGTTCCCTGCAGACAGTTTCCTGGAGAATGTCATTGATCCACAGCCACTGGATCTGTCTTTGAATCCCAGCTATGTGATTGTAAATATCTAACTTAGCCCCTCAGGGCCTCAGTTTCTCTCTCTGCTAAATGATGATGGGTCCCTGTCTACCTAGCTCATGGATTGTTTTTATGTTGAAATGTCACAGTGTTTCAGGGCAACTCATTTGGGGGTTGCCCTGTACCAACAGTTGTTGGTGCCCAAAGGCCCGGTATCTGCAGATCCTCAGCTATATTGATAACTTTCATGGTGCTGCCTCCCTATCTGCTTCTCCGGGAATATACAAAATTTACTTTCAACATATTCCACAATTAATAACTAGGGCGTCAGCCCCAAATTCCTTATTCTGGTGAAATGAACCAAATTTGAGCATAAAAGGGTCCATAGGAGTCTGATTAGAGATGGGCATTAATGAACTATTCCATGTCCCACTTCATCAAGCCAGCATATCTGAAAAATTGTACTAGAAAAAATGCATTTGTGATCAAATATGATTGGGGAAATTTTTTCCCATTAATTTTTCATTTATTCAATAAAAAGGTCTACTAGTCTTACTTTATGTCAGACCAGTGTGGGTGCTCTGTCTGAAGAGAGCTCACATGATTAGCCTTGGATTCAGCATCTCCAAGGATCTGAGAAATCCAACCAAGAATTGTGCAAAACTTGATGTAACCTAGCATTTCTCCAAATTTATTGGACACAGAATCATTCCTACTTGACATTCTATGAACATGAATGGAAAAAAGTCTTCCCAAGACCCCATTTTTGTTGTTACTTGGTTTTCTGAGAACAGGGGCATTTTGCAAAGCAAATTTCCCCAAGACCTAAATAACTGCAACTCGGGGATGGAAAAGGAAAGAGGAAGAGGGAGTTGGGGTACGTGATCAAAGAAAGAGAAACGTCTCTGCCCAACTCTAATCTGGTGAGTCCTGTGTGGGCCGCCAGAGGCCTTCCTGGCCCTGCTCTCCTAGGGGATATGGCCTTGGGTTCCTCTCTGGAACTCCATTTCTTACTAGTAGAAACTCCTCCCTGTCTGCCTCAGAGCTCTGTTCTTTCTTGTCTTGACTTCACGTCTAGCTCTCAGCCTTCTCACTGGAATTTGATGCTCTGTCCCTCTCTGAGGACCCTGCCCAGGAAGCAGATTCTTGCATTTGCTCCTGCAAAGGCAAAGGCCCCCACCTCCTCACCTAGTGGCCTTAGCCTATCAGGGCATCGTGTTTTCTAGCCCTATCTCTGTGCCAGTTTTTATATAGCAACAAATTCAAACTCAAATTGTCACCTTGGTTCCTACCTGGCCATCTGAGGAAAGGTCTCCAACATAAGCCTGAGCCTCGCATCCCTGGCTTACTGAGGCCCGCATTCCGGCACCAGCAGTGGCTGCCGGTGGTGCAACAACTTGTGACAGATGTGCCCAAAACCACTTTTCCTGGCCTTAGCAACATTTCCAGTCACTGGCGACATAACTGTAGCTGGAGAGCTGCCATGTGAATCCAGAACCCAGAACCCAGAACCCAGAAGATATTGGCCTCAGCTGGACTCTGCAGGCCCCATTCCTTCGTTGGACCTTCCTGTCCCTCTCCCAGATTCACTTTGATCTGGAAGTTCACAGAGCAGCAGTGGCCTTTGGGGTTCATACTTGGTAGAAGTGAAAAATCCTCTCCTCCAATGCCTTTCCAGACATCTCACAGTGAGTCAAGATATCTTTGCATATTTGCCTCACTTATGCCTCAAAACCCTCCCACAAAGGGCATATCATTAATTTATTTAGACACGAAAAGTGAAACCATGACATATTCCTAGACTCACAGGTGCTGCGCAAGGATCACCATCACGCCTGCAGAGCCGGACTCCGACGTCGCTCTCGCTCCATGACACTAAGCCGCAGGGAGCGAGACAACTGCCTGTGGCAGGGCCGTGTCACTGGGGTTCCCATGTGCCAAATGCATCACAGATCAGAATGCCAGCCCCACATCCCCTATTTCTAAGCTAATTCTAAGCCACTGTCTGCTGATCATGAGAGACTTTCAAGCTGGCAGAATGACCTCCCAAGAGAAACCCCAGGGAAGTCCCACTGACTTGTGCATTTAAAGTGGTCCTAGATAAAGCTTCCAGGAACATTCCACAGGAACAAATCTGTAATTGGAAAGAAGGAAATAACCAAAACAGTCTTTCCAAACTCACATGTCTGTCATTAAGTTTCTCCTGGGGGAAAGGGGCAGAGAAACCAGGACAGATTTGGGGAAAGGTTGGTCTAATTCTTTTTATTTCCTCATTATAGCAGTTGTCTAGTTCTAAGTCAGTGGAGAGATACCACTGTTAATTGCCAGTAGAGGAACTTGCTCACCACCGCGCTGCCCCTTCCACATGTCAATTTCTGCGAGGAAATTCAAGGTGAGGATGACTTTGTCCATGGAAGGGAGAGTTAGTCCCCCACGGTGTAGGGCACTAGTAATTTCTTTCTGTTTAATGTAAACTAAGATTTGCAAATAATTTTTCTTGTAAGTTAAAGAAAATTCTAAATTTCCCCCTTATTCTTGCTCTGATGGGCTTTTGAGCGGAGATGAGAAAGGAGAGCAACGAAAGCCAATGGCACAGGAGTCACCCAGAGCTCTTGCCTTTGACCACGAGCTGGGGACGTGCCTCTGCACAGCCATCCAGGTGCAAAACACTTGAGCCCGCAGAAGCTTATCGCTTCCTTTTCCTCAATGCCGTTAGCGACTTCTCTAGTTCTCCGAGGCCGAATATAATTTAATTTTTAGTGTAACTTCTTTATTTCTAAATACATTTAAAAAAGCATAGAAATATCCTTCAATGACCAAGAAACAAAAAGGCAACAGTTGAATTTATGTTTTTAATTCTGTCTTTCTTTTCAAAACAATTCTGATTTAGCCTATGTGTTAACTAAGCACGATGCAATATGGAGAAAGAAAAGGAAGTCAAACTTGGCATGTTATGAGAATGAATTAGACCTAAGAACATTGGTGGTATTTGAAAGAACGGAGCAGGAACCAAGAACACAAAGGGCATTTCTCTCTCATTGTGAAGTCCCGCAGGTCTTTCTTAATGTAAATTGTGCCGATACCTAGTATATTATTGTGAACTAAACGTACCTCTTTTATAAAATAAACTCAAAAATTGTAACCTCAAAAAAAAAAAAAAAGGCCACAGTTTAGACCCACTTCCTACAGGCACTCTCGAGGTGATTTGGAGCAAGTCGGTTAATGCCTTGGACCATGGGGGTTTCACATGCAAGACTGGATCATCTGTTTTTCCTGTATAAGTCATGGGGAGGATTGCTTTGACTCTCAGATGCAAAAGAGTAAGAACCAGTGTTATTAAGCACCTACTACGTGTTAGATGCAAAACATATCTCATCTCAGTTAATCCACACAAAGGTGCTACCAGAGAAATTATTATTCTCATTTCATAGAGAGACACTGAGGCTTACAGAGGGAAACTGAAGCATGCTATAAGCAAATATAAGATATTGTTATTATTATTGACACCACTAAATATGAGTTGATCTAAAAAATAAGAATGAAATACATAATGAAACATATTTTGAAGCATAAATTAAAGGGTGAGGAACCAATAAAATAACAGATTTGGGAGAAATATTTATAGAGGTAGGGAAGATTTCCTGTATCGATTCCTTATCTTGGCACTAAGATGCAATAATGAACAAAAAGGCTCCAAACCCTTTACCCTAATATAGTGTGTGTTCTTAGGGTGGACACAAACAATGAACAAATATAAAAAAACAGAGTACCTCAGATGAAAAAGAGTGAAAAGCAGAATATGTCAGATGGTACAAAAGTCAAGGAGAAAAAAATACATCAGGAAATTGGAGAGTGGAGTTGTGGGTCGAGTGGTCAGAGAAGGTCTCGGAGTGCTTCAGGCAGAGGGATGAGGTTCCAACTCATTTGACATTCTGGGACATTCTGCAGGGTCAGGCCACACTGCTAGTGTAGTCTAAGGATGCTGAGTGTCACACTGAGAAAATACAGTTTAGCCACTAACAAGCCAGGGGCCTGCCTGGAAAGTGGATCTTTTCTTACCCTAGTTTTTTAATATAAATGTCACCCATCTTGTTACACAGAAAGGCCAATGTTATTCATCCTTATCAGAAAAATCCTCCCAATGCAAATGACTCACACTGGAATCCCATTCAAAGGCCAATGCAAGGTATCAACATTGTTTTAAGAACACACAAAATTGTTGAACTTTTCCCGCAGTTTTCTAACATCTACAAAACTGAATGGAAGAGTGTGCCTTTTGGTGTTGACAAAGCCAATCCTCTGAAACTCTGTTGCTAGGCATGGTAACCTCTTACAAACCCAAGGCATTTCCATCCCCATGTGAAAACCCAGTGCACACTTGCCCAGCCACTTCATGGTCTCCAGCCCACTGTCTCGGGTGGGTGCTCCCTCTACATTCAGTGACTCCCTTCACTGCCCCTTCCCCCACTCATTATTAGGTATGCATTTCAGATTTTGAATGGATCTCCTTGTCTGGTGTTAATTGACAGTGAAAGCCCGGTTTTCAAAGCCAAGGTACCAGCACTGAAGGTAAGTGATCAGAGGACTGCCCTCGTAATAAATCACTGCAGCGCAGGTCACTGTTTGGAGTGTGAATGCAGTGTTCAATAAAGAAACACACTCCACCTTTCAGCTTCAAGCCGACCCTGGCTAATTGACCTCATTGTAGTCCCTCCATTAATCATTCTGGCACATGGGGCAAGAGGCAGTTTCACTGCTTAGGTTTGCAAGGAGGAGGGGGACTAGGTCCACGTGGGGGTGGGTAAGGGTTGAGGGGGCAGTTATAATGTAAAAGAAAATCATAGACAATTCTCCCTTAATTAACTCATTGGATTTCCAGGTTGGCCAGATATGGTTTACTTTGCTAAAGGAATGTGGGAATAATGCAGGGGCCTTCATTAACTTCACACCAGGACGCAGGAGTTTGGGTCTCGAACAAAAGCAGATGTGAGCATCTGTGCCCCATCCAGAGAGCCGCTTTGCCAAAGGACAGGGGAGTTAGCCTAATGCTACATAATCATTCAGTGTCATCGATCTCCCCAGACCCTGATTAATAAATTGCAGCAGAAGTCTTTTACAGGGGTGACTACAATTTTATTTTGCCTATTAGAGGCACGTCACAGCACACCCCAAACATGAAGACTGTCTTACATCCCTCCCCCACCCCCGAGCCCCCTCCCTCACACCCTTCTGCTCCTGTCCAAGGCTCTTCATTTGCTTTGCTGCTGTGCCTTTCCCCGGTCTGTTTGGGTTGAGAGACTAGAGAGAGGCACTTTTTGTCTGTAGAGTCAACCCTGAGCTGATAATAGTAAGCAGAATGGGATCTTCCCTATAAGGGTCAGTGCACGCTGCAGCTCAAGACCTGTTTCTGCAATGCAATCCAACAAACAAAATTTGAGCACCTGTTCTGTGTCAAGCTTTGCACTGCATTCGAAATAAACACACACAGAATAAGATTTGTCCTGGTCCTGGGAGATCCTGGGGTCTGCATTGATCCAGTTACAGGAATCTCAAAATGCAAGAACTGCTTTTTTTGTACTAACTTGCTTTAAATTAGGTTTTTTTAAAAAAGGTTCTTTTCCTATGATTAGTTGCTGTTTTTCAGGAACACAGGAGTTTCACAGTTCACAAGCATAAACAAAGCCCAGAGGGTCTGCAATGCTCACTTGCAAGGAGAGGAGTAAAAAAGAGAGGAGGGAGGCAGTAAAGGGTGAGCAGAGAGCGATCTTTCATTTTACATTGGTGCTTTTTCCTGCTGCTCATCTTCCCTCGGTCCATTACTGTTAATGAACTTAATTGTTTGGTTTCAAAATGCCAGCCTGAAGGCATCACTCTCCTTCCCCCCAGTGCTGAGATTCAGTCTTGCTGATCTCCAAATTAACTTGTAAGCAAATACTTCAAGTCTGTGCCCTCCCTTCCCTGACAAGCACCTGGAGGGAGAAATTCAGGCCAAGACTCCAGGACAAATTCAGACAGAGAGTCCAGAAAGACAGAGTGAGCGTGTTCAGATCCCCATTTGGTATTGTGTGTAATTCAATTCCACTTAACAATATTTATTATGTGTCTACAATATGGTCTCGTAATTGTGCTCGTCATTGAGCTTAGAAGTTGATAAAACACAGTCACTGACCTCAAGGAACTCATGGTCTCTTACCAACCCACAAAACGGATCACATTTCCTCTCTTCTACTATCAACAACACAACCGCACCTACAGGACCTGAGAGTTAAAGCAGCCAAGCTTAGTGGGAAAAACCACAGGTTTTGGAATCACACACATGTGGACAGAATCAGAAGTCTGTCCATTTATAACCCATGCAGGCTGGCCCGTTAGGTGACCTCTCCACTGCGAAAGTACGGTATCCGCCCCTTAGGCCATTGTGAAGATTGTAAGAGTGAATAGGTAAAGTGCCGGCTCCCCCACTGTCAATACTATGCTTGGTGTAGGAAAATTCCAATGAATTACTACAAAGACTGTCTACACAAATAATACCATGTCAGACCAGAGCAAAAATACAGTCTAAGATGTTCCCTCCCTTACTCTTTCCTCTGGAAGCAAATGACACTCATCAACACCCAAAAGGAAGCCCTTCTAGACGATACTGCCCCTCCCCCATCTAAACCAGACCTTCTTCTTGGCCCATCAAAAGTCCCACCCTCTTTCAGATAATCTTTGACTGCACTCAGGGTCTAGCCTGCTCATTTACAGGCAGAATTGTTAAAATCTAAAATGCTAAAACAGTGCCAAAAATTAGCAATCATTTACTTATATCTTCTCACTTAAGAAAACTGAGCTGTGAAGAAGTTATAAGAATTGTTAAAACTTGCACTATAAGGGTCAGTTACAAGTAAGATTAAAGCTCATATCTCCTGATATTAAATCAAATGATCATTTTAACACCTGAGATTATATCCAATTGCATTCAGATCGGTACCTTATTTTATAACACATTAAATTATCTTTAAATAGTTTAATATACTTCTTTACTAATCGCCGTACTTCATCTCTCATTAGGCTAAATCTGTATACCATTCTCCTGGTTAAAACACAGAAAGAAGATAAAGTGATGTTAAATAGATTAATTAGTTAATCATTCATAGATTTTTTAAAAAGATGAAAACTCACTACCAGAAAAAAAAAATCTAGACAAAATTTTGTCTGCTACCATTTTAAGAAATTTAAGCCATTTAAAAGAAAGAGGAAAAGGATACACATTAAAAATTATATAAGGAATGTTATATGAGAAACAAATTAAAATCTTTATTGAGATACATAACAGGAAAAATTCTTGAATGGAGCAATGAACTATGTTCCTTCTGGAGATGGCTCAGTGTTGTAAAGATGCTATCATTTTTAAATTAATTTCTAAATATGACTCATTCCAATCAAACCTCAAACATTTTTTGTGACTGAATAAAATAATTATCCAGTTCATTAAAAAATAATAAACACCTGTCACTAAATAAGAAAAACTAGGACAATAAAATGGCTTGCTTCACCCAATATTAAAATGTATCAGTAAGCTAAACTACTTGAAAGAATAAATTAGCACAGGGAATGACAGATGAATAAAATGAAGCAGAAAGCTCCAAACTCACCCCATATACATAAGAGTTTATGATAAAGGTAAAAACAGTGTAAAATGAATTATTTAATAAATTATGTTTAGACAAGTGGTTCATCACTTGGGAGAGAAGTAAAGCTGAATATCTACCTTACACCATATATCAAAATAAATTTCAAGTGTACAAAAATTTTTCACTTAAAAATGAATTAAATAATAATATAGAAAAGATACAGGTGAATGTTTTAAATGATGTCAAGATAAGAACTTTTTATGTGTTCTCTGAAAAACAGGGAACTTAAAGAATGATCAGGAAGCTGAAAGCTGATTCTGCAAAGCTGATGGGGGAGGGAGTGAAGAGGAGTTTATCAAACAAGTCTATTGACTTAAGAGCTCAGAAGGGGCCTTTACAGTGAGGAGGACTCCTGTACATAATAGGGGCGTTGAAAAGGCTGCCACCCCATAAAGAGGGTACTTTAAAAACCCATCCAGGAGCTCAGGGAAGAAAAACATCATTATCTCTGATGAAGTTTTTGAGGGAAAAAAACAAAGTTCCTGGAAGAAGATGAAAATCCAAATGTATACCATATACAGACATGGAGTACAATCTTTCTGGTAAAAGCAAGCCCAAACCAGTTATTTTTAAAGCACATGTGGCTCTCACAAGAATGTTCTTTAATTGCTCCCTGGATAGGAGCATCCAAAAATATTATAAAGCTTGAGAGGAAATAATCTTCCATGAGCAAGAGTCACAAGCTCAAAGAAGGTGAACATTTACCAACTCCCAAATACTGCATGCAAGTTTTTTTTTCAACTGAAGAATATGAACTAAAAGTGTCTTAACTTGTTTACATGATTAAAGGCAACAAAAAAAAAATACTGAAAGAAAAGGACATTGTGAAAATAGCATGGATAGATTTGAAAAAAACAATAAAATGGAACATAAAGATATAAAAGATATTGTCTTTAAAATAAAACCTTGAAGAATAAATTAAAGCAGCAGATGAATCTCAGATAAAAAGATAAGAAAGGTTTGGTAGAATGTTCTGAGGTAATTACCCAGAATGAAACATTCGATTTAAAGAAATGGAAAATATGAAACATTGGCTAAGAGACGGAAGACAGAAGGAGAAAGCCCAACATACATTCAATGGGAGTTCTAGGAAATGAGACTAGAGAGCATGTGGAGAGGATATATTTAAAATAAAATAGTTCTGAATCTTTCAGCTTGTATTTATTCATACCACATATATTTATTAAGCTCTGCTAGGTGCCACGCTACTCTTGTAGGTACTGAGGAGATAGTGGTGAACAAAACAGACAAAAATCTTTGCTTTCATGACATAGTCAAGAGGAAAAGAGATGCTTTTTTATTGTTATTATTTTTTTTATACAAGAGCTGGCCAGAGGCGCAGGAGGGTGAGAGGATTCACCAGAGACAGAGGAGGGTGCAGAACAGGCAGAGTGACCGATATACACTGCTGAGGGGAGCAGCAGGCGCAACGGAGAGGTCTGCCAAGACATGTGGGAATATCCCTGGCTGGCCAGGAATCATACCCGTGCTGCAGAGGCTGCGCACAACTTCACAGTGCAGCACTCAACCCACTGTGCCACCGGGGAGACCCAGAGACCTTTTCAAGTAAAATAGATAGTATGTTTATTACTAAACTTTTTCTATGGTAACAAACAATCCCCAAACTCAATGGTTTACAATGACATTTATTTGCTGATATTGTTCTGTGAGTGTTGCAAACGGCCGTTGCTCCCTGGCTCTGCTCCCAGATGTGGGTTCCCTACCATCTAATCCATGGAATCCTTGCATTCCAGGACGAGGACTGAAGACCCCCAATCTAGACATGCTCTTAGAGTGGCAGAGGGCAAAAATGCAAACTACCAAACCAATCATGCTGTCTTCTATAAATCTTAGGTTTAAAAGTGGTGTGTGGGGGGGGGCCTCCCCTGGTGGCGCAGCGGTTAAGCACTGGGCTGCGAAGCTGCCCGCAGCCTCTGCAGCACCGGTTCCATCGGTTCCATCCCCGGCCACCGGCGAGGGTCCCACATGGTGCGCAGACCTCTCCTGCCACACCCACTACTCTTCTCAGCAGTGTATTTCATCAGTCTGCCTTTTCTGTTCTCCACTCTGGCTCTGGTGAATTTTCTCACCCTCCCATGCTTCTGACTGTACCCAGTGCTTGTATAAATAAATAAATAAATAAATAAATAAATCTTTAAAAAAAAAAAAAGTGGTGTGTGCCATGTTTATTCACATTTAATTAGCAAAAATAAGTCATGCATGCAAATCGGAGAACGAAAGGAAGAAGTTTACTGTATAGGAGACAAGCATGGCAACGGTGGCTATGACTGATCTTCAAAAAGGAAGGGGGAAAAAATCAAAAATTAAATCTACCATAATTTGTTCAGTGGTGGTATTTGCTATGGAGGAAATGGGGATAAGAATGATTATGGAAATTGCAACTTTAAGTAGGCAGGTGAGAGAGGCAGCAAAAAATTAACATGTGAGGAAGACCTGAAGGATAGCAGGGAGTAGACCATGCAGGTATCTTCAAAAAAATTGTTTCTGGTGGAGGAACAGCAAATCCAAAGGCTCAGAGTCAGATCAGACCTGATGTGTTTGAGGAGAAGCAAGAAGGCTGCTGTGACTGTCATAAAGCGAAGGAAAGGGAGAGTTGTAGAAGAGATGAGAAGGTAACAGAGGCCAGATTGTGTAAGAATTACAGGTCACTGGAGGGCTTGGTTTTCACTTGGAGCAAGATGAAAAGTCATTGGAGGGTGCTGAGCAAAGGAATGATAACGTGATCTGACTTCTATTTTACCTTAACCAGAAAGCAAGGAAAGCCCTAAAGGGGAGCAAGGGAGACCATCTGGTGACTGTAGCCATAACCAGGGGGAGAGGATGGAGTCTTCACCAGGGTAAAGGTAGTAAAAGTGGTTGGAATCTGGACATATTTTAAACTTCATTTGCTCAAATCAGATGTAAGGTACAAATGACAAAGCAAAGTCAGTCATTATGTTTGGGGTTTTGGCTTGGACAATTGGAAGCATTGTGTTTCTGTTGACTATGGTAACTATAGCATGAATTTGGGGGACAGAACACAAAAGCTCTCCTTGAGTTAAGTTTTAGGTACATATAAGACATTCATGTGGAAATATGCAGTGAGCAGCTGAATGAACTCATCTGGAATTCAGGGGAGAGTTTCAGACCACAGATATAAATTTGGAAGTCATCACCCTACTACAGATCAGGAGATGACAAACTTTTTCTATAAAGAGCCAGATATAAATATCTTTGGCTTTGCAGGCGCATGTAATCTCTCTTACATATTCTTATGTAAAAACCATCTTTAGCTCATTGTAGCAAGTTGGATTTGGCTCACAGACTGCAAGTCTGCAGATCTTGATAAAGAGAATTTTTAAGACCATGAGTTAGGATTACTAAGGGAGTAAGTGCAAACAGAAAACAGAAGATGTCCATGTACTGAATCTGAGATAGGCCAAAGTTAAACCGCTAAGGAGATGATGCGGAACCGATAAATAGACTAAGATGCGCCATCATGAGGTAGGAGGAAAGCCAGGAGGCTGTGCTGTCCTGAAGGCCTGGAGAAGGGGCGCTTCCAATCAGGATTAGTTGTGCCAAATTCTGTTGAGGGGTCAAGCAAGAAGGGGACTGAGAACTGACCATTCAAATTAAAACAGGGACATCACTAGTGACTGCCTGCTTAACATATTTACAGGAAAAATGGAGGCAATGCGTCTTCCGAGGAGTTTTGTTGAAAAGGCAGAGAGGAGAATGAGATGCCAGTGGAGTCAAGAAAGAGCTGATTTTTCAGTTGGGAAAAATAAAAGCATATTTGTGCACTAGTGGAAAAAGTCTAGTGAAAAGATGACAATGGATATATAGGGGCAGGAGGAGTAGCCAGAGCAACATCCTAGAAAATACCGCCACAGTAGCAGACGAGGAAGTTGTAAGAACAAACATGCAGGGCCTCCCCGGTGGCGCAGCGGTTGAGCGCTGGGTTGCGAAGCTGCCCGCAGCCTCTACAGCGCCGGTTCTATCCCCGGCCACCGGAGGAGGGTCCCACGTGGCGCGCAGACCTCTCCTGCCGCCCGCTGCTCCCCTCAGCAGTGTACTTCGGTCCTTCTGCCTGCTCTGCTCCCCGCTCTGGCTCTGGTGAATTCTCTCACCCTCCCGCGCTTCTGACTGTACCCAGTGCTTGTATGTATGTATGTATGTATCAATCAATCAATAAATAAATCTTTAAAAAAAAAAAAAAAAGAACAAACATGCAAGCCAGTGAGTCATTTGTGTGCTGAAAACTTAGGGAAAATTTCTCCTATTTGCTCCTATTTTCACAAAACAATGAATCCAAAGCAGGACAAATGAAAAGAAATCAACTCTGAGATACTGTATAGTCAAAGCAAATATAAGGAAAAGAAAATTTTAAAAGCAATCTAAAAGAAAAGACAGGGGTTTTGGTTGCTCAACTTTTAACAACATTAGAAGGCAGATGACAATGAGATCTCCTCAAAGTGATAGAGCCAACTAAACGTTCAGATTGAGTCTTTTTCCAAAAGACTCTCACCTAGGATCTGCTAGACACTAAAGGATATAATTCAGTGAAACGGAAAAAAAACTCAAGAAGGAAGCCATGGGAACTAAACTAATGATGACCAGAGATGTTAAGTAAGCATTATTGTTACTATTTCCCAACTTGCTTAGAACATCGTAAATGGGCATTGAACTTTATCAAATAAAATCTCCACATTTATCAATATTTCCTTATGGTTTTTATCTTCACTTTTGTGATATAATGCACTACATTAATTGATTTATATTAAATCAAATATTAAACCATCCTTACTTCTTTGGAATAAATTCCATTTGATCATAATCTATCACCCTTGTGATATAGTGTTGAATTTGGCTTACTAGGATTTTCTTGACAATTTTTGCCTCAGTATTCATAGTCTATTTTATTTCTTGTGCTGTCTTTATCTGGTTTTAGTATTAAGGTAATGTTGGCCTTGTAACATGCTTTAGGGAACGGTACCTCTTCTTGAATTTTTAGAAATAATTAGAGCAAAATGTGCATAATTTCTTTAAAAGTTTGATAGAATTTGTTTGTAAAACCATCTGACCGTTTGCTTTTGTTTTGGGGGAGATTTTTGTTATTGCTGTTTCAATTTCCATGTTTTGCTACAATTTTCTAAGAGAAATACATATGTCACAAATTTAAGAATCAGAGCTGGGAAAACTGAATATCCACATGAAAAATAATGAGTTTAGATCCCTTGCTTAGACCATACACAAAAAAACTCAAAGTGGTGGCTTGCCATAAATGTAAGAGCCAAAACAATAAAACTCCTAAAAGAAAACACATAAATAAATCTTGTTGACCTTGCGTTAGATGAAATCTTTTTAGACATAATACCAAAGCACAGTGACAAAAGAAAATGATAGATAATTGGACTTCAAAATTTTAAAACTTTATGCTACAAATGAAACCATTGAGAAAGTGAAAGATATACTCAACAAAGCAGATATACAAGGAACATACCTAAACATAAACAAGGCCATATGACAAACCCAGAGCTAATATCATGCTCAGCAGCAAAATGCTGAAAACTTTTTTGCTATGATCAGGATAAGCAAAGATGCCTACACTCTTTGCTTTTATTCAACATGGTATTGAAGTCTTAGCCAGAATAATTAGGGAGAAAAAATTCAAGGTATCTAAATTGGAAAGGGAGAAGTAAAATTGTCACTATTTGCAGATGACATGATATTATATATATAAAACCCCTAAAGACTCTAACAAATAAAGCTGCTAGAATGAACAAATGATTTCAGTAAATTTGCAAGATGCAAAATTAAGATACAAAAATCCATTGTTTCTATATACTAATAATGAACTATCAGAAAAATTAAGAAAATAATTCCATTTACAATTGCATCAAAAAGAATGAGATAATGGGCCTCCCCTGGTGGCGCTGAGGTTGAGCGCTGGGCTGCAAAGCTGCCCGAAGCCTCTGCAGTGCCAGTTCGATCCCCGGCTGCCAGCAAGGGTCCCACATGGTGCGACAGACCTCTCCTGCCGCCCGCTGCTCCCCTCAGCAGTGTACTTTGGTCCTTCTGCCTGCTCTGCTCCCCGCTCTGGCTCTGGTGAATTCTCTCACCCTCCCGCGCTTCTGACTGTACCCAGTGCTTGTATAAATAAATAAATAAATCTTTAAAAAAAAAAAAGAATGCATTCAAAAAAGATAAACACATGCAATTTGCAGCAACATGGATGGCGCTGGAAGGGATCATGCTCAGCGAAATAAGCCAGAAAGAAAAAGAAAAATACCGGATGGTCTCACTCATAGCAGGAATCTAGAAAACTTAAATAAGGGACCAGGAAAAAGAATAACTATAAGAAAGTGAAAATCAAAATCAACAAAAAACTATGAACCAGAGATACTTTTTGGGGGGTGGAGGGAGGGAGGGGAGGGATTGGGGTCAGAATGGGGGGGTTGCAATTGTATGGGGAATATAAAAATAAAATTTATTATTTAAAAAAAAAAAAAGAATGAGATACTTAGGTATAAATTTAACCAAGTAGGTGAAAGATACATACACTGAAAACTGCAGAACATTAATGAAAGAAACTGAAGTTACAAATACATGGAAAGATATTCCATGTTCATGAGTTAGAAGACATAATATTGTTAAAATAACCATATTACCCAAAGCAATCTGTAGATTCAGTACAATTTCTATCAAAATTTCAATGGTATTTTTCATAGAAATAGAACAAACAATCCTCACAAGGGTATGGAATCACAAGAGACTCCAAATAGCCAAAGCAATCTTCAGAAAAAAGAACAAAGAGGGCCTCCCCGGTGGCGCAGCAGTTGAGCACTGGGTTGTGAAGCTGCCGGCAGCCTCTGCAGCGCCTGTTCGATCCCCGGCTGCTCCCTGGCCACCGGAGGAGGGTCCCGTATGGCACGCAGACCTCTCCTGCCACCCCCTGCTCCCCTCAGCAGTGTGCTTCAGTCCTTCTGCCTGGTCTGCTCCCCGCTCTGGCTCACCCTCCCACGCTTCTGACTGTGCCCAGTGCTTGTATAAATAAATAAATAAATAAATCTTTAAAAAAGAAAGAAAAAAGAACAAAGATAGAGGAATTACACTCCCTGTTTTCTATTTTACAAAGTGATAGTAACCAAAACAGTATGGTATTGATATTAAGACAGACATACATATCAATAGAGAACCAGAATTAGACCCATATACCTATCAATTCATTTATAATAAATGAGCAAAGAACACACAATGGGGAAAGAAAGTTCTCTTCAACAAATGATTTTGGGAAAACTGGATGGCAACATGCAAAAGAATAAGACTGAACCACTATCTTAATACCATACACAAAAAATAACTCAAGTACTGTAGGCAAAAGTTTCTAAAAAATGGCATTTCTTCTCTGTTTATAAATGAACAAATCTGCACAAAGTTGAAGAAGGAATTTTGACAATATGTACACATTTTTAAAATGTTCACATTCTTTAATGAAGCAAAAATTCTAAGACCTTAAGGATATATTCAATGTGTATGCAAAAAGATTTCTACCCTGATATCCACTATTGTTCCATGTATACATGTATAGATATATACACATAAATACATATAGATGTGGAGAAATAGACTAGACTATTAGTTGAACACTGGTATAACATTCAAAAGTTCCATGTATCTAATCTAAATAATTAATGAGGGAAAGAGAGGATCTTAGGCCTCTAAGACTCCAAAAAAATTAAATACCCCTAAAAGAAAGGGAGGTGCACACAACACTCAAACAGATATAGACAATTTCTGTAGGTTATGAGAGTAATTACAGTTCATACCTTTTATTAGGGAAGAAAAAAAATCTGCCAACTAATTCCTCACACTCCTCCAGAAGCGTCTTTGTCTAAGTAGCTGCTGCTATTCCCTGTCCCCTCCATTCTACCCAGCTGGCCATTGGCACACCTTCTTTAATCTGTGCCCCTAATGATGGGTCACTTTGCATTGTGACTGTCTATTTGTTTTCTCTCTTCCCCACCAGCACTGTGAGAAACAGGCTGCAGACCCAATTGGCTTCATACCCCAACACAGCACAGAGCCTTAACTCAGGCATAAAGATTTGCCCACCCGATGACCACATGTGCAGTCCTGGAGGATGATACCACTCCATGATACATCTAGACAACACCTCGTCAAGAGAACACACACTCCTCACATATTTATTAATCCAGAGTCAGCAACCTCTGGCCAGGTCACATAAGCCCCAGCCTTAGCAGATTTTGAAATATGCTCGATTTTCAATGCAGCCTTCTCTATTTTCTCAGAGAATGAGATGTAATATACACTGCATATAATTGCAACCAAGGCACATGGGAAGCAAAGCTCCAACTTCCTGTGCCCTCAGCCTAACGCTCAGCTCTAAACCAGCCACAGCAGTAACTTAGACAGTCAAATTAGCAGCAGCTTGCTTTCATTCCAGAAGACAAGCTCTCCAATCTTTTCTGAAGTTATTTCCCTTCGTTTCCCTTCCCGTTATTCCCTATTTCCATCAAGTGGAGCTCTTGAATGCTTTCCCCGCCAGCTATTCAAGAGGCCATTCCCCCTGGAGCTGGCGACACAGAACCTATTAATAAGCAAACAGAACGAACTGGCTCATTCTCCTCATAGTTAAATTCCTCTGCCACCAATTTCTCAAACACTTCCCTTTAGGGTTTTCCTGCAGAGTCCCATTCATTTAGAGGAAATGTGGAAAATTGTTTAATGTTTCTTGTTGTAAGCAAATGGTGGTAAATGCCGATTACATGTGGAGAGTAAAGCGCCTCTCGTCTCCTTGGCTTCCAAACCCATCTGGTGGCCCTGGCAAAGTCGAGCTGCACTCCCCACACACGAGACTCATCCCCATCACACGGCTGGTAGAGAGGGCTGCAGATGGAAAACACTGCCTTTGTCAGCAGACCTAGGCTTCAATTTTACATCAGTTAAGTCACCAGTATAGTCTTTGCCTCGGCTTCTCCAACTGTAAAATGATGACAAATGTCTCCACCTTTTAAATATCTGATTGACACAATTCAGAGGCACTCTGTCATGTACCTACGGTGGGCTGTTGCATGAGGTGGGGGCTGCAGCATAGGCACGTAAGAGCTCCTATCATTTTAGTTTCTAGAAAGAGGCTGGGAAAATTCCAAGCTCTGAAGAAAAGATGGGATCAGAGAAATACAAAGTATTTGGGTCTGATGCCCCCAGCTAGAGAAAGAGAGAAATTGATGACTGAGAAAAGCAGAAGTCTATTCATCTTGTTTGTTAAAAAATAAAAATACCAAAAAGATCTTAATTTTAGTTTACTCCTCCAATATGCTTCAAATAATGGGGCTCCCTTCCTTTGTTGAGTTGTTGCTCTTACAGTAAAACAAAATTGGGAAAGAGACCTACTTAAGCCCCTCATTCTTCAAGTAGGGGAGTGGGGAGGATCCTGCAACAACAGGTGAAATTTGGAGCTGCTTTCACTACAGGAATTCTCATCATCCAGCAACAACAACACAAACATTAAAACAATTAGGTTACCATCTTAACTGTCTTACTCCACCAAATGTTCCTTCTACCTCAGTTAAATGTGGTCGCCTCCTGAACTACAAAGACACTTTGCTCATTCCTTCTCATGTGGTTCCCTTACAAGCAAGACTGCCCTGTTTGACTGCACAGGTTGTGCACTGCACAACTCTAGAAATCTTATTCACATTGTAATCCATATGCTAGCCCAAGAGGTTCTTCTTATTCTTTTATTCAAAGTATTTTAATGTCATTCTTTCATGGAGTCTTCCTTGAATTGATGACACATTGGTTTCTCCTTTCTCTGAAGGAGATTCTGATTTGTACCACTTGCAAGTTTCTTATTCTTTGCACATTTGCACAGGATCTCTGCCATTTTTGATTCATGATTGTATGCACTTTGGGGTGTTCTTCCTTGACACAGCATTAGGCCTTAGAAAGAGAAGGTCAAGTCCATTTGTTTACAATGTGGTGACTTGACTGACATTCAGGCCTGGTTCACTCCCAATCCTACTTTTCCAAACCTCTGCTTATTGAAGCCTTAGCTAGTTACAATGAAGGAAGACAAAATATTTTTCACTTTTTTATTGGGGTAAAATGTTCATAACATAAAAATTACCATTTCCACTGTTTTTATTGATATGTAATTGGCATAGAACATTATATACATTTCAAGGGGAAAACATAATGATTTGATAATTGTATGTATTACAAAATGATCACCTTTGTAGGTGTAGTTAGCATCCATCATCTCACATAGTTATAATTTTTTTCTTGGATGACAACTGTTAGGATCAACTCTTTTGGCAGTTTTCAAATGTATAATAGACTATTATTTACTATAGCACCATTGAGAGGACTTGTTCATTTTATAATTGGAAGTTTGTACTTTGTGACTGCTTTCTCCCACATATTCATCTTTAAATGGACATTTCCGTGGCATTCAGTGCATTCATAATGCTGTGCAACCTTCACTGCTCATTTGCAAACTGAGAATGTTGGCACTCAGATCCTCTAGTTCTCGCCTTCTGCAATTCTAAGGAGAAAACCAGGGAAAGGCAGCAAACTTGCTTGAAAGAAGGAAGATGCGGGGCCTCCCCGTTGGCACAGCGGTTGAGCGCTGGGTTGCGAAGCTGCCCGCAGCCTCTGCAGCGCCAGTTCGATCCCCGGCTGCTCCCAGGCCACCGGAGGAGGGTCCCACATGGCGCGCAGACCTCTCCTGCTGCCCGCTGCTCCCCTCAGCAGTGTACCTTGGTCCTTCTGCCTGCTCTGCTCCCCGCTCTGGCTCTGGTGAATTCTCTCACCCTCCCGCGCTTCTGACTGTACCCAGTGCTTGTATAAATAAATAAATAAATCTTAAAAAAAGAAGAAGAAGAAGGAAGAGGCATAAGTTTCACTTGCAAAGAATCTTTGCAACTATTGAGAGGAACAGTGGGAAAGTGGGAGGCATAGGATGCCCTGTCAACAACCCAGTGAAAAACATCAACATGACAAAGAAGAGAAATAAATTTGTAACTGTTGCTAGGTGTAATGGAAATGACAGGAGATAATAATGAACTAAAAGCCTTGGTTCTATTCCTTCCACAATATAAACAAACATTTTTTCAAGAAAACAGAGCAAGCCTGAAAGTACTGTTTTGTGAATAAAACTAATTCCAACTTCGGTCTCCTAGTCATCTAACCTGTGCTTTCTGCCCAGCTAAATTCACAACTGACAGGGCATTTGCTCCATGACTACTTGGGTTCCTTTGAGCTAATGTGTAACATATAAAGTTTGTCACCCATAGTACAACTTTTGGGGCTTCATTCAGTTAGGTAAAATGAATTCAAAATAAAACCTCTAGAAAAATCTCACCTTTTAAATGTTAAGTCAGGCCTGGTTTATTTGCTCTCTTGTTGAATTGTTTTTCTGAGCAAATTTCTCAATTGAGCCCATGTGGACTTAGCTGTGTTTCACACTGGGCTTTGTAGCTTAGGAGAATGTGAATGAGTATGTGTGAGTGAGTGAGTGTGTGTGTGTGTGTGTATGTGTTCTTTCCCATGACTTGTTAATGCTGCTGTTAGTTCTTTCTATATCAAGGGTAAAAAACATATAGAAAGAAGACTCAGTGCAGTTTTTATGTTGGCAAAAACAAAGTGTCTCCCCATTACCTTCTTACCCTTCCCCCACCCACAGGTACTTTATTGTCACATACCTACTCATTTCTCATCCTGACTGACTCATTTTGTACAAACGTCAACCTCATTGCTAATGTATGTACTGACACATATAATATTCCCCTGAAAATATGATGGTGGTGTGTTTTCACAAGAAGAGAGAATAGATAGGTTTTCTTTTTTCTGTTTATTTTTCATAAAGCATCCGTTAACCTATATCTTGAATTCTTTTCAATGACAGTGTCAATAATTATCCTGCCTAGACACGCTTTAGAAGCAACTTTGAAGCTATAATATGTATGTATTTTATGTATATTTATATATTATATATATAAGGAATAATTTCAGGTCACTCTTAATGTTTTAAAATGAAGAGATTTCTAACCGACACTCAGGATTACAGACCAAAGAACAGAACAAAGGAAGCAACAGAACAAAGGAAGTATTATTTAATCAGAGAAAAGAAACTTAAGATGTGGTAGGATATGAAAATCATTGCTTAATTTTCTCACCATAAAAAAAAAAAAAAAAAAACACTAGACATTCTTTCTGGGACATTATACTAATCACTCACCAACCATTTACTCACCAAAACTTTACTAAGCACATAGCACATGCCTTAAAGGACATAAAAGTGGACAGGACATCGGGCAGCTGACCTCCAGAGAAGAAGACACACACATAATAACCACCACAGAAGAGGTATGTAGGTGAAGTGCTAGAGGAATTCAGAAAGTAAAATGTCCTTTCTGACAGGAGACATCATAACGACTTCATGGAAAAAATGTTCTTTGAAATATTTCAAAAGGCAGAGAGGGGAAGAGGGAGTTAATGGGAGAGAATGACTTGAAAAAAGGCTCAGAGCTGGGAAAGCCCAGGACAGTTTCCAGGGAATGATTTTCCACAAGATGAGAAGCAAAAGGTGGAGATGGAAAGACAGGTGGAGGCAAGTCACAGATGCCACCAAGGAGCCCGCCCTCGGCATGAAGAACTTCTCCCATGACCACTTGGAAGCAATTCAGTCCAAGAGTCTCTTTCTGCCTAGCATGTCCGAAGACTCTGCAATTTTCACTTTACCATACTTGACTTCTCATTTGAAACAAACGTCAACCCCTGAATTTTAACCACCAATTCTTTTTGCTAATTACCAGGCATATTTCCTGAAAAGCAGCTAATACTGAGTGCTTATTATATGAACTAATCAGCTCATTTGATCCCCATAACAACTTTGTTACTGTCTTTGTAATTTTCTTTCTGCAGATGAGAAAACCGAGACCCAGTGAGGGTTAAGGGCTTGCCCAAGATAGTGCACGAAGAACAGTAGTAGAGTTAAACTCGGATACCCTGGTCCTAAAGTCTATATGCTGAGCCGTCACATTATACTGCCCCTGGGCAAGACAGCCATGGTCTTTTCCTCCCCCTTGCCATTATACTACTTTGAAATCATCTACCATTTATTGATTGATTAAAACCATGAATACTGAAACACATGGGTGGAAACAAAATGGATTCACAGCAATACCAGAGTAAATCAGAACCAAATTCTAGATGTAACTTAATTTTGGATCCAAAGCCATAATCTACTGGAGTGGACAAATTTATGGTCCCCCCCAAACCAGGAACAAATCCTCAAAATCTGACTATGGAACTGAAGCTACAAAATGGGCATGGGGAGGAGGGAAGACAAGGAGGGAGGGGGCAAGCGTGAGCTGGTAGTGGGTACAGCTTAAAAGGTGTGACCCTATGCCTTTGAATCACAGACAGGATTGTAAACCACGGTAACCTCAATTTAAAATAAATAATAAAGACTAAGAAGCCAGGGATCGAGAATGGGTAACTCAAATGGAGCTAAGGGACGGTGATTAAAGACTTGGGGAAATCTGGCAGAAACCTATAAAAGAGAGGAAAAAAATCCACCATCATAGTTTGCAAATAACAGAAGCCTGTGGGTATTGGAATGCACATAAATGTTTTTTACACAATTTTATATTAAATGACGTAGAAATATGGGGCCTTCAGCTTTAAATACATTAAAACACCAACTTTACAACATGCAAATGGTTTGCTTAAAAACATTGTCTCACTCAGGAAATGTTCAGACACATTGATATAAAAAAGTAAACATACTGGACTTTCAAGGATTTACATAAACCATTGCATGACGGCCACCAGACCATTGAATGCAAACCCTGTTTTTGGTCCTGTTTTCTGGGTGCTCATCTAAGAAACAGCCCAAGTGAGGAGGAATACAGTGAGAAGACACCCAGTGTGACCCTTGCTTGGATGTCAGGCCTCAGTTGAGAGTTTGTTTGCCAGGATTCAAGATGATCCAGCATCTGATCCAGCAGCATTAATGTCACCGCATGGGGCTGCAGGGTTGCAAGCAGTGCAGGATGGAGGAAAGACAACTCAAAGTCCAAGTAGAGAGAAAGAGAGAGAGACCTAGAGGGGCTTACACCTATAGAGATGCAGCCCTCTCCCCCCACCCTCACCCGGCCTGTCTCACATTTATTAGGTATCACATTCAGGGAAGATGGGCAGGTATGTGGAGGAATGTGTGGAGGAATGTTCATGGTGGGGGTCCAGACTGGGGATGCATAATAGTCTGGCACAAGCTAGTGGGGAGTGAATAGGGGCTGTTGCCTAGTGGGCTCCATTGTTGCTGCTGATCAAAACATCCTCTCTCTGGTCCCTGTTTACACTTCCTATCAAAGTAGTCCAGCTGGTTATGCTGATATGGCCATAATGTCTGTTTGCTATTTTCAGCAGATATCCTCATACCAAGACTTTTGTCCTGGTAAGAGGACCCCTGCCTGACTCTACATTTTAGCTTGACCAGCATCAATTTTGGGTGCCATGAAAAAATCCAGAGAACAAGGAGGGCTGGGGAATTCATACATTAGAGGGAAACAGATTCATCCTCTTATTTATCAAAGAAGTAGAGGTGTAGAGACAATAGCTACTAAACATCATATCACTGCTGTCCAAGGCACACATGTAATATATACACCAAGTGAGCACATCTGATTTGTAACAATTCAAGTCCTCACTAACACAAAGAACAAAGTTTGTCAATAGGTCAAGTCTTTGAGCATTATTTCCCATCACTACCCCAGTGTACCCAAATGGCTAATTTGGGTACTAAGCCCCAAATGGCTCATTTCTAAATAGGTAGAAAGGAGTCTGGAAATGTCTGTGTGTGTGTGTGTGTGTGTGTGTGTTGGTGGGGGAGGGGGTGATGGCCATAGTTGGATTATTTTAACAATGACACATTTTGACATCCATGGCCAGCCCCAAGCAAAGGGAAACAGATCATGATATTGTTCTTAAAAAGACAGAGTTATTAGCCTAATGTATTGAAAAGGGTGATGCACTAGACAAGACAAATCACAACAATCACATGAACGCTGACAACGTAGGCAGGGAACAAAAGAGCAGAGCTGTAACATGAACCATATGGCTTAATAACTAATAACACTTCTAAGTGTCTTTATTGTTGTTATTGTTTTAAATCTGGCTAACATTTGGCCTCACTTATTACAACTGAAATGTTATCTATAGCTGCTATCTCCCCTGTATTTCAAAATGTTGTTTTTAATGCAAGATAGGAATACATCAGAGACTCTTTCAGATCTTGCAGAGGGAAAGTTCAAATGCAAGAGTCTCTATAATAAAGCCTACCCAGATATAATAAATGGGGCTGTCAGATTGATTCTCACTTGAGACACCAACTGTAGCTAATATTACTGGATATGCAGATGTTTTCTGTCTCTTTCTCTTGGACCCAAAAAAAAGAGCATTTAAATGGAATAATGATAAATTGGTATTAATATGAAGAGACTCTGCTACAGTGTGGCAAAGGTCAAGGGTTGGAGACACATGTGAGTGATGGAGCCCTCACCTCTGCGCTGAAGGGTCTCCAGAATTTATTAGCTGAACTATTTGTTCTATCCCAAGACCACACAACACTCTTTAAAAGGAAAAAATAAAACCCTGAACTCTACTAACGCTTCTCTTGGCTGGAGACAAGGTCCCTTACAGGGCTTCGAACACGCCACCGTGTTGCACAAAGTAGGTGCCTTAATGAAGAATAAAAGCTCATACAATTCTGGCAAAGGGGTAAAAAATAGAAAAGCAAATGCTGACAATTCTTTATCCAAATGTCAGA
The DNA here is from genome assembly GCF_014898055.3 of Talpa occidentalis. Lineage (NCBI taxonomy): Eukaryota > Metazoa > Chordata > Mammalia > Eulipotyphla > Talpidae > Talpa > Talpa occidentalis. The sequence goes on along the minus strand of NW_023605194.1, from coordinate 97,146,711 downwards.
GCTAATGCGTGTTCTCAATGGGTTCCGCTGTCCCCGGACAGGCCGCCTGTCTGCCTCCTGGAATTCCATTCCACAGCGCCAGCAAATAGTCACCTTCACATTTGGTTCCACTTAAGTTGCCCCCGCCTTTCGCCTCCCCCCACCCCCAGCATGCAGGTACACAACACTGCCGAGGAATGTGAAAAAACTTCACTTAGCCTCTTTTCAGAAAAGAAAGAAAAGTAAAACTAATGAAAGGAGCAAAGGGCAAAGGGTCTAATGGGGCATCCCCTTAAGTGATGAGGCATTTCTTGCTAGAGGATACTTGGAAAACTCTGAGTAGGCATCTCCTGGCAGTGCTCACACAGTCCCTGAAGTCCTTAGGCCCTACAGTCTGTAAACCTGGAACACAGCCTTTTATTAAGCTTCTGAGAATTTACTTTGGACAAATATGTTAGCTCCATGGGAAGAGGGGGTTTGAATTCACCTGAAAATGTAGTGTGAAAATGCCCAGTCTACAAATGAATAAATTGAACAGATTTTAGGCATTCGTTCATTCAAATACCTTTGATTGGTGAAAGTCAGAAACCAGAAGACAGCCATGGAAAATGAAGCGAATATTTCTCCATCAAGCATTTCTAAATGACTACACACCCGACTCTCAATTTTTCATAGAAATGATCCAGATAATTCAGAGTCTCCAGATTATACCCAGGAGCTAGTTTTAGAACTATACCCAGTACATTATAGAATTCATCATAAACTAAACAGAATTCATCATAAAAGAATTTCTCTTTCTTGAGGTTTGTCGACTTATTCAAATTTTGGTAGGTTAATATCTAAGCAGTGCCACCGATATTCAGGCTAAGAAGGCAACAGAGAGCTTGACTGTAAAGAGGAAGTCATGCCAGGACAGTGACACGCCAGAGAAGTTTCACTGGGTGGGGATTGCAAGCAACTGACCTACCTATATTTGCAGGTTAAGTTCCTACTAAATTCAGGAACAGTCACTCCATTGTGCCGGTGATTCCAAAGTTCCATTGTCAGGCCCCTTTTTAACACAAAGCTCTTTCCCTCCTCCGCTGACCAATAAAGGGGAGGAAGAGGATCCATGTCCTTACAAACTAAACTTGAAAGCTTGAAGCCATCTGTTACATATCCCCCTCTGCACTGTCTTCAAATCCGTGGTCCCCCCTCAGGACACTGGGGCAGCCTTACTGTGCACTCCTTCTCGTGGATTCTAATGTCCCAGCTGCAGATGCAGGAGGTGTTCTGTCTCCTCTTTCAGGATTTTCCCTCCTTATTTTCACTTCCAAAGAACCTGAGCTTTCATTTCCCCCAAATAAGGCATCTGGCGGTATATAAAACTAAAGGTGTGTGTCATCCTGCACAGAGGGTCAGTGGAGAAATCACTTCCAACCTAAGTGGCTCTGACTTATCTGAGGGCTGGCTCCTTTGTAACACCAAGAGTTTCCGTGTAGGTGCCAGACACACGGAGCCTTGGGTCCCAACGCTGTAATATGCAGTGGGAGCAAAACACTCCCCCAGCACCGCTGTGACTGGATTCAACCCTGGCTGAGCATGTGGCGGCTGCATCACCTCGGACGAACTGGACCTTCCCAGTGTTAGCCTTCTCATACACCAAACGGAGTTATAATAAGTGCCGTGTTGGTTTATTGTGAGGATTGAATGACGTGATTCAATTACAGCCTCAAACAGAACTTCTCACACAGTAAATGCTAAATAAACATTAGCCATTCTTATTTTTTCTTTACTTTTTGTAGAACTCTAAAAGATAATATAGGCAAAAGTGCTTTTTGGACTCTGTGCAAATACAAGCCCTTCGTACATATGTGTACCATTGTGCTCTGCTCCTTGATAGGCCCACAGGTTTTTGAAAATTCAGAAAGATCCTTGTTATCACTGTTTTACCTGTGACTTGCTTCTCATAGGTGGAGAAAGACAACTCTGAGGACAAGCTGTCCCTAAAACTGAGAACACAAAGCACAGGTCCTTGCTGCCACATGGCATTGGCAGAAAGTACCATGAGCCCATGACCTCTGTGATTTCACACCTGAATAAGAATTTTTGCCATTCCCACTCCATAGATAAGAATATAGACCTAAATAATGACGCAGGTCAAATTTGTCTTAATCACTTCCTTATCATTTTCTCTAGGTGTTTAAAACATCTTCCATGTTCCCATTCCCTTTTAGTTCTCAGTGTAACTTCACTGACTAGAGACTAACTAACAAAGAATTTAGACTTAAAATAAGCCAATTTATACTAAAATGTGAGTGACTAATTGAATTGTTTTCTTCTGAAAGTATTTGTATCCTAATAAAGATCCATAAACAGAGGAGAATGATGCTGAGCCAACATTTGACACTGAGAAGCCCAGTTTATTTTAGGCAGAGGTACTTTCAGGGTGACCAATTACCCAATCTAGGATGGAACTGACGAGTTTCCTGGCACAGGGCATTTTCAATGCTAAAACCAGGACAAGTCTGTTACCCTACCTTCCAGGCACGCACTCGCCATTGAAAGGTGACTTGCACAGCTGCAGTTCAATCTGCCAGGAATATATCCTCACCCACTTCCCCACACTATCTTAACCAATTAATTTCTCCTTGTTCTTCAGGATACAGCCCAAAGAGAAATGCCTTGGGTAGCCTTCCCATCCTGCTCACCCCAGATTGAATGAAGTTTTCTTATTCTATGTTTTCAAGTCACCGTGTTCTATCCCTTTCTAATGGCTGGCTGTTTCTGATTATTGCAAATAGAGTTTTCCCACCAGATGGTAAGCTTCAAGAGAACAGAGACAAAAAGAATAGTCTTCAGCTGATTCTGGTGTAAGGTGGTTGAAGGAATTAGATTCTCTCTGCCTGCCCAAACCAATAGAACAAAAAGGAGTGCTCAGGGCATCTTTATGGAGAACTTCTCAACAAGGTGTCTAAAATGTCCAAATGAAACTGCCACAGCCAGGCTGCATGTGCCCTCTCATGTCATCTGCACAACCACTACAGGGAAAGCAGACATTCTGGAAGTGAACATATTCCAGGCAGGCTCTGCAGGCCTGGCTCCTCTGATCCAAACTGACCCCGCTCCCATCACCTGCTCCAGGTCACACATGCCCGGCTTTCCATTGCAAGGTGGTTGTCCAAAACCACATATGAGAGAATTAACTGATAAACTAAATAAGGATAGGGGAGTCAAATCCACATCCTAGTTAAAAAAAAATTTATTAAAGATTTATTTATTTATGCATACAAGAACTGGGGTACAGGTCAGAGGTGCTGGGATGAGAGGATTTACCAGAGACAGAGTGGGGAACAGAACAGGCAGACTGACTGAAATACATTGCTGAGGGGAGCAGCGGGTGAGAAAGGAGAGGTCTGCTGCACCGTGTGGGTAGCTCCCTGGCTGGCAGGGGAACTTGTGCTGCAGAGTCTGCAGATAGCTTCACAGTGCTCTGCTTAACCCCTTGCACCACCAGGGAGGCCCACTAGTTAAAATTTATCTCTCCTTTTTCCCCATAACTTCCTTTAGGAATCTAGTCCAACAGAGGCTCCCAAATTTGTGCACTGGGAGCAGGGAAAGCAAGGACCTTATTTTGTGTGGTACTCATCTCCAGATGCAGGTAGCTAATAACAATTAACTAAATTATTTACATAGTATAATAGCAACCTTGTACGAAATCCTTCATAGTTATACAGGGCTTGGAAGGGGGACATGAATGGGAGCAAAAAGCTTTTACAGATGGTTGCTTTGGGTGCTGAGGTCTGCATAAATGTTTTTTTGCTTTTTCCAAATTTTTTATATTGTACATGATAAATTCTATTTTAGAAAGTAAATGTAGGAATATGGAAATTGTTGAATCCTTGTTGATGCGTGATTTAAGGCTCTGGTAGATGGATGTTTCTGGTAGCTGTGAAGGGTAAAGCCTATGAGTTTCAAACCATCACTGTTGCTAACTGGGTCCCAGCCTCCTGGTGTCCTGCTCCCCCCGGCACAGCTTCTCGGGTCCACTGGGACAAACTCCTTCACCAAATCCCTTCTCCCCTTCCCCCAATCACTCAAAGAAAAGAAAACTCTATCTTGCAAAAACCCTTTTTGACAATTATTGAGGGGATGGGTCTTATTTACACCCAACTTTGTGAAAATGAAAAAGTGGTGGTGTAAGTGAAGTGAAAAATACAGGAGAAAGTGTTCTTCAAGGTAAGGTCAACACTCCTGCAACTCATTTGTCAAAGGACACATGGTAACTGACTTCAGGAAATACAGGAACTGCTTGGAAAAAAGAAAAGACTATTCATTTCCAGATCTTGCTAGGAAAGGTCATTTTAAAGCCCATGAGCCAGAAGGAACAGTCGTATGTAAACAAGAGACTGAATTGTATTCTAGAGCCATTCATTATTGCTGTTTATCCTAACAGTAACCCTCAGCCTTTTTGCAGCCCTCAATATTTGCTTCTGAATATCCCAGGGAATAAAATGAACTAATATTCTTTTTCTTAATTGCCAGATTAAGAAATCGAAGGTTTTTCTTTTTTTTTTTTTATGAAAATGTGTGAAGGCACAGAAAGCTTTGAAAATTTAATTTAAAGCCATTTAGACTTCAAGATTTAGAACACTTATTTAATTAACACTTATTGAACATTTATTATGTGCAGGGCTCCATGGAAGGATCAAAATATGGTTGAGACACAGCCCCCTGCCCTGGAGGAAACTTCTAGTCCAGCAGTCTGGTAGCACAGTCAGGGAGTGGAGGAAAGAACGTGTGTGCAAGCTCAAGAGGTAGCTCCCCAGTGTGCCTTCACCTCCCCTCAATGAAGAGCTCTGGTCCGGTTCTGTCACTGCTCCTGGGTCTTGTCAACTGCAGAGGAGAGTGGAGAAACTAAGCTCCCCCTCCCTCCATGAGCCTGCTAAAGGGGAGAGAAGGAGACTTTGCGGGGAGAGTTTCCTGGAAAACAGTTTACAGAACAGTCTGAATAAAAATGGTCACATTATCACAGGGAAATTCCTGGCTCCTACAGCTCTTTAAAATGTTGTCAACTGGCTTTCATTTTCACTTATGGATGCCATTTTCCTCTTAGGATGCTTTTGAATGTTAGACCCTTTCACACTGTTGAGAAGAGAATAAATGACATTTTACCTGTGACTATTTTCCCTCCTGAGTAGGTGTCGGTACGCTCACCACCTCTTCTTTTATGAAAATGCCTTTTATTTTAAGAGTAAAGGAATTTACAAATCATCTACTTTGGTCCCTGGAGAAACTTCAACAAGGTGGTTTGAGGCAGAAATTTTTGTGTCATTTTCTTCTAAATGTCTCTTTCTGAAAACTAAAAGGATTCAGTTCAAGGACATAACAGTCAAGTATTGACTGTTTACACAACTCAAAAATGGTTTGAAAATAGAGAAAAGCAGACTTATTAATTCAGTGGCTTATTGAAATTCCCCAAACATTCTATTTCACCTTACCAAAATCTATGAGTTCCATTTATTTCTTTGGGAATTTTGTGGTTGTTTTTAATAAAAATGTAGGATTTGGCTACGTGAAGATAATCAATTTCAACTTTCATGGTTGGCAGTTGTAATTTTAGTTTATTCCTTAACTGGCAGATGAAGAGATGTGGCAACGTGAAAGGAAAACACAGGAGTGATTGGCCTTTTTAAGGCTCCCATCCAGGCAAGCCCTAATCTCTCAGGTCTCCTCTTTGTGGCCCCAATACTGCAATGCACAGACCACTGCCCCCTACCATTAATGGCCCACCACCCCCTCGCCACTGGTCCTCACATATGGTGTGCGTATTCTCAGTTTTGTGCGTGGCCTATTCTGCCCTCTCTCGCCTGCAAGGCCTAAACAACCCCATTCACCTTCAGAATCCTTTCATGGCAAAGACCAGTGGGAGCAGGGCCTCCCCAGTCTGGTCTTTCCAGATGAGTCCAGGTTGATGCCCATGTTTCCTAATCTCTGTCACTACCATTCTTTTTTATAATTCTATCCAAATTCTTTGTAGTTCTGCCTAGTTTTAAATTTCTTTTAATGTGTAGTGAAATGTCCTGTTGAAGATAGAACCTATGTTTTGTTTTTCACTGCTTCAGCAAAGAGGGGGCTTGGAGATGATCCCTGCTCATTTTTTAGAGGGTGATGCAACTGAGATAGAAAAGGCTTGAAGTGAAGGAAAGTGAAGTGAAGGAAAGCAGTTGCTCTGGGGTTCTGGGGTCTAGGAACATCTTAGTGGCAAGGAGTTTAGTGAAGGGAGTGGGGTAGATGGAGAGAGTGTTTGGAACCCTTGGTGTTTCTGGGCCTAAATGGAAAAGCGGCATCTTCTGGAGTGGGCTCCCAGGACTGGGAAAAAGACAGATCTGTGAGCCCAGCAGTAGGCTGATGCCTGAAATCTCCTGCCAAAGCTCCTTGGCGGTAGAAGGACTCTGTGACTATCCCAAAGGACTAGGACTAAAGCCTGTCATCTAGAAACCCAATGAAGAGAGCAGGCCACAAAACATAACTCTTAAGTAGAATCAACTGGGATTTATCCTCCAAGGGGTTAAAAAAAAAAAAAAAAAAGGCATCTGTCCTATGCCAGCATTCAACAGCGGCCCCGTGTGGCACCAAGGAGCTAAGGCAGGGGCAGGGGCAGGGCCTGGCCGCCAGGGAGGACCCAGAGGTCTCAGCTATTTTCTGTAGGCCTCAGAAGAACCTCCTTCACCTCACCAGGGTTTTAGGTGGCTCTGGAGATAGAGGGAGGGAGCCTTAGAGGACTTAGACTTCTGACCAAGTTGGTGGGGCTTAAGAGCACAGGGCAGGAGACAACTTTAATCTAATTGAAGAAATTAACAGGCTATGATGAATCCCTTGCTAAGCTACAAGCTCCTTGAGGACAAACACCATTTTTGTCTCAGTGCCTTGGCTACAACAAGGCACTGAATAGAGTACATTAAATATAAATACCTTTCCTTTGCATATATTTGAGAACTAAATAAATGAGACTATGAACCCCAGGGAGACAAAACAATCATTTAACCATTTCCAGCCAGGCTCGTCCCAAATGTTGTGCACCAAACCAAAAGCAATTGTTTTGCTTCGTCTTGGATGGACACCAAAAAAAGTGTTTAATTAAAACACTAGCTAACTCAACTCCACAGATATTTTCCATGATTCTCTAGGATTTCACTTTTGTTGAACCCTGTGATATTTACTCAGGTCATAATTTTCATCTTCTTAAGACCTTCCCTGCTAAGTCATCCCTGACCTACTAAAGGTACTAAAGCAGAACCCAGTTAAGCTGTCACAGGTCACTGTCAAGTTCCTGGATTCTTGTCACCTGTCAGTCCTCCTATTCTGTGTCAGGTTCAGCAGCCTTCTTGTCTTGTTTATAAGTTGCGTCAATGTTTTCAATTTATGAAAATACACTTCCTTCAAAGTCACTGCTCTCCCAGGATGGCATTATTTTAGGTCAGAGTCCCTTCCTTAGTCTGTTTGCATCCACTGTTCCACCTTAACCAACGGCCTCAATCAAAGGCAAACTATTCTCAAGTAGATGAGAGAAGTGGGGCTTGAAATATAGAATATATCGTCATCTCCTCTTCATGATAAATAGCTGCTGTGGTCATTTACTGTTCCCATGTTCCAAAATCTAAAACTGCTTTACAGATGTTCTTTAGCCCAGCTTCCCAACATCTGTGCAGGGAAGGCTGGGTGCAGTTACCAGCTCCATTTTGCAGATGAGAATAGTTATGGGAGACCCAGGGGGCAGCAACTTGACATTTTTAGGACACCGTGATTATAGTTTATTAGCTGTACTTATACTGGAGCAGTCGGCAAGCAGCGTGTGTCAATGCTCAGGGCAAGGTCATTCCAGAAAGTCAAAAGAGCTAGAAGTAGGAAACAAGACATAGGGACTTCCTATCTCACGTTGTATTTACTGTTTTCCCGAGTCAGAGCGAAATGCATAACCTCACAAATACACACGGAGAGAACAGGAATACACATGAGCACGCATTTTACCACGCAACACAGTAATTAGCTTTACTTTCAAGAAGCAAAGCAGCCCACTCTGGCTCTCTCTGGTCTCCTTTATGACAACTGACCTCAATCCAGTGGGTCACCCAAAAGACCCAGTCCCTAAGTAGGGCTGATTTGTCTTGTGGGCTGCTGAGTCTCTCATGAATATAAAGTAGGGCTGTACTCCTGCCGCTGTCTTTGGAGTCTATCCAAATAGGAATCAGGAAGAAAAAGTAATATAACGTTATGCTGGGATTTCCCTACCAACACTTCAGAGATAGTTAGATGTTCTCTCAATTTTTTCCTAAATGAGGTCTATTACCTCGAAGCATTTCCCGAGGTGCCCTTATCTATTGTCTATGTGAGCACTGAGTACTTAAAAGGCCGGGTTTGGGTTGCGCTGTGCAGCTGGTTGGAAAACTGCATTAACCTATGTCCCCAGGTGAAAACAGCAAAGCTCCTTTGCAAGCATTTGGGAAAATGCCCCATTTTTCATTATTTCACCCTTCCTTCCATGGTGGGGGTACTCAGTGCTCAGACCAACTACCAACTTAAGAAGCATTTCCTGGGGAGACATGGCTACCTTTCTCGCCCCTCATCCCAAACCCACCCAGGCCACGCAGCTCGGCAGAGCAGGTTAGAGATGGCCCCGGCAGCAGCCTTGAGAAATACCCATGTGTTTTAGTGCCCTAATTCTAGATGGCATTATTTTTGGTCCTCAGCAGAGCAAAGAGCTAAGTTCTGGGTCTTTGACACTTCCCTCTAATTATTACTCTGAGTTTGGAATGAAAGCAATTCAATATCCTCCGTAGCGTGTTGCCTGCAGTTAGGTATGTGACACCAAGTGAGTGGAGACTCCTATGGAAACCCCATCATCTGGGCAGAAGACGTACTTTAAATGTGGAAACATTGGCGTGAAAATATTAACATACGCAGTGATTCAAGGATCCTGTTTTTCATTATTACTGGAGCTCTTTAATGCCACCACACTAAGAAATAAGATGATTTAAATGAATTTAAATGCATGAAGTCATAACCACCTAGGTATAATTTGGCTCATTTTTTCACTATTCCTTAACCATACTTGGTGATTTAATTCAACCTTAATTTATCTTCAGTTTTCATTAGAACACTGTTCTCTCACCATGCAACTTTCTCTTCTAAAGAAATCATTTCTAGGAATGAAGTGATCACCTCCACTCGAACTGAAGCCCTGTTTGGTGTATGACCTCTCCTGTGTGGATAGTTCTCTGCTTTGGCCATGTACAACGGGTTCCCCTCTCTGCTGTTGGAAAGTCTGGTGTGTCCGAAAGTGAGAACAGACGCTGCCATCTCCTCCAGTGAGGACGCAGAAAGTCATTACCTTGCCTAGATTTGACATTATGAAAGTCTTCCTTTACTTTTTTTTATCATCAAAAAGCAATGTTTTTCTGCTCTCCGATTTAACAGATTTTCTAAGAGAAGCCAGCAGTGGTTTCATCATTGCACCCTGAAGCAAATATTTCAGAAAAGTTCCCTCTGGTTCTTTGTTTGTTGCAAAACAAACACCAGAGGTCAATTGCTTCTTTCTCTGGCAGCCTTAGCTCACAGATGCTCTTGGCTGGGATTTACCCAAGAGGCTTGGAGGACAGAGACCTCTCCTGAGGTGGATCCTGGGAGCAGTGGCCTTTGATTCCAATGGAAGGAGAGCAGAGAGAGCGCTTAAGATGTTTCTATGTTACTTAAAAAAAAAAAAAAAAAAAAGGCAACTTAATGAACCTTCGCTTCTTAATGAACCTCTCCCTCCATAGATCTCTGAAGAAGCCCCGTTTCAATTGTATACTAGAGACTTGGCTGTGTTATACTGGGTCAGCCCTATAGAGCTCCCCCACCCCCCAGGATTCCCACATATCATACCCATTCACCCCTTTCAGGCACTCCCCATGGAGGCACAGAGAAAAGAAAGGCTTTTCTGGGTCGTAAGGGAAAACCTGACCACATGAAAACTCCAGGTTTTATACAACACCTGTAATGGGGACATAAAATTATTTTGCTGAAACTTCCTTAATACATAAGATACTTAGTATTGGTAACATTGTGGTGGACAAAAGTACCTACCAGTCCTTGAGGGACTGTCTGGTATGCTACTATAAACAAAGGTTGATTGGAGCTCTTTGAGTGAGAGATTAAAACGGGAAAAAAAAAAATTAACCACAGAATGTCCTAGGGTCCTGTGATATCAGTGCTGTGGATTCTGTCTGAAAAACTGTTTAACTTAAGAGTAATAAGTATTCACCTCTCATTAGAACAGCATCCTGTTGTTTTTTTTTTTTAAGATGTATTTATTTATACAAGAACCGGGGTACAGGCCAGATTTTCAGGACGGTGAGAGGATTCACCAGACAGAGTGGGGAACAGAACAGGTGGACTGACTGAAACACACTGCTGAGGGGAGCAGCGGGCGAGACAGGAGAGGTCTGCTGCACCATGCGGGTTGTTCCCAGGCCAGCTGGGGATCGAACTTGTGCTGCAGAGGCTGAGGACAGCCTCACAGTGCAGCCCTCAACCACCTGTGCCACCAGCGAGGCCCCATCATCCTGTTCTTTTCTGCCTCATCCTACAGTCATCAGGCAGGGCAGAAACCTCAGGACAAATGTAGGGGAAAGAGGTGTTTTGCACTGGGTCTCAGGGCTCAAGGGCCTGTAGCAGGAGATTTGACTTTGCCTTCAAAGAACAAGGTCAAAGTCTCCCCATAGTTCCTAGACATCAGCCCAGGGGGCTATTGATGCACCCTCAGGTATGGGCCTCAGGTGTGGCCCACAGCTTAGCTCTGGCCAAAAAAAGACATGAAGGAAGAGGGAGCTCTGTGAGAGGAACTGGAGAAATCACAAGGACCAGCAGGGGACGCTGTGATTGGCAAAAGCAAGCCCACTGTTTACACCACACCATGGAAGGACAATCTTCAAAACATTTACACAACTTACATCCTTCTCACCAAAAAGCAGTAATTCAAGCCTAGACGTTTATAAAATAAGAGTGACCAGATCGCCGCCATCTTCTTGCAGACTCCACTCTCTCGAAGGGAGTAGGAGACATTCCTGAAGTCCGCCTCCTGTGATCCTCCTCGCTGCCACCTCTCCCTCTTTTTCACTCTTTTCATTTTCTTCTACTACTCTTCTTCCAACTCCCCTCTAAGATTTGAGCCTCAGATAACAGCATGAGAACTCTGGTAAGGTTTGAGAAGAAAACCTTTCCAGTTTCTGGTCCTGGCCTAAAGAACTTTTGAGGCCTTAAGTAATTAAGCTCTCACCACCTCTGAGTGTTAAGAGACACGTGCTGCCATTATCTCCCATTTTATAGCGGGCACAACAGAGGCAAAACCCAGGTTTAAAGACTTTCCCCAAAATACCAGAGTCAATAAACAAGCAAGAAACACACACCCTCTTCTGCCCGCACGACTCACTTTCAATAGACTCATTTATTGTCAAATGCTTGCTTGCTTTGTGGGGTTTTAATCCCCGTGCTATTAACATGGCAGTCTGGAACATGTTGGCTTCTTAACAGCTCACAGAACCACAATCATTTAGGATGAAAAGTAAACAGCATCTTATCCTCATAAGGGAGGCGGAGGTCAGCCGAGAGGGAAATCAGGGCCAGGAGCCTGCCAGCCAGGCCGCTGAATGCAGCTCCTCTCAGTGATCACACACTGCGGGACTCGCTCTGGGCCTCTGTCAGAGACAGCCGGACTGATCTTCACCTGTGTCACCTCCTGGGGCCAACGATGGAGCAATCGCTCAGATCCCAGGGCTTTAGGTGCCCCTTGTTTTTGCCATCGGGCACATTCCCCTGCATCACTTCTTCAGTACCTATCCTTTACTGCCCAAATCCTGGCCAAAGCTAATATCTGAGTAGGGAGGGAAATGCAACTAGAAAAGAGAAACGCAAGTCTGTAGCACTCACTTCCCTGCCTGTCGTGGGAGGAGGAGGGTGCCTGGCACAGAGACTCCCCGCATGGAACAAGGTCTGCAAAGTGTGTGTCTAGGGGCTTCCTGGCCCAGGCAGAGCACAGGGACTCGGGGCGCCTTTCCACTTTGCTTCATTGAATCATCACAACTATTTGATTAGCCTTGCGCACAGTCCCTGCCACTTTATTCTGGGCCTGTTATTAACAGCTGAGAAGTAGTATTTGACAAAAATAAAATTACAAGGAAGGAAGGAAAGGGAAAGTAGGGAGAGGAAGAGGAGGGAGGGATGGACCAAGGGCAGGAGAGAGATAGAGAGGAGGAGGGAGACAAGGCGACAAGGCAGGGAGGAAGAAGCAGCCACAGGCAGCTGACTGGGGCAGTCTTGCACAGAGCAGCACGCTAGAAGATATGGAGTCAGAAAACTGAGCTGCACATCTTGTTGTTGTTTTTAATTTTTTTTATTTTTTACATCATTTTTCATTTTTGAACAATATTTGCTTCACCGCCCCATCCCCTCAGGTGTAGTCCCCATAGAGTTTCCTTCCCCAATGCTCCTGTGCACCATCACCTCAGTCCCCTATGCTCCTCCCTCCCTCCCTCTGATCCCATCTTGTTTTTTAATATGTGCTACTTTGGTAACCTTGAGCAAGTTATTTACCCTTTCTTCAGCTTTCTTATCTTTCAAACAAGTTTATAATAATAATGCCTACCTCATAAGATTATTTTGAGGAGTCAATGTAATAATGGACGTGAAAAGTGTCTGGTATAGTGTTTGGTTCTTAACAAAGGGAAAAAGAATGCTGATTGAATTTAAATGTCAATCCTAAGATTATTCACATAAACCCTCCTAGGGAGGCTAACTCAGTTTCCTCATCTGAAATAATCAGAAGAGCCATGCAGGCTCAGAGTGTGAGCTGTGGCGTGTCCTAGAGGGACCCGCAAGCTTCACTGGGTAGTTGCAATATTAAGTTGTTCTTATTAAAATAAGCTCACCAGACTGCATGGGGACAGACTCAAATCCAATCCATCTACAGCAGAGCAAGAAGTAATCAGTCTGTTCCTCAGCAAGAAACGATAAATAATTCAGCAAGATAGAGATACTAGTGTTCTGATTTTTCTTCTTCTAGTGATGAATCTTGCTCACATTCTCCCAAAACCATAAATGGAATATAATTTCACAAACTGAGGAGGAAATAGAGCATGCTAGAAATGTAAGAACACTATGACAATGGTTTCCCTAATCCCTGTCCTTTGTGATCTTTCCCTTGATTTGAATTCCTTTAGCATTAAGTTTACAATCTGCGCAAGACCACTGGATGGTCAAACACCTTGAAATGTTTCTCTCTTCGCCTTGAAATCATTCTCTATTAATAACAATAATAAGAGTCATTTGCTTATTTAGCTCTCATTCTGTGCCAGCTATTATTTTATCATTTAATTCCCACAGCAGTAATCTAAATTGATGCTATAATTATCCCCATTTCCAGGGTAAACACTGAGGCCCAGAGAGTAACTTGTCCAGTAGCAAACCATTAACAGTGACACAGCTAAGATTTCAACCCAGACAAGCTGATTCTAGAGCACCTACTTTTCATCATTCTATGGTACTTAAGACCAGAGTTCAAGTTTCTCAAGGACCAAGGACACAGCTCCCACCAAATTTGCTTTCCCATACTTCTTAGAATCACACTGAGAACTGAAAGGTGATGAGTTGGTTGGTATACTGACCTCAGTTAAGGTTTCCACAGGCCTCCACCAACACATATTCTTCACCCTACAGAACTACTGCCTTGCACAACTCCAGGGGGCGCCCTTCACAAAGAACACAATTGGAAGGCATCTGCTAGAACTAAGCAGATTATACTAACCTGCGATTTCAAATTGGAACCATTTCAGTGCACTCCAGCCCAGACTCTCCCTCTGTCACACACAAACAAGGAGCTGTCGGGAACACTGTATGTATCTTTTATATCTCAATGCTCTGCATGTGGAAGACATACAATGAATATGCACAATATAAAATCAAAGGGAAAGTTCTGTCTATTTTGCCTTTTGTGTATTAAAAAGAGTTCAAAATATGATGGGAAACATTAAGAAGCTTGAATGTGTTCTCCTATGACCAAAAACAAACTCAATACTGATCAGGAACACTTCATTGGGGAACTATTTTATTCATATCCAGCTTAGCTAAATCAATATTAATACTTGGTTCCAATATAGCTAAGAGCATTAAACTGCATCACACTTCATAATCAACAGTGATGGGAGTGGTTCACCAGTACCACCAGCAAGCGGAGACATCAAGAAGGAGATCATGTTGACGTCAGCCAAAGCACCCCAGAACTCAGGATCCCCGCAAATATCAACTTAACCCTGGGGGTCAGGGTCAGCCCAAGTGTGGGTCTGCCAGTAAGAAGGTTGTGGGGTAGCACTTGAATAGCTTAGATTCCCATGGTAGGAAAATCCTCATCTAGTTAGCTGCCTTTTAATACTACTGGTTAAATCAAAGGGAAAGTCTACTTTTACAACCTCTCTACACTTGTTAATAGCCTTTGTTAAACCAAAAGAGAGCAGGGCTTACCTTCAGAGTCTTTAGCATGCAAGTAAATTTAGCTAGAATTTATTAACATTGTTCCTTTTTTTCCAAAGCCTTTAAAAACAATACTTTCTTTATTGACCAATGATGTTGGTTTTCCATATATAGTTGTTATAAAATTTCTCAATAAATGTATTTTAAAAAACTTGTCTATCTTAAAAAAAAATGATACAAAGTCCATATAGGGTCCTGGCAAAGATTGTGAAAGTGGCAAATTAATGAATGAAAACTTGGAATCACAGCTAAGAGCCTGTGCAGGCAAATAAAAGTCAATGCAGTCTGTAGCTTCCAAGGAGCTGCAGAGAGCAGAGGAAGAGGTAGCCAGCGAGCTGGTGTGCATGCATGGCTGCAGAATTAGTGAAGGAAGCAAGATCCTACTCAGATTTGGCTCCTAGAGCTGAATATCCTGGTCAAGGGGTTGCAAGAGGGAGAAGCACAGAATGTGGGCATTACCTGCCACCCTCTGGGAAGACAAGCAACCTCGGGTGTCGGAAGACATGGCAAGGAAGTAGGGGGAAGAGGAAATGTTGGGTAAGTAATAAAACCTGGGGCTCAATGTAGACAAGTACTGTGTGCAGGGTGCCAGGAAAGACCCTACTTTGTAGTGTCTGACTCTGTGACCCAACATGAACCCTCTCTCTGGATCTCAAAAGCCTCACCTGTGAGCAATTCCTTCCACTATGCCATTCTTTGGACTTGTGTCCTCTAGTAAGTATATTACTAAAATTTCCAACTTGATATTGGGATACAACTTAAATGAGACCATAAGACCACATATTTGCTTCGAGAATACACTCTTCCCTAGCCAACTTCCCCCTGACATACACATACACACCCCTGCATTTAGAGTTATAATCATTTGAGTGTTAATATAATCACTGGCAAATGTTGGCCATAAATATTCATTGCTAACGGGGTCAGATTCCCTGGTGGACACTGAGGAATTTGCCAGGTGGGTGGTGGAGGGAAGCCACTTTTCCAAGGAAGTAGAGGGGAATTAACCACCAATCTATGCCTCCACGGCCTTTCAAATAACACCAACACTCTCTTCCTGGCCCACTCGACAAGTCCTGCTTCCCTTCAAGAAGAATTTGCTCATTCCTTTGGCAAAAACATTTTGACTTTTAATGTTGGCACTTAAAATCACAAGTAAAATATTAAGGTGCGAAAAGTCACATCTCTTCTCTCCTGAGAATTAGGAACACAGGAAGGCAAAGCATGGGCTCTTGCCTTGGTAAAGTTGAGGTTCAGATATTGCTGTTATGGGACTCACCCAGAAACATTCTCACTCTGTTTATTGCCCATTGAAGGGTTATTTTGCTGCCATATGGGGTTGAAGTGGCAAATGGAAAAGGAAGCAGAAAAACAAAAGTACTGGAAGGATTTACTGAGCATCTATTATTGTTGGGGAAAGAATGCCCTGAATGAACTCCACAAACACAGTTTTTAGGGACCCCACCCTCACCCCAGGAGAAAGAGATCCAAGCACCAAGGACTACAAATCCCATAATGTCATCACCACCGAAGGGAGGATTGCTGGGAACTGAAGGTGGAGTTAAGCAGCCAGGGTTGGTGTATAACCAGACATGTGGGCCTTGGGTGTCTCTCGGCTTTTCTCTGGCTTTCAGTGTGCTGTTGGGGATCCAGCTGAGCAGAACCGGTAGGACACATTCACCAATTTATCTCTCCCCCTCAGTTATTCATTTCTTCATTTTCTCATCTTTTGTAAATAAACCTTTTATTAACCTTCTTGTGTGTGCCTGCAGTTGAGTCTTATTATAAGCCCCTTAAAAGCGCACAGGTGAGGGCCCACAGTCAGGCAACCCACGTAAATATCGGGGTTGCCCTGTAACACTATCAGCTGTCCACAGAAGGATTACATATGACTTCAGCTCTCAAGAAGCTTATAATCAGACTAAAAGTAGAGGTTAATACACACAGGACAATGCAATTGAGATCTGAGCACCAAATTAGGGGATTTCCATTTAAGACATGCTTCACTGTCACTGCCCCACCCACAATCCATGCCCCACACCCTGGGTAAACATCCTTCCAATACAAGTCTAACCGTATCACTTCCTTGCTTTAAATATTTCAACAGCTCCTCATAACTTACCATGGTTTTCAAGTTTACCTGGGCTGGCCTCTGCTACCACCAGGGTCTCCTTCTTGACCAGTCCTCTTCCTTCCAGGTCCTCTGTGTGTGCCCAGAAGTTTGCACTGTTCCCAAAGGATTGGTGAGAGTCCCTCCACTCTTCTGTGCTGCTCAAGCTGTTCCCCTGCCTGGTACATTACACACACGCCCCACTTTGCTGACCACATATTCATCCTTCAAGTCGTAGCTTAAACATCATTACTTGTTGGGGCCCCTCCCCTTGCTCCAACAGTCCCCTACGCCCCCACCCCATCACAGCACTCACTTTTATACCATATTATCAATTATTTAACTGGCTGTTGCCACCATTCTTCTTTAGCAACTCTTACAGGGCAACCCCAAAGTAAAATGGGTTACCTGACTAGAGTCCTTACCTGCACTCTTGAAAGGGGCGGATCATGAAACTCAACTGCAGGCACACACAAAAAGGGGTAATAAAGGGTTTCTTTACAAAAAGGGAAAGTGAAGAAAGAAATAACACAGAGAGAAAGAGAGAGAGATAAATTGATGAAAGTGTCCTACCAGTTCTGCTGAGCTGGAACGCCAACAGCACGCTGAAAGCAGGCAAAAAACCCAAGGCCCCCTGAGGCCCACATGTCTGGTTATACACCAACCCTGGCTGCTTACCTCCACCCGCAGTTCCCAGCAATCCTCCCTTCGGTGGTGATGACATGATGGGATTTGGAGTCCTTGGTGTCTTGGATCTCTTTGGTCTGGGGTGGGGATGGAGCCCATCCTTGCCCCCACCCCGATAGAATCACAAGGGAAGGAACCACAATGATCTTAACCAGCATGGTATTTCCTCCTCTAGACAATGCACATTTTTAAGTGTTCACTCAATGTGCTGGAATGAAAGATAGTGTGCTGTCGATAGAGAAAACGACGATTAATAAGAACCAGAATGAGAAAGGAATATTGCACCGGAGCATGTGTTACTTCCTTGGACCTTTATGGGTAAGTAGAATTTCAAAAAGGGAGAGAAGAGATTGGATAGTGGTCAATATTGTAGGTGAAACACTTTCTACTGTATCCATGGAGGATGTTCAACTAATAGTAAATTAATAGGTTTGCTGACCTCAAGCAAAAGCAGGTATTCCAAAACAAAACAACAGAAGAGAGAGAGCAGAATGCATCCATGGAGAGACCCACATGCACGTCCCCAAGCCAAGCTAGCACCCCCAAACCTTGGAGGACCTTCCCCTCCTTTCCAGAGGAGAGGAAAACAGTATCATTTCTTCTAGGAGTTTTTCAGTTTACATATTCATGAGTACTCTATGCTCCCAACGTCATTTTAAAAGGATTCTACATATTAATATGTTCGTAGGTAAATGTGCTTTTTAAAAAAGATTTATTTATTTATGCATAAAAGAGCTGGGGTACAGGCCAGAGGTGTAGGGGGTGAGGGGATTCACCAGAGACAGAACAGGGAAAAGAACAGGCAGACTGACTGAAATACACTGCTGAGGGGAGCAGTGGGAGGAACAGGAAAGGTCTGCTGCGCCATGTGCGTTGCTCCCAGGCCGGCTGGGAATTGAACTCATGCTGCAGAGGCTGCAGATCACTTCACAGTGCAGTGCTTAACCCCTTGCACCACCAGGGAGGCCCTGGTAAGTGCACGTTTTTAAATGAATAAATGTGTAGTGTGCTTGATGAAGGGAACAACAAAGAACTTGAATTAAAGGTATATTTCCTTAAAAAGTAACTATTCTCGGGCCTCCCCGGTGGCGCAGCAGTTGAGCGCTGGGTTGCGAAGCTGCCCGCAGCCTCTGCAGCACCGGTTCGATCCCTGGCTGCAGACTCTGCAGCACCGGTTCCATCCCCAGCTGCTCCCCGGCCACTGGAGAAGGGTCCTACAATGGCGCAGACCTCTCCTGCCGCCCGCTGCTCCCCTCAGCAGTGTACTTCGGTCCTTCTGCCTGCTCTGCTCCCCGCTCTGGCTCTGGTGAATTCTCTCACCCTCCCGTGCTTCTGACTGTACCCAGTGCTTGTATAAATAAATAAATAAATAAATCTTAAAAAAAAATTAAAAAAAAAAAAAAGTAACTATTCTCTCACCCTCCCGCACATCTGGCCTATACCCCGGTTCTTGTATAAATAAACAAATATTAAAATTAAAAAAAGTAACTAGTGTCCCTTATTAATAATTCCAAGCATATGGCACAGAAATTGTGAATGGGGGTACAGATTATGGAGAAGTCACAAATGGCCAGGCACTTTCCATGTCCTATCTCATTTCCAATATCCTCCTGCCCTGCCTCCACTTGGATGTCCTGTTATTATTTTTTAAGAGGTCCAGGAATCTAGCAATATGTATTTAAACTTTATAGATATTCAGTGAGTTTTTTCCACAGTTCTTGCCTTCAAACAAAAGGAAATTTAATCTTTCTACCAAACATATACCCAGAACGGAGTTGACAGACGGTTATGTTAAAGCCAATCTCAAAAACATTTTCCTGGTGTGATAGGTTCTGAGATTTACCCTTTCTCAAATGCTGTGGATTATCCTGGAATTTTTTATTTGGTGTGCAATTCTCCTGACTAAAAGTCCTGATTAATGGGGGACACCGAGGCCTGTTTAGAAAACTTCAATACATTATGCTCTAGTCTAATATATCCTAAGCAACTCTTTTTGCAAACCCTCATTGTAGCGTTCACATTTACTCTCTCCTCTGGGGGTTTGAGGGGCCAGGAAAGGGAGAAGTGAAAAGAAAGAAACCAGCTTCTTGGCAGCTTCTCAACAACAGCTCTAGCTCCCCATCCCCTCAAGAAAAAAAAAAAAAAAAGAAAAAACTTTTACATAGTTGTTCTAACCAAGAAAATATGCATAGCTTCCTGACAGATTGGATAATGTGGAGATTTGAGAAAATTGTGCAATTCCCCTTTTTTTTCATTTCACCCCCAAACGCTTTGGGTGTAAGTAGAACTTCCACCCACATGTAACAGTAGTTTCATTTTCTGAAACAGACGAGAGGGATCGGGGAGCAGTAGTTGCACAGAGGCTTGCTCAGATAGGGGACATCAAAATGACACCCAATTTGCTTGGAGGTTCCCCCTTTTGGTAGTTAGGAGTCCAACCTCCTTCAGCAGCAGCACCAGCGGCTGACCCAGGTTCCTTGAGACTAGACATTCATGGACAACGGGCGGAAACTTTCCAATGTGTATGTTAGAAAATCAGAAGGAACCTGAGTCCTCGTTCACAGTTGCCAAGAAACTCTATAGGATGCAGGTGCAAATCATTTTTCCTCCCTCTTTTAAATTCAGACTCATTAAAATATGTATTTTGCAAGGGGATTAAATTCAAACATCTGGGAAAGGGAAAAAAAAATCCACCGCTCTAAAATAGTTTTTAACTTGGTTTCAGATTTTGATTGTTTCATTTCTTTTAGGTTGGGGGTATGAGGCTGCTTGCTGGTGGGATGGCAGAAAGGGGCAAGGAGAGAGCTCAAAAATTACTTCGAAGGGTCCCAGACTTCATCAACAGCCATAATTGTGGGAAAGTAACCTGAAGATGCCAAACAACAGGAAATTACCAGAAGAATCTGTCAGCACAATCAGCTGCTATTTTCATTGTTCTTTGGCAAATTTATACACAGTCGGGAACACCTGGGCTGGCCTGACGCCCAGGTTTGACTAATTGCCAGGGGAGAGGAGTCGTCATTTGTCTTCAGAGGGATTTCCTCCATTCGCTCCTCAAAACATGTGGTTTCACTTTTCCCCTCTCTCTGCAGGAAATGGCAGGACAGTGAGACGCAAAATAAATGAGTTCACTTCCAAGAGGTTGCCTCCTAAGAGGCCACTCCAAAAATAACTGTCTTGTGAGAGGTTGTTAATAACCAAGATTCTATATACTGTCCTCAGAAAACAACATTTCAAAGGCACAATGCTTTCCACCCCCAAAGCCTTTCCCTCTAAATGCAGCGCACATTAAAAATAAAAGCCATGGGAGAGAGAAGTAATCAAGTCCTCTGTCTTCTGGAGGTAAAGAATGTCACTTCCCTCGCTCCTCAGCAAAGCCCGGCTCCTTGGAGCATAACTGTACCCAAATCCTCTTCCCTGACAAGTGGAAAGAGAAATTGGAAGTGTAAGACATGTCAGAGCCTGGTCTCCCTAGCTCTTCCTTGCTGCCCATCACTTCCCTCCAAAACCAACCTTGCAGCTTCCCCGGGCGGGGACCAGTGAGAATCCTGGAAGGCATGAAGGTTGTCCTGCTCCCCTCTGGCTGCCCTGCGGCTGACATAGAGTGGGCGCTGGGTTGATATTTGTCAAATGAAGAAACTTGAGGGGCTGCAGGAGTCACCTGCTTTGTGGCTTGCTGCCCAGGAGTGGGTGTAGATATTTTTAAATTTCTTGAACTTCAAGAGATCACCTTTTTACGAGAACCACCTGCCAGAGTGACAGCCTTCTCCCCTAACCTCTTTCCATATTTTTATGGGCTAACATACCAATACACACACACACACACACACACACACACACACATACACACCTCTACCTTATACCCCACTCATTATTTAAGCATAGCTCTAGTCATAATATCCTACTTGGGTAGCAAAGTCATATTTTATATTCCTTCTTGAAACCAATCGAGCTTTCTAACTTAATTGCCCAGTATTTTAAATGTACTGATGGGGAAATGTCACCGTGACAGTATGTTTCATATTGAAATGTACATCCGCCTTTGGTAGATTTTCTCCTGCATTGTGTTCAGCCTCTCCAGTGATTTAGGGGTTTCTGGCATCACGTCAGTAAAGAATCAACTGCTTTTTCTTTCTTCCCTTCTTTCTCTTTAAAACATTTAGAGCATGCAGCAGATCATTACTGCCCTAGGTGAAGCCAGCAACATTTGGGTTTGATTTGCCTTTAGTTGCAGACCCCTTACTCAAAGTCGAGCTGCACTGTAATTCTAAACTGACCCACCTTCCCCCCTAGCAAAGGTGAAAAAATGTTATGGAGCATTTTACAACCCACAGCACATCATTTATGCCGAAAGATTGAGAGAGTTCAGACTTGGCTTATTTTCGCTAACTCAGAGATGTTTTGACATGTTTATTTGTTTAATTTGTTTATTTTGACTAGCTCTGATTATAATTGGCAGCAGTGTGTAGAATTAACATTAGACAGTGTCTTAGACTTGTCTGTTATAATAATGCAAAAAAGAATGTGAAGAGAAATCTGTCCACTACGAACAATAGCAAGTAGGCAGGAAAACTACAAGAGATTGCTTTCATGAACCCCAGCTTTAATCTTTTTTGAAATGACATAAGTAAATAGAATTTACATTGGTGATTGCACAAGTTACACTTATACTGTTTCTTGCATTCAATAAATCTTCCCCATTGCTAATGAACTTGTACAACAGTTGTTAGAAGTGGAATTTTAAAAGTCTATCCTTTGAAACTTGTTGAGATTTTTTTATGCTGTCTATGGGTTCCTTAAACTAAAGGCACAATAACTATTCAATGACATCACGGTAATCGAGGAATAACCAGGTACTATCGAGTGCAGTGGTATGACTGAAAATGTACTTGCTGAATTCTTTGTCTAAAGATTCTGAACAATGAGATACACAACTCAAACAGGGAAGTATATGTGACTTAGGAACTTCCCCTGGACTTTGCCAGAAGTGCCAGGACAGAGGTCACACCATGTTAACTTTCTTCTTGGTACTTGCAGAGTCTTTATAAGTCCTGCTCACGGGGTCGACCCACACTCCGTATATAAAAAACATATGAACCATTTTTAGAGGGAAAAAATTCTGTGTTCATTGTGTAGCCAGACCACACATGGAAGTCCCTGTGTCCTTTTCCAACACTAATTCTAAGCCAGTTAACAGCCTCCTTTTGCCCCAGACCCACCCTTGCCCTGGAGTTGAAGACTGAGCTCCCAGACTTACCTGCAAGGAATCTGGCCAAGCTCCTTAAAGAGGAAAATAAGAAATCGGTTCATCTACATATTCTACTGCCAATTATGCACAGAGCACAAACAAGCTTTGCTCACATGTATTAGCCCATAAATATTTCCCCCATGCACAGTATGGTACGTTGCTGTGTGTGATCCTGCCACGGAACGCCATATGCCCTCTGAGAGGGGGCCAAGTTCAGGTGGTGTCTCTGTGCCAAGCAGCCCAGAGGTCTCGGCTATGAAATGTGTGTTCTAAGAAGCCTGGCGTCTCTAGACAATTGATCCTTCTGCTTCCATTTCCCCTAAGCTTAAATCAGACTTCTCGGGGCAAGAAAACCCACCTCCGAGCCCGGGAGTAGCCAGCCACATGGTCTCCCCCAAAGGAGTTCCTTGCTGGGCTGGATCTGAGGCATGAGCTCTTGTTATTGAAGGAGCTGGCAAGATAGAGTTTTCTTAGGGGGATGCTGAAGTGTTCTTTACAGGAAACTGAAAATGTATTATTTCCCCCAACTGCGATGACAAATACAGGAATTGTACAGTTACAAAACAGAATATGAGATCAGACAACAGGGCAGTTTTAAATATAATATATGGATATAAACGTCAAACAAGCTGGGAGACTAGATCTTGGTTATTCCCACCACCAGAAAGAAATTACAATTAACGAAAGTGATAGGGGTGCTAGCTAAAGTTACAATGGTAATATATTTCAATATATAAATGCATCAAATCCACATGTTGTACACCCTCGTGTGACATGTTATGTCAAATATACCTGATTTTAAAATACATAATTTGGAGAAAAGATAGCAATCCAGAATTCTGCTTTCCCCAAATCACATTCTGAATTTTTCTGAGAGAAGAAAGGGAGATGTATGAAGGACAGGAAGGCCAGAATGGCAGCTGGCAGTGCCCATGCCTGCACAGATACGGTCCCTCACCCTGTGTGCTTTCACTGTGGGGAGCCTGTGCTGAATGCGGGGTCACCCAGCCTCACTCTGGAACAACTGGATTCAGATGAAGAGAAAAGAGGAGCCAAGACCAAGGGCATGTCAAGGACGCAGCAGTTCTGCACTCAGGGAAAATACAATCCAGGTACATCTGGACCTCACAACATGGTCATGTCCACTTCTTGTGTCTGATGTATCAGCAGGTCTGACAACGAAAGCCACAGCCAGATCAGAGGGTCTGATTCATGGAGGAGAGACCAGACCAGAAGCCCCGGACTGAGGAAAGACATAAAACAACCATTGAAACAGGAACCGTCACTACACAGCATTCATTTACCACTTGACTGGAACAGCTCAATCCCTCACTCCCTGGGTCCTGGGCTAGTCCAGACCTTACCATACACTCTGCACTATCTCAGCTACGTCTCAGGAAGACCAGCCACAACAACGAGATAAAGACTACAGCCTCATATCCAGAAGCACCGGCCAGAGTGGAAGACTTTTCCTTTCAGTCAAGAAAAAATGAAATTACCCAAGATTTATAACAGGGATCTAAAAAAGGAAGTCACGTTTCAAAAAATTTACTGTCACCATCCTTGTAATCATGCTAAAGGGAGGGTGAACGTCAAGTGAAAAGTTCTGCCTCTGAATTCTACTCTGCCCCCATTTTACTATGTTATTTCAGTCCAAACACTTACTTTATCCATTCTTTATTTTCTCTACGAGTTCAGTTGTTCAAATTACTTTGAGCTTCTTGGAAGAGAATGTGTCATACAGACAAAGTACTATTATTATTACCTGTCTCCAAAGGGAGAGCTTAAATTTGTTCATACAAAATGGGTTGGCTTTTTTTTTTTTTTTTTTTTTTTTTTGGTTAAACTAAGTAATGAAGCAAGGGCCATAAGTGTTTTTAAACTCCTTAGATATAGAGGTTATATAAATACAAAGCAATATTATTGAAATGAAACTTCTTTAGGACGTTTGTCAAGGGACCCAGTGTTAGGAATATCTTACAGAAGATTAAATGAGAGATAGTCTAATGAAGTCTTGCTGCTAGAGGTTCCAGGAGGGCCAGTCCTAGTCCCGCTGGATAGCTGGGTGATTTAGAATGAGAAGAGCAACCAAAAAGTGGCAAACTTAAAGAAGAATTTTAAAACCATTTTGCTGCCTGCCAATGTAGTTCTATGGCTTCAGAGATTTCCCAAACTCATTATATTGAAAATTATCAAGATGTATCCAAAAAAATCCTTCAGGATAAAAATACCTTATATGTGTTCACCTTAAAAAAGTATTCCCTCTTCTAATCATCAGGAAAAAACCTCCGACTTTTGGAAATCAGATTCCTTTGCTTAAGCAGTTCTTTCGGTCTAGTCATTTTCAGATATATAAAAGCTGTATCTAAGATAAAGGAAACATTTGCACAGTAAGTTATATGGACTGCCCAGGACTGTAAACTTTTTTTTTTATTTTTTTAAAGATTATTTATTTATACAAGCACTGGGTACAGTCAGAAGCATGGGAGGGTGAGAGAATTCACCAGAGCCAGAGCAGGGAGCAGAACAGGCAGAAAGACCGAAGTACACTGCTGAGGGGAGCAGCGGGCGACAGGAGAGGTCTGCACGCCAAGTGGGGCCCTTGCCAGCGGCCGGGGATCAAACTGGCTCTGCAGAGGCTGCGGGCAAATTCACAACCCAGCACTCAACCGCTGCACCACCGGGGAGACCCTGTAAATATTTTTTTAAAGATTTATTTATTTATGCATATAAGAACAGGGGTACAGTCCAGAGGTGCGGGGGGGTGAGAGGATTTGCCAGAGACAAAGTGGGGAATAGAACAGGCAGACAGACTGAAATACACTGCTGAGGGGAGCAGTGGGCTAGACAGGAGAGGTCTGCTATGCCATGTGGGTAGCTCCCTGGCCAGGGATCGGACTCGTGCTACAGAGGCTGTGAATAGCTTCATAGTCTGTGCTTAACCCCTTGTGCCACCAGGGAGGCCCACCAGGACTATGAATGTTAAGGGGCTGCTTCCAGATTTGAGAAAATGAAATTTAGTCTATCGTTTTCCCATTGCCAACCCCTTTCCTGGCCCCTCCCCCCACCCTGCTACTCTCTGCCATACACATAGCAATAATGGTAATGAGACATTTGGAGATTTTTTTTTTTTGAGGTCACATTTTCTGGTGAGATTTTATAGAGGATAGAAAGTTGAGAAAAACAATGAAGCAAAAAAAGGAAAATAAAAATAAGACTCAATAAAGCATCTTCTGAACATAAATACGATATCTTAGAAAATATACAAAAATAACTATCAAGCTAAAAAGTAAAATAAACACCGCATAGGGAGACAGGGGACCTGACTACAACCCTACTCTTTCAGCACCTGATGGGTGACCATGGATAAGTTACTCAACTGTTTCTGAGTCCAAATATTTGCAGTGGCAAGTTAGGGCTGCTGATAACTATCCTCCCACCTCACAATTGCTGTGCAGCAAAGCAGGTAGAGGGTATGACCACGCTTGTTAATGTGTTCATTCTTGTACAAATATAGAGTATTATTTTCCCTGAGGGCTGAGGCAAACAAAATTAATTCAATGATCACCTCAGAAATATCAAATGGTCTAAAAAGCAGAGATTATGTCCCACCCTCCTTGGTACTGCTAGTTATGAATGGAGAAACACTGGCTGCCAAAACATCCTACTTATGTGCTTCAAACACATAAGTAGACACATACTGGCTTTTCAATATAACAACAGTTTCTTATTTGATCCAGACGCAGGATGAAATTCTGTTCTCTCTCAAGAAAAGTTCCCCATCTTGTCTCTAATATGTTCTCCAAGAATGCTCCTTTTTTGTTTCGATGTCATACAAGGTCATATGAATATAAACTAGTGTTATTTTATTTAATAGAAAGTATATTCAATTTGATTCAACAGATGTCCAGAGAAGTCCCTGCCTTGAAATCTGGGCTTCTCCACCTAAGCATCTCCTGACCTCCAAAGCACCTCTGTGCAGAGCCTCGTTCAGGTTCCTCAATCCTCAACCTGAGTCTTCATCCAGACTCTCCTGCCTGCCCTTTCCTCAGAGCTCCCGGCTGATGAGAAGATCAGGCGGGAGGGAGGCTGTGTGAGTGGAACCTATACAGTCCTGCTCCAGTTCTCAGCTGAAGAGACATTGCCTTAGGGGGCTTTCTGGACTCCCACTGTGAGCCCCAGACCACAGAAACCTCAAGCTGCAAATCCATCAGGCCTTGGGCTCTCCCACCTAGCCCAGGGCCATCTGGACTTCCCAGTGGTCAGAATCTGGCTCTGGATGTGCTGCACACACCACCTCCACTGAGAGCCGGGTGCGTGGACGCTGACTGCAGGCAGACTCTGAGGGTTCTGGGTGAGGAAGGCACCGCAGGCAACCGTCATCCTGAAAATGTTCCTGCATTCTTATTCTCACTCTTCTTCAACTCTCTTTCCCCTTTTCTCCATTCCTATGTGACAAGCCAGTCAGTGGCTCTTGCTGATCACACTCAGAGCCAGAGAGATTTTTGGCTTTTTCATGCTTGCAGTGTGGCTACAAAAAGAAGGCCGTGTTTGCACTGCCTCCCCAGCTCGCTGCAGCTACTGCTCAGCAACTTTTTGTTTTTAGAACAACACTGTCACGTTAGTCCCAGGGGCACATGGCCCCCCACAAGTCTTGGTGTTCCTTTTTACGAGCAAGATTTTCTCTCCCTCAAGCAGGAAGCCACTTGAGCTTCCCGCTCTTCACTCACACGCCCATAAATCCTCCCATTACCCCATAGTCAGACCGAGCCAGAAGAGGATGGCTCCCCAAGGCGGGAGCCCCTAGCCCGGAGCCTGGCAGGGGCCTGGTCTAACTGTGTCTGTGGGCAGGTGGCAAACAATGGCTACTTAGTTGTTATCTAATTCAAACAAACCAAGGGAAAAAGGTATTCAAAGAGCTGCAAATCCTCTTGTATAAAAGAGAAGGGGGCACAGCAGTGTATTTCTCAGCAGTCTGCCTGTTCTGTTCTCCGCTCTGTCTCTGGTGAATCCTCTCACCTTCCTGCGCATCTAGCCTGTACCCCGGTTCTTGTATAAAAAAATAAAAAATAAATCTTTAAAAAAAAGAGAGAGAGAGAGAGAGAAGGGGGCAAATGGTGCTTGGCTGTTTCCCCTGAGGCTCAAACGTGACAGTATCTTTCCCAAATCTTCCTAAAAAATGAAAAATACAAATGTGGCTGAAACTGGACATGAAGAGACAGGAGAAGGGCAAAGGGTCGGAAGGTAGGGTCTCAACAGCCAAGGATCAGACCTCTCAACTAAAATTCTTGATATTGTTCCATTCAATAAACTCGGGGTTTAAAGCACAGCCTGAATTTCCTCCGGCAGCAAGGACAAGGCTTCGGCGGCCCTCTCTTGCCACCTAGTGGCCCAGCTCTGCGCGGGAACGGTTCCAGGGCACACAATTCAAGCTGTATAAAACCAACTTATCCGCCAAAGAATTACTAAGGCTTCCAGAATGTCCCCTCTCTCCTCCTAGTCCTCCCACCTCCCTCATTAGCTGCCTTTGTTTGTCTTTGAGATAAAGGGAGCTTGGCTAGCTTCTCCTGTTGACTGAAAAACTCAATACGGAAAAAAAAGGAACAGCTTTTGTGCCACTTGAACTGAATTTGCAGTTCCCTTAATTGGTTTAAAAAGATGGGGAGAGGGGTTTTGAGAGAGCATCAATGAGAACGGGGAGAAAGTGAGAGCCGCTGGCTTCATTTGAGTACCAAATGGCAAATAAGCCCTTTTTATGGACTCATTTGGCCTCAGCACTCCAAAGGCCTCTCTAATTGAGGGAGGAAGCAGACAAAAAAGGCAGTTTTAAGTGACATTTGATTCTTCCTGAGGAATGCTAAAGTTTGTGTTGATCTGGAATGCAGATAATAGAGATTCTCATTTCACTCTTTAAATCCCTGGGTTAGTTAATCCAGGGGGAGGCCTTCAGTTCAAATTGTCCCAGAATTTTCTTTCAAGCATATACCTGACTTTTCCCTCCGCAGATCTCCTATCCGATTTATGATCCAATGCAACTAGAATAAGTCCAGAAGCCAGAGACCTGTCTGTCTGAACAGCAGACACTGCCCAGTCTTTACACCCGACAGTCCCATGTTGCTGCATGTGGCATGGGGTGGGGAGGGGCAGGAGGAGCCTCAGAATTTATTGCAGGTAGTTTCAAACCAAACCGCACACCTCTGGACCCCAGGCTACACTGAGGTCCCTCCAATGTTTGACTCAAATATCTGTACAAATTACTTTTACCTTTAAAAAGAAAGCCAAATGCACTATCAAATGTCTTATACATCAAGTGTCGAATTTTAACACAACAGGACTCCACTAAGTTAACTTGTGTGTCTGGACCTTTTAAAATCTCAGCCTCTGCATGGCTGTGTGTATATTTTATATGCAAGTTCTTTAGTGAGCAGTGAATGTGCACAAGCTATGTGTGCAAGCCAGGCATGTGAATATGTGCTCCAAGGATGTACTCCCTCCCAAATTGTCAGCTGCACAGAAACCAGTCAAGAGGTGACCAGATAGCTGCACAATACAAGTCGTTTTAGAATTTATTCCGCATTTTTTATTTATGAAGCTTTTTTATTTAACTTTTCTCCCTGTGATAAATAATATTAATGGATGTTAAATATTAGTAGTAATTAACTTAATTTTTTTTAATTCAACTGCTCCTCTTTGGGACTTTGCATCAATTTACTTGAAGAGTATCTTGAGATTGCAATTGAGCTTATTTAAAACCGTTACCATTTGCAAATACTTATCTGTATGGATAAAATTTTCACAATATTGTTCTACCAAAACACAACAAATGCTATACTAACAAAACCAGGATAATGTTTATCAGTAGATGTCACTCACAAAAACAATAGACTTCTTTTACCTGGAAAAGCCATACCAAGGAGCAAAAGCTTTAGAGTCTGTTATGGACTAAATAGGGGTCCTTGAAAATTCTTTTTTTAAAAAAGATTTATTTATTTATGCATACAAGAACTGGGGTACAGGTCAGAGGTGTGGGGGGTGAGAGGATTCACTAGGGACAGAGTGGGGAACAGAACAGGCAGATTGACTGAAATACACTGCTGAGGGGAGCAGCAGGCGAGTCAGGAGAGGTCTGCTGCACCATGTAGGTAGCTCCTTGGCCTGGGATCGAACTCGCGCTGCAGTGGCTGTGGATAGCTTCATAGATTACGTCTTAACCTCTTGTGCTACCAGAGAGGTTCTGGCCCTTGAAAATTCTTATGCTGAAGTCCTAAAACCTAGTATGTACAAATATGTATATATAAATATGTACAGATGTAACCATATTGGAGGAAAAAACCTTTAAAGAGGTAATTTATTTACAGTGGGATCATTTGGGTGGGTCCTAATTCAATCTGACTGGTGTACTGGTAAGAAAGGAGATCTGGACACTTGCTAAGACACCAGGCTGTGTACACAGAAACCTGAGGACACTGGGAGGAGTCACCTGCAAGGCAAGGGCAGAGGTGAAACCGAAACCCACCACATCTTGATCTCAGAACTACAAGAAAATAAATGTTGGTTGCATGAGTCGGCCAGTCCGTGGCGTTGTGTGATGGCTGCCCTGGGACAGTGACACAGTGAGAATCAAGACCGACACTGTCACACTGAGTGGTCTTCTCCTTAACAATAGCTAATTGAAATGGAACTTATAGAAATATCTGTTTTAAGTGCACCATCCAGTGATTTTTAGTATATTTACAGAGTCATTCAGTCATCACCACAATACCTGTGTGACCTTGAGAAATGGACTTACTCTGAGGCTTCATTTCTTCATCTGTAAAATTGAACTAATACCTTTCACATGGGTTTGTTTTGGAAATGTAGTGACATAACATCTATCTTGTGTTTGTGTTTGCTCTCTTGCTTCTTCCATCATTCTTATTACTCAGTACCTTTCTAACCCAACCTCAAATCCTTGATTTGCAGGCTCTGATTTTCCTGTCAAGGAACCAGTTCTTACAAAACTTGACACAGTAACACCCTTCAATCCTACTTATCTCCGGCACAAAGATTAACAGTGAGCTTTGGGCCCCCAATGCCGTCTTCCTGTGTGGCATACAGCCACTAAGATGGCTGCCGAGAATCTTTGCGTTCTAGCAGCCATGTCCTTCTGTGAATTCCCTTCCCCAGTCTACCTAGTGACTGACTTCTAATGGACAGAATACAACAGAAAC
Organism: Talpa occidentalis; assembly: GCF_014898055.3. Taxonomy (NCBI): domain Eukaryota; kingdom Metazoa; phylum Chordata; class Mammalia; order Eulipotyphla; family Talpidae; genus Talpa; species Talpa occidentalis. The sequence goes on along the minus strand of NW_023605194.1, from coordinate 97,115,936 downwards.
GATGGGATGTCACTTCTGAGATTAGGTGATATGTGGCTTTCCTTTCGGGCATCCTCTCTGGCTCTCTCAAGTAGCCACTTGTCCTCAGGGAAGACAGCCGCCATACCACAAGAGGCCTGTGAGGCAACCACATTTCAAGGAACTTCTGCCTATGAGCAGCAGCCAGCGGGAACCTGAGCCTTTCCAGCATGAGCCATGTGCATGAGCTTGTGGCAGTTCCTTCTCCAGTCAAGCCTTGACTGGAACCAAGGACCACAGCCATGACCAACACCTCCACTGCCAACTTGAGAGACACCAAACCAGAAAACTAGGCTACCCCAGGATTCCTGACCCACAGAGGTACTGAGATAAGAAATATTTGTTGTTTTGAGCTGTTGAGTTTGGGGATAATTTGTCACACAGCAATAGACAACCAATACATCCATCTTCCAATACTCTAGAAAGAAAAGTGTCAAAACCAGGTTGATTATTTTGGAAGTTCCCACCTCTGCTTAGTGCCCAACATACTCTCAAAGAATTAACAAGTAAAATCAGGAACTCCCTGGTGGAGCAAGGGATTAAACACAGCTCTGTGAAGCTATTGGCTGACCAGGGAGCTACCACATGGCACAGCAGACCTCTCCTGTCTCTTCCGCTGCTCCCCTCAGCAGTGTATTTCATTAGATCCACCTGTTCTGTTCCCTGCTCTGTCTCTGGTGAATCCTCTCACCCCCCCCCACCTCTGACCTATATATACTCCAGTTCTTGTATGCATAAATAAATAAATCTTTTAAAAAATAACAAGTAAAATCAGGCTACACTTGGACTTTAGGAATTTACTGAAATTCCAGCAGCTATGGCTCCCCTTGCTCTGAGAAAAAAAGTACAGTAGCTCACCAGTTACTTGTCTCCTGGAATGGGCCTAGCGCTCTCCTCTACTGGAACACAGTTTGGGTTGCTTTTTGACCTCAGCTCTTTAATGGGCTCCAAAAAGTTAGGATTTTCAGATTATCCAGCTTTTTCTCATTGCTAGGGTAGAAACAAGGTTCTCTTATGTTTCCCACATCTTAGTTGGAAGTGGAACCCCAGGCTGGCTTTGAATTTTTATTTCTCCCTTCCTTTCTTTCTGCCCAGAACCTGTGACATAGGCCCCAGAAATCGCACACAACCAACACAAGGCAACTGTGGTTTATTCTTTCTGTCCAAGATCCACAGCAAACTGGCTTCATATATTCTATGAACTCCTAAAAGCAGACATGCCTACTGACCTAGAGGCTAGAGGTTGCCCTAGTGGTGGCATTTGAAGGCCATCAAGGCTGACCTGCCCCAAAACACCCTGTAGACAGCTTGGAAGTTCCACCATTCCCAAAACTCATAAATGAGTTTGATTACACATCCATTGAAGACAGATCAACATAGGAAAAGGCAATAAACTTGAATATAAGAGATCTGGGGTTTGGTCCAGTGACCAATTGGGCAATACGTCTTTGGCCATTCACTTCAATTTTGTGAATCACGTGTTTCCTTGTCTGTTGAAGAAGGACCTACATGCTATCCCTTATAATAATATAAATATTAAATTCCAAATTTATCACACAGACTTCTTCTCTCCTCTGATTTGCATTTATACTACTCCAGGAAACTGCAGAAGATTCCGTTGTGATTTTGAGAAGCTGAAGTAGCTTAAGTCTTAGGGAGGGGGATGAAGAATTATAGTAACTGCTTTTCTTTGTCCTCATGATTGTGTCTCCTTTTTCTGACACAATTTCCCCACTTGTCACAGCGCATGCATTCAAGCCACAGAGCGGGCACATGACCTTGACACTGCCGATCTTAATACTTTAACCCCTTGGAAAACAGCATTTGGTCTAAGGAATAAACAGAGGAGAACCCTTCTCTTGCATTACTATAAGGTTCTGGAAAAGGTAGTTTTGCAGCTATGTTTGTTAAGTCAGGGGAATGTGCATTTGGGAGTGCTGGCTACCATATGGAGAATGAAGCCAAGACAAGGAGGAGAGGTCCTTGGTAGGGTTGTGTCCCGCTCCAGTTGCTAAGACTCTGATCCCTGTAGTTTCTTCTTTAGATTCTGTGAACAAACTTAATACCCTTCCAAGGTATGTGAGCCCGTAAATAAAGCTGGTTTCAGTTGAGCTTCAGTTACATGCAACTCAAATAATCCTGATAAATACTTAGACTGAGTGGATATGAAAGGGGTGATTGGACAAGTCCTATACAACGAAACACAAAACGAGAGGTTTCAGACTAAAGGGATGGGACACTTCAAGGCACCCAGGTAAATATCCAACGTGACTGCTTTCCAAAAGCACATGGCTGCAGATTGCCAAGTAATTCTTACAAGATGGAAAAAGAATGGAAGCTTGTTTTATGCAAGATCCTATCAAAAATCACAGGCAAGGGTAACCTCCGCATGGTTTCTTTCAAGATATATTTATTTGTGAAAACCAGTTGGTGAAGCAAATGCTATTGAAAGGAGTGGCTGGGCCTTCCCAGTGGCATAGCAGGTTGAGCACAGTGCTGTGAAGCTGTCCGCAGCCTCTGCAGGACGGGTTCGATTCCCAGCCAGCCAGGGAGATACCCACATGGTGTGGCAGACCTCTCCTGTCATGCCCACTGCTCCCCTCAGCAGTGCTTTTGGTCTGTCTGCCTGTTCTGCTCCCTGCTCTGTCTCTGCTGAGTCTTTTCACCCTCCCATGCCTCTAGCCTGTACCCCAGCTATTGTGTAAGTACAATAAATAAATAAATAAATCTTTAGGGAAGAGAAGAAAAAAAAAAAAAAAAAAAGAAGGGTGGATAACAGTGACCTGGACTGTCTTTAAGTGTGGGCAACCTCTGTTCTTTAAGTGCATTGTGGCTCTGGGGACAATGTCATTGATTATAGTGTCAGGTTGCAAAATTCCAACTCCAAGTGTACTCAGAGCAGTGGCATTGTGCTAGAGGGGAAAGCATGGGTGCTGGAAAAGCACTCAAACTGGGGTCAGACACGATCCTCTCTCACCCAATCCCCACTATGTGCAAGGGTGAAGGGAGTCACCTCAGTTTAGAGCCATGAGACGCTAACAGCCCCTATGGGGATAGAGCTGCTAGCCTTGGACTTGGTCTCATTAGTACCAAGCTCTAGCCAGCTGAATTAATCATAGAAACTTGTCTCTGTAACACACATTTTCCCAGGGCACTTAAGCTCTGGGTTTAAAGGGAAGTTATGTTAATAGTAGCAGTTTGCTGAGGTTTTCTACCCTGCTTACTACCGTGAAATATTTAACCCCTTAACAAGTTCCCCCCAAATTATGTGGGGATCTGCGAAGGGGTTTTACAGTGCACAAAACATGCCCTGACAGTTACGGTCTGGAATCCACCTCCATATTATTTTTTTCCATCCTCTCTTTCTCTGTCTTTTCAATGTCACCAAAAAAGGACTGCCATTGTGTCCTTCAGAGGTCAGCAGTGCACCAGCTCCATATCACAGACATAAAGGAAAATCTTCCTCTAACACCCAATGTCCACCTGGAGTGAGTACACACACACACACACACCCATTAGTGACAAGGTCTGCCACCATGACACCAAAGAAGTGGCGTTTTATGCCCCCTGTCTTAGAGGAGCTTTTGTATAGAACATTCTTTTCCATTCCCATAAGTAGCTCTTCTCTTTATTTATTTTGGTTGTTTTTTAAATCTTGTTTTTAATTGAGATAATAGTTTACAACACTGTAAACTATTCAGAAGTATGGGTTCACACCTCTTCTGATGTATGTTATCACACTGCACCCGCCACCAGGGCACCCAAAGTCCTACTCCATCGCCACCTCCCCCCTTTTCTGTTTATTTCCTGTGATCCTGGATGTGAATCCAGCTGGGGAACCAGAATCCTGGACGTGAATCCACCTCCAGCGAGGTGCCTGCTGGAGTGCCAGTTCCAGAGACTCACTTTACCGCCTCCCCTTCCTGACATCTAAAACTTCCCCAGGGTGCCAAATCAGTCTGTGGCTCACAAGTCGTGTCCTTCAATTATGCTTTGGTTGCATGCATATAAGTTCCATTTTTTTTTCTTTTTAAGTTTATTTATTTATATATATTTTACATTATTGTTCATTTTTAAAGAATGGTCACCCGTGCACCATCACCACAGTCCCCTGTGCTCTTCTCTCCCTCCCTCCGATCCCTCTCCTCCCTCCCCTGCAGGATGTCTCTGGTTTATAATTGTTTGTTTTTGTTTTGTTGTGTTGTGTTTTGTGCTGTTATTATTCCCCCCCGCCCCGATGTCTTATTTGGTTCCCCGATATTCCTCCTATAAGTGAAACCATCCGGTATTTTTCTTTTTCTTCTGACTTTTTTCACAGAGCATCATTCCTTTTTTTATAGAATAACAGATAAGTCAGCAGTTGCGCTTGAGTCCACCAGTGCTTGAGAAGGAAGACATCACCCCATTTAGCCTTGAAGAAGGGGGCCACACTTGAGTGGGTTTCACAGGGTAGCAAGGAATAATGTGAGAGAAGTCATTTTACAATGGCAGACGGGGCTTTTTCTCTGTTCCTTGCCTGCCATCTTATGGAGACCTGCAGGAGCCATTGAAATAAAAAGTCTAACTACAAAACAAAAGACCTGTGGGTTGGAACTCATACAACTCGCCCACTAGGGCACTGGGTCTCCAATAGAGTGTGCCAAGCTCTTGGGCTACATGGCAACAGTTTAGATTCAAGTTCAAATCTCTGTGCCAAAGCCCCCTTATCTTTCTAAGCCCATGTTAAGGACTTTCTTATACCTTATCCTATTCTTTCTACTATCCATGCTTAACTACTGGCTTTTACATTTGTTTCTCCAAGTCTCACATAGTCACTCTAAACAAAAAATGATAAGAATCAGTTTTAAATCAACTTCCAAGTCCCATGTCCTGAGAAAAGTATTTTAACAGTTTTGCTATAGCTAATGTGTATTAGTCTACCATCTTTTTCTACGCATCTACAATATGTAATTTATAATAATACAATTTTAAAGTCACTTTTTTTTTTCCTGAGGAAGGTAACAGTGAATATTTTCAAACTACATGAAACACAATTTTTTTCTACAATATGTTAAGGTTGCAAGAATTTCCCTCCTACACCCAATACTATGATATATTTAGCCAATTTACTATTGTAGGAATCTTAAGCTGTTTCCAATTTTTAGTCATTATAAAAATGCTTTGATCAACATTCTAATAACAATATTTGCACATATCCATGATTATACCTTTCAGATTGATTTCTGAAAGTAGAATTTTGGGATTATAATACATGCAAAATTTTAAGTCATTTCTTTGATACTGCCAAATAGCCCTCTAGAAAAGTATGGCAAAGAAAGTTCTAATTTCCCTGCAACACTGCCAGCATTTTTATTTTTATCTTTGCATGTTTTTTGGAAGAAAAATTAACTTCCCATTGTTTAAAATGTACAATTTCTGACATTGATCGGAGAGATTAAGTACATTTTCATAGTCATTTTTCATGGGTATTCTGGCCTTTTACATTTCTTCTTATGTAATGCGATGCTCATTTCATTTGTCTCTTTTTTAGTAAGTTGTTCATCTTTTTCTCCTTATGACTTCTAAATAACTTACTATTAAAACTCTCAATGTATCATAAACATCTTGTGATTGACTCTTATATAGTCACCAAAAATATTGTTTGCCTTTTCATATTACTTAGTATTTGATACACATAAGTTTTCAGAACAGGGTTTTATGGTGTTAAATAATTCCATCCTTTTCTTCTGTACTTCCATGCACACTTAGGACGGCCTTCCAACATTTTTAAAGAATTACTTCATTGTCCTTTAGAAGGGTAAGATTTTATTTTCACATCTAAATATTTACTTTAGGTGTGGTCTGAAACAGGAAACTACCTACCAATGCTAACCATTATTAGGTAACCAGTCTCTTCCCACTGAGTTGAAATGGTAGTTGAAATGGTATGCAAAATCCTGTTACTTTTTGAGTCTATTTCTATTCCATTTCTTTATTCTAACACTGTCTCCTACCATTCTTTTGTCTTACTTTTTCCATGTATCCTACCCTGTCACTGGGAAACCAGTTCCTTTTGACTACTTTACTGTTTTTAGATCTCCCTGAAAAGCAGAGTGAAAATAATGCTGGATATTCTAAAATTGAAGAGTCATTTCAGAGGAAATCATTCTTAAAGTAAAGGATTTTACTCCTAGTGATTTTGTTACTTACTGGGCACTAGCAACTAGAAGAAAAAACTCCTGTGAAAACATTTGTTTCTCTCTTTAGTAAACCTTGACTTACATGGAGATTCAGTTAAGGGAAGAGCCAGAAGAGGTCTGTTATATAAGCCACACTTAGGAGGCAGAGAACAGTGACCTGTCCTTATGGTCATTTCATCTGCTGCTGCTCCTTTAACATGGTAGAGTAAGAATCCACTTATGATTTTTGGGTAGTGTAAATAGGCCTTTGACCCTGCACCAAAGACCTCGATCACTCACTGTTTTGAATCTGTTTCTGGTCAACCCAGTTGGTCCAAATACAGCTCTAATGAGGCTGAGGTCATAAGTTCAATACCAGTGTGGTCTAATTACCAATAAGTCAACTATTCAGGGCCTCATCTCGTACTTCGAAATCAAGCCAGCCATTTTGCATATGTCCAGTATGGTCACACAGGGGACGAGGTAAAAGAACAGAGATAAATCAGAACAAATCTCCCACCAGATCGGGACGTGCACTCCGCGCCCTGCTGTTGACAGGTCAGCTGCAGGGTGTTGGATGTGAGCAGTGAGAGCACATTTTTATATTGGCGCTGTGGCAGTCAGTAATTGGCATATACTCCACCCCATCCTGCAGCGAGGTTGCCAAACCCCTGTCTCAAAGGACTGATTATTCTAATTTAGAGGACAGAGTTGAGGGTTGGGAGGGGGCAGGGGTCCAAGACTTTAATGGTAGGTTTTTACTAACCATCGATGCCTCGGGGGGGAAAGCCAACCAAAAAATGAAATGGAGCTGTAACCCTTCTTTTTAGTTTTACTGTGAAGTAAACAAAACATGTTAAAGAGCATTTGCAAAAGAAGAAAAAGAAAAAAACATCCAGTCTCACCAACATGACACATTAAAAATTTTAGACTTGTGACTTCTTTACTATTTTAATGCATTGCACACATAACATGTTGCAGGAGAAATAAAATTTTTTCAAGAAAATGGAAATCACCTATAATCTCTAACAAAGCAACTGTTACCAACGTTCTGTGTAGACAGTCAGTCCTCACCCACCGAAGCACTGGGTTTGAGTGAGTCCTCAGCACCCAGAGGTCCCTACAGGGACTGACCACCCACCAGATAACAGGCTCTCCCAGGAAACAGAAGACGCCTTTGTATTCTTGACACCACTTCCACCTCACATACTAAAAGCGTTTCCAGTCACAAGTACTCAGCACAGTACCATTTGGAAAACATCAGAAAGGAAAAAAAGTGAATGTCTCCTGCCCAAGGTGAATGCAGCAGAATAGCCTCCCCTCTAGAAAGTACTGTCATTTCTCATGGAAACACTTTGTGAAAAGCCGGTCATATATCGTAGCCCCTAAGTATGAAACCACGGGTCCCTCTAACCACACAAAACAGCTGTGCCCTCGGAGGAAAGGTCATCTGCCATAGTCATGTTTCTTTTTACTTTTAAAGAAATTTCAGGCCATGTTTTATGCGGTCCTTATGACAGGGTGCTGTTTATTGTATCACCGAGCTGCCATAACTTCAGGACAAGGAAACTGCCATTATTTGGAGAGTATATATCTTTCTGACTTGCAGGAAAGATGAAAATTAAGAACGGCCCTTTTTTGGAATAGGTCTAAGTATTCTTTGACAATCTCCTACAATATTTCAAACATCTTCGTCAGACCCATAAAACCCGATGCTCGCCTCACTGAGCCGGGTGGAAACTGTCGGAGTTAGGACATTTATCACAAGTGTGGTGCAAATGCTGCCACTCGGCAGATGTTTTTGACCGAGGATTTTAAACTAGCTTCCTTGGTGCCCCAAGGACAACAGAGTGTACAAGGAAACCGCATGACATTAAGAAATAATGAGAGCTAATGCTTATCATATGCCAGGTTCTGAGTTAAGCACACTACAAGCATCATCTCAATTTGACCTCTCAACTGGGAGGACATTAGTAACCCTTAGTAGCCCTTAGTTACCATTACAAACCCTAGGGCGCAGATCAGAACACTAAAAAGAAATCAAATGGGGCCTCCTTTGTGGCACAAGGGTTAAGATGCTACCTATGAAGCTGACCGTAGCCACTGCAGCATGAGTTTGATCCCCAGCCAGGGAGCTACCCACATGGCGCAGCAGACCTCTCCTGACTCGCCTGCTGCGCCCCTCAGCAGTGGATTTCGGTCAGTCTGCCTGTTCTGTTCCCCTCTGTCTCTGGTGAATCCTCTCACACCCCGTACCTCTGGCATGCACCCCCATTTTTGTATGCATAAATAAATATTTTTAAAAAAAGAAAGAAAGAAAGAAAGAAATGAAGTGACTTGTCCCAAGGTCACATTGTTGGAATCAGAGGGTGGCAGAATTGTCACTCTAAGCCACACATGTAATCAATGTGTCACTCCTGTGATGTTGTCCAGGCATTGTAGTCCCATACAATAACAAGGACTGTCTTCGAGTCCTTACTTGTTGCTATTATCATCTAAATTGTATCAGAGAGAGTAAGTACCCCACAACACAATGCTGTGACAGTTCGCATTTGAAATCAGATCTGTGTGACCTCCAAGTCCAAACTCTGATGCCAAAGTTCTTGACCTGGAGAGTTTTCTAGAGATGAGAATTAAACCTGCTCCGTGTCTGATTATCTAAGATCAATGGGAAGGAATGTGATAAAGTCACTTGAGAGTTCTGTTTAAAATCCCTGTCAATTTGATGTAGTCCCAGGATGGTCTCACTCATAGCAGGAATTTAGAACACCTAAATAAGGGACCAGGAAAAAGACTAATTATAATAAAGTAAAAATCATAATCAACAAGCAGAGACATACTACAGGCTATGGGGGTGGGGGCAGGGAGAGGAAGGATTAGGGTCAAAATAAGGGGGGTGCAATTGTATGGGAAATATAACCAAAATGAAAATGCATACATTGTGCAAAAATGAAAAATGATGTAAGAATTATATAAAATAAAATATTAAAAAAAGGACAATAGGAAAAATATACAAACTTTAATAATGGAAAAAAAAATCCCTGTTTCGATGTGATTTGATATTTCAGTGTAGGTGAAATTTTAGCAATTCCACGCTACTTCAGAAATCTGTTTGGAGCTGGGCCAGGCTTACGAGGGACATGTGCTACTAAGCTAAATGCAAGCTATTAGGGGAAAACAGTCCAGCAGGACCTCATGCAGGGTCATGCAGCTGGTGTGGCACAGTGCAGGCTAGACAAGGTCTCCTGCCAATTAGAAATCTCTATTGGGATGGGGAAACTGTGACATTCAAATTGAGTAGGTGAAGCTGCTGTGAAACTTTCTTCTGCTTAGAGAAAAGCAAGTCACAAGGGAGGCTGACAGCTGACATACAAATTTACTTTTTCTCCTTGGTTTGTTCCCCACCCCACAGTCCCCTCCCTGGCCCCTACTCCCTAGGCCACCCTGGTGGGATGTAGGGTAAAGCGGATGGTGGGAAATCACTGGTTTCTAGTCCTGGCTGTGACACTCAGGAGCTTTGTAACTCTAGACAAGTCATTTAACCTATGTCTTTCAACCTCAATTTCTTCATTTTTTTTTCCCAGCAGATTTGTATTAAATGTCAGATGAACTGTTCATATTTCATCAATGACATGAGATAGGCCAAATGGACTTTGCAGTCCTTTCTAGGTTTAAAATGCTCTTTCTCACTTGCCCTCCTGCTTCCCCTGTCCCATCATGCTCTTTTCCTTCTTTTCTCATCATCTTCTTTCCTTCCTCCATAACCTGCATATTCCAGCCCTTCTCTAAAATGCTTTGACATGGAAACAGACAAAGATGAAGAAGAACGAAATTCATAGGTAAATGGGCACTTTCTTCCTTTCCTTATTCTTCCTTCCTTTTATTTCCTCCTAACCTATGGTACTTTTCTTTAGCTTTTGAAGGGAGTTTCTCAAGAAATAAAGAGTTTCCTCTTTATCAATTTCCTCAGAGAAGCGAACATTTGTTTAAATTTTATTGAGGTATCTATATATGACATTATATTGGTTTCAGGTGTAAAACATAATGAATTGGTATTTGTATATTTTGTAAAATGATGACCACAATAAATATAATTACCTTCTGTTACCATACAAAATTAATTTTTAGAATCTATTCTTTTGGTAGCTTTCAAGTATGCTCTGCATATTATTGACTATAGTTACCATGTTGTACATTATATCCCATTTTAAAACTGAATACATTATAGTCTTTATTTTATAACTAGAAGTTTGTAGCTCTTGACCCTGTCACCAATTACCCCCAAATAAAACCATCAACAAAATGAAAACATAATCTACTGAATGAGAAAAACAATTTTTAAGTCATATATCTGCTAGGGAGTTAATATCCAAAATATATAATGAGCTCATAAAACTTGGTTGCAAGAAAACAATGCAATTTAAAATTGGAGAGAATCTGAATAGACATTTTCCCAGAGAAAATATACAGATGGCCAACACGTATACAAAAAGATATTCAACATAACTAGTCATGAGGGAAATGCAAATCAAAACCACAATGAGATAATACCTCACACCTATATGAATGGCTATCACCAAGAAGACAAAGAAATAACAAGTATGGTAAGAAAGTGTGCACTATTGGCGTGGCTATAAATTGGAGCAACCACTATGGCATTGTGCCCATCCTAAGTGTCTATCCAGTAAATATTTTGATTGTCTGCAAGTGGCAGCATTTTGTAAGGCATGGTCATTACAATGACCACCAGGGGGATCTGGGAAATATTTGCTCACAATCATTTGCAAACCATGGTTCCTTGGTGGAGATAAAGGAGCTGATGTGCACTGCAATCACTCCACAAGAGTGTGCCTAAACTAAGCACATGAAAATTACCTTAAAGGCTGTAGCCTCAGGAGCCCACTGCAATAAAACTGTCCAGATAGATAAACATGAATCCAATGACTTGCAATGACAACAAAGGCCAATTCTGTGTATGTCGAGTGAATCCAGCCTTCCTGATTGAGAAGAATTTGAAAGGACTTGAGGAAAAGCTGGACCAGCACAGTCCAAAAGAACTTTCTTTTTTTTTTTTTTTAAAGATTTATTTATTTATTTATACAAGAGCTGGGCCACAGGCCAGAGATGCAGGAGGGTGAGAAGATTCACCAGAGAAAGAGTGGGGAACAGGACAGGCAGATCGACTGAAGTACACTGCTGAGGGGAGCAGCGGGTGAGACAGGAGAGGTCTTCTGGGCCATGTGGGTTGATCCCTGGCCAGCCGGGAATCGAACTTGTGCTGCAGAGGCTGTGGATTGCTTCACAGCACAGTGCTTAACCCCTTGCGCTACCAGGAAGGACCAAACAAACTTTCTTGATCATGGAAATGCTCTATATCTGTGCTACCTCATGCAGAAACAACTAGCCTCAGATCTACTGAGCATTTAAAATATCACTGGTGTTACTAAGGAACTAGGTTTATTTTATTCTGTTTCAGTTACTTAAATTTAAGTAGCCACAAGATATGGAAGCTCATATGGAATAAAATAGGACTTCTCAACAGGATAGAGCAAATTATATAGAAAAGAAGTCCAGTAATACTGTGTATAATTTTGGGGAAATTAAAGGTAATCAGCTCCAGAATCATGAGATTTTTAAAGAAAAAAATACCTAAATAAAGAAAAGTATCTTACCCTTAGTTTCAGGTTTCATTGGCACATAGTATCCCTCTGAACCTTTACTGGACAGATGTATGTTTGTTACCACTTCTTGGTAGGCTTGTTTTGTTATTAGCTTAAACAAATGACAATAGCAGTTGTAAAAAAGCTATACTTGTGCTAAACAAGGAATAGAATCTTCTAAATTTCCAAAATCAGGAGTTAAATAGAGATAGGTCTCACAGTGATTGGGTGACTCTGGAATAAATTTCAAGAATAATATTTTAAAAGTAACATGATGTTAGACATCTATGAAAACTGTGTAAGTGTTTTACTGGGTTTTAGCCTATAAGGGCTTATGTTAAAACAACAGAAAAGGCTTTTTTAAAGTGTATATTCAAGGGTAAGAAGAATAAGAAATTTTTATACTTAGAATAGATATTGAGGTTAATTGATCATGGATTATGTAGAACTACCTGTTATTTCTCCTCCTATTTTATCTCAAAGAAATTGGTCTTCATATTAGAAAAGATAATGCAAACATTGTAAGAGAGAAGTCAAACTTGGTGAAAACACACCTTACTTACTGCTCTCAGCAAGTTCAAGTCTCCAGTCTATACAAATTATGTCTCCAGGGTCTTGTAGAAATAATGAAAGGTGAAATGTTATACTTTCTCAACAACTATGGAGAATAAGGGAAGTCTCAGTAGGCTTGAGAGGATTAAACATTTTACGAAATTTCAAGAAGGGTAGAAAAAAGATTCTATAAACGAAAGACCAATAGGCTAGATGAAAATCTCTAGAATAATTTCAAAGTAGGTTTTAAAGGAAATGATTTTAAGACATACTTGAAAGTATTAGCAGTGATCACCAAGAGTCAATTCACTAAGAATTAATCATGCCAATCTAACCCTCATTATACTTCTGGCATGGAGAATTACAAAACAAATTACAATTTAGCAAGGTGTTTGACAGCATTTCTCATTAGATCCCTATGGTCAAGATTTAGAAATTCAAGCTAAATGCTGGTACCATTAGATAGATTAGTAAGCACTTGGATGGCTGTTCTCAAAAGAGTTGTGATTAATAGATGGTTGTCAACCTGAAAGGAGATTTTTATGTTGTGCCATAGAACTATTTGTCCTTGGACTGCTCTGCTAAACATTTGCAATGACTTAGATGAGGACAATAATGGTATGTTTATTAAATCAACAGATGACAGGGAACTAGGAGGGATAGATAACAGATTTCAGGTTCCAAATTTCTCAGTCTGAGACAATGGGCCAACATTAATAAATTTCCAATATGAGAATCTGCCCGAGCCCACACTGACAAACATCCCCTTTAACTCCTTAAAAGATCAAATGAGGTAAAGCCAAGAAAACTTTGACTATTAGAAACCCAACTTCCACCATTTTCCATGATCACCAGAAACATAAGTTTTTGAGCACCAGAGAGAATTTGCCTTCCAGTCTCTAGAACTGGTTTATTTTGTGGTCAGCATAACATGTACAACATCTCTCATCTCATCCCTTGGCTCTTGCTAGTACTGACCCCCAGGATGACTCCTCAGTCCCTTGTCTTCTTGCCCTTCTCCATGGTAAGTTTCCAAGTTTCAACCTACAATTATAGCCCCCCCACCCCGCCCGCTCCACCCCCATGCTTTGCTTCCCTACATGATGAGGAACTCACAAAGCCAATTCTTGCAATTTGCCTCGCAGTGGCCCAAAGAGGATCTGTCTTTGGTGACCATCTTGGGCTCGTGTGCAGTTGCTCTACTCTCTTTTGCTCTACTTGATCTCTGTAGTCATCTAAAAACTTCAAACAACCCTACTTTGCCCCTTAACACGTAGGGACTAAGAACTGTGTAACATAAGATGAGCAATTAAAATTGGTTGTGTTTAAGAAAAAAAAAATATTATTACAGCAATGGAGAGGCAGTAGCTTGTATTCACTTGATTTTGAACCCAAAAGTCAATGAAATCCTAAACTCTGTTTTCAAAAAAAATGAGCTGGGTTATAGAAAGATGGCATCAGAGGAGGTTCCCTGCTTCATTTCTGGGAAGGTAATCTGAAAGTAGCTCAGGCTGACACTGGATCTAGAGGATTCTGTGACTTGGAGTGAAACTAGAGTGCCTCTGAGATATTGGGGACCAATGCTGGCCATATCAGAAGGGATATTCTGAAGAAATTCAATTTCTTCATACAACAAAAGGTGGGTAAAGAGACAGTCCTAGAGTGTAGGCAGGACAAGAGCCTTCCATGAAAATCTCAGAGTTAAAATGAACAAGGATGTAAGAAAATTAAAAATAAATAAATAATAAATAAATAAATAAATTGTATCTACTACAGCTTCTCTTGATTAAAAAAAAAGTCTCAGAACTGTGTTCCCATGTTTAGCCCGTGGCTAATCCTCTCACACATACACCCCACACCTCTGGCCTGTACCCCAGTTCTTGTGTGCATAAATAAATAAACATGTTGGCGGGGGGGAGAATTGATTAGTGTGGAGACTGTGGAGATGCACCCTTAAGTGAGGTTAGATATATGCAAGGAACTGGGATAGCCCATGTGGGTCAGGTTCCCACTGAAGAGGACAAGAGAACAGGATGGTACTCACCTTCCTACATCCCCTCAGGGTTCAAGTTGATCCTGTGACGTGTAACAATGTGACCCCACCACCAGCAGAGATGTGAGTCTAAAAACTCAGAGTGATCAGGTTTCAGGAGTATCACAAATATTAGGCACTCATAAATACTGTTTTTACCAGTGAGTGGACTCCTCTAGGCCCATTCTTACCCCTGACTCAGAAGATGCAGTTCAGTTCTCCCTACATACAACAACTATTGAAAAAGTGGAAGTTCTACACATTTAGGACACTTCAGAAAAATAACAATCTCCAGATAGACCACATATTGGGTCACTAAACTAGTATCCATAAATACATGAAGATTGAAATATTACAATACCAAGCATCTTCTCTGATCATGATGGTGTCAAACTAGAAATCTATCACAAAAAGAAAAAAGGGAAAACCACTAATATGTGGAGACTAAAAACACATGGCTATATGACTATTGGGTTAGTGAGGAAATCAAAGAAGAAATTAAAAAATACCTCTAGACAAATGAAAATGAAAACACAACCTACAACAACATATGGGACACAACAACAGCGATCCTAAGAAGGAATACTAAGAATGCAGGCCCTCTTAAAAATCTAGAAGGGGCCTCCCTGGTGGTGCAAGGGATTGAGATGCAACCTATGAAGCTATTCAAGTCACTGCAGCACGAGTTTGATCCCCGGCTAGGGAGCTACCACATGGCGCAGCAGACCTCTCCTGACTTGCCTGCTGCTCCCCTCAGCAGTGTATTTCAGTTGATCTGCCTGTTCTGTTCCCCACTCTGTGTGGTGAATCCTCTCACACACACCCCACACCTCTGGCCTGTACCCCAGTTCTTGTGTACATAAATGAATAAATCTTTTTAAAAAAAGAATCTAGAAAAAGACGAGCAAACAAAATGGCAATAGCCAACACTCATATATCAACAATCACACTAAATGAGCAGAAATAAATGAAATCGAAATTTAAAAGATAGCTCAAAAGATTAAGCAAAAGATGGTTCTTTGAAAAAAATTAACAGACAAAACTCTAACTAGGCTCACAAAGAAAAAAAAACAGAAAACTCAAATAAATAGAAACAGAAATGAAAGAGAAGTTAGAATAGAAAACACAGAAATTTTCTATGTTCTCTGCAATGCTAGAGTTGGTACACTTGAGTCAGCATATAGTTAACTAAAACTCTTAAAGGCCTTTTATGCCCTAGCGCTATGATTTTATAATTGTATATCTGAAAACTCAGATTATATCAGATGATTTTTTTCTATTTCTCCTTGTCTACTATTCTAAGACTTTATTCTAAAGAAGTCTCTAAGTTTGTAGGGCCAAACAGAGGAAATATTGGGGAGAACCAATATTAATCCTTCTTTGAAGATACAGCTGGTAAATATCTGCTGGGGTATCCAAATTTCTCTTCATGTGTAATAATCCTTGCCCCCACCCTGGCTCCCTTGGGTCTTTTAAAATATTCAATCTGCCCTGTTATCAAACACTGAACAGGTCAATTCCTCCCGAGCCTTCCTCTTCACGATGGGAAGCACTCCAGGACAACGTGGCCAAGATCAGTAGATGGGGCCTCACTTACTCAGTCACTGAAACCTACACAGTGACCCAATTGGCTCCTTCTTGCTCCAGGATAAGAAGGGGAAGGAGGGAAGGAGGGAGTGATACTGTAGAAGATGCTGATACAGGTCATCTGCCTTCCTGAGTCAGTCCATAGTCATTCCGTTCTGGGCCTCCTTCCATCCCTGCGCCTGTGTCTCTAGCCAAATAGCGTCAAGATGGCTCCCCCTCTCCTATGTGCCCATGCTCTTGGGCTACCCCTCCCTCAAGAGCATCCTGTCTGCAGGCTTCCCTGGTGGCGAAGGGGGTTGAGCACAGCACTGGGAGGCTGTCCGCAGCCTCTGCAGCTCAGGTTAGATCCCCAGCCAGGGAGCTACCCACCTGGCACAGCAGACCTCTCCTGACTTGCCTACTGCTCCCTCAGCAGTGCATTTCAGTCAGCCTGCCTGTTCTGTTCCTGGTCTGTCTCTGGTAAATCCTATCACCCCCCAACACCTCTGGCCTGTACCCCAGTTCTTGTATGCATAAATAAATAAATCTTTAAAAAAAAAAAAAGGACATCCTGTCTGTACCTCTAGCCTCAACCTGCCCACAACCACACACATTTCCCCTGGGTGAAGATGATCTGGTTCAGACTATTGCCTTCCACTCTGGTTATTTTCTTTGTGTTTGCTATCATCCTTATTCCCTAAAAATTTATAAAGTCAGTCCTTGAAGGTACTACCTTTATACAGATAAGAAAATAAACTGAGATAAACAATATTGAATGTTTAAGGAGTCTCAAAGCATGTTCTAGAGAGGATGTAAACTATGTGAATGAGAGGCATCAATAAAAGAACTTTTCAAATCTAAAGGGCTATTTTTAAAAAGAAAAGGAAAGGAGAAGAAGGGAAAGTAGAATGGTCATTTCCAGAACTGGGAGGAGAGAGTCATAAGTAGTTATTGTTTAATAGATACAGAGTTTAGCTTTTTAGGATGAACAAAGTGCTGGAGATCTGGGTGGGAAGAGCAACACAGCAGCAGGTACCCGCTTAGTGTTGCTGAACTGCGCCTTTGAAATGTAGGCTCTGACTTTATTATAATTAGTCTTTTTCCTGATCCCTTATTAGGGTCTTCTAAATTCCTGCTATGGTTTCACTTATAGCAGGAATATAGGGGAACCAAATAAGACATTAGTGTAAAAAAAAAAAATAACAATACAAACCACAACAAAGCAAAAACAAACAATTATAAATCAGAGACATCCTGCAGGGCAGGAGGAGGGAGAGGGATCAGAAGGAGGGAGGCAGGAGCACAGGGAACTGAGGTGATGGTGCACGGGTGCACTGGGGAAGGAAACTCTATGGGGACTACACCTGAGGGGGTGGGGGAAAGCAAATGTTTAAAAATGAACAGTGATGTAAAAAATAAAAAAAAATTTAAATAAATAAATAAATAAAATGAAGGCTCTCCTGCTTGCCGTGACTATGCCAATGTTTCTTTCCATGAACCTTTTCCCTTTCCAAAGCAGCAGCTCTTTCTGCCCATTTGTGTCTATGCAAATGTCTTCTCCTTTCCTAATAAACCTGTCCTTATAAAATGTAAAATTAAATAAATAAATTAAAATTAAAATGATAAAGACAGTGACTTTCATGTTATGTGTATTTTACTACAATTTAAAAATGGGGCAGGGGGAGATACTTACAAATCTAGATATTAAAGTGATTTTCTATTAGAATTTCTAAGAATCAACACATAGGTAATATGGTGCAGGTCACAGGAATCTGAGATACGCTGTGGAAGTAACGGGGAAAGTAAAGAAGAAATGCATCTCAGCTGCAAAGCCTTAATTCCATACACTAGAGGATTTCCTCACTTAGAAATTCCCAACCCTCAACAATTACCTCTCCCAATTACCTGTTGGTTTTCTGGTTTCTCATCCCACACTAAATTCATAGCAGCTCATCTGGAGAGAGCAGGATGTGGCAGGGAAGAGCTGTCAGGGGAAGCACAGAATCTAGAAAAGATATTGGATATGATTAAAAACATAAACAAAACTAATAGAAGCCAATAGGCCATTTAGTACTGGAGCAAACAGCTCTTCCCAGCACAGTAGACTCTGAGGGCCTAGAACAATGACTGATGCACATAATAAAGACTTTAGGGCATCATCCAAAAAGTTAAATAATTCTCAAAGTTCTTAGTTAATGAAAGAAGAAAAGTAGCAAATACTTTTTGGAAATTGTCTCCTAAGATGCTTTAAAATTGTTTCTTAAGCTTTGCTGTATAAAATGGAATACATTCAGTTACCAGAAAGATTCATTGCTTGTAAACCCCAATTTTTCTAATGATGTCTCATAAAAACGCATACCAGAGTGCTGCATTTATACTGTGTCATTTATACTGCCTATTTTGGGGGGCAAGATTGTTACCCCAACTCTCACAGATTTTCTCACCCTCAATATTTGTTCTCAGTTAAGTAAACCCACATGGAATTAGGAATCAATGCAAACAACAGCAGCCCATCCTCTGAATGGGCCACCTTGTGGGAGGACTGCAGGTAAACACTGCTCAGGGCACATGTTCTCAGGTGAATGGTAGCAACTTGATCCAACTCTCTTTTGGGAAGAATAGATGTTATGAAATGAATAGAAGTTGGGCTAATTGAACTCAGCAATCTATTCCAAAACTGCTGCTTCTATATGTCACTCAATGCTTAACAAGCTCCACATCCCCCAACACTTTTTTTAAGGAGACCACTTCCCATAGTCCTCCAGTAATGGAAAATGTTCATTGAGGGATAGCCTTTAATTGGACTAGAAATAAGCATCTTGTCAAAGGTTGATTAATACGATCCATAATTAGTGAGGTGTTCTCAAATAAAACATCCCACGAAGTAGGTAATAAAATAGGTCACATTTCTCTTCCATCAGAGTTTGAGAAGAGAAATATGGAGAGATTATACCAATGTGTTTACGATGTGAACCAAGTATGAAATACTCTGTACCCTTCTAGCGCTTACAGAGTTGTTTTGCAGGCAGGTACATGCTACTTCCATAATTGCCTTAGCATTGCATGATATATACCAAAATAAGCTGAGTGCAAACCCAACCACAAAGCTGACTTTGAATTTTGGAAAGACTTTCAAGGTGACAATACTAAATATTGATATGGATATGATTGTTACCCCATAAATATGATATGGATCATATTAATCAACCTTTGACAAGATGCTTATTTCTAGTCCAATTAAAGGCT
The DNA here is from genome assembly GCF_014898055.3 of Talpa occidentalis. Lineage (NCBI taxonomy): Eukaryota > Metazoa > Chordata > Mammalia > Eulipotyphla > Talpidae > Talpa > Talpa occidentalis. The sequence continues at coordinate 97,096,704 of NW_023605194.1, read as the reverse complement.
ATCCCTCAATGAACATTTTCCTACCTAAGTAGGAAATAAAGGAAACTTTGAATAGGGGAAGAACTGGACTTCAAGAGATTAAATGAGGACAATTATAAGACCATAATATCAAGGAACCCTTACTGATATGAGATCTATAAAAGTCAGAGGTCCTGTTAGACAGGAGAATGTCTGCAACGGTCTTTTCAGAGATGAAACTGGTATCAGTTATGACAGGATGCATGGTATGCCTGTGAAAAGTGGCTAATGCGGAGGAGGGTAAAGGTCATGGGAATGAACAAGACTGGAGTAGAAATCAGGATCATGAGACCCACACTACTGTCTTCACTGAATGCAGGGTATTTGTCAGGAGGATAGCTGATGAATAATCAGAAGAGAGAGCACAAAAGATGGAAGAAGGCAGGGCATTTCGTCTACATTGAGTAATGTGTGGACTTAGAAAATGAGAATTATCTATTTGAGATAACTACCAAGGAACACAGTGTCCTTAGATGACAATCGGGTTTCTGTCAAGGCATGGGAATGGAGGGACTCTTTAGGGAAAATGTTGGGGACAGACAATTTGTTTCTGTGGGACTAAGGAAGGTTTGGAAAGCAGAGCAGTGAAAGGTGGATCAGGGAGGGGAGCAGAGAGCTATAAAGATGAGAGATAGAGGATCTTTGGATGGTGACCAAGAATAACAGAGAGAAGAAGCATGATGGATTTGCTGGTGGAAAGTTTTCTAAGAGTAAGTCACAGCAATCTCCTAGTGGATAAGGAGACAGATATTAAGTCATCCAGGCCCAGTGATTCCACTGGCAAGGAGGCCTTGCATATAGGACAAACATTCTGACCTCATTGGAATATGTCAAAATCAAGTCTGATGACTTGAGCTCCTGATGGTCAGAGTTACACTGTCCTGCAGTAGTAGGATTTAAGATGTGGAACCTTACATTTGTATAGTTAATTACTCAGAAATGATATTGTGATTCCCTCAGGAGCGAAGATCACTAGAAAGAAAATTCCAGCAGACTTGAAACCATGGGACAAAGAGTCATACTTATAGATCAACATATGTTTTCACATTTCTCTTTGGGTGCTATCAATATTAGCATGCAGCTAAAAGTTGAAGCTGTGAATAGAGCAGAAAAAAAATATCATCCTGAGATATAATAATTATTATCATTATTATTTCTATTGTCATTATTAATTATAGCAAACACTTATTGAGTACTGCTTCTATGCAAGTCACTACTCTAGTACATGACATGTATTAATTAATTCAGTTCATCTAAACAACCCTCTGAGGAATTACTAATGTTTTCCCCATTAGAAAGATGATATCACAAAACTTGTAATGTTGGTACTACATTCAAACCAAAACTCACATTCTTAATCCCAACTTTATACTACAAAAATAAATAAATAAAGGAGAGAACTGAAGGCATAACCTTGGAAAACACCATTAATTAAGGATAGACTGCAGACAAACTATGCAAAGTGTACCTGGTTGGGATGCACATGTGATAGATCCTGAATATTGTATTGCAAGTGGATTTTAGGATAAGTTCCTGACGGCAACTTGTTTTCTTGCCTTTCTTTTTTTTTTTTTTGAGAGTGGAATCTAGGTGGAAAAATGAGTCCAATTTAGTTTGGATTCAATTAATGAAAGTTTTCTGGTATCTGCTTAGTGGCTTAATAAAAGCAACTTTAGCACTGGGGAAAATTTCCTCTGGTCTTCCTGCATTCCCACAAGAAATTTTTATTTAAAAAATAATAATCACCATAATAATAATTTTTCTTATTTTCTAAAGTGGACTCTGCTGGCCAGAGCAGTTATTGAGGACGGATCAGGGGTTAATTTTAGTTCTCCTGGATTATGAACACTGACATGGGACTTAAGAAAAACCTTCATCCAATTTTTTTCCAAATTAAATCAAGAGCATTGATAATTAGTTTCTATCAAAGACATCTAGTGGGAAATGAAAGAACTGGAAAAGTCATAAGCTGCCTTTACTTCTTCATTAATATTTGCTCCCAAATGCAGGTCAAATAAACCACACTCACAGTTTTAAATGAGTTGCTTTAAAGTTGATGAATTATTTTTCTCTTTGGACCTATACCACCCGTTGCGCCTAATTATTCCCACTACATTGCCTTCTCTTACTTGAGATTTAGTTGAACAAAGAAAACAAATCTAGACCCCCTAGAAATAGAACTCTTTTTTGCTTTAAAAATTTCTCTCACCACATATGTAAGCCCCTGTTGAATACTGAGAGAATTGTTCTCACAGTCAAAATCCCTCCTGACTGTAATAGTTTGTGAGGTCAGCTGATTTTTATCACTTTGGAGCCCTAGAACAGAAACCTGACTGAAGCCTGCCGTGGCTGCAAGGGCAGCCTCCACCATGACCACCACCCTATTAAATATCGGAGCTGGAGCTTCCTTTCACTCCACTGTGCCTCAGGTGACTCATCTATAAGATAAGGACAAGAACACTATGGTGGAGTCACCTAGCTGGCCACCAAAATTTGTGCTTTCTCCCCTCCCCAGCCCATGGGGTGTTGGAAAGTAGTCGTTCAGACAGCGCTCCATTTCTCCACCCCATAATGTCCAGCCACAGCCCTGTGACCACTCTCCACCAACAGAGATTTAATGGCAATGTGTGCGCCTAGGCAAGGGACTGGGCATGCATCTTCTGGTTAAAATGGAAAAAAAGGACTAGACTGATCCTCATGCCTGAAACAAACAAAACACCCATCAGTTCATATGAAGCAATGGTTCTCAAGGCAGAAGAAATCAGAAAACAAAGGGCAGTGATCCCTAAGTGATGAGAAACAAATGATCCCCAAGTCATTGACCATGCTGGTTGCCTGGAGGAAGTTTCAGTCTGCAGCACAGCAAGGCAGAAGGGATGTCTACAGTTTCCCTGAACTGAGGAAACAGAGTTGGGAATCTGGGAAAACCAAGCAGCTAGAGTTGACAGGCCAGAGTGCGGGGGCAGACAGAGACTGCACAGAGAGAAAATTCTGAGGCTTTGTAGAGGGCCTTTTAGTTGAATGCTACTCAGCACATTGTATGGATAAACTACCTGGGGCCAGGAAAAGAATCAGGCCAGGAAGAGAACCACTTGAAAGGATTAGCAGGAACACCCAGAGCACACACAGGGCCAGGAATAGTGCCTGTTCCAAACAGCCAGAATGGAAAAATCTCATAGTACATGAGGCATCGGGATACGAAAGAGGGTCTTGCTTAACCACTGAAGAATTAATCTGAAACCAAGCACTCCTCCAGTCTCACCTAAAAAGGTTTAAAAGCAAGCTCTAAAAGGTCCAAACCATTTTAGAGCAACTTACCTAAATCCAGAACAAATTTCAAGGCAATTTTTTGGAATACAAAGTTACCTAACACCCAGTTCACGATGCCTGGCATCCAATCAAAAATTGCCAGGTACACAAACAAGAAGAAATATACAGTTCATAGGAGGAGGAAAAACTCAATCAACACTGAACCAAAAATGACACAGATGATATTATCAATAGAAAAAAAAATTACAAGTTTTTATAATGGTATTTCATATATCCAATATGCTAGAAGAAAGACAGAACAAGCTAAATGGAGACATAGAAGATCTTTAAGAAGAACCAAAGCAAGAGAGTTATTATAACAACTATGAGAAACTACTGAAATTAGTAAGTGACTTGGGGAAGGTTTTAGGATGAAAAGCAATGTGAACAAATCAATCATACATCTATACAGTGGCAAGGAACAATGAGAAAAAGAAATTTTTTCTAAAATTACCATTTACAATAGCAACAAAAAAAAAAATAGGGAAAAGTTAGAGGTAAACCCAACAAAAGATATACAAGATGCGCTGAAAACAACTCTCAGAACATGTACAACAACCGACTCACAGTCAACAGAAAGCATCTATCTTGGAACGAATGAGCGCCAGGAAACCCAGAACCCCATTATTTAAATGTAACTTTTCCAAGGTTCCCAAGATGCCAGGACAAATTATTTGGCAGGGTTCAAGGTCACAATATCTGTCCTTGTCCTTTCACAACTAACAGTCTGCAGTTCATGCAAGAAGAAAATATTTCTAAATCAGCAGCTTAAGATGGGAAGCTGGCCACCCACCACGATCAAGTGGGTCCCCGCTTGCGGTATCATATTATAGGACACACACACACACTGTGATATTCATCTATTATAGTTTACTCGTAGGATATTCTACGTATCGTGTTGCTGACTTATAACAGCCCAGGACTCTGAACAGCTGACCATGCCTGTCTCCCCATATCCTCAAGGCTTTCTTCCAGAGTCTCTGCACCTAACATTGAGACAAGGGTCTCTCTCCCTTACACTTGTACTAACAGATAAGACAGGAATCTAACATATAGGGAAGAGTGATCCTATGCCATTTGAAAAAAAAAAAGAGTCTAATGTGTGATCAGCATATTAATACTGAAGAAGTGTGCTAATTATCTGTATCCCACATGTAAAATAGTTCTTGGAGGAAAATTCATTTTGTGTTCTAAACAAATAACCCTAAACACAGTCTTTTGTTCCTTTATACATGCTTATACCATCTCTTTTAATTTTCAAAAATTTTCTTTTCTCTCTGTATTTTCCCATGAGATAAATAGCAGACAGATGACTAACTCCAGTATACAGGTGAAAAGTTTGGGGGAGCAGGAGCAAATAAACAAAGCAAACTTTCCTGAAACCTAGAGCAGATTTCTCATCTACTAAGCAACACTGCCTGGCCAGCGCACACCAGTGTCCCAGATCATTAAATGCAGAACTAGAAAAAGAGTGAGAGCAAGAGCAAGAAGAGAGAGAGGGAGAGGTAAGGGGAGCAGATTTTGCCCTAAGACAGAATTTTATCGCCATAGTTGAGCCCAGCAGGCTTAGAGTCTAAACGTTGAGAAGTCATCTGCGGGGGCCAGTTGAAACAAGCAGTTTTGCACTAAGAAAGACAAATATTAGAAATGCAAAACCCAGAGGGGCGTTTTAGCCAAGCATTGCTTCCTTCAACCAAGACCTCCATAGCTGGAAATGAAGTATCTAAAACCCTAAATTTTCTTTCTGAGCTCCCAACACTGCCGGCACTTCTGAGAAGCCACCACATCCTCCTGACACAGCCCCCCATGAGCACTCTCGTGGGCTCCAGGCAGGCAGCCCAAAGACACTGCTGCTTCCACTCTGTTCCAGGCCATTCTCGCACCCTAATGCATTCCAGGCGCTGCGGTTCAGGTTCGTATTTACGGGGCTATGCGGGTTATTTCCAGTGCATGCGGGGACATTAATATGAGTAAATGCAGGAAAAGGGATGAAATAAAACATATCCTATTGAAGGAAATGAGAGCTCCTTAAGAAAGGAAAACACACATAGGAAAAGACGTGGGCATATCAGAGTACAAATAGGGCCCTTGGGAGCGGTGGATTCCACAGGCATGATGTTATTCAAGTATTTGATACTAGAGTAAGCACCTGCAGAGATGAATTACATCCTTGTTCGGACCACTAACGCTAGAGGACTGACATCTCAGGAAGCGCTTATGTTATATTTCAAATCCCCCTGCCCGCTGCACAAATATCCAATCAATCAACGAATGATAAAGGCCACCGAACATGCCACCTCTCCCTCCTCAGAGAGGCTGCCACCCTTAATTTACTGTGGGTTTCCCTGGGCACTCACACCTCAGCCCCCAGACACGGGGAGCAGGAGGGGGGCTGTTAACACCTTCAGTGCTAGATTGGGGATAAAGCAATAGGCTGGACATCTGGGAATGTTTCCTCTGCAGAAGGAAATGGAGGAAAAGAGACTCTCTCTCCTTGGAGTGAAACATATCAGTTCATTTTATTTGGTCATATGGACAATGTATTTTATATATTGGAGGTGGATTTTCTAATAAGCATTATTTTATGTGTAATATCAGAGGCATGATGGAAATGTTACATACTTTCCGAAATATTTAGGAGAAGAGACCACATGTGATCTCTAGTTAAACAGAACAGGTGATAAAAAAAATTGATCTGTGATACCTAAAAAAAGACAGGAAGAGCCAAAGTTGTAATCATCGGTGGATGATTGTAATCAAAGTTGTAATCATCTGTGGATGGCAGAATCGGACGGGTGTTCTTTTCTTCCTTCCTGCATGTCCCAAATAGTCCATAATAGTGTTACGAAGCAGCCCGGATATAAAACGTGTTGCCTGGCTGTGGGTCCTCACCCACGCGCTTAAAAGGGACTTTTTAATACTCCACTACAGGCACACACAAAATGTTAATAAAAGGTTTATTTACAAGGGAAAGGGAATTGAGGAAATGTACAAGTCAGGGAGAAAATAGGGAAATAAAGTCTTTAATGCATCCTATCCGATCCGCCGACCTGGAAACCCCAAAGGTACTCTGAGAGCTGGCCGAGCTGCGAGCTGGCGGGGAGCCAAAAAGGGAATCCCCCAAAGCCCACGTGTCTGGTTTTATACCAAACCTGGCTGCTTAACCCCACCCTCAGGTTCCAGCCACCTTCCCTTTGGTGGTGATGGGATTTGTAGTTCCCAATGTCTTTTGGCTTTGGTCTGGAGTGGGGGTGGAGTCCACAAAGCCTGTATGGAATTAGCTTTAGGACATCCTTTCTCCCCTAACAATTGTAGTGTGACCCTTAATTTTATGTGTCGATTTGACTAGGTCATGGGTGCCCAAATATTTAGTCAAGACTTACTCTGGGGTGTGTGTGTGTGTGTGTGTGTGTGTGTGTGTGTGTGTGTGTGTGTATTTTGGGATGAGAGATGATGATGATGATGATGACTTGAAAGGAAAGAGTCGGAAAGCAGTCTGCCCTCCAGGGTGTGGGTGGGCTTCTTGCAGTCAACTGAGGCCTGAGTAGAAAAGCAGGCTGGGGAAGAAGGAGGCCTCGCTGCCCATCAGGCAGCTGGAGACATCAGTCTTCTCTTTCCTTCAAACATAGATTTGAACACTTACTTGAACTCAGCAATTTTGTATTTAATACTTTGCATTGAAATGCAATCAGAAGTTTTGGGGCCTCCCTGGTGGTGCAGGGATTAAAGACACAGTGCTACCAAGCTATGGCCAGTCATTGTAGCACGAGTTTAATCCCCTTCCAGGGAGCTAACCCACATGGCACAGCAGACCTCTCCTGTCTTGTCCACTGCTCCCCTCAGCAGTGTATTTCAGTTGATCTGCCTGTTCTGCTCCCCACTCTGTCTCTGGTGAATCCTCTCACCCCCCGCACCTCTGGTCTATACCCCAGTTCTTGTATGAATAAATAAATCTTAAAAAAAAAGATAATGCAATCAGTTTTGATAATACACCCACAATACTCTTCTTCAGTGACTTTAAAAATCAATAATAGGAAAAATATTACCTTTTTTATCTTTTCTCAAAGGTCTTTATTTCTTTATGAACTGTGAGTTGTAGTCCAGTGGCCACCTCTGTTGCGGAAGAGACTCAGACCAGCACTTTACATGATTCTCAGGGGAGGGAGCCTTTGCCACGGTGAGGCTGGCCTAGCGCAGAGGTGGCCATGAAGATCATCAAGAACATCCCGAGCTCCTGCGCCTCCCCAAGCCAGAGAAGCCCACAGTATGAAGGCTTGGAGCCACCGCTCATGGTGTGGTTATTCCAGGTGACTAACGAGGGACGTACCTGTGCTCGGTGCAGAGCATGAGGAAGGAGCAGACTTGTTTGTGCTTCCAGACAGGGGTGTCTGTGCATACACTGTTTTTTTTTTTTTTTTTTTTTTTTTTAACACATTTTTTTTTTTTTTTATAGAGGCATGTTTTTATTTATTTATTTGTTTGTTTGTTTTGTTTATACATGCACTGGGTACAGTCAGAAGCGCGGGAGGGCGAGAGAATTCACCAGAGCCAGAGCAGGGAGCAGAGCAGGCAGAAGGACCGAAGTACACTGCTGAGGGGAGCAGCGGGCGGCAGGAGAGGTCTGCGCGCCATGTGGGACCCTCCTCCAGTGGCCGGGGAGCAGCTGGGGATCCAACCGCTGCGCCGCAGAGGTCGCCGGCAGCTTCGCAACCCAGCGCTCAACGGCTGCGCCACCGGGGAGGCCCTGTGCATACACTGTTAATAGGCACATCAGATGCTGTTAAGAGACCTCAGTAGTCGCTGTAGGACCTGTTGGGAAACCCCACACACAATTCCTGGTTTCTTCTAAGTGTTGGTGTGGGAGACATTTGACTGTTGTGTTTATATCTTCTTTTTATGGTTGTTGTACTGACCCATGACTTTTGGGGGAGGGCTGAAAAATGAATTGCAATAAAAATGTTTAGAAGTTAAAAATAAAACCACCTGACTAAAGGTATCTAGAGCTAAAAGAACTGTTTCTAGCCAGTCACAAAACTGCAAAAAGTTGCAATTATTAGAAATAAAGTTTTGGAAGCTCATCAGATCTGTGCAATCAGCACCCCCAGGGTTCAGACCAGAGACCAGACGTGTGTGCCAGGTTAGCAGCAGTTAGCACACACTGACCACAGGGCTCCAGCAAAGCTGCTGCTTTACTTTTTTTATTTTACTTATTTCCTTTTATAATAGAATGATATCGATAGTCTATTAGACAACAAAGAATGTCAGTTTTGTGGAGAGCATTGTTTTGGAAAGAACTGAGAGCTCAGAAACCTAAGAACTGAGTTCATATCCCAGATCCACCACTTATTAAGGACCTCAAGACTAATGTTCTTGAGTCTTAGTTACTCACTTTAGGTAATTTATGAACTCCTTGAGTCTCCTTAGTGCCTATGATCTGAAAAATGTCATTAATAATACCTGTTTCACATTGCTGTGGAGAGAGAAGTCAATGAACTATTTCTTAAAGCATCTAGCACATAAATATATGCTCAGTAATGGTTGGTTGGATCATGATTGAAGCTGAGTTAAAGAAACACTGTGAACTGCTTCCAGTATTTATATTGCCATAATTATGACACCTTAAAACTAATCATTGTTGTAAGTTTTCTTGTGTTTTAAAGAGGCATTATGTCTGCCACTTTACCTAAATGGTTCAGAAAAACTCATTATATATAAATCTATTTACATATCTATTTATATATAAAAGAAAGTAAATATAGCAAAATGCAAAAGTCTGAGTAATCTTAATAAATGTTATTTGTGCTATTTCTGTAACTTTTCAGTAAGTCTGGAATTATGTCATATGTCAGAATTAAAAGCAAAAATGTATGTGAAGCTATTGAATTTCCAGCACATGGTAAACACTCAACCAGGACCTTCACATGCATCATACCTTTCAACTCTTACAGTCATTGTCAGAGAAAAATGCTGTTGTTATTCTCCTTGTTTTATAGGTGAGAGAGTTGAAGTTATATAGCAAACAAAACAGTAGGTGGGGCACTGAGATTTAAATTCAGGTCTCACTTCAAATTGCATGTTTGTTTTTTTTTAAAGATTTATTTATTTATACATACAAGAGCTGGGGTACAGGTCAGAGTTGTAGGGGGTGAGAGGATTCACCAGAGACAGAGTGGGGATCAGTACAGGCGAAGTGACTGAAATACACTGCTGAGGAGAGCAGTGGGCGAGTCAGGAGAGGTCTGCTGTTCCTTGTGGGTAGCTCCCTGGCCGGAAATCGAACTCATGCTGCAATGGCTGTGGCGAGCTTCACTAGGGAGGCCCTCGAATTGCATGTTTTTAACTCAAAGAAGTACTATTGGATACTGGCATCAAAAGAACAAAACATGGCAGTAATCCGAATTTGGGCTGGGCAGTGCCAGATGCCAGGCAGTGTTACAGTCCTTTAGAGATGCTGAGCATAAGCCAGTGGCCCTGCTGATGGAAGAAGCTGAGGCGAAGGTCTCTGCAAAGATCTTTCCAGTGAAGTCCAGAGGAGTCTCTCTCTGAAGCTTCTCCCAAGTGGAATGAAGTCTCCCCTTTTAACCCCCTTTAGAGTGCCCGCCTTTCAAACCTGATTGGTCCATTTTCCAAACCAGCTGTTTCTAAGACTTGATTGGTGCCAGTGCAGACCTGAACTTAATTGGTGCCAGCAGGAACTCAATCCCAGTCTGTTTTCGAAACCAACTTGGGATTCAAAACCAAAACCCTAGTAGTGTATCTTGTGCTGGAGTTGGGCAGGCAAGCTCTGCCATGAGTTTTTATTCTCTCTTTGTTTTTTTTTTTCTAAAACCCAAACTGAATTTGGGGCTGGAATTGGCTATCAAATCCATCATCCCACGTCTTAATCCGCTGCTCTGTTGTTGGGCACTAAGGTTGTTTCCATAGCTTGGCTATTGTAAATAGTGCTGCAATGAAAAAAGGAGAGCATTTAGTGATTTTGCATTCTTTGGTCAAATTGCTGGACCATATGGTAGATCTATTTTTAATATTGAGAAACCTCTGGATTGTTTTTCTCTTTTTTAAAAAGATTTATTTATGCATACATGAACTGGGGTATAGGACAGAGGTGCGGGGGTGAAAAGATTCACCAGAAACAGAGTGGGGAGCAGAACAGGCAGACTGACTGAAATACACTGCAGAGGGGAACAGCGGGCAATACAGGACAATACAGAACAGCTGGCAATGTGGGTAACTCCCTGGCTGGGGATCAAACTCGTGCTGCAGAGGCTGCGGACAGCTTCGCAGTGCTGTGCTTAACCCCTTGCAACACCAGGGAAGTCCTGGATTGTTTTTCGATAGGGACTATCCCAGTCTACATTCCCCAAAAGGAGAGCTCCTTTTTGGGCAAATCTAGCTAAGGCCAGGCAAATATTGAGAGGCAAGGTTTTGTCATGAGGAGTCACTCCCTTCTTGTTGGGTGAAAACCCCTCTTCTCTCCCTGATGCCCAGGTCCCTTAGCACAGACACTAAACCTCTGGTTTGTGCCCCTTTACTTTAGAATTCGCCATATATATGTTATGTCAATATATGACATAATAGCTTGACAATGGGAGCGCCCCATTTGACAATACACGTTATTCTCGATAGGTATGTTTATTAAATGTGGCCATTGTTTCCTACAACTCTGTCTGATAATTTGTTCATTCATTCAGTCTCAAAGGGGTGGGGAGTGCTCCCTTGCAACCAGCATCATGTACCCACGTGCAGCAAACAGAGGGAAGAGACAGCCTGGGGGCTCAGGCACCCAGATCCCAGCCTTGCTGTTGGACACTGTGTGACCACGACTAGTTATTCCAGCTCCCTTACCATCAAGTTTTCTCATCTACAAAGTGAGATGTTTGGAAAAATTAGTCCCTGACTTTTTTGGGTTTCGTCCCTATTACTCCGTGATTTTATCTGATTGTCAAGCAAGTCTTCCAAATTACAAGAGCAAAATAATACACCCAGACATTTTATAATTGACGTTTTAAAGTGTCAATGTCCGTGGCATAGGACCATGTTAGAGGTGAAATGGAATCATCATGAAGTTTAAGACACATTCTTTAATGATGGATTCACAAAGCCCTTAGCAGAAGCTATTGGGGGAAGTAGGGCAGCCTTCCTTTTGAAAGGGCACTCCCATTCTCAAGCTAAATTTCTTAATATCAGTATCTGAGCTAAAGCAAGAAGCAGGAGGGACCCCTGACTTTAATCAGTCTCTCAACTTAAAGGCAGCATGCCAACTAAATTTATGCTTGACTCCAGGTATGGTAATTAATTATTATTTAATAAACATTGCTTCTGACACTTGCCGCTCCCAAGCCTTCAGTGTAGGACCTGTGCCAGCTCCACATCCCAGACCTCCCGACAGACATGGCAGCAGCTGTCGACAACTCAGAGAGATTTATTCCTGGGCAGGATGAAGAGGTGTCTATTGAACTGGAATTACCCCCAGAATTGGATTTCGGATGGGTAAGACGCTCCTGGTGGAAACTATTCTTCTGCTAGACTCTGGAGAGAACCTCTGGTGAGCTGCCTCAATCCTTGGCTAATATGCCCTTTCTGTGAAACCACACAGATGGATTTCCATGGCTAGGAAAGCACTAGAACAAGCTGGGAGTTTTGAACAGGGTGCTATAAAATTTTGGCATAAGCTAGTGCATTCAGGACAGGATTATAGAATCAGTGACCTCACTGGCTATACACAACCACTACCACCACCCCACATACACAACACAATTTGACACAGGAAAACTGAAAAGAGTGAGGAATACATTAGGTTGTGCTGCGACTGAAATGCAAGTACCAATGGGCTGACTTCCTCTTGAAGACACGCAGCGTGAGGCTACGGGTGTGGACATGAGAGCAAGACTTCAAGTGGGAAGATGCCCTCAAAAGGTTGTCAAGTGACCACTGCCTCTGGAGCACAGAGGCAGAGAGTGGCCGCCGCCCACCAGGGACACACCTGATCACATCAGCCAATCTGGCAAAGAGAAATGTTCACCTTCCCTGTACAACTCTGACCCTCCTCTTTCACCAACCCCCAAATCTTTGCCTCTCTACCTACAACCTTCTCTTCAGGAAGCATGAACTTGAGAGTTAGGTAAGCGCCTAAGTGCAGCTTTGCTGCAATGTCATCTTGAGCAAATCCTATTAACCTCCCAAGTCCCAGCTCCCGCATGCCACGTGGGCAGGATAGCGAGGTCAGTGAAACAAGGGCATGTGGGAAATCAGCCGCCAGAGAGCCACCGGCAGGGACACGGTCCACCAGGGCACGGTCTTCTCTGGATTACCCTTGGTCCAGGGAACGGGCTTCCGTCACAAGAAAGTGTGAAAGCAACCTGGATGATGGAAACAAGTGGAGCCACATCCATGGTGCTTGATTTTCATTAAGGGGTTGTCACGAACTTCCCCACTTTTCAGATGAGGGACCGGATAAACAAAAACTTTTGTTGTTGGAAGCACTGTACTCTCACAAATTTTTTATTTTAAAATAGTGACATGTTCGCAGGAAGTTGCAAAATGTAGAAAGGTCCATGTACCCTCATCTAGTGACCCCCATGCTGCTGTCTCCTCAGGGCTCACCTCAGAAGTGCAGGGGGCTGGCGGTCGGTCGGGGGAAGGGCTGGGCCAGGAGAGGCTCTTGTAGGCTTGAAGGAATCAGGGGAGATTCAGTGCCCTCGTGAGACTGTGCTGCTCTTCCAAGTGGAGACTTGCAAGACAAGCTTTGCTGACACGGTTAGAATGTTTCCCTCAGAAAAGGAAACCGGCCCTGCCAATCCAGTTGCCGGTGGTGATTCTGCCAGTGGGGACTGCCAACCGACAGCACGGGCCTCTAATGTGTTAACTAGGCTCTGGATGCTGACTGGCTTCCAGTCACCAGCTGGGCATTTGGTGATGAAAGGCTTGCTTTTTTATTAGCAGTCCCTCCGGTTCATCAGCTCTTCCCTCCATTCTCCTTCCATTCCAAGTGATCACAGACTGAAGCCAGCACACGGTGCGGCCAACTCTATCCCTCCCCTTCTCCACTCGAACTCGCAAACTTGGATAAGAAAACAGCTCCCACATTCCTTACTGCACTATTTATTGGATGGGAGCTATTTCATCAATCATTCGCATCTTTCTCAGAGAACCAGTTCCCAGCAAAGGGGAAACTCGATCCGGATCCTTCTCTCCAGCACGGGATATTGCTCACCAGGCCACACTATCTGCACAACCCAGGTGTCGCCTCCCAAATGCCCGAAAGTTGTGGCCTACTTTTCTGTCGGGCATGGAGTCCCAGAGGCCAAAAAAACCATAAGGAAAATTAGATTGAGCAAACCGCCCCCCCATGCTAGCTGTCCCCCTGGTACCCCTCCCCCTCACTGGGGGCAACACTTACACAATGAAAGGAAACCCTTTTGCACCCTAACCTGTTCCAGGGTCCGTGTTCACCAAAAGTCTGGTGATGGCAAAAACAAAGAATACTTGTATCCCTTAGAAAAATAAGAGGAGAAATGTTCTTTGACCCTCGCTAAAACAAGAACCTTTACACAAAAAATGCACCCTGTTCAGCTGCAATAGGTGAAAGGTTAAATGTGGACAGAGTAGTAATATATAAGCAGTTTCTTAGTTTTCTGGTGGGAATACTTAACAACCTAAGTATGTTTCCCCAGGAGGTAATCTATTATATTTCGTCCAATTTTTTCCTCCAAGAACTGAATCAATTCATGATGTAATGCTCAGGGGAAAACAATCTTCTGGAAGTAGAGTATCTTTCTGGGGACAAGGTTGAGGAAAACATCTTAATATTGTTACAGCTCTGGCCTGGTGGTAACAGCTCTTTGCTTGTGGAAATGGCAGAGCTTGAGCCGGGAAGGCAGGGAAATGTCAAAAGGACACAAGCTTCAGAAGTGTTTGGGATAGGCCTAGAACTGTTTCCTCTCTTGGAGAAAGGCAAGATATAAATCCACGCAGACACTCACAGGACGGCTGCCGGACGCTGGCACAGGCCTCAGGACTGAGTCTGAATGGTTCATGGCTGAGTCCAGAATGCTGCTTGTTCAAAGTGTGGTTTCTAAATGCAGATGCAGCCTGAGTTTCTGGTTTAGGTCGTATGGCCCCCAGCTTTTTCCCTCCTCCCTGTGCCCTCTTCATAAACAAATTAGGTTAGAAAGGTAAAGGTAAGTCAACACTCATCATTCACTTAGTTTTAAGAAAACAGATGCAACTTTCTAGAGATTCTAGAAAGTCTTACAGGAACAGTCAACAAGTGGCCTTACTGCCTTAAGCCAGAGGAAGGAGGAGGCAGCAGGAGGAAAATAAACCACAGGCTGAGTATAGAAGGCCACTGTCTTCCAGGTTTTATCATTGTGCGCTGCCAACAGAGAAGTCACTTCCCTTTTACTCAACTTATTTACGAGACAGGAACAAAAATACATCTTGCTTTGTGCTTCTATAAGGATGCATGACAATACCATAGGATGCTCTATGTGATTTACTATAATGTGGATGAACAAGAAAAACAACAAAAAAACAAGAAGGCGAAAGGCTAGCTGAAAGGTCATGCGTGCAAATGGTGACTTAGGCGACTTATTCAAAGGAAAGCTGGGTTGTTTGTTTCTCTCTGAGGAGAAAGGAAGCCACAATGGAGACCCCGATTCAATTGGAAAAGGTACATGATTTTTAACTCTAAAAATAAAATGGGTTAAGTTTGAATATGAAGAATTTAAAGCAACACTTGCAAGTGAAAAATAAGAGCCTCCTTTCTTCCCAGGAAGTTTGTATCCCCAACCCCTTTGAATCTTCCACTCACATTGGCCTCTTGACAGTCTGAGAGCCGGAGACCTCAGCAATACCGACTCATCTGCCAATTACACATACCGCAAAAAATGAAGCAGTTATTCCTGAAAGTGATTTATGTCCAGACCATGCTGGTCAGGCTAGTTGAAGGAACAGAACTGGACTCCACAATCCCTGTTTCTAACTGAAGTGCAGGATGCAGGCAGCGCTTTACCTGTAGTGTGTTATATAAAAAGGTCATGGGCAACAGAGTTATCCACTGGCTCATTTCCATTCCCACTGATGTCTGATACTGTTCAACAGAATACTTGGTGGAAGTCAGAATTCTGTTTTTCAAACCAGAGAGGTCTTCTAGCCAGAGAGGTGGATTGAGTCTGTGCTATCACTTTGAGACACACGTTGCCTGGCTTTAACGTTTGCATTTCCAGCACGTCTTGGTTAAGGCAGAAACCAAGAGCCTGTTGTTGGTCATCTATGACCATAAATTCAAAATTATTGTGACTAATAAATTTGCCAGGGTCATGAAGCAGGATGGTGCATTACAAAATGAATTATCTTGATTGTGCAAAATGACTTCTCCCCACAGATCCAAAGGGTGGAACTCTAACAACTAAGTGGGGGTGGCTGGAGTCAGGGAGAGGCATTGGAGGTCATCATAAAGGAGTCAATGCTCACTACAGATTCTGTAGAGGCCAGAGCAGGCGATCATCAAGGGGGTTTTACTGCATATTTGCTGGGTCTGATAGTCTTAGAATTCTCAGATGCTTAGTGTTTAAATACTTAAACTCAACAATTTATCACTCTTTAGGGACCTCTGTAGAATGTATTTACATTTGGAGTCACTATTATTGGAGAGAAGTTCATTTAAGAAGTATTAGCAAAAAAGCAGTCTATTTAAAAGTATTACCACAAATGCAATTCCTTGAGATAAATATCTAACATTTAAGAAAAAAATGCGACCTGCAAGCTGTAAATATGTATATTAATTTTTCCCCACAGTATTTACTTTGGCTGTGACCTATCCTAAATAGTCAGTTGAACAAGGGCTAAAAATTGTCAAACCAAATTCTTGTTTGAGAGCTGAGCTCTAACTACTGCCAGCTTGAGAGAAACACACATCCAGGTTTAGGGAATATGTTTTGTTTGTTTTGGCTATGACATAGGGCAGAACAGTTTCCATCCCCTTCGAATGCATTCAAGAGAGTTTGAAATATTGCACAATAAAAGTCATTCATTATATCTGTCTCCTTTCCCTTCCAAAAACAAAAATGGCTGCCCAGTTCCAAATCTACACAGGGGGCAGGAAGGAGGGAGTCACAGGGTCACTGGAAATCACCCAAGACTAACACCAGGTTTTTCAGGTTGGAGTTAGGGAATACTTCTGAAATCTTCATTCCCAACATATACTTAACAACAAGAAAAGACAGGTTACATTGGATTACAGCTCTGTTATGAACAATGAGAAAATGAATACATTTGTTCAAATGCGAGGCAAAAAAAAAAAAAAAAAAAAAAATTCACTTACATTCACGTGCCTGGTATCTGAACTCAATTAACTTGACCGAAAAGTGTTTTTGACTCATTTTTTTTAAATGAAGTTTCAATTATTTGACACCAGTTTTATAGTCAAAAAGATATTTTGCTGTTTGGATCATATATTGGGAAGAAGCTATTTTTTGCAAATACCTGATGTATTTAACAGTTATTTACTTCATGTTTACACATAAACATTGGGATCATTAGAACTCTGGAAATGCAGCTTTTCAATGATAAAAATAGAAATGTCACTAACAAATCCCTATAGTTTACATTACCTAACATTACCAAAGTTTAATTTTTTCTTTCAAAAGTAAATTTAAGTGGGTGAATAAAGTCATGAGAATAAAGAAACTACTAGAAGTAAATAGATGTCAGAGTTAGCTACCTTTCAGAGCTGAAAAATTCATACACACACTTAAACATTTGGAATATCAAGAATATTTACATAATTTGAATTTTCTTGAGTTATATTTTAAAAACAAAATTCAAGCAGTTTTCACCCCTGCAGGTCATTTTTATTGTAGAGAATGTAAATTAAACCCTGTAGCTAATGAGTATGTTGGGATACATGAACTCGATGAGGCAAAGTAGAAAAAGTGAGATTTAAGAAAATCAGCTTTCTAACTAGTCACTGGAAATTTTGTGATGAAATCCCAAGCTACAGACCTGCAGTTTTCCTTAATGTGCATGATCATTTAATTTCTCTTTTCACATAAGGGGTGTATTTAAAAGTATCAAAAAATGGCATTCTGAAGTATATTTAACTCTCAATATCCTAAAATTTTCCCAAAACATTTCTAATAAATGTTAAAATTAAGGTCCCAATCACTTTAAGATCTTAGTTGAAGGTATGGGACAAAAATGTGTGCCAGGGGAATGGCAGTAACGACTCATTTGCTCACCTACGCTATGACTGGCAGTCTGATCACAAATTTCACAAAGGAAACAAAAAAGTATCAAATGCACAAAATTGAAAATGTCAGTAGAATACTAGAGAAACTTGAAGTTGTTGAGTCATAAAACCTTAGCAATGAGTCCATTCCAGCGTCAAGACAAGGCTATGGAACAATATTCATATAAATTGAAGACCAAAAAGCCCACTATTTTTTTTTTGTATGTGCCATTATTTACTGTAATTTAATTTCCTCCAAGCCTGCTCACTTGACATAGGATTCCAAACTCAAAGTGAAACCCTTAAGACACTACAAAGAAACCTGGTAGTTAGTACAAAAGATGAAAATGGTTAAGTATTTATTTGAGAGATTTCTTTAAAATTTTCTATGTGCAATTCACAATCTCTAATTCAAAATTCATGCTTTGTTTTGAGATATATTCACAGGTCAGAATGGGAAATTTAGAAAAACATTTAAACCAAAATTGTGTATGAAGCCAACTCAGTGAATAATACAGGATGTTTGGAATAAAATGTGCCTTTCGGATCCCCATTACACTAAAACTATTAACAAACTTTTTCAAGCACTTATTTCAGAAACGAACTTACCTGATCTGAAGTTGGTGTCATCTCAGAGGCTGAGACGTGTGAGACATTTTTAATTATACCCATGTATTTATAATTCTGCCTCCTAAGAGAAAACCAAGCATCCTGAAGGCAGTGAACACATTTAGAAACTAAGGCTTGGCACATTAACAGTTGTTGAATAAATACCTAAAATGAATTAACAGATCCATCATCTGCCTACCTGGGATGATGTGGTGCAGGGAAATTTTCCCAAGAAGTTCAGGTATCCCCTACCTTTGAAAAGTTCATTCTGCTGTTTCACTTTTATAAGAGTCCAGCATTAATACCTGTTTTTCCATTACCAAAAGAATTCGAAGAGGATTTTTGCTTTTATAACAAAAGGCTAAAATAGCATCGTTTTCCAGCAGTCATTCTATAGGCAGCACACACCCCAGCAATAAAATGGCAACACCCAGCTCCTTCCCTGGGAACTACTTTATGCAGGCAGCATGTTAGACCATCACTGCTTTTTCTATGTTTTCGTGTTACGGTAAGTTTTATGTGCTTTGTTTTGATAGATTTTTTGGGTCTGAGAACAATCAACAATTTTTCCTTAAAAGTAAATGGTGATTGCTTACTCACTTTACACCATTTCAGATTACACAAAGTTTCGTGTTCTACTTTTGGATGGGGACTGAGAAATCTGTAATTCTCAAATGCTAAGGCTACTTTCTGAGTAAAGACAGTGAATATTTTTATATTAAACCAAACTACTGAAAAATCTGTTTATGGAGCCTCCCTGGTGTCCTAGGGGATAAGTCTCAGTGCAGTCACCACCAGGGCCTGAGAGTTCGATGCCCTGCCAGGGAGCTGACCCACATGGTGCAGCAGACCTCTCCTGTCTCGCCTGCTGCTCCCCTCAGCAGTGTATTTCAGTGGTCTCTGGTAAATCTTCTCACCCTCAGCATCTCTGGTCTACACATCAGCTCTTCTATAAAAAAATAAAATAAAGAAAAATTTTAAAAAGAAAAATCTGTTTATGAAAGAATGAACCAAGGTTTCATTAATTTTTGACAAACTTCATTTCGTTTCTTTCAGCTTCCTCTCCCTCAAGAACTTTAAGCATAAACTATAATAAAGATTCACAGCAAAGAAAAAAAAATTTTTAATCAAGAAGTATGATGTTGGTTTAAGAACAGACATAAAGAGCAATGGAACAAAGCTCAGTAATAGACCTAAACATACAGAAGATCAACTGATTTCAACACAGGTGCCACTGTAATTCAATGAAGAATGCATAAACTTTCAACAGTAATGATTTCCATTTTAAAACACCCTTATCTTAAATATATAAAAATTAACTCCAAGTGGACCCAAGACCTAAATGGCAGGTAAAACTAAAACTTCTATAAGAAAACAGTAGAAAATCATTGTGTCCTTGAATCAGACAAAGATTTCTTTAGAACACAAAAACATCAACCATTTCAAAAACCTGGTAATGTGATCATAACAAAATTATAATCTTCTCTTCAAAAGACATTGTTAAGAAAATAAAGTAAGCCAGATGGGAGAAAATACATGTAAGACATATCCAATTGTCCCAAATAAACACAAAACTCAGTGAGACAACAACAAAGGAAAACACTGGTAGACGACTGAAGACACTTCAATGAAATGAAAAGGATAGCAAATAAGAAGAAATGAAAAGGATAGCAAATAAGCACAGGGAAAGATTTAATAGTCAAAAAAAGATCAGTCATTAGGGAAATTGAAGACATGGAGCAACTGAAACAGCATTGCAGGTGGGAACACAAAATGGAGCAGCCATGGAAGCTATGGAAAAGCTTGGCAGTTTCTTAAAACATTAAATATATCCAACCACACATCCCAGGAATCCCACACCTAAGAATTTATCAAGATAAATGAAAACATGTGTCTGTAAAAAAGAATCCATATGTCAGTGTTTATAGCAGCTTTATTTGTAATAGTCAAAAAATAGAAATACAAATATCCATCAGTTGGAGAATGAATGGATAAACACTGGTACACCCATAAAGTGGCATGCTACCTAGCAATAAACCGGAGTCAACTAGTTACACCAGGTAACATGGATGGATCTTAAAAGCATTGTGCTAAATTAAAGGCAGACACAAAGACATATACTTTGTGACCTCATTTATAAAACATTCCAAAAAAGGCACAGCTATGAGAACAGAAATCAAATGAGTGATTTCTAGGGCCAGGGGACTGACTGTAAAGAGGTATAGGAGAAAACTTCTTTGGGGGTCATGGAAATGTTGTTATTTGACTCTGGCAGTAGCTGCAGGGTCATATGGATTTGCAAAAAGTAAAGATATAAAAGGGTGACTAAATATCATACTTTAATTATACCTCAATCAACCTGACTTAAAAAAACAAACAGCTCTTTCAATCTAAAGCATAAATCAGGTATTAATAATTTCCTCCTTCTTATGCTAGTTCTAAACCTCACCCTCAATTCTACAGCTTAAGTGCCAATGAGGGCAGTGAAAGAAAATAGAAGCGAAATGACAGTAAGTGGCAGAAGAATAGGACAAAGGACAAGGATGCCAAAATCTTTAAAAAGGGACTTGGCCAGGTAAGCTCTACAGACAAGAACTTCAGAACCATTTAATTTAAAAGAATCGGTCTCATAAGTACAATGTGACACAATTTTCAATAACAAAAAAAAAAAAAAAATTAGAGGCAAAAATTGCATCCATTAGTAAGGAGATGGCTAAATTAGAGATTTTCAAAGTATCGAATTCTTTGCAGGGGCTCTGCAGTAGCAACACGGCTGTCCCTAAGAATGCCCATAGCATTTTGTTGAATTCAAAAATCAAGTTGTAGAAGGTGCATGTAATGATTCTGTTAGGGGGAAAAGGATGTCCCAAAGCAAATTCCATATAGGCTTTGTGGACTCCACCCCCACCCCAGGTCAAAGCCAAAGACACTGGGAACTCCAAATCCCATCACCACCAAAGGGAAGGTGGCTGGGACCTGAGGGTGGGGTTAAGCAGCCAGGTGGATACAAAAGGCAGACATGTGGGCTTTGGGGATCCCCCATTTTGGCTCTCAACCAGCTCGCAGCGTCCGGCCAGCTCTGAGAGTGACTTTGGGTTTCCAGGTCCTCGGATCGGGTAGGACGCATTAAAGACTTTATTTCCCTATTTTCTCCCTGAGTTGTACATTTTCCTTATTTCCTTTTCTCTTGTAAATAAACCTTTTATTAACCCTTTTGTGTGTGTCTATAGTAGAGTATTCAAAAGTCCCTTTAAAGCGCACGGGTGAGGACCCACAGCCAGGAACCCGGTTGATATCGGGGTTGCTCTATAACAATTCCACTAGAAAATTCAGAACCTTTATTTAGGTTTACTCAGCTGAGGTCTGGAGGGTGGACACCAGTTAGTGGTATCCAGAATAGGAAGCTGGGGAGAGGAAGGTGTGGCTATAGGATGCATGCATGGGGTGGGGGAAGTAAGTTTTTAATTTTGCATGGTTCTCTATTTTTTTCGGTAAACATATTACTTTTGTAATAAAAATGAGTCAAAACAAGGTGACAGGGAAGCTGCCACAGCGACAATTAAGAGCTAGCTGCCCTGCTTTAAGGTAACCACACAGGCAGAGAACGTCAGATGTCTTGCTGCCATCTTCTGGAGCAAACAAGAATCTACAGGAGCAGGACAAGTACAAGAAGACATTCTGGACAAAATGTCAGGCAGGGGTTACAATGAAGTCTAGAAAAAAATTGGGCAGAAAGACATTATTCTGATCTAACCATTAATAAAACAAACAGCTTAAACAGGCATCATAAAGCATGGAATCATTAACTTTTTGCAAATATGATGCAAGTGAGACTAGGAGAAAAATGTGCCTAAGCTGTTTTGATTTGTCAGACCTGAGCCTTTCAGAAAAGCTGCCTCTTTGTTATTTACAAACAACAAAACATTTATATGAAATGTTTGAAGTGAAACATTCTGAGACCAACAGAACTTACATTTATATTTTAAATTGCATTTATATTTTTAACTGTAGATACTAGAAAACAACAATTTTACACTTTAAAAATCAAGTCAAAAGTCACAGATCAAAATGTTTTCCTCATCCTCATTAGCACTTTTCAAAGAATAAAACAAGATGTGAAGTTTTCAAAATACACAATACAATCAAAACCATATGAAATATACAGTAAAAAGGGGGAGAAAACAATCAATAGATTCAGCCTTTCTATTAGAGAACACTTTTTTTAAAGCAAACCTTCTAGCATCTTACAATTCTGAATGTTTTTTTAATTATCAAAACCAAAAAGCTTCACAAAAAGTTAATTCTGTTATCAGTTCTCAGTTTGTTTTCAGTGGTATGGATATGCCAACTACACCAAACTCTAAAAGTGAGAGGGGCAAACATCAATAAATAATTTACGTGTAAAGATAAAAAGAATTTTTAAACAATCCACCCTTTAGCAGGAGAAATTGGGGATCACTTTGAGTGTTAATGTAAAATACATTAGTCTTTAGCAGCAGGAGTTCCAGACCTATTGGTGCCAAGAAGGTAACAAATAGTCTCTATCTAAGGAGAGGAAATGGGCCTCTCAGCAGGAGTTTTCTTCCCTGTTGTGTTATTTATAGAGAGCTCTATTTGTTAACATGTTTCTGCTATCATGGCAAGATGGAGAGTTTAATGATTTAAAGGATTTCAAAGACAATTGTTTAATGATACAATGATTTATGAGCATTCATACATTCCAGCTATACAGCAATTTAGATTAGATTCAAACCTCTGTCACCACAATAGGACAGGCTACATTGCTGCTGCTTTACTAAAAGTCAGAGACATGTGACAATACTGGTACAGGAAAAGTACTGGAAAATGCGACTTTAACAAAGAAATCAGCAACCCAGCACCATGGTTCAAGTTAGTAAATTAATTTTCTAGGACCCTTACGAGTTGATGGATTTTAGCTTTTTTAATGGAGAACTGAATCCTAAGTTACCTGTGACAAACATGAGTAATCAGGGAGCTGAGTCTTCAACTAAACTGCTATGTTTTCATCAAAGACCAATCCTCCAGTTTTCACCCACCAACGCATGTAAGGACCTCGTTTGAAGGAAAAAGAGACTCTTACATTAGTTATTTATAAAGATTTACAATATTCTTGCCACTGAAAGAATTTTCTAAAATTTCATGTGTAAGATTTCAATCAAGATAAAGCAACATGATAAGTTTTCTGAATTTTAACCTAAAGGGAAAGCTAGTTTTGTAATTTCCATCTTTCCTGTTCAACTTTTAAGCAAATTTTTTTGTAGTGTTTTAAAATAAAACTCCCATCTTGCCCTACATTTCCTTTTCGTTTTCGACCTTATATTACATTCAATTTCGCAAAGTTACCATAATTCTATCAATTTGTAATTTTAAAGAAAATTCTCATCCAGATAAAATGAGTCAATTGTAAAAGATGCTTTTTACCCTGGAGTCACTACCTTCAGTGGTAAATAGGTACTAATGTGAAATAAAAAGTAAGAGATAGGGCGCTGGATCCCCAAACCATCTTTTTTGCAAAATACTAATAAAGCATTTGCCATTTTGGGGAGGAAAGACATATTTAGCAGAATATTTTGTGAATGAAGAAATTCACTTATAACTAGTTAAAAGTAGGTTCAACTCATATGACTTTATTTGAAATTTGTAAAGCACTGAAGTTGAACACAGGACGGGAACTAGACTGAGATTCTCCCAATGGATGGTTACCTTCTCTCCTGTCAAGTGTCCGGCAGCAAATGTCAGTTTTTGCTTTACATCTCTGAATTTCATTTAGAATTTTCTCCTTTTTGGCTGAAAGAGGTTCTTCTTTTGTAGGATTTTGACTGAGTAGTATTTTTAGTATTTGAAAGTGTAGATGTACAAAAGCTCTTCCTCCTCTTGCCTGGTAAATCAGACAAAATGGCAGTAAAGTCCTCACTGTTTTCTTTTCCCGAGTCAGAGGGCAGCATACCTGGTTTCTGTCTAGAGGGCAGAGTTTCTTTCCTGGAGGACAGATTTTCAAACCCTCTGCTGTCAAATGTACATATGGTTCTCCTTTTGGTTTTCTGGGACGTGCAGGAAGCAGAAGGAGATGGAAGGGAAATCCACACAAGCCCTTCATTTTCCAAATCTTTTTGCAGCCTGGTGCTCCGTCTGACTTTTGTGCCCCTGTTTGTTCTCTGAAAGGTTTGCTCTATGGAGTCAGATAAATCTTTATACAATTCAGCATTTTCTAAACCAATTTCGACAGAGTCATTCACACCAGCGTGGTGATTTTCATTTTTCTCCAAATATAAATTCTGACCATGGGAGTAACACGCAGAACGTCGTCTTTGCTTCCTTTCTCTACAATTCACACTGCTGCTACTTTTGGGGTTGTTTCTTTCGGAACCCTCACTTCCATTGTGGCTTTCTTTTATACTATCAATGCAGATACCTTCTGGACAATCAAATTCTTTTTGTGAGTCAGGCATTAAATGCTGGGTGTACAGTTCTCCTTCCGAAGCTAGTAAGACATCCTGTTTTTCACATTTTATATTTTTATCTTCTGAAATTTTAAAAATTTGGAAAAGATTTCCAGTATTTTGCTCACCAGCAACAAATTCCTGGGACTGCTGAATAAAACCAGGTTTTGAATAATCTGACATGATGTATTGGTCCATCACAGCACAAGACATCTGACTGTTTCCATTCTCTGTCCCAGGTTGAAGTTCATTTTCACTTTCCAACTCAATTTCTGCTTTTGGAATATTTTTATCTTCATTAACTTTTATAGTATTTATATTTGCATCTTGACCAAGAGTATCACTAACAAGAGGCAAGCAGTCGTGCACGTAGGAGCTGCAGAATTCAGACACATCCTGCTGATTAAAGCCTTGGATCAACTGCACGCCTCTTGGGTTCTGAGGCAAAAGATTCTTTCTTTTAAGAACTTGCACTTCTTCAAGTTCACCATTTAAGCTGAAATAATCTATGGGCATAAATAAATTTAAATGTAGTTAAAACTAACAATGGAAATAAACTTTAATACATCAATAACTGCCCTACTCTATTCTGTGTTTTTCAAACATCAAGACCTACAAATGTGACCACTGTACTCAACCCATCTCTCATCTTCCTCTTCCTTTCGGTTCTTCCCAACCCACAGGTTAAGAAAATAATGTATTTAATGCATGAATTAATAAAAGCACATAACCACAGACCATGAAAATGAGAACTGTATCTTAAATTGCTTCCTCTGTTCTAATGTACTTTCCACACTACAAGGTCGGCGAGCGTGAGGGAGCCACTTTCCCACTTCCCCAAAAATGAATTACTGAAAATGGACAACCTTGTGCTTCTGAAACTTCTCTGTCGGTGTTCCAAAGAAAACCTGGGCTTCTGGGAGAACTGAGGAATTGGCTGGAAGGGCTCTGAAGACACCGGGTCTTTTGCCCTGTGTTGAATCAATATAAATTGTAACGGGCTCTCAAGTCTCTACTCCACATTTGTTTCAAATTTCTAAAATCTCCTGCTTCCTCAATCTGACTAAAATTCATCTTCCAGGAAGATATGCCATGCTTTTGACATGTGAGAGGTGGAAAACCACCATCGAGGTTTTTGAGATTAGTGCCTAAAGCAGCAGAAGAGCATTCAGGCTTTAGGAGTCCTAAATCTCAGACCTAGGAGATGAAACACCTCTATCTTGTTATCAGAAAATAATGGTTTTAACAGCAAATTAAATGGATATAAAAGTGTTTTCAAATCAAAACAGGAAAATACAAAACACAAGCCCCAAAGCTAAAACTTTATGTTCCAATTTGAAAAAGGTATAGCCATAACTTGGGCACTTTAAATCATGTCAAATAAAGCTAGAGAAAAAGTAGGGTCCACTTAGTGTCAACCAATTAATGTCCATTGGACTCTTTATACAACTTTAAAAATAAATATTTATGTATTTTTCATGAAGTTAACATACTAGAGAAGAAAGGCAGGGGAAGGAGGGAGGACCTGATCTGCTTTACCCCGCAGCAGACACTCTGAGTTATAGATGAACGCGTCAAGTATTTTTAAAAGAAATTCTCTAATTAGATGCAAGATAGAAAATACGTACTAAGTCATCTTTGGAAAAACTTCTGTGAGGACTAAGGACAGAATGAAATCTGACTCAGTTTCCAGTCTCAGGGAATGCAATTTACAGGGCAAGGTGGACAGGTCATGATAAAGCAGGAGGGAAAGATGTAATGCAAACCAAGAGTTTTCCTGAAAGGGCAGCCAGCACAGCTAAAACTTACAGGATAAGCGGCATTAGGCCAGATTTAAAAGAGGTGGGGTGGCTGACCCTGGTCCCAAGGCATGCCACAGGAAGAGGCTGGGAAAGGAGAGCGCTGCCCCACTGGTGCCTGGAGGCTGGAGGGGCATGTGTATGAACGGACACTGTTTGTGTGTTTAAGCTTTTGTGCTTTTCTCAAAAGCTGGTAGAAGACAATGGTCCATAGTGGCATCTATCATATTCATCCTTGGATATATTGTAAATCCTATATAGTACATTACAAATGGAACGGAGGCTTTATATATTTGATTGACAAAGGCAGCCTTGTAAAATGACTCAAAATGAACACATCAAAAGGGCACGTACTCATTACTTTCAGCAAGATTTAGTCAATGTAAAATCCAGGCATTATGAACCAGGTGTATTCTAATCAGGATATCAATTAATTTAATGTTTTTAAACAAAACTTTCAGAGTAATTAAATTCACTTTATAAATGTCATTTCCAGGGCCTCCCCGGTGGCGCAGCGGTTGAGCGCTGGGTTGCGAAGCTGCCCGCAGCCTCTGCGGCGCCGGTTCTATCCCCGGCTGCTCCCCAGCCACCGGAGGAGGGTCCCACATGGCGCGCAGACCTCTCCTGCCGCCCGCTGCTCCCCTCAGCAGTATACTTCGGTCCTTCTGCCTGCTCTGCTCCCCGCTCTGGCTCTGGTGAATTCTCTCACCCTCCCGCGCTTCTGACTGTACCCAGTGCATGTATAAACAAAAACAAACAAACAAACAAATAAATAAATAAATAAACAAACATGCCTCTATTTAAAAAATAAATAAATAAATAAATAAATGTCATTTCCAGAAGATGCTTAGTAGTGCCATCTTGACTGAAATGCGGGACAAATTTATTTTTTCTCACCTTTGTCCTTAATTCGCAGAATATATACCTATTCCCGAGCCATCCCCCAGTTCACTTTTAATAGAATTCCAGTGAATTTATTTTAATAAAATGCTTTTAAGAAGCAAAAAGAAACAGAATGAAAGGAAATTATTTCTTTAAAATTATATGCAAAATCTTGTCTCTTGAGTTTTTCTGGGAAGAGTATCCAAAGCTTCCATCTAGTTTTGAAAAATGTCTAGTGAGTACATGACAATTACCACTGCTTCCTTATCTCAACATTCTCATGGTAATGAGGAAAAGCTGCCTTTTTTTTTTTAACGCTATATTCTCTTTACATAGTAAATGGGGAAAATGGGGAAAAGGGAAGTGAAATAGCAATAGAGGATGAAAGGATAAATGTGAAGGACAGAAGGACAGGCTACCTGAACCCATCCTTCGGGTACTGGGAGCTGAAGGTGTCATCTCAGAGAACTCGGGGAGCTCAGGAATAGGACTCAGGAGAGGTTTCTTAGAAGCAATATCTCTTTCTCCATATAAAGACTTCTGAACAGTTTTCTTTCCTTTTCCTTTCTTCTTTCTGGAACTTTTTAAAGCCTGTGAAAATGTAATAAAACACTGTAATTGGGAAAAGTACAGCATCAAGTATAACTTTGACCCTTTAATTTTTTAAAAAAACTTAAGGCCAACTTACTCCATTGAATACTGCAGGAATCTGAGTAAGGGGAAGGAAGCTAGGTAGCTTACATAAAGTCAAATAAAGTTTGAAGCAGAACTCTCAAATAGAGGGGTAACTTTCTGTGTTTCCACAAAGTATTTACTGAAATAAGTTCTGGATAAGTGAAAAATAGATTAGGTGCCATAGAGCAGGACACACTTAAGACAGGAGATATTGTTGATAAAGCACTGTATACAGATGTAAAGTCATAAAGTTTATATTATAAAATTTTAATAAGAAATTTTTAATAAAAATGTATTAGAAAGGAAAAGGTACTTCTAACCAGGATATTGTTAGGATGACTCAGGATTAAGCTAGAATGAGTTCTCTACTAGAAGCTCCGAGAGATTTTTCCCTTCATAGATCTGGGTGAAAAAAACAATAGATGTGTACATGAAACTCAATAATGATAACATAGCCGAGCTGATTCAAACAACAGATGATTAAAGCAAATAGGCAAAAGATGGATTTTAATATGCAAAAGTTGAAGATCAGTGACAAAGATTTGTCAATAGTGTTTAAACCTCAAATTGCTTTAATAAATTCTGGAATGCAATATTAATTCTGATCACCACATCAGCAACTGAGAGCTAATGTCTATACGTAAAAAATTTCATATGGAAACTATAGAAAAACTCAAAAACTGTACTTGAGATTACAGCAAGACTCATGAGCAAAAAGAAAAGAAAAAGAAAAAGAAAGAAAGAAATCTATCCAATGTGATCAAACAGAGCATCAGACTTCAGGTCAATAAAAGGAACATGTTTTTAATAATCAATGCTTCCAGAAAATGGAATCCATTCTAACACTTGTTGAGAAACTGCTATGTGTATGTAAGAACTTGCTAAGAATAGGCTACAAAAACAAAGAACATGTGGTCTTTCGGAAGTTCATAGCCTATGAGCTAATGATAATAAAACAAACACAGCACGACAAAGCTATGGACCGAACACCTGGCTGCGTGTCTGACAGGAGGTGCTCACGACAGACTCCGCAGAAAAGGTAATGTCTACGTCAAATCTTAGATCAGTGAGAATTAGTTCAGCCAATTGTGGGCGTGGAGCTGAGGGTTTCCCAAAGCGAAGAGAATGGCACTCGAAGAGGTGTGAGTGGGGCAGCACAGGGGAAAGCTACAAGTAACATGCACGCAGGTGTATTCCCACGGAAGTGACAGGAGCTAACAGAGCAGCAGGGCCCTCGTGAGCTACAAGGATGAGCCTGAAAGCACATAGGACTCGCCGCATGGTGACTAATGGCATGACAACATTTGGTGACTAATGGCATGACAACATTTCCATTTCAGAAAGATCATTTGGGTGACAGAATAGAATATCTGAGTGAAACTAAGGGTGCAGAAAGTAGACACATTTAGGAGTATAGCTATGACACAGAACTCTATGTTCCTTGAGATCTATAGATAGCCTGTCAAACTAAACAAAATATTTCCAGGAGAAATAACTTTAGAACTGTGCAAGATAAATGTTCCTCTGGGTGATTTAAATATACACTTTGCACTAAATTTTCTGAGAAGTCCTCAGTACAAATAATCTCTATATACATAAGGAAAATGGCAGCTTAAATAGTGTCCATCAAATATTCCACTCATGGAACTTCTGATGAAGTTGGGAGAAAGGATAACTTGGTCAAAGGAAATAGAAACCAAGAGAAAAATCTTAACTTGGGTTCTACAGATGAGGGCAGAAGAGAAGTTTGGGCTCAGCTGTCAGACACCTTCAGGTCTGCCAGACCCTGGCTTCTGCCACCTAACTGCTTTCATAATCTTAGGCAGTTATCTCTAAGATCACTCTCTTTCTTCTTCCTGTCTGTGAAATGGGACTCACTAGAGAACCACAGAAAAGTGCTTATTATTCAGGAAGTAGATATATATGAAGTGGTGAAAAGAGGGCTTGACCCAGAACAAGAGCTATGTGTTAAAGAGCTCTTTTACATGCCTTTTAAATTTAAATTTCTTCCTACTACTTTCTGAACTGGCATTGGGGGGCGGAGGAGGGCGGGAAATACTATTAATATCAAATTATGCCCTTAGCATTGCTATGGGTACAGGCAATACATGGTCAGTTATCGTACTGACAAAGTCAATGTCTTCAGAGACTGTAGCTCCTAGGACAGTTTCTGATTGCTAGGTAAGGAAAAAGAAATTCCATTTTATAGGGTTTTGGAAATCTTTGGGTCCCCAGTGCTTATAGCATTGCCTGACACAAAGCGACTACTCAAAAACATCAACAAATGAACAAAAGAATGAAAGAATGAAAGAAAAAAGAAAGTACATTTAACCTTAGAAAAACTTTTCAAAACATGAGTAAAATTATGTTCTTTTCACAGTCATTAGCCAACAGGAATATACCACAATATGATGACTTAATATACATCTACTGAATACACTGCAAAATGGTGATCTTCTGGGCCTCCCCGGTGGCGCAGCAGTTGAGCACTGGGTTGTGAAGCTGCCCGCAGCCTCTGCAGCCCTGGTTCAATTCCTGGCCACGGGGTGAGGGTCCCACATGGTGCGCAGACCTCTCCTGCCGCCCGCTGCTCCCCTCAGCAGTGTACTTCGTCACCTGCCTGTTCTGTTCCCCGCTTTGGCTCTGGTGAATTCTCTCACCCTCCCGCACTTCTGACTGTACCCAGTGCTTGTATAAATAAATAAATAAACAAATAAATAAATAAATAAATAAATCTTAAAAAAAAAAAAAAAAGTGATCTTCTCCCTTTTATAATAGCTATAAATACTATTCATCAATAATAAGAAATAACTACCGACATACAACAACCTGGGCACATCTCCAGAGAATAATGCCAGGTGAAAAAAGCGAGTTCCAGGGCCTCCCCGGTGGCACAGTGGTTGAGCCCTGGGCTGTGAAGCTGCCTGCAGCCTCTGCAGCACCAGTTCGATCCCCGGCCGCTGCGAGGGTCCCACATGGCGCGCAGACCTCTCCTGCCGCCCGCTGCTCCCCTCAGCAGTGTACTTCGGTCCTTCTGCCTGCTCTGCTCCCCGCTCTGGCTCTGGTGAATCCTCTCACCCTCCCACACTTCTGACTGTACCCAGTGCTTATATGTATGTATGTATGTATGTATGTATGTATAAATAAATAAATCTTTAAAAAAAGAAAAGAAAAAAGTCAGTTCCAAAGGGTTATACTGTGTGGGGCCATTTACACACCATTTTTGAAATGGCAAAACTAAGTAAATGGAGACCAGTTTAGTGCTTGGCAGAGCTAAGTGGGGGCAGGCGCCGGAGGTGAACGCAGCTATAAAAAGGCAAGAGAGAGCCTCACAGATGGGAAATACCCGCACCATGAACACAGCACAATACTGCTCTATGTGACACTGTGGGAGAGTTTTGCAGATGATACCACTGACAGACCCCATGTAAAGGATGCGAGGGACTACTCTATAATTTTTACAGACTTCATCTCAAAACATGATCTCAAATCAAAAGTTTAAACACAGAAAACAAAGACAGCGATTTTCCATAATATTTCCTGAGTTCAAATTTCGCCCACTGGCCCATAAATGTCCTTTACAACTGCCCAAAGCAGGACACTTGAAGGGTCTTGCACGGTCCCCTTGACTGACAGGTCTCTCTTTACCTACAGTTGCTACTTAACATTTCACAGCTTTCACAAACAGAATAGTTGAAATTCTCCTACATCCCTCCAGCTATTTGTTAACCTGAACTAGAGCTCAAACTTTATTTTCCAGCTTTTAGAAAGGTAAGCTGGGGTCCTAGACAGCTTCAAAGATTTTAAGACTTGTGATTGTTTCAATTATCATATTTCCTTCATATCTGATGCTGTGTTTCACTCCACTGCCATCATTATTTCTTTCTCTTTTTTAAAAAAGATTTATTTATTTATGCATACAAGAGCTGGGGTACAGGTCAGAGATGCGGGAAGTGAGAGGATTCACCAGAGACAGAGTAGGGAACAGAACAGGCAGACTGACTGAAATACACTGCTGAGGGGAGCAGCGGGGGAGACCAGAGAGGTCTGCTGCGCCATGTGGGCTGCTCTCTGGCTGGCGGGGGATCAAACTCATGTTGCAGAGGCTTCAGATTGCTTCATAGTGTGGTGCTTAACCCCTTGCGCCACCAGGGAGGCCCCTGCCATCATTATTTCTGATGGTCACGCTGCCCTAAATTGGTCCTTGGAAGCTCCTCCAAGATGGTTTTATTGTCAACATGGCCCCTGAACCCTCCTTCCTTACACACATTGGTACATTTTCTTTACCTGTTGTTGTAAATCTGAGAGCAGCCATTTCTCTGAGGAACCCTGACCCCTTCAAGATGGAAATGGTATTCAGAGATGACAATCCAGGTACCAGGGATGCTTGCTGCCTCTAAGCCATATGCCCGAGTTAGAAAGTTTTAAATGGGGAGGGGAAGTTCATACATTTCCCAATTCAAATTTAGTTAAGCCCAGCTTTGCTTTTTATTATCCCCTTTCTAGTTCTCGCAGATAATATTTTCCTAAATCTGAGTACAGCAGAACACTTACTTTTTAAAATAAAGCTTGCTTCTTTCTGTTCCCCAAAAAACTTTTCAATCTGGGGTTGGTTTTTCAACTTACTCGTACTGATTCTTACTTGTACTGGTTCTACTCAATTGTCTGATTATCAGGAAGAAAAGATTGGATAAATCGGTGTGGATTTCCTCTGCTTTCCCTTAGTCTTTTTCATGCATGGAAATTCTCCTAGGAACTGTGTGGCACAGGGCAGCGTAGAATGGGGAGTGTCGAGGGCAGCTTTTGCATGAGGGTAGGAGCTGCCTGTCAAGACTGGGGGACTTTCCAAATACCAGAATGAGGGCTTTAACCTAGGTGACAACATTTGCTCTGAGCTTCTGAGTAGAAGGGGATGGGGTGCCAACTGGTACAAATTGTTTAATTGTTTCACAAATGGGACTTCAATTAATCTCTGTTTTTCACCACTTCTCACTCTCCCCATCCATTGTACCTAACAAACTGGGCCCAGGATCTCTTGGGATTCCATGAGCAGGCGGCTCCCAGCGCCTCTCCAGTTCCCTCCTAACAACATTCTGGGCTGCAAATCTTTCCACCTCTTTTATCTGTCAACATGCTCCCATCTGCTTTGTCGTCCACAAATTCATTGAAGGCTGTCCTCTGCTGCTTAACACCTCTTCTTTCATTGTCATTCTCACTCAGTCTATACATTTTATTAAATCAAATTAATGATTTTAATTTAGTGGGGTCCTGCCAGGGGTTGATACAAAGCTTAATCCTCAACTCTTCTGAAACTTTCTGGCTACTGATTTTATGTGAAGAAATAGGTGCACTACTTTTTTTTTTTTTAAAGATTTATTTATTATTTATACAAGCACTGGGTACAGTCAGAAGCACGGGAGGGTGAAAGAATTCACCAGAGCCAGAGCGGATAACAGAACAGGCAGACTGACGAAATACACTGCTGAGGGGAGCAGCGGGCGGCAGGAGAGGTCTGCACGCCATGTGGGACCCTCGCCCAGTGGCCGGGGATAGAACCGGCGCTGCAGAGGCTGTGGGCAGCTTCGCAACCCAGTGCTCAACCACTGCACCACTGGGGAGGCCCGCACTATTTTTTTTTAAGGTATTTTTCTTTAGGAGTATAGATGGAAAAAAATCAATTTCTAATATACCAATATAAGTTGTGGGCAGTATTTTTGAACACATAGGTATTTTTTCAGCAAGGAATCTTTCAAACAAGTGAGTAACTTAAAAAAAAGGGACTAACGGGCCTCCCCGGTGGCACAGCGGTTGAGCGCTGGGTTGCAAAGCTGCCCGCAGCCTCTGCAGTGCCAGTTCAATCCCCGGCTGCTCCCCGGCCACCGGAGGAGGGTCCCACAAGGTGCGCAGACCTCTCCTGCCGCCCGCTGCTCCCCTCAGCAGTGTACCTCTGTCCTTCTGCCTGCTCTGCTCCCCGCTCTGGCTCTGGTGAATTCTCTCACCCTCCCGCGCTTCTGACTGTACCCAGTGCTTGTATAAATAAATAAATAAATATTTAAAAAAAAAAAAAAAAAAAAAAAGGACTAACCTCAAAATGGGGCTTTTTAGGTTCTTCTGGCTTGGCTTAACTGGGGCTATATGTGGCATTTTTTCAACTAAGAGGGGCAACAGTTTTTCTATTATGGAGCAGGAAGAAAGCTTAATGACTGTTTTTTGGTGGGAATGTACTGGGATGAAATGGATGAGTTAATATTGGAAAATGTTGATTTTTGAGGTCATGCAGTATGGTTTAAGAGCTGTCCAGTAAACAGCTGAATATATGTTTTACAGATAAGGAAGATCTGGGAGCCATTAGCACACTGCCTAGGAAATCACCCAGAAAATAAACAATTTAGAAGGCAAAGAGCAGAACTCCAGGAAACACGAAGGTTTAACAGGTGGAAGGAAACAAACCTAAGGCAGAGACAGTAAAGGAGTGTTCTGATGATGTCAAAAACTGCTGAGATGCAGTCCAAGAAGGACGCACTGAATTTTAGTGGCAAAGTGGCAGAGAATGAGACCTGACTTCAGAGAATATATGAAACAATGGATTCATAGTCACAACCGAGTGACTCTCTCCAAGGGCAAAGTTAGATGGGAGAGGGGTATATGGTTAGATTTATCCAGATGGAAAGGTATAAAGAAGTAAGATTATTGACACGATTTGTGGAAAATTGCGCATGCAGTTTAAGATGAACCGGGAAACAGGAAATTAAGGGATATCTGAAACCCTGAGAGTAAACGGGGCAGATGATTATGATTAGTGCAGGCAAGGAAGGAAGTGACGGGAAAGAGGCTGGGCTCATATGGGGACAGCTCAGGTGTATCATTCAAAGTGGGAAGGTCTGAGGTACCAACAGGCTTCTAGGGCAGAGGCAGGTCTAGATCATTAAAGCGAAAGAAGACGAAAACCAAGTTAAGGTGCCAGGTCAGCTAAACACAAAGGAATGGGAAGCCACCTGAGCTGGCACAGGCTCTGGAGTATTGAGGAAGACTGAGATTTAGTTTTCAAATTCTTCCTTAAATATGGGGAAGTGATTCAGCCATTGGCAGCAGCAAAGTCAAACAAGAGGCAGATGGTACACTCATCCCTATTTAAGAACTTACAGGAGTTGCCAAGTAGAGTGGAGAGGTTAGATCAAATAACATTAAAAAACATGAAACAATTTTAACATTTGAGTGCTGATGATGTAAGTCCTCACTTAGGTTTTTGGAAAACCTCACTTTAAGAGCATCCACAAATAACAAACCAGGTCAGTGAATAACATCTTGTTCGACATTGCCCAACACCAGTCTTTCTCATCAGGATTACAATGAAAAGCCATGGAATAAAAGCAACAGTGTTTGAGGACATTCTGTACACGACCAGATGCAGGGAACACAAAGATGCCCAAAGCAGTCCTGACAACCCAGCACATCCTCTCTCACAGTGCTTTCCATACCTCCTAAGATGATTTTAAAATGTTTGATCCAAAATTAAGAAAAAATTTCGTTTCCATGTTTCCCCATTCAAAACACAGCACTTGTACTCTGTTTTACCTCTAGACACACATTACCTGATTCCTTTTAGGAGGTGCTCTATTGTTGCGCTTGTTTTCTTGAGATTTCCTCCTTCTAGTTTTCTTTTCTTTACAAGGCTGAGTGTCTGTATTAAGTAAGTTGCAAACAGTCTCTTCTGTAAAATCGATCAACTTCTATGAAGAAAATTAAAAGCAGGGATACCATAAGACACAAGAAACTACATTTCAGTGTATTTTAAAGTATATTTCCACACTTATTTCCCTTCTCGTGCTGCTCCTACTATTCTATATCCCACTTCCTTTTCATTTACAAATTCACTAACAATATTTTAAGCAACTTAACCTCATGTTGGGGAAACAGTACTAATTTCTGGTCTATCAAAGAAGCATATACACTCTACCAAATTATTTTAAGAAGAAAAACTAATTTAAAAATTATTTCATTTCATATGGAATCACA
Source organism: Talpa occidentalis (assembly GCF_014898055.3). Lineage (NCBI taxonomy): Eukaryota > Metazoa > Chordata > Mammalia > Eulipotyphla > Talpidae > Talpa > Talpa occidentalis. The sequence continues at coordinate 97,060,705 of NW_023605194.1, read as the reverse complement.
AAAAACCCCAATAGCCAAAGCTCTCCTGAAGAAAAAAGAAGGGAATGGAGGCATCACACTCCCAGACTTCAAACTCTACTACAAAGCCATCATCATCAAAACTGCATGGTACTGGTACAAGAACAGACTTACAGACCAATGGAATCGAATAGAAAATCCAGAAATAAACCCACAGATTTATGGTCAACTAATCTTTGACAAAGGAGCAAAGACTATGCATTGGAGCAAAGAAAGTTTGTTCAATAAATGGTGCTGGGAAAACTGGGTCGCTATATGCAAAAGAATGAAGCTTGACCACTACCTCACACCATACACAAAAATCAACTCAAAATGGATTAAAGAACTAGACATAAGACCTGAAACCATAAAATATATAGAAGGAAATACAGGCGAAACACTACGTGATTTGCACATCAAAGACATCTTTACAGACACATCACCCAAAGCAGTGATAGTGAAGGCGAAGAGAAACAGCTGGGACTACATCAAATTAAAGAGCTTCTGCACAGCAAAAGAGACAATAACAAAAACAAAGAGAAACCCCACCAACTGGGAGAACATTTTTGCACCCAACACTAATGATAAAGGACTGATCACAAAAATCTGCAAAGAGCTGATGAGACTTAACAACAACAAAGAAAAGAATCCAGTCAAAAAATGGGCAGAAGAGCTAAAAAGAAACTTCTCTGAAGAGGAAATGCAAATGGCCAACAGGCATATGAAAAAATGTTCAACATCACTTGTCATCAGGGAAATGCAAATCAAAACTACCATGAGATACCATCTTACACCAGTGAGAATGGCACATATTAAAAAAACTAGCAACAACAAATGTTGGCGAGGGTGTGGAGAAAAAGGAACTCTTCTGCACTGTTGGTGGGAGTGCAAACTGGTCCAACCACTGTGGAGAGCTGTGTGGAGATTTCTGGACCTACTAAACATAGAGCTTCCATAGGATCCAGCAATTCCACTCCTAGGTATTTACCCAAAGGACACAGAAACATCAATTCCAAAGAACACCTGCACCCCTATGTTTATAGCAGCACTGTTTACAATAGCTAAGCTTTGGAAACAACCCAAATGCCCAAAAATAGATGACTGGATCAAGAAGATGTGGTACATATATACCATGGAATATTACTCAGCATTCAAAAAAGATAAACACATGCAATTTGCAGCAACATGGATGGCACTGGAAGGGATCATGCTCAGCGAAATAAGCCAAAAAGAAAAAGAAAAATACCGGATGGTCTCACTCATAGCAGGAATCTAGAAAACTTAAATAAGGGACCAGGAAAACGAATAACTATAAGAAAGTGAAAATCAAAATCAACAAAAAACTACGAACCAGAGACACTTTTAGGGGGCGGGGTGGGAGGGGAGGGATTGGCGTCAGAATGGGGGGGCTGCAATTGTATGGGGAATATAAAAATAAAATTTATTATTATTAAAAAAAATTATTTCATTTATTCATTCATCAAATATTTGTTGAGCAACTACAATTTACACCTTATTTCTATTGGATTATGGGGGGGAAAATCATGAATTATTAAAATTTTTAAGTTTGACTTCTGAATTTATTATCCAACAATATTATCTAAAAAACCTTAACAAAATGCTTATGCCCTGTGATGTTACACATGAAAATGCAATTTTATCTTAATTTAATACAATAGCAAAAGATACAGATTCAGTAGGAGTTAATCTCATATTGAAAACAGGTGAAATAAAGTATAGCTTTTTAAAATGTTGTATTTATCCCATTTTCTGGCTCTGGTAACTATATGCCATTTGTCTCCCCTTTGCACCTCAACAAAATTCATAAAATTACATAGATCCAAAACAAACTTTTCATACAGATTGCCCTCTGTATTAACATAAACTACAAAGTGTCGGGGACCAGCACAGCAGTAGATGATGAGGCCACCTCAGGGTTGAGAGAAGCGTGCAGGGTGGTCAGGGCGTTGGTGAAAGAAATGACAAACAGACACACTTCAAGAGTGAAAATCTGAGTGTAATTTTCTTTGAGTTTGTGACCAATATACATGTTTTCCAAAGGCACAGGGACAATGAATATCAATGAAATCAGCTTGCTCATGGGCTCAGTCTATCACCATCAGGGAGGTGATCTACATAACAAGCAATGACTTTTATAGAAGAAAGAAGGAAGTTTAGAAAGACAAATAAGGGATTAAAGTTTGTAGTTCTAGAAAGAGGGGATAAGATTTTTAGCATTCTTGTAGTGGTTCCTGGTGGTTGTTATCTTTTGATAAGCTTCTGCCTTTTCAGGGAACTTCTGCTGTACTTCCTCTGCTTCAGGGTGTTATGCTGTTCTCCCCCTGCGTGGATGGTTAGCCCTAAAGGTCACTGCAGGGGGAGGTGCAGCAACAAAGCACGTTGTTTTGTTGGATTTTTCCTCTAACAGAATTAAAATCAAATGAGAGAAACATTATTACTCTGCATTATAATCCAGGTAGGAGAAGGTATTAGCTCTTAATGACATTGATCAAACTCAGATTTATCTATAACCATTTGGACATGAAAAGAAAAAATCTATTGCAAGATTTAAAAACAATATATTATGTGAAATGTAAACACTTACACTTCTTCTCTTAGAGGTCCGTGTTACTGTACCAACTTTACAAGGGGATATTTTCTCCTGGTTATTTGAAGAACTAAAGTTATCAGTGCCTGTTGAACAAGATGTATGTAAAATTAGTGTTACTAACAAAAAGTTATAAAATCTATCACCTTTTGCACACATTGGACACTCTTTTGGGTGCCAACCTTTGCTTCTAGCACCGTATCATATTTAAACATAAATATTTAGTAAGAGTAATAAATTTTGATATCCAAAACAATTTTGTAAATTTTAAGTTTACTAAACATGCAGAACTTTCGTGATTTTTGATGGAGACTGCACAATATATTACTTTGCTAAAATAACACATTAAACTGTATCACACTAAATGTTTGTGTTTTCACAGATACCCATTTATTCCAAGCTACATTTGAATAATGAAACAGCATAAAGGACACTAAGCATAAAAATACTTTAATCTTACAAAGTTTAGGAAAATTTACTGAAAATGACATCTGCAAGTTTGAAAAATATTATTACCTGAAAGAGTCTCAGAGATTGAAGACTTACTAAGTGGACTCAGAACTGCAAATGATACCTGGAGAGGTTCTATGTTTTCCTAAACAAAGGGAAAAAATAAAGTTGAAATTTCACATCTTTAAATTCAATGGGCCCATCAGTAATGTACCCCCCAAAAATAAGGATTTATCTGTGTAGGAAGAGTTGTTATAAGCATAAAAAGTGACAGATCAATAAAAGACTAAGGAAAAATGTCAAAGCAAAATAAATGAGCTATAATAATATTCTTTTATTCTTTATATTATGTAACAATCATCTTTAATGAAACCATGTTTATTAATATAATCCACCAAAAATAAAATAAAACTAGTAGCCTCAATAGTCACTAAGATGTTACCTTTCGATTTATTAAAACCCCATGACCTAAGGCTCTTATAAAGTAAATAAGAAATTCCACTAAAAACACAACCTAGTATTACAGTATCATTCACAGGAATGTCAGAGTAAAATGACAATATCAAAGGAGATGTCAACTATCTCTTTCCTGACTGCCAGCGTAATGGTAGTTGTGGGATTTTCCTAGATAAAAATTGTCAAAAGCTTTTTCTGCATCGACTGAGATACCCATATAGTTTTTCTTAGTCTGTTAATAAAGTGAATTATGGATTGCATTCAAAATTTTAAACCAACTTTAAGTCTTTTGGGTTTAATCTCAGAGACATATGATGTGTTATCTTTTTATATATTACTGTGTTTGTGAGGATAGTGGCCTGGAGTTTTCTTATAACGTCTGCTTGATTATAGTCTAAGGTTTGTGCTGACATTAATGAACTGGGAAGTATTCCCTTGTTCTCAGTCTGTTTATAAGCTATATATAGAATTAGCATTATATCTTCCTTAAAGATTCATATATCAAGGCTAAGACTTGCTCTTGGCACAATCTTAGATTGTTCATTGTAGTATCTCTGAAATATAAGCGGATCATACCATTTATGGTGTGTCAAGTTAACTTACACATTTTTAAAATCTAAGTGATACCTAAAACAATGGCACATTTTACAATGGCTTTTAAGTTTCACAAAATATGCTATGTTTAAGTACCATATTATATTTAACAGGAAACTGATAATAAAAAAAATTATTAACTTATACCATGGTACACCATTTAGCCCATTTTATGATTTCAAAGGATAATTGTTGCTCAAGAAAATGATCTTATGGAAAAAAAACCTGTTTTCACCCTTACAAGATTCTCCCCTTTGTCATCAAAGTTTGGCTGCGGTAACTGTTCAGGAACTGGAGACTGATCAAGTAGCAGGGGACTGAGGCCACTCAGGTCCTTTTTACAAACAGGTGTTCCGCCTTTGCGCAACGGAGTGTTTGCTGGCAAAGACTCATCAAACACTTCAGGGCTTAGGTCCTCTCCAAAAGTAACTCTCTTCCTCTTCCTCATATTTAGAAAGGCCGGTACTTTATAACTTTCTTGACTGTCTACAGATAATAAATAGGAATATATTTAAAAATTAAGTTGTACTTATTCCTGAAAAGCATATCCTAGAATCTTAAAGCATTGATTTGGCTATTGTAGACTATAAAACACAGTGTGCAGAGGAAAAAAAAAACAAAACAAAATAGTAAGCACCATTTAACTAAAAGTGGTAAGAGATTTGAAACTTAACTGTGTGCATTAGTATCTTAAAAGTTTTGAGAACTGCATTATTAATTTCCGTTACCAGGTCTGCCATTAAGCAAAAAGGGATGAATGAAATGGATAGAGTAATTCTGAAACTTCAGATATTCTGTCCCTCCCAACTGTTCTTCACTTCCCTATAATTTCAGAGGTATCAAGTCATTAAAGATTACTGAAAATACCATTTACTACATAGGATTTTTCAATAACAAGAAAATGATATCCTTGTTGGGCTTCAAAGTGAGTAGGAATTTCTTACCTGCCTTTTGTTCTTTGCAACAGTTTACAAGGTTTGAGATTAAGTTGGGATGAGTCCCACCTTCACAGAGATTGCCACAGTGTTCCTAAAAAGGTATACACCAATGAGGGCTGTTAAATATACACAAACATATATATAGTCACTAAGAATGGAAACTTGGAATTTTTCTAGAAAAGATGAACCATATAGCATTGCAGTTACCTTTACTTCCATAACTGTTCTGGCTTAAACCACCATGACAGTAAACTATATTTTAGGCCAAAATTATGAAATAGAAACCCATATGTGCACTAAATTCATTCTCTCATTTTTTAGCTAGAAAATAAAGTTAATGAAAATATGAGTGACTAACTAGAATTCTAGGTACTTACAGTACATGGTGTCAGATGAGACAGACTACAGTCTGAGGTGGAAGAATTTTAAGAAAAGAAAAACATTAAATAGTAAATGGTATAATCGTAGTTTACTTGATCTTTTAAACATGAGAAGCACACAATACCATACTCTTAAGAAAGGAACAAGGACAGAGGTAATATTTGTTCTTCTGTGTTCCTACAAGATTATAGCAGATTTGTAGGCATGATTAGTAGGCAAGACGGTAAGGAAGGGCGAGTGCTAACCCCAAAGAAAAAGATGGGGCAAGTGGAAACACAGGGCCACTGGCACAAAGCAAGAAAAAGCCAGGGCTGCAGGCTGGATGAGTCACCACTAAGTGGTCATTGCTTGTCCAGTCTTCTCTAACCCCTAAGCAGCCCTGTCCTCCAGAGCTACTCACTTTCCCCAGAGCACCCAACCCAGAGCAGAAACTCCTCAAAGTAACAGTCCAGCCCCAACAAACCCCCTTAATGAACTATCTCCCAAGTTAGTGAGACATGACCAGGAAAATGCATGGATCAGAATTTGTAAAGTAAGCAAACTCATGAAACAAAATTCATGCTAACTTTTATATTTAATTGAAGCCATTCACAAACACTCAAATTGTGTATACCTACAAACTCTGGGCAGCTCACTAAAAAAAAAAAATCATCAGTTATAAAAGTCCTCATGATTTTAGTGGCAGGATGTGATGTTGGTTATGAAGAATTGTTAACAAAAGTTATGTGGACCATTAAGATAGTAAGTCTCTTCAAGAAGAAGCAAATAACGATATGAACCAGCAGTGACAAGAGACCCAAATCAACAGTTTAAACATTGAAAATATCTGCCCATATCTCCAATGTAGACTGCAGGTAGTCTAGTTCATTTTGGCTTTAGAAACATACAATTTTAGGCATAGTTACAATGCCTATGGGTTAAAAAAAATGTACTTCTCATTTGTCAGACACTGATGTTAATTTCATATATCTCTAATTAGCCTGTTAAGTAGTTATTGACATTGTCCTTTAATAGATAAGGAAACCAGGGGCCTCCCCGGTGGCGCAGCGGTTGAGTGTTGGGCTGAGAAGCTGCCTGCAGCCTCTGGAGCACCGGTTCGATCCCCGGCCGCCGGCAAGGGTCCCACATGGCGCACAGACCTCTCCTGCTGCGCCTGCTGCTCCCCTCAGCAGTGTATTTCATCACTCTGCCTGTTCTAGTCCCCGCTCTGGCTCTGGTGAATTCTCTCACCCTCCCGCACTTCTGACTGTACCCAGTGCTTGTATAAATAAATAAATAAATCTTTAAAAAAAAAAATGTAACTTAAACCTTGTCTGAAGTTCTGCTGCTGTATACATACAATATATGCCAGAATAGTCAATAGAAATGACTCAAAAAAGTAAAAAAATACTAATTCGTTCCCATCAACGTACTTCTCATCTAGCCTGGTTTAGTGACTGCATTCCTATAAAAGACCATATATTTGATTTTTAGATGAAATATTTTGGATAGAAATTACTAATAAACTTACACATAGCTATGAAACATTTCTGAAATATAGTTTACCTATAGATTCTACATACTATATTTCATGTTGTTTATAAAAAAGACGACGGAAAAATTAGGGCAAGACATTTCCTTTGAAACCAGTATGACATGTAACATTTTAGAGTTACTGGTTTTAAAGCAAAATGAACTCTTATACAATTTGCTTTAGGAAATGCAGCTCTATCCTTACCTGTAGACTTTCTTGAAACTGTTTCAATGAAGGTTTCTTCAGCACAGAGCGAAGTATGAAGGTTTCTGAGGATGGAATGTCCCTCTTGCACAATGGAGCAACTGGGGACTTGACTCCCAGGCCTGTGTCTGTGCTCACTTCCCTGAATTTGCCAAATGAAACAGTGCCACTTGATCCTTTGTCCTCTGCGCAGTTAGCAACCTTGATTCCTTCAAAATAAACATGTGACTCTAAGAGGGGGACAGCATCTGAGTCTGTCTGTACTAGACCAAACTGATTATGTATTTACAAAGGGACTATTATGCTATTAAGAAATTCAATCCAAATACAGTTGGCCCAGGGAGTAACCTCTGGCAGTTCATTTAGAAATATATAAAGAAGACCGAGTAATGGCACTGGTCACCCTGAAACCATTAAGGTCATGGTGGTCTTTTCTTGCTTCTGTTTATCCTCCAAGAACAAGGTGGGCTTGCAACAATGGGACAAAAATACCCCTATCATTTTAAAGGGGGGGGGGAAACGACACCAATCTTTCCTAAGGTGACAAGCTGTGCTTCCTAGTGCAGCCCCAGAAAAGTGTTCACTGTCCTTGGGATGAGATCTCACTGGCTGGCCAGAAAATAGCCATGGAAGACAGAACAAATATGCCCACTCATGCTTAGATCTATCAAATTCAGAAGTAAAGGGTGCTGAGTCTCAATCCAAATAAAAATCAGACTTTACCAACTTGTATTTTCTACCCTAAGTCACATCCTCAGGGAGACTGATTTGAAAGCCTTGCCTCCAGTCTCCTGTCAGGTCATGATTTCTGACTTCTGCACCATCGTGTAATGTGCTTACATTTGGCAACAAAGCCAACTCTGGGTGCCGCCAAATAACCAGTTTAAAACATTGAATTCAGCACTAGATTCCTTTAATCAAGACTTGTCTTTCTCTGTCTCACGCAATATTAAGGCCAGTGAAGTTTGAACATGGTTATATTGGCTCTTGTGATGTTCCCACTCAGATAGGAAAGTGTCTGGCATGATGGCAGTGTTTATTGACTATGCTTCATACATTCTATAACTATGACCAAAGAATATGTCACTTCTACTACAAAGTACCATGAAACAGAGCAAAGAGATATGGTGAAGCATCTTATTTTATCTAGAAAACAAACTCATAACCCAACTCCGTGCTTTATCCACCCACCCATCGTCTGCTCCATTGTATGATCACAGTTAACAAGTCCAAGCAGATGGACACGACAATTGTTGAAAGACGCTCTTTTTCAGATTGAAAGGAAATGATATCAGAGGATAATTCAGTTCTTCAACAAGAAATGAAGAACATTTGAAATAAAGATCAATTTGTCTGCTCCCAAATATGCATGATCACTTAACGCAAGAAGATAGCATCTTGTGATATAGATGCTAGCTAGTTATGGTGTGATGGACCAGGAAGACATGGGGGGCAGATAGGAGCTAGATTTAGTCTGTCAAGTTTCTAATTTTCACATGAAAGATGCAAAAAATTAACATTAAGTAGGCTGTAAAAAATTCAGGGTGTATATTGCAATCCCTTAAGTAACCAATCATTAGGAAAAAACAAGATGCAGTGAGGTATAGTTTAAAAAGTAACGGGTAAATGAATATCTAAGATATTTTCAAATAAAACCAAAAAAGAGCAAACAGAGAAAAAAAACACACAAAGAACAAACAGAAATTATATTACAAACCAGATTTACATCAAACTGTATCAACCATGACTTTATAAATATTAATGAGTTAAATATTCCAACTGAAAGGAAGAGATTCTCAGAACAGATAAAAAGCAAAACTCAAGTACTCGTCTATAAAGTTTCACTTTAAAGATAAAGACACAGGTAGAGTGAAAGCAAATCTGATACCTTCCTGGTGACTTTTGTTCAGTACAAGCAGAATGACTTTGGGAAAAGCAATGCAAATTTAGGTCTTGAATGCTATTTCCTTTTCACATGCTTAAAAACCCCAAATACATGTACCATTTTCTCTAAGAAACTTCCTTGTTAATATGTCCAGTCTATTGTTCACTATAAACAATACATAGAGTCTATCGGTTTGGAAATATTTTACTAATTCTTACTCAGAGCAGTCAAAAAAGAAAATATTATCTCTCACATAATGAGAATTCTGAAATATTTCTGCTAGCCAATGAGTTCCTAAAATGTAATGATCTTCATTTTCTAAAATGTTAGCATATAGGTTCACCACATAAAGGTATACACTCAACAAATATTTCAAGGGGTTAATTGGCACATATACGAAGGAAAAATTAAATACTTACCACTTGAAGCCTCTGTGAGATTTAAAATTGGAACAGACTCTTCAACCAAATATCCAGATTGTGTTAAACAAGACTCAGAAGATTTCTTGGGGGGGAAAAAAATTCAATTTATTACTTATAGCAGCCCTGTGGTTTTGCTTTCTGAAAAATTCAATTTATTACTTATAGCAGCCCTGTGGTTTTGCTTTCTGAAATGTCAGTTACTTGCAGTCAACTGAGGCTGAAAAATATTACACAAAATAAGGTATTTTGAGAGATACCATAATCTCTTAACTTTTATTACAGTATATTGTTATAAGTGCTGTTTTATTATTATGCATGGCTGTTAATCTTTTACTGTTCCTAGTTTATAAGTTAAACTTTATCACCAATATGTACATACAAGAAAAAACAGAACATATAGGGTCCAGTACTATTAGCAATTTCATGCAGCCACTGGAGTTCCTAGGAGATGTCCCAAGGATAAGGGAACTACTGTATTCATTCTAACTGCCTCCTGAACATTCCACCAAGCAATTTTCAGTTCCGAAGGAAAAGATGATAGGACATATTTTTTTACCCTACCAACTGAAGTCTCGAAAATTATGTTAAGTGCTTTCTTTAAAGAGGAAATGCTTTACAATCATCATTCAAACAACACAAGGTATCAACAGTTATGATAGGAAAACTGTTAGTGACCAGCATAGAAACCACACTCACATTCATGTGGAAATCATTTCTGCATCGTGATTGATGTCCAAACAACCAAAATTATTTTTATTATTATTTTTTAAGATTTATTTATTCATATATACAAGAACCAGGGTACAGGCCAGATGTGCGGGAGAGTGAGAGGATTCACCAGAGACAGAGTTGGGAACAGAACAGGCAGACTGACTGAAATACACTGCTGGGGGGAGCAGCGGGTCAAAACCGCGCTGCAGAGGCTGCAGACAGCTTCACAGCGCTGCGCTCAACTGCCTGCGCCCTCAGGGGAGGCCCCAATCAAAATTCTAAGGAACAATTATTATTGGTACTGTCGGGTGATTATTTTACATATTAGCTAGAATCCAGCAGAAGACATTATAATATAACTCTGAAATAGAGATGAAACCTACTAGATCCTGAAGATTCTTCAATGACTATCATTTTTATTATGTCAGTCTAAATAAGATCAAAAGGAAGGTGCTGCACCTGTGTGACAGAGAAGGTGCAAAAGATTCAATGCTAATGGCATTAGGTGTTTCCTCTCACTGAAGAAACGGGAACTTGCTGGACTAACAGTATAAGAGAGAGTCAGCCATGAGAGAACCAGCTCCCCACTGACATTAGAGTGAAGGTCAAGAATCTTCAGAAATATTATTTAATTCATGTTAGTGTCTTTGGTCATCTTGACAGGCTATAGGTAGTTACAAGCAACAAAAACCCCTACAGTTACTTGAAACAAGTGAACAAATAAACTAATTGCTATACTGCACCCTTCTTCTTAGCCAGGATTATAGCAGCTAAGGGCAGCAATACCGAAGTGCAAGATCCTCAGCCTAAAGAGCACCGTCCATACGTAATCTTCACCTAATTTACCAGCTATGTGTAAACAATACGCTCATCTGTCTGCCTCCCTCAGCTCAATGGCAGGATGTGATTCTCACTCTTGTACCATGAGCATCCAGAACAGCAGCCTATAGGCAGAGACCACAGGACTTAATCTCCTCTCAGAAAGTGTTCTTCATAATCAAAAGCAACACATTTATCAAAATGGTCTCTAATAACAAACCAACTAACAACAAACATTAACTACTAGGACACACACACACACAACACACACACACACACACACACACAAGCATGTGTGTAATTCAAAACCTGTGATATAGCAATATAGCAGAACTAGTTACTATCACTGAAAAAGGGTTTCAGCATTCTTTCAACATTCTTAAAACTGCCTGGTCAGAAAGCCAAAGCTTCATTTTTCTGTTTCCAGCAAGTGAATTACCTCGGAAACTTTGGCAAGAGATGTTTCAGCAGCACATATTCTGTCTGTATTGGCAGAAGTGACAACACTGAAGATCTGGAGGTTAAGTGCATCAGTTAGACTCTCTTCAGAGTTGCTCTGTGAGGATATTCTCCGACGTTTGGATGATAACTTCGCAGGGAACTCAGACTGTTGACACTCACCGACACTTTGTTTTTTGGCTTTTTATAGAAAGTAACATATAACCAAAAAACACAGGCATAAATATTTTCTTATACAACATCACTTTAAAACTTCATATATCATAATAATAGCAAAATTTAATGTCTGAGTTTATTAATTAAGAGAAACATCTAATACATTCTTTTATCCAAAAAAGCTAGTATAACTGAAAGGCAAGAAAACATGACTACTAAAAAATAATAAATTTAACTGCTAGAAATAATGTTTTTCAGACTTTATACTAAGTCATGCTAAAAAATACACTGGAATTTTTGAGATGTTACCTTATTCTGTCTTCACATTTACAATGAAATCTTTTGAACATTTTAATGGTAGTAATTCTATTCTAATGCTGGCTTTGCTTATATTATGTGTGATTTTATGAAAAAGCCACAACATGCCTCAGTTCTTCCTAAAGGTAACAAATCATGTTCCTACAAAAAGGTAATTTAATCATCAGCAGACCTCTAGTGGTTATGTAAATAAAATACTTAAAAATTCAGGAAAACATAAATTACAAACTACATATACAAAGAGTACTGGTAGTGGATCACGCACAGAAGAAGTAGAAGAACTGGACTTAAGTCTCCGTAGCACACTGCATGCAGGCAGGTCCTGAAATGTATTTGAAGATGGTTCAAGAAACCAAAGCAGAATCATTTGGAACACTGGGGTGCAGAGGTTGTGACAGTTACAGTAAGGACAAGATTTTGTCTAATTCTGGTGTTTGAAATGCTTTGTACTTAGAAAATCAAAAGTGGCAGATAAAATAACCCAATGAGGGCCTCCTCAGTGGCTCAGTGGGTTGAGGGCAGCACGGTGAAGCTGTCCACAGCCTCTGCAGCACCGGTTCGATTCCCAGATGGCCAGGGAGATTCCCACATGGCGAGGCTGACCTCTCCTCTCTAGCCTACTACTCCCCTCAGCAGTGTACTTCGGTCCTTCTGCTGTTTTGCTCCCTACTCTGTCTCTGGTGAATTCTCTCACCCTCCCGCACCACTGGCCTGTAACCCAGTGTTTGTATAAATAAATCGATCTTTTTTAAAAAATAAATAACCCAATGAATTACAACCTATAAGTTATGGTCAAGAATATGCCCAGATTAGACACATCAATTTATAAAGTCATTGGGTACTTGATATTCGTACCAGTGCTTGCCAAACTTAATAATCCTTTAAATATCAAGGTTTTCACATTCAAAATTAGCTCATAAGTTAAAATGATCTAATCAGTCCCAACATTTTTAACACTTAAAACTTAACGTGGAAATATACATTTAGGAATGCTTGATATTAGGGCTTTTCCCCCAAGAAAAACCAGAAATCCAGATTTTTTTTTTTTAAACTGAATCCTTTTATAGTCACAGTTCTTTTTTTTTTTTTTTTTAAGATTTATTTATTTCTACATACAAGAAGTGGGTGGTACAGGTCAGAGGTGTGGGGAGTGAGAGGATTCACCAGAGACAGAGTGGGGAACAGAACAGGCAGACTGTCTGAAATACACTGCTGAGGGGAGCAGTGGGCGAGACAGGAGAGGTCTGCTGCGCCATGTGGGTCAGCTACCTGGCCGGGGATTGAACTTGCGCTGCAGTGGATGCTGATTGCTTCATAGGTTGCGTCTTAACCCCTTGTGCCACCAGGAAGGCCCCCTAGAAATCCATATTTTTGTATGAAATGTCCCAAAGTTTAACGTCAGGCTTCATTTAGAAATAGAATTGTGCTATGAAGGGCTACTTTCACACTATGAAATTAATTTTTTTTATATATAGCAGAGGCCCATGTAAACAAGTAAGTTCAAAGTGACTGAATTCTTTCTACTTACGCATGTCTGCTGTCTCAAACTCTCCTCCTGCCTCTGAGAATTCAGGGTCGTCAGTCATTTTCTCATTTTCCTTTATGGAGCAAAAAGCTGACTGGAAGGAGGATAATCGTTCCCTTAAAGAATTAACATTTCGATACAGACCAGGGCTGCTCTGTGGAAATACAGATATGAAGAGGGTATTATAAGTCAAATTAAAGTTTCTATAGTTGAGGCCTATAAACACTGAATCTAAAACTAAATGCACAGAGGCTTTTCAAAGATCAAAGAGAACTGGGGAGTGGAGCGCAGCACCCCACCCCCGTCCTGGAGCCTCACACAGCTAGCTGGGATGTGCACTGACATCACTGCAGTTTCCCTACTGCGCCTCCCATTTTTAGCAAAACCTGAGCAAAGAGGAAGAGCCTCACGCCACACATGGCTGCGGAGCTCCAGGATGGTCAACGCTGATGCAAACAGATCCATGAGCCAGACAAGTCTGGAGGCAATGGGAAACTCTTCCAAAAGGCACCAGACAAAACACATCCCCAGTTATCTGGGGACCAACCAACTCTTAAAAAGGATTATTTTTGGCTCTCGTTCATATCTTAGAACACAAAACCTTAGACAGCCTTATTAGATCAAATTTGCAGGAAAGGGCCTCCCCGGTGGCGCAGCGGTTGAGCGCTGGGTTAAGAAGCTGCCCACGGCCTCTGTGGCGCCGGTTCGATCCCCGGCTGCTCCCCGGCCACCGGAGGAGGGTCCCACATGGCGTGCAGACCTCTCCTGCCGCCCGCTGCTCCCCTCAGCAGTGTACTTTGGTCCTTCTGCCTGCTCTGCTCCCCGCTCTGGCTCTGGTGAATTCTCTCACCCTCCCGCGCTTCTGACTGTACCCAGTGCATGTATAAACAAAACAAACAAACAAACCAGCAAACAAATAAATAAAGCATGCCTCTATAAAAAAAAAAAAAAAAAAAAAAAAAATTTGCAGGAAAGATGTTTCCCACACAAATGCTTGAGAGAGGTGAGTCCAAGAGACGTGGAGAACACCAGAAAAAACTGAATCCCGGAACTGGGACAAGGAAGAAGGAAAGGAAGAACATGCCTATTTGGAAATTTTTACCAAAAGGTCTGCTAAAAGTAACTATTGAAAATCATCTGCATGATGCCTTTGTCAAGCATAGGTCCCAGGTTATGGAGTTGAATCCAAGCTATTCTAACTACTCATTGCCATCCACACATCCTTTCTGCTAGATACCCACCCTCTCATCTACCCTCTCTCCTTTGGCTTTCCCCAGCTAAGTGGTCCTGATTTCATGAAACCTCACCTCTTTAGAACTGAAAGCCATTCATTGAAAATACAGAGCCAAACTGTTGGTCTAATAAGCATAGGAGCGCTCTAGAAATTATGCTAACAGGATTTTAGCCAGAGTCAAGAAATTCACACTAACTGGGATAGAAATGTCGGATAAATCCAAGCAATAGACAATTTAAGAATTCAGTTTACCACGGAAATGAATTAGCAATTAAGTTCTTTATCCAGGTTTTTTTATTTTATTTTTTTTCCTTGAACATTCAGACAAACATAGTGCCACTATTTGGAGACAGTGACAATTTGAAAAAATTATATCAGCAGGTAAACATTAAAGTGAAAAATTACCTCCCTCTAAGGGATGGAAGAAAATCAGTTAAGATCTTGAAGTCATGTTTGATGGTGAATCTCTCACATGCTTGATTCTTTTCCCAGTTAAATACATTCATAAAACAAATGCTATTACATAATAAGAGAACATATGAAATTCAAATGTAGTTGATGATGTAAACCTTTATGACATAAACAGCACAGGACATTCATAATTTGAGGCACTTTGAAAACTACTTAAAACAAATTAAAATTTCCCTTAGCAAAACTGTTTCTTATCTATTTCCTGATAGAGAATGAGAACAAGGTTCATATGTAAAAAGCAAATGAAACATTCAAAATGTACTTCTTTTTGGTATTTTTGTCACATCAATTGTGTTGGTCACGCAATAGCTCTCCTTCCATGTACCAGAAACGGTTTCAGGAGCTCAGCATACAGGTGAGAAATTACCTTCTTGAGTGAAATTCTGAAAACATATTAATATAGTTTCAGGCACAGCTGCTATTGAGAAAACAGAAATAATGTGATTAACTAAAAGTGCTGCTTTAGCTTGCTCTCTACCTAAGTCACAACTGAAAACAATATAATGAGAAATTAGTGGTTAAGAGAAGATATTTTGGGTGGGAGGGCATTCTGAAGAACAAGAACAAAGGCCTCCAGCAGAAACAGGCTGTGGCAGGAAGGTCAGGTTGCCCAAGGAATGGCAGGAGTGGGGGAGATGAGCGGGTCAGGCAGGGCTCAGAACAGAGGGGGCAATAAAGACTTTAAGAAGGGACTTCGATTTAATTCTACTCTTCACAGGAAGCAGTGAGAAAGTTTGTTTTTTTGTTTAAAGATTTATTTATGCATACAAGAACTGGGGTACAGGCCAGAGATTGGGAGGGCGGTGAGAGGATCCCCCAGAGACAGAGTGGGGAACAGAACAGGCAGATTGACTGAAAAACGCTGCTGAGGGGAGCAGCGGGTGAGACAGGAGAGGTCTGCTGTGCCATGTGGGTTGCTCCCTGGCCGCCGGGGATCGAACTCGTGCTGCAGAGGCTGTGGATTGCTTTATAGTGTGGTGCTTACACCCTTGCACCACCATGGAGGTCCCATGAGAAGGTTTTTAAGCAGCAGAATGAATGAATGCCTTGATTTCTATTTTAACTGTGTCCTTGACTGCTCAGTGAAATGATGGCTGTATTAAGGAAGGTGGGAAGTAAAGAAAGTAGTTAGAAGAAAGCAGTTGGTGACCCAGGCAGGAATCACAGTAGAGCTGAAGAAGTGGAGCTTCAGGGACATAGGAATTGCAGGTAGATGTTGGAAATGGAGCCCAAAAGATGGCAAGTTAGATGTGGGAGATGGGGAAGAATGAACAAAGCAGACAGGTTAGAGTAGCTTGCGTAACTGGAAGATTGTGGCATGTATTAACTGGGGAAGTGGACTAGAGGAACTGGTGGGGAGTAGAAACTGTAGCTTGGTTGTGGTCGTCTAATGCTTATTAGAACACCCAAGTGGAAATGATGACTAGGCAACTATTATCTCCAGGTCTTGAGTTCTAGGGAGCTTTGGGCCAGTTACACATAATTTTGGGCCATCAATCTATAGATGATGTTCAAAGCCATGAGAATGGGTTAGACTGCTTAAGGAAAGCAAAAAAGGCAAAGGAAGCATTACCTCAAGCATTTTTAAGGAAAAAATTGAAAAAATAGTTGGAACCAGCAAATGAAACAGTAGAAATGACCAGTGACACAGGTCAGTGTGGTATCCCAGAAACCAAGTGAACAGTGTTTTCAAGAGAGTGTGGTAAAACCTACCAAGAGTTACTAAAGTTACCTCTTCTTACTAAAAAAGAATACCTAGATTTAATCTTTGTCTTGACAAAGCACAGACTATCTGGCCAATGATGACAGGTCCTTTTAGTGAATGGCAGAAACAAAAGCCCTAGTGGAGTGGCCAGCAGTAGAGGGAGGGAAGGAAGAACAAGTCCTGTGCACAGACCTTTACTGTAATGGAGAGGCACAGAAATGGGACACCACAAGGGTCTAGGAACAGTTAAGAGACACTGAAGTTATCCTTAACTGCAGGAGAAAAATCAGCTCAGAATAACATACATGGCCACAATACTGTAAACATCTAATGCTGGCGTGACCAAGCTACAGGGAAGGTACAGAGGAAGGGAAGCAATACGTATGTATGTGTATAACAAAAGGGGCCTCCCTAGTGGCCTAGAGGTTAAGTCTCAGCGCCATCATCTCTACAACTTCAGTTCTACCTCTAGTCAGGGAGTTAACCCACATGGAGCAGCAGACCTCTCCTGTTTTGCCCACTGCTCCCCTTAGCAGAGTATTTCAGTAAATCTGCCTGTTCTGCTCCCCACTCAGTCTCAGGTGACTCCTCTTACCACCCCCAACTCTGACCTACACCCCAGTTCTTCTATGCAGGGGAAAAAAAAACCCACAGGTATGAAGAAGAGGAGTAATTCTTCACTGTCCATGGTGAAAATCTACAGTTAATGCTTAACGTTGAAAGATTACGAAATAGCAGAAGCAGCATGGTATTAAGAGAGAGATACCAAAAGCACCAGCTAAAAAAGAAGAAAATGGAAGCTCTGAAAAAGGACAAATGTGAGGAAAAGGAAGTTATATGATGCTGTTTTTATTTTTAAAAGAAAGAAAAACCCTATAGGGCCAGTTGATTGTTTAAATACCTGCCTACATGATACCTATATTTATATAAAATTCTTAAAACTTCAGAAAAGTACTGGTGAGAAAATTTCACACCGTTGGAATATGGACTCTAGTAGGGAAATGGTAAGATAATGTGGGGGAAAACCATGAAAGGAGGTAAGAGCAATAGTTTAGGAGGCTTCGATGAGAGAACTATTAAGGCAACTTAAACAGATGAAACGCAGTGGGGAGAGACCGCAGAGAAAGATCTCAACAATGACACACCATCAAGTGCCGCCTAAGAGGGTGGCTGTGGCAGGGGAGAGAACTAGGTCACTGGCGTGATAGAAGTCGGGACCTGCAATGACCCGGATGCTGGACTGGCCCTTGTATATGCTGATACACTCAATAAAGAAAACAAGACAATGCTGGAATTTTCCCCTCTAAAGTGTTTTTTTTCCCCTGAGATGGAGAAAATCTGCAGAATTATTTAAGCGTATAGGCCCTTATACTTTACCAAAAACCCAAAATGTTCCACTAGTTGATCTGAGAACATGTCAGTAGATTAGAACATGTAACTATCTTAAATTGCTTTATTCATGCATTCAGTGGACTTGTTGATCAAGGAAAGAGAAGGAATGAGAACTGAAATATTAAGTTGTAATAATCACTAAAACAAAAACCTCAAGGGCATTTACAACAGAGGCAAATCTCAGCGGTGAAAGGCCAATTAGTGACTTGTTCACAAAAACTCAAAAGTCCTTATTTTTTAACAATCCTGGATTCTAGAAATATATATTCAAGTAATTCTTTAAGTACAGTCATGATATATTTGGCTGTGGTAATAACATGCAGATACATATATCTTTAAAAAAATGAGAGGAAAAAAATTAAAGCAAATATGGAATGTCAACAAAAAATGACTTAGGCCTGAGAGCTGAAGCTGAAATGAAGAGAAGCTCTTTAGTGTGGTTTGACAACAGGAAACAAGCAGACCTGCTGCAGACCCCCCATGAGGCTCTGGTATCTAAACAAAAGCAATAGGTAGGACTCACAACAGAAACAACTTTGAAACTAGCAGCAGCCCTGGAACCCACAGATCCCTCCACAAACAAGAAAGGTTTATCACTGAACTTTACATAAACTATACCCTTTTTAAAATCTCTGTATTTATAAATATATTGGCTGAGACAGTACAGAATATGTCAAACTGTAAGGCTGTTTTTTTATGGTTTGACTAAGACAAGTATTTTTTCATGCACATAATTCATTTTTTACAATGAGCAGTATGTCTTGCCTGCCAACAACAAAAAAGACCCCCATATACTGAATATCAAATAACCCTAAACCGTGAAATATAGTAATTTTAATACCCTCTGCAGACTTTAACAAATCAGATAACCAAATAATTATCAGTTAAACTGTAAATATTCCCATGTTAACTATATGAAATTAATTATAACAATAATCAAGCTGTTATCATCACATAATCTGTGCTTGTCTCTCTTTCCTCACAACTTTTGATTACAGAGAGTTTTATGTGCTGTAACGTCCAAAACAGGGGGGAGAGGAGCCTTTGCTTTTCCGAGGGGACACAGATATTCAGGACTTTTGAACTCTAGGAAGAGCTGAAGGCAGAAGGCTGTGCACCATAACTGGAATTTTTCCAAGTTTTCCCAACAAACAATGAAACTTTCACTATATTCCAATGAAAAAGTGAACTTATTGTCCCATGTGGAAATGCTGTCCCACCTGGAAATCAATGTTGAACATGGACGTTGAAAGAGTTATGAGATACTGAATGGCTTTCCAGAGGAGTTTTCTATTTTGCAAACTTTTTTCTAGTTAATATCCACTTTTCTGTGATGAGAGAAAGCACAAACCCAGAACCTGCACACTGAGCTCCGAGTAAGATTTTTAAAGTATTCTACTTTTAAATATGAATAATGAAGGATCACAGCCATCTGGAGAAAGAGCTAAGCATGAGACAGAGTCTGAAAAGCCAGGCCACAAAATGGAATCTGTAGGAAAAGAGATGCCATAAAATGAGGAAGAAAACTTCCAATAGAACTGTCATGTCCTCAACAATCCAAATGAAAGACACCCATTCATGAAATTTTATAATACCAGAAACAGAGCTTCCAGAATCGAAAAAGCAGGCCACATAAAGGATGGGGAACCAAAATACTTGTTGAATGAATGAATGAGTGGAATCTTGCTTGACCTCTGTACAGTCACATTTCCAAAATTGATGGAAAATATTTCCAAAATAGATTTCTACACTAGATTAGAACAGCAATTCCAATGTGGTGGTAGAGTAAAATTCATCGGATATGCAGAGGATTCAAGGACTCAGGATTGCTGGGATCTGTAGACAAACTTTGAGAACCACTGTACTATCCTCTACAGCCTCATGTACAGTGGTAAAGCAGTTGCAATCTAAGGGTATTTTAAAATAGGAAGTCCAATATCAAAAGAGTAAAAGTTGTCATTCTTCAAGAAGGGTAAGCTGGCACTATGCCTTTCATAGTAAGCCTTTACAGAAACATTATGTAAATCCTACTAAATACTTTCAACTTTTTTTAGAAGCTGTATACTTGCAAAAATCTCAAAAAAATATCTGATGTCTTCCCCATCATCAGACAAATAATTTTCTCCCTGCCATCAGGTTGTCCCACATATTATTTTGTTCCGGGGGACTCTTACCCCTCCATGCCAACACATGATGTCATGAAAAAACTAGCGACTTAGAGAAAACAGATTAAAAGGAAAAGGTCCAGAAACACTGCCTTCCCTCATCACAGGAAAGTAGACGTTAACTAGAAAAAAGTTTGCAAAATAGAAAACTCCTCTGGAAAGCCATTTAGTATCTCATAACTTTTTTTTTTTTTTAATAGAGGCATGTTTATTTGTTTGTTTGTTTGTTTTGTTTATACATGCACTGGGTACAGTCAGAAGCGCGGGAGGGTGAGAGAATTCACCAGAGCCAGAGCCGGGAGCAGAGCAGGCAGAAGGACCAAAGTACACTGCTGAGGGGAGCAGCGGGCGGCAGGAGAGGTCTGCGCGCCATGTGGGACCCTCCTCTGGTGGCCGGGGAGCACCCGGGGATCGAACCGGCGCCGCTGAGGCCGCGGGCAGCTTCGCAACCCAGCGCTCAACCGCTGCGCCACCGGGGAGGCCCATCATAACTTTTTTAAAATCCATGTTCAACATCACATTATGCTAACTGCACATTCTCTATACCATAGAAAGAAAAATCTCTCTCCAGATCTAAGCTAAAACATTTTCCCCAGAAGAATCTAAAACAAAATCCAGAAGAAAAATCATACCTGAAAAGGGGAATTGTGCACTAAAGGAGACTTCCCTGCATTTTTCAAATTCCGCTGCTGAGCAATGAAACGAATAAGATGATTTGTTTCAGGAGAACCCCGAGCACCAACTGTAGAGCGACGTCTGGATTTTTTAAGGTAGGATGATGACTTTCCTATAACGAAAATTCTCTTTTTAGTAACTTTGCATCATAACATTTTATGTTTCAGGTGTGCATCACTAAAATTATCAACATGTATGTACGTCATCAAATTCATCAGTAAAAGTCCAATTCCATCCTCCATTATACAATGGATCGCTAATATCCAATTTTACCAATCCTTGTGGGCCCCGACAGTGGCTATTTGCTCATACAGTCTAAAAGTTTATTTCTGTTTTATTTAGTTCTTCTGTTTGCATGTTTTCTCTATGTACCACATGAGACTGAAGACTCTCTTTTAAATTGGATCAATACAAGAAAAAACCAGGGCCTGAACTGCAGTGATATACCGCTCCGAGAGGGAACATGATAAGCAGGTGGTACAGAAATCTAGAGAATTATGGGCAAAGTGGCTCCTACAGGATCAGCTGGGCAGGGGTATTTGCCCTGCTGATTTATTTATCAACAGCACCTGGCACATGGAAGGTATTTATTGGGGAAAAAAAAAAAAAACAAGAGCAAATGTTGGGATAAACACAAAAGCACATGTTGGGATAAACACAAGAGCACATTTTAAGGTTCCCATTCTCTGCCCAGAGGTGGTCACGGCTGGCCTTGGACTAAGAGAAAAGCTCTCTACCTGGGCACAGGTAAGCTCACGCTCTTCATTCCTCCAGATCTTTTGTTTCTCGTAGATACCTACCTACCTTCAGCACACCACCCTGAATTCTGACCATACACCTAAACATAAAAAATAAATCCACCTTTTTAAAGGTCTACCTGTGATGTTCTCGATGAGAATAGAGAATGGTGTGTCACTCTGGTCTTGCCTCACTCATGTGTTACCTAGGTGGAGACTTTGATTTTCAAATCCCTCATTTATCCTCACTTTTAGAATGTTTTTCTCTAATTCCATTCTCATTTTCCTTTCTTCTCTAAATCAGATTTCACAAATGGATTTTATTTCGGTTCCTTAAAGGAGATTAGCCCAAGTCCATTTTCTATTTGTGATTTCGAAGGAGGCATACCCCAATCTTTCAATGTTCTATATATTTCTTTCTTTTTTTTTTTAAAAAAAAGATTTATTTATAAAAGCACTGGGTACAGTCAGAAGCACGGGAGGGTGAGAGAATTCACCAGAGCCAGAGCAGGGAGCAGAGCAGGCAGAAGGACTGAAGTACACTGCTGAGGGGAACAGCGGGAGGCAGGAGAGGTCTGCGCGCCATGTGGAACCCTCCTCTGGTGACTGGGGAGCAGCCAAGGATCGAACCGGTGCTGCAGAGGCTGCAGGCAGCTTCGCAACCCAGCGCTCAACCGCTGCGCCACTGGGGAGGCCCTCTATATATTTCTTAATTGCCCTTCAGCAATCTCTAATTTAGGCCAGACATCACTGAACATAAGGGCATCACTTAAGTAATCACTATATCCCATGCATCATGTCAAAAACTATTAAAAATTCACACACACATCCTTCTCCAGTATGGGCGAGAACCACAGCTCTCACTTAGCAATGTTACCCCAGTGGTTCCATGCAGCCATGTCTCCTTAATGAAGAAGGCTGCAGAGGCAATCAACTTAGACAGACATACAAAACTCTTAAAGTTATGTTTAAAACTTTAAAAGCACTGGAGTAGAATGACAGCTTCTCTTACCTGAAGAGTTTTTTACAAAGCTTTCAGGTGTGATTCCCAATTGCTCTACAGTTAGAGTGGAAAAGTTCATAGGCGATTTAAAGGTGTCTGGTGTGCAAAGATTAGGAGTCACTTCTGCTGCTTCCTTATGAGGAGTTACAAATTTACTGCCCAACGTGAAAGAGGCCTTTTCTGAAAGAGACAACATGTTATGAAGGTGAACTGTCCATATCAAGACAATACCCGAGAATGCAACTCCACAGAGAGGCCAGAAAGAGATCACTACATACCACCATCATTAATGGCAGATTCTTTGGTTTCAGGAAGTGAAACCTTGCCTTCGGAAGTGGTATCCACCTAGACAGTTAAAAAGGCGACGAAAAATTACCCTCAAAGTTAATATGACCCAATCGAAATCCTCAACCAAGACTGACCCCCAATGCACTCCACACTGCCATGAAAACAGACGTCCAGAGACTACTTTGGGGACTCAAAATAAAAAGGGAAACTGCTAGAAGCCATTTGCTTTTCGACCTTAGGGAACATCTGGATCCCCTGGCGTCCCTGCTCAGGATGGATGCGGGTTTGCAAATGCCCAGGAACCCTACCCCGGGGGGTGGCGGGGACCCCTGGACCTGCAGTTTGCAGGAGCCCGCGAATGGGCCCGGCGCAGGGCACGGGAGGACACTCGGCCCGGGAGCGGGCCCAGCGGCAGACCCCCGAGCGGCCGCGCCGAGCCTGAAACCCCCCCCGACGCCCGCCCTACCTCGCTCCGGGCTCGGCTCGCCTCTCGGGCTCGGCTCTCCATGCTCGGCCACAGGTGGCCGTCGGCCGCCCCGCGCCGGTCTGGCTCCCCGGTGCCGGAGGGCGCGCTCTGGAGGCGACCGCGGCCCGCCAGGCAGGGGCGGCCCAGGCCGCAGACTCGCCCGGGCCCCGCAGCCCGACCACGCATCCCCCCCGCCGCCGCCGCCGCCCGCCGCCGATTCAAATCCCCGGCCCCGCCCCGCGGCGCCCGGCGTTACTCAGCGATGGCGACTCCGCCGCGCCCGCCGCCCGCACGTGTCCGCGCGCGCCGAGAACCCTCCCAAGCCCCCCGCGCGCTGTCCCCGGGGGCAGCGCAGCCCCGCGGGCGAGGAGAGGCGGCCGCGCGCGCCTCAGCCCACCCTGGCCGGAGAGCGCGGCGCCGGCCACGAGCCCGCGGGGACTACTTTCCGTGAGAATCTTGCGGAGGAACCCGCTGGACGGTGTTTGAAGAAAGGCATCCTCACCTTTTGATTGGATGCTGCAAACTTCGAAAAGAATCATTGCACCAATCCTGACAGAATGTCCGGCAGGTTTTTACCCAATCAGCCAGTCCCAACTGCCGCCGTTCCTTTGTGGGCGGAGAGAGTGGGCGGGGTTACATCCGGCAGACGCTCACTGGGGTTGGTCATTTCCAGTTCTCCACCTCTTCCCTAAACCCCGCCTCCGTATGCAGATGAGGGCTACCTGCTGTTGAGTTTGCGCTTGCTCAGTAGCTGCTCTGGCCGCCGTTAGGCTCCAGGTTCGGCTCTGATTGACGGATAACCCTTCCCGTCTACTACGCGGCCGCCTCTCTTCCCTCCCTCCTCCTGGGCGGGGCTAGTGGGAGTCCGCCCCAGGCCGCGTGATGATTGGCTGAGCGCTGCCGGGCGCTGCCGGTGGATTGGCGGAGCTTAGAGTCCGTCTGGCGCGATGGGGGAAGGGCCCAGACGGGCTGCGGCGCCCAGGGGCGGGGTGGGAAGGGACCGGCCGGGCCGGTGCGGGACGGGGTGTGCGCGCGTCGTGCGTGTCGGTGTCCGCCAGGGCAGGAAGGTGGCGAAGGGCGGCGAGTCCGAGTGGGCGGCGGGAGGGGACGGGCCGGAGAGGACGCGGGTGGGAGGGGAGCCGGGCGGGAGGGTGGCGGCTCCCCCAGGACCCGGCGCGGGCGGCGCGATGCGGCGGGTGACCCTGTTCCTCAACGGCAGCCCCCGGAACGGGAAGGTAAGGGGTCGGGGCGCGGCGGGCGCGGGGCCGGCGGGGCGAGGGCGGCGGGCGCCCGGCGGGCTCCGGGCGGGGGCGCGAGTCGGGAGGGGGCCGGGCGCGCGGGGCGCGGCGTCCTGGAGGCGCTGGCGGGCCCCGGCCTCCCCCGCGCCCCGCCTGCCCGTCACCCCGCGGCCCCGCTCCGCGACGGCCAGCGGGCGCGGGGCGGCTCCGGGCCGGGCGCGGGTCGCTGTCCCGAGCGCCCGGTGCTGAGGGCGCCTCTGCGCGCTCACCCCCGAACCCCGCCGCCCCCGCCCCTGGCCCGAGAAAGTGTCTGGTTCCACCTTCGCGCTGCGTAATGGTCTCCTCCAGGGGTGGCTCAGGCACCCGGGGGGGGTCAGGTGAAAGGAATTCAGCCGTTGCCAGTGAGTCAATGAAACACTCTGGCGTCCGAGGTCAAACAGCATCAAAAGTTAGGGGACCTTCTCCTGACGCCTCCCTCACGCCCCCGCCCCTTTGCTCTTAGGAGCCCACGGGCGCCGCCGCCAAACTCCTGCTGGGACTTTAGTACTTGACGAGCCCACTTTTTGCTCACGGGACCTGAGGCGCTGGCCCCGACTGCCAGGGCGGTGCAGTCCCCGCGCGCTGGGCCCTGCTGAGGGCGTGGAGCTCGGGGCGCTCCCGGCCGGGCCCGCAGGGGAACCCTGCTCCTTCCAGCCCCCGCCCCGCCCCACCCCACCCCGAGGGGCGTTCGGGTTCTTGGGAAAATGTGAGTGCCTGAGGCAGGGGCTCGATGTAGCCAAAAGCTATCCGGAGGTAATTCTGGCTCAGGTAAAGGGAAATTGACCTCAGAATGCTTGATTTCCTGCGTATTTTGGAAACGTAAATTTTTAACTAGCATATTTGTGCCCTCGTGCAAAAAAAGAAAAAGATTTTCCAGCTGACTTTGCACTTTGCAGTAAACGTGCTCTAAAAGTTTGGATTCCAGTCCAGTTCATTGACTGTAACTTTGTTTTCGTCTGACCTTAGAAATGTTATATTCATAGAAAAACAACTAGGAGAAAGTCAAGTTCTTGCTTTTTTATAAATACTCTCTCAGATTATGCGTCACAAGATTTATGTTACTTTGTGACCATTATTAACCTTTTCTAAACCGGTTTTGTCTGTCGTTAGGTACTACTCATCTGTTTTTTTGAAAACATCCTTTATTTTTTCAAAATACAGGATTTCTTCTAATCTAAGGCTTTTTGCTGCTACTGAAAGATTCAGTTTATCTAAAGTTTTATGTTCTTAAAAATAGGCCTCTGATTGACCTTTTAAACATCTCTGTTATTCCATGAAAGACTAGATGTTTTAACCAGTTATAAATAATTACGCTCTAAATCTCTTCTGAAACTGAATCCTGTTTTTGTTCAAGATTGTCTGTGTTAGTCTTGCCATGTTATTTTTAATAAGATTTTTTAAAACTAGTTTTAACTAGGTTAAATTTGGGGGTTTAAATTTTATTTGCTTTAAATAGCCAGAGTACCTCAGCAGATTGGGGAAAAAGCATCTCAAGTAGCTGAAGATAAGTATGTTTATGCTACAAAGATCATGAAAACCCAAGCTGGAGAATATTTGTAAACTCATTATTAAAACTAAGGCATATCAGAATCCTTACTAAACTGGAGAACATATTCTAAGCCCTGTCAGTGTTAACTTTTTTCTTCCTTCAGTTGGTTGAAAAATAACATTATAATTACTCTTATTTTACAAAAGAGAGCAGGATAACAACACATAACAGCCTTCATTTTTATGTCTATAAGGTGGCTGTGTTTGGCCAGGAGTGACTTGAGCATAACATGATGTGCATGACAAAGGAGCTGAAAGGAAGCTCTACTGTGATACAGTTTGATTTCCCATCTGCCAGTTGGAATATGGATCACTTTGATTATCGTATTTAGCTATTTATTATATAATGTATCAGATGTTTTGGAGATATGAGAAAAATGAATTCATGTGCTTGTTTTAATTTCTTAATTTGAATAACAGGTTATAATTTGGAAATGGTGTTTAAAGGCAAATTAAAACCACTAAGCTGATAAGTCTGTCATTTACTTTCCCTGTGAAAAGGTAACTTTCTCTTATCATGGCATCTGAAATTTAGAAGGGATTAAGTTAAAAAGTAGTATAACACTGATCATATACTTTAATAAACGTCCTTCTCGATTTATTCCATAGACTGCTTCCATTTTAAGGAGAGTGTGTAGGTTATTAAAGTAGATAATCACAGTGATGTGGGAATTTCAAGTTCACACCACACCAGGGAGTAAAGCCCATGAAGCAAATAGCTACAATAAGCATCATCATTTTATGAATGTTCAGCCTCTCTCTGAGGAATAAAGCTGAGCATGTAACAGAGCTCACATCCGTGATCACAAATTTTCTATTGCTGTTTTTTCCCACCAAAGTTCTATAAAGAAAGCTTAAAATCTTTTCCCATATGCTTTACATTTATATATTGATCTATATCTCTTTAAAATCTAATATCCTAATTAGTTTATAGAAACTGTATTTGCACTATAATACCATCTTATTTGCTAATATATGCAAAAGAATCAAACTAAAGTGATCTAATTGAGAAACAAATGTCAAAAATAACCTCCAGTGAAGAATTCGTATTTTGGCCCAACTTAATGGAAATTTAAAAATTTACAACACTTACAGAATTGTAACATTCTTTGTATTAATTTTATTTCTGTTTTCTCATATTAATGGCCTTTTGATAATTTCATTTAAAGTAAAGTGTTAAATTGCTAGATGAATTGTCAGCTGTTAAAGTAATTTTTATTTGTGAAAGTGTCTTAAAATAAATGATAACTTCTCCCCTATTGCATAAGTAATACAAGTTCACCATAACAAATCTGGAAATCAAAACAAAAATTCACAAAGACAATAAGTCAGCCATAATTCCATTATCCAAAGACAGCCACTTTCAGTACTTTTATGAATATCACTTTAGAGTTGCTGTTATACCGTGTGGCTTGTTTTTCAACTTAATATGTCAGTGGAAAAGACTTAACTATACAGAAGCATAAAGGTTAAATGAGCTTAAATCATTTGTCTCAAGTCAACAGCTAGAAAATGTCATAATCTAAATTCAAACGCATGTCTACAGAATCAGGGCTCTATTTAACATATTTAAGATTGTAGATTATTTTCAGTTAAAGATGATTTCTTATTCTCTAGTGTTGGATTTCAGTAATGTTAGACACTAAGTAAATACTTACGCCATAGAAGAAGAAGAGACACTGTTAAGAAACTCGAAAATCTGCTTTTATATGATAATCTGATTTTTTAGTTCTGTTTATGGAGTGAAATTCACTGTGTAAGTTGTTCAAATTAATCTTGTGTGCTTACAGGTGGTTGCTGTATATGGAACTTTATCTGATTTGCTGTCTGTGGCCAGCAGTAAACTCGGCATAAAAGCCACCAGTGTGTATAATGGGAAAGGTGGACTGATTGACGATATCGCCTTGATCAGGTAACCTTCACCTTTTTTGTAAACCGCCTATGCTGTGTCCTCAGCTTCTTGCTGCTCTGCTGTTTCCTTTAAGCATTCATATTAGTCACTGCTAATAAAGAATTTTGGCAAATGCATGCCTAGAATTTGTTCTTTGGAATTTAAATTACTTGAACTTACGGTATATTGATTAGATAGAAAACCTTCAGTACATTCCCCCAACATATTGATAGGCTTTTTTTTTTTAAGATTTATTTATTTATATAAGAACTGGGGTACAGGTCAGAGGTGCCGGAGGGTGAGAGAATTCACCAGAGAGAGCGGGGAGCAGAACAGGCCGACGGACTGAAGACACTGCTGAGGGGAGCAGCGGGCGCGACAGGAGAGGTCTGTCTGGCCATGTGGGAATCTCCCTGGCCGGCTGGGAGTCGAACCCGCGCTGCAGAGGCTGTGGACAGCTTCACAGAGTAGCGAGCTCAACCCGCTCAACCTGCTCAACCCGCAGCACCAGGGAGGCCCCGATAGTCTTTTTTTAAAAAAAGATTTATTTATGTATTTATTCATAGAAGAACTGGGGTGTAGGCCAGAGGTTAAGGGGGTGAGAGGATTTACCAGAGGCAGAGTAGGAAGCAGAACAGGCAGATTTACTGAAATACACTGCTGAGGGGAACAGCAGGCGTCAGGGATAGAACGCAGGCTGTAGGGGTGATAGTGCTGAGACTTAATTCCTGTTCACCAAGGAAGCCCCTGATAGTCTTTCTGTATAGCTCATTTATGTCTAGAAAGAATCTCTTCTTTATGTTATTAGAGATGAATCTACTAAGACATACATTCTTAGTGTTAGAAATCTAGTTGATTGCTTTCAATTTATATGCTGCTGCTTATTGTACCTTTCCTTAGAATGCTTTCAATTTTTATAAACATCACAGAGAGCTACTTTAATGAATTTGCTATATATGGTAGAATTTTTAGTAAAATGTAAAGCACCTGAAGCATTAAAAGGTTTAATCTTTGTCAAATCATTAGCTAGAAAATGTCACTAAATCAAATGCAGGTCTATCTTCAGAACTGGAGCTCTATTTAACATGCTTTAGGATTGTAGATTTACTGCAGTAGCAGTTTTTTTGTTTGATTGTTCATTTATTTGTTTAAATATCCCAGGTAGATTTATCTCTTTAAAACAAGTACCTAGTTCACCTCATTACATCCTCATAGGATCACAGATTTTTGGAGCACAAAGAGACTTAACAAAGAAGATGGGAAAGGAAAACAAATTAAATGCTGACTGTCCAGTTAATGTAATTGCTTTGCCTAAGATATCTCATTTAATTTGGCAGAGCATGAGTTTTAATTTTAATTAGTGGTGTGAGGATAATGATACTCTAAATTATTATAGCATATAAAGTTTAATTTTTGTTTAAACCCAGGTAGAATGACCTCTTACTATACTATTCTTGAAATTAATCATCTCCAGTCCCTTTATATTCCAAATAAGGAAATTAGGTATCCGAGAAGTAACGTGACTTGCCCAGGTCACACAATTTAGAAGTTGATTTTTTATAAGAAAACAAATTTCCATACTAAAAAATAGAAATGATTATAAACTGCATTTAAAATCCAAACAAATTAGGAGATTTCTTGTTTTTTATATTATCTTCCAGCCTCTTTCAGTTTTTGTGGATTACTGAGTCACATTTTTGGATGATCTAAATCAACCTAATTTTCTCTTTAAATACAGACTTTGCTGCTAAGAAAAAGTCAGTGTGTTCTTATGAGATCTTCTAGAAAATTAAAACTTCTACAGCATGGAAGCTCATAACTGAATACTGAACTATGAAATACATACCTGTGTAATAGTTTGTGGTTCACAGTACAATTTCTGATCATCTATTTATACTATAGTTGGGGCAGGGAATGATGATATACACCAGTAATCCAGAATTATGGATATGCACAGTCATTACAGTTAGTGTGGTGGGTATAGAGCGGGTCAGTATTTACAGCAATTATATGCCCATATTTTTCATAGATTTAATATGAAAATTTATTTTCATTTCCAAAGCACAAAGCAGCTCACAATTTAGTAGAAAACCTAAATAACTTATTTAGGGTTAAAATTTTTTTTTAAAAGTTGGCTATGGCTGTAAACATAACCTTTAAGTGTAATAATACAATCTCCAGTTGATGAGAAAGCTGAATTTGTAGGTGGCCTTTTTTGGTTGTTATTTTTGCCATTTTAAAAGTGCTTTCTTGGGCAGGATCTTTTTTGAATTATATCCAAAGGCAATTAAGTCAGAGGGTAAGGCAAAATACTAGAAATTAGAAAATAGTCAACTTCTTTGCAGTATAGATGGATAACAAAGCCTATCTTCTAGACTATAGAATGCTTCATAATTTTAAGGAGTAGTTGCTCTGTCAACACATCAGTAACATGATTCTGGATTTTGATGGTGGCTTTTTAAATTTTGATTTTCCTAGGGATGATGATGTTTTGTTTGTGTGTGAAGGAGAACCATTTATTGGTAAGTGACTTCCTTAAAAACCAGTTTTATCAGCCACAATTAAAAAAAAGGTGAAATGGAAAATATTTTACTTGAGTTTGTTGATCTTTAAAAAGTTATCTTGTGGCAGTGTTCAGATCGTCAAACCTTTGTGGATTCTGTATTATGTGTGTTAAAGTAAATTTTAATTTTAATATCATATTTAGTATGGATAATTTGTCTTTTACATGTCTCGAAAATGTTCTGGATGCACATATCCATTAACTATGACATGATAGAGTAATATTAATTTTAGAAATTACAATTGTTTGAAATTTTCTCTTTGCTGGTAGTGGTCACCATTTTTCTAAGTGTTATTTTATGTATCATTAAGCATAAATTGCTTGTATAAGTAGTATTTGACCATCCTTCACAGTGATCACATCAAATTCATCAAAAAAGACTTGGTATCAGCCATACACACATACACAAAAGCATATACCACCTTTTGATTTGGAAGAAAGCTTATACAGTTGTGCAAAGAAAGAGTTGAAGAGTTAAATAAGGTAAATATTCTTTAACAAGTGTCTGGATACTTAGTTCCATACAATCACACCCTGAATATTTTAATATTTCTTGAAGTAGTCACAGTTTGATACATAGAGGCAGTTTTTGGGATAAAGAGGAATGTATGCTCTTCTCTGTCTCAACCGAGACAGAGCTCAAACTGTGAACAAAATTCTTTCATGTTTACTCATCCATCAGGTGGCTGGCTGGCAGCGGTCACTTAGCTGATTCATTACATACATATGAACAAACAAATAATATAAAATATTTGTTTTATTACTATCAACTCTGGATTTAAAAAGATATTTGGTTTTTTTTTTTTTTATCCTCTGGATTTATTAATTACAGCTTGTTTTACCTCTAGCCGGTGTAAACCTCTTTAAGTCCTTTTAACTCAATTCCATTAGTCTTACAGCTTTCTTATTACCTGGATTAACAAGGTACTCATATACTTCTGTCCTGGACCCAGGTGGATTTTATTTTTCTCCCAAGGAGCCTAGATTTCTTTTAATGGGATGTGTCATTTCAAAACATAATCTTGTGCCAGGGAGAGTCATTGCTCCTGAAGTCATCATTGTTAATGAGTCTTGAAGTGGGCAGTAGTTGAAGTATGGCTAACTAGAGATAAAACTGATAAGTAATGTGTAATATGATACAAAGTTTGTATCATGTATAGCAATATATAGATAGATAAAATATCTCATGGATTCACACAATGCTCCTGGCTTATAGTCAGGATTTTAAGATTTTTATTAACCCTTTTTGTCTTCTCTCCATGTCTACTTTTTCCATATCAGTAACAAGATTGTCAGGGACATAGGGAATGATAGAATTATAATATCAACTAATTATTCATTCACTTCATTCCACACAAAACACAAAAAATGTCAAAGTAACAGTCCCAGTACTTTACCAATAGGATTAGTAAAGACAGTAAAATGTATTTGCATATACTCCTTCCTTTCTACCCTTACTTGAAATATAAATCTATTGTTTCTACATTATCAGATTACATAGCCATTATATGCTTAAAACCTTCACTTAGTTTTACTTCTTCAAGTGTATTTAAAGCATATCTCCAATTCTTATTCCAATATCTCCAGGATTCTCGATAGCTGTGTGTTAATATTAATTTGTGGCTTTTATATTTAAAGTCAGTGTGGCTAGATCTAAAATCATGTCAAAACTTATTAAACTGTAAACTTTAATGATGTGTAGTTTATCATACACCATTTGTATATATGTATCTCAATGAAACTGTTAAAAAAATTCTTGGTTCATATTTTCTTTCTTTAAATATCTTAAGTATGTTACTCCATTTTATTCTGGTAAAGTGTTGGTGTCAAAAATATCTGATCTTTCATATGTATTTATTTTTCCTAGACCCCTCAAAAGATTTTTTTCTAAAGTACAGTAATTTGGGAGATTATTTTGGGATTTCTAGGTTGTTCTGGTTTGATGCTGGCAGACATGGATTACGCCCTTTCAATGCGCAATGTCAAACTTTTTATTTTAGAAAGTTTTTCTTGAACATAACTTCTTGAATAAATTTATTTCAACAAAAGCTTGCTTTTAATTCCAAGAGTGGATTAATTCTTAGTGAAAATAAATAATGATTCAAGTATGGGGGGGGGGCTATTTTCTGTCATAATAATACTTCATGCTTCATAGTAATAAAAGGAGTTATTTTTTCAAAAGTATCTGAGGATTCAACCAATTTTCCTAGGATCCCTAGTTAAAAGACTGTTTTTAAAAATTGTGGTAAGATATAAATAAGTTAAAATGAATAGGTTTTATTCACAAAATTCACTACCAGATGCTGGGGTTTGTTGGGAGGGAGTGAGCTTCCTTTTTCCCTTCTAGTTATATTTCTGGGTTAAGGTTATAAATTTAGTGGTCTCTTGGCTCTTTCCAGGCTGTTACTAATTTATACTTCTTTTTGGATCTGTCACCCAGAGATTCATGTCCCTAAATTTTATATTTATTTTGTCTCCTTGGCTTTACATTTTTTCTTTCAGGACTTCTTCTACACTGCCTTCTATATTTGAAATCTTCTATTACACCCTTCTTACGTAATTTTTTTCATTTCTTTTGGGTATTGAAGCTTTCCTCTCTATCTTTTATTTCCCTTAAGGTATTATCTGTTGTGTTTATTCAGTCCTGTATTTCTTTTAATTTAGTCTTCATTTCCAATAAGGTTTTTTTTTAATTTCTAATTCTCTTCTGAGTTCTCTCGCCTCATTCTGAATTTTGTAATTGTGGCTTATGTTGTTTTCCATATTTTATATTATTTATTTCTTTTAGCATGTTTTAGAATATTGCAGTTTTGTCTATTTTTGCGGGCATTACTTTCTGACATTTTCATTGTCTTTAGAGATGTACTTATTCTTATAAAAAGTTTGTATATGATTTGATCTCAATCCTTAATTGCTAATTTTTACATGAAATTAATTTTTCTTAATTTGGGCAGGGAGGAATGATTTAGGAGAGCTTTTCTAATTTCATGACTCCAGAACTCCCTTTTCTGTTGCTTTGTGAAGTGTGAAAAATATGGAACTTGCCTCTTGATATAACCCTTTTTCTGTTAGATCTTGACTTTTATATGTATTTGTTTCTCTTGGCACTGTTCTGTTCATCTTGGATTCTTTTCCCAAAGTGTTCTCCTTAATATGGGACTTTGTCCCAGAAGGTAGTTTTAACAGGTGAGTTTTGAGGGTTTATTTTTCACCTCTTTAGGTCTTCAGCAGAATACTTGCATCACTGACTGTTATGGTCTTACCCCTTCTACCTCCAGTCATTGTTCTCAATGGACTTGGTCACTTCAAAGAGAGTATTTATGCATTACTTTAGAATCCTGGGTTTATCACATGCTTTATTATTTCTCTCACTTCTTCTTTTAGACATGCTATGAACATACTAATTGTATTGGTGGAAATATTGTATCACCCAGTTTGTTTTAGATACTGTCCATGGGTGTGGGGTTTGCTGTCTTAGTAACTCTGATATGTTTATATGTGTGTTTTTAGTCTTAAAATTTTTGCTATTGTCAGCTTACCTAAATCCCTAATCTGAATGTTCTTGTTATTTTCTACATGTCATCTTTAGATCCTCAGACAGATTCTAAACTACCTGAAGGGCTGTCGGGATCTCACACAGACTGGCTAACATTAAATGTTGGAGGGCGGTACTTTACAACTACACGGTAGGTGTGTGTATGTTTGGTGTGTGTGTGTGTGTGTGTGTGTGTGTGTGTGTACCAATTGTTTCTTCAGTTTGCTGATTTTCTTAAAAGATAATTCAAATGCCACTTCAATATACTATGTGATCTGAAATCATTTTTGCAAAGTATTTTTTTCAGAAGTTGAAAAATAGCTCACAAGTCATTCAAGAGAAAACATAAAAGCATGAATTCAATGTTCTAAAACATGCTTTCTAGATAGCAGTAATATATATGTGTAACCCCAGTAAAAGTTAACAATATTGAGATTTGTAGAGACTAAAACTGATTGTGTTAACAAAATCAGAAAAATTTTAGATCAAGAATATTGTATATAATAGCATGCTGGAAGGATAGATTAGTATTTAAATTAAAGGAAACAAACATTATTTAATCAAAGGAAGTGCCAGATTAGAAGGGATTTTGATAAATGGCAACTTACTGCACGTTTTTGTTTCCCAGCATCACTTCTACCAGGCTATAGCATGCATCTTTTTGAGAGAGCAGCTGGGATCGAATATACTCTTGACTTAAATATATTTGTTTATAAAGACAAAAGGAGAAATCAATTTTTTTCCCTGAATTCTTAGGAGCACTTTAGTGAATAAAGAACCCGACAGTATGCTGGCCCACATGTTTAAGGACAAAGGTGAGTACAACACATTGTTCTCACATTTGGTGTGATCTGCTTGTAGCTGATGACTGTGTATCTCCTGTCCTCCTACATTTTTAAATGATAAGAATCAACACTGGCATGTTGCACAATTTTTTTCCATAAATTTCTAACTTTTTTTTTGTCTGTGGGGGGTTTTCTTCATGTAATGGGTAACACAGGTGTCTGGGGGAATAAGCAAGATCATAGAGGAGCTTTCTTAATTGATCGAAGTCCCGAGTACTTTGAACCCATTTTGAACTATTTGCGTCATGGACAACTCATTGTAAATGATGGCATTAATTTATTAGGTGAGTTTTCAATATAATCCCTCCCATTTTTGTTAAGTTTAGCATTTTTAATTTTTTGCTCTTGATAAATAACATACAATATTTTCATAAAGTGAAAGTATGTCTTTTCTGTATTTTCAAATAAATGATAAAAATGAGTATACGAATACATATAAATATAAAATACAGGTTTTTGCATAGATATATCTAACCCATAAATTCCAATTTTAGATCTTAAGCAGATTTAGATTCTCTCACCAGGGATTTTGAAGGATTTATTTAAAAAAAAACTTTTTTCATCAAAGTGTGATTGTGGTGGTTTTTTTTTTGTTTGTTTTGTTTTTGTTTTAAATTATGGACTTTTTTTTTTTTTAAATACAAGCACTGGGTACAGTCAGAAGCATGGGAGGGTGAGAGGATTCACCAGAGCCAGAGCGGGGAACAGAACAGGCAGATTGATGAAATACACTGCTGAGGGGAACAGCAGGCACTGCTGGACATTCTTATATTTATAAGTAAAGTGGCTAAAAGGAAAAATTATACTTTGGAAACATAACACTGAACTAGAATCTCAGTTCTACAACTTTTTTTTTTTTAATTGCATTCTTTTTTTTTAAGATTCATTTATTTATACAAGATCTGGGGTATAGGCCAGATGTGCGGGAGGGTGAGAGGATCCACCAGAGACATAGCGGGGAACAGAACAGGCAGACTGACGAAATACACTACTGAGGGGAGCAGTGGGTGAGGCAGGAGAGGTCTACTCGCCATGTGGGACCCTCGCCAGCCGACCGGGATCTAACCCAGGCTGCAGAGGCTGCGGACAGCTTCACAGTGCGGTGCTTAACCGCCTGTGCCACTAGGGGAGGCCCTCTACAACTTTAAAAAAGAGTTTCAAAAATCCACTCATCCCTGGCTACGTTAAAAATATTTTTGTGAAAGTTCATGGTAGTGATGTAGATGAAAGCCCTTATATAGCAGTGGCTATGTGTGGTCAAAGTTCAGTAGAACTCCAAGAGACTGAATTTGGTCTGTTGGGGAGTGTGGTGATATCGAGAAAACACGCCTGACTACTCCAGCTTCCATTTGGGAGTGTGCACTTAAGTTTTGAGCCTTGATTAAGTTTTTAAACATTGAATATTATACTGACCATTTGTGATGTGTGGTCTTTATTATGTTGAAGGAGGTTCCTTCCAGTGCCATCTTGTTTAGAGTTTTTATATAAATGGTGGTGAATCTTAGCAGATGCTTTCTCTACATCTGTTGATATTATCATATGAGTTTTTATCTTTTGTTGCTATATTACATTTATTGATTTATGTATATTAAACCATCTGTGCATTCCTGGGAACAAATGGACTTAGCCAAATGAATGACTGAGGCCTTGATTGAAGGAGAATGGATTCCTAGTTTACCTCCACATCTCTGATGAAGATGTTTATTAACAGACATGAGAAAGCATACATACCACGTCACATAAGGAATGTGCATATTTTTTAAACCAAATTAAGAATAGTAAATGACACATAAAATCCCTTCCGTTATTTAGAAACCTATTCTAAAAACTGATTCTCTTAAAAAAAAAGGTTGGTCAATTATACTTTTGTCTTTTGTTTGACTTTTGTTTGTGTATGTAATTTTCTGATTCAGTAATTTTTTATGACTATCCTGTTCAGATCTGCCACCTTGGAAAAAATATGTGAAATATTAAGATTAGGTAAACTAATTATTTTTATTAGATTCATAATCATATCACTTTACCAATGTTTTAAGAATGTGTGATATTATAATTTCTTGCATGTGGCCTAATTTTCAGAAATAACTTTGAAATGTGAGATGATTTAATTCTAATTCACTTTTCCATTTTTTCTATTGTTGAATGTAAACTATTTAGAGAAATATATTTTATAAATATTTTCAATTATATGTATATGTTCTAAACATGTTATTTTTCTTCTGTATTGATAGCCTCACTTGTTAAATTTCAGTTCAACTGTGAGAATTTAACTTGAAGAATGCTATAAACATTAAAATGGTTTTCTGTAAAAGTCAAATCATTTTTATCAATGTAGGTGTATTAGAAGAAGCCAGATTTTTTGGTATTGATTCATTGATTGAACACCTAGAAGTGGCTATAAAGGTAAAGATTCTTTTTACGTTAGTCAATATACATTTATTATTGCTAGCTCCCAAAATGCTCCATTAATTTCCTAATATCTTTTTCAAGAATTCCCAACCACCAGAGGATCATTCACCAATATCTCGAAAAGAATTTGTCCGATTTCTGCTAGCTACTCCAACCAAGTCTGAATTGCGTTGCCAGGTAATTAAAGCAGACTTACATTTTTACTGTATCAGCAAATTGGTGAGCAAACTTTTACATTCTTAAGATTTTTGTTTTGCCTTATTTTCCTTTTTCATGCAAGACATTGTTTAATTATAGGTTAATAGCATTGATAGAATCTCAGAATGGTTAGCAAAAGAGATGTAATAGCCTTTTTTATTGTCTAATTATGTTTCATGTAGCAGTTTTTGAATATTGCATGGAAAATTGCAGTGAATAAAATAAAATTCAATTGTTAATTGCAGTTGCTATGTGTGACTAGTCAGTAGCAGACACTTTTATGTGTGATAGCGTTAAAGATTTTTTTAAACCACAATACTCTTTAAAAATAAAACTGAATTATTGAATTAAATAATTTAAATGCAATCAAATTTAACTAAAATAATGCTATTAATCAGGTTCATGGCAAACAGAGATCCCACTTTAAAAACTTCCTGCACATATAAGAGGTATAGCCAGTCTGCATTTCCTTTTACTAAGAATCCATTAAAGACACTTATTTTGTGTTTCTGTGTTCCATTTGATTGTGTTTTGTAATAGAGTACAAATGACTGAACTGCCAATTTCTGAAGATCTTGGTAGTTAACTATAATAATTAAATTTAATACAAACAGATGGTTAAAATATTGTGACAATTTGTTTTTTAATTTTAGGGTTTAAACTTCAGTGGTGCTGATCTTTCTCGTTTGGACCTTCGATACATTAACTTCAAAATGGCCAATTTAAGCCGATGCAATCTTGCACATGCTAATCTCTGCTGTGCAAATCTTGAACGAGCTGATCTCTCTGGATCAGTGCTTGATGTAAGAATCATTTTTGGTTACAAAAGAAAATACAGTTTTTAGCTTGTTGAACAGTTTCAGAGAGCAGAGATTTATCTGTTTCTTAATGAAACTTTTACATGAAACAGATAATTTGTTAAGTCAGTAAAACTGAAGAGTCTGAAAGTGAAATGGGTTACTTTTGCAACTTGGATATCCTTTATTAAGCATAGACCTAAAAGGTTTAGCAACTAATAAGAAATTAAATCTTGAAATTAGACCCTGATCTCCTTGATATAATCTGCTTATCAGTTTTCTGTGAATTACAATGGTAAAGCTAAAAAAGACTTGATATATTCTATTGAAACACATTTTTAAATGGGAAAATATTATTACTTGAGTATTGCAGATACTGAGAAATAAACATAGTATGCATCATTCTGTGTAAGTTAGCATTTCAGTGGCTCGTTATCAACATATATGTGTGTGTATGTGCATGTGTTTATATGTTTATATGTATGTGTGTGTACAAATGTCTATAGAGATATTTATGTAGCAGTTACCTATATTAATTTGGGGTTGGAGGATATATGCAGAACCAATAGTGAAATCTACTAACAACTTAATGTTCCTTAATATAAGACTCATGTGTCTGTCTTGAGTTAACAGCACTTAATACCTTGCATTTAGTTATCATTTAGTAAGTATTTCTTGAATTACTGTAATTATTATTTCATTCCTTAGTTGCAGCCTATTTTTCCATGAAGTTAATATCAGGTCTAGTAACAAAATTGCAAATACATATTTGAGTTATTTTTCACTCCCCTGTTCCATTTTATGATGAAGGATTACATTGGTAGCAAAGTAGGCAAGAGACTAACAGCATTAAGAAAAAGCTTGAAGGGGTGTATACAGTTGACTCTTGATCAACACAGGTTTGAACTGCGCATGTCTACTTAAATGCAGATTTTCCTATAAACATAACAAACTTGGGCCTCCCCGGTGGTGCAGCGGTTGAGCGCTGGGTTGCGAAGCAGCCCGCGGCCTCTGCGACGCCGGTTCGATCCCCGGCTGCTCCCCGGCCACCAGAGGAGGGTCCCACATGGCGCGCAGACCTCTCCTGCCGCCCGCTGCTCCCCTCAGCAGTGTACTTCGGTCCTTCTGCCTGCTCTGCTCCCCGCTCTGGCTCTGGTGAATTCTCTCATCCTCCCGCGCTTCTGGCTGTACCCAGTGCATGTATAAACAAAACAAACAAACAAACCAGCAAAACAAATAAATAAAGCATGCCTCTATTAAAAAAAAAAATAAATAAAAAAATAAACATAACAAACTTACAGTATTGAGTCAATACAGTGCTATAAATAAATGTATTTTTTCTGCCTCACAGTTTGCTTAACATTTTTTCTCTAGCTTATGGCTATCGTAAGACTACAATATAAAATATAACATACAAAATATGTGTTGCTTGAGTGTTATTCAGGAAGGCTTCCGGTCAACACTGAGCTAGCAAGCTTTTAAGTTTTTTTTTTTTTGAAGATTGATTTTTATTTATACAAGAACTGGGGTACAGGCCAGAGGTGTGGAAGTGTGAGAGGATTCACCAGAGAGAGTGGGGAGCAGAACAGGCTGATCTGCTGAAACACACTGCTGAGGGTAACAGCAGGCAAGGCAGGAGAGGGCTTCCATGCCATGTGGGAAACTCTCTGGCCGGCCAGGAACCAAGCAGGTGCTGTAGAGGCTACGGACAGCTTCACAGCGCTGCGCTCAACTTCCTGCGCCACCAGGGGAGGCCCTACACATGGATTTTTGACTGTATGGGGGTCAGCACCTTAACCCCTATGTTATTCCAGGGCTGTCAACTGAGTATGTATCTGGTAAAGTGATGTGCTATAGAATTTAGATTTAATTATCAATAATAAAAATGGCTCATGTAGAAGAGTCACTGTGTAGGGTGTGAAATTCAAACTAATTTTATTGTCCTTGGCAATGAAAATGACTACTGATAAATACCCTGATGTGTTGCAGTGCCCACATTATAATGTGTGCTAAAGCACCGTGCCATACAGAATGCCCATAGTGGTTTTACCACTCATGTTGAATTCCTCAAACAATTCATGGTTTTTTTTTTTGCTTCCTTCCCTTACGGACTGTGAAACTTCTCCATAGAAACCAACCTATTCTGTCGGCATGTTTTAGACTGTTTCTTCCACATGGTCTG
Organism: Talpa occidentalis; assembly: GCF_014898055.3. Lineage (NCBI taxonomy): Eukaryota > Metazoa > Chordata > Mammalia > Eulipotyphla > Talpidae > Talpa > Talpa occidentalis. Next base: position 97,019,888 of record NW_023605194.1, on the reverse strand, counting down.
CCTGTCATGCTCGACTCTAGCCTGCTGCATAGAAGCAAGTATAAGAATTCAGCTGTTCATATCTATTGCATTGTCCCAGTCAGGACCTAGAGAGTGGGTTAAGAGCTGGAAAGAGACTTAGAGTGATCAAGTCTAACTTGCGGGTTTATGGACTGAGAAACTAAAATCTTGACATTTACTCAAGTCCCAAAGCTAGTTTCTTCATAGTTAGAATGAGACTCTAAAGCATGTGTTTGCTTCTCCTTAGTTTTTAATGACTTTTTCATTTGGAAAATGTCAAATATATACAAAATAGACTACTATAATGAATTCCCCTTATACCTTCACCAACCAATTTTGTTTTGTCTGTATGTCTTTACAGATCATGTTGAAGCAATTCACCATTTTACCTATTAATATTTACTTCATCTCTTGTATTAGGGCAATTTTTAATATCTATCATATTAAAAAAAATAACCTGTTCTCATCAAACACATTGCCCCTTGATAAGTTAAAACAGCCCAGATCCTGTGGGTGCAGTGATAATTTAATTAGTAGCTGAGTTCTAAAATCTCAGTATTGGGGACCCACCTTACTCTTTGATGAATAGAGGGTGAGATTCTTTCCATGGTAAAGATATCAAGCTTCACTCATTTTCACTATATATATTTTCTTTGTGACATTCTATAGGTTAACCTTAAGTATAGGGCATTCATTACTTATATAATAACCATGGGAACTTTGATAACATTTACAGTGTGTTTTACAGAGAGCATAATATATAAAACCAGAGGCATTTATTTATTTGTATCAGCTTCTTGTTATATTTCCAGGTACTTAAAATCTGGCTATTTTAGTTAATTTGGTCCTCCTAAATCCTTATTGTTTTAGTTATTCTGAACTTCTGTTCTATCTTGTGTTAAGACACAGGTATAGGTGAGAATGAGTGTGTTTAACAGTCATCTGTGATTTGAAATGGTCTATGGTTTATCTCCTTTTCACGAGAATTGACTGTAGGTGAATAAAACTGCACCTTTAAAAAAAGAATTTTCATAATAGGTATGGATATAACATAATTTGATGAGCCTTAAAATTTTATATTTGCCAATGTGGTTGATATATATACATGTAATATGTAGAATGAATATAATATGTAGATAACAAATATATATGATTGGTAAATATAATAATAGAAGCACTATTATTCATATATTGCCTTACAGCATTTAGAACATATTATCTGCTTGGACGGTAACTATTTGTAAAAGTCTAAAGTTAATGTCAACTTTATAGTTTCCTGACTTATCCAGTAGTTGTTAGCATTAGATCTGATGGCATCGAATTCTTTGAGAGGGATTTACATAACTTAAAATTTAAACATTTTGTAGGTTTTCATTCTACGTTTTCCACTTATTTGGATGCTCAAGGTTGCCGATGTTGTTTAGCAATGGTTAGTACAGAAAGACCAAACAATGGTGTTTTGTACCTAAAAGGTGCCTTTAATTGCTAGCCTAAGTGTTCTGACCTTTGAAATGAATGTGATGGTAATAGCATCATTGAACATCAAGAATTTCATTGATTTCCTATGATAATAAGGAGAGGAAAATCCATCTCCCTATCACATTTATGTCTTTGTTGCCCATAGATTGCAAATATCATATCATCATGCCCAGACCTGTATTTAAAAATACAAATAGGGATGTCCTAGTTCTGACTCCCAATTTCTTTATGAAATGCTTATGTTTTGTGTAAGTTGGGTGTGCTTTTGTTAATTTGGCTTTTGATTTTTTTTTTTTTTTTTTTAGATTAATTTTTATTGGGCCTCCCCTGGTGGCACAGCGGTTGAGTGCTGGGCTGCGAAGCTGCCTCAGCCTCTGCAGTGCCAGTTCGATCCCCGGCTGTCGGCGAGGGTCCCACATGGCACGACAGACCTTTCCTGCTGCGACCGCTGATCCCCTCAGCAGTGTATTTTGTCAGTCTGCCTGTTCTGTTCCCCGCTTTGGCTCTGGTGAATTCTCTCACCCTCCCGCTCTTCTGACTGTACCCAGTGCTTGTATAAATAAATAAATAAATCTTTTAAAAAAAATGTTTAAAAAATAAATTTTTATTTATTTATTCATATAAGAACTGGGGCCAGAGGTCCAAGGGGGTGAGAGGATTCACCAGAGACAGAGTGGAGAGCAGAACAGGCAGATCCTCTGAAATACACTGCTGAGGGGAGCAGTGGGTGAGATAGGAGAGGTTTGCTGCCATGTGGGTTAGCTACCTGGCCAGGGAACAAATTCATGTTGCAGTGGCTGTATATAGCTTGTTAACCCCTGTGCCAACAGGGAGGCCTGGCTTTTGTTTCTTTTAAAATAAACCATTCTTTTACAGAGCTTTTTTTTTTTTTTAATGCAGTCCTCAATTCTTACTGGGTTCAATTACTTACTATTGTAAACAGAAAGTGATTGAAAGGTTCGGCGCGGTAAAGAAAAGGAGAGCCAGGCTACATTTCTCAAAGGGAGGGAAAGTTTATTGCGCCCGGGGCGGACTTCACAGACCCAAGGCGGGGGTCAGTGGAGTCCCGCACGTTGTTAGGGGGAAGCAGGGTTTTATAGGGCGAGGAGAGGTCAGGTGGGTAGTTGGGCTCGTACGGCGGGAAAGTTTGTAGGGCAGGTAGAGGTTCTTTGTCTGAGATGAGACTCTAGGGGGAGGGGGGAGGCTCATTGTCTGAGTCCTCCAGGCAGGTATCCACATTCCTGCCCCCCAGGTGGGCTTCCTGGTTGGCTCCTGCATTCTGTCTTCCTGCCTGGACCTTTCAGTGATTATATCAAATTGAGCATTTTTCCTCCTTTTCTATATTTTACCTTACTGTGTGAGCCAATTTTTTTCTTTCCCAAACAAAAACCTTAATACATGGACTTAACTCTTTTCTTTGCCAGTGTGCAAATCTCCAGGGAGTCAAGATGCTCTGTTCTAATGCAGAAGGGGCATCCCTGAAACTGTGTAATTTTGAAGATCCTTCTGGTCTTAAAGCCAATTTAGAAGGTGAGCTTCTGTCTATAATTAACATTTCTAAAATGAAACAAAAAGTAAAATGCCTGGCAAAATTTGTTCATGGATAAAACATGGGAGGTAGATTTTCTGTCTTCATACTTGGAGAATTTGCAATGGGATATGTCATATCTTGGTCTCAGTCATGTGTTAATCAACATTGAGAATTCAGGGGGATAGCCACTCTAATATTTAATGAGGCTTTAGTTGCAGATTTGAATATCAATATCTTTCACTTTCTAATAATTTCCATTAATCTCTTGCTTTGAGCAAAATTAACAGTTTCACTTTGCACAAGGCCAGGTAGTTGTTGTCATTTTAGATTTAATGTTTCGTTTACGAATTCATTATTCCTTGGTTGTATGTTAACGACACACTTTTTTATTTGTATATTTAGAAGATGTTGACCTTTCCTCCCTTGTAATAAACTTAGAGGCATTTTAATACAGGAGCAAATTATCATGAGATAAAATTGAATTCACCCCAACAATAGGCTAAAAAGCATTCCTAATTTATAGTACAACATTAATATATCATTAAAAGTGAACTCTGCACTATTTATACTTCATAGAGCCATTTTTGAAAATTAAAGAGACTCGTTGTTCACCTCCAATAGGTCCTTTTGCAGTGTTTGAAGGTAGATAACTAAATATAAGTTTAACTGCTTTCCAAATGTGTTCACTTTAGGTGCTAATCTGAAAGGTGTGGATATGGAAGGAAGTCAAATGACAGGAATTAACCTGAGAGTTGCTACCTTAAAAAATGCTAAGTTGAAGAACTGTAACCTCAGGGGAGCAACTCTAGCAGGAACTGATTTAGAGGTGAGTCACCAATTTTTAAAGAGCTTTTGTTAATCAAGAAAAGTTAACACCTCATGCAAAATTTTTTGCAAACCTAAACAAAGTAATTGGCTGGGAAAAACTGCCAGCTAACATGCCAGTACCACTGGGGCTGCTTTCCTTTCAACTGCTTGTTTAAACAAATTTGAATTCTAGAGCCAAATTCTGTTATCTGAGTCCTTGATGCCAGTTTCAGATTTGAGGATTCTCCTGACATTTGGTCTAAGTTGATTTCATTTCTCCTCCTTTCCTTGAGTTTCTTTCAAGTAGATGAATTTGATAGAAGCTGTATTAATCTAATTTATTGTGGTTTTTTTTGTTTTGTTTTTAAAGATTTATTTATTTATTTATACAAGCACTGGGTACAGTCAGAAGCGCGGGAGAGTGAGAGAATCCACCAGAGCCAGAGCAGGGAGCAGAGCAGGCAGAAGGACCGAAGTACACTGCTGAGGGGAGCAGCGGGTGGCAGGAGAAGTCTGCGCACCATGTGGGACCCTCCTCTGGTGGCCGGGGAGCAGCCGGGGATCGAACCGGAGCTGCAGAGGCTGCGGGCAGCTTTGCAACCCAGCGCTCAACCGCTGCGCCACCAGGGAGGCCCTATTGTGGTTTTTTTAAGGATTAAATAGGGCCAGATTATTGCCTGAACTACTTGAGGCAATTTAAATGGTATCCAGGCTTAAATTCAACTTCAGGAAAAGCCTATTCTAAATTGACAGTAAACTCCCCTTGAAACTCAACTTGAGATCTTAATTTTGTCCAATCATCTTTTTCATGTGAATTATATTCTACATATTATCTTGAATTGCAGATTTAACTCACAGGCCCTATAGCTGTTGATGAGTCTATATAGACTATCACTTTTAAGTAGCATTTTCTACATTTAGATGTGTTCTTCAGTGGTACTCTTCACTATAGCCACCAGTCATTGTTCACTGTTGAGTACTTAAAATGTGGCTAGTGCAACTAAAAAAAAGAATTTAAAATTTTTATTTAATTGTATTTGAAATGTAAATAGCTACATGTGGCTAATGGCTATCATGTTGAATATCAATATCTTACTATAGTATAGCTCTGTATAAGAAAATCTGTCATAGATTGGCTTGTGGTGACTAGTATATCAAAATTTAGATTGCTATTGATTTTTTTTAAAGATTTATTTATGCATATAAGAACTGAGGTGTAGGCCAGAGGTGGGGGGGGTGAAAGGATTCACCAGAGACAGAGTGGATAGCAGAACAGGCAGATCTACTGAAATACACTGCTGAGGGGAGCGACAGGGGAGACAAGAGAGGTCTGCTGTGCCTTGTGGGTTAGCTCAGTGGCCAGGGATTGAACTCATGTTGCAGTGGATGCCGATAGCTTGATAGAGCTGTGTCTTTAACCCCTGCACCACCAGGGAGGCCCTGCCATAGATATTTTTTAATCTTTTTTTAATGGATATTTAAAAAATGTTTTTGTCTTGTTCTTTTGATAGCCTTCAGCCACAGTCCCTCCCCACTTCCCCAAATTTACGGGCATGAAAAGAACCATCCTAAGGCTGAAGGCAGAAACCTGTTATGGGCACAATTATTTAATTAGTTATTATGTATTATATCACCTAAGAAGATTTTCCCCCTTGATTTTAGTTACTATGTAGTTAATAGTAAAGATAGCTAAAGCCTCTTTCTGCCTAGCTGATTACACAAACTGACCAGGTTGACTGGGGAGGAGGGGAGGGGACAGCAGCTGACATTCTGTCCTCCTAAAATGTTATGCAAGTCACCCTTCTCTAATTATTGCCCCATCATCCCCAGGGTCTTTGGCAGAATCTGTCTCATCTGTCACCCTGTGATCTTAACAGGAATTTAAAAGCACCACCTTGTGGTGGTGGTTACTGTTGTATTCATTTGTTAAAACTCATTGAAATATGCACATAAATTTGGGGTTAAAAAAAGACAGTTCCCTGCCTTAAAAAATGTTAAGATTGGGGAATGGGAAAATCTTTTATTTAATTTAAATATTAAATAAAATCTGTTTCTCCCAGATTTTTAATAGTCTTTTCCCTGTTCGTGTCTTTCATCATCATTGCTCTGGGATTGTTCAGAAAATATTTACTACATTGGCTCTCAAATTCTAAATTAAGTAAACAGAAAGGACATGCTTCCACTGAAATTTTTGTTTATATCTATATTTGTGGTGGTCAACCTAAGCATAAACTGGTGGAGATAGAAGAAAATCTGAAACACATTTTCTAAAAAAGGAAGTTCCCCAGAAATAACTGAGTTGTAGAATATAGGAACATTTTCCTAATATGCCCCACAAGTCATTTTGAAAGGGAACAGATAAACCTCAGTTCCCTGAGTATTGTTTTGTCTTACAGAACTGTGATCTATCTGGGTGTGATCTTCAAGAAGCCAACCTGAGAGGTTCCAACGTGAAGGGAGCTATATTTGAAGAGATGCTGACACCACTACATATGTCACAAAGTGTCAGATGAGAATTCTAGGACCAGATGCCCAAGATGAAAAATATTTTTCTTACCACTTTCAATTTCTCCACCCACTCAGTTGAGAAGAAATAACACTGTAAGGGAATAAGAAACCATTCAGAGGATTATGCTTGTTCTCAGCAGTGCATAAAGGGGAAAGTGGCTTTCCACATTGATTTTAACAGAGGAGCACTCATTTAATAGACATAGAGAAACTAGATTAGGTTGCTGCCTTTTGAGTTTGGTAGGGGGATTTGTCTGGTGTTGCAGCCAGAAATATTATCTGTTATACTTGCTTATACATAGGCATGATGTGGAAACACCATCTTGGTTTAAAATGCATTTGAGGATTTTAATTTATGAAAAGCACAACATATGCAATTATATTTATTGAATCTCTAGATGCAGTATGGATATTTAAATTGTTAAACTTTAAGAAAAACTTAAAAAGGTTGTTCAGGTTTAAAATAGCTTTAGTGATGCCTCCCCTACTTTAAATAAATACTCATCACACCATGTGAATATGGTGAGATCAGAGTCCCCAGGGCTTATTTTTCAGGTTCATTTTCATTACGGTTATTTTTTGGAACGAAACAGCAACTCCATGAAAGAAATCCTCTATTCTTACGATTAAGAGAGTAGAAAGAAATACATCATTGTCCGCAGAAAGTACTGTGGAACCGTCAGGATGGAAGAATTTACCTATAGTGACAACTTTTAAATAAACATTCCTTAGGACTGCATTCTTAGCAAGTTCCACTGAACACCAAATTTATCTATTTACACTACTGGCCTCATTTCCTCTTAGTCAAAATAAGCATAAAAAGATATTTCAAAACCAAAAAAAAAAACCGAGGTGCATTATTAATTTCATTTAATACAGATGCCAAATTGTTTAAATAGCTTAGAAATAAGTGTTAAATTCTAAAATATTAGCTAGAAAATATAAGTGAATATGACAAAACTATCTGAGATGTCAACATAATTGCAGCTGAAGGCCTCCGTGGGAATGAGGGAATTTTAAACTGACAGTTTGATTATCACTACCAAAAAACTTCATACGTAAATATAAAGATATTTGGCCCAAAATGTAATTCCACTCAGTCTGCACCTGTGGTTCTTTTACTGACTATGTTCTGATTTGGTTTTGTTTTATTTTAATAGAATTTATCCTGATTTTCCTGATACGTCATCTGTAGCAGCAGTGATAGGGCCTGTACTTCCTTACCAATAACCTTGTGTCTATCCAGGAGCAGGAATATAAGCTGCGTCCGAGTGAGCTCTGATTTCTACAGACTCATCAGTTTGCGGCAATGAATCATTAAAAACCACTGTCTCCTTTGGGAGAATGACGTTTCTTCAGTATTTACGTAGCTTATTCTACATATATAGACACATACACATATATGTATACACACTTATGCAAAGCTTTCCTTAATAGTAAAGGATACATATGCATAATAGGAGGAGACAGGACCTTTATGGGGAGGGGAAAGCAACTTCAGAAATGAATTATTTTCTTTGCTTTATTATTTTTACCAAGACAGAGAAGTATTGTTATGAGAGATATCTATTTTCATAATCAATATGTGCCTAAATTATATTTAAATCATTTCACTCTGTACTATATTTTCAATAATTATAGAAAGTTGTTCATCCACTTAAGGGTACCTCTGTAGACATAACCTAAAACTGCAGAAGGATCTGAAAGATCTAAACATGGTATACTTAGAAACTGCAGATTTTGGATCTAATGTATAAGCATTAATAAACAATGTGAAATGTTGAGAAGGAGTTTGTCTTGCTTTTGAAATTCAGCACTTTTCCATATTTTGCTTACATTCCTTCACTGTGCATTCATGACCCATCCTGTGGGTCTGCAGTTTAGTAGGACAAAGAAATACAGCATAACACTTACGGATTAGTCTCGATGATAGTAGCATTAAATTTATTTAAGTATAATTATTTTATGATCCTCTTCTTAAAATCAGCCATGATAAAAGTTACATTAAGAAGTTTCATTGCATCAACCAAAGAAAAAACTACTTTCTAATAATTCATTTGTGTTAACTCTTTACCTGAAGAATATTACCTGTTACCATGATTAAGTTGGTTAAATACACTGTTTCTAAAACGTTCTTACCTGAAAACTAAGAAGGGGAGAAATTTTCAAAGAGAAGACTTCCATTAATCCTAATGTTGAAATACATTGTAAAAATAAAGTTGATGGGGGGAAGACTAAAAAAAGGTTTTGAATCTAAATTAGCTAGATTATCAATATGGGTAAAAAAACTCATTACTCCTATAATTGTCTAGAGCAATTTATACTATAATTTAGTCTGGTTCTTACAACTATAATTTCAAAGAAATTGTGGGAAAGAAACATTGCAAATTAGTTTTCCTAAGAGGGTTACCATCATAAATCATTATTTGGAACATTTTCTCCAGTTGTTCATTTTGTGAATTGATTGTTAAACTGTAAATCTATCCCTAAATCAACTTCAGATCATTTTCAATATATGAAAAGTCCTAGAATTGTATTAAATTTCCAAGAAAGTATCATCTTTAAAATTGAAATTTACACCTCTACAAGAAAAGCAGTTTTATTTTCCTGGTAAAACAACTTATCCAAGAATTCTCAAAACCTTTCACTTTTGTCAGCTGGAGTTCACCCTGGGTTCTTCCTGCTGAGATTTTACATTAGGCAAAAAGATTTTCATCTGTCATTCAGCAAGATCATCAGATTATTTTTGTTGCACTTTGATAATTTTGAAGTGTTTCTTTTTATGCTGAAAATGAAGTCGCTCTTGTGAAAGCATACTCTAAAATTAAGGGAACTTCTAAATTTAGAAAAAAAATAACATCTATAAAGTCCTGTTATTTAAACTCAGTTTACTAAATTCCAATTCTTGGTAATTTGACCTATCCTTAGAACCATTAAAAACTTCAGTTTGTCACTAAACATCAAAAATCAATTGCATATTTGATACTGTAGAAAATTAAACAAATTTACTATTTGTACTTGAGATCTTTGTTACGTAAGATAATACTAATGAAGTTTTACAAGACATAAAGCATATTGGCTGAATTCAAAGGCCGTGTGGCTGTTTAAAATTTTAAAGCATTTTCCAAAAATGTAGTATGAATTTAAATAATATGCAAGAAATACAGCGATACTTAACCAGGAATTAGTAATTAACCAGAAAATAAGGTTCAGAAGTCTTAAATCCCATTTCATTAGTCCAACCAAAATCTGCTTAGGCAACACTTTTGAAAAGCACATCGGCAAACAGGAAATAAACTGGACAGTTTAAGCAAACACTGTTCAAACATAATTGTTGAAAAGAAGTCTTACCTTTGTGTTATAGGGGGATGAATTTCCACTTCTACCTCTCAAAATAGTACTTAAATTATTGGAAGTACCTAAATGAAATAGTTAAAATAATTTAAACAATACTTCATCACATAATTTTTTTTTTATTTCCTTGTATTTGCAATTATACTTTAAAGTTGATCCCATTCTCTACCAATCATGTTCTGACAACCTCCGCAGAGGTGACCAGGTAAATGAGGGAGTCCTCCAACATCTCTTTACCTTTTTGATGCTGTACAATGTTTTCAACATAAGTCAAGGAGGGAATCTGGTGTGCAGAAGACTGGCAAATTTTTAAGCTCACATAATCTGCTTTATGAAACTATGGGCTTTGTATAGTACCAATAATCACATTACTATTTGTAAATCAGATTTTTTTTCACTGGCAGCAGCTGTATGATCTGGTCTAAATCCCTATATTTGCAAATGAGGAATCAAAGAGTTGAGATTAGCTCCCTGGCATCTTGACTCAACTTACTATGATTATTACAAAGCCTCTCTTGTGAACATTTTTATGTATGCATTTAACTTCACTTAATCTAAAACAGTTATTTTCTTGAACTTTGCTAGGTCTGTCAGTTTCCTCAAGGGAGTCCAACCCAGCTAGATTTTAATCTCTTTTAAATTGTGGACCCAGCTATAAAAGTTTTAGCTGAGATTTTAATGGACAAGATTTAAGTAAGTTAACAAAAACACCAGTGGGTGTTCCAATTACATACACCATTAAAGGGCTTTATGTGAGGATTAAAAAAAAAGACTTTGAACAAAAAAAGCATAGTCCATGTGCAGTACAATTAACCAGCAGGGAAGATTGCAGGATCCTGGAAAAGTTTCATATAAAAAGAAAGCTAAAGAAAAGTCACAGAACTCAATACTCCAAAGACAGCTTGGGATTCTTTTGGCTCTTTGCCCACAAACAGGTAAAATGCTTTCTATTTCTAACATGGTTTCTAGACTGCATGCTATACTCTGTCTATGGGGCATTTTATACCCTAAGGGCTGAGTCCAAGTGTGATGGTGTCTAAACAAACCTTGACCTTCAGAGATCCAGGCTTTGGAGAATTGCAACAGCTTATCAACCAGTGTTTGATTTTGCCTCCAGTCTCTTCCCCATCAAATGAAAGTTAATTTGAAGACTCTCTGTGAGAATACCATATGTGATGAGACCATTTCTGACCCCTGTGGCCAAGGAGGCATCTGGTCTGTGACTCAGGGCTGTGAGAGGTGTTAAGTCCTGTCTCACTCTCACAGATGGTCTAGTCAGAAGTAACCACCGGAAGATTAAAGGACAGACACTCAACAAAGCGCCACCAGTAACATGGTGTAGCCATTTAATGTCAAGCAAGTCTATATTACCCAGAGACTCCTGGTAGGAGCTACTTTTCAGAGCAAATGGCCCAATTCTCTCTACTTAAGGAATGGCATAGTTGAAAAGCAATCACATGGAAAAAATGTTAAGGCAAAAAGGTGAACTTGACAAGGCAGGAATCCTGGAGTTTGGATAGCCAAATAAATAATAAAAAATAAAAATAGACTAGCTTTATATTAAAAAGTAATGAACAGATGAGTTTAAAGTATATACTGCTTTTGCCCCTAGTGCTAGGAATCTCAAGGCTAGAACTTGGTAACGCAGGTTTCAGTGTCTTCGTGTGAATTGTAGACGAGTCCTACCTTCCATTCTCTGTGGAGCTAGTGACACAGATTTTAGGCTTTTTTACATAAGAGGTCTCTACTGTTTGCTCCACGCATTCTGGGTCTTTTTTGACTGCATTGATATTTCTTAGAATGGAACCAGTTCCGAAAATTCTAGCTGGGCTTATTCTGCTGACTTTATGTGTGATGGGCTGCTCTAGCCAACATTGGTCCTACGGATTGCGCCCTGGAGGAAAGAGAAATGCTGAAAATTTGATCGATTCTTTCCAAGAGGTATGTTTTTCTCAGTTTTCAAATAATATGTAGCTTATTTGATTCAATTCCACTATGCTAAACATTCAGTGTGTGCCCTTGTACAGCTGCTAGAGGCTCTGTCTCGGGTATTCCAGGGGCAATGAGACACAAAGGCAAGCCTCACTCCTTTCAATTCAGACAGAACTAAGGAAGCAAACAGCAGGAACTCCTTGAAGAGAATACAGGAACCAGTACAATGTAGTATGTTGTATTGCAAAGAAAATCCTAGAATTTCTGCTTGTGTGTGTGTGGTATGTTTTTTTTTTTTTTTCATCACCTATTTAGACTTTCTGGGATACTAGGCGAGCAATATACTTTACAGCTTAAAAATAAGTATCCTTTTCAATAATGCATGCCCTATAACTTTACAGATAATGGCCATTTAAGCTAAGAAGCTGGGGACCACTAGAAACATGCAGTTAGTAATCTCAAGGAGAAAAAATCGTATCCTGGAAAATTGCTGCGTTCAATTTAATATCGATGACAGAACTATTATCACTGAGAGAGGGGACTTATTTTTTATTTTATCTATATAGTGGGAAATCTTGGGGTCACATGAGGATTACATGGAAGGGGCCGTATATGTTATCTAGTTAATTCAAAAAAGGTTAGTGGATTCACAAAAAAATTTATTTTGATTTTTAAGTTAATAGGAAACTAGGCCCTAAAGGATGAGTATTGAGGATGAGAAACTCAGGTTTAGAAGCTTAAAACAATTTGGTTTCCACTGGGGGGAAAAAAAGCCTTCTTTGTGGAGAAATAATAAAGATAATTTCTATTATAAGTAAAGATATATGTGAAGCAGCTCTCATTTAACTATGACATGTTTAGTAAAAACTAGAAAATAAAAAACTCTACTCAAAACGATAAAGTCCCACCCCAACCCCACAAATTTTCAGTCCTATAGTTCCCTTGACCTCGCATTCCATAGACAATGGGGGCGGGGGAGCAGAGGTGGAGGGGAGGTTAGAAAATACCATTTTAGTTTTAGTTCCATCTCCAAGAATAACATTCTTTTTCTTCAGGTAGCCAAGGAGTCTGATCAACTAGTAGAGCCTCGCTTTGAATGCACCATTCGCCAACCCCCCTCTCCCCTCAGGGATCTGAGAGGAGCTCTGGTGAGTGACACTGATAATAACATGGAGCTTTTGAGATGGAAAGGCCCTTGGGTGGGACAACCACATGTCAGGCTGTACAAGGCTTACCCTCCCGACTGCCAGGCTCTTCCGTGTGGGGCTTTATGATTGCGTGGCCCTTCTTTTCAGTGGCGAGACAGCACAGTCCATTGGGACTTATCTTTTTCTTTCTCAATTCCGTAAACTTTTTCTCCTCATCTGAGCTCTAGCCTTTGGGCTGACAAAACAAATTTCTTCCCATTGCTCTATATCAGCTCTTCAAATATATTCAACAAACCCCCTAGACTCTTGACCAGATTCTTCCATTGTATTTAGGATGATATAGTTTTTCCAAACCTTGGAAAATGTAGAGATCAAAAACAGTGCTCTATTTTTTTTGTTTTTTGCCTTGAAATAAAAAAATCCAAACTTGTAAATTTATAATTCAGTCACATATTTGGTTTCCAATTTTCTTTTTAGTTTTTTAAAATTAATTAAAATTTTTGTCTTATGTTGTTGTAGTCCCTCTAGTTCCCCCACCACCATGTCACCCATGAACCATCACCATATTCCCGTATGTTCAACCCTCCCCTGTTTTGATCCTGCTTTGCTGTATGCTTCAGTCTCTGGTCAGCTTGCTAGTTTTGACTTTTCTTGAGCTTTTGTTTGATCTTTTGTTTGATTTCTCTGTATTCCATGCAGAAGTGAGACTATCTGATATTTGATATTTATCTTTTTCCTTATTTCAGCTAACATAATCCCCAATAGCTCCATCCATCTTACTGCAAATGGCATGAGTTTATTTTTTTAATTGCTGAGTAATATTCCATTGTGAAAATATAACACAACTTTGACCCATTAGTCTATTTGGGGGCATTTGGGTTGTTTCCATATCTTGGCTATTATAAATAGTTGCAATACACTGTTGCAGTAAAATATTGCAATAAACATAGGAGAGCAGGTTTCCATTCGAATTAGTGTTTTTGTGTATTTGGGTAGATTCCTAAGGAGTGGAATCACTGGGTCATATGGTAGATCTATTTTTAGTGTTCCTAGGTACCTCCACACAGTTTTCCATAATGGCGGGACTGGTTCCCAATTTTCTGACAGCACTTTGATGATCTCCAGATTCCCACCCAAAATGGAAATCTACTAACATGGTTTTAGATATTTAAAATATATGTAAAGAGAATTGAATATAGAAGCTGACTCTTGAAATCAGTATGGATGTTCTTGGAGTAGTATGTTGTCCATTCAAGCTCGTCAGAAGGCACTGCCCTTCATTACCGATCGTCCCGAAAGCAAGGAGAGTGTCAGGAAATCACACATGATGATAAGCTACTCTTTCCATTTTCTCCATTTCCACCCACAGAACAAAGAAAATGACAGGTATCTCTATTTCCTTTCTTTCTCTAATCCTGTTTACCACATCATAAAAATGAGAAGTGAAATTTCCCAAGCAGGACCTCAGAAGGAAGGAGTGGAAGCAAAGGTTAGGTTAAGAGCAAATCAACAAATCTGACTTTTCTTTCCCTTTTTTCTTCACATCTTATCCTTAAGCCATTAATGTAGCTTTTCTGTTTATTAAAGAGATGCTATATTCTGTATCCCTTCAGTACTGTCTAGTGCACAAAAACCAATGAGCTTATTCTTTTTATATTGATATTTTAGAAATTAAAATGCCAAAACGTAATGAAATTCAGCTAGTTAAATCAATTTCAATATATTTGTTACCTGTTTTTCAGGAAAGACTGATTGAAGAGGAAAAGGGGCAGAAGAAAATTTAAATCCGTTGAGTCCCAACGATTGACAAAACAAGTATAATTCTAGCATTGAAATTTGTGATCCATTTAATAGCTGTAAGTTAATTGTGTGAATTTTAGAAATTCTTATGCCAAATAGCACATATTTCATAATAAAGTTCCATGGTGTGAATTGAGTGGCATTACCTTTAAGTCTTTCTCCAACGCTGGTAGGGGAGGGACACTGTGGTCCCCCAGGGATTCCTCCTAAGTGAGTCCACAGAGGGCAGATGAGTGGAAAACACATTATTGTTCAGGACAGGAATCTCATAGCTCCTGCACAGCCCTGTGCCTATGAGACTAGTCGCATAATGGGCCCGGTCACAAAAGCTCACTCAGCTATAGTTTTCCCTGGGGCCGTAGCTTTATCTTCCTCCGTGTGCTCCAGTAGATAGCCCATACCCAAGTCTTCCTCGCACTTAGAATGAATGTCTCCAATTCCTTTGAAAGTCAACTAGAAGCTGAGAGGACCCCAAGGAAAAAGAGACTACTGGGCAAGTGAAAAAAACGTCGTTTCTCCAAGTTTCTCAGGCTGTTTTTCTCATGACCTTCCAGCATAGGTGGCCTAGTAGATAACATGTAGCCTGGAGATGTAGTCTGCATGTGAAGAAAGCAGTAAATAATTGTAGAGGCAAGAAGGCCACTGGGCGGGTTCTGTATGATCCGAGCAGATGAGGTAAAGGAGGAGTCCTTGGAGCCCTTGGTGGCTTTTTCAGGGTTTTATTGGGATTCAACCAGGTACATAGAAGGCAAGGGTACCAGGGGGCAGGGAGGCTGGCAGGCCTCCTAGCCCCCAGCAAATCTTCACTCTCTCTGAGCTCTCCCACGCTCTCTCATGGCCTCTGCTTCTCTGCTGGTTCTCTTCCGGTCACTCTTTCACTCTCTGTTCTGCTGGCGTCCCTCTGACGCCCTCCTTATAAGCCCAGCCTCTCAGCCCAGGTGGACCCACTTACATATGCCCACACCTTACTCCAGGTGCCTGCCATCAGGCAAGCATTCAGGACCCCAGATCCATCATCAATCCCAATGGCGGGAGGGCAGAAAAGCTTGATACTTTTTCGCCTTACCCTACAATAATATAACCTTGATGTATAGCTCATATGCGTAAAAATGTAAACTAGGCTTAAACTTGGTGCTGTGTTGGGCCTCCCCGGTGGCGCAGTGGTTGAGCACTGGGTTGCGAAGCTGCCCGCAGCCTCTACAGCACCGGTTCGATCCCCAGCTGCTCCCCGGCCACCAGAGGAGGGTCCCACATGGCGCGCAGACCTCTCCTGCCGCCCGCTGCTCCCCTCAGCAGTGTACTTCGGTCCTTCTGCCTGCTCTGCTCCCCGCTCTGGCTCTGGTGAATTTTCTCACCCTCCCGCGCTTCTGACTATACCCAGTGCTTATATAAATAAATTAAAAAAATAAATAAACTTGGTGCTGTGTTGGCCTTGTCTTTTAATCATATAAAAGCTAATAGGGCTCCTGGGTGGGGGTGGGGGAGCCCTGACTGACTGACTGCCACCCACTGATGGGCTGATGGGCCATTGCTGTGGCCAGAGTCTGGAGGGGCTATTGCTACTGGACGCCGCCACGGTTGCTATTTCTATCTTTACTGCCACTGCTGCCAGGGACAAGGGGGCCAAGAGAGCCCAGGGGCCATAGGGGCCTGCCACCACTGGGGCTGGGTCGGGGCTGCCGCCACCTGAAACACTGGTTCAGGCTGCTCCCGCCAGGCCAGCACACAGACCATGCTGTGTGTCTCTTCTTGCTGTGCTAAAGACTTGTTCCTGCTCCCCACATATGGGCTTTGTGGCCTGCTTTCTCATCTGCCTGAGACCAGGGCAGGCTTGGGGCTGAGGCCCCACACCCTGATGAGTGTGGGGATGTTGATGAGGATGTTTGAGGCTGAGGATGGCATGTGGTCATCTGCAGCTTACAGGAATGTTTTGGGTATGAGTCTCAGATGGTGTAGGGTCAGGAATGGCCACACTGCAGGTTTTCTGATCCCATGCAGACCGGGTAAAGGAGGAATCAGACTCCTCAGTGGTTCTGCAGGTTTTTTATTGGGGTTCACCAGGCATATGGCAGGCAGGGATGCTGGGGGGGGTGGGAGACTGGCAGGCCTCCCAGCCCCCAGCAAATCCTTACTATCTGGGCTCTACGGCCTTCTCTCGGCTTCAGCTTCTCTTGCTTCTCTCTCAGCTTCTGTTGGCATCCCCATGACGCCGCCCTTAAAGCCCAGTCTCAGCCCAGGTGAATCCCATCTACCTATGCCCACACCCTACTCCAGGTGCCCGCCATCAGGCATGCATTCAGGACCGCAAGGATCCATCATCTATCCTGATGGCGGGAGGGCAGAAATGCCTGACATTTTTCCTTACCCTACAGATGGCCAAATTACTAAGCAGAAGGAGAGTGAAAATACCGTTTAATATAGACATTTTCCTGAATCTGAAAAAGTCTAACTCATCTCAATCTAGCTTCAAGAGTCTGTAGTCCCTCAAAATAAAGGAAAAGGGAAACATACCAAATGATGCAATTAATGAGATGAGTTCTCAAGTAGATAAGGCCTTAAATGATCAAAAAAGCAAAAGAATGACTTTAACAAAGACCATTTTAGCATAGGATTTAGATGTAGAATCCTAGAGATGACTGTAAAAAAAGCCAAGAATCACTGCATGAGATAACTGCACTTGCACATTTTGACAGTGGAAAATTCTCGAGTGTTTGTCATTGGGACCCTAAACCCAAAGATTCCCCAGGCTAATAGATTCAGTCGGGGGCTCACACTATTTGCATTTTTAACAAGCATCTTATATATGGAGACAGTGGAGCATTTTTGCTCTAAGAAGCAATAGATTGCACATGTTTGCAAATACTGGAACATTTTCTCAAAAAAAGAAAAACAAATCTAAGATATAAACCCAGGACTTAAAACAAGGCAGCTATTCTGAGGTACAGCTGCTCTCTCTAGCCGGACCCACCACTAGCGGGAATTTTAAGAAACACACCTTGAACTTCAATTATTGAACGCTATAATGGTTCTCAGCCTTAGCTTTATATTGAAATAACATGAGGTGAGGATTTGGAAACAAAGCAAAACAAAAACCAGTGTCTGGGTCTCACTCTCCTCTCTTGGAAATTCTGACTTAATGGGTCTGGGGTTGTAGTTTCTTCTAGGTAATACTATTGTTCATCCTCATTTGGGACTCAGTTCCTATCCTTTCCCTGTAAGTTATGACATTCCTTTTAACCTCTTTATTTGTTGTTACCTCTATCAAATTATCAGTAGCGAATGGTGAAGACATAGAAGCTGTGAGAATTGAATGAATTTTTACTAGAAAATTGTCAGCTCGCGTGACAAAGTGACGGATGGAGGGGGACGGGGTGGGGCAGAACCAGGGTCTGAAGTTTTCATGGCTTTTAGGCAAAAGAGACTCTGATTCTGTTAGGGGGAAAGGATGTCCTGAGCTAATCCCATACAGGCTTTGTGGACTCCACCCCCACTCCAGACCAAAGCCATCAGGACATTGGGAAAGACAAATCCTGTCACCACCAAGGGGAGGGTGGCTGGGACCTGAGGGTGGAGTTAAGCAGCAGCCAGGTTTGGTATAAAAACCAAACACATGGGCTTTGGGGTCTTTCGCTCTGTCGCTCACCTCCTGGCTTCACGGCTCCTGGCTCGCGGCCAGCTCTCAGAGTGCCATTTGGGATTCCAGATCGGCGGATCAGGTAGGACGCATTTAAAACTTGGTCTCCCACTTTTCTCCCTGAGTTGTACATTTCCTTATTTCCTTTTCCCTTGTAAATAAACCCTTTATTAACCTTTCGCGTGTGCCTGCAGTAGAGCATTGGTAAGTCCTTTAAAGCGTGCGGGTGAGGACCCACAGTCAGGCACCCCGTTTTGTATCGGGGCTGCCCTATAACAATTCCATGGTACAAGTTTAAATTAACAGGACTCTAGTGAGGCCACAGAGACTCTTGAGTGTGATATGTCACAAAGGAGGTGTCAATAAGGAAAAGTCCAGAAATGATTTTTGTTTCATTAACATAGGGTAACAATAAACTAAACACACCATACTTTAAAATACATTTCCATTTTTAATTTAAAAAATAAATAATAGCAAATATGAACAAAAATTTTCTACTTCGACACATATTCTTTTACTGTCCATGTTTGAAACCCACTACTTTTACAAAATCATTACAACAGAACTTTTGACAAATTGTTGAAACAACTCACAAATAGTGACTATAGATGGGTGAGTTTGGGCAG
Source organism: Talpa occidentalis (assembly GCF_014898055.3). Taxonomy (NCBI): domain Eukaryota; kingdom Metazoa; phylum Chordata; class Mammalia; order Eulipotyphla; family Talpidae; genus Talpa; species Talpa occidentalis. The sequence continues at coordinate 97,001,069 of NW_023605194.1, read as the reverse complement.
CACAGGCTGAAGACCAGCTTTGGCTGGATTTTAAGAATCAGCCTGACATCATCGATGGCAGGAATATCATCTTTTTTCCTTTTGTAGATAGTTAAAGTTGATGGTTCTGCTATTAACTCATCCCAAGAGAAACTTACCTTTTCCACATAATTTTTAAATGCTACTTGGTCATGATGCATGGACTTGAAAGTCTTTGCATAGAAACTTAAAGTTTCCTTCTGGCTTTCTTTCTTTTTTACTCACTTAGAAAAAAAGAAAGGTATGACTGAAAGGTTTCTAAAAATCATGGTGCCTCAAATATATACACACACGTGAGTGTACATATATATAACATGAGGAAATTGAGGTCCAGGTAGAATCTTTACAGTCTCGTGTTAACAGCGGGGTTTTTCTCCCCTTTTCTTATACCTGAGAAGTAAGAGGAAAGAAGGAACAAATTTGAAAGACATGAGGGAAACTTCAACAACACAGGAAGTGGTCTCTGTCTGTCCTGAGAGATGGTGACAGAGGTTGTGTATCTATGTAAAAATGTATCCATCTGTACATCGAAGATTTGTCACATCTCAATTTTTAAATAAGAATCACCTAATGATCTGGGGGTAATTAGAGGGGCAGGACTTTGGAGCCTGGAAAGTTAACAACAGCAGATTGTTATCTCCAAGCCTGATTTCTTTTCTGGGGTGGGAGCAGCCTCTACTAACAGGAAAATGACTGCAATTTGGAGTTAAGGTGTGTAAGTGGAGGGGGCGGCAAACAGCTGCCCTTCCTGAGGAGATTTTCCCTCATACCACTCACTTCCCAGCTGCACGTCACCGCCGTCTGTACACAGGCCTATTTGCGCTGCAACACAAAGCACTCTGCATCCTGAGGGTCTAGTGTGGTGGTTGCGGCGATGGGTAAGAGCTCAATATATGTTAAATGAAAAAAAAAGTCTGAAATCAAGACACGTTCCCAGTACAGAGCAAAAAAAAAAAAAAAAAATTAAAAATCTCATAAACCAGTATCCACCACATTGTGAGAGTTTGGGGGCTCCCTTCAATGTCTTTTAATACCCCAGAGTTCTTTTCAAAGAATATAAAGGCCACTACTTTGTTTCCTGTCCCTTATCTCTCCAATATTTAAGGTAATCATAAGACATTTCTTTGTAGTCTTCCTCTTTGATTTCAGGACAGACATTATTTATGAACTTTTCTCAAATATGATTTCTTTTTACCCAGAGGCTTCCCAAGGACCTAAACCTTCCAATGCCTCCTGCAATTTATTATTTACATTACCTGGAATTCTTTGTGTTCAGGAAGGAGAGACCTACGATTGCCATTAATATGGAAAGTGAATCAGATGGAAAATATATAATATTAAAAAAGGGAACGTATCTAGGTAGGTGCTGGTGGATCAGACTTTCCCAGCCTCCGCTCACAGATCCTTCTGCAGGACTCACCCTCCCAGCCTCAAGGGACTGGCTTGATTTGCTTGTTTGTTTAATGTGTGTGACTCAGTTTATATCTTTGTATTTTAATGGCAGCCTGAAAAGTAGGGTGGGGAATAGGAATCCCTTCCAGTCAGGCAACTTCTCAGAAGCTGCTCCAGGCTCCACATAAGCCCTGAATAACTCCTGTGTTGCTTCCTTCCTTCTTCTTTGGGCTCTTTCCACTGAAAATCCTTTTCAGTTCTTATTAACTTCTTGTCTCTAGTCATAAATAACTATGGAAAAACTCCAACAGATCCCACCTTTGGGAGAGGGACTGTATGTGCACAACGAACCTGCACTCACATTTTAAATTACCTTTAAAAAGGTAATTTGCAATCTCACTTGACCCTCATAAAACCTGTGTGGCAGATATTATCGCCATTTTTCAAAGGCGAGAGAATGAAAGCTCAGCGAATTTCAAATGCTTTGTAGGAGTTTGCAAAGTTAATAGATGACATAGCAGGGATGATGGGCAACCAAATGGGTTTAATTCCAGAGCTCAGGTTCTTTCCATCATACCACATCATAGGTTCTAGAGGGCGTGTGAGGGGAGAGCTGTAGGGGTGAAGGACCTACTTTCCCTCACCACTTCTGGAACACGCACACTAATTTAGGGCGTCTTTTTGGACACATCTCAGAGTTTTGCTTCCCTAACCCTGTGATGAATTAGGATCTCTCCCCACAAAGGGATGGCGGTGAAGTAGGCACACATAGAGGCCAGAAAGCAGGTCCAGACTCCCGGAGCTGAAAGCACTATCCCTTCTCTCCCGAGAAGGACAGGGGGCTCTGGGCAACGTTGTGAGAGACCCCTGGTAGGGGGGTGCACAATCAAGAAGTTTTCTATTTGCTATAAATACCTAAGAGTATAGACATATCTGGGACATTCTCACTGTTGCCCCACCTAGAGGAAGGTAGTAAAGTGTTTGTCAAATTTGCATTCTGGGTCTAAGTGGTAACAGGATAAAGTCTAAATTAGCAAGCTGGGTTATTAGTGAGACTCTAGAGTATGACTTCCTGTGTTTAGACTTAATTACTACTATCTCCAAGGCACAGGGGTTGCTTGTATCTGCTTTAAAGCCTTTCCAGCTCAAAATGCCCTTTAACTTTGTGTGGCTGCTTTGTGTCTGTGTAGATAATACTTGCTCATTTACATCATCCCTTTTGTCTATTGAAAGAAGTACTGGCAATAGTACCATAAACATGTCATCAAATTAACTCCACAGTCAAGACGAATAAATAATCAAAGGGGGATATTGCACTGTATTCTCCAGGGTAAATCAGGCTGCAGATGGGGGCTGCAGAGTCATCCAAATGGGATCTGGAAGAGAAACTGTTGATCCCAGGCTTCTAAGTTCCTTAAATCCAGTGATTTGTGCTCAAAGGAGGCAAAAGGATAAGAAAAGTGTGTGCAAAAGAAAGAGCTTCAGGAGTCCCTATAAGTAGGAGCGACTGTGGTACAGTGAGGGCCATGAGTCAGGAGTGTGACGAGGTCGGACGCCAGGGAGGGGTGGGGTCGGAGGGATGTAGGAGTTCAGGGCTCAGGACAAAGTCCATATTTTTTCAATAACATTTGAAAGCAGTCACTCTCCAATAAAAAGTTGTTTTCCTCAAAGGAGTCACATTAGAAGGGTCTACTAATTTGAGACCCAAAGTGTATTTGTTATCTGTCTCTTCCAGTACTTATATAGGATTGAGTATGTCTCAGGGACAGCTTTTCAGAAGGAAACAAGAAATTCCTCCAAACACCAATGGGTTGCTCCGCCGCCATCACCAAACTTCTCTGGCACAGAAAGGACCTATGGCCTCCACAATGGAGACTGCAACTTCATAATGGCGAGGAAGGTCTCTCCTTTGAGAAATGCGCAGGATGTGGCAAGTTCTGAAATTCCACATGGACCAGACACGTGGTCTGGCATCAGGCACAGATCAAAGAGAAAGATTTCAAAAGAACAAAACCAGTTTTGAGCTGGTGTACCTCATCCCAGGCAGAAAAGGAAGTGAGCAGGGAGCACTGTAGTTGCAGACACTGCCCCCTGGAGGCGAATTCCCCGGCGTCAGCTCTCCCAGGTGTTTTAAGCCCAGGAGGGAAGACAAGATCCTCACTGGGATCCAGGCTCAGCAGAAAGGATGCCAGATTTCCGAGCTTTTGGAGGGGGTGGGGGTGGGGCTTTGGCGTCTCTTCGGACAGGCAGTGGGGGAGCGATCTGAAGGGGGAGACACAGGAAAGCATTAATGCGTCTTATCTTTCTACCAATTCTGTCTTTCCGCCCACATTTCTCACTTTCTGCTTTAGCTTCTAATTGATCTAAATTTATCTGCACAGTCTTTGCAAAGTGATGAGGGAAATAAGACTGACGTGTCTTCCCTTGTTCTCCTTGAGTTAATCATAAATATACCAACACTGCTGTAGCCTGGCACGTGGGTGCCAGGCACGCAAAGAGCAGACACTCATCAAGTATTTGTTGAATGAATGATGGAAACCCATCAGGGATCATTACAGAAAAACTCACTCAGAAGAAGTAAATTCTTCCAATGTGAACCAGCACTCACTTCTTAGTTCACCACCCATACCCAGGTAAGGTACAGAGAAGCTCTCCCTTCACCTGGATGAAAAGGTCTACCTGTCCATCTTCTTTCTCATTTACAATTCCCCTATCCTGTTATTCAGGATAACTGCATGTTGCTGCTATCCTATTCATTCCTGTTATTTCAGGAATGAACCAAGAGTCAATCAGAGTGACAAAGTTCTGGAAAAACCTGCCTACTCAAAAGCTTGGGAAACCCAATGCTGTGTTCCCATGTCATATTCCCATGACAGCTCTGTCCCCTACCTCTGCGGAGTTCCTCTGGCTGCTTTTGGGGGGAGGGGGAGGTGGGAGAGTAGCAGTCATCAGCTCATCTGTCTGCAAAGATGGGGAGCCTGGAAATGATAAAAAGCAATGAAGGCAGAGAGGAGAATTTATAAGAAATCTCACAGAACCCATTTGCCATCGTAACACCTACACCAACCTGGCCAAATTACAAAGGTCATGTCTGCAGTTTCTGAATGGAAAGGAGCTCTTACCCCTTGTAACAAATGTCCATTCATCAAATGGCTTTACAAGAAGTTCTGAACTAAAAATCTTTTGTCGAAGGTTTTCACTATTATAATGAAAATGAGAGTATTTTCTAGAATGAAGCTTTTTTACACTGCTCTCTGGCATTTCTGTCCCAGGTGCTCAGAAAAAGTCCTGTTACGTGACTATTGGTTAATTATAAACAAACTGAATTTGGTCATTTAAAGGGCACAATATCCATTCCCTCCAGGAAGCTACGTGATAATATTTAATTCACGGCTGACCACTGCCTCCCATTTGGCACAAGTGATTTACCCCTCCTTTATGCCTTTGTTTCAAAAGTACTTTGTAATTTCTTCTCAAGCATTGTGTGTTGCTCACTCTCCAAGCCTGACTCTAAGTAGTATATGCAACAGATCTGTTACACGTCCTTATTTTGAACCATTCTCTTTATAAAATACAGGCTATTTACCTAATAGTTCATAAGTTACTTGATTTTTGTCTGGCCCTTGTCCAGATCCACCTCATTTATAACTTCACAGCTGGACAAGGGTCAGTGAGCCCTTCGGATCATGATTTGAACACATTAATGCGTCTTAGCAACCCAAGGGCTTCTGCCAAATTCTAGTCCAATTGTGTACTCCCACCACGCCAACGGAACCAACTTTACAACAGTCTCATATATTTTGTGGCAGATGTGGTTAAAAATTCCCCAGCTTCATCAACACATTCTATTTATTCCTGATGGAATGGAGTGTGAGGGATATAGGAAAACTTACTTAGGGTCCTGGTAGCTTTAGGAGTGAGTGGAGGCGGACTCAGGGGCATTGACTGAGAAGGTGAAGAAGCATGAAATGGTGTCAGCCGGCTGTCCACCAACTGGAGACTCTTTGGCCTTTGTGTTTTTCTGGTCGGGCTCTAGTACAGGGGGAAACACAACACAACACAATATTCTTATGGTGACAAAGGTTGGCTGCTAGATGGGACCTTGTTAAAAGGCACCATTCCAGGAGCCATTTTTAAGCCTATCACAGAGTGTGCTGGGCCCCAGGGTGGAGACACTAGTAGGCATTATTTTCTCATTGGCCACACACTTGATTTTGACCACAGTTGGGCTGTGTCATTTAGACTGGAAATCAGCTGCTCTGATTCTCAGGGAAGGGTGGTCTTGCCACACTTAACAACTTGATGTGGTTTATAGAAGAAGTAGGTTTTATTTTTTTATTTTTATTTTTTTAAAGTTAGAAGACGAGAAATGACAACGTTTGAACTGACTCATGGAACGCGGTGAGAACGGCAACTCCAAGCATCCACCCACATGTTTATGTTGTAAAGACAAGATCTTGCAGCAATATTGATTTAGAGAGTTGATTTTCTGTGCTGGCTTTTCTTAGCCCCCTCTGAGCTCTGACGCCACCACAGGCTGCTGTGTCCTGAGACCAGAGCCAGGCTTCTGTCTCATGACTTGAGGCTATGAAGTGATTGGCAAGGTGCCTGGCTATGAGGGAGGAGGTGGCAAACCTCCAGGGCTTTACATTTTTTTTTTTTTTTACCATCAGATCAGGTTCCGGTGCTTTCTCAGCAATGACCTGGGACTTGCTCAGGCCCCAGTCTTTTCTCTTCAACTTGCTGATCCGGTTCTCATTGTCCTCTTTGAGGGGCAGATCTTCTACTCTGGCACCTGATGAGGCCCTGCGCTCCAGAAGTGGCTCCAGAATTGACCTACCAGCCAAGACCAAGGACAAAGCCACAAAACACTGGTCAGCCGGCAGTCAGCATTTACTCCTGAAAAGCCTACTCAACTGAATCTTGACCTATCACTTCCCTCTCAGGGTCTAAGCCTGAAATGCCAACAATCATTTCAACATTTCAAGGCATGTATGTACAGAAATGAGACCATTAAAGTACTGAGAGAAAATATTAGTGAATGTTTATTCTATCCCAGTAAGAGAAGGTCTACTTAAACTTACAGGCAGAGAATTCACATAGTAAAAATAAATAGTTGCTTTATGTACTTAGCACACACTTGGGAGCCAGACAGCCTGTGTTCAAATCCTACATATACTTACTTGTTGGGTGACCCCAGGCAGATAATCTTTTCATCCTCAGTTTCTTTATTTGTCTCCATAAAAACTGACAGTAAAGATTATTCAGCAACATGGGATTTACTTATAGTAAAAAGGTAGAAAAGCCAATCACTAAACTATATCTGTTATAGTTGCAATTATGTAAAGATATCTGTGTCAATGGAAAAGGAAGGATAAATAATTTAAGAAACGCTAAACATTTGATTTCCAGGGAGGGGCCATTTGGACAGGTCATATGGACAGGTAATTGCCATAATAGGGAATTTTAAATTTAGGAATAATCAGCTGTCTTGATGTATATCTAATAATAAAAGAATGACATTAAATCATCATCATGTATATTAAGTAGTAGGTGAAAAAAATGGCATATGCAATGCTGTTCCACTTCCATACAATGTATGTGTATATACTGATTCATATCATATAATATATAACTAAACTTTAACAGTGTTTATCTCTGAGTGCTGTCGTTACAAGCATTTTGCTCTTTTAAAAGTTTTTAGTACTTTGAAAAGTTCTTACACATACATACACTAATTTTACAATTGGTAAAATATTAACTATTTTACTCTTAAACAGAAATAACACAACTATAAATTCACACCAGAATGGCAAACATCCAAAGATGAACCAGACCTTAACAAGTGACAAGGGTGACAAGGTCTGGGTCACCAGGCACTCTGCACGTTGCTGAAGGGATTGTGAACTGGCACAACTGCTATTCACTGTGGGAGTCACTTTGGGAATAATTTTGAAAAGTGCAACTATATGTCTTTGATAGAGCAACTGCACTCTGGGATTTTCTCCTATTACTATTTTCTTTCTCTCTCTCTCTCAGATTTTCTCATATTACTATTCTCCCTCTCCCTCTCCCTCTCTCTCTCTCTCTCTCTCTCTCACACACACACACACACACACACACAAACTAACTTATTTGAAAGGTTCCTCACTGACACCATTGTGCGAGTAAAAGATTAAAATCAACCAAGGGCCCCTCCACGGGACCTGCTGAATGTGTCAAGGTGCAGAAGTACCGGAAATTGTGAAATGCTTGATCTTCAAGGTACATAAGTGAGAAAAGCAAGGGGTAGGGAGTATTACATGGTGCTACTCATAGAAAACACTGCAGGTGAGAACACACCTGGAGGCATTGCTTGTGTGTGGATACAGAGCTGCCGGGAGCACATTGGGCACCTGAAGGCTGACATCACTTGCCTCTGGAGATGGGAACTGGTAATTGGGAGTTGGGGACTGAAAGAGGGTTTTTCATACTGCATGACTTTGAACCTTCGAGTTTTATGTCATGTGATTACATTACCTATTCAAAATTACAGAAGTCTTTAAAATTGAGATTAAAAAAATCAAGCAATAATTATAAATTAACACAGAATATTGAACTGATATGTGATAGGGTGGGTGACAGGATGTGTGTTATGGGTGAGGTTTTTTTTTCATTTATCCTAATTGTTGTCATCATTATGTAAGTAAAAATATTCCTCATGACGAAGATTCATGAGAATGAACGAAACAAAAGATTCATGAGAATAAGCCACCTACCCTGAATTCTTTCCCTGAAGGCAAAGATGTATCACACTGGCCATATGCCACTGCAGTGGCCAAAAGCAAACCTCAGTTAGAGGTCATCCCACCCCTCCTGAAGGCTGAAGGTCAAACTCTTACCCATCAGACCCAGGTCTGGAAGGAGCATTATCTGATGAGTTTGAGGAAGTGGAAACCACAGAGGAAGTCACCGAGGTGATGGACAATCTTCGCAGAGTAGACGACATGATGTAGGGCAGCACCATAGACCCCGCGCGGCTCTGCTTCCTCTCAGTCAAGTTGGGGGGCTGAAGAAGATACGATCCTGCTGCTCAGCCCAGAAGAACTGGTGCAGCACCCATCCCCGCTGTCTGTGGCAAAGGCACCTCATCCCGATTGGTCTGTGCCTGTACTGCCTCGGTGGCTAAATACCATAGAGACCTATTTTCTCAGTTATAAATACAACTTCAGTTAAACCTACTTTGTTTCTAAGATTAAGGAAAAATGCATCATCAGTTACTGTCAGACATATGAAAGAGGACAAAGATGTGCATTATTTATCAATAAAATAGGAAAACCTTTGCTTCTCCAGTTTAGCTTCTTTTGGTCATGTAAAAAATGGAATATTGGCCTAAGAGAAGAATTTTAGAGTGAAGTTACAGATCTGAAACTCAATCTGATGAATCTTAGGGAATAAAGGAGCATTGATCTCTCTTAAAAGATGGCACCAGAAGAAATGATTATCTTCACATGCCACCCTATCAGATTTACATGCTAAGATTGGCCTCATTTTACTAACAGCTAAACTCATTGGGTCAAAGTTAGAGTCTTTGTGATGGAGTCAAATGTTCCTAGAAGAAAAGCCTTTATTGGCAGTAAGGCAGGAGGCGAATTCTTAGGAAGACATGAAGAAACTCTCAGGCAAATGAAAAAGATAATCAACAAGATACTCTGGGAAAAACGGGGAGTGGAGATGGAAGTATGGGGTAGGGAGAAGAGTACAGAAAAGTAGTTCAGAGCTCGGAACTGAGGAAAGAGAATTTGAGCATCAGGGAATGAAACATTAGGACATTTAAAGAGAGCAAGGTGAAGGAGCAGATAAATAAAGCTGGAAACAAGCCTACAGCCAACTTTTGGAGAGAAGAGGTTGGCACATACACTCCTCCACCCAACTTCTCAAGAGGAAAAAAAATTGTAACTGTGAAAAATGGTGTTAGAACTGTCAAAAAAAAAATCATGAAATCAGCAATATGCATTGCAAGTGGATCTAACAAGTCTTTCTCTCCTTCAAAGGTGTGAAAAGAGTAAAGTTTTCATCAAAATAAAAAAATAGAAGATTTGGAAAAATTTTAGAATTGGGTTTCTTACAGTAAATTATTTTTTTTAAGTCATTTTCCACCCCAAGGTGGGGGGGGGGGGAAGAATTGGGTTAGACAGGACAAATACCAGTGTCTGGGGTTAGAAAGCACCCTCTTCTGGCAGGTGGTTGGTTCTCACAGTGTGGACCCCAGACCCTGGCATCAGTTCCACTGGGGAGCACACTAGAAATGCAAATTCTTGAGCCCCACCCCAAACCTAATGAATGAAATGTTCTGGGAAGGTGGCCTGGAAACCTGTCTTGTCACAAGCTTTCCAGGTGGTTCTGAAGGTGGGTCAAGTTTGAGAACCCCTATCTAGCAAAATGGCAGTTGAAGGTCAATGTTGACTAGTTTTCTCCTACCTGCCCCCATATTGGCATGCCAAGCCCATGCTACCATGACTCATTTGGCATCTGCAAAATGAGTCAATAGCACTAAAGGTAAAGAAATTAGGAAAAACCTGCCAGTGTTATTTATTTTTTTTATATATTTTTTACATCATGGTTCATTTTTTTTTTAAAGATTTATTTATTTATACAAGCACTGGGGTATAGACAGAAGCATGGGAGGGTGAGAGAATTCGCCAGAGCCAGAGCGGAGAGCAGAACAAGCAGACTGACAAAGTACACTGCTGAGGGGAGCAGTGGGCGGCAGGAGAGGTCTGTGCGCCATGTGGGACCCTCGCCCAGCGGCTGGGGATCGAACCTGTGCTGCAAAGGCTGCGGGCAGCTTTGCAACCCAGTGCTCAACCACTGTGCCACCACATCATGGTTCATTTTTAAACAATGTTTGCTAGCCCCACCACCTCCAGGTGTAGAGTCCATAGAATTTCCTTCACCCGTGCACCATCCATAGAATTTCCTTCACCTGTGCACCATCACCAAAGTCCCCTGTGGCTCTCCCTCTGATCCCTCTCCCTCCTCCTCCCCTTTAGCATGTCTCTGGTTTATAAGAAGATGTGGTATATATACACAGTAGAATACTATTCAGCAATTAAAAAAGATAAACTCATGCCATTCGCAGCAACGTGGATGGAGCTAGAAGGAATTATGCTCAGTGAAATAAGGAGGAAAAAGAAAAATATCGGATGTTTTTCACTTATAGGAGAACCAAATAAGATGTCAGGGGAAAAAATAATAACAATACAAAACACAACACAACAAAACAAAAACAAACAGACAATTCTGTGCCTACCAGTGTTATAACCCCATAGAGCTTTTCAACTTTCTCCTTGAGTTCCCGGAAGCAGGAAGATAACCGGTCATGCAGCGGCTTCAGCTGCTCCGTCAGCTTCTCTCCGTGGATGCGGATTCCCTCTGATAGCAAAGGCATCTTAGAAAGGGACATGAGATGAATGAAATATGATTTAGGAAGAGTGGTCATTCAGATTTGGGGGTTGTGAAAGGAGGAGCAGGTAAAGTGGCAGGCCCAGGCTTTGAAATGCTGCTCCTCCATGTCGGGCTTGGAGATGGAGGCCCTCAGGTCAGGGATGCAGAGAAGCTACACACCAAGGTCACAAGCAGGCCCCAGACAGGGAAGGCCAACAGATTAGACAAATCTCCCTGAGCTGAAGGCCACTTCTATGGAGAAGCAATGGATGGTTTCAGCCTCAGACTGAATTCCTGGCTGCACTTTCTCCCACTGTTCACAAAAGCGAGGGAGGAAAGCTGAGGCCAAGGAGCCAACATTTCTCAGCAGAAGGCACAGGCTGGGAAACCAACTGGGGAATCTGGATGGCACCTCTCAACAGCATGCACTCTAAAGAGGTGCCTTCCTAGGTCTCCAGGCCAAACAAATAAATATAGGTGGTGTTTCCTTATGGCATTAAAAAAAAGTAGGCCTAAAAGTGGGCTTGTACATTATACCCTCGGGCAGCTTCGCAACCCAGCGCTCAACCACTGCGCCACTGGTGTCCTGCACTGTGGCCACTACCAAGGAGCCCTGTCTGCCCCACACCTGCCCGAGGCATACCTGTAATGCAATCAGTTGCTTGAGCAGCTCAATCTTCTCCTGATCTTCAGGATGCTCCTGCAAGTACTTTTCTGTGAAAAAAGCCTGAAAGCAGAAGACATGCGAGTGAGAATTAGCACACGCTCCTTTTTCTCAGATGCAAAGGCTGGGGCCCAGACAGGTTGAGCATCTGGTCCAAGAACACAGAGTGGTCAGTGGAAGGCAGGCTTCAGAGAGGTGATCCCCTGGTCTTGCTAGGATATTGTGTGTGACGGAAGCAAGAGTCAGCCCACTGATGCCCAGTCGCCTTCTCATTTGTCTCCTTCCCACTCCCCAGGCTAGCCCACAGGGGTGTAATTGTCAAATTTATTTATATTCAAGAGGACCCCAAAATTATTTGGTCATAAAGATATACCTAATAATTAAAAATCCTGTCTCTATTAATTATACTTAACTGAATTCTTCTTACTGAATGCACAACCCCCTTTTAAGATGGTGCCACATCCAAACCCTATGTGATGGATTCACATGCCCTGAGCACTCCTGGCATGTTTTTCCAGAAAAATGGACAGCAAGACTCAGTTGAACTCATTTAAGTGTAGTAACAGTTAAATTGGAATCTGTCCATACAGCTATGGCACACCTTGTCAGGTGGGGGCTGCTAGAAGCTAACTCTGATGGAACGTGGCTCTGCCTTTCCCACAGACATTGCCTGATTCTGGAGCACCCTCAGGTCTGGAGTCCACTTGTAAGCTTTCCACCTCTCAGGGGAGAAAGGGAGTGAGAAAGGCAGTAGTGGGGTGTCAACCTCAGGTTTACCAGGTCGACCATTCAATTATATTGGGGTAACTCTTTAGCAGACAGTGGTTGGGTGATTGAGGGTCTCTAGGAGTTGAGCTTTTCATTCATCTCATCTCCCCATTTAAAAAAGGGAGAATGAAAATCTCTGAGAAGGTGTGATAGACAAATTCACCAGCTGCACCATCCTCTGTGGGAGGTACTGAGACTCACAGGGGCTTAGAGTCTGGGAGGGATGCCAGCCTGCACCCACCTTTTCATAGTTGGAAAAACCCCCATAACAGCAGGGTCGACAATGCCGCTGAGCAGCATGGAGAGGGTATGCACGGGGAGGGAGCGGTCCCAGGTATGCTGCTGCACGCAGTTGCTGATCCTCTCATTGGTGAGCTCCATGGTCTCTATGGCGTTCTCCAAAGGACTGATTTCCTCCTGTGACAGAGCAGGCAGGGCACTTAGTCGGCCCCCCAGCAAAGAATGAAAGGAGCCTGTATATTCCCCTCCAAAGCTATAAAACACCCACCAGCCTACAGAGTGATTGTGCTTGTCAGGATTACTTTCAAGGACACCACACTTATGTAAATTGCAAAATAAGCTATTGAAAGTCTCCAGAGAGAGTACAACGATGACTTAAAAACTGGACTTACAGTACTAATTATTGCTTGGGGCAAAGTCTCTCTAAAAATATTGAGAGAAAAAAATGGAGCCAGAATGATGGTTTCTTGTGCAAAACTTCCTAGGTTGATTTTGAGAAGCTCAGTAACAATAGAATAACAAGTATCTAATTGGAAATATTTTTGCACAGAAAAAACATTCATTGGTGAGAGGCTAATGCTTCTTCCCTGAGAAGAAGAAAGTGATTCTAAAAGTCATACAGTCAGAGGATACACAAGTGACTTCAGTATAGGTCCCGTGCTTAACAGAAGTAAGAAATAATAGGATGGATTGTAATAGGCTGAATTTTGGATGAAAATGAAGTGAGATGCAATATGGAGTTAGTGAGACGTGTCCTTCTATGGAAATGTTTCAAAACAGGTTTCAAGAAACCCCACGACCTCTTCATTTTACCTATTATAGCCAGCATGACATTTCAAGTTTCATCTATAAGTGCTGGTTTGAAAATATCATTTATACTTGACCTGAAGAATAATAACTTATCATGGCTGATGTGGAACACGTGGAACTGCAATTCAGACTTGTTCATGACATATTCCTGAACAGCTGTTTTATCAGAGTACTGTGGTGTGCACCAAGGTTTCAAACATGATGAACCTATAAATCATGGCTGGGACAGGCTTATGATTTTAGTGGGGTCTCAAGACATGAAGATATGGAAGGTAATGCCTTAGAATTAAGCCTTAGTTATCAAGGGCCATAAAGAAAAGGCATCAAATCCAGCTTGTGAATTTCAGGAGTGATTTCCTGGGGAAGCTGGTGCCTAAAATGAATCTGGACAGGAGGTAATCTGTGTGGTGATGTGAGGACATTTTAGGCAGAAAAAAATGAACAGTGTCAAGGACAGCTGAAATAGCAAGGAATGAACATTTTAGTTCCAGCAGATTCCACAGAAGATAAGGTAGAAGGGCTGGGTCACAAGGACCCTGTAGTGTCTGCAAAAGAACATGGGACCCTAGAGACATGGGGAGCTGAGGAAGGGTTTTAAGCACAGAGATACCGTGATCAGGTCTGCCCCCACAGAGTTCACACCCTGAGGAAGTGAGGGAAGGGAGCCTGAAGAAGACAAGGCAGGGAGGCCAATCGGGAGCCTTGGGGTTGAACGAGGTACTAGGAAGATGAGAAAAGTAAGATGGCTGGAAATGAAGAAGAGATTTTAGTAAGTGTTAAAATGGTAAATTGGGCAGCTTTTGGGTGATGAAGATGGAAGAGTCCAGGGTGACTGGTGATGTGATTAGCTGAGAATAAAAGAAGAGGAAAGATTCTGGGAGAGAAGAATCTGAATGACATCCCAAAAATGTGTCTGGGCGCTGGCAGGCCCCATGGGAGACAATACTCATTGGGTCATCAAAGAGTCATTCACTGTGAGGAACCTATAGCGCTGGTGTTGTCACATCAGTGTTACAAGGAGTTCTAGCACACAAGTGTGTCTTTATTTCTCTTTTGGAAAATGAAGTTGGCCCGAGGAGGCTGGCCAGCTAGTAGGAGGATTTTTAACAAAGGCTGTTATTATATTTGGCCACAGATTTTTTTTTTCCAGTTCCAATTTCAAATGACTCACTGTTGAAATCTGTTTGACTTCAAACCACTTGAGGATCCCAGGAAAGGTGTATGCAGTTGTATATGTGGTCCTTTCGATCCACATGGTCTGGCAGAGGAAAGACAGAAAATGCTGGTCAGTTTTCAGGTAAAACAGCAAAATCCCTGGTACAGCAGAGCTTTCATTCTCAAATGACTCCTTAGGGAACAGACTTTATTTTCTCAAAAGATGTAAGGATTCTGGATGCTGCAAGGGATCATCTACTTGGGCCCTTTCACCCTCTAGGTAGAAATGTGAAGAGCGGAGAGATGAGCCTAGTTCAGGTGATATCACATTGGCAGCAGGCTAGGGGTATTGTTTAGTTTCCAGACTCCCAATCTAGAGTTTTCCACTGAAATCACAGTGTGCCATCCCAGTAGTCAGCATGTAATCTCTCTCCCAGGGTTGTCAGCTTTCTGCTCTTTTCTGCAGTGAGGCAAAAGGCCTCCAGTCTGGATGTCAATTTCATGTTGTTTTACAGGACACAAGGGGAGGACTCACAGCAAATTCGTTGTCCGGGTCCTTTTCTCCTTTCCGGAACGGCCGAGAGTAGCTGAACTGCTGTACTTCATTGGCTCTGTAGTAACTGGGAAAGATACAGCCACTTGCTATAGTTTCTTTTGGAATAGGCACTCCTTGATACGACTTCAACAAAACCTGTACTACCTCTTACACAGTCTGAGTCAGATTCACTGAGCTATGTCAAAACTGACAGTCTCCTCAACAAGGTCGCTGGAGGCTGTGTGCAATCTGACTTCATGACATGTTAATTTAATTTTGTTATTTCACAGCTCACAATTTAAACAGGTATAATATTTATGTCCATATTTATGATCTCACTTGTATAGTTTTATAACAGTTCTGTCAATCCTAGTAACACCTCAGCAGCTTCTCAGGAGAAGGAATTAGGGCTTCTGCTGGGGAACCCAGCAGGCACGGAGAGCTCAGCCCTAGGCAGTGAATGCTTCTGAGTGGAAATAAGAGCCAGAGGTCCAAAATCTAAGTGTGAGATTCCTGACTTCCCGCCCTCTGCCCAAAACCCTCAAACTGTTCTGAGTACCAACAAGCGCTTATGCTAAAAATGGAATGGACAATTATTATGGTCTGAACGTTTGTGTCCACTCAGAAATTCATCTGTTGAAATGTTAATGCCCAGTGTGATGGTCTTAGGAGCTGGGGCCTTTAAGAGGTGAAGACAGTGGAGCCCTCATGAATGGAATTTGTGTTCCTATAAAAAAGACACACCAGAGGGCTCCCTTGCCCCTTCCACAATGTAAGGTCACAATGAAAAGGTGGCTGTCTATGAACCAGGAAGCTGCCTTCCAGACACTGGATCTGCTGGTTATCTTGATCTGGGACTTCCAGCTTCCAGAACTGTGAGAATAAATGTCTGTTGTTTGTAAGTCATTAGTCTGTGGTGTTTTGGTAGAGCAGTCCCAGTGGACTGAGACAACAGAAGGTCTTCCAAATGAGAATGCATCTAAGGCTTTGGTTTTGATGTAGTTTTCAATAAAGCAAGAGTGAAAAATGTTTTTAACAAGTCAAAATAAAAAGGCCCACTTACTTTAAGATCTGCTCTGGAACTGGTTTATCTTTGTAGTTGGGTGGCAGGCTCATGACTGGCTTCACTGTGAAACACTGCATATCTGAGTCACTGGTTAAGGAGGAGAAAGGGCTGAGCCTTGAAGCTGTCATAGGCAGATGCCTGTTCCTCCTGCTTTGTACACGGAGATGGAACTGGGGTCAATCATTCCTTTCTACTAAATGCCAGAACCACAATGAAAATGGAATTTCCCTCTGTATCACTAAGATGCATTATTTAAAAATTAACCCAAAGGTATTTTTTGGTCAGAAAGCTGGCAAACAACCTGGCCACAGGAAAATAGACATCCATGAAACATCAGGATGACTAGATATGGGTGATTAGAATCTGTCTGAAATAATTTCTTTGGGTCAAGCATCCCCTTGAAATAGCCACACTCCAAAGCCAGCAGTAGGAAGTGTATCTTTGGGTATTGTTTGCTTCTCCAGGACCACAGCGGGTTACTGCACCAGGGATGCTGATAGTCACCTCCAACAAACACAACTGCCAGAGAAGCTGGGCACGCCACAGCCTGACCAGGCTAAGGAGCATCTAGGTCACACTCCCTTTGGCAAGGATACACTGCTTTGGGGATGTCTTGATTTCCTCTCCTGGGGGCGTGGTGCTGGTCATCTTCTCTGCATTGGGGAACTGGGTGAGCAACCTCAGGCTGAAGTCTTCTCTCCTCTCATACTCCTTCCCCCGATAGATGAAGATTTTATTCTGCAGGTCAGAGATGGCAAGACAAATAATTACAAATAAAGAGTGAAGATTCTGATGCTGGGCAAGTCACTTATTCCCTAGTCAAAGGGCAATCCATAGTCAAGTTCTCCCTGAATACCTACTATGTGCCCCACAGCAACCATTACTACTGACAAGAGCTCACTTTTTTTTTGCAGAGTTAAGTCATGAGCATGAAAAACAACCTCAAGCGGCTCTTCTCACAGTGCGGCCCACACCCCAGTGTGCCAACTGCAGGGCTACAAACCGTCTACACTGATCCTCAAGGAAATATACAGATTGTGTTCTAAAGGAGCTCCATGACCTCACTGGGTATGTTGTTAATTTAGCTGCCTTTTTCAGAGCCAAACACTCTGAATGAGGGAAGAAGGAGCATTCATTTACATTCAGGTACAAGTTTCTCATCTCATCATGATCCAGTAACAGCACTTTGAAGTGCTGCCTTTGAGAACGTGAAAATAGAAGACAGCAAAGGGACAGGTAAGAGGCCAGGAAGAATCCCCAACAGTCCCTTGGCCAGTCTTAAAACACAAGAAGAACAGCAACATCAATACCTCATAGAAAATAACTGCACTAAACACTTATTTTCTCCATTTCTAGCTGGAGTTTGTTTTCTCTTTTATAAAACTAGTAAAATTGGATTTTTTTTAAAAAACTCTCCTAAGTCTGGGAAGATGTTGCTGCCGGTCTAGTTAATTCCTAGCTGGTTTTTGAGGGTTCTGCTTGTCTGCTAGTCACTCAGATGCAACATGCATTTTTAATGAAAACTTGGGCTGATGTTGCCCTGTTAAATGTGTTTTAAAAAGCACTTGTTTATTTATATAACAAATATGTATGGAGTAAACAGTAAACAGGCTAGACACTCGGGATAGAATGGTGGCCTCATTGTCAGAAACTTACCTCCCAGTGAAGAGAAATAAACAAGTAAACAAGATTATCTTAGCATAAGTAGTATACTTTCTTGGCTAAACACTGAAGACAATGAAAATGGACATATATATTGGAATATTTTTCCAAACTCAGAAAGATTCATGTGACTGACACATGTACTGGGCAGTACTAACATGTACTAACATTCAGGCAACATGTGGTGGGCAGGGGATCAGAGGGTAAAGAAGACATGATTGTATGAGACAGACAGTGGCTGTGGAAGGAACTGAGATCCAGAAACTCAGCACGAGTGGGCTCAACTGGAAAGAAAGAAGCTTTAAGGAAGATACGCATGTGACTGATTGACAGATGGACAGAAGGACAGATGGGGAGGACAATCAGGCATGGGAAGTGGAAAGGATAAGGTTCAAGGACATAAAGTATGGAGTTAGTCTGAAGAAAGAACCTTGGGCTGGAAGGATGAGCCAGAACATGACAGGCTGCAGGGAATTCACAGAGCTTCTAGAAGGGGAGAACAGCATGATGGAAGCAGGAGTGCAGATAACATAGATAACATAATATGACACAGGGGAGTACGTGTGTGTCCAACTGTAGGAATCTGGGGAGACAGAGCTGATGGGGGAGGAGAAGCTACAGGATGTGGCATTTGGAGAAGGGAAAGGAGATAGGAAAGTCAACAATTATTCTGAGCTTAGCAGCTTTGGAACAGGAAGAAGATTCTGAATCTGGGGGAATAGTCTCTGACATAGAGAGGCATTTAAGTTACAAATTTTATGTGTTGAAGTAGACTTTGACAACACATAACAACTAAAAACCACTTGACACTTTATAGAGTATATAGAGTATATGCTATATATTTAATTCTCAAAACAGTCCTTGTTGTGGGCATTATTTCTCGAACCTACAGGTCAAAAAACCACAACCACCGTTTTACTGCATACAAATGACTCCAACTTTTCTATCCACCTGAGAACCTTCCTTTGAGTTTCAGATACATAGATCAAATTGCTGACCCACATTTTTTGAATTGTTCCAAATTCATTTCACATGGAGTATGTCCAAAACCAACTTTTATAATCAACTTATAAATATTTCAATGCCCCTCTGCAATCTAGTCCCTGTAGCCCTCTGCGCCCTTCTCTTATTTACCCTCATGTCCCTGCTGCTCTCCAGCCTCACGGCCTTTGAATCTGCTGTTCTCGCTGGTATCCTTGCTCATCCTAACAGCCACCTGGCTCATTCCTTCATTTCCTTCAGGTTTGGGCTCAAATATCACTTTCTCGGTAAAGAACTTCCTAGTCCCTTCATTTAAAATTGCACACCACCCCGGTGCCAGCCTCTCCATCCACCTTTCTCTTTTTCTCCCTAATGCTTATTTACTCCTCTCCTGTATGAGGCATTGTTCTGGATCATCTGACACACTGAATATTTTACTTCTTTTTTTTCTTTCTTTTTCTTTTTTTGATCTACTTAGGATATAAGATCCACAATTTCCGGGATTTTGGTTTGTTTTCAAATCTGCCCCCTTGGTGGATGCTGTCACTGCTTTCCCAACTATGCAGGCTAGAAACCTCAGAATCATTCTTGACACCCTTTTCCAGAATGTCATCCATAGAGCCCATCCACCATCAGTTAGTCTCCACCACTGTTGCCACTTCTCTCTAAAACCACCTCCCTTCTCCAAGTGGTCATCTCTTGCCTGAACACCTGCGATGTCTCTGGGAGCTAATCTGTCCAGTTCCTGTCCACTCCATCCTGAAGCCAGATAACCTTGCCAACACGAAAGGTCTGTAGTGACTCCTGTTACTCTCAGGATGCAGACAAAATACCCAACATGACCCCAAGGTTCTTCACGCTCTTCGCATACTTCCTGCTTCACCCCAGCTCCCTCCATTCCCACCACACTCATCTTCTCTCATTTCTCCCTGTTGACAGCTTCTGCCTGCTGTTTCCTCTGTCGAGAATGCTCTTTCCTTCCCTTTTACCTCTTTAACTCCCAGCTCACCTTTCAAATGGCTATGTCTATCCTGACTGTTACAAAACTCAGTGAAAACTTACACAATTTTCCTTTTTTAGGGTAAGAGTCTGTGAGTTTTGGTCAATGTAGCCATAGTCATGGCTATGACATGACACAGAACAGTTTCATTGCCACTAAATATTTCCCATGCTAATTCGTAGCCTACCCTTTCTTACCACCAGAGAAGCACAGATCCTTTCTCTGTCCCTCAAGCAAATGTTGGCTTGAGCAGAGTGTTATATAAATAAAATCAATGAATGAAATCTTTGAACTCTATCTTCCTTCACTAAGCACAAAGCAGCTGAGATTCACCCACAGGGGTGGACAGGAATTCATTCCTTTCTATTACCCAGTAGTATTCCATTATATACTTATTCACAGTTTGTTTATACTGTCACCTGTTGAGAAACACAGGTAGTGTGTAATCTTTGATGAATATGAATAAAGATGCTAAAACACTCCCTTACAAGATTTGTGTATAGGTTTTTATTTCACTTGGGTGAATACTCACTGGTTAACTGACTCTTATAGCACAGAATATTTTACCTGTTCTGTTTCAAGTATACATTTGTGTGATTATTTTTTTTAAGATTTATTTATTTATTTATATAAGAACTGGGGTATAGGTCAGAAGCGTGGGACGGTGGGAGAATTCACCAGAGCCAGAGTGGGGAGCAGAACAGGCAGATGGACCAAAGACACTGCTGAGGGGAGCAGCAGGTGAGGCAGGAAAGGTCTGTGCGTCATGTGGGGTTCTCCCTGGCCGGCAGGGAATTGAACCGGCGCTGCAGAGGCTGTGGACAGCTTCGCAGCACGGCGCTCAAATGCTGCGCCATTGGGGAGGCCCTGTTTGTGTGATTATTTAATTAACACCTCACCTACTAGGGTATAAAATCTAGAGGAGAGGAATCTTACAATTAGCACTGTACCTCAAATGACTAGTATGTATCTACAGAAAAAAGTTATTGAATGAATGAATGAATGAATGAATGATTGAACAACCTGAAAGGAATATAAATTGGTTTTTCCCCACTTTTTTTTCAATTAGGGGAAGTAAGATAAGTAATAATTGCTTTTAGACCTCCCTGGTGGCGCAAGGGGTTAAGGCACTGCACTAAGAAGCAATCTGTAGCCTCTGCAGCACAAGTTCGATCCCCCGCCAGCCAGGGAGAAACCACATGGCAAAGCAGACCTCTTCTGTCTTGTCTGCTGCTCCCCTCAGCAGTGTATTTGTGGCCTGTACCCCAGCTCTTGTATGCATACATAAATCAATATTTAAAAAAAATATAGCCTTTAAACATAGCTCAGTTCTAAGAGGCTTTTTTTTGTTGGTAGGAAACAGGAGGCTTTTTTTTGTTTTTTAGATTGTAGAATCAGTATTAGAGAAAACTAAGGGAAGGAAAGGAGGGAAAACACAGTCTTTTCACCATTATAACAAAACTTTTTATTTATTTTTGTGAACTCTTGTAGTCTTGTCCTTGGGCTTTTTGCTTTTAAACTAGCTCTGGCTGGAAATAAAATAAACAACTGAATATATCAATCCACACTCTCCCCAGCCTGACCCGTGGCAGCAGACCAGTGGAGAGGATGGTTGTTTTTCCCTTTCCATTCCACCTGGGAAAAGTCACTTAACAAAAGAGCTGCCAGAAGAGCAGAGGCAGCCGGGGTGTGGGGTGAAGAGGCGGGGTGTGGGGTGAAGAGGCGGTTGCTCAGGAAGTGGTTTCCCTCCGCGACCTCCCACAGTGAGAACACGGGTCAGCAGCTGCTAACACACTAGGCCCATCTGGAAAAGAGGTGAAGACCTTCCCTCCTTCAGACTCCACAGCTTAATGGCTTTGGAGACCACCCTGGGGCTTCTTACCCGCAGAAAAGAAGGAAAGCCCTGTCCGTAGTATCCAACAGCAAAGTATTCGGGCTGAGGCCTCATTGCCTTAATGATGTTCTCGTAAAACAAAGCTCTTTTTTTCTGGAAAATAAAACAAAGGAGGTTACAAGAGAGGTTACAAGGATGCTATTGGGGAAAAAAAATAGATTATTTGCTTTGTTGTTTCCCACTTAACACAGAGAAATAAAAGGTCTTTGGGAAACATCTTGTCAAAGAGTTAGCCTTCTCTTGAGGCAGAGGTTTTGGATCTGGGATCCAAGACGGGGTTTTGGAGAGTCTGGGAACCTCTGACGCTGTGCACAGAAAGATGTGTGTGCAAGTGTTCTGTGAAGGTGACAGTGTTCACACTTCACTGCTTTCTTCAAAGGGGTTCAGGACCCCTACAATGTTAGGAAGCACTTTCTGAGATTCACAGAGGGTGGCTGTACTTAAGCAGAGACAGAGAAAACCACATAAGGAACCTTCCATTTCCTGCAGGTGATTTGGATTAAAGTCCTTGGTTCACTTACAGGTAGCCAGAAGGTGGGAGCTTTGTTCTGTTTCTCAATATTTCATACCACCCTGTCTTTAATTTTTCACACGGGAGAGGCTTCCCAGACAAGGCTCAGTCATTCTTAAGGAAAGCGAAACAGGCAGCAGACCAAGGCCTTTGAGGGATGCCCGAGTCCCTCCCACCTACAAAGGCCAGCATGATTGTTCCCACTCCATCTAGGTGCAAGTTTTTATCACAGTAGTCTCCTTACAAAAGTAACATGTTATATTATTAACAGCTCAGCTCAATTTACTTTATGGAACCAATGAGCTATTCTTTTGTGACAGTAGGAGCTAATACATTATATTAGCAAATTCTTTTCAAAGTGACCTTGACAAGCCATCTCCCCAAATACATTAATATTACATGACAATGGGTGACCCTACCTTTTTTGACTCTTCAAACAGAATATTGTGCTTACCTACCACTGGGCATTTACAAGGCTATTTTTGTTTTGCTTTGTTTTCCAAAGTAGTTGGCCTGTGCCTACAGCCAGGTATAATACATAAATTCGGGGAACAGTAAAAGTAGAGTATGCTGGTGGTAGAAGTACTTCCCAATGAAACAAATGTGCAGAGTGGGACTCTTAAAAAAATAAAACAAGGCACAAAGGTGAACAATTCATTCATTTAGCCGGGTCCTGAGGATGTGGGCCACATGAGTAATTTGGATAAACAGAAGATGTCAGAAGTCATCTAAAATATGGGCGGTGTTCAGAGGCAGAGTAATTGAGAGGTAAAGAGTACAGGGGCTGGGAACGAGGAGGGGCCGGAGAGAAACAGAAGCACAGGGAAAGGGCAGGCGTGCAGACAGGAACCCTCTGTGGAGGATAACCTGGACCAGCTCTGGGAACAGGTTTGGGACCTCATCTTTTTTCACTTTTCCTTTCACAAGGCTTCTGTTTCCATTGTAAATGACAAAATTTATCCTGACTTTCCTAAGCTCACAGAAACAGCTTTGTGTTCACTGATCTTAGCGAGGCTGTTGTTGGCATGAGGAAATCTGACCCAGACTCACCAGGAGATTGCCAAGGCCCTCGTAGTCAAACACTTTGCTCTCGTAAGTCTCAGCCAACTCTTTGCTAAGTTTGATCGCCTTCTCCCACATCTTTAGAAATAGAAAAGTTAGGTTAAAAACAAAGAACAGGGGCCTCCCTAGTGGTGCAAGGGGTTAAGCACTGCACTATGAAGCAATCTGCAGCCTCTGTAGCACGAGTTCGATCCCCGGCTGGCCAGAGAGAAACCCACATGGCAAAGCAGACCTCTCCTGTTTCGCCTGCTGCTCCCCTCAGTAGTGTACTTCAGTACATCTACCTGTTCTGATCCCCACTCTGTCTCTGGTGAATACTCTCACCCCCCTCATCTCTGGCCTGTACTCCAGCTCTTGTATGCATACATAAATAAATCTTTAAAAAAAAAAAAAAAAAAGCAAAGAACAAAGTAGTCACTCACCTGGCAGCAAAAGCCATTTGAGAGTCACTGGCTAGGAGCAATCTGCGAGGTGAGTTGCTGCAAATATTTCCAGCCAGCTTCATCTCTTGGATCAACTAATCCTCTTGCTGACAATATAAAGTTACTATAGACTGGCTGCTTTGTTAGGGTGCATCTTTGGTAAATAAGTTTATAAGAACACAAAGAACACTGAGTGTTCCAAAGCATGTTTAAAGGGCAAAGCACTAAAGCCAGGGAACCGGTTCTGAACCTAGGCCCTGAGCATGTGAGAGTTTTATTAGAGGGTAAAGTTAGTGTGGGCTCTAGTTCTGGTCCTGGGGTGTGTAAATCTGTGTTTGGAGTTAGGCTGTTTGGGGTGGGGGGATCGAAGAGAGGCTCATAGTACTGTTGTTTGGAATTTAAGAAATTGTACTTTGAATTTAGGACATTAATTCTCTGTTTCAACTAAACTATCTACTCAGTCAAGCAGAGTTTTGGGAAATAACTTAGAGCATGTGTGATCATGTAAGTTACAGCATGATACACAATCTGGTGTCTGAGGCTGCATCCCAGATTGGGCCTGCCAATCACTTTGGTATTTCATAAGATTTCTTAGGTACTATTAAAACATAATATCCGGTCATTTTCTACTTCATTCTTGTTAAAAGGATGCTATTTTCCTTCCATTGTTTTTGACTGCTAAAGCAATGTATGTGAAGTTCACATACAGTTGTAGAACATTTTAAAATTAAATATTTTAAAATCATCATTAGCCAATTGCTTCTCAGCCTTTTGGCTAAGATCAAGTGTAAAACTATCATCAGCCGAATTTGCCCCCTGTGAAATATCACAGCCTAGGTCACTGAAAAGTCTGTGAAATGTTCCTAATGGAAACCTTTTTCAGATGGGCTGGGGCTGGTATGGGGAGCCAGAGGCAGCAGAATTGGGGTCCAGCTTTCTCCTCAGTTCAGAAAACACCAACTGTGTAAGAGACAGGGAGTTTTCCTAGCACAGTGGTTCTCAACATGTGGTCCCTGGTCCCTGACAGTACCCCAGGCCCTTTCAGGGGACTCATGAGGTCAACACTATCTTCTTTAAAAAACTCATACTGTTTGCCTTCCTCTACGTTCATCTCTCATGTGCATACAGTGGAGCTTCCCAAAGGGTACAGAATGAATGATGTCACTATCAGTTAAATGCAGGAGCAGATTATAAAAATCCATCTATTAAGTGAGAAGTTCAAAAGATTCACAAAAATGTAAAACAATACCAATACCACTCACACTAATTCTTTGGAAAATACAGTAATAGTAATTTTTCATAAAATAAATGATTAATATGCAATAAATTACTATAACAAAAGAGCAAGAATATTTAATTTTTTAAAATTCCTACAAGTATCAAAAGATATAACCCATAGAACAAAAGCTCTCCTTGAGATCCTCGATGATTTTGAAAATAAAGGAATGCAGAGACCAAAAAATGATGAACCCAACAAACTTGTTCTCTAAGTCCCAAGTACTTAATATACACAACACAGTGATCTACCTGTAGGGTTAGGGGAAGAATTAAATTAGGAAAAATGTCTGGGAATCACCTAAGATAGTAACTAGCACTAAACACATGCTAGTTATTTTATCATGATGATTATTGGCTTATTTATTAATTAACCAACATGTTCCACTGATAAAACAGATAAGGTGGCAGGAAACCACAGGAACTATGTAGGTTCCTTTAACTACCTTAATCTGGGATGTTTTGCTAGGTTAGCACAGCAATTTTTTCTTTTCTCTCCCTGCCCTTTCATTTTTTTTTTTTTTAGAATTTTTTAAAAGATTTATTTATTTATGCATACAAGAACTGGGGTACAGGCCAGAGGTGTTGGGGTGAGAGGATTCACCAGAGACAGAGTGGGGAACAGAACAGGCAGACTGACCAAGTACACTGCTGAAGGGAGCAGTGGGCAAGTCAGGGGAGGTCTGCTGCACCATGTGGGTTGCACCCTGGCCGGCTGGGGATCAAACTTGTGCTGCAATAGTTGCATCTTAAACCCTTGCACCACCAGGGAGGTCCCTCTTTTTTTTTTTTAATTTAAAAGCCAATCAATTAGACATGATTTCTCCAGCAGATCACAGACTACAACTTCCTGGTACACATCTTATGTTCATTTTACCTTCTTGCTCCCACAGGCATTTAACTTGCATGTTACCCTACAGTCTATGGAGAAAGACAGTAACCTGGATATGGGATGTGCAATTGGTGCTAGCAAACAATTTCTTGAAAATACATAGTAAAGGATGGTACCAGCTCTTGGCCCCAGCAACACCTTCTTAAGAGGTAAAATTATGATTGTGCAGAGTGGGGTTCTAAGCTGCTAATTCTAGTCTCCATTGAGTTTAGTGTTCTCAAGATAACTGATCTTTATTACCTTTGTTACCTTACGTAGTCACTTTTGTTCCCACTAAAATATCAGAATTCAAAGATACACAGGGAATAAAAAAATAAGTCATCAGTCACTGTTGTATAATAAAGAGTTTGGTCCTGAGTTTCAGGGATGGAGTTTCTATACTCTTGGAATGTCTCCAGACACAGAAGTGTCTTTGTTATTCATGGTGGACCACTTACCACATCTGAGTTTACCCTAAAAAAGGTGACACAGGGTGGCCCCTAGACACTCTCAGGATGAGGACTAGTCATGGCAGACTCATCACTCATGTGATTAGATGATTGGGAGGGGGTGTCAGAGATTGAGTTTAATCACACCACTGATGATTCAGTCAATCAAGCCTATGTAATAAAACCCCCATAAAAACTGCACAACAAAGATTAAATGAGCTTCCTGGTGGGTGAACACATCAGTTTGCCAAATCAGGTTATGTCCTAAATCTATGGGAAGAAGACACAGAAGCTTTGTAGTCCAGACCCTCCTAAATCTTGCCATTTATGCTCCTTCATTTGGCTGGTTCTGATTTATATCCTTTATAGTAAAACTGTTATCATAATACAGCATCTTTCCAAGTTTTGTTTGTTGTTGGAGCATACTGTCAAACCTGAGGGAGTCATGGGACAACCTCCCAAATTTATAGTCAATTAGTCAGAAGAGTGGGTGGCCTGGGAACCTGTGCTGGCACCAGAAGGGAGGCTTTAGGGCTGGGGAATGTGCCCTAACCTGGGGGGGGGTCTTGGATCACTCTGGGTAACTAGCACCAGAACCACATCCAGCACTGCAGTCACTTTCCTTTTCCCTATTACAAGACTAACAGCCCAACACTCACTTTGCCTTTGTCAAAATAAGATATGATTTCTTGATACAACTTCTCTTTAAGCTCTTGCTGGGTAGAAACATTGTAATTGGCCCTCTGAGGCAACTGGGAGTCACAGGGCTGGTCAGACCACTGGAAGACAAATAGAAGGAACAGAAGAGATTAAGGTAACAAGTCTATTAATTAAGTTAGTCAAAGGAGATTAGTGTAACAAATATTCAGACAAAAAAGTTATAGAAATAGTTCAGTATATCTTTGACTGATTCATAGTGTTGTAGCTTATTTATCAAACACCCAAACCACATACACACACAGACATGCCAGCCACGCAACAAGTGTTGACCTAAATGGACAAATTCTCCAGGCATTCCCAGGAAAGTCAGGCAGCCAGCCTCCATGGCCGCTGCTCATAAATTATACATGAACCTAAAGTTAGAGGAATATTTGGAGCTAGAAATATTTGTTTAGGATCCTTGATGTATCCGTGTATTTATTATTTGTAGTGTAATTTTACTTAGTGAGAGACTATAAATAGGAAAACCTTCCTATGGTACTACATTCATTTACAACTCATTTTCTGCAGTGAGATGAATCTATTTATATCTTTTATTGATGTATGTTTTGTTTCTTTAATCAGTGAGCCAATTACTAGAGACCTATAAGTTAAGTTCTGTTTCCTAAGAATTTCTAAATAAATTACTGACATTTTCTTAACCTGGATCTGAAAATTAGCAGTGCCTATTTAGCAGATATAAAGACATTCTTGAAGAAAGGCTGTCCCTTGAAAAATGATCTTCCCATCAGAACCACAAAGTCTACAGGATTTAGTCCCAAAAGACAGCTACAGTGTGTTGTCTTCCACCCTCTAAGATGAGTGCCCCTGATGCTCTTACCTGCAGAAGCTCAGCGTGCAAGAGAAGTGTATAGGCCGCTTCCGTGTAGTTCTCACAGTCTCGGTGCAAATCCCGCAGCTTGTACAAGTACCTAGTTAGGAGAGAAGGGAGGCCGTTTGTAAGGCAGTGCTTGGCGTTCAGCTCATCCTACAACCAGATCTCAGTCTGCCTTCCTGTCTCTCTCCTGAGCTTCATCTGAGCCCACATTTCTCTTATGAAAAGGAATGTGTTACCTCCTGTTCTTTTGAGCTCTGACCTGCTTTCTGTGTGTGTCTCTCCTACTCCATCTATTCTGCTTTGAGCTCTGTGTCCACAGGAGGGGCATTTAAATTTTTTATGTCATGGACCCCCATGGGAAGCTAATGAGAGTTAGGGCATCTGTTCTGAGAAAATACATAGAGTTTATGTCCAAGTTTGCTTCAGCCTGTCATAGACCCCAGGCTAACCTTTCTTGATAGAAGAGAATTTCATGAACGTCCCCATTCGCCCCCTTCCAGCAGCCTTGCCTGATCACCTGCCCGCTCTTCTGCCCATGAATCTTGACACCACCCTCCCAAGATGCTCCCTCGGAATGCACTTATCTGTGACTAAAGAGTTGGCCCTTTTAGATATAAAGATATTCTTGAAGAAAGGTTGTCCCTTGAAAAATGATCTTCCCATCAGAACCTACCTAGCATATCACATACTTTTTGGAGTCTCTCAGAGGAACAAGCACGGTATTTAGGGTTAGTTATTTGTTTCTTGAAGAAACAAGTAATAAAACCATAACACAAAATTTTACAAAAGCAGAAATTTTCTTCAACTTACCTTATGAATATGTCCTGTCTCTTCTTTTCTTTATAAAAATTCTACAAAAGAAGATCCCAGTCAAAGGGTCAAAGTCAAAGGTTATTGGTTTTCACCAATGTCACTTTTCTGAAGAGTTTACTCTTTCCTTTGAACAAATACCACCACCTTTCCCCTCACCAAGCAAAGGAAGTGATAGTTTAAAAAGAAGTTTAAGAACTGCTTTTTAAAACCATGTTTCTAAGACATGTGAGGGAGATCTTTTAAGGGTGTTGACTGCCTGCTGAACTCAAATCACTTGATACTGTTTCTTAGGGAGTTGGGGAGGGAGGTTTCTGGATTATACCAAGGCAGCCTAAACCTCAGAGGTCTGCGGTCACAGGTTCGTGTCCAGGGAGAGTCCAGGCCACAGGGTTATACATCTGCAGGGACTTCAGGAACCAGTGCTGACCTGATGGGGTATGTCCCGACACAAGTTCATCGATGCCCAGGAATTCCAACAATAAAGCAGCCACAAATAACCAAGACAAAAGAGATTGGTTGAGGATGGTCTTTAGAAAGAATGGAGGGCCTCACTGGTGGCACAAAGGGTTAAGACGCAACCTATGAGGCTGTGGGTAGCCACTGCAGCATGAGTTCGATCCCTGGCCAGGGAGCTGCCCACATGGTGCAGCAGACCTCTCCTGACTCGCCCGCTGCTCCCCTCAGCAGTGTATTTCAGTAGATCCGCCTGTTCTGTTCCCCACTCTGGTGAATCCTGGCGAATTCTCTCACCCCCCACAACTCTGGCCTATACCCCAGTTCATATATGCATAAATAAATAAATCTTAAAAAAAAAAAGAGTGGAGTCCTGAGTTTATGCTGCCTTTCCCATCCCCATTTCCAATTTTATCAAAGGTCAGTGGCTGCTGGCATCTCTGAATCCTAAGTGGAGTCCACTGTTCCACTTATCTACGAGGGAGACTCCATAGAGGGCTCTCCAGGGCACCGCTGTGTCTGTGAGGTTGACAGGGCTGTGCTGTAGGGCGCGGGGTGGCCTGGCAGCGCCCTCCCACCACCCCGGGGGACTGGCACGTACCAGCACGTTCACGGTGCAGCTCATGCGGTTTTCCTTGCTCTCATCATGCATGATGATGGTTCTGTAGTCCAGAAGATTCTCTAGGAGGCTGCTGACCAGGAGCACGAATATTTCTCCAGAAGTGGCGAGGTATTTGTGTTTCCGGCAGTGTTCCAGGAGCCTGGGGAGGCAGAGGTAGAGGCAATTGCCCATCTGTCATATACTTCATTCCAGACCAGAGCCCTTGAGGTCTACACAGCAGGCAGCGTCAGACAAGTGGGCACACGGGCTTCAGGAAACACTACCTCAACAGGGCCTTCACTTCTGTTGCATTTCAGTGACTCAAGTTCTACATTTTCTTTGGGTACAGTACAAATGCACCTTCACTAGAATCCCAGAGCAGTGTCTTTCTTGGAACTCCTATTTGTATTTATGTTTTGTCAATACGACAGAAAGGACAACCTTTGCTCAAAAGGTTTGTGTCTGCTATTTGCCCACTCAAGCTGAAGGAGACCAGCTTTCCTATGTCATTTTTCTCCCTAAGGCCTGCACTGCAAGGCATCCTGTGGCCATTCTGGAAAACCTGGGACTGATGCCCACCTAAGAGGAATCTAGTAAACATTCGGGCATGGATTCCTCAGATAATAATGTTACTTTCAGGAAAGACATGCAGTTGTAAATTAGTTAGACCAAGGCTAACTTTTGGTCTAAGTTCCCTCCCTTTAGACACACATAGTACAAAGATTCTATAAGGATCTCTTAGTTCAGATAATTGGAAGGAAACTTGGGGAATAGGAAATATTAAAAAAAAAAATAAATGGGTCCAAGGATTTAGTCCAGTCTAGGAAAACTCTTGGGTGCTGGATTAGTGTATATTTTTCTCAGTGAGTGGATCCAGGAGGGATGAAGCAAACAACATTAAGACTTTTATGTCAAGAATTAACTGTAGATTTTGGATATATTGTCTGTGATGTTTCCATTTAAATCCTACTCCCTCCAAAGAGGCAGGTAACAAAACAATCAGCACATACTCCAGCAGGTGATATGGTGGGTCAGTATCTTAAAATGTTCTGAGAAAACAAGAAATGAATAATTCAGAGCAGCTGTGGTCCAAGTGAGTCCAACCTTGGGTGACGGCACAATTTATAGATAATAATCATCTAGAGTAACAACCATGAACACCAGAGCAGTCAGCACTGATTCACCAGGAGCCCTGTAACAGATGCTCTCTCCTCATTTAACCCTCACCACGAAACCAGCTAGAGATGCCATTTCTGTAGGTGAAAAAAGAGGTGACATTAGGTCAACCCACCATCCAAAATCAAACTAGTGTGTAGAGAAACAGGATTTGAAGCACAATTCCTCTCTAATCCTAACATGCAAGTGTTTTCAAATCACTTTTTATATTTGAAACCACTCTTTTGTAATTCCAGACGTGCCAGGAGAATTAGGAGGCACGAGGGGGAAGGGTGAGTATGTCTCAGTGTGGGTGGGGCGGGTGGGGAGCAGTGGTGATAATGTGAGCACAGAGAAGGAAGAATATGTTGGAGAGGGGAGTGGAGTAAGAAAGGGCAGGGCAGTGGAAAGATCAAAGACCCACCTGGCTGGAGATGGAACCCTGTTCTCAGAGGTCCTTAAGAGGCATAAAGTATTTTGAAATGTAAAGTGGACCTTGAAACCTATTTTTTTTCCCCCTTTTCCTTTAAATTGTTGCTCTGGAGCCATAATTAGAGGTGAGAGCACTTTTGTTGAAGTTGAGCAATTCACATACCGGGCACAATGCCACCACTCTGCACACGTTGCTTCACCTCCATCTGCTCTGCTCTCCCGGGCGGGGCGGGCCCAGGAATCAGCACATCAGATAAACTAGCACTAGCAGCGGATGGAGTAAACTCTGTGACCCCCTGTGCAGTGACCCTGGTGATTCTGGACCCCTGGGCTAGTCTATGACACAGCAGAAGACTGTTTTTCTCCATCACTACATGGTACAATCAATGTGATATTTGGATTCTGAAATACTCACAGTTTTTCCAGAAGGATCTTGTATTGTTCATCTCCTCTTCCCCCTTCTACCTCTTGGTCCAGCTTTGTGATCAGCTCATTCTCAAACTGAAAGCAGAACAATTTCAAAGGAGACTGTATCCTTCGAGAAGGACATGAACGATACCTGCCACCTTTTAGATTCGGTTCAATTTCTTTACTGAATTGTGAGCTGTTTCCCAAAATACACAGAAGATCCCACTTCCCGGCATCCCATCAATTATGCCCCAAGGTCCTACTTTCTAAACCAGCCTTTGTTGTTTGATTCACATTTACAGAAAAAATTACTTTTACATATATTAAATGATTAATTCACAATTTAACATATTTTTAATTTACATAAACATCTAATTTTATTTAATTTTTATTAAATTAAAATTAACATAAAATACATTAAAAG
The DNA here is from genome assembly GCF_014898055.3 of Talpa occidentalis. Taxonomy (NCBI): domain Eukaryota; kingdom Metazoa; phylum Chordata; class Mammalia; order Eulipotyphla; family Talpidae; genus Talpa; species Talpa occidentalis. The sequence goes on along the minus strand of NW_023605194.1, from coordinate 96,969,045 downwards.
AAGATGAGATGGATAAACTTCCTGAAGGGAGAAGACTGACAAATGTTCTGGTTGCTGTTAACCAAAGAAATAAAACATAATGTTTCATTAACTAATGTTAAGGAAAAGGAAGGTACATGAGGTATGATTCCCACAGCAATGTGGATGGTGTCTAGAAACTATGTTGACTTTATTTACTTATAATTATACTTAATACACTTAATGTATTAAAATTATTTTCCTGTCTCAACTATGCATACAAACATAATTGAAGGATTCTAATTTTGTATTTTATTTTTGTTTTTGGTCTAGTTGTTGGCATTAGAATTGCTTTTACAGAGCTTCGAAACTACAAAAATCTCCCCATCAGTACTGATATGCTGTATAGGCAAGAAAACTGAGGGACAGATAAGACCTAGCAGGCAAACTGGGGTCTTAAAGAAATCTAGAAATCTCTGCATCATTCTCTCAGCTATACTACAGAAGGTTTTTCCTCAATCCATATTATTCCCCCAGCTACACTGTAACAGAGGATTGCAAGGCATGATGTCAAATTTTAACTGTCCAGTGACTGGCTGCTGCTGTAGGAAACATGTCCAGCAAAAAAGATGGCTCGTAGCCTTGGAGGGAATATTTACAAAATGAAAATCAATTAAAAGAGCTTCAAGATCTACATTGATATGTATTACTCGGACAACTGCTTCTTTATGGAAAGAAAATGAGTAAGCGTGGACTATATGTGCATTAGTAAGATTATAGCTCTGCCATTCTTACCATGTGGAAATTGCCATTTCCACTGAAATTGAACTCACACTGCATCATATCAAAAAAAATGGGGATGGTGGCTTTCCGGAGCTCTACTTCAGGGGTCAGTGTGACCTCCAAAATGTATCCCACCATAGATGGGATGAATTTCATCTTGTGGGGACCTGAAATGAAAATAAGTGCAACATTAAGAGCTGGAAGTAAAAGGTTACAAACCTCCTCCACAGCGCCCACAAGAAAAGAAAAATGTTTATGTGGGTAAATTAACTCAATTCAAAGGTGAGTGACTAAATATGGTATTCTGAAAACATGTGGGTGTCATAGTTAAGAGACAGTTCATTGTCAAAGTCCCAGTAGAGATGAGGGTGTGAAACCCACAAGTCAGATTTCACTTTCAGACAGAGACTAATAATTCTCAGGATTCCTGGAATTAAAATAACAAAGAATTCATCATGGGGATGCCCATCACACAGCAGCTGTGATGCCCATCCAAGGTCAACACTCACCCAGGTTATACCACATGTCCCGGATTCTAAAGCCGATTTCCTTTCTCATGTCTCCATATCTAGGAAGAAGATCATAAACCAAGAAAGGAATTTGCAGTGGAATCAGGTATATATGATAAAAAGCAAGAAGACTAAAAAGAGTCCTTATTCCCCTAGGTCCCATTTAAGGCAAGTTTTGAGGTCACTTAGAGAGATGAGGTCAAAAGAAGATGCTAAATGTTATTTAGCTCTAACATATTGTGAAGGGGACATTATCACTAGTTCATAAATGAGAAAAGTGAGAATCAAATAAAAGGGCGTCTTACCAAAAAAAAAAAAGGTGGGGGGAGTTGAGGTTAATACCTAAACAAACCTTCCCTCCTCTGCAGAGAAAACCCAGCCACAAGGAGGGAAGGAGACTTGAAATAACAGACAATTATGAATCAGAGACATCCTGCAGGGGAGGAGGAGGGAGAGGGATGCAAGGGAGGGAGGGAGGAGCCCAGGGGACTGAGGTGATGGTGCACGGGTGCCTTGGGGAAGGAAACTCTATGGGGACTACACCTGAGGGGGTGGGGGGAAGCAAATATTGTTTAAAAATGAACAATGATGTAAAAAATTAAAAAAAAAAAGTCTGAGGGCCAAATGCAAATGCTGAGAAGTAACTGGAAAGACAAAAGCATAGACTCCCTGATGGGACAAGGGTGAGAAAAACTCCAGTTGTTATTACACAAAGAAATAAAACATAGACTACACCAATGACAAGGACGGCACACGAGGTGCAAATCCTACAGTAATGTGACCGACGTCCAACAAATATGCTGACTTTATTCACTTATAACTGAGTGGCCCGTGTCCTGGCCAGTATGTTCTTCACAAGGCTCACACTAGGAAGCACTAGACCATATAATCTCAAGGTGGGTGATACTGTAAACAGATAGTTTACTGTTTTTATATATAAAGCACAAACAGAAGGCATATCCGGGGTATTAATATATCATGGGGGATATGATTAGAAAAATATTCTAAAAAGCCTCCTGATAGCAGTTAATAATGAAAAAAGAAGCAGAGACACACACAGAACTAGACTAGTCTTGGATGGAGGTGAATCAGAATCACATGGAAATTCCTTAAGGATACATATTCGGGGGCTCCCTGCCACTTGCCATGAGTCACTTAGAGGCTTGGAAATGTGGAAATAGGTGGATCAAAGTAGATACTGAATGCGTCCAGGGAACTCTAATGGCCTATGATGGGCCCGTCTTGTAACTGTGTTGACAGAATTTTTACTCATGTACTCAACAGTTCTTTTTTTTTTTTTTTTTCCAAAATCTCCCTTTGGAAATGCCTTCAGAAACCAGTAAAAAATGTATATATACTTAAGTATTTCTCCTAATATTCCATTTTAACAAAAATACCTAAAATTAGGCCTCCTGAGTGGCTTAGGGGTTAAGTCTCAGTGCTGTCACCTCTATGGCCTGAGTTTGATCCCCTGAGTTCACCCACAGGGCACAGCAGACCTCTCTTGTCTCACCCACTGCTCCCCTCAGCAGTGCATTTTAGTAGATCCACCTGTTCTGCTCCCAACTCTGTCTCTGGTGACTTCTCTCACACCCTGCACCTCTGGTTTGGCCTGTACCCCAGTTCTTGTATACATAAATAAATAAACAAATCTTTAAAAAAGTGCCTAATCTAATCTCACTGTTATATATATGGTCAATGTTGGACACATGACAGATCACACATGATACCACTGGTGCTGCTGTTCACTAAAATTAAGAGAGGCCTTGAAAAAAAATCCATCCACATTTCTATAACTTTAATATAATTGATTTTTATTTCCCAATGTTTATTCTAACCCATATGAATATGTATTTTTACATGAACTGTATCTACAGTCACACTTTTCTTTGACCAAATCCTAAATCATTAATCCAACTAGTTACTTCACTTATCAGAATTAGTGTGAGCTAACTTCACTTGTGGGTTTAACCAAAATTAAACCTATCCTTTAAAAAAATGATATTGCTGTGGGGAAATTTTTAAGATATTCTAAAGAATGAGATCAAGGGATCCATCTTAAAAATCAATTATTTCTGAATTCCCACACCCCTCAGGTAAATATTTAAAAAAAAAAAAAAAAAACAGGTTTTGCTTTTATCTTTGAAAGCACAGTCAATAAATCTCAATCTCCTAGCTACCGAATTTCAGTGATTTAGGGAGGAACCAGAAGAAGTGGTATCCAAAATACTTTGCATAGTATCCCAGACATTCCAGTAAGGGGAACTAAAATTTCACAGCCTTTAATAATAAATTTCTCAAGTGAGAAATTTATCATTAGTTTTTTTTTTACTCCATGGCTTGTCTTATTTTAACTACACACTGTAATTTTAACTACATAGTCTTTGAATTTCCAGGTTCTCAATGAACTTGGAAACAGACCTGAGATGAAAGCAATGAATAGCTTCCCTAAATCCCTCAACACTCTTGCACATAAATCCATTATGAATTCCAAGCCAGGACTCTGGAGGGCATTCTTCAGGGATGTGTTAGTTTTGGCTTCTCTGCAGAAATGCCTGAGAGATAGAGCTTCTGCATCAAAGCAGAGAGAGAGGCACCAAGTCTGCAATTTGGATAAGGGGCCAGCAGATGGGAGGGGCTGTTATGACATGGGAGTCCTGGCTAGCATCTCCGCCTCTCCAGCTACAGATTCTATGAAATAGGTGGTTAACGGGAAAATGAATGGCCTGTTTTGAATGGACTGCCTTGAGAAAAGAGATGTGACTCTGGGGAAATCTGAGGTCTATTAAATAATCATTTAAGACCTATCTTACTGGCAACAGGGGTCACGATGGAACAGCAATGTCCATAAAACGCAAATACCTGCTCTGAATAAAATGGAAGAATCACCTTCCCTATCTTAAGCAAACAGAAGAGGACACTTACTTTTTAACAATTTTGTTGCGCTTGGCTTGTGAGAAGGTTTCAAGCTGAAGGGACTCATGGGTGAGAAATGCTACTGCCAAATGGAAGTAATTGTTCCAGAGCTGTTCAAAATGCATTGTGTGGGTGAAAAGAGATGGAAAATCACATTAATGAGGACCACAGTAAACCAGTGCCACATGGCAGGAAGTCACTCACCAGGGATAAATAAAATAACATCTAGAAGACTTCTTTTTCTTCCTTGTGTTTCAATTATTCATTTCCCAAAGTTTTGATACTTAATACTAACATTAAGCATTTAAAGAAATCCAAACTATTCTATTTATCTTTACTTCTGGAATAAATGACACTGTTGCCGAGAAATGTACCTATTTATAGAAGGAAGTTTGGCAATATCTATTAAAAGCCTTAAAATTCTGCCCAACTTTCGAACTAGTAAATACTTTATGACTTTATCCTGGCAAAATAATTATGGGTATTTAAAAATATTTGAGGCAAGGTAGGCCTTCACCCTGTATTTAACATAACAGAAAGATGGACACAATATGAATGTTCCTAAGATTTCAGTGAAACTAATCTTGGCCAGTAATATAATAGACCGTATTCAGCCATTAAAAATATTGTGAAAATATTTAACATCACTGAAGAGATTAGCAAAAAAGTAAGTGAATTAAGAGCTTATCAAGGAACTCTACAGTCTGGTTCCATTTTGAGACACATACAAATATGGGTGTGCATATATCTATCTGTATGTATTACATACATATATATTTACATATACATCTACCTGTATGTGTATGTATGTATAATTAATCTCTACTTTTGACTTTCCATTTTGAACATGATGAAATCTGAGATGATTTTGTTTTTAAATGAAGCAGTTCTCATTCTTTGGCTGAGACGCTTACCTGAAGTTCAAAGCTTTTCTGATCCATAAAGCGTCTTGTGAGCACCTCAGCAAACTGGTTTATAGCACGGAGGAAAACCCTGGAGGAGGAAAATGCTGGGTCAAGATGGCAGCTTGATGCTCTTTGAGATATTTTCTATCCATGTTAAGAAATAAGCCAAATCAAACCTGGATTTGGCAACAGAAGACCTTTTGATCTCCACTTAGAGACCAATGATGGAACACAGTCCACAAAGAAGGACACTAAAGGTCAGTTTCTATAACAGACTTCAAGAGCCACTCAAGGCTGCATCTAAATTTAGGCAGTTAAGGACAGAGTAAGCCAAGACACCAGGTCTCCAGAGCCTGGGACCAGGGCTCCATGAACTCTTTTCTGGTGCTTCTCTTAAAGTCTAGGATTTCTGATGTAACTTTTCCCTCTAATCTGTACATAGTTGAGAAGGGTTTTTCTAATCCGGTATCAAAATCATTAACAATGATACTCCTAACAAAGATTTGCTTTATTTATCTCATTAAAAATTCTCAAGATCTTTTAATATAATCTTTAAAATATTCCAATATTTGTTTCAATTCATTTCCATCCCACACATATTTGTTGGAGACCATCAACTGCAGAGTATGGCTCAGGTTCTGCCCAGTAAGACAAGATTTTTTTTTTAAAGATTGATTGATTGATTTTAAATTTATTTATTTTCATACATCTGGCCAGGGTACAGGCCAGATGCGTGGGAGGGTGAGAGGATTCACCAGAGACAGAGCAGGGAACAGAACAGGCAGATTAAGGAAATACACTGCTGAGGGAAGCAGCAGGCGCAACAGGAGAGGTCTGCTGTGCCATGTGGGATCCTCGCCGGCCGGCCAGGATCAAACCGGCGCTGCAGAGGCTCTGGACAGCTTTACAGTGCGGCGCTCAACTGCCTGTGCCACCAGGGGAGGCCCAAGACAAGATTCTCGATCTTAAGAAATTAAAACTTGGAGGGGAGCGTCCCAAGACCCAACCAAGAATTTGGAAAATTCAGTGAGGGGTGTGAAAAAGGTAATAATAAAAGGCAGAGAAGATGACAATCAGGTCAGAAAGACTCCCTTTGGAGAGAGCACTGGAGAAGGATCTGAAGGAATGGGTGGGTGGTCTGTAGATTACCAGAGATTGTGGTGAAGATACCACAGGCAGAAGAATCAGTATAAAGAAATGAACATGCAGGGCAATGCAAGGACCAGGAATAGGCCAGCTGGGTTGGGGCACAGGTATACATAGAGGGAAATAGTGAAAATAAGGCCAGATAGAGCAAGGGGATTGGACTTCAGAGGCCTTGATTGCCAGGTTTAAGGAGGCCCTCTGGAACCACCAAAAGAGACCATGGTTGAGCTGTTGTTGATAATGAACATAAGCGTGATAATGAACATGTTCCAGGGGAAACCAGAACATGAGCACATAAACTGGGAAGCTGGAAGAAGAAAGATCCAGTCTTTACAGAGAGGAGATGTGAGTCAGAGTTTTAACAGCTAGTTAAGAGGTCACACGGTTAGATACCAGACCCTCGCAGGCAGAGTCTCACCTGTTCTGGGTCATATTCATCACCATCCAGTCCTTGGCATAGACATGCTTTCCAATCAGATCCTTAAACATGATAAAAGTTTCCATGAGGAAGTCCTGCAGAGAACAGAGGAGGAATGGTTGGGGGGAAACTGGATTACATGCGTAAGCTTTTCCCCTAACACATGACAAGAAGCACCACTACATCAGAACAATACGGCCCTAGTCCCACAACAGCCACCGACCTCCTCAATAAGGACTTAGGGAAAAGCAAAAGCCTTCTTCCAGCCACCGTACCATTTGATTCTTACATCATACAAACTGATAAGGAAGGCAGGGACAAGAAAATTGTTTACATCTTACAAATGATAAAACTGAGTTGTGAAAAATTAAATGATTTGCTAAGGGTCATGGAAACTAGGAACCAAGAGAGTTAGGAAGAAAACCTGGGGCTCCAGACCCCAAGGTTAGAGGATAATGTCTTTAGTTTTGTACTGCCAAGTGTAGCAGCATATCTGTCATGTTTAAAAATGAATTCATTTACAACTGGGAGAAAACTGATACTTTTAAAACTCTGAGTCCAATTCTCCTCTATTATTTAGAAAAGAATAAAAATGCTATAAATAAGAAACAGAGTTATGGGTCTATCTATTCCAGGAATGTTTATTCCTGGCTATACAAGGCCCTAAATGGTCCTTAAAAAGAGATTATCGCAGTGGGTCCTGATGTCTCTGATAACTAAAACATCAGCACACAGAACACAGTAGTGAAAAAATTAGACAAACTTCTACTCAAAAGGGGACTGTGAGCAAAAAATTAACTCAGAAATAGAACTGAACTAAAAATTAAAGCTAAAAAATTTTGAGAGCTTTTTTATTAGTTTACTAAATTTGGACATTTTCCAAGGGGATCCCCGAAGTGAAAATCCAATCCCATTTTTCTGGTGCAACCATGCAGGCCTAGCTTATGAGCTATGGTATCCTGAAGCTTAGAACCTACTACTGGGAGGCAGGAATCCTTGGTTCTATTTCTGACAATATTCCTCTGAGACACCAGTCAGGCCTGTTAGCTACATGCACATTGGATGCCAAGCAGCACAGGGAAGGGAGCAACTTTGGCTCTGAAGTCTGTGCTACCCTCAAACCTTCTGGTTCCCTGCAAGTCATCTCTTTCATCCTCAGGCCTGAGATCATAGACATAGTTCTTGAGTTTTAACTTTTTTTCATTGTATATTTTAAGTGTGTCCACCTATTAACTTTTTCTTTCGAATCAACAAGAATTCAGTTTTTTTTTTCATAGCACTTTTTTTTTTTAAAAAAAGATTTATTTATTTATACAAGAACTGGGGTACAGGGCCTCCCGGTGCGCAGCGGTTGAGCGCTGGGTTGCGAAGCTGCCCGCGGCCTCGGCGGTGCCGGTTCGATCCCCGGCTGCTCCCGGCCACCAGCGAGGGTCCCACATGGCGCGCAGACCTCTCCTGCCGCCCGCTGCTCCCCTCAGCAGTGTACTTCGGTCCTTCTGCCTGCTCTGCTTCCCGCTCTGGCTCTGGTGAATTCTCTCACGCGCTTCTGACTGTACCCAGTGCATGTATAAACAAACAAACAAACAAATAAATAAATAAAACATGCCTCTATAAAAAATAAAAATTTAAAAAAAAAAAAAAAAGAACTGGGGTACAGGTCAGAGGCGCGGGAGGGTGAGAGAATTCACCAGAGACAGAGCAGGGAGCAGAACAGGCAGACGGACCAAAATACATTGCTGAGGGGAGCAGCGGGTGAGAAAGGAGAGGTCTGCGACACCATGAGGGCATCTCCCTGGCTGGCCAGGAATCGAACCGGCACTGCAGAGGCTGCAGACAGCCTCACAGCGCTGCGCTCAACCCACTGCGCCACTGGGGAGGCCTGAGAATTCAGTTTTGAAGGCAAGGGTTAGGTTTAGATGTCAGTTTTCTGCTTCTGAAGCTCACTCTATATCCAACTCTTGGTAAGATAAGCTAAGTATACTGCAAACAGTAGTGGCATAATAGAGGCAACTCACAGAAAATCTGAGACCTCATTTTATCTCCACTTCCCAACATCTGCCTTTCAAGTGACTTATTCAGCAGGCAGCATAAGAAAGTGAAAAGTACTGAAAGACAGAAAGCCTAGCTGAACACAGCAGTTCTATACCAATGATTAGTTTCCTCCTGGGCATAATAATGCTCGGTTACCAAGTAATACAAAGGGATGAGCTCACCACTATTCTGGAAAACAAGACTTAGCCTGTGTTTTCCTTAAATACTAGAGCTCAACTATTTGAATTTAGTACTGCCCCTATTCTACCTGCTTCCTGCAGGAAATCTGAAAAACAAAGCCACTAAACAATTTTCATATTAATTTTAGTTTACAATAAAAAAATTATAAATAGCTGGTCTTCATGGGCACTAACTACATGCCATGCACAAAGGTAGGCATTTTCCAAGTATAGATTCCATCAACACAGTAACCCCAAAGGTACTGTCTAAAAAGATGAGGAAATTGAGGCTCACTGAGGTTAAAGCATAGGAGAACAGAATTATTTTTCAACAGGCCCTCCCTGGTGGCGCAAGGGGTTAAGACGCAATCTATGAAGTTATCTGCAGCCACTATAGCACAAGTTTGATCCCTGGCCAGGGAGCTACCCACATGGTGCAGCAGACCTCTCCTGACTTGCCCGCTGCTCCCCTCAGCAGTGCATTTCAGTAGATCTGCCTGTTCTGCTCCCCAATCTGTCTCTGGTGAATCCTCTCACCCTCCACACCTCTGGCCTGTACCCCAGATCTTGTATGTATAAATAAATAAATATTTTTAAAAATACCCATCTTTTAAAAAAAAAAAAAAGAATTCTTTTTCAACAGAAGATGACTTATAGATGTTACAAAGGACTAGTGTTACCTCTTCTTTTTTCTCTTTCTGAGAATACTGAAAGTGATGTTATCAATCTCAGGAGACTGCACACCTCTGCCTCCTAAAACCCTTGCCTTAGCTTGAGTAACTTGGTCCTCAAATATGAGACACTATTCTCTTCTGAGATCAAAGAAAGATCTCCCCAATATTTCTAAATACAGGCTCTCTCTAAATTCAAGACATTTCTGGGGTGAGTGAGGACCACATAGTATACATATTATAAGTTCTTTAAATCTTATCACACAGAGAAAGAATCAGCACTTTCCTTTTTGTAATCACTGGACAGTCACACAGCATTGATGAGGACTGGGAAAAGCAGCTCGGACTCATGAAGTTCAGTTGGTTATTATTATTTTTTTTTTTGCTGAATATAAGAAATTTTAAAGCCAGCAGAACCCAAGGAGAACAACCTACCATTATGTCTTGCCTCGTTTTGAACGTGTTGATGTAGTGGCTGTAGTGGCTGTCGTCCATCTGCCGCAGGACAGCGATCATGCATGCCACGAAACTCCCCTGGAATATAGAGCACACAGATGCAAGACTCCTCTGACCACCAACTGAGCAAGCAAGACCCGAGTGCATAAACTTCAGCATTCACCATCCAATTACTTCAGCAAGGACCCTATTAAAAGGTCCCCAGGGCACGCGTGCCCTGCAGCCCTCATTGAAATGACCTCCTTTCCAGGTTGAGCTAAGGAGTATGCAGGACTCACTCATCCCATCCAGGGCCATGGTGTGTGGAGTCTGTAGGTCAAGGGACACTGACTCTGCCACCTCAGCCAGTGCACAGGGGCAGTGTTAGGGGTGCTGGGTTATCACAGTTCTGCTATGGCAACTACAGTTGGGAGGATACTTTGTTAGCTGCCTGGGATCGGGGATGGTTGACAACAATGCATGTGCTCTGCAGCCAGACTGACTGCTGGTTCCACACACAACTTCTGTCATCTGGTAGTTTGGAAACCTGGGACAGGTTTCTGAACCTCTGCTTGCACGTTTTCTCATTTGCAAAACCGAGCTAGCAGAACTATCTCATAGGGCTGGAGGGAGGTTTCAATGAAATTTCAACCTAAAGTGCTTAAAACAGTTTTTGATGCACACATGCACACCCAGACACAAAAACAGAGAGCAGAGACACACACACACACCAGCTAATTACTACTGTTGCTATCATGACAGCTGAAGTATTACCACTTCTAGTATCATTCTACTGAGGGCAGATGCAGACAGAGCGGGCATACATTGAACATTAGAACTAAATTACTAGGGCTAATAGAGGAAATGCTGAATGTAGCCCCCAAACCCCTCATTTTCTGGTCACAAAGGCAGACAATTTCCTTAACTAAAATATTTAAATTTCTTTAAACAAATACTTTAGAGTCCACGGGGGCACAGACTTAGCAGCCGACCTAGGGGCTGCTTATGTCTCAGCAGGTCTCTGCTTTAATGTGTAACAGGTCTTGCCCATTCTTTTTTTTTAAACTTTTACTATGTCTGAGCAGACTCCCCAGGAATGGGCCTCGTGCTCTGTATTTACAAAAGCCTGTAACTCTCCTCCCTTTGCCTCCTGACACACTGTTGGATCATTTTCCCTCAACAGAAAATCAGTGTTAGAATCAAGAGCAACTTCAGGATGGACCAGATTCGGGTGGCCTGTCACCTCCTAGACACTCCCTGGCCCCCATCTCCATATTTCCCAAGGGAACTGTGCTGCACAGAACAAAGCACTGAGGGCCCAGGGGTTGTTGGTCTCAAGACTCTGGTACCAAAAGTCTCCCCCCAGACTAGCAGGATACAGAGAAGCAGCTGAGGCAGTGGGTCTTCCTGCAGAGTTACTCACAATGTGGGGAGACTCCCGGCTCATTCCAATCACGGTCCGGTTGATCCTTCTCAGAAGCCGTTCCATCACCTGCTGGACGTGGTTCGCTGTGGGGCCCTGAGGGAGACACAGACATGTCACCACTTCTAAGCAGCGTTAGTGTCACCTTTTTTTCAGGAATCTTGGAAACATGCGTTCCCCTCACACCTCATTCTGGCTCTTCTTGACAAAGCAGTTTCTTTTTCACAAGGAGCAAATGGTTTCACAGAATATATCATGTAAGGAATCAGTTGAAAATAATTAGCTATAACATTTAAAAGATGAGCATGGGGAGGCAAGGGAAGAAGGCTCCCCTAATCACCAGATCACCCCCCTCTGTGAGCTCATGGCAACCACTGACTCAACAGACACTTTTGCGGGGGGACTCCCAGGAGCATGAGGTACTCAGTTCTGACACTAAGCAGGTCAGGTTTCCAGGACAATTAGGCCGATGTGTACAAAGAAAAAGGCAAAAATACAAAGCTCTTGGCACCTTCTGTGTGGGAAGGAAAAACAGCAAGAAATTTAAGTGAAGGAGATTGTTATAGATGGAATGTTTATGTTCAAAATCTAAGTGTGGATGTTATGATGGATGCTTTTGGATTTGGGGCCTTTGGCAGTCCAGCAGGTCATGAAGGCAGTACTCTGGTCAGATGGATTAGTGTCCTTCTAGAAGAGACAGCAGAGGGCTGGCCCTCTCTCTCCACACACAAAGGAAAGGTCACCAGCAGCAAGGCCTTCCCTAGATCTGCAGAGCAGGCTCAAGCAAGAGAAACCTCCGGAATCACCTCTAGAGCAGGTGCAGCCTGCTCCAGGGCCCAGATTCCAAGCCAGCGGGGTCAAGTCTGAGAGCACGGCCAGGGAGTCATTCTTTTCATAAGCAAAGGGACTAGCGTGTGTGCCGTGGTCTGTGTCAGTGACAAATTGACTCACCACGTCCTTCCTGTCCAGCACTTCCAGGATGTTGCTCAGGAGCTGCGAGCTGGCCTCGTGGTCAGGCTTGCTGGAGCGGTCATCGAGCTGGCCGCTGAGCTGGTCTATCAGCAGTGGCAGCAGAGTATCCCTGCACTCTGAGAGAGAACACACGGACAGTCACCGGGAGCAGCAGACCCTGCTGGTGGGCCCGGCTCCCCACGACAGTTCTTTCTGGGTCAGTGAGTGCCTAGAGCGCTAGGATCAGTCCTGGGGTGCACAGTCCCTCCAGGGTAAGAGAAGCGCTCAGGCTATGGCACTTCCGCCCTTTAACTGGATTGTAGGAACTATAAAAATTATCCAATCATAGGTACATGTGCAAAATATTAAGCATATTTAACAGTTTCTTAAGCTTTTAAAAAATTGCCAACTATATATTTAAAAGGTATATATATGAAATGAGATACAGTAAGCAAGTGATTTGTTAAAAACCTTTTTTGAAAATTTCCCACGTAGTAGTTTATGTTTACTATAAAATTCCTATAAATACTGAACTTCATTAGTTCATTTCAATGTGTTTTATAGAGAGATACTCTGTGTTCATGGAGGCACACGGACTTCATGAAGTAAAGTAGGGTCCTATCTTCCTACTATGTTTTCCTTCTGAAATCTTCACTATTATGAAACATTATTTTGATGACAGATAGTCTGGACACTCATAGAAATGACTGTCAACAATGTGATCACTTCCTCTGATGAGAACTATTCGCGCATGCTCAAATGCCTCACCTTTACTGTTTCATTTGTCCCTTCAACATCCTCAGAGGCAGATTATCATGGTATATTGAGATGTTTAGGAATGATTCTTTTTTTTTTTAAGATTTATTTTCTTTATACAAGAACTGGGGTACAGGCCAGATGCGTGGTAGGGTGAGAGGATTCACCAGAGACAGAGTGGGGAACAGAACAGGCAGACTGACTGAAATACTCTGCTGAGGGGAAAAGCGGGCACGACAGGAGAGGCCTGCCATGCCATGTGGGACCCTCACTGGCCCGCTGGGATCAAACTGGCACTGCAGAGGCTGCGGACAGCTTCACAGTGCTGTGCTCAACTGCCTGTGCCACCAGCGGAGACCCTAGGAATGATGATTTCTACTGAAGAACATTCACTATCATTTCACACTACCTCCAACCTTGTGTTGTAACAGTTGAAAGTGTTGAGCACAAATTCATGAGGTCAGAAAACATCAGAACCAAAGAGGCCACTGATTGAATCTAGTTCAAGTCTTTGCTTCAATAGAAATGGAAGCTGAGAATTAGAAGTCACTTATTTGTCCAGTTTTACATAACTAACTAGGGGCACAGCCAAGAAGGTCTGCCACCACCCATCCACTCAACCTGACCTATTTCAGAGGAGCCCTCAGACCCTCCACAAAATATAAATGTGAGGACATCCCTGACCTGTGGCAGCCCCAGAAGTTCCCTGGTTGCCCACTCCAGCAATCTCAGGATTATTGGGGAAAGACTGGGTATTGAACTTCTTACCTGTATCATTTCTGGGGCAAGGACATGGTGATTTAGACTTAACGGCTACATGCTTCACTCTAGTTACCAAATGAAAGGTATCAATGCTAGCAAGCATCTTCCCCTCCATGCCTGCCTGCTCTCCCAGCAGCAGGATGCTGGTGACCTGCCACTGCTCCCTCCCCAAATCCTCTGATTTATAGTGTTTGCCAATCTCCTTGATGTAAAAATATTTCCATCGTGATTGATTTCCAGCTACAGATGTGACATGACTAAGCATGGAGTGAGGGAGTCTCTGGGTCAGCACAGAGGCATCTAGCTCTCTACTGCCCCTGGTACAAGTACCAGTCAGTACAGGGGAAGATGTCTGTGTAAAAGGTCCATCTTTCCTGTTTGTCTGTTACTTTCTCAAGTTTCTATTTTGAAGACAAAGATCTCCAGTCAGTGAAACACTGCTGATTGTCCCAATAAAGGGTTAAACACCATGTGATTTTGCTTTTTTAGAAACGACTGGAAATAATGATTTCAACTTCTCTTTAAAACCAGTTTCCCAGGAGGCCCTTAAGTACCAACAAGGAACTGGCAAGGACATTACTGACATTTTTTTATTTTCAAAGCCAAGTGCTGGCTGAAGAAGTAGCAAGACTGGAATCTCAGTAAGCAGCAGTTTCAGTGGAGACTTACCTGCCTGCCGAAAAAGGTTGCTCTCTACTATCTTGGTCATGCAGTTGAGTTTCTGGCGAACTAATTGGTTGTCAGGAATGCTCTGAATGAACTTGCAGAACAGCTCACTGCAAGAGAAAGCCCAGCAGTGTTTTCTTTTTTTTTTTTTTTTTTAAAGATTTATTTATTTACTTATACAAGCACTGGGTACAGTCAGAAGCGCGGGAGGGTGAGAGAATTCACCAGAGCCAGAGCGGGGAGCAGAGCAGGCAGAAGGACTGAAGTACACTACTGAGGGGAGCAGCGTGCGGCAGGAGAGGTCTGCGCGCCATGTGGGACCCTCCCTCGGTGGCCGGGGAGCAGCGGGGATTGAACCGGCGCCGCAGAGGCCGCGGGCAGCTTCGCAACCCAGCGCTCAACCGCTGCGCCACCGGGGAGGCCCCAGCAGTGTTTTCATACTGTGAAGTTGAAGGCATCATTACACAATTCCCACTACTCTGAGGTGTGGCCATGGAGGGGTTTACCTGGAATTTTCTCCCAAATGACCTGAGAGCCCAACTCTAGGAAGTAAAGCAGAGACTGCATTCCAGGCTCACTAGAGGGCTCAGCCTTATTGCTTTGCAGACCAGCCTCAACACTCAACATAAGGCACGCCTATGTTTATTGCAGCACTATTTGTCAAGATATGGAAACAACCTAAATGCCCAGAAACACATGACTGGAACAAGATGTGCTATATATACACCATGGGATACTAGTCAGCGGTCAAAAGGACAAACTCATGCCATTTGCAGCATCACGGATGGAGCTGGAAGGGACTGTGCTAAGTGAAATAAGTCAGAGAGAAAAAGATAAATATCAGATGGTTTCACTTACATGTGGAATATAGAGAAACCAAAGCGTCAGGAAAAAGACGAAACTTGCAAGCTGACCATAGATCTGAGGCACACAGTAGGGGAAGGAGAGGGAGAAGAAACAAAACAGGGGAGGGGAGAGCACAAGGGACTGTGGTGACGGAGCAGGGTGCTGTGGTGGGGGGGGGGGAACTACGAGGACTACTCCTGAGGGGGACATCAAATACTGTCCAAAAAATTAACGATGACGTAAGAAAATAAATATAATAAACAGATAAATAGACAGATAGATAAATAAGTAAATGAACTGCCCAGGCACATCCAGGCTCATGCCTGCTCTGCAGACCAGCCTCCACACTCACCCTACACAGAACTTCTCTCACTAACCACCCGGATGTCCATGAATGCCTGACTCTGCATTCCTGGGGTACTGAGGAATAGGGCTCGAAGTGTATCATTATGTACTTTCTTCTGTAGTTAATTTTATGTCTGTGTGTCTTGCTCCCCTGGAGAAAGTGCAAACCTCTCTCAGGGGCAGGCTTTGTATCTCCTTTTATATCTTTCACAGAACTGAGAAAAAAAGGCTTTCAGTGAAAGACCAAGAGCATGTACAGCAAGCAGGGGCGCTGCTTCTCTGTAACGATTGAGAAAAAATGCTTTTGCTACTTACCTGAGCTCCATAGGATCAAACACAAGTTTGACGTCATTAATTATGCTAGGAAGGTACTTCAAAGCTGCCCCCTGTTAAAAAAAAGACATGAAAGGTACATTTAGTTGCCAAGCAGGACAAATACAGAATTTTCTGCTTGACCCCAGGAAGAGATGGCTGTGCTTGGATCACAGAGAACTGGACACAGATGCTCTTACAATGGGGAGGGAAGCTGAGGCTGCTCTGTGAGCCCCTAACTCTTTCTCCTGCGGAGTCAGGAGGCACAGCCTCTTCTCTTAACTACCAATAGGCACCATCCAGAGGGAATTTATTTTTCTTTTTTTTTAACCTTTTTTTTTTAACCTCCAGGAGGAGGTTAAAAATCTCGATGTTTCACTCACAACCTCATCATAAAAAGCAAAGTGTAATAAAGTTCAAGGAAGCATCTTCAGAGATTATGTATTTTATATTAAAAAATTTGATAATGATGAAGATGGTGTCACTGGGTAGCTGGGAAGGATGGGACAACTTAGAATAAAAACCTGCTGTCTGTGCACCCGGTGTGTCAAAGCCTATAGTTGGTAAAGGCCCATGCAACATGAGAATGTGGAGACCCTCATTCAAAAAGCTGGAAAAAAGTGCTGCCAACTGTCCTAAAATATGAAATGTTTCCTTACTTTAGGGTCTGTCAACTTCTCAGATGTCTTTTATTTTGCTGTGAAGAATGCTCCAATAAAATAAATATTAAAAATTAACAAACAAATAAAAACCTGCTGCCTGTAACATCACCACAATCAATGGCCAGGAAGCCACTGAAGGGTGTCCACGAGGGTAACCTGCCTTTGGCAAACTCACATTTGAAAATACAAATGCACATGAAAGTTAAATCTTGAGGTTTTCCCTTTACTTCTCAGGAGTCACCCTAAAATTCACAAGCTTTCCATGAATTATAGTTCATTTTATCTTCTTCCCGCCATGGCCAGTCTAGGCGGTTCTAGCACTTCCTCTGCAACAGCATTAAAAACATTACACATGATGACGCAGCGCTGACCTTTATCTTGACAGCTTCCTCCAGAGGCCTGTCCATTAGCGTATTGAAAGCGAGGAATAACTGACGGATTGAATTGTTAAACTCATCTCCATTTTCGCTTTGCCCATAAAATCTAAACAGGAAAGAGAGAAAAGCAGTCAGATTTTCTGTCTTTAATGAAATTTTCAAATCAGGCTGCTGTCCGTACGTCAGAAGGGCCGTGCCTCATGGTCTCCAAGCTGTGTGAAGAGAAGGCAGGGGGTGCTGGACGGTGGTGTCAGGGAGAAGCCCTATTGGCCGAGAAGTTTTTATCACCTGGACAAAAGCAGGGAAGTCACTGCACGTAAAACCCTACCGCAGAGTTCTCTGCTTGGTCCGTTAGGATGGACCAGTCAGGTAAGTTCCCCCTACAGCTGTCTGAGGCCCCAGTCTTGGTGTGGGCTCCAGCATACTCGTGTGTGGGCATCTCTGACATGGAGGAGAGAATGGCAGGAAGCTGGTTTGCCTGGAGTATGAGGAGCCCCACCTTGCTGTCTTCCTCAGCACAACAGTAAAATGTGCAAGAAGCAGGGGACTCCCTCCAGTTAACTTCCCTGATGACCATACTTGCCACACTCCTGCCTCCAGCACCCTCCGCCCCTCTTCCCTCATCCTCCTTTTCTATCTTACTCTAATTCTGCCTCAAATAAGCCAGCCCTTATCATTAGAGTTGAAGTATCTGATAATGGGAAGAGAAGCTCCTCTGTCCAGAAACCATTCCAAACCCAGCCCAGCCTACAAGTCAGCCAGTATCTGCCACTGAATTGTGTGGCTGGTGCTGACCTGCTGCCCAGCAGGGCCTTCCCAGGATACAAGGCACCTAGACGCACTGACTCAGGCTACTCTGGATGACAGCAGCCTGCCCGGAGGGTCCACCAATATGGCAGTAGCATGAAGACAATGGGCTGGCTCCTCCAGACGTGAACAAAACTGATGCAAAACAAAGACAAAACCCTTCAGGGAAAAGTTATAACCAGCACACACAGTAGGAGCAGCAGTCTGAATGAAAGGGGTCGGAAAACTCTAAGTAAACTTTGTTTAAAGTAATAATGGGGCAGTACAAGCCATAAGAGGAAGAGGGGCCGCAGTGCAAACCCCCCTGCAGCTACTGACTTGGGCACATCCCAACATCATGGCTCCTAAGACCCAGCATTGCACTGGATAAGCGGGTGCTTGGGCAGACACCCAGGGTGGAGGTGACTTGCAGGTGCATTGTGGGAGAGCTACAGAGGTGAGGGCACAGAGCTAGTGAGCTAGGGCCACTGGCTTGAATCTGAGGCTCACAACACAGAACAGCTGTAGCCTAAGCCATGGCAGAGAACCTGAACTTGCTTATAGACGAGACTATCGCTGAAGTCCAGGCTGAACTATCCAGAACACTTGTTCCACCCCCAGCCCCAAAGAAAATCTTTTCAACAGGAACCTGAGATTCTTGATTCTAGGAGCTGATCCTTTCATGCCTATTCCCGGGTTCTCTTTTTAAAATACTACCCTTTAACGGTACCAATCCCCAATTACTCCAACAAGTGCAAAACCAACATTTGAAAATTTATCCTTACTAAAACCCATATAAAACGAAAAGCGAGGAGACAGAAGAACACAGTACAAATGACAGAACAAAAAAACCCTACAAGGAGCTTTGACTGGGTAGAGCTGCAGAGCCTGGCAATGCTGATGGAACTTGAAAGAACAACAGAGAATATAAAGCAATAATAGAATAAAGGCAATAAAAATACAAGACAGCTACATTCAGAACTAATGCAGTTAAGCAATACCATAGATGACTTAAAAAATACAATTGAGGGTCTTAATATTGGGCAAATTGAAGTAATGGAGAGAATTAATGAATGCTGGAGAACAAAAAAAATAATAGAATAAGGTAGAGAAAAAAATTTTAAAAATGAAAACAGTATAAGAGCCCTCTGGGACAACGTTAAAGCGAAATAATATCCATAACATGGGCCTCCCCGGTGGCGCAGCGGTTGAGCGCTGGGTTGCGAAGCTGCCCACAGCCTCCGTGGCGCCGGTTCGATCCCCGGCTGCTCCCCGCCCCGGAGGAGGATCCCACATGGTGCGCAGACCTCTCCTGCCACCGCTGCTCCCTCAGCAGTGTGCTTCGGTCCTTCTGCCTGTTCTGCTCCCCGCTCTGGCTCTGGTGAATTCTCTCACCCTCCGCGCTTCTGACTGTACCCAGTGCATGTAAAACAAACAAACAAACAAATATAATAAATAAATAAATAAATAAATAAATAATAAAACATGCCTCTATAAAAAAAAAATAATAATAATATCCATAACATGGGGATCCCAAAAGTCAAGGAAGAAGAGAAAGGCATAGAAAACCTATTTAAAGAAATAACCACTGAAAATAACTCACTCTGGGAAATGAACCAGAACTTGTGATCCAAGAGGTCCAAAGAGTTCCAAACAAAATAATACCAGATAGACCTACACCAGGACACCTAATAATAAAGTTGTCGAGAACCAACAATCAGGACAGAATAACAAAAGAAAAAGTGTAATAACATATAAGGGAACACCAATCAGATTATCAGTAGATTTTTCAGCAGAAATGCATTTTTTTAAAGATTTCTTTTTATTTATTTATGCACAGAAGAACTGGGTGTAGGTCAGAGGTGTGGGGAGTAAGAGGATTCACCAGAGACAGAGTGGGGAGCAGAACAGGCAGATCTACTAAGATACACTGCAGAGGGGAGCAGCAGGCGAGTCAGGAAAGGTCTGCTGCGCCATGTGGGTCAGCTCACTGGCCCGGGATCAAACTCACGCTGCAGTGGCTGGTGATAGCTTGATAGCGCCACCAGTGAGGCACCCCCAAAATGCATTTTTCAAGCATGAAGGGTCTGGACAGAGATATTTCAAGCATGTCAGTGACCAGAGAGGCCTCCTGTAACCAGCTCAGCTCAAGCAGGGATCCTGTGACTGTCACATCACACCTCCCCTGGTGGCCCTTATTCATCTGAACCGATGAGAGGGGTTTCTTCCTTTACTATCTGCCTTGATAACCTCTATGTAACCCACAAGCCCCATCGCAGCAGTAACCTGTCTCATGGGCTTCTAGATCCCCAGTGGCCTGAACAATACCTGGTACCCTGAGAGGATTTAAGATCAAGTTTCTTAAAGTCCTATGGAGGGCAGTTCACAACTTAAATGTTCCCCTATTGTCACCCTAATTGAGGTCAACTCCAGTAAGGCACTCAGGAGGGGAATTCAGCTCTGTGAAGGCAACAGTGGGGTGGGGACCCAGTGGCATTTCATTTGCATCCCCTGCAGAGCCAGAAAACTGCTGTGCCCATCAGATCTAAGTAATGGGAGAAGGCTGACCACAAGAACTGTTCCCAGTCCCTGCGTTTCTTTAATGAGAAACATGGTGGGTGGTGGTGGTGGTAGGGGGAGAAATAACAAATGATATTTTCTTGTATTTTTCTTCTCTTTGGTTATAGTGTCAAATTCCTGTCCTTAAGAATTTATGTACCTATTAGCATTACTACACAGGATCAATTTTTTAAAGTTTATTTTTACATTAAGTACTATTTTTCTTACATCACTGTTAATTTTTGGACAGTATTTGATTTCTCTTCTCAGATGTAGTCCCTGTATTCTCTCCCACCACCATAATACCTGGGTCAATTTCTGTCCAGTGTCCATCAAAGGACAAAGATTTTTAAAAATCTTTCTCATCTGCAATTTAAACCACCAAGCACTGAAAATATATACAGGTAGTTAGGTCTACAATGGCTGTGTTTGTACAGAACATAGAGAAAAATTTTCTAGCCACTATTTCCTAACAATAAAGTAACCATTTACACAATATTTACATTGTGTTAGGTATTATGAGAGATGACTTAAAGTAAATGGTAAGATGTTTACAGGTTATATACAAATACATTTTATAAAAGGAATTTGAGCACCCACATTTTTTTTTATAAAATGGGTTCTTCTGCCCATTTCTTTTTTTTTAATTAATATATTTATGTATACAAGCACTGGGTACAGTCAGAAACATGGGAGGGTGAGAGAATTCACCAGAGCCAGAGAGGGGAACAAAACAGGCAGAGTGATGAAATATACTGCTGAGGGGAGCAGCGGGCAGCAGGAGAGGCTGCATGCCATGTGGGACCCTCGCCAGTAGCCAGGGATCAAACCGGCGCTGCAGAGGCTGCGGGCAGCTTGGCAGCCCAACGCTCAACCGCTGCGCCACCAGGGGAGGCCTGAGCACGCACATTTTTGGTGTTCACAGAAATCCTGGAGCCAATCCCCACCAAGGGGCCACCATATAAGTAAAGACAGTATGTGTATATGCATTTTTATAGTGACTGTAAATATTTCTTACAATTTAATTGACTGTTTATATATTTTTCTTTTGCAAATTATGTTTTTGCTTTGTATTATATAAGGATATTTATTATTCTTTTGTTGATATATTAGAGTCTTTAATCAGTAAAGCTTACAATTTGATCTCATCATGCTTTTTTTGCAGGTTATTTACCTTTAATTTTGTTTATGGTTTCTAAAATATCCAAAGTTTCAAAAAATGCTCAAATATAAAGAAAATTACCTTCTGCCTGAAAAAATAAATTTGAACAGTTTGGAAACCCAGTTATTACTGAAGGGTCAGGATGGCATTGGAGTTGTAGACATTTTTAGCTACTTCTTCATTCTTGGTTTCTTCTGTTTTGTTTTTTTTGTTCTTTTTTTTTTATGGAGTTGTTGGTTTTGGAATTCAAACTAGGAATTATTTTATCTTTATGGTTTAGTTTCAACAAATGTAGCTAAACATGGTTTCAACAAAGAAACACACAAGGCAGGAAACATTTCTCCCAAACATCTGTACCCAGTGCTTGTGTAAATAAATATATTAATTAAAAAAAAAAAGAGGTGTCATGTAGCATAATTAACGATTAACACAATGTGTATCCTGCCCCCGGGCTGCAGAAGCAGCAGATACACGCGTGATGAAGTCAGTAACCTGACTTTCCAAGCAGTGGTAACTTCCAGCGAGGAGTCTTCTCCGTGGTCTTCATTACTCAGAACCAAATGCAACACTCAGGTGTTAGTGACTGGGACTTGGTCAGTTTTCCATGTTTCCTGTGGGATGTTCTTAATCCTAGGAAAACTCAGTTTCCCTTCAAAGTGCAAGTTAGCACGAGCTTAAGACAATGCCTAGTGCAAGACTAAAGTCCCACAGCACTTTTATCTGCTGAGAGGCCCAGAACTATGACTGCTAGTCAGGTGGATCCAGAGTCACAGCAAGTGCCTCTTCGACATTCAGTGCAATTTACCTCTGGCTCCTTTTTTATGCATCCCAAACATCTGTCTCCATCCTCTCTATCACCAATGATGGGTCGTGATTCTACACTTACACGTTCAACATTGCAATGAATTCCCTTACCGTATCAACCCTGCCAAGGGGACCTGCTCTCTAGAGCTGTGTCACCAAAGGCTTCCAGAAGCTACACATTTTAGCCACCTGGGTCCCCAGGTCTTGCTGCTATTACTGCTCTGGAAATTCCATTGATCCAAAAGGATTTCACATGGATGGCCTCTAACAGTTTCATAGTTCTCCATCTTTAGCTCTAAAATTCTGAAATTTAGCAATTCTGTGCATAACCAAACTGCTCACAAAGTTCAACATGAGCATGGGGTTTAAAGAAAACTATATAAGGAAAGAATTGAAAGCAGAAGCATCTTATTTTTGTCATCATTACCTCAGGTAGAGTACTCTAGACTGGATGATGAACCTAAACAAGTACTTTAAGGCTTTCAAAGCAGCAAAAAGCAATTCCGTCTTACTGGAGTCATCTGCATTAGCCACATAGAAGTTCAGTACCTTGGAGAGTTTCCTAAAAAAGGGAAAGAAAAAATGTCAGTGAGGCAAAGTGGCACTCTGAGTTTTGGGGTAAGTTATATGGGAAGGGAACTTGGCTGACAGGGGAAGTAGATCACAACTACAATTAGCTCTTCAAGAATATGCCCTAAATGAGGAAATTAAGTACTTCGAACTTCAGTTTCCTCAGTGCAGTCTGGGTTTGGAGTTTCCCTTCCACTTAGAAAGAGGATGGGGTTTTCCTGGTGGAGCAAGGGGTTAAGACACAACCTATGAAACTATTCGCTGCACGCTTAAGTTCCCCGGCCACGGAGCTACCCACATAGCACAGCAGACCTCTCCTGACTCACCCATTGCTCCCCTCAGCAGTGTATTTCAATTGATCTGTCTGTTCTGTTCCCCACTCTGTCTCCGGTGAATCCTCTCACCCCGCCCCCCACCTCTGGCCTGTACCCCAGTTCTTGTATGCATAAATAAATACATTTTTAAAGAGAGAGAGGATGGTTTCCTTTAATAGAATTTTTAAAACAATCAAGAAATTAAAGAGTTGATGGATTCAAATTGCAAGGATATTTTCATCACTGGTATGTTACACATACATTTTCAGCTGTTCCAGTAAGGGATGGCCTAAGGAGCCACCTAAAAGAAGTCTAATGGCCTGCAATCTGGCCAAACCCTTTGGGATGCATAAAAAAGGAGCCAGAGCCTCCCCGTGGCGCAGCGGTTGAGCGCTGGGTTGCGAAGCTGCCGCAGCCTCTGCAGCGCCGGTTCGATCCCCGGCTGCTCCCGGCCACCAGAGGAGGGTCCCACATGGCGCGCAGACCTCTCCTGCCGCCCGCTGCTCCCCTCAGCAGTGTACTTCGGTCCTTCTGCCTGCTCTGCTCCCCACTCTGGCTCTGGTGAATTCTCTCACCCTCCCATGCTTCTGACTGTACCCAGTGCTTGTATAAATAATAAAAATAAATCTTAAAAAAAAAAAAAAAAAAAAAAAAAAAAAGGAGCCAGAGGTAAATTGCACTGAATGTCAAAGAGGCACTTCCTGTGACTCTGGATCCACCTGACTAGCAGTCATGGTTCTGGGCCTCTCAGCAGATAAAAGTGCTGTGGGACTTTAGTCTTGCACTAGGCATTGTCTTAAGCTCATGCTAACTTGCACTTTGAAGGGAAACTGAGTTTTCCTAGGATTAAGAACATCCCACAGGAAACATGGAAAACTGACCAAGTCCCAGTCACTAACACCTGAGTGTTGCATTTGGTTCTGAGTAATGAAGACCACAGAGAAGACTCCTCGCTGGAAGTTACCACTGCTTGGAAAGTCAGGTTACTGACTTCATCACGCGTGTATCTGCTGCTTCTGCAGCCCGGGGGCAGGATACACATTGTGTTAATCGTTAATTATGCTACATGACACCTCATTTATGTTGTTGGGTTTTCTTTTTTTTTTTAACCTTTCTGAACCTCCTTGCAAATAAAATTAAGAACATTCTTGTTTAGTTGAGGAAAGGAGACAGGGATCAGCGGTCTGACTTAACTGGTCAGGTCAGCAGCTGCTCTTATGGACCAGCCGATAGCAACGGGGATGATCTGGTGTAACTCACAGTCAGAAAGATCACCCAATCTCTACATTCCTGTCACTCTTTATCACACTGCTCTGGAAAATCCTTGGAATGCAAGGGGGTGGGTGCAGGGCCGCACACATGGGTCGTGGTGAGTAGAGTGCTCAAGGGCAAGTGCAGCGTAAGCACAAGATGCTCCCCTTGGTGGGACTCATAAACCAAAGACAAATAGAGGGTCTCTACAGGAAAGGTAGAGGCCATTCTGTTCTAGGAAAAAAAAACCCAAAACACCTCAATTATCTCACATCCTCTGTGTTAATACATTCTACAAAGCACTGGATGTTTAGGGCGAGGACAAGACCTGCAGTCCCATCAGACCTGATCCTGCTCAGTCCACTGTCTGATTCCCCTGAGGCTTCATGCTAATCCTGTAGATACCCAGAACCTGAGGACAGGCCTTTGTCCGACATTCTGCTTCTGACTGGTGCCAACACTCTTCTGGATTCTTAAAGAAATTTAGCCTTATCACTTCTGTAACTTCTTGAAGGCAAGTCCTAAACTTAGCACCTTTTCCAGGGACAGAATGTTTGGTGGTCCCCTCTTTCCATCAGCAAGCATAGAGCATGGTTCTGCACTTTAAGGCACATTTACTAGGCCTGTGTCCCTCTCCTGTGTCAATCCTCAGCCCGAGGAGTACACACCCAATACCGCAACGCAGGTAGATCCCGGTGTCATACTTACACATATGCCAAAGTGGCACTGAAGTGCTTGTAAATGTAGGTTTCAAGGACAGGATTAAAATGCTGGAACTTGATATCTCCTATCAGTGAAATAATAAATACCTGCGCCAGAGATGAAAAATATAAATAGCAACAATGTACATCCCCCATGGATTCTGTCACTAGAAAGGGGTGCCTTTTCTTTCTTCCTCAGTGTTGCAGAGTTCCCTCTTCTCTACTCAGACCTAATGAAAAGTCTCCGTCTTTTTTTTTTTTTAATATAACACAAACAGAAAGTCAACTATGTCAAGCACTGTGCTGAGTGCTATGAAGAAACCGATAGGAGAAAATGTCCCTGGCCTCAGCACGCTGACTATCTCAGAGAGAGCAGTCACGGCAGGTAAGCCTGGGGTGAAAGTGGGACAGGAGGAAGGAGGATCGGAAAGAGGTTTTCTGGGGGCATAATACATTGCCCCTCAAGGATGCAGCTCAGAAATATCCCACGACATTTTTCTCTTGAGGACACTGTGCATCCCTCCAATAACTGAGCTGCACCAGGCTTCTGCCCCACTCCCCGGCTCAGTTTCCTCCTTGTGTGTTGACCCTCTTCTCATGACCAGGGCCAGCCTACAAGTAACTGGGTTGCACCCACTCATGACAGAAGAGTTCAAAAGAAGAGGTGCCTGGGACTCCCACACATGCCCACTGTGCTGCTCTGCACCACAGGAAGCTTTCTCCAGTTTTCTCTCATCCCAGGGAGCCCAGGACCCGGAGTTTTCCCCATAAACCTGACCAGCATGATCTCGGCTGAGGGCACTGACCCCCTATCTCACATGCTTAGGTTTTACTTTCTATCTACTTCTTGAATTTACAAGTTCCTCCCAACTGCTGAGTGACCTAAAGCGGCAATTTACCTTCTCCCATGGCTGCCACATTCCCATAAAATTCGGCATTATTCTTGAATCCCCAAACAAGAAAACGATGCTTTGTTTCGATATGTCAGTTTTCTTCATTCCACCATCTCTCCTGGCCTTCCCAAATTATGACATCGCCTATCCCTGTCTGGATTTCAGCTTTTAGAACAGATTGTGTGTTTATGTAGTTTGTGTGACAAATTTAATTGTCTGCTGGGTTGTATATTGAAAATCATGAGCCTAAGGTTCACCAGTGACTCATGAACTCAGTTTCCCTTGCAGGAAACACAGCAAGCCACAATCTTCTGCTTTTTTTTTTTAAATGACTAGGCAATTTAAAGAGACTTAATGTTGTTTGTGATTTCTAATAAAGACACATTTTTTTCCATAATGAGAAAAGAATATCAAAATTGTGGTGTAACAAAAATCAAAGAAATAAAAGCTGTGAATATGTCAATTGTTTCTAATTTTTCTTCTAGGACTTTAGCTTGAAGAAATAATCAAAGCGATGCATATAAATATTTGAGCAAGAGGTTATTCATCACAATATTAATAATAGTGAAATATCAAAACTACACATTTATAGAATAAATACTAGTAAATATGTATAATTGCTTACCAGTGCATCAAACACAAGGAAGTCATAAGTTTCATTGTCGGACATTTCCATCATTATGTTAAAAAGTGCATCTAGTGTATCCTGCAAAAACTGAAGATAAGAAAAACAGGTTATTTGGTGCTGTCAGTTCAGCTCCAACTGCAGAAAATTGGGGGAAAGTAGGTTTCAACAGACTAGGTTGAAAAATAGCATTTTTAAAAAATTGCACACTTGCTTTCCCATGTGAGTAAATTTTCTATTTGCAAGATCAGTTTAATTAAAAATGTTGAACTAATGATACAGTGGGTATAATTATTATTATGAGTATATAAACATACCTTAACAATCTCTCCTCCATCCACCTCCATTAACTTCTTTAAGTTATGCTTAATGTTCTGAGAGTTGGAACGCCAATTTAACAAGCCCAACAGGTCAACTACAAAGAATGACCAGAAACCATAAATATTAGACACTGATCAGGAAGAGCAGCCCACACCATTTCAAGACACAGGCTTCCCTGTTGGCCTAGGGGTTAAGTCTTAGAGCTATAACCAGGACAGCCTGAGTTCGATCCCTAGCCAGGGAGATAATCCATATACGGTGTAGCAGACCTCTCCTGTCTTGCCAATTGCTCCCCTTTGCAGTGGGGAGCCTGTTCTGCTCCCAACTCTGTCTCTGGTGAATCCTCTCAACTCTACACCTCAGTTTTTCTATGCAAAAATAAATAACTTTTAAAAACAAACATACAAAGAGACAACAAAAAACCCCACAGTTCTGAAAAATACTCTTTAGAAAAGATCATCACTCTGGTGGCTAATGTCGTGTGAATTCTTTTAATTTGCTGTCTTCTGTCTAAATCAGAGAAAACCCTGTGGTCTTCCTCAAAATTCAAAGAGAAAAAAATTACCACCAATGTCAAGAGCTTAAAATGCTACCTGAGCAGGCCTCACATTTCTCATATAATGACATCACAGCCACATAGACTAAACCTAAAGAGACCCTTTTCAGTAACTTTCCTACCTTTAATTTGCTGCATGGTTTAATTTGTCCCTTATCACCACACATATCTTGGTGAATTCAAAGGGAATAGGTAATTTACATACATGCATTATTTAAACATCACATCCATTCACATTTCTGAGATGCAGAAACTGAGATTTTGTGAAACAGAATTACTTGCTTTAGGTGACACAACTCCCAGCAAGTGGGATAAAAACAATTTAATTACATTTATCTGATTTAAAAAAACAAGTCCATGGCCTCCCTGATGGCGCCAGGGGTTAAGCACCACACTATGATGCAATCGCAGCCTCTGCAGCATGAGTTCAATCCCTGGCAGGCCAGGGAGCAACCCACACGGCGCAGCAGACCTCTCCTGACTTGCCCGCTGTGCCCCTCAGCAGTATACTTCAGTCAATCTGCCTGTTCTGTTCCCCACTCTGTCTCTGGTGGATCCTCTCACACCCCGCATCTCTGGTCTGTACCCCAGCTCTTGTATGCATAAATAAATCTTTAAAAAAAAAAAAGTCCTTGATATTCTCTCAAATTCTGCCCACCTTAACCCCTGCCCAAAAGTTCTCCAAAGAAGTAAATAGATAAGCAAATCAGATAGACTACTGCTTCAAAAGAAGGCAGAACAGATTTGTGGCCTTTAGGGTAAGTCTAGGACAAAAATCTGGAGGTGCTTGTAGATTAAAAATGTGGGATTTTGGATCTTTAAGTCACTGACAGCTTTAATGAAAATCGAGCTACTGAGAGAGTCGGGGAAACAGCAGGCATCTGACTGCAGCTCCTTTATCATGCTGTTTAGTATACCCAGCTACGGCTACTACACAGAGCATTACCCAAGGAAAGGAGAAATATACCCTTTTTAATCAATAGACTTGTATAAATATATATAAAAGGTAGCAAATGAATACCGCTCATTTGTATAGTAAATTTGCTTGAGGTTTGCTTTATTGGCTTGCATACTGTCTAGTCCCTTGGAAGCCCCCAAAACCCAGTGCCTAAGACTCTCACTTATCAATAGAATAAAGTCCCAACACCACCCAAAGAGCAGTAATGCCCTACTGATACCCTCTTGTGAGCCCCCAAACCCACCATTCTCTTTTACCTTTCAGTGGCCATATTCTGAAATAGTTCTGTGTCTTTGCATAGATTTTCCCCTTCGTCTGAATTGCCCAGAAATACTATAATTCTATGTATTTGTAAGCACCGACTTATATTTCAAGACCCATCTCAAACTTTGTTCCTTCTGGAGTCATAAAGATATACTTGGCATCTCTTTGATTCTTCCTACAGCTCTGAATCCCCTGGGAACAGGAAGCATAAGTCACTCATTCTGACACCTCAGCATAGTGCTAGGCCACTAGTCGGTGCTCTGTGCCAGTGTGAAGAGAGAATGGATGGATGAATAGACAGATGGAGAGGGGAACCAGTCTCAGTGAAGACACTTGCGGTGTGCTCGATACAATTCTTCAACATATTCATTCAGTAAGTACATAACAGGCACTGTGCTAGGCTTAGCCACTAGACAGTCAGCTTCTATCTCCCATCTCCTATTTCTGACACAGACTAGTTAATGATTCCACTCCATTCTTTACTTCACAGGGCTTGTTGCTGCCAAAAGAAAAGGATGTAGATACTTCATTGGGGTGAATGGTGACCTAGGAACTCTGCAGTCAAGTGCCTGAAAAGAATTCACTCCCCAGCCCAGACATTTGCTGCCTAGAGACATCTGCATCCTACATGGCTCAGCTTAGGAATATATTTGGTCAATCAGAGACCTCAGGGCTACTGAAGCAGTGGCACAATCTTAGAGTCCTGGACTTACTGGGTTTTTCAGATTCATACAGGCTGGTGCATATCGCTCTATTTATTTTCATGGCCGAATAGCATTTATCCCATTGTATGGCGTGCACTGCACTAAATGGGATTTATTTATTCCACTGTTGATAAACATTTGGGGTTCTGGGTTTCTTTTTTTTTGCTACCACAAAAATTCTGAGACAACATTCTCCCATGTCCATGGTGCCCAGATTTACCAGCTCTCTGGGGTATAGAACTGGCTCATCAGTCAGGACCATCTTTAAGCACATTAGACAGCATTCAATGTTATCCCAAGTAGTCCTAATTTACTTTCCCGTCTGCAGTATGTAAGAATCCAGGATACTCTGAACAGTGACACCCACGTTAGATTAGAGGATTTGGGAGAGGATCAAGGAAATCGAAATTTTAAAAAAGAGAAAGACAAGGGAAAATATATGCTTTGTAGTTCTAAATGTCTATTTTCAGACCCAATCGACCACTTAATGAGCTTAAGCAAAATACGAGTCCTTTGACTCAATTTTCAATAAAGTGAAGCTAATAATGGCAAAGTTGGAGTCTTCATATGCCAGAGTGTTGGGGGGGGTTAAACAAGATGCTGCTGTGAACAACACTGCCCCTCTCCCTCGAGCCCCATCCCTGCAGGGTCTTGAATTCCTCTCTCCTTGCCTGGAATAGCAAATCTATTCTCAATGTCCGTATGGGCGAGCAACAAAGGATCCCATCAAATCAGTCTGTCCTAGTTTTGAAAAAAAAATAATAAAGAGTTGACAAGATCTGTTTGTACCAAAGGTCAATGGCTTTTAACCTTTTGCGTCTAAATAGCCCTCCTAAGACTAAGGGGAAACGCCTGTGGTCACGGTTCCTGTGTGAAAGGCAAACAGCTACCCTCTTGGTCAGTAAACGCCCTGATATACTTAGTGGTTTATTAATGTTCTTCAGCTCTTTCTTCCTCAGAATAAATTAAACTGGTTTTTTATAATTTGCATCCACGAAGAAGAGAGCAAACACAAGAACTGCCTGGGGTTATTATTTGTCCCTTAGAAGGCTCCATTCCCTGTGGTGCACACGGCACGGTGCCTTTCTTGTCCTCCCTATCTTTCTAGCCTTGATTTTATCCTATTAATTTAAATTTCACAAGTGACAAAGGGCTTAAGGCTGCTATGGCGAGACAGCACAGGCTTAGAACATGCAGAAGATGGTTGACGTATGTAAAAACAGATCAAGTGTCTTGCTACTGTCAATAAGCTTAGTACGTTTTTTTTAAACTAATTTTGTTCTATAGCACCACTGGCTTTACGCCACCGTTAGTATTTTGGAAGTAGAGGATCTCCCCTGTAAGGTGTGGTCATACAAAGCATGCTAATTTTTTTACTAGGAGATAATAAACACTGTATCAATTTGGTTATCTTTAGCAGACATTCCTTTTGCTTTTCATTATAACTTTACAAACTTCTGTTACTTGCTCTTGAACTCTAGGCTCTGGGAAGGATAATCTATTAGATGCATGATAAAGGCTGTTCCTCTGGACTGTCCCAGATCATCCTTCCCAAGTACATTAAAGCTTTATGTTGTCTACGACCATATTTTTAAATATATCATTTGACATTTCATATTCACAATTTTGGAAAATACCAAAAAGAGTGATCAAAATAAAAACTGCTCAAAATTTTGGAGTTTTTCTATGTATGGATGATGATGATAACAATAGCTTTTATGTAATTCTAGTTTCTAATAGCTCATGTAGTTTCTGTGATAGATGACACACTGCTCTTTTGCTTTTACTTATTTAAATTTACTTCACTCTTTGAAATATATACCATTTTTTAAAAAAGATTTATTTATTTATTTACATAAGCACTGGGTACAGTCAGAAGCTCAGGAGGGTGAAAGAATTCACCAGAGTCAGAGAGGAGAGCAGAGCAGGCAGACTGACGAAGTACACTGCTGAGGGGAGCAGCAGGTGGCAGGAGAGGTCTGCTCGCCATGTGGGACCCTCACCCAGTGGCCGGGGATCAAACCAGAGCTACAGAGGCTGGGGCCAGCTTCGCAACCCAGCACTCAACCACTGCACCACCAGGGAGGCCCTGAAATATATACCATTATTACCCCCATTTTGAAGATAAGCAAAGAGAGATCAAGTGACAAGATAAAATCACTAGTAAGGCAGAATTTGGATTTGAAGCTAGGCAACTGGCTCCAATACTGGAATTATACACAACAGTTTTAAAAATTTCATGTCTTTGATTAAGTTTTCAAATATATTTGACATCTGCATCTATTTTAACATTATACATATATTTATCATTGTTTAATATATTGATATAGAACATAAATACATGTTGTATGTTACATGTATATGAAATACATGCATTATATATAATGTATACATATAATTATCATTATATCATTATATAACTTAAACTGACCTGAACTACAGGATTTTTGGTCTGATTCACTATTTTCCTATTGGGAATTAACAGGAAAACACTCTCACATATAAATCCTTGCACCTTTCTCTCTCTGTTTACTTAGTTTCAGTTTCTAGGATCAAATTCCTGGATTATAGGATCTGAATAAATTAAAAGTTTTTAATACACCTTCAAAGTAATCTTTCATAAATATTGTACCATTTAATCCCATGTCAGCAGTTTATTACGCACTTATTATTATTGTGCTGTCGCTAATGCAATTGTGGCATGTCTTCTGTGAAGCTCACAGTGTTTTCTGGTTTTATTTTTTGTTTGTTTGAAATGAAGAAACTATTTTTTAAGCAGATTTAGGTTTACAGAAAAATTAAGCAGAAAGTACGAAGCCTTTTCATATACCCCTCCACTTTCCCAGGTTCCCCTGTATTGACACTTTGCATTCGCTGGTACATTTGTTACAACTGCTGAGCAAATATGACTTAGTTTGTGAACGCCAAGTCCATAATTTACATGACAGTTGACTGTGTGCTATGTTCTGTGACAAACGTTTAAGAACATGTATCCATACATCTATCACAGCATCACATAGTCTAGTTTTACTGACCTAACTATCCCCTGTGCTCTGCCTATTCACCCCTTCCTCTCTTACCTTTCCTCAAGCCCTTTGCAACCCAGGATCTTTTCACTATCTACACACTTTCGCCTTTTCTTTCTAGATTAATTTTTGGTGCATGTGTTTTTACTTTCCCGTACTTTCACTTTCCCATTTTTACTTCCCCGTTTTTACTTTCTGTCAGCTCCAAACTTCACTCTGTTGAGTCTAGCCACTTGTCCAGGTGGAAATTCTATCCTTATTCCCTAGTCAACCATGATTCATCAAAACAAACAATATTAACACTCTCTAAGGATCAACCAACACCTGATCCTTGCGTGTACCTGATATCTAAACTGTTTTGTCTATCTTTGCACTTCCCTAAGGCACAGCCCTTACCAGTTTCCTCACCCAAATCTTCTAAGAGGCCAAAGGAATGGATCCCCTATACAGCATGTGAGATGTACAATTTCTTTTTCTTTTTTTTTTTCAATAGAGGCATGTTTTTTATTTATTTATTTATTTATGTATTTATTTGTACATGCACTGGGTACAGTCAGAAGCGCGGGAGGGTGAGAGAATTCACCAGAGCCAGCGCGGAAAACAGAACAGGCAGACTGACGAAGTACACTGCTGAGAGGAGCAGTGGGCGGCAGAAGAGGTCTGCATGCCATGTGGGACCCTCCTCCGGTGGCTGGGGAGCAGCTGGGGATCGAACCGGCACCGCAGAGGCCGCGAGCAGCTTCGCAACCCAGCGCTCAACCGCTGCGCCACCAGGGAGGCCCGAGATGTACAATTTTTAACGCATGTCCCCTGGGCAGCTAATTCTTGGCTCACTATGCTCCGCAGAACCCCTTATACATTACATAGTTTAAATCAACAAGAAGCTGGTACTGGCAAGCAAGCGCCATGATCACATCAGAGAAGCTGAAACTTAGAGCAGAGGTTTCAAGGAAGACCAAAATGGAGCCCTATTTGAACTACTCAGCAGTCAATTTTATGACTCAGTTTTATGGAAATTTCGTGACTGCTTGGGGGAAAAAAGGGAAAAGAGGAAACTATATGGGGGACAAATGGAACTCTACCAGGAAACCCTCCCTGCTCTGGGCCCTACCTGTTTTGGCAGGAAACTGGTATTTCCTTGCCAGTATCCTCCCCCCTTCTTGCCATCTCTTGTTACATATATTACACACAGCACGTTATTAAAGCTCTTTGCTGTTTTGAAAGAAAGAAATATAACACTTTTGAATTTCTTTTGCCTCTGTGAAGGAGTATGATAGGTGGTAACAAACAAGCAAACAAAAAAAAAAAAAAAAACAAAACCCCAAAAGACCATATGCTTTTATCCTGTTTGAAAGAGACAATGAGGCCTCCCCAGTGGCGCAGCGGTTGAGCGTTGGTTGTGAAGCTGCCCGCAGCCTCTGCAGCACCAGTTTGATCCCCGCTGCTCCCGGCCACCGGAGGAGGGTCCCACATGGCGCGCAGACCTCTCCTGCTGCCCGCTGCTCCCTCAGCAGTGTACCTCAGTCCTTCTGCCTGCTCTGCTCCCCGCTCTGGCTCTGGTGAATTCTCTCACCCTCCCGTGCTTCTGACTGTACCCAGTGCTTGTATAAATAAATAAATAAATCTTTAAAAAAAAAAAAAAAAAAAAAAAAAGAAAGAGACAATGAAGCCTAGAAAGGAGCTTACCTATTCGATTAGTATTATCCACAATATCATTTGAAGAGCATTGAGAAGAATCCAAAACAGCCAGCACTCTTCTCAGAAGACATGGACCCATGTGGTCCAGAGTGTAACAACAGAGCCCAGGAAGACGGCCCCACACTTACCATTCTGGGTGAGCTTTGTAGAGCAAATGAGGGTGGCAATCTGAAAGCTGTCCTTTGTGCTATCCTTGGTTGCAGCAGCAGAGTTGGTCGGGGTTTTGGGAGCCTCTTTATCATCCGTCTCTACCTTGATTCCAGGAAGGGTCAGGTAGAACTTAGCATCTTCCATTTTCTTGTTGTCACCCTGAAAATGAAATATGTTCAGAAGACCAAATGATGGGCAAAATCTCTTACATGCAAATAAAAATAATTTCTATTGTGAGCACAATTCATTTCCAATATAAAAAGGGTTTATTAAATTATGCTTAGATCCTTCCCAACTCCCAGACATTGTGATACTTTTCCAGAGTTTGAATCCAGAAATAATTTCAATGCCGAATGAAAGTAGAATAAGTTATAAACTAGAAAATTCCTATCTCTGATATAAGTAAATAAATGTAATAAAGAATAAGGTTGGATTTCATTTTTCTGAACTTGTAACTCGTCTCAATTGTACTTCAAGGAGTTGATGGCTTGATTGGGTAGAATTAAGTTGCCGTGCCTTCCAAGACTATCAACTACAGAGTTGTTAAGAAAAATGAACATCAGATAGATGCATGTCAAAAAAATTTGTGTGATATTGTTGGAAAAATGAGACCTTCTAGCATCTATTACACTTTAGATTATAAAATCTCAGTAGAAGCCATAGTGCTGCAGCTGTTAGAAGGGAAGAATGTAGACAAAATTGTTAGAGAAGGAAAAAAGGTTCCATAGCAAAGAAATGATGCCTGGCTCTTGTGATAAGAAAACCACATCCTATCACACCCATTACACACCCTAAACAAGTCCAACAGCAACCGTCCACACTGCACAGGATGACATCCAGAGTGGAAGGCAGGAGGGCAGCCCTTTGATTATTACCACCACAGATACCATTTGCACATGAGGAGAGATGTTCCTTAGGAGACTGAGTAACAATGCAACTTGTCCTTTCCAGAAAGGAAATGGGAGACTGTGTAGTGGACGTGACCTTAACCATCTGGGTTCCTAGAGTTTACACATTAATGCAGCTATACAATATAACTCTAGAGAAGTTTCTGATGTTTATATACACAAAATTGAAGGAAGCCTTAAGAACTGGTTTCAGAGGGAACATAATTTCCTCAGCCTTCTCTGAGCCTTGCTTTGTTAGTAGCACCTTATATACCACCAGGTTATGCCTCCCATCCTGTAGAGTGGTGCCATCCAGGTTCATCAGTTTCACGAAGGCCACCCCAAATGCTCGCTCCGATTTATCTCTGGCTGAAAAGACAGAAATATGTGTCTGAGCAGAGAAGAAAGAAACAAGGAAGTGAAGACTAGCATGGCTGAGTCACGATTTGTTCTGGGGTGTGACATTGAATCATGCTTTCATTAGCATAGTTTAGCAGGCTACAATAAGTCATATACACTGTGACTGTCACAGATTCCTCAAAGACACATTTCCCCAACTGAAATCTTCTATATGCTCCTTTTCCTACATTTCTGAATGCGTGAGACCACCATCCACCCAAACATCCCGATCAGAAATGTGGGTACTGACTCCATCCACATGTTAACTCTCTATACTAAACACCCTGGAGCCAGTGTTTTTTTCTCTACATCCCTTCTGTTCTGAGCTGCATTCAAGCCACCCTCATCTCTTCTCTGTATGTGAGATTTTCATAATTATACTCCCTGTCACTGTTTTTTTTTTACCCAACACTACTGCACCAGAATGCGTTTCCAAAATCATATCAAATAAGGTCTACTACCTGCTCCAAAACCCATTCATGGGATATCCCAATTCTCCTGCTTTAAGACAGGCTCAGTGAAATATTTATTATGCACTAAGGTTTATGATGTCATCTACAGCTTCTGCCTTTCTAGTCCTTCCAAAATATTGGCCTAGGTACAAAGGAAGCGTGGGTATGTGTATCTTGCAGCATTTGGAGAGGAGGGCCTAGCTTCCTAAATAAGCAGGATACCTGGTTTTCAGGTATTCCCTACTCGGATGCTGGTGGCTGGGGTAACTCATGACCTGTTATCAAAGTCTCAGACACTAACAGTGTGAGTAGTATTCCATTGTATGATTGTACTATAATTTGTTTATCCATTCTTCTATTGATGCCATTTGGGCATGTCCAATGGGAGAGGTATTATGAATAAAGCTATTATAAACATATACCAAACGACCACCACCTCAACAACCTTACATGGATCCCCCATAACCTGTCTCAAAATAACTTTCATCATTCATGATCTGGCTCAGGTCCACCTGGAATCAGACTGCCTGATTGTCTGATTGTCTGCCAAGGTGTCTGATGCAGGTGCTGTCACTTACTAGTGCTGTGAACTTGGACAAGTTGCTAATCTGTTTTTCTATATATAAATTTGGATAAAAGTAGAACAAACTTTACTAGATTATTATGGTTATATATAAAAGAGTGTACAAATAGAGTTTGACTTAATATTTGTTAAGTGTTTTCTTAGCATTATGTGGAGCTGTATGAAATTGCTGGTATTTGACTATGCCGAACTACAAACTTGGCAGTTTTATAAAGCTCAACTAATATTATGATTGTATTCACTGCCCCCTTGTCAGTCCTGCTGAGTTTATTTTGTAGTTATCAAACATATTTCTCCACCATCACCCTTCAATGGACTAACCTCTACACACTATTGAGGAGGTAGGAAAATTTCATGCATAAATCCTCAGAAAGGATAAGTCCTGTGTGCTGGTTTCTGCTGGCAGCATGTCTCATACTTTTCGGAGATTAAGTGTTTATTTCCTTGCTCACCTTTGTAAGTAGATCATAGAGCCGCTTCACAGAACTGGCTGTGTCCTAGTTGAAGTTGCATACCCTGGGCCTACCCTGCGCTTTCTATGTAGATGGTGTTCAATACATTCAGTTTGGAATGAAGGATTTCATTTACATGCAATCTTACGGAATGTCAAGTAATTTCAAGATCAATATGAAATCAATTTTCTTTGTTCATATTTGAGAACAGCATCTTCTGAACTGTGATCTAAGACTCAAAATAATCTTTCAAGAAAGAAAGACACTAGCTTGGAGATAGTTAATTAAGCTGCCTTCTTGCTGCAGGAATATGGAATCTTCAACAGAGTCTGGGAGGAGAGAACACACAGTGTTTTCTACCCCAGCTGACTACGAAATCCTTTTTGTCATAATAGAGCTTCTACAAAATCCTTTTTGTCATTCATAGAGCTTCTACTATAGCAGGGGACTTTAGGATTCACAGAACATTTCATCTTCATAGAATATAATTCACAGAACATTTGCGGGAAATTCTGGTATAAATGATAAACAGTTCTTGGAAGGCCAGAAAAATTCATTTTTCTGATTCCTTAGCACCAATCAATCCTGAAATAAAGATGCCAAGTATCTAGTTTCTAAGTATCTTATTCTGCAGATGAACAAAAGTGCTGTCAAGCAATAACAGATACTTTTTAAATGGAACTATGTCACAGATCTCCTAATACTCACATTCCTGAGACGACCTGTGTCTGAAGGTAAATCTTATATGGCAGCGAGTAACTTCTTCTATAGCAATAGATACCTGCGCAAAATAGGTAATTATTGTTTATATAATTAATATAATTAATAGATATGTATATATAATATGTAATATGTATTCATGTAATTAACATTTAATTATAATATTTATTTGTAATATATTAATAGTTATGTAACAGGGTGGTCCCCAGGAAAGGGGGAGGTTTCCTGCCCTACCCAAGGGAGGGTGGAGCTGAGCAAGAAGAGGAGAAGCTGAAGAAGAGACTGAGGAAGGAAGCAGGATGGAACCAGAAGGAGACCTGGAGGAGGCGCATGGAGCCTAGAGACACGTGAAGAAACTGCGCTTGTCTTTTGGTCGTGGACAGGGTGACACAGATGTGGGTGAGACCCATGGGGAGGTGACCATGGCAGCTTTTATCTTGATGTTGATTTTGCTCTTTTCCTTCCGGGCTTGTCTGGTTGTTTCTGACTCTTTTCTGTGGGTCCCCACTGGAAGATGCTTTAGACTTGTGGCAGGCTTTGGGGCCTTGCTCTGGGCCGATCCCATATGGATGGACTTTTACCCACGAGGGGATGGGTAACTTTGGGTGCTTCATTTAGAAACTAGATTCTTTGCCCTACCTGTATTGTTTCCTAGTTTTATTAAAGTTCCTTCCCACTAAAGTCTCCTATGTTTTGTGTTGATGCGGCGGATGGCAGAACCCATTTAGAATAGGCAGGTTTGTGGGGTTTGGGCTGCCCCTCTCCCTGTCCTATAACAGTTACATGTACTTAATAGTTTGTATATAATTAATATATATAACAGTTTATATGTATGTATATATACACACACATATACGTACATTACTTTATGCTCACAGTATTTCATAGAACCAGGCTTGCTTTTAGTTTCTCATCACAGCACTAATTCCTCTAGAGAAGTCTTGACATGAGATTTTACTCAAAGGAAGTTTAGCAATTTCAAACCAAAAGAATCTCAAGAGGAGATCATCTGTTATTTTTAAGATCCTGAGAATGGATATATTCTAAGATATTTCAAATTTCTAGTATTTTCTCAAGTATGACACAGGAAAAAGAAGTCCACAAAGAACATTTCAGGTTGTAAGACACTGCCGATGTGGTAACGATTAGGGTCTTTAAAACAGAAGGAAAATGTAGAACACTGGGGACAAGGAAAATGGAGGCACAGGGCAAAAAAAGAGCAGACAACTGTGGTGAACAGTTAAGTAAACTGTGGCATAATCATGCAGCGGGTCCACTCGTCATCCTGTTCTAATATTGATGAGGAAGAAAACAACCCAGGCCAATGCTGAATGAAACAACATTATGAAATGTTATTTGAGGACCGGATTTCATTATGTTTTTTCATTTAAAGTGCATTTTCTTTTTTCTTGAAATGTTACTTTTTATTTTTTTAATTTTATATATTTTTTACATCATTTTTCATTTTTTGCACTTTTTTTGCACATTTTCATCTTGGTTATAGTCTCCATACAATTCCCACCCCCCCTTAGTTTGACCCTACTCTCTCCTCCCCTTCCCACCAGTGTGTCTCTGGTTTATATTTAAAAAAAGAAATAAAATAAAAGAAAGTGGCAGTTTCCAAGGACCAATCAATGATGTTAACTGAGGACCTATTATATAATAAAATATTATGTAAGTATCTAAAAATACATTTCTGCAGGACTTCTAATGCCTCAAAACAAGGTTTTTTTCTTAAAGTACAATATGCTTGTATAAACACCATAATTCAAAACATTGGACGTATATAAAATTGTGTTAAAATGGTCACCCATGAGTGTGGAGAAAAAGGAACTCTTCTGCACTGTTGGTGGGAGTGCAAACTGGTCCAACCACTGTGGAGAGCTGTGTGGAGATTTCTGGACCTACTAAACATAGAGCTTCCATAGGATCCAGCAATTCCACTCCTAGGTATTTACCCAAAGGACACAGAAACATCAATTCCAAAGAACACCTGCACCCCTATGTTTATAGCAGCACTGTTTACAATAGCTAAGCTTTGGAAACAACCCAAATGCCCAAAAATAGATGACTGGATCAAGAAGATGTGGTACATATATACCATGGAATATTACTCAGCATTCAAAAAAGATAAACACATGCAATTTGCAGCAACATGGATGGCACTGGAAGGGATCATGCTCAGCGAAATAAGCCAAAAAGAAAAAGAAAAATACCGGATGGTCTCACTCATAGCAGGAATCTAGAAAACTTAAATAAGGGACCAGGAAAACGAATAACTATAAGAAAGTGAAAATCAAGATCAACAAAAAACTACGAACCAGAGACACTTTTAGGGGGCGGGGTGGGAGGGGAGGGATTGGGGTCAGAATGGGGGGGCTGCAATTGTATGGGGAATATAAAAATAAAATTTATTATTAAAAAAAAAAATGGTCACCCATGAAATGAGATATTAATGGAGGCTTTTTTTTTTTTAAGGAGAAATGTCTTTTTCTTTTTCTCTTTTTTTAAGATTTATTTATTTATCTATTTATACAAGCATTGGGTACCATCGGAAGCGTGGGAGGGTGAGAGAATTCACCAGAGCCAGAGCAGGCAGAAGGACCGAAGTACACTGCTGAGGGGAGCAGCGGGCGGCAGGAGAGGTCTGCGCGCCATTAGGGACCCTCTTTCAGTGGCCGGGGAGCATCCGAGGATTGAACCAGTGCCGCAGCGGCTTCAGGCAGCTTCGCAACCCAGCGCTCAACCGCTGCGCCACCAGGAAGGCCCTAATGGAGGCTTTTCCCCCCTGCATTTTCTATGAAAGAGCTCATAAAACCCTGACAATCAGAAGGAACCGGTGCAGCCAGGGATTCAGAAGTGGGCTCCAGTTCAGGTCTGACCCTAAGTAGTTCTGGGATCTTAGGAAGTTGCTAAACTTCTTGGAGTCCTGGGGCCCAATTAGTTAGCAGGCATTACAACACCTGATTGTTTTAGCTGCTGGGCTATTGTGACTGACTTGAAAAGCACTTTGGAATTGCTAATACATACAGTTAAACTGAAAAGAGGCCTGGTCAAAGGCCAAGAAGAAACTGGCCAAGGTCAAAGGCCAAGGGAACTGCCTGCAGAGGGTGAAAATTTCCATTTGTTTTGGACCATCCTGGCAGCCTGTTAGAACCACAACTTTCTCTATTCCAGTCTCTACACATTTAATTTTGAGAATTAAGAGGGTCAAAATAAGGGGGGTGGGAATTGTATGGGGAATATAACCAAGATGAAAATGCATATATTAAGCAAAAATGTAAAAGGATGTAAAATATAAAATAAAATAATTAAATTTAAAAAATAAATAAAAACAAAAAAAAGTTCTGAGTTTAATAAAGATCAATGCTCTCATACAAAATTATAGCTACAGATTCCTTTCTTATTTCACACCATAGAACTAGGTAGGATAAGGTAGGAATAACGTGCGGGTGAAGAACAGAAATGAATCTAAACAAGGCTAACATAGGACAGGGGTACAAACGGCACCTTCTCACCTTGACTGTCTCGTACCAACATGGTTGCTTGACTTGGTAATACACAACTGATTTGTACTCTGAAATGCCTTCATATCCAGCACCAGGGTGAATTGCTTTCTTTGGATGGAAAGGAAAAAAGTTAGGAGGGGAAAACATCATCTAGAAAAGATACTGCACTCTACATGAGTCTCCTGCCCACCATATGACCGCCACGTGCCTTGCACTGAGGCATGCAAGGATCACCTTTGAAGGACAAGAGTAGAGAAAGAATAAGTTTGTACTACTTTCTGTGAGGATCTCAGCAGACAAGTGGAATAGTCATGTAGGAACCCAGCCCCATCTTAACATTCCTCTTTGCTGTAACTTTTATTTTCTCTTCCATCCTACACGATACCCTCTTTCATTCCTCTCTGAGGACCCGCAGGCCTAGTGAAGGTGACCGGGAGTGACAGACATGTGCAGACTCACTGCCCTGCGAGGGAAATGATTCTTTCCTCCTGTCTATACGGTTTTCTGAGTACCTGGTGGACATTAATTTAAACTTAGGCTGTGTCTGTTCCTAGCAATGAAACGCTAGCTTAGTACACCCAGGCCTCTAAAGGGGCCGTCCAGCCAGCTAGGACAGTGATGAAATGACCAACCAGGAGAAGGTGTGCACCTGAAATGAACTCAGTGGTCCAAGGGCTATAGTAATAAGTCAGCTGCAGCCAGGGCTCACAGCATTCTATTAATCACTTCATCACAGAATATGACTTGACTTAGCCAATTGTTTTATTATCATTTCCCTGGGGAGCGAGGAGGTTGTGTACTTCATTGTGCTTTCAAGAACCTACATGAGTGGACGGAGGGCTTGATTCTTGGATTCCAAACCAGATAACTATGACTCAATAAGA
Organism: Talpa occidentalis; assembly: GCF_014898055.3. NCBI lineage: Eukaryota > Metazoa > Chordata > Mammalia > Eulipotyphla > Talpidae > Talpa > Talpa occidentalis. The sequence continues at coordinate 96,926,766 of NW_023605194.1, read as the reverse complement.
GGAGCCAGATTTCAGCTGGGACAATGAGAGGTCCCTGTAGCCACCACATTTTCATGCTTCACTTTGATGTCTCAGAATCAAGACTAACTACTCCCTAGGACAGAGCTGCAGGAGCTCTGCACTGGAAGTCAGGGAACCTGGGTCCATTCCTGGCTCTTCTACCCACTCCTGTCTTTTCCTGAGAAAGTAACGGATGCTTTTGGGACTGGAGTTTCCTGATGACAAAAATAAAAAGCAGTGGTAGCTGAATGCTAGCCCAGAGCTCCTCTGCTTTAATAGCTCTCTATTGCACAAGTCTCCTTCGGTTCTGTCACCAGCTGAGGAATGTGCCTTTCAGTGCCTCTGGGCATGCATACCACTTCCCTCAAGCCGCAGAGGAACTGACCTGGCTTGTAAGTGTTGCTAAATACCTTGAAAATAACACAGAACTTCTGCACCAGAATTTTACACATAAAATAATCAGTGGTTTGAAGTATTTCTTAACACAGGAGAAATATGAAAAGAAGAATCTAAATGGGCTTATAGGCAAAATTGGTAACTGCTTATCACATCTTGACTAGATTTCATACTTTTCATTATGAAAAACCAAATGCACCCAGTTAACATCAGGTCAAGTCCACTGTCCTGTACAGAAGCATGTGATGGCAGCAGACTTTTCGGGTGACACCACACACCTCCTGGAGCTTGCCTTCTTCATCATACACAGACATAGTGACCTCTACATTCTTTGGCGTCTTCTTTTTCCCTTTGTCAAACTCGCCATGGATCAGGGTGACATAAATGTCATTCCGGACATCTCCTACAAATAACAACCAAACGTGCTGAGAGAAGTCATTTCTAATTTTTAGCACATAACAGATATAATAGATGGGCAAAATATGAAAGGCCCTGACTTCATACAGTGATTTTTTATATGTACTGTTGTTCTCTTCAGCTTACTTCAATTCTGCTTACCTGCCTAGATGTCTTTCAAATATAGTTTAAAAAGATTAATGCTTTCTAGTAGTAATTTTTGGTTTTATTTAAAATAATTATTACCTAATAATAACATATCTTATTAGTTTATAGTGGCAGATTTTTGTTCAGTAATGCCTTGGAGAGTGATATTTTAACACATCTGAGAATAATGAAGCTAATGCTTACTGAATGCTTATTATGTATCAGGCACTGTTCAAAGTGTCTATACGCATTAATTGTTAAAATTCATATAACAACCTTATGAAACAGATAATTTCTGAAACTTGTAGTTTACTTCCTGTTTATATAACTGAGCTTAATTGTTTTACCAATTCCAGAGTCATTTTTTACCAGCACAAACATTTAATTGTACTATATTAAGGTGTCTCCCAGTGTAAGAAATAAAACCTGACAGCACTATCAGAAAATAGGGGTTCACTTTCAGGGCATTGGTTTTTCATCATTATCTGAGTGGAAAAACAACTAAGATTTTGCCACATTCAGTGAGGGTGAAGAAAAGGGACTTAGTTATGTTACAATTTGGAATCTTAATTGACATATTTTTGTCAATGAAGATACTGACAACCTATATTAAAAGTCTGCTACAGTAACTCCATGAGTAATATTTATAGATATCCTCTGTGGTGTGTTTGATGAAAGTGAAAACTTGGAAACATTCTCAATAGATAGCCATTGACAATTGGTTGAATTAATGATAGTACAATCAGATGAGAATGATGCGTCCATCTACTCATTTAAAAACTTGACTGAGCAGCCACTCTGTACCAGGAACTGTGCTAGCTGTTGGAAGATGATGGTGAGTCTCACTATGAACATACAGTTCATAGTCTAGTGGTGGGGAAAAGTATTGAGATAATAACACACTTAAATGTATCATAACAAATGAAGGAACAGGCCAGGCTCTGTGAACAAGCTAGCACTATGTTCCAACCTTATCTGAAGGATGTGGGAATCTTTCCTTTGAGCTGATACTGGAGGGATGAGAGTAAAAGAGAGAGTAGCATGTGCAAAGGCCCAGAGGTAGAAGACAAACTGACAGAAGTCTTGACAAGGAAAGGGGAGATCTGCAATGAGATGAGGCTACAGAGACAGACAAAAGACAAATCTCTCTGGGACTTGCAGGCCAAGTTCAGAATTTGGATCTCCATCCTAGATTTAAAAAGAAGTCATCAAAGTGTTTTCAGCAATGGAGAAAAATCAGGTGGGTTTTCATAAAAGACCATTCATGCTACAGTGTAAAAAAAAAGGATTATAAAAGAAAGAACAGAATCAGGAAAACTAGTTATGAAGCTAAGGCTGGTGTCTAGGAAAGAGATAATAGCAGTTAAAACTCAGGTAGTGGCAATGGAGATAAAGAGAAGGGGATGGATTTGAAAGTTCTTTAAAAGGTGAAACTGGCCACTAATTTTGGATGAAGTGTCAGGAAAAAGGGGGGGTGTCAAGGGTGACTTTCAGGTGTCTTACTAATGCACCTGGATGGATGCAGGTACCATTCTATTAGATAAAACTCAATAGAAGGGCAAGGTGTAGAAGCACAGGATTGTGAATTCCAAATTGGGATTTTCAGTTAGAATTAACCAGTTAGAGCTCAAGAGCAATCCCACTGGGGGTAGGCAAAGCAGTCAGATCTATGGTAATGGAGTTCAAAGGAATGGTCTCAGTGCCTGAGATATGAATTTAGAGGTAAGTAACCCACAGAAGCCAAATGAGTGGAAGAGATTGCCAAGGAGAGAATACAGGAGCGAAGGATGGAGGACTCATTCTTATGTTGATGTTCTAACCTCCAGGACTTCAGAGTGTGACTGTATTTGGAGAGAGGCCTTAATAGGGTAATCAAGGTAAAATTAAGGCACACGATGGGTCCTAACCTAATATAACTTATGTCATCAGGAGAAGAAATCTGAACAGAGATAAAGATACAGGGTAGGGCCTCCCCTGTGGCGCAGCGGTTGAGCGCTGGGTTGCAAGCTGCCCGCGGCCTCTGCGCCGCCGGTTCGATCCCCGGCTGCTTCCCGGCCACCAGAGGAGGGTCCCGCATGGCGCGCAGACCTCTCCTGCCGCCCGCTGCTCCCCTCAGCAGTGTACTTCGGTCTGCCTGTTCTGCTCCCTGCTCTGGCTCTGGTGAATTCTCTCACCCTCCGGTGCTTCTGACTGTACCAGTGCGGAGGGAGGGAGGGAAGGGAGGGAGGGAGGGAGGGAGGGAGGGAGGGAGGGAGGAAGGGAGGAAGGGAGGAAGGAAGGAAGGAAGGAAGGAAGGAAGGAAGGAAGGAAGGAAGGAAGGAAGGAAGGAAGGAAGGAAGGAAGGAAGGAAGGAAGAAAGAAAACATGCCTCTATTAAAAAAAAAAAAAAAGATACAGGGTAAAGGTACAGGGAGACGGTGGCCATCTACAAGCCACGAAGAGAGGTATCAACCCTGCTGGTCTCTCCCACTAGCTTGGTAGTCTGACTGTAGATAATGAAATCTCCAGATCCACTTTGCCACTGTCCTCTTACAAGTAGCTGCTGCATGAAAGTATGCCCTAGAGGATGCAGAATAAGTGCCAAGCAAAGCATTTACCTGGAAGAATTATTTCCGGAAAGCCCATTTTCCGGGCTATTGCAGTTGATCTGTCCACCAAGTGTGAAAAATTCTTCTGAACCTGCGTGAGGTCCCCGGGCAATAGCTTCAAAGACACCCAAAGTCCTTTAAAGAAATAAAAGATAAGCTTAGTTCTGTGTAATAAATAATAAACATACCATAAATGCTGAGAAAGTATGTGCATTGTATTGATAAACAGGTGTCTTATTATAAAGATGATAGTCTCTTTCAATTAACTTATAATTTTAATGACACTCCAATCAAAAGCACACCAGGACTTCTTAGACAATTAGACTGAGACATAAACAGATATTTGCTTTGAGGAAAAAACAAGTAGTAAAGACAGCACTTATCAGAAAATCAAGGACTATACAACTATAGCAATACTATTTATAGAAAATGTAATGATAGTAGTGGTAGAAAAGATATAAAAATTAGTAAAAACAATGGGATTAAGTATTTTACAGCAATCAAATATATGGTAAAATAGTAATCAAATAGTAATCAATCAAATATATGGTAAAATTCTTACTAAAACTGAGAATCAGACATTTTCCTAAGAAACATGATGAAATCACAAAAGCAAAAGAATTATCTACAAACTGAAAATTTTGAAATTCATCAAAATGTAAAAGATACTGTAAAATGGTACAAAAATTCATAGGATATTATGAGTTTATACTCATTAGAAGAAAAACACTGAAATGCAGGCAAACAAATAGAACATAAATAGACAATCTACAACAATGTACAAGATGCTTATAAATACTTGGCAAACCAAAAAATGGGAAATGTGCTAATAAATAAGACAGTGTAATCTTCATTTATATAAAGAGCTCATAAAACTGAGAATAAAAACTTTAGAAAACTCACAAACACATATGAAACTAGATAGTTCATCTTTAAGTAGATTTTTACAATGCAAGAGAACCATGAAGATTACATCTCACCTTTCAAACTGGCAAAGGTTTTTAAATACTACTTACCAAAGCAGGCAAGATGGTAATTAATATCTACTGGTAGAAATCTATGAAAAACAATCTGGTGATAGTATATCTCTGGGCTTAAGGTTGCTCTAATCATCTGACCCAGAAATCCAGTTTCTGGAGATTTTGTGGGGAAACAGTTCAAAGTATGGAAAAAACTTCATTTATAAAGGTAGTTATAGTACAGCTATCTAAATATATAGTGATGACAAATTAGGAAGCACTCAAGTGTTTATTTCATTACCTTAAATCCAAATGATGGAATAATATATAACCACAAAAAATATTTTTGAAGAGCATAAAAATATTTGAAAAGTGCTTGTTTTGTTAAGAAACAGAAGTTATTTTTTGTTTGATTTTTAAGTAATTGCACATACACAGCAATCTATTTAGTACAAAGGTTTTCCACCCTAACTGAATATACTGTTAGAGTACGAGCTCTAAAGTAACAGAAATACTTTAAGTAGTTTTCAGATTCTTTAATGATTACCGACATGCGCTGAACAGGTATAAATGCATGGGAAACTAAATATGCTGAAAATGATGTGTCCTGATTGCTTCTACTTGGGAAGGCAGTTACAGGATGGTAGGGGGAAAAATGACTTATATTCAAAATCAAACTTATCCCAAAATCCTCACCACCCTTGGATTTAAATTAAAATTTTGAATTATTTTTCTTTATTATCTGAATTTAAAATGCAGTTTCAATTCATAGAACTTCTTTTAATTAAAACTGTGTCAACAGAACAATAAATGGAATTACTAAAAATACTAAGTTTTGCTAGTTAGTCTATTATTTTATATCGATACATATTCATTTGTATTACTTTGGTCTCCTTCCTATCAATTTTAGGAACTGGAAAGGAATAAACATATTCAGAGAGTGGAACATAATTGTGCATCAATATCTTCGTGCATTTATGTAGGTCAGTGTTGGGATTGTAGGGTAGAAAAAAAATGAGGAAAGATTCATGGGGTAAAAATTTGTTCCATAAAATTCAGAAACTACAGCTGTGATTCAGTTCAGTGCTGGCACCTTCTCAGAGCTCATCAGTGTCCAATGGTTTCAGCAGCAAGCTGAGGTCTGCTTTGTATCAGAGACACATCATGAAGGGGCAGGAGTCCAAAAACTCACTGTGAATGTCACCCCCGCCCCCAGGTCCCCTCTCAGCTGAGAACACAGGACTGTGCACCTTGTCCTTTGTGATTCACTTCCTTTGCTGCTATCACTTTATTCAAGACTGAAGTGAGCGGCTCATTTTCCCCAGTCACATGGGACGTTATCAGCGGTGACATGATTAGCTGCCTCTGCCGGATATACGTTTCCATCGCAATTCTGGGAAAGACAGAAATGAGAGGTAAGAAAAAAGGAAGTTTGTAGCACAGTCTCAGAGTGGTGGCTCCTAAGGGAATAATTAGGAAACAGAAATACTAAACATTCTTAATTGTAAGATTATCTACTTTCTTTTACTTTTCATTGGGCGCCTATCTTAGACCCCAATTTCATCTAGGAAATGACTTGCAGCAATGAAGGAAAACAAGAACAAACAAAATGTTAGCCACTAAAATCAGAGGCAATGGCTGATTGCCTTTACAAGGTGGAAGAGGGTTGCTGCAATGGGATAGAAGGGCCAGAAGAGAGACCGGAGACCCAGCCTCCAGTTTGGCTTTCACTTGACAGTGAGTTCCACAAGAGTCCCCTTCCTGGCTTCATGGACCTGGGTCATGTGACTTGAAAGTCTCCCTCTGAGGCTGTGTCAACATATGAGAGCAGAGCATGCAGAGACATCTAGAGGGTGTTCTTCGGTTCCTTTATGATGACAATGGACAAGTAGCAGCAAACAAGCTTCACTTTAATGGTCAAATCAGGCTGAGGCTCCATCAAAGCCCCCATTCTACTAACAGCACACATGCTATCAGGAACTAGTATCAGCCTGGCGCAGGACAAAAGACTCTAGTCTTCTCTGTGGTGGTTTTATTCTCGGGCCAGCTTCCCAGAGGGTTCAGATCTGTACCCTTACAGTAGGGGGAATCATACTGCAATGTGTTACTGAAAACTGGGATTGTTATAATCTCAGCTGTTGTTTTCTTAGACAGTGTGGTAGATACTCATATCACATTCTCCAAATAGAATACTCTAGAAAGCTCTTGAGGTAAGTAATGGAGGAAAACTTTACCATAAATCTTAGAGAGTTAAATGCCAGCGGTTGAAACTTGCATCATAAACACTTTAGAGAGGCTGCTGGCTGCACAGCGAGCTGTAATCACATTAGGACTCAGCTCCTCCGAAATGCAGCACTGTATTCTGTGGGTGACGCATTGTCAGGGCGATTTCAACATGGCTGCCAGACAAGCACTGGCACAGGGGCCAAGCAGGGCGGCACATCAACCAGAGAAGAAGCCCACCTCAAAGCTGAAACAAATATACTGGTACATATTTCAGATACTTTTTTTTATTTTAGAGATTTTTTTTAAAGATTTTATTTATTTATACAAGAGCTGGGGTACAGGCCAGAGGCATGGGAGGGTGAGAGGATTCACCAGAGACAGAGTGGGGAGCGGAACAGGCAGACTGACTGAAATACACTGCTGAGGGGAGCAGTGGGCGAGACAAGAGAGGTCTGCTGCGCCATGTGGGTATCTCTCTGGCCGGCCAGGAATCGAACCCACACTGCAGAGGCTGCAGACAGCTTCACAGTGCTGCGCTCAACCAACTGTGCCACTGGGGAGGCCCTATTTCAGATACTTTCATATTCATGAACACTGCTCCTATTTTAGATACATTGATAAGGAAACATCATGTATATAATTATATATATAGAACAGCTTTCATATCTATATATATTGCTATTTGACATATTGTATATGAAGCAGAATAATGTTCTCATTTATGAATGCTGGTCCTACTTGATAGTCAAATATACATATCAAGCAGAATAACTTTTGTACCTGTGAATGTTATTTTATATATATATATATTTGTAATTAAATATTGTATGTCAATCAGAATAACTTTTATATCTATGAATGTGATCATTCCTATCATTCTGTACATCATATGTACATATTACATACTTTATATAGCTTTCATATCATGGACCCCCAGGCTGGCTTTTCCTCCACTTGGAGATGAGTCAGTCCTTCACTCCTGCACCTCCAAAATCCTTGCAACTCAAAGTGTGGTCCCCAGGCCAGCAGCATCAGCACCACCTAGAAGTTTGTTGGGTGCAGACGTACTGGGTGCCATTTTGCCTTTTCCCAGGGGGAGTCATGTGTGTTACAGTTTGAGAAGCCCCGGACTGTCCAATGTGATTCCTGTTTTTCTATAACCCCTGCTCCATAAGATAAAGCACAGCTATATTTTGACATTTCTGACAATTAGACGGTACTATCCTCTGGTTTCCATGCAGATCCCCATTTGCTACTTAATACTTTTACGGTCATTTCTATAGAAATAGGAAAGTTCACTTTACCCTCTTAAATTTAGAGTCCAGTACAAAGGATTTTGCATGAAGTCTCCTGTCAGCTCCTATCTGACAATCTTCTAGCTTGAAGCTTTCCTTCCCTGCCTGAGCAAATGATGCCTAGCACCTGATTCTGTGTTAACACATCATCCAAAGGGCTAATACAGGTCTCAAGTCACCTGGGAGAAATGCCAAAGTACTTACTGCTGAAAGGGAATAAAATGCTGTTTTTCTTCATCATCCACCTTCCCATGTATGATATCAGTAATATCCATCACTAGGAAAAAGATAAATGTAATTGAAGAAACTAATTGCTTCAGGCCTCACTAAGTTACTATGGAAAATTACAGTCTCGGCAAACACAAAACACTGGAGGAAGAAAGAGACCAAGTAGGGGCATTTCTTTTATTTTTTTGCTAATGGTGATTCCATATTCCCAGCCAAGTAGAAGAGGAATTCACTAGGAGCTCATGCAGGAGCTTTTCTCATATTCATCCTGCAGACTACCCCTTTTTAAAAAACCCTACAAGACTGAGTTGCTAATTCTTGTGAAACCTGTAACTGGATTACTTTTGAGTAAGATCCAGAGAAAACATTTTTGGCAGGATTGTCAAAAGAATTAAAGATCTGGGGAGAAACTCAAGACTTGAGGTGGTCATCTCTCCCTTCGACTCGACATATTCTCACCTGGTTTCACATAAATGAGGGGAAGCCAGGGCAGTAGCAGCATAGAACTGATGGCCCAGTGATTTACTTCTTCATGTTCAAGAAGAGCAATTAATACATCATTGTTCTAAGCCTATGGCACATATTATCTTATTTCTACAAACATTAGTGCTGGCCCTAAATTAAGAGATGAGGAAACTGAGAACAGGAGAGGTAAGTATCTTATCCTAGGTCAGAAGTTTTACCTAGCAAAGCCAGGTATGGCCTACTTATTACCAGTGGGAAAACAATTAGCATTATTCTATAGCTGCTGAAACTAGGCAAGAGGGAATCCCTTGGTTAGTAAATTACAATCTGGCCATAAACACAACTAACAATCTACTTTACTTATAAGCAGTTTGAAGATGAAAAGAAATAGTGAGATATGAGACAACTTTCATATGAAAAACTAAGGGAGGGTAATGCCTTTTCAAAGTATACCAAATAGCACAGTGTGCAAGGCTTAGGGAATACTAATGTTGGTGAAAGGAAGGTGTAGAAGCAGGCATGACATTCAGCTCTTAATAGAACCCTGAAAAAAAATCACAAAATTTGTATTTGACTCCTCCAACCACACGGCTTGTCAACATTATCTAGTTACACCCAAACTCTGCTGATGTTCAGCATCAACGTGCAGAGTAAATTTATCTCCTCTTCATTCCACCACTATCAACACCTTGAACACACACACACAGAGAAAACAAAGGTCTCAAACTTGATGTTGGAATTTCCCTGGTCAATTTTGAGTGAATATGACTTAAATTCTTTTATGGAACAATAAAGAAATTGCTGGAGAGATGATTACATTGGTCTGGGTTAGGGCTCCTTGCCTTTTCTGAGATTTCATTTTAGTTCTCTAGTCAGAGAATTAGTTCTCTGGTCAGAGATTGGGACAGGTTGAACAGCAGGTGGGGTGCACCAGGCTTCAAGGGATGCACAGACCAAGGGCCTTATGGGAGGAGAAGCCACCTCATTGTGCACGTAACCTACAAGGTTGACCTGACAGCATGGAGTTTCTGGGTCCCCGATCCAAGAGTGGAACTAGGATATTTTGCAGATAACTGTCAAAATTTCTTAGTGAGCAAATGTCAATGTAAAACTAAGAATATATTTCCTCAATTTAACAAATTACAGAGCAAAACATAGGGACTCTTAGAAGGGTGTGGGGGTTTGACTGAAGTTAAGGACCCTCTTTGAAAATAGTTAGAAACTAGTTAGAAACAAGGTTGCCTTTGAAAAGTAATTTCCTAGAAAGGCAAATTACTTTTCAGGGAGTATTTTATTCCATTGAAATCAGTATGTGGCCTCAGGCAGGGAGATTCCAATAGTCACAACTGAGGTTTTAGACTGAATATACACAATTGTATGTAGGACTGCTGGGCATACATAGGAGGGAGAAAAAAACATGAGGGGGGAAGTGCAGGTGAGGACTTAGAATCCAAGGGAAGGTAACTGCAGCCCCAGGCAGTAAATGCTGGTGTCCAATTCTGATGATGAGAAGCAGGTGCATGTTGTACTGTCTCTGGGTCTGCATCCTTCTCTCTCTCCCTTTTCTCTTCATCTCTATTTTTCTCTAAAAACATTTTAATCATGGTAAAATTTACCAATTTAATCATTTCTAAGTAAAATGCATTAATTGCAGCCAGAATGTTTCCATCTTCCCCAGCTGAAGCTCTGTATCCATTAAAACTAACTTCCCATGTACCAGCTTCCAACCCCCAGCAACCACACCCCACTGTCTGTCTCTATGAATTTGACTACTCACAGTACCTTGTGTAAGTGGAATCATACTGTATCTGTCTTTGTGACTGGCTTATTTTTCTAAACATACTCGCTGCATGGTCCATCCACGTTGTAACATGTCAGAATTTCCTTCCTTTTTTAGGTGGAGTAATATTCCATTATATGGATATACCACATTTGTTTATCTATCCTCTGTTAATGTACATCTGGGTTGTTCTACCTTTTGACTACTGTGTATAATTCTGCTATGAACATGTGTGTAAAAATATCTCAGGACCCTGTTTTTAGTTCTTTTGGGTATATGCCCACAAGTGGGACTGCTCGATCATGGGTTCTGTTTAATTTTTTCAGGACTTGCCACACTGTTTTTCAAGTAGCTGCACCCCTTTACATTTGTCTGTGGGTCCTTCTGTACCTGCTACCCCAAAGGGCCTTCGGAGTCCACAAGTGTGTTTTTTGCCCTCCTTCAGCTCCATGTGGCCCACCCGGACAATCTGGCACACGAGGCTGATGCGGGGCCGGATTAGGTCTGTGCTGCTGAGGTCCTAAGGGGAGGAAGAGAACACATGAAAGGAGATCACCCTGTGTCACCTGTCAGTGTGTCACTTTCCTTTTCCCTCTAACAGAATGCCATTCAGACTGTAACAGGGTGGTCCCCAGGAAAGGGGGAGGTTCCCTGCCCCACCCAAGGGAGGGTGGAGCTGAGCAGGAAGAGGAGAAGCGGCAGAAGAGACTGAGGAAGGAAGCAGGATGGAGCCAGGAGACCTGGAGGAGGCACATGGAGCCTAGAGACACGTGAAGAAACTGTGCTTGTCTTTTGGTCGTGGACTGGGTGACACAGATGTGGGTGAGACCCGTGGGGAGGTGACCATGGCAGCTTTTATCTTGATGTTGATTTTGCTCTTTTCCTTCCGGGCTTGTCCGGTTGTTTGTGACCCTTTTCTGTGGGTCCCCACTGGAAGGTGCTTTAGACTTGTAGCAGGCTTTGGGGCTTTGCTCTGCGCCATTCCCATATGGATGGACTTTTACCCACGAGGGGATGGGTAGCTTTGGGTGCTTCATCTAGAAACTAGACTCTTTGCCTCACCTGTATTGTTTCCTAGTTTTTATTAAAGTTCCTTCCCATTAAAGTCTCCTATGTTTTGTGTTGATGCGGCGGATGGCAGAACCCATTTAGAATAGGCAGGTTTGCGGGGTTTGGGCTGACCCTCTCCCTGTCCTATAACAAGACGAGACTTCCTAAGGCCGAAATACCAGAAACAATCCTCTCTTCCCCAAACCCACCGAAGAACTACCATAGTGTCAGAGAAAAGTAACTTTGCATCCAGAAAAGGATTTTTTATTTCCCAGTTCCTACTTCATATTTAGAAATCAGATCATATTCAAGCTAAAGTCTTTATCAACTTAAGCAGGGTGTTTTAAAAGCCAGGACACCTATCATTGCTACTTCATATCCTGCCCAGACATGTCTGAGTATAGGATGCATTTCAGTGTCAAATGAAATTAAACTTGCAAAACATTGACATTTATTGGGCATTCACACACACTGATGATATTTCATTTCATTTTCCAAATAATCCCGTCTGTAACACAGACATTTACATGAATTGCTTTCTGTAATCATACATCTCTTTTATGAGGAATTTCCATTGAGAGTTTTTGGATGTGTTGATTAATGGGACATGTGCAGGTGAACTATCTGTTTTTTGTGGCTTATGTGCTAACTTACCCGTATTCCTAAGAACAGACAAGATACTCTATGAATGAGTTCACATATCTCATTTATTTAAACATCAGAAATAATTTAATAACATACCCAATGTTTTCATGATTTTTTTTTTTTACCATGGGGTAAAGAATAGATAGTTCAGTGCAAGGACAGTGATCAGACCACGTATGTTCTGGGATGGGCTGTTAACAGAAATATGAATGAATGAATGAATGAATGAATGAATGAAGTGAACTTCTATGGGGGCTACTATTCTATCATTTCCCTTGCCATAAACATGGTGAGAGAATAAGGAGATAAATATGATGTGGGCATCAGGAAAAAAGGATAAAAGGAAGCAAGTATCTCCTTGAGGCCTATGGGTGGAACTGTCCACCCAGAGGGCCACAGCTTCAGGACTCTTTAAATACCAATATCATAAAAAAGTAAGAGAACTCCTAGAAAGTGTCTAATCTAAAAGAAAGAGAGTCCCCATGCCCCACCCACAGTCCAGTACTTTTCCTTGTTCTTGATCCATATATAGCAACATTCCTCCTACGTTGGAGAAGTGCAGGAAAAGAAGGACAAGTCTTCTGAAATCTTTAAAAGCAAAAATCCAGCTAGGTCCACTTTTGCCCCAGCTGTAACCTGGCTGTAACCCCACCTGGAATGCTTCTTCCCTTTATCTGCAAAGCTCACTCCCATCAACTTCAAGTTCTTGCTCAAGTAGCTCACACAGAGGTCTGCCCTGACCCACCTCCTTTAAAGGGCAACCCGGAAATTCTCCATTCCACCAAAGCACTGGGACTTCTGACATCTTACACAATCATTCATTACTTGATTATTGTCTATTACTATCTTCCTATGAGCATGAAAGCACCTTGACAACAGGGACTTTTTTTTTTTAAGATTTATTTATTTATTATACAAGCACTGGGTATAGTCAGAAGTGCGGGAAGGTGAGAGAATTCACCAGAGCCAGAGAGGGGAACAGAACAGGCAGAGTGACAAAATACACTGCTGAGGGGAGCAGCGGGTGGCAGGAGAGGTCTGCGCACCATGTGGGACCCCCACCGGTGGCTGGGAATAGAACCAGCGCTGCAGAGCTTCACAGCCCAGCGCTCAACCGCTGCGCCACCAGGGGAGGCCTAACAGGGACTTTTTTTTCTGGTTCATTCACTGACACAGGTCTCAAGAGCCCAAGCCAATGCCTGGCTACTTACAGGTGCTCTAAAACAGGTGTTAATAATGAATGAGTGTGGGTGATAATGTTAATTTTCATATTTTTTTATGTTCTCCACATACTTATGTGCATCTGCTAACAGGATAAAGAAAATGGTTAAACACAAGGCAGGACTTACAGTAAAGACTGCTTGAAGGTTATTGAGCTTCTCTATCTCCTTGGGCATTCCATTACTGCCCCAGCGAATTAGGTAGTTCTCACTGGGGAAGAGAAAAGAAAAGTCTTAATGAGGGGCTACCTGGGGATGGATCTGCCCTCAGCACAGACAGCACAACCAGAGTTGTACAACTGTAACCAGTCCTGCACCAGAGTTGTACATCTGTAACAATAATGAAGTTAAGCTGACATATTATAATCACTCAAAGTCCATAGTTAACATTAGGGTGTGTTCTTGGTGTTATACATTCTGTGGCTCTGGACTAAAGTCTAATGGCACGTTATCTGCCATTATAGCACCATATAGAGTAGTTCCCTGCCTTATAATCCTTTGTGCTCTGCCAATTCACCTCCCCTGTCCCCCATCCTGCAGTCTTTTGGCTTTTTTTTTGGTTTTTTTTTTTTTTTTTAAATTTGAAACAGATATACCAGTATTTATAAATAATATTAAAATATTATTAACATAAAAATTTTACTGTTTCAGGAATTTCTCCTAAAGAGTTTTTTTTAGCAACATTAAGAAACAATTTAAAAATGCATTGGAAAAAAATAAGTCTGTTAATCTTTATATATACACTAATGAATGTTTATGCTATATGCAAACCAAATGTAATGCCAGCAACTATTTATTAAAAATTGACAACATTTTAAGAAACTATATGGAATAATCACTAGGATATTTTCTTAGTGAAAAAATTCACAAAATACTTTTGTAGTTTTTTAAATGTGTTTTTTTTTTTTTTGAAGAATGGAGCAGAAACTGCATATATACGTTAACTGCACAGAAAATTTTTAAAATGATAATCTGTGATTCTTTTGGGGGGTGGTCAGGGAACTTGCAGAAGGGATTAAGAGTGAATATTACACTTTATCCTCCTATTGTTTAATCATTGAGAAAAAATATAAGGAAAAAGGGTATCTTCTGTGATCACCCCTCACCTCAAAGGTAAATTAAACAGAGATATCTGAACCCTTTAATCTTTCTTTTGTGCATCTTTCTCACTTTTTTTCTTTGGCAACAAGTCCTTTTTCCCTTGCCCATTTCATTGCTATAGTCTCAGGGATCCACTTCACTGTAATGCTAATAATAACAGGCAGGGCCACAGTCCTGGATCTTAAGTGATAAAAGAGCAGCACTTAGTGAGGGTGGGCAAGAGGGCAGCCCAGTAAGGAGGCTGAGCTCATCTCCTCCAGGTACCCACAGCAAGGTAGTCACAGAACAAAGTGAATCACTTTGTAAGGGAAACTCAGATAAAAGCACATGCTAAAATTAGTGAAGTCCAGAGGAGGGGGACCTCACCTGCCTTAGAAAATGCCGAATTTGCAGCCCAGCCAGGTGGGCAAGGCAAGGCTCAGAGGCCATGGGCATCCTGCAGTCTGCCTTGTGGAACTGGCAATCCCCTTGCAGGGTTAAGCTTAACCCACCTCAGCAAGGTCTGCATGGGTCAGGAAGCCGGTGGTCCACAGTAGGCTCTGCAGACCTCAGCACAGACCTTGTCAGGCTCTAGGGAGGGTCCCAGAAGCAGTCTGGGATCCTGAGCCATAGGGCAAGAGGCAGCTTCTAGGATCAGAATAGAATAGGAAGGGCCCTGGAGGAGTAGGAAGGCTCCAGAGATAAGGGCAACAAATTCCAAAGGAACTAATCAAACACCCCAGGACTAGGGGTAACAAGATATTGCCCAACAAGGACGATAAAGAAAAAGGATGCTAAGATTAATGGGCTGGGACAGAGGCTTAATTCTGGGCACAGAGACTTTAAGGCAGAGTGAGTGAGACCACCCAGCACTAACCAATCACAAAGGAACTGATGGGGCTTTAGACTAATCAGGGAAAGAAGGTGCATATTCCCTGAGGCACAACTCACTGGAGCTTCCTTGCCCCAACCTGCCCTGGTCCAGGAGCTGGGAGTCTCTCACTTTGTTTGTTTCTCACTTTGTTCCTTTTCTCCTTAATACATTTTTCCTTAAATCCATTTTTGCAAGCAATTTGCCGCTTTTCAGCTTTTCCCTTGCTTGCCTGAGCATCAGGTCAGCGCAGTTCCTGCTGCGGCTTCCTGAGACAACAGCCCTTGGTGGTCTAGTGAGGCTGGGACTCGACTCTGCCACAGCAGCCTGGGCATCCTGCAGTCTTTTGAATTCTCTGTGCTGCCTCTGTGTCTGATGAGTGTTAGAGGATTTCTAAGACCCAGGAGAACACAAGCAGTTGCTGCCCTGCTTCAGCAGCCATGTAGAAAGGATTAGAGCCCAAAGAAAGTTATTTTCCTCTGCCTAGAAATCCTTCCTTTCTCAAACTCAGCAAAGATGCCCTCTGGTAGGGGTAGGCAAAGGCCGGCTATTGTCACAAGGCTGCAGCAGATGACCTCAGAGTCTGCTACCTGATGAAGGTGGACTGGTCAGGGTCGTAGAGGGCCATGAACAGCTCAGCATCTTCACCGATGTTGCAGACAAAGTTTTTGAAGTTCACGTAGAGGCCATAGGTGTGGGCGGTGCTGAAGATGGACTGGCCCCTCAGATCCAGGCTCTGCAACATTGACTGAACAAAGAGGACGAGAAAAGCACCTTGATTTCAGCAAATGAGAGATACTGGCAAGACATTACCCTGCAAATGGGAGACAAAAATAATTTCCACCAAGAAGAGAAGCACTTACTGAGAACATGCATGTAAGTGGATAAATGATTGACTAAGCAAAATATAATCACTATTATTTAGATGCCAAGACTGTCCTGTTTGGGGCCTTGATCTCAAGTAATGCAATAATGCTAAGGTGATAGCTCATGTTTTTAGCAGCTTCAAGAAGTTCTCATCTCTTGTGATAGTTTCTGGATGAACCACAAAAGCACAGAAATCATTGGTTCACTATCTCTTTTGGGGGGAATAACTCATTGCAAAGAAGAGATTCCACTAGAAAGGTTGTACCTTTAAGGGTGGTTAACCACTGATTTAAAAACACAATTAAATATTATCACAATTGTGCTAAAAACAACAAAAACCTAGAAACTAAAGAAAAATAGAAATCTTTTCCTTAATGCACAGGAATGAAAAAATCTTTTACTTTACGCAGTGGAAGACTAGAAACCAAAATATCAGTATGGTTGTGTCTGGGCAGTCATAATATGGCTGAATTTCTACTTTCACTTTTTCTCTACATTTCTTATTTTTATTTAATGTCCAATTACCAATGTCAAAATCTTTCCAACACTTTCTAAATTTTACTTATTTTGGAAATTGTAAAATGTGCCCCAAATGCAGAAGGTTACAAAGTAAGAAGGTCCCGCCAACCTTGCTCTTCCAGGGGCATCCATTCATTATCAATTTCCTGCCCATCATTCCAGAGCCAGTCCACATGTGTGCAGAGATACACATGTGTTCCTTTGTGAAACACAAATAATAATGTCGGTACACACTATACTGCATCTTGCTCTTTTTCACTGAATATATATCTGCATGATCTTTCCATGTCAGAACACAGCTTCTTTATTCTTTTTTTATTTTGCTCTTCAAATGAGAAGATGAATAGTTTTTTTTAACAGTATTTCTACCTCTGTTGTCAATGACTCTATTTCTCTCATTAAAAAACAAAGAAAAAAGGGCCTCCCTGGTGGCACAAGGAGTTAAGACGCAACCTATGAAGCTGTCTGCAGTCTCTGCAGCATGAGTTCAATCCCCCGGCCAGGGAGCAACCCACATGGCGCAGCAGACCTCTCCTGACTTGCCCACTGCTCCCCTCAGCAGTGTTTTCAGTCAATCCACCTGTTCTATTCCCCACTCTGTCTCTGGTGAATCCTCTCACGCCCTGCACCTCTGGCCTGTACCCCAGTTCTTGTATGCATAAATAAATAAATTTAAAAAAAAAAACAAAGAAAAACAGAACCTCAGTGGCCCAAATCTGCTCATGTGAGGAAGTGTACCTTTTCCTCTTGGATCTTTTCCTCAATTCTTTTTGAGGCCATTTCATGGGCCCTGAAGAGGGCAATGGTGCTGGTTTCATCTGGGTCCAAGATGTTCCCATTGTCATCTCGCACGACCAGATCTAATCCAAGCATTCTAGAAAGAAAGGAGTGGTCACAAATGCCCAAAAATAGATGACTGGATCAAGAAGATGTGGCATATATACACAATGGAATATTATTCAGCGATCAAAAAAGATAAATTCATGCCATTCACAGCAACGTGGATGGAGCTAGAAGGAATTATGCTCAGTGAAATAAGCCAGAAGGAAAAAGAAAAATATCGGATGGTTTCACTTACAGCAGGAATATAGGGGAACCAAATAGGACATCAGTGTAAAAAAATAATAACAGTTCAAAACACAACAAAGCAAAAACAGACAGTTATAAACCAGAGACATCCTGCAGGGGTGGAGGAGGGAGAGGGATCAGAGGGAGGGAGGGAGGAGCACAGGGGACTGTGGTGATGGTGCACGGGTGCCTTGGGGAAGGAAATTCTATGGGGACTCAATCTGAGGGGGTGGGGGGAAGCAAATGTTGTTTAAAAAAAGTTAAAAATTAAAAATAAAAAAAAAGAAAGGCGTGGTCAGCCAGTCCTCACAGGAACAGACTCTTGAAGGAAGAGTGCCCATGAAAGAGTCCTGAAGAATCATAGAATGGGTGGGTGCTGGAAAGTCAAGAACAATTCACTTGCCCTTTCTTCTTTCAATTTCTGCCCTTTCCTACATAACAACATTAGAAAACTAATGAAAATGTTAGGCAAACTCATATAGTGATACGCAAATCATTTGGTCCACAGAAACTCAATTTCCCTACGTTGCAAGAATGCAATGAGATATGTGTAAAGCACATAAACTACATGTAGCTACAGTGCACTCTGGATAGGTGTTTGTTGTTATTGCAGCAACAGGCACAAGAAAGCAGCTGCTGTGTCCAGCTGCAGCCTTGAGGGCTACACAGCCATGTGGACTATACACAGTGCCATCCTCACCAAGGCTTTGGTGCCCAGAGTGTACATGCAAAAAAAGTTTTGCTTGCTTCCAAGGAAGCGGGACGATGCTGGAAACAGGATATTGCTGCGAGTGCCCAGCGTGCATTCCAGCCACCAGCGATTTGGGAGTGGGGATGTGCAACAGCAAGCTCAGGGATGACAGTAAAATGTGCCAAGTCTCTGGGAAGAAAACAACATGCCGACTTCCCCTCCTCCTTTTATAGCATCTTCATCATCTGATTTAATCTGGCAGGTTCCCTTCCATGGCAGTCAGACCCGCAGGCCACCCAGACTCATGAGCGACGTGTCCCGCTGGCTGCTCAGACATGGGATCACTGACGCACTGACGGAACAGCTTAATTCCTTGAGCTGCTTCCAAGGGCTGGAATGTGAAAGCAGCCAGGCATGCTCTGCTATTTGTGGGACATTAACTTTCTGGGCCAGAGATTAGGGTCCTTCAAGGTGATGCCATATTGTGGCCAGATCCAAAAAAATATGTGCAAGGGGGAGCTGCCTGGTTCGCGTTAGCCAGCTTTTTAAGGAGGCCCATTACTGCCCTGCCCAACTGGCAATGCAGCCCTCATGATTAGAGGTCTATGGTTGGACCAGTGACATTCTTACCTTACATAGGGAACATCAGACATAGAATCGAAAAGTCCAGGATTCAAATTTAAGCTTCCCCACCTATTATCTATATGACTTGAAAGTGAATCACTTACACTCACTTGGTCTGTTTCCTTAACCATAAAATGGGAATAATGGTTTCCTCACAGGGGATAGAATCACGTAATACATGTCAAGTGCACATAGGAGATATTTCACAAATAATAGCTGAATCTGAGTCATCTGTGCTATGTTTATGCCAGCTATTTTTGAATATAGTTGTCTGAGTCTATAACATTTAAATAAGCGAAATAAAGAGCCATATTTTAACAGTTCTCTGAAGTATATCTCAGAGTTCTGAAATAGGAGAGTAGGTAAATGGGGAGGAAAAAGTTGGATGTGTACAAGTTCGAGAAATACAGAAAATGAAACCAAATATGTCAAATGAATCATTAACAAAAACTAATGAGGAACTATCCCAGTCTTTTAAAAAGTCAGTCAGGAGTCCCAGGTCACCATAAGATTTGATAATTGACTAATTTCCTCTTTTTTCTGAAAGGCAATAATATCTGGAACCTACGTTATCTGCCTGAGGTTATCAGACGACTAGTGATGTGAGGAGCCCTTGACAGGTTAGTGGAGACACACACAAAGGTCAAAAGCATTTCATGATTCTGGTAAATCTGGTTTTTACATGCTGTAAACAATGTCCGTTAGAAGAAAACAGAGAGAAAGAGAATGAGTCTGACAGAAGAAAACTAGAGAGAGCCCCAGGTCTCTGGAAATGGCTCAAGCTGCTCAGTGCCTTTTGATCTGCTCAGTGATGAACTCACTTCTATCTCATCCCCATCACCCCTGTTCATCTGTCATCTCCTTGGAGTCGGAAACCCAGTGCAGGGCTGGCCCATGGAGGCCACTGCCAACTTTTTTCCCAATGATATTAAATATGTTTCAAAAAGAGAGCTGTAAACACGATGCTTTGGAAACTCCAAAGCCATAATGAGCCCCTGGCATGAAGCAAGCACTGTTTTCTGAGTTCTCGGGGAGAAGTCATCCCTGGTTTACCTGTTCCCATGATCGATCTTGGCTGTGACCTTCTTCTTGAGCTCTGCCAGCTCGTCCTTGGGGAGTGTTCCAGACAGGATCTGGGAGCGCCACTCGATCAGGCTGTACGTCATCTGCTGCAGCTGGCGGAAGAGTGTGACCTTGTTGTTCTAAGATGAGAAAATGAGGTGGAAGAAAGAGGAAAAAAAAAGTATGATGAGGATGGGAGGACCTGTAGACTTGATTCTTTGTAAGGTATTATTTATCCAATTAATCTTGTCAAACAGTAATATGTGCATTTAGAGGGGACTTTTAAAAATATATATATTAATAAGGATGGCTTTCCCATGAGCGATTCCTACTCCTTCCTCTGTGTTAGAAGTGGATAAGCACCTGCAGCAGGAACAGGTGGTTGGAACTCCTAAGTAGGTCAAACCATTCATGCACCCTAAGGGAACCACTTTCTTCTCTCCCTCCAAACTCACATTCCTCCTCACACCTCTCACACTATACCCTCAACCAGCTGCTAATTCTGGCTTCTTCAATTTCAATTTAGAAGTCTCTTCCTCAAAACCATAACTCTGGGGTGGCTGTCCCTCCCACAGATGGAAAATTATTCCTGTCCCAGCACCCAGAACCCTGGACATCTCAGCCTGTTTTACTCTCCGCAATGAGAGTAAGTTGCAAGAGGACAATGAGGAACAATGAGTTTGTTTGTTTTCGTATCTCTAGGAGTTGGTACCAAGTAGACATTCTACAAAGTGTACATGAGTGAAATGCACCAATATCTTTTGCATAGAAAAGAACTGCAGTTTCAGAGGTAAGGAAGAGGGGAAAATAAAAATAAAAATTTTATTTTTAAATCTGCTTCCCCAGAATAATGATGGACCATCCAGAAAATTGTTACGCCTAGAAAGATTAAATCATTATTTTGGGCTCCAGTAAGAATGCCCTATAACAGAACCAAATTAACCAGTGAACAACTAATTATTTGTACCTCAATCATTTTAAAAGACTAATACTTGGTGTCTGTGTCCTACAGTCTTGGTTTTATGTACACAATTGTTTCAGTCCATTATATATTGTTTAAAATAGTCAATGAGCATCTACTATGTGCTGGAAATTATGATCCTGCCACACAAGAGAGGGGAAAAAAGAATAACAAGTAAGTAAATGCTGAAACATATATACAAGATAATTTCAAGTTAAGAAAAAGTACAACAGGACCTCCCCGGTGGCGCATTGGTTGAGCACTGGGTTGCGAAGCTGCCCGCCTCCTCTGCAGCGCTGGTTTGATCCCCGGCTGCTCCCCAGCCATAGGAGGAGGGTCCCACATGGTGCGCAGACCTCTCCTGCCGCCCGCTGCTCCCCTCAGCAGTGTACTTCGGTCCTTCTGCCTGCTCTGCTCCCTGCTCTGGCTCTGGTGAATTCTCTCACCCTCCCGCGCTTCTGACTGTACCCAGTGCTTGTATAAATAAATAAATAAATCTTTAAAAATAAATAAATAAAAATAAAAGAATAAAACCTACAACACAAGTGGACATTCTTTGTGGCATTCATTTGTGAAATTATCAATTCATTTATTAAAAACAAAAAAGAAATAAAAAGTACAACAGGGAAAATAAACATGGCAGCTTGATAGGGTGTGTACGGGCGAAGGGGGCACTGAAGATAGTGATTAGGAGAAACTGCTTTGGCAATCACTTTTGAGATATATTTATTTGAAATAAATCCATTATCATTCTACCTACTTATGTCCACTTTATTTTTATTGATAAGTGAACTGTCATGGTATATTTATATAATCATATGCTTCTGAGCTACAGGGCAATATTATCTACTATAAACACACTCACACTTGTTGATGGCTGAGCAACTTGTTCCTCTTCACTGATGCTCCCCACTCCAAGGACAAATTCCTGGGCAAGCCATCAAATAGACCCAAGATACTCCTGAACAAAGAGTTAATGTAAGGAGCTGTCAGCCCAGAAGCAGGGGCAGTGGGAGGTTGGCAGTGAGATTAGCAGAATGCGATAAAGCCTAATGGAAGCTGGAAGCTCTCTGAGTACACAGAGGAAAGGAAAGAACTCATTTATCTGTGATTGCAATATGTTCTAGTAACACTTTATCCCAAAACAATGAATGTGAAGCTTCTTAAAAATTTGAAACTACCTACATTTAATGCTTTTAAGCATTTTCTTTCCTTTTTTTTTTTTTTTTAAAGATTTATTTTTTTATTTATACAAGCCCTGGGTACAGTCAGAAGAGCGGGAGGGTGAGAGAATTCACCAGAGCCAGAGCAGGGAGCAGAACAGGCAGAAGGACCGAAGTACACTGCTGAGGGGAGCAGCAGGCGTGGCAGGAGAGGTCCGCGCATCATGTGGGACCCTCGCCCAGCGGCTGGGGATCGAACTGGCACTGCAGAGGCTGCGGGCAGCTTCGCAACACAGAGCTCAACCGCTGCACCACCGGGGAGGCCCTTAAGAATTTTCTAAACAGCTTCTTTCTCATCAGCCAATCTTTAGAAAAGCAGAAAAATCAGACTTTTAAAAGCCCTATTTCTAGTAAGGAATGGTAAAAATCCTGCCCTTTTTTTTTTTCCATTTAATTTTAAATTAAGTATTTCCGACTCACTGTCTTACAAACTGAAAAAAAAAAGGCTGAGAAATTAAGCCCATAAAATTTTGCCTTCCAAAACATCTAGACAGAAAAGAGGTTCTTTCTTTTTTCTTACAACTTACTTGTTTATTCCTGGTTAGAATTTTTTTTTAAATGTTTTCCAATTTTTTTCTTTAAAGATTTATTTATTTATTTATTTATTTATTTATTTATTTATTTATGCAAGCACTGGGTATATATAGTCAGAAGCGCGAGAAGGTGAGAGGATTCACCAGAGCCAGAGCGGGGAGCAGAACAGGCAGACTGACGAAATACACTGCTGAGGGGAGCAGTGGGCTGCAGGAAAAGGTCTGCGCGCCATGTGGGACCCTCGCTGGTGGCTGGGGATCGAACCGGCGCGGCAGAGGCTGTGGGCAGCTTCACAGCCCAGCGCTCAATCACTGCGCCACCAGGGGAGGCCCTAAACGTTTTCCAATTTTAATGAAGATATTCTCATAATGTTGTTTAACAAAAGTGTGGGGGGAGGGATTAAGGGCTCAGGATCCTCTAATAGAGACAGTGCTTTGTTTGGGGCACATGTTCAAAAGTTCTCAGCCTCAATTTCATTAGACACCATCTAAGGCATTTAATTATTGCCTGTCCATATCAGCCGTGTTTGCCAGTTTCTCCCACCAAAGAAGGATGAAGACAGCCATTCTTCTCTGGCTCATTGTGCCAAATTAATTCTGAAGACACAAGCTGGAACACACCAAAGGAAGTAATTATCCCGTTTACTTTAAAGAAATGGATTTTGTTGCCACATTCATAAGATTGTTATAAGCAGAATGCTCAGCAATAGCTGGCCTCTGACACTCAGGGAACCTGGGGAAGCATGGGATTCAGGCATTGCCCCTCAGACCATGAGCCTCTGTGTCTCCATCTTTGCTCCTGTCATGGCCTCTGCCAGGATTTGCTTTAAATGTCTCCCTTTTATAGATCTCTGAAGTCTCACTTCTAACATTTCTGTTTCATATGTATATATTTATTTATTCATATCTGATATAAACAAAGTCAAAAGAAAAAGGAGCTTTGCCTTTAACACTCTGAAATACAGAAGTCAACCATTGGGTATTTCAAAATCTTGGGGCTATTTAGACAATGATGCCACCTCACTGGTTGTCAGAAAACCTGGGTTCTATTTTGCAATTTCCTCCAAAATGCAGACCACAGTTCACAAGACTTTCCTTTGGTGCTCTACCTGTCTATCTGCAAAATAGCCAATATTTCCTTTGTTCACTAACCTTTTCTCCTCAGTGCAAGTTTTGTGATTTAGAAACAAGAGTGCTGGACTGGAATATGGGGATTTGATCTCTTACTCTAATTGTATCATTAAGTTGCTACTTGGCTTTGGGCAAATTATTCCCTCCAGGATATGACCATCTGTAAAATAAAGGGACAGGCACCAAGGTCCATTTGCAAGGATCAGTGTCGCCTTCAAGTCTGTGATTGAGACATTAAACTCAATTACTCCTCCAAGCAACTTCCTGATTAACTGTATCTGACTTGAACCATCTCACCCCTGAGGTACCCACACTCTCGGGCGACTCTGCAGTGAATCGCATGACTTTTGTGAGCGTATGTAACTCCTGGGTCCACACAGATGACTTGCTGCATGTCCTCATGCTGCGCTGACACCTCCAGCTCCAGGAAAGTGGGAAGCCTCTGTCCCGCCATGCTCCCAGCCTGTTCTAGTGCCTTTCCTCTGTCAGGAGAAGGCATTGCCTAACAAAGGCTTTACTTAAAAAAAAAAAAAAAAAAGTGCCAGTAAGACATAATTTTTGCCTCTAGAAGTAGTGCAAGAAATCCTGAAAGCTAGGCAACAAAGTCAGAGAAACTGAAGCCCACCCACAAGCCGCCCCCCAATTCCCTGCCCTGTCCCGCTCACTGCCAAGTCTCCTCATTGTGCTTCTCGTGAGAGCCAAGCTGCAAAGGGCTTGCAGTTCACAGATAAAATGTCCAAAAACAAAAGGAAGTTTTCTATGGGAATTTTCCGTCCTTGGTAAAAAGCAATCAGATGATGGTTTCAGACCAGGAGATCAGCTTAATTACACTTCAGAGCATGTGCTCCAGCCTCCAGTAATAACTCCCAGTTCAAAAAGATTAGACTTGAGTGGCTTTAATCTGCCTGGATATGCAAGGCCTGGAAGAAGGGCTGATTGATGTGTTGGGCAAGTTCCCTGCCCCCACCTGAGCTACAGGCACTCTTTCTGCTGGAGAGCCTCATGGAAATATGCACCAGTACATAGTTCTAGCTTGCTAGCAAATTTTAAATGAGAGGATATCTGTCCTTTTTATGAGCTATATTTTAGCAATAAAATTCACTTGATTCAACAATGTATATTAACCATCTGCTATAACCATGTTCTTCTTGAATCTGTTTGCCATAAGAATACAGGATCACAATTATCTCCCAAACTTATATGGACAAATTAGCCTCACTGACAACTCACCAATCATTTTTCCAACTGGAAACTGGAGTACAGCACTGGGCTAAATCTCAGGTTGTAATGTTATAGAGTATGCTTGTAACAACCAAACATCTCAGCATTTTCCAAGACAGTCTCTCTTTCAAAATTCTTGTTCCACTGTCTTTAAAGATATACACAATCTTGTCAATTTTTAAGTTGAGTAATTTGATGTTATGATGTGGGATGTAGATTTGTGTGTATTTTCTGAGTTGCTACCGGAATAAACGTAAGTCTTCTATTAATCCAATTGTATCTAAATCAATGCATAAGCATCTGCCCTTCTAGCTGGGGGAACTCATGTGGAACAGAGAGGTATGGGGCCAGAAAGAAGAGAAGGCCAAAGCTCAGTTCACTGGATCTACTTACCGAGGTTTAAAAAATTGAAAGATCCTGAGACAGCGAGAATAATGGAGAGAATACTTAACTGACCATCGACTTGGAGCAATAAAGTCCTTACAGGACTAAAAGGGAGTCCATTCCATCTCAAGCTGGAGGACAAGTGAATGACCCCCGGACAGGGGGAAGCACACCCTTAAATGACCTCAGCAAAATTCCACAGTGCAGCCTAATTCGGCTCTTAACACTTTCATCACCAATCGGCTTTTTCATGAAGTAATGCTGGAAGGGGATGGTCAGAGCTGTCATTTATTGACAACAGTGTGCTAGGCGCTGTCGGTTATCCATTGAATTCTTACAGCAAATATTCCCAACATATTATTGCCACTTAAGATGAGGAAAATAAAACCAGGAGATCAAACAAAGGACTTGTCTCAAGCCATAGGATCAGCTAGTGGTATATCCCACATTAAAATCCTTGTCTTCAGAATCTGAGTTATTTCCGTTCCGGTCTGTTTGCAGTAACTATTATTGGGTTTGTTATTTTTTGTGAATATAAACATACATACCAAGTAAGGGAGGGAGCCGGCATTTAAAGCACTGGCTGCTTGCCTAACCTTGACATCCTCAGCTTGCTCTTTTACAGTGACCACCTCATTCACAAAATTTCCTTTTCTGATCTACCACTGAAAACACCCAGTACACAGGCTCCAGTTGAAGAACAGCAGTGAGGGTGACCCATGCCTTCTAGACTTGAACCTGAACGAAGGAGCCAGTATCTATGGTGAGTAACAGTCTGTTACTGAGTGCTCAAGGTCACTCCACCTAAGATGATAACACAAGACAAAGGAAGGGGCCTTGGATAAGGGGGGACGTGAAGGGAGCTTCAGAGTCTTGAGTTTGGCCAGTGAGATACCAAGCACAGGCTGGGCAGAGGGAGGAGGAGCAGAGTGGCTACTGTTTCCAGCGACAGCGACCACATCAATAATGTCCTGCTCACATGTGCAGAGTCCTTGAGGATCACTCTGCACAATGACTCCAGAGCCACCTCTTGTAACTCGAGGGAGTAAACAAGGCAGACTTATTATCACTTAGGCAGACAACATCCAGCAGATGCGTGGAGACTGGAAGTGACTTGCTCAAGTTCATAGAGCCAGGTGGGCAGGGTCTGCAGCAAGAAACCAAGCTTTCCAGAAGCATAAGGTCAATATCCACCCAGGATATGTAACCAAATGGACAAAAAATACTAACAAAAAAGAAAGAAGGAATGTGGGAAATTTGTGGAATATATGCTCAATGGAATATTACTAACTATAAAAAAATGAAATAGTGGCTTTGGGAACCAAATGGATAGATCTTAAGGTAGTTACACTGGTGAAATAAATCAGAAAGGGAACAACAGATACCGGATGGTTTCGCTCATTGGAAGAATATATTATTTGGTTATTTACCATTTATCAAGGAAAATAAACTGGCAAAGCAGGGCAAAAATAAGTATGAGACTGTGAAAAATATACTGGAGCTGGGGGTGGTGAGGGGGATAGAGAGGAAAGGTAGAGCTACGGTACAGTGTAAGAGAAGTATGTGCACACATGGAGGTATGAAGTTGTACTCCCCCAGATGACATAGTTATGTAAATGACTGGCAATTCAATTAAATTTGAGACAAAAAAAGAGAAGAAGGAACATGGCAGGGGGTGGAAGGGGTCTTCATTTATTCTTTCTACTTTGAACAAGTGCTCTTCCTCCACTTAAAACCTATTTATGGTTATTTCCTGAGGTTTCAAAGTGACTGCTGAAAACAAATTGTAGCTATACAAACATCTTTCCATGTCAGGATAACTACCTATGTCTCCAGAGCTGGGTTTAATCCAGTTAGTGGATTGCATTTTCCCCTTACATAAAACTCTGGATCTGTTACATAAATTTCTCATGAACTTATGCTGAAAGGAATGGAATTAGGAAATGTATTCTAGAGAAATATGGAGGTTCTGAGACGCCAGAGCTGTCTTTAGGACATCAACTAGAATACCTGATTTCTTAATCTTTGGGAGGAAAGGCATGAGAGAAATAATTCAAGTACTGATATTCATAGTAAAAGCTGTATTTATCTTTATACAGACTCATGGAATTTACACACAGAATCATATAACAAAAACACCTTAAGAAGTGTGAATAGGGGAGGGGAGAGATGGAAACTATAGATTTGGGTTCCTTTTGTTTTATTTGCCCAGGGAGGCATAACATTTGAAACTTACTACTTTTACACAAATTTTTGAGAAAGAAATTCAGAAACTCTATCTCAAATGAAGTGTTTTAGCAAGGGACAGGAATAAAACAGAGAGTCACAATGAATAACAAATCCATTTTAATTGAATTTCTTAATGAATGAGCATGTATCAAGCAGACTATTTAGCCCTATCAAGTGAACAAAGTTCTCAGAATGAATGTCTTTTAATCTAATCAACCAATAGTAACTCAAGACATTTTAAAATAAGTACTTTGTTAGGTGCCAGAATTAGATGGGAGGCATGTTGCCCTCTGAGTGAGCATGGATATTTTTTCGCTTAGAACCCAATTCTGCTATTAAATAGTGAAACTGACAGGAAATTCCCAGCCCACACTTCTCACTAACTTCTAAGAATTCTGAAAACCCAAATATATGAATCATATTTCTTCCTCCCCAGCTCACCTATTTCTCATTTCTATTAGATAGTAGGATTGGCACAATTACCTGTGGATGTGCATGGACAGAGATAACTGAGCACAAGAGTTGTGTTTTAGCAAGAAGAAACATCTACCTCCTTCATACTCTCAATTCCTACAAAAAATCTCATTTCCCAGTACTTATTATCTCATATCTTTCACCACTCACCAATTTCCAGAAAGAACATATTAAGGAACTAAGCCATGCAAATGCAATATCTCATCCATCAAACTTGTTATATCCACCACTAACCAATCAATTGACCAGAACCAGAGAGTGCTTTCGATACAAGATTATCGATGTAGGCCAAAGGGCTTAAAAGAACATGTCTGGCCTCCCAAGTTTGTGATTTAAGAACTTACAGATCACTCTCTCCCCAATTAAACATAAAGAGATAAAAAGATCACTTGCATTACATGGCAGGATGCCCATGGACCAGATGATGGATTCAGCAGTAAGGGTTCCTGGAGTCCAGAAGGAAGCATTAGGGGTTGTTGTTTTTAGTAGACACATTATAAAGAAGAAAGAATTTAAACTAGGCCTTGAAGGATGGGCAGGCAGGGAGAAATCATGTGCTTGTCCACCCCAGGGGGTGGTAATTGCTACTGCTGCAATCCATTATGGGAAACAACAGCCCTGGATAAAAATGAAATATCTTACATTAAATCTTAGAAGTTACGCTAGAAAGAGCTGCTGCTTACCCTTTTTAGAATTTAAGGTCCAGAGTGGGGTTTTTCCATAACTTATCAAGACTGGCCTTTGAGAGTTAAAACCAACAGAGAAAAACAAAGAGAATCCACACATAACTGAACAAAAACCTAGATAACAAAGCCACAAAAGAGAAAGATAATGGTTCCCAGCCAGGGTCTATAACCACACTGAACTCGTTCACATGGAATGAGAGCACACACATCCATCTCAGGGAATCCTGATTGCCGTGGGACCTGGGAGAAGCTTCCAGAATGACGCCTCTGGGACACCTATCCTCCAGGTGTCCAGGCAGGGGGAGACAGTTCATAAACAGTGTTTGTGCACTGCAATGTCAAGGAAGGAGCTTCTTAAAGTGGAGACAAGTACAAGCCTGCCGCCGACCGACATGGAGCGCTCTGGGTCTGTTGCGATGGCCACCCCACGCAGTCACGGTCTGAGGATTAAATGCTAAAGCCTCCTTATCTTGACCATACTGCGTGTGTCCAGCGTGGAGAGAACACACTGGTTCCTGGAAAATGGCCCACCCAAGTGGCTACCTTATTAGTTTTCTGAGGTCAAATCAATGTTTGTGAGAAACAGTACTGAGTTGGTTGGGAAAAGAAGTTGGTCTTGGGGCTCTCGAACATGACTCAGATGCTGGTGTCTGTGTGGGGTGCTGTGGCAGGCTGGCCAAGGTGATGCCATCTCACAGGAGCCACGCATGGCTGGCTGGGCACTGAGACACTGGCCTGTTCCTACTCACTGGGACACACCACACACAGAGGCGAAGAGCAGGTCCCACAGGATCCTTGCTGATAAATTGCCGCGAGTAACTGTACTGCTGGGTAAGAGTGCTGTGAGCAATCATGGCTCCTGCACTTAGTACGGAATATAAGAGTTTGTCATCATCCCTATTACTCTGCAATCCACCTGCTTGTCAGCAGAGCAAAGACTGACGGAATGATTACATCCACTTCCTCTATCACCCCCTATCTCCAGTGACCCAGTTCCTCGGAAATGGGAACCGCTGGTTATCAGTCATTGTGGGGTCCTGGCGTTATGCACCCCACTCCATACTGAGAGTGACAAGGGGCCAGCACCTCACAGCAGAACAGACAGGCTAGGGACCCAGGAACCACGAGGCCAGCACCCAGCCTGGGGAAACTTACCACGTAGAGCTTGCGCCAGATGACAGCCCATTCTCGCAGCGTGGACGTGAGCTCCTGCACCAGCGGCAGCTCCCCAGGAATCACTGTCTCGTTCTGCCTAGAGAGAAGCAGACAGAGGCTCCCTTTACTCAGGGTGGATCCTTTCCTCCTGGAGTCTGTTCCCCAAGTTCCAAGATGGGGATGGGTTGGCTGAGTTGAAATCAAGTAAAACTTGTCCGCTGGGGTCACTCTGGGTGGTCACTCTCAGATACTTACATCTAAGTATCTGAGACAAGAAAAGGAACTCAGTGCCACAGGTCTCAAAATGAACCCACTTTCTGCCATGAAACTGGCTGGGGTTCAGCCTCGATCTCCTCATTTCTCTAAGGGAGTCAGGCAGGCGTCAGTGACTTGCAGGGAGGAAGCGAAATCCTGTATGTTAGCTGGTTCTGCCCAGCAGCTAACATTAGGGAATTCAGGTGAAGAAGCAGGAATGGCATGAGGGTCCTGAGGTTTGTGATTGCACACAGGACCAGTTGTGAGGGTGGAGGGGGTGCCCACTTCTAGAATCTTACCCAGTTTTCTTCTCATCAGCTACTTCACAGAACAGAAAATGTTCATGTACCCAAGTCCTTACTTACTCATGGAAGATTTATAACAAGGCAGGCTTGACATTTATTTACATAAATCCTCTCTGGTATTTTTATGATTAGCGAAAGGAAAAAAAGAAGAAATGAAAGCAAGCAAATGAATGGGGATTCGTGGTAAGCTTGTCAGATGCATTCAGTGAAAACAGAAGACGCCCGGTTAAATTTGAATTTCAGATATATTAAAATAATTTTTTGGTATGTCTCATGAAATATCCAGGACATACTGAAAAAAATTACTTGCTGTGGGCCTCCCCGGTGGCGCAGCGGTTGAACGTTGGGTTGCGAAGCTGCCCAAAGCCTCTGCGGCGCCAGTTCGATCCCCGGCTGCTCCCCGGCCACTCCCCGGCCACCGGAGGAGGGTCCCGCATGGTGCGCAGACCTCTCCTGCCGCCCGCTGCTCCCCTCAGCAGTGTACTTCGGTCCTTCTGCCTGTTCTGCTCCCTGCTCTGGCTCTGGTGAATTCTCTCACCCTCCGGCGCTTCTGACTGTACCCAGTGCTTGTATAAATAAATAAATAAATCTTTTAAAAAAAAAATTGCTTGCTATTCTTTGAATGTTTAACTTCACTGGGCATTTTGCATTTCACGTGACAACCCTAATTCATGAAAAAATGCCACCAATGTGCTGGTCATACTGGAGATAGCATAAGAATGACCTACTGAAAAGATTCTCCAGGAAAGCAGGACACCTGGTTTTCAGTCCTGATTTTGCTCCCCATGAGTTGTGTGAATTAGGGCATGTTTCCATCTCTTGGCTGTGAAATGAAGTGAAGACCTGATGATCGAGCAAGTTCTGTAGATTCTGAGTCTGCGTGACTCCGTGAGCAGCCTGCTCTCTATCACCCCAGGCCTGCGGTTCTGCTCCCAGCTCTCACTCTCACCTCTTAATGCTTGCTACCGGCCAACTCGGTGGCCTTTCTCTCCCTTTGCAGGCCGAGTGCCTCGCCCTTCTTAGCTGCCACAGAGACAGCACTTGCCAGGACGAATGGCAAAATACATAAGAAATAGGCACATCCAAAACTTAGTGGAGTGTGTTGGCAGAGCACGTTCACACACATTATTTCATAATTTCACATCAAGTTTGTGACCAATATGTGGCCAGATTTGTTTCCTCTATTTGCAGAGGAAAAGTCTGAGGGGTACTGAGGCTGACATACTCGCCCGAGGTCCTGAGCTGGTAAGTACAGGATGTGGCTTGTTCATCTATCTCCCAGTGTGCCTAGACTGGGGACACTTGGGTCTAATCTGCACAAGAGCACCCAATACTCATTTGCACGTGTGCACACATGGAGAACAGGCAGGGCAGGAGGGAGGGAAAAATTGATCACTACCTCTGTCATTGCTACTCTGCGGAAGGGGGCAGAGGAGGAATGATAACTAGAGAAAGGATTTACGTCAGAAAAAAAAATTTTTTTTTAATAGAGGCATGTTTTTATTCATTTACTTATTTGTTTGTTTGTTTGTTTTGTTTATACATGCACTGGGTACAGTCAGAAGCCGGGAGGGTGAGAGAATTCACCAGAGCCAGAGCGGGGAGCAGAGCAGGCAGAAGGACCGAAGTACACTGCTGAGGGGAGCAGCGGGCGGCAGGAGAGGTCTGTGCGCCATGTGGGACCCTCCTCCGGTGGCCGGGGAGCAGCCGGGGATCGAACCGGTGCCACGGAGGCTGCGGGCAGCTTCGCAACCCAGCGCTCAACCGCTGCGCCACCGGGGAGGCCCAGAAAAATTTTTTATTCATTTCTCATAATAAGAAGTGGAACTGAGGAGGTAAGTGAACTAGTAATGTACATAAGGTGTTTCTCAATGATAATTTTACATCTTTACCATTTTTTTAGGAGTCCTCTAGATTAGAACTCACCCTCGATCTTCCACAGTTGCCTCTTTCAAATGGATATATGTTTCAGGAAAAATGCCCTACAAAGAGAAGAAATTTGGTTACATAGCCATAAAAATCTCAGC
The DNA here is from genome assembly GCF_014898055.3 of Talpa occidentalis. NCBI lineage: Eukaryota > Metazoa > Chordata > Mammalia > Eulipotyphla > Talpidae > Talpa > Talpa occidentalis. Next base: position 96,894,005 of record NW_023605194.1, on the reverse strand, counting down.
CCAAAATAAGCAGCACAACAGGAGCAAGAAGGTAGGGGGAAGAAAGCACACCTGGATCACTGCTCACCTGTACCACTGGGCTTGCCAGATGTCACTTACCTGCGCTGGCAATCAAATGAAAGCCTAGCTAAAACACTGAGAAGACAGCAATTAAGCTGTGGGTTCAGAGAGTAGAGACAAATGCTTCGTAAGAGGACAGGCAACCATGGTTGGGTCAGTTGAGAGTCAGTGAGGAGTCAGCTGCTAAGAGCTCTGCAGATCCTCTATGCCACAGATGCTTCCCTTTAAGAGTTTCAGAGAATTCCTAGATGGAGGGCTATGTACTTAGTGACCACATAAAATTACAGTGATTTCCTACAGTAAATCTTCCTCAGCACTTTCACATAAACCAAATGCACCCAGAATCAATTAGTACTAGTTATTTGATTATTTTCAGTACTTCTCGGTCTCAAATTGCTCTCTATTCGAAATCCCTATGAGGTGACAAGGTCCAAGGGAAATCGAAGGCCCAGAAAGGCTTAAGAGAAAGACAAAAGTCAGTCCACAGAAACTGAAAAATGGAAGACCTGATCAAATTGTTAACAGGAAGCAAGTCATGGATATGAAGTTTAGTAAATTCCAAGTGTTCCTGCTGTTTATATGTATGATGGGCTTGTCCATAAACAGAGAAACTGCCCTCTGGAAAAGGCACTTTGTTTTAGAGACCTGGTGTGCCAGGCCAGGGGGCGGGGGCAAGGATCCCATTTAATGGGCACTGTTGGCTCAATGGCTCTTAGCGCTATGCCTGCAAAAGTTGGGGTGACCCTATGGGCATTCTGTGTTTGGGTGGCTGACCACAATGGTGGAAGAGGGACACCCCAATGCCTGGAGGACTGGGTCAAAGATGCAGTCTACCCAGTGACCTGTAATCAGAGACAGAAAACGAGTAAGCTTCACCATGCACTGTATTTAGCTGTACAGCACTCTTCTTTCTCCCTTTTAATCCTTTGCCAGTAAAACAGGAAACAACAAGAAAACTTGAGACTGAGCTGCTCCCAGCATGGGTGATGCTGGGTGGATCCTGACACTGCCTGAGTCAGAAGCAAAATGGCCATCCTTCCCCTCCAGGCAGGCAGAATCAAAAAAGTACAGACCTCCCCCTCTGCTCTGAGAAAGGGGAGGCGTGGGGCGTGAGTGAGAAGCACTATGCCAGTCCTGGTACTGATAAGACCCAGAACACACGCTGACGCAAGGCAACACTGATCTCATTTATCACGGAGTCAGGATTCAGAGCAATTATGGAAAACTGATCAAATTGTTCAATACAAAAATTCGACATATTTATAATTCTTTTGGGGTCCGATTTCTGGAGCAGTGAATTGCTAAGGGTGCTTTTCTGTTTGCTAAGCTGAGGTAAATGTTTTGTTGGTTACTAGCTTTGTGGAAAAGCAGACTTGGGTGTCCAGAGCTCATCTTGAGAACATGATGCAGAGGGAAATAAGCCAGACATAAAATACCAGATACTGTAGGGTTTCACTTGTATGAGGTAACAAGAGTAGTCAAATTGATAGACACAGAAAGTAGAATGATAGGTACTAGGGGTGGGGGTGGGGGATGAGGAATATTAGTTAGAGGGTAGTTAATGGGCAGAGCTTCAGTTGGGGATAATGAAACAGTTGGGGGTGGGGATGGCTGCAGTATCTGCTCTGCAGTGTGAATGTACTTAATACCACTGAAATGTACATTTAAAAGTAGGTAAAAATAGGGCCTCCCCGGTGGCGCAGCGGTTAAGCGCTGGGCTGCGAAGCTGTGCACAGCCTCTGCAGCGCCGGTTCGATCCCCAGCTGCTCCCCGGCCACTGGAGGAGGGTCCCGCATGGCCACTGGAGGAGGGTCCCGCATGGCGCGCAGACCTCTCCTGCCGCCCGCTGCTCCCCTCAGCAGTGTGCTTCGGTCCTTCTGCCTGCTCTGCTCCCCGCTCTGGCTCTGGTGAATTCTCACCCTCCCACGCTTCTGACTGTACCAAGTGCTTGTATAAATAAATTAATAAATCTTTAAAAAAATAAAAATAAAACTAGGTGAAAATAACTTCTACATCATGCATATTCCACAACATTCTAAAAAAAAGTCCATAATACATAAAAAAGCAGAGTGTTGGGTAGGGTTAATAAGATGAACGTAACATTCCCAAGGAATGTCTTTGCAGAGATTTTTTTCAAATCAAGATGGTAAAGGACCAATTAAAATTACATTAAAAATCTGACAACTGGCTTCTCCATAATAACTGGGATCTAAGACAGAAGCATTCCGGATTATAAATAGTGGCACTGAAGCAAGGAATTTTTATTGGTGTAAAGACATATTGGTTTTCTTATTAAGAGAATATTTAGGGCCTCCCCGGTGGCACAGCGGTTGAGCGCTGGGTTGCAAAGCTGCCCGCAGCCTCTGCAGCGCCGGTTCAATCCCCGGCTGCTCCCCGGCCTCGGGAGGAGGGTCCCACATGGCGCGCAGACCTCTCCTGCCGCCCGCTGCTCCCCTCAGCAGTGTACTTCAGTCCTTCTGCCTGCTCTGCTCCCCGCTCTGGCACTGGTGAATTCTCTCACCCTCCCGCGCTTCTAACTGTACCCAGTGCTTGTATGTATCAATCAATCAATCAATAAATAAATCTTTAAAAAAAAAAAAAAAAAAAGAGAATATTTACTTTGTGGTATTACTACTCTGTCATTTGTAAGCATCATCTTTCCAGGAGAGCAAATGTCCACTGACAATCATTGAATTGATCTGGTAAAGTAATTTTTCTTAGCTAATCTACACAGAGAAAATCAAAGTAAACTTGGGTAACAGATTTCTGATTTATAGCATATCTCCCCGTTTTGCTTTTCTGTTCTCAATGCAACCTACTCACTTGAGTTAAAAAATGAACAAATGATGTTGTAGTGATTGCCTTTATCCACCCTCCCACAATCCTGCCAGGATCAATAATTCGTTTCTGCAAAGCGCTTTGCTTCTTCAATTTGTAAAACCACAAGCTCATTTTATTACCACTCTAAATGGGTAGGTTTGCTAACAAGTGAAACCAAAAATTTCCATTAAAATAATAACCCTTTCAAGTAACTCTTCTCCAAAAGACTGGGAGATGAAAACAAAACAAAAAGACCAGCATTCAGAAAACATTTCAAATAGACTGGATCTTTTAATGAAGGGATGTCCAAATTTAAGCATGACTCCTGACAACGGACTGAATTCCCTGTATTTTTCCTGGATCTACCCACAAAAAAAGTTTTTTTCCACTTAAAATCTACAAGTAAATGCACAGCCCCTGTTTATGCCATCATTTCAGTGAATTATAGCATTTCATTACCAAGAACTAAGAGAAGTTTTAACTGAAAGGGTGAGCTAAAAGCTTAAATAAGGTTTTTAAGAAAATGAATACAGAAAGAAGTCTTTTTACATTCAGAAGTTGTCCTTTAGATCCTAGTGGGGCGCCCCACCTATCCAATTTTCAAAGTAGACAACAATGGTATGGTATTGGCTGGATGGATTCTGATGCCAGAAAACCACAGGATGCTCTAGACACCAAGGTCTTCTGTCCTCAAAAAGGACCCTCACACACTGTAGACTCTCTGGAAAGGAAACTTGGTCTGAGACTTTCTTTCAACCCAACTGATGTTCACCAGTTAAAAATCAAGAATTTTGTTTTTTCTTGAACTTCAACAGATAGTAATTTCTGGTTTATGTTTTAAAATGAAGTTTTTCTAAATAAGGATTAAAAATTAGCTGACAGAGATATTCTTGCCCTTTAATAAATTTAGAACTTCAAAATGAGTAACTCTGTGCTTTTAAATAACTACCACCTCCATCATTATGAGCAAAATAAACACAGGTAGGGTAACCCCAAACCAAGCAGCAGGGGTGGCTGCTCAGTGGGCACTTGTATCTAGGCAAGGACCTCAAAAGAAAGGGGAGTCTTTGCCTTAATCTTCTCATGCGCTCCTTCATTCCAGAACATCTGCCATTTTTAGCTCCCCTGGAACTAAATTAAAGTCCACAGCAACTAAACAAAAATAATTAAGCTGGTTAATGAAGTCATGTGGCCCAAGAATGTAAATATGGATAGAAAAATTCAGCATCAGAATTTGGGGGGGTGATAAAAGACTAAAATGATGGGAGTTGATACTTGCATTACAAGCAAACACTCCTTTATTTAGGTAGATTATTGAATTCCCAAAGTTAACAAAGTGTGTGTGTGCACACATGCAGGTGTAAAGACTCAGTGTGACTTAATAGTCAACCAGGTAGAAAACTTGACCAGCACACTTCTGGTTTTTCAAGGCTTAGACCTGTAGAAAGGGATTTTTCTGGGTCCCAAGCTCTTTCATGAGGTGTGTACTAGGATTACTTCTGTCATGTTATGTTTCAAGGATAAAAACTTGGGTTATTCAGTACAAAACACAACAAAGCCAAAACAGACAATCATAAATCAGAGACGTCCTGCAGGAGAGGAGGTGGGAGAGGGATGAGAGGGAGGGAGGGAGGAGCACAGGGGACTGAGGTGATGGTGCACGGGTGCACTGGGGAAGGAAACTCTATGAGGACTACACCTGAGGGGGTGGGGGGGAAGCAAATATTGTTTAAAAATGAACAGTGATGTAAAAAATTTAAAAAATTAATTAAAAAAAACTTGGGTTATTATTCTTTTTACTCACCTATTGATTCCAAAATGTTTCTTCACCCCTTTCCTGAGTCTCTATTTTGCATATGAACTATGAGATAATTCAGCATATCAACTTTGCTCTTTCAAAAGAAAAGTGCTGACATACTAAGTCACCCAAAGGCAGTGTCAAAGCAACAGTGCTGCTCTCACCTAAAATAAACTGAGGGGGCCTCACCGGTGGCGCAGCGGTTGAGCGCTGGGTTGCGAAGCTGCCGGCAGCCTCTGCAGCGCCGGTTCGATCCCCGGCTGCTCCTGGGCCACCAGAGGAGGGTCCTACATGGCACACAGACCTCTCCTGCCGCCGGCTGCTCCCCTCAGTGTACTTCGGTCCTTCTGCCTGCTCTGCTCCCCGCTCTGGCTCTGGTGAATTCTCTCACCCTCCCGCGCTTCTGACTGTACCCAGTGCTTGTATAAATAAATAAATAAATAAATCTTTAAAAAAAAATAAACTGAGGGGTATTAACATAATTGATATATTTTCTTTCGCTTGATTATTAGTGGCTCTGGCACTGGAGAATGGAATCCTTAGGGTCAGTGTTTTTCAAACTTTTTGACTATGATGAGATAAATTTTTACAGCCACTCAGTACGTACTCTATATAAAATATAATTAAAAACACACAAAAATATATTCACTTCCAAAAGTTTCATGAAACAATACTTACCATAGCTTTCCATTCTTTTTTCATTTTCGATTTTGTTTTTTGGGGGGGAAATACTGGTCCTTGCATGCCGTATTGATTTCATGATGTACTACCAGGGTTGTGGGTTCAAATTATTTGTTTGTTCGTTTTTTTAAGATTTATTTATTTATTTATACAAGCACTGCGTACAGTCAGAAGTGCAGGAGGGTGAGAGAATTCACCAGAGTCAGAGCGGAGAGCAGAGCAGGCAGACTGATAAAGTACACTGCTGAGGGGAGCAGCAGGTGGCAGGAGAGGTCTGTGCGCCATGTGGGACCCTCACCCGGTGGCCGGGGATCGAACCGGCGCTGCAGAGGCTGCTGGCAGCTTTGCAACCCAGTGCTCAACCGCTGCCAGTGACTCAACCAGGGAGGCCAGTGACTCAATTTGAAACTACTCTAATGTAATATAGAACAGTTTATAATATAGAACTGAAAGAAACTCCTACTGAAATAATTCTCCTAAAGCGTGAGTTGAAGCTTAATTAAGGGCTTTCAAAAAAAAAATAGAGAAAAATTAAAAACACAAACCAGACTCTGATATTGAGAGCCTCACTAGGCACCCACCTATCCACTCTTCAAAGCAGACAAAGACACTGCCTAGACAGAATTTAATGCTAGGAAATCATAGGAGGCCTTTGCTTCTGCAAGGAAGGTAAGAATCAAGTGGAACTCAATGGAGAGGATAAGGGCAAAACAGGGGCCCCTCCCTGGAACAGAGATCCAGCTAGTGTTAGTGTCACTGCGTCACCATCCCGCTGAGCTTGAGAGACAAGGAGAAGCCACAGAGGCCCTCCCTGCTGTGTGAACTCACCCCTGGGCCATTACCCATGAGTTGGCTGATGGGATATATGGTCTTTGGGGTTTGCACTATTTTACTTGAGCATTGAGGTCAGAGAATTTGTTTTCAAATCTAAAGACTAGTCACCAAAGAGAAAGTAAACTAGGTCTAGAGATTGCAGAGAGCAGATAAAGGGATCAGCACAACACAAGTCTAGCTGACAGGGCTCAAAGTGAAAGAACTGAATGACAAATCATACCTTTTTAGATTTATTTTGGAGGGTATATCCTCGGTACCAACCTGTTAGGAAACAAGAGAAAACAAAGCCTTGTGTTATCTGGGAAAACACAAAGATATTAACAACGTACATCCTCGTATTCTGCTAGAATATTAGGAAGGAGTCCAAGAAACAATTAGAAGACAATATATGAGAATATGCACATTTTGAGCCATTACACAGTAGTAATCTGCATCTATTTTAGACTTTTTTTCCTTAATAGAGAATTAAAATTCATTTGCAACTATGTCTCATATCTACTCCATTGCAAAAAGGATAGAGCAACAAAGACAAAGGAGAGGGAGGAGGGAGGAGAAGTTTTAAATGACCATGTTCATAGTATTGGGTGCCTTGCAGAATGCATAAGAATGGATGGAAGTCCATGCTCATCATGCAGCAACGTTTATTGAAGGACTTTATTAAGCTGTTGAGAGAGGCTGGGTTACTCTCTTATTTTCTCCTTCTCATTCCCCAAGTCCCTCCTCTCAGTTTACCAGGTTAAGATCCACTTTTCAAGTACAATATTTTAAACAATTCTTAGCACTGTTATAAGCACCCGCCCAACAAAAAATAAATTTATGTGTTCAGTTAATGAGGCTATAAATAAAGATTTCAACTTCTTTCTTAAAATACCATTAAATACTCATATTCCTTTGGCTACTTCCCCACCATCTACCTCATGGAATATACAATTAAATCTGCCCATAGCAGATATTTCATATTAAATATTTATTGAAAACCTATTATGGGTAATTCACTGTAATAATTTTCCCCATTCCCCATCTCATCAGGCATCGGTGTGGTTATCCTGCCTAAGTAAACGGTGATGTAAGTCATACAAAGTGTAAAGCAGCCATATACACACAATGAGCAGATGTGAGCTGTAATGGAAACTTCAAGCACCTGCCAATAGAGATCCAGTACACTCTTGTAATTTGTTCCATACGAAATCATCCAGAAAACAGAAACACAATCTATCCGGACATGTTACAGGTAGAAAGTTGAATTTACCTTCTTTAGGTACAGATTTAATATTTTCATAAATTGTCATTTTTTTACAGGCAGAATGAGTTCTAGGAGTTACAGAATTGTTCCAGGTTTGCAACAAGGTCCCAGTTAAAAAAGATATCTGAACAGGAAACACTAGCCCATTATGTGTCCAAATTAGTGCAAAAGGGTGCAGAGGCCAGCTGTAAGAATGCCATGCTACACACTGCTCTCGGTGGCCAAGATGGTACAATGCAGACTCTGCTCCACCTTCAGAGAGGAATGTTTCTTTACTTCAGTAAGCAGTATTTTTTTTTTACAGCTATTCATCACAGAATTATGCTTCCTAAACCTGTCATTTTTGAGGAAAAAAAAAAAAAAGACTTACCTTCTAAAAACCTTCTGTAAAATTGTAGTGTTTAACCCCTACCTAAAAGCACAAAATTACCATGCTGAATTTGTAAAAGTGAAGTGCATGTTCCTTGGAGGTAGACAAAAGCAGAACATTATGGAGCTTTAGTCATATATGGCCAGGAGGACTCCATAAGTTTGTTAATAACTGCAAGGAATATGATAATAGTTCAAGAGTCTATCTGCTTATTTCCACATTACAAATCTGGATACAAGCAAGAACACACTTTTCCAATTAATTCCAGTAGTTAAAGCAAGAAAATCACAGTTAAATATGATGTGCTTCTGGATGCAGCAAAGAGGTAGTGAGGTATATCAACAAGCAGCTATAAGCAATGAGGAACGTGAACTGGTTGAAATCTCACATGCTTAACTTAGTGCATTATTAAAATAAAGTAAGTGGGGATGGTGGGTTCATTTTCTCTTACCTACATTTAGGTAAAATGACAGTTTAAAAAAGTAAGTTAATAACAACCCAGATGAATATCAAAAGTGATACTATGATAATGATTGTTCCTCTATCCAGACCCAGTCATTTCTGTTTTTCTGAGACTGTGGAATCTATATAAAAATCTGTCTCCTCTGATGTGAACTATTCTTAAATCCTTTGTCAGAGTTGCTTATTTTATGTGGTCCCTCAAAATATTAAAAATAGATCTACCATATGACCCAGCAAATCCACTGCTAGATATCTATCTGATGAATCCAAAATCGCTGACTTGAAGGGATGCATACACGCCTATGTTCCTCACAGCACTATTTACAGTAGCCAGGTTATAGAAACAATCTAAGTACCCAATAACAGATGAATAGACAAATACTTCTACATATATATGCACATCACATCCTGTTTGTTTATCTACACACACACACACACACACACACACACACACACACAGGAACATTACTCAGCTATGCAAAAAGATGAACTCTTGCTATTTGCAACAACACAGATGGAATTGGAAGGGATTATGCTAAGTGAACTACATCCAAAGCAGAAACATAAACACCAGATGATTTCACTCATATGTAGAATATACATAGAAAAAAAAAACCCACAACAAAAAAGAAACTGACAAAACTAAAGCAAAGCAAACCCTAGAAACTTAACTGGAGAATTAAGGCTGCTAGAGGGGGAGGGAGGATGGGTGGAAACAAAGTGGGGTGGGGTAAAGGACTCTGTGTGCTTTGATGGTGGGGGGTGTGTGGGAACATAAATCTGAGGGGGGAGAACCTATTCCCCTAAATCATGCACAATGTTGTAAACTAATGTTACCTCACTAAAGAAAAAAAAATGTCGAATTGTATCTCTAAAATGAATGTATTTTGTTATATATAAATTTGACTGCAATTTTTTAAAAAGATTTATTTATTTATGCATACAAGAACTGGGGTACAGGCCAGAGGTGTGGGGGGGGTGAGAGGATTCACCAGAGACAGAGTGGGGAACAGAACAGGCAGACTAACTGAAATACACTGCTGAGGGGAGCAGCAGGCGAGTCAGGAGAGGTCTGCTGTGCCATGTGGGTAGCTCCCTGGCCAGGGATTGAACTCATGCTGCAGAGGCTGCAGATAGCGTCATAGGTTGTGTCTTAACCTCTTGCGCCACCAGGGAGATTCTTGACTGCAATTTTTAAAAACTATAAAAATTCATACTATCAGGGGCCTCCCCGGTGGCGCAGTGGATTGAGCGCAGTGCTGTGAAGCTGTCCACAGCCTCCGTGGCACAGGTTCGATTCCCACCCAGCCCAGGGAGATTCCCACATGGCGCGACAGACCTCTCCTGTCTCGCCCACTGCTCCCCTCAGCAGTGTACTTCGGTCCTTCTGCCTGTTCTGCTCCCTGCTCTGTCTCTGTTGGATTCTCTCACCCTCCCGCGCCTCTGGCCTGTACCCCAGTGCTTGTATAAAAAGTAAACACCTTCAAATAACAGAATTCAATGATAATGGCTTTGCTCAAATATTACTGAATAATTTTGTTTGACTTGACCTCTGAAACCAAGGTGCATCGTGTGCGAAAAATCATAGAACAATTTCTCCATTACTTTTTTGCCTCTGTGAAATATTATTCCTCTTAATTACTGGCTTCATGTTCTAAAACCGATTGTGAAGGAGTTTTGTTACTTCCAAAAGTTCGATCACGGATTGAAGATTTGTTTATTCATTCAACAAAGAGACGCTAGGAGAGTAGGACTTTACATCGCTGATGTGGTCATTCATTATGCATGAAACACTTATTGAACACCAGTGTGCCAGACACTGTTTTCAAGGAGGAAGGAAATAGATCTGTAAACAAATAATTAAATACAAAAGGGCCTTTAATGGTAGTGCTTGGAGACACTGGCACACAAAGAGAGGATTATGTATATGCTGAAGACTGGGAAGGCAATTACTGAGGGGGCCTCTGAAGATTTTCTGAACCAGGAAAGCATCATTCAGACATGTAAGCCATGGAGTGTTTTGTGAAATCTCTCCTTATTTCTAGCCCCATGCTACGTGTCTCTCCTCCCAGATTAGGAAATTATTTTTGAGTTGGAGTAAAATATATATAAATATAAAATTTACCATTTTAACCATTTTGAAGTGTTCACTGGCATTAAGGGCATTCACACTGTGTACTCAGAAATAAATTATCTTTCACCTCCTAGGAATTAAAGGCAAGAGTCGGATAGGGAGTCACTGTTTACATGCACCCACTTTGTGTGTGTGTGAGGATTGGGGGGAGCAAATTGGGGGGCTTGCAGAGAAGCAGGTGTTAAATCCTGTTGCTTCTCTTTTAGTGTCCCTGGACTGGTAGATCAGTGGGTAAAGAACAGTTAATTAGGCTAATGTCAAAGGTTCCAACCCCTGTGGGCCATGCAAACCAGTTGGTTTCCATGGATGTAGCCTGTTATCCACCCCCCAATGAGGGTCCCTCAAAGGGATGCCAAGGGTACCTCCAGGGAAGCTAGTAAGCAGAAAGAGACCATGCAAAACCCTCAGAGAGAGAGAGAAATGGTTTAGTGGCTGGAACTTTGTGGGTAAAACATAGTTACTACCTCCTAGAGTTTCGGGTTCCAGGAACTCACTTTGCAAATGCAGTGATCAGCTCACTGGTGACTTAATAAAGTCAAAGGTAGAAAACAAAAGAATACAAAGAGAGTTAAAGATAAGTGTATGCCTTTGTACCTTTTTGTGAAATAATCCATCTTCCATGTTGGTTATCTTAGTGCAAGGTTGTCTTTAAGATAAGCAGCCAGTAGATGATGGAATTTTGAGAAAGGAACTCAGACTTTACTGAAATCTAATGCCCTTATTTAGAAAAAGAGGAAACATAGGCGAAAGATAGTAAAGACTTGTTCAAAGCCAACCAGGACTTACTATCCAAGTTGGGATACAAACACAGGTCTGCTCTTTCCCTTACACCACTCTGTGTCCAACGCCATGCTGGGGAGACAGCAAACAGGATTCTACTCAAGGCACTGCCACCCAGAGAAGGGAAACTGGGCCATGGAGTCCTCTCAATATAAAACTCACAAAGTATTTTCTCTTCCTTATGCTTTTCTTGGTAAGGTTTTCTTCTCTACAGCTTATTGTAAGAATACTGTATATTATACACACAACATATAAATTAAATGCGTATTGACTGTATTATCTGTAAGGCCTCTGGTCAAAACAGACTTAGCAGTAGGTAAGTCTGGGGAGAGTCAAATGTTACTTCTGACTTGGGGGTATGCTGGGCACTCTTAACTCCCATATTCTTCAAGAAGCAACTATATAAACTTCAACCCCTGATCTTGAAGAATTTCTAATCTAATGCCTAGTGGAAGAGCAACAACAGGTGACAAAGACACCAATATGCATGTTTAGCTTACAGGATTTCTAGAATTTCAGCGCAGGCTGCTCTTTTCATGAAACCACTTAAGTTTCTTCAGAAGGATACTGAGCTAGAGAGAGGAGAAACAAAGGCTCCCTGAATTTCTCAAGGAGAGTGGAGGCCCCAGTGTACAGGAAACTCATCCCGGGTGAGGTGTTGGAAATTTCCAACACCTCATGCTTAGTTTAGAGCATGAGTCAGTGCAATGAGCGATGTCCTCCAGAGTGACACTCAGCATGACACTCAGAACCGCCCCTTGGGCCCTTGCAGCCTGGGTCACCAGACACTTGCTTCAAGTTCCTTAAAGGAATGCACCCTGAAAACAAAGGAGCGAGGCTGTATTTTTTGACTCTGAAAGAGAACCATTGGCCTCACTTAGAGGACTTGACCAGTCAGGGGTGAGGATCTGCTGTCCAGGATGTGACGAGATTGTCTGAGGCTGCAGCAGTGACAGCACTGAGTCCCCATGGCAAAGCATCAGAAGCAAGAGCACAAACAGGAGCCACGTGGACCGTTCCTAGAGGGTAAGGGCCATGACCCCTGGGTTCAACTCACACATCCTCCCGGCTGGGAGCACAGGCAGCAGAAAACAATCAGGGACACGAGTTGCACATTCACTGCCATGAATGCTCAGGGAAGAGCCTGCTTCAGGTTGGGGATGTCAGGTCACTCCAGAGACCTCTCTGCTTATATTTTCCTTTTTGACCTGCCTGCCACACCCATGGGGTTGGAGGAGCTGTCGGCAATGGTAGCCCACCACCTCAGTATTTCTTACCTGGAAGGTGTGGCTTAGGGGAGGAGGACCAGTATGTCTGGGTGGGAGTGAGAGAATGATTCAGCTGTGCTCCCGTAGGAAAGCTCTGCCTACCTGCTCGGCCAAGTCAGCAACTGAAAATAGGCAGGGGTTCCATGTGTAGGGAGGGCAGACGAGGCATCCAGGTTTTAGAGGTAAAGTGGCCTGGGATTACAGTGTGCTGGGAGGGTGGTGGGGAGACTCCCTGGTCAGGGCAGAGGAGCCACGGGGGGGAAGGTCAGTTCAGAAAGCTCATCCCACTTCAGGCACATCTGGGGTGAAGCTAAGCCTGCCTGACAGCTATCTAAAGAGCAAAAGAACCTTACCCCCTTTGGAAAACCCACTGTTACAATCAAAACATAAGTGTTCTTTCCTCCAAGAACCCTTCACCTGACGCCCACAAGACCCCCGTGGGAACCACTGCTTGCCATGTAACAGCTGTGTGAACACCCTCAAGTATCTTGACCTTGATTTTCACATTATCAAAGAAGGTTCAGTAAGTCTAATTTCTAATTAATTATAAGCACTGACATTCAGTGTCTGAAAGCCCTTAGCTCATGTCTGGCACACAGAGGAGTATAAAAAGGTCAGAAAAATGTGGCACTGATGGGCCCCAATGACAGAGCCAGGAGAGTCCCTCACTCAGAGGGGCTGTGCCGCCAGCAACAGGGGGTTATTTGGAGCTCTCTGTTGTTTCTGAGGGATGTGTCTGTGTTCTCTGGAAGGGGCAGAACCTTCTCTAAGTTATTTCTTAAACTACTGACAACAAACTGAAGCAAACAAAGCAGCTGGAATACCAAGCCAGGTGGGGCTTCACTCCAGAGGCACAGGGACTAAGGTAAATTTTAATTTTCCAACAGAGTAAGTACTTTGCCATGAGAAAAATGACAGAAAAGACAATGAAGGAAAAGAGAATGAGAAAAAAACAGAAGAAATAACCTGAGTGATAGAGAAACCATATGACAGCGGCTAGCATCATGGAGAAACATGGACCCAAACAGAGATTGAATGCAGCCCACAAAGCACTAAGGGCTATGATCTCAGGCCTGGTTAAATGTTCAGTGCGCCGTCAGTTGGACAGTAGTGCTAATTTCTTTAAAATCCACTCTTCTTCTCCACAGGCCCCATATCTTTCAATTCAAATCATAGCAACTCACATGGTGAAAACTAAACAAGTATTCAAAGTTAAGAATGCATGGATCTAGAAGGGATTATGCTCAGTGAAATAAGTCAGAAAGAAAAAGAAAAATATTGGATGGTTTCACTTATAGTGATGGTGCACGGGTGAACTGCTGGTGGAAATTCTATGGGGACGACACCTGAGAAAAGAACGCAAACATTGTAAAAAAATGAAAAATGATGTAAAAAAAAATATATATATAAAAGAATTTAGTGTTCACTGTCCCTGTCACTTAGAGGATGGACAAAATTGGCAAGGTACAGTGTTTCAGACCTTCAGTATACTTGTTTGAATGACAAACACTGGGGATACATACATGAAATGAAAGGTGAGGCTGACAAGCTTTCTCTCTCAAGAATCTTCCCCATCCTGCCTAGTTCACACCTGTTTGCAGCCTGGATGGTGCATGGAGGTGAGGCAGGGAACACACAGAAGTTCTGAGACTCGTTGTCAACATGTAAGTTTTTCAGGCAGTACCTTCAGCTCCTACAACACTTTCCATAAAATGGGTCGAATAAAATGGGGCACTCTAGCCCAGAATGAATATTATGATACATAAATCTCCTTACATGCTCTTCAAGATCATCAGTTACTCTTTATGTCACTATAAGCAAATCAGAGGCATCCCTTTAAATTTCTCTCTCCAAATACAAGCACCAAGAGAAATATCTTACTCCTGTTTCTCTTACCCTAAACATCTTATTCTTCAATTTTGAACTTTCCTCAAGGACTTTCTCTTACTCTGCTCTTACCTGAGTCTGACCCAGCCCCACAATGATTTAATGTGTTCGTTGTGTTCTCCAATGGGGATAAGACACCTAAGGAGTTTTTCATAAAATATATATACACCAAATAACGTGAATGACTCAGCAGTGCGTGGCAGCCATGAGAGGGCATGCATGTGTGCATGAGATGGAAAAAAAACCTCCAAAACCCCTTGGAGACCAAAACTTATAGGACCCCAAAAGCTTGTGGGAACACTCCTCCAGAACATTCCTGCAAACATCTTTGCTTTCAGGCTGACTTTGTCTCCTTAGGTTCATGGGCAGCTGACCAAATGGGCCAATTTCAAATACCAGTCATGAATGAGTAACTGAATGAAGGCACCACTCAGATAAGGGTTCTGACCTCCATCCCAGAAGATTCCACACTCAGAAGTATCTGGAAAAGAAAAGCAGAAGGCATTCTCTCTTTTGATAAGATTACATCTGAGATAGATTTTTTGCAGGCTCTCCATTTTAATTAGTTTTTCTTGTAAACACACTCCTACTGTGCATACATCTTTTAAATAACACAGCTCAGGAACATATGTCGCCAGCAGTAGCAGCTGACAAGTTGTACTTAAGGTAAAGGTCAAACAGATGTGGGAAGTGACCAGCACACACACAACAAAGTGCCCCACGGCCAAATGTGCTTTAAGGTAAATGTGCCAAAGTGCCTGCCTTGGGTCCTCATCATCACATCCACGCTGTGGGGCTCACTGCCATTTCTGTTTGTGAAACGTGGTTGTTTTATCTTGAACGCAGTGAGCCTATGGATCCTGTATTATAATAACATCCAGTGATCTTGACTAATGGGGTAACAAAAGTCAATGAAAATTATAAATACACAGAATACCTTATTTCAGTCTATACTCAGTAATCTTTTACACATGCTATCAAGAACTGATTTTTAAAAATCAAATTTGATTTCCTTTGCCTCTCATTCATCTATGACCAAATAAAGAGGGAATGAATAAAAAGAGAAACAATGAAGGGATGTCAAGGCTACCAGGCTGATTGAGATACAGGATGGTAGGAGATAACTGTTCATTTTCTTTTTTTTTTTCTTTTTGGTTTTTAATTTATTTATTTATACAAGCACGGGGTACAGTCAGAAGCGCGGGAGGGTGAGAGGATTCACCAGAGCCAGAGCGGGGAGCAGAGCAGGCAGAAGGACCGAAGGACACTGCTGAGGGGAGCAGCGGGCGGCAGGGGAGGTCTGTGCGCCATGTGGGACCCTCCTCCGGTGGCCGGGGAGCGGCCGGGGATCGAACCGGTGCCTCCGAGGCCGCGGGCAGCTTCGCAACCCAGCGCTCAACCGCTGCGCCACCGGGGAGGCCCCACTGTTCATTTTCTTAAAGGACATTCTGAGTTAGTTTGATGAGATCAGACTGTATCACATGGTTCAAGGCTCAGTTCCACTTACTGCATCTCAGAAAAATACTTATTAAGCATCTCATTAGCAAAAATCATCAAATAAATTCTCTTCCTTTTCATCCCTCTGTTAAAAGTTTTGTCAGCCCGGAGGCAAAATTAAGGGCCATGTAACTGTACCTATCTGTCCTAACGCTGCTGTCAGTCCTTATTCAAAAAAGCCTACTTTATAAAGATGAGACTGAAAACATGTAGTGCTCAATTAATAATCCAATTTAACTTCCTCTCATACTAGAATGAAGTGGATTTCTTTATATATATTTTTTTTTTCTTTTTTAGATTTATTTATTTATTTATACAAGCACTGGGTACAGTCAGAAGCGCAGGAGGGTGAGAGAATTCACCAGAGCCAGAGCGGGGAGCACAGCAGGCAGAAGGACCGAAGTACACTGCTGAGGGGAGCAGCGGGCGGCAGGAGAGGTCTGCGCGCCATGTGGGACCCTCCTCTGGTGGCCGGGGAGCGGCCGGGGATTGAACCGGCGCTGCAGAGGCTGCGGGCAGCTTCGCAACCCAGCGCTCAACCACTGCACCACCAGGGAGGCCCTGAAGTGGATTTCTTTATTAAGGTGCATTTTAAAAATTGATGGAGGCCTCATTCTATACAGAGGAAACTCAGGTATACCAGGGATCTCCTGTATATACACAAATGCTTCTTATTTCCTTCAGCTCTCAGGTTGTTCATTTCCTCTGCTTCCAATGCTATCACTTCTACCCTGTAGGTCTTTACAAACTTGACTGAAATAACATGAAACTTAATGCTGTGCCTACCTTCTGTAGAGTAAGAATGTCTTTGCAACATCGTCTCATTTAGATATTTCCACTGGTGTTATGTTTGTTCCCAGAAACCACTGCTGATGCCAGACACCCTCTCCCTCGCACATGAGAGTGGCTTCTGCAACTGAAAATGAGTTAACCAATGGATGAACCAAACACAAGTCATCAGTGCCCATTAGTGGGTCAGTATACCATGAGCATAGGATTACTTGTGACTAGAATTTGGTTAGTCACAGCAGAGGAGGGCTTTTGGTAATAGGGATGCTAAAACTTTACTTTTGAAAGCAGTTTCAATTGAAACAGTGGCCTAATTTTAGATGAAATGACCATAAATATATAGAAAATTTAAGTGTCTTGCACGCCAAGTCTTGCTAAACCTAGATAGGAACAAAACCATCTCATCTCAGGGCCTCCCTGGTGGTACAGCGGTTGAGCGCTGGGTTGCGAAGCTGCCCGCAGCCTCTGCAGCACAGGTTTGATCCCTGGCTGCTCCCTGGCCTCCGGAGGAGGGTCGCACATGGCGCGCAGACCTCTCCTGCTGCCCGCTGCTCCTCTCAGCAGTGTATTTCATCACTCTGCCTGTTCTGCTCCCCGCTCTGGCTCTGGTGAATTCTCTCACCCTCCCGCGCTTCTGACTGTACCCAGTGCTTGTATAAATAAATAAAAATAAATTAATTAAAAAAAATTAAAAAAAAAAACCATCTCATCTCAAGTTCTCCTCTCCTTCCTTTACCCTCACCCACCCCTGATCTTTGTGAGACCATCCTTTTCTCCCCATTGCTCTTATAAGTATCTAACTTTTTTAAATTTACTCATTTTATTCATTTGCTTTTATTCCAGCCCTCTAAGGAAGGATAGAAATAAGGTTATGAGAGCAGGAACCTTGCTGCTTTGTCACTCAGGTGATCTCAGTGTGTAGAACTGTGCTCAGCAGGTGCACATGGCACATAGCGCTTAGCAAGTATTGCTGTATGAATAAATGGCCGCCACTGGAATCTCCAGGTGCCAATGCTCTTTCAGCCAATGCTCTTTCAGCCAATGCTCTTTCAGCCAATGCTCTTTCATCCGCAGTAGAAAAGAACACTGAAAGTCCAGAACAGTTTTCTCTCTACCAGTCCCTTACATGGTTAAGGAAATAAAGACATCGCAATGTCTACAGGCAGGCCAGGCCAAGAAGAAGAGCAAGAACACCTAGTTCGATTCTTAAGAATTTCTGTTCTGAAAAAGTCACTAAAGGCAAATAATACTTGGGCACCTATAAAGGATGAGCCAAATATAGCTTCTCAGTCAATTCTACTCCCTTTCCTCAATTTTTAGTAACAAGCAAAGTTCAAGGACAAGATCACAGAAAGAAACTAGTGATCGAAGCTCTCTCTTTTATAGATCCTGGTCTCCTGTTAAAGAGCCAAAACTCAAGCAATTAGTATGGCACTTACGCAAGAGATCAAACACAAAGTCAACCAAATCACCTGGCAATTTTGCTCCTAGTAATATACCCAAGAGAAATGAAATCATATGTCCACACAAAAATTTGTACATTTGTCTATACAATAACCAAATCCTTCCAAAGTCTGCGATCTGCAAAGGACTGAGAAATGCTGGAGACCCTGTGTTTCCCTCACAGAGGAAGAAAGGTATTTCTTCCCTGTAATTCATGGAGTTTTGTGAAAGTGATCCCCCTCCCCCTTACTCCATTGCACACACTTCTTCACTTCTAACTCTCTACAAGTTTGCCTTACTCTAATATTAGTTTGCTTTGGTCTATTACTTTATCTTCATTCATTCAACAGACTTTCAATGAGCACCCATTGTATGCCAGGGGCTATGCAAGACATGACACTGCAGATAAAAGAAAAGGCTTTACCTTCAAGGAGCTACCACTTTCAAAATGATTCATGCAACCACAGGCAGGAAACAGCAAAAGGAACAATCTAAGTGGTATTCAGCTGTGGGTGGTGGGCAGAAAAAGAATGCTTCATGTCTGGGTTTCAGAGGGGTGGGCTCATGTTCACACCGGAAATACACACACAGGTCTGGTATGCAAATATCTCAAAGATGGGTGGAGCACAGTGTGCAGAGGGGTGGCCCAGGAGTCAGATCTGACGGAAGCTAAAGACAAAAACCCACAGGCCATGACACCAAGCCAGCATTACTCTTAAATTCCACCTGGCTGTACTCCGGTTTTCCATTTTGTTTATTTTTTTTTTAAAGGAAAAAAGAGATAGGGGAGGAGGGATAGAACACAAGTTATTACTCAGCATTTCCATGGTGTTTAATGTTTGCAAAGCAGTCCTGCCCCCACTGAGTCCTGAAGGACCTGAAGTACTAAAGGAATTTGAGAACCCGGCCAAGAATTCTAAGTCCTTAGCAGATTTGTGAACCCATCATGGCATCTGGAAAGGCAGCCACTAATACAAAAATAATTCTAAAAAATTAACAATTTTAAACTTAACCCAATATAATAATCTCTGTAAAGCTGACATGCCCCTTGGTGCAGAATAAAATGAGTAGGCTCATACTCTAAATCTGTCCATTCTCACCTTGACACATGTCTGCTTTTACAGAACAGGCACTGGCTGACATCTTTCCTTGAGATGAGAGAATAACACAGCTGGAAATACTATATTGTAGCAACTAATAAGAAAATCAGCTTCCTGCTGTCAGGACCTACAGTACCTGAATCGTCATATTCAAGATGCAGCACTGATAAAGCAACAGTTTTGTGAGACTGCCAGCACTGCGGGCAAGCATACCACTGTGAGCGTGGCAATCCACTGGGAAGACTGTGGCTTTTGAACTCAAGCTCTGGAGGGTATTGGCACTGGATGCATTTGTATGTGAGTGTGTGTGTGTTCATATTTATATTTGCATTCAACCAAGTTCAATGACCACCTTAGCCTGGTCTGTAGGAGTCCCACCTTTAGTTAAAAATGTTCATTGGTCAGTCGGGAGACTGCCAATGAAAACACATACTTAAAATTACCGTTAATGTGAATCCTATGAGGACAAAGTGCTTCAGGCAGCTACTTCAAATACTATGTCGGGGTCACATAAAAAAGAAAAAAATTAAATATGTATTTACAAGATGTTATTTGCTTTATTTCAGATCTACTCTCTACACTTCCCTTCCACATGCCACAGGACAATTAGAAAATACACACACACACACACACACACACAAACTGAAGAGCTAACATTGTAAAGTAAAGAATTAGCAGTTATAAAGTTATAAAGTTGAGGCCAGCATTTGGTATGATTTTCATCTTGGGGCCTCTGCTGAATTAAGAAAAGCTTTCTGAGTGGCTGAGAAGCTGAGCAGCATTTCTGATGGCCTCATGGAGCCAGAAGGACAAAAACTGGATTCTTGCACAGCTCCTGAGAGGGCTTTCAGACAAAATAAACCAAGGCAGAAAGTATCACTTAGAGGGAGATAATGACAAAGGGTTTAATAAATATAAAGTAAAAGGTGGAATTATTTAATATAACAATTCTAAAACTGTATGCAACTAAAACAGGTCTGCAAATATATAAAGCAAAAAATTGACATCATTGTAAAGAGACATAAACTGCAATCATGGTGTAACATCTAACAGTTATTTCAGTAACACAAAAAGTAGGAAAAAAGTTAGCATTTGAAAAAATGTGTTATCCATAGAACATTGAACCTCACCAATCCTCAAATATTCATTATTTTCAAGCTCACACTGAAGAACTAAAAAAACTGAAATAAGCCTTTTACCTATATAATGGAAAAATGTGTGTGTGCACAGAGAGTAGATAGAGTGGATTAATCTGAGATACAACCTAGTAAGGCTTAAGGGAACAATGGTTTCCATATGCAAAGGGGTCCTTACAAAATACTTGGACTGACCTAGCGTCTTGCTGAAAGGGGGTGCCATGAAATTATTGTTTGTCTGAATCTAAGGGTGATAAAGAAAGCAAAAGAGAGGACAGAGTGGGAACAGCCCCTCTCTTTTCCTGTCCCTGGGTGTTGTATCATTATACTTTGAGTTGTATAGAAAGGAGAAAGTTATTTTTAGCCCTCTGCCCAAAAGTAAAGGGAGGAACAATAATGACAGAGTCCTCTGTACAATCAGCAGACAGCTTACTTTCCTTCTGGCTTCCTACCTCCTCTCCTATAGGCTGCATTCTCCTGTCCTGCCCTAGGAATTTGCATTAGATTCTAGACAACCACCTTTCCCATTCCACCATCATATGCATTTACATGGGGAGCCAGACCCTGAAAATCTAGAATTTCTGTTCTAACAAGGCTTATCTCATGAGAAAATTTGCCAAGCTTTCCCACTCATTATGAGAATTTCCCACCAATTTTAAGAGAGAAAATGGGTGCAAAAATTTGTTCTTTGTTTTGATACTCAACCTCAGTAGGCTGTTCTGGTCTAAATGCGTTGGATTAGAAATGTGGGAGAGTGGAGGAATTAGCTTTAAAAGTTTGAATTGGAGCTAGAAGGTGTGTTGGGGTAGACACAGACACAACCTCTGCTTTTCAGACAAATGAAGAGTCCCCAGTACTTCCCCATAGGCCACTAACAGGTTAACTGGAACCATCTCCCCCAGGCTGACCCAGTTGGAGGAAATGTACTAGGGCTTTCTGGACCTGCTGCAGTCCTGACCTAATTCTCTGAAAGAATCTCAGCAACACCAGTAAGTCCCAGCCTTATTTCTCCCCCAACCTGGCAACATTTAGGACTGAGCAGAAAGACCCACTTAATCAGCAGCACTTTTTCTGAGCTACTGCCAGCCCAGTGGCCCACATGTCTCCTCTGGAGACAGCCCTGGTCTGGTCTCCTGCATCCAGTGGTTGAGGCTCCACAATCACCACCTTCACAAATTCACATTCTTTATTCTGGTGTCTGGGCATGTTTGCACTTACGCATTCTGCAGACTATTTTGAAATCACCCTTAGTACAAAATCACATAAGCCAAGTACTTCCTGAATTTTTACTAGCACCACTTCAGGAAGTAAAACATGTTGATGTTTGCTCTAAGTATCTTATTAATAAGTAATTTCCACTGTTTTCAAGCCTGGCAGAAGGCCATCCAGACTTACCCTCATACATCTCCAGGATATGAACTGTGTCTCCAATCTGCAATGACAGCTCCACATCTTGAGAGGCATTGTAGTTGTAGATCGCTGGAAATGAGAGATAAAAGGTGGACATGGCATCAGCGACAGTGAAAATCATTAGATCACAATTCAGTAGTTAATGAAGTATTTGTTCAACAAGTAACTCTTTCCTTAATGATTTCAAGTGAGTCACCCACTTTCAAGCAGAGAATATCTTTCCAAGCCCCACTACTGGTGTTTTACAGTCATTTCTCCACCCAACAAATATTGGCTTAGTTGCCTGCTATGAACAACATACTGTATTAGAGAGCAGTAATAAAGTGACAGAACACACAGCTGTGGTTCCTGTCCCAGAGATTTCACGATCTGTTAGAGGAAGAAAGATATTAAATATATTATCACAGAAATAATTGTGATAATTATGATAGCAAACATCAGGCTACAAAGAAAACACACTGTGGGATTCTGTCGATGGTCCCTTTGTCATTCTGACACAAGCCAGCCTGTGTCACCACAGAGGTTAGGCTCTCAAGGATATAAAGCAAGCCATCTCCTGGCCTCTGACACAGTAATTCATAGCCAAATGACCACTTTCAATCCATATACTGTCCAATTACAGACTGACACAAGGTGCAGTGCAGGGGTGGCCCCTTGTTCCATTTCCAGGTACCCAGGGGAACTGGGTTGCCCCAGTACTTCCAGATCAAGATGACCTCAATTATCATGGTTCTTACACTGGCAATGACTAGGCCAGACCAAGAAAACCAATAGATTAACACTTATAACTCACATACACACAAAGGACAAATAGTAAGAAGTCTGAATAGACATTTTACCAAGACACACAAAGGGTAGCTAATACACACATGAAAAGATGTTTAACACATTAGTCATCAGGGACATGGAAATCCAAACCATATGCAAAAAAATAAACCAAACCAACAAACCACAAAAACCCTTATTTTAGGTTCCCATTTCTATGCAATGTCTTGAATAGAGAGTTTTGGGGGAGATGGAGAAAGCCTACACCTGGATTGAGTTGATGGGTACACGACTCTGTGAGTTACTGAAATACAATGACCTGTATATTTACAATGGGTAGATTTTCAAGTATGTAAATGAGACTTCAATTAAGATTTTTTTTTTAAAGTAGCTTTATTTCTTGCCCTTGCTTTCTTGCTCCTTCCAGGAAAAAAGGGCCACCTTAGAAATTCGGTTCTAGCCACTCAGTGATCCAAGGGACCCACGATGTCCCCCATCTCTGAAGTTCTGATGAGCACTGGAGGACGGGGTCTCACTCCATCTGACCGATCCCATAAGGATCATTCAAAAGGGGAGAAAGATATCCCTGTCACTGCCGGTTATGATGGTATCCCCCGCTCCTTCCTGGGTCTGCAGTGCATCTTATATCTGCAGCTTGGCAGTTGCCTGTTACATCACAGTCTATCAGTGAACAGGAAGGAGACTAACTGCAGCCACATCTTTTTCAAGTGGCCTCTTTTTCATTAAGGGAGTCACTCAAATGGTGTTCCTCTGTTATCTTGGCACAGAGACCTGGGCAAATTATGCTGGAATTTGTTTACCATTAAACTTTGAACTAGACTATGAATTCAGAACAAGGAAGGATCGGCTGATGAGGTGAATTTGGAGAAACTGTACAAAATTTAACAGTAAGAATCAGCTTCTGATTCCTGGACCTGCTCATGGGTCACTAGGCCATGGCTGCTAGTTGAGAGGTTCACCTCTACTATCTGCTAGTTGACTCAAATGTTTCGCCCACTAAGTTTTTGGCTGGTTTTCTGCAGAAAAGGTAGTCCTCACATTCTTGGATTTCCCTGGTTCTCATTCACTGTCTTCCATGGAACAGGTTGCGTCTACCTGCCCGCCTCTCAAATGCAAGAGGAAGTAGAGGTCCCTATGTCACAATGTCCCATGCAATGACCAAGCATCGACTCTTCCTCATTCTTAGTCATTAGGAAAGCAAGCAGAGGTTCTCAAAAGCAGCTCCAGGTAAAAATACCTACCAAGTTTTGTTATAAACACACACAGCCTTGTTTCTTCCCCTCCCACCCTCCATACAGAGTTCAACTTTTCTCCTTAAATCCTAGATTCTTAAGCCTGATAATCTTTTTTTTTTTTTAATCCCAGTCCTAATTATCCACCCATGCTTGTTGCCATTAACTGCCACATTCTACCTTCTGCTTCAATCAAGACATTTACCTTCTCTCCTAAACTATGCATTCAAGTCTTGGTTTACTCCACCTGAAACAACAACTCACCTTTTTCTCCCTAACAACTCAAAATTCACATCAACATTTCAGTTCAACAATGACGACTGACTCCCTATCACCCTACAAGGCTATTTTTCTCATGTCCCACTCAATTTTTCCATCCAGCACAGACTGAGTTTTTAATCACAGGTAACCTGGTGTCACAGTCTGCCATCTACAAGAAGGCAAGCCCTCATGAATAGGGACCCACCACATGTTACTTCTGTGTCTCACATTTTAAGGCCCTGGATTAGATCCCCAAAAGGTGCTCAAGGCCCAAAAGTAACATTATAAAATCCGCCAGTCTCTTAAATTATTCACCGCTTCTCCAAACTCGAGGACACTTCTGCTTTTCTCAGAAGCAGCAGCCGGACTTTCCCAGCACTGAGGAAAGGTGTATCCAAATCACCTTTCTTGCCACTTTATGAGTCGTACATAAGAGAAGCTAACTTTTCTAGTCAGGTTTTTTTAAAAGACTCACATAGGAAGTTCATCTCTTCAGCAATGTTTTACTAGAGTGAGAAATCAAGTCAGAGGGCATATATAGGATCTGTTTCATGTCTTTGGACCCAAGTACCAACAAAATATAGTTGTCATCTGTTCATGCCACCTCTACACTGCAGGGCATGGCCTCTCTCGCCCTCTAGTACGCTCCAATTTCCATGGTATTTTATGGTCTCACTTCCATATATAATAAATATACTCACTGCATGGAATAGATGTCATGTGTCCCATTATTTAATGAAGAAACTGAGTTTCCATCTGAGGAAAGAGAAGGGTAAGCATCTTGCTTCCAAGTAAATCAGCTTTATAAGCAACAAGCTGTTATGAAAGCAGCAGATCCTGTGATAACCAGGGACTCATATGGGGAAAATATACCCTGGAATAACCTGGAAACAAAGAGAAGCATCTAATAGTCTCTCAATATGTTGTCTGAGCTTAGATTTCTCTCATTAAATGAGACGCTTATTTCCAAAAATAAGTTTCTTTTAAAGATTTATTTATTTATGAATACAAGAACTAGGGTGCAGGCCAGAGGTGTGGGGGTGAGAGGATTCACCAGAGACAGAGTGGGGAAAAGAACAGGTGGATCCTCTGAAACACATTGCTGAGAAGAGCAGCAGGCGAAGACTGGAGAGGTCTGCTGCGCCATGTGGGTCAGCTCCCCGAGCAGGGATCGAATTTATGCTGCAGTGGCTACATAGTGCTGACACCTAACCAGGGAGGTGGCGCAAAATAAGTTTCATCATATAAATCAGTGAGAGTGGTCATGCTGTCAGTCTATGCTATTCTGAGAACAGGCACACAACTGACACACTCAGCAGATAATGTTTTCTCCCTAGAATGTGAATGACTAGTACAGAGAAAAATAAAGGGGAAGCAAAGCAAGCACTCAGTGTTAAACAAAATGGAATTAGACTCAACTCTGGCACTTACACATGGACGACCATGAATGAGTTACTCAGTCTGGGCCTCAGTTTCTCATCTGTAGACCTGGCTCTGGACCAGTAACTCTGACTCACGAGGTGATGGTAAGAGGCAAGAGAAACAAGATGTGCCCACTTTGAACTAGCAGGCACCACGGCAATCTCTTGTTTTGTCTGAGGAAATTAAACAAGACTGGGGAGCTGCTGTATATAAATCGCCTTGCTGGCTGCTGGGTGCAAGGTTGGGAAAGACGAATAGCTGGAATTCTTCCCGAGCAGCTTACTGTTTATAACAGGAAAAGTATAATTTGGCAGAGCCGAGCAGACAAGACATTATGTCTACAAATGTGAAATAGCTTGCACTTTACCAAATCTTTGGTTTTTTCTCTTGCCATGTTTATATGAGAAGAAAAAAAAAAGGAAAGAACTTGAGGTCCTGGAATTATACAATAAGAAACCAGTAAAAGAGATTTGCAGGTCCCAGCTAAGGATCACTTTTGATGTTAAGACTGTGGGTTACTGATATAATCTTTCTAATAAATTAGGTTTTTTCATGAATCCTCAAATGATAGCACCCTGAAAAATAACTACAGTACAATATTTTTAGTCATTGGGTAGACTCCACAAAGCTATAGCCAACATAAATTGAGGTACTGTATACTATTTGAGATGTAATCCATTCAGGATATTAAAAAGATCAAATTTACTCCTTTTATTATTACTTAATCTTCCTGATTTTGGCCACTAGTACTAGAATAATAAATCAGGTCGATCTCACCTTTGATTCTTACCCTGGATTTAATGCAATGGTGTCCTAAAAAAGCCAAGTGGACTTTTCTCTCTGGTTCTTTAATTCTATTCTACTATATGAATCAGAGAATCAGACTCAATAGCGAGTATGACCCCAAGAAGTAAAAATTTTTTTATGTTGATAATTCCATTTAGGCTCCAAACTAATCTTTTCAAATGCCTCTATACACAGAAGTAAACATGCCAGCAGCAACTGCTGAGGACAGAAACTTCTACATCCTAACCACAGCACACCACAGGCGCAAGCTCTCACAGGATTCTTAACTTTGTTTTCTAGACCATTTAGAAGAATAGAAAATTTAATAAACCCAGTTATTGGCTATTCCTTAGAAATCTCTAACTCAAGAATTGCACAGATTTATGGATGGAATAGATAAATATATTTAAATTGGAGAGGTATTTCACAACCCAACTATTGTTTATTGACTGGCTCACAAGTACCAAGTGCTCCCTATAAGTCATCTCATTTAAAATAGTATGAGGGCCTCCCTGGTGGCGCGGCGGGTTGAGCGCAGCACTGTGAAGCTGCCTGCAGCCTCTGCAGCACCGGTTTGATTCCCAGTCGGCCAGGGAGATTCCCACAAGGTGCAGCAGACCTCTCCTGTCACGCCCGCTGCTCCCCTCAGCAGAGTGCTTCGGTCCTTCTGCCTGTGCTGCTCCCCACTCTGTTTCTGGTGAATCCTCTCACCCTCCCACACCTCTGGCCTGTACCCCAGCTATTGCATAAATAAAAAATAAATAAATCTTTAAAAATAAAAAAAAGTATGAGGGGCCTCCCCGGTGGCGCAGCGGTTGAGCGCTGGGTTGCGAAGCTGCCCGCAGCCTCTGCAGCGCTGGTTCCATCCCCGGCTGCTCCCCGGCCACCGGAGAGGGTCCCACATGGTGCGCAGACCTCTCCTGCCGCCTGCTGCTCCCCTCAGCAGTATACTTCATCAGTCTGCCTGTTCTGTTCCCTGCTCTGGCCCTGGTGAATCCTCTCACACTCCCGCGCTTCTGACTGTACCCAGTGCTTGTACGTATAAATCAATCAATCAATCAATCAATCAATCAATCTTTAAAACAAAAATAAAATAAATAAAAAAAAGTATGAAATTAAATTTACATGAAATATTTAAAGGAGGAAAGATCCAACAAGGCCATTCAAAATTACAGTACAAGAGTCTATGCTTTACAGACACAGTTTTTGCCCACAGCTTCTCCATCTAAAAATGAAGGTAACACTATACTCTTCATGTGGTTTTGTGAAACCTAAAGGGAACAACATAAGCAGAGTCCCGAGGTCTATGACTAAAACCCAGTAGACACGAGGGGTGAATGCAGCCACCTTCCCAAACCCCTTCCCCTTTCTTATCCCATCCAGCTTCCCACTTTGAGTGTGCTGACACCCACATCCTCAGAGACAGACACTCGACTTTCACCAACAAGCCAGTAGAAGCCATTTGATGAAAACTAGGAGTCAGGAAGGACTGCAGAGGTAACAGAACAAGCTGGCCTCCGAGGCACTTCCATGGTAAAGGCTGTTGTTGACCATGAAGTGCGGGCAACCTGAATGATAGTAGAGCCATACTATTGCAGGCAGCTAAATACAGATCTCCCCTAGAAAGCAGCGTAGAAAGTCAGGGAATATTTTAATTTTTTAACCATTTTCTTGCTGCCCCTCCCAACCACCTCCGCAGTGATTCTACTGAGGAACTAGGGTATTGTCAGAATACCAACAATACCTCAATCTTGTATTCACTTAAGGGTGCTCAATCTGAGTATAAAATTAAAGGTACACATTCTAATGCCACTCACACTTATAGTTCCATTAGCTTATATTCTTTCCAATTGATCTCTTTCTTC
Source organism: Talpa occidentalis (assembly GCF_014898055.3). Classification (NCBI taxonomy): domain Eukaryota; kingdom Metazoa; phylum Chordata; class Mammalia; order Eulipotyphla; family Talpidae; genus Talpa; species Talpa occidentalis. The sequence continues at coordinate 96,865,941 of NW_023605194.1, read as the reverse complement.
TTGAGTAAAATATATAAATGCAATTAAGGGAGTTTTATGCTAAAGTACAAAAAGGGAAACGAACTTATTAACAAGTCTGAACATCTTTCCTCCGTCCAGTAAGGTATTACTATCAGATTTTTTTCTTGATATATGTTCTGATTCAATAAAAACTGAGCAGATCTAAGATAAAACTGGTCAGATCTCACATTGTAATACATTTCCTGCATCTAGGTTATGGGCAAAAATCTTAATTGAGGAATAGAAAATATGAAGATAATGTCAGAGATCACTGTGGAATCTAGAACAATGACAGCCAGCATGGCCAGTGACTGCTTTCTCCACACATTCATGATTGAAGACAAAACACAGACCATTGAGAAAAGGAATGAGTCACAGTCAAACTGGAAAACCCATTATTCAAAAAATATCAACCTCAAGGGAGTGAAATGGGTGAGGTGATCAAGATGCACAAAAATCCAGTTAGAAAATCAGGAAGTCCACCTGATGGGGAGGGAGAAGGGGGAAGCAAACATTGCTTAAAAATGAACAATGAGGGCCACCCTGGTGGAGCAGGTGGTTGAGCACAGGGCTGTGAAGCTGTCTGCAGCCTCTGCAGTGTGGGTTTGACCCTGCCCAGCGGGGAGATACCCACATGGCGCGGCAGACCTCTCTTATCTCGCCTGCTGCTCCCCTCAGCAGTATATTTCAGTCAGTCTGCCTGTTCTGTTCCCCGTTCTGTCTCTGGTAAAGCCTCTCACCCTCCCACACATCTGGCCTGTATCCCAGTTCTTGTTTAAATAAATCTTAAAAATAAATGAACAATGATGTAAAAATATAAAATTTTTTAAAAAGCTATGAATATAGTATATGACTGTTATGTCAGATTGTTCATAATATTACCATAAAAATAGATTAGTTGAATATGGAAAATATGAAATAAAACTATTCTCAGTAATTACATTAGTGGTGGAAGTACTAGTCATGTTTTTCTAAGAGTACTGTTGTGTGTACTTTGTGATAAAGTAAAAGGATATTAAAAAATAAATTAATTAAAAAAAAGAAAATCAGTAAGTCCCTGGATGCAGGCAATGGTGTAGTCTTGCAAGCATGAGCAGACTAAGAATAGACAGCAGCCTTGAGGGGACATCACTCCAGTGGCACACACAATGTCAATCATTACGTTGCACACCTGAAACTCACAATGTTGTATGTCAAGGACCCATCAATAAATTATCAATTAAAAATTAAAAACCAGGGGCCTCCCTGGTGGCGCAAGACACCCTATGAAGCTGTCTGCAGCCACTGCAGCCCAGGTTCGATCCCCGGCCAGGAAGCTACCCACATGGTGCAGCAGACCTCTCCTGACTCGCCCGCTGCTCCCCTCAGCAGTGTATTTAAGTAAATCTGCCTGTTCTGTTCCCCACTCTGTCTCCCTTGAATCCTCTCACCCCCTGCCCCTCTGGCCTGTACCCCAGTTCTTGTATGCATAAATAAATAAATCTAAAAAAAATTAAAAACCATCCACCTGAAAATGCTAATGCAACAGCAGTTACTTCCCAACAGGGCTTGCCCTTGAACAAGCTCAGTGAGGCCCCCTGGACCCCATGAGTCACACTCAGGAGGGCTCAGACCTGAGTCCGAGTTCCTTCAGTGTTATTACACCAGAGGCTCATCCTACTGAAAGCACAGTGAGAATGCATGTACATCCGGCAGGAGGGAAGGGGGCATGAGAAGAGCCAACAACTGAGGAGAAAGCTAGAAACTGAGGTGATCTGAGAAACCCTTCGGCGTGCACTGATTCTCACAGGAGAGCATTTAACTTGGCGCTTCATTGTCCTCATCCCTAAGTGGACATAATGACAGCATCTCATATACAGGGTTCTTGTGAAGATTAAGGGATAATGAATATAAAGCACTTAAATTATGCCTTCCACATAGTAACCCTTGGGTAAATGTTAACTAACTCTACAATCATTACATGAGTACACGGCAGAACTGAAACTGAAATCATATTCATTTTCAGTCATTCTCAATAAAAGTGCCTTCTGATACCACAAAACAACCTGAGGAGCCCCACAAAATCTTTCTTTTTAAAAAACAAACTTTAGAAACTTTCAAAGCCAGAAGACTTTAATGGAAATTCTAGATCCAATCGCTCTTTTCACTTACAAGAAAACTAAGAATCAAAATGAAGCATCTTGCTACAATCATGTTAAAGGCAAACAGAAATGAGTAAGCTGGAATAATTTTTGTCAAGACTCAAATTAGTGATTTCTATAATAAACTACTGTACTTTTTAAAATAAAATTTAGGAAATAAAATCAGCAAGATTTAAAACAACAATACTCAGTGTTGGCAATGGTACTTGAACTGTTACTTCAAATTAAAACAGTAGGGCCTCCCCGGTGGCGCAGCGGTTGAGCGCTGGGTTGCGAAGCTGCCTGCAGCCTCTGCAGCCGGTTCGATCCCCGGCTGCTCCCCGGCCACCGGAGGAGGGTCCCACATGGCGCGCAGACCTCTCCTGCCGCCCGCTGCTCCCCTCAGCAGTGTACTTCGGTCCTTCTGCCTGCTCTGCTCCCCGCTCTGGCTCTGGTGAATTCTCTCACCCTCCTGCGCTTCTGACTGTACCCAGTGCATGTATAAACCAAACAAACAAACAAATAATAAATAAAATAAATAAGACATGCCTCTAGAAAATAAAAAAAAAAAAAAAAAAAAAACAAAACAAATTAAAACAGTAGAGTTAAAGATTGATTATCACTTATTCAATTAATTAACTAGACAAGCAAGCCAGCATCAGGTCTATGCACATGAGGAGTGAACTTTATGATTTACTTATCTTCATAGGTATATATATATGCAATCAAAATTTTCTTTCATGCTACAAATAGACGACATCAATCTAATGTAAAGACAGAAAAATTTCTTTAAGTCTCACTTCTTCCTCTAGCCTGAAGAAAGGTGAACACATCATTTTTAAGAGTTAATTTTAGGGCCTTCCTGGTGGTGCAAGGGGTTAAGACGCAACCTATGAAGCTATCCACAGCCTCTGCAGCACGAGTTCAATCCCCAGCCAGGGAGCTACCCACATGGCACAGCAGACCTCTCCTGCCTCACCTGCTGCTCCGCTCAGCAGTGTATTTCAGTCAGTCTGCCTGTTGTGCTTCCCACTCTGTCTCTGGTGAATCCTCTCACCCCCCACCTCTGGCCTGTACCCCAGTTCTTGTATGCATAAATAAATATTTTTTAAAATAAAAGATATAATTTTAGAGGACATGAAAACTCTTAATTTCAGATTGTATTTAACTCAATCATTTTATTTTTTTAAAAAGTGCATGTGAATACAACTTTCTTTTCACATACATTTCCAAATAATTAAAAGTAGAATGGAAAAGTTTTGCCAATTCAGCATGCCTCTCAAGTTATCCTCAAAGCATCAAAATATTTTAGGCATGAGTGTTCATAAGAAGAAAATATGGTCCATAAAATTTAACAACCTAATTTACAGCCCAATCTAAATGTTAATAGCAAAATAACATTTTCCAGCCAGAAATCTAGGCTTGCTCTTTTTATGGCATTTAAAATTAGAAAGCTAGTGGAAAATATATTTCCTAGTCTTTGGCATTAGTGTGGTATATTTTATTTCAATACAATGAGTCATTAAACAGTGACCTTCAGTCACTATATTTGTTCCCAATGGAAAGTGTTTCCATTCTAACTTCTACTCTTACTCTGTGAAGCACAAATAGAGAAGGGTGAAATCACATACCTCCAAGAGGTAACACATTTTATGATCCACATATCACATGCTTATTATATCATATCCCCACTCCCTACTCACATTCCCAAACTAGTCTCTTTCCCCACAGGACATTTTTTTTATTAAACATGTTAATTTTCTTACATCATTGTTCATTTTTAATGGTATCTGATTTCTCTCCTCAAGTGTAGTCCCAGAAATCTCTCATCGCCACATCACCCATGAACTTTCACCATGGTCCCTTGTGCTCTCCCCTCCCATTTTGATACTTCTTCCTCCCATGTTTCTGCGAATGGCATGAGTTTATATTCCATGTGCACATATACCACCTCTTCTTGATCCAGTCATCTGTTTGGGGGCATTTAGGTTGCTTCCATATCTTAACTATTGTAAATCATGCTGCTATAAATATGGGTTTCCTTTCAAATTAATGCAGGTTTCCTTTCAAATTAATGTTTTTGTGCCCAGAGGACACCTTTTACAATGTCAGAGCATGGTGTTGTAAGGAAAAACTCAATGAGTCTATTTTAGTTAGATGATGGGGAACTTGATTCCTTAGTCATTCAGACTTGACATCTGTGGAATCCTCTTACTTGCTCTGTTTCTGCTGCTACTACCATTAGTCTTTCCTTCACCATCTGGAATTCGGGCAGTTACACTGGGCTCTTAGCTGCTCACCTGCCTGGAGTGTCTCCGCATGTCAAAGGGATGAGTAATAACTATATCACAGGGCTGCTGTGGAGACTGAATAATATTCCTAAAACACTTACCATGAGGAGAACCAGCTATTATCAGCATTAAAACACTATTCTGCATAATCCTAACACCAAATGCAAGAGCAAGAATGAATATGGTAAATGCACAACCTACAGAAGGTGTCTTAGGGTCTATTTGACGCCCCCCCTGCCTTGCGGGGTGTGTGTTCAGCTGCAAAGCAGACACTGAACTCTCATTTTTGCTTTTTACCCTTCTTCGTAAAAGCGAAAATCCTTCTTGGATTTCTTTCTGTTAGAGAAGACAGGTACTAATCTAGGTCTTTACTAAAATCAAAGTGGTGAAATCTGAACTTTGGAAAAGCAGGGGCTGCCTGTACTACAGTAAAAAGCTAACGAGTCACACAGTCCTGGTGTGAATGTGAACTTTATAAACATTTTAGAAAATAACCTGGTAATACTCTTAGCAATTGCTCTTGGATTCAGCAGAAGTATAGCAATGATATGTAAGGAAATACAAATAAAGTTGCTGACTGAATGAAGCATTGTTTGCAGTGGCAGCCGAACTGGAAATAAACTGAAGGTCTGAGGAAAGGAAATGTTAAATAAATCACAGTACACATATCCTATGGAGAATGAGTCATTTTTGAAAAACATATGAGTCAGATGTATATTCACTGACCTGGAAAGACATATGTAATATGTCGTTAAATGGATTAAAAAGAAAGACAAAATGCAAAGCAAGTTGCTGAGTAATACACGTAATATGATCACCCCACTTTTTTTTCCAAGTAAGCAGGAAGCAAAAAGCAGCCTATATACCACATTTGGCTCACGTGAGCACTGAGACAGTATGGATGGTACAGACTACCTTCCTTTTTAATTTATAAAAAAGTTTTGAATTGTGGTAAAATACATATAACATAAAATTTGCCATTTTAATCATTTTTAAGTGTACAGTTCATTGGTGTTAATAAGCATTTTCACACTGTTGTGCAACCAGTCTCTAGAATTCTTTCATCTTGCAAAACTGAAACTCTGTACCTATTAACTAATTCCCCCTTTCATCTCCCCACTCAACTTTTGATAACCAGCATCTCCTTTCTATACGAATTTGAGTCCAGATAACCCATGTAAAGGAATCTGCTTTTTGTGGCTGGCCTAGTTCACTCAGCATAGTCCATAGAGTCATTCATGTAGACATGTCAGAATTTCCGTCTTTTTTTTTTTTTTTAAGATTGATTTATTTATGCATACAAGAGCTGGGGTACAGGCCAGAGAGGCAGGGGTTGGTGAGAGGATTCACCAGAGACAGAGTGGGGAACAGAACAGGCAGATTGACCGAAGTACACTGCTGAAGGGAGCAGCAGGCGAGACAGGAGAGGTCTGATATGCCATGTGGGTAGCTCCCTGGCCGGGAACTGAACTCGTGCTGCAGTGGCTGCGGACAACTTCATAAGTTGTGTCTTAATAACCCTTGTGCCACCAGGGGGAATTTCCGTCTTTTTAAGGCTGAATAGTGATTCACTGTAGGTAGACACATTTTGTTTATCCATTTCATGGTGGATGGACACTGGGTTGCTTCACCCTCTAGCTGCTGTGAACAATGCTGCTATGAACACGGGTGTGCGGACATCTTGAGGACCCTGCTTTCCATTCTTCTGGGCATATACCTATGTGTGGAATTGCTGGCTAAGACAATAACTGTCTTTTTCATTTTTGAGGAACTTATTTAAAGTGGATGCACCATATTACATTCCAATTTCTCCACATCTGCACCAGTCTTGTTATTTTTTTCTATTTATTTTTATTTTTTGATGGTAGCCCTCCCGGTGGGTATGAGGTAATATATCACTGGGTTTGGATTTACTTTTTTTGTAAGGGTTAGTGATGTTGAGTACCTTTTCATATGCTTGAGAGCCAAGTGTATGTCCTCTTTGTACTCAAGTCCTTTGTCTATTGCTGAACTTGGTGACTTGAGGCTTTTTGTTGTTAAATTGCCAGAGAGACTACCCTCCTCACATCAGTCAATGGAGGAGGGGTGTGCGGGTGTGGCCCAGGGAGGGGACAGGGTGCTAAAGCCACTATTTCTATACATCTCTATATTGTCTGATTTGTTACATAACACAGGTTGTTGCTCTAACTTTTTATATCTAATTAATTATAGAGGAAAAGATGAAGTTGTATCTCTCAATACAGAAGAGCCTTAAGCTGATCCCTGCAAGTTCCTTCCCATCTTAAAGTTTCTCTCGTAGTCAAAAACAGATTCGTTCTTACTCCATTTGTGCTTTTTACAATCACAAGGGAGTAAGATTCTGAGTGGCCACACTTCTTTGCTCTTTTTCTTATGGGTAAATTAACATTCATATTTGTCGTAGGGTTAGAAAGGAGCATTGGTAAATACATAGATACTACTAAGGATATTAAGAACTCAAGGATATTATACAATGTAGGACAGGTGAAAACCACTAAAGATAAAATTGCGTCATTCAACAAATAATAACTGAGTGCAACCTCGCCTTGTTCTAGTTGCTGGAGATACAGCAGCAACCAAAACAGAATGAGAAGGTGATGCTGCAGAGAGCAAGGCTGAGCAAGAGGAGGGGATGATGTGTGTGCAGATGGTCAGGGAAACACATATGACCAGTCTCAACCGTGACAGGCTGCGTAGGTCCGGGTTCTTCATACATGTGACACACAGTCTCTCCACTTAGAGAGAAATTTAATTTTCAGGAGGTTTTGATGCATCTAAAAGCCATTTACCAAAAAGGACCTAAGTCCATCTTAAAACATAAAGATACACTTAAAATATTTTTATTAGCATTTTTTGGTTGTAGTAATGTTGGCTTACAACACTGTATGATTCGGAGGTACAGGTTCACACCTCTTCAGATGCACCACACCCGTCGTCAGGACACCCACAGTTCTCCACCAGTCTACTGAGCCCTCCCATCTTGCTCTCCAGCTGCCCTCTGACCGATTCAAAGACCTTTTTTTCAAAAGAAGTTATCTGCCGTGGAATGAGTGTTTGTGTCTCTTCCAAAAGACATACTCTTTGAAGGCCTCATTCTCACATGATAGTATCTAGAAATGGGGTTTGGGGAGATAACTGGGCCTAGATGAAATCATGAGGTACTCTCCAGCTCTCTCTCCACCCTCACCCTCCTGCCAACTGAGGACACAGAGAGATGAGCCCATCTGCATGCCAGGAAGAGGGCCCTGCCCAGAACCCGACAAGCTGGCACCCTGACCTCAGACTCCCCAACTTTCCAGAACTGTGAGAGATGACAGTTCATTGTTGAAGCCTCCAGTCTACAGGGCTTGTTCTAACAGCCTGAGCAGACTAAAACATGGCTCCTCTCGATGGTAAGAGCGAGTCATTCCGATCACTCATCTTACTTCATCCGTTTTGCTTTATTGTTAAGAATATTAAAAAGTCCCTTTTTCAGTCTAAAACACTGTGGCACACATACTTAGTTTAGAAAGCATATTCCAAACAACTAAGCCCTAACAATAATGGATCCATTAGCCCCCCTAGGTCAGGGCCTTCTAGGGCAACACTCGGTTGAGCAGAGCAAAGGCCCCACAGCAGAACTCCTGGGGTGGGTGACAGGGAATCGGCCAAGGACCGCACAGTGTGTGGTCGGCTGAGCAGGCGGCTGTCAGCGGACCAGGTAGGAAGACACCTCTTGGCAAATATCCTCTAACATGTCATCCCTCCTGTAGATGGGAAGTGGGCTCCAGGAAAGGACACACTGTGCCCCAAGGCCTTCACGAAAGCCTTCAGCTGACGCAGCTAAAAATACATAATAGCACCCCAGGGTGGAGTAGGAGCTCTGGAGAAAGTAGGAACAGGTGGAACAAAGAGAGATTAGATTAAAAGGAATGGCTTCTAATGCATTCTACCTTGGTGTGCTAATGTGGCAATAATTATGATTCCTGGTCTTCATCCTATCTGATTAGAGGGGAAAAGAGAAATTTATAGAGATCCTCTTACTTATTCTCACGGAACTGTTGTGAAACTGCTAGACACAGGACATATAATTCTTTTATTTATATTGGAGAAAACGAAGGGCCGAGGCCAGGGGAGACACAGCCCACCTGTGTCCTAGCAGCATTAAACCTACCCATCCAGAAGTGAACATGATAGGACCAAATGTGTTATATTCCCATTTATTTTAAAGATGAGGTCTGGGAACTATTTGCAAGGGGTAGAGTGGGGGGCCCCTCAAGGGTATAATCTGCCTTTCAGACCCCTCTTATATAATAATAGTATTGGAAAAAGCAAAGTCTGCATCCACGCTACAAACCAAAGTCCTATCCACATGCCAGGCCCTTGAGGAATTCTTCCGATAGTGCAGTGCAGACCAGACCAGCATGAGGAAAGCGAGGACACAAACACATCATTTTTATATGTAGGAAAACAGGGAATGGCAAGGAGCCCCCAGACTAAGTCAACACTTCCTGCTGACTTGGAAGGAGAAGGGAAGGAAGAATAAGACCTGGTGCATATTTCTTCACTCCCAAAATGAATCACTCACTGAAGATAAGGCCTGGCAAAAAAGGGGCACAGGCCAGCCCCGAGGATGGTGATCTGATAGGCTCAGCATAATTGCAGTCAGGTGGCTCCAGATACAAACCTCAGCTCTGAAACCTTCATTTTCTCCTCTGCCAAACTGACCAACAGCTATGACTTTTGCACACGATTGTTATGAGCATTAGATGAGATGAGAATGTAGAGTGAAATGAGTTCTTGCAAGTGATCATCTATGATGATGATGGTGACGGATATGTGGGGATGGTGGTGATGATGGTGACAGATATGATAATGGTGATGGACATGGTGGTGATAGTAGTGATGGTGGTGATGGCAGTGATGGCTATAATGATGATTAGCAGTGGCATTAGAATCTAAGTGACAAAGAAAAATACCGGATGGTCTCACTCATAGCAGGAATCTAGAAAACTTAAGTAAGGGATCAGGAAAAAGAATAACTATAAGAAAGTAAAAACCAAAATCAACAAACAACTATGAACCAGAGACACTCTATGGAGGGTGAGGGGCGGGGAGGGGAGGGATTGGGGTCAAAATAAGGGGGTCGCAATTGTATGGGGAATGTAAAAATAAAATTTATAATAAAATAAAAAAAAAGGAATCGAAGTGGCAAAATCTAGCTAAAAGCTATTGAAAAGGTTCAAGCATTTTAAATATTCTTACTCTTTGATTTAGTAATTCCACTTATTGGATATTTTCCTTTGAAAATAGAAACCTAACAATAGTAGAGGCCTTGAAAAATAACCTACAAATCCATAAAGCTCTACGGGTTGACTGACCCTGATTGTGGAGGGACTAGCGAAGCAGGCTGTCAAAAGGGGGAAATTTGAGAGGCTGGATAAATGAGTGACATCCCTACCCCTCCACACTTCCAGATGGCAATCCCTTCTCCACCCCCACAGGAGACAGAAGCTTATGCTCTTTAAAACCGAATGAGAAATGTTCCCAAACTCAGGGACACCAGGCAAGAAAGGTGCTAGAGTGAAACAGGGCAAAGAAATTTCCATACTAAGTTGTGCTCGTGATGAGCGCCCCACCTCCCCAAGTCCCACTCCCAGCCCTCTACTCCCACCGATGTCCAAGAGCCCTAGAAGCCAGGCTTATTCTGCACAAATATGAGATTTTCTTTTCTGGGGGACTCTGAATTGCTCAGAGACAATTCTATAGATAAAGGCATTTGAAGCTCTTCACAAAAAATGGCCAGTTCTGAATTTCTCATCCTTCCATATGATCAAACAATCAAGGATTAGCTGCCATTTGCAGGGAAATTCCCAACATGAAAATGACAGCACAGAAAAAAGAAAGACAAAATGGCTGGAAAGAGGAGAAAAGCGTTAGTATCACACCTGCAGTCTCAGTAGCTACAGGCCTGCAAGACAGAGACTGTGAATTTTAAGATGTATCACTTACACATAACACCCAGACTTTCTGTTTGGTGAAACTGGAAGTACTGGAAGATAATTTAAGCCGAATGCTGTCTCGCTATATGATTCAATGTTGAATGAACACTGTGTACTGCACCGTCTAAAATTATCTCCTGGCGCTTTGGGAGCAAGACATGGCCCCTCCTTGCAAGTGCTGGCCTGGACAGCAGTATTCTCTCCAGCCAACCTGAGTCATTATCCTCCACCAACACATCCTCCCCCAGCACCCACACTTGACTTCTGTGTTCTGGGTTACTGAAGGCAATAGAACTGCACTATATGCTGCAATCTAGCACATTGGAGGTCACTATCCAAAGCACATGAAGAGCCCAAAACTTTCACACAAGATAATCCCACTCATCAGGACTAGTCCTATGAGTTACCAAGCTCAGTAAACTGGTAGTAACCTCAGTAAACTCAATAACCTCAATTGCTCCTTTCTAACATGCTGATGATTAAGGAGTATGGAGAGCATCAATGTAATTACTTATTTATACACAAAAGGTTTAAAAAAATTTCCTTCCAATTATTTAATGAAATTATGTGTATGTGTATCAAATGCTTTCAATAATATATGAGAAATGTTTTCATATATGTATATATGAAATGTCCCCAAGGTCCAAAAGATTAAGAAAAAAATTTGAGATTTATTATTTTTAATTACTTAATATATAAATTACAATAAATATTGACTTTACCCAAATGGGGGGAGAAGTTAGTAATTGTCAATTTCAATTATTGTTTAAGTTCTTTAACAATACGACAAGATTACCTTAGTCAGTGGTCTTTTTTAAAAATTAAAAAAAAAAGGCTGTGTCCTGGTGATATACACAGTAGTCAGGAATGCTGGAGACAGAAACATGAAGTCTAAGAAATTCAATAGGTTGAAATTGCTCTCCTGAGCTGCTTGGGAAGGATAATTCCTCTCTTTCCTATCTTTGGCCTTCTGAAGAGGTGCTCCCTCCATCAATTTCCATGAATTTTTACCATAACACAATGTGTAAGTCACCATGAAGGCCTTATTCTGTGCCTAAGGATGGGCTGGGCGCTGGACAGACAGGCACAGCAACGCCTCCACTCAGAAAACTGAGAGTTCAAAACCACGATCTCCTCAATTTCTATGGATCCAGGACACAGGAGAAAAGGCACCTCCCCTTGCCCACCCCTGCACTCCCCCACAGTAACTCTTCTTGAAAGGAGCTCTGTTCCCACAGAGTATACTGATCCCCGTGTCACTCTAGCTTATCCAGGTTTTAAAGCTGAAATCAAACTGGCCACCCAGTTCCCCCAGGCTTTTCAAACTAACACAAAGAGTCCAGCTGAACCATTGTTAGGACATTCCCTGGTCTGGTCAACCATACCCGTAGTCTTCGCAGAGGACGACTCCCTCTCAGAACAGTGTCCAGGAATTCCCCAGCTCAAGGACCTGCACATTTCCCCATAGCCCCGGGCATAGATCACGCTACTTCCTCCCAAAGCTCTGTCTGGTGGTGCGGGAGAGACAGCCAGCCAGAATCAGAGAGCGTCCTTCATTCCCATCACTAGCTTGCTGCTGGTAAAAAGGCATCAGGAGCTGGCCACAGGGAGACAGTGACAAGGGGCTCAGACACTGACAAGGCATTTTATTCTGGTCCTCTGACCGGTGGCATCACCTCAGAGAGCAGCTGTAATGGACGGGCCTCTCCCATGGCTCAACCCAATGTCCATTAGCGAAGGGGCCTCAAGATCAGAAACCTTATCTGTGAGTCAGCTGGAGGGGGTTGGCAAGTGACAGGACCCCAGCGAGGGCTTGCTTTGGACACTCCTGAATGAGAATCACTGTGCGAAAGTCAAGATGCCAAGGCTGAACACCATACAGCAGAGGTTGAAGAGATCAACATGAGACTGAAATCAGGAACTACTCGATCAAACAGAACCTACCTTCAGGTGTGAAAATGCCACTTCTCCTTTACAGAGGTATTCAGAAACCATCTGCCCTGCTCACACCCCCAGAGTGCTTATCCTGAAACCACTTCCCACTTGCAGGACCAACGTGGTGTCCTGTATCATTCTTCTACATCCTCCTGCTCGCCAAGCTCACTGGGAGCACAAACAGGGTACCCAGGTTAAAATCAAAAGGGGAACTAGCAAGATGAAGTGAAGAATTTGTTCTCTATAAGCACAGGAGTAGGTGGGGGAGCAAATCACCTGGTGAACAGGTTTGTTCCTCAAACACAACCCCTTCCTCCCTTCTAAAGCCCTAAAGAGGTGGCTTTGCACGGGCACTGTAAGAGGCATGACATTTGCCAGGTCCACTGCAGTGACTTTCAAGAATCAATGTGTTTATGATGTCAGGATTAGAATGACTGCAATTCTGGATATGCATTTCATTTGCATTATTACCTCTCCTTGGGGTGCTGGGAGGTATTCAGGAAGAAAGTTTATTCCTCCCAGAAGGATACTTGAAAGACAGCTCTAATTAAGCCCTGATGTAGCAAGAGGAAAACCCAAACTAGAGTATAAAAATGAGCTCTGCCTCCCAGGTCTCCAGTTTCTCCTGTCTCGAAAGGGTTCAGAAAAGAGGCTCAACTTAAGCACAATACAAAGGAAAAGCTACGGTCTTCCCAGCCAGAAGGGCCTTCCCAGCCAGAAGGGCGAGAGACCTAGGGATTATGCTTGGTTTTGCTACATTCATGCCTTTTTCAGGCTCCTGATATTTGGGTGAAGCAAACAGCTGTGTCTAGGTGAGGAGCCTTGAACAGGATGGCTACCCGGAGGAAGTTGCTGTAACAACTCAGGCTTCTATATTGCCATTTCATTTCAGGCCAGAAATAGAGAGACCTCCCCCGCTTGTGGGCCTGGCCCTATCCACAGGAAACTTCTCTCTTGATTAGACTCCCACTGAGCCCAGGGTTTAACTTTCCATCTTGCATTCCAACCCACACACCCCACACACCACCAAGAGCCGAGTCTGGGGCCTTTTCAAACAAACTCGCCCACCCACAGCACTGTGGGCAACCTGTAATGCTCATGCTAAGCTCATGCTAAGAATCAACCGTGCCTTTTTCTTGGAATCAAGAAGTTATCCTTTGAACCACCGGGAATATTCTCTAAACTGCAGATGAACCATATTCAGAGTCCTGGCAGTCAGAATTCAGGGGTGAATTAAACAAAGCTAAATCCTAACATCTTCAGCTAAGCGTTTACATGCAAAGCGGAAGAGGGCATTGGCTTCTGTCAGCCTAGCCAGAGGATAGTGCTGAAGCCCATACGGGCCTTTCAGAGCCTTCCTTCTGGGGTTTCCCTCAGTCCAGCACAAGGGGGGTTTCAACTCTCTCACTTGCTAACATCCACATAAGCAAAATGATTCAGACACTCTAACTACTTTGAAGGAATTGGTCACGGTCACATGACACATCTGGATATTTCCTTACAAAACAGACCTTCCAACTGAAATGGGATCCAGATGTTGTAGACAGATGTATATCTAGCCCTCTTTCTAGACAATACCTAGGCAATGAAGATGACCCCACTTAATTTCACTTTTGTGAGTACTTCTTGCTTCCCTGGGAGAATGTAATAACTTGCTCCAAATCTTGGGCACAAAGTATCTGTCCACTGCCCTGAGCACAATGCTTGGCCCACAGCTGGTCTTCAAAGTAAGTGAAACAATAAAGAACGAAGGTTCAGATGGATTGGATTAAACACCAATCAGTGTCAGGAACAAAATGTTTCCTGCACAAGGTTATACAGATGGATTTAGGTTTGGAAAAATTTGATCCCCTTGCTAACCAGGACCATTTGTCACATGAACAGCCAGTATTTTTATTTGTTAATAAATGGTTGTTTCTATATGAATGGTTCTTTACATGGAAGACTTATTTTTCAAAAAGTTTCTTAGATGATAAACTAGACAGTATTTTATAGTTCAGAAAGTCTATTCATTCTTTAAGACACCACTCAAGCAATTGGTCACACTTACCGAGCATTTACTGTGTGCCAGACCCTGTCCGGAAAGTGCTCGGGCACTTACTCACGTTGTCCTTATAGCCCTCGCTGGTAGTTTCTGATATCCCCATTGCAAGGATGAGCTATCTGGCTTAGTTGTTTCTCAGCCCTCCCTGACCTCTCCAGAAGAAAGTATTCACTTGTGGGGCATCCCTGGTGGCGCAAGGGGTTGAAACACAGCACTGTGAAACTATCCGCAGCCTTTGCAGCACAAGTTAGATCCCCAGCCAGCCAGGGAGTAACCCACATGGCACAGCAGACCTCTTCTGCCTCGCCCACTGCTCCCCTCAGCAACAGTATTTCAGTCAATCTGCCTGTTCTGTTCCCTGCTGTCTTTGGTGAATCCTCTCACCACTCGCACCTCTGGCCTGTACCCCAGTTCTTGTATGCATAAATAAATAAATCTTTTTTAAAAATAAAGTATTCACTTCCTCGTCTGAAACCCTCTTTAGCACGTTTTCTGCTCACTCATTAAACACGGCGCATTCTCCCATATACACGCAGCATCTGAGGCATCATTCTGCCCCTCTGCCCACTGCATCTCCCTGAAGATGGGGGTCTCTTATTCCAACGTACTCCCAAAGCAGGTCCAGACCTGCATCTCAGAATCATCGGGAAGTTTCTGAAACAAAACACAGCAGATGCCTGGCTCCACACCACGGAGATTCTGGTCACAACTAGAGCTCTGGAAGCTGCTTTTCAAAAACTGTCTGGGTACTTTTTGACACACAAAGTTTGAGGACCCTGTCTTGTTCAACTAGTTCATGGCCTGTATCAACAAGACAACGAACAAAATATATCAAAGGAATGGATGACTAAGGGAATAAGCATGAACTATTAGATGTCATTTAGGTATATGCAATTGTTTGTCAAGTGGACATAGAACTGCCCCCACCCAAAGTCTGCCCATCCCTCCTACCAATCACTTCCTGCTCCTTTCCCTAATTCAGTCCCAGTCACACGAGCCCTTCTTACTTGTTCCTCAGCTGTGCCACGCACTCTCCCTGGAAGGTTCTTACCCCAAGTCTGCATGCTCATTCTCTTTGATTCAGAACTCTTTCCAAATGTCAACAACTCAGAGAAATGACCTCTGACCATGACTGAAATATAGCTGTCTCCCCATCCCTCTCTGTAATATTAAGAGCCTTTATCAATAGCTCATAACCCTTATCATTAACTCACATTATACTACATATGCTATTAATTTACTGTGTTCCTTCCTGGTTATAAAACACATGTCTAAAGGTTATGAATTCTGAGGAAAATAGACAAGCCAGCCCTGCTCTTTAAGCCTTCTTCTCGAAGTGCTTCAAAGAGTCTTGCCTCTCATTGTGACAGAAAAGGTCGTTACTGACTTTCAGGTTCCTTCCAGGATCTAAAAATCTTAGAAAAATGCAATCTTACAGAGAGAATAAAGCTCAGACATCATCTAATAACAGGTTTCTTCTTAATCTGCAGTTCACAAATCCCAGAAGATTTATAAACTCCCTAAAATTAAGTTAAATTTGTCTACAGATACATGCACAATTTTCAGTGGAAAGGATTTATAGTTCTTATTAATCTCAAAGGAGCTTTATTTCTCAAACAAAAAAAAAGTTCTCAGCAAATTTCTTCATTATGGATGAAGAAACTGAGGCCCTCAAAGAAGCAACTTCCATAAAGTCAAACCATTGGTGACAAAGCTGTAAAGCAAGATCTATTTGTTGGTTCCCAAGCAGTGCCTCTCCCCCGTATCCTTTAGAGAGGGAGGATCCATCCTCACAATGCCCGATTGCCATGTGGACCACTGGACTTTGGAGTAGCCACTTCATTATGGGTATGACTAAGCCTGAGGCAAAAACAGCTAACCATTCCTTTCCTTTCCTAACAATTTAATTATTCACAAATTTGCGTGTGGTGAGAACAGAGAGAGGGGTATGGCTCAAATTTGCCCTAAGCCTCTTTCAAATGGCATTTCAAACTAGTGCAGTACAGGGCATCTTCAGATACTCTAACTCACCAGATGCCCTCAGCAAATAAAGAAGTCCTTTTCCTTCAGCTGCTACAGGCTCCAGTTTTCTCATGATTTTCTATAATGGTAAGTGCCAACGAAATATCACCACCACATGCCCTACTGGTTATTTTTTCAACTTTGTGAACTCCAAACCAGTCCTACTGGAATAAAAAAGAATGAAAAAATATAATGAACAAGGATTTTGGGAGCGGGTACAGGAGGGAGGGTGTGTAAAGAAACAAAAGGACAGAGGCACATTTGAGCCTCAGTCAGAAGCACATCAGCTAGCCTCTCCTCTTGAGAAATAACATTCACAGAAAGTTCTGGGGACTCTCTGAGGGGGTCATAGCAATTTTTTAGTTAACTTACTACAACAGAGACCCACTCAGGTTTCCTAGAGACAAGGGGTGTTTGGGACCCAGAATCAGAAAGCTGCTGAGAACAAGGACAGTTCTAAGGCCTAGGAGGTCTCCTCCCCTAAGTTATTGGGTCTCTTTCCACATCTGCACCTTTTTTTTTTTAAGGTTTATTTATTTATGCACACAAGAACTGAAGTACAGGCCAGAGATGTGGGGGGTGTGAAGATTCATCAGAGACAGAGTGGGGAACAGAACATGCAGATTGACTGAAATACACTGCTGAGAGGAGCAGCGGGCAAGGCAGGAAACATCTGCTGTGCCATGTCGGTAACTCCCTGGCTGGGGATCGAACTTGTGCTGCAGTGGCTGCGGATTGCTTCATAGACTGCGTCTTAACCCCTTGTGTCAACAGGGAGGTCCTGCTCCTTTTTCTCCAACAATCAGCTTCCTTAGTCTCCACATGGTTTTTTACATTCAAATCTTTGGACACCATGTGCTTCACTTTGCTGTGGATACAACTCTCTCAAATGACTTTCGTTCAGTTTTTGCCTTGCTGGCAAATCAGATCTTGGAATTCCTTTGCTCAAGCTACCAAGAAAAAAAAATTATAAAAAAATAAACAAACTCCCAAGAGAGGGGCTCTCATTGACTCAACTTCCTTTGTGCCACACCATTTGTCCTCGGCCCAGAGATGACTGGCCTCCCCGGGGTGGCATGCTCACCACTCACCAGTCAGCCATGGCCACAGGAATTGAGCATGCAGCAAAGCATGGCTACCTCAGCCTTCCTGAGGTCTCCCAGATGCTGTGCCCGGACCAGTGTAGAGACTATGCCACGCTACAGTCAACTGTTAAATTTTCAGGAATGTTGTGAATATTTGTTAACCCACTGGTAGTTTGACATTGGCCACAGTGGGAGTGTTTACACTACAGATACTGGCAGATGCTACAAATTAGGGCTTCCCCACCCCCCAGGCGCCAGTTTATCAGCACCATACGGCAGTATTAATAGTTAAAGAGGAAGAAAAGAAAAAAAATCAAGGCAGACAATGCTCCCCAACAATCTGACATTATATAATCTATGTCTTTTCCCTCTTTTCCCCTCACCCACCCTTTGCTCCAGTCAGAATGAAGAATTTCGTTACCCATCTGCCACAAATACCTGCATGCCAGCCTGTGCCCATACGGGGCCATAACCCCAGGCTTCCCAGACTTGCACACCCATCTTGTTCAACTTCTTCCCTAAAGCCTCCCCAATTCCCTCGATTTGAACAATGGCTGCTTCGCTAAACCCGTGCAATTTAAAATGTACTTTTCTGTGGCCCTTTTCCTGTTCAGCCCTTCACCAGAGCTATTTATGGCTTCATGCTCTGGGGTCCTTTGATTCATTATAATCAGGATCCCTTGAATAGGATATATGTTCCCTTGCTTTCTGTAGCCTTCCAAGTGCTAAGCATACACCTGCTCCTTGGTTAGCACCTTGCAGATACTGTGTCTTTTACAAATTGAAGATTTATGGCAACCCGATGTTGAGCAAGTACCATTTTCCCAAGAGCATAAACGTGCTTAATGTCTGTCACATTTTGGTAACTCACAAGATTTCTAACTTTTTCATTATTATATCTGTTATGGGATATGAGATTAGTGATTTTTCACGTTACCATTATAATTATGTTAGAAGTAACAATACAAGAGAATGAGAATTACAAGTGGAGCCCAAACATGTGACTGAATTACTATAATCTCATGATAAAACTTTAACCCTTTGCACTCCGCTGTCCCCTCTCAGGGGACATTGGTAGCCAATGTCCAGAATGGTTCGGAGT
Organism: Talpa occidentalis; assembly: GCF_014898055.3. Taxonomy (NCBI): domain Eukaryota; kingdom Metazoa; phylum Chordata; class Mammalia; order Eulipotyphla; family Talpidae; genus Talpa; species Talpa occidentalis. The sequence goes on along the minus strand of NW_023605194.1, from coordinate 96,847,343 downwards.
GCAAAGGGTTAATGGATGAAGAGTAACTTCTTTTGGATGAGCAAAGAAGGCTTCCTCAGATGGAATCTATTCCCGGTGAGTTGCTGTGAATACTACTGATAGGACAATAAGAGATTTAGAATATTATATAAAATGTTACATTTTTGATTGATAACCAGCTTTATTTTTCATTTCTTTTTCCTTTATTCTCTTTCCAGTTTTATTAAGACACAATTGACATAGAAATTGTACAATATCAATTTAAGGTGCACAATATCATGATTTGATAGATTTATATATCATAAAATGATTACTATAACATTAGCTAACATCTCCATTCCACTAGATAATTATCATTTCTTAAAATTATCATTTTTAAAAACTAAATTTATTTATTTTTCTTACATAGTTGCTACTTTTTGTAAGTATTTGATTTCTCCCCTCATGTGTAATCCCCATAGTTTTGTAGCACCCATGATCCATCACCATAGACCCTTGTGCTTTTCCCTCCCATTTTAACCCCCCTCCTTCGCCCCAACCCCCTGCCCTGCTGTATGCCTCCGATTTATTCCGACTTCAAAAAAGTCCTATTGTGAGTAAAATGCTATGAACAGCAGCACATACTACAGAGAATTCTTTCTTGAAAGGACTAGTCAACTAGCGCAGCAAACTTCACTGTTGTCCTATTTTGAGGACTAGCAACAACCACCCCAACCTTCATAGCCAACACCCTGATCAGTCAGTGTCACCAACACAGACAAGATCCTCCACCAGCAAAAAGATTACAACTCACTGAAGGCTCCGGTGATGGTTAGTTTAGCATCTTTAAGCAAAAAGTATTTTTTAAATTAAGTGCACTTAACAGACTTGCAATAGTCTAAAGAACTTCTAGAAGCAACAGGAAACCACAAATAGGTGACAGGCTTTACTGCCGAGTCTGGCACCAAACTGGAGCATCTTCCTGGTGATCCTGCACCTAGTAAGAAGTGATGAAAAGAGAGGGCTAATTTCCTCAGTTTACTGAAAACACATCTTCCCCTTGCCTTGAGGGATGGAGAAGTGCTTCTACAGCTCTAGCCCTGCTAACTCCTGAGTTCCCCAACAGCCCTGACAACCCAGTCAGCAACAGTAAGACTTGGTGTATGTGTGTGTATGACTTTCACTAGGTGCAAAGGTCTACGAGAGGTGGGAGAAGTCAGGGCTTAAACTTGGAACTGGCAACAGCAAGGTCATGCTGTAAATAACACTCAATCCTCTGTTAAAATTGATCCCCTTTTAGACTATGGGAAAGATGACTCGGAGTGTTTGGGAGAATCTCAGGACTAGAAACCAGATGAACGAGATCACAAGTTCAGTGTCAAGTGGAGAAAATTAGTACCTTCATGTTATGGATCGTTTAACTGTCTGAAAGGCATTAAAAGCTGCCGAGGAGTTAGAAGGAAATGGATCAAATGACAATTGACATATGAAGAAAAGGCTTCTTTTCCAGGAAGCCTTTTCTAGACAGTCTCCTGAGTAAGCCTTGGGCAGAAAATTCAATGGCATATCAACTGTAGATGATTTTTTGGGGGGGGGGCAATGAATGTGGTTTTATTAGCAGTGCTTAATTAATTTGGGTTTTTTTTTAATTGAAGATTCTTCACACTCTGAGAATCTGGAAGGTAGTAGAAAACATTATCTCTATTTTACAGATGGGAAAACTCAGCTAGAGTCAAGTGCTGACTGCGCTTTGTAACAGAGACAGAAATACATGCCCAGCTCCCTAATCCTGGTCTCAATAGTTCTCTGTTGTTTTCATTTCACCCATCATTCCCCAAACTCTACATGCCCCAGAATATAAAAGACAAGGGAGTGACCTTTACGAAATGGATAATTGCTGAAGTAATTCAAACTAGTTAAAAACTAGTACAATAAAAATTCTCAGAACTAAGGCAAACAAAAGAATACAGTAGACTGCCTAATAACAGCAAAAAACAAAACAGCCCTCTAATCTTTCAAAAGTATAAAACTCTGTCACTCAAGGCTGAAGATAAATGCAAGAAGATAAAGCCATACTCTGGCAGAATACATGTTTCATTTTAGATATCATTTCATTTCCTCCAGCTGCCATTTCTTGATAGGCACCCAGGGGTACTATCCCTTCCCTGGGGTTTTGTAACTGTTAGGTAAAGCCTCTCCAACATGGAATTTAGCCCCTGAGACTGAACAGAAATCAAAACAAAAGTGAAGAAGGGAGTGGAAAAGCAAAAAAAAAGCAGAATTCCATGCGTCCATAAAACCCCCACCCCCCAACAAACTCTGATGTGATTCTTAAAAATTTAGTCTTTGGGGCAACAAATAAGAGGGTCTCTCTTTTCTTGGTCTAAAGCGTGTGCTATGTCACTGCATTAAATCAGAATCAAAATACCACCAAAGGAGAAAGGAGATGAGAGGATGGTGTGCTTCACCAGGTGAGCCCCTGCTTCTAAAATAAGTCATGTCAAAATCTGACCAGAACAAGCAGACTCTTATCTAATTCAGGGAAAAAAAATCAAGAGACAGATTCAAAATTTCCCAGACTTGTGGATTGGATCAGAGTTCAAACATGAAAAGAATTCTACAGACACAAGCCATTTCTGAATCTGTGAGCTCAGGCAACCTGAAAACAAGCATGAGTGGCAACCCTCACGTGGTCAGAGAGGAACGGGGTACCAGCCTCTCCCCAAGCATGGCAGGGTCTAAAAAATAACTAGGTATGTAACAGGGTGGTCCCAGGGAAAAGGGAGATTCCTGGTTCCTTGCCCCACCCCAAGAAGGGTGGAGCTGAGCAGGGAGAAGGAAGGAAGGATGGAGAGCAAGAAGGAGACCTAGAGGAGGCACAGGAGTAGAGAGACATGTGAAGAAGCTGTGCTTGCTTCTCGCCCTTGGACTGGCACCAGAGACTTGGTTGACATGGAAACACTTGAAACAGACAGGGGTGAGCGATCTATGGAGGGTCAACAATGGCAGCTTTTATCTTGATTTTGATTTTTCTCCTTCTGTTAGAGGGAAAGGATGTCCTGAGCAAACTCTATGCAGGCTTTGTGGATGCCACCCGCCACTCCATCAAGACACTGGGAACTACAAATCCCATGATCACCAAAGGGAGAGCTGCGAGGACCAGAGGGCGGAGCTAAGCAGTTATGTTCTCTGTTTGAGTATGTCACCAGCCATGTGGCTGGGGGTCTCTCTCTTGGCCACGCGGTGCGCTCTGCTTTTCGCCAGCTCAGTGGGTCATTGGGATTCCAGGTCAGTGGAATGGGTAGGACACATTTACGAACTTACCTTCCTCTTTTTCTCCCTGAGTTATTCATTTCCCCACCTCCCCTTTCCTTGTAAATAGACCTTTTATTTACCTTTTGTGTGTGTCTGCAGTTTAGCATTAAAAAGTCCCCTTCAAGTGTGCAGGTGAGGACCCACAGTCAGGCAACCCGTTTTATATCTGGGTTGCTCTGTAACACTCCATCCCAGATGTGCTGGGCCCCTTTCTGCCTCTTTCCTATGCATCCCCACCAGAAGGTACCTTAGACTTGTAGCAGGCTTTTGGGTCTCAGTGGCCCTGCTTTGGGCCAACCCTGTTTGGCTAAGCATCTACCCACGAGGGGGAGGGTAATTTTGAGTGCTCGATTTGCAAACTGTTTTATTTATTCTTTCCCTTGTCTTTGTGGCACACAACATTCTTTTCCCTTAAAGCCTTACACACTAGAGTATGATTTGTCTTGATGAGGTAGATGGCAGAACCCACTTAGAGCAGGCAAGTTTGGTGGTTCTGGGATGCCCCTCACCCTGCCCGGTTACAAGTATTCAGCTCCCGTAGCCATCAGTATTCTTTATGAAAGGTTTACAGATGCACAAGCACGTCCCTCAGGATTATAACCTCAACAGAGTCCCGCCCTCAGATGTTATGATAATCTATGTGGTGAGACCAGGAATGGCTGGTCCAGGCTACTGGTCACAGGCACCTATGAGTTCACGAGGGTGAAGATTCTGTTTGTGGCACTCTGTCAGGCCACAGGGAGAGAAGCAGCCTTCACGAGGCTCAGCCTACTTTCTATGTTTTCTACACATTCCTCATCTTACATAAACTACACACCCAAACATGAACCACTGAACTGTAACAGATGTTCTGCAAACATGTGCTTCTTCAGAACAGTGAGGTGAGCTAGCCACAGCAAGTTGGGGTTCAAATTCCAGTTGGCCTGACATCCATGTTCGTTATTTCATTCTGTGTGAATTTATCATTTATTTATACTACTTAGGAACCCAGATTCTCTGAGTCACGGGGTGAGTGGGCCCTCAAAAACTAAGGACCAGAGAACAAAACCCTCATCACTGAGGTCCTGGGAGTTCAAATATCTTCCTGGACTTGACTTTGACTTTGCAGACCCCACCTGGTCATAAAGTCTTTTGAAATTGGAAATACACTAGAATCCAGTCTGGACTTCTTTGGACTGGCTCAAAGTCAAACAACATTAACTACTTAGTAACCAAACATGGTCTGCAAACAAGGGTGCCTGATTGCCAGGCTGATGGGGGGCGTTGTTTGGCTCCTGCCCAGCAGACTTGCAGATAATGATCACATATGGCCCGTTGTACCAGGAAGTGTGCCGATTTTACCCCTACCTTTTCACTTGGCTTCTAGTCTTGTATGACTTCACAGAGTCAAAGAGTAATAAAACTTAGGAGACTTACACTTCAAAATTCCCAGCTGATAGAAGTTGCTCTAAAAAATGTCACTGAGCAGCAAATGGCTCCTGCATCTATCTGACAGTTCTGATTTCCAGCCTGATTTGACCATCAGGCGCTAGCTCTAGGTTATAGGACTAAAAGCCCTAGTCATGGTTCTGATGTTGGTTTATCATATGATTTGAGCAAATCAACATCTATACCTCAAACTCCTTAATAACTTAGAGCATGACTTTTTTAAAGGGATATCAGATTAGTGATGTCATTATGGAAATAATTATACATAAATGTTCTGCTTCTTTAGTGAAATCCTTAAATTTATGTAATGTAAACCAAGTGCTGTGTACGCCATGACCTTATCAAAATAAGACAGTGACATCATACTCGATTGTCTTTGAACAGATGGAGGACTCACAGTCTAAGACTAAAAATTTATGCACCATGAGATAGCCATTTAGACACACAAAACAACCAACAAATTAAAACTGAGATGTGATATCTATTAAGTTTAAAATTTTAGTATTATAAAGAGATGAGATTAGTATAAACATGAAATTTCATTTTTCCCTTAAATCGAAGTGAAACTTTGCATTTGGCTCCCAATTACAAACAATGGAGTCTGTCAAAGAAGAACTGAAAGCAAGTGCATTAAATTATAGGTGGTCACCAAGAATACAGGAACAAAAAAGTAAGATTTCTGCTAGAATAACAAGATTCTGCACAGTTTGAGAGAATGTAGAAGACCTACTTCCAAACATAGCCAAGACATCCTGTGTGGGGCAAACCATCAAAAGGGTCAATTTCAGTTACTGGATCCAAAAAGCAGAGGTGACAACAGCTGCTTCCTTTAAGTCATGATATACATTAATAATAGGATTCTTTAATTCAACTTATGTATTCATTTAAACTGGTAATATATCCATAGTGCCCAAATTCTAAAATAAAAAAGTACAAAAATATTCAATAAAACTCTCCTTTTTATTTTGATATCCAGTCACCATTCCTTCCAAAAAACAATGGACAATTTCTTATGTATATGCTCAGAAACAGCCAAGCCTTTAGAAGTGCACAAACACACACTTCCTTTTGTCTACTGTATTCAGTGCCTAGAACAGTGCCTGACACATAGTGGATACTACATGGGTACTAGTTTAATGAAAAAATTAATACTATGTACACTGTTTGTATATAAAGCTGCCTCATTTTTTTTCTTTTTAAACTTAAAAGCTTTACGTTTAATATGCTACAAAAAATACACATATATGTACATTTCACTAAATTTTTACAAGCTGGATATACCCACTTAACCAGTATTCAGGTCAAGAAACAGAAGAAACACAAAAATCAAGATGCCCTACTCGTCCTTTCCAGCACATCCATCCTCTTCCGTCCCCTGCAGACATTTACGGTAATCACGATCCTAACTTCTAAAAACAGATTAGCTTTGTCTATTCTCACACACACACACACACACACACACACACACACACACTGAATAGCACAGATTACTTCTATAAGTTTGACTTCTCTCACTTAGCCTTATTTTTCTAAGATTTATCTAGCTATTTGCATGCATAAGCAAATCTTTCATTCCCACTGCCTGATGGTTTTTCATTGTATGGGGTCATTAAATGTACACACCTATTCAATTGTTGATGGAAATATGTGTGGATTCCTTCTTGGGGCTATTCTGAAAAGCTACTATGAACATTTCGTGTAAGACTTTTTGTGAAAATGTATTTTCATTTCCTGAGAGTGGAACCACTGGGTCATAGGGCAGGTGTGTGCTATGCCTAGCTTTGCTGGGAACTATGAAACAGTTTTCCAAACTGATTGTATTTATTTATTTATTTGTTTGTTTGTTTATTTTACTGAATACACGGTCTTCTATTTCTCATCAAATTCAGAGTTTTGTTTTAACTATAAAGATGAGAAGTTGCTTTTATATTTACTTCTGAAAATACTTCTGAAAACTATATTAATGCTTTAATATACAATACAAAAAAAGATGAAACAAACATAGGCATTTACAGAACTGCCTATCCATTGTGTCAGATCCCTGTGCAGGGAACAGCCTCATTCATCTGGGAAGACACAGAGCAGTTCTTGTTCAGACATTTCATTTACTCATCCATCACAGTCAGCCTCCACTCCTGGATGGTTTCCTTCTGCTATGAATGTGCATGTCCACTTGTCTGCTTCTTAAAACAGACATTTACTTTCCTCATCCACCAGCCAGTGAAGGAGGACTAGGGTCATGTAGATGATTAATTTGACCCATTCTTCTGGGCAGGGCTTCCTGGAAGCAATAAAACCAGAAACTCAGTTATACCCCAGAAGAAATCTGTAATCAAAGATAATCTCCATGGGGACTGACTTTGGATGTCCAACAATGACCATTCGGAGATGTAAATAAATCATTTGCTTCTTGTTCCCCATCTCAGGAAAGTCTTGGTCCCCACCCTTCTCAGCACCGTATCTCCTCCGTGCCCTGCCCTTTAATGTGACAAGACTGTACCAATTTATACCCCACAAGTGCATGAATCTTCCTATAGCCAGACATCCTGGCCAGTAGCTACTATTTCTTATAAGCTGGCATTGTGTCTACATCTGCAGTAACATTAGCTTACAACACTGTTTGTGAGTTAGAGGTACAGGAACACATTCCTCAGCTATATAAAGTCTGATTCTTTTTAATGACTATATAGTATTCTACCATGTGTTCCATAAAGTACTAAAACCATTCTTAACTAACATTTAAGCTCTCTTCATGTTTCTGCTATAATGCTGTAAAGAATAATCTTGTCTATAGATCTTTCCCCATGTTAGTACATCTATAGGACAAACTCATAAAAATGGAATCTCAAAATGAGCATTTTAACCAATATTGATAGAGGTTACACTGATTCTAATTGAATTTTTTCAAACCACAACAGACTCAAACCACAACATTATTATAAGACACAGTACACTAAAATGTCAGTTATTCCAAAGTTTCCAATATTTTGAGCCTCACAATCCCTTTGTAAAAATAAAAAAATATATAACTGTGCTTCTAATATCCGTTGATTGAGAAAATTTATATAATGATGTAAGATCACAGAAACTACCTCAGAATCCCATGAGGCAGAAACTATCTAAAATGAATCATGATGTCACAGTTTGAAGAATAGGCCTTCTCAGTGCATCATAGGAAAGAACAAGGGTATATGCCAAATACATTTGCTCAGGTTCTGCAGGAAGCTCAAAGCCCCCCTGGGTCACCCTGAAAACCAGGCAGACAGACACATTCTCTGTCCCCAAGGCTGACTGCATGACTTGGGGCTGCATCTCTTTCCTAGGGGCCAGCTGTCTATTCTCACCAGGAGAACAAAGGAGGCGAAGTTGAATTCACCATGAGAGTGGGGAGTTTTACTCAAACTTCTCCTAGGTCAAGTCTTCAGAATAAAGCATCTTCGCTTTCTTCAAAATACAGGTCTAAAAAAATACCACTCCCAGGTATCCTACTCTCACTTCCCAGTCAGTATCACAATCTTTTATGATCAATATATCACCCTCCCTTCACCCCTTATAATGTGTAAATCCCAGTCACATTCATTCTCAAATATGCTGCAATGTCCTAAGAATGTCACTCTACTTCATTTTGCAACAAACATCATGTCCAAAAGTGCCTTGGACCAAAGGCCACTGGGGCCAGTAATAGGACTGAAAGTTGTAACCACGATGTGACTTCCACTTTGCAGGCCCAAACCTCTAAAACACACTTCCTTCCAAGAACACTTAAGAAGGGGAAGATGAACAGCCAAGGAAACCGACAAAGTGAAAAGGAAACTTACCAAATGTGGGAAAATATTTGTAAAACAAGTACCTGATAAGGGCTTAATATCCAAAATATATAAAGAACTTACCAGCAACAAAAAACAACCCCCCAAACAATCTAATTTAAAAATGGGTAGAGGAGCTAGATGGACACTTTCCCATAGACATACAGTTGGCTAACAAGTACGTGGAGAGATGTTCAACATCACTAATCATCAAGGAAATGCAAATTAAAACCACAATGAGATACCATCTCACACCCATTAGAAGAATCATAATCAAGAAGAATTAATAAGTATGGATGAGGATGTGGATAAAACAGAACCCTTTTGTCTACGGCTAGGAATGTAAATTAGTGTAGTCACTATAGAAAACAGTACAGAGGTTCCTCCAAAAAATTTTTTAATATTTATTTATTTATTCACACAAGAACTGGGGTATAGGCCAGATTCACGGGAGGGTGAGAGGATTCACCAGAGACAGAGCAGGGAACAGAACAGGCAGAACGACGAAATACACTGCTGAGGGGAGCAGCGGGCGAGACAGGAGAGGCCTGCTGTGCCATTTGGGACCCTCATCAGCCGGCCAGGAACGAACCGGTGCTGCAAAGGCTGCGGAGAGCTCACAGCACGGCATTCAACCGCCTGCGCCACCAGGGGAGACCCCCCCAAAAATTTTTAAATAGACCTTCCCTATCATCCATTAATTCCTCTTCTGGGTATTTATTCAAAGAACATAAAGACAATAACTTGAAATGATTTATACGCCCCCATGATCACTGCAGTACTATCCACAATAGCTAAGACAAGAAAATCTAAATATCCCCTGACAGACAAATAGATAAAAAAAAATATGGCACTCATATATGCAATGGAATATTACTCGGTCATAAAAAGAAGGAAATTCTGCCATTTACAACAACGTGGGTGACTTGGAGTGCATTAACTACATGAAATAAGTCACACAGAAAAAGACAGGTTCTGTATCATTTTATATAACTGGTATCTGAAAAAGAACTCATAGTTACAGAGAATATAACTGGGATCTGAACAGACTGATGGTTGATAAAGGTGGGGGATGGACAAAATGGCTGAAGGAGTTCAAAAGATAAAAACGTCAAGTTATAACGTAAGTAACTCATGCGGATGGGATATCTAGCATGGCAACTACAGTTAATGATACTGTACTGTATATGGAAAAGCTGCTGAGAGAGTAGATCTTAAAAGTTCTTTCACAAGGAAAAAAATGTGTAACTATGTAAGACAATGTTACCAGATTTGTTGTAGTGATCATTTTGATAATACATAAGTTTTCAAAACTTCTTATATTACTTTGCTTACACAAAACACCTACATTAGTACCTGTTCTAGCTAGTGGGGAAAAAAAAAACCCAAAGAGGATTTTCACTTTTACAACGAAAGTTGAAAAGTACCAATAACACCAGGACTGTTGGCAACAGTCTTCTAGAAGCAGCAAGGACCACCAAAATTCTTGCCTGGAAACTACTTTACACAGACTGTGTATATTTAGTGTGATTTAGGTTTCAGGAATTAATATTTGGTAAATTATTTTTTGAGTCTAGGCACATTCAATTTTTTCCATATAAATTATAATATTTGCTGCTCAAATTTTTTTCCAAACAAATTATAGTATTTGCTGCTTCACTTTACATCATTTCAGCTTATGAAAGGTTTCATAAGAACTCTACTTTCTGATAACAGGGGAAACCTGTGTATGCAAATAGCAAATCATTATGTTGTATATCTGAAACTAATATGTCAATTATACCTCAGTGTAAAAAAAGGAGGGATATAATTTAATAGCTGGACTTTATCTGAAACTTCCACCTGGGAAAAATTGAGGTAAAACACAAGAATTTTCCCTTTAGGACTGAGAAGGGAGGACTTAACTCTTCAGACCTGGAATTAGACATGACGAAGATACATAGAGTTATAAAGGGAAAGGAAGCAGCAGGAAGACAAGTTGAAACACAAATCTGCTACTAGCCATGTGACATTCACTGTCATTTTGTGCCTGTGGGGCACCTTTTTTCCCCAAGAGGTACTGGGTAGAGAATTGAGCTCTTAACATGGTGTGATTCTACATATGAAAGGACAAAATGTTCAATTCTGTAGCTGAGTCTTACCACTTATTCTTAAGTCCTGGCAGGAAAGGCTAGTATGCAGCCAGGGCTGTGCTGTTCAGGTTCACGGAAAGAAATAGTGCAGGGCATCCTGCCCCAGGTGCAAGCCCATCAGCAGGATTTGTTCTTACTCACCTTGGTGAGTCAGCACAGAGCTATTTTTGACTGGGAATCGCTGCTGCAATTTCCTTCCCTCAAGTTGGCTTAAAGGACAAAGAGTGGACACCTAAGATTCTTAGAGAGGCACAACTACTTCATCTGCCACGGACTGTCCCAGAGTTTAATCAGGTATGAAAATCTAAGCGAAAATGGCACCATTTGGAAAAGGAGATCCATGACTATAAAGCCATTTGAACAACAGCAGCTTTGCATGGCACAGAGCATGGTGAGACACAAAGACCATTTTTGTCTCTTTCTGGGGACTGGCTGCCAACAATTCAGATGTCCTTTGACTGAGTCCCAACTGCAGGCCCAGCCTCCCAGGGGACATGGCCTGATCATCACTGGGAAAAATAAAATTAACACGACCCTCCTCTGCTTTCCCTTGCTCACCCATATTTCTGCCTCAAAATAATTTCTTACCTTGCCTCAAAAGCATTTTTTTAAAGCTTAAAATAAAATCCCATTATTCCTAAAGTATGCTGGAAACTACTTACAGACCAAAAGGACCCCCCCCCCCAAATTTTTAACATCCTCTAATATTTACAGAGAGCAGACATACCTGGGTGATTTCACCTTCTTGATCAAGGTGAAACCATTTTTCCCTTCACTGAAAGTATTTAGTGTCGAGCCACAGTTATGGGCCAAATTCCAAATTCTATTGCTATTCTATTATAAATCAATTACAACTCTTAAAGGATTGAAATGGAAAAGAAAAATCAAATTTCAAAGGAAAATTAATTTCCTTTCTTATCCTTTTGACAGTACTAAATATTTTATAATTGTAGGCTTATATTGTTATATATTGAATATTGCTGGGAAAGAATTTTGCTTTATGGAAAAAGACATCGCAATGAGATTTGATTCCTTAATCCCAGACACCATGGGTTTGTCACTTGAAGTTTAAATGAGGAGGAACCACAATTAATTAAAGTTTCAGCTAACATGGTGACAGATATGACCACCACAAAAAACCTTCTTTAAATTTAGATGAAGTAGGGCTTCCCTGGTGGCTCAGCGGTTGAGCGCTGGGTTGCGAAGCTGCCCGCGGCCTCTGCCGCGCCGGTTCGATCCCCGGCTGCTCCCCGGCCACCGGAGGAGGGTCCCGCATGGCGCGCAGACCTCTCCTGCCGCCCGCTGCTCCCCTCAGCAGTGTACTTCGGTCCTTCTGCCTGCTCTGCTCCCTGCTCTGGCTCTGGTGAATTCTCTCACCCTCCTGCGCTTCTGACTGTACTCAGTGCATGTATAAACAAACAAACAAACAAATAAATAAATAAATAAAACATGCCTCTATTAAAAAAAAAAAAATAGTTTAAAAAAAAAAATTTAGATGAAGTAAAATTTGAGAAACTACTACTTTTTGCTTCAAAATTCTTGGCAACACACTAAATTCCTGTTTCTCTTCCACATTACTTGTGTCCTCTTATCTTTTTCCTTTAATTATTCCATACACAGCATATCTGTACTTATTGTAAAGCATCTCAACTCTTTTTTAGTAATGGGAAATAACAAATGAATTGAAATACAGATTAGACCACACCTTCTTTCCTTTCCAACTTATGTGCTCAACAGAGACAGGCTCAGAACCTCCTACCCCAACTCACCATTGTGTTCAAGGCTTTCCTTTCCATTGAGACAATCACACACTGCAACTCCCTCCAAGAAGCATCTATAAATAATGAAAAAGGAGGAGGAGGAGGAGGAAGCAGCTATAAATCCCCATGGATCCCTTCCTACCTAATAATTTGACATATAAGATTTCAATTTCCCTCTCATCCCTCAGTGTTCACAAGCCTTTGCTTAAACATATTAAATCTAATTTATATGTTATTTTATTTATTTATTTATTTATTTATTTATTTATACAAGCACTGGGGTACAGTCAGAAGCGTGGGAGGGTGAGAGAATTCACCAGAGCCAGAGCGGGGAGCAGAGCAGGCAGAAGGACCGAAGCACACTGCTGAGGAGAGCAGCAGGCGACAGGAGAGGTCTGCGCGCCATGTGGGACCCTCCTCTGGTGGCCGGGGAGCAGCCGGGGATCGAACCGGCGCCGCAGAGGCCGTGGGCAGCTTCGCAACCCAGCGCTCAACCGCTGCGCCACCGGGGAGGCCCTATATGTCATTTTAATGTTCATTTTCCTGTGTTGTTTTTTTTTTTTTAAAGATTTATTTATTTATTTATACAAGCACTGGGTACAGTCAGAAGCGCGGGAGGGTGAGAGAATTCACCAGAACCAGAGCTGGAAACAGAACAGGCAGACTGGCGAAATACACTGCTGAGGGGAGCAGCGGGCGGCAGGAGAGGTCTGTCGCGCCATGTGGGACCCTCCCAGGCAGCCAGAGATGGAACCGGCACTGTGGACGCTGCGGGCAGCTTCGCAGCCCAGCGCTCAACCGCTGCGCCACCAGGAGAGGCCCATTTTCCTGTGGTTTTTGATTCTATCTCATCGGAAGCATGCGCAGCCTATTCTGTAGAGGAAATTCCCAATTAGAGTAGACAGGGCACATTTAGGTAGATGATGGCTTCGGATTCATTTATTCCTTTATCATTTATTTACTGAGTGCTGATCATGTACCAAGTGCTATTTCCCAGACTGCGGTACAGCAATGAAGAAGATGAAGTTCCTACCATGGGAAACAGCACACACAGACAACTAGGATAATTATAGATCATGAGAAGAAAATGGGGGAAAGGCTAGACATTGACAGGTACTGGCAGGCAGAGTGTGGGCAAAGACAGAACTACTGCTAGGGGGAAAGGATGTCCTGAGCAAACTCCATACAGGCTGTGTGGACTCCACCCCACTCCATGAAGACACCGGGAACTACAAATCCCATGATCACCAAAGGGAAGGTTGCGAGGACCTGAGGGCAGAGGTAAGCAGTTACATTCTTTGCTTGAGTATTTAACCAGCCATGTGGCCGGGGTCTCTCTTGGCCTGATAGCCCATTTTTTTGCCAGCTCGTGGGTCATTGGGATTCCAGGTCAGCAGAACAGGTAGGATGCATTTTGGAACTTATCTCCCTCTTTTTCTCCTTTCGTGTGTGTCTGCAGTTTAGCATTAATAAGTCCCCCCTTTAAGCGTGCTGGTGAGGACCCACATTCAGGCAACCCATTTTATATTGGGGTTGCTCTGTAACACTACCTGTAGCTGAGGTTCTCAGAAGGAGCTTTCTAATGAGTGATAATTCATATGGAGACCGGAGCAACACAAGGAAATGATTCTACTGTCAATCCTCTTTTTATCTAACTAACTACCTTGACCCTCATTATTCATAAATTCTGTATTTGTAATTTTTCCTACTTGCTAAAATGAATTTACACTCCCAACTTCAATGCTCTTGGTGATTTCTCATTCACTCACAAATGAGTGTAAGAAGGGCTAAAATGACACAAGTCTCACCTCCAGCTTGAGGTCAAACAAGGTGACACTGGCCTCCTGTTTTGCATTGTAAACAAACACCTCTCTGCCTTCAAGTTAGTGCCATGTTTTTCTCATTTGTGCTGTCTGTTGATGATTTTGCTGTTTGAAATAGCCCCCAAGCACAGTGTCGAAGTGCTGGGTAGTGTTCCTAAGTACGAAAAGGCTAAAGGTTGCTGAATAGAAAAAATGCTTGTTATATAAGCTCTGTTCAGACAAGTTATATTGCTGTTGGCCATGAATCAATGCATACATAAATAAAGTCTCCAAGCTTAAACAGAAACACACACGAAATAAGGTTATGCACTATCAGCTGATGGCAATGCGGTCAGAGGGTCAGAGGAACTGGACCTTGCTCGTCCCCTAAGAGCAGCATCCAGAATGCACTTACCCAGCGCTCACGGGACATAACTGATCAGGACTACCACAAGTAATAAAAATCAAGGGTACAGCAAGCAGAAAGTTTTATTTGGGCACCAAATAAAACTTTTTCTCTCTTTAGGAGAGAAAATGCAGGCCTTCCTTGCACTCAAGCTTTGACTACCAACAGTATCTGTTCCACTGCCATTTTATTTTTGTTACCTGCATTTTTACAGATGCTTCTTTCTTTAGCAAATGATGCTGGCTCTCCTTTAATGTGAAAGGTGTAAAGTTTTTTGTTTTTTTGGTTTTTTTTTTGCTTAATAATTGTTTTAGGTTAAAAGGAAGAAAAAACAGGCAACATAGAGAACACGGGAAATAATGAAATGGAAGGCAAATGGAAAAAGGCATGAAGCCTCTACCAAGGGTCATGAACACAGTAGACACACAGTGACAGATTGGCAATAAAATCCAGGAAACACATATGGAGTTTTGGTTTAACAGTGAAATCATGTGGCCACAGATGAGAAATTTATCTTCTTCTATGACCCTCAGTATTCTTATCTGGACAAGGGGACAACCTGAGAATCACAGCATTACTCCATGATCTAACAAAGGAAAACAGCAGCGTTGCTCAGACTTTGTGGCCCAGAACTCCCTTACACTCTTAAAAGTTACTAAGAAGCTCAAGAATCTTTTTTTTTTAACCTGGGTTTCATCGATCTCTATTTTACCACACTAGACATTCAAAATGACATTTAAAAATACTTAATTGTGCATTAAAGTAACTATAAAACACCTAATACAGTTTCACAAAGTACTATGTTCTTATTACCAAAAACTAACTTTCCATACAAAAAGTTATTAAAGTGGCTGAGTTTTGCACATTTGTAAATCTCCTCTATGTCTGACTTCTAACAAGGCAGTCAGATTCTTTTATTTGTGTCTGCCTTCAGTATGTTCAGTATGTTGCCATATCACACTTCATACAGCATCTGGGAAAATACGCTCAGGAAAAGGAGCAAAAACAGTTCAGTAATGTCTTATAAGTACAGGTATCCCCAGCTTCTTGAAAGTTGTACCATGGACACTTTGCTTTATGAAAGTCCTACATTAATACCTGTTTTTTGCCCCAAAAGAAATCGAAGATACTTCTGCATTTACAACAGGTGAAAAGTGAAGACAGCGTTTAATGTCGATTGTGCAGGAAGCCCTTGCAGAGGCATCCCAGGCAGCCAGAATAACACCCTAGACTTCCTTCCCTGGAACTACTTTATATAGACTACATGTTAGTGTGGTTTTAGATTTGTTGTACAATTTGGTATGATTTGATAGGTTTATTCTGGAAACATTCAAAAAGCTTCCCATATAAATTACTGGTAATTGCTTTTTCACTTTACACCACATTGGCTTACACAAAGCTTCATAGGAATGTTCTGGCTTCGGGTGATGGGAGAAATGTGTACTGCTAAAAAATGTTTAAGGTCAGGGAATCCCTGAAATAAAAGTTTTGGGATAATGATTGTCAGAAGGTAAGCTTTTAGTATTCTTTTCCTTGGATTCTTAGTCTCAAAGTTATCAAAACATATTATGTCTTCAGTTCATCACTACTATAGATCATAATGCCTCTTACAGAGATGATCAGTAACTGTAACTGCTGTTGCTTCTTCTGATTCTATAATCATCTGTGTGATCTTCAGCCAAGGACTCTTCAGTCTGTGTCAAATTCAGAGGATCCATAGACGAAAAGAGCCTATTTCCTAACTGACACTTAGTGTTTACTTCAATTATGACTATACACCATAAATCATAGCTGTACGAGCAATACTTGTGATAGTGTCACCAAGGGAAACCACACATACTTAGGTTATCCTGGAAAACTATACATGCTTATACTACTAATCCAAGAGTATTACAGTTCATGGACCTGTCACCAGATCTTGCTATGTAGTGCAATAATAAAGAAGCACATATATTACAGTATCACAGATTTTAAAAAATATCTTGGTAACTGCATTTCAATACAACTAGTTTAATTTTCAGTGCTTTGTAGCTGACTTTATGAACTTGAAAATATTATTCTGAGAAATGGATCCAATGGCTCAACCAGATGGTAAAAGGGATCCATGCAACCAAACTGGTAGAACTGTGTTAAGCAATTCACTTTACTCTTGAGGTACCAAACTCTTATCTTGCAAAGGAAACAGAAGTACATCTGAGACCCATCTCACCACCAGCACTGCACCTGTAGTACTTGACTACGGTGCTTAAGGAGAGGAAGAACAGCAAGGAACTAAAAGATTTATCTGAATGCATCAATAAAGAGCTACAAGAACTGGTTTCAATTTTTACACCAGCATTTCAGGAGCTACAGAGTTAAATGCTTTTAGACTGAGTGGGCATACGCAGATGATGAGTTATGGTAAAAGAAACCCAACTACTTTTTATCACATTATAAAAATATCTATCCCAAATTCCAATAAATGATAAATTGTTTTGCAAAGAAGCCGTCATCAATATAATCTGGACCAGTTCTTGATATAGTTAGTAGCTTGTTTGGGAGATTAAAAGTAAATATTTCAAGAATCAGAAGCATAATCTTCATACTTATCATTAATATTTACACACAATCTAAACAGGTATTTTATATCTCTGCATCTTCAAACACCACCAAACAAACAAAAACTGAGAGACAGAAAGGGAAAGAATAAAGGAAAAGAAAATAAAGAGAAGAAAGAAAAAGTAAGAAACAAGTTGCCCATACTCCAGGGAAGAGCACCTGTTCTTAAGCACTCAGCTCTAAGCTCTTCACACTGGCTGCTAATGGGCCAGATTTTAAAGAAGCAAGACCATTGGTCCTTTCACTGCCTGATGTTGACAACACACACTGGTCATTTAGACCCACTTAATGTTAGAGATTGAGCCAACAGTGCTGTTTAAGTACTAAGGAAGCCCAGACAGATTGCATTTCAGCCCCTGGAGAAAATCGAGGCTATGGCAGGAAGAACCAATAACGGCACCAAAATAAAATAAGACAGTAGAGACAGTTAACTGCTGGGCACAAGTCAAATTGAGACCAGAGCACTGCCCTCACATGTTGAACCATTAAAATGATTCAAAATGGCTATCATAGGTTTCCTTCATCCAGAAACAAAATCAGATTGACAGATTCTAAGATGTGGCAGCTGCCCCCCCAGAAGGTCCAAGAAGTCAATCTTCCCAGTTGTAAAAGCATCTATTCCATGCTTCCTTGTTTTCTCAGCGGCATACCTATTTTTTTTAATTTACAAAAATAAAAAGTCTGAAGGCTCTCACTTCATCCACCTAACTGAATAAAACTCTTATTGCTGCAAGTGAGATGCTAAAGCCTAAATAGCTTAAAAAAAAAAGCAAAACAAAAAACCAAAAAATACCCACTGCATTAAAGGATAGTAGAATTTATCAGCTTTAGAACATCACCCCATGCAAAGGACAAGCAGTAACACTGTATTCCTGGTATCTCGTTTTATTGCATTTTGTTTTATTGCACTTCAAAGATAACTGCTTTTTTTTTTAAATAAGATCCTCCCCATCAGCAAAAAAAAATTAGGTTCAGATGATGGCTAGCATTTTTTAGCAATAGAGTATTTTTATTTTTTAAAGTTTTATTTATGCATACAAGATCTGGGGTACAGGCCAGAGGTGGGGGTGGTGGTAAGAGGATTCACCAGAGTGGGGAATAGAACAGGCAGACTGACGAAAATACACTGCTGAGGGGAGCAGTCGGCAAGACAGGAAAGGTCTGCTGCGCCATGTGGGTTAGCTCCCTGTATGGATCCAACTCGTGCTGCAC
This sequence comes from Talpa occidentalis, assembly GCF_014898055.3. NCBI lineage: Eukaryota > Metazoa > Chordata > Mammalia > Eulipotyphla > Talpidae > Talpa > Talpa occidentalis. Next base: position 96,828,926 of record NW_023605194.1, on the reverse strand, counting down.
TGGCTGCGGATAGCTTCAAAGTGCTGTGCTTAACCCCTTGCGCCACCAGGGAGGCCCTCGCAATAGAGTATTTTTAAATTAAAGTATAGACATTGTTTTTTAAGACACAATGCTATTGCACACTCAACAGACTACAGTATAGTGTAAACATAACTTTTATAGGCACTGGGAAACCAAGAAATTTGTGTGACTTGCTTTACTACAACAGTTGCTTCATTGCAGTGACTTGGAAACCACGTGACAGATCTCCGAGGTGTGCCATAGACCTCTTCCGTGACAGGAATACAAAACCATAACCTTCTGATTCATTGAACCCAAGGGTAAGAGGACAGGTGACAAAATAAGGTATGGACAATGCAGGAATTGTGAGCAAGTCTGTGAGGTTGAGGTGAGCAGCAACTCTGGAGTCACTGGGAAGGGATTTAAGCCTGGGGGGAGAAATGGATTGTGGGATGCAGCGGTGGAGGGCACTCTGGACAAGGAAGGAGGACAAAGGAGCAAAGTTCCAAAGAAGGGAATCTCCCCAGGGTAATATTACACAAGAGCAACAGGGCAGTGTCTGCACTGGAGGGTTAAAGAAAGAAACCTGAGCGATAAGGCTGATAAAGATATGTTCCGCCAGATTAGAGGAACCTTGAAAGTTGAGCTCAGTTTAGACTTTACCCAAGAAGGCCCAGCAAGGACTCCATGCAGGGAGGGGGAAAAAAATCAAGGTGTTTTAGGAGTAAACAATGGAGATTTAGCTCATCAGCTAATCCACCCTCCCAATGGGTCCTTTGTCAAATCCAGATGAATTATCTAATTATGTCTAGTGACATAAGTGCCCCAACTATGTACTGGGGCAATCTTGCTACCACCCATACCCTAGAAATGCAGCTCAAATATTTTTCTTGACTGATGGTAAGTAATTCCATAACCTGACTCCAGAACAGGAAATGAAAATTTAAGAGAAAATAAACTGAACTTGCTCCTATGGCTATGGCACTAAAAAACACGCTTTGCACTAAATTAGGCCAAAGTCATGAAAGTTTTGCAAACAGGTTTTTATCTTGTCAAACAAGAATTAGAACTGATAACTCTTTCGGTAAGTAACCTAACGATGAGGCGCTGCTAAATATGCTTTCATTTGGTAGTTAGTACTCAATAATACGAAAAAGCGAAGACATGGATTCCATTTCAGAGCACTTCACTGCCATAACTGCTGGCTGCTTACTAACCTGCACCTGATTAGGCAACCGTGTGTGTGTGTGTGTGTGTGTGTGTTCACTGCCATAACTGCTGGCTGCTTACTAACCTGCACCTGATTAGGCAACCATGTGTGTGTGAGTGCGCGTGTGTCGTCCTGTGACCAAATCATATAAAGTGGTTGCCAGGGGCAGGAGAAACAGCACCTACCAGGTTCTGAGTGTGGCCACAGCAAAGTGCACGCATTCCTGAAAAATTTCCATTTATTCCAAAAATCTTATATCTACATATACATACACATATAAAACAAAGAACTTTAATTCACCTACATTCTAGTTTTCCCTCCATTCGGAGAAATTTCAACATACACACATAAAGGATCACAGTGCAAGAATTCTTTAATACAAGCGTTTTTTGTTGTGGTTTTATATATACACACACACACACACACACACACATAACCCACTCATAGTTACAGCTGAAGAGCACCTAGAGATGTCAAAAGTATCTCTGAAACTTTGCTCTCAGAAAGCAGAAAGCAAGTTCAGGGACAGTTTCCTACTCACCGGTGAGATGAAGAAAACTGGGGGCAGGGAAGGGATTGAAGTAGATTAAATTACAAATAGGCCAAATGAATGAACCTGAGAGGAAGTGGGAAAGTGTGTTCAACTGTGTTGACATTAGGGAAGTGCTTGCAGTTGCACCGTCACAGCAGACGCCCCGCTAGAAGGCAAAGTCTAACCAGAAGGAAACTCCAGGCGCCTTCCTCCAGGATAAAAAGGGAAGGACCAAGCCTATCACCTGAGTCAAAATCCTGCAGCGAGTCGCCATCAAACCAAGCCCACAGCTACCCCTTAGCCCTGGCACGAATGCCAAGTGTCCAGCACCGGAGCTGCCCCAGAGTTTTCGGAAAACAATGTCCTCCTCTCATCCCAGGGCAAAACCTAGACTCAGAAGATCTTCAAACCTCTCCATACAGGCGCCTTCAGGGGGATGAGCGTCCGCACCGTCAGCGCCGGGGTGGCCACCCCGCGCCCCGCCACACACTTCCTGCCTCTCCATCAACCCCACACCGCAACTCAGCTTCCCACTCGGCCCCCAACTGTTATCAGGACCCCAGTCCCTGGCAGGAAACAGGGGGGGGGGCCCTGTCTCCTCAACTCCTCACTTAGGGGCTTTAGGGAGGAAAACCCGAAAGCAGGGGCCAGCGAGCCACACTCGCATCCCGCCTTCTGCGGCGGTTTCAGGCTGCGGAGCAACCCACGCGGGCGCGCGGGGAGGCGCGCGCCAGAGCTGGGCGCCCAGATCAGGAGCAGGCGAGCGCCCAGCTTTTGACGTTCCGGGGTTCCGCTGCAGGATCACCCGTCCCGGAGCCCCACCTCGCTCTTAGGCACCCTCACTCCCCAAATCCTGGGGTGACCTTCCTAACAGGGCTCTGGGCAGCGCTCGGACCCCTCGACTGCGCCTCGACTGCGCCCCCCGGGCAGCAGCAGGCGGTGGGAGCCGGAGCGCCCGCGCGCGCCCCCCGCGGCCCCGCGCCCGCCGCCCGCCGCCCGCCTGTGCCCGCAGGAGCCGCGCCCGCGAAGTTCGCGGCGGCCGCCCCGGGGCGCGGAGGGCGCGCACTCACCGACCCCGTACTTCTGCCTCTTCGTCGGGATCCAGCGGGCCATGGCGGCGGCCTCGCCCCGCGGCGGCGGCTGCAGCGGCTACAGCTCCTGGGGCGCCCGCGGCCGCCGCGCCGCGCTCCTGCGCGCCCCGGACTGCGCCGCCATGTTCCGAGAACTTCTCCGGACCCCGCGAGCCGTCGCCCCGCGGCGCCGCCAGCGCCCGCACGGGATTCGCTCCGGCTCGGGTCCCGGCCGCGATCACCTGCTGGGCCCCGCGGCCGCGCCCCGCGCGCCCCTCCCGGCGCCGCCCCGGCCCCTCCCGGCGCCGCGCCCTCCGCCCGCCGAGGCCGCCTGCGCGCTCCCCCGGGCTCGGGAGCCGCGTCCAGGGCGCACTGGGGCGCAGCTTCTTCCCTTTTGTGCTTTGTCCCCCGCCACCCCCTCCACCCCTCCTTTTCCACCCGGATTAGACCCTGGAGGCTGGATCCCGCCGGGCGCGTTTCCCCCGCCCCGTCCCCCCCGCGCGCGCCGGGAGGGCTGCGCTGCGGGCTCCAGGCACCCCCGGGCGGCGGGCAGCGGGTGGGCGAGGAGTACGGGGTCCGCTCCCACGGGGCGCGCCGGAGCCCCTGGGCTGAAGAAGTGGAATGAATTAGTAAGAGTGGCTGCTTGCCCCGGGGCACCCCGGTGCCTGGCACTCAGCGGGCGCTTAGTAAATATTTGTTGAATGAAGGAGCAGTTGCCCGCTGCGCTCACCCCCTAGAGCTTTAACTGGCTCCGGGAGAGCCGGAAGCTGGTGGACTCCGGGGCGGACCGCGCCCCCGGGGCCACTGCTGGCGGCCTTCAAGCAGGAGCGAGTGTCTTCCTGGGAGTGGACAACTGGCACGAGGGACCCGGTCTCCTCGGAAGCGCCGGAGAGTTTCTGAGTGTATATCCTCCTTGGGCAAATCACTAGAGAACCCTAACTTGGAAATCTTGCACCCCCAAAACCTCAGGCCTCCTCCCCAACTGAAGAAATTCAAATCCTCTTGCTGGGGGGGAGTAGAATACACCCCTTGACCTCTGCTTCCCAGCAGAGCAGCAATCCAAAAAGCAGCCCTGCACGACAGGGACCTGGCATGTTCCAGTCTTTTCTCCTTCACTGAATATTGTGTTGACAAAGATGAAAAGGAGGAGGCAGCCCCTGTCCTGTGTCAATCTCCCCTCCTGGAACTCACTTCCTCCTCAAAAAGGAAACTTGGATCTGAGGTACAAGACCTCCCTTGCCCCATACATGAAGTGTTAAAATAGAAAAAACACACCCAAGGTGGAGTCTTAGATTCAAACCCCCCCCCAAAGTATATTCTTTTTTTTTTTCTTAAAGATTTACTTATTTATGCACACAAGAGCTGGGTACAGGCCAGAGGTGCAGGGGGTGAGAGGATTCACCAGAGAGAGTGGGGAGCAGAACAGGCAGATCGACTGAAATACACTGCTGAGGGGAGCAGCAGGCGAGACAGGAGAGGTCTGCTACGCAGTGTGGGTAGCTCCCTGGCTGGCCAGGGATCAAACTTGTGCTGCAGAGGCTGTGGATAGCTTCACAGTGTTGCACTTAACCCCTTGTGCCACCAGGGAGGCCCTCCCTAAGTATATTCTTAAATCAATCTGGAGTTTGCTAGCCAGCACCAGGGTGCATGATAAGACCTCCCTGACTGCCCACTAGGTAAGGAGACTACATGAAATAATCTTTTGCTAAATAACTTCTTACCCCCCCCCCACCTTTCCCATTTTGTCTAAGTCCTTGCAAGATCTAGATGGGATGCTATCTGTTTCATGAATCCTTCAATAAAGCCAATTAGATCTCTAACTCTGTAAATTTTTTTTAACAGAAGTAAAATGTCAGAGTCAATGAACAGTTTATTTTTGTTCATTGAGAAAATGTAGCTTGAAAGAAAGGTATTGTCCTTGGAGTCTGCGAAGGTTTCTTGCCTATTCATGTTCTACATGAAAGAAGGAAGATCAAATGAACATATAATAAAATAGTGAAACTTGGTTGAAGAATCAGTGTATTTGAATTTTGGTAACATTTTGCAAAGGTAGGCCTGAAACTGAAAAATAAAGTCCCCTTAGTAGTGGGTAACACCCAGGACTAAAATTATTTGCTGCCAGCAAATAGACATTTATTCACAAAGTATAATGATAATTAATTTAAGACATCTCTCATTTTAGACTTAACATCCAGAAGGAATTCCACTATTTCCCCCCAAATAATTTCTCATTCTCTGCCAGTGACGTTATGATTAACCTTATTTCCCAGGTTACATAATTCTGTCTTCTTTCCACACGTATGTACCTATTATTTAAATTTAATACATATCCAAGTGTTAAATGCTCATCCAGACAATTGTTCTAAGAATAGGGCCCAACAGTGAGCAGAGTCCAGCCCCTACCTCATAGCGCTTACAGTCCAGTGGAGTAAGACAGTAGACAAGCCTCTACCAAGTCACTTTCAGCCTACAGAGAAAAACCCGAAGCAAAATGGACAGGGCGCATGAGGGGCTGTTTTGTATTGAATAGGCTGGGCGGGGGCATCTCTAAAGGTGAGTTGAAGCGCAAACCTGAAGGAAGTGAGGATTCTAGGAACAGCAAATGCAATGGCCTGCAGGCATGTTTGGCAGGTACCCCTAAACCCCAAGAAATCCTGGGTGATGAAAGCTGAGTAAGGGGCAGAGCGTGGGAGGAAACTTGGTCCAAGAGGTAACTCATGGGACTGTTACAGGGAGGGGAGAGGGGCACTCCAGACCCCGCAAATCTGCCTGCTCTAAATAGGTTCTGCCATCTGCTGCATCAACACAAAACATATGAGACTTTAATGGGAAGGAACTTTAACACAATTAGGAAACAATACAGAAAAGGCAAAGAATATAGTTTCTAAGTCAAGCACCCAAAGTCACCGGTCCCCTCGTGGGTAAAAGTCCACCCAAGCAGGATTGGCCCAGAACAAGGCCCCAAAGCCTGTCACAAGTCTAAAGCATCTTCCAGTGGGGACCCACAGGAAAGGATCAGAAACAACCACAAAAGTCTGGAAGAAAAAGAGCAAAATCAAAATCAAGACAAAAACCGCCACTGTCACCTCCCCACAGGTCTCTCACCCACATCTGTGTCACCCCGTCCACGACCAAAAGGCAAGTGTAGTTTCTTCCTGTGTCTCTCGGCTCCATGTGCCTCCTCCAGGTCTCCTTCTGGCTCCCCATCCTGCTTCCTTCCTTCCTCAGTCTCCTCTGCAGCTTCTTCCGCTCCCTGCTCAGCTCCACCCTCCCTTGGGTGTGATAGGAAACCTGGAACCTCCCCCTTTCCTGGGGACCACCCTGTTACAGGACCATGACAGACATAGCAAGGATTTTCTCTATTATTAGTAGAGAAGTTTGGATGGCTCTGAGCCAACCAACAACATGATATAATTTGCCTCCTGTGGTATGACTGGACTGTGAAGGAACAAGGGAGATGTAGGAGCGTGAAAGAGATGGGAAGCTACTTCAGTGATTAAGGCAAAAATAAGGTAGTTTGATCCAGATGCTGGGGACAGAGGTAGAAAGAGGTTGGATTCCAGAATATACTGAAGGGAGAACCAGCAGGAGGGCAATGTGTGTGTGTGTGTGTGTGTGTGTGTGTGTGTGTGTGTGTGTGTTGGTGGGGGGTGTTCTGAAGTTACTGGGCCCCATAGTGCACATTTTCATAAGCATATGCTTTTAAAAAGTTTGCTCCCCACCAAAACTACCTCATTATCTCAGAAATCTTGTACCTTGCCCTCAGATTATGAGACACAAGATGAACCAACGATGATTATAAGATTTGGAGCTTGAGCAACTGTTGAAGAGTTGCCACTTTCTCTGTCATCTGTAATGACATCTCTGTCAACTCTTCACCAAGTTGTTCTTTATTGAATTTCTCCTTCCTATGTCTGTAGGGTTCACTTCACACCTTCCTTGGCAACTGCTCCACATGGCCATTAGGAGCTGTGGCATTTTACATTATTGAATAGGGGTTTCCCAAAGTTTCTGCTGTCATCTGTGTTCAAAGAAATTGGGTGATGGATACTCTCTAACCACTGGCAAATTTTAAATTTAATACACATCTGGGTGTTAATGCTCATCCATGGAATTGGATTTATATTTAAATGATTTCAATTGCCTCACCACACCCTTGTATTGTGGGCTTTTTCCCAAACTTGAGGTTTGAATTTAGGCAATGTTTATTTCAAGCTTGACAATAATTGTGCTAAGAGGGTTGGAGGAAACCGGGAAAATTTTAATTACAGCTTTCATTATGTTTATTCGTTTCCCTCTGAAGCTTGAAGTCCACCCACTTTTTTATATCAGATGGTTAAACCCCAATTTGAAAGTCCATTTAAATCATAAAAGCAGAGCTATTCAAAGTCTTTTATTATAATGAGGCTTAAAATTAGCGCCAACCAGATGGATAGGTGGAATGACAGCACGATTCCCAGGAATAGCCTTTTCTTTCTCTTCTGATAGCTTTTCAGAAGAAACATAAAGCATGTCCCACCCAGATAATCAGATTCCAAAACCCCAAACACAGTTATACACAGTCCCTTACGTGCTCTGTTTTAAGGTGGCATGGCGAAAGAAGTGAGGATAAATGGTTTTGGAAGTTAGTTTGACTTGAATATGACATCTTTCCCTCTTTCCCTTAAAGACATGTAAAGACAACTGGCTCCTGCCTCACCTCCTCTGCTGATTACCAAGTTTATTTTGCCAAATCTTGTCAGCTTGATTGCCTCTCTGGGAGAAGCTATGGGTGGGTTAAAAAGCATTTTTTTTTTCCCCCTAGATGGATAGGGCTCATTCTTTGATCCTACCTAAGGCTGAATAGTTGCTGGAAATCCAAAAAAAGAAAATGTAATTGGTTCTAAGCAGTACCTTGCAAGCCTCTAAGGGCAAATGCTTCAGGACAGGGTGGGCTTTATTCATTGTCATTTGGGGCCTGTGAGCTAAACAGGGCAAAGGAAATGGTTTCTGCAGCCCCAGAAACTCCTTCATATACCCCCGGAACTCACATCACTATTTACTCACGAGTGTTCAAATGACTTGGCTGGTGAATGTCTTTGGATCTGTCCTTGGCTCTGCCATGTGGCTTTGGAAGTCTGGTTTCCCTGGTAAGTGGGGAGAGGCTGCTCAGTGCCTTGATGCTGTTCATAGCCTTGTCCCCATCACTGAGATTGCTTAGCTCCAAACCCAAACTGCAAAACACATCATAACCACTTTGATCCTTTCATCAGCACAACAAAAAGCTTTTAGTTTTGTTTCTAGAATGTTTTGTGCTGAAAATACGGGTGTCCCCCACTCCCAGAAAGTAAAATGTTCCTATGAAGTCTTTTTTAATTTGAAACAGAGTAAAGCAACAAGCAATTACTATTCATTTACACGGAGCTTTTTGGGCATTTCCAGACCCAAAGTATAGCCTACCAAATCATACCAAATGACAAGTAAAACCTAAAAGAAGGGCCTCCCTGGTGGCGCAACCAAATCATACCAAATGACAAGTAAAACCTAAAAGAAGGGCCTCCTTGGTGGCGCAAGGGGTTATTAAGCACCGCACTATGAAGCAATCCACAGCCTCTGCAGCAGGAGTTTGATCCCCAGTCTGCCAGGGAGAAAACCACAGAGCAAGGCAGACCTCTCCTGTCTTGCCTGCTGCTCCCCTCAGCAGTGTATTTCAGTCAGTCTGCCTGTTCTGTTCCTCGCTCTGTCTCTGTTGAGTCCTCTCACTCCCCCACCCCCCGACCCCGCCCCAGCATCTCTGGCCTGTACCCCAGTTCTTGTATGCATAAATAAATAAATCTTTTAAAAAAAAAAAAAAAACCTAAAAGAAAAATCATATGAAGTAAAAGCAGGAACTATGTGATAAACACACCATCGTCGTAAAGCAGCTCCCTGGGAAGGAACTTGACCTCCCTGGCTGCTTGGGTTGGGGATGGGGGTGGGGGTTGTCACTGCCCCTAGAATGGCTGTTCCAGACCCACTGCTGAATGGTATTTGCTGATAAATCCTCTTTGGATTTCTTTCAATTAATGCATACAGATATAATATAGATCTTTTAAAAAAGCAAGCTGGTATAAATACAAACTAAAATAAACAGGGCATACATACCTTTATATGGGTTCGAAGCTCACTTTTGAGAAAAGTGGATGCTGCGAGTAATTGGAAGTCATTAGTTTGATGAAAACTGGACTGATATTTAGGTGAGAAGATATAAAAATTATTTGATTTTCTCTAGACTATATATACTTTGAAAAATTCCTACATATGGTGAAAAATTATCGTCATAAAACTCTTCTAAACAAGAGATGTTGAAAACCAAGAAGCAATGTGAAAAAATTATGAAATACACTAAGTGAAAGTAAACTGTAACAGTGCTTAAAAGTATGTGTCACGATATTATTTAACTATATAAAATTATATATTTACATGGAAATTCACCATAGAGGTTCATAAAAATGAAAAATTCTATTTAATCTTCTTCAAAACAAAACAAAACAAAACTACTTGGTTCTGAAATCCCTGGATTATGTAGAAAAGGAACAAGTTAGTTTAAGCCTAAATTTGAATTTTGGGGGGGACAGGAATAGTTTTATTTTGCAACTCTTTGATAAATAACACTAACACTATTATATTGTTTAGATAACTATCCTATTCAGCTGATTTTTCATCCTGTTAAGTTGTGGTCAGTGAAGAAACAAAAATACTCGATCCAGAATTTTTATATAATATTAAATTTTAAATATTAATATGTAAAATATTAATATTTTATTTAATATTTTGTATAGTCACCAGCTGCAAAAGAACAATAATAACTAACATTTATGGCTTATGCCTGGCACTATTGTAAATTGATTTGGTTACTCCCCATTTGACTTAAGGAGGTAAATAACTATTGTCATCTTCACCTTAAATATGTAGAAGTTGTGGCTCAGAAAATATTAACACATTGCCCGCATAGTCAGTTTTTGGCAGAATTATTTCAAACTGCAGGCAGACTGGCTTGCTGGCCCATGCTCTGAGTCAGGGGTCAGTGTACTTTTTACTGGAAGGGGCCCACTGATCTATAGCTAAGGCTTTATAATCCATATGGTCTCTTACAACCAGTCAATTCTGCAATTGCAGTGGGAAAACAGACATAGATAGTATATAAATGAAAGCGTATGGCTGTGTTCTAATAAAACCACTTGTAGACATGAAATTTGAACTTCATGTAATTTTCCTGTATCCTGAAATACTATTCTTGTTTGGATTTTTTCCAGTCACTTAAAAATGTAAAAAACATCCGTCACTTACAGTTTATAGAAAAACAGGTGATGGGCAGGATTTGGCCTGAGGTGCCATATACACCAACCTCTGCTTTAAACCTCCACTGTCACCTTTATAGAAGATGAGGAGGCTGAGGGGAGGAGCTCCAAGAAAAGGATGCAGAATAGAAAGGGAGGCATCAATGTGGAATTTTCCCATTGGAAGTCTGTATATATAAGGAAAAGCTTCTGGAATAGATGTCTTGGGAAGAGAAGTTTTCCAAATAGGTTTTCCAAAAGATTGCCTTTGATGTCAAAGGGTGGGCATTTCTGAGAATAGCAAGTGTTGGGGACTTGTCTACTGGCCTAGCCTCTCTGAATGATAGAAATTATAAATAAAAACTTAACTAAACTTCTACAAGACCCTAGGGCACAAGCTACAGCTTGGACACCTGCTAAACCAAGCAGACTTCTAACCAGGGGAGCAAAGAACGTTAACGGTGGCGTTACTCACGACAGCCAGGACGTGGAAATGATGACTGGATAAAGACGTGTATGCAGGGGCCTCCCCGGTGGCGCAGCGGTTGAGCGCTGGGTTGCGAAGCTGCCCGCAGTCTCTGCGGCACCGGTTCGATCCCTGGCTGCTCCCCGGCCACCGGAGGAGGGTCCCACATGGCGCACAGACCTCTCCTGGCGCCCACTGCTCCCCTCAGCAGTGTACTTCGGTCCTTCTGCCTGCTCTGCTCCCCGCTCTGGCTCTGGTGAATTCTCTCACCCTCCCGCGCTTCTGACTGTACCCAGTGCATGTATAAACAAAAACAAACAAACAAACAAATAAATAAATAAATAAAACATGCCTCTATAAAAAAAAATATATATATATTAAAAAAAAAAAAAAAAGACGTGTATGCAGACACAGCAGATGTTACTCAGTGATGAGAAGGAAGGAAATGCTACCATTTGTAATAATATGGTTAGACCTTGAGGGCATTATTCTTAGTAATAAGTTAGGAAGAGAAAGACAGATACTGTATGATAGAACTTATATGTGGCATCTAAAAAGGAACCCAACTCCTCGGAATAGAGAATAGGAAAGATGATTTCCAGAGGCTGTGAAGCAGGCAAATTGAGGGGGAAGTAGGTTAAAGGGTATAAACTTCTATTGCACAGAATGGTGATGGTAGCTAATAATACTTTAATGGGTCCTTGGCCTCAAAATCTGTGTTTTTGACTGTCAACCTTTTTATCCTTTGGGAGAAACTACATTTAGTAGAGAATTTTTAAAAAAAATGTATTTATTTATTTATGCATACAAGAGCTGGGGTACAGGCCAAAGTTGTGGGGAGGTGAGAGGATTCACCAGAGAGACAGTGGGGAACACAGAACAGACAGATTGACTGAAGTACACTGCTGAGGGGAGCAGCAGGCGAGTCAGAAGAGGTCTACTGCGCCGTGTGGGTTGCTCCCTGGCCAGCCGGGGATTGAACTCATGCTGTAGAGGCTGCAGACAGCTTCATAGGTTGCATCTTAACACCTTGCACCACCAGGGAGGCCCTAGTAGAGAATTGTTATTGTCACAATAAAAGACTCAAAGTTTTAGGAATTGTCCACTTGGATAGCAAAATTTAAATTTGAAAGTTCTTTGGAGCAAGCAACTATGTGATTGCAAAGCCTATTAATGAGAGCTAAACAACAAACTTTTAATGCTAAAATCTAGGCCATGTTATTAAAGTAATTTTTATTATGTAGCCTTCCAATCTGTAAGTATGGCTTCATCTCAGAATAATTTGGCTTCATTTCAGGCAATATTTCTGAACTTAACTTCCTTGGAGATAACAAGATACCTTTAAACACTTGCAGCAATCACCTGGCTCAGCTGGAGAGGCGCCCTGGGGTTCCTTACCACACAGTCTTAGTCATCTTACTGTGGTATTATGTTCTTATTTAAACAGGCCCTTCCCTCCCATAAAAGCATGCCTCAGGGTTTGTTCCCCAGAATGCTCGTACCACATACATAAAAAGTCTCTTAGGAGGAAAGCAAATTCACTATGTTCTTTCTGGAAGCAAACTCCATTTAGAAATTGTTCGACTCGTAAAGTCTGTCCTTGTTCACTTTGGGTTTGGCCCAGGCATCCAGTGCCAAGGCAGTGTTGGGCCCAGAGTTGTGTTTTGATTTCTCCTGTGATTTGCCAAAAGGCCTCACTTGACTTCACAATTCTTATTTGTGGGATTCATTGTCTGGATACAAATGTTAAAATTCCTTTTACTAATGTATTATTTGAAGACGAAAAACTCTTAGCTATAATGTGAACAGTAGGAAAAGTCAATTGAACTTCAATTCTACTTATATTTTGTCAGCTATTTTAAGCAGAAGAATGCCATCGAAATGAATAGATCTATAGTGACTCTTTAGGAATAAAGGAAAAATACAAATATGCACAATTAGAACTAAGAAAGAATACATTAGAGAAGTAGATTTCTCCACTAATAGGGTAGAATAGTGGAGAAGTAAATTTACATAAGGCTATGCTGTAGAGTTCTTAATAGATTATAAAAATCACAACAAAAGGGCCTCCCCGGTAGCCCAGCGGTTGAGCACTGGGTCACAAAGTTGCCTGCAGCCTCTGCAGCGTAGGTTCAATCCCCTGCCTCTAGGCGAGTGTCCCACATGGCGTGCAGACCTCTCCTGCAGCCCACTGCTCCCCTCAGCAGTGTATTTCATCTGTCTGTCTGCTCTGCTCCGTGCTCTGGCTCTGGTGAATTCTCTCACCCTCCCGTGCTTCTGACTGTACCCAGTGCTTGTATAAATAAATAAATAAATCTTTTTTTTAAAAAAAAATCACAACAAAAGAATTTACTAGGAAATGGAAATAAATGAAATTGACTGAAAAGATAAAAAATCTGAGCTCACCAAGCAGCATAGAAGAAATTGAAAATGTTGTTAAAATATTTCATCTAAAGTACATCCTAGGCCTACCTATGACGGCAAATACTTTTGTATATTCAAGGAATAGGTCATTTGAATATAATAAATGACTTCATAGGAAAAGATGAATTGCTTCCTAATGTACCCTAAAAAGCAATATAACCATGGAAGGAAAATGAAAACCTTTGATATATAGAAGAAAAAATATATAAATACTGATTTATATGTGTACAAATGCAAGAACAGTTATGAGATACAAAGTAGAATATTAGTGGGTCTCATCAAACAATGCAGAATGATAAAATGTTTTATTCTAAAAGCACAAAGGCAGTTCAATAATAGGAAATAATAATTTATCAACAGAATTTATCTCATCAAAAGGCCTCAGAGAAAAACCAAAGTATCATCTGTAGATATATAAAAGACATATAATCAAATCAACCTGTATTTTGATCCATATTTTTAATAAACTAGCAATAGGATATATATCCTCAATATGATGAAGAATATACACTGGAAACCAGCAGTCAGAGTCACAGTTAAATGCAGACTCACCAGAAATAAAGTAAGTCCTGTAGAATCTTAGCGCAATGATCAGAGATTTCTCCATAAAATGCAAGGAAATAAAACACGTGAAATGGCGGAAACCAAATTGTCATTATTTGCTGAATATATACCTGGCTAACAGTAAACAGTGAATTTTTTTTAAAGATTTATTTATTTATTTATACAAGCACTGGGTACAGTCAGAAGTGCAGGAGGGTGAGAGAATTCACCAGAGCCAGAGCGGGGAGCAGAACAGACAGACTGATGAAATACACTGCTGAGGGGAGCAGAGGGAGGCAGGAGAGGTCTGTGTGCCTTATGGAACCCTCGCCCGGTGGCCGGGGATTGAACTGGCGCTGCAGAGGCTGTGGGCAGCTTCACAACCCAGGGCTCAACCCCTGCACCACCAGGGAGGGCCAACAGTGAATATTTTTTAATTAATCATAATTTCATCATATATTGAACTCTTTTCTCTTGTTTCTGTGTGCATGTAAGGGGTCTCCACAGACCCCTTAGTCTCCACAGGGCTAATAATTATTATCATCATCATCATCATCATCATCATCAGGTCTCTTTCATCAAATTTACAGCCTGTTATGCCATTTACTGCAAAGTTCAGGTTTTCTTCTCTAAACTTATCTTTATTTTTTTATTTATTTGTTTTTTTAGATTTATTTAATTATTTATACAAGCACTGGCTACAGTCAGAAGTGAGGGAGGGTGAGAGAATTCACCAGAGCCAGAGCGGGGAACAGAACAGGCAGACTGACGAAATACACTGCTGAGGGGTGCAGTAGGTGCAACAGGAGAGGTCTGCGTGCCATGTGGGACTCTTGCTGGTGGCTGGGGGCGAACCGGCACTGCAGAGGCTGCGTGCGGGCAGCTTTGCAGCCCAGCACTCAAACGCTGCGCCACCAGGGGAGGCCCTTTATTTATTTTTGTAAAGATTTATTTATTTATGCATACAAGAGCTGGGGTACAGACCAGAGGTGCGGTGGGTGAGAGGATCCACCAGAGACAGAGTGGGGAACAGAACAGGCAGACTGACTGAAATACACTGCTGAGGGGAGCTGTTGGGCGAAACAGGAGAGGTCTGCTGCACCATGTGTGTTTCTCCCTTGCCAGGGATCCAACTCATGCTGCAGAGGCTGTAGATTGCTTCATAGTGTGGTGCTTAACCCCTTGCGCCACCAGGGAGGCTCTAAACTTATCTATCTTTAAACACAAAATAGGATTAGCTGCAAAATTATTTCATTTGTTAAGAAAAAGTTCAGGGGCCTCCCTGGTGGCTCAAGGGAATAAGTGTTACCACTATGAAGCAATATGCAACCACTGCAGCATTTGTTTGATCCCTATATGACGCAGCAGACCTCTCCTGTATTGCCCGCTGCTCCCCTTAGCAGTGTATTTCAGTAGATCTGTCTGTTCTGCTCCCTACTCTGTCTCTGGTGAATCCTCTCACACCCTGCACCTCTAGTCTATGCCCCAGTTCTTGCATGCATAAATAAAAAAAGAAAAGAAAAGAAAAAATTCACATAGGTCACACTGGTTGCTGTTGTTTTGCTAGTAGGAAAATCTTTACGTGCAGTAGGCCTCTGCAGTGGCCCACAGACCTCCTGCCACTGCTTCCCTTAAAGGGCTTGCAGGACCCTCAATATTCACCTCCCAGCCCCATGTGACCTGACAGCCCTGCCCTGTGATGGACCCTGTCAACACCACCCTTTGTGTGCTGACCACAGAATTGTGGTTGCAGTGACACTTTGGGGTGTGGTTGCACAAATATTTTTTGCACGGAGCCCATATTTATCTAAAGTTGGCTTTGAGCAAGCATCTGAGGGACTGAGTTAACTCTTACAGAATCTCCAAACCCTGTGATGAAAGACAGTGGGCATCCAGGTCACAGTTTAAGGCTGATGTATCCAAATAAGGTCAAACCTGTAGTTTCCCCACAGGGTTAGAGAAGGAACCCCCACTTGTCCCAAGGACACCAGAAAGGGAGATTAAATACAGGAAGATATTGTTTTGGAAAATGTCATTAGAATCACTGTTTAATCTACTGGGCACATGCATCAAGCAATTTAGGAATGATTTTAAAGCCATTTCCTCTTGCCATGCTCAAAGTCTTCAAACATTCCTTCTAATAAAGGTATACCATATGATGTCCTAGGAAAAGGAGAATTTGAAATTTCTCAGGATTAAAGAAGATTGTCGTTGCAAAATATTCTTGTTTCAATGGCCCAGTGTAGAAAAATCAATCAAATTTAGAGGATGAATTCAAAAGAGGGCAACACTTCAAAATAATTTTAACTTTTTATGAAATTAGCCTGTAGCATTGTGTTTGCATTAATTTGATAGAAATAATTTACAAAGTTGTGTTACTATACAGCTGAGTATAGTACTATACAGCTGAGTATGTGTTACTGCTACAGTTTTAAGGTGCAAAAACTTAGAGATCAAAGGGGAAATGCTGCTATTCCCTAAAAAGAAGGCTGAAAAATGGATACTAAAAAAAAAAAAATTCAGGGTCAAGACAGTACTACATAGACATGGTACTAGTGCCACCTGGTGTTAAAAGTATAAATTGCAGCTATCCAATAGCTAATTTGTTCTAATTATTCAGAATTCTTTTAAAGCCTGTCCTCTTATGGCAGGAGCAAGTGTCTTTTGTTGTGGTCACCATTTCCACTCACCCAATGTACTGTGTGCTGAGAGCCTCTCATCTACTTGCCATTACTATTCTTCCAGGTAGGTAATATTTTTATCCTCAATAAGATGAACAGAATAAAGCCTAAGAGTCACTAAATAACTTACTCACAATCACATAGGTGGTGGGTGGCAAAGCCAGAGTTAGAATGGGGTTGTTGGATCAGAAGCCAATTTCAAGGTCACTATTCTGCCTTTTTCTGCTATATTACTTTGCATTGTGTTCTTCTTTTTGGAGATCTTTCAGAATATATGTGTCAATTCAGCTTTAGTGTCTTCAAAAGGATTCCTAGAGATCAAAGAATGATTAGAAGACATTATGAGGCTAAAGAAGAGGGTCTGTATGTCATTTTGGATGGCCTTTCACATTCTAGTTAAAAAAAAACCACCTTATCCAATTGCAAGCCTTCATGTGCCTTTGTGTTAATATACATATCTGGTAGTAATAACTTGTACTGGAATATTTTCAGAGTACCACAACTTCAAACAGGAAGATGGATCAAATTTTCCCTGAAAATCTGATGGACCATCCCATAACCATTGTATTTCTATCAGAGGGACAGAAATGACTTATTGCTCCTTATTTTGTATGTATGGCTTATTAGCAAAACTTTATTGACCATTGTATACAGATGCTAAGAACTCTCAGCACTGTGTTCTAATGATTCTCAGGGTTTGTTGGTAAATGTAATGATATTGGTGTCCAAGATTTGAAAACACGTAAGACAGAGGAGATGAAACAAATGGAAAAGTATAGCAATAGATGGAGTCCGACAAGCAAAGGGATAAAAGTGGAGGTGGCTGTGGCAAGGTAGCAAATCCAGAATCAGGAGCCAGTTACTGGACATCCAGTCCCAGCACAGTCCCTGGGCAGCTCACACAGCTGGAATGGTGTGGAATGGGTTGAGGTCAGCCATTGGACTTCGGGACAGTCTCCCGCAATGGTGTGTATTGCTTCCTAGGAGATGATTTCTGCAACCAATAGATTTAAGACCAGGTAATATCAAGGCCCAGTCCATTCAACCTGATGAAGATGTGTCCAGCATGTAGCGTGAAAGGCACTGTGCTGGTTGCACACTGTGGACTGTCAAGTATCTGCCTTAACTCTTCTCCTTTCCCTCTGCAAATTTGGCCTTGACAGCCCATAATTCAACCCAGCTGTAAAGAGTTGAAAACTTTAATAGCTGAGTTTCAGTCTGATGAAGTGTGGTGCACCCAAAAGCTGTGGTTTGGTTACCTAGCTACAGCTTAGATTGTCATCTCAAAGCTATGCAACTAATTCTTGGGCCAGCATCCCATTTTTTGCCTAGAGAACCCTGCTTCTGATGTATGCATATGTAAGCTGGAACTTTTTTATTTCATTGTGATTAAAAAAACCCTAACATTAAATTTATGATCTTAAACATTTCCAAGTGTGCAGTTAAGTAGCTTTAAGCATTTTTACATAGTTGTGCAACAACTCTAGAACTTTCTCATCTTGCAAAACTGAAACTCTATGACCATTAATTCTTCCTTTCTTCTCTCTCTAGCTCCTGTTAAACAGATTTCTACTTTCCATTTATATAATTCTGACTACTATAGATACTTTAATGAGTAAAATCATAAAAATTTGCCCTTCTGTGACTGATTCATTTTACTTAGCATAATATCCTTGAGGTTCTTTCATGTAAGGGCCTTTGACAGGAATTCCTTCTTTTCTGTGGTTGTGTAATATGCCATTATAAATACACAAATAGGTATCTGTAATGTGTGTGGCACGCACAGACACACCCCACATTTCCTTTACCTATTCATCCATCCATTTCATCTCTTGGCTACTGTGATAATCCTGTGATGAACACAGGTGTGCTGCTTATTTTTTTTGTTCATTTTTAAAAGATTTATTTATTTATGCATACAACAACTGGGTGTAAGCCAGAAATGGGGGGGTGGTGAGAGGATTCACCAGAGAGAGAGGGGAGCAGAACATGCACTCTACTGAAATACACTGCTGAGAGGAGCAGCAGGGGAGACAGGAGAGGTCTGCTGCTCCCTGGCCAGCAGGGGATCCAACTTGTGCTGCAGTGGCTGGTGATAGCTTGATAGCGCTGTCTTTAATCCCTGTGCCACCAGGGAGGCCCCTGCTTCTCATTTTTTAAAAACTGAAACTGCCACTGTGATTAAAGGACTAGAAACTCAGGGAGTATGTGGGGAAATGGAGGCAAAAAGATGGTCAGTAGCAGACTACATGCCTGAGGAAGCAGAGCGTGTGGGCAAATTCTTGGTTTCCATGCCTGATTATACATTAAGAATAGTGTCACTTTCATCATAACAACTTTGATTTCCAGGAAACAATCTCGTG
Source organism: Talpa occidentalis (assembly GCF_014898055.3). Taxonomy (NCBI): domain Eukaryota; kingdom Metazoa; phylum Chordata; class Mammalia; order Eulipotyphla; family Talpidae; genus Talpa; species Talpa occidentalis. The sequence continues at coordinate 96,810,339 of NW_023605194.1, read as the reverse complement.
ACAAAAGTCTGGGTCTTTTCTCCAATGATCCAACCATGTCACCCAGTAGACCTCCCTCTGCTGTTCTCATATCCCCCACATGTCTTCTGAGAATCACCATAGCCTACTACCTACGTGGAGACACGTGCTTTGTCCAATATCCCACAGGAAGGGAAGAAAATATATTCTAAGGTTGAACTGTGAGGCACTATTTTAGTTCATTGTTTTTAAACTTGGGTAAATCCTTTAAATTCTTTAAATTTCAGCTTCCTCATTTGTCAAATATAAGGATTATACTACAAACAACACATTTTATGAGCATTTAGTGAGAATAATTATAAATTTTAAAAAACGTGTTATATAAACATTGACTACATTAATTTTAATGATTATCATTATAATAGCATTTCTAGTACGTTTCTGTTTCTGCTTGTCTTTCAGCTGCTTCCTTTCTCTTTGTAAGTCTGAAGAGAGCAAGTTTCTTTATTAGATCTCCTTTGGGATTAGGAAGAGTAAATCCTCTCTTCTCAATCTTAATGAAAAATGTCTGAATCTTCCCTGGGGTTCATATCTACTTTGAATAGTGAAATAGCAACTCAGGACTTATCCACTAATGAAAATGTTGTGGGGTGTGCCAGAGATTGCTAGTTTCTTCTGGATCTACTCTCCCCACTCCTGTGATAGTGGGACCCCCAATATTTAATGGGACACATAGCTACCTGGAATAAAGATTAGTAATTCTCAGCTTCCTTGGTGGCTAATTGTGGTTTGGTCCTCAGTTCTAGTCAATTGAATTGTATCAGTCTACAGATTTTTAAGCAAAAATAAAGAAAAAGTGAATACAGGTAATTAGTTCCTTTCAAATAATTGGAGGGAGGGATGGCAGGAGGCTCCCATTTGAACTGCTGAGTTCTAGAATACTTTGTTACTGCCACAAGCCATCTTGGAGCATGAAAAGTAGAAGCCAAGGGACCATCCTGGGACCCCGATGATTATGGAGTCATCAAATCAGACTTGTAAGTTGCTTATTTTTAGGGATGGTTTATGTGCAAGAGAAGGTTCTCGTTTATGTGATGGTTGCTTTGGCTCTTCTGTCACTCAGAATGGGACCACATCCCAATTGACACAGGAAGATCATGATCATGATTGTTGGACATGTAGTATTTTCACACAGGCTACTTTTTAAAAAGTCCGCACCACACCTTGTGTGTCTAGCATATCCATAAACGCAGAAAGAGTTCAGGTGTTAACGTGCAAAGACTGTTAGTCTAACTGATGAACTGAAGCCACATGAATATTGAAACAGATGCCAATGCAGGGATTGGTTACCCGGAGCAATGAAGAGGGGAGGACAAGGAGCTAAGCTCAGGACTGTCCACAACTCCCAACCCCGCTGGGCTGAAGGGCCAGCGGGAAGCAGGTGTTCAGATTGTATGACTTTGTGTTTATTCAGTGCTCCCTAACCCCAAATGAGGCGGTTCCTCATCCTACCTCATGGATACACACAACTTCTAAGTTGAATTGTATGACACAGGAGTTAGTCAATAGCACCTACGAAGGTTTTTGACAGGTGGGCAGATTGTTGAGGAGGAATTACTGGAATCAAGACTTTTGCATCCAGTTCTTGCTACCCAGGGGGCCCTGTGCAGGACATGCAGCTTCTCTTGATATTAGTTTCCTAACGGGGGACTTGGGCTCAGTGAGGGTCTGTACTGACCTCTTGGTGTCCTTTCCCTCTGCTGTGAGATACCTTGGCTCATCCACACTGTAATGGCCCCAAAGGAGAGCATCTTGGCCCTAGATCCAGCCCTTTCCTGTGTATATCCCTTTGACTAAACAGTCTTTGTGCTGGAAGTTATTCACCAAGCAGGTTTTTTCCCTCCCTCCTAAGAATGAATCAAAGCAGTGCAAAGTCTATTCATTCCAGTTTTTTAATAGAACAATTCTATGGGCTGGGAAAAAGCACTGGTTTCAGGAATGACTTAGCAGGTGCAGGAAAAACATCAACACTTAAGGGCCTAGATAAGTGCAGATCCTTTCAAGTGGTGTTGAGTGTTTTCATGGGGAGGGTTTGAAACAGCAGCTGCAATGCACTCTTTCACAACACCCCAGACTGCCCCAACTGCAAACTACACTTCAGAGCCGCCAGTTGTCACCTGCTCTATCACCACCTTCTTCTTCTTCATTGGGAAAAAGATTGTATTTCACTTGAGTGACACCGATTGCATTTCCTTGTCTAGACTGCTAGGGAAATATCTGGTAGCAGTACGTCTTGCATGTAGTCATGATACAAATGAGGGGCTTGGGGAGGACCAATGCCTTTTTATTTATTATTATTATTATTTTATTTATACAAGAGCTGGGGTACAGGCCAGATGCGCGGAAGGGTGAGAGGACTCACCAGAGACAGAGCGGGGAACAGAACAAGCAGACTGACGAAATACACTGCTGAGGGGAGCAGCGGGCAAGACAGGAGAGGCCTGCTCACCATGTGGGTTGCTCTGAGGCTAGCGGGGATGGAACCAGCACTGCAGAGGCTGCAGACACCTTCACACTGCTGCGTTCAACTGCCTGTGCCACCAGGGAGGCCCACCAATGCCTTTTTTTTTTTTTTTTTTTTTTAAGAGGCATGTTTTTATTTATTTATTTATTTGTTTGTTTGTTTGTTCGTTTACACATGCACTGGGTATAGTCAGAAGCGTGGGAGGGTGAGAGAATTCACCAGAGTCAGAGCGGGGAGCAGAGCAGGCAGAAGGACCGAAGTACACTGCTGAGGGGAGCAGCGGGCGGCAGGAGAGGTCTGCGCGCCATGTGGGACCCTCCTCCTGTGGCCGGGGAGCAGCCAGGGATCGAACCGGCGTCGCAGAGGCTGCGGGCAGCTTCGCAACCCAGCGCTCAACCGCTGCGCCACCAGGGAGGCCCCCACCAATGCCTTTTTAAATGACCATAAGACCATCACCTTGTCAATATAATATAGTGATATGCTCAGAATCATCCTACTATAGGTTCTTCTGAAGGGACAGTCCAGACCTTGGGGGGCCATGAGTCAATCACTGCTAGTCTGCATGTCACTAGTTAACCTATGTAGCTTTGGGTTTAATTTTCCAGCCTAATTTCTTCATTGTAAAATTGGGCTCATCATATCAACCTCACATGATTGATAGAAGATTTTAAATTAGATAATGGGGCCTCCCTGGTGGCTCAAGGGGTTAAGATGCCACTGCAGCATGAGTTCGATCGCCAGCCAGGGAGATACCCATGTGGTGCAGCAGACCTCTCCTGACCCGCCCGCTGCAGTGTACCTCAGTCGATCACCTGTTCTGTTCCCCACTCTGTCTCTGGTGAATCCTCTCACCTCCCCGCACCTCTGGCTTTTACCCCAGCTCTTGTATGCATAAATAAATAAATCTTTAAAAAATAAATAGAGATTGTGTAAGTAAAGCAGGTAAGTAAATGCACCTAATAGCATTTTACTAATATTTATTCATTTTTTATTCATTATAGGTCCATTACATACAAACCTGATTATAATGCTAATCATAAGAGCAATATAATATAATCATAATTATAATATAATATAATCATCAACATTTATCTAGCACTAACTATGTGCCAGACAATGTTCTAAGTGCTCTACAAATTAGCTCATTTTATTCTCACATCAGCCATATGAGTTTTGCTAGGTAGGACGGTGATAACAACAGTCCCCTCACCTTTCAGTGTTTTCAACAGCAAAGATCATTTCTTATATTTTTTGTTGGATGTGGGCTGGTGTGGCCTGCCGCTCCTCCTCACTCTGGCCACAGGTCCTGGAGCAGTCCTCGTTTCGGTCTCATTGCAGAAAGAGTGAGATACAGCTGAACCACACATCGGTTCTCAAAGCCACCCAAACAAGTTGCCATCACTTCCTATCTTATTCCATGAGAGGGCTCATATGGTGAAGCCTGGCAGTGTCCTCGCCAATAAGGAGAGTACAAAACTGGAGCCTGGAAGGGACCGTTGTTTTATAGGTTTTAAACACCAAACACAGAGAGATTAAACAACTTGCCCAAGAGGACAAGTTGCTATTAAGAGGTAGAACATAAACCAGGGATCACTTTGGCCATAATAATCATCACTACTATTATAGGCCTTGCTTCCCCTTCATAACCATTCAAGTTATTTCTGGAAGTTTTTGTAGAGTATCTCATAATGCCACAGATTCTCTGAGTAATAACTTCTTGGTTAGATCTCTGCAGTTTATTTATTTTTATTTTTATTAATTATTTTTTTTTATTTTTTACATCATTGTTCATTTTTAAACAATATTTGCTTCCCCCCACCCCCTCAGGTGTAGCCCCCATACAGTTTCCTTCACCAGTGCACCTGTGCACCATCACCTCAGTCCCCTGTGCTCCTCCCTCCCTCTCTTAGATCTCTCTGCCTCCTCTCCTGCAGGATATCTCTGATTTATAATTGTCTAATTTTGCTTTGTTGTGTTTTATGCTGTTAGTATTTTTTTACACTGATGTCTTATTTTGTTCCCCTATATTCCTGCTATAAGTGAAACCATCCTATATTTTTCTTTTTCCTTCTGTCTTATTTCACTGAGATAATTCCTTCTAGCTCCATCCACGTTGCTGTGAATGGCATGAGTTTATCTTTTTGGATTGCTGAATAATATTCCATGGTGTATATGTACCACATCTTCTTGATCCAGTCATCTATTTTTGGGCATTTGGGTTGTTTCCCATCTCTGTAGTTTAAAGCCACATAAAGGGAGGCACCTCCCTTCCAGATATCAAATTGCTACCTACTTTGCACTATTGCTACTTTATAACTGATCCTGAAACTGTCAAGCCTATCCATACTCTGATCTCCAGCTTGGAATTGAGGAGCCTGTTGGTGGTGTCTATTCTGTGGATGCTGCTTGGTAAACATGTTGAATACGTGATATTCAACCCAGCTTCCTATTTATATTCCTATAGATAAAAAGTAGAAAGCATCAAATAATAACATAACATTCATTGAGTGTTTATCATGCTATAAGTAATTCACTACATACTGTCTATGAATTGACTAATTCAAGACTTTTTAAAAAATCTACTTTTATTTTATTTTTTATTTATTTTATGCATACAAGGCTGGGGTATAGACCAGAGGTGCTGGGGGTGAGAGGATTCACCAAAGTGTGGAGCAGAACAGGCAGATCTACTGAAATACACTGCTGAGGGGAGCAGAGAGCAAGACAGGAGAGGTGTGCTGTGCCGTGTGTGGGTTAGCTCCCTGGCTGAGGATCTAACGCATGCTGCAGTGGCTGGGGATTGCTTGATAGCACTGAGACTTTAACCCATGTGCCACAAAGGAGGCCCTAATTTAAGACTTTTTTTTAAGATTTATTTATTTATTTTATACAAGAACTGGGGTACAGGTCAGAAGCACGGGAGGGTGAGAGAATTCACCAGCACCAGAGCGGGGAGCAGAACAGGCAGACGGAGTAAAGAAACTGCTGAGGGGAGCAGCGGGTGAGTCAAGAGAGGTCTGCTTCGCCATGTGGGTTTCTCCCTGGCCGGGGGAGAACCGAACTGGCACTGCAGAGGCTGCGGACAGCTTCGCAGCACAGCGCTCAACCGCTGCGCCACCAGGGAGGCCCCCTAATTTAAGACTTTTACAGTCTTATAACGTAGGAACTTCTCTTACGATTTCCATTTTATAGATAGGGAAACAAAAACACAGAGTCACAAAGCTAACAGTAATAGTAATGATGATAATAATAATAATCAAAACAACAGTTAGAGTGCTTACTGTATGCATTGTCTATGTGCTTTATGTATAATGACCTATCTAATTCTCATCTGAGCCTATTGATAGATATTATTGAGGTGTGCATTTTCAGATGAGTAAACAGACCCAGAAAGGTTTAGTAACTTGCCCACGGTTACACAGTTAGCAAGTGGCAAGGCTGGGGTTTGAATGTGGGCACTGTGTCCAGGTCCATGCCCCTATTCTTCACATTTTGAAACATAAATATTCATTACCTGAATTTGTACTATAAAGTTAATGAGTTTATTTTCTCCAACAAAGGGTTCCTCACAGTTGTGACCTTTGAGAATACCAACATCAGGAAGGTGAAGTCTGGTAGATTCTGTGACCGGTTGGTCATCATGTGTGTTAGGTCTGTGAAATTAAGTTCCACTGTGGAATCCAGTTGGGTGCATCCATTCACAGCAGGGCGGGAGGGCTCCTGGGAGGGCAGGGTTTGAATTACAGCAACCTGAAAATGAAGTGAGACCCTTGCCTGGAAAGTAAACATCAGAATGCTTATTCAAAAAGCAAAGCCTGGATTTGTTAGGCTCTCTCGAGAGATGCCATCATTATTAAAGGCCTTATACCAGCTGGCTTCCTGTGCACACAGAGCCTAATGATGCTGGCAGGTCACATAAGCTTGCACTAATGGGCTCGTGTTTTATTTATTCAGGTGCTGATTTGACATTTCCCAGCCCCAATGAATATATGGTTTTGGAAATAATGGGGTCCTCTCTCTATATGCTGTGATGTTATCTTCAAAATGGAGGAAATGAGAACCAGGAAGGGCTGAGATTCCCTGCAGATAGCTCTTCTAGTTTATAATAAGAATTCAAGTACTACAAAAAGCATTAGGCAAAATTTAAAACACAAATCATTGCTATTTAACATGATATATTGCAAAGAAATTTCTGGCATGGAAAGTCTGTCTTTAAGCAACACTTCCACACAGCGCCAACTAAATAATGTAACAGCATCTGGACTCTTTCTAAATCGAGTATGAAATTATGTATTTCTCCCATGACACAGATGATACCAAAAGGCAGCATTTCCTAAAATAAAAAATGAAGGGTAAATTAAGCAGTGGCTAAGGAAGGCTATTGTGCTTTCTTCCTAATTTTTTTTAAAAAATAAACTTTATTATTGAAGTAAAACATGCATACAGAAAAATGAATAAATGCTGAATATTTATTTTGGCACATTCACATACACACCCACCTAACCACCCCTTAGACCAAAAATGAGAGTGTCTCTGTGTCCTCTGAACCGTCACACCCTCTTGTAGCCCCCTCGCCAAAATTAATCACTATTCTGTCTTCTTTTTTAAAATTTCTACTTTAAAACATAGCCCAGATACATAAATAATGTTGAAGCTAAGTGTGTAATGAAGAATTATTTTAAAGCAACCACGTATAACTACTGCCCTTGTCGAGCAATAAGACTTGATCAGACCCCCAGACCTGGCACATGCCCTGTCCCTGGAGGGCAGGCAGGGGCTTATCTGTTTCCAGGTAATATAAAAATCATTTCCTTGCCTTGTTTTATACTTACACCATCCTTTTGTATATCCCTAAACAATAACATTTAACCTGTTTTAAGAAAATATGTCACCTAAGCCTCTTGAGTGTAAAGATTCTCCCTCTGTCATCATTATTATTTGTACTGTGTGTATGTGTTGAAGAAACTGAGTCTTTGTTCAGGTAGATTATGAAGTAAATTGACTCCAGATTTCAAACCTGAATCCGATCAAGCCCATAGATCCGAATATCAATTTATAGGCAACGCAAAGGACAGAGGGACTTGCTAAGATATTCACATAGATATTGTTAAGCAGTATCTGGACAACGTCTGTAAGAAAGCGAGGATGAATGCTTTAGTCATTTCCTTCTTTATTTTAATCTTTTATAATTTTTTTTATTAAGGTAGCATTGGTTTACAACATATTCATGATTCAGAAATAAGGATCCTTGCTCTTCAGATGTGTGTTACCACAACCATCTACCACCAAGGAAAACCAGTTTTAAAAGTAATGGTTTGACTGGTCCAACCACTATGGAGAGCTGTGTGGAGATTTCTGGACCTACTAAACATAGAGCTTCCATATGATCCAGCAATTCCACTCTTAGGTATTTACCCAAAGGACACAGAAACATCAATTCCAAAGAGCACCTGCACCCCTATGTTTATAGCAGCACTGTTTACAATAGCTAAGCTTTGGAAACAACCCAAATGCCCAAAAATAGATGACTGGATCAAGAAGATGTGGTACATATATACCATGGAATATTACTCAGCATTCAAAAAAGATAAACACATGCAATTTGCAGCAACATGGATGGCACTGGAAGGGATCATGCTCAGCGAAATAAGCCAAAAAGAAAAAGAAAAATACCGGATGGTCTCACTCATAGCAGGAATCTAGAAAACTTAAATAAGGGACCAGGAAAATGAATATAAGAAAGTGAAAATCAAAATCAACAAAAAACTATGAACCAGAGACACTTTTTGGGGGGTGGGGGGCGGGAGGGGAAGGATTGGGGTCAGAATGGGGCGTTTGCAATTGTATGGGGGAATATAAAAATAAAATTTAATATTAAAAAAAAAAAAGAAACAGAAAAAAAAAATAAAAGCATCACATTCCATTATAAAAAAAAAAAAAAGAAAGATGACGAAATATAAAATACACACCAGATTTCAAAGACTTAGCATAAAAAAATGTAAAATGGTTCACCACCTACATGTTGAAACAATATTTATAATATATTGGGTTAAACAAATATATTAAAATTAACTTTAAAAAAAAAAAAAAAAGTAATGGTTTGATTCTCCATCATTCTTCCAAGCTAGCCAAGTTCTTATAGTGTCATTATGAACTCAAGTATTTAGTCTTAGATTAGGGTGGAAACAGTGATCTTAGTATTCCAGAAACCATACCGATACATTTAAGAATGTAAAAAAATTATTTTCAAGACTTTCTTAAATCAGCACATTTTTTCCTCCAGAGAGATAAACTTCCTTATTTATGGTCCATTTAAAATATTTTAATCTTTTTATCCATACTGATAATTGCCCTTTCTACCTTTGACCAATGGAAACAAGTTGTTTCTGTGTCCTTTTCATTAAAGTCTGATACTCTTTACTTATTATTTATCATTTAAAAAATAAAGTTATATTGATTTACATTGCTTACAAAATAAATGCTTCATTTCACACCCCCATTTGTTTATGACACTTACCGCACCCCCCACCAAACTTTTAGTCCCATCACCCCATCAGATGTCACCTCTATCCTTTCCTCCAGGAGGAGTCTATTTTTTCTTAATTCTTTTGCTTTGGTTATTTCTATTCCACCTGCAGTGAAATCATTTAGTAATTGCCTTTCACTCTCTGATACATTTTGCTTGGCATAATCACAGTTAATTTGAAATTTTTTAAATGTTATTTGTTATTTATTTTAATCAAGTGTTACTGTTTTACATCTTTGTTAATATTTTGACAGTATGGGATTTCTAGGGAGCCAGTTCTTTTTCTCTATAGGAACAAGGCTCTTGTGAATGCTCTACCCAAAGTCCAGTGGAATACAGTTTTTCCTGACTCACTGGTAACAACAGGTAGTACTCTGACCTCTGTGACCTGCATACTGGCCCCTTTAATAGTTTCAAGCCATTGTTTCCTCCACCTGAGGTAGTTCCCCCACATTTATGCTTGTAGTTACTTTGCTAGGGGTCGCCTGCAACTGTTCTCTCCAGTGAACTTGATTTCTTGGGACTCATTTCTACTCTGGGAATCCTCTGTGCTCCACCTGTGATTCCCACACGGTGCTGCAGCCTGGAAATTCTTGTAAGGGTGTCAACTAGTGGAGCAGAGTGCTCATTTTGTTTACTTCCCACCTCTTAGGGGTCACTACTCTTTGCTGCTTGTTGCACAATGTGTATGAATCTTTGTTATGTATTTTGCAAACAATTAACAGTTTCAGATGTTTGGTAGATCTGGGCTTTTTTTCTCTAGTGTAAAGCTCTGTAAATATATGCCAAAACCCTGAAAAATATGGTTTGTTCTTGGAAAAATATAACTTACAAATTCAGCTAAATAACTAGAAAATTTAAAGAGACATACAACTACTAACTAAATTGAAGCATGAATCTGTGCATAGAGTAATACTCGACTCAGACAGCTTTATGGGCCATATCTACAAATTATTCAAGGGGCAGAGAATTCAAGTCTTAAACAAAATGTTCTAAAGGATGAAAAATGAAGGAATGTTCTATGTCATTTTATGGTACTAATATAATTTTGACACAAAGACTGTTCAAAGACATAATGAGAAAAGGAAGATTTAGGCTAACTTCATTATCAATCAACTCAAATGCACAATTTCTAAACCTAGTGAGATATATTTAAAACCATATATTAAATATAATCATATCATTCTCCTGCTTCAGATTTTCCAGTAGTTTGTCATCATATTTAGAATAAAATCTAAACTCTCTACCATGGCTCAAAAGACTCCACCTGATTTATTTATTTTTTATTTTTTTTAAAGATTTATTTATTCTCACAAGAACTGGGGTGCTACTGCAGGAGGGGAGGAGGGAGAGGGATCAGAGGGAGGGAGGGAGGAGCACAGGAGACTGTGGTGATGGTGCACAGGTGCCTTGGGGAAGGAAATTCTATGGGGACTACACCTGAGGTGGGGGGGAAGCAAATATTGTTTAAAAAAATAATGAAAAAGAACTGGGGTACAGGTCAGAGGCACAGAGGGGCTGTGGGAAAATTCACCAGAGACAGAGTGGGGAGCAAGAACAGGCAGACGGGCCTAAGACACTGCTGAGGGGAGCAACAGGCGAGACAGGAGAGGTCTGCTACACCACGTGGGTTTCTCCCTGGCCAGCCAGGATTGAACCTACCTTGCAGAGGCTGCGGACAGCTTCACAGCGGGCTGCTCAACCAGCTGCACTACCAGGGAGGCCCTGATTTATTTACTATGGCTCTGATGTTCTTCTACCTCTTTTTTCTCCCCTTTAGTTACATTGTCCTTCATGCACATCTTACTCTTAAACAACTCAGGGCTTTTATACTTGCTCGTCGCAATCACACTGCTTCACTGCTCAGATCTTCATAAGTTATGTACTGGCCACCATTTAGATTTAGGAATTCTTTTCCTGTTCACCTTGTCTCAAATAGCCTCCATTTCTGTCTCTCTATTTTCTTTCCTTGCTTTATCTTCTTCATAGGACTTATTACTATGTGTTTACTACTATCATTTATTTATCTCTCTACTACTAATGTAGAAATGCTAAGAGGAATGGATTTAATCTTATTCACCGCTATAGTCTTAGTATCTTGATTCATAATAAGAATTTAATGAATATAGGTGGAATTAATGGATATTGTATCTCCCAAATATTTGTTTAAAATTAAATATTTTTATGCTATGTTTTTTCTTTAATGAAATATATACAGCACAACAAAACAGTCAGCAACCCAATCATTCATTAATAGGCAAAAGACCTGTATAGACACTTCCCCAAAGAAGACATTCAGATGACTTACAGGCACATGAAAAAATAGTCACATCACGTATTATAAGGGAAATGCATATCAAAACCACAATAAAGTATCACCTCACCTCTGTGAGAATGACCTGTATAAAAAAGAGTGGAAACAACATGCATTGGCAAGGATGTGGAGAGAAAGAAAAAGGAATGCTCGTGCACTGTTGGGAATGCAATTTGGTGCAGACACTGTGGAAAATGGTATGCAGACAACTTAAAAAAATAAAAGTGGAAATACCATGTGATCCAACAATATCACTCCTAGGTATTTATCTACAGAATATGAAAACTCTAATACAAGAAGGTATACTCACTCCTATGTTCATAGCAGCACTGTCCACATTAGCCAAATCTTGGAACCCAAGCACAGATGGCTGGGTGAAGAAATCAGTGGACTACTATTAAAAAAAGATGAAATAGTGACTCTTGGGCAAAATGGATGGATCTTGAGGTGATTATGTTAAGTGAAATAAGTCAGATAATAAAATATACTAGATGGGTTCATTTATTCGTGGAATACAAATGACCAAAGAACATACACTGGCAAATCACAGCAAAAGAATTTATAGACTCTCTGTAAAATATACTGGTTCCCAGAGGGAACAGGGGGTAAGGAAGATAGGCAAGGGGAGGAATATTGGTGGAAGGTGAGTAAACCATGTACACGAGGTGTGAAAATGTACCCCCCAAAGTTAATATAGGTATGTGAGTGACAGATTAATAAAAATGAATAAATAAATATTTTGGATATTGTAATATAAATTGGTTAAGTGGATGATTTAATGTAATAGAAAACTCTCATTTATTAACATTTTAAACCATTCTTTAAAATTTTTAAAAAGATTTATTTATTTATGCATACAAGAGCTGGGGTACAGGCCAGAGATGCGCCGGGGTGAGCGTATTCACCAGAGACAGAGTGGGGAACAGAACAGGCAGATTGACCAAAGTACACTGCTGAGGGGAGCATCGGGCAAGTCAAGACAGGTCTGCTGCGCCATGTGGGTAGCTCCCTGGCTGGCGGGGAGATCAAACTCATGCTGCAGAGGCTGTGGATTGCTTCATGGTGTGGTGCTTATCCCCTTGTGCCACCAGGGAGGCCCTGCATTCTTTTAAATTTTATCATGAAAAATTTCAAATATACTGATGTTTCAGAAACATCAGTAGTCTGGCAGAATCTCCCATGTTCTGAAATTGTCTGTATTTCCTGGGGATACCATCCTACTTGCTCCTCTGTCTCATATTTCTCACCAGTGGAAGTCAGTGCTAGAGCCTGATTAGATTCAGGACCTGCTTTCTTGACCCAAACACTGTCTAGGTGGTGCTGTGTGCTTTGTATTGCATGACAACAGGATGCAAATGTTGGGTTGCTTGACTTAGAGTGATGTGAAGACTGATTACTCATTTCAGTGGGTGACAGCTTGATGTAAGTTTCCCATCATTTTCTCTTCTAGTCATTTTGTTCATTGATGACATTTGACTGCATTATATGTATCACTAGGGGTTGCAAAATGACTAGAAAAATCATTATATTTCCATTTATTAGCTAGATGTTCTCTGAAAAGGAAGATATTTTTCTTTATCAACTAAAGCTATTTTGTTATCCTGAAATTAGAATGAAGGATGGATCTTTGTACTTTAATTGCCAATCTTCAGAATGAGAAGTCTGTATTCTGGCATCACCTTGTGTCCCATGGGCCAGGTTTTTATTTTCACTTTTGATGTTGCCCTTATTTGACCTTTTCTTTCTTTTCCTCCCTTAATATAAGTAGGAACTATGGGTTTAAAAATAAGTTTAGTAATATGCACCTAAAGAACTGTGAAACTATACCTCTGAATCGTAAGTGGTGTAAACCAATGTTAACTCAGAGAAAAAAAATGAAAACAAATTTTTTGTGTTTGAGTCGATTAATTTCATTCACTTTCTTTACCCATAAATTGTCCCAGTCTTGACCAAAAGCTGCCACTTAACAGAGTTTGGTGCTCTTGGAAGATTACCCTTTCATCTTATTTTCACCTTTGAAAATTTGCTTGATTTTTGTTATGAAAAATCATTCTAAATTTATGCAATGGTTGAACTATAGATTTTTCAAAGTTTTTTCCCTCCAAGTTCACATGGAAATTTCGACGAACTGTGAATGAAATGTTGCCAAGATGTCCCTCTGGATTTCTTGTAGTGACTCATTTGCACATTAGCAATACATATATTAATATTTTTCAATCTCTTTTCTTCTGTGCATTCAATGTTTAATTCAGCAAGGATGCATTGAATGCTTAATATATTCTGTGCTCTATTTTACTTGCTGGGTAAACAATAATAACCAAGCAAATCAATGCTTTCATTCACGTGATATTTATATTCTCATAAGGGAGATAGGAAATATGCAAGATTAATTATCAAGTATGTTATGTTTTACTTTTACATTTATGGTGACATAGTATGGAAAAAAGTAAGCAGAGAATAAAAGTAGAAAGTATGTGTATACAGCTGAGGGTTAGTAGAAGGGTGCTGAATGTTTTAGATGGAGTGGTCCGGGCAGATTTCAATGGAAAAGTGGCATTTGAGTGCAGATCTGCAGGAAGTGAAGGAGCAAACCAAGTAGCTCTGGGCCAGCGCATTTAGGCAAAACAATATATACAAAGTCTTTGCATTGAGGGTTTCACACATTGTGTTTTCAAGGATTGACAGGGCAACATGGGTGGACCTAGAGGATGTTATGCTTATTTTGCTTCGTGAATAACTCAGAGAAAGACAGACACCATGTGATTTCATTCATATGTAGTATATAAAGAAACCAAACAGACATGAACTAAACAAAAGGAAAAGAGATGTTTAGACTCTAAGGTCAAATTAGTGGTCACCAGAAGGAAAGGTGGAAGATGGGAGGGTAAATTAGACAACAGGGATAAATTGTACAGTGAAAGTTAGAATTGGAATTCAGTGGTGAACTTAATGTTGTATATATAGACATTGAGTTATAAAGATGTGCACCTGGAACTTATATGTTTTAATGCAATGTGATTTCAATAAAAATTATTAAAAATACTTTAAAGCATATTAGTTTCCAATAAGAATTGCTATGTGTAAAATGTTTAGGGTTTCTTGGGCAATAAAACCATAAAATATGGGTTAAAAAAGGGGATTGGCAAAGCTAGTGTGCTGGGATACACAATGCAAGGCATTTAAGGGGCAATGCGGGGGCAGGTCATGAAAATCTTTTGGGTACTATTGAGACTATGTCCAAATCCAATCCTCCATCTGTCCAGTTGTTGCATTAGAAACCCACAGATAACTACTCAGGACTGGTTCCTTACAGAGTCAGCACCAGGTATGGCAAGGATCGTCAATCACCTTAATCTCTGGGAAAAAACTAGGCTTCTTCTGATAGTTAATATTGGCCAATCAACTTGCCAAATCTTCCTTAGATTTGCTGACTTCTCTCTGCAGAGGGGTCTACAGAAGAGGCTTCCACACCATTTTCTTCTCCTTAGGCTCAGACTTTCTTTGTGGTCAGATGATTCTCTCAAATTCCTGTAATTGCCACGCTATTCTGTCTTAGAGATACTTTCCGAATAAAATCTTGCACTTTTTCCTCCAAGATAATTCTTCATTGTGGAAAAATATACAATAATATAATTTACCATGTTAGTCATTTTTATGTGTACAATTGTAGGGGCAGGAAAAGCACAGGGCTGGTTTTCTAGGGGTAAAGGAAGGGTCCTCGAGCCCTGGGTGGCTTTCTCAGGCTTTTATTGAGCTTTACATGCATTGTAGCAACCAGGTACACAGCACACAGGGGTGCCCTGTGGGCCAGGAGGCTGGGAGGCCTCCAGGCCCCAGGCAAGTCTTCGCTCTGGGCTTCTCTGGCTTTCTTACTCTCCTTCTCTCTCCTGCCTCTCTTTCTTGCTTCTCTCCTGCTCCTGCTTCTGCTTCTCTCGGTACACAGAAGTAAACAAGACAATTATAACAATGTAACAACTGCAGGTGCCCCATCAGGCAGGGAAATTCTAATAGTGGGAGGGCAGAAAAGACTGAAAAACCATTTACCCTGCACAATTCAGTGGCATTAGGTATATTAAGTCTGAATCAGGAAAGGAAATAAAGCCAATGTCTCAGTTTGAAGACATCAGGCAAGGTAGAGCTCTTATTTGGAAGACAATTGGACTTTATTATTATGTGTTTACAAAGAATATTCTATTCCAAATTGGATACCTTTTGCTTTGCTTTCTCTCATAATTGCACCATTCATCTTCCTTCCTGTACTCACCTTCCCTCCTCTCAGCAGTTCTCTTATGTACATAATTTCTTTTAAATTTCCCTGAAAATCTCACCTCTGTCTTGTTCTCTTGCATTCCTCAATCAGTGATCCCTGCCCTGGGCAACTGCAGGGGCTGCAGAGCTCTTGAATGCTCTTCCTTGCAGCTTGTCTTAGTTGAGAACCAACATCATTAGGCAATCTGAGCTCTGAGTTAGCAGTACTGAGACCAATGCTTCAGACAGTCCTAAAAGAGGTTAAAAAGTTGCCAATTTATTTGTGCATGAGGTCTGGGAACTGGCACTTCTCTGGTGGATGGACAGACCATGGCATTTCCTACCATTTTGAATGTTACTTTTCTTGATTTTGCATTTTCTTGGTTGATATAGATCTTTGACTGATTTCTGGAATTACTATCAAGTTACTTTATTCAGTTTCTAGTTGTTTAATCCTTCTGTGAGGGAGTAAGAACCTGAAGCTTTCTCATTGACCATCTTGCTGGTGTCACTTTGGGTTATTCTTACACTTTTAATTTTATTTGGCTGTTGCTTCTCAGAGACCACAGACTAATACAGATTTGTAAATTTTGGAAAGGATTTTGTTTTTTCCCCTGAATGTGATTAAAGGCATTGAGGTTTTAAGCAGAGGAATGACATGCTCTGATTTATATTTTTTTTATCGGCCTCTTGACAATGGCTGAGATGGTGCAAGGAGATAAAAGACCAGTTAGTGGGCTATTCCAGTGGTCCAAGCATGAGGTTATGTTGTTAGGGTCAAAGCAGCAGCAGTATGATTGTGATTATATTTTGTAAATAGAATTGATGGAGTTTATTTCAGATGTGACAGCAAGAGAAAGAGACAACTAGGATATTGGAATTGCCAGTGACTGATAAAGGGTAGAAGCAGTGTGTAAATAACAGGAGCTCAGTTTTGGACAGAATGATTTTAAGATGCCTTGGAGACTTATAAGTGGGAATGGATATGTGTGCTTAAAGTCCAAGGAATGTCTGGACTGGGGAAATAAATTTTGGATAATAGAAAGATGGTAATTAAAACTATCAGGCTGCATGTGTTCATCCAGGAAGTGAGTGCAGATAGCAAAATCAGTTTGTCCAAGGATAGAACATGGGATAGTCCAATATTTAGATTTCAGCAAACATAAATTATCAGTAAATGTTAATAATCATGTTGGAGACACTCACAAATGTCTTTTTCATATTTCCTTGAAAAAATTAAATCTTAACTAGGTCCAATAATTATAGACAGATTCTATGAAGGTTTATAGTACATTCACACAGATGGCAATAGTTATCTTAGCAATTACAGGATTAAAACCTGCCAAGTGAATCAATTACAAAAACCACATTTATGTTTGAAGATTCAGATTTTCACTTACCACAATGACATGGAATTTTACATTAATGTTATAAATTCTGTATGTAATACCAATTACATATTTATTAAATATAATATAATACAGTATACTGTAATATAATATAATAAATGATCTTGTTGTAGACAGGGTTTGAAGGCAGGAAAAAAAAGCTGATGTGGTGGTTCAAAAACAGTCAGGAAGATGTTCCTATTACTCAGCCCTTTTATTTTATTCAGGCTTTTTCCTGACTGGATGAGGCCCCTCCACACCCCACCCCATTAGGAAGAGCAATTTGCTTTGCTCAGTCCACTGCCTCACATGTTCATCTCACCCAGAGACACCTTCCTAGACACACCTACAATTATACTTGACCAAATATCTAGGAGTCCTGTGACCTGGGCAAGTTGGTACATAAGATTAATAATCACAATATTTGTGTTGGTGTATTTCTACATCTTTATACTTTACAATTAATGTAAATGCTATTTTAAATACTTTTATAGGACACATGACTATCTGTGAAAGAAAGAGCTTGCATTGGGAGGCAGAAGCACACAGCTGAATGACTCCAGGTATTGGAACATAGAGAAATGGTGTTGTACACCCAGCAGGATACAGCCTCCAGGGTCAACTTTTCATTTAAATGTTCTGTATAAAATGGTCAGATTAATCACAGATTGTGGATTTCTAAAAAAAAAATCTAAATTCCATTTCAAACATGTTTGCACATAATAACTTTCCCCCTAGTATAAGGTTTGGTGATCTATGATGTGACTGGTGAAGGGATTTAGGCAAGAAATAAACTGTGGTCAGTTGGGGAGCTGGGTGCATGCCCCACTGTGGATCTTTTGAAGAAGGAATATATTTTAGGTCAGTGACAGTCAAGTGGAAATCTGTAGCGAACCTCTTATCTAGGTATTATTCTTCCTGCTTTATAGATGAGAAATTAGGTTGTATGAATTTACTTAAGGATATTCTACAAGTCAATGACAGAGGCAAGGAGATGATTTAGCAGGTTGGACAAACATTCCATTGCTGTTCATATTCTTTCCTGGCTCTGATTTAATAAATTTGACCTAATGTTCAGTGAAAAATCCTGGTTAGCAAATAATCCCTGCAGAGACCATTTCATGCCAATTAAAAGTTTCTCCTGGCTGCCTTTTCGTTCTCCTTCCTTTCATAATACAGCTTTCTACATCAGTTGACTTGAACAGATTCTTTTAGGTTGCATGCAGCTGCTCCAGGTGTTACACAGCTGTCAAAACTCAAAAGCTGCAAGTTCTCCAGGAACATATTGTGACTCTCCCTCTGCGGAGAAACTGCTAGCACCAACATGCCTGCATCCAGAGTTTTGCTAATAACATTTTTTCCCTGATTATGAAAGGAAGATATTTTACCACTTTCTCATTGTAGAAAGTGATAAAAGCACAGATAAAATAATAAAAATTGTTATCCTAAAACATGTTATTGCTTAATTTTCCAGTCTCTTTTTATGCTTATTTTAAACATATGCAGATACACATACTCACAAACACAGGTACTATAAGCCATAGGCTGTACTGTATGGATGTACTTATTGGGGTTACTGTTTTATTTCTGTGGACTTATTCACATATTTAAAAAAACTTGAACTTATGTCGTGAACCTTTCAGATAACTGAATAAGTATTATAAAATCTCACCCAAAAAATTTCAACATTTGCAGATGATGTGGTCAACATATTGTACAGCTAGGGCCTCCCCGGTGGCGCAGCGGTTGAGCGCTGGGTTGTGAAGCTGCCCGCAGCCTCTGCGGGGCCGGTTCAATCTCGGGCTGCTCCCTGGCCACTGGAGGAGGGTCCCACATGGCGCGCAGACCTCTCCTGCCGCCCGCTGCTCCCCTCAGCAGTGTATTTCATCACTTTGCCTATTCTGCTCCCCGCTCTGGCTCTGGTGAATTCTCTCACCCTCCCGCGCTTCTGACTGTACCCAGTGCTTGTACAGTTTATTTATTTATTTATTTAAATAAATAAATAAATCTTAAAAAAAAGAAAAAGATAAAAACCATAAAAGTTTTTTTAAAAAAAACATATTGTACAGCTTATATGTTTTGGGGAAAAGCAGACTTATCCTTATTGTCTGCAAAAATAAAGCTTTTATATGGTGACAACCCTATCTTTTCTCACACATTTAAAAAATGTCTACTGCACATGAAGTTTGGTGAAGGCAAGTTGAGGACAAAGCATATTGAAATGTTCTTTGGCAATAAAGTAAATAATGCAACACACAGCAGGACTCCCCTATTTTCCCCCTATTTTTTAAAAATACATAACACATTTTAACTGAAGATAATATATTATGCAAGCTTGGAATTTTTATTGAGATATGATAGATATATAGTCTATCATTCATGTAAGGCATACAACGTAATAATTCAATATTGTATATATTGCAAAGTGATCACCACAGTAAAGTTTACTAACACCTGGCGGCTGTCCTGGTGGCCTGTGACAATGCAAGAATTTCTTTTCACAAAACTTTTCCCTTTGCAAAGCAGCAGTGGCAGCCCTCTGCCCACCAGTTTCTATGCAGGTGTCTCTTTAATTTTTTTCTCCTTTTCCTATAATAAATCTGTCCTTTTAAAATGTGGGGGAAAAAATAAGTTTAGCTAACACCCATCACCTTTTAAGTGAGAAAATTGGGTTTTTCACTCACTATTCAGAAGGACAAACTCTGAACCATTGGCAAGTCTCCTCACAGAGGACTTTACCTGATGCGGCCACCAAGAAAGCTGGTAGAACTGACACCCTAAAAAGACCCTGCTCCTCGAATAGTAAGAGTGGTATGATTATAAAGAGCAAGAGGAAAGCGAGGGGGTGCAGTATGTGAAGGAAATGGGGGGTTAACATGTCTAAGTATGGCAAGAGAAAACATCCAACAAACACCTTTGGGGTGTTGCTGGTGGACTGCCTGGAGGAGGCACGCCCTGTGGAGGAAGCCAAATGCCTTGGCCCAGAATATTTTCAGCCCTGGAAATGCTTTGGATTTCATGTCATAAAAATTTCTTTTTTTTTTAATGTTTTATTTTAAAATCTAAACTTCTTGGGCTTATCCAGTTCTCCCATGCTACTATTACATTCAAGAGAGACATTTTAAACTTTTGTTAAAAGAAACTCATATTCTGACAATAGACTACTTGTTAGCCTGAGATTTTGGGAATTTTTTCCAGTATCTTTGAGATTAATTAGAAAGAGATTCTGGAAAGGCTGCAAGTCAGGTTATGCTACCCAGAAGTCATTCTTTTTTTAATTTTTTTTAGATTTATTTATTTATTTATACAAGCACTGGGGTACAGTCAGAAGTGTGGGAGGGTAAGAGAATTCACCAGAGCCAGAGCAGGGAACAAAACAGGCAGATGGACCAAAATACACTGCTGAGGGGAGCAGTGGGCGCTAGAACTCATTTTTCAGGCTTTTAAAGAGTATAAAAAACTAAGTGACCCCCCCTTATCGTCTCAAAGAGTTGATAGTCTAGGCATCTATAACCCCAAGATAATTGATAAAACAATAATATAAGTAAAATGTTATCCTACTTAGGTATTACTTTGCTGATAATTATGCATCATTATCTAGTAATTAAAGCATATTTGCTGCATTTATTAGTTTCCTAGTGCTGTTATAACAAGTGACGCAAACTAGGTGGCTTAAAACATCAGAATACGTTCCCCCACTTTTCTGGAAGCCACAGATGAGAGTTCCAGGTGTCAACAGGGCTCTGCTCCCTCCAAAGGCCCTTGGGGAGAATCTCTGCCTCTCCCAGATTCTGGTGGCCCCCAGCCCCTAGTCACATCCCCCCAGTCTCTGCCTCTGTGGTCACGTGGCCATGACAGAAGAGCCATCACCTCTGTGTGTCATCTTCTCTCACATGTCCCAGTCCACCTGGGCTGCAACAACACAAAGCCATCACTCAGGTGACTTATAACCACTGGATATTTATCGTTGACAGGTGTGAGGGCTGAGAAGGACAAGATCACCGTCCCTCACCTGCTGACTGAGCCTGCTCGTACCTGGGGTAGGTAGCTACTGTAAGTGTGCGCTGTAGAAAAAATAATGGACATTGTCTCCTTGTCTGGAAACATGCCGCCATATAAAGGCCAGCCAGGAAGACAGCCCAGCGAGAGACTGAGCTTGGAGGAAATAAACGTACATTTTCTTGAGTTCTCATTTTTGCTTGAGGCCACAGTGGGGAGATTTCCAGCAGCAAAGGAAGAGAAACTGGGCTGATGCCAACCTTTTGGACCACATAGAATTCAGAAAGCATCATATGTTTTTGAAAATACTTGGCAAGGTAGTTCCGTAAGATGCCCTGGGAGGCCAGTCAATCAAGGCTCAGGAGCCTGTTGAGATCGGTCTAGTCGAGACTATGAAGATGCTAAATTAGTATTTGACTTTTCATGAGTGACCATCAGAAAGTGTTTCTATTCCCTAAAAATTGCTGGGGACTCTTCTGCTGGTGCTTCAGCAGTCAATGCCAGGCTGGGTTTGCACACATGGGCACATCTCAAAAAGTATTTTCCTGCCCGCAGGAAAAATGTTTCTTGACATGTTTCCCAGAAACTGAAGTTTGTTTGTTTGCTTTTCTAGGACTTAAAATTCAAGGCTTTTTCCTCCCTAAGTGTAGCTGATTAAAGGTGTCCATGGAGTTGACTCAGGTCAGCCTCATGGAGCTAACAAGCAACGTGTGACTCCCTGACCTCATCACCAGGATGTTTGGAGATCTCAAGAGCAGAAGCAGGCCAGCTCCCTTTTAATGTGAGTAGAAAGCCTGTACTCTCCCCAATCCGGTCCCAACCCCCCTATTTCCAAATGTATGTGATATTTATTCAGGATATATCATGGGAGGGGAGAGGCCCTGGAGCTCTGTGGAAACTGAGCGCAGCTCTTCATGACAGTGACATCAGGACATTAACAATAGGAGTTCCCCAAAGAAAAGAAGAAAATCCCTTGTCTGTACTCCTTGGAGGAGAGAACATGCAAATTTGAAATAAGGGTATACGGGAGAAATATAATGCTGACTTCTCATGATATCTGGGAAAGCAGGGGATCCTATGCCTGGGCTTAAAGTTCTTGGGACTTTATCTCCTCTGATTACCATCTGGCCCCGAGGTGCAGAAGAAATGATGGACATGTGGGTCTTTACAGACAGCAAAGCACTGGTGAATACACTGGATTCCACCAGGAGGATTTTTTAAATTCCAAAGTTGCTATAGCTCAAGAGTGTCAGAGACAGCAACATGCAAATCTTGACATATGAGGAGATAAGCTCACAAGTCCAAGTTTACAGGGCATAGCTTTGTTGCAGCCAGGGTGGATGAAGAAGACTGTTACATAAAATTCCCCTAGAGACGTTTTATCAGCTAGTTCTAACCAGAGGTGAACATCTCTCCTATGTGGGTTCATTCCACGTCTATGCTTCCCAGGAATCAGGAACACTTCTGAGTGGAAACTGCTACCTGTGAACCAGATGGTGCATTTGATAGAAAGAGTATGTCCTAGCTCTGTTATTGCTTTTTTGTCTATTTGCCGTCTGAATGGTTTCTTGCTTCCCAGATTAGTACTCAGTATTTTATTTTGCAAAATTGCTTTTTATTTTATTTTTTTTTTCAAAATTGCTTTTTAAACATTCTTGAGTGATCTCTTTTAACAGTATTATGAGGTGTGTCATTGGGATTTTCAGATCACCTGACAGTCAAGGGAATGAACCCACAGTGCAGTAGGGCTGGGCCTGAACAGCTGGCAGATGAAGACCCAGCCCAGGAATATCAGGGTTTTATTACAAAGCTGCTGATGCGCATGCTTTCTTTTCCCTTAAACTTTCTGTCAGATTTATGGCCATTATTGTAAAAGAGCACTGAGGAGACAAGTATTTTAAAGTAATATTTAAGCATCATTATTGAAAATTCAGGTATGTCTAGGGAGATAAGTGACTGGGGAGCCCATTATTGCCAGTCAGCAAAAATGTCTCTGAAAGGATGCAGTGCAACTAGTCCGCCCATCATCTAGAGCGTAGCCCCAGCCACCGGCTTCAGTTACCTGTAGGGCCTTATTATAATGTGATTTTACAGAACTCTGATCTGAAGACACTTCAGCATCTCTTCTCACGAAGGACTGAAGAGTCACCATTTAGAAATGGTGTCGTACCATTTGCAGTGGCGCGACGACCACACAGCATGAAGGGCCGGAATTTGAGAATAGGAAATGTCCTCATCAACCAGAAAAGCAGAGCAAGGTCAGGCTCCAGGCTCAGAAGATGACTCAAACACCAAGGAGCCCCCACCCCCACCCCCATTAGGCAGTCAGTGCAGGGATGACCAAAGAATCAGAGGAAGGAGGCTGAGTAGCCAGAGTACTTTCATCTCTTACTGGGATCTAGCTCATTCCAACTTGTCTTAGTTTCTGCTCAGGCTGCTCAAACAAAATACCATGGACAGAAGGGCCTAAGCAACAGACATTTATTTCAGGAGGCTGGAAGTACTACATCAAGGCGACAGCAGATGGGTGTCAGGTGAGGTCCCTTCCTGGCTTGTAGACTGTGGACATCTTGCTGTGCCCTCGCAGGTGGGAGGAGGTGACATGGAGCAGAGGGGAGAAGAGAGATCATCTCTCTTGTATCTGTTCTTATAAGGGTACCACACCCATCATGATGGCCGACTTGATCACCTCCAAAGCCCTCATACACCATCAGCTTGGGGGTTATGGCTTCAGCATATGAGCTGGTGCGAGGGTTAGCGGGGAGGAGCATGCAGACATTAAGGCCACAGCACCACTGCCATAGACACATTAGATGTCTGTATTGGATGTCTTCCTTTCTTTTTGGTTGCCCATCATTTGTGTCCCATTCCAGTGTCTCCAATGTGCAGAATTCTCTGCCTTAGGTGTCTTGGTGAGAAGAGGACTGCATTGAGCATTATGGGAACTATAATTGTCAGATGCCTGCTTTCCCAGCCTCTCTTGCACTTAGGCTATGGTCACATGGCCTAGGCTTTGTCAAGCTCATATATATATATATATATATATATATATATATATATATATATAGTGCCTTCGAGTTAGGAGCCAGGGACACCCAAAAGTGGAGACTGTGGAGAGTTCTGGGGGGGTGAGTGCAGCTGCAGCATGACTGTGTCCCTAGCTGAGCAGTGGCCGCATCACAGGCAGGGATATGGGTCAACAAGAGTACAGTTCCTGGTGGTGGGCATACTACCTGGTGATGCCCAAAGGAGAGATCCTAGGCTTCCAAAGTACTGACGATAATGTAGGGCAGTGTCACCTCAATTAAAAGATAATGGGGCCTCCCTGGTGGCACAAGGGGTTAAGCAGCACACTATGAAGCAATCCTCAGCCTCTGCAGCACGAGTTCGATCCCAGGCCGGCCAGAGAGCAACCCACATGTTGAAGCAGACCTTTCCTGTCTTGCCCGCTGCTCCCCTCAGCAGTGTATTTCAGTCAGTCTGCCGGTTCTATTCCCCACTCTGTCTCTAGTGAACCCTCTCACCCCCTGTGTCTCTGGCCTATACTCTAGTTCTTGTATGCATAAATAAATAAGTCTTAAAAAAAATAACTCTATATACCTAAGAGTGGGAAAAGAAGCAGACAGTGCCACAGCAATGCTGGCGGCTGCAGCCACTGCTCTGTGGGGTGATTCACTCGCAGCTGGGAATCAGCTCTGTTGGGAGTGTGGGTGGCCTGTCCTGGCTCTCCAGTTCCCAGCGATTTCACCACATACTTAAAAACCTTTTCACCAATTATTCTCCCTGACTCAGAGTTTATTTCTGTGGTTTGCCACAAACAATCCTACCTAATGCATTTTTATATTCTGGGCAGCAAACAGACAAAAAACAAAGAAACCCAGAAAACCAGTACCAAGAATGCCAGGATTTAATAATGACGTAGTTTATTGGAAATATTGTTTACCCCATTGTTATAAGCTATACAGCAACAATCTCTCTAAAGCTGACCCATTTAGACCCTCCTTCCTTTCCCACCGTAACGTCTGCTGAGGCTAGACCATCGTGGGTGCATAGGGCTGTGTGGGCAGAGTTGGTGAGTCTTCCCGACGGACCTCGACTGGGTGGGCCTCAGAGTGGAGTCCTACCTCACGCTGCACCCAGAACATGGGGCTGGCATTCCTTTTGGTTTCTTTCAGAGACCAAAGGGCTTGGTCTGGCTTCCTTTGCCCTTGACTCACAATGACCTGTACTCAGCCTGACTTCTCATCATGTCTGCTTTTCACGTCTAAAGCTGAGACCTCTTCCCCCACCCTTCCCAGTCCCTGGCCAGTCTGGAACCAGGACTAGCTCATTTATTTCTCACCCCTGTTTCTGCCCCTATTCCCCTCTCCTCATTAGTGTCACTGAATAGTTCTCTTCAATGTGTTCTCAGCAATTTAGCTACCGAACAGTGTACCCCAATAGTGTGGGAGCATATTCTGACAAGAACTAAGGAGACTTTGTTTCTGAGGCATGGGCTTGTCCTGGCCAGAACCCCTTTATGTGCTTGCTTCCTGCTGTGACAAATGCCTGCCCTGGAGACAGAGCACAGAACGAGGTCAAAACCAAGACAGGAGCTGACAGCTGTGGTTTTCCTTAGGTTGCTTGATGGACACAATAGTGACATTTCATTTCAGGCATTAGGAAAAAATGGACAAAGAAAGTAGAGCTTAAAGGCAAAGAGAGAAGAAATTGCCAATCAGAACCTTATATATCTTATAGTTGATGTTATATATCAATATCAAATACTGAATCTGCTATTGGCATCTAAAGATCCTCTTAAGGAGTTTGTTAATTTTTTACTTGCAATTATACAAAATGAATTAAAATAAAACCATAACTGAGTGTCTGGAAATGAACTCTGACCTCATCATTTATGTTTATAATCAAAGGAGTGGGTCTCAACCTATCCCTCTGATCAGCTCACTGGCTATAGTGCAGTTCTTTTTATATTTTCATTTACCTTTGGGTCTAAATCCCTAATCTAATCAGTGGCCAAGTTAGGCAGGAAATACATGTCTTTGCCAGATAAAGAGTGGCCCGTCTACTGGCAATTATACTAGCCTTATATCCTGCATTATTTTAATCGTGTTGACTGTAGGAGTTTCTGCATATGTTTAGCTCAGATTAAATTGCTCTAATGAGGCAAGGCTCAAGTAGTTTTAATTAGTTTGTGTGGAAAATATAGACATTTCATGCTGCTTTGTGTGAGCTTATCTTTGAGAGAAAGAGCAAAATATCTCCCTCTGGTGATGGGGAGCCCCCGCACCGTTTGCCGATCACCCACCTCTCAGTATAATGTAATCTCTTACCTACTTACCAATTCAGTAAGAGAAAGTTGGATGGCTTCACCAGCAGGTGTTGTAAAACTCTAAAATGAGGATAGCCGAAATTCGATATAGTAGTAAATTAGGCCCCATGGTGCTAGAAAGTTCTGAATGTTCCCTTAAAATTGTTCCCAAAATGTCTTTGTTTTCTGGAATCCACCGAAGCCCATTTGTTCCTGACACACCCAATATGAAAGAGACCCCTGGGTTTCTACTTGATGGAACACACCAGGTTGTGAATAAATTACTTCTTAAAACTTGGCTAAGTTTTGCACAAGAGAAGCAATCTCTAATAGTTTTAAAGTTGCTTGGCCCTTGTGAAATGCTGCAGAGAACTGGCTTCAAGAATCAGCCAAGCAAATCAAAAAAGTATGCCTTTCTTAACCTAGGAGATTCAGATTCAGGGAATGCATTTTATTTTATTTTATTTTTTTTTTATAGAGGCATGTTTTTATTTATTTATTATTTATTTGTTTGTTTGTTTTCGTTTATACATGCACTGGGTACAGTCAGAAGCACGGGAGGGTGAGAGAATTCACCAGAGCCAGAGCGGGGAGCAGAGCAGGCAGAAGGACCGAAGCACACTGCTGAGGGGAGCAGCGGGCGGCAGGAGAGGTCTGCTCGCCATGTGGGACCCTCCTCCGGTGGCCGGGGAGCAGCCGGGGATCGAACCGGCGCCGCAGAGGCCGCGGGCAGCTTCACAACCCAGCGCTCAACCGCTGCGCCACCGGGGAGGCCCAGGGAATGCATTTTAACTTTGCTGTTGAAATGCTGTTGAAAAGTCTGCATGTTTTTCATAAAACTTCAGGGAAAACAGGAAAAAAATGCTTAGAGATTATTTTGCATTTATATATTAATTGGTTTCAAATCAAATTCGTGTCTAGCTTTCTTCTTCCATGATTACTATTATGCTAAATTCTGGATGATTCTTCTGGCTGAGAATTTCACAATTCCACTTCCATCCCCTCTATGAGAACCAGAGAGGGACTAGTCTTCATAGTTGCAAAGAGAGTGTACTCCTGGTTACTTAAAGCAGAAATGGGATTTATTAAAAGGGTATTGGAGAGCTCACAGAAAGAACAGAAAAACTGGAGAAGATAGAAATCATGCAGCAGTCAAAGGGCTCATGGGCTTGGAGCCGTAGAATCTGTCCTTGGGAGGTGCTGTGTCCCTCTATAGTCCACCAATGGCCGGGGGAAACTAAATACCATAAATGCCATTTCAGGCTGCTGCTGATGCCACCACCAGAGAGACATTTTGGGGGCCCCCTGATTCCTTACATCACTTATTCCAAAGCAAAATCCCAAGGGGAGCTTCTAATTGGCGGAGCTCTATTCCCATACCCATGATTTAACTGCCAGGGGCCCAGAAAATAACTCTGAATCTGAGTATTCCATGGTGAGATGGTCTCTTAACAACCACCAAGAGTCACTCGACGGCAGAATCCTCAAACACAGGAAGGATAAGCTTTGGATGAGCAGGTGGAAAAAAACACACAAAAAGATAAACAAACATCTTCTGGGGAGATGGGGAGGGAGAGTGGCAGCAAGGCTTAAACGAGGGGATCTGACAGGGGGACAGAAGGAGCCAGTGGCTGGATGACTGATCTCATTGTTTAACCTTGGACTTGCATTTTGGAAAATAACAGAAGGAACACCAGGAAATCATGAAGTTGGAGTTAGGTTGAGAGTCATTCACTTTTCTCACGCCTGGAGGATTTTTTTTCTCCTGCTTTATCAGTTTTCAAATAGATAATGACCTTGAAGTTAGTTTCTGCACATTTCCTCTTGCTTCCTCTAACTCCTTCTCAGACTCTGGGTCTTAGTCTGACCTTCATCCACTAAATTGGACGACACTTTTCATTAGATCCCTCTGCTTGACAGTTTGACCTCACGATTCTTTAGCCTATGTCTGACCCCCAGTGGAATGACCTTAGTGTTCAGAAGGAAGGGTGCTGTGGACTGCATATTTGTGTCCCCCCTCCTTTCATATGTTGAAAAGCCTAACCTAACAATGTGGCCGGAATTGCAGGTGGAACCTGTGGCAGAGGTGAGATGACACCCTAGGGTTGGGCTTAAGAGCACAAGAGGGCAGATGCTATTATAAGAAAAGGAAGAGCCAACGGGCTGACCTCTCACATGCAGGTCAGGACCAAGTGGTTCTCCAAAAGTCAAGGAAAGTTCTCACCAGAGACAATCCCTTACCAAAACCTTGATCTTGGACTTTCCAGTCTCCAGAATTATGAGAAAATGAATTTCTGCTCTTTAAGACACCCAGCCAGTGATTTTTATTTAATGAAGATCCCAGCAGACCAATGTAAGGGGTACGAGATACACCATCACTGTCTAGTATTTAATTTCAGTAAGGCACCAATGAGCCAAATGCCCCTACCTGCTGGGTTGGGGGCAACTCTGGTTACTGGACAATGGGCAGGTCCAGGCAGTCTGGTTAACAGTTGGGATGACAGTGTGACAGTCAGGGACTGGAATAGGTCCTTTACAATGAACTCAGAAGTATTTCATAGCTTTAGTGGCATGTATGTCCTTTCTGTTCACACCAGTAGATAGCAGCCATCCTGTCTCTACTTACCCTTCCACTTCTGTCCTCTCTTCCTTGCATGGAGCTTATGCTCGACATAATTGCTTTTGTGCCCTGTTTTTATTTTTTTATTTTTTTTTTTTTAAAGATTTATTTATTTATTTATTTATACAAGCACTGGGTACAGTCAGAAGCACGGGAGGGTGAGAGAATTCACCAGAGCCAGAGCGGGGAGCAGAACAGGCAGAAGGACCGAAGTACACTGCTGAGGGGAGCAGCGGGCGGCAGGAGAGGTCTGCGTGCCATGTGGGACCCTCCTGCGGTGGCCGGGGAGCAGCCGGGGATCGAACCGGCGCCGCAGAGGCTGCGGGCAGCTTCGCAACCCAGCACTCAACCGCTGCGCCAACGGGGAGGCCCTGTGCCCTGTTTTTACCAGCCCCCTGCCAAAATGAACCCCATATGAAATTTATCTCCATATTTCCAAATCCTAAAGTCTTTCGGGTTCTATTTCAGAAATTAACTCTCTCATCAAGTTTTTCCTGATCCCTTTTTTCAAGAAGCAGTAGAATTCATTGTTCTGAAAACAACATTCCTATATGTGAAGGATTCCCCATATCAGCAAATAACAAGTCCAGGAATTCAACTCAATTCTGAAATTACCTCACTTTTTACCTGGAAATAGCATCAAGTCCCAGGGGTTAAGGGCTCATCTCCCAAGACTACATTACACTCAGCGGCTAGTTGGGTCACTAAATCACTGCATGGAAAACTGTCCACAGTGAGCTCTTTCTTTGACTATATCAGAGGCAGAAATACGCTACTACGGAATACCAGCCTTATCTTCAAACTTATAGCATCACCCAGTAGCTCTCTTCTTTCATCTCCATGATTGTAGATTTCTTCAATTTAGCATCTATGTTGAATTCATTATTTCTTTTTTATTTTATCCATTTTCTACCAAATGTTCTATTTCTTTACTTTTATTTCTTCACTTGTCTATAGAGCCACCAATATAATTGCTTCTAAAACAAAACTGCCCTTAATGTTGAATCACAAATATCTGATATGTTAGCTTTACCATTTCTGTGCTGTTTGGATGGAAGGATGTGACTCCATCTAGAATAAGTTTCTCCACTCAGCTGCACAAGAGAATCACCTGGAGAATTTTAAGAATCACAGTTCTAGCCTACACCTCACACCCATTAAATCAGCATCTCTGGGGGTGGGACTCAGGTTTCATACTTTAAAACTTTCCAGATGGTATCAGCATGGAGCCAAGTTGGAGGAACAGGACTTTAGAGTTTTTAGTTTTCAGATATCTGCATTTCCCCCCCAGAAAGTTGAGAATGAAACTGCTTCCTTTATATCAGATAATCAATGCTTTGATAGAGTTCAAATGAATTAGATTATCCTGTTTTGATCAATCCTTCACCATGGCAACACGGTGTTGTATCATTTGTATGCAAATGGAATTTTACAATCCTCAGCCCACACTCTGGTAAATTGCTTAGAAACCATCTCACTGAATAATAAGGTGACAAATAAAATCTTTATTATTATTATTATTATTATTATTATTAGAAATTACACATTATAACAGTGGTTATTTCTTTCCAGTGGGTGTTAAGAAATTAAAGCCATTTAAAATCTAGTAGCAGAACTACTTGCTATTCATTTAATTTCCTTCTAGAGGAAAGAGTTCTCATTAATAATTTATTTTTTGGAGACCATCTTGCCATTCTCATTAAATGACAATTTAGTGAATGTAAAGAAATCGTCCTTAAAAGCACAAGATAGAACGGCCAAATTAGGGAAAGCACAACTAAAGAATTTTTAAAGCAAATGTGCTGTAAGGTTTACTAAAGGAAACACGAATTCCAGGGATGATTTCTAAGACCAAGGAGGAACAGAAGTCAGAGTGGTACGTCTCCTAGCCAGAGGTGATGCTATAGTGGGCATGTGCCATTTCTAGCTCTACAAACAGCCAGGATGAATTTTTGCTAACCTGGATGCCTCCCCACCAGGGCTGCATGTTGCACGATTTAAGGGATATCGTTCTCATCAACATCTCTCTACATAGTCCTATCACTGTAGAAACTCACTGTGCCGGGTGAATTCTGATCCCTGTAGAGAAATGATTTTAGGATAAAGAAGGAGAGGTAGGAAATGAGTGCATCTGAAATCAATTCTCCAATTTTTTCCTTTGCGCTAGTTTGCTTTGCCCCTTAACAGTTAATCTAGGGCCTCCCTGGTGGCACAAGGGTTAAGACGTAACCTATGAAGCAATCCACAGCAGCAACCCATATGGCGCAGCAGACCTCTCCTGACTTGCCCGCTGCTCCCCTCAGCAGTGTACTTTGGTCAATCTGCCTGTTCTGTTCCCCACTCTGTCTCTGGTGAATCCTCTCCTCCCCCGTACCTCTGGCCTGTACTCCAGCTCTTGTATGCATAAATAAATAAATCTTTAAAAAAACCCAAAATATTTAATCTAGGCCCATTCAGGTACCAAGCCAAGCAAGCTGTGCCTGGCCCATGCTTCTCTGGCCCTTGCCATTCTATCTCCATGTCCTCCTGGCTTGCTATAGGAGCCCCAGGAAGTCAAATTTAACACTGAGTCCCACTGGGGCTGGGACTTGCACCTACAGATGGGCCTGTGGGGGCCAACTTGCTTGTTGGATTTGCAGATTTTGGTATTCTCACACCCTTTTTAAATATTCTTTTCCCTAAGGTTTCATGAGGATAACACAGAATTACTTTTAAATACTGAATCCTTACTCTGTATGAGAATTTAATCATTGAAAACTAAATTTATATGTCATAAACTAAAGGAAATAGCAATTCGAAATCTTTCTTTCCTAAGGAAATGGCTCATAAATCTTAGTGCATATGTGATAATTATGATTTATTAATAATTGCACCTTATATTAATAATATATTAGTAGCCAATATTAATATATGTGATAGTATATTATTAATAATAACAATTTACTGGGTATTTTGTACAAGCTTTACATAAGCCATCTTGGTCTTTACAGAAGCCCCAGAAGCAAGAACAAGTACATTTCTTTATTAGTTGCAGAAACAGGCTGAGAGAATTTTCAAGGACTCTCCCAAGTTACAGAGCCAGTAGGGGGTGAACGCAAGACTTAAAAATCAATCCTGGGGGGTCACATCCTGATCCACCCCATGGGTGTCATACTGTCCAGTGCTGGGTCTCCCGGGCAGAAGTCTAATCTGTGATCCCCTCTGCTCTTTCAGTTTGTGTACTGTGTCTTCGTGCTGAAGTGCGCTGTCATCATTCATCGATTTTAATTTTTCCCCCAGGAGTCCATCCTTCCCTTTAATATTCTCAGCGAGCTGCTGGCTACCGGCTCTTGTCAATACCCAGGACGGGCTGTGCTGCCTTTACCAGATCCTCGCTCACCTCAGGACAGGATCAGCACTTTCTTGTCGGTTGTATTTATTCTCTTTGCAGATTCAGCTCTCTCCTCTAAGACAGAACTTGACAAAACGATAACTAAGAGAATTACTAAGTTGAAAAGACCAAACCAAGCCAAGGGAGGGTGGGAATTGTATGGGGACTACAACCAAGATGAAAATGCATACATTGTGCAAAAAATACATAAAATAAAAAACAAAAAGGAGACTGAAAAAAAAAAGAATATACCCTCAATGTGAGCACAGTCTCATGATATTCAGTCTCTTACTTCTTTATGGATTTCAATAAAAGGCGCAAATGCGGGCCTCCCCTGGTGGCGCAGCAGCTGAGCCCTGGGCTGCAGGGCTGCCCCACAGCCTCTGCAGCGTCAGTTCGATCCCCGGCCACCGGAGGAGTGTCCCACATGGCAAGACAGACCTCTTCTGCTGTGCCCACTGCTCCCCTCAGCTGTGTATTGCATCAGTCTGCCTGTTCTGTTCCCCGCTCTGGCTCTGGTGAATTCTCTCGCCCTCCTGAGTTTCTGACTGTGCCCAGTGCTTGTATAAATAAATAAATAAATCTTTAAAAAAAAAAAAAAAAAGAGGCACAAATGCAAAAAAAAACACAACCCCAAGAAACAACTAAAGTGGACCTCACCGCTGACCTGAGCATCCTCAGAGCACGCCTCTCCTTGAGGGCATCTCCTAGCTAGAGGGATGCTTGGCCCTTGGCCTGGGATACATGGGTGCTGAGCCCACCTGCCCCAGGCGACTGCTTAACCACCTCCACCTCTTCAGGTTTGCTTTCTGGGAGAGGGAAACCTCTTCTCTCCATTTCAGGGCCTCCTCTCAGCTGGCCTGGTAAAAATCAGCAACCACACAGATTTGCACACTTGAAAACAGGCAATTAAACTCCAAGTTTGCCCAAAATCTCCAGAGCTTTCCTTATTTTTCTTAATGGAAAGGCCTTCCAAACTGAGAACAAAGTGTCAGAAAACTTCACTCAGTTTTGATCTGCAGGTTTCAGAAAAATTGAGAATGACTCTTGGTTGGGGCCCCTATCACAATTCAAGGATCAAACTGTGTAGGTTAAAATGATATAGACCTAATTCATATTTTCAAATATTAGTTCATTTACAATAAATGATTTTTCCATTAGACAAATATTTACTTAACTTTTTTTTGAGATTTCATGTTCAATTCTATTTTCACTTGGGTTTCCTTATTGCAGGAATTTCATTTTTATCATCTTCCCTGTGGATGGGAGTGAAGGAGTATGCAGTTCTGAGAAATATATTCACACTGATCACACTTATAAGACATTTAGACACTTTATTGATTGTTGAATAATATTCCATTGTGTATATGTACCACATCTTCTTGATCCAGTCATCTATTTTTGAGCATTTGGATTGGTTTCAGGTTTTACCTATTGTAAATGGAGCTGCAATAAACATAGGTGTACAGGTGCTCTTTTGAATCAATGTTTTTGTTCCTTTGGGTAGATCCCTAGCAGTGGAATTGCCGGGTCGTATGGTAGCTCCATTTTTAGTAGACTGAGGAACCTCCAGACAGCTTTGCATTCGCAGCAATGTGGATGGAGCTAGAAGGAATTATGCTAAGTGAAATAAGCCAGAAGGAAAAAGAAAAATATCGGATGGTTTTACTTGTAACAGGAATATAGGGGAACCAAATAAGTCATCAGTGTAAAAAAATAATAATAGTACAAAACACAGCAAAGCAAAAACAGATAACTGTAAATCAGAGACATCCTGCAGGGGAGGAGGAGGGAGAGAGGAGCACAGGGGACTGAGGTGATGGTGCACGGGTGCCTTGGACAAGGAAATTCTATGGGAACTCAACCTGAGGGGGTGAAGGGAAGCAAATATTGTTTAAAAATAAAAAATTAAATTAAATTAAAATAAAATATCAGGATTTTATTAAAAAAATAAGACTTTAAAACTCAGGATATTAATTTAATGATATAATATGGTGAATTTATATGGGTCCCAAGCCTTCCACATGCAATCCCTAAATTAAAAAAAATGGGTTTTTGTAATTAGGAAGCAAAGCTTCCCTGTACTGACATGAGGCTATTTAAAGTCTCCCTTGATCTTACTTCATGTGAATATTCATGAATCACCTGCAGAAAGATGTGTTGAGTGCATGGTGCTGCCCAGACTCTGCTGGGTGTTACCTGCTGAATAAATTTAAAACATCTGCTTTCTGCAGCACATCTTGCTTGAGAGTTGTGGCTCCAGGGCCACAGGCTTCTGCTATTGGGCTGGTAGGCATTAAGCCTGCCCCTCAGGGCAATCCCTCATTGTTAGAAAATGCCAGAGAAATAGATTCCTACCCAGAGGGAAGGAAACTTGCTCAGGAGTGCACCTAGCTTGTAAGGAGGCTGAGAGAATCATTTTTTGCTGGAAGAGAAGAGCCAGCTTTGTAACCAGACCACTCAATTGGTTGGTCTGTTTTTCCCATACAAAGACCTGGATAAACCCTTCTTTCCTACTAACCAATTATTATATGTCCATATTCCATATCAATGACCAATGACTTCTGACATTAAGTGACTGCTTCCAGATACTGAGACATTGGATTGTACCTTAATTTACAGTGATATCTCTCTAGTTGCTTTCCTTATAATTTTTTTTTAATTAAGATACTGAAATGGACATACTTCATAAGTGTACAACTCAGGGATTTTTCATAAGTGTACAACTCAGCCATGTACCTAATACCAGATCAAAAGACAGAGCATTCCCTGCACATACAAGTTCCTCTCAACCTCTTTCAGTAGCTACTCATGATGCCTTTTACTGATAATCTGCACAAGAGCTAAGTAGGCACGCTTGGTATTTTGAAGATTTGTGGGAGGCACACTATTTTCTGTAGCCAGCATTGCAAAATATTTAATGGGGTTGACATTCTGGAAATATTTACATGATTTCCTTGGTATGAATTCCTATGAGACCCTTTCTGACCTTGTGGTCCAATTATTCAAATGCATCTTATTTGCAGTGACTATGAGCTGACTACAACTGTTACCCAAAAATTTCAGGAAGGTCAGGAACTTCTGGACAATTTATACAAGTTTTGGAGGAAAAAAGCTGTTTTCTGTCTGGGAAAATCTGAAGTCTAAGAACAAGAGATACAGGGTGTAGTGATAACTGTTGTTTTCACCACCTAACCTTACTTTCATGCTAAAGTAGCAATTTACCTTACTCCAAGACCACTATCCCATTACGTTAGGGGTTCCCTGTCTTTGATCCGTGTACTTGGGGGAATCTGTTCCCTGCTCTGGGAAGGGGCTGGTGGAGCAAAACACCAGGCCTAAGTTAATAAGGATGTTGCAGTAGATCCTGCACAGAGGGGTGTATCTGAAATGGGGTTTGATTTTCAGCTTGCTATTTGAGGGTGACAGTAGAAATCTCTAACTAGCTCATTCAGTCCATACAAAATAGGCTTTGGGACTTTTCCATTCCTGACATCTCTCTCTTCCATGAGTCTCCAAGGCACCATACTCTCTTTTCAGGGAATTGTAATTTTCCTGAAATAGGCATTGTCCCCCAAATGGTCTGTTATTTAAAGCTTTCTTTGAGAGGCAAGAGTATAATTGGAAATAGGTACAAATGGAGAAATATCAGCACATGGAGAAGAAAATCCTTAAGCTTGCTATATTTTGTGGGTTAGTCTTAGCTCCCCAAATAAGCTACATATGTTTGAAAGCAGAAATTATGTCTTAAACACCCATTGATGTTCAAACTACTCTTCTATAGACTATTTTGTGGCATAAGCTCTGATTTTTCATTCACGTTAGGAGGGAAATATCCGAATTCTTGGAAGAATTTAATCAAGAGAATATTTGCAAGTTTTTCTCTCATATTTTTACTAAGACCTTTTATATCTGTTATCCTTGTGGTATAAAATGAAAAATAAAGTAACACATAAACGTGCAGACACCCACACACATACACAGACATACACACACAGCAAGAAACTCAGAAACACCTAATTATTCTTAGTCTGAGGATTTCTTTTGTTTTAGAACACAAGTGCTTATAGTTGTCATTTTTGAATTATTATCAGTTATTTTCCTGTTAAAAAAGTTGCTCCCAGTTTGGAGGATGAAATTAAATCAATCCTCCAATGTGTATATTGAAACACACTAATTCCATGGGATTTTTGGCTTACACACACAAAAAGCCTTCAGTCAAATAAGTTTGGGGAATACTGAATTAAATAAAGTTAAACTGTTTTCTCAGAGTCTATAAAATGAGAGCTATTCACATATCTCCAAGAAAGGTTGGAGTTACAGCATTTCCCAAACTTACTGACCCAGCACCATATTTTTCTTCACTCTGTCTTGTGGGGCCAATGTTCAATGGAAAACATTTGATATTGATCATTTCAAGTTCATGTTCAGATGATGATTCCCAGGTACTTCACCTACTTAACAAGTTCAAGAATCATTAGCAGGATTCTTGCTATGTCACCCAGAAAAAACTAGGGATTACTAAAAAATGGATGTAATATGACAAAGACTGTGTATTGTGCCAGTATCCATTCTTACCCTCTCCTTTGATAATAGAACTTGATTTTTAATGCTGCACAGAGTGGCTGAAAATGAAGTTTGCCTTTAAAAGCCTCCTTTGTGCTGGGGGAAGGAACTAATGTGAGAAAGGGCATATTTTCAACTTCCCCCTCACTTGATTTCATTGGCTGGAATGTAATTGTGATGCCAGGGGTTGGAGCACTTATCTTGGGATAGTAGATGACATTTCAAGATGAGGATGGACAAGCAATATTGTAGAAATACTCTGAAACTCTAATGATTGTGGAGCTACTACATTTACCCTAGTGCTTTGCATAAAAGAAAAATAAACTTTAATCTGGCACAAGTCCATTTTTTATTGTGGAATCTTTGTTATAGCAGCTGAATGTACAAGGTAACTAATCAGGAGGGATGAAAAACATGTGTAGAAAGCGACAACTCTGGGTGTTGAAAACGTTGGAAAAGCTCTGGTGTGCTGGCTAAGGAATGGAGTAGAACGTTGTTCTTTTCTGATTACTTAAGCTACTTTCTTATTTCTACTGCCTCTCAATAGTGTGCATATTGACTGTGATTTATCTTTCTCCTGAAGCCGTTGTTAAGCCTATTGAAATAATTCACTTACATCATCTTCTTTTACAGCTCATTTCTTCAGAGTTCAAGGTGGAAAAATTGACATACTGTTTTTTTGCAGCAAATTCTTCATTTTCTCAGACCAATTTTTCTGAAGAAATGAACACTTAGGAAGTGTGGCCAAACTAGGTTGTCATTCCTAGCTCCATGTCACCTGTGGCAGAGGTGCAATTAACAAGCATCTACTGAAAAGCTACCATCAAGCCAGCTTTATGCTGGACACTAGCAACAACAGAGGATAAAGTCTCTGCAATTAGACTAGACTATACTCCCATTCTGCCTTTATAGAGGTCCCCTCTCACTCCCCATGTCCTAGAATGGCTCATTTTCCTGTACAGGTGTTTCCAATATGGAACTTAACCATTCGATAAATACTGAACATCTACTCCTATCTGGCAATACTCTAAGTATTTTGGATGCACCTAGGTAAAAGATATGTACCTAAGTATAAGATGCAGAATACACACCCTT
The DNA here is from genome assembly GCF_014898055.3 of Talpa occidentalis. Classification (NCBI taxonomy): domain Eukaryota; kingdom Metazoa; phylum Chordata; class Mammalia; order Eulipotyphla; family Talpidae; genus Talpa; species Talpa occidentalis. The sequence goes on along the minus strand of NW_023605194.1, from coordinate 96,772,423 downwards.
CAAAACTAAGGAAAAAATTATGAGACGACAGAGCAAACAATGTAATTCAGCATATAATTAAGGTGCTGATATAGAGGCATCCCTGCAAGTAGTCAGGTTCTGTCCAATGCAAGACTGATTTCTAATAACCTCCCTGACCAAAATTTCTGTATCTCTCTGTCAAAGAATTAATTGCCTCAGAGGGGAAAGCTGCAGGAAGAGATTTTTCGAGAGAAGATGAAGTGGTAGAACTGTGAGGTGAAATGGAAAGCATGCCCCCCTACTCCTTACCCTCCACAGCTTCTGTTTTGATCCATCCCACTTGTCATGTTCACTGTGTTCAGGTTTGCAAAATGACTTGCGGTGCCACAGAACATCTTCCCACTGTCAGAAAAGAAAAAAAGGCAACAAGCTCTGATGGAGATAAATAAGCCCCTTTTCTAAATAACTTGCTTGTGCCTGTTGCTGGGGCCTATGTGATTTACTGCAACGTCTGTCCCAGCACGAGACCCACATTTTCTAGATGAGGGCAGTGCATTTTGATACTAACTGCATCATCTGGAGGCAGAAATCATCACAGATCTTGATCATCGTCATTTATACTCCTGGTTTTCTCCATTCCCCAGGCATCCTGCCAATGGAAGGCCGCTTTCCATTACCCTCATTATTCACTGGATCACTACAGATGTGGGGATCCCAGTGTTCCAACAGCACAGGAGCGGGAATGATGCAGCAGGATTTTTCAAGGATAGAGCTGAGCCTTAATAGCTGTCTGTTCTCTATGTAAATATTCCTAACTCCTCAGAGGAGATGCACTATGACTTTTCCCTCTTGGGTGCCATTGAAAAAAAAGATTATCCTGACCTTTATTAAAACAGTAAGACAGACTGTAGGACTATTAGAGAGGTGTACAGATGAATGCAATGGGGTTCAGCGGTAGGGGAAAGAGATTGCACTCAACTCTGAATACAATGAAAGTGTGGATGTATGGACAAGAACCAGGGGAAAGGGAGTTCAGTGGATGGAAAATTACTAAGAGGTTGGCTAATCCTTAATATGAACAGACCTAATGGGATTCTTGCGGAGGGAGGGCCTGGGGAATCAGATATCAGCGGGGGTTAGGGTGGGGGTGGGGGTGGGGGGAAATGGTAGAGGATGAGGGTGAACAGATGATATTACGGGTGGAGGAATCTGGCTAAAGTGAGGAATCCTTAGTAGGATTCTTGCTAAAATAGACTCTCTGGAAACGTTCAGAGACGGGGACTGTCAATTAATAGCTCACAATAAAAAGCTTGTGCGGATTTGTTCAAGCAGTCTTCACTGATAATTTGTCTGTTGATCTGACGACTTGACCAGCCTGAGAAGAACCCCGGGGGCAGGGAAATATCCTTTCTGTCCCTACAGTACTGGGAACCAAGTAGGAAAGAAAAGGTGCAACGTGATTGGAGGCAAGTTTTATGAGGAAGGTTGTGGGAAAAGGCCCTGGGAGCACCCACTGGTTGTCAGGCATGTGTGTCCCTTCTCCCTTGCCTGATCCCCCTGGAGGGACATGCAGTTGTTTTGTGGAAAAGGAAATTGAGGTTTAGAGAGATTCAGTAACAGTGACTTGCCAGCTGATGGAGGTGAGGTTGAAACCCTCATCTCTCTGCATCCGGGACAATGGGCTGTGCCGGGCGAGCCACATAATAATTGAAGTAGAATTTTCTGACAACTTAATGGGATAATAGATCATACCAGATTGTTTTGAACTTGGGAAAATGTGATATTCACTGTATACTGATTTATACGTGTTGAAGTGACCCAGTAAATTGTAGTCACTATGATATTAAGGTGATGTTGCTGCCTTCATCAGGGAAGAGCTGATCTCTACCTTGTCAACTCTAGATGTCACTCTAAGATCGAGAGATGCATTTAAAGAAGCTGCAGAGGCCCTGGCTGCTCTGCATTCTGTTTAGCTGACTCATGGTGCAATTCTGTTTTAATTTCAGCTGTTTTGGAGGGACAGGAACTGAGGCAGAGAATGTTTTTTTTAGTATTGATGTTTAATACATCCCTAAGGTGATGGCAAGTTGAGAGTTCTCTTGGGCATATGCATGTCTGAGCTGCTACCTTGACATCTCTGTGGAAGACCGGCAGAACACAGGGCTGTAGGCTCCTCAGGACACAGCAGAGGGCTTTCACAGGGCAGGCTTCTGTCCCCCAGACAAAAAGAAAAATATTTCTCTGAGGAAAAATATTGCTGCAATTATAAGAGACGGAATGGTTTATTTGCTCAACCTCATAGTGGATATATTCTGTTTTTATCTGGGTGTATTCAGTTTTTCTCTCAGAGGAAGAGTAGATTATGATGGAGCTAAATGAAGATTCTTGACATTCTTGGACTTAAGGAATGAGTCCCCTTTCTGCATGCAACTTCTTCCAGTGTTGAGCACAGAAGAACCTTAGCTCATTCACAGAAGGGCCAGGACACGTGTGAGCTCTGAAACCAACCGAAAAATCCTCACACATAACCGTGAACAACTTCATTACTTAGTGCAGATTTCTCCATGATGAAAGCAGGTTGATGTTGCTTTTTAAAGTTAAATTTGCTGATTTAATTAAAGGGGTGGAATTTTATTTTCCCCATCAGTAGAGGATGAGGAAAGGGTAATGAAAAAATTATATATTTTAATTCCTCCTTTTACTTCTGATTGTAGAACTCACGAAAGAGAAACATGTTTTCAGAGCTGTTCTTAGGGCTGTGCTTAATGCACAGTTTTCCTTTCCAGTGTTTCTGTTACTCGCAGGTAACTGGAGTCTGAAAACAGCACATACAATAAGCTATTCTGAGAAAGAGAGAGAGAAAGAGAGAGAGCACCTTCACAAAACAGCTATTACAGTATATTGTCATAATTGCTATATTTTATTATTAGTTTTTGATGTTAATCTCTCACTGTGATGATTTATAAGTTAAGCTTTATGATTTATTAAGGAATGTATAGGAAATAAATGAAATATGCATGTGTGTACAGGAAAAAACATAGTATATATAGGGTTTGGTATTATCTGTGGTTTTAGGTATCCACGGCGGGGGTGTAGGAACACAGCCCCGGTGGAAATAGGAGCCCGCTGTACCATGCACTTGCAGGGAGTGTTCTGGGGGGGCTCTTGCAAAGGGGGTTTTAGGGGGCAAAAGGATAACCACTTACTTAAAATGACTTATAATCTTACTGGGGATATAGAATTTATTTCTGAAACAATTAGCCCACAATTATGTTCTAAACTGGAGACTCTTACCTATTATTTTATTTTATGGGGTTGAGAACATTAGTTTGATATGGGATTCATAGGCTTCACCAGAGGGTCAAAGAGGAGACAGGAATTTGGAGAAAGAGAGAGAGAAAGAGGGTGAGGGGGAGAAAGCAGGTTAGAATTGGGTCATAATTTAAGCATCCACTTTAGTGTGTGCTCAGGGTGGGCTGGTCTCCTGCTTTCCTGCTACCCTTTATTACAGTGTATTGGTATAATTACTCCATTTTAGAACAAGGAGCATGTGGGGGTTTCCATGCATGTGGCAGGTCTCACTCAATCCTCTTTTTAAGTCTAGGATCAATCATAATGAAGTCAGTCTCCCTCTGTTTACCAGGGTGCGCCCCCCCCACCCCCTCCGCCCTGCCCCGCCTCCTCCAGCTAAACCTCAATACTAGTTGCTGATTCAGTCTTAGCGCCTGTCAGCCTTGTACTCTGACCTCCCTAGCTGAGGCTTCCTCAGTTACTCAGAGCAGCTGCAGAGGCTGAGACCACCTTGTTCCCCTCTGCAGGAGGAAGCAGGGAAAGCAAGGCAAGGAAAAAAATGGTTCTGGCAAAGGTCCTGAGTTTGAAGGCCTGGCCCTCTCCTCTGCCCCATCCCTTCTTCCATCCTCAGGGGAAAAAGAAGGCTCCCAGACTCCTAGTCACTGCGGAATTGGCAGCGGCTACTCCTCTTGTCAGAAGAGAAGTGCATTTTCTTATCCATCACAACCTTCAGATAACCTGGCTCATGCCCTACAAGAGCAACATCCAGTCAGTGACAGATAGATTGCAATTTTCATTTATGGGGCTGCATTTTAAAATGAAAATTCAAGAGGCTGTGGAAGCATTTATATCTCCCACCCTCCTAGATGGAGACCAGGAAGGTAGGCGCACTGCATTTGAGCTCCCTTGCCTGTAGCTTTTGCATTTTTCGGTCCAGATTTGTGCTCCTTCTTGTGGGCTAAGGTGTCTATTTTGATCACCATCAAATAAGGGTGCTGGGAATTAGGGGTGAAGGGAGAGTCCTTAGGTGGGCGGCCCTTGTAGCTGACCACAAACCACAGTGAACTCCTCAAAGTCTTGGAATATCCCACAAAGCATTCAGTGTGCTGGGACAGTCTTGGTGTCACGGTGCCTTCAGGGGCTGATGAGGTGCAAGTCCCCTTCAAACCTAGATCTAAAGTGTTCGTCATCCCAGAGTCAGAGGTGGGTCAACACTGAGTTCAGAGGGAGATATTAGCCAATCTGGAGCCGCCACTCTCTTCTCCTAGCTCAGCTGAGTACCTGCACCCAGCAAGTGGCATTCTTACTCATGTATATCCCTTAGGGAGGTAGGTTGTATTTTCTAACCATTTATTTGCAGGTGCTTTATAATTTCTGGTTGTATGAAGGCAACATATTTCGCTGGAGGACAGCTAACGCCTCACAATTACTTATCCCAATCTGCCACCTACAGTTCCAGCCCCAGCTCTTTTGGGCCTTAGCATTTATCAGTTTGGGTCACCAGAGAACTGAGTCTGCATCTACCCTCTTGAAAAACAGGACGATAGTCCCTCTCTGATTAGGGCTTTGGGATAAGGGAGAGCTGTATCTGGAAACACCCACACACTGTCCAGTACAGACGAGGCACTCAGATATCAGTCCCTTCCCTACCTACAAGTCAAAACAACCACAGTTCATATCCATGAGCATTTGAGAGAGAAAGGGCTAAAAAAAGAAATTATTTGACCAGATCACGTTCTTGATTCAGGAGACACCAAAAACAACGATGACAAAATAAATTGAAGTCCAAAGACAAGAGACAATAAACTGGAGAATTTACTTTGGTATTTGTTATTTTTACTGTCACAATTTATTTAATTTATTTTTTTAACATCACTGGTATTTTTTTTTTAAAGATTTATTTTTTGTTTATTTATACAAGCACTGGGTACAGTCAGAAGCGCAGGAGGGTGAGAGAATTCACCAGAGCCAGAGTGGGGAACAGAACAGACAGACCGACGAAATACACTGCTGAGGGGAGCAGTGGGCGGCAAGAGAGGTCTGCGCCATGTGGGACCCTCCTCTGGTGGCCAGGGAGCAGCCGGGGATCGAACTGGCGCTGCAGAGGCTGCGGGCAGCTTCGCAACCCAGTGCTCAACTGCTATGCCACCGGGGAGACCCTACTGTCACAATTTAATTGTTTACTATAAATGTGGCTTTTATGATATATGCTCTACTAGTTATTATTGATCCTGTGGAATTGTGATAATTTCATTTATGATGGTTTAAATTGTCTCCAAGTTAAAGCCCGTGACCTGGTTAAGTCATGCACTGTGTGTCTACATCTTTGTTCTCACCAGGATCTTAATATCTTTGGTTCCTCTCACACATTTCTCTCCAGGTGTGACCCCAGCAGCCTACATGAGTCCACTAATGTTTTCTTTTTGATCCAGTTTAGGAAAAATCTATCCGTTATGTACATGTACCGAGAATGGTTAAACCTCTCAACATCTGGTTAATGGCAAAGACAAATCCCAATCTAGTTTTCCTGGTATATCAGGCATCCTTTCTATTTCTTTCATTACAAAGTACTGAGTCAGTAGTTTTTCCTGTTGTGAAATAGTGTTTTCCCAAATTCAGAAAAAACACACTCGAACATAACTGTACTCTGATACTGCCGTGGCGTGTGGATAGAGGAAGTTATTGAGATCTTCCTGAACAAATTTTGGTTCAAGAGAGGAGTCCAGTACCAGTTACATAAGAACAGCAAGTCCTCTGCTCTGAGCACACCGTGATGCCCTTGGGCCAGAAGGTGGCAGGCGTTTCCAAATAGTAAATCTAGGTTGAAAAGCGTTTGAAAATTCTTGTGAAGAATAGCGTGCATATCTACAAACATATTAAGCCCCCTCATTCTTTTGCCTTTTATTCTAAAGGCACAGTAACCAGCCACTGAGAGAATGAATTCTCTGAAGATAAATGCTCCAAGAAAGCAAAAGTTTCTGGGACTCCCCCTGTTCCCTTCCTGCCTAGTGTTTTGCTTTCATCACAAAGGAATAAGTGGGAGGGAAATATATGTTAGAACATCCCAGAATGGGCTGGAACATTCAGTTCTTCTCTGATGATTGCTTGACAAGCTAAATTACGAGCCAGCAGGAACAGGGACATATTTATATCTTTGTTTCCACTTTTGGACATTTATCTCCGGAAGTAATGCGCAGTAAAGTAATATATATATATAGAGAGAGAATATATAGAGGCTATCATAGAGACCTACTATTTTAAATCGCCTAATTGCGTTTGTCATTTTTGTTAGAGCTGAAGTATGGGAAGATTCAGGAAGGGAGGTAAGGCCCTTAATTGGTGCTGTGGTCTATATTCTTTTATGTAACAGCAGACTCTTGAAAAGCCTTACATAAAGAATGTTAAGACTGATCAAGTGATATAGGCAAATCCAAGTGCACATGACTCGTGCTGGGAACTATGGCTAAAATAACAATGTCATTTTGAAGGGCCTGTTTCTAGAAGATTCCTGAGTCCTTAATCTTGATAAGATCCAATCATTAAATGAGTGAAATTTTTGCTATAAAAAGGTTAAGCAAAGCTCACCAAACTGCCACACTGGCGCAAAAAACCTAAAGTGAGTGGGTAGGTGGGGGAATCAAAAAAGCAACCTATTTGCAGCCAGGCCTTAAACTTGAAAATTCTGTTAAAGCCCAGTGCTGTATATATCTGAAAGCAGCTCTGACCCAAGTTTTGGAAATTACTTGTTCCACATTAAGCACTGCCTCTAATTAATCAGTTAACATCAAGAGCCTTGTTTAAGGAAAGGAGAGTTTATGCTCTTCCTTGGCCTTGTATTAAACTGCAGGCACCAGGAATTCAGGGCTTAAGCAAAGCTAAGCAGCTCAGAAGAGGCGCAGGTGGCTGCTGGCTGTAGGGGGTGTTGCCTCTGGGCATGGGGCTCAGCCTGGGCCCTGGAACTGCAGAGCCCGCAGGGCTGCAGAGAGCACACTGCGGTACCCACTGCAGCAGCCTGCGGCCCGCCCTGTTAAAGGCACAGCACTGAATTTCCTCCTTGGAGCTCCATTGCAGACACGCCTAGAAGGATCAGACAAAGAGCAAGTTTTCAGCAGGAACTTCACTTTATCTTAGGAAGGACTCAACCTCCAGACCACAGTGTGGGTAGGGCAGGAAGCAACTACGCTCATATAATGCTCAAGTTGCTACAAATGGCAGGATTGGTTGGCACCCAGGGCCTTTTACTAATTAACAAATCTTGTAGCTGCGTCCATATCCACAGATGTAGAGCTACTCTGTTCTTTTCAATAGTTAGATATTTGCTTTTATAGATATAAAATAGGTAGGAAAGGGAGATGTTGAACATTTTAGGCAAATGGAGGTACATTCTCAGGGTGAAAAGTATGAAGAAGGTCTGGTATTTGGGGGGACAGCAGAAAACTTGGTGCAGAAGCCTAGGGTGCAGGTGATGGAGTGGGGGTGAGGCTGGGACATCACTGCAAGGCTCTGTGGTTGGAGCCCAACTGACCTGGGTGAGAACTTGACTTATGGAAGACTGTCCACTGTGCTTCTTTAACAGGAGCAGTGAGCTCAGAGAGGTTAAGTGACTTGCTCAAGGCCACACAGCTAATAGTGCCAAACTGGGACTCAAACTTGGGCAACTTAGAACCAGACCAAAGTCCAGAGTCTACTTAATTTCTATGCAATTCTGTTTCTACATAAATAATTAGACTTTGAGGTGGAATAGAGTTAGAACCAGGAGAAAGTAAAGTACTATGAGATGTTAAGGAGATAAATTACATCCAATGGAAGGAGAGTTTTAAAAACACTACAGAGGGAAATTATATTACAGAGGGAAATTATATGTGCAAACTAATCCTCAGTGCTATCTGCAGATGTTACCCACCAGTTCTTATTTGTCTATTATGAGAGTACTGATCCTTTTCTATTCCAAATTTATCCCATTCATTCATTCATGTATGCATACATTATTTTTGAGCAATTACTGTATGCCAAGTATTCAGCTGGACTGGACATTAACGATGGACGCATAAGATTTGTTTTTATTTTTCCCTGTGAACAAAGATAAATACTGAAACACTCCCTTCTAACATCCGAGCAGTAGTCTAACTCTGACCTCCCAGATTAGTAAGGAGGACTTCAAGGTTGAGTGGAAAAGGAAAAAACTTGCATTTAAGAGAGAAAAGGGAAGAGGCCAAGGCCCTTGTCGAGTGGCTGAGCCGCTGTAACCCCCCCTCCCTCTGCTCCAGAGACACAAGAAGCACCAGGTCGGGCCTCCTCAGGGGACCCTCATTCTTGAGGAGGTGGAAAGGAATGCTGATTTTGCTTTTAATGCATGTATCTGGAGCACCGGCAAGCATGAAACCCTAATACTCAATTGTGTGGTCTATGAAGTGGGGTTAATAATAAAGTGATTGCCCAGAGTCCTGTTACCTGGCATGTTCCTGGCATTGCTTGGCAAATTGAATGAGCTAGTACCTGGCCCTCGATACACGTGGAAAAGAGAGGCAAGAGGAGGGGTTTATTAGAGGGAGAGATTGTGAATTCTGAGTTCAACTTGCTCAACAACAACAGCACCATGTTGCAGAGTCTGCCTCCAAATAAAACCACAGAGGGCTCCAGTAAGAAGCTAGGAGAACTGGCAGGGGCACTGACTTCTGAAGCCCACCCTACTGCAGGACTTTAGCCAGTCACCTGATTTCTGGAGCCCTAGTTCCTTTGGGGGCAAAAAAAGAGGCTAATAATATTTCTTCTTGTAGAATTATTGTGAGGGTGAGATGAATTTAGAGGCTCCCCCAAAGAATTCAGTGCAAATATTCCTCTCCTTTCCTTACCCCAGGTCAGAGGCATTCAGAGGCTGGAGGCAGCCACTGGCCCAGAATCTTCGTCCCAGGCATGGGATGGGTTTCCGCAGCCAGGGAAGCTCCCAATGCAGCCTCAGCCTGGGCAGTCAGGAGGGCAGCAGCAGTTTTAAATTCTTTTTCTGTTTGGAGAACAGCTTGGAGGAGGGAAGGAGGCAGGGTGGGAATCCAGAGAAGCACTTTGTGAACAGTGTGAGGGAGAGGAAGAGGAGTCACGGCCGTTTTCTGTGTGAGGAGCAGGGGCAGAAAGCAGAAGCCTGGCCAGTGACAGGGGCCTGGGGATCCCCTGCTGGTAGGTTACAAAGGGCCTTAGGAGCAAGACAAAAGAGTCACCTGGATGGGGTGATGCATTCAGCAGGGCAAGTGGCAACTGCTGAACAGGAGTAAGGTAGGCCTGGGGAGGAAAATAACTGCTTAAGAACCTTTTAGGCTTAGAGAGGGCCAGGGTGACATTCCAGCCTGACTTCTTACTAACTCCAGACTTTTCACCATCGTTCTTGTTGCTCTGAGCTGGCATAGAATGAGGCTCCCTCCCCGTTCACCCATTCACAGGGTTTTGGGAGGATGAAATAAGTTCTGCTCAATTCCTATGGCAGACGCAAGGTTCAGAGCAGGCCCTCGGTGGGCGTCCTGTAGGAGGGGGCGCTGTCTGCCTTGCTTGCATTTATTCCTCTCGTAGCTCACTTGCTATAACCACCTCTCAGAGGACAGAGAGGACAGAGCACACAACATCGGTGTTGTAAGTGTTGAATAAATTGAAACATATATATATGTACAGAATACATATTATTGAAAATAGGTGTATTATGTGTATGGGGAAGGGGCTCCAGGAGGAGAAAAGATTAAAGAGACAAAGTTTGGGGCCACCCCTGGTGGCGCAGCGGTTGAGCTCTGGCTTGCGAGGCTGCCTGCAGCCTCTGCAACGCCAGTTCGATCCCCCACCACCGGCGAGAGTCCCACAAAAAAAAAAAAAAAAAAAAAAAAGAGACAAAGTTTGGATGGAATTAGCTTTTGAACAAGATAAGGTGGTGAGGAAATCATGGAGAAGAATGGATCACTAGATGGAGGAATGAGTGAGGAGCTGGGCAGGAGCAGAGGAGGAAAAGGCAGGGGACTGTGAGAACATTGGCTGTGCAGGAGGTCCGATTCTGAGAGTCTGCCTTGGCAGTAACTCACAGAGGACACTGAAGGTCACAGAGTCTTACATTGGTCTGATATAGATGTGTCCTACGGCCAAAAGGATGAGAAAATAAAAACGATGCTTTTAGACAATTAATCTGGCACTGGAGCGCAGGATCGATTAATGAAGAAAAGAACCCCAATCAGTTAGGAAAACTATGGCAGCAGTCTAGACATGAGACATGCAAGTCCTAAAATATGAATGTGTCTGTGTTTAATGCCAATCCACTTTCTGACCACCTGCTACGTCGCAGAACCACTTTAGATGCTTCTACTGAGTAATCTTTTTAAATTTAACAAGCTGCAAGGATGAATCTTTATTCTTCTTTTACAGATACAATTCAGGCTTAGAGAGGTTATATAACTTGTGAAAATTTACAGTTTGTAAATGGCAGATGGGAGACTGGATGTTGCATCTTCTAAGGATGAACCACTATTTTCTATGTTATACAAGAGTTGATGTTCCAATTAAAAGATCCTGTTGCAAGTGAGGGAGGGAATCATAAAAAAAGAAGTGCATAATTATTACAGGATCAGGAAAATAATCATCGGGAGCTCAATGGCCAGGTGGAATATAGGAAACAAAGCAGATTTGAGTTTTGTTGTTGTTGTTGTTTTTTGTTTTCCTAATCAGATATAAATGAGTTGGAAGCTGGATGGGAAGAACTTTTGCTTTGGTGTCCCCCAAAAAAGATAACTTGAAGATAAATATTTGAGAAAGAACGGAGGGATTCTATTGGGACAATTAATTGAAATTGAATGTTTGGAGAAAAAAATTGTAAAGGATAAATCTAATATATATTTGAATAATAGTGTCTTATGAATGGATGTTTAACTATTTTAAATAAATTTAAAATGTGCACTGGTATGCACTGTATACACTGTAAAAAGCATTTCTAATAAAGATTCTAGGGAGAGAAATGAAATATTATAAGAAGCTGTGAGGAAGGAAGGTGATACAAAGCTTAAGATTTTACTATTGTACATAGCTAATTTTTTCTTAGAAAAAAATATTTTAAACATGAACAGTTATTTACAACTTAAAGTTTCGAATTGTGGACCTATGCGGGGTTTAAATTGTTTCACTATGAATAATCTTCAAATTTTATTTCTTTGGAATTTAAATGTGCCTCCAGTAATTCTTATTTCAAGCTCAAAGCACTCAGCACAGGAAAATTAATGGTGGCAGAACAACTGAAACATTGTCCTGTCTCTTCAGAGATAAAGCAGTTGGTGTCAAATGAAGTCAATGAATAGTGTCAGTAGAATCAGAAACCTGAGGTAGAGAGCACTTTACAGTGATCCCAGAGGTCAAGGAAAGCCAGAATTCTCAGGGATTTGAGGATTCAGATAAAGATCCTCTTCTTTATCTCTGAAATTCAGTTGATAGAATAAAGAAGTATTTTCTGAGTCTCTCGGGTATCATGCACACATGGAGCATATGATGCCAGCATCGATCGTCTAAGATAGTAGTGAGAAAGCCCCAAAGGACAACTAAATCTGAGCTGTCAGGCCCACCACTTCACACAGAGTTCTCAGCATTTGCAGCCTTGGAGGATCACAATTTCATTTTCATTTAAATAGTTGGTTGCCTACTAAGGATACCTATGATCATAATGGTTTAAAAAATCAACACTATACCCATTTTTGTTCCCCACCCCACACACACCTACCAGCCAGATGTTCTACCACATCTGGATTCCTTATGTGTCCTAACTATCACCTGGCCTGGGCTCTCTGCCTGAAAGGTGCATGTCCCACTGGCCCAGCCATGGAAGGATGATTCAAAGGCCTGACGCTGCAACTCCTCTTTCTCCTCAAGCCCAGCTTTGTTGTCATTCTGACCCTATTTACTAGGATGTAGGACTTTGCTAGGTTTCCATGGAACTTCCCTATCATATGAATAGTGAGATAACTTGAGTTATTTGAGATCAAAGAGATTAATTAGAATAGACAAAAGGCTGAGGGAATCCTCACCCAACCTGAGTATTGGGTGAGGCAGGAGAGGCAGGAGAAGAGACACGTGGAGTTTGTCTTCTAGGAAAAGAAGGCAGGACAGAGTAGAAGATGGGTTGGCCTGAAAGATCCTTCGATCCAACAGTATTTCCTTCTCAGCGGGCATGTTTCAGACACAGTATGAACCAGGTCTTATCATGTAACATCTGGCTTGATTTGGTCTTTATGATTTAGTTCTTAGGTGATAAGCTCAAAGGTATCGGAACCACCGTAGTCTTGTCCACATTCCAAATGCCTGCCATTCAAAAACAAATGTTTGTTGCATTGAAAGTGATTATAAATGCTGGAAGTTGGTTTTTATCCCAGTATTTATAGACAATAGCAGAATTTTGGAAAGGCACATTACCCCCACCCCAATACCTAACAGTGCATTTATATTGAGCTCAATTTGCTCTGAAAAGGAGTGTATTGTATTGCAGATACAGGATTTTACTGCAGCAGCAGCAATGAGAATTTTCAAGCAAACAGCTGACTCACTCAAGGAATCATGATGCTCAATCCTCTTTTCCTTTTTCTCCTCTTAGACCTAACTGTTCCCTCACAGATGGAGCTCTGTCCACCTCTGTCACCTGCCATCTACTCTAACTGAGATTCTATTGCTTTACTGAGATTCTATTACTAGAGGTGACTAAGAGTAGCATTTCAGTAATACCATAATCTCCAATGTGTTTTTATTTCTCTAACCTGACAGCACTGAGACACTCTGCATAATAATAATATTATTTTTACTAAGTATCCACAGTAAATCTTTTCTTCAAGGAAGCACTGGTGCCTTTAGTGACTTCCTCCCTATTTATCATATGATCTATGAAATTGCTTCTTAGGATAAAAAGCCTTGAGACAAGTAAGAATCAAACCATTTATTAAAATACGTTAGACATTATATATGAGATAGCTGGAATAACCCATGCAAAAGAGCTGAAGCTGGTGACACAAAGCTGTAAAAGAACCACATTTTAATTCAAATTCTCTGGCAGTCAGCACTTTTTTTATTAAAAAAATTACAAGTTAGATTATACTTACATGCCTCTCAACAAAGATTCACTGATAGGCTATTTCGTGACTTTGACCTTATGGATTGTACACTCTAGTTAAGAGAAGACCCATAAACAAAATTTACACTATAGGTTAAGTGCTTGAATACCAATATATACAGCATGTTTATCCAGTTAGCAAGCAAATGGAGGAAGGTAGGGGATTTGCAGAGCTGTGATTCCTCCAAGGAAAATGTCCTTTTTCAGGGAATGTGCCAAGAATAATTAGCTTATAAGTTGCAGGAAGCAGGTATCTCTCTTCCATCTTTGATGAGGGAGCAGACGTTGCCCACTCATTGCACTCAGGGCATAAGACTGGGCTGCCTCTGTTGTATTATTTTCTATGATTTGGATTCCTCATTCATAAAATAGGACCAAAATCTTTATTCTATGACTTCCATAGAATTAAATGAGGTACTGAAATTCCATTAAGGAAAAAAGTAACAACAAAAATGACTTCTATTGGTGAGTTCCCTTAGATGTAGTTCTTCCTTTTAGCTTCAATTACTGTATTAACTTTCTGTTCATTCTTGTTAGTTTATTTAAAACCCCCTATGGATGAAGACTAATTTTTTAAATAGAAGGTGGGAGCAGCATAAACTTTAGAGTCCAAGGTCCAGTTCCAGCTCTGCTGTGTTGGGCAAACTTCTTAATTTCTCTGGGCTGCCTTTATTTCTGTGAATTAAAAGGTCTAGAGTGCATGATCAAAAGGTTTCTTCTAAGCTTTGACATCTGTTGATTCTGAAATTTATAGGCCCAAAAGGGAGAGAAATTAAAAGTCATGGGATTCCACAGAGAAGTGATCGAAAAGAAAATCCAAGTCTTAATGAGAAGAAAACTTAATGGGTGTCAAAAAAAATTGTGTTTTCTCACACGGATATATGGATAGTTAATTTATGACAAAGGATCCAATGCATACAATGCAGAAAGGAAAGTCTTTTCAATGAATAGTGTTGGGAGAAGTTGGCAGCTACATGCAAAAAACTTTCTCATTCTACTAAAAAAAAAAAATAAAAGTGGAGCAAAGTCTTGGATGTAAGACACAAAACATTAAACTGCGCAGAAAAGGAAATAAGAGTGGGTTGGGGGAGAAGATGGTGGACAGACAGGATCCTTGAGTCATCATTTCCCTCAGGAACACCAAGGATAAGTGCCAGATGGAGCAGCCACATCTACAATGGAGCTGGGGAAGGAAGAGCAGAGTCTCAGTAAGAAACAGAGGCAGAAACCATCAGAAAAAGAAGGAAACACTGAAAAACAGTAAGTCAGTAATTGTGCCAGCTCCCTGGAGGGCCACTAGCTCTTCCCCGAGCAGTCCCAATAAAGGAACTTATCTGGATCTGAGATGTTGGGCACAGATGGGCATCTGCCTTTAATGTTGAACTGACCATTGCAGGACAGGCTTTGGCTCATCCCTTAAAGAGCTGCAATTTACCATGTTCAGCACAATATGGCTTGTGACTGCCTGGTAGGAAGGCAACTTGATGGACTTTTTTTTTTGAATTTTTAAAATATTTTTTTACATCATTTTTCATTTTTGTACAATGTATGCATTTTCATCTTGGTTATAGTCCCCATAAAATTCCCATGGATAGAGCTGGAAGGGCATGCTCAGCAAAATAAGCCAAATGATGGACTTTCACAGAAGGCTCCCTAATGTCATAGGCTCTAAAATATTTTCAGGCCATAGCACGTCTTCTCAAAAGAATCCTACAAACCCATCAGCCTGTCTTCTTCCCTTTATCCTTTATAGAGAAATAATCTAATAACAAAACTCCTGTTAGGTCCACAGAGCTGTTAATCAAATATGAAGAGGTCATCAGTTGGCCTAGATTAACAGAATCTCTAAATCATACATATTCAAAAGGCTGTAAGTAGGATCTGGGTATCTTAAAAAATTTCTAGTGAGATGATCAAATTAATACCAGTATAATAAATTAGACTTACTGCTGCTTATTTTAAGAGATGGTCATCCTTCTTAAAAATCATGTTTGTAAAAGATAGTAAATCCCTTTAGGCATAAGAGAGCAACCAAGATTCTTTGGGGTGGAACAAGTTATCAAGAATGGCGTATTTGCTAGAGGTTGGACTTCCCTGCTGGGCTTTCCAGATTCAGCTGAGTAGTGAAGGAAACCATCTGCATTTACACATTTTAGAGGGCTTCTCTACAGCAGTACTGGAACAGATGAATCAACCATAGGCAGCCATAGCCAAGCATTTAGTATCACAAGATATTTGGGGAACTCTGTACTGCGTTTTTAGACAGATTCATTGATCCTAATCAAATCACCTAGCTTCACTGACTTCATGCTGTTTAGATCCAGGCTTATTAACATTAAAGGCTCTCTCATCAATTCTGCTTTCTAAGTACTACTGAAAATAAAAGGGGTTTATTGATCATAAAGCTTAAGCTCGTAGGAACCCAAAGCAAAAGCCCAGATGGAGGCCTTGACTATAAGCCCATGTTTTTTTTTTAATTTTAATTTTAATTTTAAAAATTTATACATATATATCTTATTTTTTACATCATTGTTCTTTTTTTTTTTTTTTTGTGGGACCCTCGCCAGAGGCCGGGGAACGAACTGGTGCTGCAGAAGCTGTGGGCAGCCTCTCAGCCCAGCGCTCAACCCCTGCGCCACCAGGGGAGGCCCTCATTGCTCATTTTTAAACAATATTTGCTTTCCCCCACCCCCTCAGGTGTAGTCCCCATAGTTTCCTTCCCCAAGGCACCCGTGCACCATCACCTCAGTCCCCTGTGCTCCTCCCTCCCTCCCTCTGATCCCTCTCCCTCCTCCTCCCCTGCAGGATGTCTCTGAGTTATAATTGTCCGTTTTTGCTTTGTTGTGTTTTGTACTGTTATTATTTTTCACACTGATGTCTTGTTTGGTTCCCCTATATTCGTGCTACAAGTGAAACCATCCAATATTTTTCATTTTCCTTCTGTCTTATTTCACTGAGCATAATTCCTTCTAGTTCCATTCATGTTGCTGCGAATGGCATGAGTTTATCTTTTTTGATTGCTGAATTTGGATCCTTTTATCCATCCTCATAGCCACAAGGTTTGAAGCAAAGGGCAAATGGAATGTGTCCATGAACAGTCACCCTTGTAGTCACTACTTATTATCTGCAGAGGTCAAGATATAGGTTGATATGCACTATTGGCTAATTGCCCCAGTGATCTAGCACCTTCTTCATGTCAATTTCAGTTCTTAACAAAGAAATTTCAAAGTGGCCACTGCTGGAATTCTGATAGGGAATGTTAATGGCTTGCAGCAGAACACTGCTGGGCAGAGAATGTCAGGGAGAGATTGCTGTGATGGTGGCTTTTGTTCAGAATGCCAGTCACAGAAGTCCTGCCTTGGAAGTTAACGCATCTGAACTCAAGAGCGGCTCACTTCTCTATTAAATGGCACTTTCTCTAGATTGCTATTAGCAGAGATTTCTTAAGTCCTGAGAAGCCATTAAATAAAGCAAATGCCCAGTCAACTTTTCATACATAATGCCTGTGTGCTTTAATCAGTCATGTGTGGACACTGTGACTTTTAAGTGGGCCAGTCATGAGGATAGGCATTGACACTTGAAAAGCTGGAAGGGACCTCAGTCCACTCACCTAAGCTGTAGGGGGCGGGGGCGGGGAACTGGAGCCAGAGTGGTTCAATGATTGACCTAAAGTTACACAGCACTGTGTCCCCAAGGCCTGTCTGCCAGCTCTTGGTGCAGGAGTCCAAACTCACTAAAACGAAGGCATGTACCACTTGGTCTTTCTGGCTTTCAAATGTTAAGTCAGTCTGTGTATGCACGTGGTCACGTCAGTCGAGTGTGATGCACGTGCCCACACAAAGGGGTCGACACCAAATGAGGGGAAGTCTCCAGGTGGAAGAGATGTTTAACCTTTTATGGTGCTGATCTGTATCCAAGTGTTGGGTAATGAAAGTATCATTTTGACAACTTGAAAGAAAATAATCATATTAAAATCATGTTAAAAAACTCAAAATGCTTTGTCTGTCTGCCTGTTCTGCTCCCCGCTCTGGCTCTGGTGAATTCTCTCACCCTCCTGTGCTTCTGACTGTACCCAGTGCTTGTATAAAGAAATAAATCTTTAAAAAAATCTTTAAAAAAATCTTTTTAAAAAATATTTTAAAAATTCAAAATGGATTGGGGCCTCCCCGGTGGTGCAGCGGTTGAGCGCTGGGTTGCGAAGCTGCCCGCGGCCTCTGCGGCGCCGGTTCGATCCCCGGCTGCTCCCCGGCCACCGGAGGAGGGTCCCACATGGCGCGCAGACCTCTCCTGCCGCCCGCTGCTCCCCTCAGCAGTGTACTTCGGTCCTTCTGCCTGCTCTGCTCCCCGCTCTGGCTCTGGTGAGTTCTCTCACCCTCCTGCGCTTCTGACTGTACCCAGTGCATGTATAAACAAACAAACAAAAAAAAAAAACCGAACAAACAAACAAACAAATAAATAAATAAAACATGCCTCTATTTAAAAAAAAAAAAAAAAAATTAAAAAAAAAAAAATTCAAAATGGATTAAAGACTTGGATGTAAGACCAAAGCACCCTACTCATTGTAGGGGGGGGGTGTCCCTCTGACCCCTCAGCTGGATGGACCCCATGGACTCACAGAGGGCAGGGACTTATCTCCTTAATTACTCTGCATCTTCACAGGAGGGTCTGTCATAAAGGAAGCCTACTGAGGAGGAGGTTTGTTGAATGAATCAGGGAAACAACTTGTGAATAAATGTCATCAGACCAGAAATGAAAAAACCCAACAACACCAAAATGAATGCCCACACTTGGGACTTCTACAGCTGCTCTGAAGCTCTTGCCTTCAGCCTCAGAGCTCCTACTGCGGCCTCAACAATGTGACTGTGGTCCCAACCACCTGCAAAGGAAACAAAGAGCAGACCCCTGGAAGATGGGTCACTCAGGAAGATCCTCTCTTAGGAAGATACTACCACTCACTTTCTCTTTCCTAGAAGCTGCAAATGTCCCTGGACTCCTATTAGGCTAAGATGGATCTTTTGACTTGTCCGTCCTTTAGCTGGGGATGTTCCTCAGGGTTGCCGGCTTATTCCGAGAGAACTCTAGTTATCTCCAGCTCTGAGACCTCAGAAAACTTTTCTTAATATATCCCCAGAATAAGGTTCTTATGTGTGAATAAACCAGACCTCAGTCATCCATAATTAATATTTTATTTCTCCTGAAACGTGCTGGACATTTTTAGCTCCACTGTGTCCTACCACCTTGTTTAGCCTGGTAGGTGATATACACAGAAAGGGAGTGGCCCCTAGAGATGGTGAGGATTTGCACACAGAGCAAACCCTGGGAAATGCAAGAGACTCCAGTGGGGGAGGGAGCCAGGCCTGAGGAGCACCTTGTCGGGAGACTGCTTAGGGAGTCATTTTGTCTCCTGCAGCAACAGAAGCATCAGGCTGCCAGCTGACCAGTACACCTATTCCTGGACTATGGTCTAGTCATTTAAAATGGAAAAAGCAGAAATGGGTGGACTGATTTGTGGTTTGAAATTAAGTCCTATATTAAAGAATGTATATTTTTCTGCATCACCCTTTCTGTGCTACTGCTTTTTATTCTCTGCAGAGCTTTGCAAGGAGAATTGCTGATTCATTCTATTCTCCTTCTCACTGTCTCCGGGAGGAGTGAGTATAAATAATTTACATTAAGATACCAAGACTAGCAGCGGTTTTGAATTTGTTGCATTCCTGCCCTGAATTGCTTTTGTGACACTGAATTCAACTAAAAAGGCCACTGAGGACTGCTAGAAGCTTTTAGTAGGTTCCAAACTAGCCCATTTGTTGCAAAGTCTACCCTAGAAGGTGAAATGAATATTTCATAGTGCTTCCAGTTGGGTATGTGGAATGCAGACATTTACAAGGACCAAGACTGGAATTTAAATGGAGATTCTGGGTTAGCTTTAAATAAAAAGCCCAGAACAGCATTAAAGACCACACAGATGGTTACATTGTTGGCTTATGTGTTATATATGAAAGGTAAAACGTTTTAGATATTTAAGATTCAAGCAGATTTTAGTCACTGATTAGAGGAATTCTTCTTAATGCAGTTATCCTGGTCGGTGATGTCACCTGAGACTCCAGGATTTCTTATAGATCAATGAAAATGAGCTGACTCATGCCCTGTGGACCAGGCGGCCAGGACCTGACAGAAAACAAAGAGAAAGTGAGACTTGAAAAATGGGAAGAGAAAGAAGGCCAATCTCCTGTTTCTCTTTCCATTTCTGCCTCTTTATCCTTTCTATATTTGTCTATAACCTCTGCATTCTATCCTCCACCAGGTTCTCTAATCCACGCCCCATGACTTTTATGCATTCCCAGTTGCACTTTCAGACTCTTTCTCATTTGTTGTTCTCTCTCATGAGACAGTTTTGCATTTGTAACAACTTTTTGTTCCAAGTAAACAAGCATAGGAACATCATGCTGGTTCCCTTAAACAAGGAAGGGATAAAGAAAAATTGGAAAGTGGTTTTAATGTATCTTCTATTAAGAGAGATGCTCATTTAGTAAGAAGACTGAAGATGGGAGCACTGATGCTGCTGCACCCTCTTACGGTGCTCATGAAAGGGCACCTTCCTGAAAAGCCCCTGAATCTTTCTTAACTCTGTACTTAACCACAATGAACTTAGCAGAGTTGGCACAGATGAGTCAATTTGTTAACTAATTTAGTCATTTTGGTGGAACTCGGGCTGATTTCAAGTGTCAGCTTTTAAGCCACTCGGGCATCCCTGGGTGCTTTACCCAAGGTGGCAGCAGCACATAGGACAGTTGAATGCACTAGATGACAGGGACCACATTGTGACTTGCTGATTGTTCTGGCTGCTTGTCCTCCTAGCAAACTCACTGCATCGGAGAGTTATTCTTGGAGTCCTCAAAGTACTCTGTAAACAGCTAGGCAGCCACTTGAAAACGACAATATCTGAGGGTTTTGGTGTCTCTCTAGAGAAGAATTTCCAGAAGTACCAGAATGAAGGCAGCATCCAAACTGCTGGACAGAACAGGGCCAGAGGCAGTGGGCAGTCTCGGAGAGCACGAAAGCTGCCCTGAGCAGGGAAACAGTAGGTTTTTTAGTTCTTTTTTTCCTTTCTGGGTGGGGAGGGTTCCCTCTTCATTATGTACACCATGCTCCCATCACTCCCCCAGGCTCAGGGACTAATTGGAATTATCTTGCCCTCCATCTTTTCCAGCATGTGTAAGGGGGAACTGTAATTAAAAAACTCTTCCCAGTCCTCTCAGACCTACCAGACCTCCTCTGTTCCTTGAAACAAAGCGCCAGCTTGATCCACTTGCTCTGTGGGCTGGCAGGAATGCAGCTGTGCTCCTCTGGGGATGTGTGAGAGCCCCTTTCTTTCCCTGACATAACCACTCATTTTTATAACTTGGGATATTGACTTCAGTTATCTTTCTCCAGAGACTGAATTCCTCGTGGGAAGATTCTTGGTACTAATTGAGATTATTAGGCAGCTACCTGTCTTTGATGAAAATGTCTCCTCAAAGGGGGCCACAACTGATTGTGGGTTCTGCTTTCCACAAGGCTCCAAATAAGGCAGCCTTTTCTATCTTGTTCTCCATCTACTTGATTATCAGGGTTTCTGTGAAAAGACATGCATTTCTCTGTCTATGTCATTCTTAGCCTTTGACCCTTGTGGTCTGGGTTCAATTTCTGTTACCATGTTAAAGGAGCTCCTTTGGAGGACACCAGTGTTGCTTTATAAATCAAACAATCTATTCGTAGCTCTTCATTTTCTTGGATTTTACAAGAGATTTATTTATTTATGCATACAAGAACTGGGGTACAGGCCAGAGGTACAGTGTGGGGGATGTGTGAGAGGAGTCACTAGAGACAGAGTGGGGAGCAGAACAGGCAAATCTACTGAAATACACTGCTGAGGGGAGCAGTGGGGAGACAGGAGAGGTCTTGTGTGCATGTGGGACACCTCCCTGGCTGGGATAGAACTTATGTTGGAGCAGCTGTAGATTGCTTCATAGTGCTGACACTTAACCCCCAGCGCCACCAGGGAGGCCCCCATTTTCTTGGATACTTAACTGAAGTTGACAATATTGATTTAGTTCTCCTTTCCCACATCCCCCCCAACACTCTGGCCACTCTCCGACGCAGTGAAACTATCCTCCCTGGGCTCTCGGTACACTTCACTCTTCTGCCTCTACTGCTATGCTGTCTGCCTCAGACTCCTGAGCTAGTTCTTGGCTCTTTTTTTGATTGAGAATTGAGAATCATTATATTCTTTTACTTTAGTTGACATTGCTATCTCCATGGTTGTGTTTCAAATCTATATCTGCATTCTATTCCACGAAAGAGTAACATATTGAATACCTACCCCCAGATGGTCCTAGGTGAAAGGCTTCTGTCTCCAAACCACGTTTCTTTCCTGAATGCCATTTTTTTACTCTTCCCAGAGACTATGGATTATTCCATGTGGATGCTTCCATTGTATTCCAGTCTCATTAGAATTATACTCATTGCCTTCTTGCCCCAAACATAATCAATCTCTTCATTTTCATTCTGTAAGTGGTGTCACCATTTTGCAAGTTACTCAGATTTAATGATCTAAAACTTCCTATGATAAAACTCTATTTTTTCATCAAAATATCTCATATCCATCCTCCCTATTGCTCCACTATCCTCAGGCCTCCATGCTGCTTACCCAGATTGCTTTAACTTCCTTGTGCTGCTGCACTATATCTTCTGCTTTTACTCCTATCTTATCTGGATGTGTATTTTATCATGTCACTTGCCTGGAAATAAGACTCAGGAAATCTGTATATGTAATTGCTTCATGTCAAGGCTTCTTAGTCCAATGTTTAAGGCCATCTGCCTATACTTTCAATATTACTTACTACGCTTTCTCAGCTTGTGTGATTTGACTTAATCACATGGTCTTGCAGCCCACCAACTCCCCATGCTCAGCTCTACTGCTGCACAATAATCCATCTCACCTAGAATGTCTTTCTCATACTTGCCAATCTAGTCAAATTATAACCATCATCCAAGATTCTATTTGCATACAATTTCTTCTATAAAATCTTTACAGGTTATGCCCATCCAATTTATCATTGCTACATGCAATTAGTCACTTAATTTTTTTGTCTTATGTTTGGTAGTTTTATCTCTCAATTTCATTGTAAGTTTTTTTTTGAGAGATGCTTTCATCTAGTTTTTGGCATTCTCCATGGAACTCATCATAGTCTTGGAAAATAATAGGTATTCGATAACTACTTCAAATAAATACTTCAATGAAAAATTCAATGAATATTTGATTTATTATGCCCTAATTTAACAAACAAGTATTTGAATAAATTGTTGGATGAATAAATCAAAGGTTGATTGATTTTACTGATTCTGTTTAATGCTGTGCTCACTCTTCTGCACTCCAATTTGAGCGGTGAGGGGCACGTAATGTTATATTCCCTTCTGCTTCCAAATAATTCTTGGAATAGACTCCAATAAATAAACTGTTGAGGTCAAAACACGTCTTCAATCACTTTCAGGTGCAATTATGGTGAAAGAATTTTAGCATCTGAATGTTAATGACAGGGTGAACTCCCGCCAAATGTCTTTTGCTTCGAAACATTAAATAAACAGTATAAATCTCCGTGGAAAGGTAGATTAAACCCTGGCACTCTTCCTAGAAATGACACATCAAACACTGAATCATTTTTCCCTTAAGTTAAGAGAAGAATAAAATTTCAGAAACAGGACAAGTAGCACCTCCAGTCTGGGTTCTGCTTAGTACCAAGCGGTTTTTAGGGATTAAGTGAAGGAGGAAGTAATAATACTGTTGCTCTTATTCTGCCTTGAAGATCTTTGAGTAATACAAGTTTCAGTATTTTCTAAAACTTTGTTCTTCATTCAGTAAGAGTTACACTTTGCCAAAATGTCTCACCTTAGTTAACTAGCTGTATTGTAACATAAATATTGTCTTGGGCTAAATTTTATCTCTGTAAAATTCATATTTTGAAGCCCTAATCCAAGTGCTCTTAGGTCATGACTGTGTTTGAACATAAGGGCATTAAAGAGGGGGTTAAGTGACAAATGGGTCTGTTGGAGTGAGTCTGCATCCCTTTTGCCTGGTGTCATAAGAAGAGAAATCGTGGACCACAGGGAGACACCAGGGGCACACAAGCAGAGACCACTTGAAAAGGCAGCAAGAGAAAATGAGGCAAAGAGCCCAATGAGATGCCTCAGAGGAAACCAAGCCTCCCAGCACCTTGATCTTGGATTTCTAGTCCCTAAATTTGGGAGGAAATAAATATCTTGTTGTTTAAGTCACCCAGTTTGCAGTGTTTGTCATGGCAACTCAGGCAAACTAACATCAACAACTGTCTAGGTGTCTCCAGACTCAAACTGCTGGAAAGCAGGAGTCACATTTCATTTAGATCTGTAATGCCTCACACAAAAAATTGATAATAATGAACTTACACAGAGTCATGGAAATGAATTAATAGCTCATTTGACCAGTTAGAAACCTCAGTCTTAGAATACATATTGCCTGAGTATCTACTGTGTGCTCAGTGCTATTCTGGATGTCCTGGTTTGTACTAAGATGAGTAAAACACAGATGCTCTCTCTGGTGAAAGTACTTTGCACAGATCATTATTGAAAAATTTGCAATTTCTGCAGACACACTGCCATTATTATATATACAGAGATGCGCAAACCAAACCCACTACATGCAAAATCCCCAGGAAACAGATTCAAAGGAGAAGTTGGCACTACTCACACTGTTCCATGAAGGGATTATTTCTGCCTCATTTATTGTTCTATTCCCAGAGACTTTTATAGAGGTACAGAATAGGGGATCGGTAAATATACGATGAATGAGTACAGTAAAAACAGAGTTAGGGTATTTTGCCAGTTGGTATGAACAGTTGCTTTAGTTCCTGGAAAACTTGGACTCTGTGAGTGAAGAAATTAAAAACATGAGTTTTTCCTAAAAATGACCAGAAAAGAATAATCAGGCTTTCTCAAAGAGGCAAATCTAGACTGAACATTTTAAATTTGGCACTATGTGATTAAATCATGGCTATTTTCAGTCACTGATTGACCCTAAGTTGCTCCTAAACTAAATAAAATACTTTTAACATAACATGCATTTATAGGCTATACTTGGGAAGAAAGTTCTTTTAAACAGACTTTGAATATGAAAAAAGCAAGGACTGAATCAAGTTTCCTTCACCCAAATATCATGTCACCATTGCAAAGGTGTGTTTCTATTATATTTGTTGCTCTGTCTGTTTATTCCTGCCTCCACAGGAAAACATGAATAGTATAATCAGAGTCCCAGAAAACTTTAAGAATTCTTGAAATATGCAAAGATATTGTATCAGAGTTACAGAAGGCAAAAATGTGCTGTACAAAACAAAAATGTGCTGTACAAAATAAAAATGGCTTTTGCAGAAGTAGGTGTAGTTGGGGCAACTTTCAGTTCAGAGCAAAGAACAAGCAGAAGGCTTGGTACCTATGGCAAGAGAGTTAATCCAAGAGAAAGAAAAGCATTTTAGTGTGATTTCTATTCATATTTTCAGAGAAAATTGGAAAGACATTGCATCTGTAATAAGGACTCATCTGGAAAGTCATAAAAGAATATGTTAATCTTTCAAATAAAAACTTAAGCAACTTTCAGAGTTCCAAGTTTCTGATTTAGCCACTGCACTTTCTGCCTCATCTAGGAGGAAGTTAATTTCTGTTTGTAGAAATGTGCTCAGATACAATGGACTCAGATGGGTTCAGCTGGTACCTTGCCTTGCGGGCTGTCAAACACTGAATCTCACCCTGATTATACCTACATTCACTCGCATGTACTTCCAAAGCTTTTTGGTCAATTAAGACTAAAAAAAAAAAAAGCAACTTATGAAATAGACACTTAAAAGCAAACAAAATACACATTTATTAACCAGATGTGTTTATACAGGAAGGAAATAATAGGTTGTACACTAATCATTAATAGCAGTCAGCTCTGGGGAGGGAAGGAGAAAGTTGGGGCGGGGTCGGATTAAGGTTTTTATTTTTACATTCCACTGCATAACATTCTGCAGTCTGCTGTCTTGGAAATATCGCTTTGTCATTGCCATAGCCATAGCACTGCCCTTGTATGCCTGTTTCTCCCTGCACTCAAGTCAGGAACTGTGTCTGGCATTTGATTAACAATAAAGGTAACATTTTGTCGTCATTAGCAACAAATTGCTGCATAACAATGATTTCTTTAAAAAAATATTTATTTATTTTTGCATAGAAGAAGTAGGGTGCAGGCCAAAGGTGTGGGGGGTGGGAGGATTCACCAGAGACAAAGTGAGGAGCAGAACAGGCAGATCTCTGGAATTACACGGCTGAGGGGAAAAGCAGGTGAGACCAGAGAGGTCTGCAGCGCCATGTGGGTTAGCTCCCTGGTGGAGGATGGAATGCAGGTGTTTGTGGTGGCCTTCACAGTGGTAGCACTGAGATTTAACCCCGAGGCCACCAGGGAGGCCCCCACAATGACTGTTAATGGATAGACTAGACAGGTGAAAAGCATGGTTGGGGTGACAGTAATAGAATAGACAGTCTGAGAAGCAAACCTGGATGGTCTGGCTCTCACAGGGGACACAAGAGCCTCACAAGAGTATCTAGTCTGTCCAAGGACCTACTCTTCCATCAGGCCACCTCAGCATTGTCCTGAGTGTCCTTCCATTGAATTCCACAACCTTCCTTCACATTATAATTTGTCTTGCCACACAGATTTATTATTGGGGGAAAAATACTCCAGATGCTTGCTTGAAATTTGAGAATTATATTTTTTGTCCAAATGACCCCATTGACAACAGATTTTTACACACTTTTTTTGTTGTAATGTTGGTTATTGTTCTCCACAGAAACAGAAATGCCAAAACTGCCTCATAAAGAAAGCAGAGTCCAGGAAGCCAAATAAATGAAAATAAATCTTCCTCGCAGTCCCCCTAACCCAGGACTAGGAGCCACGTGACATGCCTTTATTTGTTCAGGCTGTATTGCATGTAGGCCAGATGCCTTCCAAATATTTAAAACCCAGTGATGGAGATAGTAATAAATAATGTATTTCCTGCAGACAGCATCTGTGTCAATCATGTGGGATAATGGTTCTGGGGTCCCCCGGTTCCAGAAAGGGCCCACAACTGGGATACAATCAGCAGTCCCATGTGGTGTGTGAGACAGTGCGTCTCTGATGCAAGCCGGACTGGCGGCTCCAGACTCTGTAACCCCTGGACCTGCCAAGTCCTCAGCAATATTCCTGCAAACAGAGAGGAATCCCAGGAGTATGACTTAGATACTGAAGGCATTTATGTGATTAGATCTGCACCAATTAAATCATGATCAATGTCAGGATGCCATTCCATGTGGCTAAAACACATCACCGAGGTCTGGGAGTCACAACACTATTTCTAATGCTTTCACAGCAAAGCTGAAGCAACTGGCAACTGACAACCCCAGCAGCTCAGCAGATCTCCAGTTAGCAAGTCAATCCCTAGGATGGAGGAAACTGCAGTGAAAACCAATCAGATCTAAATTTTAACCTCCCTTCTCTTTTTTTTTTTTTTTTTTTTTATAGAGGCATGCTTTATTTATTTGTTTGCTGGTTTCTTTGTTTGTTTTGTTTATACATGCACTGGGTACAGTCAGAAGCGCGGGAGGGCGAGAGAATTCACCAGAGCCAGAGCGGGGAGCAGAGCAGGCAGAAGGACCGAAGTACACTGCTGAGGGGAGCAGCGGGCGGCAGGAGAGGTCTGCGCGCCGTGTGGGACCCTCCTCCAGTGGCCGGGGAGCAGCCGGGGATCGAACCGGCGCCGCAGAGACCGCGCGCAGCTTCGCAACCCAGCGCTCAACCGCTGCGCCACCGGGGAGGCCCAACCTCCCTTCTCTTTAATGTAAATATTAGCTGATGTAGCCCTTAGAAAAAGTGTACACATGCTTATATATAAGAATAAACATTCCTGGGGTTCCCAGTGGCGCAGCGGTTGAGCGCTGGGTTTCGAAGCTGCCCGCAGCCTCTGCAGTGCTGGTTCCATCCCCGGCCACTAGGCAAGGGTCCCACATGGCGCGCAGACCTCTCCTGACGCCTGCTGCTCCCCTCAGCAGTGTACTTCTTCGTCAGTCTGCCTGTTCTGCTCCCTGCTCTGACTCTGGTGAATTCTCTCACCCTCCTGCGCTTCTGACTGTACCCAGTGCTTGTATAAATAAATAAATAAATAAATCTTAAAAAAAAAAAAAAGTAATCAAAAAAATTCACAGAGAAATTCTATCCCAAAGGTTTTTTTGTTGATAAATCATTTTAAAATATATTTAATGATGAAATACTCTCAATCCTACAACAATTATTTCAGATGGTAGAGGGAATGGGAAATTATTCCATTGTATTTTTGTGAGGCCTGCACAATCCTCATAAGAAAAACTGACAAAGACCTAAGAAGAAAAAATTATAAGTCAAGATCCCTCACATAGATGAAAAGCCACTAGCAGATCAAATCCAGCAATAATATAAAAAATGTAATACATAATGATCAGATGAGGTTTATCTCAAGAATGTAAATAGGCTTAATATTTGTAAATCAATTATTATAATTAGCCTCATTATCAGACTAAAGGAAAAAACACGATCATCTCAATATATGCAGATAAATCACTTGATAAAATTCAACAGCTATACATGTTTGAAATTCTTACCAATCAGGGAATCAAAGGAAGCTTCATCAATTTATTTAAGAACCTGCATGAAAAACCTGTAGTTCACATCTTATTTAACGGTGAAATGATGTGAAAAAGAGGAAAAAAACCCTTGTATTCAACATTGCACTGAAAGATCTAGCCAGCAAAAAAGTCTCCTAAAAGATATTAAAGGGCCAAAGGTTGAAAAAGATGCAAAATTCACATGACTATATATTAGGAAATCACAAGGAAACTATAAGTTACTTGAACTAATAAATTTAATAGTAAAGTTAAGGAATACATATCAATATCTACAAACCCATTTTATTTCTGTATACCAGCAACAAAAAATTGAAAAATGAAATTTTAAAGCAATACCATTAGCAGTAGCATCAAAAAACTCCCCAGATCAGAATAAATTAAACAAAAGATAGGCAAGATCTCCACACTGAAAAATGTAAAACATTGTTGAGGGATATTAAGGAAGATGTAATAAATGGAGAGGTATAGCATTATCATTGATGGGAAGACTCAAGTCATTAGGATGTCAGTTCTTATCACATTGATTTATAGATGCATGCTATTTCAATTAAAGTCCCAGCAGGCTTTCATTTGTGTAGCAGTTGATGAGCTCATTCCAAAATGCATATTGAAATGCAAAAGAGAATATATCTAGGGCAATCTTGAAAAATAAGAATATAAGTGGAGGATTTATTTACTAGATTCCAAAATGTACTTCCATCAGTTAAGTTTTATCAAAGATGCAAGAAATTTAATGGGGAAATAAAAGTATTTTTAATCGATAGCTCTGGAACTGGAAAACCATATCAATATTCACTCCCCACTGAATCCCAACCATGTTTCATCCTTGATCCACATCTTACCACATCCATAAAAAACAATTTAGCATGCAATTTAGACCCACAGGTAAAAGTTAAAAGTATGAATTTTTAAAAAAACTTCAGAGAGTATCTTCAAGGTCTTTGTAAAGATTACTTAGGACACAAAAATCATCAAAGAAGAAAAACCGATGAACTATTCTTCATCAAACATTTCTGCTTATTGAGTGACAATGTTGAGAGTGTTGAATGTTAAGCCACAAACTGGGAAAAAATATTGGAATTCTTTTTTTTTTTTGACAAAAGACTTATATTGTGTCCACATAAAGAATTCCTCCAAATCAAAACACAAATAGCTCAATATTGAAATAAGCAAAAATATTGAAATACTCAGCAAATGAGAATATATGAAGAATTAATAAGTATATTAATAGGTATTCACCATTAAAAAGTGGATAAATGTAAATGAAAATCACAATGATGTGCCACTAACATTTTCGTGATGGTTAACATTAAAGAGACTGACAATATAGGTTGGTCAAGTTTATTAGCAGTGAGAATTACTGTATTTTCCTGGTAAAAGTTCACATTGGTACAACTTTAACAGTGTAACCTGAAAGGGGGGGATTCCATGTCTCCTGCCCCACCTAATGAGGGGTAGAAACTAAAAAGGACTTGGGAGAGAAGACTTAGAGAGGCACATGGAACAGAGAGACAGGTGAAGAAGAAGCCACTTACCTTAGACTTGCACCAGGGACTTGGGGGACATGGAAGGAGACACTTAAAAGAGATGTGAGTGAGAGACCCATGGGGAGGCTGACAATGGAAGCCTTTATTTTGACTTATACTTTGATTTTGCTCCTTTCCTTCCATATGTGCCTGGTTCCTTCTTTCCAACATTCCCCACCAGAGGGTGCCTCAGACTTGTGGCAAGCTTTTGGACCTCAGTTGCCCTCCTTTGGGCCAAAGGGGTTGGGTCGCTTTGGGTATTTTATTGGAAGCTATTATCCTTTCTTGTTTCTATTGCACACTAATCCTATTGACTTTTTTTTTTTTTCCTATTAAAGGTCTTACACCTTAAGAATATGTTTTGTCTTTATGTGGTGGATGGCAAAAACTATTTAGAGGATGCAAGGTTTGGCATGCCCTTCAGTCTTCCTGCTAACACAACGACTTTGGAAAATGCATTGTCACCTTCAAGCAAGGTTTAGTAATGTTTCTATATGTCTACATATGACCCAGTAATTCCAGTATCTCTTGGGGCCTCCCCGGTGGCGTAGCGGTTGAGCGCTGGGTTGCGAAGCTGCCCGCAGCCTCTGCAGCGCCGGTTCGATCCCCGGCTGCTCCCCAGCCACCAGAGGAGGGTCCCACATGGCGCGCAGACCTCTCCTGCCGCCCGCTGCTCCCCTCAGCAGTGTACTTCGGTCCTTCTGCCTGCTCTGCTCCCCACTCTGGCTCTGGTGAATTCTCTCGCCCTCCCGCGCTTCTGACTGTACCCAGTGCATGTATAAAAAAAACAAAAACGAACAAACAAATAAATAAAAAAAAAAAAATGCCTCTATAAAAAAAAAAAAAAAAAAAATTTAAAAAAAAAAAAAAAATTCCAGTATCTCTTGAATAAATACCCAGGTATTATTGGATTATTGGATTACATATGTAATCCATATGTCCACAAAATGACTTTCACAAAAATAGTCAAACTAAAAACTGGTAACACAAAATGTCTATTAGGAGAGTAGTAAACAAATTGTGGCATATTTCTACCATGGAATACTATGCAGCATTAAAAAAGAACAAACTGTTGATACAGACAACAACATGGATGAATTTCAAAAACTGTATCAAATGAGAGAAAGCAAACAACAAAAAGTATATACAATGTATTATTCCATTCTAACAATTGAATCCATTTATATGGATTTATAGTTAAAATAGATCTGTTTATATCTAAAATATAGAATATATCAAAATATAGCTGTTAGGTCAGCAGGGTGGAGGGTTAGAACTAGACATTGGAATTGGAGAAAGATTAGCCTGGGAATGGACAGGAGGGAATTTATGGAGGGTAATGGGACTCTCCTTCATACTGATCAAATAATACACTTCAGATTTGTGAATTTTACTGCACATAAATTATTCCTCAATAAAGTACTAAACAAAAAGTGTACAGTGAGTACAATAGGACTGTTACAGACAATAAATGTTGCAGAAAACCACAGGAGAGAATGACCCAACAGGAAGGATGTATGAGTAACCCTTCAGGAGTAAGTAGAAAAGAAACTGAATACTGTAGGATGGTTAATATTCACAGGGGGGTGATGACATAATTGTGGTGCCTTGTTTCACTAGATCGACTCCTGCAAGAGCTTCTAGTAATTCTAAATGTCCAGTGCTCACTAGGATATGCATCAGTAAATGATCTCTTTTTGCCCTTTCAATGTGAAAGATTAATGAGGCATACTCTGACCATACAAATAACTTAGGGCTTTGCTACAGTTAAATGCAACATTTCATGATGCAAAAACCTATTTTGAAATTATCTTTCTTGAACTCACAGTTTTTCTGAGCACCTACTATACTAATTTCTCTCATTAGGAATTTGTTTCCATTTAAAATGCTTGCCACACCTTCTCTTCCCATTGATTCCCACCCATCTTTCCAGGTCAATTTCCTCAGTAGATTGCTCTAAGATGGCTCCTTCCCCTGAACTCCTCCTATCATTGATATGGTTAAGCACAGTGTCCCCCTCCACCCCTTGTATGCAGGGATATGTTTCAAGACCCCCAATGGATATCTGAAACCATGGACAGTACCAAATCCTATATTGACTTTTTATTCTAATCTATTCATGCTTATGATAAAGTTTAATTTATAAATTAGGCATAATAATAGACTAATAACAATAGTTACCATTTAAATAAAAATAATATAATATTTATATTTATCATAATATAAATAAATGATATTTACATGAAATAAATATTATAACAATATGCTCTAATAAAAGCTATGTGAATGTGGTCTCTCAAAATATTGTAATAATATATTTGGTTGATGGTTGGCTCCAGGTAACTGAAACTGTAGAAATCAAAACTGTGGCTAATAGACTACTCTATTTTCTGCTGTGTGACAGCAGCATCTACTGATAACTTGTGTCATCAGTTAGTTTCTAATGTAGGTGTACCTTCTCCCACAGCAAAAATATAGCAGAATTGAGGCAAAATGTACAAAGTATACTTTTCACTCTAAAATTTCCCAAAGGATCTCAAAGTATTCTTTCTAATGTTCAGTAATCACTAGATGCTAACATACTGGCTCACCCAACATCATAAAGATAACTCAGATACTACCCACATTTTGCTGTATATTAGGTTGGAAAAAAGAGGTATAGAATATCCACAAACGCAGTTTCCTAAAGGAGGGCACGTTTGCTGGGAGGAAATGTTGTATTTGAGGTCAGGGAAGCAGTAAAAGCGCCAGGGTCAGAGGCAGAGACCTCAGACGTAGAGTGATGTTGATGGATTGGAACATGTTATTAGCAAAGGCAACCCAGCTAAATCACAAGCTGAAGAGCATAATAAGCTTTGGCATTTAGTATGCTTTCCTAAATTAAAATTTAAAAAGGAAGCCATGAATAAATGAAACAGCTAGTTGAAGACTAGACTACTAAATGAAAATGAATCCATGCAAGCTCCTGAACACATGATAAACCACTTTGGATAACTCCTAATCTGGAATCTAAAAATATCCTCCCAGCACTCAGCTCAAGGTGAGCTTGCTGGGAATGAAATAGTACCAGAGGTGAGAATTAGTATTTGGTTGCAAAGAAAATGTGGAGTTCTTTGAAAATTCAAATCTGGGAGCAGTTAGTCACCCTCCCTGGGCAGGGGCTGCACTACCTCCGGCTCTCTGACCATGTCAGTCTCCTGTTTATTACATTTGAATGACTTCCCTGGTCCTGAATATAAAATTCAAACTCCTTCATACATTATAAGGCCCTGCATGACAGTTGAGCTTCCACTTAACTTTGCAGTTTGTCTTAGTCTGTTTCATGTGCTATGACAAAACACCACACTGAGTAGCTTAACAGACTTTTATTTCCCATCATTCTGAAGGCAGGAAGTCCACGATGAGGGTGTCACTATGGTTGGATGAGGCCTCCTTGCTGGCTCACAATTTGTACCTTCTTGCTTTCTCCTCACATAAAGGAAGGGCTAGGGAACTCTCTGGAGACTCTTTTATAAGGGTACTAATTCCATCATGAAGCTCCACCTTCATGACCTAAGAATCTCCCAAAACCCCTTCCAACTAATACAGCCATTTTGGGAGCTTAGGATTTCAACATGTGAATTTTGGGGGAACACAAACATTCAGACTAAAGCAAGTCTCTTCTTAACAAATTTCCTCCTATACTGTGCTCCAGCCCACTGTTATTTTGTTGTTGTTCCCCAAACACTGCATATTACTTCCTGCCCCAGGACCTTGGCACATGCATTGCCCTTCTACCTGGAGCGCACACTCTCTTTTTGCCTAGATAATTCCTATTCATTCATTTTATTTTCTTGGTAAGTTTTCCCTTCACAATACAAATAAAAATCAGAATAAATTAAGTGTACATATAATTTTTTGGTTTAATATCTGTCTTCCACACTAGAATTTACTGGGCAGGAGGAATATCCTTCCCTCTGGCCTCATGTTTTCCCACAGAGGTACTCCTATGTAGCAATCCTCATGCCTCTTCTCTTTTCTCTTCATCTGGTGACTGGTCAGCTTGGAGAGTTTGGTAGGAAGAGCTGGGCTTATGTGATGTCCTCTGTCAACTTTCCTGTCACTGGTTTGCTGGCAGGAGCAGCACCTGGACTGCCTTGTGCCTCGCGTGGGAGGCATTATTAAGTGGGGCCAGTGGAAAGGTGGTAGGAGAGCCAATAAGATTTATCAATAATTTTGCTAATGTTTTTATCCTTATATCTCTGTTTGCTGTGCATAATATCTCAGAGTACAAAACTTGAAATCAGGAGAAAAAGTAAAAAAAAAATTCCATTAAAGTATAAACTGGTCTTATTCATTAAATGTAAGTCCAGCACCCAACCCAGGTCCTGCAAATAGTGACTGCTCCATAAATATTTATCAAATTTATGAATTATTTAACTTCTCTGAGCCAGTTTCCTCAAATGTAAAATAATTATAAAACCGAGCAATATGGCAAAATTATATGAGTATCCTAGATACTATATTACAGCAATCAGTACAATACAGGAAATGTGGTTAAATTAATGCGGCTGCTATAGCTATTATTATCTGGCTACACCAACTGAGAAATACTTTTTTAGACCTATACAATTCAAGAAGCTGTCAGGATAATAATAACCACTTCGTCATTTATGTTATCTGATTGGTTCTGGCATCTTTCTTAAACATAATATAGAGGGTTTTTTTTAACCAAATACTATACAATATATAGATCAGAAAGGCAATCTGCAATATAGGGTGAAATATAAAGAATTAATTCAATGTAGACATATAAAAGGAAATTACCAAAACTATGTTAGGGGGTTCTGATTCTGCTTTTTCTTACCAATCTTTCCATTACGATAGAAGGACTATTCTTGCAAAAGCATTTTCAAACGCATAGGCTAATATATCTTCTGAACTGATTAAATCTTGCATTTGTCTTTGTGAACAGCATTGTCCATAGCATCCTTCCCTGGTCCAGACCAGACTAGCCATTCTGGAAACAAGACTGAGGTGCCAGCCACTCTCAGCTGTCGGTTGTGCAGTCTGCAATTCCCCAGACCTGGTTCCTGCATGCAGACTTTTTGCCTCAGTTGTGCATTTCAGCAATAAATGTAGTCAGGAAATGAAGACTGCCTCAGGATATAGATCATAAAGTAGGAAAAGATGTATTATTACCAAGGTCTGGTGGGGTAAGGGAGAGACTTTTTATATCTGGATATGTGTTGGAAGTCTCATTCTAATAAGTATGTGAGAGTTTCCAGTTTCCTACATGACATACTGATAAATTTACCTCTTTGGAGTAACAATCTAGGGGACATCTGCTTCCAGTTACCATGAAGAAAAATGTGAAAGACTATCACTCCTGAAGTAACTATTAAAAAAAAAAAAAGGACAAAAGAAAAATGAATTTTCTATGGAACTAATGAAAAGTGATGGCTGCTAGGAAACTCCAATGAACTGATGTATAGAGGAAACCTACTCTCCTATCAATGAGTAGAGGGTTGTGGGGGTTACCATTCATGGAGGTAGATACCTGGTCAGGTAGAGGTGAGGACAAGTTGGCCATGGATGGAAAGTCTCTGCACAGAGAAGATACACTCTGCCTAGAATGCCAGCACGGGTTCTCGAATGGACTGGATATCAAAAGTCTCAAATACAAATCAAGTCATGGGGTCCAAAGTCTCCCCCACCATCAAAAAAGTCATAAATGTCTACCTAGTCCATGTCCTTAATATGTGTAGGATACTTTTCTACTTCAATTTCTTCAATCTCCGCAGACTTTAGGATTTCATTATTTCTTGTCTTAATGGTTTATTGAACTCTTGATTTTGTTTGTTACCTTCCCATATAATTCCTTCCCTGAGTGTCTAAAATATTCTTTTAAGAATGTGAACATGGCTGTGTCATTCCCCTGCTTAAAATGTGTCATTTAATCTCAATTTACTTTAAGGACAAAATCCAAATTTCTTAGCACATAGAGGGGCCATCCTTTTCTGAGCCCTGTTTGCTTCTCCATCTGATCTCTCATTATTGCTCCCTTCATACCTTATGTTCTAATTATACTGAAAAAGCTATCATATCCCCATACTTGAATATTCTTGATGTCCTCCTTCTTTTCTGGAATGATAGTTTCAAGATGGCAACTTCAAACATGAGTTAGATGCACTATCTACACCTCCAGTGAGGAAGATAGACAAACAAATATAATTGGAGAATATGACTATGCCCTTGGTAGAGATTTGTTCAAAGGGTCATGGAACATAAAGGAAGGAAACAAACTAAACAAAATATTAAATCCAGACTCCTGCCTGAAGGTGTAGGAGGAATCTTTTTAAAAGATTTATTTATTTATGCATATAAGAACTGGGTACACGCCAGAGGTGTGGGGGATGAGAGGATTCCACAGAGAGAGAGTGGGGAACAGAACAGGCAGACTGACTGAAATACACTGCTGAGGGGAGTAGGTGAGACAGGAGAGGTCTGCTGTACCATGTGGGTAACTCCTTGGCTGGGGATGCATATAGCTTCATAGTCCTGTGACTTAACCTCTTGCACCACAGGGAGGCCCAGTAGGAGGAATTTTTTACAGAATAATTCTCACATTTTCATAGTAGGATTCACCAGTCTCTGGATGAGTAGCCTGTCTTCTACTTATTCTATCCTGCATTGCACTCATAATAGTCCTGGCATGTGGAATCTACCTCCTCCATACTTAATGAGTGGTCATCTTTTTTTTTTTTAACATCATATTACTTACTTGTTTTTAAAGATTTGTTTATTTATACAAGAACAGAGGTGCAGACCAGAAGCGTGGGAGGGTGAGAGGATTCACCAGAGACAGAGTGGGGAACAGAACAGGCAGGTGTGCTGCACCTCCCCCTGCAGTGACCCTTAGGGCTAATGGCTTGCGCCACGGTCCCTAGGTCCGGCTGGGCAACCAGCGCGCAGGGGGAGAACAGCAAAACCCCCTGAAGATATACCTGCTGCACCTCCTCCTGCAGTGACCTCTAGGAATCCCTTGGTCCGGCTGGGCAACCAGCGCGCAGGAGGAGAACAGCAAAAACCGCCTGAAGACATAGATAAGACAGAAGCCTGTTGAAAGATAACGACCACCAGGAGCCACTACAGGAATGCTGTCCGCACGGAAACTTATCTCACCTTCTCTAGACCCACAAACTTTATTCTAATACAACTGTCTCTCTAAAATCTTTTCTCTTTCTCTGTTTAAAAGGTCATTGGTTTGCCGATTAAAAAAGAACATACGAAATCTAATAACTAGGCTGATTCAAATGAAACGTTACTAAACTCTGTGTATTAATAGAACTGCTAGCTTAATAATTTCTCTGTTGTATACTTAGCCTTGTTAGTATTAATCTAAATGATAAAAATATTACATTGTGAAAAGTAAAATTCACCCGTGTTAATTAATAGTAATAGTGAGTAGTTAAAACAAAAAGTAATCATATAAAACAAAAAGAAAAATTAATAGCCTAACTACTTAGGAATGCGCCTGGGTCCAGATGTAAATCACTGCCCTGTCAATGATAAGCTAAACCTATAAGCAAGCTGATTTCTTCACTGATGTTCGCCATTGCTATGCTTTTAGAAAACATATATATACTGGTCACCAACTCAAATAAAATTACACTCAGATTTTCACTCTTGAAGTGTGTCTGTTTGTCATTTCTTTAACCGAATCCCTGACCACCCTGCGCAGTCTCTCAACCCTGAGACGGCCTCATCGTTCACTGCTGTGCTGGTCCGCGGCACAGGTGGACTAAAATACACTGCTGAGGGGAGCAGTGGGAGAGCCAGGAGAGGTCTGCTGCACCATGTGGGTTTCTCCCTGGCCAGCCATGATCAAACCCACACTGCAGAGGCTGTGGACAGCTTCACAGTGCAGAGCGCAACGGGTTGCACCACCAGGGAGGCCCAGTGCTTGGTCATCTTAATAAAACATTCTTGTCTACTTTCTTGCAAGACCCTGAAACATCAATGAATACTAATCATCCTTCCTTTTCACTAATGAACCATTTTATTCTATGAAAAAAAATTGTTGATGTGTCAGTATATAATATCAATACCGTTCCGGTCAATGAAATATCAGTAACAGGAAGGATATTCATATTCATATGATGCACTTTAAAATGAAAATGCCATGAAAGTGTCCCTAAGGCCCATGCTGTGACGCCCAGTAACAATGTAGGGAGAGTATGAAGGCCAGCGACCACATCTGTTTAGGACATTTTGGACGAAGGGTCTAATCTTTATCTCTGTGCTTCTCTGTTGATATCCACCTGCAGTTTGGATTTCAATGACTGAGTTTTTTTTTTTTTT
Organism: Talpa occidentalis; assembly: GCF_014898055.3. Lineage (NCBI taxonomy): Eukaryota > Metazoa > Chordata > Mammalia > Eulipotyphla > Talpidae > Talpa > Talpa occidentalis. Next base: position 96,734,452 of record NW_023605194.1, on the reverse strand, counting down.
TCCCAAAGATTGATTTATTTATGCATACAAGAACTGGGGTACAGGCCAGAGATGCGGGGGGTGAGAGGATTCACCAGAGACAGAGTGGGAAACAGAACAACACACTGCTGAGGGGAGCAGTGGGTGAGACAGGAGAGGTCTGCTGCGCCATGTGAGTTGCTCCCTGGCCGGACAGGGATTGAACTCGCGCTGCAGAGGCTTTGGATTGCTTCATAGTGAGGTGCTTAACCCCTTGCGCCACCAGAGAGGCCCCTAGTGACTGAATCTTTAAAGTAAAGACTATAAGGGTGATGCTGATGGCAATCCTGTATGAGAGGCCTCGCACAGATTCCACATGGGGTCTTGCTGAATACTTCCTGATAGTGGTAAACGGTTACCTTCATTCACACATCCCGATCATTGTTTATTTGATAGGTATGTGAGTGGGCAGAATGAGAGTTACCCCCGGAACCTCCAAACCTTGCATGCTCTAAACAGGTTCTGCCATCCACTGCATAAAGACAAACATACTCTTAGTACCTAAAACCTTCAATAGGAAAGGACTTTAATACAGTTAGTGTGCAATAGAGAGAACAAAAGATAATAGTTTCCTATAAAGTCCCAGAAGTTACCCATCCCCTCTTGAGTAAATGCCCAGCCAAAGAGGGTGAAAGTGGAGCCACTGAGGCCTGAAACCTTCTATGGCTCTAAGGTGCCTTCTGGCTGGGAACCACAGGAAAGGGGAAGAAGGAGCCAGGCACGTCTGGAAGCAAAGGAGAAAAACCAAGGTTCAAGTGAATGTAAAGGCTTCCACTGTCAGCCTCTCCACGGGTCTCTCACTCATGTCTCTTTCAAGTGTCTCCTTCTGTGTCCCCCAAGACCCTGGTGCAAATCTAAGATGGAGAAGCAAGCGCGGCTTCTTCACAGGCCTCGCTGCTCCGAGTGCTTTTCCAGATCTGCCCGGCGTGGCGCGCGCCTGTAGGCCCAGCTACTTGGGAGGCTGAGGCTGGAGTATCATTTGAGCCCGGGAGTTCTGGGCTGTAGGGCGCCATGGCGATCGGGCATCCGCACTAAGTTCTGCATCAATATGGTGACCTCCCGGGAGCCGGAGGTGGGGGTGGGGGGACTGGGGAGAGGGGTAGGGGGTTGGGGGGCTGGGGGGAAGGATGGGGAGTTGGGGGGCTGGGGGTGTTATAGGGCAGGGAGAGGGGCAGCCCAAGCCCTGCAAACCTGCCTATTCTAAATGGGTTCTGCCATCCACCACATCAACACCAACATAGGAGACTTTAATGAGAAGGAACTTTAATACAACTAGGAAACAAGACAGGAAAGGCAAAGAATCTAGTTTCTAAATCAAGCACCCAAAGTTACCCATCCCCTCGTGGGTAAAAGTCCATCCAAATGGGATTGGCCCAGAGCAAGGCCCCAAGGCCTGCCACAAGTCTAAAGCATCTTCCAGTGGGGACCCACAGAAAAGGGTCACAAACAACCGGACAAGTCCGGAAGGAAAAGAGCAAAATCAACATCAAGATAAAAGCTGCCATTGTCACATCCCCACGGGTCTCACCCACATCTGTGTCACCCAGTCCACGACCAAAAGACAAGCACAGTTTCTTCACGTGTCTCTAGGCTCCATGCGCCTCTTCCAGGTCTCCTTCTGGCTCCATCCTGCTTCCTTCCTCAGTCTCTTCCGCAGCCTCTTCTCCTCCTGCTCAGCTCCACCCTTCCTTGGGTAGGGCAGGGAACCTGGAACCTCCCCCCTTCCTGGGGACCACCCTGTTACAGGGGGAGGGGGGAGGGCACCACCAGGTTGCATAAGGAGGGGTGAACTGGCCCAGGTCAGAAACGGAGCAGGTGAAAACTGCCGTGCTGGGCCTCCCCGGTGGTGCAGCGGGTTGAGCGTTGAGCTGTGAAGCTGTCTGCAGTCTCTTCATCGCAGGTTCGATTCCCGGCCGGCCAGGGAGATTCCCACATGGCACAGCAGACCTCTCCTGACCTGCCCACTGCTCCACTCAGCAGTGTCTTCAGTCCGTCTGCCTGTTCTGCTCCCCACTCTTTCTGGTGAATTCTCTCACTCTCCCAAGCCTCTGAGGTGTACCCCAGTTCTTGTATAAATAAATAATAAATCTTTAAAAAACAAATAAACAAACAAACAAAAAAACTCCCCTGCTGATCAGATCTTCTCCCAAGTCTTCCTCTCACCTTCTCTCCCAGGTCCATTTTAGCTTCCCCTTGCTGCTCAGCTCTACGCTTCCTTAGGTGGGGCAGGGAACCTGGAACCTCTCCTTTCTATGGGGTTGCACAGTTACAGCTAGTGCTATATTTTGGCACACAAAGTCTATGTAAACGTCGGGAGGTGGTTGGGGTGAACCTCAGATCAGACCTAAGATATGTGCCCTTTCAGTTTCTGCCACTTTTTCACAGTCAGAAAAAAACCTCATAATTTGTATATCTTTCTTTCTTTCAAAAACAGAAAAAAGGGAGAAGAAAAAAGGAGGCCAAGAAAAAAGGTAGCCAATATTTATTATCTATGGGGCAGACTTTTTTTTTTTACACAAATCGTTGCATTTACTCTTTTAAATAATTTTGTGTTGCAAGGAAATTCTAGATGTGGAACCTGAGACTCAAAAAGGGAATTGCCAGAGTCACCAAGCAGGTAAAAACACCCACAGATTAGGTTGGCTGTGACGCCAGGTCTGGGTACTTCCAAAATCCTGCAGCAGCGTTGTAGTTACTTCCTCCGACTGCAAAGCATTGCAAAGGCACAGCAGTGCAGGGGTCTGGCCCTGGCAAGCATTACCCCTGCTGTCCTGCTGGCATTCTGGGCACCACGTCTGGCTGGGCTTCCCTGCTGAGGATGCTTTACTCTGCAGGCATCACCCCGTGCAAAGTCGGAGCTCTTAAAGAGGTCAGAATCAGCTTCTGCCAGGTTGTGCTTCTAGCGAGGTGTAGGATCTGGAGCAAGAGAATCACACCCTCTCTCTGGTCCTCTATTTTCCCAACAGCAAAATAATAAATCAGCTGGCTTCCAAGATTTCCACCAGCTCTGCCACTCAGTGATTAGAAAATGCCTGGTTTATTGCAGTTCCTTGTGGAGTAAATTACCCTAACAACGAGCCATTTACATAATCAGGGAGGTGGCCGCTTCTGCAGAGCTAATGGTTTGCCTGATGACCCGTGGACTGTACAGTTAGGAGCCCTGGGACTCTGCAGCCTGAGACTGCCTTGGGCAGGCTGCAGCAGAGCAGGCACCGCACAAAGCTGAGTCACTCTGTCAGCTCCCAGGCTTCAAGGAACCCACACCAGACAAAAGCAGCCTCCAGACTCTGACAGCACAGAGACGCCAACGACTATGGTTCTGATCCCAAAATAAACCAGATCCTGTTTCTCCTATTCATAGAAAGTCAGTGAGGAACAGTTTTTTGGTGTACGGAAAAAAAAAAATCCCACTAGCAGCCTAAATGGGAAAGTTGGATGCTTATATAGAATCATAGAATGCTGCCATTGAAAGTGGTTTTCTACTAACTGTCTCTTGTAAAGCTGGGAAGGCTGAGGAGAGAGACAGACTGGAAGCCAGGACGACTCGGTGACAGAGCGTCAGCCCTGGGCATTTACAGAAAGGCCATCCTCAAGGGCCAGTACTGACCGAGCCCGCTCAGCCCTGGCTCCCTGCACTGTGAGTCCCCCCGACCTCCCAACCTAACTCAGGAAAGAGAAAAATCAGAGCTAACCCAGTTGTTGAGGGCATTTCCTTTTGGAAACTTAAGTTTTAAGATATCTCTGTAAAGCAAAATCAGGTCTTTCTGATCAATGAAAGGAAAAATACAACAACATGAACAGTTCTTCCTGCGTAGTTGAAGGAAAAAAAAAATCTTTGGCTTCTTCTCTAAATTTTGTTTTAGTCAATTCGTGACAAAAGTGGATGCTGAACTCTGAGGCATTCCGGGCTCCAAGCTCTATCACATCCCTCCCTATTTTAGCAATGATTTTAGAGAATATTAGTTGCACAAAGTTTTACCTTTGATGGAATGGCTCTCTCAGAATATGGGCTATGTGATTTTAATGTATCCTTCTATTCTTCTCAGAAACATGTTGAGGTTGTTCACCTAGAATTTTCAGCCAAATTCTGGTAAATGCATATTCACTTTTAAATGTCTTTCAAATGGAACAAGAATTATTGGACTCTCATCCCCATCATAAAACTCTGATATAAATGCACAGTCATTGATCAAAGGAGAAATGGAAGAATTTTGTGTCCTGGTTTTCCTACTCAAGAGGTGGTTTTTAATTGTTACTTGAAAATAAAATTCTCAATGATAACTAGAGAAAGAGTTTATTAAATATTCAAAGTGAGGGTTTAAACTCAGGAAGCAGTCCAACAGATTTAGTCTGTGTAAGCTATTCAAATAAACACAAGTTTTAATTTAGTTTGCATAGGTAGGAACAAGGTGTCACTGACATGAACAATGTAATTATTCTTGATAGGAGGGGATTCTAGTTCTACATTGTTCTGACCTACAGATATGCTGAGTGCAGAGGAAAGCAATGCAGGATTTAATTTTTTTTCCTTGGTGATGAATGCACTGCAGAGATGAAAAGGTTAGGAACCCAATGCTGAGGCTTTTTCTTTTTCTTTCTTTTTTTTTTTTTTTTGGCCTGGCTTTACCTTCATACAGTGGATTCCTACATACAGGATGGAGCCTGTGAAGATGGCTTTGCCCTCTTGCCTAATAGACCAAGGTGGGAGCTCCAGAAATTTTTTACAGTGTTTTTACAGTATTAAAACAAAAGGTGGGAATAGTCCGTTGTGGTCTCCTACACAGTGGTTCAGAGCTAGGAGAAATAGTAAATGTCTGTCAAGAAACAGACATGGGCTGTATGGTAAGTGGGCTCCTGTAAGACACAAAGTGCCTTTTCATTTTCTTGTTGCCATGAAGAGCCTTTTAATCAGAAAAGATCTTCTGTAAGAGCTTGGAAGATAACCAAGAAAGCGCCCTTTGCCTGTTCCATGCTTCTTCTTTTCCTTATTGCATAGTTATATATCCTTCCCTGACCCTAAGCCTCCAATCCCTCTTGGGACTGGGTGTGAGAATAGCAAAGTGGACTTTGGGCGCATGACCTGGTTTTAATCTGGGGCTCAGCATTTTCTCTTGGCCACATTCTTGGTGATATCGTTCTAGCCCCCTGTGAAGAGGTTTAACTTGCTAGGACACTTCTGTATGTATATGCTTTTGGAAAGTTAGTCTTCTAGTAGTTGGTTAATTACTCTGGGAGATCCTGGGGAGAATGGTTTAGCTTGTTGTAACTAACATGCACCAAAGACTCACAGGCTGAAACGTAATATATAGAAGCCCTGTTGAAATGAGTTTGGGATACTAGAGAGAGTGGCTACCTGTGCCCCAACAGCAAACTACATGGACCCGGTATGCTTTGCATCTCTGACAGGAGCTGAGGTCGCTTCCCTGCCCCAGTGAGAGAAGGAGGTATCAATACCCAACAGCCCCTCCAGAGGATATGCTAGCTTTTGATTAGAGGAAGTGCTCCTATAGTGTGCAATGAGGCTGCACTCACCAAACTGCCATTTTTATTGTTATTTCCAAATAAACCCACTTTATTGGAGAAATAACTGGTTGCTTTTGTTTGAGGTTCACAAAATACAATTTTCCCATGAGCCACCTCCATCCCAGTCGAAGGTGAGACTATCCACCATCCACCAGCACCTCTCCCTTTTGTGGCTTTTCTCCCCTGTTCATTATAACCTGATCTTTTCTGCTTCTTTATCTTCCCACTCAGTATAGCTCTTTAATTTTCCTATCTTGATTTTGTGACTAGAGTGAACTCCTTTATTTCTTCTTGTAAGTTCAGGTCCATCTTTCTAAGACTTGGAGCTTAGGAAGATCTCAATGTTCCTATCCTTCCCCATTGAACTATATTTCTCCAAACTGTTATTGTTGCAGAAATACGTTTTAGCCTTTTACCCAGGCAGGGGAAGAACAAGCAGTACTTTAGGAATGGTTTAGGAATGAGCTTTATTACTCATGCATGAGGTCTCAGACCTGGGCAGTCCCATAAGGTCTGAGCACTGGTCTAGAGACAAAGAATTTCTTTTGGACACAACCACTTTACATTGATAAAGTTGGTTAGTTAGCATACAAATTCTTGACACAGGAAAAGGGGAAGGATACAGATCTTTCAAGGATGGCCTGCTGCCAGACCGTGTTTAGATATGCTTATTAAGGAAACAAATTTATTATTATTTACTTTACATTTGCAGGTCTATGACTCTTTAACAGGGAAAGATTTCTTTTTCTTAGCAGTTCCCTTTCATTATGTTACCAGAAAGCTAACAACATTCTGCTTGTTCTAAATTGTTTCCTTGACCTGGACTGGTTTAACCTTACAGGTATGTAATGCCAACTCTAAATAGTCAACCGCCTTATTGATGTATTCTTATTTCCTTGGGAATCCTGGCTTCAGAGAGCTTACATTCCAGTCAGGGAGAAAGATAACAATCCCATAAATACAGAGTATGTGTATTAGCTTGCTATCTTCCTCCAACTCAGTTTCTATCCAAATGGAAAAACTGAGTCTCTCTCCCCACTGATAAAAGTGACATAAACACAGGCAGGAAAGCAGGGAGGTGGAAGCAAGCTTTGGGCAAGGATGGTGCTGTGAGATTTCATGCAGGCAAGACAAAAGCTTCAATTTTGCTGATTCACAACTGACTCAAGTTCAGATCAAGACGCATTCCTTTTTAGGCAGGTTGTCTGTTCCTCATCCCCTTGGTGTCATTTCCCCCCACTGTTCCCTCCCCCCCAGTAATACATTTTAATTAGAAAAGACCCTTAACTCAGCAATTAAGACTAATGTATGTCCCTTTCCCAAGGGAGGATTAATCAAATATCCCAGACTGGATTCCTTTATCATTTTCTTAACTACATAAGGAGAGAGCTCTTTTAGCCAAGCTTCTTTAAATACTGCTGGGCCAGCTATACAGCCTGAGGCAATAACTAGCTTCCATTTTGTGCCCAACACATTTTGAATTCTCCTTCTCTCACTTAAAGCAAAAGAAAAACAGAAACTTGAAAGTGCAGAACACACTATGCTGCGCTTGCTTGTCATCAAATTATTCCTTTGGCCCATTATTCCTTTTGTCCATTATGCCATATTTTGTCCTGACATTAAACAATGGCTGACAATAAGGAAAACCTCAGGAGTTTAGTGTTCCTGGGATTTTATCAGGGTAGAAGATTAAACTCCTAAACCATTCATGATCTCTCTTTGTCCCTCAACAGAGGCTCTTCTAGCAGTCCCCACTGAAATATGTCTCTGCAGTGTGAGGGAGAATTCTCGCATAGCTCAGAGCTTCCTGCCTATGGACACTTTCTCCCAGAAAGAGACAAAGGAGAGAGGAAAGAAATCCAACCTTGAAAATCAAAATAGACTTGCTTTATGTGATTTTATTTAAGAAAACTTAATACAAATGCGAAGCCCAGCTTACCCGTGTAGGTGTCTAACCTAGAACAAACAGAATTTTCTATCCAATTCCTAGTGGAGCACAACTTTCATAGAATCAAAATTTAGCCTTTCTGAAGCGATGAGTCATTGAAATTTAGGCGTTATGATTCATTCCTGAGGGTAACCAGCCAAGTTGGAAAAATATTAAATACTCCAGCCTCATTTTCACTATAAATGTCAATTCTAATCAATGATTTCTAGCTGAAAATAACTTGTCAAGTTTGGTAAAGAAATATGCAAATCATTTTATTTTTTGGTTTGATCTGCATTTGTTATAGAGCAACCCCGATATTAAACGGGTTCCTGGCTGTGGGTCCTCACCTGCGCGCTTTAAAGGGACTTATGAATACTCTACTACAGACACACGCAAAAGGGTTAATAAAAGGTTTATTTACAAGAGAAAAAGAAATAAGGAAAATGTACAACTCAGGGAGAAAATAGGGAAATAAAGTCTTTAATGCGTCCTACCCGATCCGACGACCTGGAAACCCCAAAGTCACTCTCAGAGCTAGACGGACGCCGCGAGCTGGCCGAGGGCCCCAAAATGGAGAGCGCCCCCAAAGCCCACGTGTCTGCCTTTTGTATCCACCTGGCTGCTTAACCCCACCCTCAGGTCCCAGCCACCTTCCCTTTGGTGGTGATGGGATTTGGAGTTCCCAGTGTCTTTGGCTTTGACCTGGGGTGGGGGTGGAGTCCACAAAGCCTGTATGGAATTTGCTTTGGGACTGCCTTTTCCCCCTAACACATTTACAAGACAAAGACTTTCAAGTTTCAGTAAAGGGTAATATTCTTGAAAGCTGGAAAGTAGTTGCAGTACCCCACAATTCTTCCAGGAACTGGAGAAATTTGGCATTGGAATGGAAGATTGGGTGCTGTGGGCATAAAGAGGGAGGCAGAAACATTAAACAGGCCTCTTAGAAGGAGCCATGGCCACTGCTGTCCTCCCGGACAGGCCTGAGTAGGAGGATGGCAAGCTGAAAACCTTATAATTTCTATATGTATGTCAAATATTAATCAAGTACATATACCTGGAAACTACCAAAGTAGGTGTTTCCCAAACGAAGAGATAGAGTTTTTTATAGGAAATCTGAGTTGCTCTGATGCCAGAATTTAGGAGCACAATTAGCCCACAAAGAGGCAGCCATCTCTCTGTTGTGCTAAAAGTGTAACAGGGTGGTCCCCAGGAAAGGGGGAGGTTCCAGGTTCCTTGCCCCACCCAAATGGAGGGTGGAGCTGAGCAGGTAGAGAAGCTGCAGAGGAGACTGAGGAAGGAAGGAAGCAGGATGGAGCCAGAAGGAGACCTGGAGGAGGCGCATGGAGCAGAGAGACACAGGAAGAAACTGTGCTTGCCTTTTGGTCGTGGACTGGGTGACACAGATGTGGGTGAGACCCGAGGGGAGGTGACCATGGTGACCATTTTGATTTTGATTTTGCTTTTGATTTTGCTCTTTTCCTTCGGGGCTTGTCTGGTTGTTTCTGACCCTTTTCTGTGGATCCCCACTCAAAGATGCTTTAGACTTGTGGCAGGTTTTGGGGTCTTGCTTTGGGCCAATCCCATTTGGATGGAGTTTTACCCACGAGGGGACGGGTCACTTTGGGTGCTTGATTTAGAAACTAGATTCTTTGCCTTTCCTGTATTGTTTCCTAGTTGTATTAAAGTTCCTTCTCATTAAAGTCTCATATGTTTTGTGTTGATGTGACGGATGGCAGAACCCATTTAGAATAGGCAGGTTTGCGGGGTTTGGGCTGCCCCTCTCCCTGCCCTGTAACAAAAGCACCAAAAGACCTTTCTTTCCCAGTGTCTTCTCCACTGCTGACCTTGGCAGTGGAGAAAAAGTACCCAAGGTGGACGGTTTCTTTTGGAAAGCCAGTGGTAAAGTTGCTGAAAAGTCTCTGACATCAAATTGTTAAAGACCTCTTTCAAAACCTTATGCAATTCAGGGTTCTTCTTTCCAGAAAAATACACAAATACAAGGAAGTTCAGAGGGGTCACAGATATCCTGAAGCCCACCTCTGCCTATCAATGAATATCCTCCCCTCTACTCATCCTCCACACATGCTCAAATTCACCTCCTGTATGAAGTCTTCTTTGATTTCACCCACCTGAATACTTATAGCTCTTACTACCAGCACTGCTTTTCTGTGCTACCTCAGAAGGGAAGTTTTCTTTTCATTCACCTGTATTTCGCCTTACTGAATGATTATGGCTCCTCGAGAGCAGGTATGTTGTGATTTTCAATTTCATTTTTGTAGAGTACTGGGTAAGAAAGAGAATTCTGCTATGCATCTTACTCCACATACAGTGTTCCCCACTATGATACATTTCTGAAAATGGCAACATTTCCCTTAACATTAGAAAGCAGCAACTGATACATGCCCCCTCTCCCCCGCCCCCCCCACCCCCACCTCCCCACCCCCCCCCACCCCCATCCTGCCATCCCCCACCTTGGCCCTGCTCTGGAGAGTCTTCCAAATCAAAGGAAAAAAGAATCCTGCTAGGGAATACTCAGCAGATGGAAGTTGATCCTTTCTGACAGACCAATCAGTAAGAGATGGTGCATGCCTGGAAGTCTGCACTTCATACCCCCCTGAGGGCTCAATTGTGATTCAAACAGCTGGGGCTGGAAATGACCAGAGGTCCAGTCAGCCAAGGAAGCACTCCCTGTTGAAGTCCCTGTAGACAATTCTAACTCAGACGATTTCAATGTAGTCTCTCCTCCCATTCTTCACACAGTCCCAGTGCATTTAATGTAAAGTTCTTTCAAAGTTAGAGTTGCCACCAGACATTTCCAGGACCATCTCCTTCAAGTTTTCTGAAGAATGACCCTAGAGTAAGGCAATATCCTCAGCTACTCCCTTCTGCCTCATCCATTAGCAGTAAATTTTATTGCTACTAATAAAAGAAAACATGTGCTGGCAGTAAATGGCACAAATAAGAAAAATAACTTTCAGGGATCTAGAGAGTTTTCATCTCTTTTTTACAATGATTTTATAATATAGTGGTTATGTGCTTTGGTATCAGACTAGTTTTAATATTGACATTAGTTTTAATATTACAAGAAATATGACCAGGAGAAAGTTAACTAACTTCACAACATCTCAGTTTCCTCATCTATAAAATGGGAATAATTTTACCAAGTTCAGTTCATAAGTTTGTAGTAGGGATTCAAATGAAATTGCGTATACAAAATCTACATAAAATGAAATCGTGTGTATACCACAGTGTCCAGCATAGATGAAGCACTCAACGAACCCATCATCTTAAAGCTTAAATCCTTTGCTAGAAGATATCTAGGTGATTTTAGAAGCAATGGGGTTATGCTGTTGTTGCTTAGTCTTAAGTAGATCTGAAATACTCTGGATTGGAACTAAAGAGCTCAAGTAATATCTGGCCAGGACCAGTTTCCAAATTTCTCAACTAGGACCATCTCCTGTAGGTTAGTAATTTCTACCAGAATGTTGATGTGTAAATTGCATTAGATTTTGGGCCTCCCTGGTGGCACAGGTGGTTGGGGGCCACGCTGTGAAGCTCTCCGCAGCCTCTGCAGCGCCGATTTGATCCCAGCTGGCGCATGAGGGTCCTACGTGGTGCAGCAGACCTGTCCTGCCTCACCCGCTGCTCCCCTCAGCAGTGTACTTGTCAGTCTGCCTATTCTGCTCCCCACTCTGTCTCTGGTGAATCCTCTCACCCTCCCGTGCATCTGACCTGTACTTCGGTTCTTGTGTAAATGAATGGATAAATCTTTAAAAAAAAAAAGAAAATTTACATTAGACTTTAGGTAAAAAGTGTCTAGCCTGCTATCTAGTACTTAGGAAGCATGAGTGAAAAAACTAGTGTCGTGTCTACTGTGCCATCTCTAGCCGGGCCCTAGGGTTAGGAAGCGGAGACAGTGACAGAGACTTCGGTGAGAATGTCTTAACCTCAGCCCCCTAATATGTTTAATCAGTTCATTTACAATTTCTAGAATCTTTGTTCCTTCCTAAAGATCTTCTGTCAACTCCCACTTGCCCTTGGCTACTCATTTTTTTAATTGAAGTAACAATGCATTATTATATTAAATTTCAGGTGTGCAGCATTAATATGTATACATATATGTTCACAGGCATATAAGCTACTTTAAGTTCACCACTTCAAGTCCAATTCACAACCATTTCAGTGTTGTCGTTAGAAAAGCGTCTTCTGGTAGAGGGCTGCATGGTCATGAGAATTGCCTTTAGATTTTTCTCCCTCTGGGGCAACAATCTTGATTGCCTGCTGCCTGCTTCACATAAAGTTACCTCAGATGCCTTCAACCAGTTTTACAGCCTATGCAGCTGAAGGACCAGCCTGGTACCAATTACTCTATCACGGTGAGGAGGATAAATCTCTCTAGCTCTTTTTAAAGCCTCACCACCCTCTTGGCAGGTGATATCTTTACGAGTCTGGGGCTCAATTTCTCATTTTCCTCCAACTCCCAGTTCAATGTGTCTTCTCTTCTTCAAAGACAGGCTTGGTTCTCTGAGGGATCGGCTAGTAATTTGCTATTTTCTCTCTTAGGGACATCTGCAGAATGTGGCCCACTCACAAATTGAGCCACCTAACAGGCCCCGAGTGTGGTGACTATGCAGCCCTTCAACTCTGGTAGCAAGATAACCTACTGCCTTTTGTTCCCTAGGACACTTCAGACATGGTCCACTCACCCTTCATGGCTATGAAGTTTTAGAATTATACTTCGCAACAGAAAATCATGTTAACATTAAGTTGAGTGCACATTTCCACCTATAGAAAAGGAGTTGATTGTAGGCTCATACACTGAATAGTCAATAGATAACCCAGGAAATTCTTACCATGACAAAAAAAAGTAAAATTTAATTTATTGAGAAATGGTGATGAGTCAGGCACTCTGCTAAGCATCTTCACATATATAATATAACTTTACCTGGTTCCAATCTAAATGAGATCGTATTATCCCCCCTTTGAATACAACGAGATGAAATAATTTTCACACGCTCACAGCAGTCTGTGTGGGAAGTCCCAGAAAGCGCCATAGGACTTTGGGACTCTTCCAGACACCACACCACCTCACCAAAGACATACTGGCTCTCCCTGCTTGAGTACACGTTTTTTGGCACTTTGCATTTTGTGACTTAACCATTTAAGTCTATCCATTGCTTAACTGATTTTACCTGTATAAAAGTGTTAAGGCTGGGAAAATAGTGCACAGTATGATTTTGGCTAGACTGAAATCAACCTATCTGTATCAAGAGGAGCTAAAAATGGAAATAGTACAAGTGTTATTAGTTTAAGGAGCCTAATTTTCACTTGCTCTTCTTTAATCTTAATATTTATATATGAATTAATGTGGACTAAGCACCTTCTATCCCTACGCCAGGCACTGAGAATACATCTAATTTCTCTTCTCAATGAAACTGTGTGATATGGTTATGGCTGTTACGGTTGTGCCTCATCTTCAGATTAAAACAATAAAGTTTGGGGATGTTAGGTAATTTCCAGGAAGCAGCAGAATCAAGGTCTGACCCAGAGGATAAAATTTAAGTTTGTACAGCAACCACTTTGCTATACTCACATCCCACTTCCCGTATCCTAAAAAAGCTGATTATTCAATAATTTTGGAATTCCTGAAATCCTAAGTCATTCCAAAGCATCTTGACTTCTTTAGACTTCATGCCTCTCATACTCTTTATCCAGAGAGTAGAAAATGCTTTGAAATAGGTTTAGGTCCAAACCCAGAACTTGGTACTCTCTATAAATCTGAGGAAGGTCATTTCTCTTTTGCCAGGGTTATGAGGGATAAATGCAGTGTGAGCAGAGGGAAGGTGTTCAAATGTTCATTTCTTGTGTGATTACAATAATAAGCCCGGACCCTGGAGTACAAGTATGACCCTCTATTTAATTTTATCTGGCAGTGGCTGGCAGGGATCAGAGCCACTGCTGTCAAATAAAATCTTCACGTGTTATGGAATAAGGCGCCCAGTCTCTCGAGAACAAAGATAAGGCACCCAACCACACAGGCTTAGCCTTCCCCTCCACATCACTATGTAACAGAGTGGTCCCCAGGAAAGGGGGAGGTTCCAGGTTCCCTGCCCCACCCAAGGGAGGGTGGAGCTGAGCAGGTAGAGAAGAAGCTGCAGAGGAGACTGAGAAAGAAGAAAGCAGGATGGAGAGCAAGAAGGAGACCTAAAGGAGGTGCATGGAGCCTAGAGACACGTGAAGAAACTACGCTTGCCTTTTGGTCGTGGACTGGGTGACACAGATGTGGGTGAGAGACCCGTGGGGAGGTGACAGTGGCAGCTTTTTTCTTGATTTTGATTTTGCTTTTTTCCTTCCAGGCTTGTCTGGTTGTTTCTGACCCTTTTCTGTGGGTCCCCACTGGAAGATGCTTTAGACTTGTGGCAGGCTTTGGGGCCTTGCTTTGGGCCAATCCCATTTGGATGGAGTTTTACCCACGAGGGGATGGGTAACTTTGGGTGCTTGATTTAGAAACTAGATTCTTTGCCTTTCCTGTCTTGTTTCCTAGTTGTATTAAAGTTCCTTCTCATTAAAGTCTCGTATGTTTTGTGTTGATGTGGCGGGTGGCAGAACCCATTTAGAATAGGCAGGTTTGCGGGGTTTGGGCTGCCCTTCTCCCTGCCCTGTAACAACTACAGTAAACAATACAGCCTGCTTGAGGAATGTGCCAGAAACCAGTGGGATGAATGTAAAGTCAATTGTGAATGTTTGATAAGAAAAGCAGGAAAATAAACTGATACCTGGAACACAGAGAAGAGCTTTAACCTGCAAGAGGCAAGATCTTGTTCCAAAGAGCTGTCAGGACAGTGATTAATTTACAGCAGCACAAATTGGTGTGAAGGCTTGGAGCCTGGAAGACTGGACAAATTACGGAGAAGTGAAAAAGTGGAGAAATCGGGTTGTGAGAATAGAAATGTGGGGGCTCATCCTCCCCCTTGCTTCTACCCACCTCCCCTGAAGTAGATCATTCTCCACCCTCTGGGCTCTGCTCTTGGTTTAAAAGAATCAGACTGTGAAACCATGAAATATATGGAAGAAACATAGGCGAAACACTCCACAATAAATTTCAGAAATATCTTTGTGGGCCCATCTCCAGCACCAGGAAAAACAAACAAGAAGATAAGCAACTGTTAGTGAAGGAGACAGTAAGCAAGAGGAAGAGACACACACACTATTGAATGGGAGAAAATGTTTGCACACCATACATCTGACAAAGGACTGATATAGGAAGATTTACAAGAAGTTCACACAACAACAAAAACAAAACAACCCAATCAAATAGGCAGAAGAGCTAAATAGGCATTTCTTCAAAGAAGACATGCAGATGGCCAACAGCATGTAACAAAATGTTCATCATCGCTTATCATCAGGGAGATGCAAATCAAAACCACTTTTAGATACCATCTCACACCGGTGAGAATGATCCATATCAAAAAACCAGAAACAGCAAATGCTGGTGAGCGTGTGGAGAAAAAGGAACACTTTCTCACACTGCTGGGGGGAATGTAGACCAGTCCAGCCTCTATGGAAAGCTGTGTGGAGGTGCCTCAAAGGACTAAAAATATGTCTGCATATGATTCAGCAATTCCACTCGTAGGTATCTACCCATAGGGCACAAAAACACTAATTGGAAAGGAAAGCTGCAAGCTTATGTTCATCCCAGCACTATGTACAACAGCCGAGATGTGGAAAGGAGCAGATGCTGGGAGTGAGCAATGTTCAATGCAAAAGCTAGAGCTTTGGGGCGGCACTGTTTCCCTTCTCATCACCTTTCTCCCCTCCCCCCTGTCAACCGAGCAGCAAGTCTGAGCTGCTTTTTGAGTCAGGAATGCCTTTAGGATGCCATGAAATTCTGCATTTTCTCGTTTGAAGTGCTCAAGTATTGCACATTAAATGGGGCGTATTTTCAGGGGACTCCTACACTACACCCCCCACAACTGGTCGACTGCTGCAGAGGAGTGACCTTTGGGCAGGGGCCCCTTTGCATTCCGAGACCGAAGAGACGCGGGGCGCAGGCACTGCGGCTGGGAATGAATCAGCATCTTGCGGCAGGGAACCGGGAAAGGGAGGTGGCAGGCACCGCCCTGGGCCGAGCTCCCCTGTGCTTGGCCTTCTGGGATGTCACCCCCACGCCGACATCTCCTTTTGACTGTGGAAAGACCCTTTCTCGCTTGCGCCGCACTCTGCGGGCTCGGGGTGCAACTTTCCTGGTCCACCCTGGCGCACCCCGGGTCTGTCAGGTGCACGCGTCCCCGGATCCCCGTACAGAGCCCCTCGGTCCGCGGGACTGTCTCCCCCCTCCCCCCCCCCCATTCCCCACTACTGTGCCATCTGGTCCACTCTCCCTCCCACGTGCCTAGTCTCACCCCTTTCCCCCCAAAAAAGTTGCAGCCGTATTGAACTTCTGTCGGAGGGAATGCCGCAGCGGAGACGCACCAGGGGGACGCAAGGAGGCCTGCGCGACAGGGTGGAGCAGCAAAGATGCACCCAGAGCCGCAGAGTGCGGCCCAAAGGAGAAAGGGTCTTTCCTTAGTCCAGGGAGATGTCGGGGTGGGGGTGCACTCTGCGCTTGCTTTCCCGGCCTCGGTGCCCTACTCTATCCTGCCAGCAGGGGCGCTGTCGGAGCGGGCAGAGCCCTGAGTGTGGGAGCCAAACTGCTCAGATTTGTGGGGGGCCTTCTTGCAGAGAAGGCAGGCGCTTGGCTTTTGAGATAGGCGGTCTTCACAGCCAGACCGTTCTTGGCACAACTTTGGGGAAAAGGGAACCCCAAAAACTTTTCCAAAAGAAAGGCCTTGGAGACCACTCTCCCCTTTTGTCTCCTGCTGATTACCAGGCTTAAAAACTAATTTCAGGGCCTTCCTTGTGGCACAAGGGGTTAAGCGCTGCACTATGAAGCTATCCGCAGCCTCTGCAGCACTAGTTTGATCCCTGGCCTGCCAGGGAGAAATCCACATAGCGCAGCAGACGCTCCTGACTTGCCTGTCACTCCCCTCAGCAGTGTATTTCAGTCATTCTGCCTGTTCTGTTCCCCACTCTGTCTCTGGTGAATCCTCTCGCCCCCTGCATCTCTGGCCTGTGCCCCAGCTCTTGTATGCATAAATAAATAAATCTTACAAAAAAAACCTAATTTCAGCCCATCTAATGGAAACTTACATATAAATAAGGGCCACTTCATTTCTTCTAAATTATGCCACTCTCTACCCCAACTTGCTTAAACATTTGTCACTAGGCCTGCCCTTGGTACAGCCAAGAATTAGAATAATAGAAAATAGTTAATAGAAAAAGTCTATAACTCATTTCTTATCCAGACCCACCTTCCCATGATTTCTCTGACTTGTCCATTTCACTTAAAGGGGGTTCCCAAGTCTCATGAAGTCCCCTGTACACCCATACACACCCACACACACACACTCCTAAGTTCTTGTATTGCCTCTTTTATCCTCTGCCTGGAGAAAGGGTGATTCTTTAATGCGTTCAGTCTTACCTGCACCAGCCCAGACCCTTTTTAATGCAGAAGTTTGGATCTTTTCATCAGTAATTCTATGATTCTTTTCATTCCTTTCTGCCTTGAATTGGTTAATCTCAGTCCCTTCTTTCCTGTGTCCCTACAAAAAAGGTTGCCTAGTGACATAGCAGAACTATAAACTAAATGGTGTCAGTGACAAAGCAGAATCTCAGTTCTTGGGAAATTCTTAATGAGACATAACTCCTGCCTCTGGCGAGACTTGGGGATGAGATAATGTCTCTGGCAGATGAACTCTGGCTGTAACCTGTTCATGGCCAGACATCCCCAGATTTCTTTGTGAACTCTCCCTGGCATGCTGGTGCCTGTTTTCTCCTGCTTCGGTTCTGGACAGATGTAGCATTTGAGGACCGCACGGTCAAGCTGCTGATTTGACCCACTAGGTTTGAAACAGGGCAAGAGAGTCCAGGCACCTATGTCACAGGCAGGCATGTAAGTCATTGCCAGTGCTACATGGTAAAGACAGAGGCACTGCAGGGACATTTTTCTGCTTCTAACACTCCTGCTGTGAGCCTGAAATATGCCTAGAGACCTTGTCCCCCAGTTGTTTGTCTTCTTTCCCAAACAGGAAACAGGCCCAGGGGACTTATGGAGCTTGCCAACTTCAGAATCCGAGACTGCATGTTGTCTTCTATCAGTTCTTTCCTTTCAAATTATGGCCCAGCATGCTCCCCCCATCACTCTCTCTCCCTCTCCCTCTCATATATACAGACACACATGCACACACAGAGAGAGGGCTGATGTACTAATGCATTAGTATCTTAATACTATCTTTTAGTATTACAGGCTAGTAAGTTAACCATTGGGAAATGTCTTAAAGGAAGAAAAGAATTACAAGAAGTGGATGGTGAACAATCACCATAGTGGAGTCTCTTGGGTATCCCAGTTGGCATATGGGGGCATTTGGGGCGAGCTGGGGAGACAGAGCAGGAAGGCAGGAGGATATGGGAAACAGCATGCAGTCAGGCTGGAAGGCAGGCACAAAGCAGTCCTCATTCTAGGCTGTGTACAATCTCAACATGTCAAGATGTACAGTTTAGAATCCTCAGCTGCTTCTCTCCCTTTGTATTTCTGAGGAGTGCAGGGGAGAGTGGGGTGTCGTCATGCAGCAGGCACTGTGTACCTAAGAAACCCTGTTAGCTCTCAATTTGAACTGTCGGATGTCTGGCATTTTAATCTATCTAAAAGCTTTCTTCATAAATGGGCTGGCTGCTGGCACTCATTTGTCAGCTTTAAGGAGGTAAGCTAAGCTAAGTGGCCAGAGTAAATGCACTCAGTCTCCTAGAGATAAGGAAAGTGGGTGTGGTGCAGTGCGGCTGCCGCAGACTGGCCAGAAACACGGGAGGGATTTGAGTTTCAAGTTCTAAATTTTCACACTGACTTTCCTCAACAATTCACATAGTCTTTTGTGTGTGTTACGTTGTTTCAGTGGTCCAAGTTTTATGGTCTGAGTTTTATGGTATGCTTCTGTCTGCCACAAGGCTTTATGGAATCAAAGAGGGACATAATTTTAAAAATAGGGTCCCCTGACCACCAGTTAGTTTTTCTTTCTTTTTGAATCATCAGCATAAAGACAGCCAGTAATTCATAGATGCTTATCCCATAGTCATCGGTTCTGTAACTCTATAGTCCTCTTGGGTATTGTAATGTCACCCCTCTGGCTGAAAGAATACATTTGCTCCTGAGTGATGTCTTAAACTTACCGTAATTCCGTGCTTGGTAATGCATAGGTTGTATTATGAGTGTGGGCAGATAAACCCATTTTAAAATATAATTCAGCTATTAGATATTTATATTTGGTTATGGGTGGAAGTGTGGCTAAATATAAAGGTCATTTGATGATTTTGTGTTTTCAGGCATAGAATGAGGGTCTGGAAACATCATCATTATAATTTTTACAAAGAACATTAAGGGAGGAAATTATATGAGTTTAGGAGCAGCACAGAGAGGAGACTATTCATTCAAGTAACAAAATCCTTTTTCTATATATTTCTACTTTAATAAAAATCCCCTTTTAAGAAAAGAAAGATTTTAAAATAAGGAGTTCAGTTGGAGGTCAATATTTTATTAATAGGAAAAACAAAAGCCAATCAAGTAAGTAGAAATAGGTTTTCTCTTCCCTGTGAACGCTAATACAGCAGTTTGATTCAAATACATTAAAAAATGATATACTCTATTCAGAGCAGTTTATAGCAAGCTGGTGGAATCTTCAATTTTTTTTTATTTTGGAGTTCCTTGACACCTCCAGTTGTCCTTCATTCTCTCTCACTCTCTTGCTCTCATCTTGCCAAGCCCTTTGTCAGGGAAGAATCTGATATTAGTCACTTACACCTTCAAGGGAACATATGTCAAAATAGAAATGCCATTGGAGGAGACTGACCTTTGAAGACACACCTCAGTTTGAAATGAGAGGTTTGGGTTCCCGAACATAAAATATTCTGAATCCTGAAAAAATGGAGAAGGTAATTGGGAGGCAGAAACTCCTAGAAATAATCCTGTCGAGGGTCAGCTCCTGGATGGCTGGGCAAGTTATAGGGGTGCATCTCCCCTAGATGGGTTGCCATGGTTTTCACTTGCCTCCAGGAAGTCCAGCTGCATATTTGCGACTGCAAGGGGCCTGCATTCTGCCATCAGACTTGCAGAGTCCCTGTGCTGCCATTGCTCATTTGTTTGAATATGGGCGAGACTCTATTTTCTCATCTGTAATGTGTTCATAGCAGGGTTAACCCAGCCAGGCTGGAGGGAGATAACCTGCGTACTTAGCACATTGCTCAGGACATGGTAAGCCTTCAAGAAATCAACCATTATTATTTTTCTGTGACAAGCAAAGATGAACCTAATCATTAGGAGACCACTCTTCCTGTTATGTTCTGATTTTACCTGGTTTTATTTCTATGAATTTACTTCTTCAAAAGTTTTTAAGTCATTTGGCAAATACGTCCAGTATCACCAGTTCTTGTGCCCTTTACTTCAGCAAATCACACTCTAGGGAAGCACCATAAAATGCACCAAAGAACAAACGAACTGAATCTTGCCAGTCTGGAATTTAAAGCCTTGTAGCTGCCATTATTTCCATTCACTCACTTTTTAAAAAAATATTTATTTATTTATGCATACAAGAGCTGGGGTACAGGCCAGAGGTACGGGGGAGGAGAGGATTCACCAGAGACAGAGTGGGGAACAGAATAGGCAGATTGACCAAAGTATACTGCTGAGGGGAGTAGCAGGCGAGTCAGGAGAGGTCTGCTGTGCCCTGTGGGCTGCTCCCTGGTGGGGATCTAACTTTGCTGCCGTGGCCCAGGGCAGCTTCATAGGTTGCATCTTAACCCTTGCCCTACCAGGGAGCTCCCCCATTCACTCACTTTTAAATTCAAACCCAGGGGCCTCCCTGGTGGTGCAAGGGTTAAGACGCAACCTATGAAACAATCCGCTGCCAGTGCAGCACAAGTTCGATTCCTGCCCAGACAGGGAGTAACCCACATGGCCCAGCAGACCGCTTCTGACTCACCCGCTGCTCCCCTCAGCAGTGTACTTTGGTCAATCTGCCTGTTCTGTTCCCCACTCTGTCTCTGGTGAATCCTCTTGCCCCCCATGCCTCTGGCCTGTACCCCAGCTCTTGTATGCCTCAATAAATAAATCTTTAAAAAAATAAATAAATACAAACCCAGCGCACATTTAGTGAGTACTTATTTACTGAGGAAAATCATCTCATTTAACCATGAGCACAGAAATATAAAAGTAGGTTTTATTATCTGGGCTTTGTAAATGTGGAAGCTGAAGCTTAAAAAGATGAAGTCTTTGTTTAAAATCACGCAATAGTATTTTGTTAAGACAAGGGATTTAAACATACTTTTCTTGAGATTTAAGTTTTGGTATCTGTTTTTAGAGTTCTCTTGGAAGACCAGTGTTTAAAATAATTAAGTTTTTCTTATCTCTTAGTTCTCAAAAGAATCAAAAATGATCTCTCCTTCTATTATATATTCAGCCAAGCCCAGGAGGGAACAGACAGCTGAAACCAGCACGGCATTGTATTAAGTTGGTCTCACATAGTTCAACAGAATAAACATGCCTGCCGACACATACTTACCAGTGGGGAGGGCTCTAGGTGCTTGCACGCACATGCACTCACACAGCCACACACAAACACATGCAGATGACTCTACAT
The DNA here is from genome assembly GCF_014898055.3 of Talpa occidentalis. Taxonomy (NCBI): domain Eukaryota; kingdom Metazoa; phylum Chordata; class Mammalia; order Eulipotyphla; family Talpidae; genus Talpa; species Talpa occidentalis. The sequence continues at coordinate 96,713,257 of NW_023605194.1, read as the reverse complement.
ATACCTCAGATATAAGGGAAAGAATAACATTTATCATGGCTTGCTTCAGGATAGGAAAAATGAATCTTAGCTCTTTTGAAAGCAACATCTAGATGTTAGAGAGCAATGCTGGAATTAATACAGAAAAATCAATTCATTGAATTCAGACACTGTGTGCATGTGATTCTTTTGATAAATTTAAGCAGAGACAAGCATGAGGCAAGACTTCTTGCATGTAGAACCAGTGAACTGAATTGCAAAGGGAAAATACTTGCCTGTTTTTTAGTTAGTTCTTTGTCACAAATATAAGAGAAACACTTGGTTAGAATTTGATGACATTAGCAATCTATATGAGGAGTTAAAGGATATAAGCACTCTGTTTGCAGAAAAAAACATAATAGCGAGCAAATTAAAGTAAAACAAAACAAAACAAAAAACACAGCTATTTAGCGCCCTACTAATCAGACAACCTGAAGTTAAAGGAGCAATAGTTTGTACTTTGTCTATCAAGTAACAAAGATTTAAATAATGCTTATGCTCAAACTTTGTGAGAATTTGTAGAATTTTGTATCTTTTCTTTAAAAAAATACACTGGGAAAAAAGGGGTCTATGACCATCCTAAGGAAATGCTATAATTAGGACAAAGAATTTATGTATAAGGCTATTTCTTGCTGTAATGTTAATATTAATAAAAAACCTAGAATCTATTTGAATGTCCGACAAGATGAAATAAATTAAATGCGCTATGATTCATACATGTGAAAGAATATTAAGTCTCTCAGATGAGTCATGGAATATTTAATAGATTGAAAATATGTTTTTAAGATACATAATATTAAAATTTAAAAAGCAGGATATATTATTACATAGAGCATGATCTTGATTTAGGAAATGTTTTATATAACATGCATGTGCTCACTGAAAAGTTTGGAAGGGAATATGCTGAGATGTTAACAGATTTTGTTTAGGCAGTGTGATTTTTACTTGTAAACATTTTGAATTCTCTATGCTATGCATGTATGACTCTTAAGCCACTCACCTCCTGGCTTACCCCTCACTCCCCACCCATTGTATATTTCTCACTGTCTAGAAGGATCATCGTAATCATTGACTTCATCTTTATTAGATTGCTATGTGTGTGCATGGGTATGTGTGTGTGTGTGTGTGTGTGTGTGTGTGTGTGTGGGTGTCTGTGTGACACTGAAACCAGCTTCTCACTCCAGGGTCCTGTTTCTGTGTCACAGAGCTGGCTGCATGGGTTTTGGTTGCTTTTGTGCTTCAGTGAGGCATTTATGTGTTCCAGATTTTTAATGCAGAGTTTCCAGACAAGAAGCCAGATAATATCTTTAGTGGGCCTGTCTGGGGGTGTGTGTGTGTCACATGTTCCCTTTGTCCTTTGTCCTTAATCTCTGCTGAAAAAAAGTAATGGCCATTTCAGCTATAGCGCACACACACACACACACACACACACACACCCTGTCTGCTGTCATAGAAATCTTAACATCACTCCGAGGTTAGATATTCTGAGTTTGTTGCCTTCAGTTTCATTTGCTCTGTGTGCACTTTGCTGCATTTGCTGTGAATTTCAAAAAATGCCATGACTTCAGAGTATCAGAAACTGTGACAAAGCACATACAATGGGACAGCAACTGTACGAACACATCTATGTAAAAACATAAACATTTGGGGTCCTACCCTTTACTGAGAACCACAAGCAGCCTAGGAAAATACTATCTTTGATGGAAAAAATGGGAGTGTAATATCTATCTTCTTCTTCTACCTGCACCCTCAGTTTTAGTATGATGTGGATGGATGGAAACAGCAGGGGCTCAAATATAATTATTTCATAAATAATTAATAAGGTGCTATTATTATTACTTAAAAAAATCCCACTTTGGAATGAGTCTCTTGATTGTAGCTGAAGTTTAATTTAGCCAAATAACTGGCCTGCATTAGCTAATGTGGCTCATTATTCTCAGGCTCAGAAGATATTTCCAGATGTACTGAGACAGCAGTGATCTGTCACTCTTTCTGGGGTTAGCTTTCTTGGCATGTTTGTGACTTATCTGGGTTTATCGCTTTCCATGATTGTAGTGGTAAAATTAGTTCAGTGCTTTACTATCTACATATCCATAGGAGAACCTATGTAACCCCATTCAATGCTATCTATTTTTTGTAGAGTTCATGTTTTAAATAAACACCTTTTTAATACTTTTGGCATAAAGTTAAGTGAAAATACCACCCATAGTTAGAATAGACCCATCTATTATATATAACTCTAGTTGATTGTGACATGCATGCATTTAAAGAAAAGCTAACAAAATTAATTGTGGTTATTTCTCTGAGTGAAGGTTTATTTAATGATATTTATTTAATTCTACATACCTCTCCATATCCTCCATAATAGACATGTAAAATTTTGATACTCATAAAAAGAGTTGTTTGAAAAGTATGAGGTTCTTTTTTGAGGTATTTGCCCTGAATTCACAGGATGCGTTATGAGACATTTTCATTTCCTAGAGTGGGATTTCAATACGCTGCCCCTAGCATATCATCAAAAATAATTGACTGAAAACGCAATCCTTGGAGCTTTATTACTTCTATCCTAGCATCTGTGGTTCACAGCAGGGAAACTGATATTAGGTAATTAAAGCACACCTAACAATGTAATCCCGTCACCTTTAATGCTCATTATAATGTGAGAAAAAGCCTACATAACAGAAATCCAACCAGAAGATAAAAAATTTACTTGATTTTAAACTAATAATGTGGAGATTTTCATTTACTCCCAGAAGCATCTTTGGTGTTCACTTTAGAGCTAGTAGACCCTTATGATGAAAAATACATAGTCTCTGCTTCAATATTGTCTGTGGATTCAAAAGCAGGAGCCCCCCAAATAACACTCCACCACCAACTAATCTAGTTTGAAGCCTCAGAACAATAACTTAGTTTAGATTCAAATGCCACCTGTCCCTTAACCCAGATTGTTCTGGAACACTCAGGGTGTGAGCACTCTTGGATGTCAGAAGTCTTTAGGATCTGGTTTGGAGGATGCCTGTGGTTTCTCCATACCTCTTTTTACTCTACCTGTACCCCTGGGCACTGACACCCATGGAGACCCTCACCACCCCTCGCTCATTGAAAAGATGAGCCCTGTTCTTTCTTGTCACATTAACTACTGGAACCCCAGTAAGACCCTATATTCTCAATGCATTTATAGCCTGGCCTTCCAAAGCCACAACCCCGAGCTCCTACGTAATCTTCTTAGTGTTAGAAAGCCTGCCTAGAACTGATTCATTATGATATACTGCTGTGTGGCCTTGACCTCTGGTGCTTAGAGCACCTACTCACATTGTGACTCATGACCATGTTGGCATCAACCCTCAAGGAAAAGTCTCTTTCCTTTTGGCCTTAAAAACTTTCTTCTCATACGTCTTTCTAAAAATGGCACCAGCTGCCCCTGGTACAACTTCTCCCACATTTTCACTAAAAATATTTAGACACGTAAGAGGTGAAAATATGCCACCTCCAAAATGAGCACAGAAGTTTAGCCTAATGCCAGGGTCTGGGAGGATGAGGAAATTAAAGTTCAGATGGGTCTGTCTTGCTTTCTCATTGTGCCACACTGTATAAAGTGCTTCTTGATGATAATATTAATGTTAAAATGTAGCTATCACAAACTAACCAAATTATGTTTAATGGGCAAAATATTTCTTAAGTCCATCTAGAAGACTAGGCACTTGAGAATAACTAAAGACATTTTGGAAAAAGAAAATAATGAGGGCTTACTATATCAGAAACTATAGCCAGGTAGATGAAATGGAATAAAACTAAAACTATAGACTCTGTTACAAACAGTATTGTGGTATAGGATTTAAACAATGGCAGTTTGATTAAGTTCAGAAAATAATGGATCCTTCAATAAGTGCTGTTGAGTTAAATGGCCCTCCATACACCATAAAAAAAAATCAGATATATTTTAAAATTAGGTAGCTAGAACAAAAAATTCTTAGAAGAAAATATAGGTAAACATATATGGGCCATTGAGATGCAGGAGGATTTCCAAGCTAAAAGACAGATTAAAATGAGGAGAAGAATGGTGGATTTAAATACAGAAAATATTTTAAACTGTTATTGTTTAAAACTATTGTAAGTAAAACTGAAAGGCCAACAGAAAACTAAAGTGAAGATACCACACTTCTTGATTCAATTGTATTACAAAGCTATAGTAATCAAAACAATGAAACATTGGCATTAAAAAAAAGACACATAGATCAATGGAACAGAATAGGGAGCCCAGAAATACTGCACTCACATAGCATTGTTAATTTATGACAAAGGAGCCAAGAATATACACCAAGGAAATGGATACTCTTTAATAAGTGGTATTGGGAAACATGAACAGGATTATGCAAAAGAATGAAAATGGACCCTTATACCATTCACAAAAAAACAACTCAATTTGGTTTAATTACTTATACGTAAGGTCTAAAATGATAAAATTCCTAGAAGAAGACATAGGTGGATATCTTGACATCAATCTTGCCGATGAGCTGCAGTTACATTTTAAAAAAAGTTTCAGAAGTTCATGTTGTTGGCATTCTCCCCTGTCTTTCAGGAGAAATTCCTGCTCCCCCATCCAGACCACCTACAATGATGTTTTAAAATGATAGGAGCTGAACTTGAGGTATAGTGGAGGAACTATGTCCACAACTAGCAAAAATAGAAATATTGGCACAATGGGAGTAACTGCAGTTCAGATTGACAGCAGCTCTTTGAACTTCTGACCTTAGCATACATTAGAGCGATTATGGTGATTACAGCTGGGGGTGGCAGGTGCGCCACAGACAAAAACCCAGTGTCTCAGATTTGGAGATAGGATCATTTTTTGCTCCTGTATGAAACTGACAGTTCACAGTAATGCTATGTTCTGTGGGGTTTGGTTCTGTGGGTTTTGGTGGATTGTAACTGAGGTCTCATGGTTTCATTATTGTAATGGTGGGCCTCCCCTGGTGGCGCAGCGGTTGAGTGCTGGGTTGTGAAGTTGCCTGCAGCCTCTGCAGTGCCTGTTCAATCCCCGGCCACCGGAGAGGGTCCCACATGGCGCGACAGACCTCTCCTGTCTCAACCTCTGCTCCCCTCAGCAGTGTATTTCGTCAGTCTGCCTGTTCAGTTTCCCACTCTGGTGAATTCTCTCACCCTCCCGCGCTTCTGACTGTACCCAGTGCTTGTATAAATAAATAAATGTTAAAAAAAATCATTATTGTAATGGTGTTTGTCATCATTTGAGCCCTTACAATGTTCTAGGCATATTTGGTGCACTGCTGGCTTCCCAACCACCCTCTGTGGAAGGATTCTGCTTAAAGCCGCTGGAAACAAGGGTCCAGACCACAGCAAGGGCACGTGGGGGAGGCCGACAGTGAGCCAGCCTGGCTGCCTCCAAGGCCCAGGCTTCTTTCTCATGGGCACGCTGTACCCCCTGTCACAGGAGCTCTAGACTGAGGTCAGGACACTGGCGTCTCTCAGTTTGGCCAAGCCCTGGAAAAGTGCATTAACAGAGAAACCTGTCAAAAGTTCTGTTCCCAAAATGAATGTATCAGTGATCCAATATTTTATTTTAATATGATACCTGCAATTTCACAAATTGTATGTTTGGCTCCAATTGGTATTTCATACCACAATTAGTTTGAGTGACTACTTTAATGTTTTAAGACACTCAAGGAGAGAGACATTTTCTTCTTTCAGGGATCCCAGCACCTTTGGGGGAGCAATATCTTCTGACTTATCTATCCAGTCATATGATTAATCTCATTTCTTCCTGAGAACTGCAGACATTCTAAATGGGTCATTGGAAAAGCCAAGGTTCGTAGTTTTAAAGAGCAATATGTGAAGGATTTCAGTCAGGTGTCTGCTTAATATCCTTTCCCATTCCCGGCTCCTTGCAAGACACTCCCAAAGGCCTCGTGTGTGCCTGCCAAATAGCCCCAAACTCTCCTTACTGTCATTTCCATGCCTTTAATGCTTATGCAGTTCCTTTATCCCACATACCTTTTATTATTGGCCTAATCATTGAATATGCCTTTGTCATGCTCAGGTTGTTCCTGGATCAGGAGAAAGGCAGATCTACAGAGGTGTGGAGGCTACACAGGTTGACTTTGTTATTAGCGCCTGTGACTCCGAATTCTCCTCTGTGACCTTGAGCAGGCACCTAAACCCAGTAAGCCTCCACTTCCCCATCTATTAAAGGGGTCAAAAGGAGAACCTTTGACAAGAAATCTGAAACATTCAGGAGTCATTTAAATCTGGGTAACTAAAACAGAGTTGGAGGCTGTTGAGGGTCTGGCCCCAGGCATATCGAGGCATGTTCAGACACATCCACCTGCAAGAAGGGCTGGGAGCCACAGACCACCCAGACTGAAGTTCACCAATCACTGCTTGACAAACTTTTCACGAATCAAAATTACACTGGTTGAAAACTCTATTTACATTGGTTAATCTGAGTGTAACTAGGTCTCCTTTTTGAGCTTGTAAACACTTCCCAACCCTGACAACTTGGCATATAACTCAAGTGCTTCTTAGGTGAGTTTCCGGGGCTGCAGTCCTAATAGATCCTCTAATTAATCTGCTGTGAGGGTGAAATGTCACAATCCCTGTATGTATCTCGCATATTTCAACTGCTCAGGACACTTAGCCTAAGTGCCAAAGGCCCAAGTGACATGGGCATTTCTCTAACACCTCCCTCCCAAATAATGCTTGCATGTTGCTCCAACCAGGTCTCACTCATTCTGGGGTGACACTTTCTACATAGGGCAGCTATTGGGATTCAGCAATTTGTGTGAATCCTTTACCATAATTGGCAGCACACAGCTAAGCACTTGGTGAATGCTGCTTCTGACTCTTACTGGGAAAAGACTAGTTTCCTAGTCATGTCCTTCCTTACTGCCAAGCTGAAGTAACTCCCCTTTTTATAGTCCTATCAACCTAAATAGAGGAGTAAACTGAAGCAGTCTCAAATTTGTCCAAACAAATGAGTCTGTATGAGAATAATAGAGGAATTTCAATTCAGGGCTTGCAAAGGGTAGTAAGCTACAGGCGGTCCCCTAATGGTTTGGGGAGGCTATATTTATGGGCAGGGCATGTAAAGAGAAGGAGGTTCAGTTAGCACCTATTAAAATCAGAAACAAAGACCAGGCCTGAAAATTCTCTCTAAGCAGACAAAATCAGTTCAGCTATATAATCAAACTTCATTTAGCTCATTTTGTGATCTGGGTCACTTTTCATCCATGACTTCTGAACCATAAATAAAACTTCCAAGGTTGTTATGAGGCAGCCTCTGACCATGGCTATCATTTAAGAAAATTCTAATATTATCACCAGTCACTGTGAAGAATTAATAGTCACTGCTGTCTCATGACATTGTTTTCTCATTATAATGTTTTGAAACAACATGTCCCTATTTGCAAATCATCCTTCATGTGTGCACAGCAAACCTTCACCAGTTACTACTTTGGTGACTTACTGGCTGACTTTAGTTACTTCTGAACTTTTGCTAAGTCAAAATTGGTTTGAGAGCAAATTTATTGGCTCAAGGATGGAGAGAGATTCTTGGTGGATGTTCATTCACATATGTGTGAGATTTTCCATTTTATATCTCTGGTTCCATTTTATATTGAAATTCTTTGATGACCCTACTGCATCTGGAGTAGCTCCACAAAACAGTTGCTCTGCTACTATTGTCAATTTGTGTTTCTCCTTCTTTAGACTGTCAGCTCATCCAGAACAGGGATTATGAATTTAAGCTCTTCATTTCAAATGCCTCATACAGCATCTGATATTAAGTGGGCATTTACTAAATAAAGGAACCAAAGGAGTTTTTTTCATTCCTTTATTGTCTTTTTTTCATCTTTATGTCCATTGAACTTCATGTGAGGCAAACAAGGCAGAAAACAGTTTAAGCTCAGGGCAGAATGAAATGACTTTTCCAAGGTCAACAGTAATCTAGTGACAGTATGTGAGCTTCATTGCAAGTGCCCGACTCTTTGCCAGGTGCTCCATTAGCAAAGGCTGAGAAACAAGTGGAGGAAGAGCATGGAATTTGGAGTAGTCAGACAGTATTTAAAAACCTCCCTCCCTATTCAGCAGCTGTGACCTAGGCCAAGTCATTTGTATCCAAAATACCTGTTTCCTAATCCTTAAATGTTGAGAACTACAGAAACTGTTTCATGGGACAGTCGATTCCCATGCTTGTGGTGAGAGGTCAGTGCTGGCAACCCTTGTTAGGAGGAGGGAACTGCAGTCCTCATCATAGCACAGAAGCCAAATCCCACAGGACTTCACCTTCTCCAGCCAGCCCAAGAGCTGGGCAAGCCTGTAAGTAGGTATTGCTCCTGCCCCCCAAAGTTGTGTCATGGGGCACATGGCCATGGAGAAAGAAAAGGACTCAACGTGTCCCTGTACATTGCCTTCCTCACATCCTCTGGCATGAGAAGAGCTCTCCTGCTGCTCTCTGGCTGTGCTGTGCCCCTTTCACTGCCCCAGCAATTTAATTCACGCCAGTCAGGGGCAGGTTCACCAGTGTATCTCAAGTTCAGCTTTATTGCTACATTTTAACTTGGAGAGGGGGTGGAGGGGGGGACCCCTTGTTAAGATTCAAGGGAAGATGAACGGTCATACAGTCTCAATACAGAGAATGAGGCAGTCTGTTTTGCTTTCACAAAGCAGTTAAGGATTCAAAGTGGACATTTGTCCTAAAGGAAGGTCCAAAAGTCCAAGTCATTAAACTGGACCTCTGCACTTTTTAAAGAGATGTTTTTCTCAATCTGCAACATTTGCTCAAGCCCTAATTAACTATCAGTCTTGACAGGAAATTCAGAAGTCAAAAAGGTCAACTATAGAACCTTCAAGCCAATCACTATAGAAAAGGGAAATGAGACATGTAAGAAAATATCCTAAGTCACAGTAGAAGACTGTGGGAGCTGTTACTGCAGTTCAGAGGACACAGAGGAGCAGGCCTTGTACCATGCGGTAAAGGGGGTACAGCTGAAGGTACATGTTGGGTCCTGCACTGTGCAGAGAAGCCAGCGTGCAGGGCTCAGTGTGGGTGAGGCATAGGGAGGCCTGGGGCAGCCTGTGAACAGGGTGAATGCAGGCGTGGAAGACCCAGGACCCCCCTGAGCACAGGCACATGATCTGGGCTCCAGGGAGAGTCCTTCAGCGTCAGTGAGTGGTGCGTTCCAGGTGGGGGTGACTGAGGCACAGAGACCTTTGAAACAGTGTCTTGTTTCAAGAAGCAGAAAACCACAGGTAGCCATTCTAAATGGGCTTATACCAAGTTATGGAATTAGGGCCGTAACTTCACTGCTGTTGGACCTTCCTGAATGCTGGTGTTCCATCAAAATGCAAGTACAGAAAATTATTAGAAAAGAGATGAAGGTCATATGATGCTTCAATCACAGCTCCTCTGCCCAAGGACAATTGAAGCAGAAGATAGCAAAGAAGTAAATATGGTAACATGGTCAAAAGAGCCATTTATGTAAATGCCCCTCATTTGTTTCTGGATATATGGGCTGAACAAAGCACCATTATGAGGGCTGAGAGAGGACTTCCTAAACAACGACCTTCAACTTTAAGCTCCATTTACTAGAGTGTCACATTCTCATCCTGGAAGATGGTGAGGCTGCCCTGCCCTGCAGGCAAGCCAGCTCCCATAACTTGCCAGGGCAGAAGAAATATCAGGACTGGAGTCTAGAACCCCACTGGCTGTCCCTAGTGGATCCTCAATCTCTTGCTGGGATGGTAACACAGAATTCCACACCTGGATGAAGTGAGCTGTCATCGCAGCTGGCAAGGACTAGCCAGCTGCTGCAGGTTTGCAATCGTGTTCTGTAAGTTAACTGGGTTGTTATGACCTCCCACTGCCACTTCATGTGGCTTGGGATCGTGGGCTAGTCCAGCTCTGACAGTTTGTGCCCATTTTTACAGTCAAAAGAGAATTGGGTCTCAGGTTGCAATGAGAATTGTGAAAATCCAGGATGGAGGCAGAGAAGGTAGAGGCGATCACAGGAACATGTTGGCATCACTGAGCTATTAGGATGGTGTCCAGTAACTGTCTTATTAACCTTCCGCAGCCCTGAGGAACAATTGCAGGCAGCAGAACAATGAAATGAAATGTACTTTACAAAGAGCATGTTGCATAAGTGCTGCATAAGTGCTCCGAATGAGTTTTATAGATTCAGGAGAAAACATTTATTTATTGAGGGAACATGGATTATACGACATAAAGTAATTAACTGATCCATTAGAAGTTAACTTTTGCATTCGGAATTTATTAAAAGCAGTAACAATTCTACAGCAAGTTAAGAGTGTCAGAAAACACTACAGATAATATTCAAGCTGTATCTTCTACCCTGGATATACAATTTCTCTAAAATTTGGTACAGCAACTTTCACTCTTGAGGACTTTTATATAAACTGGATAATCATTTGCATTTATCATATAAATTAGGAAGCTTCAAAAAACCACCTTTATCTTTCTCCTCCTCATCCCCAAATTTCCCCTATTTAACTGTAGAAGACTTGGGATTCTTCTACTAACAGCTCATCTTTTTGGGTGAATTTCTAGGATTCTAGTTTTGGAAAACAAATGTCTCTGGAAAATCCCCTATATTGCTGTCTACAGGCGAGAACTCATCCTGCAGTACACCTATTTCCCCACTAGATGTTGGTCTTGTTGTTTTGATAACTTTGAAGAGTTGTTTTGCCCGTCAGTACGACCGCTAAAGGTACTTTTTAAGATAGAGAAAATTTCTTCTTAAAAAGAGCCAATTAATATGCTTAGTTCTTAATAAATAACATATTCTATAAGCAAGTAGAAAACAGTATAAAAATTAATCCAAAAACCTCAAGTCAAGGCTTTTTTTTTTTAAGATTTATTTATTTATAGGGCCTCTCCGGTGGCGCAGCGGTTGAGCGCTGGGTTGCGAAGCTGCCTGCGGCCTCTGCGACGCCGGTTCGATCCCCAGCTGCTCCCCGGCCACAGGAGGAGGGTCCCACATGGCCACAGACCTCTCCTGCCACCCGCTGCTCCCCTCAGCAGTGTACTTCGGTCCTTCTGCCTGCTCTGCTCCCTGCTCTGGCTCTGGTGAATTCTCTCACCCTCCTGCGCTTCTGACTGTACCCAGTGCTTGTATAAACAAAACAAATAAATAAATAAAGCATGCCTCTATTAAAAGGATTTAAAACAAGAAAAAAAATTTATTTATTTATACAAGAACTGGGGTACAGGTCAGAGGCGCAGGACTGTGAGAGGATTCACCAGACGGAGTGGGGAACAGAACAGTTGGACTGACTGAAACACACTGCTGAGGGGAGCAGTGGGCGAGACAGGAGAGGTCTGCTGCACCATGCGGGAATCTCCCTGGCCGGGAATTGGACCTGCACCACAGAGGATGCCGTCAGCTTCCCAGCACAGCACTCAACCTGCTGCGCCACTGGGGAGGCCCAAGTCAAGGCTTTTCTGTCTAGTGCTTCCAAAGCCCCACTTGAATCATCACTCAGCACCCTGTGCATGTTATTTGGATGATTCTGTGGGCTTAACAGAATCTGGTCTTTTGATTCATAAAAATCTTATTGAGGTTTTCCCAGAAGCTAAGGTCTTTTACTTATCAGCATGTGGCTTGCAATAAGCTAACTATACTTAAGTATTCTGAATTAAATTTATCTCAGTTCATTTAATGAGCCTGCCTTTTGGACTTTTTCCCCTGCTTTTTTCAGCAACCAGTGGACTGAAAAAAATAATTCAACCATGAAATGGCTCTTACCCTTCATTTTTTGTTGTCCTGAACCTTCAGGTCCTCAGGTTAATGCCTGCCCTATACATCTATAGAGCTCCAGGAAAACCTAAGTTACTAAGGGGAGATGGGGACATGTGAGCAGTTCAGTTTGGAAGAAAAAAGTATCATGTAAACATAAATCTCAGTTCCTTTTAGATGTTAATAGGCAAGTTTATAGTTTGGAAACTAGTGTTGATTTCTTATAACCAAAACAAAAGCAAAACGATAGGTACTACACAAAATGAACAATAATATATCCTTAACTACAAAGAAATTGAAATATAAAGTCATTTATACCTAATGAGTTTTTTGAGACTCAAGATCAAGTCAAAATAAAACAAACAGAGCCTCCCCTGGTGGTGCAAGTGGCTGAGCACAGCTCTGTGAAGCAGTTCACAGCCTCTGCAGCACGAGTTCAATACTCGGCTGGCCAGGGAGAAACCCACATGGCACAGCAGACCTCTCCTGACTCGCCCGCTGCTCTCCTCAGCAGTGTATTTCAGTAGATCTGCCTGTTCTGCTCCCCACTCTGTCTCTGGTGAATCCTCTCACCCTCCCGTGCATCTGGCCTGTACCCCGGTTCTTATATGCATGAATAAACATATCTTTTAAAATAATTAAAATAAAATTAAAAAAACAAACAGAAACTATCAAATATTACATACCTTTTATTAGTAATATAACATAGTTTGCATTATATTCTTTAACCCTCCCAACATATTTGTAGGCACACTTGACCCCATTTACAGATAAGAAAATTAAAAATTCAGCAGTTATTTGTTTGTGCTACCCTCCCCCATTAGCAAGTTGTGGAACTGGGATGTGAATGCTAGCCATCATCATTCATTTCAAAACAGCATGAAAAAGCTCTTTCCCTATCACCAATTTTACAATCTCTTTTTTTCTTGAACTTCTATTTTCATTATTCTTTCCTGCATTGCTTTATTCCTAATTTATATACTATATGTGTCAATATTATAATTCTATTATTCTTCTTTGTTATAAAAATAGGTATTAGGATATAAATTAGTTCATTCCGTGCATTTATAAGCATCTATGTATTGCAAAGTTTTCTAGATTGGGTTATGATTACAAGTACTATTAGTGTACTATTGTTCAAAACAAAGCTATCTTACACATTTTAATAAGTAATTTTCAAAACAATGCATAAACTTTCTAAATTAATCCAGGGATTCATGAATGAATAGTACTGATTCCTGAAATGAATAATAAAGCAACTTTATTACATGTTAAAAAATCATATACATGAAAATATGAAATTGCTGAGAAGCTTGTTTATCTAAGTATGCAAGTATATAAATATTTAAGTACTAAGTATTTAAGTATGCAAGGATAGCAGCTTTTACGTTAAATTTTATATTGTTTAGGCAATGTCACTCAATATCTGAAATCTTTCCAGATTTTAAACCCAAAAGCTATATTGACCTGTCTTATAAAAAAAGTCTTAATGATCCAACAGCTAATTATTTAACTTCTTAAATTTTGTTAAAAGCAAAAAATTGGAAAACACCTGGCTTGCAAAAAGATAAATTTCTGGATGATTAAAATAACTTACTCACTTATGGGAAGTAGACCAAAAGAGGTTTTTCTAAGTCTTATCCAATAACTACTAATTTTATCTGTTTACTTTTTATTTAGAGGCACCTTATTTAAACTCATTATACATAGGACAGTTTCAAATAAGAATATATTCAATTTCTACACATCTTTATCAGTATATTAAAAATCTAATTACTTTATTTTCCTATGTGATTTATATACATTTTTCCCCAAAAACCTTGTTGCTGTAGATTTAGTTCATTCAATTTATGGTGAAGACAGGAAAAGAAAATTAGCACAAGTTCACAAGCAGACAGATTTTACAAAAGACTGCACATGACCATTGGGGATCTGAAACAGATTCCTATGTCTGTGAACCCCTTGGAAAATCCTCCAATCCCCAGGGAAACATGTGACCTAGTATGAAGAGGCTCAGTAGCCCAGGATCAGACATCTCAGCCTCAGACCTTATACTTTCCCCACTCTTTTGTGTTTCCCAAAACTACAGGAACTCTAACAATTATCTATAGAAAACATCACATCCAGAACATTCAGTTTTCTGGAAAAGACGATACTTGCTGCGTTTAGTTCACTTAGATTTTTTTTCCCTTTTGTAAAGTAAGAGCAGACTCCCCTTACTCGTAGGATGGTTACCATAGTAATTCCTAGAAATTGTACCCATGTCCTCCTTCTAACCCCAGGCTCCACAATCTACTGGAGAAGCCAGTTGTCTGCTCCACAGTCCCCTGAGCATTGAGTTCAAAATTGATTCTAAGATAAAAATGTAAATTGATCTAATACCTGCTTTGTTCCAACACTCAATACTGAAGTGAGAATAAAAGAAGCATCTGTTTTTTCTCCTTTCTTTCATAATCAACACATGCAATGAAAAGATTAGATGAGAGAAAGTGAATTCTATTCTGTTAGGTGAAAGGGAAGCTGTTCTACTGATAAAAACGTTGACAGTCATTCAATAGTTTATTATTAGTTTTATTCTGTAGGAGAATAAGTTTATTTATTTATTTATTTATTTTTTTTTTTAGATTTATTTTTTATTTATTTATTTATACAAGCACTGGGTACAGTCAGAAGCGCGAGAGGGTGAGAGAATTCACCAGAGCCAGAGAGGGGAGCAGAGCAGGCAGAAGGACCGAAGTACACTGCTGAGGGGAGCAGTGGGCGGCAGGAGAGGTCTGCGCGCCATGTGGGACCCTCCTCCGGTGGCTGGGGAGCAGCCGGGGATCGAACCGGCGCCGCGGAGGCTTCGGGCAGCTTCGCAACCCAGCGCTCAACCGCTGCGCCACCAGGGAGGCCCAAGGAGAATAAGTTTAATGGAAATAAGCAAATATATATGTTCCCCAAAAGTTCAATTAGTAACTTCCACTTTCTTCCCTCAGAGGTCCATTCTACTGGGTCAGGCTCAGATTCTCTTTGGCTCATATCTGAACTAGCGTATTAGCAAGTTTCACTTGCTTTACATTTTGAACCCTCATTCACGATCATGTGTTCTTTGGTCCTGGGTTATCAAATGCATTTCATCTTCTTAATGCTTTTAATTCAGAGACTATTAGATTGACCTAACATCCTGAGCAGGTTTGAGGTCAGCTCAGAGGTTGAGTGATCCCTTCTGAACTGCTATTGCTTTGGACCTGGTGCAGTCTCTTTCTTCTTTGGACAGCTCAGTATTTTTTTTTTTTTAAGATTTATTTATTTATACATACAAGAATCGGGGTATAGGCCAGAGATTTTTTTTGGGTGAGAGGATTCACCAGAGACAGAACGGGGAGCAGAACAGGCAGATGGACTGAAATACACTGCTGAGGGGAGCAGCGGGCAAGTCAGGAGAGGTCTGCTGTGCCATGTGGGTAGCTCCCTGGCGGGGAATGGAACTTGTGCTGTAGTGGCTGTGGTGAGCTTCATAAGTTGCATCTTAACCCCTTGTGCCACTGGAGAGGCCCCAGCTCAGAATTTTATATGAAGCAAAGTCTTCCACCCATCTGTACATTTAAAGGGCTCAGGAAAAAACTGTGCATCTTAAGTAATTTTTCTAAATTTGGGAACTAATTTGGAAGAAAGCTTTATTTGGATAACTTCATAAGTAAGTAGTTAATCAATGCAGTGGGCCAAAACTTTTTTGGCATAAGAAAGACACTTTGCAAATTGAAATATCTCAGACCTTCTCAAAAGTACATCTGCTATACTAATGTGATTTGGTAGTGTGGCTTATTAAATTTGTAGGATAAAGTAAGACTAAAAGGTGCAATCTTTATTTAATGTGCTTTTTTCTCTTCCAGATAATATAAATAAAAGGAATTGCTAGTTAGCAATAAGTCTTCAATTCTGTATCTGGAGAGAGAGGCTCTAATGCAATTCGGTTCTTATAAATTATTACAGTGATGGCTGTCTGTTTGGAGTCTGCTAATAAAGCAGAGTGTTGACATATTTGGTTTGTGTCTGTGATGCTCTACATAGTGACCATTCCATGTATTACTTTAGTTGCATGTGACTTGAGCACTGATTACTGCACCATAAAAATTTAAACTTTGTAGGTGAAACAAGAGTGAAAGATCTTATTTTCATAATAGCCCTCAAAAACATTCTTTCACTTTGGTCATAGCAGGATGTGTGAGAATCCAGACAGACCTTGTCCCAGCTGGATGACCTTGACCAATACACTTAAACTCTTTGAACCTCATTTTCCTCCTTATAGAATAAAAATAATATTCATCTCCTTAATGTACTGTGAGAATTAAGTGATACAATACAGCTGAGTTCTTCAGGCATACCAGTTTAGGTTTTAGCCTAAGCCTTAGTTTCTATGTTTTTGAAATGATGATGACTTTAATACCCGATTCCCTGGGATTTTATGACGATTGAGTGAAATTACTCAAGTAAATGACTTTGCACAGTAACACAAATTTATTATTAATGTTATTGTAATACTTATGTTTAATAAATGCCTTCTTAAATTACAAGATTATGATTTTATTTATTTATTTTTGTGGGACCCTCACCGGAAGCCGGGGAACAACTGGCACTGCAGAGGCTGCGGGCAGCTTTGCAGCCCAGCACTCAACTGCTGTGCCACCAGGGGAGGCCCCAAGATTATGATTTTATTTCCCATCAATCCTCCTCAGGTTTGGTTACCTGGTATGTGGGTGATACATCCATTTTGCTTCTCCTCTTTCTATTTCTTTTTCTATCTCTTTCTATTTCCTACTCCATTTAGCACCTTCCTGGTGTATGTAAGAACTGAGAAGCTCAGAGCAATGCCTATCAATTCACAGAATTCCTTTGGCCAAAGTTCAGTTTGGAGAGACACCCCAAAATAAAGCCTTGGGATTCTCCTGTGATTTCATTTCATCCTGACCATCTAGAATTAATTGGTTGTGAGTGACACGGATTGTAGTCCAGTCAAATCATGCCAGGGAAGTCAAGTCGTTTGCTCTAGGCACAGTGAACTCTGACCATCCACCACCTCATTCCAGTGGCACTTATTGTCTGTTTTCTCTTCCTACCCTCTGTTTACTGCTCAAGGTCCGAAAGACATCTCACTGCCCCCCACATCTGCTTTATATTCATTCTTAGTTATAAAATACCAATATCAGGACTTTAACCCTTACCTCTTTCATTAATAGTGACATTTTAACAGTGATCAGGTCTAAGGATATGAAACTCAATTCGATTAGTTACACATCAGTCATGCAATCTGAAAGTGGGAAGCAACCTGGGTTTCTTTTCCTTTCTGGTATCAAGAAAGAATATGGAAAAAAGACAGCTTGGTACATATAAAATGGTAGTATTTAAAGAGAAAATTCCTAGCGAACGTGATGACAGGAACTCTGGGTTTCAGCCTTGGTTCCATTGTTATGGTAGACAGAGTTGGGGATAAATATATCTGCAGACCTCTGGGCAACCTGACCTGCAGATCTGGTTCTGCTTTGTAGGATTGCTGAAGGGATCCAATAGCAATTCCATCATGCGGAAATGTGTCAGAAACTTCATCTCTGTGTAAATTTCACTACTATCCTATCAGTTATGGAATAATTCCATAAGAATCATATGAAAAAATGTAAGTGTAATGAGAAACAGAAAGTGAAAAACCAAGGCTCATTTCTGGGTGCTACGATCTCTGCTTCCCCTAGGAATTATGCTCTGTTTAAAAGCAATGTCTCAGGCTTACATTGTGGAGGGAGAGTAAGAAGAGTTAAAAATCCATGTTATAAAAGCCATAACCAGAACAAAGGCTAAGACCTGCCGAAGATGAAGAAACTCTCAGAGCATTTATACCAAAAACATTTAAACTCCTTTCCAATCCCAATAATCCATGAAGAATAGCATAAAACATATCTATCTAATGGTGTTATTTGGAAAATGGGACTTTGATTTATTACATAATGTTGGGAGGTTTTAAAACTGTTATAGCAGATTTGAATAACAGGCCAGAAGTGATTACCTTATATTAAAGCTTAAGTTTAAAGACAATAAATGAAAATCTCATTTTCTGTTAAAAAAATTACAGTGATAGTGCTAAAATATTTAATGCAATATTGGGATGAATTAACAGAAGTGCTATAGCTACTCATCTTTAGAACAATGACAAGATTACCTACTTTGCAAAGTAAGGATTAAATATGATATCTGCACACAGCATCTGGCACGGTAGCCAGCCACAGAAACGTCAATTCAAGTCCACACTGACCTCTCCCTTCTCTAAAAACATCCACTATTGCTTGTAGCATTCTTCTCTTCTTTGCGGTAACTCCTTGGGTTCTGACTTTATTATTTAACTCTTGCATAGTTCTACAAAATTTCACGTGTATTGGTTTTATCTACTTAATTTTAAATGATTTGCCACACTTTTGTATTTATGTAATTTATCATCACATTGCATTTTTATAAATATTCATGTTTATAAATATATATGGTTTATAATTTTCCCTCCTGATAGAAAATTTATATTCAATGAAATACACATATCCTGTCACATTCTGAGATTTGATAAATGGATACACTGGCACAAACCAAATTTCTCAAGGTCTAGAACAATACCATCATCCCAGAAAGTTTCCTTGTGTATCCACTCAGTCATTCCCAGTCTCACATTCCCTGAGGCAATAACTGTTCTGATTTTTTTTTCTTTCTAGTATAGTTTGCCTGCGCTAGCATTTCATATAAATGGGATTACACTGTCTGTATCCTTTATCTAACATGTCTTTCACTCAGTGTCATTACACCATTTTTGAGATTCGTCCATGCTGTGTGTATCAGTAGCTGGTCTTTTGATTGTTCTCAGATATTTTTCAAGCCCCTTGGAGACAGGGACAGCGCTACAGATCTCCGTAAACCCTCTCATCCTCACCCCTGTGGAACTTTCAGAACTGTGCACATTAAAAGTGTGCCCTTGACACTGGTGATTCAATGAATGAACATATGAGATATTTTATCAATCCATAAGCCATTTAGACACAATCAAGTTTCACTTTTCTATTGCAGTCTTTTATATGTTCAACTTACCAAGCACCAACGTTATGTGTCCTGGTGTCAGAAGCCTGCCTGCTTTACTGGAAGAGTCCGGGATCCGCCCATTGGCAACTCTGCAGCCGCATTTGCTGCATTCCTGCAGTAGTGCAGTGCTGGCGAGAGCGTGAGCTGCTGCCCTGGCCAGGCTCCAGCCTGGCTATGAAAGAGCCAACCTCGGGGCTTTGTCTCTTGCAGACGGAAATGCTTATCCTCTATCTTTGCAAACGATAAACCTGACAGTCCTTGAATTGATTTATTAAACCGCTGCAAAGGTCAACAGAGAAATCCAGGTGCCGCAGGAAACGTCTTTGAGGTTCGTTAGTACCCATGTTGCAGAAGTGGCATGCATTTCCCTAGCCAGAAAGGCACAACTGAACAAGCAGGGTCAGCACTGTTGGTCAGTTCAGAACCAACAGTTCTGACCCATATGGCTGTGACCTGCC
The DNA here is from genome assembly GCF_014898055.3 of Talpa occidentalis. Classification (NCBI taxonomy): domain Eukaryota; kingdom Metazoa; phylum Chordata; class Mammalia; order Eulipotyphla; family Talpidae; genus Talpa; species Talpa occidentalis. Next base: position 96,693,921 of record NW_023605194.1, on the reverse strand, counting down.
TGAAATGACTGCAAATTAAACCCCTTATGTGAGCAGCACACCCTCTTAGCTCTGCATCTGGTGACCATGATTAAGGGTAAGTCACCATGAAACAGGCCTCAAGGGAGAAAATACATTATGTTGGCTAGTTCCAGGGAGCAAGCATTTAGGGGTCTGAGCCTATCACCATTATTTCTGCTTGGACAGCAGCAAGTTCCTGTCCCTTCTAATACTGCATGTGTTCTGAATATAAATGTGCTTTTCATCTTTAATCTATTCAAATGATATTCTCCTTGCTGCTGCAATCTAAATTTTATATAGCCGCATAGCAACACTTTATGATGCATTACTTCACAACAGGATGCTATAAAACTGGGAAAATTTTGTATTGCAACAAAGTTTTCATTCAAACATATTTCCCAAGAGATAGGGAGATTCACATATGATTCCTATGTGAAAATAATATATAAAGAAATAAACTGGTTACAAGAAACAAAGAGAAAATATATTTATGGTTTTCCCAGGCTATATTTTCTATTGATTTTACTCATGCTACTTTTTAGGAAAGTAAATATTTTTTGAAAGCATGATAAACTTCAATAATGAGATGTTCAAGTGATGGATTTTTTCTTTTATTCTTTACACCAAATTTGAAGGTTATTTTTTCATAGAAAATCTTCTTACAGGGCCTCCCCTGGTGGCGCAGTGGTTGAGCACTGGGCTGAGAAGCTGCCCACAGCCTCTGCAGCACCGGTTCCATCTCCGATTGCCGGAGAGGGTCCCACATGGCGCGCAGACCTCTCTTGCCCCCTGCTGCTCCCTTCAGCAGTGTATTTCTTCGACTGTCTGCCTGTTCTGTTCCCCACTCTGGCTCTGGTGAATTCTCTCACCCTTTTGCGGTTCTGACTGTACCCAGTGCGTGTATAAATAAATAAATAAATCTTTAAAAAAAAAAAAAGAAAATCTTCTTACAAGGCAGAAATTGAAGGCATTTAAATGAGAAAAATTATGGACGTCATGATGTGGCAAGTTAAAAAAGTTTCGATAAAGTTCATCAGTTCCAGAAGAAGGTGTTTTGTAAACTGATTTTCATAGTAGTGGCTAAGTGCCCTGTTCCAGGGGGAGCATCATTTAATTTCACCTTGGGACCTACGGTTCATTACCACCACTAGCTGTCCAATGAAACTTGCTCATTAACAATTTCCTTGTGGTACACACCAGTTTATATCAGTGTCCCCCAAACAGGAGGTCTACTGCATGCGTGCTTGACTGCAGACTGCGGCTGCAATTGTCCAATTCCACAGAGACACGTAGAAGCAGCAAACGCTAGTGGCTGCGGCCTGTTTAACGAGTAAGTGCAGCATTACTCAGACTGGATGCTCATACAGCTCAGGTTAGAAGTGGGGCTGTGTGAGTTGGCAAATGGCTTAGACTTGCTGGGCCTCAGCTGCTTGCTCTGAATACCAATAACCATCTCCTGGGGGCGGGGGGTGTAATTATTAGATAGTAGATATCAAATATCTGTCATATAGTAGGTGTCTGCCACTTACTTATTTCTTGATCTCTCCTTGCACTGATGTCAGCTTTGCTGGCAATGATGTGTCTACATGCTTGTGACCAGAAACCCACCCTTTGTTCTGGTCTAAGGCTACTCTCCCAGCTCCCTGGTGGCAGAACTTTGCTGTCCTGACCCCTAGGCTGATACTTGTCATGAGGCTTGTTCCAAAAGAATTTGAACCTAAGCTGAGCTTTTCCAAACACAAGTTCCCAGTGTTCCAAAGGGTTTTAGAATAATAAGAAAATAAGTAACTAGGTCTTATCTACCTGAAGCTTTCTGTATCTCTTGACACCAGAGAAGTAAAATCATCTCTGTGGTTCTAGGAGTCTTATTTCATGAGCTCATTGATAATGTGAATATCATTTTCTTTTAAACAAAATTTACCTCAAATAATCCTTTAGGGGAATTTAGGATTATTAAGCAGAGTGGCAGAGATTCTATTAATGAGTTTCATCAACATACTTCTGCATTTGGTTTTTAAGTAATTTTTATCTCCCAGGAGTGTGTTTTGAATTGATGCAAAATTCTCCTGAAGTCTTCTTCTAAAGAAGTAGCAACACCACTGCAAATAGTGAGAATGCAGAAATACTTCTGGTAAGGTGAAGGAAAAGTCAAGATTCCCTCTCACCACAGATTTCCTAAAGTTGTTCATTTTACCTTTGTTTTGACACAAGGAACAAATGCCATATGGGGGGAGGATTTTAAAAGGTGCATGACTGGACAGAATATTTTAAGAGAGGCAGACACCTAGCAGAAGAGGACCGAAGGCATCGTCACCAAACCCCAGTCATGGGCCGGGTTCAGGAGCCCCTCAAAGCAAAGATTTAGGAGGAATGAGGTGGCTATGCCAAGACCAGTGAGGTATGTTCATAAAGAGAGTTGATCTGTCCCTCTCTCCACTCCTATTCTCCAGATTCAGCAAAGGCAAGGGCCTGTGCCTCTCATTCCCCTGTTCACCAACCCAGTGTACCTGTCTTCAGCTACCCAATGAATGCAGCAGGTGCCCAAAGGTGTCTTCTCTTCATGCATTTCACTGGCTTTGCATCCTCCCTCAGCCACCCCCTCCTTTCTGGGCAGCCTCCTCTGCTGCCTGTGCCATGGAGAGATGCGGTGGCAGAAATGCTGATGAACTTAAGATCTCTGAGGTCACCTAAAACTTGGACAGAAGGGTGCTGGCACCAAGGAAATGAATTCATGAGTACCTAAGAGAGTGGTGTATGCACACACACAGCAAGTGTGAAGCGATGTGGTTTACATAGAGCAGGTCTTAGAAAGAATCCATACTGCCACTGTTCATCCATGTATGGGTAGTTAGGAGCAGGCGAAATATGGCTTCTCTAGGTTCTCTTACCCAACCCCTCCTTTCCCCAGAGAAGACTTTCCCACTGTTGAATCAATGATGCATGAATGAGCAAGAATATATGGGCTATAAGAAGTCATCAGAATAAAAGCTCTATGTTTTGTCGGAGCCAATCAAAATCCAGGAGGGTCTAAAGGCTTAGATTTTTAAATCCTATGATGATAGAGCATGGGTGGACCCAAGAGATTCTTTAGTCTTGATGTATTTCAACTAGCAAAGTTAATGTTTCTAAAGTTGCATTATTTTGAGATGATAGCAATTGTTTAGAAATCCCATGAAAGTTCACTGCTGATCTTTCTCTCCTCCATGAAGAAGATGGTGTCTCTGAGTCACAGGTCTTTTGAGTTGGAAAGAACCCAGAGGCTGAGCCTCACTCTCCCTCCTGTCGTGAGAGGAGCACAGCTCTTTCTGGAGCAATCTGGCTGCCAGGACCTCACCCTTCAGCACCCCAGTGAAAGTAATCTGGCTTTTCCAGTTAAAAGCTGTTACCACAATCCCCTTGTTGCCTCCTAAGGTGGATCCCATGCTTCCCAAACAGAAACAACAATGTAAGCCAATGTGACTTCAATAATTTCTTTAAATTGGTGTAAACATTATCCAATCCCAGAGTTTTGTAAGGATTAAATGTCGCCCTATATAACTTCAAAAACATTAAGTTGCACCTCAAATGCGGTTACACAAATAGAATTAAAATGCTTGCCTAGAAAAAAAATCTTAGGTATCCTGTGTAAATCTCTACAGTCCCTCCACCAAGCCGCGGGACGCGTTATCTCGTGCAAAATCTCTGCAAACCGCACTGTCTTATCAACATACAATACGGCCTCCGCCCTGTTTTTAGGTATCCGGGTGTTTCTAAAGGAGACCCAAGGATCCTGGCGGCATCTGTTACCTATTTACTAGAGTGTGTGTGTGCTGGGGGGCGGGGGTCACAAAGCTGTTTTTTGTCTGCTCCAGAAAGCGGGTCGGACCTCGAGACTTGGGATAACTCAGCCGCTTTCCGGGCGCCCAGCGCTGGCCGCAGCAGCCGCTCCCAGAAAATCCGCCACCTGCAGGGTTTGCCAAAATCATCAGGTGGGGCGGTACACAGGTGCAAGAGGAGGAAAAGGGGCTTTTTAATGGGATTGAGTTGGTGTCCAAGCAGCTATTCGGTTTGTTGAAGGGACAGGCAGTTAACAAAAGCCAAAGTTCCCCCTGCAGAGCGCGCGCCGCCTTCGCAAGTCGGTTTTCTCCCAGGTTAGCGTCCACCTCATCTCTGCGCTCTTCGCCACCTACACGCTCAATGAGCTCGACGCGGTCCAGGCTTCGTTCCTCAGGAAAAAAATGGCAGAAAACCTGCAAATACTAAAAAGGTTGATAGTAAATGCCCCGAGAATTTAGAAATGCCAAAATGAACACCCACCTTGGCGCAGCTTCAGTGCGTGCTGAGAAGCAGCGTTAAAGGGGGGAGACAAAAAAAGAGGGGTGTAGACGAATTAAAGGGCCAGAAAAAGCTACAAAGAAACGTAAATCTGGGCCTCCCCGGTGGCGCAGCGTTTGAGCGCTGGGTTGCGAAGCTGCCCGCAGCCTCTGCACCACCGGTTCAACCCCCGGCTGCTCCCTGGCCACAGGAGGAGGGCCCCACATGGCGCGCAGACCTCTCTTGCCGCCCGCTGCTCCCCTCAGCAGTGTCCTCTGCCTGCTCTGCTCCCCGCTCTGGCTCTGGTAGATTCTTTCACCCTCCCGCGCTTCTGACTGTACCCAGTGCTTGTATAAATAAATAAATCTTAAAAGAAAAGAAAGAAACGTAAAACTTTCCTCCTTATACACCGCATACTTGTCATCGGCACTGCCCCTCACCAGAGCAGAAAGTTGCAGGTGGACCCGAGTGGGGAGGGGGCGGGATGAGCGGGCAGAGGGTCTCGGAGGCACCGGGATATGGAGACCTGACGCGTTAGCTGGAGCCAGAACCTGCTTAGGGGGCTAAGTCAGAATCCTAGGGACACCGGCTCCTGGAATAAGTATGCCGGGGGGGCGAGGGGAGCGCAAGGAAAAGAAAAGGGCGAGGGCGCCGCGGGTCTCGGAGAAAACAGACGGCCTCGGAGGAAAGTGGCAAGGCTGCGAGCCGCAGCGGCCGGCTGCCCCCGCCTCGCCTTTTGCGCAGAATCCTCCCCCTGGCTGCGGCAGCGCGCTGCCCCCAATGGCCAGGCGCGCCGCGCCCGGTGGCAGGCTGCGTCAGAATTCTCCCCGCGTATAAATAGAGGTGGCAGGACGGCGCCGAGCCGCACACAGCCATCCACCCTCCCCGTCCCTCTCTCCCCCGCTGTCCCGTCTCCCGAGGTCCTCATCTCCGCCGCCAGCCAGAGGACAGCGACCGCCACCATGAGTTCCTTCAGCTACGAGCCGTACTACTCGACCTCCTACAAGCGGCGCTACGTGGAGACGCCCCGGGTGCACATCTCCAGCGTGCGCAGCGGCTACAGCACCGCGCGCTCTGCCTACTCCAGCTACTCGGCCCCCGTCTCGTCCTCGCTGTCCGTGCGCCGCAGCTACTCGTCCAGCTCCGGCTCCTTGATGCCCAGTCTCGAAAATCTCGACCTGAGCCAGGTAGCCGCCATCAGCAACGACCTCAAGTCGATCCGCACGCAGGAGAAGGCGCAGCTGCAAGACCTCAACGACCGCTTCGCCTGCTTCATCGAGCGCGTGCACGAGCTGGAGCAGCAGAACAAGGTCCTGGAGGCCGAGCTGCTGGTGCTGCGCCAGAAGCACTCCGAGCCCTCCCGCTTCCGTGCGCTGTACGAGCAGGAGATCCGCGACCTGCGCCTGGCGGCGGAAGACGCCACCAACGAGAAGCAGGCGCTCCAGGGCGAGCGTGAAGGGCTGGAGGAGACACTACGCAACCTGCAGGCGCGCTACGAAGAGGAGGTGCTGAGCCGCGAGGACGCCGAGGGCCGGTTGATGGAAGCGCGCAAAGGAGCCGATGAGGCAGCTCTTGCGCGCGCCGAGCTCGAAAAGCGCATCGACAGCCTGATGGACGAGATCGCCTTTCTGAAGAAAGTGCACGAAGAGGAGATAGCCGAGCTGCAGGCGCAAATTCAGTACGCGCAGATCTCCGTGGAGATGGACGTGTCCTCCAAGCCCGACCTCTCCGCGGCGCTCAAGGACATCCGCGCCCAGTACGAGAAGCTGGCGGCTAAGAACATGCAGAACGCCGAGGAGTGGTTCAAGAGCCGCTTCACGGTGCTGACCGAAAGCGCCGCCAAGAACACAGACGCTGTGCGAGCCGCCAAGGACGAGGTGTCCGAGAGCCGCCGCCTGCTCAAGGCCAAGACGCTGGAGATTGAAGCGTGCAGGGGCATGAACGAGGCGCTGGAGAAGCAGCTGCAGGAGCTGGAGGACAAACAGAACGCCGACATCAGCGCTATGCAGGTACCGCGCCAGGCAACATGCAGCAGGGGCGGGGAGAGGCTGCCAGGCCGAGTTGGGGGTGGGGGTTGAGTTTAGAGCCCCCACTAAGTGAAGGCGGGATGGGCATCTGTTTGCAATTAGGGGGTGGTACTTGGCTCCTGGCAGTCCGAGTGGGAGTGGGAGGGGTGGGGCACTTGGAGGGGGGTGGCTGGGTGGGGAAGCCACTGCAGTCTGGGAAGAGGTGCTAGGTGCTGTTGAAATGCTGTTCTGCAGTGTGGAGGCCCAGACGTGGAGGGGGTGGGGTGGGCGAAGGGGTGTGAGCTGGGCCTGGTCTCTGGCCTGCCACTCTGCTGTCTGAAGTTAACCACTAGTTGCTCGGATGGTGATGGGAGCATTTGGTTAGTAAATACAACAGGAAGCTCTCATTAGTTCTAAAGGCAACTGGCCCCCATGCTTTCTGACGCCCTCCCCAGAGCAGGCACACAGCCACGCTGTCAAAATTATAACAGGTTATGATGTTCACACTAAGACATTTCTTTTGTAGGGATTTCCATATCCTAGGGAGAAGAAAAAATAATGTAGATGCAAAGAAAGTATTTTGGATAAAATCATTTTTTAAATCTAGCTACTCCTTTCTATAAAGAAGTGGATTACTTTCTTGACTATGACCCGGATAATCAATGAATGAGAGAACATTTTAAGTCGATTTAGTTCTTACAGGAATTTTATGATGATTAGTAGATTAATAGCTAAAAAATTAAACCCAATTTTTTTCATTAGTTTTTTTTTTTTTGTTGGTTTTCCTCTCATGTGTCTACATTCATGAAACTAGGGTTGGGGCAGGGGCAAAGATTAAAAGGAAGAGGCAGATATTTTAGGGGAGATTTTATCTCGGATAGACACTTTAATTTAAATCGAGGCTTTTGCAGCTATACCACAGCAAAATGAGAGCTGTAAGGATTTCCACTTGGATTTTTCTCTCCCCTTTTTCTTTCCTTTTTTATTTTTTGTCTTCCTACAGGACACAATCAACAAATTAGAAAATGAACTGAGAACCACAAAGAGTGAAATGGCTCGATACCTAAAAGAATACCAAGACCTGCTCAATGTGAAGATGGCTTTGGATATTGAAATTGCAGCTTACAGGTAAAAAAAAAAAAAAAAAATAGGGGCAAAGGTAGCAGCTATACAGGTTCCATTTATAGTGAATCAGAAACCTTCACAAATAGGCCTTTGACATAATAATTAGGTTTTTTTTCCTTTTCTAAGAAGAAGGTGTTTAGACAAGCATATAGGAATTTAATCGTGTAATAAGGAGTCCTGTTCTTAGCTTCCCAATTATGTTTTAATCCAATATTTTACAGGTTTTTTTTTTTCTAGTTATAACATCCCTAGTGATTGTCTTGACAATTCCCAATCCTGCTCCTGCTTGCAAGCAGGGGTTCCATGAAGGGTGGAGTTTGGGGAAGGTGATGAGTGCTGGGCTCAACGTGCTTCTCTGTTCCTGTTTGTCATCGCCCCAGGAAACTCTTGGAAGGCGAGGAGACCAGGCTCAGCTTCACCAGCGTGGGAAGCATAGCCAGCAGCTACTCCCAGAGCTCCCAGATGTTCGGCAGATCTGCTTATGGAGGTTTACAGACCAGCTCCTACTTGATGTCCGCCCGCTCCTTCCCCTCCTATTACACCAGCCATGTTCAGGAGGAGCAGATAGAAGTGGAGGAGACCATTGAGGCTGCGAAGGCCGAGGAAGCCAAGGACGAACCCCCCTCTGAAGGAGAAGCTGAAGAAGAGGAGAAGGAGAAAGAAGAAGCCGAGGAGGAGGAGGGAGCTGAAGAGGAAGAAGGTATGATCAGAAACAAGCCCCCAGCACTGCAGGTGCAGACTGGGTGTGGTGACCTCTCAGGGGATGGATAAGCGAACCCTTGCTTATGGCAGGGACGTTTTATTCATTCATGCACTTGGCATCTTCAACAATCACTTTATTCAACAAACCTTTAGAAAGCACCTGATTTCTCAGATTGGCAGGCCTCGCAGAGATATGCACCTCTGCTTAGCTTGGTAGTTTTTTGAAATGAATATTTAAAGGTGCCATCCTCCCGGACTTTATTCCTATTAAGCATTTTTAAATGTATTCATTTAATGAGCAGGGAATGTCTTACAAAACAGAAATGAACGCCATGCACATAACAGAAAACGTTGCGGTCCTGGAGCGAAGCAGAACTTCCAATACTAGAAATCTCTTCTGTTTCATAGGTGTTCATGGTGATTATTCCTGGCAAGCATTGTTGGCTGCAATGTTTGGGGACAGTAGATCTGAGTGGTTTTGGGGGAAGCCTTCTTACATTTGTTTTTGCACACAAAACCTTAGCAGAAAGGCTTTTTTTTTTTTTTTTAAGATTTATGCATACAAGAACTGGGGTACAGGCCAGAGGTGTGGGGGGTGAGAGGACTCACCAGAGACAGAGTGGGGAACAGGCAGATTGTGAAATACACAGCTGAGGGGAGCAGCGGGCGAGTCAAGAGAGGTCTGCTGCGCCATGTGGGTAGCTCCCTGGCCAGGGATCAAACTCATGCTGCAGTGGCTGCGGGTAGCTTCATAGGTTATGTCTTAACTCCTTGCCCTACCAGGGAGGCCCCTTAGCAGAAAGGTTTTGATTGAACTTACCCTGGATTTGGAGCTTGTAAACTTTCTTTTTATGTTCAAGCAGCCAAGGAAGAGTCAGAAGATGCAAAGGAGGAAGAAGAAGGAGGTGAAGGTGAAGAAGGAGAAGAAACCAAAGAAGCTGAAGAAGATGAGAAAAAAGATGAAGGTGCTGGGGAGGAGCAAGCAACAAAGAAGAAAGATTGAACCCCCCTTTCCTTAATTATTCCAGGAATAATTCTCCCAAAATCAGGTCAACCCATCACCAACCAACCAGTTGAGTTCCAGATACTATATGAATTAAGAAGTCAATATATGTATAATGCTGAGATGACTTAGGTTGGACATTCAATGTTGTGCTATGACTTTTCTCCTTATGCAGAGTACTTGTTTGCTTGCAGAGTGGCTTCCTGGCTTGCTGCCAGCCTGTGCATGGTCCATGCTTATGAGTTCAGGATCTATGGCAATGTGAATCATTCAGATGTTTACAATAAAAAAACCACATGAATAAATGAATTCACTAATGTTACTGTTAAACTTTATGGGAAAATAGTTCTCTGAACCTTTGATGGTTAGAAATTCAAGACCTCGAATTATGTGCAATAAATAGTAAATAAAGTTACACTGAATGACATTTCTTGCTGTGGTTATTGAATTAATTAAAATATAGTAAATAAGGCATCAATATAAGTCAAGTGGATAATTGTCTTCCAAATGTTAAGTTAAAATTTTAATAATTACAATGCATTTTCTCCTTTAATTGGTAACACTGAGGGATACAATTATGACCATTCAGAAATCTCTCCCTTCAAAAATTTTACTTATAATAAACTTCAGTAAATGAGAGTCATTGGGGGTTCTTCTTTAATGAAGAACAATACACTTCACCCCATAAATATACTTCTTTTCTAAATAATAATACATTTTGCTCTACCCTAAGGTGGAGGAAGGGCTTCTTGGGTACTGTTCATTTGAATTTATCTGATAAATATACCTTTTTATAGTAAACAAGTCCTCTTAATACTAGTATACAGTAATAAACATAATATGAACATGAATTCCATCCATTATATCCACATTTTAGTAAAATCTAAATATGAGAAGTTGAACTCCCAGCAAATTACATAATCAGAGGGAATGATTTTCTATTAATTTATAGTTTTGGATAGAATAAGGACATCAAAGATTATTTGCCATTGGAAATGTGTTGCCTATAATCCTGAGCTCATGATTTGGTGTGTTGTTAGCTTAAGTATGTTGCCTCTAAATAACATTAAATGTCATCTATTTTAAACCTGTTTAAAATTACAGATACAGATAATGAGATTGTTATCAGCCATAAAAGGTGGAGATTATATAACTGTGTGTTACATTGCCATTGTTCTGCATGACTTTATGGGAAATACTTGGATTTCACTGATAGCTCTAACTGGTTGGACATTGCATCGAACATACACATCTGTCCTCCCTGCCAACTGCAATGTTATGAAAGCTCTTGTACTTGATGTGGAATGTAGATGGAATTACGTGCTGTTCTGCTTCTGTTCTTGGGCAATTGCTTTGTCAATGAATTTTGTTCACTAATTTGTTCTTTAGACAACTTCTAAAAGTTCCAAAGTTAACCAGAAAGCAGTCTCCATTTAAAATCTGATTACTAAACACTACCTATTTCTAGTTAAATATTTGTGATTGCACAAATAGGAAAAATATTTCTTTGTCTACCACGATGGCATGGATTTGCATTGTGAAGATTCTAAGTATGTTGGCTTCTGTAAAGACTAAGTCACCTCAGAAACCAAGCTTTTCACATTTATATTAAGCACTGGCTGCTGCACATGTCAGACCTCTAACAGGTGCAAATTACACACAAAAAAGGAACAGGTCAAATGGAAACAGCTGGCTGGGTTGAGAATTACTTGAAGTCAGAACTCTGTACCATATACTCTATCCTGTGTGCCATAATAAAATACTGAAAAACCTAAACTAAATGGACTTGAAGTCTTTACAATTTTTTTTTCTCAAATTTAGTTCCTTGGTCAGTGCTGCTCTATCTTCTGTAATGCATATCCCACCCCAACTCCAGTCTTCTTTCTCTAGACTTTCCCTTTCCCTGTCAATGACCCCACCCCATCATCCAATTCTGCAAACTAGACACTGGGCATTCACTCCTGTTTCTTCTCAACCCCAGTAGTCTGATTTGTCACACTATTAACGATACTCCCACTGTATCTAGAATCCACCACATTTCTCCTTTCATAGTCACTTTCATTTCTCAGTTAGTGTCTCTGATTTTTCCTCGCCTGTCCTCAACCCTGCTACCCAGTTCCTACTCATCCTTTAGATTTAGATTCAATCATTCTCTTGGGGAAGATTTCTGGGACTAGGCCTTCACTAAAGGTGTCCATAGGATGGTGTACATCATGAACACTTCTATACACTAATAAACATTTTTAAGAACAGAGATGAATTTAAAATTAATATTCAAGGATCATTAAATTTCAGAATGCTGGTTCTCGAGGTATTTTCCTATCGCTCACAATTTTCTAGTTCTGTTTACATTTAAATGGTTCTCAATAGTTGCTCCTGTCTTCCTTCTTCTCTTCCTTGTCTTTGTCTTCCTTCTTACATGTATTCTTGTCATAAGCTATTTCAAATCATTTTGGGAAGGGGTTCAAAGGTGACTAAAGAAATAAATATTTGTTTCCTGCTATAACACTCAACAAAGTACCTGGCATTTAGTGGGCATTAATATAATGTTTATATAATAGTAAAGGTTAAGGGAATTGCAGTGGAAAATTCAGTATGTTTTCCTCTTGGAAAAAATGTTCAGTAGAAGGGCGTGCATGAATTACACAAGCTGAACAGGGAGAGTCATTTTCTAGTCCTCTAGAAAATTTCCAGCAAATCATCCAGAGGGAGAGCCAGAGGGTCAGAAAGTAGTGTCATGGGAAGAAAGAAACAGACTCAGAAACTATCAGTAGTTTTTCTATCAGTAGTTTTTCAATTCTACTACAACATTGATAATTTTTTGTGCATAAGAAGATTAAAAGATGTATTAATATTTAAAGACAAGTTTATAAAAAGGAGAAAATTTACACTTCCTCCATTTAGTCAATATTATTTTCATTTTTATATGTTCTTTAAACATTTTATTGTTTTTACTTACTCATAGGTTGACTTATCATGTCCATTCATTCCACATGTTAAGGTTGCAGACACTGTTCTGGGGGCAAGGCAGAGCGGACAGTATCCCAGTTGCATATGACACTGGCATACGTGTGTAAGCGGACAGTGAGAAAAAAAATTAATAGGTAGGTGACATGTGATGTAAGTCAGACATGCAGTGACCTGGGGAGTGAGTGTTTCAGGTAGAAGGAACAGTAAATGCGAAAGTTTGACTGTTGGGACCTAGAAAAATGCCTTAACCTCATTGTTGAGCATTAAGAATGAGAGCAAGAGTAGGAGATAGGCCAAGACAGGCTAGCCAGAGCCTGATTGTACAGGGACTTGTGGATCAGGAGTTTCCATTTACTCTTCATGCAGTTAGAAATTTTGAAGACAGGGGAAGGTGACATGGTCTGATTTTTGTTTTATAAATATCACTCTGACTCCTGTGTAGACAAGAGACTACAAAGAAGTAAGAGTCAAAGAGGAGAAACTAACTAAAAGGATGTTTTACTTCTGATGAGGGAAGATGATAGAGATGGTGACTTAGAGAAGGGCCGTGGTAGTATAATGTGGTATGATTTAGGAAATCTCTGAGGTAACTTTTTGCTGTGAATGAATGCATGGAGAGGGAAAGTTGTAAGCAGTATCTTATTTTTGATAACTACATAATGCTTCATCAAATTAATATTTATTAATTTATTAATATGTATTAGTTATCAATAGCTGCATAACAAATTGCTCCAAGGCTTCGTGCTTCAAACAATCCCAGTTACTCTTTATTTCTTAGTTTCTACAGATCAGGAACTTGGGAGTGGCTCAGTTGGGATGCTTTGATGCTAAGTCTCTAATAGGATGGCAGTAAGATGAGAGCTTCACAGACCTGCAGATTCAACTCCAAGATGGCATACCAGTAGGCTGGTCATTTCGTCCCATGTGGGCCTGTTAGGGGGAAAATAATGTCCTAAAGCTAATTCCATACAGGCTTTGTGGACTCCACCCCCATCCCAGGCCAAAGCCAAAGACACTGGGAACTCCAAATCCCATCACCACCAAAGGGAAGGTGGCTGGGACCTGAGGGTGGGGTTAAGCAGCCAAGTGAGTATAAAGGCAGACACGTGGGCTTTGGGGCGGTCCCCCATTTTGGCTCTCCACCAGCTAGCAGCATCTGGCCAGCTCTGAGAGTGCCTTTGGGTTTCCAGGTCGGTGGATCAGGTAGGACGCATTAAAGACTTTATTTCCCTATTTTCTCCCTGCGTTGTACATTTTCCTTATTTCCTTTTCCCTTGTAAATAAACCTTTTATTAACCTTTTGTGTGTGCCTGTAGTGGAGTATTCATAAGTCCCTTGTAAGCGCGCGGGTGAGGACCCACAGCCAGGCAACCCGTTCAATATCGGGCTGTCCTATAACAGGCCTTTCCATGGAGCTGCTTGGGGAGATTTACAGGACAGCAGTTGGCTATCCCTAGGGCAAAGCCTCCAAGAAATGAAGGAAGAAGTCGTAATGTCTTTTATGACTGAGGACTTGAAAGTCACACATCACCACTATCAGTGTACTCTCATGATTGCACAGACCAGCCTGTCTGATTCAGTGTTGGGGGAACCACATAAGAATGTAATACCAACAACTAAGGATTACTAAGGCTACCCTAAGATAGTAGCCATGTGATCATTTCTTTTATGACCAGTAGTCATCTATTCAAGAGAGTCTGCAGCAATTCCAGTTTTAAACATTCTTTCCTGTTGCTACCAGCACATACGTTCTTATTTGATCAGATGTCCCCATTTAAGTGTAACATGTGACCTGATTTAAGTTTGAACATATGTACAAAAAAATCACATGTTGGCAACGAGTATCTTCATCAATGGATATTTCACTCTTGGCCTTCTATTTAAGTATTTCTTCAGTAATTCCCCTGGTTGGATTTTGTGTTTAAAGGGTATTGTGTACATTTTAATAGCTCTTGATATTATCCCCATATTTTTTCCTATAAAGCTTGGTGGCTATACCTCAAGGTCTTAGATTTCTTGCATTAGTTCATTTGTAAAGAAATACAATTTTTTCTAGTGAATTGGAATCATTGTAGTGGCAGCTAATTTGTGATTTAAGGTAACTTGTAACAGAAAAAGTGTTTATTTAAATTTTTTTTTGTCAGGTAGTCAAAGCCATCTCAGTTGATACAATTTTTTTTTAACCTTAGGTTCTGATATAGGACACACATGATTTGAAAAGGGACACCTCTAATAAATAAATTGATTAGTTCTAAGTAGTCTTAAATAGGAAATGGCTTTATGCAAACACCAAAATGCTGTAGATGAGGCCTGGGTTTTTAGCAGCTATTAAAGACATTTTCATTTGTGTATTGATGACCATTCATACCTTTGCTCTTGGCTGAACGTCATTCTTTCAATCTATAATCACACACATCCTTATCATTTCATGTGAAATATAGGCCATTTCTTGCCATGCCCATTAAAAAAAAAGATCTAGCAGGACGTTTGGATGCTTTGATGCAACAGAACAAATAACTCCTGTCTTTACTACTAGTAAAAACAGAAACCTTAGATTTAAAATTCTATCCCTGTTGTACCTAATCATCTCTGGTTTGAGAGGAAGGAATCATCTACTCATTCTGGTTTGGTTTGTTAATTTGTTTCTAATCCTTTACTCAAGGGAGAAACCACCTTTTAATTAGAGGTTAAAACGAACAGGCAGAGGAGGGAGAACCTCTGACTTTTTCCTGCGCACCCCCCCAACACACAGGGAAATATGTGTGAGAGAGAATCTCAACTGTAAGCCACAATCATTCACACAATTTGAGACAAGAAAATTGGTGTCAGACATGAAATCAGAGGGCAATTCGGAGGTGAGATAAAATGCACCACCTGCTCCAGGCCAGCTAAGGTGTGTGTCAGTTGGCCCTGGGGTGGTCCTTTCCAAGGACTAAACCCCTGGCAATGCTGTACTTAAAGCCACCGTGGTTTTCCCTCCTTGATCGTGTCTGCAAGTGAGGCGGGGTGGGGTGTGTGTGTGTGTGTGTGAGGGGTGAGGGAGGCATTTCCAAGGGGCTGCTTTAGTGACTTGGTCAGAGCACCTGAGGAAGATCTAGGAGCCAGGGACTCAGCTCAGGAACTCGGCTAGTTCTCTCTTTACCCTTCCTAAGTGAGTGTCCACCGCCCCCCCCTTCCTGCTAATCCCACTGAGTAGTGGAAAACAGAAAATGCTAAGTGTGATTTACTAAGGTGCTTTGGAAAGCTCGGGGGACTCAGATATCAGAGAGTGGAGATGGGCTTCTGCGGCCCCGGCTGCTGTTTTGCATGTGACAGAGAGCACGTCCTCTCCTTCCTCTGCAAGGGGAGGGGGCGGAACCCGGATCTGGTTATTCAGGGCGCGGACGCCTGGAGCCTTGGCAGCCGCGCGCCTCTGCCCTGCCCACCTAGGAAACGAGGCGTTGCTCTAACTCAGGGACACTTTAAGCAAAAGGAGTAGAAAATACTTCCTATGGCGGAACCTGCTTCCTCCGGGATGAAAAGATGCTAATGAGTTTGGCATCTTCGTGTCTTCCCAGGACTCCCCCGTGGCAACAAGACGCTCTCCCAGGTCAGTCACCCCTCGACCGCCACCCCCGGTGGGGCCCCATCTCTTGCTTCCCAGGGGCTCCCCAGAGGCCCCGCTGGGCTCCTCCAGGAGCTGCTGGGGCTGGGGTTGTTCCTGAACAGCACTGAGCACATTTGACGGTGTTTTAGGATTACTCTGGAAATACACAGCATTTTAATGTTTTTAAAAGTAATTTGAACAAACCGCCCCAATCTGTGAGAAACTAATGAGTTGAGATGAAGTTTTGAAAATCAAAATTCCCTAGAAAGGCCAGATGTCACTTGTTTTTTGCCTTTCATTTTCTTCTTTCTTTACCTTTCTTTTCTTCTTTCTTTCTCTCTCGCTCTCACCCCCCCTCTCGTTTTTGTCCTGTTTTGTTACTGCAGTTGTTATAGGGCAACCCCGATATAAAATAAAACGGGTTGCCTGGCTGTGGATCCTCACCCGCGCGCTTAAAAGGGACTTATTAATAGTCCACTACAGGCACACACAAAAGGTTAATAAAAGGTTTATTTACAAGGGAAAAGGAAATAAGGAAAATGTACAACTCAGGGAGAAAATAGGGAAATAAAGTCTTTAATGCATCCTACCGGATCCCCCGACCTGGAAACCCAAAGGCACTCTCAGAGCTGCTCTGATGCTGCCAGCTGGCGAGGAGCCAAAATGGGGGACCCCCCCCCAAAGCCCACGTGTCTGGCTTTATACCACACCTGGCTGCTTAACCCCACCCTCAGGTCCCAGCCACCTTCCCTTTGGTGGTGATGGGATTTGGAGTTCCCAGGGTCTTTTGGCTTTGGCCTAGGGTGGGGGGTGGAGTCTACAAAGCCTGTATGGAATTAGCTTTAGGACATCCTTTTCCCCTAACTCAGTGATTCCCAAGCAGCCCAGATGAGGACTTAAAAAACCGTTTCCAAGCACTCAGTAAACTCGCAAATCTCAACCTTAGCCCCAAACCCAATCCTCCCCCACTCCAGCATCCCTCACCCCCCCACTGAGCGTGATCTCTGCAAAGATGCAAAGCAGGGCAGCTGTAATTTCTTTAGCTGTTTTGACCTCTGCCCTTCACCATCTTCGAAAACGCTCAAGTTCCAAGACTTAAAGTGCTGTAGAGTGCGTTGAAGGACAGTTACTTTCATTTGGATATGTAACTGATTTACTCAACAATTTCAGTGGATCAAAAAGTTGATCAGACACTGATTTGAATTAAGCTTGCTCATTTCAAAGGCAAATATCAGTTAAGAAGAAAATATCAAAAGCGACTATCAGTTAAGATGAAAATTTCAAGTGGTTTCTCAAGCTGCATTTTTTTGCATGAACAATTCAATGCCAATCTGAAGAACAAAAGAAGACAATCAGGAGAAGACAATCAGGGAGGTGCTGGAATTCTCAGTTTGCTGGCTCTTTCTCCAGGTCTCCCTTCTTTGTCCAGGTCGTCCTGTTTAACATGGACTTTTCTCTCCCTTTCTCTTTCTGCTTCGCCTTTCTGGGACTTTTGGCATGATTACTGATCATTTGATAGCTAATACATGAGGTGGTCCTGTCAAGGGTCACCGTTGTCTTGGAAGCAGGTGTATAAATCAGGCACGCTCCAGGTGTTGTGAAATTCATCTGTCTTCTTTTGTTCTTCAGATTGGCACTGAATTGTTCATGCAAAAAAATGCAGCTTGAGAAACCACTTGAAATTTTCATCTTAACTGATAGTCGCTTTTGATATTTTCTTCTTAACTGATATTTGTCTTTGAAATGAGCAAGCTTAATTCAAATCAGTGGCTGACCAACTTTTTGATCCACTGAAATTGTTGAGTAAATCAGATGACACGCTGAGAATCACTTTGTGTTCTTTTCCCTTGAGGAGGGGAGGTCTCCATTCACCAGACACATCCAACTTCTCAGAAGGATGCGGCTAACACCCCAGCAATTTGGGGGGTGGGGAGCTCTTTGTGGTTAGAACCCTCTTTCCCAAGATATGATTATAGGACATAGAGTTGAAGCATCAGGCTAAAGAACCATGAAATTAAGGGTGGTCATGTTTTCTTCAAAAAATCGAATCACAGGTAATTATAATTCCTAGAAATAAAAGCAGATCTTTCTGGTTAGGGATAACTCCATCATGAAGCATCAAAATTAAAAAAAAAAAATGCTTTGAAAGACTTATACTTAGAGTTTGCAAACAGCCGAAGAAGCATGTTATCATCTCCAAAGCCACATCTTATTCCTAAGGGCAGCGATGATTCTACATCTATGTGATCAAGCTTGTTTTCTCCTCTGTCCCCATCCTACTATCCATATGGGAACAAATTCCCCATCTGTGCATTCCTTTCACTCTTCACAATTGAGATTTTAATTTTAATGATTGTAAAAATTATCACCATCATCCAGTTCTGTGGTGTTTTATTTTTGAAAGCATGTTCACCTTTTCACCCAATGCAGAGCTGGGAGGATATGTATTCCATAGATTTTACATGTAAAGCTAGAGCACAGGATTCAATGGCAATTGATTTCCCTTGAGGAGCCACAGCATTTCAATGTCTCATGGGTAGTCAACTTCCTGTGACAAAGCCAATGACCCAAATCCCTTCTTCTGCCCTATACCTGACCCCTTCTTAAATCTCTCCCAGTTGATGCCATATCAATAGATGGAAATTCCTTCCTTCCTGCTCTCAGATCAAGCACTCTGGAGTCACCTTCAATTTCTCTACCCCCTACTCTCTACAGTTCCATATCAGCAAATCTCATGAATTTCACTTTCAGTAGGTGAAAATTGGATTTTGAGTCTGTTGACTCTGGTCATCCTGTCCCCTATGACCCAGCTGTGTCCAGAGGACTTATTTCATTTACACCCAATTCCTCCCATTGTCTGGTTCCAAAGCTGATCAGATGCCCTCGTCTTGGTTCATTTGGGTCTGGCCTATGCCTTCTAGAAATATTGTCACTCAAACTCTTGGGCCCTTAATTCTGGGCTCTCTTGCTTCTTCCTCTTCCTACTTCCTCAACACACACACAGATATGGGGGCCTATCTAAACGGTATACCTTCCCCTTAAATATTGCCAGAAAAGGACTTCTGATCTAGTCAACTAAGTTTATTTTTTAAATAGCATGCTCTCTTCAAGATAAGAATTTAGACTGGTAGTGGTGATTTAAGGAATGCTAACTAAAATTAATAATTTATTAAAAATATGATGTGGTAACTTTTTAGAACATCTCATATAGAAGTGAAAGGGACTCTGTGAGCCTTGCTTTGGTTTTGAGCACAACCATATGGATTTGGGGATATAATGTCTTCATAGTTCTATCACAAAACATTCTCTG
Source organism: Talpa occidentalis (assembly GCF_014898055.3). Classification (NCBI taxonomy): domain Eukaryota; kingdom Metazoa; phylum Chordata; class Mammalia; order Eulipotyphla; family Talpidae; genus Talpa; species Talpa occidentalis. Next base: position 96,674,926 of record NW_023605194.1, on the reverse strand, counting down.
TCTCTGTTAATATCAATAGTATTTTTTAAAATTTATTTAAAGAGGCATGTATTATTTATTTATTTGTTTGTTTTGTTTGTTTATACATGCACTGGGTACAGTCAGAAGCACGGGAGGGTGAGAGAATTCACCAGAGCCAGAGCGGGGAGCAGAGCAGGCAGAAGGACCGAAGTACACTGCTGAGGGGAGCAGCGGGCGGCAGGAGAGGTCTGCGCGCCAGTATCAATAGTATTTTAATAATTTACATTTGAAAAATTTTCAGTCCTGTGGTTACGTAGATGGATTTTTGGATGTCTGAACAGTTTCTGTAATTTGCTTCAGTGAAAAATGCAATTGTTTCCTACCATATATTTTCTCTATATGACTGATGAATATATGTATACACTGATGAGATATGCATGAGTATTATATATTTATATTCTATACATCCTGTAGTTAACTCATTATAATTGCCATCTGTATCGAAAGTACATGCATGGAAATCAATTATCCAATTAATTTCTTATTTTCAAATTAAATAAATTCTGTGCCTATGGCTTTGATCAAATTTAAAATTCAATGCTTTCAGCAAATGCTTTTCTTCAGTTCCTATGGGGTTAGGACATCCCCATGTTTTAGTTCTGTGCCTGTGCCTTGACTGACAATAGAAGGCAACTTTTCTTTTCCACTAAATATTAACGTCACCGTGAGAAGAGTGTTTGCCACACTTTTGTACACTACAAGCTGTCATATTAGAAGGAATCACCTCTTATTTTTGTATTTGGATATTATATTCTTATGATGCAAGTCTTGCCATTGTATCATTTTAAAAAAATATTTATTTATGCATACAAGAAGTGGGGTACAGGCCAGATATGGCGGGGTGAGAGGATTCACCAGAGACAGAATGGGCAGCAGAACAGACGGATCTACTGAAATACACTGCTGAGGGAAGCAGCAGGCAAGACAGGAGAGGTCTGCTGCGCCATGTGGGTAGCTCCCTGGCTGGGGATCGAACTCGTGCTGCAGTGACTGTGGATAACTTCAAAGGTTGCGTCTTAAACCCTTGCACCACCAGAGAGGCCCTGCATCATGTTTTTAATCTGCAAAGAAAGATGGGATCACAGCACCGCCTTCTTATAACTAAGATGGTCACAATGGTTGGATTGAGGGGCAGTGTGGTAAAGAGGTTAGGGCTGTGTGCTCTGCAGCTGCAATATCTGGGTTAAATCCCCTCTCTGTTTTCTATTAACTGTGAGACCTAAAGAAAGTTGATTTCCACGTCCCCCACCCCCGTGCTTCAGTTTCCTTACATTTGAAACTTGAGAACCAGCTAGCTTTGTTACTTCTTACAATATTTAAAACAAAATAGTATCTTTAAGGCAATCTACTGGATAAGTAGAAATTCTGTTTCCAATGACTTATTGTTATTGTAGCCAGGGACTGACTGTAGTCAGAGAAGAAGGTGTTCTAGTTTCCTAAACACTTGGAGATTTGTGCTTAGTTTTATTTATTTTTATTTATTTATTTATTTGTTTGTTTGTTTGTTTATTTATACAAGCACTGGGTACAGTCAGAAGTGTGGGAGGGTGAGAGAATTCACCGGAGCCAGAGTGGGGAGCAGAGCAGGCAGAAGGACCGAAGTACACTGCTGAGGGGAGCAGTGAGCGGCAGGAGAGGTCTGCACACCATGCGGGACCCTCCTCTGGTGGCTGGGGAGCAGCCGGGGATCGAACCGACGCTGCAGAGGCTGTGGGCAGCTTCGCAACCCAGTGCTCAACCGCTGCGCCACCAGGGAGGCCCTGTGCTTAATTTTAAATATAGTCTCTCCCTGCTACCAAACATACTTGAACAGTATGTTCATGAATCTTAAATTTTTTTTTCTTTAAATCGTAGTATAACAACTCTCACTGCCAGCAAGGTGTATGAATTCCAGAAAAGATCTTTTTTTTAAAAATACTTTATTCTTTTTTCTTTTTTTTTTAAGATTTATTTATTTATCTATTTATCTATTTATTTATTTATCTATACATACAAGCACTGGGCACAGTCAGAAGCGCAGGAGGTTGAGAGAATTCACCAGAGCCAGAGTGGGGAGCAGAGCAGGCAGAAGGACCGAAGTACACTGCTGAGGGGAGCAGCAGGCGGCAGGAGAGGTCTGCGTGCCATGTGGGACCCTCCTCTGGTGGCCGGGGAGCAGCCGGGGATAGAACCTGCGCTGCAGAGGCTGCGGGCATCTTCGCAACCCAGCGCTCAACCGCTGTGCCACGGGGGAAGCCCGAATTCCAGAAAAGATCTTTGCACCCACTGGATTGAGTCTACAATAAGTATTTATTAAATTAATGTGTCCATCAAGAAATTTGATAGAAACATTTGCCTGGCTTATTAAAAGTATGTTGTCCTGTTATTTTAAAAGAAGACAACATAGTAGTTCATCTTTTGGAATATGTAGAAATATTACTACAGTCATCTCCTTCTCAGTAAAGAAAATGAGATGGTTGAAAACAAAGTTAGGAGCTGAGGGCACCAGTCTCTAGTCCTTATCTGGGAAGTGTTGCTGATTGACTCAGTCATTTTAAAACATTATATGCTAAAAAGGGGCCTTCTAAGCTGTGGAAGACTCAGGGGCCAGTACTGGCAGATGAGATGATTTTTGATATATACATATGAGTATTTTTATAGTAATGGTTGTAATTCAACCAGCATATCGCAGAGACCTGGCTTATGTCCCAACATCAGACAACAGCTTCCAGACTTTTCATTGGGTAATGCTTCTGCATCATGGTGTCAGTCTTTGTGGAACTGTCAATCAAGGTGCTTCTTCCTTTGCTGGCCAAGGGGTGAGGCAAGTGTCTGTTCTGTTTCTGAACTTCTAATGAAGTTGCACCAAGTTCTATTTAGTTGGTTCTATGACAACATGAAAGGGTCACCCCAGGTGCTCCTTCCCAACACCTGCCTCTGTATCTAATCCTTCCATCCCCGGAGCTATCCTGTATCCTTGTCACACATTTTATTTTTAAATTCTATATAACTGGTGTAAATTTCTGATTATATTTAAAAATTCTGTTTTGCCTTGGATGTCATGGACATTATTTTTTCAGAAAAATTGGCTTTTTAATATAAAATATGAATTTTTTAAAAATGTAAATAAATAATTGTAAAAGTGATAAGTGTATATAACAAAAATAAAACAACAGTTGGCAAAAGTCTACAGATTGGGAACACGACTGCAAATATTGATATTAGCAACTAGCTTCCTGGGTATAGTGAAGAATTAAAAGTGGGGTGTCTTATGACTGTGTAGGCATCTCACAATATATACATGTATCACATCATCACATTGTACCCTAGAACTTACATAATGTTACATCAATGATCTTTTAATAAATTTAGAAAATAATAAAACTCGGGTATCTTAAAAAATGGCTTCTAAAACTTAGTGCAAAAAACATTAATTAGTGTAGGATGAAAAGTCTTAAAGGTCTGGAACAGGTATATTTTGAAAAGGGAATAAATAGTATTATTTCTTTGGTCAAGATCAGGTCTTTATTTTTTAAATCTAAAACTACATAGTGCTTATATCAGAGATTCCAATCTACCTTATTCTAGAGGAATATTTCATTTATTTTTGACATTATTTTCCCCAAATAGTAAACCACTAAATTTATAAATATCTGCCAATCATGTTAGGAATCAATGTATCACATGAGCTCATGTGTGTGTGTGTGTGTGTGTGTGTGTGTGTGTGTGTGTGTGTGTGTGTGCAAACCAGCACCATGTCTCTGTACTTCTTGTTAGGAATATTGGTAATTTCAGTGCTGCTTCTTCTGGGCACATTGTTATAAAACCATGAGTTCTTTTGTGTCCTAACTCCCAGGAACAAGTTATCACTCCTTTATTATCTTCTCACCTTGAGATTCTCAGAGCTCTGGTTTGTGATCAAACACCTGAAGATCAAAGATATCTATCCCACCAATTTTACTTTTTTATATGATAATTTCATTTTATTTCAAATATTTAATTAAAAATTGGGGGTTGAAGTTTGGGCTAAGTAAAGATTTTTGACAGCTGAAAATTATCTTGGTGGTTATATTTTCCAAGTCATTACTCTCAAGAAAAGAGTGATAAAGATGCAGGTCATCAGACTACCCCTCCGCAGCCCCCTAATAATCACCTCTATAGAAAGAAAAGTCCAGGTAGTGGAGATTTCACTTTAAAATCACATAACACCAAGCAATCGGCTATATTTCCGTTATGACCTTTATTGAGCAAATACTGCTGTGACGTTTAACATCGATCAATGAAAGTTTGCAAACTGTGCATGTCAACGAGGTTCTCCCATGAACAAAAGTCCATTTTTAATGCACCAGTGAGGTAAACATAATTATTCATATATAGCTTTCTTAAGGCTAAGAGAGTTCTGTGTTTCATTTATTATTTTTGGCTCAGTTGGTTCTTTGCATAATACATCTCAAGACATCCCTCCTGAGTGCCCCCCTTCCAACAGTTTAGGAAATCGATCAATTCCCCAGGTACATACAATATCATGCATTTGAATCCCCCAAAGACTGAGGAGAGAGCACCCTGAGCTTGCATGCATTTCCCTCATATTGCACAAAGTAAAATACAATGTCTGGAGCCCCCATGGGAGAACCCGTTCTGTTTTGAAGCTGTCAATCACATGCATTTTGAAATTGTCATATGGCTTAACCTTTTGCAATGGACTCAAGTATTAGTCACTCTGTGTGACTTCCTTTACTATGGCGTGCGAAGTGACCTTCTCTACCTTTTTAGTAGACACTAGCTTCTCCTCAAAGGTCTCTTCATGCTCTTCGACCTTTTGAGTGACGGTTACAGATTTAGTGATGTATTTGGTAGCACCATCTCCCCCCTCGCTGGTGATTTTTTCTACCTTTTTGGTCACCACCACTTTATCCTCACTTCTGTCATCCCCTTTCTTCTCATCTGCTGGGCTCAAGTCTAGCCCGTTGGTGATGACCCCTTTCTCCTCTTCTCCCCCACTGCCCTTCTCCTTCGTCTCCTGCTCATCCTCCTCTTTGCCTTCCACCTCCCCATTAACCGCTATGTCTTCCTTCGTGGAATCCCTGGACCCTTGATCGCTGCCTTCCTCCTCACTCCCTCCTTCCTCTTCTGCCTTCTCCTTCTCTTTCTCCTGCTGCTGCGGCTTCTCCTCCTCCTTGGCGTCCTTCTCCAAGCTCACCTTTACTGACTTGGTGACAGTGACCGTCTCCTGCACAACCTCCTTTAACGGGGACTCTGCTTTCTTCTTCTCGGCCGCATCTTTTGGCTTCTCCTCCTTCTTCTCCTCCTTCTCTTCTTTGCGAACTTCCTTGGCTTCTTTCTTTGCTTCCTCCACTTTCTCTTCTTCTCTCTGCTCGCCTTTCCCAGCTGCAGCTTCTGCTTTTGGCTTAGCCTCTTCCACCGGTGATTTGGCCACTGGAGATTTGGCCACTGGAGATTTGGCCACTGGAGATTTGGCCACTGGAGATTTGGCCTCTGGAGATTTGGCCACTGGAGATTTGGCCTCTGGAGATTTGGCCTCTGGAGATTTGGCCACCGGCGACTTGACTTTCTCCGGCTTTTCCACCTTGGTTTCTGCCACCAGCTCCTCCTTGGGACTCACTTCTCCACTCTTTGCCTCTCTTTTCTTTTCTTCCTTAGCTTCAGTTTCCTCTCCTTCACCTTCAGCCTCTGTTTCTCCTTCTTCTTCCTGCTCACCTTCCTCTTTTTCGCTAGAACCTTCCTTCTCGGATCCTCCTTCTTCCGCTTGGTCTGACTTTGCACCTTCATCTTCTTCTTCCTCCTCCTCTTCTCCCTCTTGACCTTCCTCCTCCTTTTCTGCTTCTTCAGGTGCTGCAGCTTTCACAGGAGACTTTTTGGCAGCTACAATGTCTTCTTCAGCTTCTTCTTCCTCTTCTTTTCCTTCTCCCTCCTCTTCCTGTGTCTCCGCCTTCATGGAGACGGCCAGCTCCTCGGCGATGGCGGCCAGGGCATCTTCCATTTCTGACTTCTCATCTTCTACTTTGGTTTCTTCTATGATTTCCTCCACAAACTTGTGTTGGACCTTTAGCTTAGGAGCCTCTACCTTGGTTTTCTGAATCTTACTGGATATTGTGACTGAGGGCTGTCGGTGTGTATACAGGGGCCCAGTGATGCTTCCTGAAAATGTACTAAATCTGGTCTCTTCACCCTCCAGGAGTTTTCTAAATAGAGAATCAAAGAAGACAAAACATAATTAAAACTTCATTGGGTCTCCCTGGCCTCCCTCTGGATGGGTAATGAAGTAGGTACCTTTGAATAAACAGAATCACATAAATAAAATATTCCACCAAGCCAATACCTGCGATCATTTCACTGGCCTGTTGTAGAATATTCAGCGACAGAGGTGCATTCTGGAGGACCAGTAGCCAGTCACCCGCTACTGTAACTACGGAAACCCAAGAGTCCACTGACCACACCCAGCCACCAAGTCTCAGCCCTGCGGCACTCACTGTTGCAATAGGAATATGCTGACAAGATCCCTAGTGGCCAAAAACCATTTCGGTGACCTTTTTGAACATTTGGACTTTTAGGATGCATACTAAATTTCTTTGTAGTGTTCAAATTTTTTTTATGAAACTATTTAGCATATACTAGAAAGTAGGCCAGATATATTTATATCTTAGCTAGGTGCTAATATAGATGTATCAAGTTAATCAAAAATTGTCTATTTAATATCATTCAGCTTCCTGAAAAGACATATTTCTGTGAGGGCAATTTATTCTTGTAATATTATAATGACTTTATAGTAGGAAAACTGTAGTAGTAGAAAAACTGTTTAGTTAAGAATTTTCTTCTGTGAGCTTAATCGTAGCTTGGTGCCATCAGCTAGTACAACTATAATCTCTTCTTTCTCTTACTGCATTTTTAAATCTATAGTTGGAAGTCTTTAGGTCTAGATATATGTACATATCATACAATGGATTATATAATATAAAACACATACTAGCTCTAAAACAATTCTATCTATATATAATTTATTAATCTGCATCTATTCTCAGCCAGATGATGGCAATAGCAAGCTGCAAAACAAACAGAGAAATTAAATGTCCTGGTGTTTGTCCTTGACAGTATAAAGTTGAAAAGCTGAAACCACTAGATGAAATTTTCAAAACTAAAACTCTGTTGTCTTCAACCATTTGGAAAACAATTGTCACTGGGTGGGGGGGAAGGTTTAACTACAGCATTGGAATTAATTGGCACTCCCCTAATTCAAAACACTTTATTTCAATTAATGTGTGTCCTTTTAAGGCTGTATAGAAAGTGGTAATACCACATTTGCAATTTGGGGAAGGTTTTTTTTTTTTTTTTTTTTTTGATTAATTAAAAAACCAGGCACTGGTGAAAGGCTGCTGCGAACCGTGACTTTAACTTTAGTGGTGAAGGTTCTGTCAGAAGCGCCTCTGCAGTGCGGTTTGTATCTTGCCCGGGTCCGGGTCCGCAGTGAGCACCCTACCTGTACGCAGCAATTTCAATATCCAGAGCCATCTTGACGTTGAGGAGATCCTGGTATTCTCGCAAATGACGAGCCATTTCCCACTTTGTCCCCCGAAGCTCATTTTCCAGTTGCTGGATGGTGTCCTGAAACAGACGCAGAGTCCCCACAGAATCACCTTCCAAACAGCAGCTAATTTCACAGACCATGCACCACCCCCCTCCAGACTCTCTCCAGCTCCGCAAACCTAAGGGCCATCGCTCCCAGTTCCCCCCACCTCCCCACCCCTTAAAAAAAAAAAACGTAAAGGACTCTCAAGTAAACAAACATGATCAGTAAGACAATAGGACTTTTCTTAGACACACGATGCACGGAGACCAGCGGTCGAAATCACGTCTCATCAGGAGACATACATGCTCGGGTAAGCCTCAGGGTGACCTGGCCCTTCCCGTTGGGGCTGAAGCCTCTTTTGAGGATTCTTTCCATCACCGCCTGAAAAGTTGCGAATACATGCTTTTCTTCACCTACAATCCTAAAGTTGCTGCTTTATCAACTCCCTAAATGTATACCTCCGACTTGCAACATGCAAGCGTGCAAAACTAGAACTTCCCAGGCAAGGACCATATTTTTTGAAAAAGGGCCCGTAGGACTTGGGAGCTGGAGGCTGGAGATGCTGCGTGGAAGAAGCCGGGAGCGACTAGGGTGCCGTAGCGCCCGGGGCTTGGGTCCGCGGCTCGCGCGCGCTTTGGCAAGTGGCCACCAGGGAGCGCCGCGGAGTGGACGCCGGGGCGCGCGCGAGGGTGTCGGGGGCGCGCGGCGCTGGCGCTGGCGCAGCCTGGCCGCGCAGCCGCCGTTCCTACCTGGTAGCTACTGAGGTCGTGGTTGTGGCGCTCCTCGATGTCGCTGAGCTGCCGCTCCAGGGACTCCTTGGTGCCGCGCACTGACTCGAGCTCGATGCTCTTGGACTGCAACTGGCGCCGGTACTCTGCGATCTCTTCCTTGGCGGAGCGGATGGCCTCCTTGTTCTGCTCGGCCGCCTCTGTGAGCTTGGCGTAGCGGCACTTAAACCACTCTTCGGCCTGGTGCATGTTCTGGTCGGAGTGGCACTCGAGCTGGGAGCGAATCTCTTTCAGCGCCGACGAGATATCTGTCTTCAGGTAGTCTTTGCGCTCCACCGTGATGTGCGACGCCTGGATCTGGGCCAGCAGATCGGCCACCTCTTCCTCGTGATTGCTCCGCAGGAAGGCCACTTCATCCTGCAGCGACTGCACCTTCTTGTCCAGCTCCACCTTGACCATAGACGCCTCCTCGATGTCTTTGCGCAGCGCGCGGATGGCCGCCTCGGTGTCGTCCCGCAGCCGTGCCTCCTCCTCGAAGCGCTCCTTGAGCCGGTGGATGTCTTCCTCCAGGTGGTCGGAGTCTAGCTGCACCTGAGCCTTCTCGTGGTTCACCATCTCGAGCGTGGTGCGCAGCTCGCGGATCTCCTGGTCGTACGCGTCGCTCAGCTGAGCCTGCGATGCCTGCTTCTGCCGCAGCGCCTGGATCTCCGCCTCGATCTCCTTGTTCTGCTGCTCCAAGTAGTGCACTTTCTCGATGTAGCCCGCGAAGCGGTCGTTCAGCCCCTGCAGCTGCTCCTTCTCGTTGGAGCGGGACAGCTTGTAGTCGCCGCCCGGGCCCGAGCCGCCGTTGAGCAGGGACGAGGACTGGCTGAAGTCGAGGCTGCTCTCGGCGGAGCTGAGCATAGCCGAACTGTAGGCGAGGCGAGGGCCGAGCGCGCTGCGCTTGTAGGAGGAGGACACGGTGCTGGGCGAGCTGCGGGACCAGGACTGCGAGCGGAAGCCGCTGGACGGGGAGCCGCTGACCCGGCTGAAGCTCGAGCGGGTCTCGGTGACCCGCCGGTAGGCGGACGGGTTGCCCAGCGAGTCTAATGTGTAGCTCATCTTGGAGGCCTCGGGGTGTATGGCTGTCACAGCGTTCAGCTGGCCTCGCCGCAGCCCATTTATAGCCGCGGCGGCTGGTCCCGGGCCAGGGCCCCGCCCCGTGGGGGCGGCGGCCGAGGAGGCGGGGACTGCGGGCCCCGGGCCGGGGGATGGGGGTGGTGGGGTGCAGACGGCCCAGCAGTGATTCAGCGCCTGTTCCACGTGGTCCCACGCCGCGCCGGACCCGGACTGTGCTGCCCCAGTCCCTGCCCCTCCCCCAGCCCTCCTTTGGGTCCCAGACCACTTGTCGCCCCTCAAGCCCCTTTTTCATTTCTCTTCACCTTCGGTTTGCATTTTGCACACTCGGTGCGAATATCCGCCCGACGCCCTTCCTTTGTCTAGTCACTTTGCAGACGCGCGGGCAGCTTTTCTCCGCACCCTCCCGGCACCCTTGCTCTTCTGAGGCCTCTGCGTTTTTTATCTTGTGGATTTCTCTTCTTGTCCTCTTTCACCGTTACTTTTTTCTTGACTCTTTCTCTGCTTAAGCACTTCCCCCTCTTTTTGACATCTCCCACTTAATGCCCTTCTTGTGTCTCCCTCGCTCGACCCCTTTCTCTGAGCCCCTTCCTCCTGGGTCTTTTTTCTCCCTATCCCTTCTTTCTCCGCTTTTCCTGCTACCTCTCCCCCTTTTTTCTTCTCCCCCTCCCCCTTTCCGAGCCTCTCTCCCCTTCCCCCACATCTTGTCTTAAGCATCCCAGATGAGCGCAGGGGAGTTGACTTAGAATAGACTTTGAGGAACGGTCGGCCTGCAGGCTTCAGGAAGGGGATGAAAGAATGGGCCCGGGTAGTTATTTGTATTAAAAGTGGGATGTGGCGCTACATTCTTCTTAACGCTTGGGGAACCGCTGCAGCTTCCACGGGGGCGAAGGTAAGGCGCTGGTGCGCGCGATGGCGCCGGCAGCACCAAGGACAGCTCCCTGGCCCGCGTGTCCCAAGATTCAGCTGCCAGGGGGTCTTTTCACTCGGCTCGGTCGGTCCAGTTGGCGGCGGAGGGGGGGGTTTCCATCCTCCTCTTCTCAAGAAAATACAGTTAAAGGCTTTCTGTAGTGAATGTTGGATGGACCCACGCTGGAATCGAACGCTAAGATTTCTCTGCAATGCAGGGTTGGCACAATGAACAGAGTGCAGATTTTGAAAACAGCTGAAATTCATTGAAGTAAGTTAACAGAAAGAATATAATTGTAGCCTAGTTTGAGTTTTCTAACAGATTATGAATGTGAGAAATCAAGAAGCACGGGCCTGTGATTTTGAAGGTCAACTATTCCTTGAAAAGGGGAATATGAAATCTGTGGGGAAGGAAAATCCAGGGAAATATAATTTATGATAAGTTTGAGCACAAGCAATTGCCTTGTCATCTTCCTTTTTAGTACTCCCGATATGTATCTGCAGTGATTGAAAAGACCTTGAATTAATTTAAAATTAATATAAAAGTTATCTAACAGGTTCACCACAACCTTGAATAAAACTATTTCCCCCCTTCATTTAAATATATTTACCCATTTAGACTGTAATGAAGGATTTGGAAATGATTTTCCATATCTTTAAACATGTTTCTTTAAACAAAAATCTACACAGACTTCCTGCTGTTTGGTGCATTGCTAACTAGTAAAATCATCCTTAATTTTGCATAATACTTTCAGCGTAATTCAGGGTTAAAAAAAAGTTCAGAACACAGCAAGGCAAAGTGAAGACCAGAACACAGGACTAATGACAGTGCTTCCCAGGCCCACAGACACAAGTGATTGCATGTGCTTGCTATGGCCCAGGAAAGTAGACTTGCTATGGCTTGTGAAAAGTAGACTCTGCACTTAAATATCTTCTCACAGTATGATTTCTCTAGTCCTGGTTTTATTCAATGATGAGGTCATATCTATCAGTAATCAGAAAAAAAAGATTTTAGAGGTTTTTCTTTTTCTTTATAAGATCTCTTGGCCATTTGTACTTTATAATGGAAGGGGTTAATTTAGGGAGTTACTTTTGGTTCAGTAAAGGGAAACTGCAGCAGTGCAGGCTGGTGGGGGAAGGATGTTCTACTTTGCTGAGTGACAGGCTACCTCTCAGGCAAGGGGAGACATTTTCTCCAGCTTTTGGGAGAGACAAATAACAGAGTGAGGGGACCAACTTCTGAATATTATAAAAACTGGATTTTCTGGCTTTAAGTGGAAGAAGGCAAACTGGAAGAAGACTCCTTGTTTTCTGTACAGTATTGCCAACCTCTGGGTTGCCCTCTGCAAGATGTCATCAGATAAGGCCAAATACTTATTTTGCAGTAATTATGCCTTAGGTACTTATTGCTTTCTACTTTTACTAAGAAAAAAAAAAACCTTACTAATTTCATGTTGCGCATGCACTGAAAGCACTTTCTGCACAGGGAACACATGGCTAACAGGCAGGCTGCTGCTGTTCGTGTTGTTCAGAGCTTTGAAAATGAAATGACTCTGCAGAGAGACATTTACAAGGAAACACATGTCTAACTTTACAATTAACCTGTTTTGCCTTGTATCTAAGCCAGCTCAGAAATTGTTAAGTTTCCAGCTGCTTACAAAAGGAGGAAAGGGTTGCAGACAAACAAAATAATGTCCAATTACTCAGGCAAAATCCCTTTAGTACCTATAGCCTACAACTGTATCTACAATTGTCAGAAAGTATCGTTTAGTCAAGGCACGATTTGATAATGCAGATAATTATAACAGTCATCTTATTAAGGAGAAAAGTTCCCATGGCTTAAGAAATGGTTGGTCCAGTTCACATTTAGCAAAATGTTTTATATTAAAATTTTTACTTTAATCACTCTTCCTGAAGGTGACTTGAAGGTTATGCTCATCAATGAATTCAGTATAAAAACTTTTTTAAAAAAAGCTATAACTTTTACTTTTCCTTTTTGGTATTTTTGAAGAACATTTGTTATCCTCATAGTTTTTATAGAAAGATACATAAGGTTTTGCATTTTTACCCTAATGACATTAAGGCTATGGAGTCTTCTGAAAATGCTAACGAGAGAGAAAATAAGTATGAACACTTAACTGAATTTATAGTACTGCTGTGTTTGATTATGATACTACTGTAATTTATTCTAAATAAGAAGGTTAACATATAATTCAGATGTAAGGCATTTTAAGTGAAATTATCTTTGGATTGTTGTGTCATAAGATAGAGTATGTTTTGAGCCATTTTGCAGGGAAATATAGAGCACAGTGTGTTTCTTTAGTAGGTAAAGTGCAAGCATTAACTTTGTAATTAAAAGATAGCTAGTGTTTGTTTATCTAATAATAATGAGAAAATACCCTTTGCATAAAGATTTTATTCACTGGGTGAAAAAAATAAGGTTAGAAAAAATAAGGAGTCAGGCATTTTCTTACATTTCTTCTTTTAAAGAATACTCCTTTTGATATACAAAAATGCAGTGAGAATGTGATGTGGGAACTGGGCACCAAGCAAGATGCTCTCGTGGAAGATACTGTTGGTAAATGAGATGAGTATATCCAAACTTAGATGATCTGTATTTTCTCCCAACCTGTTGTGACGTCTTGAACTTGATCCTTTTGCCTGGGATCTAAGTTTGGAGCTAATGATGCATAATTATTTATAAATTATCTTTGCTAACTATTTAAAGGGGTGTTGATGTAAGAAGCTAAGGACTGAGTCCCCCAGGACTGAAAGCTGTGTATTTCTATTTGAGCCTTGGAATGTCAAACTTTAAAAGCAGCCTTGATTTTTAGCCTTTTCAATTTTAGATGTTGAAAGCAAAATGAAGATATACTCAAGGGAGAAAGGCTGTTTCTTGTCAGGAAAATTGAGATGAATATATTCCCATTGTTTTTAATTAAAGTAAATCCATCTAAATAAGTGTCCTTTTTCTAACATTAAGTGAAATGGTGTTTATTTGCCTTGCCAAATATTTTATTCATTGAATATTGCTTTATATTTTTGTCAATGAATATTTTCATGAAAAGTTAATTGAAGTTTTTAAAATACTAAAAAAAATCTCATGTCTTTATATTGGCATAATCAGTTTTGAAATTCTGTATCTGGAAATTTCATGTTTTATGGGGGAAAGAGTTAGCTATCAGTTTTAACATAGCTTGCTGATTTTTTTGCTGTGTAATTCCTTCACCCTACTGCGGTGAATCAGTTCTGTGAAAGCCAGAGAAGGCTACAATTTTAAAGAAGTGTTTAAGAGAGCCTTCCTAAAATAAAGTTCAGCAGCTGCAAGTTAAGCAATACTGCTATATTAATTTTCAGCATGTTTTTAGCTGGACATTCCAGCTTTACCTGTAAAGCGGCAGATCTTGATGAAATACACTTGCATTTTTTAAACCCTGCATTGCACATAACTTTGCACCAGTGCAGCCATGCAATATTTATAGCATATTTTATCCCAAACTTACCAAGGCCTGACTTAGCAAGAGACAATTCTTTTATTAGAAACTCTTAATTAAAATGAGCTTTGTAAAACTAGAGCAGATCAATGATCTATTATCTTTGGAACAAATTTTTGAAGAGAGCTAAATCCAGGGACATAAAACAAAGTCAGAAAGAAGCCCCACTTAATAATTAAATCTCACTGTCCAAGACTGGGTTCTCAAAAGCAGTATTATTTCATAATCCTCTGAAGATGGGCTCACTGTCATACCTCTCTCTCTTTTCATTTAGATTGTCAAGAACATCATATAGTTTAGACTATTTTTACTCACTTTTTTGGGGGTTAAAATTAATACATACTTAGTGCAGGAATTTACAAAATGCAGAGAAACAATACTTAAAGTATTGCCCTCTAGCTTTTTCTCTGTAATTTAAATATAGATGAGATTTTTAAAATATACCATACCCTGGCTTGAAAAGAAATATATGTAATATATAAATATATGCTTTGTAAAGTAATATGTGATTTGTTATCTTAGAAGGAATGCAGCACTGTATTCCACGTGATCTGAGTTTCAGACAAGTATTTGACTTTCATTTTCCTCTTTAGGAAAAAATAAAAATGATTATTATTGTAATAATAATGACAATAGATCAGGAAAGTTTACTCGGGAAAATTTTATCTCTCTCCCTTTTTTCCTATCTGCTCTTCTCTGTGTTTATTGGTAGTAACCGGTCCTCGTCAGACCTGAATACTGTGTTCCTTTACCATTAATAGTTCCCTGAATCCCAAAGCCATTATCACCATTATTGTCACCATCAGATTTTATGTGTGAGCAATGCTTTACATCAAAAAAGCAAAATAAAGCAAAACTATATTATCTCAAGTGCCCTGTGCACTGGAGGTAGACAGAATAAAAGAGATTATTATTCCTACTTTTCAGTTGGTGAGACTAATGAAGAGATTGTCCAGAAAATCTCTGGTAAGTGGTACAGGCAGGATCAGAACTTGGATGTACTGACACTGCTAACATGAAAAAAAAGTCCATTAGTAGGAGAAAAAATCCAGACTCAAATAGCATGAAAAAAAAAAAAATGAAGGCAGATAGTAGTAATGTCGATAGCTGTAACTAATACTAAGTGCTCACTAGGTGCCAAGCACTTGTCAAGACGTCACTGGATTATCTCACTTAGCCATCACCACTGCCACTGTTGTTAGCTCCATTTTGAGCACTCAGGCACAGAGAGGCCAAGGATCACACACAGCTAGGAAGTGATGAAGCTGAGATGGGATTCTATCAGTGTAGGACTCTACAGGGAGGATGATGATCACCATGGTGTCAACAGTCCTCTAAGACCTCGCACTTTACCTTGAACTTTCATTTAAAAGCCAATTGTTTAACTGTTAGGTCATGGTAAAAACACCCAGGACATATATGTTCTTTTGCTGCCTTTTTCCTATTTATCAAAAATAAATTTTTTTAATAAAATTTCGGGTGAGCATTTTTTCTTGGTATGTGACTTTATTGAAGGCAATAAAAATGGAAACATTTGAAGTACTTCTCTTTGCTAGTTTTTAATCCTAAATTAATTTTCTATGTAGTTCATTCTAATCTGTGATCTACAGACAGTATTCCTAATCACTTATCTTTACTTTATCTGGTCTCTAACATTCATGCATACATGCACGTTTGATTTTGTTTTGGGGAGATTTTAATGTGTACTCTACATTAATTTATTGTCATATATTTACTCATATATCCAGCCATATACATCTAAATTCAAAAGAAAATATTTTAATCATTATGTATTCATAGTTTTGTAGATGTCAAACATTTTAAACTAAATCTACTCTGAGAGATCCAATAATAAGCATTGGAATCTTGGCAGAAGAAACAGCTTGGCCCACAGTCTTCAGGGAAGGTTTACAATGGGTTGAATGGCAAAGAAGAAGCTTTTTAAATGTATTAAAACAGAAAAGTGAGAGTCATGAATAATTTCAAGTGAATCTCTTGATCATCTATTTTATATACTAACATCAGGGTTATGTGACTGTATTTATATAGGTTGCCTGGAGACAAGTCATCCTTAATTCTTTCTTTTTTTTTTTGTTATTTATGGGATAAAGTGCTCTGACTCACCCTTATTTTCATTTGTATAATTTTGCTTTGGCTTCTGTTTTATCAGATAGGGTCAAGGAACATAATTGTTTCTCATTTTTCCTGAGCAAAATTTGACCTTGAAAAGAAATAACATGTATCCGGCATTAGTCATGATAGCAATCAGTTTCTGGATTTGGATTACATAAAATTATTAGGAACTGAATGCCTAATAATGAAAATTCTTCCTTAAGCCACTGTGACTCATTTAATGCAATTTGTTATGTTTTCTGCTGCCTCCCATTACTCTACCTGGTCCTTTTCTTCTGTCATACTCAAATAACCTTGGAAATTTGATGCCTCCTGGGGAACACCTGAGAGTGACATCCCCTGTGCCTTCTAGAATAAGGGCATGTTCATGGTCCCATCAAACCACGACATGTTTATTGATGATCTCATGCATTTCACAGTAATGAAAGCCTCTGCTTTGGGTCTGCCAACCTCCCATGTACTCCCATGACCTGGTCCTAGCAAATCTGCATTTCTCCAAATCTTGTCCATTTTTTCCCACATATAAGTGCTTTCAGTCAGTCCCAGAAATTCAGTATTTGTGGTCTAGTTTGGTACTACCACCTGCTGGTCATTTCAATAATATCTGGACACTCTGATTCAACTTAAATCTCCGAGTGGCTGATAGTAAATGTCATACATATTTGTATATCCCATAGTATTTTATGGACAGTGAGTGCCCAATCAATATTTGTTGCATGGATGAACAAATGAAGTTCCACCTTTTCCCTTAAAATTTCAGCACTGATCTCTTAAATGTCAGGTTCTGTGCTGGACACAGGAGTTATATGACAGATACAATCTCGGCTTGGATGAACAAAGCTAATGACAAGTAAAGACATAGTTCTCACCCGGGAGCCGTGGGGCTGTGTTGTCCAGCAAAGCTGGGGATAAAGAACGTCATGGGGGCCTCCCCGGTGGCGCAGCGGTTGAGCTCTGGGTTGCGAAGCTGCCCGCGGCCTCTGCGGCGCCGGTTCGATCCCCGGCTGCTCCCCGGCCACCAGAGGAGGGTCCCACATGGTGCGCAAACCTCTCCTGCCGTCCACTGCTTCCCTCAGCAGTGTACTTCGGTCCTTCTGCCTGCTCTGCTCCCCACTCTGGCTCTGGTGAATTCTCTCACCTTCCTGCGCTTCTGACTGTACCCAGTGCATGTATAAACAAACAAACAAACAAACAAACAAATAAATGAATAAAATACATGCCTCTTTAGGGAAAAAAAAAAAAAAGAACGTCATGGGAGATGACGACTGAGCAACTAAACTAACTGGTGATAAGGGTGGGAGAGCCTCAAGGACAGATTTCTACAGGAAGAGGTCCCTGAGGGGAGTCTGGTTGTGTCAGTGGAAACTGTCTAGGTGGACAAGGGAGAAAAGCCACCCCAGGCATAGAGTGTCAGAAGAATTGAAAGTGATGAGAATAAGCGGGGACTTGCAGCCCCTGCTTGGGGGACAGTCTAGCGCCCAGGATAGATGGTCACATAGCACAGAAGGGGGGACACACAGTCCAGGTGGGAGAAAGGAATAGATGTCGCAGGGATAGGAAGCATATAGCCAAGGCTGACAAGGTGGGGACAAGCAACCCAGGCTCAGGACATTTGCATTTATTTTATAGATGATTAGAGGCTGTGGATTGAAATCTTTATGAACATTTTTAGAAAAACACAGTGACCGAAAGGAGCAGAATAATTTAGAAGGTGAAGACTACTGGCAGCAAGGACATACATCTGGAAGATATTACACTAATCCGGATGAAATTGAAGGCTGGTGTAAATTAAGATAGGTGGGGGAGGAGAGGCTAGGACTGCCATAGAAAAGCCCCGAGGGAGTTGGTGGGCAGTGATGTAATCCCCTGCCATTGTTTCCAAAGGTCGCTTTGACAAATTGCCACAAACTTGGTGGCTGAAAAGAACACACATTAATTAATTGATTCTTCTGGAGGTCAAAAGTCTAAAATCAGTCCTGGAAGGATTCCTGCATTCCTTCTGGAAGCTCTAGTGGAGAAGCTATTTCCTTGTCTTTTCCAGTTTCCAGAGGCCACCTTGTTGCTAAGCCAGCAGCATAACATCTTCTCTGTTGTCTCACCTCTGCTCTACCTCACATTTCCTTGTCTCACTCTGACCCTTGTGCTATCTTCTTGTAAGACCCTGCCATTCCTGCCCACAATCCAGGACCATCTTGCCATTTTATCATCTATTTTAGTTTTCCGCCACAACAAAAATCACAAAAAGCAGCTTGGCCACTTACGCAACAGATTTTAATTTTCTCGCAGTTCCAGGTGTCAGCAGGCTTTATTTCTTCCGAGGCTACTCCCCTTGGCTGGAAGATGTCTGCCCACTCCTTGTGTCTTCACCAGGTCAACTCTGTGTGCATGTGTCTGGTGTCTGTCTCTCCTCTATGTGTCAATCTTAACTTTTTATTAGGACGCCAGTCAAATCTAAGACCCACTCAAATGACCTCCTTTTCACTTAATTATCAATTTCAAGGCCTTATATATCTCCAAATACAGTCATATTCTGAGGCAGTGGGAGTTAGGACTGCTACAAATGAATGGTGGGGGAGGGATATAATTCAGTCCTTAACGGGATCCTTAAGTTAGTGCTATCTGCAAGTCTCTTTTGCCATGTAAGGTTGAGGAATAGGGCATCCTTGATGAGGAGCCATTATTCTGTCTAACACACATTATAAAATACAGGAGGAAAACCAATTTTAGAGGTTAGAGAAATTGGACCACTAAATTAGGGCTATATATGAAACAAGCAAGTGAAGAATCTCCAATATGGTTGAATTTCCTTGTCTAGTCTCTCTACTCTATAGGACAAATAATCTGCTCCATACAGTATTGTGCTTCAGTATGCACACTATTTTTCAATAACTGCTTTACTCAAATTGGTCTTTTCTTGCTAACTAACCACAGACTCTTTGATATAATTGTCTTTTAATTATTTTGTATCCTAGTTTTGTATACTAGTCACACCAAGTCTCATTTTCATAGAAAGCAGCAATTACAGTACTTATTACATGATGTGGTTTTGAGAATTAAATGAAATCGTGTATGTGGAGTGCTGAGTACCTTTGACAGAACTCAACAAATTGTAGTTATTACTACTCTTATGACAACAACTAAGCTTACCTCTACACACTTGGCACATGGGGGCGGTGCTCCACCCTACTGGGAAGGGGTAAAGACAAGTATATCATACAACCAGAGATGAGAATTTGCCTTAGGTTAAAAAAAGAAGTAAATTGGCATGTTTTAGCTCACCAGGTTTGGCAGTAATCAAGTTAGGACTAAGTTGATTATAATCCTAGTCAATCAGAATGTTGTTGCATGCTTGGATTCAGTCAATTAGCTTAATGTCAAGATAACAGAAAAAATGTATTGCCTCAAACTACCAAATGCAGAATTGTATTTATCGAGATGCCCTTCCTGTTGCACCCCCTCCCCATTAAGTTTCCTGCCCTATCTCCAAATACAGAGAAAGTTGCCTGATTGTTGCAGCACATGTAGTAGATCACACAGAGCTGATTACTCATGTTTTGTTTTCATTTTGATCCCGTTTGTCCTTTTGTACTAGTTTTAGGAGCTACCTGTTGACCTGTAAAGGACAGCTCATTTAACCTTGGTCATGTTCATTTAGTCTTGAATATGGAACAAATTTTTTATTTCAGGGTCAACTGGTGATGCCTCTGGTAGTACAAAGCAGCAGTTCATCCATTTCTATATAGGGCAGAAGCCTCATTATGGGATCAGGTAATACCATCTGATACTGACCTACATGACCTAGAGAATCTGGCACCCTGAGTTTAATCCTACTTTCACCACTGCCCGGATGTGTGAATTTAGACCCACCATTTCCTTCCAAGCATCAGTGTCTTCATCTGTTATATGGTGAAAAGATTAGTACGCAATCATGGCGTTGTCTTAGAATAGTGCTCATGGTTGTTTTAATAACTTAGCAAACATTTATTGAATTCTTACTCTGTGCTGGACAAATTTAAAAAACATTTGACGCGGGGGCCTCCCCTGGTGGTGCAGCGGTTGAGCGCTGGGCTGAGAGGCTGCCCGCTGCCACTGCAGTGCCGGTTTGTTCTCTGGCGGTCCTCAAGGGTCCCACAAAAAAAAAAAAAAAAAATTGACTTGGGCCTCCCTGGTGGCTCAGGCGGTTGAGCACCACACTGTGAAGCTGTCCGCAGCCTCTGCGGCAGGGGTTCGATCCCAGCAGGCCGGAGGGAATCCCACATGGTGTGGCAGACCTCTCCTGTCTCGCCCGCTGTTCCCCTCAGCAGAGTATTTCATCAGTCTGCCTGTTCTGTTCCCCGCTCTGTCTCTGGTGAATCCTCTTACTCTCCCATGCATCTGGCCTGTACCCCGCTTCTTGTATAAACATAAATAAATCTTTAAAAAAATTTTTGACTTAATGTTTTTATCAGCCAGGTGAAATGATATTGTATTCTTTCTTTTTAAGCAAGAGACTGAGACACCAGAGCATTGAAATACCTGACCAAGGTCTTTTAAGGTAGTGGAAAAAGTTTCTATCTCTAGTCTAGTGTCCTTTCCAGTGTAACATAGATGTTCTATATAATCAATGAACTTTTTTTTTTCAATAATCACAAATCATAATTTGCTTGCTAATAAGACACTTGGATTCTTACTTGTTTTGAGTGTTTAGATTTATGCATTTCGAACCTTTTATTACAAGCAGATCTTATTAATAGTGAGTGAGCATCAGTGGAAACTTATAAATACATTTGAACAAAAATGACACAGGGGTGAAAATAGTTATTTATCACAGCAGGCTTCATATTAAAATATCTGACAGACAGCTTATTATTTTCTTGGCAAACTGGTAGGGCTCCAGAAAAGAATTAGAAGGCCCTGCTTCTTGATGCTATTTGTCTAAAATTCTAATTGTCAGAATACACTTAAACCTCCTGTGCTTGCCAGAGCTTTATTTTTTTTTCCTTGAATCTTATAATCAGGAAAAAATGCTGTAATGTGCAAATCTGAATGCAAATTGCCTCCTATTTAATTACATTATGGGTGTAAATTACCCCCAATGCCAAACATTTCTGCCCTGAATCCCAGAACTCTGTGTTGCAATTATATCTTGCAGTGCTCCTTGATATTTTACAGTGGCAACAAATGTGTAATAGCAATAATTATGAAAACCACTTGCAGCTTAATTTAAAATCTAGTTTCATGATTCTATATTTGAAATGTAAAATTTCAGCCCTGTCAAACTTTCATCAACAGCTAAATCTAACCGGTTCTTCTGTTCACAACCTTAGGAATAAGAAGTGACAAAGTTTTGCATGCACACTAAGGCTCAGGAATCAGGCCAGGATAGCGTTCGCAGGTCAATTGACCTTGGACTTTCCTTGGCGTTACTTTCTTCTCTGCTTAGTGGGGATAATATGTGCTTTATCTAAATGAGACTTTTTTTTTTTTTGAAAGATTAATGAAATCTTGCTTTAGTTGAGTGAAAAGACTGAGCTGATGTAACAAGAAAACCAAGTTGAGCTTGACTCCAAGAACAAAGAAATTTATTTTTTGTGTTGATTCTGGAGGTTGGGTGGCCTTCTTTGCTCTGATCATTATGAGGGGATTATTCTGGGTTCCTGGCAACTTGTTTCTTTTGCAGTATGTTCAGACAGTGTCCTCATCTGCCTAGTCAGAATTCAGTTTCAGGCATATCCATGTTCAGCTCACAGGAAAAAGCCACAGGCTTTTTTCTAGCCCTGACCACATGATTTCTGCTTCATCACTGGCAGGAACAACTCACACAGATCAAGTAGGGTTGCTGGCATTGTAGTCTCTGGTTAGGCAGCCACAGGCCAATTACAACTCTGTTACTATGGAAGAAGGAGAGAATAGATTCTGGTGGATAGATAACAGCATCTGCTACAGGTAGGACTATCAAGGGCTAATGTTCTTATAACATAAAAGAAAACGAATGTTATTTGAACTGCTTCCAGGAGCACACTTTGTTTTATTCCCTCAATAAACTACATGGTAGGTAGCATTATCCTACAACAGAAAACAAATCTTTAAAGATGTTTGCAAGTTATCCAAGGTCAAAGTGTTACAGGATAGGGTGAAGGACCCCAGAACCCCCAATCCTGCCTGCTCTAAATAGTTTCTGCCATCCACCACATCAAGACAAAACATACTCTAGTGCATAAGACCTTTAATGGAAAGGAACCGTAATAAAATTAGTGTGCACCAAAGACAAGACAAGGAATATGGTTCCCAAATCAAAGGGCTTTTGATTTTCTACTGCACAGGTAACTAAATCTGATTCCTGCAGTACAATTTAGGCTCTTTAAAGGCAAAGACCTCTCTCCTTAGTGCTGCTTCTCCAACCCCCTTCCTTCCCATCCCTTATGGTATATATAACAATAGCAAATAACAATGAATGGTTTATAAATAGAATTACAGAATTAAATGTAATTGGAGGTCATCAGAGTTAAGATTTCCTAGGCTCAGATGAAATGGGGTTTTGACCCTTGTCTTTCCTTTCTTTTAGATTGGCATCTTGGTTAGGTCTGCTTAAGTTTGATCTTCCAGTTAGAATCTTGCCATGAAATTTACTTGCGAACTCCTTTCTCAAGCCATGAGTGCAACCAGGTCAAGCAATGTCAAAGACCAGTTTGGCAACAGCCAGGAATTGTTTTGTCATTTCAAGCACCTGGTTTAAGCCAATGATAACTGGCAGCCAAGGAACTCCTGGCTTCTCCCGTATCTCTGCTTACCTCCTATATTTATGAAGATGGCGTATAGCTGCATCGTCAGCTTTATAAGGGAAATTTTTAACTGGACACAATACTAGGAATGATTATAGATTTCAACATTTTATTTAACTAGTCAAGGCTCAATTATTGTTTTGTGATCACGTAGTAAAACAGAAAGTGAGGGGGGATTTTTTTCCTTTGATCTCATCTAACCATTGATCTCATCTAACCAGCTAACCAAGAAAAAAGTTGTTTTTGACCTTTTGGATCCCAAAGGAAAGTTCTTACCTTGAGGTGCAATATATACCACATGTTGGGCACTATCATGCACTCGTCAATTTCATTGACTGCTCTTTTGATTTTTGCTTGCTGCTGAGCTTCAGTTAAAGTCATGCATTGTCCTTTATACAGATTTGCAGAGAGAGGAAGAAATGGGAAGAAAAGCCCTTTGGTGACTGTTGATGCTTGTTGGGAAAAGGGATTGGGACCTAGAGCTTGTGTTTTCAGAGGAGGTCTTAGAAGGGAGGTCTAACCAATAGTGTTTTTTTTTTTTTTTTTTAATTATTGGAATCTGCCCCATTCCTGGGTGGCAAGGACAATTATGGTGGGTCCGAATTTGTATTGCTTCTGGAATCAAAGTGCAGCACTCAATATCTTGGCTCAGATTCCTTCCTGGCTTCTAAGTTATTTTAGAAAAACGTGCGTGGGTTCCTGTTAGACAGGTAGTAAAAATAGCAACTATGTCACATCATTTTTTTTAATTAAGCATTTATATCACATTTTATATTTCCAAAGTGATTTGGAAGCACTCAGATTCATTGTCAGTGACTACTTTTGTAAGCCATATTTGTGAAAGTACTTAACTGCCTTGGGAGAGAGTCGGGCAGGGAATGATTGAACACTGTTCTAAAGTGCAAGTGAACAGGAATTGGAATCCGTTCCTAGCTCCAACTTTTTATTAACCTCCATTTGTACTGAGTGAGTTGATGGAACAAAATGGTAGCATCTGAGGAAAAAGCTCTTTGAGAGATTAACTGAATCTGGGCATACTTGCAACAAAACGTTTCTAGGTAAATGGAATTGATCTTGCTCTAAAAATCTCCATCAAAAGGAGAATCACTTTTGATTTTAAGCAAAGTATTTTTTCTTTTTTTTTTAAAAAAAGATTTATTTATTTATTTATTTATTCATTTATTTATTTATACAAGCACTGGGTACAGTCAGAAGCATGGGAGGGTGAAAGAATTCACCAGAGCCAGAGTGGGGAACAGAACAGACAGACGGATGAAATACACTGCTGAGGGGAGCAGCGGGCGCGGCAGGAGAGGTCTGCGCGCCATGTGGAACCCTCGCTGGTGGCCGGGATCAAACCGGCGCTACAGAGGCTGTGGGCAGCTTCACAGCCCAGTGCTCAACCGTTGTGCCACCAGGGGAGGCCCAAGCAAAGTATTTTCTTAATTGAATGACTAAAAGTTTACTAAAAATTCAAGAGTAAAATAGTGAATTAAAACTCACACTGTAGAAAAGTCGTGTCCAGAAATGTGGAAACCTTTCTCCTCAGAATCTAATGAAAGGTGCAGAAACAGTGTTACTTGGAGCATATTCTTTCCCCCTCAGTTTACATAATGATTCTCTAACTCTCTAATAACTCTCTAAGAGAGTTATTTCCTTTATTGTACTATTCCCAGGCTCTACTGTTGGTAAGTGTTCTGAAATCAAAATGCAGCACTCAATATCTTAGCTCAGAATTCCTGAGCCATATTTTGGGATAACCTAGAGTTCTTACCATTAGCATTTTCTAAATTCTCTTGGGTCCTAGACTCTCTTTGCCTAATGCTGATTAGATCCCTCCAATAAAGTAAAACATCTCTTAATCCACTGTTATTTGTAATTTGAGCCACATTATTGTTGAAATTATTTCTTAAATGATTATCAACGTCATCTTCAAAAACTGTCTCCCAGAGATGTGCTCATTCATTCAGCTAGTCAGTTACCACTTATCCTGGTCTGCAATGATGAAAATGTTGCACAAAATGCTGTGAGTTTTTCCACAAGCCTCAGGGCACAAAGCTAAAAATGTGTCCAGCATAGATGTGACTATTGTCAGACAAGTTTCAAAGTAAAGCTTGTCTCAGAATATCAAAGGACTAAATATAGAGCCCTCCTACAATCCAAAGCAACGGTTCTTCCATGTTCACTTACAGTGCACCAGAGGTGTGGTCTTCCCTGGAAAATCAGAAACAAATAAGATCAGGGCCACAATATGGAGAAACTTCAGGGGGAGTAGACACTGGGCTAAGGGCAAAGGAGCCCTCTGGCTGTGAGGAATGCTGCAGGAACCTCAATTATACTGTAGACATTAGCTCTAACTCTCCAGAATGACACTATAAGGTTAGCATTGTTTTCATTTTATAGATTAGGAAACTGATGAGGTTTCAAGGAGTGTGTTGCAGCAAATAAACTGAAGAGCTGGAATTGGAAGGTGTGTCTTTCTAGAACACACAGTTTTTCATGCTGCTTCCTCAGATCATTTTAATCTGGGTGGTGCTGTGAGTTAGTAAGACAAAAACAAAAGAGATTGTATTTCCCTGGTACATTCCTATGTGGCTAGAGTCTCCCCTCCCACTTCTGGATGCTGTCTGGATCAAACCCTGTCATCAGATGTGGGAGTGGGGATGGAGGGGTATGACTGTAATGAGTGGGCATTTACATGGTTTGCGAGCTGCTGCCTTCACCTGTTCATATACCACAGTACATGTGTTCCTCTTTAGATGAGCTCATTTTTCCTATTTACTTCTAATATCTCTGTGCTGAGGTGGGTGGGTGGAAATAGCCCAG
Source organism: Talpa occidentalis (assembly GCF_014898055.3). Classification (NCBI taxonomy): domain Eukaryota; kingdom Metazoa; phylum Chordata; class Mammalia; order Eulipotyphla; family Talpidae; genus Talpa; species Talpa occidentalis. Next base: position 96,649,374 of record NW_023605194.1, on the reverse strand, counting down.
GGCTGTGAGGGTGATCTGTTCCAGTGTGACTTGGCCACAAACCCACATTGCTTTGTATCCTGTGTTTTGTTCTGAAAGCTGGGTAGTGCAGTCTTTTACCTGCTGCTTCCCTTATTGTAGGGTAAGGCATTTGCTAAAGGTCACAGGGCTGCAGATCATGTACAACTTGCTGGCATGTGGTAAGTCTAAGGGTCTCCAAGTGATACATGACTGCTGGCCCTCCATTTCTCCTACCCCAAGTGATCTGAGGATGAGGGAGTTGGGGCAGAAGGAAGACTGCACCAAAGTAAGAAAAATATATACCTCAATCTGGATTTATTGAGTTTATAAACGACATAGAACTTGGCTTCCATTCTGCAACCCGTTTTGCTAGTTTAAATCCTACATTTATTGGTTTAAGAGTATGAATTAAAGATACTAGTTTGTGTGAGATTTTATATCTTTATAGATATATGGACACTAATTACTTCATCTTGACCTTCAATGACTTATGGCCCCTCTAGGATGGTCTGCTGATCAATGGCACTCAAATGTGTGAAACCAGACTCTTTGAATTCCCTGGAAGTTCCTTTTTGTTAATGTTTCTATCATTTTCCCTATTGCCTTTGCATGCAATTGGAGTGTTGTATTTGATGCGTCACTTCCTGTATGTCTTAATACCAAATCTGTAGTCTAGTCCTGTCTTAATATTAATAAGACTTCTTCCTGGACCTCAGTAAAGATACATGACAGTTAGTAAAAACTTCCTCTGCCTCAAGGCAGATCTGGGGTGAGCATAGGGTGTCTGCCTATTTCTGCTAAGAAACTTCATTGAATACCAGCTGAGCTGCACCATGGTCCTCTGGTTTCAGGCTAATTTTCAAAGAACTTGCTTTCAGAGAATAATGCAAGAAGAGTGCTTCTATTTCTTCTATGCTGCAGTATTCATGTTGTTGCTGGGCAAGGCTTTGATGGATTGTTCGCTGATCATATACCTTTCTCCCTTGAAAAGATGTGTTTTTCTTCGATGTAGCTGTATGGAGTAAACAAGACATCAGCTTTTGTACATAAGTAATCTTTGAGGCATAGAATTGCTTCCATCCTTCTGAGGCTTTAGCAATGGAGGAAACAACAGTCACTACTTTACTGTAAAATCATGCAAAACCCAGACATCCTTGGCCTTCTACACATTTTAAAGACTCCTCAACATTTTTTTAAAAGAAATAAATGTTGGCTTCAAAAGTTACTATATTAAAAATTACAAACTGAATTTAATGCTTTTTAGCACCAAAAAGTCCAGAATATTGCACCAAAATGGTTTGTACTTCAGATCTAGTAAATATATAATATTTTTCAGTTTTATCATAAGGAAAACATATACCCTTCTTTGAAAAAAGAAGATTTTTTGACACAAGAATGTTTGGTGGATGCTACAATATTTGTTAAATAGCAAGAAAAAAGTACCAGTGGATTCAAAAGTTAATATTAAAATTTATATTTGAGGGCCTCCCCGGTGGCGCAGCGGTTGAGCGCTGGGTTGCGAAGCTGCCCGCAGCCTCTGCAGCGCCGGTTCGATTCCCGGCTGCTCCCCGGCCACCGGAGGAGGGTCCCACATGGTGGAGGAGGGTCCCACATGGTGCAGGAGGGTCCCACATGGTGCGCAGACCTCTCCTGCCGCCCGCTGCTCCCCTCAGCAGTGTACTTCGGTCCTTCTGCCTGCTCTGCTCCCCGCTCTGGCTCTGGTGAATTCTCTCACCCTCCCGCGCTTCTGACTGTCCCCAGTGCATGTATAAACAAAACAAACGAACAAACAAACAAATAAATAAATAAAACATGCCTCTATAAAAAAAAAAAAAAAAAATTTATATTTGAGGGCTCTAATTTTTAAAATTAGTTTATTTAATTTGAAAATTTTTTCTTAACAGAAAGAACATGTATATTGCCAAATCTGGTTAAAATGATGCCTACAAAATTATTTAACAAGCATTTTTAAAAAGGATTATTTCTAAGCAGGATTAAAATATAAGGTAGTACTGAACTTGTTCAGTATATAACATTCTCAGAATTTTTAACACTTAAACGATCAGATAAAAAAATCTTCTTGTGATTTTTATTAAGATGAGTTTTTTTGTTGTTGTCCACTGTGATATAACTACCTTTTCATGTCAAGTAATTACTGTACCCAAATATATTCAATTTAACCACTTATCTTTAAAATAAAGCAGAGTTTATTCTTGACACACCTTAGAATTTTTTTACTGAATTATAAATTTAAGTGTTAAAGTTGACTCTGAAAGATGTTATTCCCAAAGCTTTATTTTTGCTGATTGTTATTTAGAATCAGAGAATTCAGAAATTAAAAGAAGCTTTATTTTCAGGCATAGGTTCTGTCTTCCCTCAAGGAACAAATGTGGCGAAAGTGTGTCGAAAGGACAGTTCACTCCACTCCCAAGCACCTAGTCATCCAGGGCAGAGAAGGATCCGCCAAGTTCCAGAGTCTCGAAAGACTCTGCGAAAGAGTCTCAGGAATGACTTCCTGACATTCCTCTATATTTGCCTCATCTTAATGTTACCAGTTTTCTCCTATTTAGTCTTTGAGCCTCACAGAATATTAGTTGTTGGACAATAAGAAAATTGTTGTTTAGTTTGTCCTGCCTGTTCTCAACATTGTAAACCCTTAGCTTTAGAATTAAACAACAACAGCAAAAATCCAACAGATTCAAATTCAAGACATTTATACAACAGAAAGTGAAAAGATTAAATCACTCATTTAAGGTTACTCACTGAAAGCAATTGGTTTAGGTCTCCAAATCCCTATCTTCTAATTGCAGGGGTGGGACTTTGTTTAACAGACCATTTCTGTCTGCCTTCTAAGTTGCAATATGGAAGGCAAAGTGTGGTATGTGCTGAAGAGAGCCTGCTTATGTATGGCTGGGTAAAAGATGGAAAGAAGACACAGTGTGTGGGGTTATATTCGACCACTTGGTGCATTCATCCATAGCACCTGTGAGGGCAGGCCCCAAGACCACTCTGCTCATCTGTAGCATAGAGAAAGATTCAGACTTTCTCAGATTTCTTTTTGCTATAAATATCAGACACACAATAACCCCTCCAGCCATCTAATATTTATTGGATCAGCTCCGTACCAGGCACTGAGATGCAGACTTGGCTAAAATGGAGTCTCTGCCCCAGGGAGTTCAAAGTCTAGTCCACATTCTCCTAAGTCAGACTCATTAAGGAAAGACAAATCTGAATTTGGAAAAAGGCTGATTTATTGAACAGAATAATGAAAGTTGAGAACTCAAAGAGGTCAAAATGTATATTACTTTGGCCAACCCCACAAATTCAGAGATATGGAAAGGGGTTGTTGTGAAATTCTGGTCTTCCAAGAGCCCCTTTGCTACCCAGTCTTTGAGCCCAGACTACAATCCCAATTTCCTGCCCTGCAGACACTGCTCTTCCCCACTCTCTGCTTTCTGGAAAGTCAGTGGAGAAAATGGCTGAACGCCTGTTCTCAGAAACTGAGACTTAGGTGGGAAACTTACAAAATACCTATGCCTGGGCCCTGTAGGTAGAGTAAGGTGTGGGTATGGTACAATTTTAATTTTATTTCTAAAAATTTACCAGGGAATTGTAAAGGAAAGCCTTTGAACGAGAGTGACTGCACAAGGAGCTGTAAAGGATAGAAAGATGAATGTCATCTCTTGACCTCAGAGACTCCATTCTACTTAGGGAGGGAGATGCCTTCGGCATATACTACGTCTGCACTGTGATGCTAAGTAAAATGTGTCTTAATGTAAAATAGGAACACTTGAATTTTTATCTTGCCAATTTATTCATTAGAGTTGAAAGTTTTAATTTTATTGCCTGTTATTTCTTGACATTTGGGTTCAATCTTATTTATATGCCAACATTATATCTCAGTAGTAATAGTCGACTCAATTAGCTTTCAAGGATAGAGTTTATTTTGTTTTCCAAATGGACTTACTTTGTTTAATTACAGCAATGGAAAGTAGAATGTTTCTGGCTGAATATATTTCTACAAACAAGCAAACAAATCAGTATCTAAATAAACTATAAGGAGAACAAAGCTTAAACATAATTGAAAAGCAGAACTTCTCAATCTTATATACCTTTTCTACTTCAAATCTAGATAATTCTATAACCACTCATTCTTTTTTCTTCCTTATAAATACAACATGAGCTGGGGCTTTAAAGATGATAGGGGTGAGGGGTCATTTTCTTCATGGTAGGGCTATGACAAATATGTAATTCTGTTATCAGAAACTTATTCCATTCACACCAAGCCCATATTTTACTGCCCATATTTCAGACTATAACCAGTTACCTTCTGTCTTTTCATGACACTTACATAGTTTACATAATTTTATCCATCTGCCACTACAGAAAGCCAGGTCCAAAAATAGTTACCTACAAGTAGTAACAATTTAGGGATAAAAATCTGTATGAATCTATAACTGTTTGCAGTGCTGGTTTCCTTAGGGTCTAGGGTAATGGTGCAGCTCAATATTAAATCTAGTCGACTTTATTTAAGACAGTGCCAGCCTGCAGTCTCTGTGGTATGTCTATGTGATTAGAATTCTTTAAGCTGGCAACTCTGCATGCAGTTTGCTGTCCCCAACTGGCATGCTTTGTGAAGTCAAGAGCAGATCCCTACTCAGAAATAGTTCACTGAGTAAGAAAGAGAATAGAGAAGACTTTGACAGTTTGACAATAGACTCAAAACACTGACAAAATAGGAATTTTCTGACAGATGCCATGGTAAATATTGAGTCAATTTCAGGATTGAAATAAACTTAAAAATAACTTTGAAAATCATGTAAAAATATTCGTCTGGTATTTCCCTGTTAGTAATCATTTCCAATTGCATAATCACTTCCAGTTTAGAAATAACTTTTACTCCATTATTTGACCAGTTCACCATCTTTAGATAGAGATACCTCTGTTTCACAGATGAAGAGACTGAGTCTCAGAAACCTGATATGTCATGTGTCATATCACATGACAAATCTAAGACCACTCTTAAGCCAGGACCGATGCATTTCGCACTAGCCTGCACTGTGTGCATAGTTATCTGGGCATCAGCTTAGGAATTCTGTGCTAATCTCTTTAAGTTGCAAGGTACTGTGGGCAGGGGCTGTGTTCACTCTTTTCTTTTTAATTTAAGGTTTATTTATTTATGTGTACAAGAACTGGGGGACAGGTTTCTCCAGTTGTCTACAGAAGTGGATTTCAGTTTTGGCTGCACAGTGGCATCCCTGAGGTTCAAGCTTTGCTCTGAGAGATTCTGATTTGTCTGAGTTTTGGTCTTGGCATCAACAAAATTTTAAAACACCTCCCTGGGTGATTTTGATGGGCCTCCTAGGATTAGAACAATGGTCTGTAGTGATGGTGGTCACCATCCAGGGATGGGGCAGGTGTGTGTGTGTGTGTGTGTGTGTGTGTGTGTGTGTGTGCGCATGAAAGTGAGAGAGAGAGAGGGAGAGAGAGAGAGAGAGAGAGAGAGAGAGAGAGAAAGAAAGAATCGCCTATAAGAATCACCTGCAGGACTTTTAAATACTCTAAGCAAGCCTCATTGGTCTGTGTATCAGAGAGATCTTTGTTTCTTAAAATGTGGTAAACGGGGGCCTCCCAGGTGGCGCAGCGGGTTGAGCGTAGTGCTGTGAAGCTGTTCGCAGCCTCTGCAGTGCGGGCTCAATTCCTGGCCTGCAGGGAGATACCCACATGGCGTGGCAGACCTCTCCTGTCTTACCCACTGCTCCCCTCAACAATGTATTTCAGTCAATCTGCCTGTTCTGTTCCCCACTCTGTCTCTGGTGAAGCCTCTTACCCTTCTGTGCCTCTGGCCTGTACCCTGTATAAATAAATAAGTCTTTTTTTTTTTTTTGGTGGGGCCCTCGCCGGTGGCTGGGGAACGAACCGGCGCTGCAGAGGCTACGGGCAGCTTTGCAACCCAGTGCTCAACCACTGCTCCACCAGGGGAGGCCCAATAAATAAATCTTTAAAAAATAATAAAATGTGGTAAGGGGTGGAGGGAGAATATTGGAGAAAGATCTGTACTAAAAAGATATTTCTAGATGATTTTGTTACCTCCTTGACTTTTGTATCATAAAAGAAGTCCTCAGGCTATAGGAACGTGGGGTCACCTCAATGGCTAATCACAAGCTGACTGACCTCTTTTTCACCCTGCCCAGGGCAGGTGGAGTTGCCCATGATAAGAGCTGAGGAAATGAGGCTGCAGAAAGGAAGTTGCCTTTTGTCAGGGGCAGAATGAGTGTCAGGGTTAATCCTGTGGGAAGATGTTACTTCAGGAAATAAAAGGAGGTTGTTTCTGTCAGGTTATCTTTGTTCAGTGGTTCAGAAGACGACAGTATTTCTTACATGCCCAATATGTACCAGGCACCTAAGCACTGAGGATCAAAAATAGTGTTAACTTGTGTTTCCAGAAAGCTTAAGTGTCTATGGAGAGGACACTACAGAGGTCTCTTGAGGGCTTCCTGCTGGCTCTCAGTGCATCTGGGCATCTGTAGTGCAGGACAAAGTTGAGGATGGCCGTCTAGAGTCAAAAGAGCTATTGCTTGTTAGCAGAACAACACAGTTCTAGGGGAACAGGCTACCTGGAATGTGAGGTCCTCACTTGCAATGCTGGCCTGAGAAAGCACTTGCATGGCGAGTACGCCAGTTTGCTGTTTAGTGGGCTCCAAAGACTTAAATATGCAGAGAGTTCCCTCTACTGGGAAGATGTCAGCATTGCAGATTAACAGCTAGGCACATTACTACAAGGTGGAAAAGGAGAGGCTGTATTCAAGTTTGTTTCCTTAACATTTAGTGAGTGACTCGAGTGCTTGGTGCTTAGTGAGAGTTTTGGTAGAAATGTATGGACAAAGGTGTTTATTGCAGCATTATGTAAAATTTTTGTTAAAAATGTAAATGACAGTTAAGTCTAGGCTAATAGTTATGTAAAAGATATGTGTGTGGTGTCATCATTTATCTAGTTACTGTGATTATGCTTTGAAGGATTTTCAAATTCATAATGGAAGGTTTATCATTATGGCAAATTTAAAATGGAAGCTGTCTAAAATTTGATCTGATCCATGCAAAATATGTATAAAAAATAGGATTGGAAAGATATACTGAAAAATGATAAGAGTCAAATATGTAATTTTCTTTAGATCTCTTTTTTCCATAATGAGACTATATTACTACTGCAGTCAGAAAAATAGCTCTAAGTTCCATGTTATAATCATTTTGCTTCCATTTTTTAAGGCTTTTAGAATCCCCTGTTGCACATAGAATGAAAAATAAGTTGCTTTGCTTGGCAAATTAGATCAGGCTCAGTCATTTAGCTTTATCATTTTTTTAGTCTTTTTCCATACCCTATATTCCACTCAATTTCTGAATACAGCTTATTTATTTATTTATTTATTTTTGTTAAAAAACCTCACTGTGAATAATTTGGGAAAAAAAACCTGAAGTACATAAAATAGAAAACAAAAGTGACCAGGCAAGAGTCACTATCAATATTTGTTAATTTCCTTTCTTATATATCAAAATGAACTTGCTTGCATGTTTACAGTCATATATTTCTAATTGACCACCTAGAGTATACACAATTCTGCACATTTCTTCTTTTACTCAACAGGCATATTTTCTCAAGTATAAAATTGTTAGAAAATATTTTTTGCTGATAATATTGCAGTATAATATACTTTACTTAAGCAATCTCATCGACACACTTGAATTTAAATATTTATCTGTAGTTCAAACTTCCTTCCTTTGCTTCATACCTGAATATCAGCTATTACTCTGACAGCTGAGCTCAATGGTAACATGCCCCAAACTTGAACCCAGACTTGCTTCTATTTCATTTAGTAAATTCAGCTCCACCATTGACAAAGTTGCTCTTGACAGAAACTCAGAATTTGTATTAACATTTACTTTCTGCAGTGGGTTGAATTGTGACCTCCTGAAAGCTATGCTCAAGTGTTACCACCCACTCCCTGTGACTATGATCTGTTCTTGGAAATAGTGTCTTTGCTGATTTTACCCAGTTGAGATGAGGTCATCATGGATTAGGGTGGCCCTAAATCCAACCCTGTCATCTTTATAAGGGAAACGAGAGGGAGATTTGAACACAGAGATGCAGAGGAGACCCGTGGGAAGGATGTTGAAAAATGGAGACAGAGAATTGAACGATACATCTACAAACCAAGTACACCAAGGATTACTGGGAGCTCCAGGAGCTAAGAAGAGGAAGGATCCTTCCCTGGAACCTTTGGAGGGAGCACAGTCCTACCAACACCTTGGTTTTTCACTTCTAGCCTCCAGAACTAGAAAAGAAGACATTTTTGCTGTTGTTTTAAGCTACCAAGTTTGTGGTAATTTGTTATTGCAGCTCTAGGGAAACTAATAAATACACTTCCCTGCCTTCCATGTAACCAAGTAAGGTAGGAATCTCTCCAGCACATATGTAACCTCTTTAGATGGCTCCATTTCCACCCCCTCCCCCAGCCCAAAGTCCCGTAGGTCTCTCTGGTGTTACTGCATGAAATAGCTTCTTAGTGAACTTCAGCTCTGTGAGCACCCAGTGACAATCTTTCCTGCACCAGAACATTTCTCTGACTTCCTATTATACCAAGCAGCATAACATAGGACCCCTGTGACCCTCCTTCCGCTCTCTCCAGCCACACTGGTTGCCATTTTCCCATTCTGAGTCAACCACATGGATTTCTTTCACTTCCTCAAATACTCTCATTGCCTGTCTTCCTCAGGGCTGTCACAACTGCTGTTCTCTTCCTCCTTCGCTTCCTCATTAACTCCTAACTCCTGCTCATGCTTCAGTTCTCAGCGAGGCCTCTCTGGCCATCACTGTTACTGTCTCTTGTGGCCTTCAAGACTTGTCTTCCATAACTCGATCCCAATTTGCGTTATGCCTTCACTTTTGTGAAAAGTGGTTTATTGTCCATCTTCCCTTGGCCCTCCTTTCCTGATCCTTATTTCCATGGCACATCCCGCCGCACAGTGCCTCTGGCACAGAGTAGGTGCTGTCAGATCAAATATTGAATGAAATATGTTCCGTCTAGCTGTGCCTCCAGCTTACCGAGAGGGCTCACTGAGAGACAGCACTCCGCTCCCATGCAGCTCTCAGGGTCCCAAAGGATGACTACACTTAGGTGAACCTGACTGTGAGCCAAAGCAAAGCAGATCAAGTATGACCTCTGGGAGGAGATCAGTGGCTCAGAGCTAGGGCTGGGGATCCACGGGACTGGTATTTGAATCCCAATCCAGCTAGTCATAAGTGTGCAATGGAGGGAGAAGCGTACTGTCATTACTAAACTGGAGGTAATAGTGCCTGCCTTCCAGATTTCTTCTTCTTTTTAAAAATATTTACTTTTATTTATTTATGCATATAAGAACTGGGGTGCTAGGCGAGAGATGTGGGAGGGGAGTTGAGAGGATTCACCAGAGACAAAAGTTGGGAGCAGAATAGGTGGATCTACTGAAATACACTGCTGAGAGGAGCAGTGGGTGAGGCAGAAGAGGTCTGCTGCGCCATGTGGGTCAGCTCCCTGACTGGGGATCGAATTCAAGATGCAATGGCTGGCGAAAGCTTGATAGCACTGAGATTTAACCTCTTGCGCCACCAGGGAGGCCCTGCCTTCCAGATTTCTAAGGAGCAAATAGGGAAGCAAGTGCTCACAGCAAGTGTCCAAGAAATGAGCTGCTTCTGTTATCAACACCTCCCTTCTGCCATCAACACCATCTCGCTAGGGCTGTGTTTTCATGTTTGAAAGTTTGGAAAGGTCGCAGGGGGATGCCCCTGCCATGGGAAAGCTCTGCAGTGCCCACAGGACCATTCTGACACCTTTGGACTCACTCTGTCTTACCTCCCTGTCCTATGTGGTGACAGAGTCTGCACCTGAGGTTTCTTTGATTGTGGACATGCCCTGATTGTGCTGCAGCCTGACCCAGTGTGTGTCTTGTTGCAGCATAAACCTGGGGGCAGGAACCCTGGTGAGAAACTGGTAGTGGACAAAGAGGACTTTTGGAGAGAGGTAGAAAGGGTAGAGTAGAAGGGAGCAGAGGTGAGGAGGAATTAAATCTTGCATTTGACTCTGTAAAAATTTCTTGCAGAAGGAGGAGTCATTCAAAGGAGGGATCCCAGACTGACACCCTGGGCTAATTGCCTGGAGAAAGAACCAAGAGGACTGGTGATGAATTAAAGCCAGCTCCCAGGGAGGATTTGCATCTCACATCCTTCCTTTTCACATTTCATTTTCCTGTTTAAAGCTCCCCTTCCAAAGACCCATAAAACAACAGTCCCCACCAGTAATGATTTCCTGCAGGCCCCCTGTTAGGCATTAGAAAAATGTTTCCTTTTAATAGGCTATTCGAGGAAGGCAAAATCAATAATTTCTAGGCAGACATTACACAGATGTGAATTTATATTGTCCAAATAGTCCTGGTTACTAGCTTATCTCCTCTAAAAAATGACCACATGGTAATGTTGTGTTCTGTAAAGACCCTACTGGCTTGTACCTCTTAATGTGCATACAATGAAAGAAATGCTCATGGTAATAGATAGCTTGCAAAGGCTTTTTTATCTGCTTCCAGTTGCATCTAGCTGCCTTCGGCTATTGCAAATAAGCTCTATCATGTGACTTAGAAATGGAATATCTAATAAAATTATTCTTTTTAAGACCCTGGCAAATTAAACCAGTACGAAATGTTGTTAGCTTTAGATCTCATTGAGGCCTGACTAATGGGTCTGCAATAAATATACATTATATTTCAAGGATCTGGAGATTGAGATGTAATCAGAAAACAAGTTTTCTAAGAATGCTGGCCTTCCATCAAGCGGTGAGTTGCTTTGAATAATTAAATTCATTAGTGGCCAGTCATTGTTCCACAGCCACAGACATGGCTCCTCTTTGCTGCATTTTGAATATGTTATTCTAATGATTTTCCATCTGTTTTGTCTCCTGAGACTCAGCTTCAACCTCAGAAAATGCAATATGATGGGAAAGCAGGTGCCCCCCATTTTTTGACTCCTGTCTCCTCACCTCCAATCTTCTCCCTTATTTCTGATCCTACTGTGTATTATTAACTTTATTTTTCTTCAGCTTGGAGAAGATCTTATACCTTCATGAGAGGAAATGTTTTCTATAGGGTGGGGATTGGGGGCCTTCAACTGAGGTAGTTGGGAGAGGTGAGAAGGGCACTGGGGGTGACAGGTCTTGACTGTCCTGCTCTATGGCTAATCTACTGGTGGCCTTGGGCATGTCACTTATTTCTTAGGTCCCTTGGAGTAGTTATCCTCTGCTGGTGACAGATTGCTCCAAATTTAGCAGCTTGAAATAACAGTTTATTGTGTCAAATAATTTTGCTTTCGATTTCTTTTTAATGATGAGGTGGCCAATAACCTATGGATTTACTTTATCTGTAGTTTCAGGATAGTCTATTAAGGTGAAATGGAGGCAGACAAGCATCAGTCATAAAATTAAGTGAATTAAGTGAAGTGCCATAATGTTTCTCAAATGTGGCAGCCAAGCAGGCATGATTTAGTTAGAAACACACTCTACAATTAGTTATCTTGTCTGATCTCTATGGACACCAAACCCTCATGCAATTGTCAGGATCCATCTTGCTTTAAAATATAATTATACAGTAGTTGAAGTTTTTTTTTTAAACCCAGATCTTTAGGAAGAAGACAGAAGACACCCTAGAAAGTTAAAAGGCAGGCAATAGATTGGGAGAAAATGTTCACAGCGCTTAAAACTGACAAGGTGCTAATATCCAGAATGTAAAGGAACCCTAGACAAATTAGTAAGAAAAAGACAGAAACTCTTAGAAAAAAATAGCTGATTTAAAGATCAGACAATTCAAAGAAGAACACATATGATTTGGCTGACATGCATGGGAAGAAAAGATCATTCTAATTAGTACTCAATTCAGCAAATTGAAATTATGATACCACTCAAGTGTGTGTGTTAGTAAAATGTGGGCAAGTTGCAGAATATAAAGAATGGATGAGGATGTGAGGAAACTGGAAGTTTTCTAGTGCAAGTTGCTAGAGTGAGTTAGAAGGTGCTCTAGCAGGACTCCCTGCAAATACGCAAGCAAAACTCTGAGATCCCAAATTCCACTCCTGGGTATTTATTTGCTTCAGAAAAACTCAGAGGTTCAGTGAACACCTGTATGAGAATACTTGCAGAATTGGGTGGTCTAATTGCCCATCACGAGGGAGAAGGAGAGTGGAAAGAAAATGCCTTCCGTGGAATACTGTGCATATTCAGAGACAGTGGAGTAATGCTGTGTAAGGCAGAAAGACCTTAAAAACACAGTACTGAGTGAAAAAAGCAAAATAAAGAAGAAACCAGAAAAAAATAACATTATACAAAAAGATTTAAAAATTAAATCTATCACCTATCTACAGAACCGCACTTTCTTAACAATATATGTATTCAAGAAGATGTATAGAGAGGGTATCTTAGGAGAAGACCTGAGGAGCAGGTTTAGGGATTAAAAAGGAAAATAAAATGAGGTTCGAGAGCATGAACCAGTGTGCTAAGTCATCTGTCTGCCCTTGTCGTCCCTTACTCTCTAATTAAAGATGGCAGAGGTTGTTCATTGAGAATGAACACCTACTTAGTATGAGAAATTACCATATTCCATTTATCCTGCTGTCACTGTCACCATTACTGTTAAATACGCGACAAACATAAGTGAATATATGAGAAACGGAACAATGCATCTTTAAGTAACTAGCGCATATGCTCAAGCAGGTGGGACTCAGGGCTCACTGAATGTATTTCTCCTCCTTTGTCATCTACGTTCTTTTGTTCCCCTCTTTTGTTTCCTGACTGTTCTTGTGTTTTTTCTCTTCTGAGCTTAGAATCATTGCAGAGGTGACTGAGTGTTCTGAAATTGCCTAGAGTTTAATATTTATATAGCTTCTTTGTCCACTCCATTTTTAAAAAGATTTATTTATTTATGCATACAAGAACTGGGGTACAGGCCAGAAATGTGAGGGGTAAGAGGATTCACCAGAGACAGTGGGGAACAGAACAGGTGGATTGACTGAAATACACTGCTGAGGGGAACAGCAGGCGAGTCAGGAGAGGTCTGCCGTGCCATGTGGGTAGCTCCCTGGCCAAGGATGGAATTTGTGCTCCAGTGGCTGTGGACAGCATCATAGGTTGCATCTTAACCCCTTGCACCACCAGGAAAGCCCCTGTGTCCACTCCATTTTGAAAGAAGCTTACTTCTTCCCACATGGTCTGTGAGACATCTGCCAAAACATCGTGCATTGTCCACGGTGGGGGGGGGGGCTTCCCTGTGTTGGCCAACTATTGAAGCTATGGGAAGGTTTAGAGTTTTTATTTCTAGAAAGAGAGTCTTCCTGGAATCTGAAGAGTGCCCCAATTGCATAGACTTTCTTATACTCTCTTCTATTTTCTGTAATTATTCTCAATTGCTGTTACTAGTTCATACCATCCTGGAATTATATGTCCTGATCATTATCATGTAAGTTATTGCACATTTTATTTCTTGTGATATGTAAAACATTCCTTGCGTCTAGGTCCTTAGCTCCCTGCTGAGAATGAAATTAGTGAGAAAGTCCTGGGCTTCTTGGGTTTAGAGTTCAGTTTATATAACCAGCCTTTCAGCCTAGGTCCCAGTAAGGGTAGTTAGGTAGTTTAGTAGGAAGAACACTACTTAACTATGTTATTGTAAGTGAGTGACGTGATCTCTCAGAGTGCAGGTTACTTATCTGTAACATGGGAAGTGCATGACATCTGAAGGCACTGAGCGAGGGCTGGAGGTGATGATAACCTCCAGTGCTGTGGGCTGAGGGCTTGCTCGACTTTCCATAGCACGACTACATCATCTCCATCTGCAGAGCGATAGATTTCTTAACAAAATACAGAAAACACAATAGCTGAGTCATCTTTTCTCACCCACGCTGCTGAGTTTCTTTCCATGATTGTCTTTCTTCCTCCCAGGGAAAGCCTAACATGACTGTGGGAGGTGCTGATTTGTTCCTGCTTCAAGAGGCAGAATCACATTTTTTTTTTTCTCTCAAATGGTCAAGTACATGAAACTTTAATAACTTTACCTCTGGAGAGAATATCTCAGTTATAATGGAAGAGCCCCCAGCAAATCATTTCTGTTCTTTTCCAGTACCCAGTGCTGTAGACTTGCTCTCTGGACTGAATTCAAGACTCCACCAAAGGGTTAACCCCCCATGATGTGGAATGGATGGGGAATAAAGATGCCAACGATAATATAATAACTGAAAAAAAAAGCAGCTGGTTTCTTAGTAGAAGCAAGGCCCATCCTTCAATTTCATTTACCCAGAGGCCATCCATCTCAACTAATGAGATTTTGGGAGATAAAAGGGGTATAACTTGCAGCATGAAATGAGTATTCTCCATTTCTCTCTTGTTCTTGGATTCACCCTTTTTTCCTTGTTAAATTTTTCATCTTTGTTATACAGAATGGCAGAGGGAAATTCATGATTTGCCTTATGGACTTGCCTAGAGCTACCTCTTTGGGGACAGCACCCTCTCTCCTGTGGACCCCTCAAGCCTCCCTCAGAGTATGCCTTATCCCTAGGACAGCAGCCCTGTTCCCAAAACAGACCGCCTGTGCGATAACCCCCTCACAGACACACAACATGCTGCTACTCTCCTGTTTCTTTGCTTAAAATGTTATTGACTCTGGTCTGCATTCCCTGAGCACATCAGGATAAGGAATGATGTACGGACAGGCATGGGGGTCAGTTAGTAAAGAATGAGCTTGACAGTGATTTAAACCTGCCCCATGACCAAGGGAACTGAGAACCCAGAGAGGATTTTACCTGACAGTAGGTAATTTACACAACTCTATGAGAAACTCATGGGGGTAGTGTTCTTAGGATTTGTACGTTCTTTAATAAGCCTCTCCCCCAGCTTCCTGAGAAGAGACATCCAGCTTCTATAGCTGCTGACCAAAGAAAAATAGGGAAATGAATGCAAGTTGGTTGCCTTGCCTTTTTAATGTGCCAATTGTAGTCATTAAGAGTGGCTGGAAGAAGATGAGCATGCAATTTATGGAGATACTTGCAGTTACCTCATAGCTTAATTAATATGGAGGGACTGCAGCAATAAAAAGATTTATTTCTTCCTCAATTTCAAGTGTGTGTTGTTGATTCCTCTTCTCCAAGGGTAGAGGACTAAGCTTCAAGGGTAGCAGGCAATCCTTAGCAGGGAGGGGGGGTACAGTGGGGGAGGGTGGCATGGGAAGATGTTGTCACTGTCACATATTGGGGTGTTATGCCCTGGGATGCTCAGCCAGGTTGTCCCTCTTTCCTGGAGATCGGCCTCTGTCTTTATCTTTCATTGACTTGCAGGCCTACTGCCTCTCGTTTTGTGTGTGTCCCAATATGATTTTATCCCTGAGGTTCTGATTTATTCCCTTCATTTCTTGACTCCTGTGTCTCTTCTCTCCCTATGCATCCATCTCAGTACTGTGACCCTTAAGTCTTTACCGCAGCTTGATGACATATTCTTGGAGGTTTCCCCACCAAGTCTTGGACTTTTTCTCATTCATCGTCCTTTGTTTCTTTCTTAGAAAAATAGTTTAGAGCCTCCCTGGTGGCGCAAGGGGTTAAGCACCGCACTATGAAGCAATCGGCAGCCTCTGCAGCATGAGTTTGATCCCCGGCCGGACAGGGAGCTACCCACATGGCTCAGCAGACCTCTCCTGGCTCACGCGCTGCTCCCCTCAGCAGTGTACTTTGGTCAATCTGCCTGTTCTGTTCCCCGCTCTGTCTCTGGTGAATCCTCTCACCCCTTCCCCTGCCCTGCATCTCTGGCCTGTACACCAGCTCTTGTGTGCGTAAATAAATAAATCTTTAAAAAAAAAGAAAAATAGTTTAAAAAACAGTTTTAGATCCATAGAAAAATTGAATAGAAAGTACAGGGAATTCCATTTACCTGCTCTCATATACGCAGAGTCTCCCCTATTATCAGCATCTCTCACCAGAGTGGTTCATTTACTGCAGTTAATGAACCTACACTGACACATCATTATCACTCAGAATCCAGAGCTTACGTTAGGCTTCACTCTTCGTGTTATATTTCCTATGGGTTTGGACAAATGTATAATGACAAGCATTCCTCGTTATTGCATCATACAGAGTAGTTTCACTGCACTAAAATCCTGTGTTCCAATAGCAGTGGATGAGCACTTGGGTCGATAGGGGTTTTGGAGAATCAAAAGTTCTTCTTGGCCAATGTGGTAGATATTTGCTGTCCTTTTTAGCTACTTAGCCCCACTGAACAGTCTTTCTATGTCTGAAGATACCCCCTAATTTCTGAATCTGTGTTTCTACAAGGTAGGAGTGTGAAATGTGCTTTACCACTAGCCCTTGTAGCTGGGGTGCAGCTTGTGATCCTGACTCCAGGAGACTCGCTGTGAAACCCCATACTGGCATCCATCCTGCCCATGGAATCAGCAGCCTCATCCAGGTTTTAGAGGCAGTGGTGGCAGTAATTCTACACCAACAATGTAGGCTCTGGTGTCTGGTATCAAGTCTGGTCCTCTTGTTCTCCTGGAAAGTTTTCCAGCTACCAAATCTGCTTGAATTATCAGGATAGGATTTTGCTTACTTTCGATAAGAACCTTGACTGGTACTGGTATGTTGAGTTTGAGAAGCTTATTAGACATGTCAAGGGAGATTTCAAGCTGACTATTGGAAACATGAGTCTGGTGTTTGGCAGAGAGGTCAGAACCAAGGGTTTAAAGTCATCATCTGAGAACAGTGGGGAATGAAGGATTATGGAGAAGAGAAACACTTCCAACCACACAAAGCTCAAGAGAAGACCTGGGGCCAGTGAAAGCACAAGAGGGAGCGACCTGTAAGATAAGAGTCCAGGAGTAGAGGTGGGGAGGGGTACCATGAAAGTCAAGGGCGACTGTTTCAGGAAGGAGGGAATGGTCAATTGTCAAATTTAAACAAGACGCATTGAGTCTTATTGCTGATTATACTTTTAGGCAGAGTATTAACAATTTTTTAGGCAATAAGGTAGATGGTGGGTTTAGAGTTTATTCAACTGGGGTGTGAGTCATAGCTGTATGATCTATAAGCAGCAAAACTTCATACAAGTTCCTTAGACCAAGAATGTTGACATTTGAAAATAAGAATAGTAATTCCTAAAAATTGCTATGGGTTGAATTTTGCTCCTGTTTGCCCCCCCGCCCACTCCCCAAAAATGTGTTTTGATGTTGTATGTCTTAGTCTTGTGTCCACTTCCACTCTAGGCTATTTTTAAGTACTAGATGTGGGGGCCTCTCTGGTGGTGCAAGGGTTAAGATGCAACCTATCAAGCAATCCGCAGCCTCTGCAGCAGGAGTTTGATTCCCGGGCAGGGAGCTACCCACATGGCACAGCAGACCTCTCCTGACTTGCCCGCTGCTCTCCTCAGCAGTGTATTTCAGTCAGTCTGCCTGTTCTGCTCCCCACTCTTTCTCTGGTGAATCCTCTCACCCCCCACACCTCTGGCCTGTACCCCCGCTCTTATATGCATAAATAAATAAGTCTTTAAAAAAATAAGTACTAGATGTGGCATTGAGCACTGGACTATGGTTTATATGGGGTCACAGGCTCAGAGTTGTTCTCTTTTCCTCCCATGGGCCTTATCCTGGGATGTTTGCACCTGTTATTGACAGGCCCTTGAGCTCTAGTTTATTCAAGTGTTCCTTTGTTTTGGTTTTAGCCCTGTAGTTGGGGACAGCAAGTGTGTTGAATATCTCAGCCTGGCTTTAGTAGTAGCCTCCTCTATGAGGACACCCAGGGTTTCTGACCTTCTCCTTGCTGATCAGTCTCTAGCTGTTCTATATTGAAAGGCTCAGACTCATGCCAGTAGTGTTCACTCTGCACCCCCACTCCTGTAGCTCCTCAACAGTGCACCCTCTGTATTGCATGTCAATTCACATGCCCTTGTCCAGTGAAGAGCTGGGGCTCAGGTGTGTGCCCAAGACAACAGCTGTCAGGGGGTCTTCCAAGCAGCTGCCTATCCTCTTGTGAGTTGTACTACCCTGTCATCACTATAGGCAACGTTCACTTAAAGCTTTTCCTACCTTTTTTTTGTCAGACCAATGTTCAGGGTGTATACTGTAATCATCTGTTTTTTCCCTCCTGGGTTTTGTTCTTTTGTTTTATTGTGGTTTAGCTGGAATATCTGGAGGAGGCGAGCCCAGCATCTTTGCTCGGCTGCCATCTTGTCTGACTCCAGCTCTTAGATGTTTGGAATGTTAAGTCATGACTTTATGTTCTGTAAGAAATTTCAGAACCCTTGGGATAAATCAAGATGTAGATATATTAGGCTCCTTTTCCTTCCTATAAATAGTTTTAGTATTTAATGCAGTACTACTCTAAATTAGTCTTTCTTAAGTATTTTGTACCCCATAAGATAATAAGAGACATTCCCAGAGATAGCTGCTGTCAGCACTGTATTTATTACTCCCCAAAGTTCTAGCCAGTGCAGAAGTCCAAGCAACAGAAATGAGAACTATAAAAATTTCAGAGGAAGAAATTAAATTGTTACTTTCGGATGATATAATTTCCGCTCAGATCTAATGTAATATCATTAAAAGACCAAAGGACATTTATAAGGAGTTTAACAAATTCTAACCTGTTGTTCTCAAGGTCATTTAACAGACTAAACAGATGAGAAAATGGGAGTAATGTGTGGGAGTGCCTTATTAGATATTAAAATGTATTATAAAGCTGTAATACATTAAAATAATGTGATCTCCGTACAGGGGAAAGCAGACATAATTAAACAAAACAGGATCATGAAATAGATCTTAGTGCATATTTTATTAAGTGAATCATAAAGGTAGAAATACAAAGAAATTTCATTCCTTCCAGTGACATTTTTAAGCAACTTTCTTGAGTCTGACACTGCTAAGTTTAGGAGATATGACAATGAATATAATAAATCCTCTGATTCCATGAAACTTACAGACTCTGTGAGAGACCAAGACCAACTTAGAAAACATGAATTATATTAATGGCACGTTGGGGTCATCTTAAGGACACAAGGGACTTTTGTCCCAGACTGAAGAGTTAAGGAGGTTATCTTCATAGAGGTGGTGTCTATGCTGAGGTCTGAAGGAGAAGCAGGAGACATTCTGTCTATTTTTTGATTGGTTTCCTTTCACTGAGTTCTATAAGTTCTTTGTAGATTTTTTTTTAAGATTTATTTATTTATGCATACGAGAACTGGAGTACAAGCTAGAGGTGCAGGGGGTGAGAGGATTCACCAGAGAGAGTGGGGAGCAAAACAGGCAGATCTACTGAAATACACTGCTGAAGGAGCAGGGGCTAGGCAAGAGAGGTCTGTTGCACCATGTGGGTTGCTTCCTGGCCCTCCAGGGATCGAACTCATGCTGCAGTGGCTGGTGATAGTGATAGTGCTGTTTTTAACCACTGCACCACTAGGGAGGCCCTGTAGATCTTTGATATAAACCACTCATCAAATGTATGGTGTGCAAATATTTTCTCTTATTTAGTAGGGTGTCTTTTTGTTTTAGTAGTGGTTTCATTTACTGTGAAGAAGCCTTTTAATTTGATGTTGTCGCAATTGTTTATGTTCTTTTTTGTTTTCCTTGCTGCTGGAGAGGAATCTGTGCTGAAATCTGCACCCAGTTCAAATTTTGAATGTTGACTTGTTGGCCTTCTGAGGTGCCTTTTGGGCATTTTGTAATTTAGGGGCACACAGTATAAAATATTACTACTTACCTTCCTCATGGTCATAGAAGAACACACAAAAAAATGAGGTAGAACTGCTTTGTCACAGAAGCTGATGATCCTAAACCTGGGAACTATGGAGTTCAGCTTTCACCCTTTACCCTGTGATACATCACTTGCTGGCCTTCAGTTATTTCTTTGGTAAATTCTTGTATTTAATTATGTAATCTTTCAGTATATGAAAAATGTTGACATTACCTTTTCTCTTTTAATCTTCTAACATCTTTCCAAAACAGATGATCTTATTCCAAACTGAGAAAGGTGAGTGCCCATAAAGCTACAGAAATAGTCCCTGGTCACATGTTATAGGCTTCTTCATTCAAAGTGTTCTTATAAGGGGGTTGCAATTGTATGGGGAATATAAAAATAAAATTTATATAAAAAAACAAAAAAAAACCCCACAAAGTGTTCTTATAAGACCCACATTACTGGATCTCATACACAATCTAGATTTACTGGTGTTTTTACTTTATGTATTTAATGAGTCAAAGATAATTTCTTTTTTTTTTCCCTTTGATTTATTTAAATATTTTCCCCAGAGTTTGAGTTTATAATCCATTATGATAAACTCTTTTTCCTTGACATCCTGAGCAATGACAGGCTTGGAAGAATAAAGGAAGCAATTAACTTAAAATAGTTAGTGAATGATAGGCTTTTTACCATGAAGTCGTTCTTGTCTATGCTTTGCCTGAGTTATGGCTACGGTAATGTGGTCACTGGCACAACTTCAATAGACATAATATCTCTTCAATTACAGTTGCCTGAAAATTACTTATACTTGCAAATGCTCGATGCAGCAAGATAAGGCTATGAGAAAGACAGGTTGGTCATGTGAATGTTTGTCTTTGCAAGCCTTTTCTTGTTCCACTGAAGCTTCAAGGCAACAAAGAAAGAGAAAAAGGATGACTTGTTCCAGTCATGAATTTCAGAACGTTTTTCAAGTCAATAATTTGAAGTTGATGGTTTCCAAACAATGAAAGTCATAATACAATATTTATTTCACTCATTTATCCAAGACACATTTATTAAGCCTCTGTTATGTGCCAGTTACTGTGCTTGACATTAAAGGTGAAAAAGGCAGCACCTTCTCCGTAATCAATGGCAGAGTTTTCTTATGGGCCAGATAGGCACCCCTTCTCCTGATAATTATAACCTTAGTGCAAAGATGAGTTGTAAAAGCCGTCAGAAACATGTGTTCCATCATATCCCTATATCTATAGTTTGGAAGAGTATGAATTAAATAGCAACATTAAAATTAGTTTCCTCTAGGGTGTGATGGTGGTGGGTGGGGGTGCTTTAGCTTTTACTCTATTTCACAGAAATATTTAATGATATATTTCAGTCATAACAAAAAGTTAATGAAGACTATGATTCTACTTTTTTTCCAGACATCTTGATTAGCTAAATTCACAGAGAAAGAAAGTAGAATGATAATAGCAGGGACTGTGGGTAGGAAGGAATGAGGAGTTGCTGCTTAATAGGTATGGAGTTTCAGTTTTGCAAGATGACAGAGTTCTGTGGATGAAAGATGGTGATAGTAGCCAACACTGTGAATGTATTTAATGCCACTGAGCTGTACACATAAAAATGGGTATGGAGGTAAAATTCATGTTATGTGTGTTCTACCACAATCAAAATAAAGAAGAAACAGAAAAACTAATATAAGAGATTATTATGCTCTCAACATTGAATATAAACAAATATATATATGCTTTGTCATACACTTTTTAGTTTTGTATTTCATTGACTTATTTTTGGAAAGAAATTCATATTTTTAATACAGTTTTTTATTGTTACTGAGGTAGCATTTGCTTGCAATATTGTATATGATTTAGTGGAATCATTTAGGTTTGCAAAACTATATGTGAGGAGGTAAGTACCTCCTGGGGTGTATATTACTGCACCACACTAACCACCAAAGTACTCATATCCCTTTAACATGGACTATTGAGTCCCCTCCTACCTGTTTTCTGACTTCCACCTTCCACTTCTGTTAGCCTCAAGTCTGTAGGATCATACTCTTGTAGTGCATTTTAGATGATGGTAAAGAGTCTTCATTAGGAAGTAACCGGAGAGTTTTAAGAAGAGGAGTAATGTGATGTAATTTATGTTGTAAAAATCACTCTGTAATGCAGACAGAGTTAAGACAGATTCTCTAAATATTTTGGAGTCAATAGGATTTGCTCTTGAATTTTCATCTTCAACTATTTCTATTACTTGGATGTGATTCCCTCTGGAATCAGATGTTCAGAATAATCACTGTAATTTGTGAATTTCTTTGCATACATACACTGCTAATTTGGCAAAGCTGCTATTTTTTCATTCCTCATTTATGTGCACAAATGTGATTCACAAACTTCATGGTGTAATTACTTTTCTGCATTGGAGAAAAGAGTAGAAAAAATATTCTATTTAATAATGGAATTTTAAACATGCTCATGTGATTTGATCTTTAATTAGGATCTAGAAACAAGTAAGAATATTACTAGATGGAGATCTTATCTCAGGGATTTGGGGCAGGTCTAATCTCTTCCATGAATTGCTTAATATCTATTAAGAATGTTTTAAAGAAATTTCTTTTTGTGCTTGCCTTCCTGAGAAGAGTGACATATGGAATCCCCAACACTGCATGATACATTCCTTTATAAATGTACTTTTCCTTTTAAATCATTCCTGGTCACCTTTAGGAGATGTGGGTATTTGTAACAATCAGTTTTATTCATTTAAACAAAATCATTAATAGGTCAAAAGAGATTGAATTTGCTGCAAGGAATAAAGAGATGAATGAGCAGATAGATGAATGAATGCAATGAATAAGCTGAAAAGAATTCTGTAAATCTGGGGATCCCAGTCCACTGACTCTACAGCGATTTAGGCAGGAAAAAACAGTGATAGTCTATGCAAAGAAATGAGAAGACAATATCAGGCAAATATAAATAAAAATGGGCAGTCATGACCATGTTAAAAAATGAAAAGAGCACAAATTTGTACCATGAGGGGCACCACAGATGCTACATTTAACCTATAAATTTGGGTCTGGACATCCAAAAACCAACAAGAAAAGAGAATCTGAATTATGGCCCAATTCTCATTATTACGGTAGCAGGACCTACCTGTTTGGGTTGTGCCCCAGTTGGGTCAAAGAAAGATTTACTTTAGAACTGAAGTTTGTCTGGGGCTGCAGTGCAGTGCACAAGCTGTGGCCATGCAGTAACTTGAGGAAAAGAGGTACTTTTATAAAAGGTAGTTGATGTGTCATTTAGGGACATGCACCAACGAGGCTGGGAGGGGGCTTATCCATTTGTGTAGTGTCACCCAACTGTTTTATAGGCAAAAGGTCATGTTGGAGCCCTAGTGTGCAAATACAAGTGGTGCTAATTGGAAATGACAAAGTTCAAAGCCAAGCACCACAGCAGACATATCCAAATGGGTATTTCTTAGAACATTTTCCCAGAAAGTGTTGATACTTTCCCAGAAAGTATTTCTTAGAACATTTTCCCAGAAAGGTATTTTGAAAAACAAATGTTCTGTCATAATTCCTGAAATGTGTTAGGGAAATTTAAGTATAATCTTTTTTAGTGCTTGACTTATATGAACAAGGTCACGTGAACATCTTTCAGGCAGATCTACACGATAGCTGTGAAAAGTCTGCATTCTTGTAGATAATTCTGAATGTCCTCCAAAGATGTCTGATAGTTCTAGAAGGTATTCTTTTTTTTTTTTTTTTTTTTTATAGAGGCATGCTTTATTTATTTGTTTTGCTGGTTTGTTTGTTTGTTTTGTTTATACATGCACTGGGTACAGTCAGAAGCGCGGGAGGGTGAGAGAATTCACCAGAGCCAGAGCGGGGAGCAGAGCAGGCAGAAGGACCGAGGTACACTGCTAGGGGGAGCAGCGGGCGGCAGGAGAGGTCTGCGCACCATGTGGGACCCTCGCCGGTGGACGGGGAGCAGCCGGGGATCGAACCGGCGCCGCAGAGGCCGCGGGCAGCTTCGCAACCCAGCGCTCAACCGCTGCGCCACCGGGGAGGCCCCTAGAAGGTATTCTTCTGGGCACAGGTATAAGTTATTTTTTTGCTCTCATTGCCTGTGGGGTCTGTCCTTGCCTGGTGCTGTTGCCAACCCACATTACAATCTCTTGCTAGGGAATGTGGTTTATGTGGTTTCATAGCAGGTGGCACATGACTATTACCCGTTAATCATTGCAGTACATTCCAACACTTCATTGGACACTGCTCCTGCTTCTAATGTTTCCTGCTGGACACAAGGTCCTTTGCTAGGAGTAGCTATCCCTACTATATCTTCTTTTAGGCGCTGCCATCCTGATGGACAACACATTGGAAATCTTAGCGTGCTAAGCTGCTTTGCTTGTTAGTGATGACATGGAAACAATGACAGCCAAAATAATACTTCAATATCTTAAAGAATTTTCATTTCAACAGCCTTATATTGGTGGTGGAGTAAGAACTTACTGAACCTTAAAGGCAGGCATCTTGGCTCCACTCTCTGTACCAATCAAGTCATAATATAGGTCTCTAATATTTTTCCCTTATAGGAAAGCCATGGAACCCAAACTCCACTCACTTTAAAGTACAAATATCTAATATTAATACTAGTATGTGATTAAGGAACAAATGCAAACCAATGATGAAGGAATACATTTTTCAAAGTATGTCATTGGAAAAATGGACTCTATAACAACATCTACCTATTTATATGAAACCACACAGTGTAGGTAAAAGAGATAAATGTGCAAAAAGACATCATAAAAGTATTATAAGACTATGTAGGTGACTATTTACATTTTATTGGCATGGAGAAGAATGTTTTTCCCCTAAACACAATGAAGGAAATAAAAAAGAAATTATCAATTGTTTTGACCACATAAAATAAATCTTGTTAAGTCAAAATATTGCAGAAACAAAGTTTCACTCTTATTAAAAGGGAGAGTGAGCAGAAATTAAGATCACAGACTCTACATACTCACATAATCTATTTTCAGAAACAGGGGCCTCCCCAGTGGCTCAGCAGTTGAGCGCTGGGTTGCTAAGCTGCCTGCAGCCTCTGCAGCACCGGTTTGATCCCCAGCCGCTGGGCGAGGGTCCCACATGGCGCGCAGACCTCTCCTGCCGTGTCTGCTGCTCCCCTCAGCAGTGTACTTCGGTCCTTCTGCCTGTTCTGCCCCTGCTCTGGATCTGGTGAATTCTCTCACCCCCCCACGCTTCTGACTGTACCCAGTGCTTGTATAAATAAATAAAACTTTAAAAAAAGAAAGAAAGAAAACAAGATGGAAAAAAGAAATATTTTATTTTCAGAAACATGAGTCAATGAAATAAATGGTCACTTGACAGCATCTATTACAATATAAAATGTACTGACCCCATGGCCCCGCAATTCCACTGTTATAAACTTATTGTACATACATATCTGTAGATGGGCAGCAAGGGTATTAATCAATATATTGTATAACAACAACAAAAATGGAAAATAACCTTAGTTTTCATCAATAGAAGTATTATTTAATTCATCTTTTTTTGGTACATCCATACAATGGCATGGAATGCAGTCACTATAAAGAATGAGGGGGTGGTGTATGTGCATTTAAAAAACTTCAAGGGCCTCCACTGGTGGCGCAGCAGTTGAGCGCTGGGCTGTGAAGCTGCCCACAGCCTCTGCAGCACCTGTTCTATCCCTGGCCGCCGGCGAGAGTCCCACATGGCGCGCAGACCTCTCCTGCCGCCTGCTGCTCCCCTCAGCAGTGTATTTCGTCAGTCTGCCTGTTCTGTTCCCCACTCTGGCTCTGGTGAATCCTCTTACCCTCCCGCGCTTCTGACTGTACCCAGTGCTTGTATAAATAAATAAATAAATCTTTAAAAAAAATAAAAAATAAAAAAACTTCAAGAGCTATGTTGAAAAACGATCTATGTAAGAGAATGCTTGCCTTTTTTTGTTAAAAAGTCTATGTATTAGTATTTGCATAATTTTTCTTTTCTAGAATAATATAAGAAATTATTGACAGAAGCTACTTTTGGGGAATAGGAATGGTTAAAGGGAGACTTTTGTAGCTTTACATTTAAAGTCTAGCTTTTACCGATATTTAAAAAATAGTTGGAGATGCTTTTATTGATTTTTATAACAAGTGTAGACTGTAGTTTGATGATTCTGGGACTACTGCTGTTATAAATTTGGGGAAATTATTTTTCAGAGTCTTATTTTAATCTTCTGTTAACTAGGTAAAATAATATTGTCTGCATCTATGTGTGTTTGTGTAGAAGTTTCTTCTCTCTCCCAGTGAGTTCTCAACATTTGGTGACATTCAGCATTTACACTCAGTAAAGTACTGGCATTTCTTCAACTATTATGGCTTGAAGGATTTCCTGCTGCGTCTTCCCTCATCCATGCTTATGTAAAAATAGCATTATGTAGATCTTAGCCTATATTTATCTGAGAAAGGAGCTAAATATTAGCAGTAGCGTACAATTCAAACAATATGATTGCTTGAAAGAAAAACACCTTTAGGGAACACCTTTAGGGGAACCGTCTCCTTATGACTTCACAGCCAAACCCCCACGAACTCTCCAAAGGCTTCCCTGGAGACTATAATAAATGTTTCATTCAGAGTATTTCATGTAGATATTTTTAGGACCATTGATCTCTGTACAAGCCAGCATCATGCTCCCCTGTTCCTTTCATTCAAGTGCTCTTGAAAGCACCTTTGCTAAGCCTTAAGGGGGAGAAAATTCCCACAGGAGGCTCTGAAAGGTCATGAAGATAGATTTTTTTTGAGTTTCATGGGAATCCCAAGGGATTTTCAAAAAGGTCTGAATTCGGGGAGTGGCCTACTCCTGGAGGGCAGGTGCCTTCAGTTGGCAGGCGATACTGGGGCAAACAGTTTTTGCACTGGGAAGCAGGAAGGCAGAAGAGCAGAAGTCTGTAATAGACAAGCTGAGGCTCACAAGGTATGCATAAAACCAAATGAGCCCGTATGCTGGTGGAGAATAGAGGAAAACCGTACTGGCTAGAGGCAAAGGGCAACATAGAAGACAAAGCTGTGCTAATCTGGGGAAGTCTAGTTGAATGACAGCATAACAGAGCAGGGAAGGCAGAAGAGTCTGTTTTATTCATTCATACATTCAAGTCATTCATACATTCATTCATTCATTTGTGGAGCATGTGTCTTTAGAGTTGACACTGGGGAAGAAGGCTTTAGTACTGTAAGAGGGGAAGAAGAACTTACATTGAGGATATAATGGGAACAATGGTGTCTACAAGTAGAAAGGTGCAAGACTAACACAAAGAATAAAGAGTGGTTTTATTTGCTTAGAATGAATGTTTGGATAAGGTTGCATAGATTTCTTTTTTATAGGTTTTGCAAAGATCAATTTGATAGAAATAGGAAAGATGGATTGGGAAGGAAAGATAATAAAGGCAGTGAGACCGGTTGGGCAAGTTCTGGAGATTCCACCTGAGAGAAGCTCAGGGTTTGAGTCAGGGGAGTGATGCCCGACTGGAGAAGGGGAGAAAGAAGTAAAAGATGGAAATGTGCTAATAGGCTGTGACCTGACAACAGACAGGATGTGAGCTCTAAAAAGGACTTGAGGTTGCAAGCTGAGGGGACTATGAGGATTGTGGTACACCAACCGCCTAGACAGAAATGGTCCCCAAGTTATTTCCTGAGCATTATCCCTGGCAGAGTCATTAATACTGGCTGATATTTTACTGGTTTTTAAATTTACTTTGTTTTGTCTTTATTTCCCCAGTAAAAATTATTCTTCATGGGAGTGGAGAAATTATCCATCTTCATCAGTCTATCTCCATTTCCTAGATCTGTGCCTGTTACATAGTCGCTACCAGACAGATATTTATTGAATGAATGAAGAATGATTCCTTTTATAGAATTAGCAGAAATGACAAAACATAGAAAAATTATTGTTTAAGGGCCTCCCCGGTGGCGCAGCGGTTGAGCGCTGAGTTGCGAAGCTGTCCATAGCCTCTGCAGCGCCGGTTCGATCCCCGGCTGCTCCCCGGCCACCGGAGGAGGGTCCCACATGGCCCGCAGACCTCTCCTGCCGCCTGCTGCTCCTCTCAGCAGTGTACTTCGGTCCTTCTGCCTGCTCTGCTCCCCGCTCTGGTGAATTCACTCACCCTCCCGCGCTTCTGACTGTATCCAGTGCTTGTATAAATAAATAAAAATAAATCTTCAAAAAAAAAAGTCAGTAAAATTACTTTAAAAAATTATTGTTTAAGAGAAAAAAATAATTTTAGTAGTTACAATTAATTATCCAGAATAACTCTGTCACTTCTCAGTCATATGAACTGAAGGTGTTGCATAGTGCAGCTTTGCCTTACCTCTCTAACCTACAACATAGGGATAATGTTGTTTTTTCTCTATTCTATTCTTTTGAACATAAAATCATATAATGGGTATGAAAGAATTTTGGATAATTAAAAACAATTCAAACATAAGATCACATTAGGAAGGCAATGTTACTGTTTTTAATATCTTCTCTAGAAAATGAAAAAAAAACTTGAATTATCTGTCAAAACAATTAAAGACACAAAATTCATGTTTTGTTTTGTTTTGTTTTTTCTCCTTGACTTGATATTGCGATAGAGCATTTATTGGATTTAACCATGATGTGTGAGCCTAGAGAGGCACCCAGCTTGCCTTTTGCCAATTAAATTTCCTCTGAGGAGCCCTGGTAATCTAGACATGAGAAAATGATAATAATAAAAGGTAGAGCTTCCTGGAAAATAAATCTAGCTTTTGTTAGGAGAAAGTTGAGTCATCATCTATCTGAGGATTTCATGAAAAGACAACGTTTCCACACAGCTCAAGGAAAATACATTTTGTTGTCAGAAGTCACCGGGTGATTGCATCACCCAGCATGTTTATTAATCAATATTTAAGGATTTTTGACAAACAGAAGATGTCCTTTGCTCTCTGGGGTCTTTGCATTGCTTTTGAACTCAGAAGTTCCCTTGGTAGAGCTGTCATTTCTGCATTTCTTGAAAAACTTTCTCTGTAGGTTGATGAATCATAGTCACACAGGAATGGCCGAGAAAGAAAGGTTTTAGAGTAAGAACGTCAACTATATAGGCCTTGACAATCCTGGATGTGGAGGGAAAGAGAAGATTCTGGATGCTGAGGGTCTCCTCCATACAGACTCTCAGGCCTAGAGCAGCTCAGAGTGACAGAGGTCTGGGGAAGAGCAGATGGTGACAATGTCAGCTGGACTCAGAGCAGATAGTGGGAAGACCCTGTGGCACAAAATAAAAGAAAGCTTGTACGGAACAATTACTCAGCTAACTTTCACTTTCTTTGCTGCATGACACCCATTCTCTGGGCTGCTCTTTGTCCTGGGGAACATCCCCGGGTGGCTGTCTCTCTTTTTCTGATGTAGACATGTTTGGAGTCAAATACACTTGGGTTTAATCTTGACTCTGTCTCCTCACCTTGGCCAGCCCCCCCACCCCTAGATGTAGTGGTTTCTTCATCTGCAAGATGAGGAATGAGACCCTGCTCCAGGATTGGTAGAAGGATAAAAATTACCCAACATAGCTCCAGTAACTGTTACGACTCCCTTATCTCCCTTGCCTCGCTGCTTCTCTGTTTATTCTGTTTCACTGATCATGTCAATATTTGATGAAGTGTTTCTTGAATTTCAGCTGTATGAAGTGTTGAAAGGGTAGAAAGCAGCTAGAGAACTTCAGAGTGGGAAATGTCCCAACTCCAGCCTCTCCTCTCTCTGAGAGGTGGTTTACTTCTTAAAAATATTCATAAAAAAGTCAGCAAAACCCTATGCTTGATAATAAATGAGAAAATCTTCATTCATATCTGGGTGTGGGTTTTACAACCAAGAAAGCATTAGGAGACTATTCTGTGATTTTTCTCTAGCCTACCAGATGTTAAAGAAGATTTATCACTCTCATTCTATCCTAGCCACATGATTTTATCACCTTTATCACTTGACAGAGGTGACATTACAACACAGCTATGGGTCACCAGAGAATGTTGACATTTTGTGCATTGGTTCTTTATAAACGGACTCTTAATTCTCACAACAGACATGTGAGGTAAATATGTCATTTTCTTTGGAAGTGAGGAAATGGAGGCTTTGAGAAGTTATGGGTAGACTACAAGGAGCTGACTCTCACAGATACCCTGGTTTACCTCCAAAATCCATACTCTGCTGTAATAATTCTAATCTGTGTAGAGTTGCTTTCTTGGAGAAATTTTGTTTGTCTAGTTCAGCGATAGGTAGAGAGAGCGCGTATCCAGAATCACTTGCTCCTTAGTGGTATTGGACAAGTTACACCTTCACTGTGGTCTGCATTGACTCTGATTTTATCATGGGGCTGCACTTACTTTCACCTCTTTTATGTCTGATGCTACTGAGCTGGCAAACAAACCGAGGGCATGGTGTCCCAGGTTCAGAGTTAAAAAAATAAGAAACTGCTTTATTTTAAAATCCTGCCACGTCTGGCATTTTTCTAGGGAGTTGAAATGCCCTTGAAAGACACCTGCATGGGTTTTTGTCTATAGGCAAACTGTATGTACCAAAAGTTTCTTAAATATTCCAGAGACTTGAAAGTCAGCTTCTCCCCAGCAATATATAGAACAAAAGGCATGGGTGACAAGTTGATGTAAAAGTCTTAGACTTCCCTTGCTCAGTTCCTCCCAGCCCTATTCTGAACTCAATCTGTTCACTATTATCTGTTAACTATCATCCTGGTTCAAATCACCACGCGATCTGGCTCTTAAGTGTCTAGTTTCCAAGTAATCAATATGGTCCAGCAGTTTGTGATCTTTGAGTTATTTCATCAGAGTACATTTATTTTTCTTGCTTGAAGATCTTCATACAAGTGATTCTCTCTGCTCCTCCCTGGAATGTCATGTGAATTGCGTCTTAGGTCTTGCCTAAATTGCTGATTTTCAAGAGTGACTTTCCCCAGCCATCCCCTCTAAAGCAGCAATCAAGTCACTTTTATCTCATCTGTCTCTTCTGCTCCCCCACAGCAGTGATTATTATCTGTTATTTCATTACCAGTAGGTTTATTTCATTACCAGTAGGTTTATTGTTTGTTTCTCCATGAAAGAAGCAGCTTTTCCACTTGTTTAAAGCAGTGTTTTCTGCACCATGAATAGAGTCACAGCCTAGTGGAGGGTCATTGTTGAGTCAATGAGAGATCTTTTCATTTGAATTAAATGGGGAATGTTTCAACAAACAACTATGAACCAGAAACACTATGGGGGGGGCGGGGAAAGGAGGGATTGGGGTCAAAATAAGGGGGTTGCAATTGTATGGGGAATATAAAAATTATATGGGAATATAAAAATTATAATTATATTGCAATTATATGGGGAATATAAAAATAAAATAAATGGGGAATGATACTGTGAAATATTAGGAGACAAAAAATCAGAAGTATCTTTTTGTGAAAAGATGTAGTGTGTGTGTATCCATCTGTCTATAGACTATCAATCTATGATTATTTAATAAACTAGATAGGCTCTTTTAAAATATAATCCAGGTTGTAGCACTCATTCTGAAAACTTTTCAAGACTTAAATAAGCCTTCCATGTTTTCCCTTTCTACTGTTCCAGGTGTATTATTGCTTACTATTTTCTCGATTACTGGTTCTATTTCAGTCATTCTGGCCTCCTTGCTGTTTCTCAAACATGCCAGTAAAAGAGTCACTTTTTTTAGGGGGGTAGTTGCAATAGCTCTTCTTTCTGTCCTTACCACTTTTCTCTTAGATCTAGCCGTACTGTCTTCAAATCTTTGAATATTCCCTTTTCAAAGAGGTCGTGTGAATCTCATTATTTGCAATATTAATCCATGTCTTGGTAGATATTTTCTATTTCCAGCTTCCCATATACTGCAATTATTCTCCTATTACACTTATCAATTTGTAGTATGCTCTATATTGACTTATTTTATATATTTATAGATTCTATTACTTATTTTTAAATTATATTTATCTGTTTCTACTAGATTATAAATTTGGACATGAAGGAGGCAGGGACTTTTCAACTATTTTTATTTGACTCTTGTATTTCAAGTTCCTCAAATATTTCTGAAATGTGATAGGCTTTTATTACTCTTCATTGAAATAAACTAATAAATGATAGCCAATTAAATATTCAGTGTTCTGAGAACATTGAAGTTTTTTTTTTATTTTAGTTTTTGGACAATTTTATTTGCAGATTTATTCTCATTGACTGTGAACTTCCAGCTACTATCATTCCAGTGTCATTGATCTCAAATAAACAAATAAATAATCAAATGGAGTGGTTTTATCCCTGATTACTCTTGATTTCTTATCTTTGATCAAATACCATGGGCTTGACTTCCAACTCCTTCCCATCCTCAAAGTACCTGGAATTGTAACAAATTCGATTTATAGAAATGTGCATAAGATTTTCAAATAGGGGCCTCCCCGGTGGCGCAGCGGTTGAGCGCTGGGTTGCGAAGCTGCCCCCAGCCTCTGCAGCGCCAGTTCAATCCCTAGCTGCTCCCTGGCCACCGGAGGAGGGTCCCACATGGCGCGCAGACCTCTCCTGCCGCCCGCTGCTCCCCTCAGCAGTGTACTTCGGTCCTTCTGCCTGCTCTGCTCCCCGCTCTGGCTCTGGTGAATTCTCTCACCCTCCTGCGCTTCTGACTGTACCAGGTGCTTGTATAAATAAATAAATAAATAAATAAATATTTAAAAAAAAAGATTTTCAAATAACCTATATATTCAGAGTTCCCCATTATTCATATTGCCTTCAATGACTATTTTTCTCACATCTTTCTAAAAACACCACCAAGAATTTTACACCCTATTTGCTGCAAAAGATGGTATAGTGCAAAGAATATTGGAAGTAAAGGCACACAGTTTCTACAGGTTACTTCACTAATTAGGTGCGTAATCCTGAACAAATAATTAAATAATTCTATTTTTTTTATTGCGGTAACATTGGATCACAACACCGTGTATGGTTTAGGGGTGCAGGTTCACACATCTTCAAATGAATGCTATCACATCGTGCCCACCACAACACCACCAATAATCCTCCACCACAGTTCTTTGCTTCACACTCACTAATGCCTCTCTGGTAGCCTCAGTTTTTTTGTTTTTTTGTTTTTTTAAGATTTATTTATTTATTTATACATGCACTGGGTACAGTCAGAAGCACGGGAGGGTGAGAGAATTCACCAGAGCCAGAGCGGGGAGCAGAGCAGGCAGAAGGACCGAAGTGCACTGCTGAGGGGAGCAGCGGGTGGCAGGAGAGGTCTGTGGGCCATGTGGGACCCTCCTCCGGTGGCCAGGGAGCAGCCGGGGATCTGCAGAGGCTGCGGGCAGCTTCACAACCCAGCGCTCAACCGCTGCGCCACCAGGGAGGCCGGAAGGCATATATCTTCGTTGTCTACAAGAGAAAGAAAAAGCAATGAGAAATGCATCAAAAACCTAAAAGCTGTATAAAACAACCATGGTCCAAAGTTGAGAAAATATGAATTGACACATGATTTAGAATTATCAGTGATGTGAAGAAAAAGAGAAATCACATTATTTTAAAGTTTTTTTTGGTGTTGATTTTATCAGGTAAAACTTGCCTACAAAGAAAAGCACAGATTTTAAGTGGATAGGTTTGTTTTGATACAAATGCACACACCTCTTACCCACCCTCCATCATTACAGAAGTTCTTATCATTCTCCTTTACAGAATTCCCTCTACTTTCTAGCTACAGACTACCAGTGTTTTGTATTTCTTCCACCTTAGATTATTTTTTCTAGTTCTAGAATTTATTAAAATGGAATAATATAGCACTCTTGTATTCATTGGTTTTTGACCTGCATGATTTCTTTCCTTTTTTTTTTTTTTTTTTTTTTTTTTTGAGATTTAAGCATGTTGCTCCTGGTACCCATACTTTGTTCATGTTTATTTCTTTAAAAAATTCTATTGTATGCATATATCAAAATTTATTTCTTCTCTTATTGATGGACATTTTGGCTATATACAACGTTTGGCTACTTTGTATGAAACTGTGTGAGTATTCTCATATGAATGTTTTTACCTTTATGTCATTTATATTTAGGCTTTTTTGGGTAAATTTGTAGGAATTGCTGGGTATATGCACATGCTCAGTTTTATTAGAAATTGCCTAACAGTTTTGCAAAACTTAGTCTTAAAAAATTCTGGATAAAAAGCTTTTTATCAGAATACGTATAATGAAAACTGTCCCTTTGCCAATGGTTTATCTATTTCATTCTTCTATAACTTTCTATTAACAGATTTTAAATGTTTAATTTTAATGAAATTGAATCTATTAATATATTTTTTGAGGAGTTTGCTAAGCAATCTTCTCCCATGGTTTCTTATAGAAGCTTTAGCGTTTTTGCTTTTTCATCGGTCTACGATCCATTTGAAAATGATGTTTGGTCTAGTTGTGAGAGGCTTGCCTAATGTTCTACTGGCTCAAGTCATTTGCATGGGAGGAGGATCCAGAAATGGAAGAGGCTTGTCACTGCTTACCACCTTGGGGGTTCTATGAGGTCCCCCACTGCCCTCATCTTTCCTGCGTGCCCCTGCAGCAACCCATGGAAAATCTCTAGCAAGTGAGCCTGACTCCTTTTGTGTCTGGGGCTCCCTGGAATTAGGATTACTGTGCTGGTCTGCATTTGACCTTTGAAAACTTGTCCAACTTTCAGCCGTTTTCCTCTTACCTTCTTTGTGGTATCAACTTGCTCTTTTTATACTCTGAAAAGGTGAAAACAGTCAGTGCTCATTGTTTTCATGTTTCTTTTTTTTTAAGATTTATTTATTATTTATGCAAAAACTGGGGTACCGGCCAGAAGTTCGGGAGGGTGAGAGGTTTCACCAGAGACAGAGTGGGGAACAGAACAGGCAGACAGACGGAAAACACTGCTGAGGGGAGCAGCAGGCGAGTCAGGAGAGGTCTGCCGCGCGTATCGGATATTTCCCTGACGGACCCGGGAATCGCCCTGCTGCAGAGGCCACGGGCAGCTTCACAGCGCTGCGTTCAACCCGCTGCACCACCAGGGAGGCCCCTGTTTTTATGTTTCTTAAAGGGACTTCATAATCCTTTGGAATTCAAAAGTTGCATTGAGATCTGTTTTATGATAGGATTAGTAAAAGATGTGCTTTTGTGGAATGTCTGTTTTTTTAATGTTAAGGAGTGACATAATAGTGTCTTAACTCTAATTTCAAGTGTATTAGGCTTCCTGAATTCTAAATTGAAGTGGAGCCTCTATTCTATTAGTAATATAATCAGAAACTAATGTATTATTTACATATGATGTTTTTATTTTTATTTATTTATTTTAAAGATTTATTTATTTATTTATACAAGCACTGGGTACAGTCAGAAGCGCGGGAGGGCGAGAGAATTCACCAGAGCCAGAGCGGGGAGCAGAGCAGGCAGAAGGACCAAGGTACACTGCTGAGGGGAGCAGCGGGCGGCAGGAGAGGTCTGCGCGCCATGTGGGACCCTCGCCCGGCGGCCAGGGATTGAACTGGCGCTGCAGAGGCTGCGGGCAGCTTCGCAACCCAGCGCTCAACCGCTGCGCCACCGGGGAGGCCCCAACCCTATTTATTTTTAATTTATTCCAATTGTGAGAAAAGAGTCAGGGACTATAAGTAGAAAGACAAACAAAATTGGGAAATTAGGATTGAAAAATACAATATCTGAAATGAAAATTTCTCTGATGCACTTATCAGAAGATTATCTTGAGAAGTAGCATTGACCAATTCTCCTAAATCACAGTGTTCTAAACCAATCCAGTATTGTTACTGAATAAAAAAATAAACTTTAGGGGCCTCGCTGGTGGTGCAAGTGGTTGAGCGCAGTGCTGTGAAGCTGTCTGCAGTCTCTGCAGTGCTGGTTCGATCCCTGCAGGTCGTGGATCAACCCACATGGCATGGCAGACCTCTCCTGTCTCCCCGGCTGCTCCCCTCAGCAGTGTATTTCAGTCAGTCTGCCTGTTCTGTTCTCCACTCTGTCTCTGGTGAATCCTCTCACCCTCGCGCACATCTGGCCAGTACCCCTGTTCTTGTATAAATAAATAAATCATTAAAAAAATAAACTATAACTTCTCCAAAAAATAAGAAGAGACTGCAGAAGAAAATTTTAGTAATCTTGAAGATAAGGACAATGGAAACTGAAATGGAGAGAGAACAATGCTAAAAATTAAACTGAGCTGAGCCAACATAAAGAGTGAGACAACATAAACTGGAATAACACAAGTGGAACTTGAGCCCAGAAGACAGATTACACAGAAAAAAAAATTAGAAAATAATGATTTAAAAACTTCTGAATCCAATGAAAAATAATGTGGATCAATACAATCACAAAAACAAGGCACAGAAAGGTCTATTGTAGTAAAACGTTTGAAGACCAAGTATAAAGTGAAAACCTTAGAAGTCATATTTCTTGTGGGAGGCAGTAGAAATAATTACCACTGACTTCTCAGAAAGCACTCAAGCCCCCAAAGCAGGGGATAATGTTTTGAAAGTGCTTGAAAGAGGAATAAAACTATCAACATTCAGTTCTATGTATATTATTTTCTCCCCCAAATGAAGGTAAGGCAAAGACATTATCAGGAAAAAGCTAAGAGAATTTGTTGCCATAAACTTACCCTTCGAGAAATGTGAAGACCAGCTCTTCCAGTTCAGGGAAAGTAAAGCCAGGGTACTTGGACCTAAGTGAAGGAATAAAGATGACAGCCAGATGGGCAAATATAAATGAACTTCAAAAAAATTTCTCTATTTAAAAGATAGGGCCTCCCTGGTGGCACAAGGGGTAAGTTATAGCACTATGAAGCTATCTGCATGCACTGCAGCATGAGTTCTATCCCCAGCTAAGGAGCTATCCACATGGCGCTGCAGACATCTTCTGACTCTCCTGCTGCTCCCCTCAGCAGTGTATTTCAGTTAATCTCCCTGTTCTGCTCCCCACTCAGTCTCTGGTGAATTTTCTCACCACCCGCACCTGTGGCCTGTACCCCAGTTCTTGTATGCATAAATAAATAAATATTTTTTTAAAAAAGATAGTTGACTGCTTAAAGAAATGATTGAAATTCTGCTCAAATAATCAGAATTCTTAGAAGACAAAAGACTATAATCAGGAATATTCAGGATCACTGGGATGTTAAAAGTGACATCATCTGACTACCTGTTTCTCAGTTGAAAAATTTGAGGTTTTTTGATAGAATTAAAGAATTAGTCGCTTAAGGAAAAGAGGGTTGTGTGCTGTGGGGTTTCTAATATAATGGAGAGCAATTTGTATGGCAGTGACAGTGCAAAAGTGGGGCCATGAATCCACTTTTTAGAGATGCTAACAGTATATGATAGAATATGTGTCAGTTGAGGGTGCTATTGTAATATTTAGACAATCGCTAATTACACAAAATGCTATGGTGGAAAAATCCAACACAGGAGATGAAAAAATTATAAAAAATAACCAATCAGGGGCCTCCCCTGTGGTGCAGCGGTTGAGCGCTGGGTTGTGAAGCTGTCCGCAGCCTCTGCAGTGCCAGTTCGATCCCCGGCCGCAGGGCGAGGGTCCCACATGGTGCGCAGACCTCTCCTGCCGCCCGCTGCTCCCCTCAGCAATGTACTTCGTCCGTCTGCCTGTTCTGCTCCCTGCTCTGGCTCTGGTGAATTCTCTCACCCTCCCGAGCTTCTGACTGAACCCAGTGCTTGTATAAATAAATAAATAAATCTAAAAAAAAACAAACAAAAAACCAATCACTCCAAAAGAGAAAGCAGATGGGGAACCAACTGATATTTGTTCACTTAGTGACGGAGGCTTGCCTATCCTTTTTTGAAAAATAGGTCTAACAATAGTGTAATCTCAAAATTGTAGTTATTATTTATCAATTTTTGTTTTTTAGCTGTCATTAGGGATAACATTTTCACTCTTTCATTTTTAATTAAGGATTTAATTCTTTAATTTGCTGAAAAATTATAAATTTCTTCAATTGATAAGTAGCTAGGTGATGTGACTTCTGACAGCCAAGTGGGCTGAATTTCTCTGGTTTTTAGTCATTTGCCTTTAATTCAGGTTATGTGAGCAGACTCTAACTTATCTTTCCTGCAGTGGGAAGGAAAAAATATGGTATAACCCATGTTGACTGTGTGAAATCAGATTTATGTGGGTCTGCGAAAATAGGAGTGCTTCGGGGCTCACAGGTCGCCTTATATTGACGAGACTCTGCTTTTGCCTGACTTAATGGTTTCCCTAATTGAGCCACAGAAAGCTGAAACAATAGTTTTACTTTTCTGAAAGCATCATACCATCTCAGTGGCATTTGTGGCTTCCTGAATAATTAAGCTGGAACTAGGATAAAATTTCTTGCTGTAACCCATAGGTCCCTTGCGCTATCACTCTGTGGCCACAAAATAGATTATACTTCCTTTTTGTGCCTTTTTCTCCCCCAGCATGAACCCTCAGTAGCGTACTGCAAATTCGTCCCTCCCTGTGATTTCTGTGATGTGGTGTGCACCCTGGAACAAATGCCTCGGCTGTGGTGCCCTCAATTTGTTTTTGTCAATGTGCTATTTCTGAAGCTTGTAATATTGCTGATCTGGTCCTTTTGCTCCCCCCCCACCTCGCCTCTTAACTGAGACCATGCCTATTACTTCAACAGTGTGACTTTGCTAAGGCACAGGGCAATAGAAATGTGATCAGAGACACTGTAAGTGAACACTAAGACCACAGGCACCAATTTGGCATCGGTTTGTTAGCAGAGTTTGTTAACTTCCTACGTAGCTGCAGACCTGCCTCACTTGGGTTAAAGTTATCTTTATCATTATTATCGTACTTCTGGTTTATATTTTTCCAAAATTTTATAGGATTTCTACTTTACTAATGGCACTTTTTCTTGTTTCCTGGTGTTATAGGTTTTTTCTTTCTTTTTTTTTTTAGATTTATTTATTTATGCATATAAGAACTGGGGTACAGGCCAGAGGTGAAGAGGGTGAGAGGATTCACCAGAGACAGAGTGGGGACAAGAACAGGCAGATTGACTGAAATAACACTGCTGAGGGGAGCAGCGGGTGAGTCAGGAGAGGTCTGCTTCTTCCATGTGGGTCACCTCCCTGGCCAGGGATTGAACTAGTGCTGCAGCAGCTGCGGATAACTTCATAGTGGTACGTCTTAACCCCTTGTGCAGCAGGGAGGCCTGGTTTTTTTATTTTCATAAGTACACATTTTATTCTGTCTAAAAATGGGATGTCAGGGAAATTCAATTTATTTTATCATGTTACTCTTCTGCTCAGATCCTTCCAAAGTTTCCCCAACTCCCACACGTCAAATCTCAAGTCATTAGACATAGCCTATTTTTGCCCTTTAATATCTGTTCTTCAGTTACCTTTCTGCATATAAATTCAGAAGCTGCTTGAGATTAATCTTATATATATATAATCTTATATATATAATAATATAATAATGCTTCTCCTTTGCTTCTGCTTTTCTGTGATCCCATCAACCCCATTGAAATTAGGGATTCCATGGCAGCATCCCCTGTTTTCACTCCTTGCCCTGGAACTGACCTTTCCTTTGCCAAGGTGGTTTTCAATACATGTGTCCAGAATCTTCTCTGGTCCACCCTGGGAAACACTTTTAGTAAATGGTATGCTAATTTCCCATGATAAATCCACTATAGCATTTTATTTTCTAAAATATCTAGATAGTTTCTGACATTTCACCTACATTTAGTGTAGGTCACTGTTGATTCCAGGATATAGTCAACTAATGTAAGCAAAAAATTAAAATTCTCCAGGGATCCTCAAGCCAAAACAGAGAATCCAGAATCTCTGATAAGTGCATCTATGATAAATTCCTGAAGTGAAATTGTGTTTTTCCAACACTGAGCTCAGAATTCATCCCTGCATGAATTCCTTGAATAGTTTTGGGTATAAGCCTTCTTTTCCCTACTTCAACTTTGTAATCAGGACACTAGGGAAAGTTAAGATCAATTCTGAAAATAGCTGAAAGCAATGAGGTAGTAGAGATGGGGCATAATGAAAGTATTATCATCCTGAGAGGTAAACCTTTGAGATGAAGTTATTATGAGGTCTCGAAGCAGGTTATGACCAGCCTCATCAGTCAGGGGTGCAATGGCTGCTTGTATGGCCAGGGAAGAATGAGTGGGCATTAGGTTTGTGGTACTTCCTGGCAATGTCATCTTTTGAATTCTTAGTATATTTCTCTTTTTTAATCACAGTGTTGACTTGCAGATAACAGAAGTAGTTTTAACTTATAAATTCTTTTTGTTATATTGTAAGAGGACCTTTCCTATTTGAGTGGGAAAATATGTATTCAAACTAATTTGGTCAGGGTTTTTTTTTTGTTTTGTTTTGTATGAGTGACATGAGTGGAGACTAAATTTATTTTTTTAAATAGATAATTACTTTACCAACATTACTTAGTTAATACTTGAAATGTCATTTTTACAATAAAAACATGGGCTTTTTTTCTGGATTCTTTATTCAATTTCACATGTTTGCCTAATCCTGAACATCAGTTGCCACGGTAGTATTTTGTAAAGCAAGTCATCTCATCTTGATTTTCTTTCTCAAAATTATTTTGTCTCTTCTTAAACCTTTACTTTTCCATATCAATTACAGAATTATCTTGTCAAGTTCTATTACAAATTCCTTTGAAATTTTATTAGAATAAAATTAACTTTTGGAAAGCTTGATGATAAAATATAAAACAAATGGAGACCAGTCTTGAAAATTCCCCGAGCAGACAAAACCAATTTAGTCATATAAATAAAGATTAGTGTAACTTGTTTTTGGGAGACTAACTTGACCTGGGCCATTTTCATTTATGCCTCTGGAAACCACAAGCAAAACTTAAACTCTTGGGCCTCCCCTGGTGGCTCAGCGGTTGAGTGTTGGCTGCGAAGCTGCCCTCTGCAGCGCCGGTTCAATCCCTGGCCACCGGTGAGGGTCCCACATGGCGCGACAGACGTTGTTTCTGAATTTTTTGACAATGTCTTTATGATACTAAGTCTCACAATTCAGTAGCATGTAATAAGTCCATTTATCTTGGAATCCTTTTATGTCCTTTAAAAATGTTTCATAGGGTGATTTTCTGAATCTGCCCACTCTCACTCTTGAGTGTATACTGCTACCTACAATAAAACTTAATTTCTAACTCATTTTAAAAAATGCTTTATAGTATTTTCCATAAAGATCATGCATATTTCTAATTAATTTCATTCCTAGAATCTTTATAGTGTTTGCTTTCTTTATGGTAAATAGGATTTTTTAATTGGAAACATTGTGATGTATCACTCTGATAAACCATGATTTCTTAATGAAATATTTCTTATTAGTTTAATAAAGTTTAATTATGATTTTTAGATGGAAAAAAGCTTACAGAGACAGTAAAGCAGAAATCATAGCTGTCTGTATAAAAAGAAATAACCAAAAATTATGAAACATCATAGACATAATTGAAAAATAATAATCTGAGACAATATTTGAAATGCATAAGCCAGAAAATATTAATATTACTTATATGCAAGGTGATTATATGAAAAATAATTACATCAAATAATTAAAGGAATAGGTGATCACCATATAGAAAAATGATCAAAGGTCATGAATAAATAATTTTCACAAAGTAAAAGAAATATATCCTTTCAATAAATGTGGAGCAAAGGTTAAGCTCATTAATAAATAAGAAATGCTACTTAAAATATTAAATTTACTGCCTACATAGTTAGCAAAGGCAACTTAAAAGCAATGATAATCCTCACTATTGTCATTATTTTGTAGAAAGACTCTTGAGTAATAGATATCATGAGTCTAAATTGTCCTCCAATTTGACTTTTAGGAATTCTAAGATAAACATTTTTGAGCTATATTTATGAGTATAATGGCTATAATGATGAAAAAAAATTTGGTAAAATGTTGTTTTAAATAAATTTATTAAGTGAGGTAATTCTAAGAATTATAAATGTGCTGGTGTACATTGTGAACTTCAAGATAATGTATTTAAAAAGTTTTTGTCCAAACTTATTTGACCATAAGAAATGCCTTTTGGGGAAAGTAATTTAAGGGATTAGAATCTTGGTTTAATGACATTATTATAGAAGCCAGCGAAGCTGGGCTGTAAGATTGTTGATAACATTGTATGTAGTAGCAAAAATAGTTAATGCCCTAATTATTTAAGAATAGGTACTGTTTTGTGATTCCCTAGTGGCACAGGCGGTTGAACACAGCGCTGTGAAACTGACTGCAGCTTCTGCAGCACGGGGTCTACCCTGGCTGGCGGTGGAGAGAACCACATGGCGTGGCAGACTTCTCTTGTCTCGCCTGCTGCTCCCTTCAGCAGTGTATTTCAGTCAGTCTGACTGTTCTGTTCCCTGCTCTGTCTCTGGTGAATCCTCTCACCCTCCTGCACACCAGGCTGGTACCCTGGTTCTTGTATGAATGTATAAATAAATCTTAAAAAAAAAATAGGTACTGTTTTAAACACAGCATGCTGTGTCTATTTAATCAAATACCAAACATAAAAAATGTTTTGGAAAAATAATTAATGCAGAAAAATTTGGTGATATTTTATAGTATAAAATATCAGGCTATAAAACTTTAAGCATATCATGGAGGACACCTTGGGGTACATATATGCATAGAAATAGGTGTGGAAGGAGAATTATAAAAATGTTAATGAGTATAATTGCTATCTCATGTGATTGTGACTCTGATATTCTTCTATTTCTTTTTTTCTTACAATGAACATAAATTACCTCTATCCCAAGAAAAATGTTATTTTTTCATATTATTGTAAAAGAGTCATCTTTTATATTTCCATAAATTCATGTTGAATGTGCCTCCTGCCACCCCTTATTCTTGTGGTTTTTTTTTGATCTCTGCTAAATTTTGTTCATACTGCAACTTGTTTTGCTTGTGGCTGCATTTAATAGTCTCTTCAGCTGTTCTTACGTTTTCAAGGTGACATCTAATACATGCATTTTTAAGTCAGACTTTACCTCTGGTGCAAGAAATAATATCCCTTTCAAAGCATCTGTTGCATTTTAAAATGTGTATTCAGATAATATCTGTCCCATTAATTATTAACCACATAACTGAATTGGTTACAGAAATTTGAACACTTCCTAGTTCTGAGGACATTATGTCACTCGAATGGCAGAATGACAAGCGCTTTGACTCTTGGGTAAAATAAATAAAATACAATAATATAATAATATTGGGTAAATATAATAATATTGGGTAAAATGCAATAATACTTTCTTTTTTTTTTTTTTTTTTTTAAATATTTATTTATTTATACAAGCACTGGGTACAGTCAGTAGCGCGGGAGGGTGAGAGAATTCACCAGAGCCAGAGCGGGGAACAGAACAGAGAGAAGGACCGAAGTACACTGCTGAGGGGAGCAGCGGGCGGCAGGAGAGGTCTGCGCGCCATGCGGGACCCTCCTCTGGTGGCCGGGGAGCAGCCGGGGATCGAACCGGCACTGCAGAGGCTGCGGGCAGCTTCGCAACCCAGCGCTCAACTGCTGCGCCACCGGGGAGGCCCTCAATAATACTTTCTAATTCTCACTGTTTTCCAAGTCTTTATGCAAAAAATGTGGACATCACTGTGCAACTGACAGAATCACCGGTCTCC
This sequence comes from Talpa occidentalis, assembly GCF_014898055.3. Taxonomy (NCBI): domain Eukaryota; kingdom Metazoa; phylum Chordata; class Mammalia; order Eulipotyphla; family Talpidae; genus Talpa; species Talpa occidentalis. The sequence continues at coordinate 96,605,921 of NW_023605194.1, read as the reverse complement.
TCATTGTCTTTTTGGTCCAGCTTCACTCTTAGAAAAAACTTGTCTTCACTGTTTTTCACTTCTGCTTTCAGCTTCCTCAGTAGTATTCTGGTCCCCTTTCATTACATTGTCTCTCATCGGCACCAAACATCTCAGACCTTTCCTACCACAATTCTCTTCCCCACATGCAAGTCTGTCCTTTCTCTCATCTCTGAGGAATTTTCCTCAGTCCTCTGACCTGTGGGAATCAACCTCATCTACTTCTCTGTCCTCCAGTCTTAATAATGTATAATGCATTGTCTTAACAACTGTGAGCACTCAGGGAAACAGCCCAACTTTATCTTTAGTGTGAGGCCACATCTCAGCCCAGAGGACTTCCTTTTCCATGAGCATCGTGGATTTAAGCTGCTTCTTCCTCAGTGACCAGCTTTTGGCTCAGGGACTCCTCCAGGTTTGGATTCAGGAGGCAAAGTTTCCAGTTTCAGGAGGCAAAGTTTCAGTTCCAGGAGGCAAAGTTTCCAGTTTCAGAGTAGCAGGGGCAAAAGAACAGAAGAGAGAAACAGCGTGGCACCAGAAACAATTGATCATGGCTGAAGTATAATATTTAATTTAACTGATGATGGGCTAGCAAAATAAATGATACTAATGGAGAAGGATTTTGTGCCCCACACAGAAAAATTTGAATTTTTTCCCCAGTTTTGAGACATAATCGATATATAGTGCTTTATAAGTTTCAATATGTAGGTATAGCATAATGACTTGACTTACATATAATATGAAGTGATTACCACAATAAGTTTGATTAACATGCATCATTTCACATAGATAAAAAATATTTTTTTCCGTGTAATGAGAACTCTTGAATCTACTCTCTTAGTCACATTCAAATATACCATATAATAGTATAACTGTCTTATCATTTTGTACACAGACCACATCCGCAGTACTTATTTATCCAACCACTGAACATTAGTACTTTTTGACCACCTTCCCTTAGTTCCCCCATTTTCCACCCTGTGCCTCTGGTACAGAGCTCTGGTTCAGAGCTCTTTTTCCATTAGTATTTTTTTTTTTTTTTTTAGATTCTACAAATAAGTGAGAGCATACGGTCTTTGTCTTTCTCTGTCTGACTTCACTTAGCATGATTTCCTCAAAGTCCATCCATCTTACCACAAATGGTAAGATCCCCTTATATTTTATGACTAAATAATATTCCGTGTGTGTGTGTGTGTGTGTGAGTGAGTGTGTGTGTGTGTGTGTGTGTGTGTGTGAGATGGCACTGTTTGGACCGGGCTCACTCTTATAAAAAGCTTGTCTTCACTGTTTTTGTACTTCTGGTTTCAGCTTCCTAATTCTTATTCTCATTCCAGTTCCCCTTGGGGGCATTTAAACATGTGAATTTTGGGGGTACACAAATATTCAGACTATAACACTAAGTGTGTAATCTACATAACACAATCAAGATTGTGTTTTTCATTGCTTCCATTGCCATCTTAAATCTTATTGTACCAGTTTCCCTATAATCTTTCCTTATACTGACTTCTCAATTTTCATTTTAGTTCCTAAATTTTTCACATCTTTAATCTTTGCTTTAGTTTTGCTTATTCTTTACTTTTATTTAGAGTACAAAACAGATGTTTACTAGAGTAAATGATTTTTAAAAAAGTATCTTTTCCCCTGCTTTGTGTATTGTGGGTAGTTTTCTCTTTGATGCTACTCCATTTATTTTTCAGACTTCATTGCTATTTTTGAGTATTCATCTTTTAATGAAAAAAAAAAAAGCCTATTCTTGTCTGATATTTATTCTTGTACGAGTGACTTCATTTTGGCTTCCAGACAAGTCTAATAGAAATTGTTACTATTCTCCTATGGAGTTCATGTTGAAAAGCTGTGACTCATCTTCTGTAAGGTGTGGGTTTTGTGGAAGGATCTGGGTTATGGGCAGATATTGCAAATATTTTCCTCCAGGGAATTTGGAACTGCCTTATTAGTGCTTAATCTTAGAGGCAGTTGATTCTAAAAATTTATGAGGCAAATTACAAAGCCTCCTTCCCATCTAACCTCCTTCAAGAGAATATAGATGGGGTCTTCCTTTCCCCTTTCTGACAGCTTTCTGGACACTGCAAATGTTTCCCAGGAAGGGGGATTGCAAATGACCTCTTGGCAACATCTGTAAGGTTTATTGCAAGTGCATGAGGCCTCCTGTCTGTATTCTCCATCCCTTGTTACCGAGACTGATGTCTATTTTTCTTATTTCCATGTTTGTTGCATATATGACTATAGAAAATTTTCTACGCCCCTATGAGTGTCAGTATAAGTCAATCAGTAAAGTCATACTCTTTAAAATGTGACTGGCTGAGGAGTAGCCCAAACCCCAGGAGAAATTTACAATTTAAAATTGTAATAATAGTATGAGGAAAACAACACATGTGCTTTAAAAATTTGCTATGAGAGTCAAGTGCAATTGGTCTAGTGCTGAACATTGTAAACTCTCAGGAAACTCTTTTATTATCTGCAGTGGGTATTTCTAAGGTTTATGTCATTTTAACCAGCTTTTGTCCGTTTGTATCACCACTGCTCCTGGAAATCCTTATTTTAGAAGTCGGGTCCCCGTGCTCTGGCACGGTTTATGCTATCGATGGACAATGTTACATTCATTTGTCCTCTAAATAAGACTTCAAAAGATGGGAAGGTTATTTTGGATAGCTCAGCTTCCATGAAGGAAGCCAATATATTTTTTTTTATCCACTGCTGTCCTACCTGATGTCAATAACAAATCACTTAAGCTAGCTGATGACTACTGATTTATTAAATTATATACAGTTACCCACAAGGGCAACACAGGGGAATCTAAAATAAGTCTGCTTTCATGCAAAATGGTGATATTCTATTTCAATCTTTTTGTTCTCATTTACAAGCTGAAGATATTTTTATAAATAGAGCTTTCTCTTATCTACTATTTGGTTACCCGGTGTTTTACAGAAAGGGCAGAAACAGTGCTTGATTCTTTCCATTTATCAGTTTTTAAACTAGTGAGTTGGTTCCCTGTCTTCTTCTAAAGGTGACCAATTAATTATTTTTTCCAACTGATTTTTTATCATTATGTCATTTTAAACTTCTGGTTTAAAATATAATATGGGTTTTAATCTATTTTTTTATTCTTATTGATGCTTAAGTTGAAGGAAGTAACATGTGCCTGAAAATATAGATCCAAATTAACAACACTGAGACATATTCTAGTATAATTACTGGACTTTTAGAGGGAAACAAAATTTCCTTAAGACAACTAAACAGAAATGCATGTAATATTTAAGGGGAAAGTTAGAGTCTCATTAAACTTTTTAACAGCAATCCATTATGCACATGAGCTAAGGATTTTATATCTAGACAAACTGACTTTCAATTATAAAGGACAAAAATACAAGAACTAAAGAAATACTGTTTCTGGAATTTTTTCCTGAGGAATCTACTAGAGAATGTTCTAGACAAAAATAATTAGTGAGATATACACATTTGGGTTAATGAAAAACAAAGTACATAGTTATTTTTATAAATAAGATAAAGGAGATTTAAATGAGAGATAACAGAGTATATAATGACAGTATAGTATATAATGTTGATAAAACTCAACTTGAAAAATGGGGAAGCATATGCAATTTTTTTACTTAGTTTAAATAATCGGAATTTATCATATTGGTAACATCTTTCTGAGACTTTTTTATGATATAGAATAGGACAAAGAAGAATTATAAGATATTCTAATTCTGTTATGTTCTGTGCTTTGAAAACCAGGATTCTCAATGTGGAAAAGAAAAATGCAGGACAAAATAAAGAAGATACCTATATTATTAATTTGAAAGGGAAATATCAGTATGAACTCATCAAGCACATTTTCTTTAAAAGCATCTCTCTCTCTTTTTCTCCCCCACCATCTTTTTCCATTGATCTTTATCCTAACACTGTCCTTTAAAAAAACAACCCATAAAGCAATGTCCAGTTCAATCACACTGAATATCCTCAGCACCAAGGTTATTGTCTTGAAATACTGTTTCCTGCTATAGTGTCTGATTCTAGGTTGGGACAGGAAATATACAAGATGAGCCTGGAACATCTTGTTATCACAAATCACAAGCTATAGGAGATTGCTAGATTCATGTCAGAAGGACTCAGAAACAAAATGGAGGCTGTGCCAGCTGACCAAAGTTGAGCCCATATGTCCAGTATTTTCAAAATTTTATTAGGAAAGATTTCATATTCATTATAAGGATATAAAAATCTGCCACTTGTAAATAAATCTAACTGACAAAAGTTTGACTTCGTGGGAAAGGCTGGAAAAACTGGGCGGAGGTTGCTTTTGAAAGACACGCACGTGTAAACTCTCTGTGAGGGTGTCTCCATCACTGTTTCAGGAAGACCTAATTTGCTTAACTCTTTTCCATGGAAAAAGCAGAACACTTCCCTGGTAAAGTTCCTAATCGACCTTCTCTTTTCTCTCCCCATGCTATCATGTCTCAGCTAAGATATTTGAGATGGTATCAGAAGCAGATGGTGAGTTACTCAATTTTGTTTGATCACTTCCATGTATAAAAAAGTTATACATATTATTTTTAAGCTACTTTATAAAACCTTTTTTCTTTATCAATCTGTCTGATGATTAGGGATTGTTTGTCAGCCTAGAAGAACCAGGAGGGGTGTGGGATGATTTCATTTGCAACCCTACATAGCAAAGTATAATCACACGTTGTTTTGGTCAATGGCAGACTGCATATGTGATCTTGGTCCCAACAGGCAGTACCACAAAGCCTAGGTGTGTGGTAGGTGGTACCATTCTAGGTTTGTGAAGTTACTCTCTATGATGTTTGTACAATGACAAAATTGCATAACAATGTATTTTTCAGAACATATTCCTGACATTCAATGATGCATAACTCTATCTATCTATCTATCTATCTATCTATCTATCTATCTATCTATCTAAAACTATTAAGGTAAAATGTTAATAGTGGAATCTAGGAGTAGCGGGAAGGGTATATATACTCCTAGATTCTACCATTAACATTTTACTATAGTGGCTTTATTAAACATTATCCAGCTTTTCACTCTTTTATTCATCCATTAACCTATCTTATTTTTTGGATGCATTTCAAAGTAAATTAAAGACATTAGAGTCTTTCCTCCTAAATAATCCATCATGAAAATATCCATTTTTAGAATGCAAAACTAGAAGTGGAGCTCAAAGGTGATCCTGGTCACAGGCTGAGAGCCCCTAGGGACTAGAGGAAGCAAAAGGAAAAATGCCCAACATGGGCAGTAATTAAAGGCAGCCACAATTCAAAATTCTTAACCTTGACAGTTTTGCCTGGAGCCATTCATGTCTGGATGTTTTTTCCTCTTTCAGTCTAAGCCATTCATCTTCATATGCTCATGCACCCCTCCTGTTATCTCTGACTTTATTGCCTTTGGAGCCTTTCATGTAATTGAGTAGGAAATTCATGATATTTCATTTTTATTTAGGATGAAGTAGCTGCTTTTATGCTTGAACTTATAACAATGAGAGGGAAATTAATCAGTAGTTATTCCTTGCGATCTATTAAGTTCACTTAGGTAGGTAGAAATCACCGGCTTAGTCTTCTAGATATTCCAGAAACTCAGTACCATTCAGAGCTTCCTCCATTAACTATGTTTATAGCATTTGACCTAAGAAACCTGGAATATGGCCTGCCTGGAAAGCCTATCCTCTCTGAATCACTCAGATGTCTCACTCACACTGCAAAGCATGTGTGTTTATACAGAACTATATTAATATCGCTGTACGTTTTGCATTTTGTATAAATATACATATATACAATATATAATATCCTTTCTCTATAATCTCCTATTTTATTTTTTTAAAAGATTTATTTATTTATTTATACAAGCACTGGGTACAGTCAGAAGCGGGGGAGGGTGAGCGAATTCACCAGAGCCAGAGCGGGGAACAGAACAGGCAGACCGATGAAATACATTGCTGAGGGGAGCAGTGGACACAGCAGGAGAGGTCTGTGCGCCATGTGGGACCCTCGCCAGCGGCTGGGATCGAACCGGTGCTGCAGAGGCTGCCGGTAGCTTCACAGCTCAGCGCTCAACCACTGCGCCACCAGGGGAGGCCCTATAATCTCCTATTTTAAATAGAATGCACACACATATTTACATACATGCACACATTCACAATGTGGATATACTGTCAATCTGTTAGTGTGCAAAACTAAGGAGCACCTCAGGAACCCCAAACTAGCATGCTCTAAATGGGTTCTACCATCCGCTGCATAAAGCCAAAGCTTACTCTTAGTAAGAAAGAACTTTAATAGGATAGTGTGCATAGAAAGAGAAGAGAAGAAAGGATAATCGTCCTTCAATAAAACACCCAAAGTTACCCATCCCCTTGTGGATAAATACCCAGCCAAACAGGGTTGGCCCAAAGTGGGGACACTGAGGCCACAAGGAAACTTCAGCTCTGGCTGCTCTGGTAAATAGCTAGTGTAAATCAGATAGATTTGTTACAGTGTAATCTCCATAAAAAGGAAAATTCCAGGTTCCCTGCCCCCACCTAATGAAAGGTAGAGCTGGTAAGGTAACTTCTGGTGAGGAATCTCTGGAAAGAGCCCGAAGGGATCAGGCAAGTCTGGAAGGAAAGAAGCAAAATTAAAATATAAATCAAGGTAACAGCTACTGTTTTCAGCCTCCCCAAAGTTCCCTCACCGACGTCTCTTCCAAGTGTTTCTACATGTCTCGACTCCACCTGTCTCCTGCCATGCCCCCAAATCCCTAGTGTATGTCCAAAGCCGAGAAGCAGGCAGGCCTTGTTCAAGTCTTCCTTTCCCTGCTCAGCTCTATCCTTCATTAGGTGGGGGCAGGGAACCTGGAATTTTCCTTTTTATGGAGATTAGACTGTAACAAATCTACCTATTTTATACTGGCTGTTTACTAGAGTAGCCATAGCTAAAGGGAAATAACAATAAACTGTTTTATCTATATCTCTTTATAGATTAGGTTCTTCCCATCCTGTTATTACTTTAATTAAGGATTTAGGATGATGCCTTTTTTTTTTTTTAATATTTATTTATTTATTTATACAAGCACTGGGTACAGTCAGAAGCACAGGAGGGTAAGAAAATTCACCAGAGCCACAGCAGAGAGCAGAACAGGCAGACTGATGAAGTACACTGCTGAGGGGAGCAGCGGGCAGCAGGAGAGGTCTGCATGCCATGTGGGACCTTTGCTGACAGCTGGGGATTGAACCGGTGCTGCAGAGGCTGCGGGCAGATTTGCAGCCCAGGGCTCAACCACTGCCCCACCGGGGAGGCCCTAGGGTGATGACTTTTTAATGACTTGGTGAGAAGCTGAGGAGAATGGTGAAACACTAGCCTACTTCCTTTATAAATTAACCTCAATGGAGCATAATAATTGTAAGTTTCACTTTGTAAGAGGCATATGTGAGTCACAGAAAACTACATTATGCACTGATACTGACAGATCTTAGCCATGATTGAAATCTTTCCTTTAGAGGTGTGAACCAGTTTCTGGAGATTAGCATGCTTATGGTACTTTAAAAAGTTTGAATATCCTTATTATTGAAGATAATGATATTATCAATCTTATAATAAAAACTGGATTTGCTATTAGACAAATTTTAAACTTTATCATCATTGCCATTTGGTCAAGGGGTACATACTATTTTGACTTAACTATTTTAAGGCAAACCTTTAGCCACCATTGTACCACAAATAAATTTTTAAGACAGTTATAACTTATATTAAATCAAATTAGTTCCACGGCTGTTTTTTTTTAAAAGAGCAGTTACATCATTTTTAATTTTCCCATTTTCATTTTTATTTCATAAAATTAATTTAATCAAGATCAATTCTTTTTAATTTAAAAATTGAGACTATAATTTGATTCATCAATCAGATGCTATTTACCCTGGTTTTATGCCAGGGGGGATTTTCTTTGATAGCAATCATTTCCTCTAAGTCTAATAATACTCTGTGTTCAATTTTTGTGGTTATAAATACATCAAGAATATGATTCTTTGATCAATTTTTACTTAATTTTCAAAGTTTAAATTTTAACAGCTAATAAACTATTAAAATTTTGTATTTATTTCTCTAATAATGTTCACCATGAAATAGATATGAATTTGATTTATAGGGAGGCATATATTAACTAATTTGAGACAAAATTGAGAACGTTGATACAGGATTGGGGGGAGAAAGCAGATACACACAAATATGGGGTAAAAAAGATGAGGAAGAAACATGGGGAAAAAGGAGGAGAAGGTGGCAGTAGGGGGTAGGGGGAGAAAAAAAGGTATGAGAGAGGTGATGGTGTAATGAGCGCTAAGCAGTGGGTATGTGCAGAGTGAGGTATTTAAAATATCCTCGGGGGTAAACGTTTAACATTTTTTAAAGATTTATTTATGCATACAAGAGCTGGGTGCAGGCCAGAGATGTGGGGGTGAGAGGATTCACTAGAGACAGAGTGGGGAACAGAACAGGAAAATTGACTGAAATACACTGCTGAGGGGAGCAGCGGGTGAGTCAGGAGAGGTCTGCCTCGCCATGCAGGTAGCTCCCTGGCCGGCTGGGGATCGAACTCATGCTGCAGAGGCTGCGGAATCCTTCATAGTGTGGTGCTGAACCCCTTGTGTCACCAGGGAGGCCCATGTTTTACATTTTTAACCTGTCAGTGCAAACCAAGTTTTGACAATCATCTTTGGTCAAAACTTTGGAATCAAGGAAGGGTGAACTGAACTTGCCCACCTTGGTTGAGAAACAAATGTTTTTGTAGTATAGGATACGTTTCTATTCTTGAGAGACATGAGAAGGAACAATATTGCTAGTGCATAATAAGAAATTAAAGAAAATAGTAAACATGTGAATGACTTGAAATCCATTGTAAATAAATCGTAATTTGATGTTGCTTATAATTCTTACTTTTTGGGGAGAGAAGAATGAAAGGCACATGTCTATGAGTTACATAGCAAATATCATAGGTGGTGCACTTTCAAGTGACCACCCCTCCCCAATTGGTCCAGCTGCATTTTTGCTAGAAAGTCATCCGAAATGGGCTAATGTATGGGAAAATGCAGCCACAGTCTGGATCGGTCCCAAACTTACTGTATAACATAAACCTCTAACCTCTTGGCCCCTAACTTCCTCATCTGTACAAAAAAGGAGTTAACTTTGGGATCTTTCTAGCTGGTTTGCTGTATTTGGGATATATATATAGGTCCCTTTGGACATTCTATAATGGCAAAAGAGCAATGTGGACATAGCTCTGTTTTTCTCTGTACAATCTGATGACTGGGATGCTTTCATAATTGAGCAGCTGCCATACCTCCTACCGTTATTGACCCCAGCCTGTGGCAGGTCAGGGCCAGGGGCTTGGCACAGGCTGACCCCTGGTTAATGGGAATTGAGTGTAATCACATTAGCTCAGTTGGGAGTTTTGGAAATTACATTACCTCATCCAAGAAAAGTGAATCTGCAATAATTTATGTAATGGATTTGCAATTAGAATATAGAGGTCTTTTCTTTCCTCTTTGTTTTTTTTTAGAAAAAGAATGAAAAAGAAAAATCACTCAAAATTAATTAAAATTTCAAAGCTTTTATAGGTTATGATTTAATAGAATTTCATCTTCTAGCTATTGGTTTGGTCCTCTAAGTTAGGATATTGTAGGGAATGGTTTTTTTGTTGTTGTTGTTGGTCACCTTACATAATCTTCAAGTGTTCTTGGCATCGGGGTGAGAGAGGAAAACTTCCCCCACCCCTCTTTGTTTTTCTTGGGTTGTTTGAGCAAACAAATTAACACCAGACAGATTGCATAAGTATGGAGAATTTTCATAACTGTAATTTCTAGAGTCAATGGGACAGGTTTCTATCCTGAGCCAAAGAATGGACCCTGAGTTTTTGTTTCATGAAAATGCCATTAACCAAGATTTTAAATGTTGTGTAGGAGCAAACTGTTGAGACAATAGAACTCCATAAAGTAGAGCTGTATGTCAAAAGTTTCACCATGTTGAGAAGCTTAATCACTGATTTTTTTTAAAGGTTTATTTATTTATTTATACAAACACTGGGTATAGTCAGAAGCGCGGGAGGGTGAGAGAATTCACCAGAGCCAGAGTGGGGAGCAGAACAGGCAGACTGATGAAGCACACTGCTGAGGGGAGCAGCGGGTGGCAGGAGAGGTCTGCGCACCATGTGGGACCCTCGGTCGGGAATCGAACTGGCACTGCAAAGGCTGCGGGCAGCTTCACAACCCAGCGCTCAACCACTGTGCCACCAGGGAGGTCTGCTTAATCACTGATTTTTAAGAGCATGAACCTGGCAGTATTCATCATCCCTTTCAACAATTTGCCTCTATTATTATTGCATCTATTAAGATACTACTGTATCTTCCTGTCTTCCTTCTAATCAATTTTACTTTAGTGACAAAAAAATCTAATATAATATTTACATTTTAGCTATTTGTAGGTATTTAAGTCTGTGGCCCTAAATACATTCACAATATTGCATAACCCTCAACACAATTAATGTCCGTACTTGGTATTTTATTTATTTTTTTGTTATAGACACCCTAATGATTATGAAAGAATGTCTTATTTTGGGTAATTTTGATTTCATTTCCCTAATGACTAATCATGTTAAACATCTTTTCACTTACTATACCTTTGCCCATTTGCTTTTGATAAAATGTCTATTTGATTTTTGAATTTTGTTTTTTTATTGTTGAGTTTTAGTTCTTTATAGATTTGTGATATGCAAATATTTTTACCTTCTCAATTGTCTTTTTACTTTTTCAATAATATCCTCTAATGCATAAAAATTTTTAATTTTTATGAAGTCCAATTTATGTATTTTTCTTTGGTTGCTTATACTTCTGGTGTCATAGCTATGAAATACTGCCAAATCCAAGATCATGGAGATTTTCTTAAATGTTTCTTCTAAGAATTTTGTAATTTGAGCTCTTAAATTTAGGTCTTTGATCCATTTTTTTTAAGATTTATTCATTTATTTGTACAAGCACTGGGTACAGTCAGAAACACGGAGGGTGAGAGAATTCACCAGAGCCAGAGCAGGCAACAGAACAGGCAGACTGACGAAGTACACTGCTGAGGGGATCAGAGGGCAGCAGGAGAGGTCTGCATGCCATGTGGGACCCTCGCCTGGTGACCAGGGATCGAACCGGTGCTGCGAAGGCTGTGGGTAGCTTCGCAACCCAGCTCACAACTGCTGCGCCACTGGGGAGGCCCTTCTTTGATCCATTTTTAGTCAATATTTGTGTATGGAATAAAGTAAGAGTCAAACTTCTCCTCCTCCTCCATTTGGTCATCTAAATTGAATGTTATTTTGTATACAGTGTATAGCAGGATTATGTAACTGTTATTTTCATAGATGGATAGTCAGTTGTCTAATAACATTGATTGAGAATATCACTTTCATATTTTAACATTATATATACATATACATTTGTGTGTATATATATGTGTAGCCATGTATCTGGAGTCTCTTCTCTGTCCCATTGTTTTGCTTGTCTACATCTTATATATTGTTTTAACTAATATAATTTAATACCAGGTCCTCTTGTTTTGTAAGGCAAGTTTCTCTTATTGTTCTTCCTTTAAAACTTTTGTAGTTATTCCTGGGTATTAACTCCTCCAAACAAATATTATTTGCTTATCAATCCCACTGGAACTTCTTTGCACTGAATTTAGATATTGTTTGGGAAGATAGTTGAATTTTCCTTTGGGAATGAGGAGGAAAGCAGAGAGCAATTCATCTTAACTAAGTTTAGAGGAAGTGGCCCTGTGGGTTCCAATCTTTGTTATTCAGGACACGATCTTAGGACATCTTGGTAGGAGAGACAGAGGGAATAAGAGGCAGATATAGAAATCATCCTCACCCCTTCCATGTATTTACCCAAGATTAGACTTGAAGATTCCAAAATGGTGATGTGTAGAAAAGGAAGTCTACATTTATCAAAATAAAAATGCTGACAAATAACAAAAATATTCTATTATGTCAATGTCTTTGATGAAAGTAACTTTGCAAGGGAATTAAGGTCTATTTAGTAAAAAGGAAAGATACTAGGTTACCATATGATTCCCTGCTTTATGGGCCCATGCAGAGCAGGCAGTAGATGCCAACCTGAAACTCCTATCTAGTTTCTTGCTGAGAGCAACACAGGCAGTATTTTCATGGCTGCAGTTGTTTAGGGAGTGGTGCTGTTGGGGGCATGGGGGCTTGCTGTGTTGAGCTATACACCTATCAACTTTTCCATGTTCTTTCCTGTAGTGATTGTATGTTTGTTTGTTTACTTGCTTTCTGCAAAAAGACAGAAAGAAAAAAGGAAAGAAGGAAAGAAATGGTTAAAATTCAATCTCCTCCAGCAGCATGCAGAGCTGCAGTGCTGCTGCAGAACCTCCCTTCAGTGGGGTGAATGGCAGAAGCTATTTATAGACTGGCTCTGAAATTTCCTTAGTAACAAAGGTTGGAAAGAGATCTGTCCCTGATTCTGGAAATATCACCACCAGCCAGTGGCCTTGCCCCTGATTACTCTAACTTTGGAATTCTTCTCAAGTGTTGACAGGTTCAGTATTATTTTCTTTCACATCAACCCATATTTCATGGTTGGAGAAGTTTCATGAATATTTATCAATCCAATTGTGTACTGTACTATATTTTGTTTTGATGATAATGTGTTCTTTTCAAGGGGAGATATTTCATTTTGATGGCTAACTTTTGTATTGCAACAACTAATGTCTATCCTTAAGTTTCTCATGCTTTGAGATTTATAAGCTTTCTAAGTTTATTTTACATTTCTGGGCATTGGCCAGAATCCTAATATTTTCTTCTTCCCCTTCATGTTTGTTCTCTTTTTCCTTCCCTCTAGCTTGACCATCTGTCTGCCTACTTTTGCTTCTGTAGAACCACAGAGTAAGTACCTAGGGGTGAAACAGCACATGTCATAAGAGGATTCAGTTTTTGGAAGTCAATGCTGATCTATAAGTGCAGAGTGATTTCTGCAATGTTCTGCTGCTTGTTACCATCTGGGCTTATTACCTCACCTAGTTAAGCAAGGCTAAGGAGGCCAAGGTCATGGATTCAAACTCCATATGATCTAGTTTACTTGTACAAGGAAGAACTTTCTTTTTTGGCCATAGTCTGCAACTGCTAATGTTCATGCATTCATTTTGAAAATGAACCCACAGTGGAGGACCTTGTGAGAACTGGTTGGAGCCAGGTTTTCACCATTATTACAGAAACCTTTAAAGCATATGTTTTATGGCTGGAAAGTCAGCAGGATTCTTATCTTAATGCACTCTTTATATATTATGCTTTAGAATATATAGGCTTTGAGCAATCATTCATCTAAGGTCATGCAGGGGAAGAGCCCAAAACAGTTTAGTCCTCTCTATGCTACTGTCTTGCACTTTATTTTCTTTGACCACATCTCCATGAAGTGGATCTCTGGGGTTAAACATTTCACATACAGAGATTAAGGAATTGATACTGTTAAACTTGGTGAGATGAGCTACTGCATGTAACTGGGAAGAGAATTGTCCTTAGATGAACATAATGTCTAAGAACTTTAAAGAGCAGACATTTTGAGCATTTCTCCATTTAGTTTTTGTCATACTTATAAAATATTTGCAGAACAATTCAAAATTTACAAACCATTTCCACAGCTTCCATCTCATTTGGTCCATTCATTGTGAGATTGCCTGTATCTTTCAGATTAGAGAAATCATGTATAGAAAGGTTGGAAGCCTTACTCAAGGTCACATGAAGTCTTTGGATTGTGATCTGGGGGCTTTCTGTGATATCATACTACATTTATTTCTTGACTTGTACCCACAGAAATATCTTAACAGAAAATTGATTGTATCATTGAAACCATTTCTATATGAGTTGATTAGGGAGGCAAATCTCACACAATTTCCACTGTGACAATTACGTACCAAACCAGATTTGTGAAGATTACAAATGGCCTCAAATGGAGATTGAATGGTTGGTTCCAGAAATCATCCAGAGCCCTTTTAGGGAGATCTTGTGTCATGACATTGACAACATTTCTAAAATTAGAGATATTTGTTTTCAATCCTGGTTCTGCCTTATTTTATTTTTCAAACAATCCTATTGTACATGATTAGGAAATAACCTTGGCAACAGTCTTTCTGAAACTTATTTGCCAAATTATGTTATAAGTCGTGTTCCAAACTGCGTGTTTCTTAAAATCAAAATTAAGAAAATTAATAAAGGGATTTCAGTTCAGAATACTGGGAGAGGGAAGAAGAGAGATGTTTTTAGGTTTTTTCCCCCAAGACCATTACACATCAATTGTGTGACATTTCTCTTCCAATTAAAGACATATTTTGTGGCCAAAGGGTCTGATTTACATTTTGCAAGTTCTAGTATCTTCTTACCTTATTTCTTACAATATAACATAATGTATTTTATCTTGATGCAATTTAATGCTGCCTGCCGACTACTTAAAATTATGAAGTAGAAGGTCAAACTAGATCAGTGAATAGCTATTAAAATGCATAGGCAGCAACACAAGCAGTGGATAATTAGTACTTAATGCAAGTCAAAGCCTGGAGACATGTGAAGAAAAATATAAACAGGTATTTTCTTAATTTTGTGATCAATTCTTCCTTTCATTCATTTTGGTGCCTGTGGACTTAAATTCATCATCAGTTTGCCTTTTTGTGACTTGTTTGTTTTTCCTCTTGTGAAATGTTTTATGCATGCAGAAGAGTGTAAAAAGACACATGCAGTTTGAAAAATAATTGCAAAGCAACATCTGTGAACCACTCAGACCAGTAGATACTTTCCACATGCTTCTCTGCAGTTGGAACAGAATCTTTCCCCACCTGATGTAAAAGCAACCAAAGAAATGTGACCATCCACTCTTGCTTTATAGACTTATCTCCTCTATAGTCCACACCTTAAGGACTTTAGTTTGAATTTATTTGGTTTTGAAAATTATGCAAGTTAATTACACAGTGTCTTTCTTTGTGACTGCTTCTATTATTCAATAGTGTATTTAGAAAAATGTTCCATGTTCATATAGATGTATACATATAGTTTATGTACTTTTGTAGTTGTAAGATATGATTTGTATTCATGCTTAAGAATTTATGTATTGATTTTATCTTGATACATTTGAATCATTTCCAGTTTGGGGTTATAGAACAATGCAGCTATGAACACTACTGTGTCAACCCCCTGCCAACGTACTAAAGTTTCTTCAAAGTGCATCATAGGGGACACTTTCCAATGTGTTTTGGAAATTCATCTCAATTTTCACTCCCGAGAAAGTTCCTGTAGTTCCATTTTTCTCACCAACACTTGAAATTGTCAGATATTGTTGTTTTTGTCAATCTAATGAGTATGTAGCAGTTTGTTCTTATGGTCTTCCTTTGCATTTCATTGCTTGCTAATGAGTTGACCATGTGCTTATTTTTTTAAGGATTTATTTATTTATGCATATAAGAACTGGGGTACAGGCCAGAGATGTGGGGGGTGAGAGGATTCACCAGACACAGAGTGGGGAACAGAACATGCAGATTGACTGAAATACACTGCTGAGGGGAGCAGCAGGGGAGGTTGCAGAGGTCTGCTGCTCCATGTAGGTATCTCCCTGGCCAGGGATCGAACTTGTGCTGTAGTGCAGATAACTTCATAGGTGTGTCTTAAACCCTTGTGCCACCAGGGAGGCCCCACATGTACTTATTTTTAGTAGTCATTTGGGTTTCTTGTTTTGTGAGGAGCTTATTCAAATCTTTTGCCCCTTTCTTTTCAATAAAGCTACTTGTCTTTCTTGTGGGTTTTATGTTATGTGTTCTATTTGCCAGAGATGAGGAAATTAGCCATGAAGATACCTTAGGGAAGAACATTTCAGGAATAGAAAAGGTCCAGTGCAAAGGTTCTATATCAGATACCTTTCTGGAATAAAACAGTGAAAGGGAAATTAGCAGCAGAAGTTATAGAGGGTCTCCCCGGTGGCTCCCGCATGGCGCACGGACCTCTCCTGCAGCATCTGCTGCTCCCCTCAGCAGTGTATGTCGTCAGTCTGCCTGTTCTGTTCCTCGCTCTGGCTCTGGTGAATTCTCTCACCCTCCCGCACTTCTGACTGTACCAGGTGCTTGCATAAATAAATAAATAAATAAATAAATAAATAAATCTTAAAAAAAAAAGTTATAGAGACAATAGGTAGAATTCTTTGGCTTGGACTCTGAGTGAAATGGAAAGCAACTGTAGTGTACAGAGTACAGAAGTGACATGACCTGACACATCCGCTTCCCCATTTTAAAATTTAATATTCTTTTTCTCCCAGCAGTTTTAGATTTACAGAAAAACTGAATTAATCTAATATACTATTGGGAAAGTTTGTGCTTCCCATCCCTGCAACTATGGGTTCTGCAAAGTTAGATGATGGTCCCCAAAGGGCCTATTCTTGCTAGGACACAATCTTAGTGAATTATAGATGCTGCTAGGGCACTGTAGAGTCCTTTATATAGGGACCAGCAGGTGACAAGAGTAATCACGTAGTGGGAACCATTGACCTGAGACTAAGAAGAGCCAGATCTACTTTTATACGAAGGGAACAGAGGGAAATACTTGTGGCCACATGGATGTCCCCTGGTGCTCTGTTGTCTAAATGTCATACTCTTGAGGTTCTCAGTGGAACATATATTCTCATTTTTGCAATATGGATGAGCTGAGAATTTTCCAAATCTTTAAGTTCTGGTTCATTTTTCCTGAAAAATTTCTTCTTTGATGGATCTCTGTCCTCACATTTTACTATATGCAGTGAAGAAAAATAAGGCCTCACACTCAACTCTTTTCTTAGAAATCTCCTCATCTAAATATCTAAGTTCATCATTTACAAGTTCTACTTTCTACAAAACACTAGAACACAATTTATGGAAGTTCTTTGCTACTTTATAGAAAAGATCACCTTTCCTTTGGTTTCCTTTCCTTCGGTTTCCTTATTTATGTTTGAGACCTCACCAGAAATGCCTGTAAAGTTCACATTTCTGCCAACATTCTGTTCATCACTGTAAGATGACAGAAGCTTTCCAAACAGCACTCTGCTTTTCTTTCTGAGACTCCAGCTGGAAAACCTTTAATGTCCATATTTATAACAACACCCCTTTAAGGAAATCTATCCTTTTCCTAATCCCTCAAAACTCTTCCAACCTCTACTCATTGCACAGATACGAAACCACTTCCATATTTTAGGCATTGGTTACAACAGTGGTTTCAGAGCCACTTGATTCTTGGTAGCAAATATGTCTGTTGGCTCAGGCTGCCATGACAAGATAATACAGCCAGACAGCCTGGCCCTGAAGCTACAAACACTTGTTTTCTCAATATCCTGGGGGTGGAACTTTGAGATGAAGGTGCCAGAGGATTGGTTTCTTCTGTGGCTCCTCTTCTTACCTTGTAGATGACTCTCTTCTTTCTGTGTCTACTCCTGGCTTCCTTCTGTGCCTTTCTGTGGTCAAATTTCCTTTTCTTACAAAAACACTGATCACACTGGATTAGTGACTACCTTATTGATCTCATTTTAATTATCTACTTAAAGATAATTCTTCTTAATATATCTTTATTTTCTAATCTCCAAATGTAATCACATTCTGAAATACTGGGGCTTAAGACTTCAGCATATCAATTTAAGGGGGACACAATTCAGCCCATAACATATGGTAATTTTATTTTTCATTTTGGAGAAATCACCATAATGTTTTCTACAATAACAACACCATTTAACATTCCCACCAATAATACACAAATGCTCCAATTTCTCCATAGCCTCTCCAACAATCTTTGTTTTTCTATTCCTTTGTTAAAAGTGATATTTATCCTAATAGGGTGAAGTAGTATTTAATTGTGATTTTGATTTACATTTACCTAATAACTAGTGGTGTTGAGCGTCATATTATAAACTTATTGGTCATTTGTATATCTTTGTAGAAATGTCCATTTAAATCATTTTCCTCTTTAAGCATCAGCTTGTTTGTTTTATGTCTTTGAAATAAAGAAGCAGTAAATCTGGGAAGAACTAACAGGAAAAAAAATAGATTTGGACATTAAATTATGGAGTTAAACAGAGCTTATCTAACCAGGAAAAATTAATGCAGAAAGCCTTGTTGGTGACTATAGATGACTTCCACCTCCTGGTGGAAAGGAAGTTCACCTGTCACAATGGAGACTATTTCCTGCTTTTTGTGAGATAGAGCAGTTAAAAGGGAAATTCCTGCATTGACAGTTTCTCAAGCAATTTCAATAAAATAATAATAAATGTGCCACTTTTGTGCACCTTGGCACAGCCTGTCCTGAGGCCCAACAATATATTCTGGATCAATCCTTTATTAGTTGCAGGTATTGTCTCCCATTCCCTTTGAATGGTTGCTTTATATTTTACATTATTAAAGACTAGAATTTGTTTAAAGAATACTAATTTTTTATTTTTGTTGCAGATAGTTAAATTACATGTTTATTAACAGGTTAATTTGAACCTTCTGAAATTTGTTTTTAATCTCTTCCAGTGTGGTTGTAGAGTAGACATTATTGTAAAGTCAATTTAGCTTTACTTTTCCTCTTTTTTTTCTTTTTTTAAGATTTGAGCAATTAAGGGTCTCTGCTGAATAGTCTTTATGCTCAACTTGATCTTTTTATCCCTGCTAAAGGGAACTCAATAGATCGTCAATCCTGGTGACTTCTGGATATTGTTAGGTTATAGTTTCCTAGCAATAGTTCTTTCCTTACAAGTTATATTGATCCATGCCCATTAGATTTTACCTTGTACATATGTGGAATGGTCTTCAAACAAAGATTAAAGGGAAACTCTATTCATATTTCCTGAACTATTTCTCTGGATATCATCCTCATTTCAACTTTAGCTACTTCAGTATCATCAAACTCTATTTTCTCAATCGCAAGCAAAATTTTTGGACTCTGTTTTCAAACTCCTTGACCCAAATCCAGGGTTACCTTAGGGGGAAAATATTTTTCCAATTTTTTTTTAACATCAAATTCCTATACTGCCTGTTGTTCGATGTCTGAAGATACCAGTTCTCTACATTTTGTTCAGTTTTCTAATTATTTCCAGCAAGAAGGAAATTCTTGATTATTTTTCTCTTTTATGTTTAGAAATTGCAAGTCCTCTGGGTATTTTTTCATTTTTCTGCTCTTTGTTCTTCATGTGAATTGCTAATCTGAATTTCTCTTATTCTGTTTTTGGGTAGCTATGTTTTAAGGTAAAATTTAGAACTTTAAATTACATTTCTATGAATGTTCATTTTGTTTAAGACTATTATTCTAGGCTCTTAAGTCCATAATGTTAGTTCTCATTTGTTCTTGTCATTCTCAAACTCTTCAAGTAGTTGCTAAAATGTTATTGAATCATTACAGAGTAATGAAGACTAATATTTGAGTTAACTGTGATACATTAATAAAATATTTTGTACCTGTTTTAACTATAAATTGTCAAATGGCAGTCCTTTCAAAGTAGGCAATTGCTAGCTTTGCTTGCCACATTTATATAGGTCCCATGGGTAGGGAGAAAAGAGATCTAGTGAATTTTTTTAAAAGATTTATTTATTTATGCATACAAGAACTGGGGTACAGGCCAGAGATGTAGGGGGGTGGCGAGAGGATTCACCAGAGGCAGAGTGGGAACAGAACAGGCAGACTGACTGAGAGGAGCAGCAGGTGAGACAGGTGAGACCCTCGCCACGTGGGTAAACTCCCTGGCTGGCCAGGGATCGAACTCTTGCTGCAGAGGCTGCAGATTGCTTTATAGTGTGGTTCTTAACCCCTTGTGTCATCAGGGAGGCCCGATCTAATGAATTTGAATGACATATTATCCATGACCCAACAGACAGCATGAGCTTTTGGTTTATGTTAACTGTCCTGGCCTTCATAATCACTCTGGGAGCACAGTAGATCTGTACACACTTGAGGAATACCTGGTTTGGGAATTCCCAGTCATATAAGGGGTTTCTGGCAAATCTGCTCATCATCCCCTCCATGGATATCATATTGGTTACTCTGGGATATAAACAAATCTACACCTGAGAAGGAGAGAGGTTTTACTATCCTGCAGTATATATTTATAGAATTATTGTTAAATAAATTGTAAATAACTGCTCAAACACATGTAAAAATGCCAGAGATGCAGAGAATTATCTCCTAATATATATATATATAAACCTTTTGTTAACTGTAGCACAGTTCTTCTTGTGTAATAGTGTGGCCAAAACCATACACAGTCAAAATTATTCTTGAATAGTTCTTAAGTAATGCAAAAATACCATGTATAAGAAATTATATACAAAATCCCATATTACAATACGTGTGATGAATGCTGAGACATGAGATTGAAGCTGTGACACTCTGATAGTTGATATTCCTGTCCACCTGTCCACCTATTATATTTCTTTTGCCCTTTTGCCTAGTGTTAAATTTGAAGAATTAAGCTATATATATGGTAAAACTTCAGTGTACTACATGTTTCCATTTTTTATACAAACATATCATAAACTGATATATGTCAATGCTTTTTTAAAAAGTCATTTTCTGCTCTATCTATGGAATTTCTCTGACTTTACAGTTTGAAGGCCTAGTAAATAGAAAATGTAATTAGCTTTATGTGACTTGTATTTCATGAACTAATGCTGATTCCTATAGATAGCTATTTTATTCCATAAGTACTAAGAAACTGCTTATGTAAAAATATGTCATCTGTATTTTGGTGTGTGGGGCATCTGCTTAATGTCTTGGTCTTTGATTTCTGAAATCAAATGTTTGTGCCAGCTAGCCTCCAAAGAAAAATCTTTGATCCTATAAAACACAGTAGGGATTTCTCTGTTTTCCTACTTTATGCCAAGCTGGCAAACAGGTGAATGGGAGACAAATGCTCTTCCTCCTTGTTGGTTTTTGAAGGTCTAAAGTTCATATCAAATTTCTTTCTTAAACCTCTTGCCCAGTTAATAATTTGGAGTCACCAGACAAAACAAATAGTAAAATATCAGGTATTACAATATTTATTTATACAATGCTAAATGCTGCTTTGTGTTCTTATCAATCAACTTATCATTTAAACAATTACTATGGCCTTCCTATCATTGCACAGTTGGTGAGGGCCTGCTGTATTTAAGACTGACCTAAGTTCAGAGACTATTTTAAAATAGTAAGATCTGTGGCAAGTTAAATAAAAGTTCAGTCTGTGAATAATTTAAGAAAAAATAAAAGCCATGTCACAATACATAATAGCAGTGAATTGCTCAGGCAATGACTTCTATCAAAGCTCAGGTGCACAGTGACTGACTTCAAGCAGGAGTGCTCTGGGGAGATATTACAGAGATGGTGTAGATGAGGAAGGAAGATGGGAGATGATCTTGGCAGGTGTACCTTTGTCAATGAAAGTATAAAGGAAGGGCAAGGCAAAGGGCTAGTGACTGGGCCAGTGGTGATGTTAAAGATGTTTACTGGATGCAGAAGGAGAAAGAAAGCTTGAGGCCAAATTGTTTAGGGCTCTAAATACCAAGCTAGGGAGCACGAACAAGCAGGCCAGCATAGAAGTCTTATTAGACCTGTGGGAAGAGAAGAAAAGCTGTGAGTAGTTAAGATTAATGACCTTTGTCCTGTCACACAGCCACAGAAAAGCCAGTGTTGTGAAGATTGTCAAATGGAGTCCCCAAGGGCAGCCTGTCTATTGCCAGCCTTAGAAAGACTTCTTTATTCTACACACTAACTTTTTCTAGATTTCCTGAATGCTAGGCTCCCAGGAGCCCGATGGGAAGGCACTGCGCTTGCAAACTGACTTGAAAATATGTTTAAATCTTTTAAGTCTACATTTTCTCAATGCTCTAGAAGTCACTGTTCAGATTTTGAAAGCTTATATTGTAGTTTCAGGAGGAAGGCAATAAATATGCATATCCTGTTGCTTAGAATGAAGTATTTGGTGAAAATAAAACAGAGTATCACAAGGTGTTGCTTTTTTAGATAAGGCAGTTAGGGAAGACCTCACTGGGAAGGTGGCTCTTGAGGAAAGACGACCATGTGAGAGAAGGCAATGACAAAGGTGCTGAAGCATTGCCTCCCTGGTAGTGCAAGGGGTTAAGCACAGCACGATGAAGCTATCCATGGCCTCTACAGCATGAGTTCGATCCCTGGCCAGCCAGGGAGCTACCTACATGGCGCAGTAGACCTCTCCTGTTGAGCCTGCTGCTCCCCTCAACAGTGTATTTTCAGTCGGTCTCTTTCTGCTCCCTACTCTGGTGAATCCTCTCACCCCCCCACACCTCTGACCTGTACCCCAGTTCTTGTATGCATAAATCAATAAATCTTTAAGAAAATAAGGCCCTGAAGCAGGAGCAAACTCTCCTTGTTTGAAGGCCAGTGAGAAGGCCAAAATGGGTGGAGTTGAGTGTACAAGTGGGAGAGGGTTTAGAAAGTGAGGGCACAGAAGTCGGGGAGAAGGGGGTGGTCAGGAAGGCCCTGCTTAGATGTCTTAGTAATGACTTTCTTTATTCTGAGTGAGGGGAAGCCCCTGAAGGATTTGAATAGAGAAGTGACATAATTTTAAGTTCCCTGAGTGTATTTAAATTCCATAGGCACATTCAGTGTGTCAGAAACCAATGTAGAAATATTAGATGAAGTACAAAATTTACATGACTAAATTAATGACATGGGAATGAATAGCAGAGAAAAATGCTCTATGGTGGTAAGGATTGCAGTGGTGAGAGGTCAAAATACCAACAGGGTCAGACAAAAATGAAATCTGTAAGGATGTTTGCTTCTGGTAGCAATTGCATGGCTTGTTTTACTGGTAAGGAAAAAGGTGAAGTCCCCTCATCCCTCTAAATACACAGAGCTGACCAAGCAGAAACCCAGTGTCTACTACCAAGTTCTCGCTGAAGAACTGTCCTGACCCCAGGCTACATCTGCAGGATTTGTCATCCATACCTCTGTGCTCCACAACACCTAGACTGTGTTGATTATTTCTTCTGCTTGTTTAGGGATGAAATATTGTGCCAGTTTCACAGGTTTCTTAATATCTCACCAAAGAAAAACTATTAGAACCTGTTAACTTTATATTATAGAAGGAATGTCCAGGACTACTTATCGATGGAAGCCAAGATTTTCCCTGATACATAAGAACATATTATGAGACATTATGAAAACTCCTAATACTTTTTGATTATTTTTGTCCCATATACAATGCACTGGATATGCCCCCTTTATTTCCTGATACAAGAGAAAGGAACTTTTTTTAAAAAAAAGATTTTATTTATGCATACAAGAACTGGGGTACAGGCCAGAGGTGTGGGGGGTGAGAGGATTCACCAGAGACAGAGTTGGGGAACAGAACAGGCAGATCTACTGAAATACACTGCTGAGGGGAGCAGCAGGCACAATAGGAGAGATCTGCTGCGCCATGTAGGTTGCTCCCTGGCCAGCTGGGGATTGAACTCGTGCTGCAGTGGCTGCAGATAGCTTTACAGGTTATTCCTCAACCCCTTGCACCACCGGGGAGGCCAGAAAGGAACTTTTTTGAGTGTGTGTATGTTTTATGAATATTTAGATTGATCATGTGGAAGAAGAGCACTGGACTTTGGGTTATTAGCTGGTGAATTCTGGGCACTGTTTTCCACTCATTGGCTTTATAGCCTTTAGTCACTTACTCTTGAACCTTCATTTTTCATATGTATAAAGTGAAGAGTTGGATAAAATAATCTCTGAAGTTGGGTTGCCATTCTTTTGTTGACTATTAGGCTTATGTCTTTTCAGACATAAGCATCTGATTTCAAGAAGGCCTCCTCCCAGAGTAAAAGTCAGTATCATTGAAATACCAGAAGATGTACAGGACTTGGGGGGTAGGCGACTGTATTTCGTGATTTATGAAAAAGGTGAAGAGGGGTAAGTTGCCATTAGGTGATATTTAGTGGTCCTTGTGACTGGGTCTGAATAAAACCTTCCAAGGAGACTGACAAATTTCTATTCACAAGGCAGTGGGAAAATAATTTCAGGAGAACTTCTGTAATCTATTCTAATCAAAGCTTCATTACCTTTGGACAAACATTGTGCCTCAGAGGAACCTGATTTCTGTCTCTCTGAGGAGGTGATTTATAGGAAATTAAATTAAATCCAAATATGCTTATTAAATAATAATACATGTCAGTAGCATCACCATTTTAAAACAGTACCTTCTTCACAGTGGTTAGGAAAACCAGAATGTCTCTATCAGCAGAATGGTCAAGTTGAATCTGTTCAACATGACATTGATTATTGTAATCAAATCTAACACAGGCTGCCAGAGTTCTGTGAGGGTAGCCGAGGGAGCACACATACTCAGCTCCCACTTTCTCCCCTCCCACCAGCATTGACTGAAATGAACAAAGAAATAGAGAAATGGAGAAAACCATGGTCAGTGGTGTGAATTAAGAAGGGATGTTATTCATTGCAATAAAAGGAAAAGAGACTGCCAGTTCTTAGGCGGGAGATCATTGTGAAAATAGTTAGTGATCTAACTGACAATTCCCTTCCATGAAAAATGCTAGGAAGTCACAGGAGTAAAACAAAATAAAAAAGACAAGGCATGAAACATGAAACTCTGTGTGTGTGTGTGTGTGTGTATATGTGTGGTGTGTGTGACACAGAGAAAGAGATTGGTCAGCATGAAACAACTTTTACATCCAGAGATGGCTACACTTGGAGGTTTTAGGTGAGGCTGTCAAACTATACAAAAATTTTAAGATTTCTCATAACTCAGTTTCTTCCATAAAGTTCCAGGACCCATCCTCATGGTGTAGGAGTTGTTCTAGGACCTTGTGGTAATCTCTCCTGATAGACAATGAATGATAACTCATAGTCATAGACTCGGTAAAACACTCTATTTATAAGCATATTATTTATAAGATAGAGTCAAAATTTATTACTTTAGAGAGATTAAAAATAAAAAATAGAAGAAACATATAACCCCAATGCCATATCAATATAATTTTTTAAAAAAGAGACAGAAGATTATTTTATTTATTTATTTATTTATTTATTTGGGAGGGATTTAGATTCAAGATTAAAAGAAAATTTTTTGTTTTATTATTAAATTTCCCTCCACCAAACCACCTGTGCCTATACCCCATCTGCCTCCCTCTTCTACCCTCCACCTTTTCCCTTACTCCCTCCAGTAACATTAACTTCTTTTTTGCTGAATTCAAATTTTTGTAGCTTCTATTGTTGGCAGGTAGTTGTTTTTTGAGTATTTATAGTCCACAGATGACTGAAATCTGTCTTTCACTTTTGGACTGATTTCACTCAACAAAATCACCTCAAGACGCAACGATTTTGTCCCAAACGCCACTATTTCTCTTCGCAGCTGTGTAATATTCAGAGGACCACAATTTTTATACAATCCACAAATACATCAAAATATCCTGAAACTTTGTCTTTCACACATCATAAGACTATATCTTTCTTTCTAAATAGACTCATACAAAGAAAGCAAATGGCAGAAAAGACTGCTGGAGATTTTCAATATCCTTGCCTCAGCCATTGAAAGAATGATTATGCAAAATACAATGACAAAGAGGTTCTTGTTTTGGGTTTAGAAGTTTAGGCCATTGTTATTCACCCACAAATTTGCTGCTGTTACGTGGGCAGCTGACATCTTTAAGCCTAGTTGTGCTGCCTGTCCCATGAGATTAACATATATACTTGGATTGCATTGTTTGTTGTAAGGGCACATGAGAAGGTGGATGTGAAGTTGAAGAAAAGGTCATTAGAGGACGTGAAGGTTAAGGATACTTGGGATTATTGCATGAATACAAAGAGGAAAGAAGAGTTTCCCTTAGTGTAAAATGAGCATGAGAAAGGAATGTCAGCATGGAAGAGCAAGATGCTATTTTTTGCTGCTGTTTTTCTTTAATATCATTTTTTTAGGGGAAAACTGCACTAGTTACGTTGTTAGAGTTGGGACAAACCAACTGGGAGGGTGGGAGAAAATTCTGGGGTGACTAAACTCGTGATGAGATTATCTACAGATTATCTACAGCAATAGAAGTACTTGAAGCCACATCCAGGCTCTTCAAGTCTTATGGTTGTCACCTAACAACCTGCCTCCCTTTGAACACAGTGCCTGCGTCCTGCACACCAAGTTTTCTTGCCTGTAAAATGGGGTTACTAATGACCCTAACATGTAGTTACTGGAAAACCTTATGTCATGGGTTGTTGAAAATGTTTAAGGAGATAGTCTATTTCACAAGCCCAAAACATGGGGACATATTTTGTTTATTGTTGCAGATGACCTTATTGTCATCTGCTATGGCTTTATCCTGTAGGTTAAAGGTGCCACTTAAGGATTCTAAGCAGAAAACATCAGATACACTTTGTGTTTCATAAATACAACCCTGGTGACCTGGTAATGACTGCGTCAAAGGGATATAAGACTGGAGAGCAGGCTGATGAGTCATTTTTCTTTTATTTCTTCATGTTGGATAATGAGACTTGGGCTAATCTGACACTTTATTTCATTTTATGAATTTTCCATCATAGATATACTACTGCAAAGAGCTGCACCAGGACATGATGACTCAGGAGTCTTTAAAAAAGTAGGCAAACACATTGCATGCTGAAGTGTCGGTACCCCATTTTTCTTGTCATTATATTCTCTAGGGAGTGCCCCTGATAAATGCAAACCATCAGCATTATTTCTGGAAGCTTGGTAAACATTTTAATCTCTGTGGCCTGATCTTGATGGAGAGCATATAAACCAAGTCTCTTGTCCTGCCTGCAAAATAATCAATATCACAGAAGAAAATGAAAAGCACTTAAGCCACGCTTCCTGAATGGGTGCTCCCAAGAAACACAGGCATGATTCTTTCTTGCAAAGGTTATCCCGAGGATTTGAATCTTTTATATAGCAATGGCAAAAGGTTCAGAAAGGGGATTAGCAGCATCTCTGGGAATGATGAAGGTCAGAAGGTTACTGCTGAGGCTGGAAAAAAAATATAATTGATGTCTTGGAAGATGTTCTTAGAAACATTGCTATTTGTGATATATCCAGGCCAGTAGGATGAGGGCAATCCTCCTTGTGATGTTGCAAAGTTAGTTCTTTAATTGACAGATTTTTTTTTCTTAAAGATTTATTTATTTATCTATACAAGAGCTGGGATACAGGCCAGAAATGCAGGGGGTGAGAGGATCCACCAGAGACAGAGTGGGGAACAGAACAGGCAGACTGACTGAAATACACTGCTGAGGGGAGCAGCAGGCGAGACAGGAGAGGTCTGTTGCGCTATGTGGGTTGCTCCCTGGCTGACTGGGGATCGAACTCGTGCTATAGATGCTGCTGATTGCTTCATAGTACGGTGCGGTGCTTAACCTCTTGCGCCACCAGGGAGGCCCTTTAATTGACATGTTTTTGAATGCTTGCTGGTGTCTCTTCACCCCACCTAAAATCAGGTATTAAGCAGATACCTGAAGTTCCACAACATGGCATTTCATTCATTCAACCAAACGCTGTGTGTTAGTTACTGACACATGTTACTGGAACCGATGCACACTTGTTTGTCTCACCTGTGATGACTTATCCTTTAAGCTAGTGTTACCACCTTCAGGTAAACATTTTTGATCTTGTCCTCCAAGACTGAATTGTGGGACCTTATTATGTGCTCCCTAGAACTCTCTCCTCTCCCTCTTGAGGCCATTAAAACACTGTAGTATATGTGCCTATTTAATTTTTTTCTTTCCAAACCTATTAACTCTTTGATTCTAGATATTGTTGCCATTATATATGCAGCACCCAGAACAATGATGGGTGGGTAGTAAGTGCTCAAAAAATGTTTCTGGAGGATAGAGAGATGAAAAGAGAGCCTTTTGAGGATACTGAAAGGCTGAGTTTTGAGTACATACATTTTCAGAGATGACACTGTCATCGACAATCCCTCTTGTCCAGGTCTTTTTATTTGACATTTGTGACTCCACCCTTTCCTGAATTTCCTTTTTTAAATTTTGCTAAACACCTCTTTCAGGCACCACTTCTTGGCTCTTTGTTTCAGCCTTGTCTGTTCTCCTTTGCAGCTGGCACATAAGTGAGATCAAAAAGTACTTGTCTTTCTTTGAGTCTGATTTATTTCACTTAGCATATTGCCTGCAGGATCCATCCATGTTGTCATAAATGCTAGGATTTTATTCTTTTCTATGGCTGAATAATATTCCTGTGTGTGGGGGTACACCACGTTTTAAAATCCATTCTTCCATTGATGGGCACTTGAGTTGTATGCACATATTGGCTATTATACCAAAATACTGCAATGAACATGGAATGCAGATCTCTTTTTGAGTTAGTGTTTTCCTTTTCCTAGGATAAATGTCCACACATGGAATTGCTGGATCATATTGTAGTTCTATTTTTTTGTTTGTGGGGAACCTCCATATTGTTTTTCATAGTGGTTACATCAATTTACAGTTCTTTTTTTTTTTTTTGTGGGACCCTCACCGGCGGCCCACAAAACCGGAGCTGCAGAGGCTGTGGGCAGCCTCGCATCCCAGCGCTCATCTGCTGCGCCACTAGGGGAGGCCCCAATTTACAGTTCTCCCAACAGTTCTTGAGGGTTCTGTTTTCTTCACATCCTTGCCAACACTTGTTTATTATCTGTTTGATAATAGCTATTGTAAAAGACATAAGGTGCTCTCTCTTTGTGGCTTTAATTTACATTTCACTGATAATTAGTGTCATTGAACAACTTTTCATGTACTTGTCAATCTGTATGTTTTCTTTGGAAAAATGTCTATTCAGAACCTCTGCCCATTTTTTCAATCAGGTCATTTGCTTGTTGCTATTGAATTACATGAGTTCTTAATATATTTTGGACATCAGATATAATTTGCAAATGTTTTCTTGCATTTGGTAGCTTGTCTTTTCATTTTGTTGATGGTTTCCTTCGATATTCAGGTCTTTAATCTTTACATGATTTGCAATTACTTGAATGATTCATGATTTCTCTCCCTCTTTCTCTCAATCTCTTTTATATCCTCTATCCGTCTCTTGACTTCCTTCTGTTAGGTTCCCTATTCTTATCCATGGCTCTCATCCTCTCACTTAATGGACAAACTCTTCTTATGATTTTGGCATTAGCTTTAGTATCACCACTTCCTGGTCAGCATTCCTGACCATACCCTCTAAGACGGGACTATGGGTCCTTATTTTGTGCTCCCATGGAAATCTCTACATTCCCCTTTGGATGGACTCATATCATTATATTGTATTTTTCTATTTAAAATGTTTTCCCAAAACTATGAACTCCTTGAAGAGAGATGCTGTTGCTACCATAGCAGCACTACCAAGAACAGTATAAGGTGTATAGTAGGTGCTCAAGAAATATTTATGGAAGGAAGTGTGAAGGAAGGAAAGTGAATTTGTGACATTAAAAAGTTTTTAAATTCTAAAAAAAGTTATTAATTTGGATTAATTGAATTTTCAGAGAAGATGGCATGTTACAGTCCATTTGAGTGATGACTCTGCTCAATTTTTTATGCTGTTTAGCACAGAATTAAACAATTAATTATATAAATAAAATTATTTGAATATATGAATATATTTGCATTTATTTTGCAATCTGAAAGGAAAAAGAAACTGCAAATTTCAATATATGATTTTAGTTCTGAAATCATTTTCTCTCCATGTCCTCTTGGTATGTAGGTACAAAAGTCATGCATACTGCCTTCCCTCTCCTCTGATTTCAGGTTGTCTCCTACTCCTATTATTTGATCCTCCTTCCACCCTGGGTAGTTGCACACACTGTCTCTTTCTTTGGAAAGTGTTTTCTTCCAACTTAATTCTCAGCTCAAAATCTCAGGCTTCGGAGGAGGGTTCATTGATTGTCCAGTTTTGGTCATATTCCTATACCATACCATACCATACCATACCATGCCAGACCATACCATGCCATACTATGCATTTATTACCAAGAATGTTTATAGTGTATAAATGTCAGCCTAATTATTTGGCCATTAATTTTTTCTTCCACTATGCTAAACGTTCTGTGAAAGTAGAGACTATATCTGCTTCAATCTAACAATAGATTATCAGTACCTAGGGTATGATCTGTTACATTGTAAGCACTCATCCTATATTTGTCGAATAGTAGATGATAACTGTGACCTTAGAAATGACAGTGCCGCCAGCATGGATGCCCAAGGACACACCTCTGCAGCAGTGGCCACAACTCAGTGAGTGACCTTGCTGAATGTCATCCTTGGGGAAGCGACCCTTGGTCTGACCTGATGGAAACATTCTTTTTTCTGAGTAACTGAACTCCATTGTCTATGTAAAATCCACTTTCCCATTGTGTAGTGGTTTCCTTCAATGACGTTTATTCAGACTTTAAACATTTTTAGACATGTTCAATTATTAGACGATTTTAAATCCACTGTTTGTAACCCAGAATTGATCATGGGAAAAATGTATTCACACACCTGATTCAAAGCTCAATTCTTACTCTTTCTACCCACATCACCCAAATCAGGCTAAGCTGGTCTCTAGTTCCATTGGCTTAGGGGTGCTGAAGTATGGGGTCCTCTCTCTATGCACACACTCCTCTTTTTCTGCATGAGCTCCTCTAATTTGAGATCACGCAGAAGGAGCAAAGTATAGAAATCACTTGTTAATTCTTAATTTGGTCCAGGTTTCTTTGAAAAGAACCAAAGGCAAAGTGTAAGTACCAATTACTTATTTGGCGGGTCAGACACAGGGAAGCAGAACTGAGGGAAAAGGAGGAATTACAAACAGAAGAAAGGAAAGCAATTGTGATATGATGCTCTTTGACCTGGCCACAACTTTATAAAAAGCACAGCTGATTGACTGTTTACTACAGTGATCATATGAACTATTATGTCTCAGGATTGTTACTATAGGAGACTAAGAAAAAAGTTTATCTGCCAGCTCCCATCCACATCCATCTCATTGATCCAAGCCTGCATCACAGACATTAATTGCCCCAGACAACCAGGTTGCATAATTGACTCCTCTAGGTGGTTGCTGAGGTCAGAACCCCTGTTTATTCAGTCTTACACTGTGATCTCTTTTTATTCACTGACACTCCGTGCAAAGCTCTTAGATCTGGGAGTAGTGGTGGTAGCAGCCATCAACTAACTCTGTGACTACCATCCCTCATATGCAGTTGTGAAGTTTATTCTGGTCAGGTAGGAAGGCAGGCACATGGATCCCAGGTGGTACATGAACTAAAATGGGTACAGTTCATCCCTAGTGCCACTTAGATACACATTCTATTATGATGTCCAGGTCTCCTTTGGATGTAAGATTATCTCAATTCTTCCTTAAAGGAAAGGTTTAGAGCTTCAAGGTTGTGGTGAGTTTCAAAGTCTTGTAAAGCTTTAAATAGAATCAGCAAACTAAGTGGTAGTCCCAACTGGTCTTGGGATTTTAATTGCTATTCATCATTTTCTCTTTTGCTCTCCACTCTGCATTCATGTTATTCTTGGATAGTAACTTGACTAGTCTGAGTTGCTGTCTTGGTGAATTGACAAAAATTTTCATTCCTGGTGACGGACCTCTTATCGTGGAGACATGATTGTCAAAGTTGTCCATTTCTAATAGGCATGGGCTGTCCCCAGGGCCCCTCTATCCTCAATGTGTAGCAGCTGTCCTCGAACATTATGATATTCAGGATCGATCATCCTAAAAGTATAGTTAACTTCTTTCTTTGCCTCCTGGTCTGCTGGCCTGGAGAGCCAAAGTGGCCAGTGTTATGTGCATCTTCCAGTTCAATAAACTTCTTGGGTTTACCTTCGTCCGCACCATTAACCACAATCTAACTGGCTACTGCACCGAGTAGAGATGTGAATTCAGTGTATCATGTTGGTGCTGCCATAACGACATCCTTCCAGGCTTTGATGTGCCTTACTTAGGCATGTCCTCCTAGGCTGCAAAGGCTCCAATGGATTGTTGACCTATTATTAAAAGAGATGGGGTATTCCTCAGGCCCAAAGAGAAAACTTTGACCTCTAACAATAGCACACATGTATTGATTTTGTACTGAATGCCAGGAACTAAACAGTTTACAAGAATTATATTGATTCATCTTCAGAGTCATTCCTGTGAGGTAGAGTCTATTATTATCTCCATTTCGTAGATGTGAAAATTAAGAATTAGAGACACTATTGAAAACCATCCCGCAGTGAACAGAACTAGGACTGGATTTACTCTGAGTCCAAAGTCTATTCTTTTAAGAAGCCATACCCTACTTAAAATGGTTTGACTTACTATTTTTCAACTTTATGAGTGTGTAAATGATAGGCATTTGGTAGAAACCTTACTGTTGCTGGTTTCTCAGGAAAGACACACATGGCCCAATACTCACTCATTATGCAGGGCAGCTGCTGGGAGCCAAACATCTGCCAGCCCCGCGATCACCAGGGGCACATTGACTGTGCTGTCTGCCAGCACTTTTTGATCTCATGTTATGTGTTTTCTCATCCCATCATGCCTGCCCTTTATTACATGAGCTATTCAATCCTTTATTTTCAAAACAATCTTTCTATTAGATGATTTTTCCCACCTATCAGCCTATGTAAGCATTCTGAGTACATTTACGTAGGCTCGGCCACGCTCTGACGCTCAGGTTTCCACCTTAGGATATGATGTTTATAACTTTTGATGGCTTTATTGGGATGGCACCCCATCATATATTGAGGAATTTCCTCCTCGAAGTCTTTTGTTTGGCCTTTTTTTTCTGAGCCACTTTTGAATATCAGCGCCTTTAACAAGTCTGGGTGTAACATGTTTCTTGCAGAACCCAGTCTCAGCAGATTATCTGCTCAGGATGTGGGCGAAGCATCTGGAAACCTAGGCTCCCCTTACATCCCTCCTAACCTCTTGCAATATAATTCCTTTATCTAGAATAAAGAAGGGGTCTGTACTAGGAGGGGACGCTTTGCCCACTTTGTAGTTAACTCTTACCTTATTCTGATTCCAGGAAATCCAGTCTTGAATTTTATAAACACTGAGAGAATTTTTAGCTTTATCACCTGTAACGTGGAGCTTGAATGTGTCTCTGTCTCCTCTTCTGTTTTGTTTCAAAGATCCCCACACTCAGCAAGAACCTCTTCTGCCTTCCTTCTAGTAGGTGGTTCTAGCATTTTCGTGTGGCTTCTTCATGGCTGATACATGAGCTAATCTACATATTTTATTATTTAATTTTCCTTCTTCTTTAAAAAAGAACTATTTTTTTTTCTCACATCGTTGTAATTCCCACAGTTCTCCCACCACCTGGTCACCTGTGAACCATCACCATATTAATTTTCCTTCTTATAGTACTTTGCTTTTTTTTTTTTTTTTAAGATTTATTTATTTATACAAGCACTGGGTACAGTCAGAGGCACGGGAGGCTGAGAGAATTCACCAGAGCCAGAGCTGAAAGTAGAACAGGCAGAGTGACGAAGCACACTGCTGAGGGGAGCAGCGGGCGGCAGGAGAGGTCTGTGAGCCATGTGGGACCCTCTCTGGTGGCTGGGGATCGAATCAGCGCTGTAGGGGCTGCGGGCAGCTTTGCAACCCAGTGCTCAACTGCTGTGCCACCAGGGAAGGCCCATTTTACTTTGCTTTTATGTCCAATATAGATCATACTGTCACAAATCAAACACACAGGAAAAAAAAACACATTATTTTCCTTTATTTTTGAGGTCCGTGACTAGCTTCCATTTCCTACCCAGAAAAATAAAATTTATTTTGCTAGTACTTTCAACTTAAAAATCTCTTTTGGGTAATATTCCCATTTGGTATGATCATCTCAATTACTATTCATGGCTCTTTTTATGTTTCCTTTTTCTCTAATGGGCCTTTTTGGTTCTATTTTTAACGTAATGGCTGCACAAAGGACATCTTCTTTTCACACTTTGTATTATCTTGTTATGTTCTTATTCTATTATCCAAAAATGCTTATATTTCACTATTTCTGAGAAGTGAATATGACATAATTAGGCCGTGTTCAGAACAGGCCTTCTGGTTGGCTGTTCTATGGCACCTGCAAAGCTTAGCCTCAACCTGAGCCTACAGTGAGTAGCCTGGAAGAATTTGCCTCTGCCAAGCTTCCCTCTTTCAATGTTTTTCTTCCTCTTCCCAGCCCTGTCCCCACCCCCACCCCCGCTTTTTTTTTTTTTTTTTTTTGCACTAAACAGGCATTCTTCACATATTTGCTCAAACATAAAAACCTGGAGGAATTTTCCAATAAGCAGTCTATAAATTGGGACAAATTTTTCTTCCTAGTCCTTCGGACAGTGCTTGTAGAACCTGCAGTGCTAACATTAAACTGCTGCGAAACAGCTTATTTTTCATGGATGGTGCTTGTGGGGGTTCCAAGTTCAGACAGAAAATTCCAGTCTAAATCATCTATGATTTGGAGATCCTGCCACTATGAAGATCCTGCCACTTCTTTGCAGTTTGAGAGGGGAGAAGAAGCAGGGTCTGTAGCTGTTGGGATAAGCTTGGTCTTGCTGTGAAAATAACAGAAAGCAAGCCAAATTAAGAAAGTTGAGTGCTATAAATCAAGGCAAGCTTGTTGTCGAGGCTCCATGCTCGAGGGACACCAGCAGGTTGCTGTTCGTTGAAACCTAGGAAGGCAGAGACACCGCCTTCTTGAGTCATGGAGACAAGTCCCAGAGGAAAGCAGCATGGAAGCCAGGCCTTTCCTCACAGCTTCTGAGAGAGGGGGTGCTCAGGTTTCAAACTGAGCCATACAACCACCTCAGTCTAAGAGGGGAGGGGTGCTGTTCTCCTGTGTGTCTGGGAGAAGGATCTGGAAACTTGGAACAGAACACGGTATATTACATAGAGTGTACCTTTTGTTCTCAGATTATTGAGTCAGCTTCTATAAGGTCAATTTGACAAGGAGGCTGAGGAGGGGAAATGGGCATTGCTGAATTTTGGATCCAGATTCATGTATGGCTGACAGGTTGGACAGAATTACGGTGAAGTGTGAAAGCTTCTTTTGGATCTACCAGAAGGAGGTTGGGGAGAATCCTTCATTACTCCCTACAGATGAGCAGCTTGTTCTGTCTCACTTTAATAGGGACAAGTGGGAAGGAAATCTAAGCTCAAGGGCAATGCAGCCAAAGGGTTTATTTTTCCTCCTCATAGCCTAGGCCAGAGAACTCTGCTTGGTAGAAAAGCTTACCCCAACAGGGGAAGTTGCTGGTTTATCTGAGTATTCTAGCTAGAGAAGGAAGAAAATCCAATGAGTTCAGATTACAAAGCAATTATGGTGCAAATCATGATATTAAACCTCTTATCTATAACTCTGAAAATATCCAAGTATGGCCTAGAGCAAAAGTTCTTTGTATCTTCTCTCCCCAAGGTTGTAGTGAACAGTGAGTTTGGTGTTTGAATTTCTCCTGAAGGACAACAGAGAGCTTAGGTGAGGGTCCAATTTTATCCATTTCCTTTAGATGCAGAGATTGTCCAATAAGGGGAAGAAGTTGATGAAGAACTCTGATTTTCTGTCTCCCTGACCAAGAATTTAAAAACAACTGCAGGACCTCCCTGGTGGCGCAGCGTTTGAGTGCTGGTTTGCAAAGCTGCCCGCAGCCTCTGCAGCGCCGGTTCGATCCCCGGCCGCCGGGCGAGGGTCCCACATGGCTCGACAGACCTCTCCTGTCTGGCCCGCTACTCCCCTCAGCAATGTACTTTGGTCCTTCTGCCTGTCCTGCTCCCCGCTCTGGCTCTGGTGAATTCTCTCATCCTCCCGTGCTTCTGACTGTACCCAGTGCTTGTATAAATAAATAAATAAATAAATCTTAAAAAAAAAAAAAAAAAGAAATAAAAAAATAATAAAAACAACTGCAGTTGTTCTATTTACTCTGGACCCTTGATTGATCCCCTCTGTGATGCTTTGTAGTGGGGCTTGGCCTTTGTAAGTGCTCTATTTCCAAGCAATGATCACCCACCCAGTATCTAGAGCTGAAGTAGAAATACCATCAGCCACTCTTAATCCTTAACTCAATGTCCTTCTTGGTTTTCAATCTCTCCTGTCTTTGAAGATCTGATCTTTTAGACAGATATTATCTATTAGATGAAATCAGTTAGCACAGTAATTTGGTAAATTACTGATTACCATGTGTCTGCTCATTTTCATATTCTTTAGTAAGATAACATTATGGTTTTTCAGTATTTGCAGCTGAAATTTTCCACTTGAGGGAGCCACTAGACCTCAAACCTGGACCCAAATATCCACGATTTCTTATTTATGTATTAATTAACTAACAAACCTATCTCGTGCTGGTATTGAGGGGTTATAGTTTCCACTTGGCCACTTCGCTTAAGTCAATTTTTTGGAAGTATTTTAACTTTACTCTTTGGTTTGTTAGACTAAATATTCACATTTAGTCTTGTGATGTCCACTTTCCTTGGTCCCTCCAACTGCTTCCCATGGGTGATGAAAAATGGAACTGGAGGGAAGCATTAAAATAATCTGTTCTAGTGGATTTGAACACAAAACCATTTTCACTTATCAGTATTAACAGATTGGTTTCCTGTGGTAGATAAACCCTCTGGTGTCCCCCACGACCCTTGCCTCCTGGTGTTCATGCCTTTGTGGACACCCTTTTCCTGTGTGAGTGTGACTTGTGACTTGTTTCGAAGCAACAGAATATGACAAAGTTGCTCCATGATTAAATTAGTTTATTTAAATCTCTGACTTGCTAGCAGACTTGTTTAGTATCTTTTTCTTCACCTCTAGCTCTGAAGAAACAAGATACCATTAACCTCCCTGCAGCAAGGAACTGAGTACTGCAGACAGCCGTGAGATTTGGGGGAGGAACTGGGGGGATAGATGCTTCCCTAGTTGAACTGCATGTAAGAAATAGCTTGGCTGTCATGCTCTGGCTCTGTGAGACCTTAAATTGAGGATATAGCTAAACCATATCTTGATTCCTGATGACAGTAAGTGTTAGAAAAAATAAATTTGCTGTTTAATGCTGCTAAGTACATGAGAATTTTTAATATAGTGATTAAAACTAATATAGAGGATCATAAAATATGTCTGCTCTGGCACTATTTATAATAGCCTAGTTAGGGAGACATCCTAAATGCCCAATGATGGAGGAGTGGGTTTAGAAGATATGGTATGTATATTTAGATACATATATATACATACACAATAGAATACTACTCAGCTATAAAAAAGATGAAATCTTGCCACTTTGCCAACGTGAATGGAACTGGAAAGGATTATGCTAAATACTCAATGATTTCACTAGTATGTGGAATATAGAGAAACAAAACAAAGGAATAGACAAAACTAAACCAAAACAAATTCTAGTAATCTGATTGTAGAATTGAAGCTACCAGAAGGGAGGGAGAGTGAGAGCAAAGTGGGAGGGGACTTTGGTGGAGGATTATTGATGCTTGGGTGGTAGATGTGCTGTGATAGCAGGCATCTGAAGGCCTGTGAACCTATACCTTCAAAACACATACAGTATTGTAAACCAATTATGCAAAAAAAATGCAATAAAAATAATGCAATAAAAAATATGCTTGCGGGCCTCCCCTGGTGGCGCAGCAGTTGAGCCCTGGGCTGCGGCGAAGCTGCCCGCAGCCTCTGCAGTGCCAGTTCTATCCCCAGCTGCCGGCGAGGGTCCCACATGATGTGACAGGCCTCTTCTGCTGTGCCCTCTACTCCCCTAGCAGTGTATTTTGTCAGTCTGCCTGTTCTGCTCCCCACTCTGGTTCTGGTGAATTCTCTCACCCTCCCGTGCTTCTGATTGTACCCAGTGCTTGTATAAATAAATAAATAAATCTTTAACAAAAAATATGCTTGCTCTAGAACATCTGTTCGCAGCAGGCAACAGAGATTGTTATGAACTGTTATTGAGGAGTCATCCTGAGCCCTGAGATCTAGATTGGTTCCATAAAGACCTTCTAAGCCCCCACCAATTCCCTTTATTCCAACTTGGGTGAGGAATATTGAAATCAGAACCCCAACACTCCAGTCCCAGGCAGCTTTCTAACAAAATCTGTCATTGTGAGGGTCCACTGCAGCCCTTTTATGTCTTCTGTGGATAGTAGCATACACTTGAGTAGGACACAGAGGAAATATTTATCCCTGGAAGTATTCCTCCTTATTCTGAGGTGGGTCCACTGTTGGATCAGGGATATAGTCGGCTGCTTGTGGTGGTCATTTTCTCTCCCACATAAGCCCTTCTGGAATGTCAGGTACTCATAGTGTGTCCTGCTTATTCAGAATAGTCTTGTACTTCTCGTAAGTTTTTTTTTCAAGTAATTCATCTCTTATTTAATTTTGCCTAGTCTTCTTAGGCCTTTAACATTATATGCCTTTTTCTTGCAAGCATTCTTTCATAAGTTCTTGTTTTCCCCCTGACTACACCCAGCACAGAATGAGAACAGAGTAGGCACATTGGCTGACTGACACGTCTCCTCCTTCTTAGTCATCACTACAGCTGCCCACCTGGTCAGGTCAAGGAGGAAAGGAAATAGCAGTTAGGGTGTGGAGGTGACTGAAAGTAGGGAAGCAGTTTGATTTGTTAAAATGATTTAATTTTCACTGCATGTTATAGAATATCTGACTAAAAATGACTTGAATAAAGGGTAATTTCACTTTTCCAGAGTTTCTTCAGTGGCAAATCATGTGTTCAGTCACTCAGGTTACTTTCCATTTTTCTGCTCTGTCATCCTGGATAATTGGGTAGCATTTCTTCTCATGACCACAGTATGGCTGTCACAACTCCAGACATTACTTATGTCCTTACAGAAATTATCCAAATACAGGGAGTGGAAGGAATCATCTGTGTTCCTTCCAAAGAATGAATAAAGTTCCTCAGAGGACTGCTGTAGTCTTAGATCTCATCTGCCAGATCATTTGACATAACCTTGCTTATCCTAATGACAGCAAATGTAATAGAAATACTACTATTGACATTTATTCCATGGGACTAGAAAGTAGTTGATGGAGGCTAAGAGTAGAAAATTTAGGATGGAAGGATCATAAGACCAGAAACTGGAGGTGGGGGTAGAAATGATTAATATAGTTATTAAACCGGTGATGGAAATGAAAATCCTTAGGCACCAACTGTATGGCGAGTATCCAACTGCTAAAGAAAGTATCCCCGAGCATAGAACAGAGGTGGGGCTATGAGGGCCATTTTAGAGAATCACTTTCCCTTACAAATCAATTCAGTCACACCCAAAAGGTGATTAATTTAACATTAGATAACAATTCCACAAAGGAACAGACCCCTCCCCGAAGAACACTATTTCAAGAACAGTTTCTGTACTGGCATAAGGCAGCTCTCTTGCCCACCTTTCACTGACCATCAGGGTGCCTCTCTTTTTATTTCTTCTTTTCCTAATAAACCTGTTCTTTTAAAATGTAACCTTCACCTGCCTGTGTCTGTGCAAACATCTTGCCTCCTGGGTAAACTTGCAGTGCCCCACTCAAAGGGGCACTCTGTGGAAGCTTCTCTCAGAGGGGATGCAAGAACCCCACTCCCTGAATCCTACACCTCTCCAAACCAACACCAGGCATCATGTTCCTTGAACTCAAGGGAGGCTGACTAGCCAAATAAAATGCGGGTTCTGTCAGCAAGAAGTATGTGGAGAAAGATATGTCTTTTGGCAACATCTGCCCAGAAGTCAGGTGCTGAGAGCTAACAGGTTCCCTGCCATTATGTGGACAGTGCGTGCCAAGGACAATCTGTGACACTGGCCTCCTGTCCTTTCAGGACCATCGTTTTTCTCTGTCTTTGTCTCTTCCTCTGTAAAAGGGATGGGGTGGTGCATACCCCGTTGAGTTCCGTGTTGATGCCCAACATGATGACTACAAAAAGCAAACTGGGCTAAGGAATTACTTCCAGGTAGGCAATGAAACAGTGATGGAGTAGCTGCAGCTCAGCTTCACAGCTGCTGCGGCCTGGATCCAGGGGGACCTCACTCACTGCCAGCTCTGGGGAGGCTGTTTCCTGCCCCACCTCTGCCCAACTGGTCCCGTGGTCTCGTGCTTGTCCTCGTGCTTACTGGCTCTGATGTCCCTGCAAGAAGGTGGAAAAAATTCCTTTCTGAGGGTTGGGACTGCAAATTAATCACTCAGCCTTTTGCACCAATGCTTGTGCTGAGTTGTCACCTACAGTTTTTTCCCTTGAACAGAGATGATTGAACCAAGTGCCTCCTTGTTGTGTTTGACTTGGAAGAAGCTGGGCTTGCTCTGGGCTCAAGCACCTCCCATCCCAGCAGCTCGATGTTTCCCTGCCCTTATCTCTTAGCAGTGTGCGTATTTTGAACTCCTTTGGATGGCAAAGGAGAGAAGAAGGGATAGGCCCCCACTCTTTGCTTGGCTCTGGGTAACTTGACATCAGCTGATTGAGCAAACTGAATAAGGAGGATTCACACGGGGTAGAGAACCTGCAGTTTAGGCAAACGCTGCAGAGTTCTGCGTCAGCATTGTCTCCCACGAGCTCCGGACGCTGGCCAAGGACACTGCAGGCAGGACGGCCGCGTGTGCCTGGGCATAGAAAATGGACACTGTGGAAGCAGATCCACATTTGCTTTTTAATTATCTCCTCTTGGCTTCTGCAGATGATTTCTTTTTTTCATAGCACAGCGCCAGGAAGAAAATATCCTTTCTCCTTTCTACAGAGCTAACCATGTCCTGTACATTAACCTTTAGCTTTGATTAAGATAAATGCCATCTCAACCTCTGATACTTTCAGATTAGATCTGAATTCAGCAGCTCAGCTGTTGACAACTTGCATTCAGCTTCTCTGTTACATCCCTCTGTCACAGGTTGTCAGAGATGGGTGGATGACATGCAGGCACTTAACATTAGAGTGACCAAGACAAATGAGGGCCCTGGGGCTGGTTTCTTATTCTTGTCTCCTGGGTGGTTATTCAGGCACCACCAGAAAGTGCTCCTAAATAGCAGGGACGCCATCCATGCAGTGCACCACGTGGTTGAGACTGATCATAAATGCCATAGCAATTCAGAGCAGTGATTTCCTTCTGCTGAGGTTATCATAAAGAGCTTTGTGGAGGACATTGATTATTGGCTTGGGAAAGTAATAAAGTATAAAATATAATTATAGACTTACTTTGGGGGAAGGGAGAGTGAAAAATGAATCATTCATATAACTTATTTAATTTAAAAAGTATACAGGAAATTTCTTTTTTGCTCGTTACTAGAAGCACCAGTCTCCAAGTCACTGGACTGAGTTATTTGGGGTGATGGTGGTAATGATCCCTGTGGGGGTGCTCTGTGTAAAAGCAATGTGGGGGTTCTCATCAGTACTCCTTTGGTCAAAAGAAAGCATTTCCTCAATTCAAATAAAAATTCAGAGAACTCTGGAAACAAAGAGAACGCATTGGTTTTTCCCTCAGCATCCAATTTTGTAATAACCCCTTCCCTCACTGCCCCTCTACCCCATTACCCCTACCAAGATGAATTTTTGCAAGCTTTTAGATTAACAGAACTAAGACCTTTTATTCCCCTGTTTTCCATTTTCTGAAAGCAGAGACCTGATGCAGCAATGGTGCTGCCTATAACTGGAGCAGCCCCCTCCCCCCCAGAAGAGATAAAAGGGCTGAAAAAGCAACCTCACCCTCCCTGCAGGCATTTTTCTGTTCTCAGAGAGAAACACAGGTTGCCCCCCAAAGCGTGGTAGTCCAGCTGCCCATCACAAGGACAAGAGGACAGCCGGGCACCCTGGGAAAGAGTCCATCTCCGTGGCTTCTGAGCTTATTTACTATTTGCAGAAGGGCTTCTCTGCAGCTGTCAGTAACTTGTGTTTTCATGAGGGTATAAGGAAGGTGACTAAAATCATTTTGCTCCTGTATCTTCTTCCTTTTCAGAATCCTAATGGGCGTTGGGGGCATTCTGTATTGGTTATTGATGACTTAGCTCAGCCACACACAATACACTCTCCTGCATAAAAGCAACAAAGCTCAAAGAGACACACATATAAGGAGAGAGACAAAGGTCAATGGAGCAGGTTGCTCTGATGCTGAAATCCCAGGGAGGCTTGCTTCCTTTTCTTGCTTCCCTCTCTTACCTCCCCCTCCTACCTCTGATGCAATTTGTACTAGATGTTCTTTGCTTCTCAGCTTCCTGCTCTTCCACTGCCTCCCCAGGGGAAGTTTAGGGTTGCAGACAGTTTCATTAAAGGACAGCAGGCTGCCTGTAGCAACTCACTCAGGGGAAGGACACAGGCAGGATGCTTTTCCAACAGAGCCTGTGCTGGGAGAGACCTGGAGAGGTCATGGGTCTCTGGTCCCCGTCTCTGGTAGGTCACAGGTAAATCTGGCCAGGTAAATGATGTCTCTTGGGTTCTGAGAGGACTTGCATCAGGGACTGAGGGCTGTTGTCGAAAACAATGACACTTGCAAAGAGAACACTTCATATTCTGAGGGAAGATTATTACAGATGGGTGTTACTGCCATTCAAATTCCAGCCTGAACAAACCTGTTTCTCACAGACCAGAGAACCTTTCAGATCAGCATTCTCCTCTGCAGAGACTCCGAGGTCATTGCAGAATAAATCGGAGTCTCCAAACAACCAACCTTGGATAAAAGCTGAATCCTCTTGAGATGCAGGCTAACTGACCCTCCCCACCACCTTGTCTCTGTCACCAGTCTTAGCTCCTTCTTTCGTTCACCTGCACAGAATCCTGTCACCCACCCTGCACATCCCCCAGTAGCGATTGAGTTTATTTTCTTTTCTGGTTATGTCTTATTTTCTACAAAAAATTAGAGATATCCATCTTTACTTCTGGCACTGGAATTATTTCTTAAGTGATTTCGACTTTCAGAAAGCCTTTCCAACCCTTAACAAACTGAACCTCAGAGAATTCTGACTAAAAAAACCCATAAGAAATACCACATCAAAACAGTCTCTAATTAAGACAGTGATGCACCAAATACCAGCCAAGGTGCCTTCAAAGGCAAAATCTGCTGAACATCAAAGATAATGTTGTTTTGAATTATTTATGCCAATTTAGTTGCATAAACATTTACAAATGTAGCAGTGACAATGGATTAGTGCTGTTGAATGAAAGAGGAATTATCACTAGCTGGATTCTTTTTTATTGTAAATCTCTTTTTATACTTGTGCATAAATTTTCCCCTGATATTATCTTCTCTTCTATCTTGGATCCATATTGTCTCCATATGCAGAGGGAGATGATTTGAATGTGTCCAAAAGCGGTAGCACAATATTGCATATTGTTTATTTTCAATACAGTACATAACAGAGCCTAAGCTTGAGGGTATGTTGCTGGTGTATCATCTATAGAGGAAAGATCCTGTTGTTTTGTAAGATTAATGTAAGAAAGATGGAATTTTGAAGAGCCTGGCCTTTTGGATAATACTGTTTGTATCTGCAAAATAAAATGAAACTAAAGTAAGAAATGGAAAGCCCCCAGGAGCCTAGAGCAAGTGAGAGAAGGTCTAGGCAGTATCAGCATGTTACTCGTGCTGCTTCCCTGGCTCTAATTTTCCATTCCTGGTTGCTGGAAAAAAACCCAGTGCCTTCACACTATATGAGCTGCTCAGAGGCCTGGACAAGGGCGTCTTTACTATGGATGCACACCCCAAGATTTCTCTCTCCTTTACTCCTTTGAGATTTTAACGTGCATTCCAATCCTTCTGAGCCAAGCACTCACTTAATTGATCTCATAGATGGGCACCCTCAGGGAGAAACACTGGGGCATTATCTTTTCATAGCTGTGGAGGGGGAACAGAATGTACACTACCACAGATAGAGAGAAGAAGTTAAAGTACATTTTTTAAAAGATTTATTTATTTATGCATACAAGAGCTGGGGCATAGGCAGAGGCGCGGGGGTGAGAGAATTCACCAGAGGTGTGGGGATGAGAGACAGAGTGGGGAGCAGAACAGGTGGATCTACTGAAATGCACTGCTGAGGGGAGCAGTGGGCAAGGCAAGAGAGGTTTGCTGTGCCATGTGGGTTATCTCCCTAGCCAGGGATTGAACTCATGCTGCAGTGGCTGCTGATAGCTTCATAATGCTGAGACTTAAACCCTTGCGCCACCAGGGAGGCCCAAAGCAAATCTTTAGAGTTAATAACAACTGAAAATTTAATGTGTTTTTGCTCACTAGCTGCCCCAAGACCTTTACATACAAATGGGAGCTGGATTTTGAATTAGATGGTGTTAGATTGCAAGAAAAGAGGGTGATTTGAAGGACCTCTATTTTTAGACAGTATGTTAACTTTGCCAGTATGGTAAGATCTTGCAATATTTAATCAGTCAAGTGTTAGAAATGGAAGTATAAGTAGATGTTAAGAGTCAATCACAATTGGAATTTCAACATATAAGAAAGATGGGTGTTATTCCAGAAGTATAGGTAATAGGCAAATGGCAAGCTGAATCAATAAGAAGAAACTATTATGAAAAAGATAATCATTAAGAAGAAGGTTAAGGGCCTCCCCGGTGGCGCAGCGGTTGAGCGCTGGGTTGCGAAGCTGCCCGCGGCCTCTGCAGCGCCGGTTCGATCCCCGGCTGCTCCCCGGCCACCAGAGGAGGGTCCCACATGGCGCGCAGACCTCTCCTGCCGCCCGCTGCTCCCCTCAGCAGTGTACTTCGCTTCTGCCTGCTCTGCTCCTCGCTCTGGCTCTGGTGAATTCTCTCACCCTCCCGCGCTTCTGACTGTACCCAGTGCATGTATAAACAAGCAAACAAATAAATAAATAAATAAATAAAAACATGCCTCTATAAAAAAAAATAAAAAAAAATGTTTAAAAAAAAAAAAAAAAACTTTAAAAAAAAAAAAAAAAAAAAGAAGAAGGTTAAAAACTTAATAGAGAATACAG
This sequence comes from Talpa occidentalis, assembly GCF_014898055.3. NCBI lineage: Eukaryota > Metazoa > Chordata > Mammalia > Eulipotyphla > Talpidae > Talpa > Talpa occidentalis. The sequence continues at coordinate 96,561,036 of NW_023605194.1, read as the reverse complement.
ACAATAAGCATGAGTTGACAATTCACAACAGAAAGAACAATTGCCCCATAGATATGAAAAGTAATCAGAGACATAGATCAAGCAAAATGTCTTAATTTTTTTTTTTGTGAATTTGGCAAAGGTTATCCCAGATGCTGACCAATAATTTTTTTTTTCAATAAAAACATAAGTGAAGCATGAAAAATGAATGTTCTATTAAGTAATGCAAAGATAGGTATTCCTTTTAATCTGCATCTTTATAAGCTTTTACTGATAACTGGGATATTTTCACTAAGTTTTGTATCTCCAAACCTGTAAAACATTTCCTGTTCCTGTAGAACTATGGTTGTGGTGACCACAGAAATATTAATTCAAAAAGGCACCTGTACCCCTATGTTTATAGCAGCACTATTTACAATAGCTAAGCTACGGAAACAACACAAATGCCCAAAAATAGATGACTGGATCAAGAAGATGTGGTACATATACACCATGGAATATTACTCAGCAATCAAAAAAGATAAACACATGCAATTTGCAGCAACATGGATGGAGCTGGAAGGGATTATGCTCAGTGAAATAAGCCAGAAAGAAAAAGAAAAATACCGGATGGTCTCACTCATAGCAGGAATTTAGAAAACCTAAATAAGGGACCAGGAAGAACACTAATTATAATAAAGTAAAAATCAAAATCAACAAGCAACTATAAACCAGAGACATACTACAGGGGTGGAGGGAGGAGGGGAGTAGGTTCAAAACAAAGGTGGTGGGAATTGTATGGGGACTATAACCAAGGTGAAAATGTATACATTGTGCAAAAATGAAAAATGATGTAAAAAATATGTAAAATAATAATAAAAAAAGACTTCTAAAGAGGCACTCACAGTTGCCTCAGTGTAGTGTTCACTGGCTGTGAAATTATAGACCTGGCCCTGTTTACATTTCAGTAGCTGTGGCCATGAAAGATGCAGTGATTCAGATGCAGCCAGAGGAGGCCTTGCAAGGGCAGAGCCAGATGGTGACCTGGGGACTCAAGGCACCTAAACAGCCATAAGAAACATTTCAGTGGTCCCCAGTGATAAACTTCCCAGATCCTCCAAAATATTGCAGTGACCTTTCATTGTTCATTTACATTTTAAATGAGAGAAAAAGGTTATCTACTCACAAAGTTAAACATCAATATTTGAAGGGATGAAATTGGTTAAACACTGCATCAAATAGTCAGTGACTTGGACTACTAGGACTTGCCTATTAAAGTGAAATAAGATCCCATAGACCAGTCAAATTTATAACATTTTTTATTGGAGCTAAAAATTAGTACTCGTTGTATATATAATATATAAAAATATATGAGTGTGTAATATATACATAATATAATGTGAACTATTATTTCATATATAAACATTTATTATTTCATATATATGTATGTATTACATATGTACAGTATAAATGTAATATATTTATATGCTATACATATAATATGGATGAATATTATGACAAAATGTTTTAATAATGATGATAAGGCAATATTTGGTTAAAGCTTGGTTGGCAGAGAATTTAACTAGTGCTCTTGGCAAAGACATTCATCATGTAAACCATTTTAACTTTTATATTTGCCAAAATTTTATCATTTTTATGAGGATGAGCCAGATATTTTACTTTAATCATCTAAAAGGCAGAGTGCTGACATTACCTCATTATTCATTAGATAAGTTAACCTCAATTCCATAACAGCAAAGAAGGGCGAAAGTACATGGAACCTTATTGAAATTCATGCTTAAGCTATTTATAAATTCAGTGCAAAATTCAGCAAAGACATCTACTTAGACTTCAGATGCATTTATTTCATCTAACTTAGGCACGGTTAGTGAGATAAAAATAAAAAAGTGATATAATAATGTTAGCAACAGCTGTGAGTTCTGAGTTTTATATCCACTTGACTTTGGATTGGATAATAGGAAGCAAACATAGCACTGAGATAATATAAAAAAGTGTACAGGGTTCAGATCCTGAACGAGATAGTCTAATTCCACGTTATTCTGTTGTGAGCTCTGTTTTTCTCCTCTCTGTCTTCATTTTCTCCCCTCTTCTCTCTCTACCTACCTTATCATCATCCTAACACTCTGGTAGATAACATTATTTGCAGCAGACTTGACCTTTTTGCAATTGAAAGCAGAACTGAATTCTCACTTTATATACTCAGAGAAAGGGAAGGAATGGAACATTCAGCACTTATTAGGTGCTAGATTTTACAGCCTGCAAGAAATACACTTTCTCACTTTTTACAGAAGTCTTCAGAGACTGAATTGTTCCGACTCACATAGCTGGTCAATGCCAATATATCAGAGCTCAAAAATCATGCTCCCCAAATCTATGGCCTCCAATTGCCATTATATCACCCCACTTCCTATGTAGTCTCAATGGCGAGACATGCCTACAGATGATAGCCTACAGTCTATTGAAAATGTTGAACAATTTTAATCAAAAAGAAGCTATGTGAAAGAGATTCAGTGCCTATTGGAAAGACATAATGTCTGAAGCTGCAATGAAATACAAGAAAGTATTAGAAACAGCATGTCTGCTTGAACTGTTGGAGAGAGAGTGTGAAGAGGCCGAGTCTAACACCGGCTGTATAAAATGACACTGAGTGAATCTTCTGTATCCTATATTATGACTTCATGTACCAGGTGGGGTTTCCAAGGTATTTGCACATATGTGATCATATTTTAGTTTTCATAGGAATCGTGACATCTAGGTAGGACAGATTTATTCATTTCATTTTATTGATGAGAAAATTGAAATCCAGCAGCTTATGCAGCTAATTAACAAACTGCTTTTCTAACTTTCTATGAGTGTGATTTCTGTTGTGTTATATAATTCTTATCCATAAGCTTTGGATATTAAATGGAATTGAATCATCTTTCCCACCTCTTTTGAGAGAGATGAGAAATTGTGCTTTCAGCTGCTTAAACCTTCTAAATTTGTTAGTATTTAGTTTGATACATTATTCCTTATGTTTATCTTTAACTTCCAAAAGAAGCTGACTGGTCCTTGACATGCTTTTTAACTAGTGATACCAGATCATAAATTGAACCAGAAAATGTGTATACCAAACCATTACTTTACAATGAATCCCTAGTTATAGGAAGGAGCTGTAACATGTTGAAGTATCACTTTCTTGGCGATTTTACAAAAGCTACTTTATTTCACCTTCAAAGTCAGTAAATCACACACCAGTGATTTAAGTCTGTTGTTTCCATTTTTTTAAAAAAAATTGGAAAAGGGAGGCTCTGAGGTATTAAATAATTGCCCAAAGTCATGTTGCTTGATGTTACAGGATGTTCCATGACCTGTCCAAATTAGTCTGGAATTGAGAGTGTTCTATGCTACTTTTCTATCCTTTCCTACTCTTGAATCACACACTCAGTTCACTTTGACCTCACGTTGACTCTCAAACTGCTTTGGGCTTTCTCATTTTTCAGTGGACATATTTTGATGCCCTGAAATACACTTCCTGCCCCTCACTGCCTCTTGAAATCCCATCTGTCTTTGAGGCTCAACTGAAATTTCATCTTTGCAAGAGAAGTCTTGAGAAAATTGAAACTGGAAATGATCTCTGCCTTCTCTGGACTTCAGTAGCATTTGATTGTATCATTTGAGTGTCATTAGTTAGCTGTTGCTGTCAGTTTTTCATGTCACTTTTTAAGTTCTCCATTTAATTTTGAGGACAAGGACTACACCTATTAAATCTTATTTCAATGAAGAGAATAGTTGTACAGACTAGATGCTTAGATATTCAGTAAACAGCCAATCAAGAGAGACTAATGAACAATTGCTGTGGCTCAGTGTAGAGTCAGACTTTACCAATAAGCAGTCTTAAGACTGTTTTTTTACATAGAAGAACTGGGGTGCAGGCCAGAGGTGTGGGGGGTTAGTGGATTCACCAGAGACAGAATGGGGAGCAGAACAGGCAGATTTACTGAAATGCACTGCTATGGGGAGCAGCAGGCGAGACATGAGTGGTCTGCTGCTCCATGTGGGTTAGCTCCCAGACCAGGGATTGAACTCAGGCCATAGAGGTTCTAGCTCTGAGACTTAACCCCTTGACCAGCAGGGATGCCCTGTCTTAAACCATTTTGTGTTGAACAGCAACATCAACTGAGCAACAAATTCACCAAATGAAAGTTCTTCCAGATCTGCTTGTCTGCCATGATGCTAATGATTTGTAATAGTTCATTAATTGTATTCTGCATGTGGCTATTAATAAAGCCCTCAATTTTTATTAAGTAAGGTAAATACTTTTTCCATCACATTTGTGTTAAAGTAGTTCTTTGCTCACTGCATTTTAAATTCCTTTGCACTGAGAACCATTCCACTTCCTATGAAAATAATCATCACTAGATCTAGTCTGACCGCTTGAACTTCTATGGAGATTTTGTAAATACTCCTTGTGCAGATTTACTGCATATATATTTTAGCTTTCATTGCACAGGAAATTAAAAAAAAGCTTGTCATATAAACATAAGGCTGATATTGAATTTTCTGCAAGCAAAAAGGTAAATTCCTCACCCTCACCCCAAGGCCACCTTCCAGAATATGGCATAGAATATGTGTTTAATACATGTGTGTTAGGTAAAATGAAGAAATCTGAGATTTTATAAATGGCACGTTGTATGCCACATCTCCCCTAGAATTGAAATGCTCTTAAAATTCTTTTTCTCTTTTCTTATGTCTTTGTAGGCAGATCTTAATCTTGAAGCTTAGGGTGAGAGGACATAAAAACTCACTTCTGAGAGGCCAGTCTAGGTATGTGGAATGAAGCCAGTGTTTCAATTACCAAAGTGGAATTATGGCTGATTAGTCTCTTTCAGGGTCCTTAATTATCTTAGATAGCTATGACATAGCACTGTTGCAACCTCAGAGCTACCAAAGGCTAAAAGCACTGATGATGTTTAATTAAATCTTCTCATGTTCAAAAATTGAATAATACAAAAATCAGGCTTCCTACAACAATGTAGTAGCATGAACTTTTGAATTGAGCTGAGAAAGCTAATTTAAGATATCCAGTAACATTGATTTCATTGAGCCTCGAGTCTTAACACCTGTTAGGGAAGAATCTGAAATTTACAAGTTCAATTAACTGACCATAAAGAGACATTTAGAATTGTTTGAATCTATCCTTTGCTCCTAAGAACAATTATTCTGTGACAATTGGATAATATTTTAATTTTTGGAAAGAATGGGATGCTTGTTATCTCTTTCAACTCGTTTATAACTGAAAATTAACTCTTATTAAAGTGGAGATGAAAAAAGAGCATTTTCCTTAGATTTATATGACCAAATTCAAGCAATACATCAACTAATAATGATCTAATGCATTGTTGTGGCAAAATTCCTAGTGAATCTGTGGCTTTCATAAAACAGAAGTTCAAGACACAAGCCGGACCTTCTTTAGTCATTTACTTTATTAATTATGATAAAGTAGCTTGCTGTAATATGAATCCTAAGATTTCAGAACATAGCAGTCCAGTGAAGTTGTTCCCTGGTCAATTGCCCTTCTTTGGGGTCAGTTGCTCAAGGACCAAGTTGCCTTTCCCCTGCAGCTTTGCCATCCTTTAGAGCTTTGCCAGCCTTTAGGCTGGCAGATGGGGGAAAGACAGGGGAAGGAATGGCTGTCTACTTCTTCACCACATTGGCGTAGAGGTGATATCCATCATTTCCATTCACAGTGTCACCATGTCTAATAACACATCGACTTTCTGGGTATCCCACAGGAAGAGAAATTTGTTTTGATGCACAGGTAGCCTACCTGTGCCACATTTTGTTTTTGAATTACTAAAAAAATACCTTCTATTCTCTACATTCCTCCAGGATACACTGACAGAAAACTGAAATTCTGTAACTATCAATAGAATTATTTTTTTCTAATTTAAAGTGACGTTATGATCAGTAGTGAAAGAACCAGCTGAAAATAGACATGTAGGTGCTAAGAATGGATGGATGCATTGAAATATAAGAGCATGACTTTGGCTCAGCAACCCAGGTTGACCGAGTAAGTTTATGTTGTCTCTTTCTCCAAAAGCTACTACAGTGGTAGTGAAGAGCTAGAGCAAACAAGCAAAGAAAGACAAAATGAAACAAAATATGACCCCTAACATAGGGTTTAGGCAATAGACCTTAGCAGAAAAGAGATTTCAGCAACTTTGTAGAAGCTGGAAAAGGGTTGCAGACATGTTTCATTGGGAGGCTGATGAAACAGAAGGCAGGAAATTGAGCTTAAAATATGTGGGGCTAATGGAGTCAGCTGCGATTGGTGTCATTATCCCTTACAAAACTGTAGAACAGTTACCCAAAGTGAGGTTCTCATATCATCGGCATCACTGTTACCTCAACACCTATTAGAAATTCTAACTTTCAGGCCCTACCCACGTGTTTCGAGTCAGAAACGCTGGGGCTATCAGTCTGAATGTTGACATTACTTAATAAAAACTTTCTCTTTATGGTACTTAGGGGTCTCTCAGCCACCTGCCAACTGACTTAAAGTGAAATGTGATGCTGGATTTTCTGCTCATACAAGCAGATCATCAAATACATCACATGAAGCAAGTTTACAAAATGACAGGAAAAAGGCAAGAAAAACAAATAGGAACAAGAAATGATCCTGTGGGGTCAGTCTTCCCCCATATTATGACCATTTCTATTGCTTTTATGGGTAAAATCAGTGTAAATGTCAAAATGTCCATAAACTCAAAACATCATAGATAACATCTGCATTTAAAACAAACTATTAACATCCATTATAAATTAAAGTGTGTTCTAAAGACTAATGACTAACTCTAAAGAGCAAGACTCTATTTAGAGTTTAACTTCTGGAAGAAATCATTGACCAAGTAATATGATTTAAGTTCTGGTAATTACTTTTTCACACATGATCTCATTAAAATTCTCCTAACAACCCTGAGAAGTGGGGTTTTATGGTTAAGAGAACCAAGCCATTGTTGAACTAACTTAATGAAGACAGAAAACATTTGATAACATGATATCAGAGCAGGTTTTATAGGTCTGCTGGGAAGGTAGTGATTAAATCACAATGGACTCTGGGACAAGTTTTCTCAAAGATTTCATTAGCTCCCAAGCCCACAATATCTTTTTCATGCTGTTTTCTGATTCTTTTATTATCACACAAAGTAGGTAATCACCTACATTTGTATGCAGGAGTGGGAGTGGATGACAGAAGAGAAACTTGTCAAAAGTAAGAGTTTGTTGCTGAAACATTTTGCAGCCATCCAGAGAATTTTCTGACCTTTTCTCATTTAATAACCTTGTCTCATACTTTGATATTCCCACAGGCCCTGGCCAACATCTTTGCTGTCTGAGGGCAAACTTCAAACCCCTAGATTTATGTAAATCAGCTTTTGGAAGCAAGCAGTTGTTCTGGCCATTCAAAGTCAGATTACCTTCAGTTACAGCAAATTGAAGAGAAATGGTATTTTCCTGAATCATCATCTTACTTTTAATTGTTTTCAAGATTGTAAGAAACAAGTGATAAAAGTCTTATATTTTGTAATTGAAAATAAAGATAAATATATACTCTAAAGTTAGGAATCAAACCCAAGTCTCCCAAACATCAAGATCCCTGTATTTTCTAGTATCCTTCTTTCTACAAAACTCCTTCCGGGCCAAACCAAAGTGACCAGGTTTTGCAGATTTTGAGAGGCCAGGGGGAGAAGGCAGCATGGAGGTGTTCTGGCCTAAGGTATGACTATTCTTGTTTATGATGCTTTAAAAGAAATTTAAAGCAAGTGGGTTAGAATTGGACCCTGGAATACAATGCAGTAGCATTGTATGTTTTAATGGTATCTCAAGGCCACATTCAAAGAATTATCCCTGGAAACATCTAGCTAGGATGTGAGGAGGCAAGTTCAAATTCACACTCCCTCTTGTTGAAATTCCCAACGTGAGCCCCGGTTTTGTTGGTCCCAGGCTTGAGTCTTTATATTAGGTCATGCTGACTTTCTTTGCAGATTAGTGGCTCCCAGGGGTGTTGGTGCCATTTTAGGATCAGGGATATTTGCTTTTTTCAAGAAAGAACAGAGTTAGGGGCAAACTATCAACCCAACAACGTTCAGAAATGATGTGTCTCTTGACTTTTTATTGACTAGATAGTCATAAAACATCCTCCTCTTCCACATAGCTAATTGGAGGCTGAACAGAAGCCATCTCCCAGATGACAACAAGAGGAGAGATTTGTAATTTGGCACTCACTTTGATGGAAATAGTCTATTATGTATGGTTTTAGCACATAGAGGCGAAGGTAAAATTAAGATAATACAGCTTTTGGGGACAGAGATTTGTTTGGTAACTTTCCTTGGTCAGTTAATTTGTGATTGCTCTCAAAGTAATGGAGATGAATAGAAATAATTACCCAGAATGGCCTTTTTGGTGCATATCCCTTTTAATGTCTCATTTTATAGCAAAGTACATCAAATTCCTGGTCTAATAAGCCTTCATATGCGAGGAGTCACCTCTTTCTATAGAGGTAAGACTATTAATATTCTCCTCATCTCTTAGATGGACAGCCTGAATTATAGTAATTCAACATTTCTCTAATTATTAGAATAAGGGTCATGTATAATATACAAATCTCCTGAATTACTGAGGTGACTATTTCTTTGTTTTTTTTTTACAGCCTAGACAAGGTGATTTAGCTGCCATATCAACAGACAAATATCTTAGGTCAGTATTTTGAAATAGTCATCCAAATAGTCTACAACATAGACAAGTTCGTTAAGACTAAGATTTGGGAAGAAACAGTCTTTGAATAATCTCTCTTCCCCCCAAATGAAGTGTGAATTGATAAATCATGAAATATTTAGAAAGAGAGAGGCAAGTAGATGTTGAAGAATGGTAACACAGTTATCCCAGCTTTGAGAAAGTGGGTCATACAACTTTGCTTTGACAAAAGACCTACACTGGAATCTTTTTTTTTTGGTATTCAAAGAAAACCAAAGGGATTTTTGCTATTATGACCAAAGAAGAAAAAGGAAAATAGTGTTCAGCATTTATTTTGCAACAGCAGTCCCAGAGGCAGTGCACACAGAGTATAAAACTGCTTCTCCAAAAAATACTTTATGCAAGCTGTGTATTTACCATATCATTCCTGCTTACACTCTATGTTAGTGTTCTTTAAAGTTTTATGTGTTATTCGATGTGCTCTCTGGGTTATTTTTTGGGTCTGGAAATGTTCAAAAAGTTTTCCTTATAAATTATTGGTAATTTCATCTCTGTACATCACACCAGCCTATGAAGTTTCACAGGAACACTGTAGTTTTGGATAGTATTACTAACCTGTATGGCTAAAAAAATGTATGCAGATGATGTGATGAGCTAAGAAAAGATCAAATCCATTATGATAAAATATCTATTTTATATCCTTTGCATGTTTTTTTAAAGGATAAGTAAACTTCCAAGATGTTAATTTGATTGGGGAAAAAAAACACTTTTCAGGAAATATTTCAATCAGCCAATCAATTAAATATGGTTAGTTGTTATCATAGCACCCTGTTATGTTCCATGTACTGGGAAGAACACAAAATAAGTGGAATTTATTGAACCTTTGAGTAGGTTCTATTCTAGGTGGGGAGGCATGATATTACACAAACAATAATTAAAACAAGGGTAGCTACTGCCCAAGGCTCTATTTTGTGAAATAACGTGCCAAGCACTGTTAGTGTTTCATGTATGGAAAGATTCAGTCAATAAGGATCCAGTTTAGTATGATGACTTTATGGAGGAGATAGGAAAATTCATCCTTAAAATGGTGGGGCTTTCTAGGTCTTATATTTACCCTATACTTAGATGTATTAAAGCCAATCAAGACATGTGAATGGAAAACTGCATATTTCCACTATAGATGTGCAAATATTTGAAGTGGAATAGTTTTGTAAAATCTATTACCTTCAGAGTATATTTATTTAGTTTTAATCTAAAGAGTCAGGAAAGAGTAGGATGGGAGACTAGAAAAATGAGGGGAAAATCCTTTAAGCATCCTGAAGGAATTCACTGTTTTGTTTTCCTTCAGTAATGATCAGATGGCATTTACTCTAAGAGCAAGTCAAAGGATAATTTTCACTCTGCATATTAAAGTCAAATTTGGTTAAAGAAAGGGCATGAACTGGTTCACATACTGCAGCCCAAGGCATTTTTACAAAGGTTATTTTTTTTTTTCAATAGAGGCATGCTTTTATTTATTTATTTGTTTGTTTGTTTGTTTTTTGTTTATACATGCACTGGGTACAGTCAGAAGCGCCGGAGGGTGAGAGAATTCACCAGAGCCAGAGCGGGGAGCGGAGCAGGCAGAAGGACCGAAGTACACTGCTGAGGGGAGCAGCGGGCGGCAGGAGAGGTCTGCGCGCCATGTGGGACCCTCCTCCGGTGGCCGGGGAGCGGCCGGGGATCGAGCTGGCGCCGCAGAGGCTGCGGGCAGCTTCGCAACCCAGCGCTCAACCGCTGCGCCACCGGGGAGGCCCCAAAGGTTATTTTTTAATCGCTTCTTGTCTTTACTCCTTCCCATTACCTATCCCTACATGACCTCCAAAGAGAAAAAGGAGGAAAAGGGAATAGAATCAGGCCTTTTGGTTTCTTTCTGATCTATCAAAAACCAAAAATGAGACAAAGGGCTTTCTAGATGCTATTAACTTTAGAAGGCCTTTGTAAAAAGTATTCAGAAATTGATTTTCCATCTTTGCAAGGTTAGTTTTTGTCCATTCTTTCCTTTACTTCCCACCACACTGTATTCCTTTAATATCATGTATTTCCATGTAAAAGTTTTCCATCCCAAGCAAATGATTTATGCATTGAGGGCAGGGACAGTTGTCATATAGTTCTCCACCTCCATTCCTCAGCACCCCAGAGGGGGTTTATTCATAACAGACACTAAATGGACTTCTGCAAAGCTAATGGGTGGTATGAAAAGCCAGCCCTCATACCTTCAGGGACATGTTTAACAAAAATGTAGTTAATGGAATATAAATAATAGATCATGAATGAGATAAAACAAACCCATAATTTCCATCCAGAAAAATGTTCCCAAGTCATATTACTTTGTGACTGATTTTTGAAGCCATAAGGGCATAGATCTACCTTGGAGGTGGTGATGAGTTTTGTTCTGGAAGGAACCAGATATTTCTTTCTGGCAATTGTCCTAAAATTGCAGCAAGATGTCAGGCAGGTCTAGGAGTTGGAAGCAACTTAGGGTTTCTTCCACTTCTTCTAGATTCTTGCTCTTATTTCTGGGTGGGTCTATGAAGATACCTCCAGAAAAGATTTGAATGTGCAATACTTAGTAGAACTATAGTAAAGAAGGCCCCCTTCAGCAGTGTTGGGTTGGGGACATCACCCCCATCCATTGAAAACAAAAAAGGTGAAGGAAGGGGCAAATTTTCTGTCTCTCATAGAGTTAAACATCTGTTTCCTGCCCTTGGACATCAGAGCTTATGGTTCTCAGGCCTTCATCCTTGGACTGGGAGTTACATGCTCAGTTTCCTGGTTTTTAGATTTCTGACTGGGGCTGAATTATTACACCAGCTTCCCCGGCTCTCCAGCTTGCAGACAGCATACTGTGGTCTACCTTAGCCTTTATAGTCCTGTGAACCGATTCCTATAAACGAATCTTCTTTTATATATTGGTTTACATCATGTGGGTTCTCCTTTTCTGGAGAGTGCTGGCTACTACAGATAAATATGGATAATAAAAACTGTATCTTTTGGTCCCTTGATATTTTCAACTATGACACATTTCTAAAAGTGACACCAAAATGGCCCCTGCTCCTTGTTCCCCATAGGGCTATAAGGGTTTGGGCAGCTCAGGATTTTCTACAGCAGGAGTTGCGGGAGAAATGAATGAGACTGGAGGACAGAAGGTGTGGCAGTGGTAACCGTCAGAATCTTTTAATCAGATGTTCAGTACTGCCTGGATTTCATAGGCCCCTTATCTTCACTATTTTTTTTAGTTCTAGAATCTGTATTTTATTAAAGCTGTGTTGCTTCTATAGCTTTCCCTTTATTAGGAGCAATTAATTTTATACATACCAGTATTGGTCTATTGGCCCCCAACCCCTTTGAATGGAAAGACTTTTTCACACCTGATTTGGAATTTTATATTCCCCATGCATGCTAAGGACTGCATTATGATTTTTCTAAAAATGCTATTTAGGGCCTTTTCCTCATGGTTTTTCTTTAGGTAAAATGTTGAATGAGCTGGTAAGTATTTTACTCTCAGATTGATGGAGCAATTGTTCATATCCCAAATGGTGGGGATAACTCAGGTTCCATTTTACATATCTCACAGTAATTCATTTAGAGCAGTGACTTACTCATGTGTGGAGCATTTGACTTTTAAAACCATCTGGCTTATAGTTGCAGGAAGAATGCAGCAGCCTCTCAATTGTCCCCTCATCTCCCATTCTTGGAGAGGCCGTGCCATTTAATTTCAGAAATGGAGATACCTTGACAGGCTGCCAAGTGTCAGGTTTAGTGCATTTTTTATAGTTTCATTTACACACCCTCCCAGAGATCAGGGTTGAATGAAGAGGTTTATGGTCTCCTTGCTCTTGGCTTTGGTGGTAAAACAAATGAAGGTGCAATAAAATTGCACTTGCACAACTTTGTATGCTCTAGTATGATTTCTTCTAGTTTTCAAAATGGTGAAGTACAGCATGAATCAGAAATTCTGCAGGTAGTTCCTCGGCTCCTAGGTCAGCAGTTTTTTCTCTCTTTCTCTGCATATGTGTTTAGTTTTCTTTTTAGCCTTTTTTATTTGCTCTGAGTTGGAATATGTATTTTTTTGGTGAGATTGGAAAATCATTTCAATATATTGTCTAAAAATTCAGAGGAAAACCTTTTACAGCCTTTTAGAATCATATGCAACAAAGAAATAAAGGTATAGCAGAATATCTTCTTACTTTAAATAAAACTATCCTGGTGTTTGGTGATTTTGCTTTCACAATTCTAGTTAGTTGATGTACAAAGTTTGGAATAAGTTACACAAAAATTTAATAGGCAAAAGAAATGAAATGTCTGTTACATTTTGGGCACTGTGTTTGTATGTAAACTTCCAACCCTGGGATGCTAGTTTCCTTGACTTACAATAATAATCTTATTTCTTTCAATTCCCTCATATTCTCTGTGCTCCTACCAAACAGATCCTTCCTTTCACCTAGATATCTCCATACTTTACTGGTTTACAATCTTTCCTGTTCATTTTAACTTCATCTAGTCACTCTGAAAGAGCACTTATTACCTAACCAGCTTTCATCAAATAGATACATGGCAGATTAAAGATATGTATCTTTAATGCCATGTATCTTTAATTACATACTATTATATTTGGAAAGAAATTAGAGAAATTATTTTGTCATAGCCATTGAGACATATTTGGAGGACAAGGTGGCACTGACTTCAAAGTTGCAAGACAGCAACATAAAATGGCATGGTTTCCTTAATAAAGCTATTATATATTAAGAGTTGAGAATATTTGCAGTCATCTTAAAAGAAATTCTATTTTCAATGTGCATAATCTTAAAAAAATGAGTGTTCTAATTTTAGGATGCTCTATATACATCTATTTGATGAAAGCTGGTTTATGTAGATTGTGATATTCCAGTTAAACATTCAAGGACATCTCTAGGGATTGCCTAAGTAGATGTACTTATGCTAAATGCTGAGAAGAGGATTCCACCAGAGGTGTGAGATTCTTTTAAGACAGTTATACTCTGCATGCTGTGAGCAATGTGGGAGCAACCAGATTGTTAGGAGAAAGTGTTAGGTACCCTGAGATTTTTTTTCTGTATCACTCAAGTTCCCACAATCTGGGAATTATTCTCTTCACTTTTAGAGTAAGGAGACTTACCCTGGATGCTTGCTCCTGTTATTAAGACCCAGACGCTTGAGTTCTGGTTAGTGAGAGTGTTCAGTTGTCTGGGCTTTGGTCCTGATGGGTGTTAGGGGGATGTTTCGAATATTCAAGCCTCAGGCTACAGATAACTGCCTCATTTGTGAGGAGACACAGGTCATCAGTCTGGTTCACTCTTCTCCTTTGGATTCCTGTGGTTCTACTTTGGGACCCCCCAGACAGTAATCATCAAGCCAGTAATCATCACCCTCCACCTTTAGTCCTCTAGTTCTCCAGCAGTTCACCCTCTGGCCTGTGCACTCACTGTGCCTTCCCTTCTCATTGTAGTTCCCAGAGTTTAAAGTCCCTTATGAGGCATATGTCCTTGAATTGACAACCCCAGTGGGGCCCTTTACATCTCTCCATTTGTGATGCCCATTATTTCTCTAATACAGTCGAATTACAGTTTTTCCTACCCCTTTCTGCCACACCACTGCTCCTGGTGTGTGCGATAGTGGTCAGTTTATCTTTTTTTTTTTTTTTTAAAGATTTATTTATTTATTTATACGAGCACTGGGTACAGTCAGAAGCGCGGGAGGGTGAGAGAATTCACCAGGGCCAGAGCGGGGAGCAGAGCAGGCAGAAGGACCGAAGTACACTGCTGAGGGGAGCAGCGGGCGGCATTAGAGGTCTGCGCGCCACGTGGGACCCTCCTCTGGTGGCCGGGAGCAGCCAGGGATCGAACCGGCGCTGCAGAGGCTGCGGGCAGCTTCGCAGCCCGGCGCTCAACCGCTGCACCACCGGGGAGGCCCGGTCCGTTTATCTTTCATGGGTTTTTGGCTCTCTCTTGTGAAATGGTGTGAGTATGTGAAGAAGGTGAGCCTGGCTTCTTTACTCTCCGCCATATTGCCAGACAGCTTGACTTAGGATTGTTTGACTTTAAGATAGTGCAAAACTGCATTCATTAGCAATCTTACTGTGATTTTTGATTTTTAGTCTTTTCCTTAGCTAGTGACACTCAGTGGGATGCCCTTTTGTGGCGTGGGCAGTGGCAGCCGGCAGCAGCTCCTATCATCACATGGCCACTACATGAACCAGTGTCCTACAGTGTTCTGGGTGCCAACGGTGCTTTTGCATTTCATCATGTCCATTTCACTTTCAGAAATGTACTCAACATTACATGAAATATTCAACATTTTATTATGAATTAATAGATGATTGTTTTTTGTGTTAGATGATTTTGCACAACTGGAGGCTAATGTGAGTGTTTTGAGCATGTTTAAGATGGGTGAGACTAAGCTGTGAATCCACTGGTATCAGGATATAAAAGGAAATCATCATCTTGTTTCTCCTCGACTGGAAAATAGTCAAACAAGCATCAGACAGCTTGACAAGGATAAGTAACGAAAAGTTTAATAATAACATGTATACCTCCCGGGCACATGGGAGGGACCCATTAAAATTGAGTAACTTACCAAATAACTTCAGATGCTACTTAAGATGCTATCTTAAGTAGCTCAACTGGCTACCCTAAGGAGCTTGGGAGACAGTGAAAGGGGCATGTCAGTTAGGGAGCACAGCAAGCAAGGCACAGGAAACAAAGGTATGTAGATTTAAGTTTTGCCTTCTCCACTGAAAATTAAATAAGGAAATTAGGTCTTTCTGGCACAGTGAAGGAGATGCCCTTACAGAGAAATACCTTTTTTCAATGGATATTATATAGATATATATATTTGCAAATATTGATATACAATGGAATATTATTTATATATGATAATTATGTATAATACTATTATATAATATCATATATTATGTAACATTATGTATATTATACACACCCACCATTATGTATATTATACACACCCACGTTTCCCGCATTTATTCGCCAACCAACAGACACTATCTTTGCTTATTTAATCTAATTTTTTTTCACATTTAAAAGGACAGGTTTATTAGGAAAAGCAGAAAGAAAGAGAGGAAACTGCCCTGTCACAGGTGGGCAGGAGAGTTGCCTTTTGCCAGTGCAGAAGTTGTACTGATCTCATTCCTTATTTGATCTTAAATGAACTTACCTGTTGAGACTGGGCCCTGCCTCAAAGCCTCCATGTGGCCTCGCTGCATTTTCTTTTTGCCTTGACTCTATCTTGCTCCTTGAGATTATTGCTCTTTGATTATCCCTTCCCTTTACTGTCCTGGCTGGTTGTATGTAAATATGCAGCTGTTCCCTTCAGGAAGAACATGCTCCTACTGCATGGTCAGTTTTCCCAGGTTCGTATCTTATGCAGAGAAGAGAGAGCTGCTCTTCTTGCCTCTGAAACAAAATACTCCACGCACTAGGTGTCCAGGAGAGAATTGCTTCTGTCACTTGTGTTTATTTGACTTGTAAATCTCATCACTTCTTCTGCAAGGAGACTTCCTAAATTCTCACACAGCTGGAATTTCTTGGGACCTGCCCTATTTTTTCATCCTGAAGTAGAAATATTCCCTGCGGGTCTTTGGTGACATAAACTTTAGAGAATCTCCAAAAATGTTTTGTCTGTCATTGAAGATTTTCTATCTTGAAAATGAGAAATCACAACCACAACTAGGATCACCTATTTTTGGTTATGAAAGCACATGAGGCTGAAAAGCATGGAGAGTGAACAAGGGCATCACAGCAAGAAGGGTATATTTGGTTTGGCACTTAAACAACTTGGTCCAAAGTACTAAATTGTGATTCATTTTAAATCATTGTGTATCTGTCTCCTGAACGCTGCCCGTTTCAGTACACAGAGGAGGAGACTCTATTATTTCTGTCTTACTTCTCCAGGGGCTTCTCATCCAGGTGCTCAAAAATGTCAATCTTTGAAGTTTCAACAGTCATCTCAATTCCAGAGAGATGGCACTTAGCTGGGGAATTGATCGGAGGCTTTGAACGAGAAGGTCAGGTTGGGAAGGAATGAAGTTCCACTACAGGGACAGTAATGAGAAAAAGTGTTTGGAAAAGTTTATGTTGCATCATTCGCTGACTTGATTTTCACGACGTGCAGAGATCAGTAGAGGAATGAGCTTCCAGTTTGATGACTTGAGATGTCAGCTCTTTCAAAAAGCACTGTCTTTCAGGTGTTTTTTGAGCTCTGTCATGAAAACAAGCCCTCACACTGTGACAGGCAAGACGTGATCCAACAACAAAGCACTTTTTTCCAGATGGATTTTTAACAAGAAAATAGCCCTTGCCCTGAAGACTTAGAGGTGGACGCCCTTGGGGGTCAGTGACAAAAAGAAATTAAGGAGAAGGTCCTCAATTTCTGAAGGTCAGGTTAGACTCCCTTTTTCAACCCTCCCAGCCCCCGTAGTTAAAAATATCATTCCTTCCTTCCCAAAAATATTCTGGTTGACTCAGAGATGCCCATTAATTATTTCTGTGTTTAGTAATTTCATTTGTCTCTTGGTTTTTGAACAAGACTAATCTTTTCTGTTTCTGTGGCTAGAGTGTTTTTAATCAGGGAATGTTGTCACTGACATTGCCCATAGTAAAAAAGACTGGTAGAAAGAACTCCATTTACTCAATTATGGATTGTGTAGGAGAAAATTGACTCCTACTTTCCTGAAAAATTTGTTTTATTCCTTGCAAAGAGGGAAGGGATTTTGTTCTGTTGTTACCCTCTTGCTCTCTAGGAAAATGTTTTTTTCTTAGCATATGAAGTATTTCCATCATAATACTAAAATAGGTTAGTAACACAGGAGAGAAGATATTGGGTCAGAAATTTAGCATAAAATTATAGCATAGCATTTATTCTAGGACCAGTGCTTGTTCGTTTTCTACAATATGTCTTTGACCACACATAATTTTATGAAATAAGACTTTATAGATAAAGAACTGAAAGAAGTACTCAAGATCACACAACTAGTAAATGACAGAACCTGATTTTAAACTTGAGATTGTCTGATTTCAGAATTCTATATCATATCAATGGCATAATACATTTCTGCTCATTATGGAATTAACTTATAAAACTGGTAGACATTTATGTTCTATTTCATTATTAATTTTAGTCATCATGCAATCAGATAAAGTATTCATGTAGTAACTGCAAATTTTGTGGTCATCACTCTATCAAGTTTCTGTTGCATGTTAAATACATACAATGGAATGTAAATTATGGTATTTCCAGGACTTGACATCACTGAAAGCAATGAGGGAAGGAAGGCTGAATGTGGTATCATGCTAAAGTCAGAAACTTGGGTCTAGAATTTATTAGATGTGTGATGTTTAAAAAGTCATGTATCACTTTTTAAAACAATTTTTAGAGTAGTTTTAAGGTCTCAGCAAAATTAAGAGGACATACTAAGATTCCTCTCCTACTTCCTGCCCTCACCATGCAGAGCCTTGCCTATTAACCGCTCCCAACAGAGAGGTACACTGGTCACAAGTGATGAGTCTGCACCCGCAAGTCATAATCACCCAAAATCCATAGTTTACCTTAGGGTTCACCCTCAGTGCCCTACTTGTTGCTAATCTTTTCAAACTTCTGTGTCTCTGTCTGCAAAATAATTTCTTGTATTTGTAACATGCTATGTTGTTGCCAAAATTTTTTCAGTACATATTGTTATTCTAATACATATTCTTATCAGAACCAGGTACAAAAGAGGTTTAATTTTTTCCAATTTACAGATGAAAAAACAAAGAGACCAAATGACTTGTCTTAAGTCAAATACTAAGTGGCAGAATGAAATGCAAATTCTAATGTAAAATCAAGTACTCAATATATGTTATAAAGTTGTGAGTAGCAAGTAAGATATAGTTTGTGGAAATGATTTGTGGTCTCTAAAATACTATTATATTAGTCATAATGCTTATCAAACTTTATTCATTCAGTAATTTTTAAAAAGATGTATTTATTTATGATTATAAGAACTGGGGTACAGGCCAGAGGTGTGGGAAGTGAGAGGATTCACCAGACACACAGTGGGAAACAGAACAGGCAGATAGACCAAGATATACTGCTGAGGGGAGCAGCGGGTGAGCCAGAAGAGGTCTACAAGGCCATGTGGGAATCTTCCTGGCCGGTGATTGAACTTGCGCTGCAGAGGCCACAGACAGCTTCACAGCGCTGTGCTCAACCCCTTGAGTCACCAGGGAGGCCCCATTCAGTAAATTTTTATTGGAGATCTAATTCTCATTGAAAGACTTGAGTTACCCTTTTAGGACCTGTTATCTGAGTTTCCCTTAGTAGCCAGGATGTTTGTAATAGAGATGGGGAATAGGAGAGAAGAAGATTATTCTTGACTCAAACATCTACCCAGTGGGTCCCAGAGAGCTATACAACATCTAGAAGTACTTTGTATTCAGGATGAAGCTGCCTGCATAAGATAAATTTTATTTTTATTATTTTTTAAAGATTTATTTATTTATGAATACAAGAGCTGGGATACAGGCCAGAGATACAAGGGGGTGAGAGGATCCATCAGAGACATAGTGGGGCCCGAACAGAACAGGTCGACTGACTGAAATACACTGCTGAGGAGTGCAACGGGCGAGACAGGAGAGGTCTGCTGCGCCATGTGGGTTGCCTCCTGGCAAGGCATCGAATTCATGCTGCAGAGGCTGCAGATTGCTTCACAGTGCGGTGCTTAACCCCTTGCACCACCAGGGAGGCCCTGCATAAGATAAATTTTAGTGTGCGTGGTGTCCCACCATGGTTCAGGCTGTTCAAGATCACAGACTTTTGTTGACTCTGTCCTTTCCAGGTTTTTGACAAGGGGAAGTAATCCTTTTGACAGGTATATGTAGTTTCTGGCGGCGTTTCTAGTCTCTGATCCATGTAGTTTCTAGTCTCTGATCCATGCCTTATGCCTGGAATTGACTTTTCTGGCAGAGAGAGAGTCAACGCCTTCTCTTTCTTGCCTATTATCCCAGGTGGCCACGGCAATTCCAGAGCATCTGCTGTCCCCTTGGTCTTCACAGAGAAACTATTATCTCCTTCACTGTAGATTCCACCACATTTTGTTAACTCATTTTGAAGACCAAAGCATTCAAAGAATACAAAGAATAAATAACCAAGTCTATAATTAAATGTAGAGAAGATCCATTCAAAGCATTTGTGTATAAAAATATGTGTGTGTGTAAAAAAGAGAAAGAGAGGGAAGAGAGTCAGAACTAATTTAAGGAAGAGAAAATGAGAAAACATAATTTTTAGGAGGAGCTGGAAAGGGACATGAGACTATAAATGAAGCAAATAATTTTTCTCTATTGTGTGCTCACTAATTAACAACAATTCCATGTGTAAATAATAATTTGTTGGTCTACAAGAGAAAGACAAACAGAAAATTGACTGAAACTACCAGCAGATCCAAAAATGCAATAGGTGTGGTGAGCCCTAGAATATATTAGCCTTAGTTAGACCAAAGTTTCTCAATTTTGATAGTTTGGGCTAGAAATGAAGTTTCTTTGTTGCTGGGAGCAGGGGACAGTCCTGTGCCTTGTAGAATGTTTAGAGTATCACTGGTCTCTACCCACTAGATGCTAATAGTGCCCCTCTTCAAGTTGCAGTAACTAAACACCTCTGCAGCCAATGTCAGTATCCCCTGAGGTGGGAAGGGGAAGCAGTAAGGAAAAATCACTCTGGTTGGGAAGTGTTGGTCTAAATCTTTGACCTAAAAGCATGCTGAGGTAGGAAAAAAAATGTAGAATCAATATAGAAAAAAATGTAGAATCAAATTACTGTGACATATTAGCAGTGATAACCAATATAGAATTGTCTTGAATGATAACCTTTTTTTTTAACATTTTTTAAAAGATTTATTTATTTATTTATACAAGAAGGGGTACAGGCCAGGTGCACGGGAGGATGAGAAGATTCACCAGAGACAGAACGGGAAACAGAACAGGAAGACTGATGAAATACACTGCTGAGGGGAGCAGCGGCCACGACAGGATAGGTCTGCCTCTCCATGTGGGACCCTTGCTGGCCAGCCGGAATCGAACCAATGCTGCAGAGGCTGCTGATAGCTTCACAGCACTGCACTCAACTGCCTGCACCACTAGGGGAGGTCCTTGAATGATAATCTTTTGCAGCAATGAGGAAGTAGATTATTTAAAAATTTTCTTTGTTTGCTTCTCTACAGTTTTGAAAATTTTTATGAATAGGAGGGATTACTTACAAAATTAGAAAAAAAGGGCTTCTATGATATCCTTAAAAGTAAAATAGCCAGGGCCTCCCCGGTGGCACAGCGGTTGAGCGCTGGGCTGCAAAGCTGCCCGCAGCCTCTGCAGCACCGGTTCGATCCCCAGCCACCGCCGAGGGTCCCACATGGTGCGCAGACCTCTCCTGCTGCGCCTGCTGCTCCCCTCAGCATGTACTTCGTCAGTCTGCCTGTTCTGTTCCCCGCTCTGGCTCTGGTGAATTCTCTCACCCTCCTGCACTTCTGACTGTACCCAGTGCTTGTATAAATAAATAAATCAATGTTTAAAAGAAGAAGTAAAATAGCCAAATTAACTTTACTGATCATCCAAGAAAAAAGAAAACACAAAGAACAGTTATAATGTCCTTAAAAGTCAAGATACTCAAATAACTCTGTGGTGCACTGGCTATTGAAGGTGAAGACTGACTAAACAGGGTCTCCTAATACTCTAATTGGATAAAATAGAGAAGAAAATCAGATTGTACTGGGGGAAGCAAAGCATTCATGAAAAACAAGGAAAGATGAGAAGGACAAAGAATCAGTATGAAAATGAAGTTTCTAGTAATTAAAGCCTCCTTTCTTCTGCTTGGCAGACGAGTAGAATTCCAATGCACTGAAACATGGATTGGTGACCTTTGATGTATCCTATGCCAGCATTAAGGAAAGTCAACATTGGGTAGTATGAATGACTGCATGTAGTCAAGAGTGTCTCTGAATATTTATATCTGTAGTCCCTTCTGGCTTATGACCCAGAAGTATCACAGTCTCCGCTAGGCTCTTACAATCGTTAGGTCTTCAGGGGAGACCCCTTAACAAGGGAAACCTTAGATCACAAGATGAGAAGAGGGAACAAAGATTAAGCATTCTTAGCAAAATTGTGGTTGTTACAGGATATAGTCTCCTTTCCTTCATTTTCGTCAAATTTCCATTACAGTTAGAGCTTTCTTGAATGCAAAATGCTGTGCTCTTAGTCGGAGCATAACAGTTAGTCTTAGAATATTTCAACTGAAGAGTGGCTTTTCATAGGCATCATTAGTTTTCTTTCTCTTTTAACCATTATTTGTCCCATTATTTGAACATCCACTCTGAATATGGCCCTTTACTGGTCAGTGTTTTGTATAAACAATAATGTCCTATGCCCTTTTACTTTAATGTGGTGCCCATTAAGTTCTGCCACTTGGGTCAGACCCATCCTTCAAACTATTCTGAGTCTTTTCTTATGTCTGTCTCTGGCCCAATCAAAAATCTTATTGGCTAACAGAAGAGAAGGTGAGCCAAAGGCTGAAATGTGTGTGCTTTTCCCAGACTAAGCAAATAACTCAGTTAGGATGTCCTCTACCTGCCCTCTAAGACTAGCCCCCCTCACAGCACCCCCATACCCAGGTGCTTCTGAACTACAGGCTAGATCTGAAAAGTTTCAGACTCATTACAGAGACATCTCCATAAAAAGGGGAGGTGCCATGTTCCTGGCCCCACTTAATGAGAGGCCGTGCTTAGCTGCCAGGTGGGGCTGTGTAACACAGAAGGCAGATGAGTGCAGAGAAAGACCAGAGCTCTGGTCCTTGTGGCCGGTCCTGCTAGGAAGGGGGCATGGAGGGAAGCATGTGGAGAGACCCGTAGAGACACTTAAAAGAGAAACGTGAGTGAGAGACACGTGAGGAGGCTGACAATGGCAGCTGTTATCTTGACACGGTATCTCCTTTTGTCCCAGCTTTCTGGGACCTGCTTCAGCCTCCCTTCCTGTGGGTCCCCACTAAAAGGTGTCTTAGACTTGTGGCAGGCTTTTAGGCCTCAGTGGCCCCACTTTGGGCCAACCCTGTTTGTCTCTTTAACGAAACTCTGACATCCCTAAAGGAATGGGTGATTTGGGGTATTTTATTGGGACACAAATATACTTCTCTCTGCCTCAATACACACTAGTTCTATTAAAAAGTCTGCTTTGCCTATGTGCACATGTGTTGCCACACCCCTTTAGAGCATGCAAGTTTTTTTTTTGGAGGGCCCTTGGTACCCTTTGGTTACACACCAAATTCACCAAACAGTTTGGCTCACCGAATTCAGAGAACCATTTTTACTGGGTTACCACTTTATTTTAAAAGACTGTAAGTCAGGAACAGTCAGATGGAAGAGATGCACAGCATGGGTAGGACCCGTGGAGCTGCCAGGTCCCACCTACCCAGATACACCACCCCCACAGCACCTCCATATGTGCACCATTGGGAAACTCTCCTAACTCAGTCCTTTTGAGTTTGTATGGAGTGAATATAGACAACACATAAACAAGTCCCTGGTCACTGGGTGACTGAACTCAATCTTCAGTCTTCACTCCCTGGAAGTTGAGGCTGGGACTGAAAGTTCCAGCCTTCTAATCACACAGTCGAGTCTCCTGGTAATCAGGCCACATCCATAGGAGACCTAGAGTCTTTTCAACTAGCATAACAAAAACCAATTTTCATTTTTCAACACTTAAGGATTTCCAAGAATTACAGTTTTGTGCCAGGAATGGGGAAGAAGATCAGATATTTGTTTTTAATATAGTCAGAATATCACAAAGGTTCATTGTACAGCAGGGTGAAATGAAGGATAATGAGCGAGAAGATACTGTGAATATCAGAACATATATAGTATGTGGGAGAAATTGTAACTGAAGATAACAACATTTAATCTTCCTCTTGAAAGGTTTTAAATGGTGCTCATAGCCCTTAGTGATCTGGTAAATGTTTAACCACCACCTTTCTGGAGAAAAGAATAAAAGGAGACAGTTGTATTTGCTGATCGCCCTTATATAAATAGTTCCATCAGGGCTAATTTAAAGCACCAGTGTGATGTTGATGAACATGGACTTGGGAAGAGATGCAAACAATAAGGAGATGCTGCCATGAGCTGGTGCAAGCCAGCCTCTAACACACCACAGCCATCACAGAGGGTGCCAGGATGACTGACAATCACTGCTGGTAAAGTGTTTAGCATGTCACCTGGCAAATCGTAGGTGCTCAATAATGTTTGTAGGTAGCTGACTTCTGGTGGAATGCCCCGTTCACAGGATCAGGCTGATTTTCTATGATGCTGTGCGCAATCTTATGAACCCTGTCTGCAGTGGAACTGGGACTGGATTGATTTATGTAAGTGCAATGTTGCTTGTCCCTAACTGCTGTCAGTGCCTACTGCATGCATTCATGTTGTTTTGGAATCACATTTAAAATCATTTGTCAAAGTCAGGCTGCTGAGAGTTTTTCCCTACTTGGATGGCATCACTCTAATTTTTAATCCCCTCCACAGGAAGATCAGTCTCTGGCCTACCCTCTTGTTGGAGGGATTTAATAATCTTTGGCAAAGGGCATCTGCTCCATCTTCAAATAGCTCTCCAGCTGTCTATAGCCTTCGCCCCCTGTGGCTTGTAGGACAGTTCAAGAATGCTTCTGTGGTTCTGGCCGGCCCATATATACTGTGACATGGCACTTCTCTCCATCTCATTTAATGTATCTCAGATTCGTGTGCAGAATCTTTTTCCCTCTAGTTGAAACACACTGGTTCCTTGTTATCTAAATCATGTTAAATTTACAAAAATTAAAATGCATTTAAGTTAAGATTATTAAGCAAAATGAAACTTGTCTTTTCTACTTCTACACCTTTGCATTTTCCTCCTAAGTTCTTTTAGGATAACCACCCTTTTCACGTAAGATGCTCAAAACCTTAACACAGATTTTTCAACTCTCACTCCTGCTGGATCTTCTTTCTCATTATTTCCAACCTCTTGACTGCTAAATGGTAAAAGACAGTTTGGAGATCATCAAATAATATGGTTGCTGACTTCAGCTCCCAATATGTAATTCATTCCAAATCATACAATTTGGATTACTAAAATATTAATATGTGTACCTCCAAGAGGACCCAAGGAATAACAACAATAAGTGATCACAAAACTTGAGGTAGGGGTCCACAGGATTCTGGGACATGTACTCAGGTGGAAGAGAGGGACTTGGGGGTACATGTAGTCCTAAAATAGTGCCAGTAGGCATGATAACAGTATGACAAAGCCAAGACTTTTCTCACTCCAGTGGGGGTAGCAATACAACACAAAGATTTTCTAAAGCTCTCTGTCAAAATTTAAATTTTTAAATGATCAATTCTTTAGCTCCCATAATAAATAGGGGTTAATGAAAGATGGCTCATTAGAACCATCTATATAGAACAAAGATTGTGTTTTGCTGGAATCACATCCTAGATTCTGAATCTAATCAGTTTCTATGTCAATGTTTTCTAGCAAAACAGCTATTAGAGCAAATCACCATATGCCCAGTGGGTGGTAATGCTGAATTTGGGAGAGTTA
The DNA here is from genome assembly GCF_014898055.3 of Talpa occidentalis. NCBI lineage: Eukaryota > Metazoa > Chordata > Mammalia > Eulipotyphla > Talpidae > Talpa > Talpa occidentalis. The sequence goes on along the minus strand of NW_023605194.1, from coordinate 96,535,672 downwards.
GCTGACAGGGGTTTTCCATGAACATACCATCTTTTATGGAATCCTAGATTTGCCTTAATAAATGGAATTCTGTTCTTCGTATCTGTCAGTGTTAAACTAGTTTCTTTGGGCCCACCATGTCACTGGATTCACATATTTTGCAGTGACTGTTTGAATTTTAAACATACTTTATCTTTGTACCTTACATTGTCCCTTGAGTGTCTCTCACTTGACTTAGAAGAGAGAAGGCATTTATGTCTGCACACTTAGTGGCAGTTCTGCTGAATTTATTTAACTGGGGCTATTTCCAGTTGTAGATTTCTCACATGGACACCTTCACTTGCTGAACCAATCTATCAACCAAAGGTATTGATTGAGCACCTCTGTTTACAAGGCAGCAGGCTGGGGTTGATTCCAAAGACAATAATGCATTATATATCCTTCAGAAGACTTTTTGGCAAAGGAAAGCCCTAAACACACAATCTTATTTTATTCTCTCTGAGACAGATTAATGAAAAGTAGATTCTATTTCATCTTTGCATTTATTCACATGAGCTCAAAGCAATTTCATGACTTGCTCAAGGTCATGCACACAGCAAGAGTAAAAAACTGACATCATATGTTGTAATTAAAGAGGTAAATTAAGTGGTCACAGAGGACTTTCAAGTCATGAGTCAATGTAGGATCTAGGATTTCCTTTCTGCATATTCTGGAGAACTGCTTTCAGCACAAACAATTTCTGCAGGAGGTAATCTGATTATTGACACCATCAGTCTTCAGAATGCATGATCAGCATTGACTTTCCACTTGGCCATTTTTGACAGCTGGGCAAGATAAGCATAATCACAGGCAAATTTCCACTGTCCCCTTGCTCAATTTGTGCTTACTTACATGGGTTCTTCAAATACAACAAGCTGCTGTCTCAGAACCTCTCAAGCATATCATCATTTTCACTTTGGAGCTGAGATCTTCTGATTAGGACTTGACAAGAACAACTTTGACCTTCATTCCTTTGGGGCGGGCGGGGGCGGGGGAGAATGTGTTTGTATTTATTTTTAAAATGCTGAAGTAGAGCTTGAATTGACAGCAACCGCTGACCTTGAGATAGAATTGAGATCTTATTAGAAGGAAAAATTTAAGTTCTTACAATCATTCATGAAATAGATAGCATCAGTATTGTTTCCTAAAGAGGAGATCTTAAATCATAAAAACCAAGCCAAACAAAACATTGAGGTCATAATTCATATATTTCAACTTATTTAATTAGGATAATAATAAATGTCAGTTGCCATGGTTATCTGGGAGGAGAGTGTGCTGAGATGGGGAGACGGGATAACCTTAGCCATCTTATCATGGATCCTGCTTCCTTGCAGAGAAGATTTTCCTTGGATGCCAACATTGAATTTTATCTTATTTGTTACTGGATTTTTTTTTTTGTATCATGATAAATATTCTCTCCCTTTGTTTCAGCATGTTGTTAATTTACTTGGAAACAGTTTGATCCTTTGTATTTCAAATTTGTTAGGTGGGATCAGAGCAGCACCATTTCCCACTACTAGGCAAAATGATTCTGAGTACTGCATCCCAGATCCCACGAATGATGAGGGTTCCCAGCCTGTCTAGAGAGAACAGGAACTATCCCCAAGCCTGTATGACCACTGGGTAGTGCTAGCATGAGGCTGATATTAGCAAAAAAGATTTCTGTCCTTCTCATCTGCTCCTTTCTCCATCCTTGTCTAAAGAAAACAGTTTTTTCTTGGGGCTTTTTATTTTTCCTTTTTATATTTATTGGAGGTTCTGGATTAAAATCTCTTCAGCATGCAATCTGGTGGGGGTGGTAGACAAAAAGAAAACCCAGTAACTCCTTACCATTCTATTCCTCAAGTCTTGACACCCCTAGCCAATGCCTTCTTCTTTCTACTGTCTGGAGTCCTCTTATCATTTGTAGATTATTTTCAGGATTTTTAGCTGCACTTAGAGAAGAAGCAGGCAGAAATGAGGCTATACTTCTTTTTCTAGACTGAATGACACATTAAAGCTTTTTAATATTTAAATTTAGGGTAGAGCTCTTGTTTTTTTTTCTATTTTTGGCTCAAACTGATAGTTTAATAGTTCATTTAGAATTAAATTGTCACTTAAGAAGAACAATTTCTAATTTTGTTTCACACACAGAACACAGGGTGATGCACCACGCACTATACAAGGGACTGAGATATCAACATTTAGAAGAAAAACAACCTCACAGTCTAGCAGGGGGAGAGACATGGTGACAAATTACCCCACTTCACTGAGTTGACCTGACCTTAGTTGGAGCTTTTATAAAGAGTGACAGGAAAAATAGATGTAGGAACAGGTAATATTGACTGGTCAGGAAAGCAGGGAGCCAGGGAGAAATCCAGAAAAGAGAATATATGTTTTGGATCTGGATGGATGTATAAGGATTTATCTGACAGTAAAATCAGAGCCTAACATTGTGGGTAATGAACACAGTATGAGCCAAAATTTAAAATGCAATGGTATCTGGCAGCGTAGAAACAGCTGATTAGTGTCAAGTTCTGAAAGCAAAAGCTTTATGAGCTTAGATCGGCTTGTGTTAGACCATGCCAAGCAGAGAACAAATGACTTTCCATTCTGTTAGGAGTTTGGAAGTTGTTTTTTAGTTAATGGAAGCCACTAGATGGTACGTCAGAGGAAAATTAACAGATCACCTGGACATTTTAGAAAGTTTCTGATACTACTAATACTAATGTGGAAAGCAAATTATTAGAGATGAAATGATAGAATGCAGAGAAGTTAATAAGAACCATTTTTCAAATAGATGTAACAAGGCCAAAATGCAAACAATGCAGGAAATATAAAATGAGAAGTCTCCTCTCCCCTTCATCTGCTTAACCCCCAATCCTTTCTCCAGCAATAACCTCAACTGAAATTGTTACGTGTATTTCCAGAAAAAAAATTCATTTATCTTCCAGTATGTTGTGCATGTGTGCACAAGCGCACACACACATTTTTTGTTCTCATTTCTTTCCATTTTGATACTTGAAATCAGTTGCAGAGGGTCGAATTAATCATTCTCCTCAACTAATGACATACAGTCATTATCACTGCTCTGTATAATGGACCTGTAAGATTTTTCGCCTCTCTGTCAATAAATCCCTGCTTCCATTTCCTCCCCATAGCCACATACTACATGATCTTTGATCATGGCCCTGAATTTGCAAGCACCCTTATGAAATATTTAATGTTTCTCTACATGTGCTTTCAATTCACATAAAGGATAACTGTCAGTTCCTTTACTTATAGTAAATTACATTCCGTATATACATCTAGTTTGTATATTTTAACAGTTGCATAGAATTACACAGAATGCATCCATCTTGTTCTATTTAGTAATGGGCACTCAAATTATCTCCAGCTCACTTCTGTAATAAATAACACTGCAATAATCCCTCTCATTTCATTTCCTTATGTACTTGTATGAGAATTTCGCCAGCTTATATGGCCACGGTGGTGTTTGATTGTTCATATGCATCTCAATTTCACAAAGGTTGACTGAGTGCTTTCTCCAATGGACACTCAAGTTTATTCTCCCCCTTGTGATGTAGAAGATTCTTGCCATTATTTGATGTTATATTATGAACCTAAAGGGCTGTTTTATTATGTATTTCTCTGGTTGCTATTGAATTTGAATAATTCTTCTCAAACTTGTTAGAAAAAGCCCCAAAAAGTTAAAGGGAAGTTAACTCATGTTTATTGAGTCCCTAAAGTGTGCATGTTTTACATATTTAATACATAGTATCAATTTGTGCTGTAGAAATTACCGTTATTCTCATTTTTGAAATGAAAAAGCCACATGTGAGGTGATTATATCATGTAATCTGGCCTCTTTGACCCCCACACTCATGGTTTATATAGCCCTTTATTCTGGGTGTAAGACTGCATAATGAAGATGTAAATCAGATTATTTTTTCTTTTAGCAGAAATATGGGAACTAGTAGAAGATACATATGCAGCCCCATAGCTTCCACAAGTCCCCCAAGTAAAGCAGAAATGCCAACTCTCCTCTTCATCTGCTTAACCCCCAATCCTTTCTTTAGCGATTACCTCAATTGAAATTGTTATGTATATTTCCAGAAAAAAAATCATTTATCTTCCAGTGGCAACAAGGCATGTAGGCGTGATCAGGCTGACATCTCACTTCCAGTTACTGAGTTATTAAAATTCATTGACACCCCCTCATAGCACCTGCTCCGTCTGTGGTCCTTTGAAGAGACTGGCCAGGCTGGTCAATTAGAAACGAACCTGATTCCAAGGCATTTTCTTTGTAGCAGAGGGTTAAATACACAAACAACAATTGCAAGTGGAACACAACAAGGGGGAGGCACTGACTGGACTCAATCTGCCTGAAGTTTTCGGTGTCAGACACCTGACACGCAGCATGTGCAAGACCAGGTGAGGATCAGCCTCAACTCTCTGTGCTGTTTTTAGTATGCTTGGAGTCAAAGAAATTTTCTGATGTTGTAAGAAATACATGCAACAGATATAGGAGAAAGTAGCACTTTTCTGACCCTGCTGAAACTCTGCAGTCCTAAATATGTTGAGAATGAATTTAAAAAGCTAAGATTATCATGCATTTTGGGCTAGCTTCATTGTAAGGCAAAAAGTTAATTTGAACCAAAAAAATTTTTAATTTCCAAATTTTTTAATTTGGAAACCAGCATCCAGCCCCAACCCAGTGAGGACGAGCGTGTAGTAATAACAACTTACATCTGCTTACATCTAAAACCCGTGCTACTTTGGTTATTTATTTACATAATTAACTGAGACAATCCACAGGTCCACACCCCTTCAGATGGACGCTACCTTGCCAGTTGTGCCAGCAAAACACCAATAATCCTCACCACAGTTCCTGGGCCGCCCACGCCCACCCCCATCCTTTGCTCCCCTCCTTCCTTCTTTCTGGTAACCTCAGTTTTACAGTCAGAATCCATGGTAAAACCCATTTAAAAAAAAAACCCTCCCCCTTCTTTATTATAAAGCCCCTATTTTTAAAACCATCATTTTAATATGAAATATGAAAAAGAGGGAAAATTGAGCTTTATTTCAAAGCTGTGTTTATGAGGTAAACCTACACCAGGAAAAATATGAAAACATACACGGAAAAAAAGAAGTGGAAATGGACTAGAAAAATAAACAAGGCATATCACAAAGGAGCACATACTATTCCCCCTTTTTACTTTTACTTAAGGCCTCTTAACTTAGGCTTTAAGAAATAGCTCTGGGTTGGTAGAGAGGGCTTTTCTATTCCAGGGAGACCAAAGCAAATGATTGACTTTTAAAAAGACTATTAGATGAATGGATGAAATATGCTGCGGTCCTAATAGCTTTCTTCCTTTCCTATTTACAAATACAGTGAGCTGTACATGCCAGCTCCGTGGAACGACTCTGTTGCTAGGAGTTTGTGCCTCTTGTGTCAGCCAGGTAATGACTTTGGGTGCCTCCAAACCCAACCATCTCAGGCACTTGGATGACATTTATAGGGAACTTAAACAAAGCTTTAGTCCAGTTGAAAACACTTTCAAAGTAGAAAATGTTGCCTAACATATGAAAAAATGTTCAACATCACTTGTAATCAGGGAAATGCAAATCAAAACTACCATGAGATACCATCTTACACCAGTGAGAATGGCACATATTAAAAAAACTAGCAACAACAAATGTTGGCGAGGGTGTGGAGAAAAAGGAACTCTCCTGCACTGCTGGTGGGAGTGCAAACTGGTCCAACCACTATGGAGAGCTGTGTGGAGATTTCTGGACCTACTAAACATAGAGCTTCCATATGATCCAGCAATTCCACTCCTAGGTATTTACCCAAGGGACACAGAAACATCAATTCCAAAGAACACCTGCACCCCTATGTTTATAGCAGCACTGTTTACAATAGCTAAGCTTTGGAAACAGCCCAAATGCCCAAAAATAGATGACTGGATCAAGAAGATGTGGTACATATATACCATGGAATATTACTCAGCATTCAAAAAAGATAAACACATGCAATTTGCAGCAACATGGATGGCGCTGGAAGGGATCATGCTCAGCGAAATAAGCCAAAAAGAAAAAGAAAAATACCGGATGGCCTCACTCATAGCAGGAATCTAGAAAACTTAAATAAGGGACCAGGAAAATGAATAACTATAAGAAAGTGAAAATCAGAATCAACAAAAAACTATGAAACAGAGACACTTTTGGGGGGTGGGGGGCGGGAGGGGAGGGATTGGGATCAGAAAGGGGGGGTTGCAACTGTATGGGGAATATAAAAATAAAATTTATTATAAAAAAAAAAAGAAAATGTTGCCTAAATATATAGCTACCAGGGAAACTGGGAACCAGTTAGGCAGATGTTCTCAAACCATCCCAGGCAGGGTTGCTGCAGGATGGTGCAGCTGAACAAGCGCCAAAGAACTGCCCCACACCCCTGGCTACGACCTATCAATGTAGAGGTCACTAGAATTCTTGTTTGGAATACTGATGATGCCTATGAATCCAGAGAAAAGTGGAAATTTAAGAAAATATTGTTGATCAAGTCAGTGAAAATTGCAAATAGGAAGGGAAGAGCAGGACAGCTGAAGGGCAGAGGGAGCAGAGCTGTTGTCAGCAAAAGGGTAAAATTAATTGCAATTGAAGCCTGTCTCCCTGACAGTAGGTATTTGAACAAGTGGAATGTTTGCATACCTCAGTCTGTAGCCAGGGGAAAAGTTAATAAATAGAGAGTGATGCAGTCTTTTGGAAGTGAACCAGCTCATGCTTTAATCAGCTAAGTATCTCCTTTGGACAAGAGTGGAGGAGAGGGAGCTGGCTTTCTGTCCTGTATCTAAGCAGTTTCAGAGTGTCCTCAAGACTTACTTCTCTTATTTTATTTGCTTCTTCTCTTCCTTCCAGACATTTTTAAACTTCCAAAAATATTTTCATATATAGGTAACAAATTTATAGCATTTGAATCAGTTTCTTCCCACCTAAATCACCTAAATGGAGAAGGTTCCTAAATACTATGTATATTAAAGGGGAAAAAAAAAACCTGTATTATATGGAGAAAAGAAGAATCAAATCCACTGCTTCCCTTCCTCCTTCTCCCCTGCCCTTGACTTCTTTCTTCTTTTCCCTAAGTCTTCCCCCTTCCGCCACGCAGGCGATGGGAGCACAAGATCATAGTTTCTGCAATAAAGAGTTTATATTCAGTAGGAAGAGAAAAATAAAAAAAATAAACCAAAATTAGGATACATAGTGGAAAGTGCTATAATTAGTTTACAAATTACGTGGTACCTCAGAGGAAAGAATGATCTTATTTACCTGAGGGTAAAGCAGTATTTAAAAATTGATGAGTTAGGTACATGGATAAATAACAAGTAATAGCAAATAGATTCAGAGCTAGGGAAGACGGATGGAGCAGCTCTGAAGTTTGATTTTCACATTTGCTTCCTTTCATTTTACATCTCAAACACTAAAACTTAGAAGCAATAGAAAGTAGTAGCGGAGAGGATGAATTTTGGATCCATTTTGCCTGGTTTCAAATTCTAGCTCCACTTTTTACAGGAATGTGATTTGGAAAAGTGATTTAATCTCTCTGTGCCTTGGTTTCCTGATCCATAAAATGAAAGACAGTAATAGTAACTGCTTCCAAAAATTATGTCAAAGTTAATGGGAAAAAAAAAATGAAGCCCCTAGAAGTGATACCTGACACATAGTAAGCTTTTGTTACTATAGGAGTTCAATCAATACAATTATTAGGGAGGTAAAGGCAGTGCAGTCCTTAGTTGAATTTGATTATCATTTTTACTATCTGATGACTTTCTGGAACAAGATCTGATGCATCATCATTAATCAGTGCCTAATGTATCTGCCAAAATTATCAAGTTGTTAAAACTAAGAAAGGAATTTGTATCATCTTCTAAAAAAATAATGAATATGAGTTCCCTGGGATTATATGTTCTTGTTGCAAAAGTCATTTGACTTTAAGAAATGCACCTATGGAACCTGTCATGTGTAACCAAGAGGAAGTCTGCCCTCACCAGACATGGAGTTCACCACACTCCGTTGATGTTCAGCCTCAGGCTTATAGATCTTGGATATCAGCCACTTGTCAGATGTATGATGTGCAAGTATTTTCTCCCACTCTGCTGTTTCTTTCATAGTGCAGATCAGCTGTTACCATTTGCAACAACATGGATGGGGTATTGTTAATAAAGTAAGCTAAAGTGAGAAAGATAAATACTAGATGATGCAACTTATCTGTGGAATTTACAGAAACAAAAGAGAAGGTCACATAATGCAAAACTTAAAACAAACCTTAGAAATATGACGTAGAATTGTGCACTTACAGGATGAGTGCTTTAGATGAGATAACTCACTTAAAGCTCACAAAAAATCATATGAGTTGAGTAGTCTTAGAATCTCCATTTGAGATAAGGGCAATTTGAGATGTGGGCAATTTTTGCAAAGTTGTATGAGTTAGTGATGGAAATGGGATCTGAATGCAGACAACATGGAGCAAGCCCACATCTCTGACTGCTGCCTCCTGTGTAACCCAGAGGCTGCTGTCTATAACCTTTAGCCATTCCCAACCCCAAAGGAGAAAAGCTATCCCCATATGACTATACTACACCAGTTGAATGAAAAGACATTTCTCATTTCATAGATGTGGAAAATAATTTTAAGTGTGAAATGATGGTGACATTCAACAATTTGTAAATATTCCCAGGCCCCTGTGTGTTCTTATTCATGTTCCCAAGCCTTTGCTCCCAATACTTGATCTCATCCCAGAGTTCCCTTGTCTGCTTCTGCTGAAAACTGCAGGGTTGGGTTCAAATTCCATAACCCCTAAGCCAAACTTTTTAATGTGATTCTAAGTGGTTTCTCCCATTCATGGATATCTTTGATACTTGTATTTGCTTTATACTGAGACATTTATAAAGTTAAATGGGCACTGGACATCCCTAGTGGTGTAGGGGCTTAAGTCTCAGTGCTATCATGCTATCTCTACTGTGGCCTGAGAGTGATCCCTGGGCAGGAAGCTAACCCACATGGGCAACAGACCTCTCCTGTCTTGCCTGCTGCTCCCCTTAGCAGTGTATTTCAATAGAGCTGCCTGTTCTCCTCCCCACTCTGTCTCTGGTGAGTCCTCTCACCCCTGCCCCTCTGACCTATACCCCAGTTCTTCTATGCAAAAATAAATTAATTTAAAAAATAAAGTTAAATGGGCATTGAATTTAGAGTTAGAAGAACTGTTTAAGTTTCACCTCACAGACTTATTTGCTGGGTGAGCTTCCGCAATCACATCTTTGAAGTTCCCTTTTTTCCTTGTGAGTTTTAGTAAGACAAAGCTTTCTTTAAAAGATAAGATTTATCTAAGGATTAATCAAGATTGCAAATGTATACTAAGGAGTCATTCTAATCTTTCTGTTAGCTCCTGAAACTAATTCTAAACCTTTAAGGACAGAAATTTAAAAATGAGCACATTTATACCTTTTTAAACAACAAACATAGTGTCTTGAATATAGTAGGTGCTCAATAAACATTTGCTGATTTGATTTGCAATAGGGTGATTTTTTTTTAAAGATTTATTTATTTATTTATACAAGCACTGGGTACAGTCAGAACCGTGGGTGGGGGCGGGGGGAGGGGGAGGGCGGTGAGAGAATTCACCAGAGCCAGAGCAAGGAGCAGAGCAGGCAGACTGAGGAAGTACACTGTTTAGGGAAGTAGCAGGAATGGGAGGAGAGGTCTGCGTGCCATGTGGGACCCTCCTGACCGCTGGGAATTGAACCAGTGCTGCAGAGGCTGCAGTCAGCTTTGCAGCCCTGCGCTCAACTGCTGCGCCACCGGGGAGGCCCTGATTTTTTTTTTTAAGGAAATATTTTTAGCTCCTTTTATGCAGTTTTTCTGCATTGGCAGGTTTTTTTTTTTTTTTTTTTTTTTTTCAAGTAGAACTTTAGCTATGTATTTCCACTCTTCATTTTGTCCTTGATTTAGGACTATATATTTTCAAATGCTGTGTGTGTGTGTGTGTGTGTGTGTGTGTGTGTGTGACTAGAGGGAAAGATAAAAAAGGATGAGGTGTGAAGTGCAGAAAAATTACAAGATCAGAATCATGTCTTGGTGGGTGAGAAGTGGCAAAGATGAAGAAAAATTAAAACTGATAACTGTGTGGATAGAGGTGGCAAAGATGGTTTCTACTACTATCAACCGCCAAAATTCTTTGTTTCCTGAGCAAAGAGGTGCATTATAGATGCTTCAGTTCCTTTTACTTGGCTGAGATGGAGATTGATGGGCCTCTGTGGGTGTTTATTTAATCCTCCCTATAGGATGAATTCAGCATATGGCTGACTCCTCTTCCACAGTCTAGGGCAGCTCCCCTCCCTACGATGGGGAAGTGACTGGTCCTTTTTTTTTTTTGCAAAGCAAGGGGAAGTTGGCTCATATTCCCAAATGCCGGCCATACTTTGTGGGCTAACTTACAAGCTATTGCTAAGGTGTTTCCATCCATTCAAACCTTTGCTGCCACCTGTGTTCCTGTGGGACATCCGGGCGACAGAAGGATGGGCGGGCAGCAACTTTGCAGTGTAGCCTCCCACCTGCCTCCATAACTGCTCCATCTGTTTGTAGCTCCGGGTGGCTGAAGAGTCCAGAAGTTCAAAGTTGTATTCCTGGCTGCTTCCAGCCACTCTTTACTCTCCAAGGACTTGATATTTCTGGAGGGAGAGGTTATTGGAGCCAAGTTCTCCTTGGCCCTGCGCTCCAGGGTGTGTGCTGTCAATGGCCACAAGGCCAGTACTCTGTTCCTGAGGAATTAAGTTACAATTCTATGCTTATTTCTGTTCATTTACTATCTTATTTTTTTCATGATCCCTCTATGTGATGTTTGGAATGATGTTTATAAATTTAAGAGCCAACCAGGCATGCAGTTAATGTAGGGCTGTATTTCAGTAACGGCACAGATAAGGAAGCTGCATGTTTATATAGTAAATCTGGCAAGAAGAAAACACTAGGAGTGTGGGAGGATGATCAGCATAGAGGATCCAGGAAGCTCCCCTGCCCCCCATTTCTGGAACATTGAGAGACAAAATTGACATTTAGGCTGATGTATGCACTATTTTCAAATCCATCTTCAACAGTCATGATTTAAGGCTTGGGATCACCAGTTAATACTGTAACTGCATAATTTAAAGGAGCAAATGCATTTCCACTATTACTTTCCTATTGCTACATAAACTATCCAAAACTTAGCTACTTAAAAACAGCACACATTTATTAGTCCATAGTTTCTGTGGTTTAGGAATCCAGGCTTGCCTTAGCTGGACCCTCAACTCAGTCTCTCACCAAATTGTAATCAAAGGTTTAGCTTGAATATGTTTTCCCCTAAAGACTCAACTGGGGGGCCTCCCCGGTGGCGCCTTCCCGGTGGTGCAGTGGTTGAGCGCTGGGCTGCGAAGCTGCCTGCAGCCTCTGCAGTGCCGGTTCGCTCCCCGGCGGCCAGCGAGGGTCCCACATAATGCGCAGACCTCTCCTGCTGTGCCCGCTGCTCCCCTCAGCAGTGTACTTTGTAGGTCTGCCTGTTCTGCTCCCCTCTCTGAGTCTGGTGAATTCTCTCACCCTCCTGCACTTCTGATTGTACCCAGTGCTTGTATAAATAGATAGATAGATAGATAGATAGATAGATAGATAGATAGATAGATATCTAGATAGATAAATCTTTAAAAAAAAGACTGAACTGGGAAAGCATCTGCTTCTGAGTTCACCCATGTTGTTGGCAGAATTCATTTCCTCGTAGCTGTAAGATTTAGGGCTTCAATATCCTGCAGGCTGTCAGCCAGTCTTCTTCCTGCACGTGGGACTTCCAGCAGTGCATTGCCACTCAACCTTCTCCATAGACCTGCTTGTAATATGTCTGCTTATGGCTTCAAAACCAGAAAGGGAGAAAGGGAGTAAATCTATTAAGAAGACAGTCTTCCTTAATGTAACATAACCACGGGAGTGATATTACATCCATTTGCCATATATTTTTAAACAAGAACATTGTGTTTACTTAGAAACATTCAGAATGTCAACAAAACAGCTGCAGGGTTTTTGTGGGTCTTTTTTGTTGTTGTTGTTGCAATAATAGTGTGGCATTCAGTTAGCAGAATAGTTATTTCATATAAGCTGCATCAGAAACAAGTGAAGTTATATACCATTCCTGCACTAATTTGTGCTCTGCACCAACAGCACCTGCTTTAAATTCCATGCCAGTTCACAACCTGCACACCCTACCAGGCCAGTGAATGGCTATTGAAAATACCATCAGGCTAGGGCTGTCCAGAGGCACCCTTGGTAGTGTGTCACCCATAAAAAAAGATGCGGTACAGTTTAAAAACAAATCTCAGAGTCTTGCATTTCAAAATGCAAGACGTGAATTGTGTACAGAACCCATAGGAAGGTTGCCCTCTCTGTCCACCAGCATTGGATAATGACTTGACCAAAAATTGAGCTATTCCTACGTGAAGTTAATGCTTTTTAAAGGTCTATTGTGCCTTAATGTAAGTGCTTTTTAAAAACATATTCCGATTCAAAGATCCTAAGAACTTTATCTCATAATAAATAGTTCTAATAGAAATGCCCAAATTTCCACCATTATGCATTCATTTGTTAAGTGTGATCATTTCCTTTTATATCATATCTTTTAAAACAAAAATATTCTGTGGAAAAAAATATATGAATACCAGTACACCTGGTAAGATAAATGGAGTAATAATACCCAAGAGAAGAGCATGAAAGAAAAACAAAAGAGAGGCATATATTAATTTATTTTACAAATGTTTATTGAGCATCTACTATGTGGCAGGTACTGTGCTAGGATTGGGTTATGAAGAACACTGCGGCCCAGTCCTCACCATATTAACATTTTAATATTTTAGAAGTGAATTGGCATTTACACTGAATATGTACATGTAAGCATTCTTGTTTCTTTATCCCCCTCAAAGCTGTTATTAATTCATTTATCTTTTCCATCCTATCATCTTAGAATCAAGGAAATATGCTATGGCCTAAGGCTTTCCATACAGTGTTTCTGTTAAACTTCTCACTGACAATGTAAGAAAACATCATTAACCCCATTTAACTCATCCTCACCCTTCAACACTTTGTTCAATTATCTGGAAAATGTATCTGATCCTCACATTAGACCACCTGCCCTTTTAATGACCCTGACAGCAGCACATACCTTATTTCCTTAGGATTTAAAAAAATTGTACTTATATTTACAGGATTATTCAGTTCTCCTAATGCTTAATATTATATTCCCAATACTATTTTTTTAAAGATTTATTTATTTATGCATACAAGAACTGGGGTACAGGCCAGAGGTGCAGAGGGTGAGAGGATTCACCAGAGTGGGGAGCAGAACAGGTGGATTGGCTGAAATACACTGCTGAGGGGAGCAGTGGGCTAGTCAGGAAAGGTCTGCTGCACCTGGCCAGGGATCGAACTTGTGCTGCAGTGGCTGCAGATAGCTCCATAGGCTGCACCTTAACTCCTTGCACCACCAGGGAGGCCCCCAATACTATTTTTTGACCTCTTTTCTGAACTCTAGCTACTATGTCCAACTCTCTACCCATATCTACAATTCAGTACATTAAGGGACACTCCAAACTCAGCACCTTCCCAAACACCACTCTCCTTGCTTTACTTTTTACATCTGAGTAGATAACACCATCACCTGGTTAATTCCATCAGTTGTAATTACCACTTCCTTGCTTTTTTTCAATGCCAATATCAAACAATAATTCATGTTCTGTTTCTTTTACCTCCCCAATCTTTTCAACCTATCCAGTGTTTTCTTATTTCACTGCCTGCTAAATCTCACGTTCAGGTTATTGGTATTTTTTGTCAGCAGTAACATTTTCTTTCATCATTCTTGCTTCTTTTCAATTTCTTCATACTGAAATCAAGATATATTTTTTATAGAGCTTAAAGTTTATCAGATTACTCTGCCTGAAATAACTTTTTAAAAGTAAGTTCTAATTTCGTTAACTAAATTCCAAGTTCCTGCTGATCTCACAATCAAATCTTCAGCGTCTGGTTCAGTCATACTGGCCTTCTTTTTACTGTATAAATGCACCCTGAACCTCCTAACCTTGGCTGTGGTACAAGCTGTTTCCTTTCCCTGAACAACTCTTTCATCCCACTTCCCTGCCACCATCTGTGTCTACATAATTTTCACTCAAGCTTTTGATTTCACATCAGTAGTTATTTCTTTACGTTTTCCCTGAGTTCACCATACTGCTGGGTTCCCCTGTTATATTGTCTCTTAGCACAACTTCCCTCGCCTTCATCACAACTGTAACTACTTACAAATATAAATTTAATGGTGTGATGGTTATGGCTTTTTTGCACTAGACTATAATTTCCACAAAAGCAACGACCCTGTTTGGCTTACAATTTTATCTTAAGTTCCTAAATATACTGAAGGAAAAAAAAAAAAAAAAAAAAAAAAAACCATGGCACATCACAATATAAACCAACTGACTTTGCATATAACTATTCTTCAAGATTTTTTTTCTATAATCACCTTGAAGGGGGGAGGTTGATAATGGTTCTAAGGATATTTAAAAACCCATTGCTAGATTTTATGGCTGCCTGAGGACAGCGTGTGGGAGTAAAAATGATCAAGGAGAAAACAAGAAAATAAAGTTTCCTATAGAAGACAGACACTAATGCAGAGTGTGGGTGTGAAAGAGGGGTAAATAATGCAAATGGCCAACAGACATATGAAAAAATGTTCAACATCACTTGTAATCAGGAAATGCAATCAAAACTACCATGAGATACCATCTCACACCAGTGATAATGGCACATATTAAAAAAACTAGCAACAACAAATGTTGGCGAGGATGTGGAGAAAAAGGAACTCTTGTGCACTGTTGGTGGGAGTGCAAACTGGTCCAACCACTATGGAGAGCTGTGTGGAGATTTCTGGACCTACTAAACATAGAGCTTCCATATGATCCAGCAATTCCACTCCTAGGTATTTACCCAAAGGACACAGAAACATCAATTCCAAAGAGCACCTGCACTCCTATGTTTATAGCAGCACTGTTTACAATAGCTAAGCTTTGGAAACAACCCAAATGCCCAAAAATAGATGACTGGATCAAGAAGATGTGGTACATATATACCATGGAATATTACTCAGCATTCAAAAAAGATAAACACATGCAATTTGCAGCAACATGGATGGCACTGGAAGGGATCATGCTCAGCGAAATAAGCCAAAAAGAAAAAGAAAAATACCGGATGGTCTCACTCATAGCAGGAATCTAGAAAACTTAAATAAGGGACCAGGAAAATGAATATAAGAAAGTGAAATCAAAATCAACAAAAAAACTATGAACCAGAGACACTTTTTGGGGGGTGGGGGGCGGGAGGGGAAGGATTGGGGTCAGCATGGGGCGTTTGCAATTGTATGGGGGAATATAAAAATAAAATTTAATATTTAAAAAAAAAAAAAAAAAAAAAAAAAAAAAAAAAAAAAAAAGAAATAGAAGAT
This sequence comes from Talpa occidentalis, assembly GCF_014898055.3. Taxonomy (NCBI): domain Eukaryota; kingdom Metazoa; phylum Chordata; class Mammalia; order Eulipotyphla; family Talpidae; genus Talpa; species Talpa occidentalis. The sequence goes on along the minus strand of NW_023605194.1, from coordinate 96,520,116 downwards.
GACACAAAGAAATGGAAAGATACTGCATCTTATTTAATATTAAACCATTATATAGTAAAACTCTGAAATTGAGAAAGTTGCCCAATATGAGTAATGACAGGAAAATCATGATTGCTAATCATCTGAAAGTCATAGCAACAAAGCCAATTGACATTTACTGTACAAAATGTCCACTCACATCTGTGTTGAAACACATGCTACTATTTTCTAGGAGATCCTTTGTTGGTACAAGCTTTCCTAATAAATTCAGAGCAAAACAAAAAAAAAAAAAAAAAAAAAAAAAAAAAAAAAAAAAAAAGAGTCAAATAATTTCAGAAAAAATAAATATTAAAGCAGCGTAAGGTGCTAGGACATGATTTTTAAGTTATATTATTCATTTGGGGAATGTACCCTTTAAAAACTCTGCCATGATCGTAATCATTATCTTGAATCATTCTGAATTACTTTGAGATAAATGGAAATATGCGATATCTTAAGGATGAACATAATCAATTTCAATTGAAACAAATCTAATGGAGTAAAAGTGAGTAAAAGTGACTTTGTGTTCCCACCATAAGAGGACAAACTGGCACAGAAGTTACCACCTGCTATAAACAAACTGTAAACTGATGGTATTATAAAAACAACTGATTTTAGACATGGGACAAAAGACAGCACAGCAATGTGATCCTTGAGAGACTAGAAATGAGGAAAACAAAAGCAAACACCCTTACCATCACAAGAAAAAATATTTTTAAAAATTGAAGAGATTTCTGGACTGAGGACCATGAACCTCCAGCAGATTCCAGCAATCTCACTGAGTAGAAATCAACAGAGATGAAAGTTCAGGGTGGCCAAAGTGGATGGGATTTCTGAGGAACAAACCCAAGATAAGGATGAAATATATAGAACGAACTCCAAAAACATGCTCTGTATATTGCACATGTATAAAGCGAAACCCCAAGAGGTCAGATAAGAACAACTTCTGGGCAGAGTGTAATTACTGGAAAGTTGGGAGGCAAACATCTCTTGGACCCATGCAATAGCAAGGAACATTCCAGTTCTCTAGTCAAAGTGGGACAATCTCATTAAATACATAGAGCACTAAGCAGAGACCACAGAATGGTTAGTTAATACAATGAAATGGAGCTAAATTAACCTCAGAAAGAAGGTTTCCACATCCAGCAATAGGAGTTTAAAAATAAATCTGGAAAGGATGAATCTAATTTATAAACTGCCTAAATACTTTCCAGGCAAACTCCACCTTCTTTTGAGAAATACAGGAAAAGGTAGCATTTACTAATATAAATTTCAAAACAAATATCCAGTTAAAAATTCCCAGTTGCATGAAGAAGAGAAGATATGACCATAATGAGGAAGACAATAAGTCATCAGAAACAGACCAAGAATAAAGAGGTAATGGATATAATATGGTAGATTACATTGATTTTCAAAATAGTGACCTAGTCTTGCATACTTGGAATTAATCTCTCTTCTTCATGGTATATAATTCTTTTTTTATGTTGTTGGACTCAATTTGCTAATTTTTTTGAGTATTTTTGCATCAATGTTTATGAGAGGTATCAGTCTCTAGTTTTCCTTTCTTTCAACATTTTTGGCTGTATATAATGAGTTAGGAAGTGTTTCTTCTGCCTTTTTTTTTTTTTAGTGCTTTTTAATTTTTTTTAAGCTTTATTTATTTATTTATTTTATTTATACAAGCACTGGGTACAGTCAGAAGCGCGGGAGGGTGAGAGAATTCACCAGAGCCAGAGCGGGGAGCAGAGCAGGCAGAAGGACTGAAGTACACTGCTGAGGGGAGCAGCGGGCGAGGCAGGAGGAGAGGTCTGCGCGCCATGTGGGACCCTCCTCCGGTGGCCGGGGAGCAGCTGGGGATCAAACCGGCGCCGCAGAGGCTGTGGGCAGCTTCGCAACCCAGCGCTCAAACGCTGCACCACTGGGGAGGCCCTCTTCTGCCTTTTTTAATGGACTTTATTATGGAGAATTGATATACTTTCTTCCTTTAATGTTTGGTAGAATTAAATAGTGAAACCATCTCATCCAATGCTCATTTTTGTTTTGAAGGGTTATTAATTACTGATTCAATTTCTTTCACAAGCCTTGCATTTTTTACTTGAAAGTGAGACATGATATATTGGGTAAAAGAACAGAGATAAATAGTCCTTCAGTCTGAGGTTTTATATTAATCTGCTTGGCATTTGATGTTAATGTAACCAATAGCTGCCAGGGGCTACAAATTTCTCAAAGTGTTTTTTGTTTCTTTGTGTTCCCTATTGTCATTGTGTTTCTGAAGGACTGTTCTTCAAATAGAATCTGTGTCTTACAGCTTTTCCAGTTGTTATCCACAATTATTATTTTGGGGCCCTATTAATGTAGCCGTCAGGTGTGGGGATGGGGAAACATTCTAATAATCTTAAGATTGAATCGAAGTCCTCTAGTAGGTCTATCTGTGGACCTTCACAAAATGTCTCTAACCTCTCCTCACTCCACCCTATCCTGGTCTTAGGTGAGACAACATTACAGGTGACTAAAATTGGGAAAATGTCCTTCCCCCTGGAGAGTGGACTTACCTTATGGAGAAATAGCCTGGTGTGTTTCAAAATGGTTACTTCCTCCCAATCTCCTTCCAGAAACAAGAGGATTTTTCTTGACTCCACTCTAGGAAATTTTGGAGGTAAAAATCATGAAAGTATAAAGGTATCTCTAAGACCACAGCTCTCCAAGTTTATAATTCTCAAGTTAGTCCGCCTTCAGCCACCAGCAATTAATCAAAATTATTGCCATTTGGGTATTATCAGTTATGGCTCCAGTGACTTCTGCCTCCAGTCTGTCTCTGACTTTACAGTAGCAGTTTGTTGTATGATCTCAAGTCTTTGCTTTTCAGTTTGTTTAGTTTCTTTTCTTGTTGTAAGGGCAAGAATGCTGACTGCCAAGCTCTTGGCATGGGATATTTCACCTATATATTTATTATATATTTTCTTACCAGATCCCATTTTACACTCTAAGTTCTAACTTTTACTTTTAGAAAGCACTTGGTTTGCAGTTTATGAGTGTGCTAAATAAATGCGCATAACAATTAGAATTCAAATTAAAAATTTAATTATATAAATTCATTAATAGGGAAGTATTTAAATAAGTCATGGATTATTCATTCAGAGTGGTACCCTGGAGCTGTGAAAATATGAGATAGATTTGTATGTTGATAAGGAAAGAGCACAGGTACATAGATAAGTAAAAGAATGAAGATTTGACAGTACATTGTGCTCCCACTTGCATAATATAGAGTGAAATGTGTGCATCTATTGTTGTTATAGAATGAACTTTATCTGAAAGAATCAATAAAAAAATAGTAGTGGGTATTGCTTTTGAGTAGAAAATTGAGGAACTGTGGATTAAAGTTGTACGAAGACCTGAATTTCAATGTCTTTGCATCACTTGATTTTAACATGTCACTAAAAAAAAGTTAGTTAAAAGTTACAAAAACTAACTTCCCTAATATTCCTTTAACATCTTTATGCAGTGTGTACATCTGGTTAATAAAGTTGGCCAACTGAGTGCAAACTGGTCCAATCACTATGGAAAGCTGTCTGGAGGTTCCTCAGTCTACGAAAAATGGAGCTACCATATGACCCAGCAATTCCACTCCAAGGGATCTACCCAAAGGACACAAAATCATTGATTAAAAAGACCACCTGTACTCCTATGTTTATTGCAGCACTATTTACAATAGGTAAAACCTGGAAACAACCCAAATGCCCAAAAATAGATGACTAAATCAAGAAGATGTGGCATATATACACAATGGAATATTATTCAGCAATCAAAAAAGATAAACTCATGCTATTTGCAGCAACATGGAGGGAACTAGAAGGAATTATGCTTAGTGAAATAAACCAGAAGGAAAAAGAAAAAATATTGGATGGTTCCACTTATAGCAGGAATATAGGGGAACCAAATAGGACATCAGTGTAAAAAAATAATAACAGTACAAAACAAAAACAGACAATTATAAATCAGAGACATCCTGCAGGGGAGGAGGAGGGAGAGGGATCAGAGGGAGGGAGGGAGGAGCACAGGGGACTGAGGTGATGGTGCAAGGGTGCCTTGGTGAAGGAAATTCTATGGGGACTACACCTGAGGGGTTGGGGAAGCAAATATTGTTTAAAAATAAACAATGATATAAAAATATAAAAAATAATAAAATAATTAATTAACAAAATAAAGTTGGCCACTGGCCATTTATTATCTTAAGTTATAAAACAATGAAACCTTTTTTCTAGGCAAGGGAAAGATCTGCCAAGTAGTTACAGAGGTTATGACCAGTGTTTGCAAATGTAGAGAACACAGCATAGGAAGAGAGGCATTCAAACATAGATATTGAGAGATTTTAAGGCTCTGTGTTCCTATTTTACTAGCTATAAAAGAGTAATGCTTGCCAGCAACAAAACATTATTGATTATAACAGCTTCAGATAAAAGCTAGCTTGTAGGGACTGGGTGTTACATGACAGATATAATTAATTAGGAGGCCTTGTCTTCTAATGGGGTGTTTGTTTATTAGCCTGTAGAGATTGTAGTTACTAGTTATCACTGCTCTTAATTGCAACAGTAGTTTATCCCTTCCATTTTTCAAAATACCCCTGAACTTCATTGGCATCTTTGGTGATCAGAGATAATTGTGGAATTCTTATTTTCAAAAGAACACTTGTAGTAGCAGTATCAAAGTCTTAAAAGAAGTTTTGGAAATATCCATTAAATGTCATAAAATCAGCAATTTTGCAACCAAAGGAATCCTAATCTCTCTATACAAAATATCTCCAAACCATAAAATTTAACAAATATTACAGAACAATACACAATGCATGATTTCACCATTTCATTAATAGGAAACAGAGAATACCATGAACTTCAGATAACCTCAGAGAAAATAAACACCAGATTGCAATTGTGCTGCACTGACCCTCCAGACCTGTGAGTGTGGAAAGCAGGAATGGAAGCTCTACGAGATTCCATCGAATGTAGGAGAGGAAAGACATGAATTTAGATGAAATGCAGACAAATTCACATCCAGAAAGAAGATTTCAAGAACAGAATGATAAAAAATACATGTGGTAGGAAAAATAATGGCCCCTAAAATTGTCCATCTCCTAGTCTTGAGGAATTTGTAAATATGTTACTTTACCAACAAAAGGATTTTGCAGTTACATTATTGGTAAGGAAGTTCAAATGGTGGCGTTAAACTAGATTGATCTTTGTGGGCCCAATGTAACTATGCTACTCCTTAAAAGTGCAGAATCTTGTGCATGGTGTGAGGTAGTAGTCAAGCTTCATTCTTTTGCATGTAGCAAACCAGTTTTCCCAGCACCGTTTATTGAGCAAACTTTCTTTGCTCCATTGCATATTCTTTGCTCCTTTGTCAAAGATTAGTTGACTGTAAATCTGTGGGTTTATTTCTGGATTTTCTATTCAGTTCCTTTGGTCTGTATGTCTGTTCTTGTTCCAATACCATGCAGTTTTGATTATTATGCTTTTGTATTATAGTTTGAAGTCTCCGTGTGTGATACCTCCATTCCCCCCCCCCCTTTTTTTTTCAGGAGAGCTTTAGCTATTTGGGGTTTTTGGTGGCTCCATATGAATTTCATCAATATTTGTTCTATTTCTTTGAAGAATGTCATTGGAATTTTTATTGGAATAGCATTGAATCTGTATATTGCTTTTGGTAGGATGGCCATTTTGATAATGTTTATTCTTCCAATCCATGATCAGAGGATGTCTTTCCATTTCTTTGTGTCTTCTTCTATTTATTCTAACAGTGTTTTATAGTTTAACTGGTCCAACCATTATGGAGAGCTGTATAGAGATTCCTCAGTCTGCTAAAGATGGAGCTTCCAGAGCCTCCCTGGTGGCACAGCGGGTTGAGTGCAGTGCTGTGAAGCTGTCTGCAGCCTCTGCAGCACTGGTTCAATTCCCAGCTGGCCAGGGAGAGGCCCCCATGGTGCAGCAGACCTCTTCTGTCTCACCCGCTGCTCCCCTCAGCAGTGTACTTTGATCCTTCTGCCTGTTCTGCTCCCTGCTTTGTCTCTGGTGAATTCTCTCACCCTCCCACATCTCTGACCAATACCCCAGTTCTTATATAAATAAATCAATCTTAAAAAAAAAAGAAGATGAAGCTTCCATATGATCCTGCAATTCCACTCCTAGGTATTTACCCAAAGGACACAGAAACATTAATTCAAAAGGGCACCTGTACCCCTATGTTTATAGCAGAACTATTTACAATAGGTAAGCTATGGAAACAATCCAAATGCCCAAAAATAGATGACTGGATCAAGAAGATGTGGTACATATACAAAATGGAATATTAGTCAGCTATCAAAAAAGAGAAACTCACGCAATTTGCAGCAATATGGATGCAACATGGAAGGGATCATGCCTAATGGAATAAGCCAGAAAGAAAAAGAAAAATACCAGATGGTCTCACTCATAGCAGGAATTTAGAAAACCTAAATAAGGGACCAGGAAAAACACTAATTATAATAAAGTAAAAATCAACAAGCAGCTATAAACCAGAGACACAACTATAAACCAGGGGGATGGGGGAGAAGGGAGTAGGATAAAAAAAAAAAAGGTGAAGAATCTTGCTTTGTTGCTGTTAGAGAAGAAGGTATGAGGGCAGAAGGAGGGATAGAGAAATGGATGCTGCTGATTTTGAGGAGGGAGGAAGACAGTTATACATAAGGCGAGCAAAGCAGGAGAATTCCGGAAGCTAGAAAATATGGATTCTTCCCTAGAATTTCCAGAAGGAAAAAATCTTTCCCTACACCTTGACTTTTAATCCAATGAAAATTGATTTTGGACATTTAATCCCCAAAAGTGTAAATAACTTCATCAGTACTGTTGGTGAGGGTATTTCAGGTGTTCTGCATTGACTTAAATATGATAATGTACATAAAATGCCTGAGAATGGTAGTTGCCATGAATGTGTCTTAAAATTTATTTTTTAAAAAATTTATTTATTTATACAAGAACCAGGGTACAGGCCAGATTCATGGGAGACAGAGCGGGGAACAGAACAGGCAGACTGACGAAATACACTGCTGAGGGGAGCAGCGGACAAGACAGGAGAGGTCTGTTTCGCTATGTGGGATTCTCGCCAGCCAGCCGGCCGGGATCGAACCCCTGCTGCAGAGGCTGTGGACAGCTTCACAGTGCAGCGCTCAACCGCCTGTACCACCAGGGAGGCCCCTGTCTTAAAATTTAAATGAAAGTTTGGAAGCTGAAATCTTCACAAATCTCTAAGACATTTCACTGCTTGCAAATGGATTCACAGAAAAGCAGAATAATCTCTCTCTGCTGTGATTCATTTCCTGAACAGGGAAGGAGATAAAAAGATAACTGATTTGACTTTTATTGATTGTTGAATGTCTTAGATTTTTTTTTAAATAGAGAAATTAGAATAGATGAATGCATGCTTCAATATTTGATAAATTCTACCTGGATGGTTTAAATTGTGAGTAGTTAAATCTCTTGTTGTAACATGTAGAAACATGATTCAGGAGAAACAAAAGATTTTATGATATAATAAAAGTGGTAGGACCTTTAGGCTTCCCAATCAGCACCTGCTTTATTTCATACTTGCTTTAGAATTGCTATTACCTGCCCAATACAGGAACACAGCATTTGGGAATATCAAGGAATATCATCCTTCTAGAAGGGAATATATCAAACCCAGTGCTGAAGGTTTGATCATGAAAAATGTCATGGGTCTATATTGTACAGCAGATCTTTGAGACATACTTCTCTTGTAAAACTGTAACTTTTTGTCGATTGGACAACTCCATTTTCCCCCTATCATCTGGTTACCACCATTCTACTGTCTGCTTCTATACCTTTGAATATTTTAGGTAACCCATATAAAGGAAATCTCATAGTGTTTGTCCTTCTGTAACTGACTTACCTCACCTGCATTATGTACTCAAAGCTCTTCCATGTTGTTTCAAATGGCAGGATTTTCCTTTTTTTAGGATGAGTACTGTTCTGTCTTGCAGCACATTTTATTTATCCATGCTGGACAGTTCTATTTCTTCCACATCTTGACTACAAAGCTGCTGTGAATAGGATGTGTCGATATCTCTGAGGCCCTCACTCCTATTCCTCTGCGTATGTACCCAGAAGAGGGATTGATAGATCATATGGTAATTCTATTTTTAATTTTGTGAGAGTGTCCACATTGTTTTCCATATATATGTGAGCGTGTCCACAGCAATATAATAGTGTGTACTTAAAAATGTGTTAAGTAGGGCCTCCCCGGTGGCGCAGCGGTTGAGCGCTGGGTTGTGAAGCTGCCCGCAGCCTCTGCAGCGCCGGTTCGATCCCCGGCTGCTCCCTGGCCAACGGAGGAGAGTCCCACATGGCGCGCAGACCTCTCCTGCCGCCCGCTGCTCCCCTCAGCAGTGTACTTCGGTCCTTCTGCCTGCTCTGCTCCCCGCTCTGGCTCTGCTGAATTCTCTCACCCTCCTGCGCTTCTGACTGTACCCAATGCTTGTATGTATAAATAAATAAATAAATAAATCTTAAAAAAAAAAAATGTGTTAAGTGGGTAGAATTCATGTTACGTGTTCTTACCACAAAAAAATCAAAACCAAACCAAGATAAAGTAAAAAGAAAGAGTCACAAGGAAACTTTGAAAGTGTGAATGTGGTTATTACCTGGATGTTGGTGATGGAGGGGAGTGTATCTATATGTTAGAACTCACCAAATTATATTGAATATATATTAGTTATGTGCAACTTTTTGTATATCAATTACATTTCAATAAAGCTGGAAAAAATACCACTGAAAGCAACTTTTCAAAATTTCATATACTCATTTTTCAAAATTTCCTAGGAATGTCATACGCAGAAATGTATAGATAATGGGAGCCCTGAGTCCTTGGAGGTCGTCTGTTTTACTTGGTATTCAGAGGGGTCCGGCTAAGCAGAGATGAAATCGAGGGGTGCATAGCTGCACTTGCACACTAGGCACCCTGAACAGCATGTAGGAGCAGGATAATTTTCTTTTTATTTACTTAGATCAGAAGGGAGGACCTTTTGGACTTATGTGCTGATTTAAGGCAGTTTTGAATGCTTCAGCATTTTTCAAAAGACGAGCTCCCTGCATGGGATGACAGATGCCTCTGTCAGGTTGTCTTTCCTCATGCCTGGTAATGAATCGTCTGCCATTAGAAAGGCTGCAGGAAAGGTCATAAATACCAGGACTGGGCTTTCTCAGGTCAGGAATGTCAAGACCTATAGAAGGTGATTAAGTTGGGTCCCCCTTAGTAATTTTCTTGGTGACTACCATTTTTGTCTTGGAAATATTGGTGGGATAATTTCAACAAAAATGTATGCAATCTCAATGTCCTTGGAATACTTTTCTTCAAATAAGAGAATGGGCTTATTTGCCCAGAAAAAAGGCTATATATAAAGGTACTTACACATGAAGGTAACAGATTGGTTCTGGTGGTTTTGGATTGAGAATTCTTACTCTCAGTAGTCACACTGAGGCAGCCTAGTAGCTTTTCAAAGGCCACCATTTCCTAACAAAATTTCCCCTTGTTTTCTCATAGAGAATAAATTACTTACTCTTTCCTAACTTAAATAATCATAGTATTGTTGCACAAATTAATGGACATGATACATATAAGCACATCTTTCCAGGCCTGCTGGATAATAAGTATTTAGAGAATATTAGCTATTATCATTATCCAATCCTTTCATAATAATGTTTCTCATTGTAATTTACACATTATCATTTGGTTTTACGGTTCAGTCCCTGTGAATTTGTTAATGTGAAGTAATATCATGGTGGTCTGATGAAATCAACTTTCTGAGCTTGCAAGTTTCAGGATTTAAGGATTGACCAATACAGGAAGTGGTACTATTGGAAGCAAATAATCATGTTACTCCTGGAGAACCTCTAAACTTATTATGTCAAATTCCTTGGTGTTATAATTTCAACAAAAATGAATGTAATTTCTTTTTTTTTTAAGATTTATTTATACATACAAGATCTGGGGTACAGGCCAGAGATGAGGGGAGTGAGAGGATTCACCAGAGGCAGAGTGGGGAACACAACAGGCAGACTTACTGAAATACACTGCTGAGGGTAGTGGTGGGCAAATCAGGAGTGGTCTGCTTTGCCATGTGGGTTGCTTCCTGGCTTTCTGTGGATTGAACTCGTGCTTCAGAGGCTGCGGATTGCTTCATAGTGCTGTGCTTACCCCCTTGCACCACCAGGGAGGCCCAAAAAATGAATGTCATTTCAATATCCTTGGAACGTTTATTTATTTATTTAGATTTATTTATTTATTTATACAAGCACTGGGTACAGTCAGAAGCACGGGAGGGTGAGAGAATTCACCAGAGCCAGAGTAGGGAGCAGAACAGGCAGAAGGACCAAAGTACACTGCTGAGGGGAGCAGTGGGCGGCAGGAGAGGTCTGTCGCGCCATGTGGGACCCTCGCTGGTGGCCGGGGATCGAACCAGCGCTGCAGAGGCTGTGGGCAGCTTTGCAACCAAGTGCTCAACCGCTGTGCCAACGGGGAGGCCCGGAATATTTTTTTAAATCATTAAATTTTGGTGATAATTTGTTACACGGCAAAAGCTCACTGACAAAGTCCCATTAAGAATTAATTACTCCTTCTTTTGAACTTTGCTTAAATTTATTTCTTGTGAATTAGAATTGTCTTATATAAATATATTACTCTTTCAGCCCTTTCCTTAGTTTCTTGCACATTATAATCACTATTATTAACAGTTTTTATACACTTACTTTGTATCAGACTCTTACTAATGATTTTATATGTAATAATTCAGTAATACTCAGAAAAAAAGAAATTATCTCCAATGTATAGATTAGATAATTGAAATCTAGGAAAGATAAATACCTGTCAACTTCACAAATCTACTCTCTGGGCATAGGTCTTTCTAATTGCATAGCATGTACTTTTAATCCTCATAGTACACTGTTTTGCTACACTAAATTGGACAGATTTGTTGTTATATAAGTACTTACCTGTGGCAACTACCTGTGATTCATTGAATGTTCTAATAGTCTTCATTTTTCAAAAAGTATTATCCTATTGGAAAGAATCTAACATTTCTCAGCAAACTTTTTACTCTGGGAGTTACTGGAATGAGTCATAGCTGGCTTTATTAAGTGTTATTACCGCTAGAAGGCTGCTGAAACTGAATGGCAGGCTTTAAGGGATGTAAACCATTGTGTGGAAAAGAAAATGGAAAGCACTGGGGTTATGGAAACTTATCTTCATGTGAATTTTCCTGAGGAGAATGTCCTCAGTTGACTTCCAACACAGAACACCTTCCAGAAAGATTCATTACATAATTCCTTCTTATTTGAGCAACCCTTCTTATTTGAGGACTATGTGATAACAAATTAAAACATACACATACAAACATACATCTGAAGAGGTGTGAACCTACTTCTCTAAACCATGCACAGTGTTGTAAACCAATGTTACCTCAATTAAAAAAATTACAAAAAAGTCTTAACAAATTTCTATAAAAATAAAATTTTATTTATTTATGGACATAAGTATATTACATATATTAGACAACCTTTGGTCTCAAGGACCATGACTATAGAGTGGGGAGAGATTAATTTGATTAGCGGGATGATCTGTGACCTGGCAACAGTTAGGGCTTTGGGTTTTAACCTGGCTGGATCGCAAGTCCTTCTATAACCTTAGGTGACTCTTTTAGGGTATATTCAACCAGCAGTCTGAGACAGCATACAACCTCTAAGTGTTGGCTAATTAGATTTTATCTCAAGTCCAGCAAAGAGAAATAATCCTTAGAGAAAATAATTTGTGACATACTGTCCATTCACTCCTTGGATCCAAGAGTTATTGTTGGCTGAAGTCATCCGCTGGAAGACAACATTTTGAACAATTTGCCAAATTTGCCTTTATGTAATTGTATTGTAGTGTCTTGTCCTCAGAATTTAAGATGTCAAAGCTATTGGCTTTTTGATATTGAGAGAGCTACTTAAGCACTTTAAGCCTCCATTTCTTAATTTGGAAAATACTTCATAGAGTTTTTGTGGAGACTTTATAGAATTCATATCAAGAAAATAGAATCCCTGTACCTTTAAAGTTATTTGTATCTTTAAAAATACATTATATTAATTTTTTGTATTTGCTGTAAAATCTGTTGTCAAGGTCATTGCCAATTTTCAAAGTCTCCGATAAGGAATTGCATTTAGGTTCTACTACTAGGATAAAAAGAATACTGGTTCTCTGAGAAAGTGGCATTTTCTTCCCATCCCCTCTTTCTCTCCATTAATAACAATGAGCTAATTTCTCATGATGACCTTTCTGTCCTGGCTGCAGATAAACTCAGAGGACTATTTGCACTTCACATCAAGTGTATCAGCTTGCTTGTGTGGATGATTTACTTCTTTCTCTTTTTGGTGGTTGTGATTTTTAAATTTTTATTTGACTATCAACATTGTATAAGTGTCTTAATTAAATCATCTTGATTTTTTTTTTTTTGGACACAGGATCTATCTGAATTAAATAAAAATGCCCCTTAGACTCTTACGGTCTCAAGTTCCCCATCTGACAAATGTCCTGATTATTTTGGAAGGTTGACAAAATCAGTAATGTAGTGCTGTACATTTTGGAAATCCGGACACATTGTGCAAAAGTCAGCCATGTCTAGTCATTGACGTCCAGCAGCTAAGGACATGATGTGGTGCCTCTCAAATGTTCTCTAGCATGGCTCTCATTTCTGAGCTCAGAATTCATTCCATAATATACTTTGAATGTGAACTTGGATTTGAAATGATGCATTAAGTGGCCTATTTCTACCTATTTCTCAGGTGAACAGAAATAAAAGTACACACTAGGAAACATCTTGGTAAAGTACAACCAGAACCTGCTTCCTGATTAGACAAATGTGAGTGGAAAATATAGAAGCAGTACCAGATTTCCTTAAAACGTAAATGTTACTGTTTTGGCTACTCAGCTAAAAAAGCAAATCCTACAAATAAGCGGCCTCATGTGGTTCTTTTTCTCTGCAAAAGGAATCTTTGAGAGCAAATTCTGTACCGCCACTGGTGCGCATGTGGTCTTTACCTGGGAGAGCCTGCAAACTTGCAAACCCTGGATGTGAGCATGTGCCTCATGCAACCCTACCTCCCCAAAGAACTGGTGGCCCAGCCTGTGTGCAGACACACAGGTACAGCAGCAGGCTCAGTCACGACACGGCCATGTCTCAAAGTGATCTTGCTAGATCCAGCTAACTCGTGCTGCCAGTGAACAGAGGGAAATGCAAAACTGCAACTAGCACACTAAACAAACAAACAAACAAACAAACAAACAAACAAACAAACAAAAACTATTTTCCTTGAGGCTGGAGCTAACTTTTGACTGCAGAAGAGTTGCCAGAAATTGGCATTGGACCTCAGTGGACATCAATAGGGAACTTGTCTAGTGCCAGTGAGCGAAGCCCAGCATGGAGGAAATCTACTCACGCGCAAGGGCTGAGTAAAAGGGCAGAGGACCAGCTGCTTGCTGAAATGTGTGATGGGTGGGAAAGGAGTCGGACTGCTGCTCAAAGACCAGCCACTGGAACTTCCTGAACCTCATTTAATTTTTTAAAATCCTCTTTCTTCCTGCTGTCCTACTGCTCAGGTAATATTTTATTTGGCAACTTTCATTTTTAAAGTGGTGTGAAAAAACAATCCAATCAGCCCCTTTCATCCATCCACCCATTCATGTCTTATTTTTTTTTTTAAAGATTTATTTATTTATTTATTTATTTATTTATTTATTTATTTATTTATTTATTTATTTATTTATTTATACAAGCACTGGGTACAGTCAGAAGCGCGGGAGGGTGAGAGAATTCATCAGAGCCAGAGCAGGGAACAGAACAGGCAGACTGAAGAAATACACTGCTGAGGGGAACAGCGGGCGGCAGGAGAGGTCTGTTGTGCGATGTGGGATCCTCGCTGGAGCCGGGGATCGAACCAGCGCTGCAGAGGGTGCAGGCAGCTTCGAGGCCCAGTGCTTAGCCGCTGCGGCACCAGGGGAGGCCCCCATTCATGTCTTTTTATTGAGTATAAGTGACTCTAATTGATCTTGTGGAGATTTTAACTTAAATCAAATATGTGTTCTACCTTCCAGGAGTTTACATCATAGTAAGTAAGACAACTGTTGTGTTGACAACACCGCACTGACAAACGGGGGTCATGGAGCAAGCAGTAGGATGCAGGATACTACCGAAGAGCAAGATCCTGGCCTTTTAATTGATAGAATAATTATACAGCATCAGTTGTGAGGGGAAGGAGGACTAAAAGAGAAGGGAGGGGTGAAACTAGAAAATGTGCTCTGTCATCTACAGTAACAGGGGTTGTGAGTCTGCCCTCCAGGCACTTCTCATCTGCTTGATGACTTGGTATTGTAATTGAGATCAAGCCCTAGGTCCCCAGCCCTGGTTTCAATCTTATCAACAAGGCTTTCCTCTAATCAGCTTCTGTGGTCCCTTGTCATATTTCGGTCCTTGGCCCAGGTAGTTCCTGGTCATATCTCGTCATGCATAGTCCTTCCAGAGCAATCAAGCTTTAGGCTCTTGTTTGATTTGAAAGGCACCTTGTAAGGTTTGGTCCCTATGACTAATTGACTGGGCAGTTCTGAACTTGTATAGGAATGCAGAACTGCAGGTAATAAAAATGGTGGCCAAACAGGCCACTTAAGATTAGCAGACCCACAAGAACGATTTGAATCAATAATCATGAGAAAAAGAACTATAGATAGGTCTATTGTGGAGGCAGAGACAAAGCATCCGAGTGTCAGCCGGAATACTGTCCACTAATCTAGGATGGAAGGAAGCCCCCTCTCAGTATGCAGGGGTTAAGGCTCTCTGTCTTCCATCCATCCACAGGGTCCACTGGGCTGCATCTTTCCTGAGTGAGCAGTTCAGAATCCCAAGCTTCCTGGGCCACCAGCCATCTCTAGGAAGACCTGTGCATCTGTCCAAAGCCAAGTGAGCTGGTGGTGCCCAAGGCACTGGCAGTCCCTGTGGTTCTGGAGGAGAAGCCTGTGAGAGTGAGAATTGGCCTGCACGACCGGAAGGTCATTTACTTCTCTCATTCCATGAATTTATGATGAACCTGCAATGATGTCTTAAGGAAGCAGATACCATTGCATGTAGAACTACAGGGCACAGAAAATAAAGACTCCTCTTCTTGCCTCCCTCTCCTGCCTTTGTGTAGCCTCTGAATGACCTGCAGGTGGTAATCGGATAGGATTACACATCATGTTGGGCTCAGGTGAGAGCTGCCTCAGCACAGCCTGTGAATGGAATAAACCCAGCAGGAAGCAAGTGTGGTTGGGCCAGGAAGAACAGCATGCTGACTCCAGGGCTGTTGAAAGGGGAAGACGACTCACTAGTTCTCTGGGGCTGAAGTCAGAAAGGGAACACAGAGCAGAGGCTGCCTCCAGACCCATTCTCTGCAGGACAACGGGAACTGCAGATGCCGGAGCCTCTGACTCATTCATCTCCAACAGGCAAGTCAGGACTGAGGGTTCTCTGAAATTAAACAAAACAAGAGAAAAATCTGAATACAATACCGCTTTTGAAATATATTTGGATTTGGAGATCTTTGGCTACCTATTAGTTTGTTAGAATTTCTGGAGGTTAGACCTGAGCATTAGTGATTCCTAAAAGTTCTCCAAGGGATTCTACTGCATAAATTGACCAAAAAACCTGAGCTATTGCAAAGGATTCAAGTCTAATAAAATAACTAGTGGGTGGTAATCTCGTAACTACTAAAGTTGTCCTGTTCAATTTATAAAGAACAACACCTCAGGCCTGTAGGATGTTAGCCATGTACACAACACCTTGCATACGTCATTCCACGTGGTCCTCTAATACCCAACAGAAGAGAAAGAAGTTGTCAGCCCCATCTTATCCACAGGACATGGCTGCCCAAAGTTAGCAGGTGATTTCAATCCAAATGCAATCATGGCTGCTGTCAACTCCAAGTCCAATAGTAATTTGAGTAGTAGAAAATACTCTTTTTAAAGGTATAGAGAGAAAGTAGATGAGAAGAAAATGACAAAAGGTAGTGATTGTAGCTTAGAGCCCTCTGACAAAAGCCTTTTTACTCACATCCCGTGGGAGTTGGCCCCTATCTATTTTTAAAAGGGCATGTGGGACTTCTTTCCCTGTTAGATACTTGTTAGGGCTTGTTATATTTTCTTTTCTTTTCTTTTAATATAAATTTTTAAAGATTTATTTATTTATTTATACATGCACTGGGTACAGTCAGAAGCGCGGGAGGGCGAGAGAATTCACCAGGGTCAGAACGGAGAGCAGAGGAGGCAGACTGACAAAGTACACTGCTGAAGGGAGCAGCAGGTGGCAGGAGAGGTCTGCGCTCCATGTGGGACCCTCACCCGGCGGCCAGGGATCGAACCAGCGCTGCAGAGGCTGCAGGCAGCTTCGCAGCCCAGTGCTCAACCGCTGCACCACTGGGAAGGCCCTATATTTTATTTTCTAACTTAAGAAAATGGATAATTATATTCAAGAAAGATGTTTAGAAACAAATGCGCCAAAGAAAAATAGTTTCTAAAACCTGATAACTATAGGATGAAGTTGAGCAGAGCTGCTCATATGCTACCTACTTCTGCAGAGGAGAGAGTAGCCAGTTGAGACACAATGCAGACAAACGATTCACTTCGTTTTCTGTTGCCTCCACTTCTTAGTCCCAGAACAATCACAGAAGGGACAGTTCCAGGGAATCTGTGAGCCCAATACCAGGGTTTTGGAATATTTCAATGATTCATCTTCCAGCCTCTTCTTACAGGAGATGAATTCAACTGAAATTTATTCACTGAGACACATTTTGTGAGCATCTAAGTTCTATCTCTGTTAGTCTCATTTGACCATTACATTGCAGCATTTACTAGAAATAAATCACTCGTGTTGATCTGGGGCCTTCTTCTATTTCAACCTTCTCAGTTTTTCACTTGGAACTCATGGCAATGCCTGAAAGCTATTTGAAATTTATGGCTTTCAGTTAGTTTAGGGAGCTCATGTCAAATTACAAACACAGACACATAAGAACATTTTCCCACAAGTTTTTGCCATTAACATGTACTTACTAAATTATAGAAATGAGCTAGGTAAGCTGAGAATACGAGTGGACATGAATAGAAGCTTCTAGAATTGAGAAAATGTGTCAGTGTATCAAGAATTTTGAGGCATGGCCCCTCAAACCTTGCCTGATAAATAATAATTTATCAAATATCTTACTGTTTTTCTTCCATGGGAATTTTCTTGGAATCAGAGCAATAACATCTATTAAGATCTGAAACTTTACTGAGGTCTATAAAAAATTCTACTCTTATATGTTCTTCTCCTTTTGAACATTCTTTGCATGTAGCAAACATTCCTTCATCTAATAATACTCTGGTTACCTTGCTTTTCATTAGCAGATTAATATAAATGTGATCTTTAAAAAAAATCTTGCAGAATTTCAATGACTGTATCAATGCCAACATTTATATTAATATAGTTAAACTCTATTACTTTGTATCATGGACTAGGTCCTAAATGTTAATGTAGATAGCAAGAAACATTTGGCAGGGTTTTATGATATTAGCATAAATTAATTTTTTCTTGCAACTAACTTATTTTGGTCCTGAGGAAAATGGTCAAGTGACTCCCTCTAGAGTGAACTCTCTGCTATTATACAACATCTACAAAAGAGATTATTTGTGAATGGCTTTTTTTTTTCTTTAATTTAGAAAAGAAAAATTAGTAAAGAATTTCAGAAAAGAAAATTTAGTAAAGAAAAACATGTCTTTGAATTTAATTTAGTCTCCCTTTTTAAGTATGAGATTACAGGGAGAAACACTTATATTTTTGTTTAGTTATCACATTCCTTCGATGATTAGAGACATTTTGTTACCCTAAGTCACAGTTGCTGCTGGCAAAGACATGGTAAATGTATAATTCTTTCCCTTCGATTACTAGTTTTCAAAATAAAGAATTGATGCAATGACCATCTTCAAAGGATGGAAGCAAGATGTAGGTGTGCAGCAAGTTCTTCCTGAATTTTCTGAATTTGAATACTGAATACCTGGCTTTTTATTGATCTGAAATTTAAAATGACATTGTTGAAAGTAGTATAAATGTGGAAGAGCACAGATCTGGAGTCAGCCTGCCTGGCTTCACATCTTAAATCGGTACCTAGTTAGATCTGAGATTATGGGCACAGTGCTCTCTCACTCTCTCTGACTCATTTTCCTTATTGCTAAGTGGGGATGATGATAATATCTCAGCTTCCCCTTTCAGTAGTATGCAAAGTACTGCCTAGAAGTAGGGGAAGAAGCAACACTGCACAGACCCTGTCCTCGAGGAGTCCCTTTATAAATACACATTAATGGCGGGCTTGTAGTCTCCTTTGTTACTCGGGATCCAGTGTCGGCACTGCCACAGAGCAAGCACCCTGCACCTATGAGTACCCAGGGCTACCCACTGAGGCCTTGGGAGAGTCAAAGAAGAACATGACTGTGTCCTTAATCACAGTCATGGCTGTTAAGGTTTCTAGGCCAAGCTGCCACTGACATCAGGAATGGATGCTGTTTCAGAGTGCAGGGGGCATTTGGACTATAGCAGTACTTAGGTAAGAGAAAAGACCCATCAATCAACTTGTCAAGCCTTCTTTTTAGATAACATGTGTGGAGTAGAATGTTTAATAGTGAAATTTTGTTTCCCAGAATTGCTCTTCATTCGTTTTCTTCTTTGGGTTTGTTCCTTCATTCTACATGTATAAATGAGTATAGCTTGCAACACTTGCGCATGGAGGCTAAGTAACATTTTGCAAGATTAAGCAATTCCTATTGCTCTGAAATAAGTGTGTTTGTTGGTGCAGATGCAACACACTGGAAGCATGATATTGCTTCTTTAATGTGGTGACTGAACACTGAATTACCACCTTGCAAATAGTTTTATTTCATTGTATAGAATAAAATTCAAATTGTAAACATTAATTTTGAGAGTACTTTATTTAAATAATTTTTATTTATTTAAATAAAATACTATACACCTTTTTATATTTAGTATTTTTCATTTTCATTTTAATAAATTATGAATATTTTGGAAAAATAACTTGGAGAAACATGAAAACAATTTGAATTACATATTTCCATATTATTTTATTTTATGTTCTTTCATAAATATACCTCTGTTTTGTTTGCTTGAATAACAGCTTTTTCATATCTAATCTTTAAATAATTTAGAATGATTATATATTGGAATAATAATAGAAACAAAAAATTTAACATAGAGTTCAACAAAAAGCAGGAATATGAGTATAGAAATAGAAATTGAATATGCTCAAAGAGATCATGTGTAAATAGTGTAAAATTGAAAATAATGAAATTGAGCAGGTTGCACGTGCACAAAGAAAGCATTTATGTAATTGCTAGCACTAATAACAGACTAAAGAGCAATAATTGAAAATTTTCAACAAACACTAATATAACATTGGCGTGAATGTCTTAATCATATGATGTCTAATATAACATAGGCAAGCATAATGATATTTTTCATGGTGCAAGGATAAAGTTTTTATAAAAATGTAACAGTGGAAAAATTTTAGACTAAACAGATATGATTCTGAAATTGTATGCTAGAATTGCAAAACAACTAAAACAGATAAAAATAATTAAAGTGATTATTCAGCTAAAAATTAAAAATGAACTTATTAATTTATAGATAGTAAATTATGCCTATAAAGAACAAGGTAAATTATACTCACTTCAACTAGAGTATACCAAAAATATGTTGGTATCAAAAAATAAGATTAATTATATATATTATTGAATTACCAGGAAACAATATTAAAAAATCGATATTAATGATTATATAACTGATTTTTAGACCTTTTGTTAAAAGTACAGTTTAAGTGATGACCTAAAAAGATACCTCTCCATTGTCCTCACTAGTTTAAAAGATTGTCTAGGGTAAGCCTATTATATTAACACTTATACAGTTGGTAGAAATAAAATGCACTTATCAGAATTTTGATCTGCACTCCAGAAGCATGCTTTGTATCTTGCTTGAGGTATACTGCATTTTTTAAATAACAGGCATGGCCTTAACTGTGCCAATTTCATTGGCATTCTTTGTAGCAATTCAGAGATTATATAAGTCATTTTCTGGATTTGCCTAAATAGGGAACTTCTTCATGAAAGACATATATTTAATTTTACAATTATCCTTGGAATCATTATGGGAATGCTAACTAAATGCTCTTAAAGAAACTGGAGTTAATTTAGGTAAGATATAATTTATACTAAATAGTTGAGTTAAACAATATAAAATCCACAAAGGTGAATTGGGTTTGGAGAACAGTGAAATAAATGTTGAATTTGAGTTCTCCACAATTATTTTTATCAATCACTTTTCAAAATTGTAATGTTAGCAAAATTTACCAACAGCCCAAACAGATCTAGGTTTTGCTATTTTTCTTTTGGAAGGATTAAAAATATTTTAAATAAATTTTAGAGACTGTCTCATTTTCTAAATCAAAAGAAACTCTGCATAATATGCATCCCTATCTGACATTTCAATAAAATATAAATTCTGGCATGTTTCTCTAAAGACAAATCCTTTATATAAAATACTGGCAGTATGTTCTAGAATAACTGATATTTACAATAAGACTCCAATCACAAAAATTGGCATCTTTCTAATGGTTCCAGCATCCAATAGTAAGTACTCTGCAAGTGAAAGGGGCACTGAATCTGTATCTTTTTAAAATTTGAAGACCATTTTACTGTTGTTCATTTTAAAATAAAACTTTTGTGGGATTTACCTATGTCTGCAAGGAAAAGTGCCTGAATCTCAATTGAATTTGTGTAGAATATGTTTGTGTTTGGTTAGTATTCTGAGAACCACTCTATAAGAAGGAAGAGAAAAATGCTGGGAGAAAACAATGATTCTTTAACAAGAATGTATTTTAGTGTGTCTCATCACTTTTTATTCACACTCATTTGCAGAGGAAACATTTTTCACAAAAGTATTAATTCAATCAAGTAATTAAGCAACAATCTATTACTTTCTTTGTAGACTCCACATGGAAGCTCATTTCAAAGTAAATGTTTGCATTCAAACTAATGGTAATTAGTAATGGGACTTAATTCAACCATGTTATTGTTATTTCTTCAGCGTCCTTTAAAATCTTTTTAATTTTACAAAATTGCCATAGAAAAATAGGAAACAAATTCAATCAGCTTGAGATAATGACTTGCCATTTCGATCTCTAGCCCTTTAAATGTATGTCATTAGATAGATAGATTTCCACTAAAATCCAAGGTCTATAAAACCATAAATGAGTGAGTGACAGAATGGATAAATGTATAACAGAATTAAATTGCAGTGGGTGCACACATTTTAAATATGCAGTTTCTATTAGATATATGTTTTTAATGACTTCTTACAACTGTATGACTTTTATCAGTCCCTGAAACTGAATGTTCAGATTATTTCTAATCCTTTTATAGTTTTATTTTTCAATTCTTGAATTTCCTAGCTTTATTGAAATATAATTGACATTCAACTGTATAAATCAAGGTGTTTCCCTGATGATTTGATATTTGTTTATATTGCGAAATGATTACTTAACATACTCATCACCTCACATAGTTACCATTTTTTACATGTCTGTCTGGTCTTCCAATTTTGAAAAGTACTACAATTTACATCCTTTGGCTATGTTTTGGATATATTTGTCCTTATTTTATTGTCATTACATTGTAAAAAAAAAAGGTGCATCCATTAATAAATTTTATACATATTTTATACATATATTTAAGATTATAATTGAAGTTTCACAGACATGATAGTGTCCATTTTAATGATCCTTGCCATTGACAGATTATAATTTGGAAAGTCTTTTTTGTATTTTAAAAATCCTATATTGGTGATTTGAATGTTATTTGTATGTAGTGTGTCTAAATATTTTGCTCATAATTTGAGGCTCATTAGTGTTTTCTTGAGGTTTCAAAAACTATTTTTCACATCACATTAATGTGAAAGCATGCTTTTTGTACCAGGATTTGTCATATATTGATTGATTTCTTTGTATCCCTCAATGTTTTAATTTTATTTAAAATATAATTAAATTTATTTATTTTTAGAAAAAGTGCTTCATAATTTTAGCATTAGATGTTTGTTTTCAAACTGATTGTTCTTTTGCTTTAATTTATTTTATTGCCTTTGGGGTCATGTTTTGGAAGAATATTGTTTAAACCATTGCTTCTATTTTCTTTCAATGGCTTTTTATAATATAGCTGTTTTATAGTTGACAAACTGTTTTTTTATTTTAAGACTCAGCTTACAAACTTTAAATCTTGAATTACTGAAATTGTCATGGCTATTTTGTTATTGTTGTTGTTATCAGAGTACCATTGTTCTACATCCTTGTCAGTTTGACAGTGCAGGATTTCCCCTGGGATATAGTCACCATTGCCTCCCACCACCAGATCACCCATGTCCTTTACATAGTCTCCCTACCTCTATTTTAAAAAAGGTCTTTTCCCTTTTCTTATATATTCTGTTTATTGCAGGCACTCAGGGAAGTGAACGATTTTCTTCTTTCTTGTTTCTTCACCAGCATCTTGACTGAATTTTCTCATTGGTTAAGACTCACTGCTTTCCACCCTCGCATATTGCAAGGCCTTGCCAGATGAAAGCCTGGAAGGGATCAGGTAGCCCAATTTCTTCTTGGGTGTTAGAACTGCTCTGCTTCCCTTGTAGAGACAGTGTCATGTCATTATTTAATCTGAACTGATCATCCTTTGGTCCACCTTGAATGGTTAATGGGGACTGTTTGTGTTCCCTGCTTCTTTTATTGCCAGGAATTTCTTCCATGCAGTGATGCAGGTGAAGGTCTGGTGATGCCTCAGCTTGGTCTTGTCAGTACTGTCTCTTGCAAAAACCCGTGAAATTTTGTGCATGTGAATGGCATGGCTTCCTGGTTTTAGACTCAGGCATAGATTTCAACCTTTATTTTTCTTTTATCATTTTAATAGGACTCAAGTGTTAGGATAGCTAAATAACTAGGTTCTATTTTCACCTTGAACCAGAATCTTCAATTAGTTCTATTTGTTGGTTATCCTGTATATCTTATAAGTTAGGAGAGTTGAAGGATTGATAATTAGAATACTTAAATACAAATAGTTGTTTCTAGAAGACACATTTGCCTTTGTCTCCATCCATTTTCTACTGCAGCTTGAAGCTCTGCTCTGTTATAATTAATGAGCTCTCTTTTGACTCATAGATGTGGAATCAATTCTTGTCATCTACAATTTCAACTTCATAATAGCACGAAGAGGCTCACGACCTGGAAGGTTGAACAGGCTTTGTGACGTTTTTCTGGTGAGAATGTAAGTCACTGGATCACCTATCCTGGGTGAATCTATAATGCTGATTCTGATTTCTAATTAAAGAGAAAAACTCAGTTGTTCACTTTCAGGGGTTTTAGGTAGGAGGAAATTGTAATGTTGAATGATGGAGGCTTTCCAGTTCTGGAGAAATCACAACTCATATGTGCTTTACTCTACTATGTTGGATGAGTCTATGATATGGGATTTCCTACATCTCTACCACTCACTAACATATGACAGTTAATATCTGAAGAGGTGTAAATCTGTACCTCTGAATCACATACATAGTCATAAACCAATGTTACTTCAATAATAAGAATAGTGTTTAAAAGCACCAGTCTTTCAGCAACCAAAATTGCATTTCTGCAGAGGATGATCACAAGGCTCAAGGACATCTAAAGGGGAAGCTAGTGGTTGAATCCTCTGATGTGAAAAGCTTGTGAGTCACATGGCTTGATCACAGGGCATGCAGGCTGTTAGAATGGCTGGTTGTCATGAGGGCTGAGACTGGGTTTCAGATGGGAAAAATAACCTCCCTGTCTCTGAAAACAGAGTTGTAGGGTCTGTGGACACAGCGACTGTGGTGGTTGTTAATGAGCAAGGAACTGACATCCACTAACCATGTTCCTCCCAGGACCTAGATTTCAGGGTACGCTCTAAGCCCAGCCAAGAGTTCTTCTTTTCATCATAAATAACTCTGTGTGATCGAGTTTTCTGAGCTCAAGTTATTCCCTGCTGTTCTGTGCTGAGCTGCAGATCTGCTGGGATATTTTCTGCTACATGAACAACTCAGTTTCCATTCTAAATATTTTATACATTCTGTGCAGGCTTGGCAGAGTGAGGGCTTTCACAGTGATGAATTCATAGTACACACATTGGCAGCTTTCCTGAACTGTTTACTTTAATGACACCATTAACAATTATCCCTGAAAGTCAAAATTTAAATGAAATCCACAAACAAACAAGCCTTCTAATCAGCTAATAACTGGGGATGGGCCTAAAGAGGCACAATGTAATTAGGATGTTGAGCTTATTTAGTTGTAGTTGAGGAGTCTGGAGTGGAGGAAGAAAATATATGCATCTCCTTTTGAAAAATCACTGTGTTATTTAGCTTTGTTCCAGCAGGCACATTTTATAATTTACAAAGATCTTTCGCCTCCCTATGTCTTCTTTCAGATTTTATCTCTGTGAAGATTCAGATGTTGGAAATTACAATAATGTTTTTCACCCTATTTCTTTTATAGTGGAATCAAGGCTCTGACGTGTGATTTAGTTAGGCTAAATACATATCTCACATCATTTTGTGTTCAAAATGAATGTAATTGTTTCAGTAAAGATTTTTATGACATTTTAGACAAGTTAGAATTTACATCTCTATCCTCTGTGTTATCACGTCATGCTAAGTAAATATTTTAAAAAGCATTTGTGGCATTGTTCAATCAATACTACTTTATATAGCTTTGAGGGCAAAGTCTACGCTTTATTATCTTTACTCAGAAATGCCTGGTATATAATAAGTTCTTAATAAATATTTTTTGAATGGTGAACAGAGCTTTGTGAAAATCAGTGACTGGTTCTATGAATTTGGTCGGTCTAAGCCAAGATCTCAGTGCTACAGAAAACTATCCTATAGTGTATGCAAAGGTAGGTGGTCATACCAGGGCCTTTATCATTCTATAGCTGCCCTGTATCTGCACTGTGGTGCAGACATGGTGTTGGACACAAATGAAGTTAGATTTTCAAATTAGGCAACCAGCTATGTTCTAGAGATAAACTGTCTCTCCTGCCTTGTTTAGGAAACCAAAATCCAGATACTGTTTGAGGACAGCTGTAAGAAGACTAATAGCATGCTGTGACCTGGTCTTGGAAAGTCTACAGCCTGCCAGACAATGTCAGTACAACATTCTTGTTAAAATGTGGGCTCTAGAGTATGACTGCTACTAGATTAATATATTACATATATTGGGCCTCCCCGGTGGTACAAGGTGTTAAGCACCGCACTATGAAGCAATCCGCAGCCTCTGCAGCACAAGTTCGATCCTGAGCCAGCCAGGGAGCAACCCACATGGCGAGGCAGACCTCTCCTGTCTAGCCAACTGCTCCCCTCAGCAGTGTATTTCAGTCAGTCTGCCTGTTCTGCTCCCCACTCTGTCTCTGGTGAACCCTCTCACCCCCCCGCTTCTCAGGCCTGTGCCCTACCTTTTGCATGCATAAATAAATACATCTCTAAAAAATTGTTTAAAAATATATTATGTATATGTGCAATATATATAATTATGTTAGTATACAAATATAAGTAATTTGTTGAGGTGTGAGGTCTTCAACTTTGTTCATTTTGTTCATTTTGAAGATTGTTTTGTTTATTCAAGTTCCCTTGCAATTCTGTTGAATATAAGAATCAGCCCTTCATTTCTGCAAAAAAGGGTCAAAAGAATTTTGCTAGAGATTGTACTGAACTTATAGGTTACTTTGAGTATGACTGATAACAACATTAAGTCTTTCAGTTCATGAATATCAAAATCTTTGCATGTACTTAAATTTTTAATTTCATTTAGCAATGGTCTGTAGTGTTCAGTGGTATGTCTTTCATCTACTTGGTTAAATTTATTGGCAAGTATTTTATTTTTGATGCTATAGTAATTAAAATTGTTTTCTTATGTTCTATTTCTGATTGTTCATTACCTTTTTGTGTAAACACAAGTAATTTTTGTGTGTTGATCCTATGCCTTGCAATTTTGCTGAAAATGGATTTTTTTGAGATCTAGCACTGCAGATTATAAAAATGTTTTCTATAGTAAGATTATGTTATATGGGAGTAAAGATATCTTCTTTCTTTCCAGTTTGAATGTCTTTTATTTAATTTTCTAGATTAGCTGTTTTAGTGAGACGTCTAGTATGATATCGGGTAGGAACAATGAAATAGCACAATTTTGACTTGTTCTTGTTCTGTAAGAAGAAACTTTCAGCCTTTTATCATGGAGTATGAAGTACATAGTGGGTTTTGCCATAAAGGTCTTTTACTATATTGAGGAATCACTCAAATTCCTAGTTTTATGAGTTATTTTTAACCATGAAATTATATTGGATTTTGTTAAAAGTTTTTCTGCATCAATTATGGGTTTGTTTGTTTTTTTCTGTCACTCTATTAATCATGTTAATCCCCTGGTACAATGCTTAGCAAATAGTAAGTACTTCAGTAATTGCAGCTATTGTTGTGGATAGTGTTTCTTGCTCTCAACTAAGCTAAAAGATAGGGAAGTTTCCTATCTTAGAAGACAGTGATACAGTTTGGCTGCTGAACTCAAAGCTACAGTATTGAAGTGACTTGGTGTCTGACTACAAGGAAGACTGGGTGTTCCTAAAATTATTCAGCAATTTTCCAGTGTTATTTTACTTGCTTATTGTCTTTTTCCCTTCAAGAAGATACATTTGGTTCCTGAATATATGGGGAATTTCAAAAGAAAAGAAAAAAAAAAACATTCATAAACTGAAACTTGCTTACTGCTTGAAATTCATATACTGAACAATTATCACAGTGAATTATGGAAAATTTATTAAAATTCTTTAGCCAATTTTAAATTATAGTGTGGATTACTTAATCACATTGCAGCCAGAAGGGAATGAGACAGATTACATAAACCATATCATCCACTCAAACCCATTACTTTACATTAGCTGCTGCCACAGACAAACCTTTGCCAGGGATTATATTGTATCTAATTCCAGGCTTGGGAAATGGAATTGCATTGATGACTAGAGGACTGGCTTGGTACGTGGCCAGGTGCAAATGGCCGTAACTTGGTGCTTGATTTTGCTGACATGGTTTTTTTTGCTGAGATTCTAGAACACTATCCCCACTGCTTCTTTTGGCCCCTGTCTCTAAGCATGCCATCATCTCCCATTACATGATAAAGAACCCTCAGGAATCAGTCTTTCAGACAGACATGAGCTAAAGATTCTGACATAAGTGCCCAAGGGATTGACTTCAAGACTCTAAATTTGAACTAAAAAAAAAAAACCAAACCAGGTTTAAGAAAATGAATTTCATTTTCTTTTTTAAACAATAATTATGCGTTATCTGTAATGCTGAGTGGTAAAGATGAAATCTGTTCAAAAGCTGTGATTGCACAGTTGAACCATGCTTGCTAGTATTGTCTTACAGTTTCTAATAAATATTTTCCCTCCCCAATGACCCACATGTAATTCTTTCCCCTCTAATTTTAAGTCAGCAGCCATGAAACCTAAGGAATTTTGTTAGAAATTTTGTTAGAAACCTTGTAAGAAAATTGCATTGTTCTGTTGATCATCAAAAGATTGAAGTTGGGATTCAGTGGGGAAATGATGGGGGAACAAAGGCAGCTTCATAATTATTTCTCCATCCCCTTGTGCATCTCATTCCTCTTCTGTGACAGACAGCTTCGTCCCATTCTAAGAAGTGTGCTCAGAGTGCCTCCTGCCCTAATCCTGTGGCATGACAAGCTTGTAAACTGGGAGTGCAGAAGATACTTTCCTTTCCTTTCACAGTGAAACAGTAACTCACAGTGAAACAATGCTAACACCCTAAACCTGATGCATGGAGAAAATTAGATTGTAAATGGAGCCAAAAAGTCCTTACATCTTTCCCTATTTTTCTTAGTAACCTAAATTTAGGAGAGTCAATGCAATTCTTGGCTCTGAGCAGAATCGTCTGAGGACAGAGGGCATGGGCTTATTTAAATAAAAGCTATTTTTAAAGTCTAAATTCTAATTTTTCACTGTTTTTATTAGGTGACTGAGATATTTTATAGAACATCACTAAAACACAATTAGATCCCACATTAATTTGGCTTTCTTTGGTCTTCTTGTTGCTACACTTACTTTAGACTGACACAAATGAAAATAAAGGGTTTAAAGATAAGTAAATGTGACAACAAAATTGGGTGTACTAATTTAGCCAGATGCACATAAAATGTACTTAGCATCTGGAAATAAAAAGAAAATGGTCAGACTATGATGAGGCAAGATCAACTCTAATAAATATGTAGAATTTCAATACTGTGCAGAGGACTTTGCACGTACTTCATTTATCCTCCAAAACAACACAAGAGATTGAAATATTAAAGTAGAAAGTGGGGATAATATTTATTTCACAATGTTTCTGAATTGCTTAACTAAGCCAGCTAACTATCTGGATGACAAAAAAACCTGTGTATATTATAATTCAGGCATAATAACAGTATGTTATCTTTTGAATTTAACATAAAATAAAACTGAAGCTTGACAAAGTCATGTCACAGTCCCTTGGTTTTCTAACTGGCAAGTAGTGACAGAAATTCTAGCATTCCCTGGGAACACAGGCTTTTAGTACCCCCAAATTTCTTTGAGGTTGTCATGAAAAAGGTATTTACAATTTACAAGTGGATCAAAAGTACTAGTACAGCAATAGGAATCTGTATGCTCCTCTGCTGGGCTGACTATACATTGGCAACAAGAGAAAAGAACTTGTAAGATGAAAAATCCCTTTTAAGAAGACTCTTTTGGTCGTGAATTCAAACTTGTTCATTTCAAAATGTCTTTTAGAGTGACTTTTATGATTTATAGACTAAACTGGGGTGTGTATAAAAATATTCTCAGCAGCATATTCAAAACGGTTCAAATTAAGAAATAAACAGATGTTCATCAACAGGAATGGATATATTTTAATATTTTATATAAGGAAACTATCCACCATGAAAATGAAAGGACATGTGTTATATATTCAGTAGACAAGCATGTGGAGGAATCTCAAAAATATAACAATGAGCAAAAGAAGTCAGACAAAAAATACATACTGTATAATCTTACTTATATAAAGATCAAAAATAGAAAAAGCCTACACTATTGGGAGTTCAAATATAAGTATGAAAGCTATAATGAAAAGCAAGGAGATGGTTACTCTAAAAGTCAGGCCAAGGTTATTCCAGGATATAGGATTGAGTCTTGATTAAGAACATTAGGTTGAGTACTATTGGGGTATAATGTGTTTTTTGTTTTTTTTGTTTTTTTTTTTTGTCCTTGGAGGTAGTTTTAGGGATGTTTACTTTAGAATGAATTATTAAAATTGCATTTATATTTTATGTATTCTTCTGCATGCATTTTATGTTTTACATTTCACAACAAAAAGGTTTAAAGAAGAATAGAAACTTGTTCTGTAGAAAAGCAACATTTCTTTGATGACAGGATAGAAGGGATGAGAACTCTTGCCTCTGCCACTATTGGATACCCTCTGCCCCACTGGATGGATGCCAGGTCAGGCTGGGAGGCCTGCTGTCTGCCTCGCCACCCAGCCAGCTGAGCTGTAATGGCTCAGGAAATGCCTTTTGTCCCTGCTTCTTGCAGAAGATGGCAGCATAGCTGGAAATGAGCTGGATGATATTTGACACTGCTTTTATGACAGACTACAAGGAGAGTGAACCATTTTAGTGAGTGTGTCCCTTGGGATTCTGTAATTTATCTTTCATGTCAATAGAAAGAGCCAAGCTATACACAGAGCCTAAAGAGAAAATATTCTTATTTTCAGTCTTGCCCCAAGCTTCTAAGTCTATGCTTTTTCTATTACATCATCATGTATTATCATTTTGATTAGTTCCTGAATTTAGTTACTGAATTTATTTCAAGGGCCTGGTCTTCTGGAAATTAGGTGAGCCTGCCCCAAGAGAATGGGTTTCAGATCATTATGTGGTTGAAAAAAGCCAGTTTGAGGGTGGATTTCCTGGACAGAAGAAAGCACAGCACTCAGAATGGGAAATAATATGAAATGTAGCAGCCAAGGGTCTCAGGGCCACAGGGCTGAGGCACAGCTGCAGGGGCTTGGAAGTTGTACATGCTTGGGAGGTAAGATTATCTCAAATATCCAGGAAAACTTGTCTTGGGGAAACATGACCTTCGTGCTGTGGTCCATAATGAAGATTGAGTGTGTGCAAAACAGTGTTCAAGTGATTTTTTTCAAGCAAGAACAATATGGCAGCCATCTTAAGAGTCTGCATAGTACCTCAGTTTCCATGGTCAGTCAATATAACAAGAGCTGACACCTGACCATCTTCCTTTCCTGAAACACCACCCATCTCAGGAAAAGAGGAGTCTTCTCTTCCTTATTAACCTCACTCCTTTGTCGTCTAAGTTGCCAGGTGTTCCTCCAAAGGCAGTCCGAGTCGCATAGTAGGCAGCATCCTACCGGGTCAACTTAAACAGCAATGACCCCCAGACAGTGCTTACTATTTCCTGAAAAGTCATTGCAAGCTCCAATCCAGCCCCAAGTGGATGTGGAAGTCTACTTACAGGGTACAGAGCTCTGTCTCCTGGCTTAGAAAGTCCACCCCCCTCCCTTGATTATAATGCTTAATCTCCACCCCAACTGAACATGGGATGCATGAAGTATGTATGAGGATGTTGAGTTATGAGCATGCGTGCCTGCCCTTAGAAATTCCCAAACCTGCTTTGAAACTCAATGCATATATAAAAATTCCTACAAATATGTATAACTTCCCTATAAAGTAAGACCAAAACATCAAAAAAGCCACACGTGTAGGAGTCTATAGCTTTGGTCTCAAGCACCATTCCTTCCTGGCTTGTGCAACACAGTGAACTCTTTTGTGCTTGCTGCTCAGATGGGGGTCTTTGTGTTCCCACCGGCACACACAGGAGACAGGAACCTGCGAGTGTTTCACCCGGTTGCATTATTTAGTGTCTACCCTGTATGATAAGTAGTTCAGGAAATGAGGTGGGCCATGGGGGCTTAAATACTGAGTCCAGGAAGCCAGTGTTCACACTGCCAGGAGGAGCCTGAAGCAGAATTTTAAGAAGGCAAATAAGCTTCATGAATAAGACTTTCCCTCATATACTCCATGTAGAGCTGGGCCTGATCTCTTTATTTTTAGAAAAGACATCTTCACGAGTAAGCTGCCTGTGGTATTTTGGTGATGAATAGGCTCGTGTAGAAAAGCACAGAGCCACTTGCTTGCTTTAATTTGCGGAGCTCCTTCCAGCAAAGAAAGATGAGCCCTCTGCCTTTTGTCATGGTCTGTAAATGCTGCACAATCTGACAAGTTGAAATGTAAATAATTACAATCTGAGTCTAGTTTAACAGGGGCCCGGCAGGCACACCTGCCAGCTGCTGCGCCATGTCAAGAAGTGTCAATAACTCCTAGATGCCAAGGTTTCCTCATCTCTGACCTATGGATTATACTTTTTATAAGATTGCTATAAAGATCACACAAGACACACACATTATCTTTAATTGTGCTTTTCTAATTATTATTTTATGTTTTTTTATATCATTTTCATTTTTGTACAATGTATACATTTTCATCTGGGTTATAGTCCCCATGAAATTCCCACCACTCATTCACCCGTGAACTATTCCCATGGTCCCTTGTGCTCTTCCCATCCTTGTTTTGATCCTAATCCCTTCTCCCTCCCTGAGTTTATAGTTGCCTGTTGATTTTGATTTTTACTTTATTATAATTGCTTTTTTTCCCTGATCCCTTATTTGGATTCTCTACATTCTTTCTGGCTTATTTCACTGAGCATGATCCCCTCCAGCTCCATCCGTGTTTCTAGTCCTCTTACCAAGGTAAGAGGCATGCAAATGGCATGAGTTTATGTTTTTGATTGCAGAGTAATATTCCATTGTGTATATGTACCACATCTTCTTGATCCAGTCATCTGTTTTGGGGCATTTGGGTTGTTTCCATAGCTTACCTATTGTAAATGGTGCTGCAATAAACATAGGGGTGCAGGTGTCCTTTTGGACTAATGTTTTTGTGTCTCTTGGGTTGATACTTAGAAGTGGAATTGCTGGATCATATGGAAGCTAAGTAATGTGGCACATCATAGCATGCTCAGTGACAGAAGGCATTAGGCCCTGCTTTTTCTCCAATGTTCACTTAAAAATCTTGCCTATAGGTTAACAAAATAATTTTGTTTTATTTTATTTTATTTTAATTTTTTTAATATTCTTTTTTTTTTTTTAAAGATTTATTTATTTATTTATACAAGCACTGGGTACAGTCAGAAGTGTGGGAGGGTGAGAGAATTCACCAGAGTCAGAGCGGGGAGCAGAACAGGCAGACTGACGAAACACACTGCTGAGGGGAGCAGGGGGCGGCAGGAGAGGTCTGCACACCATGTGGGACCCTCGTCAGGAGGTCGGGGATCGAACCAGCGCTCAGAGGCTGCAGGCAGCTTCACAGCCCAGCGCTCAACTGCTGCGCCACCAGAGGAGGCCCTAACAAAGTAATTTTAATTGAATATGAATTTAATATCAATTCAATTGAATTACAAAACCAAAATTTAATATTTTGGAACACAAGCCCCATGGTTTGTGATGGATGAGTGATTTTAAAGTGACACATGAAAATGATTTGGACATCTTTACTATCTTCAGGCAAGATCTCTTTTATAATTTACAAACGAGAAGCATTCTTACTTCAATGTGCCATGTATATCAAGTCTGTCCTCTTTTTATAATTTAGTTTTTATTTTTATCAGTTGAAATATGATCATGGTTTAAAGCTCAGTTGTCCTATAAACTCATAGACACAACTTGATAGCAGCATTCCTCTGCTTCCATATATCTGAATAACACACTTAACTGTATGTCTTGCTTTTATTAATGCTTTGTTTAAGTATTAGTTACTGAATTTGTCTCCTCTCCTCCTCCTCCTCCATACATGCAAACAGCCTTTCTTTCCAATATAGCTATTGTGATCTTGGTTAGATCAGCAATTCTCAAACTGTAGTTTGCATTGAGTCACCTTGGTGGATTGTTTAAATACAGAGCTCAGAGACCCTACCCCCATGTGATTCAGTCTGGCAGGATGCAGAGACTTTGCATTTCAAATTCCCAGGTGATGATGATGTTGTTTGATTGGCTTAGGAACCAGTGGGTGAGTAAACATTTTGTCTTCACATGATAAATACACTTAGTCATTGACTCCTGCATGTATGCCATAGTGCGTTTCTCTTTCTCATCAGTTTTGTTTTCCTGGAATTAACAATTGTCTTTTTCTGGGTTGACCAGTGTTTCTATCCTATCATAAATTTACACCTGAGTTCTTTTTCTCCAGGGTGTAAATCTCAATATGTTAAGACTCATAATGTGTTTTTCAAGATTACTGCATTAAAAAAATAAATATCCCAGATTTTTTGAAATGCTCTTCTTTCTGTTGACTGCACAGCTGCCATGCTGCTCAGCCTACTTTCTAGACCTGTCAATTGTTTGAAAATACAAATATCTAAGAATGTCTTTTTTCTACTCTCCACCTGATTGAATGTTGTGCCTGAATAAGACTCTCTATGGTGGGGAGGAGTCTAAGAGGACTAGCAGGCAAGTCCTGGTAAGAGGACTAGCAGGCAAGACGGAAGGGATTGTCTGCCCCTACAAAGGATTTGGGGTTCTCCTGTATAACTTGTTTTCATGGGCTATTTCATTACTGGGGGAGTTTGTCTCTGCCAACTATCTTCTGGGAAGTTAGGTTTCTGTGGGCCTTCCACACAGGAGGGGTCCTGCCTGCTTCTGTTTGCCCTATTTCTGCATTTCCTGAATTCTCATAGGCCCCTGTTGGTCATGTGGGTTGGCCTGGTTCCCCTGGCAACTACTGGTTTCCCTTTCTGAAGTATAGTGTGTCTCCCTGCATTGTTAAGATGAACAAAACACAGAGACTAAGTTTTAACTCTATGAAATGATATCCTGACATATACTGAACTAATTTCTTTTTGAAATCATTGTTTTATGGTCTTCTGACTTCCAGTGTTGCTACTGGGTAATCTGACATCATCTGATTTTTTTAAATCAGATTTACTAATTTAAAATTTACTATGTAATTTTGGAGGGTACAACATCACAATTCAATATATGTATATGTTTTATTTGCCCACACCAAAGTTCTAGTTATATCGTTATTATATATATTTAGTTATATTATATAATTACTATATTATATTATACTATATCATACTATCGAAATGACCTTCTCTTTCCTTTCCTTTTCAATCCCTTTCCTCTCTGACAATGTCTCTGACAAACATATTCTTCACAGAGACAAGAGTTATTTTGGTTGTATTTTATCAGTTTATTTGCTTGGTTATTTATATTCCACATAAGTGACACTATCTAGTAATTGTCTTTCACTTTCTGATTTATCTTGCTTAGTATAAAACCTCAAGTTCCATCCACGTTGTCATAAGAGGCAAGTTCTCGTCTTTTTAAATAACTGGGATATTTATTGATATATACACACTGATTTCTTGATCTAGTCATCCACCAGTGGGCATGCATGCTGATTCCACATCTTGGCTATTGCCAAGAATGCTGCTGTGAACACGGGGGTGGTGGTGAAAATGAATTTTGATACTTTGTAAAAAAAATGAGTTTTAGCTCTAGTGTTTTGGAAACTTACAGATTCTTAGTGTAGTTCTATTTTCATCTCTTGCTTGAGCATGAATTGGGTGCTCCCAATCTGAGAACGCACATCCTACAATTCTAAGAAATGTTCTGAAATTCTTGAGTGGATAATTTTTTACCTTCCATTTTCTTTGCCTTCTTTTTCTGTAACATTTATAGGTGTATGTGTATGTACTGTTTATCTAACTTTATTATAGTTTCAGTTTTTCAACACTTTATTTTTTTCTTTCTGGGAGATTTCTTGAAATTCATGTTTTAAAAATCTCAATTATTAACATCTCTCTTTGATTGGTCTCTTCATAATTTTTTAAGAAGTCGGCTTTTGTTTCATTGATGAAATATCTTTCATCTCTTGGAGGATGAATCTCTTGGATGTGAATGCTGATTTTAAAAGATTCTTCTTTGTATATGACCTTTGTGTCCCTCCTGTTGATTTTTGTTAGTTTTTGTCTATACTTGTTTTTGTCTCAGACAATAAATTTGCTCAAGTATCTGCTACTTTTTGAACATCTGTGTGTGGTTTCCTAAATCTCCCCCTAAAAAACTGCATGGACTTGAGCAGATATCTTATTTTCTCAGTGTCAGTTTCAATTCCTAGAACAATGCATGGCACATAGTAAGTATTGTTAGATACTTGCTGAATGAACAAATATCCTCAATTGAGAAATGTGCACCATTCAACCTCCTCCTTACTTTGTGGAGACAGTTAAGAGAGTATGTAAAAGTTGCTTCAAATTGTAAACTTCTACTCAAATTCCAGAGATTATTATTAAAGATACACTAAAATTTATTAAACAAGTAGGTCAGTCACTGCAACTGCTTAATTTCACAGCATGATATGTCCTTCATAACACATGTGTAAATGTGGATTCTGTGCTGTGAAATCAGAGACATCCTTGGAATACATGAAAAGTTCTCATAGAGAGAAACCTTGTGCATTATTAGTGGGAATGTAAATTGGTGTAGCCATTATGAAGAACAACTTGGAGCTTTCTTGAAAAACTGGAAATAGGACTACCATCTGATCCAAAAATTCTGGTTCTAGATAAACACACAAAGAAAATTAAACAAGGATATCAAAGAGAAATATGCATTCCAAAGGTTGTTGCAGCATTTATAATAACCAAGATAGGGAAACAATCTAAGTGCTCATCAATGAATGAAAAACTAAAGGAGACATAAATACAATGGCGGGTATTCAGTTGCAAGAAAAAGGAAATCTTTCTGTTTGCAACAACATGGATGGACATGAGGTCTAATCTAAACCTTCATATTAGACTGTAGATCAATCACCAGCAGACAGCCGGTGAGAAATAAGTGAGACAAACAAAATATTGTGTCATATCACCTATAAGTAGAATCTAAAAAAAGACAAATTTATAAATTCAAAGAGTAAAATTTTAATTACCAAAGGCAGTGGGTAGGGGAATACAGAGAGATTGTTTAAGAGTACAAATTTGCAACTAGTAGTTACATAAGTCCTGGAGATTGATTACCCAATATAGTATTATAGACAATAATATATGATAATATCAAACAATGAGAGAATAGATTGTAGCTATTCCCATCACTAGAAAGAAGTGATAACTATGTGACATGATAGAAATGCTAGTTAAGGTGACATGGAAATCACATTGCAATAAATAAGTATATCAGGTCAACATGTTGTACACCTTAAATTTAGACAATGTTGTGTAAAATGTATTTCGAATATAAATTAAAAGAAAAGAAAAAATCTGATGTGGAAGTGCAGGTAAGGATTCAACAGAGTAGAGGAGTATGTGTATCATTGTCACAGGTCATGCAAATTTCAGCTTTCTAGCAGAAAGAACTTTGTGTCAATGGGAGATTTCAGAGGTGAGATATCCTGGTATTTGGTGGGCTTCTTGTGTCCCCAGTCTGTTCAAGCAGAAATTTCCAGGAATGTTGCAAAGGAAATTTCCTGCTAAAGATAGATTATGCCATAAGACAAAATGCTCTCTAAAATCCTGTCTTTAAGATCCTAGAGTTACAAATTTTAAAGCAACAACTAGCATTCCAAATGTCAGAATATGGACCTAAATATTCTCAGTCAGTTTTACTGGGGATGTTTTATAAACATCTTTTGAAATGAATAGATAGAGGAACAAAAATTATTATGTATAAATCCATGGAAATGATTCTGTCTTAAGAATGGGATTTGATAACTGCTTTGAAAGGTCAGTGTCCCTCTGAGGGCAATAGCTCCTTCACTGAGACCAATCCTCTCCTTGATATTTTCTTGAAGAAATGACAGGCATTTGGGGAATGTGAACAAGGAATATGGTGTGCTTCCAGTAAAGAGCAAGACTTCTTCCTTGAATGGGCTTGCTGCCCAGAAGACACGTTGATTTGCATTTTATCTGCACTGCATCACTCATTTATGTGCAAAGCTCTTAGCACTGCCAGCCTCTGCCTGGATATAGCCTCATCCCCTGAGAAGGACCGCATCATTTGTAACCAGCTGATGCTGTTTAGTTGACAAGCCAGCATTTTCATCCTCTTTTTACCAAGACCCCAAGAAAACAAACTTTACTGTAAGATATTTTTTAGCTTTCCAAGGTCACTTAAGAAGAGAACTAAAACAAGAAAATAGGCACTCTATTTTTGCTTGAACAGAGATTTAAAGGATAAAATGAGCAAGAAATTAAAAAAAGCACAGACTTAAAGGTTGAGTTATAGTTGCAGGAGGTGTAAATCAAGTAAAATAATAGAAACTTGTCCCTTCATATCTCTTGTTAAAATACAGATAGATTTGGTAGATTTATAAAAAAGCACATCTAACTGTATGGCTTGCCGGTGTTATTTTCTGAATAAACTAGATAGTTTAATATTTGTCCAAAAGGCACTACAGTAAAGGGCTACCATTAAATTTAAAATTTAATGTTTTAAATTTAAGTCCCTATGGATAACTTTGGTTCTGGTCTAAGGTAAGGTGAGAGTCATAGATGCAGGTGTTAGAACAGCATAGAACATTCCCAGAACAATGTCCACATGCCCCTTCCCAGGGTGTTCCTAGGACACAGTCCTCACTTCTCATCTATCATGTAGGTGATGTCATCAAATCCTATGTTGTAATTACTGTCTGATGACTTCCAAACTGTCTTATGCCCAGATGTTTCTTTTGTATTTTAGAAATATATTGAAACTTTAATGAACACTTACATATGCATGGATCAATGAAATGAAAAGTAATGTCTCTTTTGGGGAACAGAGTAGAGGACTGAGACTCTTACTCCTCAATTTATTTCTACTGAGGTACCTTAAACACAAGTGTGAGATACACTACACACACATGGTAAAAAACCAAATAGGAATAAAATTACTATTCTATTAGGTCATCTGCTACACAGAACTAAACTGTTAAAAATGATTTGGAGAGTGAGGTTTAAGCTGGGAAGCCCCCAGGGAAGTTTGTACTTCCTCTCTTAATCCTTAGTATACATCCTACACTAAATCCTCAGTGTACATCCTACACCATATACCCAGTGTCTGTTACTAGTAATGAGACTCTGTACACACTTTTGCAGGGGGGACTAGAAGACTATATAGTGATCTGAACTCAACTTTGCATTTGTTTTCCAGCCCACTGAATGCTTTTTTTCCACTGCCTAATGAATTTCCACACATTCACCTAAAGGTAAGTTCATGTCTCTGTGAAATGTCCACTATATCAAGTTTACTATCAAGTGTGCTCCCATTGGAGGCTGGCCCCAAACCTGTGACCCTCCAACATGTTCATCCTTCATCCCCCTGGTTCGGCTCTGTGTGGGGCCTTTCCAGGCTGCATTCCCCAGACTCTGATGTCAGCTGACTTGTGGCTGGTGTCAGCAGTCTGGAGGCACTGCCAGGAGGTGAGGGTAGAATATCTTGGACTTATGAAACTCTTAGATCTTTTTGATTTATTTTCTTTGGGTTCTCTGTATTTTTTTTTAAGATTTATTTATTTACATGTTGATTTTGTATCCTGCCACTTTACTGAACTGATTGATGAGTTGAATTAGTTTTTCTGTGGAGTTTTTGGGGTTCTCTATGTATATTATCACATCATCTGCAAATAGTGATAGTTTGACTTCTTCTTTTCCTATTTGGATTCCTTGTATGTCTTTCTCTTGTCTTATTGCTCTGGCTAGGACTTCCAGTATTATATTGAAAAGCAGTGGTGAGAGTGGGCATCCTTGTCTTGTTCCAGATCTTAATGGAATTGCTTTCAGCTTTTCACCATTGAGAATGATACTGGCTGTTGGCTTCTCATAGATGGCCTTTATGATGTTGAGGTATGTTCCTTGTATCCCAAGAATTTCAAGGGCTTTTATCATGAATGGGTGTTGCACTTTGTCGAAAGCTTTCTCAGCATCTATTGATATTATCATATGGGTTTTATATTTCTTTTTGTTGATGTGTTGGATAACGTTGATTGATACAAAATCAACACGCAAAAGTCAGTAGCCTTCCTATACACAAACAATAAATCTGAAGAAGAAGAAATCAAAAAACCATCCCTTTTATTATTGAAACAAAAAAAATCAAATATTTGGGAATAAATCTAACAAAAGAGGTAAAGGACCTATACAAAGAAAACTATAAAACACTGTTAAAAGAAATAGAAGAAGACACAAAGAAATGGAAAGACATCCCCTGCTCATGGATTGGAAGAATAAACATTATTAAAATGGCCATCCTACCAAAAGCAATATACAGATTCAATGCTATTCCAATCAAAATTTCAATGTCATTCTTCAAAGAAATAGAACAATTATTGATGAAATTCATATGGAATCACAAAAAACCCCGAATTGCCAAAGCTCTCCTGAAAAAGAAAGAAGGGAATGGAGGCATCACACTCCCAGACTTCAAACTATACTACAAAGCCATAATCATCAAAACTGCATGGTATTGGAACAAGAACAGACATACAGACCAATGGAATCGAATAGAAAATCCAGAAATAAACCCACAGATTTATGGTCAACTAATCTTTGACAAAGGAGCAAAGACTATGCATTGGAGCAAAGAAAGTTTGTTCAATAAATGGTGCTGGGAAAACTGTTGCTACATGCAAAAGAATGAAGCTTGACCACTACCTCACACCATACACAAAAATCAACTCAAAATGGATTAAAGAACTAGACATAAGACCTGAAACCATAAAATATATAGAAGGAAATATAGGCGAAACACTATGTGATTTGCACATCAAAGACATCTTTACAGATACATCACCCAAAGCAGTGATAGTGAAGGCAAAGATAAACAGCTGGGACTACATCAAATTAAAGAGCTTCTGCACAGCAAAAGAGACAATAACAAAAACAAAGAGAAACCCCACTGACTGGGAGAACATTTTTGCACCCAACACTAATGATAAAGGACTGATCACAAAAATCTGCAAAGAGCTGATGAGACTCAACAACAACAAAGAAAATAACCCAGTCAAAAAATGGGCAGAAGAGCTAAAAAGGAACTTCTCAGAAGAGGAAATGCAAATGGCCAACAGGCATATGAAAAAATGTTCAACATCACTTGTCATCAGGGAAATGCAAATCAAAACTACCATGAGATACCATCTCACACCAGTGAGAATGGCACATATTAAAAAAACTAGCAACAACAAATGTTGGCGAGGTTGTGGAGAAAAAGGAACTCTCCTGCACTGTTGGTGGGAGTGCAAACTGGTCCAACCACTATGGAGAGCTGTGTGGAGATTTCTGGACCTACTAAACATAGAGCTCCCATATGATCCAGCAATTCCACTCCTAGATATTTACCCAAAGGACACAGAAACATCAATTCCAAAGGGCACCTGCACCCCTATGTTTATAACAGCACTGTTTACAATAGCTAAGCTTTGGAAACAGCCCAAATGCCCAAAAATAAATGACTGGATCAAGAAGATGTGGTA
The DNA here is from genome assembly GCF_014898055.3 of Talpa occidentalis. Classification (NCBI taxonomy): domain Eukaryota; kingdom Metazoa; phylum Chordata; class Mammalia; order Eulipotyphla; family Talpidae; genus Talpa; species Talpa occidentalis. The sequence goes on along the minus strand of NW_023605194.1, from coordinate 96,479,308 downwards.
CATATATACCATGGAATATTACTCAGCATTCAAAAAAGATAAACACATGCAATTTGCAGCAACATGGATGGCACTGGAAGGGATCATGCTCAGTGAAATAAGCCAAAAAGAAAAAGAAAAATACCGGATGGTCTCACTCATAGCAGGAATCTAGAAAACTTAAATAAGGGACCAGGAAAATGAATAACTATAAGAAAGTGAAAATCAAAATCAACAAAAAACTATGAACCAGAGACACTTTCTGGGGGTTGGGGGGTGGGAGGGGAGGGATTGGGGTCAGAATGGGGGGGTTGCAATTGTATGGGGAATATAAAAATAAAATTTATTATAAAAAAAAAGATTTATTTATTTATACAAGCACTGTGTACAGTCAGAAGTGCAGGAGTGTGAGAGGATTCACCAGAGACAGAGCGGGGAGCAGAACAGGCAGAAGGACCGAAGTACACTGCTGAGGGGAGCAGTGGGCGGCAGGAGAAGTCTGCGTGCCTTGTGGGACTCTCGCTGGGGGCCTGGTATCGAACCAATGCTGCAGAGGCTGCAGAGGCTGCAGCAGCTTGCAGCCCAGTGCTCAACCACTGCACTACCAGGGGAGGCCCGGGTTCTCTGTATTCTAATGGGAGGTTAAAAATTCAGTCTTCATAATCTGGAGGAATTTTAGAAATGCAGGATAAAATTTGGAAAATTGTATAATTTTCTTTAAAAGCTCTGTGTTTTAAACGTATTAGTAAAAAATTACAGTATCCAACTTTACAACCACATGAGTTGCTGAAACAGGTAGAGATTACATCTCAAGTAACAATTTCAGGAAAATCCTTGATATCACAAGATAACATTTTCTGTGCTTGAAATTGCCTATAGGAATAGTGTTTCATTAATCTGAAGGCAATGACTTTATGCAAGGACAGAAGTGTAGGGTTCTTTGATCTGTCCTTTCTATTGAAAAATCTTTATGCTGAATGCATTATAGGTGAGAAAGGCACAAACGGGGGACACTGGGAATGATGTTGGTCTCCAAAGTTTTCTTGTTCTGACATCAGAGAACACTTTTCCATTCATGCTCATTAACTTCCTTCAAGTTTGGGGGCTTAACCCCCAAACACCCTCATCAGAAAATAGTAAAATTCAATAGCACTCACTAAAATAACATAACACAGACATAGCCCAACAACTCTGGAGGGGATCTTTACCAACTCAACCTACTAATTTATTTGTAACTTACTGTTACAAGATCACTGCTTTAGTCAGTGTCTGCCTGTGGAGAACAATTCTTCTCCATACCATTAGTTAGGACAAAATTCTATGAAATAAAAATAGTTTGGGACATGTCTCTAAATATTGAAATAAAATGAGATTTCATTTATATTTATATTTATATTATCCTTAGAATAACAAACAGGCTGATGCCAATGTTAGAAAAGTAGATATTATGAGCAAAATCTGAACAAAGAATAGCTAGGGCTCATCCATTATTTACCAGCCAATGAGCACTTTTTCAAGCATTTGTACTACTTTGCCAGGAAATAGAGTGAGCAGATACTATTATCCCATATTATTGGATTCAAAATGTTGGAGAGATTTAAACACATTCATTTAGAAAGTAAACTTAAAGTTTTCTGACTGTACATCTTGTTCTTGTGTAACATTTCACAATGCATGGGTGCAGTAGAGACCTTCCTGGCCAGGCCTCCATGGGCATGCAGCAGGGGAACCTCTGAGTGCTAGGTAGGCTGAACAGCTTTTACCAACAACCATACTTACAATGGTGTGTGCACTTGCAGGACTAATGAGCAAGACTGCAAAAGGGTGTCTCTTAAGAAATTTGGAATGTTGATGACTCCCAATAATTTGAAGGAAAAAATTGCATTTTCTGGAGAAAAATTCTGTATTCAGCTCTCTGGGCTAAATAAATATGAAAAGTTATCTAATAAATACTTGACTAAAAACAAGTGGACAGATGATTGGCAAGAGAAGATGTGGTATATATGCATAATGGAATAGTACTCCACTATAAAAAAAAGAACTCCTGCCATGTGCAATAACATGGCTAGAAATAGAGGGTAGATGCATAATAAAATAAGTCAGACTAAGAAAGACAAACACTATATAATTTCACTTATATGTGGTACATAAACAAAACAAATAAATGAACTAAATAAAACAAAAATAAACTCTTTTAGACTATAAGACAAAATAAGTGGTTACCAGATGTGAAGCCAGAAAGAGTATGGGTAATCCATGCTCATTAACTCCCTTCAAGCTAAATCCCCCAAACACCCTTTTCAGAAAACTGTCAAATTCAATAGCACTCACCAAAATAACATAACACAAACACAGCCCAATGACCCTGGAGGGGGTAAAAAGGGTCAGTCGTATGGTGAAGGATAGTATTGGATTTTCAGTGGTGAACTTAATGTAATATATACAGATGTTGATTTACATAATGATGCACATTTGAACTTATGTTATAATGCAATGTCACCTCATTTTTTTTAAAAAAAGGACAATATTTCTTCCTAGTTCCACATAATTCTATTTTGATAAGACTTTGAATGCTGTATAGTTTTCTCAAGGAAATGGAAATTTTAGAAAAATTCAATTCCAGGAATACTTACAGCTTTCTTATCTATTTTCCTACATTAAGGATACTGAGAATGACATGACAGTGGTTCTCAAGAGGCTTAATCTTAAAGGAGATAAAAGGACAAGGTTTATAAATTATGATATGATTTAGATGACATAAGGCAATAATAAATGAAAACAGGAAGGAGAAAGTAACAGTGTTCTGAAGTACAGAGGTGGCTATCCAGGGGAGGCATCATTAGAAGGTCATCATCATTCCAGCCAAGGAATAATGGGGTCCAGGACAGGTAATTTTTCTTCCTGGAACTTTGTATTCTAGCAATAAATAATTGCATACTGCAATAGAAAGCTTGCCAGCCTAGGCATTATTTCTAGTCCAAACTCTGCCCCTGAATTTGAGTCATTGGAAAAATAACTCCCTCTCAGTGTAGACCAGATTAATTCGAGGACTTCTCCCATGTCCAGTGCAATCATCTTTAGAGTAAAGCATGACACTTAAAGCACAGGGTCCAGTCAAGTTGAGTCTATGTATGAATCCCAGCTTGACCCCTTTCTTGGTATTTTAACACAGGGAAGTTCCTTAATCTGTCTGAGACTTGGTGTTCTCATTAGTAAAAAGAAAATAATACCAACTTCAGAGAGTAACTGTGGGATTATATAAGGTAATATGAAATAATGAAAATCCTGATTCATTTTTATTGGAACCATTATACTCAGGTATAGTATTTAGGGGGAGAATTGGATATGTTGGGGCAGTTGATGGACAATTCAATAGATAATGCTAAAATAAACATTTGGGCACCATCAAATATGAATTCATTGGTCCTACCCAAGTCTCAGGTCAGTTGGGCTGAGACAATCACAGGTGGGCTACTGCAGCTGGTCCTTCACTGTTTTTTTTTTTTTTTAATTTAAATGTATTTTTTTTTTAAGAAAAAATAATGTGTTTATTCTTTTTTTTTTTAAGATTATTTATTTATTTATATAAGCACTGGGTACAGTCAGAAGCACGGGAGGGTGAGAGAATTCACCAGAGCCAGAGCAGGGAGCAGAGCAACCAAGGTACACTGCTGAGGGGAGCAGTGGGTGGCAGGAGAGGTCTGCACGCCGTGTGGGACCCTCCTCCGGTGGCCGGGGAGCAGCCGGGGATTGAACTGGCACTACAGAGGCTGCAGGCAGCTTCGCAACCCAGCACTCAACTGCTGCGCCACCGGGGAGGCCCTGTATTTATTCTTTTAATTGAGGTATCATGAGTATCCTCCCCAGGTGTCACCACCATAGTGCACTACCTCCAAACCACCCATAGTCCACCACAATAGTCCTTCTCTCTTTGTTCCTACACGTTTATGGTCACCTGCAGGTAAGCTTTGTTAGACAGGGAACAGAAACTTACCTTGTGGGTTTGGTCCTGGGGGACCATTATGTTCACAGTGCTCCTTTCAACCATTGCTGGGTATATGTTGTCAGTTGGTGCTGACATGTAACTAGATCAGCTCAAATCTGTCTCAAATATTAAATTCCTCCCTTCTTCCAGATCTTAAGTCACTTGAATTAACTTGCCTGGCTTTTACCATCTTTAGATGCCTTGCTCCTTAAAATTTTTCTTACCACTTATCACTTGGCATATATCAATATATAATGTACCAATTTATCACTTATTGCCTGCTTCCTCATCTAGAATGTAAGCTATTTGAAGGCAAAAGTTTTATTTGTTTGTTTGCTAATATATCCTAATTGGTTTGATTAATCACTGTTACATAATAGGTGAATGAAGAAACTCACAAAAAAGTGGATATGAATCAGGTGTAGACCAAAACCTTGGCCAGGAAGCTTGAAGGTGATTATTTTACAATGGGAGACAGGAAGCAACCAAGGAGGAAATGGTTTCTAAGTAATGGATCGGAATCCACTAGCTGTGAGATGTTCTTTTTCAAAATTGGAGTGCTCTATAAAATCCTGTTTCATGCCAGTCAAAGAATATATCTTTGTGAAGGAATATTTTCAGAGGGTATCAACAAGATATAAAAATAAAAGGATCAGGCCTCCCTGGTGGTGCAAGGGGTTAAGTCTCAGCACTATCAAGCTATCACCAGCCAGTGCAACATGAGTTCTATCCCCAGCCAGGGAGCTAACCCACTTAGCACAGCAGACCTCTCCTGTCTTGCCTGCTGCTCCCCTCAGCAGTGTATTTCAGTTGATCTGCCTGTTCTACTCCCCACTCTGTCTCCAATGAATCCTCTCATCCCCCATACCTCTAGCCGGGACCCCAGTTCTTGCATGCATAAGTAAATTTTATAAATCTTTAAAATAAATAAATAAAAGAATTGCTGGAGAAAAGAAACCTCAGTAAAATTGTTATTTTTATGTTGAAGTTCTAACCCCCAGTACTTCAGAATGTGACTTACTTGAAAACAGGGCTTTTAAAGATGTGATTTTTTCCTTTCAGTTTTTCAATTAATTTCTCAGTCATTTACATACTTATATAACTTTGGGGTTTCATTTTTACTCCTCCACATATGCATATGCTTCACTCACCCTCCACCAAAACTCCCTTGCCAATGCCCCACCTCCTCCTCCCTTATAATCTCTTTTCTCTGGTAATCAGGATATTTTTCACAGTCTAAGAATGGCCTTTGCTGTGCTTCACCAGTATGTATTTTTAGACTATTTTTATGCCACAGATATGTGAAACCAACCCATATCTGTCTTTCATTTTCTGACTTACTTCACTCAGAATAACCTCAGGTTCCTTCCATTTTGTTCCAAAAGACACTATTTCTTTTTAAATAGTTCAGTAGTATTCCATAGAGAATATATTCCACAATTTCTTTATTCAGTTGTTTTCCATTGGGCACTTCACCTTTTACCCCACAGAATAAGCAGTTTTAAGTAAACATAATTTAGAATTTGTTAATATAGTGAGTGTCAAAACTGTCTCCAGAATTATTAAATTTATGTAGCTTTTACTGAACAGAATTGATATGTACATGAGCCCTGTATTCCATATGGTAAATGGGATCTATGCAATGTTGATAGAGCTCAAACTGATAAAGGAAATTTTTCAGAATAAATGAACAATAAAGAAAAAATAGAACTAATTCTACCTCTGCTTTCTTTCTGGGAACACCTTACATTTCCCAGGGCCTTTGATTAAATCAGCAATTTCAAAACTTTTTTTAAGTAATCAAATATACAGAGAAATATAATCTTTCTGGGCCTGGAAGGGGAACGATGATGCGTATGAAATAATGAGTATGAAGATATTTTCTGAACATTTGTACTGGAGAATTGTAGTAAGAGGTGTCAGTTTTAATTCTGGAGGCAAGAGCTGTCTCCCAGTGTATCTGGTGACCTGTGAGAATACAATGAGAGATACAGGCTAAAGCAGAAACACCGTATTTAAGGGAATTGTATTTTAATGAGTTCTGGTTAGGTCCACTGCATATTGCTCATGTCCCTGATTAAAAATTATTGATTCAGAGACTTTCAGTTTAAAATGGAATCTGGCTATAAGCCTTTGGTGAATCTTCTCCAATTTCCCACTGATGTACCTATGAAGGCAAAAAACATAAGAAAGCCCAGAAGAATGTGAATTTAAGGATGAGAGAAAACCTATCAGAATCTATAAGGAATTAACTTGGCACAAACTCAACAAAGGTCTGAAAAATATGAAAATATTTACACAAGAGAAAGAGCATTAAAATTATTTATAAAAAAACATTTCTGCTTCTGAGCACTTCCCTCTCCACCTCCACACTGTTAAACATTCAGTGTTCCTGCCAGAAAGTAACCCCTCTGCAGTATGGTTGCAATTTGTTGAAATCATGGCTATTTTTGTCCCTTCCTCCTTAGTGAATATATATTCATTTGGAGTCTCTTTGAAAACAATTTGCTAGAAAACAACTTGCATTCAGGAGGGGAGTAAAGCCTCTTAGTATCTTAGGTGATCTAAGGAGTTCCCACAAGTAAATCACTAATGCACTCTACCAATAATGTACTTGGATATTTTACTTATGCAAACCACCCTCAGCTTAACAAGAATCTAGAAACATGGCTGCAAAGAAGAAATTAGTTGAAAGTTGTGTCTGCCAGCTCTCTAGCTGTTGAAATGAAAAGAGAATTTGCCCACTAAGCACATGGGAGAAAGAACAGGGATAAAGGCAATCAATACATCCCATCCGAATTATTGGTGAGTAAGCAAACTGAAAAATAATTCCAGTCTTTTATAAATGGGGCAAGATTAATGTGACTATAAGTTCTGATTTGTCTGGGAAAGTTCCAGTTACCAGCATTGCCCAAATGTCTTGTCTGGTTTCTTAATTTGTCTTGTATTTTTTTCATTTTCAATGAGGTATTTTTTCAACAGTGGCATAATTAGGTTGTGAGCTGTGCTTTTATCTTCTGCTATAGTCTTGCCTACCAAGGTTGAAGAGAAAAATGCTGCGATGAGGGTTCTTGTTTTAACACACAAATAAACACGCAAGGCCCCTGGTAGTATTTTTGTCTTTACAACTCCCAGATCTGATGTAACTAACTTCTTGTTTTGTAAGAGTGTGCAAAGATAAAGCATGTGAGCTTGGATTGCAGGGGCCAGGGGCAGACCTCTTTCTGGTCTGGATGGTGGAAGAGAATTCAACACACTGCTTGGTGCACTCATGTCACCATCAGTCACTCATGTCACCATAACAGCATGACATTTTTACATGATTTTTTTACTACTCCTTTTCTAAATAGCCCAACATTAATTCAATTTCAGTCACTTATTTCTGCATGTGACAGATATACAAATGCCTTAATTATTTGGTAGAATGTTTATATAAGTCAGTTAGGTCAGGTTTTTAATTTTGTTGTCTGGATTTTCAATAGACTTACTCCCCAATGGGTTCTTATCTGTTAGCTCTATCAGTTATTAAGAGAGTTGTTATACTATGATTGTGGATTTATCTTTTTTTCCATTTATTTAAGTTAGCCTTTGTTTTATTTATTTTGAAGCTAAGTTATTTGATGCATGGAGATTTAGATTGTGATATCATTTGGCAGTTTAATTATTTTATCATTACAAATTATCCTTGTTTAATTGTATACATTTTCTTTCCTGCAAGTCTACATTGTCTCATATCTGTGTAGACACAACTCTTTTTACATTTATTTGTGTGTATACACATGTATCAACCTATTCATATATAACATATATGTCATTTACATATGACATATTTTTGTTATTTTTGTATGCTTATATGTAATATACATGGATATACAAACATTTAATTTCACTCTGTCTTTAAAGTTAAGAAACATGTTTTAATGAGTATATAATTTTTTCTTTTGCTTTTTAGTTATTATTGTTTGATCCAGTGTTAATTTTATTCTTCTACTTGGAATATTTAGTTCATTTATATTCAGCAAAATTATTGATATAATGAAATTTTATCTCCTATCACTTTACCCTTCTGTTTTAATGTTACTTTTATTTTTCTAATTTCTTACCTTTTTTTTTAAAGATTTATTTATTTATGCATACAAGAGCTGGGGCACAAGCCAGAGATGCAGGGGGTGAGAGGATTCAGCAGAGACAGTGAGGAACAGGACATGCAGATTGACAGAAGTACGCTGCTGAGGGGAGCAGCGGTTGGTCAAGTCAGGATTGGTCTGCTGTGCCATGTGGGTTGCTCCCTGGCTGGCCAAAAATTCACCAGAGCCAGAGCAGGGAGCAGAGCAGGCAGAAGGACCAAAGTACACTGCTGAGGATTGCTTCCTAAGGTGGTGCTTAACCCTTGCGCCACCAGGGAGGCCCCAATTTCTTGCCTTTTTGGGGGGTTATATTTTATCTTCTTCTATTAACATATAATTAATTATTTGTTTATTTTTATAATGGCTACCCTTAAGATGACAGCATGATTCATGACATTGTTATCCAGTGCAAATCCTTACTTTTAACACTGACATGCTAAGACAAATAGAACACCTAACCGCATTTACCCAGGTGTTGCTAACATCATGCATTTAAATTAGACCTATAGTAAAGTCAAAGGCATTATTTCATTGTTTTTGTAAATTTTGTATTTATTTATTTTTACCCTTTTCAAGACTTTTCACTCATTCACACAGGACAGTCATACAAAAAAACTTGAAGAATACTACAATGAATATGCTTAAACTTACTTCTCAGAATCAAGTACATTAACATTTTGCCAAACCTGTTTTCATATGTCCGTATATATATATGTTGAACAATTTCAAAGAAGTTGTAAACTTTACACCTAAAGAATCTGAATGAATAATTTTTTAAGAAGATTTATTTTTATTTATTTATTTATTTATTTATACAAGCACTGGGTACAGTCAGAAGCGAGGGAAGGTGAGAGAATTCACCAGAGCCAGAGCGGGGAGCAGCGCAGGCAGAAGGACCGAAGTACACTGCTGAGGGGAGCAGCAGGCGGCAGGAGAGGTCTGCGCGCCATGCGGGACCCTCCTCCGGTGGCCGGGGAGCAGCTGGGGATCCAGTCGGGGATCAAACCAGCACTGTAGAGGCTGTGGGCAGCTTCGCAACCCAGCGCTCAACCGCTGCGCCACCTGGGAGGCCTGAATGAATAATTTTTAAAGAATTTTTTTTTATATATTACAGAGATGAAACTAATCCCTTAAAGTCAATATATAGTCTTTACTTAATGTCATTTATACCTATTCCCTCTTTGAAGTTGTCCAAATGTCCCACAAATAATTTATTTATTTAATTACCATTTGTACATTTTAGTTGATTTTTATGACATTTAGATTTGAAATGATAAGGCCATTTGTACTATAGAATGGCTTATATTCTGCATCTATCTGTATGTGGTATTCACAGGTAAACCACATCTTGGAATATTCTGAGAGAAATTGGAAATTAGGTCCAAAGCCTTGGTTGGGTTAAGATTCAATATTCGTTGTAAGAATTATTCTTAGAGGATATGATAATCTTTATATCAAGTAGCACATAATTTCAGACCGTCATACAATTAGTGATGCTAAGTTGGATTGCTTAATAACAGTTTTTTAAACAAAATTTTTGTTTAAGAATCTGCAATTAAATTAACTTAATATAAACCAACTAAGATTTGGAACAAGAACACTTTCTTCTATTGTGTTTTTCCATGCTTTATTTAATATGTTTTCTTCTTTTTTTAAGATTTATTTATTTATGCATATAAGAACCTGTGGTACAGGGCAGTGTGTGTGTGGGAGGGGTGAGAGGATTCACCAGAGACAGAGTAGGGAACAGAACAGGCAGATTAACTGAAATACACTGCTGAGGGGAGCGGCGTGCAAGTCAGGAGAGGTCTGCTGCGCCATGGGGGTAGTTCCCTGGCCGGGGATCAAACTCATGCTGCAGTGGCAGCAGACAGCTTCATAGGTTGCATCTCAAACACTTGCATCACCAGGGAAGACCTAATATGTTATTTTCTTTAGAAAGAATTCCACATTCTTTTTCCCCATCTAGCATTTCATTGTCATTTATCATTTTATCACTTTACGATTACAAATTATTCTTAGTCTGTTCAGGCTGTTATAACAAAAGGTCATAGGTTGAATGACTTATGAACAATTTATCACAGTACTGAAGAGTTGAAAGTGCAAAGTCAGGGTGCCAATATGGTCAGTTGAGGATGCTCTTCTGGATTGCAGGACTAGTGTATACTTACATAACTGAAAGGACTAGGGAATCTCTATAGAGTTACTTCTAAAAGGCACCAATACCTCCAAAAGGCACACTGCTTAATATCATCACCTTTGGGAGATTTCAACTTGTGGCGGTGGGGCAAAAACATTCAAATCATAGCAATTACCTTCTGCTGGATCCCTTTCTTCAATTTTCCTTACAGTTTCATGATGTACAGTTATTCTTGAAAATGTTATGCCACTGAGAAGATTCTATTTCTATGCATCTTTTTTCCCTTGCATTAATCTTTTTTCCAAGAATATTCTTCCCATATATTTTTTAAGTGGTGCTCAAAACCATCCTTCTTGAAGAATAATTTCAAGTGACTTATTTTTGTTTCCTATTGCTATTACAACAACTTACAAAATTAGTAACTTAAAACAACACAAATTTATAATCTTACCACTTTTCTGGAGGTCAGAAGTCCAAAATTAGTCAAACTGGCCTAAAATCAAGGTGTTGGCCATGCTAGTTCCTTCTGGGGTGCTTGAAGGAAAAACCCATTTCCTTGCTTTTCCAGCTTCTAGGGAGGCCCCTCTTGTCCTTTTAGGTGGTGAAAATCATGAAGATGATGGTGATGGTGGTGATGATGGTAATAGTAGCAAATTGAAGCTTTCTAAGCTAATTGTCATGATTAATTCTTTGTACAGAGTTTCACCTCCTCTTTCCATGAACCTGCAAAGTAAGTACCAATATTACCACTATTTTACATTTGAGGAAATGAAAGCAGTTAACTAGCCTGGTGTCCATGAAGACGAAATAGCAGTGATGAGACAGAAGCCTCATTTTCACAGTTTGCCATAGCTAAACTCTCTCTAGGATTTTCTAGAACAGTTGGTTAAGAATGCTTTTCTCTGCATGAGTATCTTTCCTCTGCCTGTAACCAGTGCCTACCAGTAAGCTCTTGACTGTCCCACTCAAGAGTGTTATGAAACTTGAGATATCAAGTTACTGAGAGAACACTGTAGTTTTTTGAAAGTGCAAGTGCAAGAAACAGAACTCCCAGGAGAATACTTCAAAGAAAAGAGTTTACTTTTCTAGTGCCCAGCTGGGAATTAAATATGCGAGGGTCACCACTGTCTCCACCTTTCTTTCCTGCCTTGTTTTCCTGTTAATTCTTATTTCACTTAGTTGGTCAGACCTATTTTCATGCCAGTCAGCGAATTCCTACTTTCTGATCTGGTGCGCTTATGAAAATCTGTCGTGTATCCCAAATATAATAAAACATATAATGAGTTCTCTAGTGGCCCCTGGTGGGAGGTCACGATACAGAGCTGTTTTGCACTGGGGCTTGCAGCTTGTGGTGTGTAGGGTAAGTGATTTTCAGGCTTTTCTGCCCTCCCACCATTAGGATTGATGATGGATCCTTGTGGTCCTGAATGCATGCCTGATGGTGGACACCTGGAGTAGGGTGTGGACATACGTAAGTGGGCACACCTGGGCTAAGGTGGGGCTTATAAGGGCGGCAGTCAGGGGATGCCAGCAGAGCAGAAGCAGAGAGAATGAGAGGGCGAAAGAGAGAGCATAAGAGAAGCAGAGATCACTAGAGAACACCGGAGAGGCCAGAAAGAGTGAAGACTTGCTGGGGGCTGGTAGGCCTGCCAGCCTCCCGACCCCCCGACACTGCTGCCTGCTGTGTAAAATCCCAATAAAATCCTGAAAAGCCACTGAGGGCTCCAGGACTCCTCCTTTACCCTGTCTGCTCGATCATAGAGATCCTGCTCGGTCCCTTCATGCCATTACATGGTGTCAGCAGGATGCCCTGCTCTGGTCCTTTTATCACAGTTAGGAGCAATGTGCTGTGGCCAGGTGGGCCTTCCTCACTTGTTTCAGCTGCCTTTGGTGGTTTCTCCACCCCTACCACATGCCCTTGCACGTTGGGCTGTACCAGCTGTGTTTGACTGGAATATATTTTGTTGATTAATTTGAAATTACATTGCTTTCTAGAGGAAACTGGTTATATTGGTTCTTGCTGTATCTTGGCTTGGTACATTCTTACTTGTATTGAAAAGAATTGTGACTTCATGTTCTATGGGATGTGGATAAGCATCATTTTCGAGCTCCAGTGTTGATACATATTTTCTCTCAATTTTATATTGCTACCTGATTATTTGAGTATATTTTAAGAAAAAAATGGCACAAATTTTGTTTCAAGGTGCCACCATTCTAGGAAGTGCCCTTAATATTCCTTTTTTAAAAATTTCTCTATAGACATGTTAATGAGCTGTTAATTTTTTCATCATTTACTTTAAGCTTATAAATCCATGATCACTTATTATGTAGAAAAATCTTGTATCTTTCCTTTTTTTTCATAATTTACATTAGTCAGCTGTTCTTAGGCTGGTTTATTTCATCTTTGGATTAGTAGACACCCATTTTTTATTTGATTTGATACATTAGTCAGAGTTTTAATCAAAAAAAATTTTTCCATTGGGCAACTTATCGTGATCCTGTTCAAACTGCTTTTATTTTTTAAGACACCAAGATAAATGGGCTAATAGGTCTGCTACTTACACTTTAACCTATAGGGAAAATCAAAAATATCCGTGTGTTATTGTAGGTTCTTGGGAGACCAGCACTTTAGCTGCAGCTCTAGTTACATGGCATAACTTCCGTCTGTTTCTTTGTATAAAATTAGTTTGCTAAAAATAGATAATCTATTTTTTAGTAGCAAGAGATTAAATATGCCATATTTTGTCTTAAGCAAATAGAAATAAATTGAACATAGTTTCTGCCTGGGGTACTAAAAAGCAGATAAGAATCGTACAAGGACTAATATTACTGTTAAGAAGGAAACTTTATAACCAAACTTTTTTCTTGAATGCCATAGAATTTGGCAGTAGGAGAAACCTCTCTTCTGAAAGCCCATGACCTTTCAAGGATAAGAGAGGAAAAAAGTGTCATTCAGACAAACACAATTCATTAGCACTTCTGAAGATTTTATTAATACAGGTTTTCATTTTCCCTAAGAGCCCTTAAAATCTTTGCAGCAGAAGTGATTTAATTAGTCATAAAACACACAGAGCTGATATAAGGGGACAGAGAGTCTAGGCGGAATTAAACCTGGGCTGGAAAGCTAAAATTTGTCATCAGTTCTTTATGAAGCTTAACACATTATAAGTTTATGCATTGCATGTGGCAAGTGAGGATGAATTGGAGACTCCAGCAAGCCACACTTTCTGAATAGAAGCCTATTTTTCCTTACAGAAGAGAGAAAAATAATAAAGTAATAGCGCTGATGACAGGTTCTCTTGACAAGAAAAAGAAATGCATATTTTAAAACTAATTTTTTGAGTAATGAAGAGAACATTAAGATATATATTATATTTCTACAGTTACCACAGTTTTCTTTGTATTCGATCAATTAAATAGTCTGACCACCAACCTGGTGATTGCATGAGTCACATGAAAAAGAAAGGTTTGCTCACATATACTCAAATCTCCTCTAAAAACCTGAGTATCAGGCCTGAATCTAGAAATAATAAGAATTATGTCTTAGTTTAGACAAGGATATATAAAGGAGTTTAAAAAAATCTATGGACTGAAAATAATGTGTGGGTCAAAAAAAAAAGATATTTGTCATCGGTGCCTGATGTTAATGAAAATGGGCAGTTGAGAGCTTCTGGGTATATTTGATACTGCGAGGTCTTGCTGAGAATGCAGCTGCTGGCTCTCTATAGCCTTAATTCTGAGGCTGAAGAATAAGAGCATACATACCAGAGTAATGAGGTTACCCGGGCAGCTCCTGTATGGAGACAGCTGAGCCAAATCAATAAATGCATTTTTCTTCCCTTAAAACTGCCAAGCTCATTAAAAGGCCACTATGCTCCACAGTTAGGACTTTGAAACTTCTGCATGTCAAGTACCCACTAGTGTATTTGCAAATTATTTATTTTTTTTAAAGTTTTTTTGTTTGTTTTTTTTAAAGATTTATTTATTTATTTATTTATTTACACACGCATTGGGTACAGTCAGAAGCGCAGGAGGGTGAGAGGATTCACCAGAGCCAGAGTGGGTAACGGAACAGGCAGACTGACAAAGTACACTGCTGAGGGGAGCAGTGGGCACGGCAGGAGAGGTCTGCGTGCCATGTGGGACCCTCGCCAGCTGCTGGGCATTGAACTAGCACTGCAGAGGTTGTGGGCAACTTCACAGGCCAGCGCTCAACCGCTGTACCACCAGCGGAGGCCCAAATTAAAAATTTAAATTTAAAGATGATTCCCAAATAGAATCACACCATCAAAACTACAATTTCCCTGAGATAAGCATTTTTATTTCTCTTTTTAAAGTTTCCTGTGCATTTTGGATGTGGATTGTACATGTGTTTTTAATTGGGAATTATGCTGTGACGAGAAGCTACATGAAACAGTGGAAAGTGCTGGGGCTTTGAAGTCATGCATTTGGAGTTTAGAATCCAAGTCACTTTTTTAATAGCTATATGATCTTTGTATATTCACTTAGCTGCAAGTTAAGACAGACTCTTTATCCTGGGTGTAAAACTGTAAATTTCGAGGAGACAAAATCTCAACATAATTTTAAGGATATAATGATATGGATAAATACTCAACCTTAATGATAATCCTTGCAGCATCATATGCCTATAGTGTAGATTATTATCTAACACTGTATATGATTTAGGGGGTCTAGGTTTACACATCCTCAGGTGTATTTGGCCATAAAATATCCATCACCAGAGAACCATAATCCTTAATCATATTTGTCACATATATTTCTTGTTCCTGGTACTTTTTATAGTGTCTGGTATATAGCAAATTAAATAAATGTTGTTTGATGGAATAAGTGAATGTAGTATTATTAAATAATGAATAATGGAGTTATTATAACATGTTTCTGTCCTACACAGAAGGTTGTTTTGCACAGTGTCCAGACCAACATGGAGCACAGTGTTTTGCATTTCCAGTGCTATCCCAGAGCCAGTTTCTTCTGGTCTACAAGTGCAGTTGATTAAATTTTCAGGAATTTTATGAGCCAGCTGTTAAACACAACTATTGTTAAAAATTAAATTATTTATAGTAAAAGAGGTAATAAAATCAAATTCCATTAATTTCAAATTATTGAATACATTTTCCAATATCCACTGCTCTTTAGTTTTCCTATGAATATCGTATCTGAATGGTTGAAGTACTATCTGGTGGTACTTCATTGCTATCATGTGTTTCTACTGTGCAGCTATGGGAACAAATAAATTCCCAAGCTGAGATGGTTAGAGTCTGAAGAGCGAAGCAAGCATGTCCATTAATCACACTTACAGTTTATTCAGGGTAACTTACTTATAGGGATCCTTGATACCAGGGTCCATGGACAGGACCTCCCCCACAGAAGTCTTTCTATAGCCTGCTGAGTACCTGTGACCTTCCTGTATGTGAAAGTCTGGTAAAAGTGAAGAAGATATTTCTGTGAAAATCAATTGATGATATAATCTATAATAAAAAATATTTTTTATTTTATTATTTATCAATTGCTGTCATATACCTTTATATCAGTTACATTTATTTAGAAATTGATATTTGTATACAGGGATCCACACCTAGATAGAGCTTATGCACATTGTTCTAAGTGGAAACTCAGTAAATATATAAAAGAATATATTGCTGACTCAGTCTTGTTTGGTAAATAGATAACTTTTGTCTTTTTTTCTCAATGAGGAAACTGAAAACAACAGAGGCTCAGAGATAGAGATGGAAGATGAATATGAGTCAGTTTGTTGGACATTAAAGACTGTTTTTCCCACAATGAAGGAGGAGTTTTGTTGTTGATCTTGAACTGTCAAAAGCCTAGTTGTAAGTCTCCTTTGTTCTTGTACATTGTATTTCTAATAATAATAGTAAGACATTGGAGTGACAGGAGATGGAGGTTGAGGGAAGGGAAAAGAATGGTGAAGTTACTTTACCTCATAGACTTGCACTTGGTTGATGTCCTGAATTTGGATACAATTACTGGGGAACAGCAGCCCTCTTTTTTTTTCCCCATTATTTCTATATTATATGAAGAAATGGTGGTCCCCTGAGTAGGTTTTCTTCTAAAAATAACTCAATCAGTCCATTCATTTAATAACTGGGATTTTATCTTGACTCTGGAATTAGAATGTATCTTAATCTTGGTTCTTAGTCTTGTTAACATTTGTTTTTCTGACCTGCAATGTTGAATTGTAAATGTTCTCTCTTGCAAAAGGAAAGTATGTTCCTTATAAGCACCCTCTTATTAGATTCTTTGGAAGCCATCATTTCCAAGAAAATAGTTTTCTGTTTTCATCCATCTCAGTAATTCCCTGTGAGTCACCTGACTTGTTCATCCAGAGCCACCGTAGACTCAATTTCCTGCCTATCCCAGTCCTAGGGAACTTTGCTTACCCCATCCTTAAGGATGATACATGTTATCTTCGCAGTGAACAAAAGAGTTTGCTTTACTTATCTTTTAGCTTCTTTAGGATTTAGTATGATAGGAATTCTGAGGTGACAATACCACCTTTTTATTCTCTGCAAGGGAAAAAATGAAATGAACCCATCCTTGTGTATCTATTCATATTAACTTTAGAAATACGCTATTTATGTAATTTGAGTATAGAATCAAAGGAAGAGAGATCTGAAATGAACTTTCATTGTATACTTGCTTTAATGCCTGACACTTTATGGATAGCTTTGATTAGTGTTCATATTAGCATGGTAAATAGCTAACTTTTGTCTTTTTTTCTAAATGAGGAAACTGAAAACAACAGAGGCTCAGAGATAGAGATGGAAGATGAATATGAGTCAGTTTGTTGAACATTAAAGACTGTTTTTTCCCACAATGATGGAGCAGTTTTGTTGTTGATCTTTAACTATCAAAAGCCTAGTTGTAAAAATGACACCATCATCAGTTCCCCCACTGTGCTCCTGAACAAGGAGCAGAATGCAGTAGAAAAGAGGCTGCAGAGAAATCAGGGAAGATTTAAAATCTCAACATATTCCTTCAGAGATGCTGTTTGGAGAAAGTCACTACCGTATTTTTCTTTCTTGTTTTAAAAGTTAGGCAGCTTAACAACACCAAGATCTATTAGGTATTATTTTAAATAAACACTCTTAAATTTTTCTTCCAAAATTTCTCTTAAAGAAACACTGAAAATATTTTTTCATGCAGAAAATCATTTCAAATAATAAGCAGACACCTCAAATCCCGGAACAATACAAGAATTGAAAAATGTTGGCTGCCCTTTAGCAATAAAAGACTGACTCCATTTTGCCCCAAATTATGTTAGAGCAACATTTTATCATTGACATGTTGCTTTGATTGATATTGGGCAGCTGTCAGCATGGACACGTGGTGTCTTCCTGTGACTGAAGGCGGTCTATGAGTGCCTAATTTAAGACATTTAAACAGATGGAATTGTGGTTTGCACTATGGATGGTCAAAAGGTTAGAATGGTGATGGGGCAGTGCCTTCTGAGGATTATTGCCATGGTTACCAGGGCTTCATTGATGCACTTAATGGAGAGCCAAGTGCCGCCTGCTGTGGAGCAGCTGGGGCACTCTGACAAGGGCATGACCTGAGGCTGTAAACTTAACTTAAATGATCAGTCATTATTGAAATAAGGGATTGCCCATAAAGCTGCAGAATCAAATGCTGTCTCCTAGAATTCTGCAAGAATCAATTCATCAAAGGAAGCAGGATAGGTCCCCCAGAGTGAGATCAGCAACCAGAGATTCTGCTGCAGCTCACTGATACAAAGGCAATAAAAACTGTGTTAGGTAAAATAATTTTTATCTGTGTCATAGGAATTATGTTTTCTCTCACTCATTGAATCATGAATTCTCATCAAGCCCAGTATGCTAATCTCCTCTATGGCAACCCTGATAATATGTCTAATCAGCAATTTCAGAGTCCTCCAATAGATTTTTCCAACCATTTATGAAGCAAAATGTATGGACTTTTAACTCTGTACTTGCCATTGCACTGTGCTTGGTATGCATTATTTTATTTTGTCTTTGTAAAACAACCTTGTGAGTACGTATTTTTATTTTCTCTATTTTAAAAGATGAGTTAACTGAGCCACAGAGTATAGGTGACAAGTCCAAATTGTGAAAGATAGTGAGTGATGGAACCAGCCTCTCCACCCATGACTGCCTGACTCGGCTGCACACCCTCCTCCAGTGTCCCAGTCAATGACAAAATCCCATTACTTCTACCTCCTAGCACTTCCTGGTCACCCACTTCTCCATTTTTCCATGAACTATTGCTTTAGCATAGACCTTCATCAGCCTTTACCTAGATGATTGCAAAAAGTCTGCTGAAGTTACATTTCCCCACAATTACACTGCCATATGAATATATAAAACCACAAATCTGATCAAGTTATTTCTCCACTGAAAATCCTTTAATCTATGACTACTGTGCATGTACTATAGTGTAAATTTAAATTCAGACTTCCAACAGTATTCTTTACAACTGAACTACTACTTCTCATTGCTGCTGTGTATCACATTTCTTACCCCTTCATCTAAGAACACCCTCACTCTAATCACACAAAATGCCTGCAGCCTCTGCAGCTCAGGTTCGATCCCCAGCCGCCGGGCAAGGGTCCCACATGGCGTGCAGACCTCTCCTGCTGCCCGCTGCTCCCCTCAGCAGTGTACTTCAGTCCTTCTGCCTGCTCTGCTCCCCGCTCTGGCTCTGGTGAATTCTCTCACCCTCCGCACTTCTGACTGTACCCAGTGCTTGTATAAATAAATAAATAAATAAATCTTAAAAAAGAAAAAAAAGAAAAAGTCCTATAGAGCATGACAATGCCCTGATTTGATATTACACTATAGTGTTGGAAGTTAATTTTGACTGGGGACAGACTGCATAGGGTTTTGAATCTCCTATGTCTATAATTGTTTTAAAATAAAGAGCTAAAAATATTGAACTAATTAAAAAAACATACCTTTAAAGTCCTAAAAACTAATTAATTTGCTACCCTGGGTCTAGCATTTCATGAACAGAAGACTCTGATTCTTCATTACCCTGTGGATTTTCTTTGCTGCCTTTATTCTTCCATCCATCAGGAATTAACTATTGTCATTTACTATAAAACTACTTAGTAACATGTAGTTACTGGTGGCACAGGGGCTAACGTTTCAGCCCTATCAAGCTATGGCCAGACACTGGCATGAGTTTGATCCCGGCCCAGGAGCTGACCCACATGGCGCAGCAGACCTCTTCTGTCTCACCCACTATTCCCCTCAGCGGTGTATTTTAGCATATTTCCACCTGTTTTGCTCCCCACTCTCTTTCTGGTGAATCCTCTCACCTCTGTATCTCTGGCCTGCACCCCAGTTTTTGTATGCATAAATAAATAAAAATAAATTTTAAAAAACTACTTAGTAACATTTGATGAAAGGTTACATGGTTCAGAAAAATGACTTCCTATTGATGTGTCTTGGCATTTTCCTACATAAGGATATTTGCAGATGCCTTAGCCTTGGTTACTTGTGGCATACATGCGATGAATGGCGCTTAGAGTATCACTGAAGTTGGGAAATATTTGCTGCTTATTTTTTGTGAGTCAGGAAGAAATATGGCATGATCAGAGTGATGTAACGAATTTACATCTGGTTCCAAATACTTGCTACCCTTCCTTTTTCTCTAAGTAGATTAATGTTCCTATTAATCCCTTTGTGGTGAATTAAATTGCTACAAACAAATGCAATATTCCTTGTTCATTCGTAAGCGAGTACATGCATCTTAAATGTGGTACCTGTCCAACTCCATCTAGTCCACTTTTCTTCTTAATACATCAGAGAAATGGTATAAAGGGAAGTATTTTTCAGTGTGTGATGATGCTCATTTCATCAATCAAAGGGGTTCTTTGTTGTTGTCTTGAGGGGACAACATTTAATGAGACACCAGGTGATTTCAATTCCCTGCAGTTGTTTGTAAACCACCAGCCAGCAATGAAAATACAATGGTTTTAAATAGAGAAAAGACTCCGTTTTGAACACATGCTTCCTAGTATATTAGAACTATGATTCTGAGAAAATTGCCTAGCTACTCTGAATTTTAATATTTTCTCATCTGCAAAATAGAGAAGTACAATAGCTATTATAAGAGTGGTGGAGCTGGGCCTCCCTGGTGGCGCAAGGGGTTAAGCACCTCACTATGAAGCAGTCCAAAGCCTTTGTAGCATGAGTTCAATCCCCAGCCCGTCAGGGAGCAACCCACATGGCACAGCAGACCTCTCCTGTCTCCCCCGCTGCTCCCCTCAGCAGTGCATTTCGGTTAGTCTGCCTGTTCTGTACCCCACTCTGTCTCTGGTGAATCCTCTCACCTCCTGCATCTCTGGCCTGTGCTCCAGCTCTTGTATGCATAAATAAATCAATCTTAAAAAAAATTAAAAAAAAAAGAGTAGTGGAGTTCAAGTGAAACATGTAAAAGGTGAAATATCTCATAAACCATAAAGTTCAAGAACAATTGTTAGCTGATGCCTTATTCATGATTTTTCTCTTGCTTAAGAATGCCAAAGAAAAGTTATCTCATAGCATTTGCTAGTTACTTAATATCCTTTATTAAGATTGTATAATTTTTAATTAAAATTGAGCCATTAATTGAAGTCAATTTATAGGTATTTTACCTAATTTGATTAGTCAATTTGGTTAAATTGGTTGAACTGGTTGTGTGTAAAACTATAGGCAGCTTTATTTATTTATTTATTTATTAAAAATAGAGGCATGTTTTATTTATTTATTTGTTTGTTTGTTTGTTTGTTTGTTTATACAAGCACTGGGTACAGTCAGAAGCCCGGAGGTTGAGAGAATTCACCAGAGCCAGAGTGGGGAGCAGAGCAGGCAGAAGGACCGAAGTATACTGCTGAGGGGAGCGGCGGGTGGTAGGAGAGGTCTGCGCGCCATGTGGGACCCTCCTCCGGTGGCCGGGGAGCAGCTGGGGATCGTACCGGCGCCGCAGAGGCCGCGCGCGCAGCTTCGCAACTCAGCGCTCAACCGCTGCACCACTGGGAAGGCCGGGCAGCTTTATTTTTTAAGATTTATTTATTTGTGCATACAAGAACTGGGGCACATGCCAGAGATGGGGGTGGTGGTGAGAGGATTCAGCAGAGACAGAGTGGGGAACAGAACAGGCAGACTAACTGAAATACACTGCTGAGGGGAGCAGTGGGCAAGACAGGAGAGGTCTGCTGCGCCATGTGGTTTGCTCCCTGGCGGGCCAGGATCGAACTCATGCTGCAGAGGCTTCAGATTGCTTCATAGTGTGGTGCTTAACCCCTTGCGCCACCAGGGAGGATCTAGACAGCTTATATATATATATATATATATATATATATATATATATAAACAAAACTGCTGTTATATGCAAACAATGGAGCACAACTAAAATGTGAGAACTCTTCAAGTCTCTGAGTTGATAAAGTCTTGCTGTAAGTTAGTTAGGTAATTTCAAATTTTATTTCTGTAACAGATGACTATTACAAATTGAAACAAACCTGCTTACAATTGCTTCTGACTCAATATGTCCTGCTTTTTCTGCTTTTGGAGTTTTTTTAAATAACTAATATATTGTCCTAAGACCTCAAGAGAACTACTACAGTTGGTAGCCCTGCATACACCTTTGTCTTTAGGAGACATTCCTATTCAACCTAATTTTATTCAGATAATTTCATTATTTCTTCAGTTCTTGTGTTAAGTCATTACATTTGCATGGATTTGACAATTTATGTTCTTTTATGGTTGTGTGTGTGGGGGGTGTGTTTCTCTTTCATTAGCATACATTGCATAGGACATCTAGTTTGAGTTGCATCAGAAAGTATTTGCTGAATATCTACTGGATGCCTGACTGTCTTAGATTCCAATCTTAGATTCCTCAAAGAGCTTGCAATATGCTTGGAGAGATGGCAGACACTGGCAGTAAATATATAACAAAGTAGTAGCAATGTGGTAAAACCCAGAGTTCAGAAAGTCATGCTTTGGCCTGAGTCTGTCATTAATGTCCCATGTAACGCTGTGAAAGTCTTTGGCCTGTCTGACTCTTCTGGAAACAGGAAGATATGGATCATTGTTAAACTAGAGCAATCTGGTTTTAAAATTAGAGATCTGAGGGTGAAGAGGTCACTGTACACTAGTGAAGCCATGAAATCTAAGATGAAGTGATTTCATTTGGATCTGACGTGAGAGGAAGGAATAAGAAGGAGAAAAATGTGTAGGGGAGAAAAACTAGTATGCAGGAGAAAAGCTTCTCTTTACCCCTTCTAGATTTTTTATCTGATCTAATAATGTTCACATCAGCAGGTTAATAGTAGAAAAAAGATAAATTAATTTATTACTGATGGCGGCCCTGGAGATGTGGAATCTAGAGAAATGACTAGAGCATTTTATGTCCTTTTAGACAAAGAAGAATTGAGAAGAAAAAAACATAGTTTGAGTTTGCAAATTATTAAAGAAGTGACAAAGTCTGTTTAGAATGCCTTTTTTTTTTTTTGCCCTCAGTTCTTTGTCAATGGGGTAAGGATGTCTTCTACCTTTCTGTTCCATGCAGGGTACTTTTTCACCTAGGAAATTCAACTCTTGTTTTCAAGGACAAATGGATAGTCAGTGTTTTTTTTCACATCATGTTTTATCAATCCCATAGTAATAAGCTTTAAAATATCCAAATAAAACAATTCTAGAAGAAGAAAGAGTACAAACCCAAGAGTCAGGAGGTGGTGCTTCAAGGATGTTAGAACACAGCTGATCTTTGTACAGCATAGGTTTGAACTGTGCAGGTCCATTTATAAATACTTTTTTTTAAATAAATATATCAGATGTTTTAGAGAGTTGCAACAATTTGAAAAATTAGATGAAGGATGTAGCCTAGAAATAAAAAAGTTAAGAAAAAGATATGTCATGAATTTATAAAATGTATGAATTGATTTTAATAGTTGGTTGCATTATTTCCTACTATAAAACTCACACAAATTTATTATAAAATTTAAAAATTTGTGAAAACTATGCACACAAACATTTACATGGTGCCATTAATGGTCAAGAAAAATGAAAGTAAAAATACAGTATTAAGTAATAACTGCATAAAATGCACTGTGGGGCATACTACACTACTGTAATAATTTTGTCACCACCTCCTGTTGTGATTTCAGTGGGCTCAAGTGTGATGAGCACCCACTGTTGTGCTGGATCACCTCTGGGTGAACAGTTCATTTCCCAAGCAAACTGCATGGTGCAGTAAAAAGTGCCCTATTACAGTCCTTGCATATTTTCATCATGTTTAGTGCACTACCATAAACCTTGAATAACATCGTGGGACTCATAAAAAGTGCCTATACTAATGCTAGAAGTGCTCCCAAGCAACAGAAAAGTCATGACATTGAAAGATAAGGTTGAGTTGTTTGATATGTACCATAGACAATATTGATATATGTACTGACAGGTGATTCATCTTGTAAATAGATAATGCAGATTTATGTATTGGTAAATTCAGTGAAGTGCTGCAAATGTATTTCTCTTTCTTATGATTTGCACGACATTTTTAAGAGATGTTTGGGACAGTTGAGGAGGTTAAAGTCCTTAGATCTCCCCATTAAATTCTCCCTGCTAGGTTAAAAGAAAAGTAAACCTCCCATCAAATTCTCCCACAATTCAAAGCCTTGTTAGAAAAGAACACAAAAAATCTTGCAACGTGTTCTGTAATCTGTCCTTTAAGAAACTCATCACAGTTGTTCATGGATGGTTACCCAGAAAAACACTATTTTGGAGATAAGATTCAGCTAGCTTACAGACCTAATAAGTAACCAGAATCTTCTGAACACATGATCTTTCTGCAAGCTCTATTTCAATTTTACACTCCATTCCCTCACAGCCAGGGCGCATTTAACCAAGATCTTTATGTATTTTGAGAACTACTAATTTCTACAATGACAATGCACTTTCAAAAATCAAGATAACTTTCTTATGTGTGGGGGATTCTTATTCAAACATTGACAGAAAAACTTTTTTTAATAACCATACACATATTGCTACAATAGATTTCTATTAGAATAGAAAAGCAATTGCAAATTACAACGGCTTCTCTATTTCCCTGACAGTCTCTTACATTCTTTAACACATTGATTTTTCAATTTAATTTTATAGACCATCAACATCAAAAGCTTTATACCAAAACTAACTGCATTTATCTCTAATAGTGCTAATACCAAATATATAATTGCTAATGCACAGGGTATAAATCATCACTTTTGGCATTTTACCATTTTTCCCTTTAGAATATTTTCAGGAGGAAAGTCTGGAAAGAATAAATCCATGGTTCACCTGGAAAGTGACTCTTTAAAATCAATACTATAACCATGTGCATTTCACTTGAATTGTCCTGCACCCTAAATTTTCCTAATGTTAAATTTGTAATACTGATTTTTAAGCAAATGGTAAATTTGAACTTCGTTATCTAGTGGCTGAAAATTGTAGGTGATTGGGAAAAGTTACCAAATATCAATTCATGTTAAATACTCTCATGTGATCTTTTGCAGCAAGGAAAATTATAACTCCTTTTTTTGGAGAACTTTATGGATCACCAATGCCTGCTCAGTCAACATATAACTCTTAAGTCACACTGGTGGCCCTAAAACAGAGTTGGGTTTCTTTAAACCCTTTCCGTGAGGTCACTGAAAAAAAAATTGGTACTCTGGGTTGGCATGGTAGTTTTCCCAAGCTGCAAGAGTTCCTCAGAATTTATATTTAGAGTTTAAGAAATTTGATGCATGAGAATAGATAGCCAAATTGCTTTGCTCAATTTGCTCTGCCTACACTGCAATGCCAAAGTTACAATTAGAATATTGCTTCAGTAAATTTTCATTAATCCAAAATGTCAGTAATTTGGAATTTTCATCATGCAGTTATATATGGATAAAATTTACTTTTTCACAATGAAGAAAAAGGATTTGCTATGTATTTTAATAATCTAAAGAAGGCAAACATTTAACTTAATTTGGAAAAACGTACAGGAACACCTGGATAGTTTTAGAAATATGAGATCAAGAAAAATATGTGGAAAAGTACAGTAATTGCAGGAGTCTTAACTCTTTATGCCCTCATGAGTCCCTGCTTTCTTTCTCAAAGACCTGTCAAGTCTTTCTTAGAGATTCAATGCTCACATTAAGGTAAATGCTTTACTACAATGTTATGAAGTAAGGTGTTGCCTTGAAGGTTAAACAAAATCATAATTTTCCAGTGAGTTTCAGGGGGTTCCCACTCTTTATCAAGGGAAACAGGAGCATTTTGCTAGAAGGTAACCCCTTTTCTTATTTTTACAATGCAACAGATACACCCACAGTGCTGGGAGTGGTATTACATGCTGACAGGGAAGCAAGCACGATGCAAAAACGTAAGTGATGCTGAATTCACAGCCTTGACCAGTCATTGTTCTTAACTTTTGGACTCCACTAGGGCAATCCTTGCCCGCAGGTACCACTGGAGCCTTAGTCTTCAGTTGTTTTTCAAATTTACGTAGTCACAAGTTTAAAGAGGCTGCAAACCACAAAATGGCAGTGGTAAGTTACATATGTGATTGTCATAATTAAGTGTGAAAAATATACAGTGGCTCTAGGATATCATATAACAGGAATATAAAGGGAAGATGTCACAGGTGAGGTTATGATAAGCAGTCATTCTTGTGAATAATGAATCCTAAAGTTATTTATGAAAGAACTTGTGAGAAAACAAAGGGAGAAGAACATTCAGGAATGTCTGTAGTATCTAGGAGATTCCAGCTATTTGGTGGCTAAAGATGCTTTGAGTAAGGTGAGTGAGTTAGGACAGGATGGTCATAAAGACAAGTCATGAGGGTTTAAGTTTTGCAAAAAGGAAACTTGCTTTGATCCTCAAGGAAAAGAATTTTTAAGAAAGCTAGTAAAAAAAATACTTGATCTAAAAAAATTAGAAATATCACTTGGGCAGATTTGTTGTGTATCAATTCCAGGAACCAAGGATGAGAGAAGAAGTGAGACCTGTTGTAGTAATAGGTGGATAACGAGGGCTTGCCCTACAAATGAATAAGGAGGAATGGAGAGTTTTGGGTGATATTTAGGAGATGGCGTTGCTTGCACTTGGGGATTAATGGATACAAGGTTGAGGAAGAGGATGGCTTGGCAAATTGGGCCAGTGGTTGGCATGTAAGCTCAGTTTACATACAATAAAATACACATGGGCTCTTCCAAGGGCACATGATCTGGAGCTCTCTCTGACTCAGTCTTCCCAATCTAAAGTTCCTCATCTACAATTTAGACATCTCCCACTGTTATTACAGGCAATCTTAGGGATTTTCGGCAGAATCTCAGTATATTTACCTTTTTCAAAAAAAATCCCAAGTGTATGTTGAGTGCCTGCATACAAATCCTGTAGTGACTAATATGCCTCACCTGTTTCCCCAATTTTACTGCACATTCTACAACAGACACATTCACTGGCCAACTCAATTCCTATTCCCAATACCCTCTCGTCCTTGCTCCTCCACACAGAGCATGGGGCACAGTTACAGTCTTCCATGCGGTGGTGGCAGCCATGTGGTACAATTCTAAGCAATTCTACAAAACAAAATCTTCCACGGACTCCTTATTTTTAATAAAAAGATTAAACTCTTTTGGAACTGTCTTTTCACCCCTACTTCTTGAATTATTAAATGCCTAGATCTGGGATAGTTATCTTGGGATTATGAGAATCCAGAGCACAGGGACTGATATTGTTGAGCTACTAATTCCTTTTCAATCACTCCAGCTTTGCACTGGATGAGGAAATAAAAAACATGATCTCATTTTTTGAAGTCATGATAGATAGGTTTTCTGTTAATTGCAGAGGCATATGTTTCTAATTGATACACATTCCCACACAGAGCTTTAAATACTAAATTTAATCACTTTAAAAATTGAAATATAGAATACCATAAAAGTAACAAAATTCACTAATAAAAATCCTCACTCTTTCAAAACAGTCCTTGATACTGAGAAATATATGCAATAAAATATGCTCCAAATTAATTGATCACATTCTCAAACTGTGCTGACTGTGTAGATGACCTGGATATAATGGTATTGAGAAAAATCAATCTTAATATCTCAACTGGAAATGTCTTACAATTGGAATAAACTAATAAACAATGGATGGGAGTGAAAGGTATAGCACAGCAATATTTTTGTCACTGAGCATTTATTGAGGTCCACTAAAATGGTCACATTATCTAAAAATAGCTTTTAATTTAAAAGAAAGGAAGAAAATTAAATCTTATCTTCTAATCAATTATTTTAGTCCCTGTCACTGGTACAATCCAAGCAGACCTGAGATCTTAGCTAAAAAGGTGATCTTGGAAAATCCAAAGGTAAGTTATCTTTGTCACCACTGATGTTGTATAACAAACCATCCACAAACTCATTGACTTGAAAAAACTGTTTCTCATTGTTCAAGTACCTACTAGTCAGGCTGGCATTTTGATTAGGCTCATTGAGGTCCCCCATCTGTCTGGCTCAGCTCTAGATCAGCTCGGCGGTTGGGCTCATGAAAGTTGGGCTGACTCACAGTTGTGACACCTGCTGGGCATATTGGCTGACTCAGCTGTGTCTCATGTGGTCCCTCACCTCCACTGGTGACATTTGTCTTGGTAGAGACAGAGGACCAAAAGAAGTGAAAGTATAACGTCTAAGTTCACTACCAGTTCAATGTTCCTGCTGTTGTATTTCTTTGGCTAAAACAAGTCTCAAGGCCAACCTGCATACAGGGGTAGGGAAATAAACAGTCTTGATCATTTCCTGGGCGAGATAGTAAAGTTAGAATACAAAGGATATGGCTATGAGAGTGGGTATTGAGGCCAATCTATTGTTTATGATCATTTAGAGTCATTTTATAAAATCATATATAAGACTATGTCATTTCTTTGTGTGAAATAGAAGTTGATTAGAAGTCTAGAGACATTTTGATTCCATATAATCTGCATGTTATTTTTCTTTTTCTTGGGAGATTTCAGATTTTCTTCGTCTATTTTATTTTAACTAGTGGTCTTTTAAAATCTGGAAAAAAAAACATTTCTTTAGTTCTGAAGATTTTTATCATATTATTGATTTTATCAGATTCTTCTTCCCTTTCTTTGTCCTTCTAGATTGAGCATCTAGCTTTCTAATATTTTAAGCCTTATCTTCATCCTCCATTTCTTTTCTGGGAGATGGAAATGATTTGTTGGAACATTACACCTCAAACTGGTTTATGGTGATTATGGTTTTAATGAACTTGACTCCAGAGACTATTCTGAAATTCTTAACCTTTGAGTTAGTGACAACTATGATGTTTCATTTTTTTTTCTTTTGTTTTCTCTTCATGTGGTTTTACATGTCTTATGTTGAACTAATGGAATTGCTAAGCATTTACCTTAAAAATTCACCAAGAAATATGTTCATATATGCTTTCTTTCTTCAAAGCAGTGATAAATTGGGTTGTTAGAAGTAAGGGTAAAGTGCAATGTAATATAAATTTAGAAAGTAGGTCAAGTCTTACTTCTGTGTCAGGGAAAAAAAAGAATCTAAGATTTAGAATGGGAATATTCAGAAACTGACACAAAGAGAGATCTCCCTAAAGTGAAAGTCATTTGTCATTTGGTTATGGAATTCAGGAACTCTAATCAAAATCATAAACTCCAGGGAAGGTAGCTCCAGTCTGTTCACTGTAGAATTTACAAGGTATAATAAGATTTTTGGAGTGTAGTCAGTAAGCAGGGGGAGGGGAGTTAAAAGGCAAGAGGGAGGTGCTGTCAGCATAGGGAAATGGGTGGATTAAAAACTAAGTTTAATTCTGGTTCAGCACTGTAACCAAGGACCAGAAACATATCACACTGCAAGTAGCTCAGGATTGTCATAAAATGTGAGAATAAAATAAAATATGTGACTTATTTTTGAGAAGTACATCTTTATACAAATTTAATAGTTCTTATAACTGATAAATTATTTCAACTTTGCATAGTATCAGTAGGAAACTGTCACCAAATGAAAGGGAAAGATCAAGAATAAAAATAAAATAAAAGCTTTGAGTGTTTGTCCATTAAATATAATAAAAATTTAGCTGAGAGTTTATGATGACTTGCTCCACTTAAAGGGAAACTGATGTCCTCAAGCATTGCAGTGACTTTTTCAATACTAGGTGGTAAAATAGGTGACAGTTTAACAGATTGTAGCATTAGGATGTTATTTGTCGTGCTCTCACTTTTCTATGATGATTTAGGGAAAAATCTTACCTGAAGCAGAAATAAGTAGTGTATGAACTCCGAAGATTATTTCTTGAAATAATTCAGATATAAAATAAATATTATTAGCTAATGAACAAACAAACAAATAAATAAATAAATAAAACATGCCTCTATTAAAAAAAAAGAAAAAAAAATATTAAAAATAAATAAATAAATATTATTAGCTAATGAAAAAATATTATTAGAGAAATGTAAAGATTTCTTTTATAGACTAATGCCTACTTCACTGGTATCATTGAAATTCTGTGTGGTTATTAATAAGTAGGTTGACTAGGCAGACTCTGGGGATCTCTTCTAACACAAAGAATCTTTAATAAACTACAGGAAAATCATTACCTTCTGAACCATTCCCCAAATGGAATACTGTAGTTAGAATTGTAGAGCATTTTTTATCTACATCTCTTTGCCTTTGCATTTATTATTGCTTTTAGAAACATGTTTTTCTTTATTCTTCCCTAAATCTTTGCATCTCAAAATTCAGCACATGTCATTCCTCAGATTGTCTTTATCAACCCATCCTTTTCCAAACAAATGCAATTCTCTAGGTCCCCATAGCATCATCTGCATAAGATGGTATTTATTTTACTGCCTGGAAGTTGTGGGTCATTATTGGCCCCTGTCTTCCCATGGAGACTATATAGACATTACATAGTCATGTCTTCCCAGTTCTGGGAGTGATACTTGCTAGTTATCTTCACGAAAACAATGATGTAAAAGGAAAGAGCATGGAATTTATGAGTTAGATCTGAATTTGATACCCAGTTCTTTTCATCTCCAGTTATCATACTTTGGGGAAATCAATTATTCACTCAGATTTTTAGTTTGTTATTTTTTTTTCAGTTTGTACATGGGAATAATGATAACTTCATTATATATTTATTGAGATGTAAAAATGAGATTATGTGAAGCTATTTTGTAGGCAGAGAATGCTAAGTTACTATTAGTATTACTATTGTTTTATTAAAGGAGAGAGGTGTTAGAACATCTTGGTCTCATATCAGGAAACTACTGCAATCAAATGTCTGTATATTTTTATTTTTTTTAAAGATTTATTTATTTATCATACAAGAGCTTGGTACAGGCCAGAGATGTGGGGGTGGTGAGAGGATTCACGAGAGACAGAGTGAGGAACAGGACACTCAGATTAATGGAAGTATGCTGCTGAGGGGAGCAGCGGGCGGTCGTGTCAGGAGAGGTCTGCTGTGCCATGTGGGTTGCTCCCTGGCCGGCCGGGAATCAAATTCGTACTGCGGAGGCTGCTGATTGCTTCATAGTGCGGTGCTTAACCCTTTGCGCCACCAGGGAGTCCCAATGTCTGTATATTTTTAAAGTCTCAGGTCTCTGGAAAAATGTGTTTCCCAACTTAAGTACAATATGAAACACAAAAGTATCAAAATTCCTTATGATCAACACTGTGGGTTAGTGAATGTTTGGAGAGGAGAGAGGCCAGGAGCAGAGCTGGTCTGCATCCCGTGTCACCGAGGAGGGGGCTCAGCAACCAAAGAGACAAGCATGCATACTTGGATTTTGTCAAGTTTTAGATGAGTGATTAGAAAAGATGCATCTATAAAATTTATGAGTAAAATAAATCCTATTCAGAAATTATAAATTATAAATTATAGATGCATGTTCTATAAATTATAAATTATGAATTATAAATTATAAATGCATGTTCTATAAAGACTAACATTTCTAGCAAAACTGGTTCTGTAATTTTAGTTATGAAGATTTGGAAAAAAAGATGAAATATGTACACATTTTCCATTTTTTTGAAATAAAATAATTTTTTCATTCTTCATTTGTAGTGTAAAACAAGATCTGAGTAAAAGTCACTTGATACGTATTCTGCAAGCACTCCCATGTAGAAATTAAAAAAAAAAAACAAAAACAAGACTGGCATTTATTTTGCTTGTATAAAAGGCCGGGCCAAGAGTTCTAATTTGGGGTAGGATGGACAAATTCATGGCAGACTAATGTTCCCATCAAGGCCAACTAGAAAAGTCAGATAAAGTATAATTTTTAGTATCTTTAAGAGCAGCGAGAGCAACAGAACTGTAAGGACTACAAAGTAAAATTCTAAGGAGAGGAAAAATTTTAGATGATGAAATCAGAACTTTCAGCTGTCCCTGTGGACATCTCCTGAGACTGGGCAATGGCTAGAAGCTGAGAATCTGGGCTCAGACTTGCCTGTGAATTACCTCTGTGGTGCAGAGCACACAGCAGTCATTGCATCAGGCTTTGAGTGACAGGTTGAGAGATGTGAAAGTTCTCAAACAGATGGGCAATTTCCCCTTTAATACATTTCATGAACTTCAAATCTGTATAGGATTGGAGACTGAAGGACTGAACGCTAACCTCGGAAAATCTAGTTAAAATTTTCCACAACTTCATGTCCCTTTCTTAAAAAATTAATCTGTTGGTCATTTACATATTTATAGAAATTTCCGGTACATTTTTACACCTCCATATGTGCATGAGCATCATTCTTCCTCCACCAGTCTCCATTCCCTCTCCCCTTCCTGCCCACACTCCTGTTTACCAATATATTTTTCACAGAACCCAGATTTATTTTTACTGTGCTTTACCAGTGTGTGTTGTTTGGTTTTTTTATATTCCACTAATAAGTGAAACCATCCAGCACCTAGATTTAATTTTATGATTTATTTCACTTAGCTTAATCACCTTAAGATATATCCATTTTGTCCCCAAAAGCCCTATTCATCTTTTTTAATCACTGAGCAGAATTCCACTGAGCATACATTACACAATTTCTTTATCCAGTTATCTCTTGATGGGCGCTGAGTTTGGCTCTATGATTTGGCTAGAGTGGACAGTGGGTACATACATCTTTTCATATTAGAGTTTTCATGTTCTTTGGGTAAATACTAATGGCTGTATTTCTGGGATCATTTTTATTTTTGTGGGGGTGTCTCCCTTTCCATATAGTTTGCACCAAATAGAAAAATCATTTCTGTATTTTTCTAAATATGGATCAACTTCTCATTGTATACTGGTAAAGAAGACAAACTTGTTGAATGCATACAATGTAATCTAGTTATATAAAATTCAAAGCTGAGAAAAAGTAATCAATATTGTTAGAAGTTCGAACTCTGATTGCCATTTATCTTAGTTGGCTTGGGCTGCCATAAACTATTATAACAAATTGGATGTCTTAAACAACAGAAATGTGTTCTTTTATGGAGGCTGAGAAGTTCAAGTTTTCAGCAAGGTAGTTCATTCTGAAGTGTGGTATCCTAGCTTGTAGGTGGCCTCCATCTTATTGTGTGTTTGCTTGACCTCTTCATTTTGCATGTGTGGGGAGGAGCAAAGTCTCCTATAAGAGCACTAATACCCTCATGAAGGCCCCACCTTCTTAATCTCATGGAGACCTCCTCTCTTCCCAAAGCCATATCTCCAAATATTATCACATAAGGTGTTTTGTCTTCAACATGGGTATATTCAATCCACAAAATCACTGTACGGAAGAAAATATTGATTAGAGGTGGGGTACAAAAAAAATGCTGGAATGCTGATCAAGTTCTAGTTCTTGCACTGGTTACTGATTACATGGTCGGGAACATTTAGTGAATATATGTATCAACTTATACTCTATAACCTGTACAATTTTTGTATGAAAGTTATGTTTTTGAAAATTGCTTTAGATATATATAATATATATATGAATTTGATGGCTTTTGACATTGCTTTTAGATTTAGGGAACATGTTAAGGTGATCTATATCAACTTACGTCACTTTTCACATTCTATGAATATTTATTTTGCATTCTCAAAAAGTTATCCATTTATTTTCAAATATGAAGACTTATTTTGAAAATAATTTATGAAAATTCAACGCAAGCAATACATTTATTTATAGATTACAATTTAACATTTTTAAAAAGGGCTTAAAAGGAACTTAACTTCTAGGTGCCCTTTCTGCAAAATACTGACTCATTCTTTTTCATACCTTGAATTTCCACCATGTTGTTTATATAATCATGGGGAAAGGAACCCTGGGGCCAGGTGAACTGGGCTCGAGTTCTATTATTTCTCTGGTACAGCTTTTCTGTGATATTATAAGTAGCTCTTATTACTTTTTTAATGGGTGTCATAGCTATTATAAATTGCCCTTGATCAGTTCTCATGGATATATACAAGAAAAATTGAGGGAATATAATCTAGTGATTTTTTTTAGACTGAAATCCCCCTAAAAATCTATTATTACTTTTTTTTCTTAGTAGTGTGAACCAAGAGGCATAGATAGAGACTAAACCTTCATCTCTGGAAGCTCTGGCTAGGTCTGGAGCTGTAGAATTTGTTCCATTTTATGGAGACTGATTTATGCAGCATCAGAACACTGTTGTCCCATTTTTCAAACTGTAATTTATAGTCTTTATAACAAAGGTTGCTAAATAATTCTCCCTGCTTGGAATTAAAATATAATGTAACAAGAGAGGCAATTTTCTCTTTTCTTAATGACTATGACCCATGAATTTAAAATAGCTTGGTCTATTAATCACTAATCAGAATTTTCAGATAGCAAGTAAATGTTTATCATGGTATAATGACTGCGTAATTGTGCAGATTCTCAGCATCCTTTGAGTGAATATAAAATAATAAAATGTCTTGCTTAGTTTACTTATTAATGCTTTAGTTTCCTGCTTTGTCTCTTAAATTACTCCATGATGGCCCAGCATATTTTGTTTACATCTCTCAAGTCAATTCTCTTCTTGATAACTGCCCACTATCCACCTCATCATTTATCCACAATAGTGACTAAAACTTCCAAATTGGCCCTAAATTTCTTTCTTCTGCCCTTTCTACTCTATCCATATCTCCAGGTCTATCTTTGTGAAATGAAAATCTTTCAGTTAAAATCCTTCCACACCTCCTCATTACTCTCAGGGCAAAATTCAAAGTCTGACTTGGAATATAAGACCCTGCATCACTTGGCCTTTTCAGTTATGTAGCTGAATGACCTTGGCCTATCCATCCTAATCTCTGCATCTTGCTACATGCAGAGATTTAAAAAACTGAAATAATGAAGTCCCTACCTCCTAGGTAAGTGAGGATTAAAAGTGATAAGGCATTTAACACACTTCCTTTAGTGCCCAGTCTGGGGTAAGTGAAAAAGACTCTGGCTGGGTTTTTATTGATGTTCTTATTTGTTACCACTTCCATCAGCCACTCTCTGCTGTCTCTGTGAATCTTAGTGGTTGTCACATTGAAAATGCTCCTTTCATTCTCATATACCACCTTCCAATAGACTATTTACCTGGTACATTTCTGAAGCCAACTTTAATGTGTTTTTTTTTTTTCTTTAATACACCAAGCAACTAACTCAATTCTCTGAGGACAGCGACTGAGTGTCCTTTAAATTTTTACCCAATTTTGACATTATCAATCTGGAGATAGTGTCCAATTCCAAGGCTTAAGGGCTCAGTCTCACTGGGCTTCTGCTTCAGATGCTAATTGTAAGTGCAGGTTGTTGCCTGGGCTTCTAACTGGCTATAAATCAGATTTCCCAACGTCTCCCCCTTTGGTTTGATTAATTTGCAGGGATGACTCACAGATCTCTGGAGAACAGTTTGCTCACTGATTACCAGTTTATTAAAAAGGACATTAAAGGCAACAGCCAGATGAGTGTGGTGGGCTAATATCGGGGTGAGGCCTGAGGCTCAGGCGTGAAAAAATTCAGCAGAGACAGAATAGAGCATGGAAAAGACAGATTTATTGAAATATGCTGCAAGAGAGCAGGGTACAAGACAGAGGATGTTTGCATATGAAGAAGAATTTGGGGCTCCCTCTTCTAACTTATTTTCACAGGGTTTTTCATGATGAGGGGAGTTTGTCCCCGCCAGGTGCTATCTGCTGGGACATCAGGTTTCAGTGGGCCTTCCACACAGGAGGTGCCCTTCTTGGTTCTGTTTGTCCTGTTCCCACATTCCTGGTAATTCTCAAAAGCCCCTTATTGGTCATGTGGACCTGTGGCAACTCCGTTCCCTTGATAACTCCGTGGGTTTCTCTTACCTATTTTGTGTCTCCCAGCATTGCTCAGCTGTGAAAGTGCAGAAACTAAGTTTTAATTCTATCAAAGTTTTAACTCTATTAAATGATACCCCAACAATGAGGACAGACACAGTACAGAGTCTGAGAGGGTCCTGGACAAAGGAGCTTCTTTCTTAAGGAATTGGGGTATACCACGCTCCCAGTAAATTGATATGTTCACCAACCTGGAAGCTCTCTGAATCATCCCTTTGGAGTTTTTATGTAGTCTTTAGTCAATGATTGATTAAAACATTCACTATTCTGATTGATTCAGCCCCCCATCTCCCCAGAGGTCAGAGGAGAAAGTTCCATCCCATAAATTACATGGTTGACTCCTCTGGCAACCAGCACGCATACTTGGGGCTTTGCAAAAATCACCATGCTAACAGCTACTTTTATACATGGAATTCCATGCAGAATTCTGGGGGTTTTAGGAGCTCTGGGCCAGGAATGGAAGTAGGCACCAATTAAATGTTTGTTATTATCAATCACATCATACCTGGATAACTCCTTTGCTTTTGACTTGAAGGATTCTCTCTTCCGGCTATAATGTACAAAGGTTCTACTCCATGTGTCTTTCCCTGAGATTCCTTTGTCTTTAATGCACCCATCCTCATGTGCCTGCAGATTCTGCAATGAGACAATCAAAGAATGTTCTTAAAGATGGAGGAATAAAATTTTAATTTAAAAGTCTGTGAAGTTTTTATGGCCTTAATGACTTTGCATGTGCGCATGCACGTATGGGTGTTTCAGCAGTTTATTATTTTTTGTTTGATGTCTCCGTATTTTGCATCCTTTAGGATGTAATATTCCAAAATGTTTAATTTCTCTACAGTTTAACAAAACCCTGCCCTCCTGTTAATACCCTGGGGAACAGACATTGGGGAGCACATCCTAGGGAGGCAGTCAGCATTCTGTTCAAATATAAACACACAGATTGTTATCAGTCTTTTCTTCTCATCAATAGGATCCCTATGAGCTGCCCTCTGCCTGGTAGCTGCAGGGGTCCCTCCCATGGTTTGCAGGTGAATATTTTGAAACAGTCACAGCAGGAGTTGAGATGAATCTGATGCTGTCCCTGTGAAACCCAACAGTGACAAGAAGACGGATATTCAGTGAGGCCCAGAGTGCCTGGTATTTTTAAGTCATTGCTGCAAAGAAAGGCAAGTTTAATTACTGCAGAGGAAGTAAATCAGGAGCATCTTATCGGAAACACAAGCATGCCAGACAGCATGTCTCTGCCACGTGCCAATAGGTTGATTTGTTATAGTTCTGAAGGAACAGACAGCACAGTCTAAGGGCGAAAGGATGGAGGCTCCAATGCTGCATGACCTCTGCCCTTGAGAAACCAGCTGAAAAAATGCTGATGAGGTTTTGGGGAACCTTCCTCAGTACTAGCTGCTCACTTTGCCCTTCTCACCTTCACCCACAACCTAGTTTCATTTTTCTGGAAACTTTAGTGCTCAATATCTTCTAAATATACTCATCATAACTTTGCACTAACTCTAATGTCTAAATGGAATGTTCTATTCCAATATGCATGTTACCTCTGTGGAGTCTACTGGATTTGGTTCTTCCTCTGCTGCATTCTAACTTATGCAGTATTTGTCCATTTAATACATCATGTGGAATTTTGAGGTAGAACAGGAATTTAGCACATTTCAGAAGAAAGCGACTCCAGTCTTATTAGTTTATCTCACACCAGGTACCACTAATTGCAAAACTTCCCCCATCTTATATAACAGGAGGTTAGAGTCAGGTGCTTTTGATAAATGAA
Source organism: Talpa occidentalis (assembly GCF_014898055.3). Taxonomy (NCBI): domain Eukaryota; kingdom Metazoa; phylum Chordata; class Mammalia; order Eulipotyphla; family Talpidae; genus Talpa; species Talpa occidentalis. The sequence goes on along the minus strand of NW_023605194.1, from coordinate 96,441,950 downwards.
ATTGGCCAAATCTCTTTTTCCCGAGTAAGTTTCTACCCATGTTGTTGAACAAAACTGCTAAAAATCGTTTTCTCATCTGTAAATTCCTGCCCCTTTTGTTAAGCAAAAGTTGTCAAAACCCACTCAGGATCCCATGTGTGAGCCCCTGACCTCAAATTGAGCAGGTATTTATATCAGCAGCCCTAATACCCCTGGTGGGATTCTCCTAGCATATATGAATGTGTGGGAGCAAGGTGTTTATGGGAAACTTCTGAACCCTAACTTTGCTGTAAATCTAAAACTTCTCGGAAAAAAAAAATCTTAAAAAACTAGTGTATATGTGTGTACTTGTAGGTAAATTAGATAGATGAATTGTTAAATACTTACAAAGGAACTTCTCAATGTAGTAGATAAATAACAGCCAGTTGTGTTAGTAATATATAATTTTGTTTTGGGGAAGTCAATATATTTTAACTTTATTGATAAAGCTTTGTATTTTCTCCAATTTGTACAAAGACCAGCCACAATTAGGGGAAAAAATACCACCTTCTGGTGCAGCATTTTGCCAAAAATAAATGTTATGTAAAGTCAGCTTAAGGATGTCCGAGCTTTGGAATTCTTCCTGGTTATCCAGAAGTATCCAAGTAGAGAAGGAGCCTTAATAAATAATATGATTCTGCTGCTTTGTGGACATCTGGATTGTGTTTCTTATCGATTCATTTCAAGTAGCACGCCCTCCTAACTCAGAGCAGGCTCTCTCGGTGTAAACTCTGTGATAACCTCTCTGGACTGGGGTGCTGCATACTTTCACTTTCAGAAATCTCAGCTCTCTTCCTTAATTAATTGTATCTGGTCAGGTCAAAATTTACTGTTGTTATTTTAACTGTTCTGAGAAGACCATTAGAGGGTTTTAATGAGGCTGTGTGTATATGAGTATTCATAGGCAGTCAGCTTCTGTGTTAGAAACCACTCCCATATCTGCAGTGTCTGCAGCGTGTGTAAGAGCATCCTCCCGGACATTTTGGGCAACACGAAAACTTGAATCCAGGCTGCCTGCAGAAAGCACATAAGGTCTGCTTCCTGTGCTGACTTTTATAGAAAAGTCTTTCTATTTACTTTTTTATATCATGAAATATTTTCAGCTTATTTAATCTGTTTTGCATATTTATTTACTGGCAAACCCTTATAAAATTAAAGTTGTCATTTTCTAAAATGAGAGCTTCATGTGTAGCTTGAAAATGCATGCACAACTATTTCTGTATTATTTGGAAGTGTGCAAGAAAGCAGCATTTTGCAAATGTATATTATGGTAATGAAAATATTCAGTGAACTGAAGGAGCTTGTTTTCTAACAAATGCAGTTAATTGCTAAGGGAGAAAAACTGCTCATAACTTCAGAACAATCCCTTGATCTTCCAGAACTAATTTAGCCAGAGCTTCTGTGTTTGGGAGAATATAAGAGCCAAAGTTTGACTCTCTTATTCTAAAAATACCCCTAGAGCCGTGAAGCATGGTCAGTCAACTTGACTCATTCTCATTCTTGCTGCAACTTAAAAACATGTCAGGGGCTTGACATGTGGACTTTTGAAAGATTTCTTTGTTTTTCTCCACAGGATTTTTCAGCAAAAAGAACCACTGTTTTGTTAATTGCAATCTTGAGGTGGCCCTGGCAGAACAGAGGTAGAGGTTTTCCAACAGAGTAAATAGTAGAATTTTCTTTTATTGGTCTACAGCTAAAATCTATAGTTTTTTTCTAGGATGATTAACTCCCCTTGAGAACTTCATTATTTTTTTTTTCCCTTTTCTCTTAGGCACTGAAAATGGCCAACATCAGTCTTCCTGCATTTCTCTTGGCCTATTCCAATTCATCTTCTTCTACTTGTACAAGAGAAATTTTTCTAAACTAGAAATCTGATTTAGCCTCCTCCTTCCTGCCCCCCCCCCCCGCATGTGCTGTATTACACTGTAAATAATTAGCAACTTGTGTCTTGTTCTCCCCACTGAAATGGGAACTCCCAAGTTAGGACTGTATCATAGTCCTCCTAGTGCCTGTGCGTGGCCAGGGGCCGTGGATGCATGTTGTTGAATTAAGTCATGACTGACTCTTTGTTTAGTTATTGACACTTGCAGACAAAGGGATTTCAGATGGACTCTTGAGATGACTTTTGTGTGACAAAGACTCCTTCCTTGACCAAACATCAATCAGTTTCCTCTGACTCTTCTATTCCATTAGATCTAGTTTTGTCTTTGACCTTTCTCTGGTCTGCCTACTTCAGATCCTGTGAGCTTAGCAAACTTTCCAGACCCTTAAAGTTTGATCACGTTGGTATGTGATCAAATTCATCAACTCCTACCACTGATGTTAAGTACTTGTTCTACCTTCCGTGCAAACTGGAATTCTCTTTAGCAAGAGTGTCTTTGCCTTTCATATCTCTTCTTAGTGATTTTTTAGCCACTGACCCCTCCTCAGTCTACTCATTGGCTATAGGACTGACTACTCATCGGTTACTCAAACTGCTTTTTTTTTGTTCACACTTGAGCCCAATCTTCCTCCTCCATGGTGATAACATGTAGACCTATTATTGCACAAGTCCTTAATTAAGTCTTCCTTGCAGTTTTTATAAATGTCAGAATAAGATTCCTTTACCTAAGCCATGTTGGCCATGTTGATCATGGAGGCTACTTTCTGAACATAAGTGAGGAACTCTGAGAAGAAGACTGATTTTTCCAGCCTAGTTTTGTATTCTATACAACTAAGATTAATTAAGTTCTTCACAACCTACATGATTGTTAACTTTTGCCCAGAGAATAACTTACTCATAAGTCAGAATTTGATTGTCTGCATTTGGGATAATAAATGGCATATTCAAAATCTCATTAGTACATATGTGTGTTCACACTTAATCATATGAAGGACTGGCTTTATATAAACATCTAGATGATTAGTGACCACTGAAATTCTGTAAATGAAAGAAAATGCTAAAGGAAGAAAAATCACCAAATGTCCAAGTCATTCTAAGAATTCATTCTATTCTATTTTCTCTTGTTTTCCTAATAAATATAACATCATTAAGCATCTGTACATTTACTTCAATAATACTGACACAGACTGAATGCCAGGAGATTCTTCTGGGAACATACAAATTATAACATTTTTAGAATCAATCTTAATAGTTTATAATTACACTTAGTTTTTCTTTATATATTAAAATATGTCATGCCTGCCTCAAATCAGATATTAAAACAGTACCATTCCTGGACACACTGTTAAATATTTTTTCAGGACTTACTATCAGGAGAAAAACAAAGGTATTAAAATGATTATGCCTCAAAGCAGTTTGGCTTTGACATAGCTCTGCCCACAGAAAGTCTGCACCTTTCTCTCTAGCCTTAATGCAAAGACTGCTTTCTCAGCTCTTGGGATTCTTCAACATGGGAGAGTACTGCTTCTAGCTGAGAGGTTTTCTCTGCCTGCTTATAAAGGTGCTAATTTTGCCTCAAAAATAAGAAGTCATCATTGTTGCCTTCCCTTAAAATGATAGGCAACTCTGGAAGTGGAGGTAGACATTCTAATTTTTCAGAACTCTTGCAAACAGTATTTAATTAGAGGTCCTTGAATGCAAAACTTTATGAAGTAGGACTACCACAGTTATCATCATCTGTTAAGAAATCCAAAGTCCTCTTTAGACTTTTTTTAAGAGAGGAAAAAGGCAAAGGAAAAAAGAAGAAACTAAATTCTAGAAGTACTAAATAGGGGTTCAAGGTTACAGAGGTAATAGTATCACAGCTGGCATGAAGAACATGCTGTCTGAACTCCCAGTGCAGTATTTGTTACACCACAGAATACAAATATAATCACTGAGCATTGAACTCTATATATTTCTTAATATCTTATGTAGATTTTCTTTTGGAACCATCAGAAATCCCTGCAGTCTAATATATGTATGATTGCTGCTAGAAAATAATTCAGAGGAGGCTATTGGCAAGTTGAAGAGGGACTTGCTTTTATTGAGTGATCATAAAATACCTTATATAAGCAATTGGAGATCATCCAGTTCTTTCTGGTTGCAGGGAAACTTGTCCTCCAACTCCTGGAAACAGGAATTGTAGACTCCACCAATGAAGCTCAGCAAACAGCATTACCTCATCAAAAGAGTGTTTTATTGGCTGTTCATTTTCCAAGTTGCTTTAAGATAGTTTCTAATACTTTAACCCTTATGTTTATAAATCCTTCATAGTGTGGTGCTGGGGCTAACTCTGGCTACTAAAGTTATTCACTATGTGACATAAATATAACATAAGGTTAGATTAAAGAGACAAATTACATTTACTTTATTAAAAACATATAACAATACTAGTGGTGATTTTGACTTAAAAATAAACCTTCATTTTCTTTTTGCTGACACATAATATCTCTATTTTCTAGAAATATCAATCCTTGGGGGCAGGGGAAAAGAAAAGAGTACCATAAGCTGATGCTCTGCTCTGTGGCTTCTGAAATATTCAATATTTCCCATAGATTATAACCCCTCACCCATTGTCTTTGGCAAACTGGGGCTTAGTGTTGACTTTAGGTTGTAGAGAAGGGAGTAAAAATCTATGTATATGGAGAAAATCATGAATACAGCTAACGAACTGCAGTAGCAGTAAATGAATTCAGGGATAGACAGCTCATTTAGATCATGGTGAGCAGAGACTTGATCTTTTCTGTTTTAGACATGCCTTCCCCCTCACCTCTCTTCTAATGTCCCCGATCCCTTAGGCAAAACTAAAATCCCCTTTCTTCTATTTAAACAGTTCCAACTGCACTGTCAACACATTTGACCCTCACGTTGGTTCTTCTGTCCTTTAGGACAGTTTTGTAGTAATGGTGTGGCCCAGTATATTATGCAATTTTATCTTGTCTTGCCAATTAGATGCCAGTCAAATTCATAGAGATGCGGGGGGGTGAAAGGATCCATCAGAGACAGAGCGGGGAACAGAACAGGCAGATTGACTGAAATACACTGCTGAGGGGAGCAGCAGGCAAGTCAGGAGAGGTCTGCTGAGTCGTGTGGGTTGCTCCCTGGCAGGCCCAGGACCGAACTCGTGCTGCAGAGGCTGTGGATTGCTTCATAGTGTGGTGTTTAAACCCTTGCCCCACCAGGGAGGCCCAGCATTCTAATTTTGGATGAGCTATTTAAATTCCAAGAGCCTCAGTTTCCTTGTTTGTCAAACTGAAGAAATGGTGCCTAATTTACAAAATCGTTTTAGGAATCACAGGCAGATGCAAAGATCCATGCTCCTTGCCATCTTCTTTTTCATCTCCCCTTTATGCTGGGTAAAGGAAAGATATATTTATCCTAGATGGTGATAAAGAAAAATTTTATGCTAGAAGGAATTTTCTGGCATCACCTTCTACTTTACTTATTCCTGCTTCTCTATGAGATGCTGAAGCCCTTCGCTTGTGTATTCAATTCTAAGTCTCTGGCCAATCCCCGTCAAGAAAGAAGTACATTGACAGCATCCAACTTCTGAATTAATGGATCTTGAATTAAATCTTTTGTCATTTGATCCACTTCACCTCTGATGAACCCTGAGCACATGAACATCACAGGGCAGCAGCCTCTGCTTTATCTCTGAAGTATTGTCCTCTTTGTTCCAAGTGGCTATATCTTGTCTTCTTGATCCACCCCTCAGTTCTGTGATGGGAGAAGGGTCTGAATCTCCACTATAATTATATTCCTAGGACCAAGATATCATTGCTGCCACCTGCTTTTCCTAAAGACTGGGCTGTGTTATCTTCTCAAAATATGGGATTCAGGAACCACAGACCCTACCTGATTCTGTGTCAACACTATTAATAGTTATGTGTCTTGATTTCTTTGGACATTCATTTGGATTGCTGGGCAGCCAATTACTATACACATCCTTCAAGACTAGTTATTGATTCTTATTTTTTGCCCATTCTTTCTGCCATGTTCTAAGCATATACTCTATTTCAGACCCTTGCCTAAGTCCAAGGCTACACAGCCATTATACCAGAGTTAGCTCCATTTGTTTTCATCTGATCATGTCTCAGCTTTGCCTTGTACTGCACTTATCCCAATATGACTCATAGCTGATCCTGAATTATCCTTAAATGCTACCTTATAATGTTTAGAGGAAAAGATATTCAAATAGGAAATGAACTGTTGTTAACAGATCCAAATGCATATTGTATAGTTTGGGTATTTCCTAAAGCCTTTAATTCACCTCAAGGCAAATAGTCTTACAAGTAGACTCTATATAAAAAAACAAAGGCATAAACAAAATACTAGGTTAGAAACAAAATCTGTAGAAACATAACTAAGCAATATGTTGTACTTGTCTAGGGAGAGGCAAAGGATGGAACAAAATGAATTTAATGCTGGACTCTCTCTTCCCTACTCAAATGCTCTAGTTTTAAAACATAGATTTGTTATAGGCCTAATACAGTTAATGGAAATGATCAAATTCTTTCCAAGTATTTCTTGCTTTTATTTAAAAAATCAATACCCAGCTTTCCATCAAATTATGATGAAGAATGAAGTCAATATGTAGACTTTGCAGAGTCTGCCAAAAGTGACTGTTTAAATTGACCTAATGCAAGGACAATTTTGTCTTTGTCCTTTTATCCTACATAGTCTCCATGATTAAGATCCTGTTTTTCTATGCAGCTTGTTAATTTACTTTTGCATCTAATATCGTTGAACAACTACACTGTCAGCTAAGTATTGAATTATATAGAACAGGAACATGACAGAGATGTCCCTATATTCAGAGTTTACAGTCTCTTGAGGTGATAGATATTTAAGAACACATTACTATATAATGTAATGAGCATTAATTGGAGAATTATAATTTCTGTCTCCTCTAGGGATTCAATCTTAAATTCTGCTCAATGAGGAAACTTATTTGAGTCCTAATGTTTTACTGATTGCTAAGGGTTCTGCCTTCTATCCCTTCCAGTTCCCCACACTATGTTCTCCCTACATGATTTTATTTCTTTGAATCTCGTGATTGAGTTGCCTGGTTGTCTCTTCAGCTGGCCTCTGCAAGAATATCAGTAACTTCCAGCAGACTTCTGGCATTTGTGTCTCAGGTTAGCCACTTTGTCATACTCTCCCTCCCACTTAGTTCCATGTTGCAAAATTCTCAGGATCCCATACGTATTAACTTAGTAGACTACAAAGATGTCTGCAAAGATCTGTTCGTAAAAACTATGCCTTGGAACTGATTTTCTCTGCAGTTAAATCACTTCCATGCCTTTTTAAGGTAACACTGCAGTATTTCTTTAAGGAACTTGCAATCGTTTACAGAGAAACTGATTTACTTTAAGACTACTGCTACATTATATTTCCTTAATAAAGAACACACTATTTCCTCATGCCCAAAATAAAAACAATGAGGATCACAAAGAAATAATGCATAGCAAAATACTTCCAATATGTACCATACAGATACATACATACACACACACACACACACACACACACATATATATATATATATATATACAATGTTTTATATTTGCTTACTAAGGAAGACCCTCATCAGATGAAAGAAAGAGTATAGCCATCAGTACTTGCACCCTTGCTTATATTTGTTTATGCCCAATAGGATGTAATTTGCTTTTCTTTGGGTATCAATATCCTCTTCGATTAAATGCAGTGGTTGGGTTTGATGACTTTAAAGGTGACAACTTTAACTTTGATTCCATTATGTATTGTATCTTAGTGAATCTTAAATATTTCAGTGAGATCAATTAATAGATAAAGTGACTATCAACAAACATTTATGACACAAAGATCAGACACAGGGAGCTGGGGGCATAGTATGATTAACACCTAATCATGGCAACTTGAGACTCCTGCATTTCTTCTCTTACAAATGGAAGAGAAGCAACATATATGGAAAGCACAACTGTCAACATGCAGTTCAGTGTTGAGGAAATGATACCAACAGTGAAGAATGGGGAATATTTTTACAGAATCGACGATTTTGCATCAGTGAATCTTCATAATAAATGTGCAAGATAATAAATTAAAGATAGGAGACTGAAATAACTTGTATAATTTAATCAAGCTAAAAAGCCTGATATCTAAAAACCACAGTCAGGTCAATTTTATAATAAAATGTATGTCTTTCCACTAAATCAAATCTTTGGTAGTTCAGAAACTGCAAGGTCATTACCACATATTTTACTGCACAATTGGGAAACTTTTGAAAGTGAAAGTGCACTACAAACAATCACTGTGAAACAACATACAAAACCAGAAACTACCTGGGCAAATTGGGACATAGGATCACCCTACCTATATTTTATTTAAACTAGGTCACCGGGCAACAACAACAAAATGCTGGGGTAATTTAGATCAGAATGAGGGCGTGTCCCAGTCAACCATCTTCAGCTGTGCTCTCAGACCTCCAGTGCTTGAATATAATATTCTTTAGTTGTATGGTCTTGACAATTTATAGTGCTTCTTCCTTCATGCACCCATAAGTTACTTACTTGAAGCTTGTAGTAATTCCATACAGTGCGAATAATCTTGGGTGGCAGGATGGGCTCCCCAATGCATCTGTGAGCATGCATAGTCATCATTCTACCTTATTTCCAGCCAACTGCCTTATACTTGTGAGATCAAGTATGCGCTAAGAGTTTCCAACTCATTCCAGTTTGAATCCCCAGATTCCCCTTTAAAGTATGTGCTATTTGGCAACTTTCTTAACTTTTTTTAGTAAAAAAGGGATAATAATAATAATAACTATGTAATATACCATTGCTTTTAAAAGAATTAGCAACTTTTAGTATTAGAATTAGATAAATAGAATTATTAGTATTTCTTTCCATTAAGAACAAGATGGGATACATATTTAAAGAAGTAGGATTTACTGTCATTTAACCAAGAGAATCATAAATAGTAGAGTGATGGAGTTGATATTATCAGTCTTTTCATGGAATACTTTTGGGCATCTTACCTTTCTGAATCTCAGTCCCTCATTTGTAAAGTTGTAGGCAAAGCCCACGTTCACAGAGTGATGTTGTCCTCACAGTGTCTTTATGCACATCAAGATAAGATGATTTACATTCTGAAAAGTGCTACATAAAAGTAAATCATTATAAGTTGTAATTCCAATGTTTTATGCAAATAATTTTAATAATTTACTCTTAATAAAATGTGGTACTCAATATCTTTCTAATATATTTTAAGTATAAAAATACAGGTCCTGTATCACCTCTAACTTAGCAGTAGATTTATCATTGGAAAATTATATTAAGAACTAAAAATCCCCACAATTAGTCAGTTTTTGGTGGAACAAATTTTGTCTGGAGTTTGTTTATAGGACTTAAGAGTTGTCAAGAGAGCAATTGGATACAATCTGTTCATCATCTCCAAGTCCATGAAGAACAACAAATTTTCATCCTCTTAAATGTCTGGCTCAAGTTGCAAAACTGAAATATATTATAAACTGAGAAATACAGGAATGAAAACATCACCAGGATTAGGGCTAGCTCTGCTTGAAAGAGACTTCTGTGGTACATTTCAGAGAAATAGGAGTATCCGTCCTGAGTCCAGTTAAAGAAGCCACTTGCCACCTTGGCCAAGCAGCCAAAGAAAAAGCACCAGAGTTCAATAGTGGGCTACTAGGGGCCCCCACCCCTTCTAGGGCAATTGTCCTTGGAAGAGTGGTAAATCAGGAGAAAAAGGGTTCTGTGCTGCTTTGAGTAGCTACAGAAATCAGACCAAATGTGATATTCCCAAGTGAAAAATCCTATTAGAGCAAGCAAGCAGAAAATGTAATTTTTGTGGAAAATCTAGTCTTTTAAAGGAACACCAAGATTAATATTTACTGCCCTTGAAAGAGATGTATTTCAATTAACATTCCTGGAGCATGTGTGGACTGGAGCAGTGATCTGTAATAACATTATCCTGCTCCTTATTCCCATCAGGAAGGACAGTCCCATTTTCCAGTTAGAGAAGCAGATTGGGGTAATGCCCTAAGTTCACACACTGGCCATTTTCAGGCTTGTTCTTTGTCATTAGTAATCCCCACCATCATTCAAATATGCCAAGCAGAGAAATTTTATAAAATGCACTTCAAACTTAAGTGGTTGAAAAAGCTCATGGTTGCCTAGTGACGGAGCTTCCAGAGGTAAGCAAAGTGACACAATGGGGTCTCTAGAAAGGACAGGAACCTTGCTTCCAGCTGTAGCTTTCTCACCTTACTATGTGGGAAAAGCATTTCAGCACTTGGGGGAACTCAAACAGAATGACAGGTTTGAACTGGATGACCACTAGAGTTCCTTTCACGGTGTTACCTTTTATCTGTTTTATATTTTTCATGTTGAATGAACCATCAAGACAACTATAGTCTATGTTTCTTAGACATGACACATGATTTTAAATCCTGATTTTATCATTGGTTACAATATCTTTGGCTATTCTTCATTCAGATCCCTTACTGACCTACCTTCATGTAAGATACACACACACACACACACACACACACACACAATTTGAGATTTTTTGATACTGTCAAATCTCTGGATCAGTTTAGAAAGAATGTACACCTTCAAAATATTGAGTCTTATAAATCATGAATGTGATATATCTCTTCCTTTATCAGACCTTAAATAATTTCCCTCAAATTTGTTTTATTGTTTTCTATGTAGATATTTCCGTGCTCATATTTTGTTAGATTATTACTAATTACATAATTTGAAGGTATTTTGTTACATTTTTTTAAAACTTGATTTTTTAATTGATTTTGGGAGTATAAGGAAATTCAATGTATATCTGCATGTTGATCTTGTATAGCATGGTTTTGTTAAATTCACTTAGTAAGTATAACAAACTGCAGATTTTGTGTTTATTCAATAATATAAAATCACTATATCAATAAATAATATTTTTCTCTCCCTTTTCATGCTTTTCCCCCTTTTTTTTGTGCCTTATACAAGCTGAAAAAAATAGTGATAGGATGCATCCTTGTTTCATTTCTGAACTTATAGGTAGATCTTTATAATTTTCACCATTAAGTATATTTTTTTCTTGTAGGTAATTTGTGAATGTTTTAAATAAGGTTAAATGGCATCTTTCTTTATTCTAAGAATTCTTGTCATAAACAGATGTTCAATTTTATCAAATAATGTTCTGTATTTATCAAGATGATTCTGTAATTTTTCTTCTTTAGTCTATTAGTATGATAATTTATATTGATTAAATTTTAATGTTATGTCAACCTTTTCTTCTTGGAATAAACCCAAGTTGATTGTGATGTATTATGCTTTTTATACATGGATTAATTCTATTTGAATTTATTTTACTTTGACTTTTGCAACTTCATTCTTGATTGACCTGCAATTTTCCTTTCTTAATTTTTTTCAGGTTTAACACTACGGTTCTTCTCATCTCATAAAACAAACTGGGGAAAGGTTTTCATTTTGCTATTTACTGGAAGAATTTGTGTAGAATTTAAACAATTAATTACTTAAACATTTGATAAAATTAATTGGTGTTGCATGTAGATTTGGGATTTGTAATGTGGGAATTTTTGTTTTTTAAATTATAGTTTTAATATTTTATCATACACAAGATGATTCAGAGGTTTCTTCTCTTGTATTGAATTATATCTTCTTAATCTTTGAGATCTCTCCTATTTTCTATTGTAATCATTCATATAATTTGCTCTGAATGAGTAGATGACTTGAAAGTAAATTGGGCAGGGCCTCCCCGGTGGCGCAGCGGTTGAGTGCTGGGTTGCAAAGCTGCCCGCGGCCTCTGCGGTGCCGGTTCGATCCCCAGCCACCGGAGGAGGGTCCCACATGGCGCGCAGACCTCTCCTGCCGCCCGCTGCTCCCCTCAGCAGTGTACCTCGGTCCTTCTGCCTGCTCTGCTCCCCGCTCTGGCTCTGGTGAATTCTCTCACCTTCCCGCGCTTCTGACTGTACCCAGTGCATGTATAAACAAACAAACAAACAAATAAATAAATAAATAAAAACATGCCTCTATAAAAAAAAAAATTAAAAAAAAAAAGAAAGAAAGTAAATTGGGCATATGAATATATAGGAAAATATCTCTCAGTGACCTAGAATTTAAATATGTAAGTGTGAGTGTGTGTGTGTGTGTGTGTGTGTGTGTACCCATATGTGTGTATAATTCTAATTTCAATGAAGCATAGCTGTAAGAAGCTCTATAAGTAAACACAGGCTGTATCAGAACTAGCAGATCCATGTATAGCATTCATCTCTGAGAGCATAAATAAATCTGAATGAGATTATTCACACACAATATCAATTATTTCTTGATCTGAGCTGTTGCTTATCTACAAATTCATCTAATCTAAAAGATGGTGTAAGATAAAGAAAACTTCTAGATAGTGGAGATATACCTAGTCAAGCAAAATTAACATCATGCTTGCAGGCATTCCATTTGGTTTAGAACAAAATAGGAATCCAATAAATGAAGTTGAAAATAAAACAAGTCTAATCTACCACATAAATGCCAATGAAATGGAAATTGCATATTGGGATCTTATGTAGTTCACTTGGGCTCCACAATTTCCAAGGCTGTCAGAAACTGGAGTATAAATTGGGAAACTCATCGAAAACCAGGTTTGTGGCCTAGAGAGTGATGGTTGAGAATAGTATAGGCCTGAGCTCAAATGAAAAGAAGATGCCTATGATTAACTACAGACAAACAGGCCCTGGGCCCATGAAGTCAGAGTAATTCTCAACTTTAAGGGTAGTAGCCAGTTTCCTTACAGACTTCTTTGATGTAGTCTGAATTGGCTCAGAGCTAAGTGTTTACATGACAGACTCAAGAACTACCACTGCATACAGATGGTTAGAGCAGGAGTGGGCTGAGTCTTGACATGGCCAAATGTTTCCACTCTCTGCTTACAGGATGCTCTCATTCTAAGTAGATTACCTATGTGTTTTATATTGCCTTATTGCTTTGGAAACAATTTCCTTTTCTCAGTGGAATGTGAAATTAAGATAGGTACATCTCTGAGTTATATGTGAGGCATAGAATCAGCAATAGTGCTTCCCCAGTGGGACTGTAAAGAGTACATTTGGGGAGGAAGTGTTAACAAATTAATGGCCCCAAAGACAAAGCTTATAATAAACATTTTATGCCCAGGGTGTTCTCCTTACAAGGAAAGCCAACTACAAAGCTAAATTCAAGCAAGGGAATCGGATTGGATTGCATGTCTGCCCTCTAGTTCTCTTTTGTGAGAGAAGGTGCCTTTCATTTTCAAGTTCCTGAATTAATGAGTAATGTGTTGTGTTTTATGAAACAGCTTCCTTAAAATATTTTGATATGTTTGTCCTCTGGAACAGGAGCGCAACCATAGGGATCTGGGACCTTCAAAACATTTATTTTTGCCTTTGATTATTGTTTGCCTTCACTTTCCCTTGCTCTTCAGTGGGCATATCAATATTTATTAAAAAAAAAAAACTTTAATAGAATGTTGAAGACAGAAATAAATGCAAGGAATCATAGAGTTGGTTAAGCTATTTTTAATTTTTGTTGGCAAATGCTGATTGCTCTCTATGGGCAACCTCTGGCCTGTTTGCTTTACATGTATTAATTCCTTTAATCATTGTAACATTTAAGCATCATAACACCTTTATGAAGTGAGTGCTACTATTACACTTTGTGTTTGTGAAAAGCGAAACCCAGAGAGGATTACTCATGAAAGTAATGTGCTTATGATGCAAACACATGCTTTGTGGCCCAGTCTATACTTGTAATCACATCCTATGATATGGTAGAGGGAAGAAGAAGATGGAGTCCTAATTCATTCAATATAACTACATTTGGTATCTTTTATGAATTAGATACACGTGTGCTCTGGATGTGATTAAATATGCGTAAAAATATTGACAATAAGGTAGAGAGATATAAGCCCCAAACTAAAGGTAGGGAAATAGCAGCTCAACTTCAGATTTTATGCCTAAGACTACTCAAAGCAGCAGTGCCTAGTTAGGAGCCAAGATTACATTTTTTCTAATACCTAGCTTGGACTTCAATTGCAGCTCAGCAAATTTTAGCTGCAATGTTTGAGAGAAGAATTTGATCCTGTACCTTTTTCATACCTGCTGGCAAAATTTCTTTATTGTTCTTTCCTTTTTTTCCTACTCTTGATCTATCAACATTAGATTTCCATATCCTTAATTATTTCCATAGTTGGACGTGAGAGGACTAAAACATGCATCTTTGTTGAGCTTTGCAGCATCTCCAATTTGCTTAACTGTACCATTCCCATGTACTCAGTTATAGGAATTATGAAGCTGTGAGTTTCTGGAGAATTGGTATCGCTAACTACAGGTCGCTGCAGTACAAACTAGATTGATATCTATTCTGTATTTTTGTAAATCCATGTGGCAAAGCCATTATGGCCAAATAAGAATTTAGCTGTACAGCACACTGTTGAAAATTCTTGGAAGAAGCCAGAGCAATTGGGTGAGTATATATAGATTCAAAGGAATTATTTATAATCAGGTACACCTGGTGAGTAGCATATAAAAGTTATTGATTGGTGAAGATGGAGTGTCCTAATGCTTTTTTTATTTTTACATTTATTTTATTTTTATCGTATTATTTTTATTGAGGTAATGTTGTTTACAATACTGTGATTTGGTAACACAGCTTGTATCTTTGGTAACACAGCTTGTATCCTTATTTAAATCCTTTTGCTGTGTGATCCTGAACAAAGCACTTAATGCCCTGGACTTAATAAAGCTGACATTAAATAAGGAAATGCAAAGAAAATAGCAATAGAGCATGTTCCTCCTTAAATGTTAAAAAGTATGTTATTTTTCCCCTACTAATTTTAGACCTTCTACCCTCTGTGTGAGACCCTCTGCAGACCACTTAGGTGATCAGAAAGCTAGGGTTGTTTTATGACCTATAATCTTGTTGGAGTCCACACCAAATAGTTTTTGATTCAGCCAAGTCTCATCATCTCTTTCCCTTTTTTTACATTGTTGGTTCCTTTAGGCTGCAAACCAAACAATGTTTCATAACAAATGGAGCATGGACCTAAAGAATTATTACTGACTCATTTTTCACAAAATGGAAATTAGGGAGAAACTTTCCTGTGTGACCACCACTTCTGGGTGAGTTTCTGGACACATTGACAGCTTTGCAGTTTCCAAGAGCAGAATTGTGTCCAAGGCTGATTTATCTGTCATCACTCTTCTACTGAACAGAGCTTCAGCAAAGTACTGCAATTCTTTGGAAGATTCCACTAAAGATTTAAAGATTTCCTTGTGGGCATTTTTAGAAGAGTTGGCTTGACTTCTACTGGTTTCCATGTCTTCCTGAAGGCCTAATATGTCCTAATACACCATCACAGCTCCAAAATCCTGGGAAATTATCCTTACAAGCTTGACAACAAACTACCTTCCCCTAAAATGCTCTCTAAGCTCCATAATGTATCCTAAACCCTTTTTATCAATGCATGACAAGTTGGTCTTCTCTTGTTTATAAAGGTTTTTCTAATTAGTAATTAGTCCAACCTCTGTAATTATGAGATTTATACCACTCCCTTCCTGGTTTTTATTATTGGTACTGAGAATGTTTTGTGTGGATAAGCGAAGGCCTTCTAAGCAAGCCCTCCTTTCTCTTGGCCCCAGCAGCCTTGTCTCTTTGTATTCATGTTATGCCTGGAGGGCAGTTGTGAATAGGAGCAGAATCTGTGGGAGGCTAGAGAAAATGATTTTTCTTTTTTCTTTTTTTTTGCCTGTTTCCTAATATTGTAGGGAACTGAGTTTCATGAGATTTGGTGTAATTATTTGGCTTACTTGGATATAAAATGACATGCTTTAGGGCCCATGTAATTGCGTGTGGGAAAAGAAGATAAATATTCTCCCTGTCTCTGCCTGGAACAGCACAATTTTGACATTGTAGAGGTCATGTTCTGAGTGGTCACAGACACCACTCTCAAATGGGGAAACTGGTGAATGTTAATAGAAGGATAATCAGCAGCATGACAAAGCACCCCAAGACTATTAAGAGCAGCTAGTCCTCACCACCCTCCACCCACAGGGGATAAAAGAGGGAACTGTGAACTGTTACTGTGAACTAGAGACAGAGACAGGCAGAGACTGAGGAGAAGAGTAAGAATGATTGCTGTAGGGGGAGGGAGCTGAAAATACACCCAGTAGCTTCCACTCCAAAATCTTACGGGAAGAATTGGGGTATACAAACTCCAGCTGTATTTCTCTCTCCAAACTCCATCCTGCTGTCTGGTACCGGAAAAACACCACAGGAATTCAGAGGATGAAAAGTTTCAACAGCTGCAGTCCATAATTGTCAGCATTTGGGGGCAGGAAAAACAGCAGAAAGGAGTAGAAAGTGAATTCGAGGGCTTGTGGAGTGTATCCAGCAAAGGTGGTCTGATTATTGAAAGTTTTGAATGATCCACGAAGAGATGTGGATAATGCAAGCGGGAGGAATGAAACAGCAAAGCACAACCCCGTGTGAGTTCAGTGGACAAGTAAATAGTTGTGACTGAAACCAACCCCATGATTTGTTTCGGGGGACTCTGAAATTACTGAAGGACATTCAGAGGTGAGAATAATATCTGCAAGTGAAGCTCATGGAGGAGCATAGAAAGGGACCAGTAACGGCACAATAATAGCATGCCAGAGCCCAGATGCCCAAGTCAGGAGTTCCGGCAGTCAGTGGGACAACTTTCTTGTGTCTATTTTGAAGTCACAAAGTGAAGACATTGGATATTTGGATTAGGACACCTTATATTCTGGGAACTATCCTCCAGTTCTGAATGACAAATACTTCGGTGTTTACTTATTAGGAGATCTTGTTTTCTTTTTTTTTTTTTTTTTTAATTTTCTAGAGGCATGTCTTATTTATCTATTTGTTTGTTTGTTTGTTTGGTTTATACATGCACTGGGTACAGTCAGAAGCCGGGAGGGCGAGAGAATTCACCAGAGCCAGAGCCGGGAGTAGAGCAGGCAGAAGGACCGAAGTACACTGCTGAGGGGAGCAGCGGGCGGCAGGAGAGGTCTGCGCGCCATGTGGGACCCTCCTCCGGTGGCCGGGGAGCAGCCGGGGATCGAACCGGCGCCGCAGAGGCCGCGGGCAGCTTCGCAACCCAGCGCTCAACCGCTGCGCCACCTGGGAGGCCCAGGAGATCTTGTTTTCAACAATCTAAATTGAAGGCTAAGAAATGAGTTGATTTTTACATTTATTGTATATATTCAATACTGTCTTTAAAGGCTAGGCAAATAGTAAGCATCCATTAAATAGTTGCTTATGGATCAACAGCCTTTGAAAGTTAGTATTTTATTGCATCTTAATATATGTTGTAATATATATGCAACTGACTGGCTTTACTTATTTTATCCACATAAACCTGCTAGTGAATGAAACAAAATATGCAAATAAGCACCGTTGCTGTCAGCTGTGTGAAAATTCATATACAGGAAAGCTATCGGGAGATAGAAAGAGCTGCCAGGCACGTGCAACCAGAGCACACTGCGGAATCCACCCGAAGGGATATGTCTTGCATCTTTGATGATAGTGCCTTGCATCACTCAGCAAAAGGTTAGTCAGTGACACCAACTCAACATGAGAAGCCTCTGTGGCCTGAACTCATTTCTCCTAGCGAACTCCTTCTTTAAAACAATGTCTCCAGGGTCTCCCCTGGTGGTGCAGCGGTTGAGCGCTGGGCTGCGAAACTGCCCGCAGCCTCTGCAGCGCCGGTTCGATCCCTGGCCCCCGGCGAGGGTCCCACATGGCGCGGCAGACCTCTCCTGTCTCACCCACTGTCCCCTCAGCAGTGTATTTCATCAGTCTGCCTGTTCTATTCCCCGCTCTGGTTCTGGTGAATCCTCTCACCCTCCTGCGCTTCTGACTGTACCCAGTGCTTGTATAAATAAATAAATTAAAAAAAAAAGTCTCTAAAATTTATATAAGCATGTTTCTTCTTTTGTTCAAAGGAAATGTGTGTGGGTTTCCCCATGAAACTGCGTATTTTCTTGAGGTCAAGAACTGCTTGTTATGTCTCTCAAGTCCTAAATTTTTATACATTTATATAGGGAAGAAAAATGTTTATATTTTCTAGATGTGGTGTTTATTCTTACTGATAAGGATGAGGGATGTTAGGATGTCATGAATGGAAATTAATGAGAATTATATTTTTCTTTGCAGAATTAAAGACCGAGAAATCACCCAAAACAAGAGTCAGTGTTTAACTATACATAAAAATCAGATCTACCGCTGTCTTCTACAAATGAGTGTTGCTGATGCCCACCCCAGAGAAATAATCAGGTGGCAACAGAATCAGGAAGGTGTTTATTTGATAACAGGGAGCATGATCTGGGGCCATCTGAGGCCATCCCAAGGTGCCGTCCAACAGGGTTTGGGCAGGGAGGAGCTGTGAAGAACAAGCAGGGAAGTGGTCTGAGCTTCCCGTCATTTGTGATGAAACTTCCGGATCAGGTCTTCCATATTTCAACCCATTTGCCTGTCTATGATGGGTCAGACAGAAGGCTGCAGTGTGGGGTCTGCTGGGATAATCCGCACATGTCTCCTGTTTCTTGCAGTCTCCGATTACTGTCAGCAAATGACACACAAGTCTCTACGTGGCAGTTAGGGAAAGATGGAGTCTGTTTGAATGAAAGCAGGTTCCACACACTACAGCTCAGTATTTAGCAAGGGAACTAGCCCTTTTCATTCAGAATTAAATAATGAAAAGCTGAAAAAACAATTCAGGCCAAATAGTCACATCAGTTGGATGTAGACTCTATTTGCATACTTAGTGTCCTCCAGTCTTTTTTTATTTTTTTAAAATAGAATATCTTTCTCATATTAAGTATTCAATAAGAAGCCATTTTGAAGGAACAATGGTCAAATTTCAGCCTATGTGTTTCTTTGCTAATAGCACACAAGGAAGATGGGGAACCCTGAGCAGCTTCCCACTTTGGGGACAGCCTGGCGGTGGAGCTGATGATGCGCTTGGTCCACAGACTGTGCTGGTGGAGCTTGAGGATGTAGCGCGCTGGCTATGGAGGCAGGTACTCTGTTCTGGGCCTGAACTGTTCCGGGACTTCAGAAAGCAAACAGGCATCCCTCCTTTTTCATCTTAAAAACACATTATTTCTTTTAAAATTACAAAATGTAATTCCCATTAGTTATATTTTTATTTTTTAATGTATAAATATATTAAAACATCAAGTTGTGTAGCTTAAAAAATACGATTTTATATGCCAATGACATCTCAATAAAGCGTTTCCTTTTTTGTTGATGTAATATTGGTTTACAACGTTGTTGTTTAGAGGTATAGTATCACCCATTGGTTTTAAGTAGTAAATTATGCAAATTTATAGGCAGGGATTTGGTCTTCTCATTTCCTGCTTTATTTTCTCTTTCTGGCAATAACCAATGTTTAGAGATTGAAAGATAATTTTGCACAAGATCCTTTTGGTTCAAGCCCACATGTAGAGATAATTTACTGTTCTTCTTGTCTATTTAATATTAGTGTTTGCCACTTAACATATCAATAGGATTTTTTTTCTCGTACATATTAACCTTTATTTCTAAGCTGTGAGAACAGAGAACATCTCTGTGAGAACAGAGATGATTTAAAATATCTTTTGTGCTCCTATTAAATATATTCTTTCTTCCCCAGCAATAAGACCCACCAATGCCAAGTACACTGGTGGGCCTGACTCTCATCTTTCCAACCCGATGCAGTTATCATGAGAAATACTGAAAATTCCTTGTTTGTCAACAACTTTATAGAACAAACAAAGAAAACTGACATTTCTTCTATTTCTAATATTTTGCCAAAATGAACTGCCCTCAGGACTGACTCTGTACCTCTTGTAACTAGAGGAACAATCATATATCCATAAATCCAAAAATATCCATAATTGAAAAAACTGGGAGTGAAAAAGGGAAATATTTTGACTATATGAATGTAAGTATTAAAACCATTGCCTTAGGGGATTTAAAAACTTCTCGTTTCATAGTATTCTTCTAAAAGTCATCTCTACTTCATTTGTACATTTGCATATCCTCTGAACCAGTAATAAAAATTATTCTAAGTGATAAAGGGAAGATTCCACTGTCATCTTCTAAGTACTGTAATGTAATGCACTGTGTTTTAATCACCACATCTAATTAAAATAGTAAATCACTTTTAAAAATCCTTGTGTTTTTATTGCAGCCTTGACAGTCACACTCCCATAATAGCAATGGTCTTTAAAACAGAGTTAAGTAAACCCTTATTGAGAAGAGAAACAAGTGCTAGATTCCTTAGTCCAGCAGGATGCAAACATTTTGTCCAGTCAGATTTCTACTGAAGCTGTCTCCAGCGATGCCCTGGCAGCATTGCACCAAAGGAGGGCTTCATCCTGGTTACATGCGACCAGTAATCTCATCTATTTCGTTTATTTGGGTGACTCAGAGAATCTGCTCATTTAATTCCAAAATAAGAGAAAAAATTATTCGTCAAACTTATGTGCATGTGAGTTTGTCCAATTTTTGCTTCCTTCCTTCATATGATAGTCTGCAGTTCTTTCCTGTCCCATTCTCTGTAATGGATGAAGTCACACATTCCAATGGATAGACAATGCACACGGAGAATTCACACTCTTCTATGGCAAACATGGGCTCTCCTCTCTGGAACTACAGCAGTCCACCTTCCACTGCAGCCATTCCCTCAATTCTCCTCAAATTGCCTTGCTCTCCAATTCCAGTTGATTTCCATAACTGACTCTGGATACTTCCTCTACCACAGTTCTAAGGACCCACGCTGAATGTACCTTTTTGGGTAAGCATCACTTTTGTGTTTCAGTCACAAGTTTACATCCTCTAGGGCCTCCCCGGTGGCGCAGCGGTTGAGTGCTCAGCTGCGAAGCTGCCCGCAGCCTCTTCAGTGCCAGTTCGATCCACGGCTGCTGGTGAGGGTCCCACATGGCACACAGACCTCTCCTGCCGCCCGCTGCTCCCCTCAGCAGTGTACTTCGTCAGTCTGCCCGTTCTGTTCCCCGCTCTGGCTCTGGTGAATTCTCTCACCCTCCCGCGCTTCTGACTGTACCCAGTGCTTGTATAAATAAATAAATAAATCTTAAAAAAAAAAAGAACTTAAATCTGTATATCTTTGTTTACTGTTCCTTTCCTAACTGACCTCTCTTTCCCTCTCTCTGAAGTGTCTTTAAAAAAAATTAAAAAAAAAAGGTTTACATCCTCTACCTGCCATCAGGTAGCGGTGGTGATAGGTCCTTCAAGCCCTGGGCTCTTGCCCATCAACCTGTTCTACCTGAGTTCTCCACTAGGGGAATCAACTTGAAATAATGTAAAAATATAGATAGTGAAGGTCAGAATAATTGCATCACTTGGTGCTTCAGTCAGAAAATAAAATTACCAAATTTTCATCAAAATTGTCTCAGTTACTTGCTCTTTAGATGAACTAGAACTAATTTCTTAGATTACTGGCTCTCATCATAGACAGCTGCTTTACCTCCATTAAAATATTAATAAAAAAAAAATCCATGCAATTTAGAATTTCAAACACTATTCCAAGATTTGTAACGAAAAAATAGGAAAATGTCAAACACTATCGCAAGATTTGTAATGAAAAAATAGGAATCTCTTCTTTATACATTCCCATTTCTGGTTTCCATTTGTTATACACTAAATATTCAATACTTTTAGTTGTTTCCACCATCAGCTCCATCCATATTTCTACATAAAATACTTGCATTTCCCCTTATACATTTCTCAGCTTTAGGAATTATATACTAAATCAGGTTTTAAAAACCTAGAAGCAAAGACCAAATTTCCCTCTACCTCACCCCTGTCCCCTACCTCATTAAGAAAAAAAAACACTTGTGCATCTGTCCTCTTCTCTGTCTCCTGTTCCTGGTCTTTACAAAGTTTGGTGTCTTCCAATCTAGACAGTATGTACTTCCTCTTAAGTCTACCCTTCAAAACTGACTACCTTTGTTCCCAGAAAAAACAAACAAACAAACAAACATTTATCAGTTTACTCCCATTCAAATCCTTTTAATTAATTTCATTGCATTTAAGATGACTAAGAATCAAAATACCCTGTAATTCAGTTACACTAACAAGTCACTATGATGGACCCATCTAGCTCCAGTAATGTAGTGAGTCACTACATTACTTATTCTCTGTGGAATGTCAGTTCTCCGCTTGGCAAATCTTTGTGCATTTGTTAAGATCTTGATAAAAATTTGCTTCTCTATTTTCTCCTCTAAAATATACAAGTATTACTGGACTTTATCTCTGCTTTGTTTTGTAGTCTAGTTTGTTTGCTTCTGGAAGAGTCACAAGGGTCCCAGTGAAGATTATAGCTTTGGCTGTTTTGTGATCCAGGAAATGATGTGTGGTCCTGCCATTTTGTCATTCTTCTTCAAGAGTGTTGTGTTTTCTCACTTGAAGAGCCAAGTGAACCCGGGGGAGGAGTGTGACATTAGAGTGGGCATGTGCTGGGTAAATCATTCTGAAGGTGGGGTACTGAGTGCTCAGCCTCCAGCTGGTGATATTTGCACCACAGGAACCTGATAAGTTACCAAGGCAGCACTAACAAGATGGAATGATTTGATTGATTCCTCTTCTGAATTGTTTGGCAGTGCCTCAATCTTGAGGCATCACATGGGCTCAGTGTGCTACTTGAGAGATGATTTCTTCCTTTCCTGGTCTACAGATCGCAGTAGGTAATTATGTCTTAAACTCAGTCCTTCAGAGAGAACCACAGAAACAGCTGAGGAGAGCATATTAGCACCAATTGATGTCCCCGGTGACTAAGAAGAGTCCGGAGCTGTTTATTCTTTTTGTTTTCTAAGTTCACCATTCCTGCTTCATCAACATAAATGTTTATATCCACTGATTTATCTTCCGAGTCCTAGTGGAATGACAATAGACCTTTGACTATTTTCTTCTCTCGAATTATCACTTTGCAGAACCTGGAAAAGGTGTGAAGATGGAATCAATGCCTTATCTTTATGGCAAAAAAAAAAAAAAAAAACAGGCTAGGATGGCAGAGGACCTCCGCTCTCTTGGCCAGCCAGCCCCTTTCTACATCAGTGCTGCCTTGCCCAGGAGCAAATGCTTCCATCATTCAGAGGACCCTGTGATATCAGTGTCACATTGGTGCATGACAGGTCAGTTTCAGAACCAGCTGGAGTCAAGGTTCAGATTGTGGCTTTGCTCTGAGGCCAGTATTCAGATTTCTGTTTTGTCATTTCCAATTCAGTCCCTGAAGACCTCTTATCCTTAGTTTCCTGTCTGTAAAATGATACTTGTCATGCAGCTTTGCATTGAACATCAAAAGAGAAATGGGAAAAGATCTCACAGAGGGATACAGGGCAGATTGCCTTACTTTCTGGCCTGTTAGAGGGGCCAGGCATTTGGTGCAGTCCTCGTTTTACTGACACAAGGGAGGCTTCAGCAGGAAGGACTCTGCTTGTTTATTGACCCCTCCCAGCTTCTTGGCCACTGGCTGCTGCCTATTAACGATCATTCTGTAGGTTTCCCTTCCCTGCACATAGGTGGTTGGAGCAGTAACAAACAGCTATCCCAGGCACACGAAGGTGAAAGAAAATACCACCCAGGTAGAGCCCTGCTCTGTCGAGAGAGCATTTTCCACATCCTTCCAGTAGTTGTGAGACACACAAGGATTATAAGCTCATCAGTGAGTGACCCACTAGGGTATCAAAGGTGTTGAGTCTTTGGGGTATCTCCAAATACAGCACTACAGGGGCAAGCGCCACAGTGAGGATCTGGCTACATCTCCTGCCACCTGCCTCCCTCTTCCTTCTCTGCTGTGCAAACCCATATATCACTGCTACTGTGGCTGTGAAGGTTGGGAAGTTTGGTGGATGAAAAATGAGAATAGGAGAGAGATATATTAATTTCCCTGACAATAGTCTAAATGTTGGGGGACACCTATGCTTCTTCTCTATCAAAACTATATATACAGCATGGCATGGGAGTGATTAAAAAGCATACCTCCTTGAGGAAGAATAATTGCATTGATATTCTGACTATGCTATTTAGGTGACTTTCTTTTGACAAATTCTTTGACTTTTGACCTTGATTTTCTTAAACTGTAAAATGAGGATAATAGTAGTTAACTCAAAAAGCAGTTTTAAGCTAAATGAAATAATACATATGAAGTGCTTAGAATAATGCCTGATAAATGCTGTGCACTCAATAAATGCTGTCCTTGTAGCAAATCACTGTATCCTTGAGCGAGAAGAACTTGGCTTTTGAATTCACTTATCTAAGATTCTTTAAGACAGCTCTGGTACAATTTCTTCCCAGCTGGCTTCCCTATGGTCCTTAAGCTCTTTCTTCTATATTTTTTGTCCCTGGAGATGCCTGAGGTTTAAAGTTATATGTATCTTCTTTTTTTAGCAATCAATATCCATTACATATAGCTCACCATCACAGCTTTTCCTGCAGAAAGATGTTAATGGATTCTGTCAAGACTGTAAGACAACCACTTCCCTACATAACAGCTCTTAAGTTCCCTAAAAGCCTGGCCATCAGAAAGCGATCAGGAAGCTTCCAATAAGCTCAGGAGTGTAATCAATATTGTTCACTCCTTGGTGATGATTAGTAGAAGGACATCAATTGTCATCAGTGGTCCATGGCAAAGACACATTAAGTCACATGGGCTGTGCTTTTCCTGACATTTTCTATCCATTATCCCTCCCCTCTAGAAAGCAGAAGTCTCTAAGGCTTCCATGGCAGCAGTGACTAATTTGCTGGCCTTCAGAAAAAATAGTAAACAATAATGCAAAATTAAAACAAACCCCCAAACTAGATACCTACAGTAGTTTTCAGGAGACTGGGTTATTTGGGGCTATTTATATGTCAATTTCAAGACATCTTGCAAATGAATAGGATTTCTCCAATTTTAAATCCTGATTCAAAGCTTTCAGACTGTGTGTCCAGCTTCCAGGTGTTTGGGGAACTCAATCTGTGTCCCTCAACCCACGACCCTGGCAGAGAAGGAATTTTTGTCTGATCATATTCCCCTAGAGTTATATCATTAATAACAAGGGATGGAATTGAACAAATTTCGTAGTAACTTTATTTAAAGTAAGTTATTTTGAAGGTGTAGGACTATCTGACAAAGGGATAAAATTATCTACCATTTTCCTATGCACAGATTTAGTTTGCTATGTGGCCACCTAGTGGTCATTCTAGAAACTTCTCTGATGGGTTGGGCGTGGGCTGACCTGCTATACATTTGCATTCTAAAAAGAAAGTGTTAACTTTTCTTTAGACTATGACTTCCAATTTTAGCTCATAAATTGTGCATTTTTTAATTCTATAATCATTTGATAAAACAATGCTTCAAGTAAAAGGCAAAGTGGCTGTTTGATATTTGGAAATAATCCAAGTATCAGGCACTGGAAGGAGCTCCGTAAGAAACAGAGCAGGTCATGACAGCAAAGGGAAGGACTATAGGCAGAGTCTCCAGGGTCTAGGATAAGCAGTATGGGCAAGTGTGGAATGCACCCCCTAAAATAAAACAGGACTTAACTGTCAGAAAACTCCTGGAGTTTTCTGAAGAACAGAGACACTGAATAGAAGTATAGAGAGACTTTGTAGGTAGAAAGCAATGAGGCACTTAGGTACCAGACATATTTACATTTAGAGATGAGAACAGAAATCTGAAAAAACAAAAAAAAAACAAAAACTGGACGTTGGTATGTGGACTTCAAGACAGAGGAGGTGGTGGCAATAGTGATGATGAGCTTTCTGGAAAATATTTGAGAACAATAGCAAAACTAACATGTCAAGAAGGTGATCTTAAGTTATCACCAAAATACACATTACGCATCAGTGTTAAGTTTTGTTCAGAGAAACATGAATATCTAACTGTCCTTTTAAAATAGGCTACCCTAGTCAGGAACCAAACCTTGGGCAAAACCGGTTTTTCACAGCCTAAGCAGCAGGAGGTGTAGTTTTATTGGTGCCACCCCCATTCCTCCTCCCGCCCCCACCCCAGCAGAGTTCTTCTGGAGAGTTGAGTGGTGGAAGCCTAAGCAGAGGTTTCCTGCCTGCGGGCAGATCCTTCCCAGCTAAGCTGGGTTTGATTTCCGGAGCCCCACGGCTCCAGTGGCAGCAGCTGAAGTTTCCTGCCTCTGGTCAGCACCCAAGTAGTGACGGGCAGCAGGAGGCTGATGTTAGTGGTAGGGGTGTAGTGGTTGCCCTGCACCAGAGGCACAGCTGCCTGCAGCCCTCACAGGTGGCAGAGGGCAGCAGCAGCTGGTCGCTATTTTACTGGCCACCACCATTGGTCCCACTAGGGCTCAGGCTGCAGAGAGAGGCCTAAGTAACAGCAGGTAGCAGTGGTTCCCCTGCCACGCCGCCCCAGGGTATGCACACCCTTTGGGGTCACAGTGGTCAGGTTGCCTTGTGCTGGAGCAAGCTTGGGCAGAGGAGGCAACAGTAACCCCTGCACCAGAGGCTGCAGGGCTAAGCATGGGGCCCCACTGGGCCCGCTCCAGCGCGGCAGCGCCCTCTAGCTGCAGGCAGCAGTAGAGGCAGTGGCCAACAAGGTGGATTCCCAGCAGAGCCCACCATAAAGCAGCTCTGGGATTCCTGACCCAGTACTGCTGTCCCCCAGCCCTGCCCTTCGACACTGTTACACCCAGGCCTGCTGAAGGGGTACGGGGTGCAGAGTGCCTCCAGCCCCACTGAGGGCCCGAAAATATCACTGCTGCTGCCAGCAGGTTTCGGCTGCCCCCACCACCCAGTCCTTGAGCTGTAGTGGCTGGGTTGGGCGTGGGTGAGTGGGCAGAGGCACAGGCAAAGACAGCACATTGTGCTGCTTAGGCTGTGAAAGAGCAGGTTTTGCTCCAAGGCTTGTGCCTCTGGGTCAGGTTTCACCTTCATGGTGGCTCTCAGGGACTGTTGTTTGCTTTAATAAGTTTAGTATGCATGGGAGATGGATTTTCACAAATTTACATTAAAAAAGCTACAGTAGCATTTTTCACTTTAAGTACACACCTTTATCAATATTCTTTCTTAAAGGAATGGTCTTTATTGAACCGGCAGTGCCGACTAGGTGTAAAGTGCTGACTCACTGCTGTCCTCGCTATTCTCAGGCAGGGCATGTCAAGCTAGTCAACAGAACAGAAGCTCTTTCACCAAGGACAACCCATTTCTTTCCCAATTTTGCAGCCTTTATTTAATTGAATGAGAAAATTTGCAGTTAGCAATTGAAAGCTTTATTTCAGTAAATGAAAAAGAATTGCACATAGCTTTAACAGTTAAAAAGAAAATCAAAACAAAGGGGAACATGTTGAGAAGCATCAGTATAAGAAATAACTGAAATAATTTTCAGGACACCCCACGCACTATAATCAGCGGTCAGGGAGGAATGAGAGATGACAGGTATTACATGGGAAGTGCACAAATCCCTCGGTATAAGGCTCTCAAAAGCTGTTCATGGGAATTATGAGTATTTTTTCTCAACTGGAATTAATTTTCTAAAATTCTTGCAATCCCCTGAATTCTTCTGTGAGGGTTTAAGGAATTCTAAGCACTTAGGAATTTAGAATAATCAGGAGTATTTCAGGTCCATCATGATTCTGAGAACTATTCTGTAGATAAGGTGACTATTTCACGTTCTTTGTTGATGGGGAATGAGCTGTATAGTCCTCTACCTTTCAATTAACTAGTGGAATCAAATGTACTGATTGTCTTGGCATTTTTGCAGGAAAAAATTTCACTCGAACCAGAATTAGTGGTAATCACGTCTTGTTCAGACTAAGAGAAATGCTTTTATGCTCCTAAAGAAATAAATTTCTGTAAATAATGTTTTCTTTATTATACTAAGGATTGTAAGTCACCATTCTCTAAGTGTTGACTATTTTTTTTAATGAACCTGATTAAAATTTTGTGGGAAAATACTAGATTTTTTATGTTGATCTAAAAAAGCACCTGAAAAATGCTAAGAATTTTTTGGTAACATAGGCCTATGCTACAGGAGGTGCATTCTACAGGCAAGTATTTTCACAAAGTTGTTTCTCTTAAACATTTTCTATATGGATAACGCATATTGGAAAAACTACCAGAATATTGTGTAACAGGATCAAGGGAAGACTGTGAAGATCTTGCATCCAAATCTTCAACCGAGCTTTGCACAGCCATTTTGAATATCCAGTTGCAAATTCTAAATAGAAACAAATGGTGAACAAATGAGTGGTTTACTATAAAATCTGTATGTATGTTGTATTTCAGTTATTCATTGGTATTTAATAATTACTAATAATTTTTCTGGATTATGTTGTATTACATTTTCTAAAGGTCTTATCTGTGACTAATTAAGCAATTATTATAACATGAACAAAACGATCACAAAAGAAAGGCAGCCATTTTGTTTTGCACTGCAGGATGCCAGCAGTTTGCTTGCACTAAGAGTTTAGCTGTGCTCCCTGGTTTGAGGCAGGTTCATCACTGTGGCATGCAAACCCTGTTAGAAATGCCCTTCCCTGTTAAAAATGTCCCAACTGGGAAAGAGTATTGGGCAAGATTCCTAGTAGGAATGCTTTGAAGGTGGATGCTGTATATTAACTCAGTACCTTGTAGGAACTTAGCAGATATCAATGAATGTATATATGAAGAAAGAAGACAAAACTTCTGAAATGTAGGCAATCAAGGGGTTAACCACTGCACTGTGAAGCTATCCACAGCCTCTGAAGCACCCTTAGATCCCTGCCCAGCCAGGGAACTACCCACATGGTGCAGCAGACCTCTCCTGTCTCGCCTGCTGCTCCCCTGCAGCAGACCTCTCCTGTCTCGCCCAGTGCACACAGAGGCCCAAGTAACAGCAGGTAGCAGTGGTTCCCCTGCCACGCCGCCCCAGGGTATGCACACCCTTTGGGGCTACAGTGGCCAGGTTGCCTTGTGCTGGAGCATGCTTGGGCAAAGGAGGCAACAGTTAACCCTTGCACCAGGGCCTGCAGGGCTGAGCAAGGGGCTTCACTGGGCCCGCTCCAGCGCGGCAGCGCCCTCTAGCTGCAGGCAGCAGTAGAGGCAGTGGCCAACAAGGTGGATTCCCAGCAGAGCCCACCATAAAGCAGCTCTGGAATTCCTGATCCAGTACTGCTGTCCCCCCAGCTCCTCCCTTCGACACTGTTACAACCAGACCTGCTGAAGGGGTACGGGGTGCAAAGTGCCTCCAGCCCCATTGAGGGCAGGAAAATGTCACTGCTGCTGCCAGCAGATTTTGGCTGCCTTCACCTCTCAGTCCTTGGGCTGTAGTGGCTGGCATGGGTGGGGTGAGTGGGCAGAAGTACCAGCAAAGCCTGCAGCTGACTCAGGAACTTACCAATTTGGCATTTGAGTTAGGTTCTGCTGTTCCTCTCATGTCATTACTTGCGGGACTCTATAATCAACAGAGGACGTCATGTGGGAACTGAACACAGTGACGCAGCAAATTGTGAGCAATATACACACACAGCACCTCTCCCTGAGCCGCGAAAAATCTTAAGTTTGTAAACACTTTGGGGGAGAGGGTAGTTCTGGTTAAGTTCAATGTTTCCACAAAGCATTTTTCCTTATAAATCTTACGAATCTCTCTTGACAATATATTTAAGAGATTCCAAAAAAAATTCATTCTAATAATATATTGAAATCCCAGGGAAACCTGTTTATAACAATGGACTGCACTGATTGAGAGTGGTGTAACAGAGAGATGAATTGTCCCACCCTAAGCAGGCCACACATTCTAAGATACTTTTTTGTGTTGAGGATTCTGGGGAGCCACAGCCAACATTATTTTAATCATACTCTTTTAGTCTGTAATAAAGAAAGCATAATGAGGGCCTCCCTGGTGGCCTAGGGGTTAAGTCACAATGCTATCACCACAAGGGCCCACTGTGACGGCCTGAGTTCGATCCCCGGCCAGGTTGCTGACTCACATGGTGCAGCAGACATCTCTCTGTCTCCCTTGCTGCCCCCCTCAGCAGTGTATTTCAGTAGATCTGTCTGTTCTGCTCCCCACCTGTCTCTGGTGAAGTCTCTCACTCCTACCCCCCACAAACTCTGGTCTGCACCCCAGTTCTTCTAAGAAGAAGTAAATAAATAAAATTTAAAAAAAAAGCATAATGAGAATTGTTGACTTCAAAAACATGTAATTAAGAATTTTGGTGCTTTCAGAGCCCAGTTCTGCAGAAGGTGAGTCAAGCTGTGTGGTGGTGAAGGTACAAAGGCAGATAAAGCGACTCAGCAGGTCAGGTGATCCCAGAGGTTATTTAATATCTTTTTTGGGATTTTGTGTCTAAGCATGTGTGTGCTAATTTGGCTAATTTGTACCTCTCACAGAAATACTGACCCTGAGGATGCACCTCCACAGTTGGTGGGGAGCCCTCAGGCCCACGGGGCTATGGTGCCATCCCTGCCTTAGGACTCGGGAACCAGCGCTCAGCCCAGGTGAGCAGGGAGAGCATCTGTCTCAGGAGAAACATTTAAGGGGCACAAACAAGTTCAGTAATCAGGATAAATGATGTCACCAAATTGCTGTGATCATGAAAATTATTTTATAAGCATTCACAACAGACACAATGCCAGTATTTTAAATAAAGATGGTATCTGACTGTGCGCTTGCCTGAAGTAGAAAGTGCCTTTATTTCTGCTGCGAATCAGAGCACAATGTCATATTATTGGAGCTTTTTAAGGAACCAGTGAATTTTTAATGGCATCAAAATTATTATTGAAATGGGACGCACTAGCAGGACCAACCAACAGAGGATGGGGGACTTTACCAGTGTGATGTAGTGAGGACTTGAAAAGCTGGTTGGAAGTCTCTCTAAAGACTCAGTTCTTCGCTGGTGAAAAGAGATATTATTAGTACAATTAGTGTTCAAGCAAGTATGACTGTTTCCCAAGCCCATAACATAAATTTTCCAACTACCTCTGGAATACTGTTCTAGTGAACATACAAATATTAATATATATGCAAACAATATTCTTCCCTCGGTGGTTTTCTTGTCACAGGTGAGTCTGTGACGTGAGCACACACCTGAGAATAGTGAGGGTTTTTAAGTAGTACGGCAGCCTGTTAGCTTCCAAATAATTCTCTAAGTGTCTGAATGCCTGAAATGCCACAACCAGCTATGTTGTTTTAGACCTTGATGATTTAAATTTCAAAGGAGAAACTTCAGAACTTGCTATTACAATACAGATACATCTGGTTGAGGTTACTGTCCTTAAAGTGCTTTCTGTTAATCGCTACCAGACCTGAACACAGCCAGCAAGACTGGTCCGGTGGAAACAGGACGTAAGAGGCACTGAGTGCCAGAGGAAAAAACCAAACAATCTGCATTAATTTTTGCAGACCTTTCTGAAAATACAGTTTTGCTGAAAACTGAATTCTGATGAATAACCAATCTGATAAACAACCATCACCTAAATCATTATTTATAAAATTTTATGACAAATAATACAAGAAGGCTGAGGTGAGATTGGAGGGTCTCAACACTCCTATACAATGTATTACACCATCAGTAGTGAATTGAATTTACTCATATAAATAAATAAATATTAAAATCAGATGTTCCCTCATTGAACTAAAAGACAGGGCCTTCCCCGGTGGCGCAGTGGCTGAGTGCAGGGCTGCGAGGCTGCCAGCAGCCTCTGCAGCGCCAGTTTGATCCCCGGCCGCCGGCAAGGGTCCCACATGGCGCGCAGACCTCTCCTGCTGCCCGCTGCTCCCCTCAGCAGTGTACTTCATCAGTCTGCCTGTTCTGTTCCCTGCTCTAGCTCTGGTGAATTCTCTCACCCTCCCACGCTTCTGACTGTACCCAGTGCTTGTATAAGTAAGTAAGTAAGTAAATAAATAAATAAATAAATCTTAAAAATAAAATAAAATAAAAGACAAACGCCTTTAAGGACCTATATTCTATATATGTAACAAGTATGTCCCAGGCCCTAATTGAAACCTCGGCTGCCTCTGTGATTATTCATCATGGAGCACATGCTCAGGCCAACTATATGTGACTCCTTTCTCTGGGAGAGCAGTTTTTGCATATTAATTTAAGAAAAATGTAATTAAGAAAGTAGCTGCCACAGCACACGAGGTTTACTAGATAATTACCACATATCAAGTGCTAAATATATACCAAACATCAGGCTGAGTACGTTAACATTCAGTGTCTTAGTTAAATCTCAAGGTAAATAAGAGACTGATATTAACATCTTATGGTTTTACAAGAGGAAATGTCAGTGTAAACTTAAAAACTATCACACGATATTGTCTGTCCATTCAAGTGGACAATTAAGACTTGTTTTTACCATGCTGGGGGTCACCACTAGCATAATAAAAGTGATAATCAATAAAAATGATAAGCCTAACCAGAGAAAGATGAACTAACTATCCAATTCTAAGTTCTCACGTGAGGTTCAGCGGAAGCATTTCTGCCACAATGACAAACACCTGTGCCTGGGATGACGTGGTTGCAGCAGAATGAAGTGAAAAACACAGGGTTTATGGGACATGCAGAATTGGGCAAACCAATCAAAACCTTTAGAACTGAGCATCAAGATCAGTGTCAACCCAATCGCAATTTTTAAATGCTTGACATATTTTCATTCGCATTACAGCAAATACTGGTTAGTGGGAAAGGGAAGCTTTAAGCCTTCCGCTCCCTTCTCACAGGGAATAGGTGGGCACTTTCAATGGTACATTCTTATTGAGAATTCTTTCTTCATCGTTGATTTTTTTTTTTTTAAAGGAATGTCTTTGTAGCTGTTAATCTACACTCACAGTGAGCGGAAACATTAGCAATCATAAATGTTGTTAAAAAGACACTCAGTAAGTCACTAACTGTAGGGACTTTTGCAGGATCATCAATTTTTTTCTAGGTCTTCTTATTTTAATAAGCTTTTTCCTTTAATGTAAAATACACCCAAAGAAATGCACAATATTAAGCATAGAGAGCACATCTGTGTAATCAACCAAGATCCACGAACAATACTGTAGTGTCCCACCTGAAGACACTTTCTTCCCTATAATAACCACATCCCTGGCTTGCAATACCATAGATTAGCTTTGCCAGTTCTTGAACTTGATATAAATTGAATCAGACAGCCTGCTTTTGGATTTGGTGTCTTGTTTAGCACTGTTTGCAAGTTTCATCCATGTTGATGTAGATATGAGCGGTTTATTTATTATTCTTTCTCTGGAGTGTTCATTGTATAAATATTTTTTTAAAGATTTATTTATTTATACTAGAACCGGGGTATAGGCCAGATGTGCGGGAGGGTGAGAAAATTCACCAGAGACAGAGCAGGGAACAGATGCAATACAGGCAGACTGATGCAATACACTGCTGAGGGGAGCTGCGGGCGAGACAGGAGAGGTCTGCAGCGCCAGGTGGGACCCTCGCCGGCAGGCTTCACAGCGCAGCGCTCAACTGCCTGCGCCACCAGCGGATGCCCTCATTGTATAAATATTTAACAATTTAGTTATCCCTTATTTTTATTGGGCATTTATTTGTATTATTTTCATTTCTTGCAATGAATGCTGATGGAACATGTAAACGAAAATATCTCCCAATGATTTCTATTATGTACACGTAAACTTTTTTTTTAATGATTTCTGATATGTACACATAAACATTTTTTTTTTTTAAGATTTATTTATACGAGCACTCGGTACAGTCAGAAGCTCAGGAGGGTGAGAGAATTCACCAGAGCCAGAGGGGAGAGCAGAACAGGCAGACCAACGAAATGCGCTGCTGAGGGGAGCAGCGGGCGGCAGGAGAGGTCTGTGCGCCATGTGGGACTCTCGCCTGGTGGCCGGGGATCGAACTGGCACTGCAGAGGCTGCGGGCAGCTTCGCAACCCAGCGTTCAACCACTGCGCCACCGGGGACGCCCTACACGTAAACATTTCTGTTGGGTGTGTTCACATATGGTAGAGTTGATCAGGGTGTGAGTATGATCAGTTTTAATATGTAGTACTTTTTCCCCATTGGTTGTGCCATTTAAATTTGCATTAGCTATGTGTGAAAGTTTTCATGGTCCACATCTCCAGAACCTTATTTATTTGTGATCATATCATGGGAATATATAATGCAGATTAAAACATACACACAAATACAGATACACAGCTTAATAAACTATATAACATAAATATGTAATCACTGCTTTGGTTAAGAAATAAAATTTTGTCATTTCAAATTTTTTATTATTATTACCTTCCACTTTCTCCCCCCAAATTAATCACTTTCCTGACTTAATACAGAGTTCTAATAATGATAATGACAATCTTTTAAGCCCAAATATTTATCTACAAACGCTATAATTTAATTTTGCACATTTTTTATTTTTAATTTTTTACAAGAAAAATAATTTGATGTCTGTGTTTCAGTGAGAGTTAATGTCTATGCTTTAAGGATATTAAACATATTCCTATGTTTATCTTTGTACATAGGAATATCCAGTGTTCTATCATCTTTTGTGAAAAGACTAGTGTTTCTCCACTGAGTTATTTTTGAGATTTTGTAACAAAATCAATTGACCTTACATGTGGGGATTTATATACTTCTGTTTATTAGGTTCTTACAATTTTTTTCTCATCAATGTAATACAATTTTCTACAGACATTTCTGGCTCATACTTTATCAGATTTATTGCTAAATATTTCTCATTTTTAGTGCTATATCTGGTGCTATTTTGATTGGAACTGTTTTGAATCTATAGATCAATTTAGGGAGAATTGACAACCAGCAATATTGAGTTGTCTGATTCATAAACATGTATTTCACTTCATTTATTTTTCATTTATTTTGTTCTTAATTCTTCTCATCAACATTTTACAGTTTTCTATGTATAGATTTTATACATTTTTTTTGTCAGACTTATACTTAAGAACTTCATATTTTTCATGGTATGAAAAATGGTATTTTGTTATTTCACTTTTTTGATTGTTCATTGCTCATATGTGAAGACTTAATTTAAAAAAAATATTTATTGATTTTTGAGTAGAAGAACTGGGGTGTAGGACAGAGGTGCAGCACGGGGTGGGGTGGTGAGAGGATTAACTAGAGAGAGAGTGGGGAGCAGAACAGGTGGATCTATTGAAATACACTGCTGAGGGGAGCACTGCGGTGAGACAGGAGAGGTCTGCTGCGCCATGTGGGTCAGCTTCCTGGCTGGGGATCAAACTCAAGCCACAGTGGCTGTTGATAGCTTGAGAGCTGAGACTTTAACCCCTGCACCACCAGTTAGGCCCCCCAAATCTTTCTGTTTCCTGTTCAGTATAATTATATTTGAGAACATATTTTGTATGTTCTTAATTCTTTTAAATTTATTAAAACTTGCTTAATGATCCATAATATTGTTTGTTTGTAACTTTCCCAATTGTCTATACAAATCAATATTTAACCAATATAATCTTCTCTGAAATAGTGTCTTGCTTATAATTTCACCTTTGCTGGAGTCTTGCTCCCTCCTCCCTCCCCCCATGTTGGCTAAAGGCTTCATTGGGGTGGGGACCACATTAAGTTGTCCTGCACCTCCCATCTCACTTAGGGCTAGTTATACTTCAAACACACATCTACTGCTCTTTTCAGTTCTTTAAATTATTGTAAATGAAAGTTTCTTACCTGGAAGGGACGGACACCTTGTAAGATCGGCTCAGACCTTATCTGCAGCTCATCACCAAAGTATCCCTTATTCTCCACGCCCAGCGTGTCTCCAGGTGGGCTGCTAAAGATAAAATTGAACACTGACACAAGCTGCAGGTTAAGTCTGTGGTTCACATTAAATCATCTAGAAGACTTTAAAAATACTGCTTATACTCTATAGCAATTAAATCTGAGGGAAGAAGCAAGCAACATTTTCTTTGAAAAACGCCCTTAAGATCTCAGTGTGCTGTGAAGTTTGGGAACATTTGTATAAGAACAAAATATGTAGGAGCTTGATTTACAGCTGCTCTGATCTGGATTCCAGGAGGAGACTTTTACTTTTCCCCATCAAGAATCCTCTATGAAAAGTAAAAGTCTCCTCCTGGAATCCAGATCAGAGCAGCTGTAAATCAAGCTCCTACATATTTTGTTCTTATACAAACGTTCCCAAACTTCATAGCACACTGAGATACACAATGGAATATTACTCAATAATCAAAAAAGATAAACACATGCAGTTTGCAGCAACATGGATGGAGCTTGATGGGATCATGTTCAGCGAAATAAGTCAGAAAAAAAAGAAAAATACCAGATGGTCCCACTCATAGCAGGAATTTAGAAAACCTAATAAAGGACCGGGAAAAAGATTAATTAATACAAAATAAACATCAAAATCAACAAGCAACTATAAACCAGAGACACACTACGAAGGAGGGGGGGTGGGGAGAGGAAGGATTAGGGTCAAAATAAGGGGGGTGGAATTGTACGGGGAATATAACCAAAATGAAAATGCATACATTGTGCAAAAATGAAAAATGATGTAAGAATTATATAAAATATTAAAAAAAGAAAAGAAAAAAAGAATCCTCTATGGCCTCAAAGCCTATAAAGTTTCACTAACAGTCCCTTCAACATGTAGAAAAATAAAGACATACCTCTGAATTTGCTTCAACTTAATGCACTTTTGGTGACGAATTAATAATGCAACACTCCCAACACCAATAATAACCAGGACGAGCACAACCACCAGGATGGAGATATCTGCCAAGTCAAATCATGAGCTTGAGACAAGATGTGAACTTTAGGACCTTGGCATGTTAGTATTTAACTGAACTGTTACAAGTTTGCTTTCTGTTCCTTAATGGACTTTTATTCCCCATATACTAATTTTTTATATAAACTAAAAACTGGTACTCTACCTACCATTCCATTATGCATAAGGGAACCACAACCAGCAGGAAAGATTTTGCCTGATTGTCAATTACTGACTATCGAAATGGCCTTGCTGTGTGATTCTTTGAAAACCTAATACAAATTTAACTAGAACATATATTAATTCTAAAAAGCAAATGCAGTAAATCCAAATTTGAGTTTTTAATATGCAAATAATAAAAATGCTATTCATAGAGAAACAACACACATAGATTTAAAAAATAAGAAAAAAGCTTTTTCATTAACTAAGCTTTTGAAATATGCAAGATATTATATTTTTGATGCTCACTGGTAATACTTAAACTTTCTTCCCAGTAGGCAGGTGCTTGTTCTTCCTCACACTGACACTTGAATTTATGGTCACCCACCTGCAGGAGAAGTCAATCACATTATTTTCTCAAATGGGAGATATAAGCTATATTTTACACTTTACTTAGCACACACAAACTGTTTATTCATTTTGTTAGCCAAGCTGTGTACTAACATTGATGTTGGAGACAAACAAACAAATATGGAGGCACCACTTTTGAAGATGGTCTTTGAGTCAGAGAATGACTCTGATAAATTTCAAACCAGATGAACAAGATGGCTTACTCATCTTTCCAGAGGCACCAGTACTAAGCGAATAGTTAGAGCGGGACATTCCCAGTCATAGAGTAGACTCTAACTAAGCTTAGTGATATACAGAATACAATGATGTGGCAAAAAGTGATGACTCATCAAGAACATTACATAATTGTTAAGAGCACACTCTC
Source organism: Talpa occidentalis (assembly GCF_014898055.3). NCBI lineage: Eukaryota > Metazoa > Chordata > Mammalia > Eulipotyphla > Talpidae > Talpa > Talpa occidentalis. Next base: position 96,404,348 of record NW_023605194.1, on the reverse strand, counting down.
CAGGGCCTCCCCTGGTGGCACAGCTGTTGAGTGCTGGGCTGCGAGGCTGCTCACAGCCTCTACAGTGCCGGTTCGTTCCCTGGCCAGTCATCTTTCTGGTTCAGACCTTTGCTTTCCTCCCACACAGCATCATTGTGCCTAGTTCTGCCTCTGTAAAAGTGCATGTAAGAATAGCACTTAGGCTTCACTTATTTTCATTTTACTTTACTTAAGGGATTTTTACCCTCATTATATCTTAATTTATTGATTTATAATTTCTACTGTATTATATTTTTACAAAGGTAATAAAAGGTTTACAACATTGTATATGAATCAGTGTATATATTCACATATCTTCAACAAACTCACTTTCAAAGTTGATGTGAAATTTACTTGAAATACTATCTGACAAATGTACAACTTCATATATTTACTTATTAATCAACCTTAGGGAAGGTGTTTCCACAAAAACAAGCCACAAGTAGCTGCTAGTTTTGGACAGTATTGGACAGTACTGAGTTAAAAAATGTATTTTTTTGTTTTTTTTCCCTCAAAAGTTTGAGGCTAATATTGACATTGGTATAATTGAACTGCAAGTGAGCTCATGATAGATCCAACTTTAAACTTTAGATTAAACTTCATCTGTATACAAATTATTGATTTTCTCGATTACCAGTTCAGTAATAAAATTTATATCTACAATACCAGTAATATCTATGTGCAATACTTGATTTGACTCTTTGGATCAGTTTTGGTCAAACTTGAAAAAATGAATCTTAAATATATATATTTGATCTTAAAATAATCACAATAAACACAGAGAGACTCAGGATGAAGTCCTAAGCACAAAAACTACGAGTTTAAAATGGAGTCAAATCTTACAGCATAATCATCGCACTGAGAGGAGCAACTGGTTGAACTGTAGGCGTTTTCAATATGCACACATTCACTATCGATGCACACCTAGAAATGAAATAGCAAGTATGAATTAAAATGGCCTGTCTTGACAATTGACATATTTTTTTTTGTATTGTGAAAAACCATATGTAGACTTTTCTTGGGAGAAAGATATCCTCCATTAACGTTTGGTGTATATCTGATAATAATACCAGTCTTTGTACTGAAATCTTTCATGTTTGTTGTTTGTGCTCTTGCTTCTCCCTGTGGAATGGATTTTTATGTACATGACTGAACACCGGCACACACTATTTTCAAACACATGTTGATCTTCCAGTATTTCAGACTCAACTAAGTGGAATTATTGAGATATATATTATTTTGTCTTTTTTCCCCCTTATAAGAACCTTTACTTAATAATTAATTTTCAAATAATTTACAGCTTAAAGTGTTACAGTCTTTCCTTATACAAAACAACAAAAACATTGTCACTTGATGTTGCCACGTTTGTATATACAATAAAGGAGACAATTACAAAGAGAGTTTTGCAACAACTCAAACACATATTGATTATACCACTATGAAAAATACTTGTATTGGGCCTCCCCGGTGGCGCAGCGGTTGGGCGCTGGCTTGCAAAGCTGCCCGCAGCCTCTGCAGCGCCGGTTCGATCCCCGGCTGCTCCCCGGCCACCCGAGGAGGGTCCCACACGGCGCGCAGACCTCTCCTGCCGCCCGCTGCTCCCCTCAGCAGTGTGTTTCGGTCCTTCTGCCTGCTCTGCTCCCCGCTCTGGCTCTGGTGAGTTCTCTCACCCTCCGGCACTTCTGACTGTACCCAGTGCTTGTATAAACAAACAAATAAATAAACAAACAAATAAATAAATAGATTCATTAAAAAAAAAGAAAAATACTTGTATTGGATTATAATGTTATATTTAATTAAATCTATGAAATTCTCAAGTACATTCATCTTTGTATCATCAGTGTCCAGTGTCATCACTGAGATCATGTAGAAAATATGGCTGAGTGAATAAAATAAATGAAGAATGTATGGCTATTTCATAGTCAATTAAAAGATTATGTCAAAATTCCATTAGATGACTACTGTCTGATACTAATAAAGCCCATTTATAATATTTATATATTTTATATAGCAGAGATTAAGTAAAATGAACATTTAATGTAGTGTTATTACTACTCTGTTCAATTTTAAACAGTTCGCAATTTTTTTCTAGTCCCATATAGGCCACCTGAAACCAATGACAGGATCCAGTGTTTCAATATGGTTGAACCAAGAAATTGTTTTTTTTTAAAAAAATATTTGTTTATTTATGCATACAAGAGCTGGGGTACAAGCCAGAGATGGGGGTGGTGAGAAGATTCACCAGAGACAGAGTGGAGAACAGAACAGGCAGACTGACTGAAACACACTGCTGAGGGGAGCAGCAGGCGAGTCAGGAGAGGTCTGCTGTGCCAAGTGGGTTGCTCCCTGGCTGGCTGGGGATCGAACTCATGATGCAGAAGCTGCGGATTGCTTCATAGTGCAGTTTAATCCCTTGCACCTCCAGGAAGGCCCTGAACTATGAAATTTTAATAAAGCAAGGTGCTTCCATATTACCTTTCCATCTCCACATTTAGTTCCAGGAGCAACCAGGCCAACATCTCCATAATTGTGCTCTGAAAGGGCTTTGCATTCAGCGGTGCTATTCTGCTTTTTAACTGTCTTGAGGTGATCAATTTCTTCTTCCTCAAGAAGAGATGGGAGCTGCTTTCTGGTGCAGTGTAGTTTTCCACATTTGACATCTCTGAAAGAAAGAGAGATATCCTCGTACCTGAGACTAGAAATAGAACTTTAGAGAGTAAGCAGGCAGCAAGTAGCCAGGTCAATATTTCCAGAGGCAGGCTTATCAGTAGGCTGTGGAGGGGCCAGAAAACCCAAGGTAAATTATTAAATGAAGTCCTGTAATTTACCTACCATAAAATGGCAGGTACAAATGTAAATGATTGTATTTCTCTGACATCTCTATAATTGTCACAAATCAATATTAGCTCCAACTTACAGAAGAATAGTTCTTATTCATGATTTAATTAGCATAACTATAATCAGGACATTATGATTCTTGTATAGAGCAAGAAAGAGTCTCATTAATTGATTCTGACATAAACCCATGCTGTTGTTATTATAAGACCCTTTTACAGATTAAAGAGCAGTTGGAAGTTAAGAGGCTGCCTGTTTCCACCTAGTATATTTAGATTTTGATTTTGATTGTAGGTTTCATTATTGTTTTCAGTCAAAATCCTGTTTTATGGCACACAAAAAAGCCTTGCAGAATATTAGTAACAAATCAGATTCAGCTCTTGCTTTTTAAAATTAGACCTAGGGCCTCCCTGGTGGCGCAGCGGTTGAGTGCTGGGTTGCAAAGCTGCCCGCAGCCTCTGCGGCGCCGGTTTGATCCCAGCTGCTCCCCGGCCACCGGAGGAGGGTCCCACATGGCGCGCAGACCTCTCCTGCCGCCCGCTGCTCCCCTCAGCAGTGTACTTTGGTCCTTCTGCCTGCTCTGCTCCCTGCTCTGGCTCTGGTGAATTCTCTCACCCTCCCGCGCTTCTGACTGTACCCAGTGCTTGTATAAATAAAACAAACAAACAAACACACAAATAAATAAATAAAATAAACATGCCTCTATTAAAAATAAATAAATAAATAAAATGAGACCTAGCTACCAATCCTCCCATTCTCTCTTCCAATTTCATCTTCTACCTTTTATTATGGCTTCTCTTCTTTCCTTCCTTTTCCTCTTTTCTAATCTACCCAGTCCTCCTTTTGCTTTCTTTTATTTCTTAGTAAATTATTTTCCTTCTTTTTTTAAATCTCTTAAGATATTCAGTCTTTCCCATCTTCCATCCTATATCCCATGGCCGGTAGCTCATGTGCTGTATGTAGCTCATAGCTGCAGCACATAAATGTCAGTTGGCTCTGCTGGGGCAAGTGCTCCCCCCTTCCCTTTGTTGCTAATCTTCTCAATAAAAAGAGGTCAGCAGTGGTCAGAACAAAAGCTGTTCTGATTTTGGAAACACTTCTTAGAGGACACTAATATTTCTTGATTAGGCACTTACTTTTCCTCACAGGGAATTAATCCATTTTTCTTGTTTTTGCAGTATCCAAATTTATTTCCTTTTTTATTCATCTTGTAACAGTTATCAAGACTGTCTTTTGCCTCTGGGATCCAAAGTGATGTGATAAGAGTAAAACAACAAAAGCATGAATAGTCTGAATGTTGATACATCTTATTTTTAAACATAAATAATAAAATTATTAAATAAAATAATTAAATTACAGCATCATGGTAGTGAAATATAATGTGATAAAATAATATTTAAAAACTATTCTATTGTTATAGGAGGATATTTTAAGGACTGTTAATATGAATAGTAATAAACATCTTAACACACATAGTGAGCTAGTCAATTACTATTAGAGGTAAGATTGATGACCGTTTAAGGAAATATCCAGAGAGTGGTAGGTCATATTTTGGAAGAATCTAACCAATGGCATTATCTCCAATTTGCCCCAATTTCCTATTGGCCAGCAGTGAGAAATAGAGGCTGCTATCTTTATCATTCACTCTCTCTCACCGTCATTAAACAATTCAGAGCACTGATCATCCCGGGTGGGACATTTCCCCATGAAGCAGTAGCCCTTTGCATCCTTGCAAGGAAATCCATTCACTTGGAATTGATCCTGAGGGCATCCAGAGGAGGAGCCAGTGCACACTTCAGGAAAATCACATTCATCTTTTGCGGGTCTGCAAACGGACCCTTTTTCTTTGAGCTGGTGAAGAAAAACAGAGACTGAATCTTGGATACATTTAGGTATGTACAACTCAGTAAACTGGAGGATAGTTGATCGACTTAATTGATCTAAAAGAGGTTTGAAGGATGCATCATGATTTCCTTTTCCATTTTTCCAAGAATTATTATTATTTATAACTATCTTGACTTTTAAGCAATTTTAGGAATGGCAAGACAGTGTCTTAGAAAGTTAGTGTGAGAATAGCCTTGGACAGAGTTGGGATGGACATAAATTGGAGAAAGGAGGAAGTGCCTGATTTGTCTGTTCACCTTGTCTTCTTCATCCCTTGGTCCAGAACTTTGATTCCCACACTCCTGGAAACCCCTGCCTATGATGAGGAATTCACATGCACAGGAAATCCAATCTTTATATATGAACTAGAGAAATACCCTGGCAGTCACTGCTGGAGAGAACTACATGCAAATATTCTCATTCAGCCACTCACTGTGCTGGGCTCTGGAAAAATCTGAAGATGGTTAAGACATGCTTCCTTTCCTCTGTTGAGTTCACAATCTAGCAGGTGAAAAAGTTGTCAATGAGCCTCTGGAGCTAGCCATTTGGATTCTGGTCATTTCCCCTTATGTTTAGTGACCTGTTGTTAGGATGCTGATTTTACCTGACAAGATGCACAGCATTCTCCTTCTGCACAAGTAAATCCTGGCTTCAGCATACATTTTTGTGCATCACAGCAAGGATTAGTGCACTCCTGACAATAACAGAAAAGTGAAGATCAGAAACTGGTTTGTAGTTTAACTCCTATGTGAAGACTTAATTAGTTGTGCTTCTGTATAATTTGGCAATACTTGTCTTTCTGAGTTAAATAAAAATGCATAATCTTTGGTTATGGTATGTACATAAAGTAAATACAAACACAACATATGCATATGTAATATAAACATATATGCACACATATAATACATATATAGCACAAATACATAGCATATGTGTCTGTGTCTGTGTGTACATATATATGTATGTACACATAGCAACTGTTGTTGGGGCTTTTGTTTCTTTTCTTTTTCTAGGGCTGTTCTGTACTCCACAGATAATTCTCATTTTCAGCAAAGTTTGAAGATTGTGACTTTCTCTTTTCCTGATGACTTCTGTTGTGCAAGGGTCCTACTGTTTTGTCACCCAGAGGGTTTAATAAAGCAACTTCTGAAGATTTGGTTTTACACTTTGTTCAAAGATGTTAAGTATTTCAAGTTGCCCTTTCTTTTTTTATTTTTTTAATACATCATTAAATAATAACAGCAGGATGGATGCTTGGGGCCTACCTTCTCAAAAGAAATGAAAAAATGGAAAAAAAGTGTCAGCATCCTGCAATGTAAGCTACTTTATGTTAGAATAAAACTGTAGAATCATTTCGAAGAATGCGCAAGGAAAAGGAATTTGCAAAGTTAAGACATTCTTCTCATTTAATCTGAGACATTTTAAGATCAGATCTTGTAGCTGACAGACACATTTCTGTTCCCACTCTGACCAGGGACTGTCTTAATCACTATCCTTCTGGGCCACTTTGGAATGCAAGTGTCTAAGCGTAGATGCTAAAATGTGATACTTGGACCAGCAGCATCAGCATAACCTGGCAACATGGTGGGGATGCAGGGCCTCAGCCCCACTCCAGACCTGCTGAATCACAATCCACATTTTAATATGCACTGGTGATTTATATGCACTTGACAATTTGAGAGGTGATTGTCTAGGACTTCTTAATGAGCTCTTGAAAGAAACTGCTTCTATGTTGGAGAAAAGCAAATTTAGAGTTACTTTAAAATGTTGGCTTATTTGAAATATCTAGAGACCAGTAACTATGTGAAGATTAAAAGTTTTCTACTCAGTTTAAGATAGAATTTTCTGATAATGTGAACTGTCCAACTAGGGTGTAAGTTAGGCACGGGCACCCTGAGTAAAATTTGGTTAAGTGTCTATGAGTGGATTTTTAGATCAAATTCCTACTGTACATAAGAGAAAGACTTACTGACACCTATGGATCATTGTCAAAAGATGAGCCAGTGACTACATTTATGAGGCAAATGGGATTCTGTGACTTTGCAGCAATGAGATCATTATACACGATCTGTGACTTGGCAAAAAACTTTGAATTAGACTGCACCAACATTTTGTTTCTCAATGAGAACAAAAGCACAGGTTTTTTTTTTTTTCTTTCAAAAATCCATGCTAATGTAGATATTATACTTTATAACCCTATAAATATAAACACAAATGCTTAAGGGAACTTTCTTTAGATAATCTGAAAAAGTGTTCATCAAAATAAATTTTCAGACCAGAGAACTGAATCATAATTCAAAGCAAATCTCCACTGATAATTGGAGAATTATCCCCCTAGCTATTTTAAAGCTTTCTGTTAGTTCACATACTACACTCATCCACAGCAGATTTTTTGAAAAAAACTGTACAAGTAGTACCATGGTTCATTAATGCCTGTATCCCTGCCTAGATTCTAGATGAACATAAATTTTCTAATTGAAAGACAACATCATTTGGAAATACCTGAATAGAGCCACAATCACATTCTTCGCCCTCATCCAACTTCTTGTTTCCACAATATGAGAAATCATGGAACTTATCAGAAAATGGTATATTGATCATGCATGTTGGATTATAATCTTTCAGGAACTGCAGAAACTGGTTTCTGCTGCATTTACTGAATTTTAGTGCAGGAATGCTAGAGATAGGATGATTTTAAAAATAAAGGTTAATCATATCATGTAGAACAGCCATGAAAGTTTTATGATGAATTTATAAAGAATAAATTACATGTTGAGTTCTAAAAGTCCATTTATTTCTCTCACTTTACCTTACTATTATAACAGAGTAATAACTGGGATCTTTACTATTGAAATATCTTACTGAAATACAGTCAACACTGTATTAGGATATAGTGAAAATCCTCTGACTTTATATCTTCCAGAAAAGTCTCACAGTTCAGACTCCCATGCATGCTGCATTCATAACACTTTTCATCTTTTGCTCTTGAAGTAATTTACATATTTATTAACCATCCTTGCAAGATTATAAGCTTCTCAATGCAGGAAATATAGCATGTTCAATAAAAAATAAACATTAGCTAACATAGTCCTGACATAGGGTATTCTCTATAAACATTTTCTGAAACAAGACAGTTATTTAACAATATTTCATACATCCTAGGGATTGAGGCACTTCCTTTATTTTTTTTTTTTTTAAGATTTATTTATTTATACAAGAACCGGGGTACAGGCCAGATGTGCGGGAGGGTGAGAGGATTCGCCAGAGACAGAGTGGGGAACAGAACAGGCAGACTGATGAAACACATTACAAGTATGCAGAAGCACTGATCATTACCTACTCTTTTTTATTATGTGCAATGCGCTAAGTCTGCCTTGTGTGGAGGGTTTTAAAGATGTGCAAGTTTTAAAGGGTGACTGCTGGTAATTCATAGTATGAAGAGACAATGTTGGACATTAATTCATTTTCTAATAATTTGTGGAAGATCTAATATGTACCTGGAATGTTCCAGACAGGGGTGATAGGACAATATAGTATCTGTTTGATACCACAAAGCTTATCTTCTAGTGGGGAAGTAAAATAACAAAAAGCTAAATGCACAAAACACAGGAAGGAAAGCAAAGCGAAAGGGAATTAATGGGATGGATAATACAAGGGTATGTGTGTGTAAGGTGCCAGGATTATAAAATTAGATCACATCACTTGGGAAGGTTTAGTTGAGAATGGCATTTAAGAATATTCAAAGAAGGAATTATAATTTATAGCAAAGATGACAAAATAAAGCATATAGAGTATATTTCTCCCCTAAATTGCTGTGTATAATTACTAATTGAGTATTATGTATTTTTGCAGTATGTTCAGATGGAGTTTTAGAGTTTCTCTCACCATATCACAGGAGAGACATTGTCAACTAATAAGATTAAATCTCAAAGGGAAACATCTTACCTTGCCTAGTTCTGTAATAGACCTCCCATTATATAAAAGAAACACTTCCACGTAGTAGCACCATATCCCCACTATATGCAGTTTTAATCAAAAACTACTCTCAAAATATTTAAATGTACTTTCCATGTTGTTTGAGCCTTACGTTCCACTGGTATCCATCACACATTTTCCCAAAGTGCAGGTACAGGGGTAATTATCATGTTGCATCCCCAGGTTGTGCCCCAGCTGATGGGCTATTCTGCTTGCAACTATATTCAGGTCAGGTATAAGATCCTAGTGCAAAACAAAAAAATTAAGCATCAGAACTTTATAATAAATAATGCAGTGTAATACACAGTGCTTTGAACTAGTGGTTTGGAGACTTGGTTTCCAGCTTCCAGTTAACTAGTACTCTCTGTAGCATAGAATGGATTGGGTAGAGACACTAAAGAAAATAAATCCAAAACTTGATGTTTTCAAGGATTTGAGTGTTTACAGACTTAGTTTCCCCCCTTTTCTGCACATCAGTCTATTTTTAATTGTATAAAATTTGGGCAAATGACATTTTCAGTATCTCTAATTCTAACATTTTGCATTTTTCTGTGGGACAGTAAAGGTCATTGTTGGATTTGTATAAACTCATTCTTACAAATAGATAAAAATTCTTAACTAACGTCCTACACAATAAAATAAACATCATTCCTTCTATAGACCAGATATTCAAATGGGGTAAAAATAAATAGATGTGAGGTTCATATTTTTGATGGTAATCTCACTTATTCAGCAATGTTATGTTCACAATTTCCATTATGAGGAAAACCTGAGGGTCAGTGATGTAAAGTCCAAGTCAGCGTTGATATTTTACCTCTATTTGTAGCTCTCATTCATGTTTTAAACTCTGTATTACTGACAGCAATTAATTTCCAAAAACGAGTTGGATATTAAGTTATTGTAAAGGTAAAACACTCTAAATTGATGATTTGTCTCATTTCATGTGAAGTTTAAAAAATATGGTTTATAATATCATAATTAGAGAGGTAATGGTCTATATTAGATTGTTTTGACTTCATTATGCAAGTTTATATTAATAAAATACTGTAGGCTAAAAATAATTATTTAAGATTGAGGTCTTAGCAAGACTGGGTTGAGCACAGAAACAACTAGGCAGAAGCACTACAGGAAATAAATCCAAAACTTGATATTTTAAAGAAATTTTTAAATAGGGCTAACTGGACAGCATTTACTAGAAGCTTAGTAACTTGGGAAAGATCAGGTAAGCAAAGGGAATCAACTGTGTGTAGCTCTTATGCGTGTTGTTTTTTTTTTTTGTCTTATGCCTTTTTAAAAACAATTACAAGGCTACTTTGATAGGATATGTCAAGTGGTTTATGCACCTGATTCTCATCCAGTAATAATTATCCTCACTTGCTAAATCAGCCATCAAGCTTTGCATACAATACATGTCCTTATAAATAACTGCATTAAATATACAAAAACGTTATTCCATAAGAACTACTAATCTTTGTATGTTAATCTGTATCTGATGTTTTAAAACACTGAACAACACTGGTTTACCTTTATTATTCCTCTATTGTTTTTTATAAAATGTTTCTTTTTTTGTTAAATAAAGGAGACATGAATTTCATCATGACATATTTTGGTGGAGATATATGACAAAAATGTATACATGCTCTCTTTCAATAGAAAATTACATAAAAATTTAATTCAAATGTTTTGATTAAGTGATATAACATCAATCAAAGGAAGCCCACCTTAACAACACTAGAGGAGGAGTAGGGCAGGCACATACCACCTGAGTAAGAAGTTCCTTGTGCATGTTTGTAGAGCCACTTCCCACTGTAACAGATGCAAATATACTCTTCAATATGAAATATGAGCTTGATTAACACAAAGATTGAATCACAATGAACCCCTAAATTCTAGTATCTTTGTACATGAAAGTACCTTCTTTTTCTGGCATTCTGGAATTGAGGATGACCTTCGCTGATCTTAAAGTCTTTTTAAATTAGTGGTATATTAAACATTTTAAGGGCTTTCAAAGAAATGCTAATAGATTCCATTACTCCAAAGTAGTTCTTCCATAATTTAATATTCCTCAGGATAGCAGGACTGCATGAAATGCAGGGTTGAAGCCAGTTCAGCGACACTATTTTTTATTATTTCCCTTTAGGGTAAATAAAGTGCTAAGGTTGTTGAATAACAAAAATGATAAAAATGCCTCCCTTTTAGGAATTAAAATATCTAGTATTCTAAATAAATCCATTTTTTTTCTTAGGAATATTAAAAGAGTAGCAGTTTTAGTTTATCAGGTTAGTTATTCATTATCTTGAATAGTGGAGACATTGTTCTTGAAGGCTGGTCAGTAGATGGGTACACTTTGATGAAGAATGATGTCCAGAGGATGAGGTGTTTCCCAGCAAGGTAGGTTTCGGTGGGTGTATTGTAATGGCATGTTATGGAAGAATGAGGGTAGTTAGTGTTGGATACTGGTCAGTAAAGTAAATGGATTCTAACAGCATTTTGCTTACGTAGTGACATTTTCAATCTTGCCTAGGAATATGAATATAACATTTTTTCCCTTTCTAGTATGAATCACTATAGAAAGAAAGATTATTAAAAAGTGCATTTGCAAATTTTCTTTATAGTTAGAACCAGTGTTTTGTTTTGTCCCTGTGTACTACCCAAAAGTTGACTGCTTAAAAAAAAAAGTTTGTTGTTGCTGTTCATCTGTTTTTGTTTCTGTTTTAATAATCCAAATAAGGTGTGTGGAGAAATAGAGTAGTTACATACCTGAGTAACAGAACATGATCAAAATTCTTCCTTTTTTTAAGGATTACTTCTTGCCAAGCAGAAAAACGCTTTAAGGTCGTTTCTAAATTTGCATCTATTTCTATCTTATCTCCATTTGTCCACATTTCAATGCCAACTAGTGTCACATGAATATCCAAAGTTTTATAAATCTGTTCAAAGGAGAAAATATTATTCATAAAGTCACATTGTGGAAGGCTCTTTCATCACTACTATATTTTTACATTAAAAAGTAATTTTAATGTGTGAGGCACATAAGTAAAAAAACAAGTCTTCATTTTACAACAGGTATATTGAATTCTGGTGAATTACCATGGCCAACAAAGTAACATGAGTAGAACCATTAGATTTTCCTTGAACTATAAGCTTTTCAGACACTGGGCTCAGGATTCCACTGGCAAACAGTGGAATGAATATCCATTATTCATTTCTCCGTTTTAGCACATGAGTTGGTTGTGGTAGGTTAGAAAGTTGATGGTGATTTTGTTTTATTTTTTTAAGATTTATTTATTCATGCATACAAGAACCAGGTACAGGTCAGATGTGCAGGAGGGTGAGAGGATTCACCAGAGACAGAGTGGGTAACAGAACAGGGAGACTGACTAAAATACACTGCTGAGGGGAGCAGTGGGTGAGACAGGAGAGGTCTCCTGCATCATGTGGGTATCTCCCTGGCTGGTGGGGAACTGAATCCGCACTGCAGAGGCTGTGGACAGCTTCACAGCACTGCACTGAAGTGCCTGCACCACCGGGGAGGCCTGATAGTGATTTTAAAACATACATTAACTTTCATACTTGTTCTCCATGTTTGATTTTTTGGGAGCATTTTGTTATCTAATAAATCTTTTTTTTTTTTATTTAATAGAGGCATGTTTATTTATTTATTTGTTTGTTTGTTTTGTTTATACAAGCACTGGGTACAGTGAGAAGCGCGGGAGGGTGAGAGAATTCACCAGAGCCAGCGCGGGGAGCAGAGCAGGCAGAAGGACCGAAGTACACTGCTGAGGGGAGCAGCGGGCCACAGGAGAGGTCTGCGCGCCATGTGGGACCCTCACCCAGAGGCCGGGGAGCAGCTGGGGATCGAACCGGCGCCGCAGAGGCCGCAGGCTGCTTCGCAACCCAGCACTCAACCGCCGTGCCACCGGGGAGGCCCTCTAATAAATCTTATTAAGGTTTGTTAAAAGCAGAAGAAACAGTTGTAGCCCATAACTCTTCTCACTCTGTTTCCCTTCTACTTTTGCAAACATTTAATGATAGATACTTTGTATTTATGCTAAATTTGGTGATGGGAACTCAAAGAGCAAAAATGGGTCTTTATATTGGATCACTGTTAGGGTAGTGATAGACATTGCAAGACATATGAAGTAGGTAACACAGGTGGCTATGAGATACAATCACTCTATTTCATACTGTTGCTACCTTTTAGAAAAAGTAATGTATTTTGAGCTCCCATAATCTCAGATTTAAATTTGGGAGGAGTTCTACTTCTGGCTAAAATGGACAAGTTAAAGAATATATCTAGTTACCAATAGGTTTAATACTTACCTTTTTTTCTTTCCAGATACACATGGACATTACCCAAGTACACAGAATCTGCTAGAGTAGATTAACCATAAAACAAACCCTGACATATTTATAACAATGGAATAAGCAATCATATTTTCTAAGTACAACAGAAATAAAATTCGAAATCAATAACATAAAAATACATTAAAAATCTCCACTTACTTGGAAATTAAATAACGCAGTTATATATAAAACTACTGAAACAAAGAGGAAGTCATAAGGGACATTAGAAATAGTTTTGAATTGAATGAAAATTGAATATAAAACATGTGAGAACCAGTTAAACCTATATGAGACTCAGCATTCTTAGTCATTAAAAAAAATATGAGTTTATTTTTGAACATAGATGTGTATACAAATTTTAAAGAAATTTTATCCATTATAATAAAAAACTATAAATAGAACAAATATCCTTCAAATGGCAAGTAAAAAACCACTGCTAAAGAAAAATATTTCTCTCAGCATCTATTTCAGATCCTCTTCATCTTAGTAATAGAATAGGGCAGACTTAGAAGGAGTCAGATTAAGAACGCATGTGAAAATTCATCTGTTGCTTTTTTTTAAGTTACAACTATTTCTATTTTAGAGTAGTTAATGATTTTAGTGCATTTTAATGAAACATTTTCCCTGACTGGTAGTTTACTAGGTGATTGTTTGCAATTTGGACTTTTTATGAATCTGGATCACCACAAAAATCCAGCAGATGTCTATTCTAAAAAGTTCTTTCCATCTGTATTTTTAGTGTAATTCAAACTTATCAAATCTTACCATGTTGATATAATTGACCATTCCCCAAACTCGATTCCTGAGGTTACTGTGATGATTATTCCTGCGATACTGGAAATAGAAACAACAGATCAACATCCACTGGTATAAGGAATTGAATAAAATCTCAACAAGTACTTCACCATAATAAATTATTTCAAAGCAAAATATCATTGGCATTCCTTTCAGTGGGCTAAACATCTGGGTAGTTTATTCAGACATACAATTTTTGACATAAAACAGCTAGCACAGCAATTTCTAAAGACATGCTTCAACTTAGTACTCCTTTAAACTTTTCTTTAAAACTTTATCCCATTTTTATAGCCCGTTATATCACATTGATTTATTAATACAATTTTTAGATGTTCTTTGGTGTCCATATTTGTCATGTTGATGAAACAAAACATATGGAAGCTTCATGGAAACCACTATAATAGCAGATTACAGCAACTTAAGTAGCCCTTCTGTGTCCACGGTGGTCTCAGACTGAGAAACACATACTCTAGGATGTGCTGAGAGAAGCAGGGGATTGTGACTCCCACCTTTTCCCTGCAAAAGGCTCAGAAAGTGAAGACTACTTTCCTGTTTCGGCCTGTTCTATCTTTTGTTCTCTTCTTACAAAGGAATTGTTTCCACTATCAGTGTTATCATGTCACAACACTTTGAATTTAGACCTGATAAAATATACTTAATAACTTAAGGTATCCTGTAGCGATAAAAGCAAATAATCAGGCTTCTTTCAAAATAAAAATGAAAATAAACATGTTATTTATGAATGCTGCCAGGATCTTTTCGTTTTCATTCCACATTTCTTTTCAGGGAGAGGATAGCCCCTTGATGGTTCTGGGCATTATAAAATAGATTCTATATGTTGTGGTTAACTAAACCTTTGGATTTTACTCACTGTTCTGACATATGTTCTTCATTTTTAGCACTTAGAGATTTTCTGATTTTTTTAGATTAAAATATAGACTGTGAACATATTCTAATTTTTATACATTGTTCAAAGCATGTGCATATGTTCATAATGGACAGGGAGTTTCTATTTTGCCTGGATATGCTACACCATAACAAGGGCCAAGGCATCCCTCACATAACGGTCTGGGAAAGCTGAAAACAGAAACATCAGCTCAGAATGGAATTCTGTTAGAATCACAACTGTTGTTTTGTAAGGATGAATGAAGAATAAATATTGAAAACTTACCACACTATTATCAGCAACAATGAACAGTTCAATGTAATTTTCTTTATGAATGTTCTAGAAATTTATGAAAAATTTAATGAAGTATAGTTAATATTCTCATTTTTAACATGTTAAGTTAAAATATTCAAGGTTGGAAATGCTATTAATAATGATACAGGAAATTGAGGTACAGAAATATATCTATAATCTTAGGAATGTATCTAAATAAAACCATTATATTATTAAAATATGTGCCCCTGTAGATGAGATTTTAATAAACTTGAAACAATACCCCACATTTGATTATCCTTCCTTTATTTATTTAGTCTCTCAGGTCAAATAAGAGTTAAAAGTACTCAATCCAGTTTTAAACATCTTCTCCATTTGCAAAGTAAATACTTACCAAGTAAGGTCATGTGAAAAGCAGCCATTTATAGCTGAGAGCTAAAACACAGGAGTGGATAATAGCACTGGCTGTATTCCGTCTGCTCCTACCCTCTCTCTCACTTCCCTACTTTGATGTAGTCTCAATTCCAAGGGAAAGTGTTTCAAAGTTGTTAATTAAATACCTTTATATATATATATATATATATATATATATATATATATATAAAATGTATGCCAAGAAATTCTAACTTTCCAGCTTTCAGAATTACTCATTGATTTACATACATATTCTCTGAGTATAAATCAGAGATAAAATTCTGATATTTGACCTAGCTATTCTCTTATTCCTTTGTACACTAAGAAATCATTTATCAATTAACCTATAAATCAAAAAAAAAAAAAAACTCCACTAAGCACCTAACATATTTCAAACACTGTCTGGACCTTGAATATATGAAGAAGATGAACATGAATGGTATTTGAAAACTAACAACTGGTTGGAGTTTAATGGGATATTAATCCACTGTATAGAAAAGCTTAAAACAGAGAGGACTTTCTTTATGGAATCGTCCTACCAGAAACTGAACTTAGTATTCTTAATTATCCTCAAACATTAGAACACTTGATAAAATGGCAGAGGAGACAAAGAAAGAAAGTAGCTAAGATAGGCTTTGAGATGGTAAGTTTCATTCCTTCTAGGCAATTATAGCTCTAATGCAATAAATCTTTATGTAGGGTTATAGACTTCCTCTTCCTTGAAATCATGGGGCAGCTGAGATTTCCTGTGGGGAATGAATGTGCTCTCTCTCTCTCTCTCTCTCTCTCTCTCTCTCTCTCTCTATATATATATATATATATATATATATATATATATATACACACACACACACACACACACACACACACACACATATATATAACAACAAAAGTTTGATATTTCAGATTTAAAAAGATAAAGAATCAGACTCGGCACGTACAGTTCATTAGTCAGTCTCATAATCTCTTTTTCAAGATTATAAAGGAAATAAGCATTTCAGCTGGGGCAAAGAAAATTTTAAAATATAATACTCACTTCCATTTTTGAGTCATCCATGGATTTAGTATTATCCTTTGGAACTTTTGTCCCAGTAATATAGAACTCTGTACAAGAAAAATTGGCAGCATACTGTGTCTTTGGGTTATATTTGAAAACCAAATGTTCTCCATCATCTGTGTATTTTACTGGTTCAATGAGATACCTTTGGTCATAGATCCTGAAGAATCCCCTATAGAAATTGAGAATAAAATGGATAGATTCAAGATATATTCCATTTTTCAACTACTTTACTACACAATAATGTTCCTTTCCATTTTTATTAACTTTGCCTTTTTAAGAAAGGGAAACCAAAAGATCAAGACCTTGTGAACATTCAGCCAGGTGTATTGAGTGATAAAGAATGAAATAATATGAGAACTTTGGTTGATTTAATAAAGTTTTGTAAGATACAATCCATCTGGATTTTCAGCAGTTTGACATCCCAATCTCTACTTTGGAAGTTCAGTGGAGTAACAATTACCAGTTGGTGTTGTGGACCCTTGGGAAGGTCAAGTTTTTTATCCACTATACATTAATTTTAGAGTAAATGTTTTAAAAAAAACTATTGTGATAATTTTGTTTTTAAAAGGGTTTTCATTCTTGAAAAAATTGGGAACTACTAAAATGAAGTCCTCATCAATGATAAAACACAAGTTTATTTTTTTGCTTTCTCTTCCACATCTTCCTCCTTTATCCTTGACCCCAAAAATATATAGAAAAAATGTATGTAGGCTTTATTTCTGACTTTTATCTTCTCATAACCTGGAAACAATGCCTGATTTAGTAAAAATTTGTGAATAATTGTGGTGTGTAAGAATTCACAGGATTAGAAATCATAGAATTTTTTTGACTTAATTCTATGACAAGCCAATTAAATGTTCAGGCATAAGTCTCTGATTTCAGTACCCTCATTCGGAACATGAGAGGACAGGTTAGATAATTACCAAGATCCTTCTACCTTCTAGCCCTGAATCTCTCCATCATTTAGTGAAAAACTTGTCTTGCTTAGGATTGTGCATTATACATCTCTTGGTCAAGGAATTAACATAAACAATGGGCTGGAGCATTTGCTCACACTGACAAACTATGGTAAATTTTCCTCTTATTTTTTTTATATTTTTCAGAGTTGCTAAGAAAAAAATAAATGAAGTGAACATCTTTGAAAATATGTAGGAAAATTCATGAAGGAAATAAAAAAGATACCGAACTTTACCTTAGACCATTACACGTGCTAATACTGGCAGCAGAATCAAGTTCGTGGATGAAGGATCCTTGGTAAAAGCAGTGCTCCTAAAATTATTGAAGAGACTATTGGCATAAGTGCATATATAGACAGAATATAAATATTAATATCGACAGAGTTTCTATGAAGAATAATAAGTATTCATTCTTACAGCTTACATTTATTTTTTTTTTATTTTTTCTTGTTTATAGAGGCATGTTATTTATTTATTTATTTTGTTTGTTTGTTTGTTTTGTTTATACATGCACTGGGTACAGTCAGAAGCGCGGGAGGGTGAGAGAATTCACCAGAGCCAGAGCGGGGAGAAGAACAGGCAGAAGGACAGAAGTACACTGCTGAGGGGAGCAGCGGGCTGCAGAAGAGGTCTGCACGCCATGTGGGACCCTCCTCTGGTGGCCGGGGAGCAGCCGGGGATCGAACCGGCGCCACAGAGGCTTCGGGCAGCTTCGCAACCCAGCGCTCAACCACTGCGCCACCAGGGAGGCCCAGCTTACATTTATTTTTATTCAGGCATACATTCACCATTGCATTCTTTCATTTAGAAAATTTTGAAACTACTTTAGAATCCTTTAAACACATGATTACTTTCTGTGAAGCAATATATAGATTATTCCCTCACAAATTGAGTCATTTTTGTAGTTCATGACACCAGTCTCAGAAATGGGACCCTCTTCTTTTCACTGTTGCTCCATTTTAAATCTCCACCAAACCAATACCTCTGTGCTATTATAATTTCCCCTAGTTGTCTATGAAGTCAAGTAAAAATTTTTGATGATCAGTAAAATTAAGTCTCACTCTCCAATCAGATTCCCGCATACTTTTCACTCCTACTTCTCTGCTTAGTCAAATTAGGTTCTTTACCACAGCTTTGTGGTGTTCTGCCCCTCATAACTCCATCAAGTATTACTTTGTCCTTTATTTGCATCTATTCAGCTCTCTTGCCTATGTTTCCATGGCCTTCCGGAGACATTAGACCCTTATGGGCCAGTAATGATCTCCTGCATAATAGAATGTTACACAATTTTCTTTCTATTTTATGCTGGTTGCGTGATGGCTTAAATTTCATTGTTGACACCTGCCTTAAATGAGGAAATAGGCTTTTAAAAGGGTGTTTTTGGCAAGAGAGAAGAGTGTTGTCCCTCAGCAGAGAACTTGCCCCAGAAAGGGGAGGAAATTTATAAAAATGAAACTGTATCCAATTGGATAATATGTATGGTAAATGCACAATGATTCATTTAGGAAATGAAAAGAAATCCCTTGTTTCAGGACGGGGCACGGATATGTGAATCACACAAGGGTCAATTAGACGGAGCTTTTAAAATTGTTTCATATCTTCAGGTATTACCCATTTCATTGGATTATAATCTCATCAGAGTTCCTTGTACTTCTTTGGAGCCCTACAGGGCCATATTTTATATTCTAGGACCATTCAGTGTTGGCAGTCAATGAAAGATTAATTTCTGATCTAACATATTTTGATGCTGCTTGTAAAGCTAGAATCAGGTTTCAAAATCACAGGAGGAAATTCAGAGAAGAGACAGAGAAGGTTCTATAAGATACCATGGTTTGAGGATGCTTGGTGATCTCTCCTTTTATCGAGTAGTATGTTTCACTGTAATTTGATGCAAGGAATTCCCTGAAAAAAGAGGGAAGAGAGAGAGTGAATTTTATTTATTCTAAAACATTAACAGATAAAACCAATCACTTGTGGGAGAAACCTCCAGGATGCTTTCAAATCTCAGCAAGGTTATCTTAGGCTAAAAATAGAGAAGCAAATTTAATCCTATTCCCATGAAAGCCTTTCCACCTAGATTTCATGGTTTGGTAAAGACTAGAACAAACAGAAAAAGATTGTGGCAGTTTTAGCAAGGCAGCCTCCTAAGTGCACTATTGGGTGTCAATGTGTTGTACTATTTATTTATTGCACATGTTGAAAAAAATTCCTAAGAATTTCCAGAATGGACAAAATGAAGTTATGGTGAAAAGACCTCTTTGAGCAAAACCTGAGCAAGTTGATTAGGAAGGAACATTAAGAAGATTTCTCAGTGAGAGCTATGTATATTTATAGAAATAAGGGTAACTGGTATGTGCATGGTCAGGATTCAATGAATGTACAGAAGGAGTGTACATTTCACTGTATGAAAATTACATCAAAAGAAAAATTGTAAACAATTGTTAAGCTCTAATGATATATTTCTTGAAATATTTAGGGGGAAATTTATGGGTGTCTACAATATAATCTGAAATCCATACAAATAATTGATGGAAAACAGATAGATAAATGGATAGACAAGAAGATATGATATAAAATAAACATTAAAACACCAATAAGAATATCAATTGGGTTTATGAAATGTTTACTATAAAATTCTTTCATCTTCTCTATGAGTAAAATTTTTCATAATAAGGTTAGTAAAAATGAAAGAGAGTCAAGAAGTGAATAGAATGCCATCATTTTGTAGTTAGTTTGAAATATATATAAAACTTTCAGTAAACTACTTGGCTATATAATAGATTTCTAAATTGACATCTTTTTGTCTCGTGTACACATTAACATGTAACTTTTCACTTATGTGAGAAATAATAAATAGAAGCCCTATTTAAATGAGGTTTTTAGCATATGCCATCCGCAAATTGCAACACCCACCATGCCTTCCACTTGTTTAGGGTAGTGATATTGCTCTCTTCCCCAGCAGAAGGAAGGATATTCTTTTTTTCCAGCAACAGTTCAGTCAATGAAAGAATGCCACAAGCCAACAAATGAGATGCCATCACACATCAAAACTCTAAGTTTCTTCCAATAAACTCTATGGTTACTATAGCCCCTTCTAAGAGCTATGTAAGTGGGGATCTGGGGGCAGCAATGTTGTTCTAAGAGGGTGACTGGTGTCTGGCCATTAGATTGCATTTTCTTTTTTTTTTTAAATATAAGATTTATTTATACAAGAACTGGGGTACAGGCCAGCTACACGGGATGGTGAGAGGATTCACAGGGAATAGTGGGGGACAGAACAGGGAGACTGGCTGAAATAAACTGCTGAGGGGAACAGCAGGTGCAACAGGAAAGGTCTGCCGTGCCATGTGGGATCCTTGCCATCTGGGATCGAACCCACGCTGCAGAGGCTACAGACAGTTTCACAGCACTGCGCTCAACCGCCTGCACCACCAGGGGAGACCCTAGATTGCATTTTCTTAGCTGCTCTTTTGTTGTTTCCAAATAAACCCATTCTGTTGATGAGTTAAGAACTTGCTTTTTTGTTTGAGGTCAATACTGTTCATAAATTTATTATAGCAAAATCTACGTTGACCCAGTCAATGTTTCTAGTGCATGAATAAACAATTTGATAAAACATGGTAGGTCTATCCAGTTTCACCTCTATTACTCAATATCAGCTGATGAAATAAATATTCAGTATGGTTAAAACAAAGCCAAATTAAACTTAGAAGGTGAAATATGGAAAAACAATGGTTATGAAGAAATAGGAACAGATTAAAAACATCAATAAGACCCAGTTTCTGTTATCACATTGTATGAAAATATTTGAATGAATAAAATGCACAGATTTGGGAGCCTCTGTAGTATGCACAAAAATAATTTATTTCATGGAACTAAGGGTAAGAGCGGATTGCACATCAGAGATGTCAACATCAGGTCAAACATCTTTGCATAAGATGAGCTCGGATATGTTTGCCCAAAGGAAATCAATGGAAACCACATTCAAAAGTGAAGAGGGGAAATAAAGCTAGGGGCATTGGAGTTACTTAACTTAAACAAGGTAACTTGATGAAGTAAGGTCTTCCCACTTCTTAGCTTACTCTCCAAAAGAAGCTGGTTTTAAATTTATTTTAAATAACTTAAAAGTGACTTTAAGAAAGTACAGTTTTCAAATTTTTTGTTCCACTGATTAATTATGCAATGGTGTATTAAATCTCTTCTTAGAGTGAGTATACAGAGCTCGCAGAATACGCAGTATCCAAGTAGGCAATGATTTAGAAACTGGAGAACAGTATTACAAGAGTAAGAATTTAGATTGTACAGTGATAACAGTGACTTGAAGAATCACTTCACTGGAAGTTTTATGAAACTGAGATACAACAGACTACTAAATCTATAAGGTATTAAATCATAGTAGAACTTACCTTGATCTTAAAAGGTGAAGTATTAAGATCTTTCTTCTTAGTTTTAATTCATACAACAATTCTTCTTCATAAGTTTCCTGAAAAACAACATCCGTCTTATGACTTAAATGTGTGCTCATTTTGTATGTATTGTGGGTAGGTGGAGAGGAAACCAGAGCTCCTGCAGGCTACCTAGTTATCACTTACCTGGCAAAATAATAAATATGGATAAGTGGAATTTGATGAGTGCTAATATATGGAAGATTTTGCTTTAAGCCATTTTTTCTTTTGTTAATAAAATTTTATTACTTTACCCTTAGTTTATAATGCTATGTAAGTTTTAGGTGCATGAATTTTAGTGGGAATTTTTCTAGTTATAAAATAAAATGAAACAAAAAGACATATTCTCCCCTCATTCAGAGATGTACAAATTACTAAATATCCCTGTATTTCCCCACAATGGATCGTTTGCTGATGTATTTTTTTCCTGCATTGTGATATTATTTTACTTTATATATATTTTACATCATTCTTCCTTTTTGTACAATACATGCTTTCTCTTTTCAGGTGTAGTCCCCGCAAAATTCCTATTACCAATTCACCCGTGCACCATCACCATAATCCCTGGGTGATAACACATTCCCTGCCCTGTTTTGATCCCTCTCTCTCCCCTGCAGACCATCTCTGATTAGTAATTGCTCATGTATTTTTTAACAGTATCATGTATAATGTTTTATCATCTACATTTTCAGATAAAAATAAATCATGACCATTTTCTATCCCCATAAATGTTCTTTTACAGTATGTGTTTTATGGCCGAGAAGAACAATATGAACTTATTTTACCTATGTCTACATTAGAAATTGATGTGGGGTATTCACTGCTGCTAGAATTTCATTGTCAGAGACAGGGAAACAATGGAAAGTTTTGGTAAATATTTACATATTATGCTGAAGAAAAGAATACAAGTTTAGAATTTCACCAGCAATTTATAGTGATTCTTATTTCCTTGTTTAGATATTATTATTAGGGCCTCCCTGGTGGCACAAGGGGTTAAGCACCACACTATGAGGCAATCTGCAGCCTCTGCAGCATGAGTTTGATCCCCAGCCAGCCAGGAAGAAACCCACATGGCGCAGCAGACCTCTCCTGGCTTGACTGCTGCTCCCCTCTGCAGTGTGTTTTGGTCAATCTGCCTATTCTGTTCCCCACTCTATCTCTGGTGGATCCTCTCACCCCAGCTCTTATATGCATAAATAAATAAATCTTTAAAAAACAGATATTATTATTAATAAAATCTCTCATGTAATGAAATAACTGTAATGAATTCTGTGATGAAGATTAACATTGTTGTCCAACAAATGTTGGTGAGGTTGTGAAGAAAAAGGAACTCTCCTGCACTGCTGGTGGGAGTGCAAACTGGTCCAACCACTATGGAGAGCTGTGTGGAGATTTCTTGACCTACTAAACATAGAGCTTCCATATGATCCAGCAATTCCACTCCTAGGTATTACCCAAAGGACACAAAAACAGTAATTCCAAAGAGCACCTGCACCCCTATGTTTATAGCAGCACTGTTTACAATAGCTAAGCTTTGGAAGCAACCCCATATGCCCAAAAATAGATGACTGGATCAAGAAGATGTGGTACATATACACAATGGAATATTACTCAGCAATCTAAAAAGATAAACACATGCAGTTTGCAGCAACATGGATGGAGCTAGAAGGGATCATGCTCAGCAAAATAAGTCAGAAAGAAAAAGGAAAATACCGGATAGTCTCACTCACAGCAGGAATTTAGAAAACCTAAATAAGAGATCAGGAAAAAGACTAATCAATACAAAGTAAAAATCAAAATCAACAAGCAACTATAAACCAGAGACACACTACGGTGGGGAGGGAGAGAGGGGTGGGGAAAGGAAGGACTAGTGTCAAAATAAGGGGGGGTGCAATTGTATGGGGAATATAACCAAAATGAAAATGCATACATTGTGCATAGATTAAAAAAAAGATGTAAGAATTTGTAAAATAAAATATTTAAATAAAAAAATTGTTTTTCTTTTGCTTAGTTATTTGTAGTTACATAAATTTCTAATTTATGTATTTTTCAATATTTTTTATTTTGTGCTATTTTCTTTATGATTCATAAGAATCCTTTGTAACTTAAGGTTCACAGTTGTTGGCCATCTATTTTACACATTTCTTTAGTTTATTGTTTACTCATAGCTGTTATTTCAGGCACAGTGATAAAATGGAATAAATTGGGCACAAAATGGCGGTCATTTAATTGAATGTTAGAGCATCAAACTAGCAGAAAGGCAATTCCTGTGTTGGAGAAATTAAAAGGAGACGGAGCAAGGGACTCACTTGCCAAAGTTCTGACGTAGGAAGGAACTCGACAGGTTTATGGAGCAGAGAGAATTTCAATATTGTTCAATACTCCTGAAAACTTGAGTGTAAGTGGTGTTGAAATAAATGAAAAAGTGGGAAGGAGCCAAATCATGTAGAGCCCAATAAGTCTTTAAAAGGATGTGGACTCTATCCTAGAGCAAAGAGAAGCAAAGCAAGAGGTTTTGACAGGAAACAATGCCAATATCGCTGCAGTATTTTTGATGACTTGCTGGGGGATAATGGATAAGCAGAAATCATGATAGCAGATGGGGAAAGCTTGTAAAGACTACTGATTAAATTCAGATGATTTGGGTAGAGGTCTGGCAGCAGGAATGAGGAAGAGCAGATAATTTGTAAGGACAGTTACATTCCTGAATCTACCAGGCTTAGTGATTGTTTGATGCAGGAGAAAAGAGAGGAGAGTCAAGAGTTAACTCAGGTTTCTGATTTGTTTGTTCTGCTAACTACAGGAAGATCTTCTGAAGTGGGGCAACTTGAAGGGAGGGAGGAGGTGAGTTTTGTAATTGTTGAATGTGTGGTGTGTATTAGGGATCCTTTTTGTTCAAGTTTAACACAAAATACAACTTTATTATAAAGACAGAATTCACAGGCAAAAACTAGGTTCTCAATCAAATAAGATAAGGTTGAATCTCATTTTGCAACATGATGAAATATTATGTGTCGTGTGTATGAGTGTGTGTCTGTGTGTTTAGCAGGAAGACAATGAAATTTTTGGAAATTTGAGTATTTGAATATAGATCTCATATTAATGTTAACAAGCTGTATGTAATCAGTCAAGTGGGTTAATATTTTTAATATTGTTACTATTATTTTAAATAAATAGAATGTAATGTTTTATTTAAAATGTTATTTAATTTTATTTTGTAATAATTTTAAGTTTATCTAAAAGATAAACTGCAAGTACTGAGAATTTTTGTATACACTACACTCCAATTCCCCTGTTGCTAATATCTTACATTTCTGCTGTGTATTTGTCAAAATTAATTGGTATCGCCAATTAAAGTCTACATTTTCCGAGACTTCCTCTTTTTTTACTGAACGTCCTTTCGCTATTCAAGAGTCTTATCCGCACTCTAGATTCCTCTAGACTGACAGTTTCTCATGTTACTTATTTTTGATGATAGTTTTCAGGAATACTGATCAAGTCTCTTGTAGTGCATGTCCCAATTTAAGTTTTTCTGAAGTTTTTCTCATGCTTAGAGTGGGATTATGGAGATTTGGAAGAAAAACACAAAATATAGCCCCATTTTCACCACCACATACCAAACATGACTTATTACTGATAATGTTGACCTTGACCACCTGGCTGAGAAGGCATTTGTCAGGTGTGAAGTTACATGTGTTCCCCCTTCCATATGGTGCTCATTGGAATGAGGTTACCATGCACAAGTCATACTTAAGGGGCGGGGAGCTGTGCACCACCACCTGGGGAGGGGAGTGTCTACATTCATTTCCAAAGCTATACAACTAATTTTGTTTTTCAGATTGTCCCATGCTCTTGGATACTTTTTTAGTTGTTCCTGTATTATTTGGACATACTCCATCAGTGTGGGTTTGGGATTTTGGGGTTTCTTGGTTTAAGAAATTCTGTATTTTCAGGTACCAAAAGATGTTTCATGCTCTCTATATATTTTCTGCCCTTGTCCAGGATCATGAATGGGACTTTCAATATGAATCTTGATTCAGTCTTAAGATAGTTGATTATAGAAGAACCTCCCACCCACCACCAGTCTGGCTACAGTGGTGGTAAAAAGTTGATTTAACCCTCTTAACTGAGTATGAACCTCCAAAGAATAAAATTTTGAGAAAGTGAGAAAAAAAAAACAGATCAAGCAAAAATCTTTAAACAAGGATTACTGAAGAAAAATGGTTGGATATTATTTCCAAATCAAAGCAGATGAAGAGATGCTGTTTTATCATCTTAAGCCTTAGAGAAAAAGTCTTAATAGGACTATTTGGAAGGCTGAAATGTGTCTTACTTTGTCTGAGAAACTTAAAAAGTGAGAGCCTGGAAGGCTGCCTCCTTTACTGGTAAAAAGAAGAAAAATCATTGCATTGGTAAGGTTTAGTCTTCCAAAGGAGTACTTGAGAAAAAGGATAGCTAGTATTTTCCATGAGCTGAATGGAAAACTTTAAGCTCAAAATGCAAATGTCCAATAATAAATATCTAAGAACATTTATCAAAGGTTCTTTACCATAGCAAGAATTGAAAATAACCGAATTTTGAAGCTTGTTTGCATTATGTGTATTACTTATTTTCTATAATAAACATTTATTATTTTTGAAAATAAAACTTGAATTTTTTAAAATATTAACACCTCAATAAACACCTAAGCAATGGGTCAAGCAAGACTTTTTGTTGCTGTGAAGATTGTCAAAGTTTACTGCAGAATCGGTAAGGCCAATAAACTTGCATAGCAGCTGAGAACGCAAAATGCATGGAGATTACATTCCATGGACACCAGTTTAAAACCAAAGAGGTTTGTCTTAAATCAGCCTGGAAATCTGTCTGGGGGAGTTAATGAAACTCTTCACATAAACTGGGTAATTCAAAATGGCACCCCTTACTTTTACTCCTTTTTGTTTCCTAGTTTGTAGACGTGTTGCTTCCCTTTTCCCCACCTCCCAGGCTCGTGCTGCAAAGTGAATGGGTTTCTCCAGAAAACTGAGACCTCTGTCTTGTTTACTTTTGATCGGAGCCAGAGGTTGTTTTGTACATGCCCATAAAAGCCTTGCATCTTATTTATTCCATCAAAGCCTGTACCTCTATCTCATGGTCATGGCTGTGCCCAACGTCACGCTTCTGCATCAACGGAAGTTTTTTAGGATAAACCAGTTCTTGACCCTTTACTTCAAGGATGGCCTTTTCTAAAAAAGAAACAAAAGAAGGAAAAATATACCTAGCATTAACATCCACCCTCAGTGACTGGACATCAGAATTATTCTAAGTTCACTTGCTTCTGGTTAGCAGCCACGTACAGCATTGTGAAATAGCTCCCCCTGTGTCCAGGTAAAGAAATTATTGAAATGGATAACCCCAAATTCAGAAATGCAAGCAAAGTTAGAAAGGAGAGGAAGAAATCGTGTTCCTTCAGCTTCCTCCATCTTTTCTAGCCTGCAGCTGCCAGCTTTGTCCTGCTGATCTGGATTCTGCCACCTGTCAAAGTCTGCACTGAAATGAATGTTTTCAATGTAAATTACTGATTTTATCTCCTGGGCACATTTGCAATTGAAATCTTAACTCTCATAGCTGAATATAAGACTTTTACTTGTTGGAAGGATTTAAGTAAGGCAGAATCAGTGTGAAACATAATCTACACATTTCCTGTACAGCTGGTAGTCATCTGAGGTGGGCCATGCTTACTTCCTTAAAGACAATACAGAGGAAAAAGCACAGGATTTAGGAATCCGCTCTTATTTGAATTAAAGTTTTACCAGTTTATTAGTGATGTGACTGTGAATAGCATATCAAATCTCTCTTCTTTGTAGATATTAGTTTCAATTTCCTTACCTTAAAGGGTAAATTAAAATAAGAACTATAAACATATTAATATACAAGGTGGCTAACAGCACAGTGCGGGCTACGTTGCAGATGCACAGTCATGCCCACCCTTCCCTCCTCCTCACTGTAAACAAGGTATATGAGTGACAAGGCATATCATAAAATCACAGAATCCCAAGATTAGTCATAATCTAGACCAAGTCTTACACTAGCTTCTCAAAAAATTATCAAGAAACTTTAATTTTTTATCATTTACTATGTAAACCTTGTGACTAAAGAGATATTACCTCGAAGTATATTAAGAAAACCATGATGAAACGATGAAGACATACCTTCGATGTAAGAAATAAACAAAGTCATGAAAAATAAACTTCCAGCAAACATTCTGAATGCTTCTAGAGGGGCACTAATGCTTGAGAAAAAGTATGCAGTTCTTTGTTCCTGCATCCACCAAGGATGAACAACCTGACACACTCACCGGCAGTTTTGATCCAGAAGAAGGAAGTGTTCCTTGGTCATATTACACAAGTCGTGAGGTGCTTCAGGCTAAAAGCTGGAGGGTGGACATCACGTACTAATTAAAATCAACCACTGAGGTGGGGGTGGGGGTGGAGGTGGGGTGGGCAGAGATCCCTACTGCATTAGTCTAGATGAAAAAATTAGATCCTTACTTCATTAGTCTGAACATTGAAAAAAAAATGTAATAAATATCTTAGAAAAAATATTGAAGGACATTTATATAAAATTTGGTTGAAGAACACCATGTAGAAATTTGTAAGGGAAAATTCAATAAAAGACTAGATGAACCACTGAAAATATTTTTGCTCAAAATCACCAATTAATTTAGATTTAAAAAACTAAACAAAATTCCAGAAGTGCATGCAAAGCATATAATAAAAGGTGAGGGGCAATATCCTTATAACACAACTCTTTCAAATTGATACAAAAAAGAAAACCTTGGGCCTCCCCAGTGGCACAGCAGTTGAGCACTGGGCTGCGAAGCTGCCTGCAGCCTCGGCAGCGCTGGTTCAATCCCCCCGCCAACTGGCGAGGCTTCCACATGGTGCAGCAGACCTCTCCTGGTGCGCCTGCTGCTCATCAGTGTATTTCCTCAGTCTGTCTGTTCTGCTCCCCGCTCTGGCTCTGGTGAATTCTCTCACCCTTCCGTGCTTCTGACTGTACCCAGTGCTTGTATAAATAAATAAATAAAACTTTTAAAAAAAAGAAAACCTTAAGAGACATACAAAGGACTTACACAAGCCTATCTGTGTAACTGTGTCCTCTTGTTACACTCTACAAAAAGAGTTATCAGCCTTCCAGCATGAATTTGTATCTGTGTTTGGGGTTCTATACCCTTCTCTATCTCATATTATTTGATTATTCCTTTAATATTACTATAAATGTAAATTTCCTATAATATTACTATAAATGTAAATCACCTTCATTCATTAACACAGTGGCTTTGGACAAATCATGAGAGATTCCTGTACTTTTGATTTCTCATCTATAAAAGTTGTATGAATAACATGGATCTCATAGGAATGGTGTGTATATTAGCAGCGTGTGTCTCTGTGCTGACAAGCAATCTTACATCCGTGATTCATTCACTCTCCAGTTCTTAGTTGACTATTTTATACTCTCTTCACAGATATCTATGTTTTTCCTTCCTTATTCTCAGGTGATCACATTGTTTGCTATTTCACTGAGGAAAAAGAAGGTATCAGAAGAACACTGTCTCATCTGCCATTATCACACCTTACTATCAGGATGGTGTGTATGTCAATGTGCAGTCATCTCTTGTTTCTATGGCTCTACTGCCCATGTCCACCATTAATATATTGGCTTCCATTATTTCTTGCCTCCTCTCCCTGCAATTTCATCACTCTGACAATTGTTCTCCTTCTCTATTGTATCATCTCCACCTCTATAGATACAAATATACTGACATTTTGTTTCTTTTTTATTTTTTTATTTTTTAAGATTTATTTATTTATACAAGAACCGGGGTACAGGCCAGAATCGTGGGAGAGTGAGAGGATTCACCAGAAACAGAGTGGGGAACAGAACAGGCAGACTGATGAAATACACTGCTGAGGGGTGCAGTGGGCACGACAGGAGAGGTCTACTGTGCCATGTGGGACCCAGCTTAAGAGTGCAGAGCTCAACCACCTGTGCCACCAGGGGAGGCCCTGTTTCTTTTTTTATTTATTTTTATTTTTTTCTATTGTTATTTTTTAAAATATTTTATTTTATATAATTCTTACATAATTTTTCATTTTTGCACAATGTATGCATTTTCATTTTGGTTGTATTCCCCATACAATTACACCCCCCCTTATTTTGACATTAGTCCTTCCTCTCCCCAACCCATACTGTGTCTCTGGTTTATAGTTGCTTGTTGATTTTGATTTTTACTTTGTATTAATTAGTCTTTTTCCTGGCCCCTTATTTAGGTTTTCTAAATTCCTGCTATGAGTGAGACCAACCGGTATTTTTCTTTTTCTTTCTGACTTATTTTGCTGTTTCATTTTTTAAAGAGGTATTTATTTTGCATCATTCCCCCTCAACACAGGTACAATCCCTTCTTGATTTCTTTTAACAGCAAAACTTATTGAAAGTTGAGTCCACAGTTTGTCTCTAGTTTCTCTCTACCTATTTCCTATTGAAGTTTTTTCAATGAGTTTTTTTATCCTTCACTCAACATTATGTTGAGCATTCTTGTCAATGTTATTGATGGTTTTCAATTCTCACTAATTTGATCTTTGGCAGCATTTGACACTGTTGGTCACTTTCATGTTTTGAAGTGTTTAGCTCATCTTATACCACTGATATCCTCTATGATCATTCATTGTTTTGTCTTAGTCACCTTTGCTGGCTCCTCCAATGTTTAAATATTTACTGTCCCCACATTCAATTCTTGGAATTTTTTTCTCAATTTAGTTACTAATAAGATGGTTCTCATCTACTTTCATGACTTTAAATATCATCTGTAAAATGATGACTGCCAAATTTACTTATGTCATCTGAATTTCTCTGAATTCCAGACTCACATGAGCAATCCTTTCAAAAACATCTTTACTCAAATATCTAGTATATCTATCAAACATGAGTACAAAGTTGTATTCTTGATCTTAACTTTCAAACCTGGTGTTTCCAAAGGCCTTCATATCTCAAGATATCATAACTATCATTTTACATTTACTGGATAGACATCCTTGACTCCTCTTTCCTCCAGATCTTGCTTCCCATGTATCAGTAAACATATTTAACCATTTCTTGACCATTTTTCACCATGTCAATGGTTGTTGTATGAATCTAAGACATCATCATTTCTAGTCTAGCTTATTGACATAACCTCACAATTGATCTTACAGCTTTTCTCTTAGTCTCTGATAATGTACTATCTGCATGTCACTCAGAATGTCCTATACACCACAGTAACTCTTCCGTGAAAACCTTTTCACTGGTTTCGTATCTCAGAGTAGTAGTCAAAGACCTATGATAGTCACCAGAATCTGCATGATTTAGCCTGATTCTCTTCATAGCCTGATTCTTCATATCCTATTTCTTTCCTTTTTACTCTCCGATCCTGTTACTGCTTCAAGGGTCTTTGCTTATTGTTCCTTCTGCTTGGGATATTCTCCACTCATTCATTTGTCTCATTTCCTTTCTGCTTTCAGGTCTCTATTTAAGCGGCATTATGTCAATGAAATCTTCTCCAAGAACACTGGGCAAAATAATCATACTCAATTCTCAGCTCTTTGTTGCCTAGCATTAGATGCAACTTGGAACATTGTATACTTGCTTGTTTGTTTATTTATACTTTAATCACCTGTCATCCTTCCTTAAAATATACCTTCATGAAGGCAAATTTGCATATCAGTTTTGTTCATTGCTGTATCTTCAGTGCTTAGAACAATAGGTTGTCAAATGATTTTCATTAATACATTAAAAAGTAAAAAATATACAAAAAAGTAAACACTCAATAAGTAATCTATAATTATTTTATCTTTTAATTATGAGGAGGATATATAATGCAGATCCTATTATATGGAACTTAAAATTAATCTAACATTTTAAATTCTTACCTACAGACATTGGACAATATCTAATCTCTCAACTTCAGCTTATCATCTCCCAGAATGAAGCTAACAATAGTAGCAGTTGCAGTGAAATTTTGAACATAACCGAAACTGAAAATATCATCTCTACCAGCAGAATTTCTGACACTCCTTCAGGTCAATACAAATAACCTTGAAGACTGATGGGTATAGTCAATGTATTTGAAGCTTCAGAAACAAATATTCATACATCAAATGGCGCTTACCAGCTTCATTCACAGTGACAGCTGTAAAGAACATTTTAAATTGACAAACATTGAGCTGATTTTGTTACAGTCAAAATTGTGTAAGTAGAATAAATCTATTCTAAAAATGACAATCATGAAATCTCAATCATTTATACTGTTGTGGTAAATGATTTTAAGGCATTTGCTTGATATCTATGGGCAGGTTACAGTTGGGCTAGCTTTCTAACAAATATAAAATATTAGAAATATGGCATCATCTACAATTAATCCAAATGCTTCAACCAAGAACTTTCAAAACAGAAATTTATGAAAAGTTTTTGTAGCTTACTTAAGTCACATAATCAAGTGGAAAGCAGATATTAAAAGAAAATTACTGTCTGGCTCTGTATACTTTTTATTGTGGGGGGGCATCTCTTTTTATTCAAGGGAAAGATTTATTCTTCATCTTAATCACTCTCTAATCAATCTATCTAACTTGGAGACTATTAGCCCTCAATGCTTTTTACAAAATAGTTAACCAGGAGTATTTTGATTAGAGGTCTCCCAGCTTTCTCCTTTTCACCCCCTCCCCACCCAGATGCCTCCTCAGGACTGGACTCCTAAGCTTCCTTCAGTTCTACTCCCAATCCTTTTCTAACCAGCAACTTGGAGAGCCATCCCACAAGTCTAAGGAGTTAAAGGAGTTAATTTACAGTGGTAGAAGCCCAGGAAGGATAACTAATGATATTCTGTGTCAGAAATTAAAAAAAAAAACAAACATTGCAATCTGCTTATGCAAAATGTTTATTCTTGTACCACCTAAAGGGGAACATAAAAAGAAGGGGCAATAGATCAAATGAATGAAGGGAATGAAGTGCATAAAGAAAAATATTTCATTCAAATTATAATAGTAATGGCAAAAACTTCACATAGAAACACTGAACTTAAAATGAATATTTTTCTGTCTGACTGAAGGAAATATCATAACATACTCTAAAACCACATTAATCAAGGTGGAATTGCAATTCTCTTTCTAGAAGTTAACTTCAGAACATTAATTACATGCTCAGTTCACTGAAAAGAACAGTTGGTTCAAAATCAGGAGCTCTATGTTCTCCTGCAGCCACTTCTCCTGCTTTCAACAAATCACTGGTTTTTCTGGCCTCAGTGTCTTATCGATAAACTCTTCTTCTCAGCTCACTTTGGCTGCCCTGTCTTTTCTGTACCCAGAACAAACAAGCCCTCATGTTGTCATTTCAGAACTCCATTTCTTCGGCTCCCACCTTCACCTCTTTTAATACTTTAATGTCTCTTGTGTTTTCAGCAAGACCTTTCCTGCCCACTTTATTTATTTTATTTTTTATTTTATATATTTTTACATCATTTTAAAAAAAGATTTAGTTATTTATGAATACAAGAGCTTGGGTACAGGCCAGAGGTGTGGGGGGTGAGAAGATTCACCAGAGACAGAGTGGGGAACAGAACAGGACAGGAGCAGCGGGCGAGTCAGGAGAGGTCTGCTGTGCCATGTGGGTTTCTCTCTGGCTGGCCGGGGATGGAACTCATGCTGAAGAGGCTGCAGATTGCTTCACAGTGCAGTGCTTAAGCCCTTGAGCCACCAGGGAGGCCCTAAATTATTTTTCTAAGAAAGAAACAAAGGATGATGAATGAGGAAAATGTCCAAGAGTTGGTGGGGAAGCCTCCAAGAATATGTCATCAAGCTGGGGTAGAGACTTAAGGGTCACAATACTGAGAAAGATGCATAGGGAGAAGAGACACAGGGGTCAAGAAATGAAGGGAATAAATCAGAACCTCAGGGATAAAATCATGTTGGGACACACACAAAACGAGAAGCAGTAGGCCCGCAAGTCAATGAAAGATAAAGGCAAAGCCAATCTCCAGGAAAGAGGGACAGCCTGGCTGCAATTAGCTTCATAGGTTGCATCTTAACCCCTTGCACCACCAGGGAGGCCCTCGTTCTTCATTTTTATACAATGTATGCTTTATCATCTCGGGTGATTCACCCATGTCCCATCACCATAGTTCCACTCTGTTTTCTTTTTTTTTTTTTTAAAGAATTTTTTTTTTAATGGAGGCATGTTTTTATTTATTTGTTTGTTTGTTTGTTTGTTTGTTTTGTTTATACATGTACTGGGTACAGTCAGAAGTGCGGGAGGATGAGAGAATTCACCAGAGCCAGAGCAGGGAGCAGAGCAGGCAGAAGGACCGAAGTACACTGCTGAGGGGAGCAGCCGGGGATCGAACCGGCGCCGCAGAGGCCGCGGGCAGCTTCGCAACCCAGCGCTCAACCGCTGCGCCACCGGGGAGGCCCTCCACTCTGTTTTCGATGGCACATCCCATCATGCCATACACGTAAGGACTACTTCCCTCCTTCCCACTCAGCCAATGAGAACTTCCTAGCATTGACGAATGCGGACTTCATTTATGTGTGTGTGTTTTCATCTAACTGTACTAGAATGTAATGTGAAGATTTTTGTCTGTTTTTCAATGCTATATTCCCAATGTCTAAAACAATGCCTTGCATATAGTAGATCCTCAATAAGTAATTTTAGTGTAAATTAAACATGAAGGACATTATCCTTATATTTTATTTACTTTTCAAGAAGCTATTGTCAATGAATGTCAGGGATTTTGGCCTCTTCTGCTTTTCTAAAGAGCATTTCCTAGTAGCATGTCCACATCGAAAGAGACATCAGTTATCATATTCTGATGCTTTTTGCCAAATATTTCATGATCATCAACTTAAAAAGAGCAGGGGCTTTACTGTCACCAACTGATGACTTGGTTGTTGGCCTGTTTAGTGCTTCCTGCCCATGTTCCTTTTATGGGCTTGTCTGTGTGAGTTCTGCATAGCTGGCTCTGCTTTTATCTTCCTACGGGTTGAGCTGAACCATCGTTTTAAAGGTTGATTGACCAGAACTCAGTGTATGTACTTGCTAGTCTTTTATGGCTTAATAATATTCTTTATCCCAGGTTACCCACCCACCCACTGCCTCCATTTGATAAATATGATAAACTGTTCTCTGGGTAAGGACACATCTCTCATCTGCCTTTCCTAAACCTACACATCTAGTGCCAAATCCTGTGTGATATTTCTGTTCAGCCCCCCACTTGCCCACCCTAATGCACATGGTTTGCTTTCCTTGATTCCCAAGACTCTGCCTATCCTGCTCTGCAGTCGGCAGGTTGCTCTGTGTGTGTCTTTGGGGTGATTTTTATCTCTTTTCTCTGATTGTTATTATGCTAGATATTTAGTACAATATTAGGTAAGTTTTTAGTAAGGTATTTAGTTTTTTTTTGATCTTAATAAAGTGATGTATTTTAAGTTGCTAGCTTTCTGTCCACTACCACTTTCAACCATGTGCAATGCAAGGAAATATTAGTAAAATTTTAATTTTACCAACTGAAATATGTGTAAACTCTTTGAAAGCAGAGAATAATTTTACTGCACTCAGTTTATCGAATAAATGATAATTATAAATATCCCTAACAGAAAAAAATTTCACTACAACTCTCATTTTCTGAAAAAAATTGACCCTCTCTAGATCTCTGTATAACTCAGCCAAATTTGCTTAGAAACCCCAGAGTTACTGTGACTAAGAGCTATTCATAGGCATCAAATAGTAGGAGCAGGGGGCATATAACTATTTTTAATAACTTAGATGTCCATCATGACCTCTGAAGCTAGGAGTAAATGTGATAGCATCTCTGCAGTCTAACCATTCAAACTCTGTAGATCGTTTTCACCCACAATTGTACTTTCCAGCACAGCTTGATCTCTTTGTACCCGTTCAAGCAGCACTCCATAATGATAGGACACAGACTGGCATGGCCCTTGGATCTGTGCCAGAAACCCCCACAGCCAAGGTTGTCTCCTTATAAAGAAAAAGCTAAGGGAGGAGATACTGGCACCATAGCCACAATGGATTATTACTCAGCTATTATTAAAGGAGATAAACTCTTGCCATTTGCAACAACATGGATGGAACTAAAAGGGGTTATGCTCAGCGAAATTCATCAGAAGAAGAAAGAAAAATACTGGATGCTGTCACTGTTAGGGGGCATATAAAGAAACGAAACAAGGTCAAATAAAAGCTAACCAATAACAAAACTTAGAAATTTGACTATAGAACTGAGGCTACCAGGGAGGAGGGAGGAAGAGGCAGAGAAGAGCAAGGTGGAGAGGAAACACAATGGACTTTGGTGGAGAACTGTGGGTTGTGGTTATGGCATGGTAACAACACCTTCAGGGGAGATCCTATACCTCCAGAACATAATCAAAGTTGTAAATCACTGTTACCTTGATTAAAAAATGTTGAAATAAACAAGGAATGTAATTACTGAAGGATAGCCAGAAAATGGTGGAGGTTTTGTGCAATACCAGGTCTCTTAAACAATTAGTTTATGGAGATTCCACTTTTCCATTCTATCTTTCCCTTCTGAGTATCACAGGGAAATCCTATACTAGTGAGAGTCTCAGAAAAAATTGTTTTAACCTTTCATAGTAACCCACATTCCCACAGGTTTGAAATTAAGAATTAGTCCATCCCGATGTCAGTTTCTAGCCACGAGTCATGCAGGGTACAGGGCTAATACTCAGTCCTTGCCTCCATTGTTCTGTGTCAGTGAGTCCTGCTGGCTGCTTGTGCCCAGAGTTAAAAACAAATAGAAATTCAAGAGTTGAAAATTTTCTGTAAAATTAAGAAATCAAATCATATCCATTGCATTTTTAAAGGTAGGGGATGGGATACTATGGTCTATGGGCCACAGACCGTTGTGTAAATAATGTCTTGTTGGAAGGTAGCCATGCTCACCT
This sequence comes from Talpa occidentalis, assembly GCF_014898055.3. Taxonomy (NCBI): domain Eukaryota; kingdom Metazoa; phylum Chordata; class Mammalia; order Eulipotyphla; family Talpidae; genus Talpa; species Talpa occidentalis. The sequence goes on along the minus strand of NW_023605194.1, from coordinate 96,367,479 downwards.
GCTCATATGGTGTCTAGAAATGCATCCAGCTGCAACCACAGAAAAGTGGTTGTTGCTTCTGAGACCACAGGAACCACAGAGACTAAAGTATTTACACACTCTCAGCCCCTTACAGAAATGTATCTCAACTCCTGTCTGAAACAATGACTTTATGTGTCAGTGCTATTTTCCCTTTTTAAAAAAAATTTGGAAGAGTTTGGAACCACTGAAAAAATAAACATTCAAATAATATGTATATTGCTGAGATCTTGGGTCAGCTTTCGATGCATTCTTAGACCAAGGAAATGTAAACATAATATTCGTGTATCGCTGACCATGGAGCCTAAGTGGAAATCATTACCTTTGCTTCTCAATCCCTACTAACTGTATTTATGAAAATGAAATAATAGTAGTATACAAAACATACAATTTTGTGAGGATTGAAAGGTACTATGCATATAAAATGCATAGAAATATGCTTTAACTATAAGAAGAGGCTCATATTTTTCTTTTTATAACTTATCTTGAATTTTAAATTGTAACAATTACTTGATTTTTAAGAAATGTAAATTTATGTAATGGAAATTCTCTAGTTCACCTGTTGAAAGTCAAAAGTACATGACAACCATCATCAAGAAAAGACATTTTCTACTGCAAATACTCAGTGAGAAAAGAACAAAATAAAATAATTTTTAAATATATGTGACCGTATTCATCAGAAAGCTAGTTAATACTAGAGCATTAAAACATATGAAATTTGGGAACCATTTGAACTTCTGGCAATTTCTCTGGGAGACCCAGCCTCTGATTCTGATTTAATTCAGCTCATCCCTTCAGTGCCCCCTGGAGGAGGTCACTTACATATGCCTCCTGCTCTAACCAAATGAAAAGCTGACACACAAACATGCTTCTAGACCAAGGCTTTAAAACACCCCAAACAGAGGCAGTTAGAATTCTTGCTTTTAAGTCTAGAAGAGAAAGGTGATGATATAAATGATTATATTCAGTAACTAAACTTCTGATATAAACTATTCATCATAAAATGAATATGATAAAATTCTATTTTTGAATAAGAATATATATGAAAAAAATTTTAATATGAATAGGATTGCAATAAAAATGCAAACCTCAGATATAGAAGCAAATGCTGCAAGAGATATTTCTGGTCTTTCATTCCTGATATTAAACACAATGATAGCATAAGTGTAGATTTTTCTACTGGGGTTTGGGCAGCAGGGAATTGGTTGGGTCAAGAAATTTAAAACCCTGGCTTTGGTGAAGAATAAGATGACCGATATATACAAATCACAGTCAGGCAACTCTCTCAGACAAGGTAAGAAGGAAGTAGCTAAATATTTTAGAAGAATCATCAAGCTGGGAGAAATTATACTCTCAGTGGTAATTATAAGTCCACACAATGAAAACAAGAAGGAAGCAGTGGATTTTATGGATAGTTTTTTTTCCCCCTTATGTTAAAATTTATGGAAGATTTTTGTGTGCCAGTTGCTTTACGTATATCAACATTTGATTCTTATATCAACACTGGGAGGAAGGTAAGATTGATATTCCTATTTTGCAGATGTCATTGAGATGTTTGCGTAGCATAGGATATCTGTGTAACCCTGTGAAGGTCATGCAGGCAGTGAACAATCAGCCAAAATTTTCACCTGTGCTTAAGATCCCATGCTTGAAACAAGTAGGATCCGGGCAGGTAAACTGTGCTTACACTTAAGAGAAGCCTAGAATGGCACCTCATGTTCCTGCTTCCTCCTGGCCCTTCCCAAGATGTTATTTTGCATTTGGCAATCAAAGCAATCTTTCAAAATATAAGCCACATCAATTCATTTTATTGCTTAAACCTTATGGCTTTTCATCAAAGTGAAAACTAAGTCCACATATCTCACCCTGATTCATAAGACTGTTCTTTTGGCCTGTTTCTCTGACTTCATTACTTACAAATAAGCCTGTTTGTTTGATGATTGTTCAATTTCCAGAGACTGAAAATTGCTGACATACAGTACTCACTAAATTTGTTGAATAAACGAAAATCATAGATGACCAGGTAGAGCAATGCAGTTAAAATTAGGGATTTGGCATGTCTATTCTAACCCTAAGGACAGATGTCATATAATTTCTGGACCCTGCTCTAGAAAGACAAGAGCAAGATAAATATGTTTGTCAGGCAACAGCATGCAGTATAGGTACCTGTGTAACTCAGCTCCAGCAGAGAAGATTTACATGAGGTTTTATACTAGGTGTGGATCTGAGAAGATTTATCCAAACAGCTGCTCATAGTTATTTTTAAGGACAGTGGTCTACCCACAGGAAAAAAGTAAAGCCAAGCAGATTAAATGCCAAGAAAATAAATTCACAGCATAGACATACAGTCTGAAATGTTTTGCTTCAAGTTGTTCTTTCAAAAGTAGATTTTCTACAAATTGTGCAGATACTGACATAACTCATTCTTTTATTACACGCAAAGCACAGTGAACAGAAAGAGGAATTACTGGAGCTTTTAAGACGAGCTAAAATGGAAGTCTGGAGAAAATATTTGAAAAGAAGTTCTCCCCAAAAGTCAGAGTTACAAGATGCTGCACATACATGCACAGACATGTGCACACACTCAGGAAGCACTTAAAAAGAAAAAAGAAACAAAATCAAAGATGGCATCCTTCGTTCTGTGCACTGTTTTACATAATGCCTTGTATTTTTGTTAGAGAAAATGAAGTTTGTCTCTTAGAATATCTGGTCTCATAATAAAGCTTCTGGGTATTTTTGTGTAGACATTGAGGCACTGACCTCTGTAACAAGTGTGTAAAAGACTGTATCAATACAAGTGATGCAGCAGAATGTGGTCCTCTGAAGACGCTGATAAAGAAACTTTCCAGGTGCCTCCTGAGTTACACTCTGATGGCAGAGAGATAACGATGCTATGAAAAGTCAGCAGCGCTTAGGTAGTCCATCTGAGATTGACGAGCAAAACAATTTCTATAATTATTCATTTACCATCTGTTACTATATGTTCTGCTTGTTGAATGACAGGTATGTTTCACACAACACTACTATCAATTTATACATCTCTAGTAATTTCCAAAAGATTGTTGGAGCTTGTAACCCTCTTCATTCAGCACTTGTATATATGTCCCAAGCTCTCATCTGTAATAGGGGTGGGGAGGATAATTTCATAGATAAAAAAACCAGTTTTCCTTCCAAATTTCCTTTCCAATTTTCCAATTTATACTGGTGGTAAGTGGCAGAGTATTTTTATCTATCGTCTATTGGAAAGTGGAAAGATAAGGAAATAAATAATACTGAAGAAACAAAATTTATCAGGACTGCAGATCAATATGTGTCCTAGACGTATCTTTTTCTAAAATTAGCTCTGAATCCATTAGGGTTGTTAGCTATTGAAGCTCTCATCTAGCTCTTAAATGTTCTGTTCCTCATAAGTAAGTCTGACTTCAACCACACGCCCTGGACAAAAGCATTTTATCTGAAAGAGTAGAATTACTTAAAGAACATTTTAAGTCAAACTAGTGAGTCTCCCCCCGAATTTACAATAAAATATTTTGGTCCTCTAATTCTGTAAAGTTTCCTCCCATTTCCAATTGGAAGTTTAGAAAAAAAAAAAAAAAAACCTCAAAAAAACAAAACCATAAGCACCTTTTTAAAAAAGTATTATACTGGATTTGTTCTGTTCATTTTTTCCTGTGTGTGCTCATATGAGGACTATATTGAATTGGGGTTTTGGGGAGTGGGCCCCAAGTCTGGGGATCCTAGGTGGGCTTTTTCTCAGTTCTTGTCTTCAACGAGGAAAGAAATTAAGGTTGAGAACAGTTACAGAAAAGCAAGAGATTTATTGATAGATAAGAGTAAGAACAGTTATTGATAAGTGGGAAGAACAGGAAAGCTCTCTGAGCAGAGAGTGGTCCTGAATGTGTAGTTGATTGATAGACAAAAGGAAGGACCCCAAAGCTCTCTGAGCAGATAGGGGTCCCAAGTGGGTAGCCACTGAGTGGGAAGAAGCAGGTGCTTATATGTGTATAGTGGGCAAGGATTGTGGGTTTGGCCTTTGGGTTTCTCTGGGATGTTTCTCTTGCTAATTGACAGGGCCAGTGTGGGTCTCCCAGGCTACTGAGGCCCACTGAGTTTCCCTGTATTACCCAGCCGACTTCTCCAAAACCAGCTTTGGTCTGTTGATATTGTGTTGTTATTGGTGTTCTGAATATTCCATTTTTTTAATTGAATTTGGGGCAGCAGGGCTTCCAGGTCTGCGATTGTTTATCAATCAGACTGATAAATGAACCTTGGGGCACACTATCCCACCTGCCTATGCTCATTTCTTAACTTCCTCAATATGTGTGTGTATTTCACCCTAAATTAACCAGGATGAAGCATCTTCCTGAATAAAGCACCAAATTAAAAAATACAAACATAGCATAGTGGTCCTGCCATTTGAGACAGATCAGAGTAGGATCAGGGAACCTTTAGGAAAATAGGATTTTAAGGCCAGATTAGGAGAGAAAATGCTCCATGGGTCTACAATTGGGATCTTTTGAGTATGGGAGTCAATAGCAATGTGTGTGTATGTATAAGACAAAACTTCATGGATTAGGAAAATGTCACATCAGCAAAAAGAAAATAACCAAGAAATGCTAAAACAAATACATCCAGAGCTCGCTCAGAGCCAGGCATTCCACTTTTACTTAGAAAAGAATGGAGAGTCTTTGTTCAACACTAGCAACATTCAGAGCATCCCAACCTAATAGTGAAGTCTAAGCTCATGCCAGAATAAAGGCTGCTTTAAGGCCCTGCTAAAAGAAAGTTCAGCTTGAGAGAACTGTGTCCTAACTGACCATCAGAGAGAAGTCCAACATTTTTTAAAGAAGCAAATCAAAGTTAATCAATGCATGAATAATATAAGATCTCAAATTTTATAATCTTTTCTTATGATTATAGCAGGTTAGATACTGCAAATGTGAGTATCAGTGAACATGAAAACAAAGGACATATGGGAAATCAGGTACTTTCTCTTCAATTTTGCTGTGAAACTAAAATTGTTTTAAACATGAAATTTTTAAGAAGCAAAAAAAAAAAAACCAAAACAACAAAAACAAAACCCAATCTTGGAAAGAAATCATTAAGAAAATGAAGAGGCAAGCAATTTGTTATAGTTGCATCTGACAAAACAAACACTTGCATAAAAACCACTATCACCTAACAATAGAACAAACAATACAATAACAATGTGCAAATGATTTGAACAAACATTACAGCAGACTATAGACCCAGTCAATGAGAATGCAGCATATCATTAATTACATGCAAATTAAAATGACACTGACAATGTTACACACACAATAGAACAGCTAAAATTTAAAAAATGGACTGACATTACTTAAGACTTAGAGCAACTTGAATTCTTATACGACTGATGGGAATTTACAGTGATAATATTGTTGAAAAGATTTTGTCAGTTTTTTATGAAGTTAAATATATACTGCCATGTGACTCAGTAATTTCACTTGATATTTACCTGATAAATGAAAATATATTCACACATTTGTAGATAAATGAATGTTCATTGTAGTTCTATTTATAATAGTCACAAAATAAAAACCACATAAATGTTCATGAATGGTTAAGTAGATTAAACAAATTATTAATAGTATGCCACTAAGTGATTTAAAAAAAAAAATGAACTGCCAGGGCACATGATTAAATAGATTAAATAGATGTGGCAGTTTTAATTGGTCAATAAAATAAAAATGCTCACAAATTGTTAAATTCTATGTTGGGCCGCCTCTTAAATGTGGACTGCTCATAGTTGTGCCCTTGTAAGCAATATAATGCTGCCCAAGTGAGGTTGTATGACCTCTGTGGTTAGGTCTGAAAAGGCCATAGAACTTCCACCTGGTTATGTGACACCTGCTTTTGGAAACCTGACTGCTACCGGCTAATTCTCATTACTCTGAAGCCACCATGCTTGGGGAAGTCACCCCTAAGCATTTAAGTGTGTAGGTGCATTTGAAGTATCCACCAGTATCTGACACCAACCTCCAGGCACATGAGCACACATCTCCTCCACTGCTCTGCCTCCAGGCAGTTAGTCATTCCCAGCATTTCCAGCTGTGGCCCTGGGCATCAAGGGCTGCTCCAGTGCCCTGAGGAAATTCTGATCCACAGAATCAATGAACATATTAAAGTATTCTGTGCCACTAAGTTTTGAAATTTATTATTATAAACATTAGTCATGGGGACAGTAGATGGTTCTCTCAAATGTTATGCTGAGTGAAAGGCACGGCATACAAATATAGACTGTGCAATTCCCTTTACTTAAACTAGAAAACATGAAATCTATAGAGGTAGAGAGCAGATCAGAGGGTGCCGGGAGCAGGGTAGGATCAGGGATGAATGGAGAAGGGCGTGAAGGAATAAGTAGTAGAAATATTTTGATTGTGGTAGTGGTGAAATTTGTCAAAATTCATTGAAATGGACCCTTAATATACGTGTATTTTTGAGTATGTAAACTATACCCTAATAAAGTTGTGTTTAAAAAACAGGGACAAACACACAGAAGGAAATCGACACTAGAGAAGGGCACTGTCCACATGCCCAAAGAATGGGTAGATGCTTATAAATATTGACTGTCTAGTGGTGATGAAAATGAGTTCAATCCTGGGCCGGCCAGGGAGCAACCCACATGGCACAGCAGGCCTCTCCTGACTTCCTGCTGCTCCCCTCAGCAGTGTACTTCAGTCAATCTGTTACAGAGCAGCCCCGATATAAAACAGGTTGCCTGGCTGTGGGTCCTCACCCGCGCGCTTAGAAGGGACTTATTAATACTCCACTATAGGCACACACAAAAGGTTAATAAAATATTTATTTACAAGGGAAAGGGAATTGAGGAAATGTACAACTCAGGGAGAAAATAGGAAATAAAGTCTTTAATGTGTCCTACCCGATCCCCCAACCTGGAAACCCAAAGGCACTCTCAGAGCTGGCCAAGAAGCAGCGAGCTGGCAGAGAGCCAAAAAGGAATCCCCCAAAGCCCACTTGTCTGGTTTTATACCAAACCTGGCTGCTTAACCCCACCCTCAGGTTCCAGCCACCTTCCCTTTGGTGGTGATGGGATTTGTAGTTCCCAATGTCTTTTGGCTTTGGTCTGGAGTGGGGGTGGAGTCCACAAAGCCTGTATGGAATTAGCTTTAGGACATCCTTTTCCCCCTAACAAATCTGCCTGTTCTGTTCCCCACTCTGTCTCTGGTGAATTCTCTTGAGACACAGGGCAAGCTAGCGTTATTAGGCAGTTTTAGGGACAGTGCAGGAGGGGACCTCTGAAGAATTAAGGGAGGCTTCAGAGGTAAGGACAACCAAGGGAATGTAACCAATTCCACTGGGAAAAATAAACATCCCAGGACCATTGTTAACAAAATGGAAAAAACAAACATTCCAGTACCACAGACAATATCCAGGATGGTCCTGGTTTTCTTCAGGTGATAAAGATAAAAGTGTGGAGATGCTCTCCTGGAAGACTAGGCCATAAAGATAAAGATGTAACAAATGGGGAAAGACAAACCTGTTAGATAAGGAATGTGAAGATCCCCCACTCAGTAACAAATTAAGTGAGACAGCCGAGAACTGACCAATCACAAAGAGACTGGTGGAGCTTTAGAATAATCAGGGAAAGAAAGTATATATTCCCTGAGACACGACTCCACTTTGGCTTCCTTGCCCCTCCCAGGCCTGGTTCCCTGGCCTGGGAGTCCCACTTTATTTCTGCTCTTTTTCTCCTCAATAAACTTTTTCTTTCTATAAACGAACCTGCCTCTTCTCGCTTGCTTACCTGAGCGTCTGCGAAGTTCCTGCTGCGGCTTCGTGAGACACCAACGTGTGGGGGTCTAGCGGCTGGGGCTCAGCGCTGCCCTGCAGCCTGGAATCCGTTCCTGGCTGGGAGACTAGGCCTGACAATTCCGGTATCACTCTCACCCCCAACACCTCTGGCTTGTACCCCAGCTCTTATATGCATAAATAAATAAATTTTTTTTCATTTTGTAAAGATAATTAATCTTTATTAAAATTAAAATTTTTGTGTGACAAAAGATATCTTTTTTGTGAACATTTTTATTTTATTTTATTTATTTTTTACATCATTTTTTATTTTTGCAAAGTGTATGCATTTTCATCTTTGTTATAGTCCCCATACAATTCCCACGCCCCTTGTTTTGATCCTACTCCCTCCCCCTCCCCACCAGTGTATCTCTGGTTTATTGTTGCTTGTTGATTTTGATTTTTACTTTATTATAATTAGTCTTTTTCCTGGTCCCAAACACTTATCACAAAATCCTCAAGAAGGTCTCCCTTCTTGAGGTGGAGTAGGGGTTAAGTCTTAGTGCTATCAAGCTATCTATGGCCTGAGGCCAGGGAGTGCCACTTCCCATAGCAGACCTCCCTTCCCCACCCAACCTTTGCTCCCTTCAGCAGTGTTGTATTTCACTAGATTTGCCTTTTCGGCTCCCTGCCTCCCCACTCTGTCTCTGGTGAATGCTCTCACCCTCGGCACCCCTGGCCTGCACCCAGTTCTATGCAAAATAAATAAATAAAATCTTTTTTAAAATCCTCAGGAAAAAATTGGGGAAAGAGAGAGAGGGTCAGAGACAGGCTTGGTCTCTTTACAAGATTACAGCACAAGATGCTAATCGCTTAAGATTGGAATTTCAAGGGAGGGGCAAAAATCTGCTATTTGTTCATTTTCTCCTAGATCTCATGTTCTATTTATTTCTTTTCCAGAATAAAAGCCAACTATTGACCAGAGAGTAAGTTCTTTATTTCTGACAGCAGGTGTCAGAATAGCCTAACAAAAGAGAAGTAAACACTAAGTTTCTGAATGTAAGAGAAAGACATTAATTATCTGCATATACAGTGTTAAAATACTTTCAGTTAGTAACAATATTAACAATATTAGAAATGACAAGGTATGATCGTGTTTCTTCTCTTCACAAGTAATAAGCTGGAAAGCTATAAATTGCATTGATAATAATTATTGAGAGAGAAAATTCAAGTGTGTGCGAGTATGTGTATGTGTAAAATATATATATACACACACTTACTATACGCAATATATCAAATTTGTAATGTTAAAATCTAAAAGGATATCAGCCTTAGCATCAAGGAAATATGGTAACTGACCACACAGCTGGCCACAGGTATTTATGCAGGTGCCAGGTGAAGCATGGCCCCTTTGCCCACTGCTTCTTGGTTCCCAGGCATCTGCCCAGCATCCCTTGCACAGACTCTGGAGGGTGTCAGCCTGGTGACATGTCTCTGCTAATGGTTGATGCCTCCAGAAAGCAATGGAGAATTTTGAGACCAGCAGTGTCTGGGGTGGAGAAGGAAGGGGACACTGGGTGTTTAGCTTTTGCACACATGTATTTGCATTTGGGGGGTGGTTAGGGGGGAAAGAAAGAAATCTCCTTGCTCTCTATAATAGAAGCCTGCAGCAAAGGGTCTCTTATCTTGGTACTATGTTCATCAGAGAAGCACTATAAATTCAGGGGAAGGTACCAGCGGACAATCTCTTGACAATGTCCATCTCAGCCCTGATAAAGTCCTGAGAAACACCATCTCCCATGTTCAGCACAAGCTTCAATGGGCCTGTGCTCATCGAAATACAAACTAATGGATGTTGTTTGTATTTTTATTTGTATTTGTATTTTTTATTATTTTATTTTTTTAAAGATTTATTTGTTTATGCATACAATAACTGGGGCACAGGCCAGAGGTGTGTAGGGTGAAAGGATTCACCAGAGACAGAGTGGGGAGCAGAACAGGCAGACTGACATACACTGCTGAGGGGAGCAGTGAGGAAGACAAGAGAAGTCTGCCTCGCTGTGTGGGTTGCTCCCTGGCAGGCCGGGTATTGAACTTGTGCTGTAGAGGCTTCGGATTGCTTCATAGTGCGGTGCTTAACCTCTTGCGCCACCAGGGAGGTCCTGTATTTCTATATTTTAAAAATATTAGTACTCAGTTGTTTTTTTTTAATAAAATATATGTTTGCACCTAATCCTGGACCTTCATTTTAGCTAAGACCATCATATCCCTTTGGCATGTATTTCTTTCTAAGACTGGAGGTCAGTGTGTTATCTGTCAAGAAATGGCCAGGTGTATGAGCTGGCATATTCCAGATGGAATTCATAGTCCTCAAAAATACTATTTATTCTACACTTCTGTTTATTCTATAACAGGAAAAAATATAACTCCCAACAATAAAAAAATGAGCAATATTTCAACAATGCAAGAAGTAGAAATCCTTTATATCATCAATTACTCATAGATACAGGATTTCCCCGGATGAAGACAGATCCCTCCAGCGTAAAAGCTGAAAGATCCAGCATCTATGTTAAATTATTTGGATGATGTTGTTAACTAAATAAAATATAGCTGATGCCACTGAATTGGAGGTTGGGGAAAAGAGGGTGCTGGTCATATCAGCCAGGTTCATCAAATTTTCACCTCGCGTGAACTAACTTCGGTCTTAAGTCGTAAAAAACGCTCAGAGAGGAGATACCATGTTTGAACTAATTTTAAGTCTCAGGCAGATCAGATGATGTATCCGAGAGATTCAGTGGTTGGACATTAAGTAAAACATCATCCACCTGACAGGGTTTGGCACGATTCGTTCTCACTGAATGAACAGGTTATCTCTGTGGTCGCGGGTGTGGACAAGAGTTGGATGTTTAAAGGCTCTGACAGAGATCTCTCAGCACAAGTAATCTACCAACAGTTCTTCAACCCATACCTCGAATTCCTCTAATCCAGTTTTTTTCCCTTCTTTTCATATCCCTGGTCAATAAACTAGATTTTTCCTCAGTATTTGACTTTTCCTTTTGTGTCCTGACTAGACAATAAGGCTGAACTCTACTGCCGCCTGCTGGCTGAGGGCGACACCTGTGTGGAACCTGCACATATTGCCTGGTGATTTATTGCCACTTGGCATGTGGGGAGGTACATTCGCCTGACCCTAGGAGACAACTTCTAGAGCATGAACGCCCCTCAAGCCTCTTTCCTAAAATATGAAAATTCTAATATGAACAAATTTAAGTATAGCAGCACTGTCCGCAACTGCCAAGTCATGGAACCAACCTAAGTGCCCTTTCACAGATGAATGGATAGAAACTGCAGAATACTACACAACTGTGAAAAAGATGAAATAGTGGCTTTGGGGGCAAAATGAATGGATATAGAGGTGATTGTGTGAAGTGAAAAAAGTCCGAAAGAGAAAGATAGATATAGGATGGTTTCACTCATCTTTGGAATATAAATAACCAAAAACCATACATGGGCAAAATAAATCAGAAATGAATCATGGACCTACTGAAAAAATTTAATCTTTACCAGTGGGAAAAGAGGGGAAAGAAGAGGGGCTGGGAAAGGGAGGTACAGGGACTGTTGGCATGGGGGTATTGGTGGAAGGTGAGTGGAATATGTGCACATATAAAAAAGTGAAAATGTAAACCCAAAATTAAAATCAAATTAAAAATCAGAAATGTTACTTTTTAGGTGAAAAACTGGTCAAATTTGAAATGAATAGAGGAGAATCCTTGCAAACTCTAAGTCCCAATTTTACTTTTAAATGCAAAGTAGAACCAAGACATCTGAGCTGAAGACAGATACCAACTATTTATTCAATAGTAACAAGAGCAAAATTGATGCCATTGAATGCATAAGGTATGAGCTTGAGAGAGCAACTTTTGTTAAGATGACTTGAAGGAAATACAAATTATGCTGGTGGTAGAGGCTATAGGTAGGACTTGGTTAGGGACAGGTCCTAAGTAATATTATGGTGGATCTGGGATTTTCTCTTGACCATAGTCACATACCACTTAACATGAAGCCTGCAGTGAAGACAGGCTCTGAGGATTGTATCACAAACCAGGGATTCATGATGTCCACAGAGACCTGAGACTAGGGCTGCTGTCCACATATGGCCACAAGAGGGCTCCCCAACCCCTCAGTTTTGTGAACGAGGACTGAACTTCCTTTGAGCCTCACGTCTTGACCCTTCAGGCCTAACTTTGCAGACTTAAGAATAAAGCCCACCCTCCCCCATTTTGGAGTCCTCTACTCTGCTTAGCTACAACAACTCTTGGTCAGCCCCTCTAACACAGAAGAAAGTAGAGTAGACTGAGGTGCAAAGAGGGGAAAGGTGAGAGATCCTGATCCCAGGACAAAGGCCTTTCAGCTCAGTCAGGCCATAGAAAACCCCACCCAGGGCCTGGTGGGAGGAGGAAATCTACTATATGCTCTCTGTCACCAGCTGACTCAGCTCCTAGTAAAAAAACATTCCTGAGGGGCCTCCTTGGTGGTGCAAGGGGTTAAGATGCAGTGCTATGAAGCTATGTGCAGCCACTGTAGCACAAGTTCAATACCCTGCCAGGGAGGTGGCCCACATGGTGCAACAGACCTCTCCTGTCTCGCCTGCTCCTCCCCTAAGCAGTGTATTTCAGTGGATCTGCCTGTTCTGCTCCCACTCTATCTCAGGTGAATCCTCTCACCCCTTTGCATCTCTGGCCTGCACCCCAAATCTTTGGGAAAAAAAAAAAACTTCCTTGGGAGGGAGACTCTTGCAGAGAATAAGTGGCTTCCCTTGAAACTTACAGGGAGGGATCTTGCTGATGGCTCATTAAAAGGATTTCTAGGATGAATATAAATCAGAAATTGGGAAAAAAAAAAAGGTTGATTGGAAATAAAATAGAATCTTCTACATAGAAATACTGAGGAATAATGGAACTGGGTAAGACACATCATATGTACCAGTGCTGGGACTGGAGGTTGTTGAAAGAGCAGACAGCTGTGCTTTGGGAAGATGACTACGTTTACATTTGCATTTTATACTATTGCCACATTTTAATGACAATTAAATAAACAGTAAAGTTAGTTTTGAAGAGAAGCATTTAGTTAACTCTGCCAAGGACAACCCAAGGGAAAAAGCTTTTATTTTTCATTATTTAAGATTTGCTTGCAACAGAAAAACAATAATTATATTAGGAATTGACAGAATATGATAGTGGAAGGAAAGTGAGTCCAGTTCAGGAGAGCTGTCAGTGCTGTCTTCAGAATATTTGAAAAATTGTGCATTTTCCCATTTCAATTTTTCGTTCAGTTTTCTATCATTATGAAAACTTCCATGAGCTGAAATGATGTAGAGTGCAGAAAATTACCGCTAATATATATTGAAAAATTTTGAGCATCCACACACTCCAAAAATAACCTACCAAATTATGCTAAATGACACAAAATAGCAATGACATATAATAAAATTTGGACTGTAAATTCACAGCCTGGGTCAATTAGCCCTGGAGCAGGAACTTGCTGGACCACACTCAAAGCTCAGGGTGCCCACTGCCTCGAGTACAGTTACAGAAAATCCAATACTGAACATTAGTTTTGCTTCTCGCCTTTTGGAGCAAAAGCAAAATTTCTCCTCAGCGTTCTTTCAGTTAGTGAGGGCAGGTACTAAGGTAGAAACCCTGTTGAAATGAAGTCGCATAACATGAACTTTCCAAGAGAGGATATATGCAAGAAATCCCGTATAAAGGTGACCTCACTGCCTCGTTCTATTTTGATTCAACAGGAGTAACTTTTCAAACCTGATTCTCCCTCTCAGCTTATTCCTGTCTGTCCATGAAAACCTTATCACCTATGCTTTCCCTTTATTTCTTCCTTACATTTTGTGGTGGTTATAAGTGAGAGAAAAATTATCCTTTTTACTCCCCAGGATGGGGTGGGGACTCTTTTCCTTGTTCAGGTTTATCTTAATTATTATCATTTGTCTCTGAAGATACCAAAATCCAAGTTAATGTGATTTCAGGGATGAAAAGTTCTGCCAATTTTGGGGTGTCGCTAGGAGGTGGTAGTTTGGGGGATGGGCGAAGTTAAAAAGTTGTATTGTTCAACTATTGTGATGTTTTGATATTTAATCTATTTGGACTAGGGTAGGCCTCCCAGTCATCTTTTTTTTTGATTATAAATTTTATTTTTATATTCCCCATACAATTGCAACCCCCTTATTTTAACCCCAATCCCTCCCCTCCCCACACCCACCCCCCCATAGAGTGTCTCTGGTTCATAGTTGTTTGTTGATTTTGATTTTTACTTTCTTATATTTATTCTTTTTCCTGGTCTTTTATTTAAGTTTTCTAGATTCCTGCTGTGAGTGAGACCATGCATCTTTAGGGGTAAAAGAAAGATGATTATTTTCTCAAGTATAAGGGTTACAAAAATGTTAAGAAAGCTGTGAAAAATCAGGGTAGAGTTTAGGTAATAAGGTTTCCATGGATAAATGAGAAGAAGCGGAGAGGAAGAATTAAGGTTGGGAAAGTCATCAAAATGAAAAATGACGCTGTGTCCCCCACCCTCGCCGCCGGAAGAGAAAGGCATCCAACTAGAAAGGATGTTTCCTGATTCATGCATTGAGAAGAATAAATCTTTCTGAATTGTCCTCTTCTCTTTCCCACCTCCCTTACCTCCTTTCTTCTTGTGAGTTTTTCTGACCCTCTGCTTTTCAATCTTCATTTCTCCCTTACAGGACGCTCTTTGGGGTAAACTAGGAAAATCTAGTGTTAGGTGCTGCAGCTGAGATGAAAGTCAGGTCTGCAGGTGGAGACGCCTAGTCGGTTCTCAGGAGCCTGGTGGTCTGTGGGCAGCTCATAAAGCAGGTCCCCAGGCCCGTGGGAGAGCAGCTGGGCTCGTGGGGTCAAGTTAATGGTGGATACTTTCACTCGGAAGGATTGTAGAGGGAATGAAGGGCTGAGAATTTGCATTTTAGCGTGAAAGCAGGAAAGGGGAAAGAATTGCAGGAAGAAAGATTTCAATTATGGATGTTTTGGTGGCGGTGTGGCAACAGTACGTCTGAAGAGGTGTGGCCTTGTATCTTTCAATCACATACAGCAATGTAAACCAAACTCACCTCAATAAATCATAATACAATATAAAACAGAAAAGAGAAAAAAAAAACAAACAGAGAGGAGATTAACAGTGTTCTCAGCTGCAAAAAGTAAGAAAGAGCAGAGGAAAGTCAGTAGCTTCTGGTCAGTGAGGGGCTGTTGGTGGTTTTGGAAAGGAGTATTAACAGCACAGTGGAGTCTGAAACAGGATTTTAAGCAGCCGAGGATGGAGTAGGTGGTGGAACAATGAGGCAGTGAATATAGACTATTTGTAAAAGTTACTTGAAATGGAGATAGTAAAGAGACATTCAGATGGACAGTGAACTTCTGGAGGCCTCGCCTTGGTGTGCATAAAGGGTCAATGCATTAGGGAACAAAAAGACAATACTAGTGATTTTTGTTTTTCATACAAGCATGCCAATATAAAAGTCATTATCTTGTTTTAGAACGGTTAGGAATTTATAAAAAATAAATAAAATGAAACCAAACATTTGCTGTATTTCAAACACATTCACCAATGTTTATGTTACACCATGTTCTTTCAGCTGCTACTTTTTCTCTGCTTCCTTCAAGTTCAGGGAACTCAGAGTTGCCATGTCTGATGCAGCTGATCAAGGAAGACCTCCAGTCCTTCCTGTCACATTTAGCTCCTCTTGATGTCATTTTCAGGACCAGTATATCAAGGTAGCTCCTCTCTGAGGTTTAAAATAAACAGCGGTTTGATTTCTTTCTTTATTATGAGTTAACCCATAAAGGCAGGCTCTAGTCCGCCAAGACACTCTCCTCCCCCATGAAAAGTAGCTGCCTGCTAAGAGTGTTCCTCCTGTCAATTCTAGATTAAGTGTTTTTTATAGGGGCGATGGGGAGAAGAGTGGAGATTGGGAGGTAAGATGAGATAAGATGGGGCAAGTGAAATAAAAGTAGTGATGCTGTTAGTGTAGGGTCTGTGGGAAAACAGTTTCCTCAGAGTTTCTTGGGTTGTTTTTCAATGTGAACTTCCAACCGCATGTGGGGAAGGATGTAAATAATATTGACAGTGTAACCTGTTCAAAACATACTTCTGTAGACTGGGCCTAAACTTGATTTTTTTGCTGGCTTTGTCTATAAATCATATAAAAGCTAATAAGTTTCCTCCAGGGGGCTTCTCATGGTCAGTCATGGAGCACAGGGCCACTGGTGCAGCCCAAGCTCAGGGGGGCTGCTGCTGTTGCTACCTGTGTAGCTCCTGGTGCCTCATAAGAGAGACTTGTTCCTGCTTCCCACATATGGGCTTTGTGACCTGCTTTCTGCCACCATCAAGAACTGGGCAAGCTTGCAGTTGAAGCCCACAGTTAAGAATGGGTCTAAGAGGTGGGAACAAGACAGGGAAGAGCGACCAAAGGGAGGGTCCAAAATGGCAGGGAGAGGCCTGCATGGTGGCGCAAGGGGTTAAGACACAGCACTATGAAGCTATACACAGTCACTGTAGCACAAGTTCTATCCCCAGCCAGGGTATAATCACGACAAAGGATAAAATGATGGAAGTCAATTATTTGTATACAGCTTGGCTTTAGGATTAAGGGCACTTGAGTTTGAGTTCTATGACTGCTGTAAGTTTTCCACACAGCCCTAGATAAACCACTCAACAAACTCTTTAACCATAGATTTTTCCATTATAAAATAAAAATAATAATACTAATCTTGCTTATATCTTATTGATTTCATTAAGACTAGGTAAATGATGCAAAAATCTTTGAAACATTTATAGTGTTCAACAGATGTATGGAGGTGTTTTGATGGGAAGCAGAATTATGCCTTAAAAATAATTTATAGTAGTTAAAAATCAACCTTTTTATTAGATTGGATGCATTTTGCCAGACAGCAAATGCAAACTATACAGATGTTTAGCCTACCAATATGCCAACTATTTGGAGATTTCTTAAAACAGCATTTAAGTCTTTATCATAGCATTTTTTTCTGAATAATTCTATGAGCCCTAGTAAATTCAATAAAGAATTCATTTAAATTGGTTATTTGGTAATATGCCCACTACATACAGGCTTTAAAAATTGCCCAAATCCCTAAGCCATTTTTCTAAAGATAATTTATGACAAATGAGGAATCATTTAGAAATTGATAATTATATAATAGGATATGTTAGCTAAACAAGGGCTTGGGACCTAGCCAGTAAGCTGCTTAGAGTTAGATGCCACCCCATCCCCCACCCCCACCCCCTCAGTATGGTAGGTTTTACCAGCCAGTGGTTCTCCATATAGTGATGCTTGGTCTTCTGTGGCAAGACTGTCAAAATGACCAGAGAAATTTGTGCAAATGTGTGAGACTCTAACACCTACCACAAACCTATAGTGAAGCTCAAAAGTATTCATTTTTGAAAATGACCACACAAAAAGCCTCAAAATATTGTGTTTTTATTCATTGAAATTATGGTTCCTTAAATGAAGAGAAAGAAGCAGTCCTTGGTAACTAAATGAAAATGTAAGCAATGCAGACGTCTCAAAATCAGCATCAGAGGTGACAGTGGAAAAGATTATACAACATAAAGTGAAGAGTATTTGCATGATTAGTCTTGACAGGATGTAGAAAACAGCACACGTCTAAGAGCGAAGCACAAAGAACGCTGAGCACAGACCCCATGAGCTCTACTCTCCTTTCTCCCACCAAATGTCCCTAGTTAGGGGATGGTATCTTTTTCATGGGCTATACTAGTAAAATTAAAGGAGTTAAACTACAAGTCACTTGTAATTTTATAATTCTGGGTTAAGTCTACACAATTGAGCAGTATATTTTTGAGGTGTTTTGGACAAAGACTAATTTCCTTTTTTTCTCCAAAGAGCAGAGCTAAACAACAGCAACATAACCCTTAAAAATACATCAAAGATCAGACCTTACAAAACAGGCAACTTTTCTAAATACTGGTGAAAATATAGAAAGCATAGCATCAAGTAAAAGCAAAATATATCTAAGTATGAAGGTGGAAATATACAAGCTTTTAGGCGTGTTAAGAGGTCTTGATTCTTGTTCTGGCAAGGTAGCTCCTCAGTGCTGTAGATTTTTTGATTGACTCTCTGATTGAAAGAAAAAATTGGAAGCTATGTTATCACAAGTTATAAATATTGTTTCATATATTATGTTAACCAAAATTTATAGAATTTGAATTATTTCAGCAACCATAGTGAAACACACCACCAGTTATTCCCTTTTACAAGTAAGAAAACCAATCAAGGGCCTCCCTGGTGGCCCAAAGGGCTAAGATGCAACGTATGAAGCTATCAGCAGCCGCTGTAGCACGAGTTCATCCCTGGCCAGGGAGCTACCCACATGGCACAGCAGACCCCTCCTGACTTGCCCGCTGCTCCTCTCAGCAGTGCATTTCAGTCATTCCACCTGTTCTGTTCCCCACTCTGTCTCTGGTGAATCCTCTCACCCCCCACACTTCTGGCCTGTACCCCAGTTCTAAAGGAAGGAAGGAAGGAAGGAAGGAAGGAAATTAAGTCCTTTGTTTAAAGTCCCATAGGTAGATCTTGGTAAAACTGTTAAAAAAGAATTGAAGTTTCTGAATCCAAGGGAAATTTTCTTTCCATGATACTAAACAGCCAGTTGGATCCAGTAGTAGGACATAGGCACCAACTTTCCAAGACTCTAGAGTTGAGTGGCTATTTATTGAGGTACTGTGCCTCTGGTCTCGGTGACAGAATAAGATGGGCGTAATTTTCATCATTCCCTGAAGGGTGGATTTACAGCCATGGTTCACGCTGGAATGTTAAATGTTACTTGGCAAATGACTGAGTGATACTCCTTGTCTTCTGACCGAGGTAGTCATTTACTGAGGAAATGATGGTAGATGGTGTTTGACTCAATCATTCTCTTTATGACTTCTCTACAGGTTTCACGTCTGAAAAAATTTAGGAAAAGGTAGGAACAACTGCATCCATGTAATTTATCTTGAGTCTCCTACTTATGATTTTATTGGGTTCGTTTTTTTTTGACATTTTTAGATTCTTTTTTTAAAGATTTTATTTATTTATACAAGAACTCGGGTACAGGTCAGAGGCACCAGACGATGAGAGAATTCACCGGGGAGAGCCGGAAGCAGAACAGGCAGATGGAGGAGCAGGTGAGGCAGGAGAGGTCTGCTGCGCCATGTGGGTTTCTCCCTGGCTGGCTGGGAATCAAACCCATGCTGCAGAGGCTGCAGAGGCTTCACAGCACAGTGCTCAACCTACTGCACCATCAGGGAGGCCCTGACATTTTTAGATTTGGAGACAATTTTTGTACCTGAACAAATGTCCCATTCAGAGCAATTGGGCTTTCCCTAGCCCAACTCATGTCACATTGTAAGTATGTGGGTTATGGCTTTAAAAACAATACAAGAGTCAAATTGTGCAGTATGTTCTTAAATGTTAGGGATTTTCTGACTACTTGCAAATGACATCCCTCAGCTCTTAACCAAGAATAAAATTTGTTCATCAATCACGGCTTTATTTTAATAAACTTTCTCATCTAAGTTTATGTTGAACTCACTACTTTACAGAAATATATACAATTTTTAGTATACTTCAGCAGCTCTAATCTCATAGATGACAAAGTAACCACTTTTCTCATTAAATTATTAGACTATACATAACCCTGAGTTATTTACATTCATGGTGGTGACTTTTTCTCTGAGACTGAATCATTTTTAAAATGCAAAATAATGTACATTATATTGAACTCAGTGACATGTTTATCTCATCTGAAATAGAAATGAGAAAATATTTTGGGATCAAGAAAGGGAAAAAAGTTCTTACGTGATATGGCCTGCGTGTCTTCACAGTCAGCTCCAGGTTTTAATTTACAGGTGCTGGCCTCACAGCAAACATTGGTGCATTCCTTTAAATACACACATATTGGGAAAATGGGTTCAGCATTTTCTTCCTACAGACTAGGTCACAAAATTCTGGCACATTATAGCAGTGAAATTTCATTTTTGAATCTAAATTTTTCTGCTCTACAAATCCCATTGGAAATTACCAAGAAAACTTAATAATAGGGAAAAATAAGTTAAGAATAACGAAAATCTACTCTTAAAAGGACAAAAATAGATTAAGAATTATCCCAAATAACTCTGGTCTATATGGTATTGTATATATTTAGTTTAAAATTATAAGGGAGAATATTGCCATACTATTCAAACCATTGACAACAGAGCAAAAAATTATATCCCCAATTCATTTTACTAAGCCTGTATAATGCTAACAATGAGAACTCATAATGTCATTTATTAAAATGAATGCTAAAACTTGAACAAAATATTAGTAAAATTAGTTTATTAATGTAATAATTCTCTTTTATGATTATACATTTTTTTAATAGCAAAAATGCAAGGGTAGAACGACTGTTTAGAATAAAGTAATGTCATCCATCACATCCAGAGACTGAGCAGAAAAAACAACTAATATTATTGTGATAGATGGCAAAAATTAATTGGTGAAAATTCAGTAGCCCTTTTTAAATTATTTAAGCATATATAAGTAAACTATGAACAGAATTATACATCATTGTGATAAGGAAAATCTATCTGATGGTTAACAAAAATATATCCAATAAAACAAAAAATAAGGATTATTTATAGTTTCTATTTTTATGAAAATTCTGACAAATGCTTTGCAACAAAGACCTGAAAGTGTGATAATTGAAAAGTATAAACCAGATTTTCATTATTTTATGCAATGAAAATTTGTGCCTGAACTCTTGTTTTATGCCACTGCACAAGGAGAAAATTGACTAGTCCAGAAACAACAGTGGGGCTGACTGAATAATTAAGACATAAATTATTACATAAATAGTAGTTCGCTCTCTCTCTCTCAATGCACACTGAAAGAAAACATCTACCTGATGAAATTATAAATACCTAGCTAGGATATGAACAACTTCAATTTTCTTCCACCCAAGAAAGCATATGGGGATAAATTTGCCTAACTTATTATAAAGTATCAAATCATTTATAAAATTCCATCTCAACTATAATAAACAGGATATTTGAAGTATTTCTTACAAATGATTTACAACATGCAATATTCTAATACAATGTAACTGCTTAAAATTTCTGAATATACTGTAGCATAGACTGACTATGCACCTTCCCATGTCATTGAGTCCCTTACACTACAAGTAACTTGGTTTGCAACAGACTTCACCAATGACTATATTTGTATCCTGTAACTAGTTACTTAACTTTTTTGAGTTTCATTTCTCTCTAAATTAGGATAATAACAACACCTATTTTGGAAGTTTGCTGCGAAAAATAAAAGAGACACTATATAAGAGCATATTGTAGATTGCCAGACACATAGAAAATCTCTTCAAATATTAACTATAATTTTTAGTTTTAAAATTAAAAGATTGTTAAAAAAACAAAATGCTCTTTTCTCAGAAACCTAATATGGGATTGTTAGCAAACAGTCTACCAGAGACAATTTTAGAGTACTGATGCCTTAAAAGGTAGCAGAATTGTAATAATGATATTAGACATTCTATGTAAATAATCTATTTTATATAATTTATATGATTTTTTTCTTTCTTTCTCCTCTGTTCTACTTACCATCTGTTTACAACTAGTTTAATGAGAAAAGGCCAATTCTATGGAGAAAACTTATTTCTGAATCTGCACTTATTACTGCTCAACAAATGATCAATTGTGGTTCAATCAAATCAATGTGATTTATATATTACTGACTAATATATCTGGGAATGATCATAAGTAACATGATCTAGTTAATGATTTACCTCTTACATTGATATCCATATGGTCATGTTATAAGTGTATCCTGTGTTTGAAATGTCCATTGAAAGATGAATAAAATCAATACCATAAACACGAACACAAATCTAATTTTTACTATGATACCAAATCTGTCCTTAGAAAGTATTTCCAAAAGAATATTTTTTTTAAAGGAAAAGATAACTGCACAACTCTTTGCCACATTAACTTTCTACTATTTTTTTTTTAACATTGGATGTTTTCATACCTTTGGAGACCCACAATCACAGTCTTCTCCTAGTTCCAGAAGTTTGTTCCCACACACTGGATTTGTTAATATATTTTTAGGAATTGGTGCTTGCAGCAAGCACTTTGGTCTTCTAGATAACACGTATTTTTCAAAAAGTGAGAGGCTGATTGTACTGAAATCCTTTGGGAATTTTGAACTGCAACCAGAAGAAAAATCAGAAATGCCATGATATACAATGATAAGTGCATATAACAATTTGATGTGTTTAAATATATTCGTGGCTTAATTGATATTCCAAATTTATTATTTGTTCAGCATTGCAGTGTGGTGGAGGTGGAGGGCAATGGAGTGTACATACTATGCTTGTTGGCAAGCTGTTTTCCAAGATACCCAGTTGTAGAGCTGGAAGATTTCAATGCCCCTGTGGATTAAGTATTCTCCTAAATGGCAGAGTGAGGAGATTCACCACTTATAATTCACTCATCTCAACATAAAGGACTGAGAAGAGAAACAGCAATGAAGTAGTGAAAGGAAATGATTTCAGAGTTAGAGTTCTATGAACATATCTCTCCACGAACACTTAAGAGCAATGGATGTTTTTATTCATTTTTCCACCCCAAGTCCTTGCCAAGTGCTGGTATTAGGAAGTACTAAATAATTACATAAAATTGATTGATCAATTGGTGGTGGAAATATATAGAACACAATTAGATATACAGATTTAAAGAAACTTTTTCTGAATACACTTAAAATAATTGTAAAAGAATTATTTTAAATTCAGATGGCATCATCACCACTCTTATGTTCTATCTTGGCATATTTAGAAATCTTAACAAATGAGCCCTGATATTGAGGAATCCTGTGCAGCAAAAGACTGGAGGATGAAGTAAGAAATACACTGCCTTTGAACATGCCCTTCCAACTATATGACCATCTAAAGTCCTTAAGAGTTGAGAAATTATTCCCCTAGGTGACAAGGTCTCACCTCAGATACTGGTTCATCACACAACTCCCAGAGGGACACTTGGTATAATATGGAACATCAGCCATGCCAAGGACATGGCCCAACTCATGGGACATCACTCCTACAAGAGCCACACTGTTCATATCCTTAGCCTGCCAAAAAATAGGAGAAACACCTATTACTTACTTCAGTTATTTCTTAATTGCTGCCAAGGTTGACTACTTAAAATAGGTATCACAGATGAAAAATAATGAGTTATTAGACTCCTTACCTGTCATGACTACTTGTATAATGTTGAACAAACCTTTGAAATGGGTGCTCCTGTGAATGCAACTATTGAGTCAGCATTCAATGTTTGTTGAATTAATGGTAAGGTCTTAGAAAAACATGGTTAGAATAAGTCAATTACATTTTTCATAGTGAGTACTCAAAGGCACCCATACTGCATACTCAATATCTCCAAAAGTTATTGTCACGGTGCTTATGACATTGGTTGTGCTTGTCCATATGACAACAATATGTAACTTGTCCGAGTTCTCTGGCCATCAATACTGGGATGGTCGATCTAATGTTGACACAGGCCACAGAGGGCACTTGGGTTCCCTTTCTGTCCCAATCTTCCTGCTCTTACTCCTTAACACAAACTAAAGAGTACATGGAGATATTCTATTTCATAAGCCAAGGACCCTTCAGAGCATAGATGTATCAGTAGGTTGAATTCTCTTTATTGACTAACTCCATATGAGACATTGTTCAAGTCTTCATGGAAGGCATAGAATAACAAAGTAATGTAAGTTTACATACCCCAACGACGACAACTGAAGATGAGGAACACAAAGAATTCGAGGATGCCATTCCCACACGCCGAGCATTGAATTTAATTCCACTGTGTGAAAGTTTCGTATAATGGTCATATTCCAAGTTTTTGGAACCATTAATTTTATTAATATTTTTTCAATTTCCCTTGTTGTCCTAGTCTTTTTCTTTCCACTAAGCTCCAGAAAAGCTTCTACTAATTGGATAGAAATCCTTGTCAAAAAATCTTTGGGATAACTATCCACTGCCCACAAACACCTGGCCTGGCCACCACCGCATCCTCACCTGAGTAACTGAGCATGGTCATGGATCATCTTTTTCTGTGTCTTAGAACGATGCCAAATCAGAAAGTTGGTAAAAGTGACACCTGTTTCAGGTACCACCTTTATCTTGTCACCATCAGACCATATTTCCAAGCCTACCAAGACCACTTGAACATTTATCGTTTTATAAATCTGTGGAAAGAGTATTGTTTATTCATTAATATGTTGAAGTTTTCTTTATTGTTTTAGATATTTTGCTAACCATAAATGATGGAGAATGTATGCTATTTTTAAACTAGAAACTAGAAATTGCCTTTACTGTAGTATATATTATTATTTGCAGTATATATTATTATTTTACTTTGTTGAGCCTTCCCTGTTAAATTTCCCCCAAATGCTGACCTTTGTTACCCTCCCAAGCCCTTATTTGGTGAAACAACAGAGAAGCCTCCACTCCATGTGGAAACATGTTTATATAGCATGTATGTTTACGTAAGTTATGTGTGTGTGTGTGTATATATATATATATATCATATGTTTATATAACTTACCACATTGAGTAGGTTCATCACATCAAACACAAAGCTTCTTATCACAGTTAGATTTCCATTATGTGCGTTATACTACAAAATATCAAGTACAAAGTGTAATTAATGTTGTAAATTAAAGAAAGTTGATGGGTTACAGAATTTCACATTTTAAGAGACTTATAGGTTTCAATGTAAATAAGCATATTCATTCCTAACCTACCTTATATAAGAGTACTTGTCTCAACAAATTCCATTTCAAATATAAGTTTTGGCCACAGGGAAATTAGGCACACATAAACTTTAAAAGTTAGTCATTTTTAGGTTGAATAAATTAAAGTAATTTCAATGTATTACAATCAATTCATTATTAATACTTGATTATAAAGCATATTTACTGGCTGGAAGCACAGGTTCTGGTATTTTTGTATATATAAAATAGAATTTATAAAGTATATATAGTTTTTATCTACTTTATATTGCTGTAATATAGAATTTTAAAATATTTTTATTAACTCATTATTTTTTGTTTTTCATCATTATGATTCCACATAGATATTAATCAGATTGTCAATATCTGGACATTATGGCAGCAGATGGAAATTAAAGGCAAACAATGAGTGAAAACTATTCCTGGCAAGATGGCAGAATAGATAAGACAATCAGATAATCAGGTGGACACTGTACTTTCTTCAATAACAGTTTATTGTCTGTGTTTTCTTGATAAGAAAACTTAAAAGTTGAATGAACTAGCCAAGAAGGATGTTTCATACTCACAAAGGCATTGTCCAGCACCAAAAAGAGATCAATATATTTGTCAGCCCGAAGAAATTCTTCTTGCTTCACAAAGAGTGAAGAACAGTTAGTAATCACCTTTATCTTAAAACATTCAAAATTTACAAAGAGATTCCTTTTCTTCTTGCAGGGAAATGAAGTTGAATAATAGTTTTGTGTGTGTATATATATATATATATATATATATATATAATTACAGGCTTAACAAAATCACAGTCAATAAATTACAGGCTTAACACAAGCCAGCCATTGCTGGGCACACTGGCATATCTTCTTTCATTGTGGAGACTAGTGAAACCCAGGACAACTTCTGAAAACTACACTTACCTCTGGACCACTGGGTGACCTTGAGTTTCGAATAAGCCCTTTTTTCCTGCCCAAAGTTCTCACACCACAGGTGTAATTTGCTAGGTCAATTTCTTCCTGGCTTTGCGTGAAAACAGCATGCTCTTCTTTGTCAGAGCTTTTCAGAGGCCTTATCGTGTATCTTTGATCATGATGTGTGAAGTACCCCCTGCAAGACCAGAGACTCATGTTGAAGAATTCTCTGCCATGCAGTCGTTTCTACTGACCAGAGCGGTGAGTAGTAAACTCAGTCCTAAACTCATGAGAACAGTTTTCATTCATAGGCCCTTTAGTTAATTTCTCTTCACTTAAGTAATAATCAGTATTTGCTGTATTAAAACAAAGCCTCTATTATTTATTTACAGAATTATGGACAAGAATTGTTAGGAGAAGCTATTCCAAATATTTGGGAATTTAAATCAGGAGCTCAATAAATATTTTCCCATAGTTTATTCTTTTAAGAAATATTGCTTTACAGGTCCTAGGAAGATAATGGAGAACAGAGTACAGGATTAGATGCCATGAACTCCAGGGGTGAGATCAAGTGATGAGCAGATCAGAGAACAGGTTGGAATTAGCAGTATCTTAAAGAATCTCTCTTCTAAGTAAATTAGTTCAGAAATATAATGTGAATCCATATGGTGTAATATTACAAATCAACATATCAATTAAAAATTACATCATGAAGGTATTTAGGATGTGGAAAAAAGCTTATGATATCATGTGGTATGAACCAAATTGGTAGAATATCTTCTTTCATGTGTCAACCCTATAAAAGATGTTAGTCTGTGTGGATAAAAGACTAAAAATAGGATAAAATTCTAATAGTAGTGATCACTCAAAGGTCACATTCTATGGTCGTTATGTTTTTTATTTCATCTTTTGAAATTTTCCCTAAATGCCAAGAATTCACATTGTAACAGAATCACACATATATACTTCAAAAAATTATGTTCAACTGGCATAATTGCAGGGTAGAATATTTAAGAATATAAAACAGAGTGGTTTTGAGGGAGTGATGTAGATAAATATGGAAATGGATCCAGATGTCACCAAAGTCCATAGTGCAGTACCTTATTCAAACATTTTTTGGACTAACTTCTATTAGGCCAACAGGTTATGAAATGACCATAACAAGTGAAACTTTATTCTTCCCTTTGACTGTATATATTCAGTATTTTAGTGATAAAGTTTGACGGGGTAGTAAGAAGACATGCATCCAAGAAGACTCAATGGTGTGTAACAAAGTGGTATTTGAATGTGTATTATTTTTGTGAGTGGCTCTCACCTCAAACCATCACAAGTATTAATGCTAGCAACAGAATCCTTCTCATTTAGGATGTGTCCTTCATAGAAGCAATGTTCCTAAGGTTGGAAAAGAGAAATTATGGTTAGAAAAAAAATTTAACTACAAGGATACATGTGTAATATTTGTGGTGAAGAAACTGGAGACCTCCTTCCTCATGGCTCAGGTGCCTGGTTCCAGAAGCTGTGGGCAGTGCAAGAGACAGCAGCTAGTGGGTATTTTACTGCCCTTCGTTGGTGGCCCCACTGTGGCTGCAGAGGCAAGGTTGCCTTGTGCTGGAGCAAGCTCTGGCAGAGGAGGCAACAGCTAGTCCCTGGCTCAGGGCTGCAGGGAGAAGCATGGGCCCCACTGGGCTGGCTCCAATGCTATGGCTCCCTCCTGCTGCAGGCAGCAGAGAGGCCCATGGATTTGGTGCCTGGTGGGTGGGAATGGACAGATGAGGTGCGAGCTATGAGTAAACGGTCTATGAGTTGATGGGTTAATGGTCCAATCAGCCATAGGACTGAAAATGGTCCAATCAGACTTGTAAGTAGGGGACTCTGAGAAAGGAGATAAGGTGGGGCAGAAGCCAGCCTGGAGACCCTGACTCCAGTTCCTGGCCTCAGAAGAGAGACCGCTCTTTGGCCAGCTAGAGCCCTGCTATAGTTTCTGTATAGCTCTGTTTCTGTGAGAGCTTTTATCTTGAATATAACAGAGCATTTTTCAAGTAGTGGCTGAGGTCAGACCAGTTTCCAGAAACAAAAATAGTGTGAACCTCAGAAGTTTTAGGAACTGATCTACCACTGACCCTGAAGTCCCCCCCACACTGCAAGACTGAGGGGTGTTTCTGACATGGTGACATTTTCATCTACTATCTCCACAGTCATAGATAAGAAGCACCTTGCTTTCAAGTCGTTGAACTTTTTTGTTTAGTTTTCTCTGGGCCTCTACATCTTATAATGCAAATGGCAAATCCCAAAGTATCACAGAAAGCATTCTGGACCTACCATGTCCTTAGGCCTTGTAGTTATTTTCTCTCCACTAGGTGAGAAATATGTTTCAGTGTAGTCTGGACCCAGGAGATTCCTGTAAAGAAGACAGAGTTGCATGATAAACTCACAATGGCAATAAGAGTGAATATTGCTGACATGTTCATCAGGACTAAACAAATGCCACACTCAACAGTGAGAAACAGGACATTCTGTGTAGCTGATTGTTTCTCAGTCTGGATCTCTGCAGCTGAAACAAATCAAAGCATTAACTACACTTATTGGACTAAGACACAAAATGCCCTCAGTGATTTTCCAGTGGCAGATTATCTTCGAAGGGGTTATTTTGGGAGTCTGTATGCCAAGGATACAGTCTTCACACAATCTCTCAAGGGTACTGGGTGATAAATATGCATTAACGACTGTTGCATTCAGGGAGCAGTTCATTGACTTAGGTAGAACTGGGGGGAAATCCCCTCCCTGGGATCTGACTCTAGGCTGAATGAGCCTTGGAAATGTGTTCTCACAACACAATAGGAAAAACATGTCGAAGGTTTGAAGGTTTGAGTTTATCTGAGTAGAAAAGATCTTCAGTAAATTCCAAGAGACATGAAGAAAATCATGTATGATATTTGCCTTTCTCTTTGTTTTACAATTTGTACATAATTTCCTAGGGAGCATCAATCTTCTTAGAGAATGTCAACACAGACTAATAACATCTAAACCCAATATGTTTCATGTCTTATATCTCAAATATCACTAACTAGAGCCTCAAAAGCATTTATTTTTGTACATATTCTTCAAATATTCCAGTGCTTGGAGTTTCACGAAGTACAACTTACTTGGTTTTTTGTAGGTGAAGAATGACTTCTTCTCCACTTAATGTAATCTGATACTGAAGTTCAGAATCATATCTTTCCTAAAAATATTGAATAACATAATGAAATCAATTTATGAGTCTATCTAAAACAATTACAATGATAAGTATAGCTTATGTATAAGAATAATTATGCACATAGATAAAATTATTCTCATGCCTTTAAAATCAAACATTAATTTTATATTAAATTGTCCACAAATTTCAATAATACAGAAATAACACAGTCTAAACTAACTCTAATATGTGTGACAGGGACACAGCATTTTCTTTAATATACCATGCTCTGTTACCCAGTGAATCACTAATGGGATAATAAGAAGATACATATTTTCCTACTTAAAAAATCAACCAAATATACTAAAGCAAACCAGCCCAAAACCTTCTAAGAATTAAATAAGGTTGAAATTATTAAGTGATGGAAATACTATTATAGTCAAAGATTTAATATCTATGTCCTTTAAAAAAGTCATGTTTATAATAATATTGAGTTTCTACATTATAGACAGAATGGCCAAGAAAAAGACAACTCATTGGGGGCATGATGGAGTAAGGTAGGGGTAAGACATGGTTTGGTGAGTTTGTCAAGGAGCACTCCTTCTAGAAATGGCTGCCCAACCTATGCATTTTCTCTCTCCCACCTGGAAACTTGAAGAAATATTCAATCTGCTTTGTTCTTTCTGATCAAGTGAGACCATTTACTCTCTTACCTTCTGATGACTTTCAAGACTTTCCAAGAAATCTACGTTCTCCTGAACCTAGCAGGGCTTCAAGATGAAACTACTAGATATATAGATTGTGACGTCTTCTATATTAGTGAAAAACTGTGTCTCTTTGGAAGATGTAAAATCTACCACAATCATTCACATTGCTTACCTCTTTTCCATGATTTTCTGTTTGGTTGTTTTGTATATCTCTTTTGTGCAAAATATGCAGTCTTTTAGGATGAACGACTTCATAGTGCTCCCATTCAGGGCCTTCCTTTATGGCTACAACTAGTGACAGTGAAATAATGTTTATATAAGTTAATTAAAGGTTATTATTTTGGTTAAGTGGGTTTGTTGAATTGGTGCAGAAGGCTGAATTCCTGTTGAGAGTAAGCTTTAAGGAGAACAAGTTAAATCTTCTACTTTAGCTTCTATAACAAATAATTTTTATTTAGGTCTCTTCCTCCTTTCTGAAAGATGTAACAATGGTGAAACAATTTTTGGAGGGATCCCCAATATATGTAAACTCTGGCCACCATGCCCTGAATGGGAAGCATGGATTATAACAGAGGTTATGGGAACCAGGGATTCTGCCTGCAGCAAGCCATTCCTCTTACTCTGTAATCTTCTTCAATATTGGAATTTTTCTCTCAATGTCCTCAGGGACTTCTGTTTTTACTTTTCATATACTCTTCCTTTTTTGGTGAAGCTGGTGACTACTCATTCAAAATGTAAATATTTCATATACAAATAGATAATATTTAATTTGTAGGATAGATACCTCTAATCATTACTTTATTTCTCAGTGTGACAATAAAACATTAAGTTCATGTTCTCCAGATCATTTCTTTCTTAAGACTTTAGATATCACAATAAATAAAGCCTTTGCTGCATTCTGTTGTAGCAGTTTTAAAACCAAGATTGTGTATAGGCTAAATGTCCCTCTTCATGCACTTGGTATAATGTTATATATATATCACTTTCTATTTCGCTTGCATGTAGTAGCAAATGAACGGACATTGAGACCAAAAGATGTGATATTAAGTCCTAGCTAAGTGACCTTGTAAAAGTCCTTGCAAATGATCTTGCTTATCAGTGTACTTCCCTAAAAGAAAACTGGACAAAAATTGAATAACATAAAATATGTAATAAAATGACATTCTTTCCCTTTTGTATTTCTATTCTTTAAATATTGTTCCCTCACCTACATAGACAATTTTATTTCTAAGTGATACCATTTTCACAGTTAAGTGTCTGTGTTGAGAGGTGGTTGTCTTCTCAGTGTGACTGACAGTCAGGGAGGATTTAGGGACACCAAGAGATTCTATATCTGGTTGATTTGGAAAAACTGAAGGGAAATGGTAAAGCAAGAATTCTCTCCTACCTGCACAATTCTGTTGTGATGCTGGCCTATGAAGGATTCATGTGAAAACAGGAAATGTATAAATGTATTACTAAAAATTCTTAAAAAAAAGAGAATATAAATTACATTAGTAGAAGGTGACATATAATTGAAATTGGAGTTAATTTTAATTCTAATTTCAAGTCTAGGATTAACTTTAATTGTTTAATATTTTATTTTGTCTAACAATGCAATTTTGTCTAAGTTGACTCCAATTTTAGTGATGAATCTTTCCTGTTTCACTTACAAAACCTTTGGCTAAATTGTGTCTTTAGATGAATGACTGTCTCCATTTAGAATAGAAAATACTAGTATCATTCAAGATAACTTTGGAACTGGTAAGGAATTTCTGATCTGGAATCAGCTCTCTGGTATCATGTGAAATACGTTTTAGGAAATAAAATGATATAACTGATAGGATTATTCAATGATATGAGTTGTGAGTTGATATGATGTGGGAGATAAAATTTCAGAGACCTAAGTTTTTGTGCTAATGATAATGCCTGGACTATTAACACAGAGCTCCTCAAAACTGAGTAGATATTCCAAGATATAAATAACAGTAACCTTCAAGTCAGATGACCATGTCATTTTCTCATACTTTAAAAATTCATAAAATAATTTCACTATTTTATAAAACATCTATATATTAGAGCTTACCTTGAGTTTGAACAATGAGCCAGAGGACAGAGAACAGGAGCAAAGGCATGCTGGCTACTGCAGACAGCTGAGACAGCCCATGAAGCAGAAAGATGTCCAGGGCTGTCCAGTTTTATCTTCCCCAACTTCTCTTTATATATTGAAAACGAAATAAAAACCTCAAACCTTCCTTGTGTGATTCTGAGGAATGTTTCCTAATAGGATTGGGAAACTGCCAAGAAATTGCAGTGTCAAAATTATGAGAATGTTCCTCATTCAAGAGAGGTGTTTATCTCTGTGGTAACAACTTGGTAAGGAATCACATGTGGACAGCTGCTTGGCCTTGGTGCTGCTCAGCAACTTTATAAAAACTGATCTGCAAATTAAGAAAATATATCTACAAATTTAGAAAATATATTTTAGAAAATATATACCTCTTTTGAGAAATTGGCACAAAGAGAACATAATCTATTGAACAAATACCAAAACTTTACAAGCTAACATATTGTGGATCTCTCTGACCTCGGCCTCCTTATATGTGAAAAAGGGTTTGATGGTAAGAATTACCTCAAACTTCTTGTAAAATTCATATTAGGTAACACATGCAGGTGCGCACGCACACACATACACACACTTGTAAAAAAATGTGCAAATGTAAGTTCTCTTGACAATGTTAGTCTCAATCAAATTAACCACTTTTGAAATATGTTTGAAGTGCACTATGAATTTGCCTTCAGGAAAATACTTCTCTGATTACAAAAATGATACATATTCATGGAAATGAATACCAAAGAAGTAAATCAAGGAAAGAATGTTGATCACCCAATGGCCCAGCATCAAGAATTGAGTTGTTCATATTTTGACAACTTATTTTTATTTTTTTCTCTGCTCTAATAAAAGAAAAAGAAAAGAGTAAAAAAAAATTATACATTTTAGTTCTTGTTACATAAAGAGATTTGGGGACCTGATATTTTTTGCTATTGAATAGTAAGGCATTTTAAGGACTAGAGCACCTTGTGTGTAACATGTACATGTACATTTCTTTATTTGCTTTTCTGATTATTTCTTTTGGACAAATTTTTAGTTATTTAGTTAAAAAATGCAAATCAGTTAGAGATTCTAAATATACACTGATCCAGTACTTTTCATTGGGTTAATGCCAAACTAAATTTTCACATATACAGTTGTCCCAGTCTAAAAATCTACAATAGGGCCTCCCTGATGGTGCAAGGGGTTAAGCACCACACTATGAAGCAATCGGTAGCCTCTGCAGGACGAGTTCAATCCCTGGCTGGCCAGCAAGCAACCCACATGGTGCAGCAGACCTCTCTCTCCTGACTCACCCACTGCTCCCCTCAGCAGTGTACTTTGGTCAATCTGCCTGTTTTGTTCCCCACTCTCTGGTGAATCCTCTCACCCCCTGCATCTCTGGTCTGTGCACCAGCTCTTGTATGCATAAATAAATAAATGTTAAAAAAACAAAAAAATAAAAATAAATAAAAATCTACAATATTTAACTGCTGAATTTACTATTTACTAATACATTTGGGAGTTTCATAGCGTCAGGTTATAAGGTGTATAGTTACCTTTCTATGCCTATGTTTTTTGTTTGTTTTCTATATTCTTTTAAGTCAGTTACACTTTCTTAATAATTTTGTATTTATTTTACTGGTCCTGTATTGTTGCCCATTAAAATTAAAAAAAAAATCATCATAATTAATCTCTCCACCATCAAGCAATGTAAGCATCCTGAGATGGTTTAACTCTTTTCAGTATCCCATCCCTTACCTCCTCACATGTTGTTTTCAAGTATTTTAGTTATTCTTTAGTTTTCACCCCCTAGCTAATAATTATCATTAGCTTTGCATTTTATACAGATGATGCTGCTTAAAATTATTTACATTCTTTATTCGATAATTTCAAATTATTCACCTTCTTTATTTACAAGTTAATGTTAGCATTAGTACTTTCTGTAAATAAAATTCTTTAATAAAACATACTCTTTGACATGTCTTTCACTAAAGGTTTCTTGGAGTTAGCAGTGATATTTTTTATTTATTTTCAAGAGCATATTTATTTCCCCTATACTTTAAAAACAGTTTACTGGCAATAGAGTTTTAGGGTGACAATTACTATCTCTCACATTTTGGTGGTATGTCACTTTGTGGCAGCTACTCTTGTTGAAAATTATTTCAGTCTATTGAGTGGAAATTAATTTTGTTTAATGATTATACAACTAATATTGCAAAATAAGTTAGTCAAGTCATGCTAAATTTGAGTTTATGCTAAAATACATTTCGGGGTATCCCAGTTATGAACTGATACCATACTCACTAATAAGATATTTCTGCAGTAAATCTAATGATAGAGATAAGTCTACAGATACAGTTTATACAAATGATGAACATTAGAACTGGGGTTGGTCTATTGCATTCCAGTAGAGTTTAGAAGCACATCATTTGGAGGGTTGAGAAAGTCAAATACTGGCTGTAAAAGAAATAATGCAGTGGGTATTCTGATGAAAAAAATCATATAAGCAAAGTGGCAGGTATGTGTAAAAATTGTAATATGCATGTAGAACAACAGCCTGTTCTTTATGACTTGAATATAATATGAAGAGTAACAGTACTTGATTGATATAAGACATGTGAGATATGCCAGGGTCAAGGTATGGAGGGGAAATGATAAAGACATTT
Organism: Talpa occidentalis; assembly: GCF_014898055.3. Classification (NCBI taxonomy): domain Eukaryota; kingdom Metazoa; phylum Chordata; class Mammalia; order Eulipotyphla; family Talpidae; genus Talpa; species Talpa occidentalis. Next base: position 96,333,261 of record NW_023605194.1, on the reverse strand, counting down.
TTTTAAAGCTATGAAACATTTTTTTTTCTTTTTAATTTACAGTAGAGTTTTTAGATTTTTTTTCCCTACTGTCATCCCTTATATCTCCTTGGCACTTTCTCCCGCTCCCTCTCTCCTTTCCTCAGAAATCTTATTTCATTTATCTTTGTATGATCATTTTTATAAGTACTTTATTGAATCATCTTCTATGTAAATATCCAATATTTTTCTATATCATTCTAACTTGTTTTACTATACAAGTTAATTCTGGCTCTACTTGGCAGCATTTTGTCTTTCCTTATGTTTGGCTAGTATTCCATAGTTTGGCTACCATATCTTCTGGATCCAATCTTCTATCAATGAGCATGTAAGTTGCTTCCATATCCTAGCTCTTACAAACAGTGCTGCAATGAACATTGCAGAACTTATAGCTTTTTGAGTTGATGGTTTCACATTCACTGGATAGATGCTGGGTCACACAGAAGTTCCACTGCTATTATTTTTAATGTAAATCCAGATCACTTTCCATATTGACTGAGCCAGTTTACATTCTCACCCAAAATTGTAATAGGGTTGGTCTTTCTCTACATACTCTTCAGCATTTGTTACTTGGAGACTTTATAATATGTGCCATTCTCACATGTGAGATGTGTGATATGATACTCATTGTGGTTTTGACATGCATCTTCCTTGTTAAAAGTGATAATATTTTTTCATGATATTGGCATTTGGATATCTTCTTTGGTGAATTGTCTATTCAGATATGTTAATTCTAAAGGCATTTAAGAAGGTACACATTCTGAGAAATAATTCATAAAATCGTTAGACTTGCTAATTGATTGGAGGTAGCAAATGAGGGAGACACATAATATAGAACGAGTTCTAAGATTCAGCTTACAATATGTGAATCTTACAGCTGACATTTTTTAATGCGTCTATTGATAGGAATTTCAGTTTATTCAACATCTTAAAGGAAGGAGCTCTATCTTCTATACCTTTCAGGAGCACAGTAACTTAAAGAAAGTAGATGTTCCAAAACATTCATTGAACATGTACACCAAAAAAGTTTGTAAACTGAATTACCAGGGTGGGACACTTGTGCTGTTTATTGTATTGTTGAATATCAGCCTATAAATTAAAACTGGGGAAATAACAGTGAAGACATTATTTACTTGATGCATCTGGAGGGAATGAGAAAAGGCGTATACATCAACCTTGTTTGAATACAGTATCCAAGGACTGGCTAAACATAGGACTTAATTTATGATCTTAATACTAAGAAATAAAGACCAACATCCTGACCACAGAGAATTTTGTTCCCATAAAATTTGCAGCTTAACACTTTGGAATGTTTCATAATAAAATATATTTCATGATTTGGGCGGATGTTTAAATATTGTCTAATTAGAAATGAAAATAGAAGAGCAAAATGAATAAAAAATTTAATAGCTCTTTAATATATAAAGACTTTCCCCTTCATTTTCTTATTTAGCCCTCATCACAGAAGATCTAAGTCCAAGATCCCAGAAAATCTAAGTCCAAGACCCCAGTGAGAAATACCAGAGGGGAGCTTGACATTTCCTTCAACATTCCCTCCCACATAAATTGGCAATTAGGCTCCAACTAAAATGTTTATAAGCTAAGCATATCTCTCAGCAATCTCACAGTGTTTTGAAAACAAAAACTAGAATTAAGCACGACATAAGATGGAGGGAAGTCTAATAAAAAAGGATGAATTGAAACTACGAAAGACTGCACTCAAGTAAGTAAGGCAAAACACAACTTACAGACTGAAGACTAGCTTCTCTTCATTTCAACTCCAGATTTATTATGATCTATCATGGACTTAAATGGCTGCCAAAATGAAAGATACACTTTACTATATCCACGCAGTGAAATACTACACACCAATGGAAGTGTACCATTTGCTATGTGCAAAATCATGAATAAATATTATATGCATGTTTTGGAAGACGAAAAGTTCTGTGATTTGACAGAAATACATTCCCAAACTGGAAAAACTCATCTATGATTTTAGATTTCATGTAGTAGTTTCTTGAAAAGGAGGTAACAGTGACTGCATTGAGATTGGTGAGATTGGACTGACATCCAGAGTGCTACAAATACTATATTTCTTTTTTTTTAAAGATTTATTTATTTATGCATACAAGAGCTGGGGTACAGACCAGAGATGTAAGGTACAGGCCAGAGATGAGAGGATTCACCAGAGACAGAGTGGGGAACAGAACAAACTAACAAATACACTGCTGAGGGGAACAGCGGGCAAGTCAGTTGAGGTCTGCCGCACCATGTGGGTTTTTCCCTGGCTGGCTGGGGATGGAACTCATGCTGCAGAGGCTGCAGATTGCTTCATAGTGTGGTGTTTAACCCCTTGTGCCACCAGGGAAGCCCAAATATTATATTTCTTGATTAAAGTGGTAGCTTCATGGGATATATAACTTGCGAATATTCATTGAACTGTGTCATTATAAATTTTGTGTTCTTTTCTGAATACGTACATGTGCAAGTTAATATACAAATTTTAAATAAGTTAACATTTCATTTATTAATTATACATTTTCATTAATTTGTAAGTATCTGAGAAACTGCCATCCAAAAGAAAAGCTATAGAATTTGACGAGAACCTCCATATAACCAGTTACCAACTAATTGAGACATTGGTATTTCTTCCCTTCTTCATTATCTTGAATTTTGTGTTCATCTTTCCTCTCCTAGGAGTGGAATTAGTGGTTCTGATGGCAGATGCATTTTTAATCTCTTGAGAAAGATCCATGCTGCTTTCCATAAGGTTTGGGCCAGTCTACATTGTGGTAGAAATGTGTAAGAGGGTTCAGGTTTCTCCACATCCTTGCCAACACTTCTTGGTTCTGGTCTTTTTTGATATGAGCTATTCTCACAGGTGTGAAGTAGTACCTAATTGTGGTTTTGATTTGCCTTTCCCTGACAATAAGTAAGATGAACATTTTTTTTCACATACCTGTTGACCATCTGCATGTCTTCTTTGGAGAAGTGCCTATTTAGCTGTTCTGTCCATTTTTTTAAAAACTGGGTTATTTTGGGCCTCCCCGGTGGCGCAGCGGTTGAGCACTGGGTTGCGAAGCTGCTCGCGGCCTCTGCGGCGCCGGTTCGATCCCCGGCTGCTCCCCGGCCACCGGAGGAGGGTCCCACATGGCGCGCAGACCTCTCCTGCCGCCCGCTGCTCCCCTCAGCAGTGTACCTCGGTCCTTCTGCCTGCTCTGCTCCCTGCTCTAGCTCTGGTGAATTCTCTCACCCTCCCGCGCTTCTGACTGTACCCAGTGCATGTATAAATAAAACAAACAAACAAATAAATAAATAAATAAAACATGCCTCTATTTAAAAAAAAAAAAAAAAAAAAAAAAAACTGGGTTATTTTCTTTTTGTTGAGTTGCTTGAAATCTTTGTAAATCTTTGATATCAGTCCCATCAGATGCATGGCTGCAATTTTCTCCCATTCTGTAAGGTGTTCCTTTGTTTTAGTGACAACCTTTCTCACTATACAGAAGCTTTTTTAGATTGACTTAGCAGAGATAAAAGTCCACATTCTTCACTCAATCACCAGATTGGAAAGAGTTCCTCATTCATAATGGGTCAGACTTGAGGTTCTGACTACCCACTAGGTCTCTGCTGACATTTTCCTTTCTGGAAAGGTAGGGACATCTTCCTACTACTCCCATGTTGCCTCTGTTGATACTTAACTTAGGGAGAATGGCTTTGATATGCTTGGAAAATAGTGAAAGTCTTGACTTTCTACTAGGCCTCCTCTGATAAACCCATCAGTGAGAAGGGGTGGAGGTGTACCTCACTATTACCAGTTGTGAGTCAAAGTCAAGGTTTTACTTCATTTACACTAACCTGGTCATGCTTATCACTGACTACTGAGAATGAATACCCAAGCTCCTATTCAACCTTGTCTGAAACCACTCCAGTGAAGAGATGAGGGGACTTTGGGACAGCTGAACATATAAATCAGGTGGAAATGTAGACTCTCCAATCAGCCTCTGCTGGTATAGGAGAAATGGAGCCACAGGCATTTCTGTAACATTTGGCTGGAACAGAACAGTTATTGATAGTTTTATGTATTTATGTCCTTCTCCTGGTATACTGTTCATTCTAGTATTTCATTCTGCATTTTAACTATTAACATTTTATGCCTGGTAATTTTCCTTGATTGCTTTTGTAATGTTTTTTTCTATATATTCAGAATATGTTCTCTTACAATCTATAATTACATGCACTTTTATGTGGGAAGGTTTGTATTCCTTAATGTGTTGCTTTTTGGTTAGCAATTTTACTTTTGCATGGGATAGTTACACATTTTATTAAGCAATGCATATGGAGAAGGGCATACCCCAAAAATCATCAATTGGAAAAACTTAGGGATTGGGAGTTGATGACTCCTCACCTCAAGGTGAAGAACCTCAGAAATCAAAAATCCAGTCAATAACTCCCCACCCATAGGCAACTCTCTTGGCAGAGTTTCAACTTTTACCCTCAGTGAAATAGCATTAGCAAGATAAATTCCTTAGATGCTACTTCCCTTGTGGGTTTTGAAGGCACAGGGTGAGAAATGATAGTCACACTTTGGTTAGTCTCACTTCCTGTGGTTCACACTGCTCAGGGCTTTGCTATTAGCCTGATTTCATTCCTGAGTTTGCCAGGATCAATCCCTGTTGCTGCAGGTATAGAGACAGCAAATGCTGCGTGTTCAAGGAGAAGTTGGGAAGCAGCTAGAGAAACCCAATAATACTTTCTATACCTCCTCTACACTCAGATGTGCTAAGCAGCCTCCTGTCAAAGTCACAGATACACATCTAAGAAAATGAATCCACTTATTTTCCTACATTCTCCAGGGAATAATTCCAGTTTTTTTAATTCTTCTAGGACTAAAGAAAAATATAGATGTGCCACATCAACAATCTGTTTGAAATCACTGTATTTTTTGAAATAAAACTGAGATATACATGTTTTCTCAGTAAATTTATTTAAAAATAGATCATTAAGTTGAGTGGGACCTTCCAAATGCTGTTTAGTAAAAAAAAGAAACAAAATCTAGTTATATCAGCCTAGCTTTCTTTCTTAAGACATTGCTTCTCTATTTTGTGTTTTCTGAAGAAAGCAGAAGTCTAGACGCAGTTCATGTATCTTTGGCAGTGAGACCTTTTTACACAAAAATTCCATGAATTACTAATGTAGGGGTAATCTGAGGTCATATGCATCAGTGCTTGGAAATCCATTAACTGAAGAGAAATTAGAGGACTCAGATATAATTTCTAATGTGACATTATCTTTAGTGGAAACAACATAAAAGATGCCTGGATTAGTTCACAAGGCTTTGTCTGACCAATGGGCACAAGAAAAATGCTCAATGGGCCTCCCTGGTGGAGCAAGAGGTTAAGTCTCAGCACTATGAAGCTACAGGCAGCCATTGCAGCATGAGTTCGATCCCTGGCCAGGGAGCTGACCCACATGGCGCAGTAGACCTCTCCTGTCTTACCAGCTGCTCCCCTCAGCAGTGTATTTCAGTATATCTGTCTGTTCTGCTCCCCACTCAGTCTCTGGTCAATCCTCTCACACCCTGCACCTCTGGCCTACACCCCAACTCTTGTATGCATAAATAAAATAAATCTTTTTGAAAAAAGAAAAAAATGTTCAACAAAGTTTGGCAGAGCATGCTTTTACAACAAGATGCAACTATGGATCTTACTGATATTTACCCAAATAAATGATTTAGTATGTCATACAAAATTCTGCACACAAGTGTTTACTGCAGCTTTGTTCATAATTGCCAAAATGTGGAGGCAGCAAGATGTCACATTAGACAAATGGGTTGATAAAGTATGGAATATCCAGAAAATGGAATCTTAGTTATTCCTGAAAAGCAATGATCTATCAAGCCATTGGAGGAAACTTAAATGCAAATTTTAAAGTAACACAAATCAACCTGCTATTAAGTGAAATCAGTCATACTGTATGATTGCAACTGTATGCTAGACATTCTAGAAAAGAGAAAACCATGGAAAGAGTAAAATAATCAGTGGCTTCCAGGTGTTGGAGTGAGAGAGGGATGGATCTGCAAGGTAAAGAGGAATTTTAGAGCATTGAAAACAATTCTATAATTCCTACTATAATAATGAGATTCTAGCGGTAGATAAGTGTCATTACACAGTTGTGTAATTCACAGAATGTACAACATTAAGAGTAAACCCTAGTGCAAACTATGGAATTGTGGTGATAGTGATGCATCAGTATAGGTTCATCACTTATAATTATTGCACCACTAGGAGGGAAATGCTGATAGTGGGAGAGTGTGGGAGTTTGTATCCGGGCAGGCATAACTGCCACTAAAATTACTATGAACCTAAAACTGCATGAGAAAATAAAAACTATTTAAAAAATGGGCTATGCATTTTCAGTTTGATTATGGGACTGAACCAAAAAGTGCTCAATACTGAGCACTGGGTACAGTCAGAAGCATGGGAGGGTGAGAGAATTCACCAGAGCCAGAGAGGGGAGCAGAGCAGGCAGAAGGACAGAAGTACACTGCTGAGGGGAGCAGTGGATGGCAGGAGAGGTCTGCGCACCACATGGGACCCTTGCCGGCAGCCAGGGATCGAACCGGTGCTGCAGAGGCTGCGGGCAGCTTCGCAGCCCAGCACTCAACCACTGTGCCACCAGAGGAGGCCCTTAACACAAAATTTTTTTAATAATATATCTATTAAACATGAGTCTGGACCTAAACACAAGGTATCATAGAGAAAAGAATTAACTTTTTAACAAGGAGAGTCTTCACAATGGATTGCAGGCTATAATACTCTGGTGCTTAGGATTTAGTATCCACATAATATTACTTTCTTAACATAATAATAATAGTAGTGGTAATGTTGTATCAGTGTTGTGCAGTACAGCAGACTGTGCAAGGTTGGTACTTAGTGTCTAAAGCTGTCATTAGTAAGAGAAGATAGAAAGCAATAGAAGAGATGAGACAAATTCAAGAGCAGATGTTACAAGACAGTTGTAGATTTTGTTGTTGGAGTCAGGGTCCCAATGTATCAGGATTTTTTTTTTTTTTGATGAAGTGAATCCAGTATCCTCAATCAGGTGTGCCCCTCTGAAATGACCCTGGTGGATCACTCTAGCCAGGAAGAAATATTATTCTAGGCACAGAATTACATGGAAGATTTTCTCATGATCCATCTCTTGCCATATTCCTCTCAGAATGCTAGTGTACCAGGGTTCTTTAGCTTAAACTTAAGGGCTAAATTCTAGAATGAAAGATATAAAATGTGAAGATATTACAGGCCAAGGTAAAACTTTTAAACACAAGAGTGAGCCAGCTGGAAGACGGCGTAGAACCCCTCTGACATGACTGTACAGGACCAGGTGCACAGGACTCAAGCGCTGAGGAAAGACATACATCTAAAAACAGTTACCAGGGCCTCCCTGGTGGCGCAGCGGTTGAGTGCTAGGCTGAGAGGCTGCCAGCAGCCTCTGCAGTGCTGGTTCGATCCCCGGTCGGCCGCTGGGCGAGGGTCCCACATGGCGCGCAGACCTCTCCTGCCGCCTGCTACTCCCCTCAGCAGTGTACTTTGGTCCTTCTGCCTGCTCTGCTCCCTGCTCTGGCTCTGGTGAATTCTCTCACCATCCCGTGCTTCTAACTGTACCCAGTGCTTGTATAAATAAATAAATAAATATTAAAATAAATAAATAAATAAAATATACTTGTCACTTCTTTAAAAGAAAATGAGAAGCACTAACAAAGTTTAGTCAGAATTTATCAATTTAATTTTAAATTCTGGAAACTAAAGAAACACAGTTCATTTGCAGACCTTTACAAAACTAAAGTGAGAAAGGAAAGAAAATATTTAAAAATATGAGAAATGATTATAAAATACCATAAAATTAGTAAAAGCCCATTATTATCTTCCCTTTTCTATTTATACCTGTTAAATTCTGTTATCTGTATGTTTTCTTTTCTTTTTTTTAATGTAAAAATATTAATTTGTCTTACAATGACGCTCTTTAGGAAAGTAGATGTTTGTATTGTCTGTCACTAATTTAAAAAACCATTTTGGGATTAAAACACACTTAAAGTCATAGGTGGTATAAGACTCTTTGCAGGAAATCAGTGGATAATGCAGTTCTAGGCACACAGCATGTACTCAATAAATGTCACTTCTTAATAAAAAATCATTAAAGAATTAAAAAAAATGGTAAAAGCCAGGATTGACAAAAAAGAAGATAAAATAAATATTCTGGAAGGTAAAATTATTCAAAAATACCAAGACATAGGCAAACAAAAGTCAGAGAGAACATGATATATGAGCAGATTAGATATCAGAGATTTTAAGAAGATAATTAGTACTTTCAAAATGGAGGTAAGACTAAATGAAAGAGAATGTGAAGAAAGGAAAAAAATACTTGATATTACAGGTGGCTTGATATATTTAGTGGTTAATTCTATCTAGAACTATCCAGAATAGGGGCCTCCCTGGTTGCCAAGGGTTTGAGTCTCAATGCTATCACCCAGATGGCCTTGGTTCAATTCCCAGCCAGCAAACTGGCCCACATGTGGCGAAGCAGACCTGTCTCACCCACTGCTCCCCTTAGCAGTGTATTCCAGTGGATCTGCCTGTTCTGCTCCTCACTCTGTCTCTGGTGAATCCTCCCACAACCTGCATCTCTGGCCTATACCCCAGTTCTTCCTCTCAAAAATAGATAAAATAAGAACTCTCTAAAAATAAATAAATAAATATCTGGAATATCTGAAACATTTAACCTCTTCCTCTCCATTATATCAGTTATTTATGCTGCATAACAAATTTACCAAAACTACAGCGACTTGAAAAACACAAGACTGCAGTTAATATTCAACTGGAATGAGGTCTGCTTCCAAGCTCATTAGTTGTTGATAGAATTCAGTTCCTTGAGAGACTCTTGGACTGAGGGGCTCAGCAGGCTGTTGGCCAGAGAGCAGCCTCAGTTCCTCATCAGGAAGATGTCATTAATACCAACTTAATAGCAACACAGCTCCATCCATTCTATATTCTGATTGTAACTAAAACTTTCTTTTTCATGCATGCTTCATTATTTCTCATAAATTTAAAAACATTTTCAAAACTTAAAAAAAGTAGCAATGTGGTCAGGTGCTAAGTATATTTGGAGAAACTATGGTGTCCTAGTCAAACAATACCTGGATAAGACCATAACTTAAACTGTTTTCTTAAATTAAAATAAAAGGATAAAAATGATTAATGATTAAAACAGACTGGTGACACACCTGACATGATAGTGTTATCAGTGGAGTATGTTTAAAGTTAGTAAGTTGTAGATCTAGGTTGGAAACAAGATGAAATCAAAGTCTTTGTTTTCAATCGTCTAAACTGCTCTACAGTTCAACTTATCACAAAATTTTGTATACGTTAGATTCAAAGCCTTGTGATTAAAGGATATTCTTCCTGTCACTTTCCTCCAGTGATCTATTTTCAAAAAGGATCTACAGTGCATCTGATTTAGGAATCTACAGTGCATCACTTCATAACCCACCAGAATGATCAGACACCACTCCTTGGGAGCACATGGTTATTTCTAGTTTGGTTCATATGGATAATTATGAGGATTCATAGGATAAATACTTCCACCATATTTAAAAAAAATGAGATGGGCAGAAGAATTAAAATGAACAAGCAAGCAAATAAACAGCAAAAACCAATAAGGATTCGTAGGTCTGTCACAGTAGAGTATAGCCTTACAGGATACAGAGATTCATTTCTGGGTTAGGGAAGAATATTCTCAAACCTCACACTGAGATTAAGCTATGTTTTCTAATGTATTCAAGAGCAAATTTCCATGTAAAGACAAAAACTCCTTCAATGAGAGTGATAGATGGAGTCTGGGTTTATTGGATATTGTCATTCACTTTGGGGGCCGGAATCAGTTTATCTAGAAACCCACACAGCAAAGGCATATAACTTCTGTAGGAAAAGTCGTTCATGGGAATGACTGCCTCAAATGGTCAGGCCAGTGACAGAGAGGGGTGAAGCAGGTTAAGTATAAGAAAATTACAGCTGCATTGCTTAGTAGAAAGTATGTATCCTAATATCACAAGCAGCTATTTTATTAGTTAGGATTAATTCTGTTACAAGCAAGAGAAAATCCAAATGGAAATGGCATGAACATTAAGGAATTTTTATTGGTCATATAACTTGAAGCCTCAACAAGTTATGGGGTAGCTCCAGCAGTTATTAATCCACCAGTTTAAGAATGTCTTAAAAAAAAAAAAAACAGGTTTATTCTTTCATTTTTCTCTTCCGCCTACATCAGTCTTGCTTTCATCATGGCAATACAGCTGCAGCAATACCCATAAGTATCCAGATGCCAACATTCAGAAAAGGGGACAAGGAAGTCTTTCCTAGAAATTACCAAAAAAAAAAAAAAAAAAAGATGGGGGTGGCATATACTCATCTCCAAATCAAACACTGTTAGGGGAAACGAGATTGTTATAATGATTTACAGAGATGGGGATTTATACATAATGGAATTAAGATTGTCTTTTTTAAAATATGGAAAATTAAACAAAACTGGGGTTCTGAAAGCAAAGGAGAGAGGTATTATTTGGTAGGCAAATGACAATATTTACTCTACCTCTAGTCAACTAAATTGATGGTTGCTATGGACAATGTGATTCCTGTGTTGACGGACTATCTGATTACTTTTAAGTCAGAAATCTGGATGTTTATGCAAGCTCTCCCAATTTTTAAATATTGGCAATGAATTAAAAACATATTAAAATACTATTTGGTCAAAATCATTCAGGCCAAGTAAAATACATCTGCAGTCCAGACATTTCCTGCAGGCCACCAGTTTATAACCTCTGGGTTATGTAATTAACTAAAATTTTCTGTATATAGAAAGATTATGTATTAGAAAGTTTTACTCAGTTTTAGAAAGCCTGAATGATACAGTTAACAAGGATTTCAGAACATAATATAGGAAAAATATATAAATCAGAGAATGTTTACTTACTTTTCTTCTTAACTGAGATTTCTAATTCGACAAGTTTATGGTTAAAGCAATAAGATATTGCTAGTTATCAAATGATGACTGTACACTCTTTTTCATCTCCTCCCAATTTCCTATGATTTTTATCTTCTTTTTTTTCTTTTAGTTTTCATTAAAGAGTGAATTATTATAATTCCCTACCAAGTAAGAAAATAAAGGTGTTTACAATATTTAAACAAGCATTTGTCAACATCACAATTTAAAAATGGGGAGAGGGGAGGAATGGCTAGGAAAAAATCACCTTAGATTTAAGTTTCATAAATTTTTTTTAAGAGTTACCTTCCTTCTCTCAGTTTAGTAAAGTGGCAGGATACAAAATCAACATACAAAAATCAGTAGCCTTCCTACAAACAATAAACCTGAAGAAGAAGAAATCAAGAAAACCATTCCTTTTATTATTGAAACAAAAAAAAATCAAATACTTGGGAATAAACCTAACAAAAGAAGGAAAGGACCTATACAAAGAAAACTATAAAACACTGTTAAAGGAAATGGAAGGAGACACAAAGAAATGGAAAGACATCCCCTGCTCATGGATCAGAAGAATTAACATTATCAAAATGGCCATCCTACCAAAAGCAATTTACAGATACAATGCTATTCCAATTAAAATTTCAATGTAATTTTTCAAAGAAATAGAAAAAAATTTGATGAAATTCATATGGAGCCACCAAAAACCCCAAATAGCCAAAACCCTCCTGAAAAAAAAAAAAAGGGAATGGAGGCATCACTCTCCCAAATTTCAAACTATACTACAAAGCCATAATAATCAAAACTGCATGGTATTGGAACCAGAACTGACACATGGACCAATGGAACTGAATAGAAAACCCAGAAATAAACCCACAGATCTATGGTCAATAATCTTTGACAAAGGAGCAAAGAATATGTACTGGAGCAAAGAAACTTTGTTCAATAAATGGTGCTGGGAAAACTGGGTCGCTACATGCAAAAGAATGAAGCTTGACTACTACCTCACACCATGCACAAAACCAACTCAAAATGGATTAAAGAACTAGACATAAGACCTGAAACCATAAAATATATAGAAGGAAATATAGGCAAAACACTACATGACATGCACCTCAAAGACATCTTTACAGACACATCACCCAAAGCAGTGATGGTGAAGGCAAAGATAAACAGCTGGGACTACATCAAATTAAAGAGCTTCTGCACAGCAAAAGAGACAAGAACAAAAACAAAGAGAAACCCCACCGAATGGGAGAACATTTTTGCACCCAACACAAATGATAAAGGACTGATCACAAAAATCTACAAAGAGCTGATGAGACTCGACAAAACAAAGAAAATGATCCAGTCAAAAAATGGGCAAAAGAGCTAAAAAGAAACTTCTACGAAGAAGAAATACAAATGGCTACCAGGCATATGAAAAAATATTCAACGTCACTTGCAATCAGGGAGATGCAAATCAAAACTACAATGAGATACCATCTCACACAAGTGAGAATGGCACATATTAAAAAAACTAGCAACAACAAATGTTGGCGAGGTTGTGGAGAGAAAGGAACTCTCCTGTACTGTTGGTGGGAGTGCAAACTGGTCCAACCACTATGGAAAGCTGTGTGGAGATTCCTCAACCTACTAAAGATAGAGCTTCCATATGATCCAGCAATTCCACTCCTAGATATTTACCCAAAGGAAACAGAAACATCAATTCCAAAGAGCACTTGTACCCCTATGTTCATAGCAGCACTGTTTACAATAGTTAAGCTTTGAAACAACCCAAATGCCCAAAAATAGATGACTGGATCAGGAAGATGTGGTACATATACACCATGGAATATTACTCAGCATTCAAAAAAGATAAACGCATGCAATTTGCAGCAACATGGATGGAGCTGGAAGGGATCATGCTCAGTGAAATAAGTCAGAAAGAAAAAGAAAAATACCGGATGGTCTCACTCATAACAGGAATCTAGAAAACCTAAATAAGGGACCAGGAAAAATGAATAACTATAAGAAAGAAAAAAATAAAAATCAACAAACAACTATGTATAAGAGACACACTTCTGGGGGAGTGGGGAAAGGAGAGACTGTGGTCAAAATCAGGGGGTTGCAATTGTATGGGGAATATAAAAATAATAAAAAAAGAATTACCTTCCTTCTCACAAATATATAGAATGGAAATTTTAAATACATGCAAAGATTCTCAAGGGTATGCATCTCTTGAAAAATTTCATATAATCTCTTTAAAGTATACCACAAATCAACAAATGGCAACCTCCCTGGGTATCAAGAACAAATAACAGGAAGTATAGAAAGTATATTTCTCTTTCATCCAGTATGCCCAACCATCCATGTTGGTCATTTACGCACCAATCCCTGTATAACTGTTGTTTCAGACTTTTGGATTTGAGTCCTATAAAAAGAAAAAATTTTAAATGATCAACTTTTCCTAAAAATGTAAATATTCTAAACTATCAAATTATTAAAAAAATAAAGTTAATTCTTTTTAATAAATTGAGATTTAACAGTAAAGGAATAGATCCATACAAGGGTAGGGATAGAAGGTAATATTAAACACCACACCAGATCCAAATATTTGTCAAACTAATTAGCATAGTAATATGGAGATGGTGGTGAGGTCACTAGAAGAGTTATGAGATACTGGGTGGTTATTTTATGGGAAATCTCCTTCATGAGAAAATAAGATGGGTATTGGCCAAGGAAGGCATTGTGTTAATATCCACTCCCATAGTCATAGAGGCAATAATATTAGTTAACTTATTCTAGAAAGACACAGTTAGGCCTTTTCTCCTTGATACTAAGAATGCTGCACAAATGATAATAGCTTGACAGGATCTCTTACCTTAGGTGTGGACATTGCTTTGTCCTTGAGAGCAACAGAGGGAAGTACTTTTGTGTCTCTGTGCTATATTAGGAACAAAAATAGGTAGGTCATTAAAAATGTTATACATTTTTCATCTTACACGCATTCCCTTATTTAAATCATTCCTTACCTCCTCATCAAACATTTAAACTCTACTCAACTTTCAGTGTCTAGTTAAAATTCCTATTAGTCAATGGATCATCCTCCTACTTGAACCAATATGAACCCATTCATTTTCCATTTATCATATTCTTCTCATTTGTATCACTAAATATAACACAAATAATATTTGAGGAAATAAGTGCCCTATAAAAGATATGACCTTTTTTTCCTCACTACTAATGTAAAAATTCTTGAAAAAAGTACTTGTCGGACATACTCAGGACAAATGTGCTTCATATCAGGTTAACTTAGGGAGCACCTGAAAAAGATTCCATGGATTTCAAGACATGATTCATATTAGGTATTTTTAAAAACCATCAGTGACCTTTTGATACTTACAAGGAATGAGGAAGATGATACAGATGTAGGAATTGGTGGTGGTGGAAAATCTGGCTTTGTAATTAACTAGCAAGAAAGAAAAAATAATAATTAAAGGTGAGGCCTTGAAAACAGATGTACTTAATTCAAAAGTTTGAATCACTTTCAGAAATGAAGACTTGATGACCCTGCCCATGAGAATTATTTAAACCTGCCAGTTCAATTGTTTGTACACAACAGAAATAAGCTCAGTAACAACAGACACATGATGAACATGGCACTTTTGGAACAGTTTGGTACTATTCACTCTATCAGGTTTGCAGCCCCATTATGCAGGGGTAGGGGCTTAAATGGGGCATAATGGAGATACATCCATCCTCACATTTTATATTTTAAAAAAGTTTGGCAGAAAAATGTGTATTTTATATTAATAGTCCACAGATTTCCTGAGATACAGTTGGGTGTTGTGGGTTACAACTTTCACTAGTATTTCCTTGAGGTCAGACTGAAAGTAATAATATTAGAAAAGTTGATAACTCACAAAAGAAGCTGGAGGCTCATTGCCTTCTACTGGCACATCTGGGGCATGATTCTTCATCTGCCTCATCTAAAAATATATTTTAAAATGAAATAAGTTTCCTAGCTTTAGCTTCCAAACAAACAGCCCTTTCAGGGCCTTGAAGATCAGAACTAAGGTGACACCAAGAGACCAGACAAGAAATCACTGAGGCCCAGCAGCTGCCTTCTGCTGTGTCCAGTCTCCATCAAAGAAATTACTAACATTGCCATTGCCACAAAGCAAACTCAGATAAAACCTCTAAACCTGTAGAGTATAACCAGTCGCTAAGCGTATGTCACACAAAATACATTATTGTCGCAAATGGGAAATTAAGGTGAAGTCACAGAGAGAGAGCAAAGGGGGTGGGGGTACTTGGCATCTGCCATAATTGTTCTCTTTATTCTCTTGGCATTTTGTGAACCCCAGCAAGCCAACCTCTGCATTTTAAGGAGACTTTTGTGCATTTAACAACAGACAAAAGAGAACTTTCTAAATGTTTTGTTGCAGAAACCACAATCCTTACTGTATACTAACTAGAAGGGTGGATTTGAATATAAATGATAGATAAAGGTCAGAATGACCACAGTAAGAGAATCACAAATTGGAGCCAATGTAGTAGAGTTTATGGTTCACCTCTTGGGGCTGGACAGCCTTCCCTGTCTGTAGCTTCCTCTTCCGTTGGTGTGTTTTGGTGCCACTGGTAGATGGTGGCCTGGGTATGAAAAGCATATCAGATAATTTGACTTAGCAGTTCCTGTACCATGAGGGGACAACTCAATAGAAGTTTACCAACTTCCTTTGTCCACTGTACCATTCTTGTTTATTGACTGGGGTTTTCATCTGCTCCCTAGAAATGCATCAGGCTT
The DNA here is from genome assembly GCF_014898055.3 of Talpa occidentalis. Lineage (NCBI taxonomy): Eukaryota > Metazoa > Chordata > Mammalia > Eulipotyphla > Talpidae > Talpa > Talpa occidentalis. Next base: position 96,317,423 of record NW_023605194.1, on the reverse strand, counting down.
CCTTTTCCTGAAATTCACAATCGCCAGCACTGACTTTCTTTTTGATTTTCTGCAGAACCTTCAGTCCTAATAATGCTGTTGAATACAACTTTTATATAAATTGTTATTTTATTAATGATTTGTTCATTCAATACTTATTGAAAGCCCATTTGGGGTGAATAAATTAATATTTAAATAATGCTAGGAACATATTGTAGTATTGAGGTCATATGTGGAAGACTGATCTAAGTTCAAGTCAAGGCTTATCATTTACTTTGTAAAATTTTGAACATGTTGGTCAAGGTCGCTGAGCTTCCGTTTCATATTAGTAAAAATATGAAATACTTCACCTTGTCAGATTATTTTAAACATGAATATATTACATTATTTTATTACAAAACAGAATAGTTATGACCTCATGAAGCTCCTGAGAAAATTGAAAAAGATAATGTATATATGAAAGGATTTAGCACAGCACTTGCCACAAAGATAGTGATCAATAAATGTTACATACTGTTTTAAGTGTAAAAAATATTTAATAATGAGTTGTTATTACTCTTATAACTATACATATAGCAATTAACAGAAGAAAGACACATTTTGTTGGAAAGGATTTTTCAGTAAAAGACCCAGATGCTGGTCTAAGAAAAATGTACCCATACTTAGCTTTGAGTATTTGAATGAAACCAAAACTAAATTTACGAATTTGGTCAGACCCTTGAGGTTAAAGTACAACAGAGGTCAAAAATTCCCAAAGCAAGATGAAGGTTTACCTCTGGACTTTCTTCTGCTTTCCTCTGGTGCTTTGGTGCCGGATTACTATAGCAACCACCACAAATATGACCGCTACGGGGAACAGCACCCCAACCACAATGGAGAAATCTGCAAAAAAGAGAACCCAGGTCTACTGAGGATATGATAAATTCACATACACTTATCATGCTTGCCCTTATTTCTTTAGTTAGCACAAATTCTATCTTCTCTTCAAAGAAGATACATTCCCTGGAAAATCTCTCATAGCCAGTAAAATGAACATGTATGTTGACCATGATGATTGTAATAATATTTGGATCAAGGAAGTAAAAAGGAAATCTATATGCAACATTTATTATGACGTAAGTAAAACACAATACTACTACAAATTCTAAGGTGTTCATAATAATTGGAAGATGAGCTAAGAGATTAGAGAGAATATGAAATATAAAGGATGGCAGAACAAGAGTGAAACATTTTAAAAATCCATTCTTGGAACAAAACAGAAAAAGAAATTGAAGCTTTAAATCATTTTCTTGTCAGTAGCAAATAAGTAGCTAAATCGTGAATAAGAAAACCAATTAAGCTATAACTAAGTGTTCTGATGTTTACTTTAGACCGGAATTATTATGTATAGAAAAAATGTTAATGACCCTGAGAATTAGGAATGGTTTGAACAAATATTCCTGGGTCTATATGTTATTTTCCTTAACATACTATTCAAAGTTATGGATATAATACCATTCTTTTGCTCTCACAAAATTAGTGTAGCCTAGTTATTTCACATTAGCTATCAGTATCTACTTCCAAAAAGTTGTGAAAATAAAACTATGACTCAAAAAATCAAATCCAACCCTACCTACAGTTCATGCTTTCTAATTAGCAAAAGAAACAAATTCTTATAAATGCAAACTCAGGAAGTTTAATTAGATACATCCTTTGCGAAAAAAGAATTTACTCATAGGGATGATTTAGCAAATTGATAAATTCACACAAAGATTTCCAGAAGAGTGAAGTCATAATTTAAAAGTATTTTTCATGAGCCTTGAAAGAGATTTCAAATGATGCATTAAATGAGTCATTTAAAGAGATTTCTAATTAAAAGAGTTGATTATGTTTATGTATCTATCCCCCTACCCTATCCAAATCCTGATGACAAATATGAAATAGCATGTGTGTTTGTATATATTTACACAATTTGTTTGTTGTTGTTAAATAATCCCTATAAAGTCCATTAGTTTTATTTTTCCTTACATGCTTTTAAAATAGCTACTTAATTAAAACTAATCATCAGGCTTTGTCTGTTATTCTCTTTTTATTAGTTTGATGTAATTTATAAAATCATAGATCACTAGAAAAATAGTAAAAAATGTTTAGAAATTAAAGATAGGACATAAAAAATTTAGGGGGACAGAAAAAAGAGTAAACTATAGCTACAAGTACTGGAAATAATGCTATTCTTTCTTGGGAAGTATAACAAAGAATCAATAAACTTTTAAAAAGCCCAATCATCAGAAGCAGACGCTATTTTTTCCTAGGAAATCAAAAAAGAGTCTGAGGTGGAGAAAGATGATTCACTCAGGTACCCCCTGACCCCACCCACACACATATCCCCATCCCCATCCCCTGTGTATCTAGAACAAGAATCGACTCAGGACAAAGCCCTAGTAACTGCTCCCTAGAAGCAATGGGGAGACCTATGAGCCTGAAGCAGAACAGAGGCTAATTCCAGATGCCCGCAGATGAGAAGAGGGGAGAATCGGGAGAGAGCTGAGCAAGTCCAACCCTCTCTGTGAGTAAATGCATTGAAGCATCCTCTCCTCAGGGCAATTTGGAGGTGGGAATTCCCACTCTGGTTGTTTCCCACCCAGTGACCTGTATGGAAACCTGCCTGCCTACCTATAGAGCTAACAGTCAGATCTCCCATAAGGAGATATAAAAACAAATAACATGAAGGCCACACAGTGACTATATTCCATATAAATTATCTTTCTGAATGAGAGACCAGAAAAGTGGAACAGAACCCACTTTAAAACTTGTAATAATAGAAACATTCCTTAAACTGAAGAAAAAACTAAATCTTCATTTTGAAAAGTCTTACTAGACAGCAATCAAGAAAATGAGAACACCCAAGCATAACAAGATGATAAGTTTTCATTACACAGCAAGTCTAAAAGCAGGTAAGTACAAATACTACCAATGATTTTTTAAAGGGGTTAAAAACATCAACAAAATAAGTATAGCCTCAGTTATTTCATATTAGACATCATCAGGTACACAAACACACAATCATGCAAAGAAAGCCCATGTGATCTAATTCAAATCAACTTAATACTACATTCAACTAAGGGTCACATATCCTGAAGGAAAACATCATAATGAAACACAAGATTGTTCTGAAAAACAGAATAATCAAACCTCAAAGAAGTACAGATAATTCAGAAAATATAATCAAGCCTACAAAAAATAATCTCAGTGCATGTTAGGTCAAAGCTGCTATGATATGGAAGAATCATAAAGCAAGAAAATTGGGGAAATGAAAACAAGATAGCAGATACAAACTCTGAGGAAATGTTTTGGTATAAGGACATGGAAAACATGATTGAAAAGTTGTTAAAGGGACTATGAAAATTAATACTGTGAATTCAAGGTCTAAAGAATAGACATTCCAAGAGAAGGAAAAATAGGCAATAAATCTTATGTAATGAAAAGGAAAGCTTGCAAGAAAAGAACAGTTTTCTCAGGTTAGAAGGCAGTGTCACCTACTGTAGACCATGGAGGAGTCGTCACAGTCAGGCGGGGCCCATCCTTCCTCACACTGACACTGCAGCTCATGGTCACACACCTAGGAGAGCAAAGATCCTGTTAGTTTCCACCTCACACTGACCACCAAGCACAGTCCCTATTCATCTTCAACCAAAGCCAATCTGAAAAGGGAATAACTCCTGCTTCACAGCCTGTACCAGCTACATAGTGGTTGAGTCAATAATAAACATTTCAGTATTAGGTTCTGAGAAAAGCTTTTTTTTTCTTTTGTAAAAAATATATTTCTTTTTATATTTTATATCATTTTCATTTTTTGTACAATGTTTGATTTTTCCTTTCAAGCGTAATCCCCATAAAATTCCAACCACCACGACACCGGTGTATCATTGCCATAGTGCCTTGTACACTTTCCTCCCCTGTTCTGATCCCTCTCCCTCCCTGCAACCCCCCATGTCTCTGATTATTTATAGTTTGCCTACTAGTTTTGTCTTTTCTTTTTTTAGAAAAGAGTTACCGAAAACCAAACTACTTAGTGTTAAACGACCAATAATTTTAACCATTTAATGTTGAAATACTACTTTAACATCATCAAAGCTGACATAAAATTATGTACGGATGAGCAGGCTGAGGGAAACATTCTCAGAACTTACAGCATGTCCTTTGCACTTAGAAGAGCAGTTCGTCGACTTGTAGGCCCTCTCCATATCCACGCACTCTCCATTAATGCACACCTGAAAGAGATGTGAAGATGAAGCTGATGTTCAAGTCCAAAGGCTTCAGCTCTGCAAACTTGATTCTTTGGAATGTAATCTTAGTTTAACCATTATTGCTATTACAAACTTATATTTCCAATAGGGAAAGCACAGTATCCTTTAGGAACTAGGAAGATGATATCTAAGTAATTTTACTATAAAAGATTTTTAAAAGGATCTTTAAAGATTTCCTCATTTTACTGCATTCCTTGTGGGTGATTTCCTTACTCAATCTCAAGTCCAGCTTTTAAAGACTGAATTTTTTTTATTATATATTTTATTTTTATATTCACCATACAATTGCGACCCCCTTATTTTGACCCCAATCCCTCCCCTCCCCACCCCCCACCCCCCACAGAGTGTCTCTGGTTCATAATTGTTTGTTGATTTTGATTTTTACTTTCTTATAGTTATTCATTTTCCTGGTCCCTTATTTAAGTTTTCTAGATTCCTGCTATGAGTGAGACCATCCGGTATTTTTCTTTTTCTTTCTGGCTTATTTTGCTGAGCATGATCCCTTCCAGCGCCATCCATGTTGCTGCAAATTGCATGTGTTTATCTTTTTTGAATGCTGAGTAATATTCCATGGTGTATATGCACCACATCTTCCTGATCCAGTCATCTATTTTTGGGCATTTGGGTTGTTTCAAAGCTTAACTCTTGTAATCAGTGCTGCTATAAACATAGGGGTACAAGTGCTCTTTGGAATTGATGTTTCTGTGTCCTTTGGGTAAATACCTAGTAATGGAATTGCTGGATCATATGGAAGCTCTATGTTTAGTAGGTCAAGAAATCTCCACACAGCTCTCCATAGTGGTTGGAGCAGTTTGCACTCCCACCAGCAGTGCAGGAGAGTTCCTTTTTCTCCACAACCTCGCCAACATTTGTTATTGCTAGTTTTTTTAATATGTGCCATTCTCACTGGTGTGAGATGGTATCTCATGGTAGTTTTGATTTGCATTTCCCTGATTACAAGTGATGTTGAACATTTTTTCATATGCCTGTTGGCCATTTGCATTTCCTCTTCAGAGAAGTTTCTTTTTAGCTCTTCTGCCCATTTTTTTCTTTTTTAAATATTGACTTTTTTTTTTAAAGATTTATTTATTTATTTATACAAGCACTGGGTACAGCCAGAAGCGCGGGAAGGTGAGAGAATTCACCGGAGCCAGAGCTGGGAGCAGAGCAGGCATAAGGACAGAAGTACACTGCTGAGGGGAGCAGCGGGTGGCAGGAGAGGTCTGCGTGCCATGTGGGACCCTCCTCCAGTGGCCGGGGAGCTGCCGGGGATCCAACCGGCACTACAGAGGCTGCGGGCAGCTTCGCAGCCCAGCGCTCAACTGCTGCGCCATTGGGGAGGCCCTCTTCTGCGCAATTTTTTGACTGGATTATTTTCTTTGTTTTTTTTGTTGAGTCTCATCAGCTCTTTGTAGATTTTTGTGATCAGTCCTTTATCATTAATGTTGTGTGCAAAAATGTTCTCCCAGTCGGTGGGGTTTCTCTTTGTTTTTGTTATTGTAAAGACTGAATATTTAGGGCCTACCCTGGTGGCGCAGCAGTTGAGCGCTGGGCTGTGAAGCTGCCCACAGCCTCTGCAAGTGCCGGTTTGATCCCCGGCCACCAGCGAGGGTCCCATATGCGCACAGACCTCTCCTGCCATGCCCGCTGCTCCCCTCAGCAGTGTGTTTCGTCGGTCTGCCTGTTCTGTTCCCCGCTGTGGCTCTGGTGAAATCTATCACCCTCCTGTGCTTCTGACTGTACCCAGTGCTTGTATAAATAAATAAATAAATCTTTAAAAAAAATAAAGACTTAATATTTAGCACTGAGTTCAGCATTGCACATGATACAAGGTATCCATCCCAAACAAAAAATCATGGAAAACATGTTAATGTCATATGATCTGCAATATTAAAATGATGTTCATTTATATAAAAATTTTTTATACTTATCAGAATGATTATCATTGAAAACCTACTGATTTGGGGACAGTAAAATTTTCCTACATTAATGACATAGTGCTGAATATACAATAGGTCATTATTAAATACCACTAAAGAAATGAATGCATGCATAAGTGAATGGCATACACATTGCCTGAAAGCTGTGCTCCTTGATACAAAAGAAGGCCACGAGAAACAAACAATAAGACAAGACAAAAACCAAAAAGGATACTGGATTGTTGGAAAAGTCATTCAAAGAAAAATGCATCATGATTTTTCTGACAACACAGTATTTTAAGTAAAAGTCAACCTGAACTAACCTTCTTGTTTTCACACTTAGTTCCATTAGCTACCATGCCTATTTCTTCACTGTTTTCTTCAGGATCAAATGTTTTACATGTCAGGAAGGTTACTATCCGTCCTTTCCAGGGCAAGTTATTTGATCCACCGTGACAGAACAATTTCCCACACATGACATCACTGAGGAAAAGCCAAAATTTGCTACAGTTGAAATACCACCTTCCAAAATACATTGTTATACACATGTTAATCAGCCTTCTGACCATCAGTATGTAACTAAAGGTATTTCTCTTTGCAGCAGAGATTGCTAGTTCTCTTTAATATCAATTCACCCATTCTTCTTAATAATAAAAGCATTGAATGTAAGCAAAATACTGCAGATTCACATGCAGTATTTAAAAAAAAAAACTTTGAAAAATGTTGATCTTGCTTGACCTCTTGCTATATATTATTTAGAGCAGATAGAGAGGTTAATCCATTACAATTTTAAGTCACTTTTTAAAATTAAATTTCTTTTATTCAAATATGATTTTTCCATTTTTACTTTCTGGTTTAAGTTTTTTTTTAAAGATTATGAGATACTTTATTTATTTTTGTCTTTTCCTTTGCTGTTTCATTTTATTTTCCCCCCACACCCCCTCAGGTGTAGTCCCCATAGAGTTTCCTTCCCCAAGGCACCCGTGTACCATCACCTCAGTCCCCTGTGCTCCTCCCCCCCTCCCTCTGATCCCTCTCCCTCCTCCTGCCCTGCAGGATGTTGCTGGTTTATAATTGTCCGTTTTTGCTTTGTTGTGTTTTGTACTGTTATTATTTTTTTTATTAAGTTAACTTGTATGCAGAATAGCTTGGTTGCTTTTGTAATTTTTTCCGTAATATAAATATGAAAAGTAAAATAAATTCTTTAGGTAATTCTCAATCTTTTCTCTTACTAAGAGTTTTCCTTATGTAATTACATGGCAAGCTTAAATAAAACTATACAAACATTGTACTGATTTTTCATCTAACTCTAGAATCATCATGGAAAATATTAAATGAAAAACCATGTTTTTGCTCAAATATGCATTCAGTTCTACAATGCGTACTTTGGTATCCTCTGAATTATTCAACATGAGGGACTTGAAGAAAGAGATCATTTACTTGATTTTTTAAAAACCCAGAATTAGCCTAATCATGGCTCACTCAATAGTCACTCAATAATGTTTATCAAATGAATGATGTTCAAATTTACTTTCAATTTAAATGAATAAAGCATAATGTATGGTTGGGGTGTGCTTCTGCCCTAAGTCTATGGAGAAGGAAAGTTCAAACAATAAGGGCACTTACTTTGCTTTACAAGGAACTCGTGTGCCATCGACTTTGCGACAGTACCCGTACTTCGACCCACCTCCATTCCTGCTATAACACGATTTGTCAGCAACCTGGCTCCCTGAGACCAGGCATGATCAGTAGGGACATATTTGAAAAGAAAAGAGATAAGAAATCCAATGTTACAAAGGACTAGCGATATATATAAAACCATCATTAGAAGCACTATTTTAATTTAAACCAATTGACCATTAGAAATATTGCCTGCAATAATTGATATTAAATAGTGCTGCAATAAACAGAGGAGCACAGGTATCCTTTTGAATTAATGTTTTTGTGTCCTTTGGGTAGATTCCTAGGAGTGGAATTGCTGGGTCATATGGTAGCTCCATTTTAAGTAGTTTGAGGAAATTCCACACAGCTTTCCATAGTGGTTAGAGAGTTTTCCTTCCCACCAGTAGAAGAGTTCCTTTTTCTCCACATCCTCACCAATATTTGTTGCCTGTTTTTTTAATATGTGCCATTCTCACTGGTGTAAGGTGCTATCTCCTTGTGGTTTTGATTTGCATTTCCCTGTAAGATATGGAAACAACCCAAATACCCAAAAATAGATGACTAGATCAAGAAGATGTGGTATATACATACACAACAGAATACTATTCAGCAATCAAAAAAGATAAACTTATGCCATTCACAGCAACATGGATGGAACTGGAAGGGATTATGCTCAGTGAAATAAGCCAGGAGGAAAAAGAAAAATATCAGATGGTTTCACTTATAGGAGGAATACAGGGGACTAGATAAGGGATCAAGAAAAAAAATAACAATAATAAAAAAATAAGCAGGCAACTATAAATCAGAGACATTCTGCAAGGGAGGGGGAGGCAGAGGGATCAAAAATGGTGATGGTTCATGGGTAAATTGGTGGTGGGAATTTTACAGGGAATATACCTGAGAGGAGAAAGCATACAAGCATACACTGTACAAAATGAGCAATGCTGTTAAATATATATATATATATATTTTAACAGAGAAAATAGTCGCTGGTCAGTAGTATGTACTAACCATTATTATCATCATTCCCATCTATCTACAAAGAAATGGAGGATCATATTGATTAAATCATACAGAGAAAGAAAGATCAGATTTTACACCCATTTCTACCTAAGTCTAACACTTGTGTTCCTTCTCTGTTCTGGATTGTCCCCATTTAAGATCAGAATGTAAGACCAGGAAAATTTGAATCTAGTCTGTGAATAACCATCAAACTATGTTAAAATTAATTTTAGAGGGCCTCCCCTGGTGGTGCAGCGGTTGAGTGCTGGGCTGTGAGGCTGCCTGCAGCCTCTGCAGCGCCAGTTTGTTCCCCAGCCGCCGGCGAGGGTCCCACAAAAAAAACAAAAACAAAAACAAAACAAAAAACAAAAAAACACAAAAAAAAACAATTAATTTTAGAAATTGAAGATAATGCACTGAATGGTTTCAAGAAAAAGTAATAAACCTATTATAATTTTTTAAACTCAAACCATTTTAAATGAATTTCATGTTTCAATAGGTAGGATGATCATTTATTACCAAATGTTCTCACTGTATCTTTAGAACATTTATAGGCTCTTTATTATTATAATAAATATCATCAATGAAATAATGAATGAGGTATAGATAATTAGGAAAAAGGATATCATTAATCCCAAATTTCAGATTTATTACTCTAATATTGTAAAAAGTATTGTTCATATAGCCATATTCAGTATCAAGCTGCTTTATAAGTTACTTTATCCCAATTAACAATAAAACAATATAATTGCTTCCTTTCCCTAAGGCATTAAATAATAACAAAGCTATTAAGTACTGGATTGGCTACATATGCTATAATTTATTTGACTGTTTCTTATTCTTGAACTAGCCAATTTAATTATGCACCATCATTTAAAAATAATTGAGTGAAAAACCTTATAAATTAATATTCCTAGCTATAATTGCTAAGGAAAAGACTACAGAAGCTTCCTTTTAGATTGTACATGCATTTTTCCAATTCTCTATTAAAAAATGAAATTGTGGAAATTCAGGCTGACTCTCAGATAAACAGAATTATTTTTTATTGTAAGTCCACCTAAAATATTACATAAGATACATCTTTAGGGGCCTCCCTGGTGGCGCAAGGGGTTAAGACGCAACCTATGAAGCTATCTGCAGCCTCTGCAGCACGAGTTTAATCCCAGCCAGGGAGATACCCACATGGCACAGCAGACCTCTCCTGTCTCGCCTGCTGCTCCACTCAGCAGTGTATTTCAGTCAGTCTGCCTGTTCTGCTCCCTACTCTGTCTCTGGTGAGTTGTCTCACCCCTGCATCTCTGGCCTGTACCCCCATTCTTGTATGCATAAATTAATAAATCTTTAAAAAAAAGATACACCTTTAAAAATTGTAAAGTATAAATTTAACTGGGCCAGTCTTATTTTTATTCATTTAAAACAACATCCATAATTGTGATTTTGAGCAACAATACAGAATCTAAGAAAGGAGAATGAAGCAGAATATTGCTTTGGTAATGATGTATCACCTGGAATGACAGGAATTTGCAGAGGGAGGCAGGAGTGCTCAATGCTGGAGTCTGCTCTTACCTGATCCCCACAGCTGGGTGCACTGGTCCTGCAGTGTGGGGCAAGACCCCTTGAGGCAGTAGCCCTTTCCATTTTGGCAAGGGAAGCCATTGATCCGGAATCGATCATCAGGGCAAATACCAGATTTACCATCACACATTTCTGGCAGGTCACACTCATCTTTTGCTGGTCTGCACACTGCACCAGCCTTTTTAAACTGTAGGGGAATAAAGAAGGAGAGTAATCTATATTCCACCCAACCTCTCAAATTATTAATACATAATGTTTTCCCTTTGGTCTTTGACAATCATTCCATTCCAATCATTCTATCATTCTACCCAAATTTACATTTGCTTTGTATAAACTAAAGCTATCTTACAATATCACTTCTTTGACTTTAACCAAGGCTGTTAAATCTTTAAGGCAATCAATATTTCTGAATGTGTAGTACCAACACTACAGAAACGTCAATGAGAAGAGTGCAGAAAACCAAGCAACATCTTAAATGCAAAGAAGGAAGTTATTACTCTTTTTGTTGACTCCGTCTTTGCAAGATTTTCTTGGAGATTTAAACCTACAATTTCAGAGATTTATTGACGTGAATCTTCTGTATTAACAAAGATAAGTTTACATATGCCCAGTCAGCATGCTCTGGAAACTTTCCCAGGCATCACATTTCCTAACCCCGAGTTCTTTTTATTGTATATTTGACTATTTCTTTCTAACTCACTTCTTCCTATGGAATAATTTATCATGAGAGAGTCATTTGATATATTAATTCAATTGCAATTTATTACTACAAGCTATATCTTTATATCATTAGAGCAATCTTAGAACAAATTGTAATTTGAAAGTGAATTTGAAGAGAACTGTGTGTACACTGGAAGCATCTCTTTCCCTATTTGGAGAAATCAAACATGCTCTCATATGGGAAAAAATGAAGAAAAGAAAAAATTCAATATATTTATACTGGTGACCCAGAAGAAAATCTAAATTTGAATTGGAGCTTATGAGATCCTCCAAATGCAATGGCCACTGCCTTGGTCAGATTCACCTTCATCAGCTGTCACACAGACCATGCTTATACCTTCTGTTCTGTCTTTGTTCTCGCTTTCAGCCTTCTCATTTGGATTTTTTTTCTTTCTCTGTATACCTATTTTAAATCTGTTTATTGCTTTCAGACTAAGTAAGAAATCTCACGTTTCATGAAGTTTCTTTTGACTTCTTTAATGCAAATTGCTGCTCCTGTTTTCTGCATGTAATAGGAAAAGAGCCTAGAATTCAAATTTAGAAGATACAGGTTTGAATCTTGCTCTAGTGGCAGGTATTTATCTTTAGAAAGCAAATTTAATCCCTCTGAAAATCCATTTCCTACTCTAATATCTTCTGTATGAGGTTTATTGTGAAATTTAAGTGAGAATATATGTGGAGGGCATGAAACAAAACTCATACTATTGACCTGGGAATTTAATCACTTATTTTCTTCTGTTCAAGTGTGCATATCATTGTCCTAATGGAATAAGTTCTTTGAGGTCAAAGACTGCTTTTATCTAACAATAGCTTTTAATAAGCACTTGTTGAATTATAACTAAGTTCTCAGATTTTCTTCTTTTGGCCTCCTGTATTTCTTTCCTCTCCCTCTGACATTGAAAAAAAAAAATTCTATCCCAAACACGGCCCATAACCTGGGATACCATCTGCATACTTACACATTCATCCCACAGTTACTAATGTATAAAATTCTGTACTAACTGAAGAAAAATCATTCCTTTGCTTTTAGGAGTCCAAGAAAAAAAATTCCATTGAGAAAATAACACAGCATTCTCATTTAATATTCTTAGCCTAAGAATTTCATCCTGAGGTGACTTTAAAAGTTGAAGGTAGGGAGCCCCCTCATTATTTAAAAATAAGTTTTTCCATTAAACATATCAAAGAATTTGCAATCACTGCTATATGATTTGGTTTAAGAAGCCAGATGGCATGAGGAGCAGAAGAGGTTGGGAAGACTGACATGGACTTTGGGGCCACTCTTATGTGGAATTTACTATTGAGTAGTGGCTCTGTTGTTTAGTAGATTTTCTGTTCTGTACTTTGCTCCTTCAAAAGAAAAATGATATGATAATATTTTCCTCAAGGGGTTGTGGGAGGATCAAATAGGCTATGTCTGTAAAGCACTAAGTGAGGGCTGGATTAGTGGATAGCGCAATTTCATAGACAGAAAAATATTGCTTTGCTTATTTCATTAAATACAATCCCTGAGCTTTAAAATACAGAAAAAATCCAGGGCCATCATAAATAAGATAGAATGAAACAGTAATCTTACCTGACATTTCCCACAGCATTCTCCCAGTGCACACTGAAAATGTGCTTTGACTTTGCATGTTTTTGCATCACAGCAAATGTTGGTACATTCCTAAGAAATATCAGAAACAAATTAAAATGTGGGATTTCTTTTTGGCCTCCTTTTAGCACAAATCTTAACATAATTTATGCATCTCACAGACCTTACAGCTTGAAAAAAAATCAGGAAAATAAAAGATGAAACACAGTATAACATTTAAAAAAAAACTAAGATTTTAGAAAAACTGGTGGTTGGTTTATCATTTATCTATATTCTACTTATATTCTTCTTATATCCTTTAAAAAAAAATTGAACATCTTTTCTAATGCCCCTAGTCTTCCTTAGTAACACTGGAAATGATCTCATTTTGGTAAAATATGAGAGAAAGCAGAAGGAAAAAAAAGAGCTTTTTAAAAATAAAATTTGTCTAAATGTTAAAACATAGTTCAACTCATCAGTTTTGTACCCACCCAACAGTTAATGTAATCTCTAGAACATGTACTGAAAATCTATAGTTCTTTATTTTTGACATTTAAATTAACTCTGTGTAAAGTAATACACTCTGCCTTGCTTTCCCTCCCTTATATCCAAAGAATCAGCCACTTGAACTAAGGCATTGGGAAAACTCATACTTGAGAATCTTCCCATTTAGATCCCCATAGAGAAGAACCATGATGAAACTTACAAAGTTTTAGGGTTAATACAGCTGATTTTATTTAAAATATAAGTGAAATATATACTTATAAGGAAGGTTATTCTTCCTCATTGGTTGAATAAATTTGTAATACCATTTTGAAATTACTAAAAGGTCACTCCACTGAGGCTTGAGTATTGCTCACATTAAGTGTTTATAAGATGGGGCAGGGCCTCCTCTGGTGGTGCAGCAGTTGAGCGCTGGGTTGCAAAGCTGCCTGCAGCCTCTGCAGCGCAGGTTAGATCCCCCGCCACCGGAGGAGGGTACCATATGGCCTGTTCTGCTCCCTGCTCTGACTCTGGTGAATTCTCTCACCTTCCCGTGCTTCTGACTGTACCCAGTGCTTGTATAAATAAATAAATACATAAATCTTTTTAAAAAATAAGATGGGGCAAATGGCCCATTCAGAATCCCAGCACCCTGTGAACAGGTTGGGATCAGGAAAGGCACTTCTGATAACAATTCCTGATTCCTGAAGCAGTAAGAGAAGGCTACTGCCCAGGGCAGGGTCTGGGACTCAGAAACAACCACACCTGATGACAGTTGTGACTCCTCCTCCTGCCAGGCCAGTGATCTTGGGCAAGTAGTCTCCATTCTGAGCACCGTCACCCAGCTGTGCTGAGATTAACTGCTCAGTAGGTGCAGGAGCACAGAAGCTTGGATTATTTCTTGGATGATGAGTAGAATTTATAGATAGGGGTTGGGGAAGGAACCCAGGGAAATTAAGAAGGTCTGTTAAGCCATTCATGTTTCATTTTTGGAAAGCAGGCCTGACAAATACCTACAGGTGAACATAATCAATACAATATCTTCTTGGCAATTGAAAAACTAGATCTTTTTCAAAAGGACTTGGTACCTCGGGGGTCCCACAGTCACAGTCTTCTCCCATTTCTACCAACTGGTTCCCACAGATTGGAGTAGATATGATATCTGTAGGCAATGGAACATTGAAGAGGCAATTTGATAATTTATCTTCAAAGAACTTGTCATAGCTAACACGGCTGCAAGAGCTAAAGTCCGTAGGTATATAGTAGCTGTGAAGATAAGCAAAGACAAAGCGGAGCACATCAGAGCAACGTCAGATATTTGACATGATACACCCGATCTTGCCCCAGAGCTCAATCAAACCCACTGAGCTCACGAAAGCATGAGCTCTTTTGTGTGCCTGGGTGGACACAAACTTAAAGAGCAAATATGGCATATCTCAAGGTCATATTCAGAATGTTATTTAATAAAATAAAAATGCTTCTAACTTACCCAGAAAATGTACTCAACTTTATGTTGTTTTGGTTGTGATATCTTAAAGGTAGTAAAATTGCAATTATTACATGTCTAACAATTAATAATCATTAATTAATAATTCCTTCTTATGGACACAATATCTTTTTATACAAATAAAGATGAAGTCTAAAAATGAAGTAACATTTAGGAACCATAACCTGAGAGATGAAAGAGTTATATACTCTTCTTTGCGAAGAGCATGGGAGACTAACGAGTGATTTCAGAGAGGGAAATACAAAAGAGGGAATTAATATATCAAAGTATGATGGGACTTATTTTTTTCCTTTTTTTTTGTTGAGTTACCATTGTTGTACACCATTATATGTGTTAGGAGTACAGGTTCACATTTATTCAAATATGTGTTATCATACCACACCCACCACTGAAGTACTAATAGCCTTCCACCCACAATCCATTGAACCCCCTCTATCATTTGCTCATACCCCCCTTTCCTTTTGGTAACCTTAGTTCTTTTGTCAGAATTCAGGGATTTGTTTTGGTTTTGTTTGATCTGTTTGTTTTTGTTTCTTTGTATTCCACATATGACTAAAATCATTCAGGATTTGTCTTTCCCCTTCTGACTTATCTCACGTAGAACAATCTCAAGTTCTATCCATGTCAAAATGTCAAGATTTCTTCTTTTTTGTTGCTGAATAGTATTCCACTGTGTATATATGCCATATCTTCTATATCTTTGATGGGCACTTAAGTTGTTTCCATAAATTGACTTGTAACTAGTGCCACAATGAACACAGAACTGTGTGTATCTTTTTGAATTAGTATTTTCACATTCTTCAGATAGATGCCTAGAAATAGAATCACTGGCTCTTATGTTAGCTCTAAGTTTAAATTATTTGAGGAACCTTAACACAGTTTTCCATAGAGGCTGCATCAATTTACATTCCCACAGAATGTAAAATCTGTGTAAATTCTCCACATTCTGACCAACACTCGTTGATTCTTGTCTTTTTGAATATAAAGGCCATTCTCACAGCTGTGAAATGGTATCTCATGATTTTGATTTTCATGTGCCTGATAAGTGATGATGAGCATTTTCTCATGAGCCTGTTGGCCACTTGTACACTTTCTTTGGAGAAGTGTCTATTTAGATCTTCTGCCCATTTTTTGATTAGGTTATTCATTTTGTTGTTGTTGTATGCATTTTGAGGGATTTTGAGAAATAATATTCCCTACCAATTTTGTGAAGGCATGTCAGAAATGTGTAAACTCTTTATAGACTCTTCATCACTTATGAGAAATTTCTCCTTTAATTAGGTTTTTCTCATAGAACTTTTTTCCCTACTATAAATTCATTCTGAATTTATTGAAAATTTGTTAAATTCTAATGCTTTTCTGAAGCCAGGTTTATTATAAGATGAAAACAAGATGACAAGTTATCTCAACAACATGAAACAATAGCTTAAACTGTATCTTAGTTAATAATAATGTTTCATATAGATGAGATATAAGGTGACTTGGTATAGACACAATCATGACTATGCCCCGACACTGCTACTTAGTAATTTAAAAGCCTAAACATGTTGTTGAAGGTGACACAGAAGCCCATATCACAGCCCAGGTGAATCCAAAACAGGGATAAATAGCATGTTCCCATAAGGGCTCACCTTAATGCTTTGTCCATAACACATATTGTAGAAGGGCATTTGCAAACATAGGAGTCATGAAACATTCCAAAGTTATGGCCCATTTCATGGGCCATTGTCCCTGCAACTCTAAGCATGTTGTCACTGTGGTCCTAAGGATAAGAACAAAGAAACAGATACTTTGGCTTGCAAACTGAATTAACACTCAGGATATAACTAAATATTTTTTCTGTCATGCAGTAGAAGGACTAATTTTAGCTTCAGCCTTCTCATTCTATACTAAAAAATTCACTCTGGAAAAGTTATACTAGATAGAAACATTTTCTAAGAAAGAAGAGTGTTTAAGATAAAGTGAAGGTAAACATAAAACTATTTTTTAAGACTTTAAAATGCACTGTAAAAAAATGAGCAACCACAAACTGTACATTTATGTTGCATGTAAAATTAAACATATGAAGATAGTGCAAAGGATGCAAGGGAGTAGTCAGAGGTGTACTCTTAAAAGTCCTTACTCTACATGTGAAGCAGTTTAATATTATTACAAGGTAAGCAGACAAGCAGAAAAGTATAATAAACTCTATAAAATAACAAAACAAATGTAAATATTAATAAAAAGCTAATAATGGAGAAAAATGAAATTATTTTTAAATACTCAATCCAACCTAAAGACAGAAATCATAGACTATATCGAAGATTTTTACTCCAACAATATCAATACTTATTTACAAGCAAATGATTTAATTATACCTAGAAAAGAGATTGTCAGATTAGATGGAATAGTAAAATCCAAATACCTGCTGTCTACTAGCAACTTTAGCCAGAAATTGCTGGAGCAACTATACTATTAAGCAAAGTAGATCTCAAATAGGAATGTTTCAGGGAGGAAAAAGGAAGGAAATAATAAGTGGATTAATTCTCCAACAGACATGATAACTCTGTGTATTCACTTAACAACAGCACTTCAAAATATATGCAGTGAAAACTTACAGAACTGAAGAAAGAAGCAAACAAATCCACAATTATACTTGGATACTTAACCACGTTCTTTGCATAAAGATTTAAAAAAAAACCTGTGTATTTTTTGATAACAGACATTCCATTTAACAACATCAGAAAATATGTATTTTCCAGATTTTTATGCAACATTGACTAAGAACAAACCTCAAAAAAAAATTAAAATACTTCAATTCTATTCAATGTTTTCAGACTGTTAGGGACAAACGTGCCTTCCCTAGATTCATATATTCAAGCTCTAGTCTCTAGTCCTCTATGACCACATTTAGAAACAGGGCTTTTAAAGAGGTAATTAAGGTTAAAAAAGTCAGAATGGTGGGGGCCTTATCCAGTAAGACTGCTATTCTTACTAGAAAAGGAAGAGACACCAGCAATGTATAAGGACAGAAAAAAAAAGCCATGTCAGGTTCCAGCAAAAAGGTAGCCAATTGTGAGTTAAAGAGTGAGAGATCTCAGAAGAAACACATGCAGATACCTTGAACTTGAATTTACAACTCCAGAATTGTGAGAAAATATGTTTATGTTGCTTATAACAGTATGTGGTATTTTATAGCAGCCCTAACAAATGAATATGCAGACTGTGATAGAAATAAACAACAATAACAGAAGAATCAATAATAGAAAAATTCAATATACAGCAAACAAGAAATTCAATAATCAAGAGCAGAAATCAAAGAAATTGAAAACAGGAAGAACAGAGAAAGCATGAGGCAAAACATGTTTAAGATCAATAAAATTGATAAATTCTTAACCTTAACCAGATTAACCATGAAAAATAAGATGCAAATTACTCTTATCATGAGTAAGAGAGGGAACATCACTACAGTTTCTACAGATAGTGAAGGCATAATAGAGGCATATCATCAACAAACATGTCAACTTAAATGAAATGGAAAACTTTCGTTAAAGACACAAGCTATCAAGATTTACTCAAAGAAGAGGTAGGTATCCTGCAGAGTCCTTTATTGAGTGAAGATTGAATATGTAGTTGAAAATCTTTTCATGTCAGGTTTATACAGTCTTACTAATAAATTGCATTAAACATTTTAGGAAAGACTAATACTGATTTTCTTCAAATGTTGAAAAAAATTGAAGAGTTGGGAAGACATAATTTTACTTGACCAGATTTATGCTGATAGTTACCCTAATAGCAATATCTGAAAAAGTAAATACAGGCAAAGACAGCTATAGACACAAAATCCTTGTGATACTAGCATGTTGAATCCAGCAATATATTATGACCATGTTGGGTTTATTCCAGATATGCAAGATTGATTCAGGATTTGAAATTAATCAATATTATTTACCATGTCAGTAGACTAAAGGAGAAAAACTACATGATCTTCTCAACAGATTCAGAAAACAAAAGCAACGTTTGTTAGATTGGGATTGTAGAATCAAATGTTTCCAAACCAACCTGAACAATGCCGACAGAATGGTAAGGAGAACACATTGTAGACATGAAAGCCAGACCCACAGTGGTTCCAGAGAGTTTTGTTGCACTGCAATAATGAAATTGATACAATAAATTATGATTCAAATATATATTTTCCATAGACAATTCATTCAAAATTCTAAATAATGAGCAGAGAAACTCACATTGTGAATCACCACTTTGGTATTCCCTTCAGTTCTGTAATTAGCAGGAGGGATTTTTCTTTAATGCAGTGATTCTCATATCAGCAGAAAACCAACTGCCTGAATGTTTGGTTTTAATATTTTTATATCTCTCATTCATAATTACATTTTTCATTGTGGAATCCATCCCTTGTCAAAAAATAAAGTGTGTTTTTGTGCTAATAAATATCTTATTTTGATAATTAGTATTGCCCCATATGCTTTTTTTTAATTTATATTTTCTTCATATAACTTTATATCCATTTACTTTTTGGTTTCCTTTAGCGTTTTTAGCTACAGAAGGATACAGAGTTAGGTCCATTCTGAAAGTATTCTGTTATTGAAGCGTTTATAATATTGAAATATTTGTCCTATTCAAGAATATCTTGAACTATTTACATTTATTTACATAGATAATGTTGGCCCAAGGTAATTTAATTTCATTGTTTGGTTTTGCTTTGTTTTGGTTTCAATTTGTAATGATCCCATGAACTTTTCTTTATTATTATTCTCTCTGTTGAATATCCTGGCCTTGGTTTACCTGCAGGAAGTTACATATTAAATTCTCATAGTAGATGTACTTACATAAAATTTGAACCCATATTTTCCCACTTATCAATATCAAAGATGGAGAGTATTGATTTTGTAATGCAAAAAGAGGAAATTAGAGACCTTCATTTTCATTCCTTATGGGGTTTTCAGATATCTGCTATTCTGAAATTATACTTTTATATTTATATATTTTACTTTCATATTTTTATGTATTGTAATATTATATATCTTCTATTTTATACAAAATTTTTTAAAGATTGTTGTATTTCTATCTCCTTTTAAAATGATATTGCGAAGTTATTTACACTTAAGACTGTATTTGCCCAGTTCTAATTCTCACTACTAAAAAATCTATCCCATTCTGGAGTTAACTAATTTGGTTCCTCTTCATTATGTCTAGGAGCCTTTTGTTTATTTGTCAGGTGAATGGTAAGACTTGCAATATATAATTTGGAGGGACAATTTTTTCCTGCTATTTAATATTTAATGATTTTATTTATTGTGTTTATTCTGGTTTATATAGGGCATCTACACTTGAGGTTGGATTGCTATTTTTTTATCCTCTCCATGTGTTCCCTTGTCTATAATCTTCATCACTCTACCCTATTACTTCACACTATGGAATACACCACAATTTGAGCATGATTCTGGATCCAGTTTGGTAAGAACTGAACTTCCTTACTTCTTTCTAACCAGGAGACCTTAGAAAATAACTAAGCCTATCCAGAAAAGTGACCTCTTTCTTGGGGGGGTCCTTGAGTCTTGAACTTACATTTCCAAATTAAAGAACTGTAGCGGCTAGTCTTCAAAGAAAGTGCCCAATCAGCTTACCTTGCAGTAGTCACACCCTATGAAAGGATTCCCTTTGGGTCTGGGTTGATTCAGTGACACTCTCTTGATGAGTAAAATAGTCTAAAAATGACACTGATTTTTAAGATTTGACCATAGCAAGCCTTGAAGCTTTCTCCTGGATCAAATTTTAGAAGGCTTTTCATGGGGAAAGCTAGTCACCTTGCAGTAAGTCCAAACCCCCTGACACTGCCAGTTAGGAAGAATTCCAAGTTAGCCTCATGAAAGTTTCCATATAGAAAAAGATGACCAACCAGCCCCCTTGCTCCTGCCTTATCATGCAAAATATTAGACATGTAAGTGATGAAGGCTTATTTTAAGTCAGGGATTTGGGGCTGATTTGTTATGCAATGATATATAAGCAGCACAGAATATTACTTCTCACAAACCTAGTCCATTTATTTCCCAGGCCACCCACAGTTTTCTTAGGAAGTGAAACTCAATTAATTTTAAGTACTCTTTGTTGCTTTCATTGGCAAACTATGCAGCAAATTTGTCTTGATATCTTTGGAAGCTTATGCTCAGAACTCTTGTGTAATTTATAGTCATTAATTTCCTTCCCTTTTTTAAACTAGCCATTCTAGCAGGATGGTAGAGATGTGAAGTTGGAATATAAAATTCAATTTTATTTCTATCCTAAAAGTTTGTCAGCTAATGCAAAGCTAAATGAGTTATTGAATCTAAATCCCCATTATTTAAGCCTGTCTTTCCTTTCTGTATCATCAATAAAAACAGAAATGTTCTTATAAGTCATTGTTAAATTATTATCTTATAGACCATATTAAACATAAACCAAATGAGTACTTTCAATATTTTAATCCTCTAACTGTAAAAGACTTTCTATTATCTTACACCCTGAGATATCACTTGCTTTGCTAAAACTTTGAAAAGTTTCTACACTAAATACCACACGTAGTACAATATATACATACGTTATTAACTGAGCAATATCGTGGCGCTTTCTTCTGGGGAGCACACTCCCCCTCCATTTAGAAAAATTTTCCAAGGTGGAGCTTGCATTTCGGGTTATCTTTATTTTATCCTTATCATTCCAGATTTCCATCCCAACTAAGGCCACATGAGTGTTGAGCTTTTTATAAAGCTGTCCAAAGAGAATCAAAGGCAAAGCTATGACTCATGTAGTGATGTTACCTTTTAATACAGTTAATTTGCTTTCTATTTTCAACCTTACTTATAACAGCACTTTACATACGCTTACAGTTTTCATACGCTTATGAAACAGAAGTTTCTATAGCATCCCCATCCTTAGGCAGGGCAGGCACTCTTAGATATTTTAGGTTTGTAACCCCCCCTTTTTTTGAACAAAGATCCTATGAAAACATACTTTTCCTGCTTGTACCACAACACATAATTTTCAATTAATACTCCATGACTGTGATCTTAAATATGTTTGTTCATATGCACTTTTAAGAGTCATAATATTTCTGAATTAGCAAGGTTGACCCAGTGCTGATATGCACATTAGAAAAATAACATTATGTGTAAAATTCCTACATCTGAGAACCACACAAAAGGAACCAGCCCTCTAATTCTGAAACTTGAACAGAACCAAATTATCTATACTGCATATAGGACAAATTTTAGAATAATGAATTATGCTTAAAAGATAACAGAGCTACTTAAAAATAAAAGTTTAAATCGCTACATTAGTTGTTAAAATGCAAAGAGCACAAACTTATAGATTTAAGAAGAATAGGGTAGGGATTCCAATGTACAGAATTGTAATAGTAATTAATTACACTATATTACATACTTATAAATTACTGAGAGCGTAAATCTTAAATGCTCTCCCCATACATACAAAAAAAAGGTAATTATGTGGCATGATGGAGGTGTTGACCATTTAGCAGTATGTAGTGTAACAAAAGGTATACAATGTATACCTTAAACTTACATAAAATTATATGCCAATTATATCTCAATAAAACTTGGGGTCAGGGAGAGAGGACCCTGCACAGTGGCTGGTCTTTACATATGCCAACATTTTGTTGAGAAAACCAAAGCTTTTTAAGTAGCTTAGAAAACAATGAAAGTATTGAGAAATGAGATTATCAAAATTGAAGTAAAAAGCTAACCAGATTAGACGTCTTCCCTGCATTTTCCCCTCAACTTGTTCCTTTCTGACTGTTTTAATCACCTGACATAACTCCAATCCCGGTTAAATCTACCCCTTCCTAGACCTCCCCTGTCCCAGGTCCCAGCACAGACAGCTGAGTCCATGCCCACTGCCTTGATTTGAAGGCTTGACTACTAACCTCAAGGGTCCTTACCATTTTCCAGGAAATGCACTGCATTCCAAAATGCATCCACTCTTGGTAGTCTACACATACTTTTGGTAGTCACTACTCTTTCTTAGGAATTCTGACACTCCACTTAAAACCCTCAATTTGAAAAGATGTCTGTTCCAAATTTACGGAGAGCATAGAAGTGACCAGAAGAGAACTTCTACAAACTCCCACCAGCAGCCTCGTAACAGACTCCACCTGCTTGGACACATGTCTCCCCTTCTTTACTGCAGAAGGAATATCTGTGAGCCTAAGGCTGACGTCTCTCATGCACAATATTGTCTCTCTCTCTCCCCAGATGGAGGAAATTATTCCAGCAATTCCTCCATCTTTCCTGTATGGGCAGTGCTCAACCTTGCATGGAATCATTCCCGTCAGCATAAAATGGATGACCCATGGTGGTAGGGGCAGTGGGTTAGGGGAGGAATTTCTCTAAGACCCTTCTCCTACCTATTACCCCCTTTTCTGCTTCCCCTTATTGCAAACTTCTGGAAAGAATGTCCTCAAGTCACTGTCTCCGATTCTATCTCTCACATCCTCTCTGCACTCAGCCATGTCTTTGCTCTTATGCTCCATGGAAATTTGCTTCATCCAGGTAACAATAATGTTTCCTTTGTTAAATTCAG
Source organism: Talpa occidentalis (assembly GCF_014898055.3). Classification (NCBI taxonomy): domain Eukaryota; kingdom Metazoa; phylum Chordata; class Mammalia; order Eulipotyphla; family Talpidae; genus Talpa; species Talpa occidentalis. The sequence continues at coordinate 96,294,146 of NW_023605194.1, read as the reverse complement.
TGGCCAGATGCAGTCCTCAGAAGCATCTAATATCACTGAACATTCTTCCCCTTGACAGATTTCTGTTTCAAGCAATTTCCAAATTAGACTCAATTCTGCCTTTCCTCCTGTACACTGCTTACCTCTTGGTCTCTGTCTGTCTCTCCCCCAGTCTGACCTCACCTCCAAGAAAAACTCCAATGATTCTCCTTGGGTTTCTTGTTTACTTATCTGCACCCTCCCCATTGGTGATCTACCCCAGTGCTGGCAAACTCTTTATGTAAAGATCCAGATAAAAAGTATCTTAAGCTTTGAGACAGTGTGGCAACTACTCACCACCTCTGGCACTGTGCCAGGAAAACAGCCAAAGACAATGTATAAAGGGGGGGATGTTGGAAATGGAAGTCCTAATCTTTCCTCTAAACTACCATTAGTTCACATTTTTAAAGTTGCTTAGGCCAAAATCCTTGTGCTATGACACCTCTTTCTTATACTGCTTAACATCCTTCTCATTCCATAGGCCCTGTTGACTTTATTCAGAGATGAGCCATTCTCACCTGCCTGTCACCAGGCCACCAGCATATCTTGCCCTGAAACTATGGTGCATTCCCTTATCTGGTCTTGCTACTGCCCTTGCTGTCGTTCAGTATTTTCAATATGATGGCCAAGATGACAATTTAAGAACACACATTTGAGCATGCAGCCTCACAAGCTCAGATGCTTCAGTGTCTTCCTCAGTCACCTACAATAGCAAAGTGGTTACACACCCACCCCAACATTCATGTCCTAGCAATTGCCACCTTTCCGAAGTCCTCGCCTCCCACCCTCTGGATCACCACTTTCCAGCCACAGGGGCCTTCCCATTGTACCTCAAACAGAACAACCTATGCCCTGTCCCGTCTCTGTTTTGTCCTGTCCATCCTCCAACCTCAATCTCCCTCTTTTTTAAACGCTGCTATATATACCTATATTGCACATATTACTATTTTCATACTATTTATTTAGTTTGCTGTGTTTCTCTCTCTGAAGAAGAATACAGTTCCTGAAAGGAAAATGAACCCTTGAAAGAATGGAAATTTGTCCATTGTATTCCCCACTTTTTCTCTGTGAGCTTAAAAAGTACTTGGCCAAAAGTAAATATTGAAAAATATGCTCAAATCTTGGAGTTTCCAAAGAGAAGCCAGTGTGATCTTTGGGGTGAAAAAATGAGGTGTGACCTTGGTCATGGACTCCTCCCTCATTCCTTTTTTTTTTTTTTTCCTTAGAGGATCTGTTGGCTATCACAAAGTAATTCACCCATTTCAAGTAAGTAGGCTAACTATATACTCAGTTAACATGAAACTAACAGTCAAGATTTAATGAGAAGGAATATAGAAATCATTTTTTTTAGATTTGGTCTACTAGAGGATAAAATCATATTTAAAGCATAGCATCAACAATTATATTATCAATATGGGTGCTGAAACCTGACCAATCTAAGTCCAAGTTTTACCTCTACCATTTTCTATCTTTGCGATATTACACAAATTTTACTTCTCAGCATTGAATTACTTGGCTATAATTTAGGCTTAGTAATATCCTAAAGCTGTTCCATGGATTAAATGAAAAACTATATGTGAGAGGCTCCCATGTGAGAGTTTGGGTTATTTTGTTTTTATTTTTCTGTTTTCTTCCTTTAATTGACTTTCTCAGATTTTGTTTTCGGCACTTTCTTACTGGACTTCAGAAAAATAAAAAGTTGTTAAAAAAAAATCACTATAAATTCATGGATTGAGAATCGTGTTACAAGGAGGTGAGAAGTCCCTATCCTGTAGTATTAATATTCAATTCAGTAGCAAAAGTCATGGTCACCCTTCAAGAATCCATCAGTGATATTTACCCAGAATTGTTGACTCTCCTTCCTGCTTTTGAGGATTCACAGAAACATCCAATGACAACTACTAGCAAAATGTTAAACTTACATAAATAAAATTTATCATACCATGTTGACATAATTGGTCATCTCAAACACCCGCTTTCTTATTTCCTCTTGATCCTGATTATATTTTTTAAACTAAAAAAACAAGAAAGACAAAATATGGTGATTGATAAAAATGAATATAATTGAAAGGTTAAAAATGAAATATGGTTTTTATTACTTATTGGTGATTATTATTTAGGATCAATTATAAAAGTTAGCACCTAAAAGTGAGAAACAAATTGCATCATTACATCTCTAGCTAAATTAGGACACTTCGGGATTATAGATGATGCTTTGTTCTCTTAAATGCTGGCTCAGTGTAAAGTCCTAAAGAATTATTTCAAATAGTTTTCAGTTAACTATTATGGCTTCCTAAGCTGTGTAAAATTAATGCAAGAAATAGCTTATTCATAGAAAAACATGAACAGTAAATGAATTTAGTGCAAAAAGATAGGCCAAAGTTTACTTCCTGAGTTAACTAATATTCTCAATTATCATCACACAATTATTTTTCCTTTGGAGATCACACAGGTGGACCTCAGGTTTAGAAAATTCAATATATGAATCAGCATTATTGTAAAAAAAGACAAATAATATTACTATAAAGTTGCTTTTTTCAGAAGATCTCATTCTTTAGTCTTCTATATTTACCATTCTGTGAGAGCATAAATTTTAAGTTATCAATGATTTTATTATTTAATGGAAAACAAAATGACAAAGAAACTTAATTGAATGCTAAGTTTGGAGTTTTTAAGGCAATAAGGAGCATATAGTGCCAAAAATTTAAATTTATTCATAGTCTCAAAAAGGAGAAACCCAAGTAGTCTATTCATGTCAGATTTTCTAGGTTCAGAAAAATTTATAAAATGCAATATCTTATCTAAAAATCTCATGATTTTTAGAAACGGATCTATATGTTTACTGACTAAGACAACACAAATATTTATGTAGAGGAAATTTGAAAAGACACATTTATTTGCTATAATTACCTCACCATGATCCAGGACCAAATAGTATTCTATATATTTTTTATGCTCCTTAACCTTCCGGTCTTTCAAGTTCTGTAATATACATAAAAAGAGAAATTTCCAAGACAACATTTTTTTCTCTGCAAGCATCATTCTTTTATGTGAAACATATAATTTTATGAACTTAGTTGATATCTAACAATAAAAGAAAACAATATTAGTATTTTAATTCTAAGCAATCAAAATTATTACCATGTTTTAGCATATTAGACCTGGAATGGAAACCTGTGATATTCTAATCTGGCTCCTTTTACCAGAGCTAAAATGATTAATATCTAATTAACAGAGATGCTGGAAGTAAATACAAAGTCTTTGGATTTTTGAACAGTGGACCCTTCCCACTAGCCTTCAATGAGATAGACAAACTTTGACTTCAGCATCCTTCTGTTTTTAAAGCAGGTCCTTATTTCTACCCTCACAATGCCCCCTCTTTTACCAGTGGGGTAATGCCCAGAACCACCACACTCACCCTCTGCTTTCTGCTCCTCAGCAGAGCTGGAGTTCTCCACACATTCCAAGTATCCTCTTTTTCTGTTTATTTTTCCCCCAAAAAAACCCCAAAATCACTCCTGTGTTTCATACCAGATTATCCTATTGGAAAGTTATATATAGATTGATATATACATACATAATACAATTAATAATAAACTATCAAAGTTCATTATGTTGCATTTCTGGAAGTGCTTGTCATTTAGCAGGTAAATACTTTTCTTTTCCTGTTTGATTATTTCCTGGAACATAATGCACCTGATTATAAATATAGTTAATATATTATTTATATAAACACACACATATATAAATTATACACATATGCAACTTATTCTTTCCTCCTGACTTCTCATTTACACTAATATGTCTGCTTCAGGGCCAACTCTTTAGAGATTTCCCTAGCCATCTGTAATGAAATAACTCCTTGTCACTCAGTATCACAGCATTCCATAAAATCAGAGAGTTTGGTGAGACCGTAAGAAAACAGAGGTTTGCAATACTTGATCAGTTATTTTTGATTTTGTGCAAAGTGTTCTAAGAAATCATTAGAAGGCTTTAAACTTAAAAGTGACATGATGTGATTTACAATAAAGGAATCACTCCACCTGCTGTGGGGGTGAATTCTACTGAAGCAGTAATGGCAGAGATGAAATCAAGAAGAGGCACTACCATAATTACTGTAAGACAGATGGTGCCCTGTGGCTGCTGGTTCTAGTTTTTGGCCTGAACAAATAATGACTGGTGATATTGCTAACTGATATGGGGGAAAGTCAGGGAGACGCAGGTTTTGTTTGGGGTTTGGAGATGAGTCTCTTTCTATTTTGACCATGTTAAGTTTGTGATACTAGACATTTGAATGAATGCATGAGATATGTAGTTATAACAGTGTGAACCTCGGAAGAGAGGCCTGTTAGAAATATACATATGAGAGTAATTAGTTCAGCATTTCTATTTAAATAGGCCAGGATGTGATTATCTAGAAAGAGTATATAGATGAGTTAAGAAGAGGACCCAAGTCTGAGCTGTATGCAATGCTCTAAGATTTAGCCTTCAACCAGAGGAGGGATAACAGTGAAAGGAAATGGGAAGGAGTTGTACTAGTAGGTTAGATGTAGGAGGCAAACCAATTAAAAAAAGATAGGATATCATGAAAACAAGGCTATTTGCACGTGGTTACCAAGGAGGGAGGCAGAGGGTACAGGGGCCTGTGCCGTGCTAACCAGGAGAGCAACATTCACATAGTTAACAGTGATTCTTCTGGGTTCCTAGACATCTCTGGCAGAATTTAAATCCACAGCATATTGAACCCAATGGAGATTTTACTATACTCTGAGCAATCTGCCCAGTGCTTATGGATTCTAAGAACATTTAGAAAAGATTTGAATATGAAATGAATCCTAAAGGAAATAAAGGTAATAATGTAAAAGATTTTTTTATATGTACTTTGTTGCTTCAAACACAAGCCACACTCATTTTTCTTCTATGACTAGAAGCAGCACTGAAAATATAAAGCATATATTCTAACTTCCTTTGGGCAAATTCAATTCTGCTTTTATTTTGCTTATCACTACATCCCCAGCAACACTGCAGCACTTTACGAAATATTTGTTGATTGAGTTCATTGGTGAAGACAGCAAGATATTTTATTCCAAAGTAACAATAATAATTTATACCTTTGTTACATGTTATAGTATTATGAACACTAAGGTATGTGTAGAAAGTTGCTTGTTTCTAGAGGGCAAGCATTATACCTAATACTTCTTTTTACTACTTACACATTGTTGCTACTAATAGATGAAATAATGAATAGATATTCAATACACAAGATTTCGGGGTCTCTATAGCCTATTAGTTTAAAAAAAAAGACTTTAAAGTTTAGTCAACTGCAGATGCTAAGATCAGAACTCAGGTCATCTAGGACAGGACACAAGAAATGACTGCAAGTAAAAAATAAATATGTACATACAACAAGACTGATGGCAGGTGCGACCACATTCCGCCGAGATCCATGTGTCCATAATGTGTCATCCAACCCACAGGTGCCATTAGTATTTTCATCAGGATCATACTTGAAGAGTGCATGTTCCTGTTCATCTTGATTTGTGGGCCCTAAAGGTTCAATGAAGTACCTTTGATCTCCCTGACTGAAGTAACCCCTAAAAAAAATGTGAGAATGCAGGCTTCTTAAAAATTATTCCTGCATTTTAGTTCCATAGACATGTGGCTCACAAAAAGCCATCAATGTCAAATATTTCAAGTTCATGGCAGAAGAATGCAGTGTAACAATGTAGTTGAAGATACCCTTAGAGATTAGCTGTACTCATTTTCTTTATGAGGAAATGGACCTATTGGGAGAAGTGACTACTGCAATATCATATTGTTAACTGTGTTGGAGCTGGCACCAGAATAGATTTTTCCTGACTCTCAGTGTTCTTCCATTCCATATGCTATGTCTGCTGTAAGGTGCACTGAAAATAAAAAAGGACTTTGCTGGATCATATGGAAGGTCCATATTTAGCAGGCTGAGGAATTTCCACACAACTTTCCAAAGTGGTTGGACCAGTTTGCACTCCCACCAGCAGTGCAGGAGAGTTCCTTTTTCTCCACATCCTCGCCAACATTTGTTGTAGCTATTTTTTTTTTAAATGTGCCATTCTCACTGGTGTAAGATGGTGTCTTATTGTAGTTTTGATTTGCATTTCCCTGATTACAGGGAATCAGGGTGGGGGAGGGGAGGAGGGATTGGGGTCAAAATAAGGGGGTGGGAATTGTATGGGGAATATAACCAAGATGAAAATGCACACATTGTGCAAAAATGAAAAATGATGTATAAAATAAAATAAAATAAAAACAAAGTGCAAAAAAAATAAATAAGAAGGACTTTGGAGTCTCTCAGTAAGGGTTAAAATTCTGAGTCTTCACGTATTAGCTGTGATGCCATGGGAAAATTACTTAAAATCATAGAGCCTCAGTTTCTCCATCTATGAAATGATAATAACAATAATACCAACTTAATCAAAAATAGATTATTGGGTCAAGAAGATGTGGTATATATACACAATGGAAGATAAACGAATGCCATTTGCAGCAACATGGATGGAGCTAGAAGGGATTATGCTCAGTGAAATAAGTCAAAAGGAAAAGAAAAAATATCGATGGTTTCACTTATAGGAGGAATTATAGGGGAACCAAATAAGGCACCAGGGGGAAAAAATAGTAACAATAAAAAAACACAACAAAACAAAAATAAATAGGCAACTATAAATCAGAGACATTCTGCAGGGGAGGAAGAGGGAGAGGGATCAAAACAAGGGAGGGAAGAGCACAAGGGACTATGGTGATGGTGCACAGGTAAATTGGTGGTGGAAATTATATTAAATTCTACACCTGAGGAAAGAAGCAAACACTGTAAAAAAAATGAACAATGACGTAAAATATATAAAAATAAATAAATTATATAATAATAAAAAAAAACCAACCTAAAAGGATGGTTGCCAATATTGAAGGACACAGTATGTAAATATGGGATCAATGTCCGTTATCAATTTCTTCTACTTCTTTTTAATGAAGCCCTGACCTAAGGTTCATCCCACCAATATTTTGGAGCCCTCATTATACATTAGGCATTGAGCTATAGGCAGATGGTTTAAAAAAAAGTCCCGGTATCTCCTCTCATGCTTTCTCCAGACCTTATATTCCAATGAAGAAGATGGATATAGATCAAATAATTGCATCTGACCTGACTCATATATATATAGATATAGATATAGAAGCATATATCTACATATATACACATACAATTTAATTATGCTATATTGCTAGGAAGAAAATGTACAACAGCATATAAAAAGGAGACTGGATTAAATGTACAGGCACTTAGAAGCCAACAAGAGTGGATATGAAGAAATAAGTGGTTGACTGCAATCATTTGCAAAAACGATCATGATAGCTTGGATGAGGTTGTGGAAGTAGAGAGAGAATATAATGCCTAATCTCTGGAAATATTTTGAACATAAAATCAACAGGACTTAATACTAGATTGAAAAATCTAGGTTGATGACTAGAAATCATCAAGGCACTAAGTTTCTGGAAGTATAAGTCATTAATTTATTATACCATTCATTGAGACAGGGAACACTGGAAAATAAAAGATTTGGAAGTAAATCATTAGTTTGATATGAAGTACATTATGATTGCAATTTTTATTGAAATATCCAGATATGGAAGAAATATGGAGGTTTGGATGAGGACATTAGACAATCAATTCTGGGCATTTCCTGCTGTAGACAGATGCAGAGTGGGTCATTAACATGTAGAGAGAAACTGGATGTCCTTGTCATAGACAGGATGAACAACAGAGAGAATTGAGACTTGGAGAGGAGAGATGAAGAGGGACACCCATTCCCTAAAAATCTTTGTTTTTTTGAAGATTTATTTATTTATGCATACAAGAGCTGGGGTACAGGCCAGAGATACGGGGGTGAGAGGACCCACCAGAGACAGAGTAGGGAACACAACAGGCAGACTGACAGAAGTACACTGCTGAGGGGAGCAGCTGGCGAGACAGGAGAGGTCTGCTGCGCCATGTGGGTTGCTCCCTGGCCAACCGGGAATCGAATTCCTGCTGCAGAGTCTACGGATTGATTGCCTCATAGCGCGGTGCTTAACCCCTTGCACCACCAGAGAGGCCCCATTCCCTAAAAATCTTGACTCTAAAACTTATACTAAAGAAACCTCCATTTTGAACATAAGCAAACAACAACACAGCAAACAATGTGGATGTGTAATTTACACACCACTGTCAAGAGAAGCCGTGTCTCCTTCAAATTTCAAATTTTTTGAGATCCTAGGATTCACACTCAACTGTAGTAAATCATGTTTGAAATTGTTCAGATTTATTGAAACATCCTCCTCCCATCATCACAGGTACACACAATCCATTTAGGATGTCTTACCTTAGGCCCCTACAAGTGCTGATGCTAGCATCAGAAACTTTTTCATTAAGGATATGCCCTTGGTAATAACAATCATCCTAAAAAACAAAAAGGAAAAGAGATTTTGCAAAGGAAAGTGTGCATACTTTTAGACCCATGGCTAAATTTGAAGTTAAATTCTCAAAAAAAAGGAAATACAGTGCCTTTAAACCACTTTATACTGAACAAATGTCAACTTAGAAAAATAGAATATTTTAAAGCTTTTACTTGTTAAAATCTTTAATATTTACTTAATGATCCCAAAATACTTAGAGTGTTAACTAAATGTTGGTATAGGTGCTGCTGAAGTTGCACAGCAGGGGTGAATATGGTCTGAAAGAAACAAATTTACATCTGTAAGCTTAAAAAAACCCTGAGCTCCTCCAAATCAGGCATTATTTTTTCCCTTAAACTGTTCATTTTTTTAAACTATGAGCTCTTCCCAGTGGATGAGTTATTCAGATTGTGGTTGAATTCATTGATTCATCTGAAGAATTCCACCAGGTTAACTGGATCAGTACAACATCCCCTGCCTCCATCTGAAGCAAAATGCCTATAAATGCCTATCCGAACACCTTTTTCTGTAGATATACGTCAGTCAAGGACACCATTCTACTTTGCTTAGATGAAGTTATGGTCCATGTAAATTTTGATATAAAAGGGAATGTTCAAAGAGCTTCCAATAAAAAAAAAATGGAACTCAGAAAAGATGACAGTGTTGAACGATCTCTCATTCTGTTTTACATCTGCTCTGAATAAAATTCAAGTGTGGAAATTATTTTGGAAAAAACATAGAAATTGACCAATTCTACCACTGAGGAAATGGTCTTGAGTCTGGGAGACTACATGATCTTACTAAGCTAACATGTACTAAGAACATGAGATGTGTTTAGTTCTTAACTTTTCTAATAAAAGTAACAGCTCCTTCTGCCCACTCTCTTGCAGAGAGTTCTTGAAGGCTGTCGAGATATGCCTTTGTTCATATCAAACCACTGTGTCGAAGGGGATCAATTAAGTAATTATTGCTATTGAGCAAAGCACCACTTTAAATGCAAATATTATTTTCATTATTTGTCTGGAAATAACACCATCTTTCAATAAATCTAGGAAATGATCTTACCATGATCTGCGGGCTTGTGGTAACCTCCTTGCCAGTGGAATTATAATGTATTTCTGTGTAGTCTGGTGCAAGGAGACCACTGAGAGGGAAAAAGAAGTCATGATTATTCAGGAAAATTACAAAGTCCAGCGATCAAAGTGAGAACTTTCACTGGCTGTGCATAAAAGTTTTAATTCCTGAGCTCCAAGTCCTACATCCCCAAAACAAGTCCAACCATCAATGTGATGCTTAAAATAATACAGACAGGGACATTCCTAAATGTTATAGAACAATATATACTTCCCCCCCAAAAAAAGACTTGCTTATTTTATTTGTCTGAAGGGAAATTTGGATAAAAGGATAAAAGGGATAAAAGGATAAAAGGGAAACTAAGAAAGGCAGATTATAAAAATTATTGAGAAGAGCAATCTTCTTCAACTGTTTGGGTAACTGCGCTTTTACTTTCCCATTAGTAACTAATAACAGGGTTAAATTGATTGAAAGTTAATTTGCTTTGGTAGGTAGGGTCTTTTCAGCATTTGCACTAAGCATCTAAAATTATGATTGTAATAAATACTGGAGCTTATATAAAATAAATATTTTTAACTAATGCATCAGGTGACTGCTGGTAGTTGTAATTAGTAAAAAAAGACAGCAAGCCTCTTGCAGGGACATACATACTGTACTGAAACAAAAATAAGAGTTGAAAACAACTCTTAAGGAAAAAATGCTGAAATAAACAATTAAAAAATTTTGAAAATCTTTCAGAAAATAGGAGTCTGAATATATATTTTATTATTTTTTTTTTTTCATTTTTGCACAATGTATGCATTTTCATTTTGGTTATATTCCCCATACAATTGATATATATATATATATATTTTGACTTTTTAAAAAATTTAAATATTTTATTTTATATAATTCTTACATCTTTTTTCATCTTTGCACAATGTATGCATTTTCATTTTGGTTATATTCCCCATACAATTGCACCCCCCCTTATTTTGACTCTAGTCCTTCCTTTTCCCACCCCTCCTTCCACCCCACCCCCATAGTATGTCTCTGGTTTATAGTTGCTTGTTGATTTTGATTTTTACTTTATATTGATATATGTATTTTAAAAGAGGAAGGACAAGGAGGAAATGAACTAATTAGTTTGCACTCATGTACACTGGCTGCTAGGTTAGATTAGGTTAACTTATTCCTTTCAAAAATTCTAAGAGATAAATATTACTCTTTTATTTTTCAGATGAGATTAAATAATTCAAGTGCAAATGATCACATCCAGGTTTGCCTGAATCAAAGACCTGTTTTATTTCCATTAAAGTACAGTTTCCAAGCTCCAGCAAGTTGTGAATTTTTGCAAAAGGTGATGATCCATTCAAATAAAAAAAATATGTTGTTTTACATATAGAACAAATTAGGGATTAAGAGATTGAGCACATAATTTGAAAAATTACTTTGGAAACCATCTAGATATAGGATGACCAAGGTCTGCGATAGAGATGATCAGAAAAGTTTGAGGAGAATAGTTTAATTTGGATGAAATGAATAAAGGGGTATGATGGCAATGTAATGTGAGAGAAAAATGGACAATTAGTGGGTAGTTGGGGGCCTCCCTGCTGGCACAGCGGGTGAGCACAGCACTGTGAAGCTGTCTGCAGCTTCTGCAGCCTGGGTTCCAATCCCAGCCCTGCATGGCGTGGCTGACTCTCCTGTCTCCCCTGCTGCTCCCCTTAGCAGTGTTTTAGATCAGTCTGCCTGTTCTGCTCCCCGCTCTGTCTCTGGTGAATTCTCTCACCACCCTGCAACTCTGGCCTGTACCCCATTTCTTGTATGCATAATTAAATAAATCTTAAAAAAATTAGTGGGTAGTTGGATAGAAAGAGCCCTCAGAATGGAATCAATAGAGCCCAAATCAATCCTGACAATCATTTCAAAATGATTTTGAAATCTTAATTTTCACTGTTGGAATTATAAAATACAATGCTCTATGGGTAGATTTAAAAATCACAGCAAAGTGCACTGAGACCTATTTCTCTGATACTTCATCGAATTTTATCAAATGCATGTCTGCCTGTGTTTTATTACTAGAAGTATAAAAACAATAGTAAACTTTTGTTTTATCCAATGTGTTTCTACTACATATGTAAGAACAAATATTTGCTAAAAACACTTTGAACGTATTAAGAGCAAAAACTGATGAGCCAAGGTTGGCAAAAGCCATAAGCAGTAACAGACACAATTAGCACAATTTTTATATGCTAATTTACTACTGATGAGGATGATATCAGAATAGACTTACTTGGTTTTTTTCAAGTGAAGCACTGCAATTTTGCCATTTACTGTCATTTTATATTTCAATTCAGTTTCATATTTTTCCTGCAAAAATATATACACATTTACTGGTAATTAAAAACATACACAAATATTCATTTGTCTAAGTCCATCGGTTTTATCATTGGTGAAGAATACCTGCTTTTATTTAATATCAGTCTATATATACTAAATATATACCTCTACCTCTTTTGAGACATCAAATAAAGCTGCCGACTAAATGGACAAATCTGAAACCTTTATATCCATATATTTATTCAACTATCTATTCACCCACCCATCCATTCAACAAATATTGTTTAAGTGCTGGTTATAAGCAAGACTGACTGGTTCTGGAAATTCAACTCTGAGAAAGAAAAAAATGTACCTGTTAGGAAGCTTATAATCTTGTGGAAAGATATGTAATAAAAGTAACAATATTTGGCCTAACATTTTAAGGGCTACTCATTCACTCACTTGTTTACATATTTATTTGCTCATTTATTAAAAAAATATTTAGTTCCTCTTATATCATGCAAATAAAACTTATGGCCATAAATAAAATATTTTCGGTTCTACTCTGGTCTTTAATGCACCTTTTAGTAAGTTTTTGCAAAAGATTATCTCACTCTAGGCCACATCTTAAGCAAAGTGATCCTGGGTGATGAAGGTGTTGGCACAGCTCACTGGCAATGCCAATGTCTCGTTCTCTGGTCCAGTAGAGGGCAGGGTTGTGTAACGAGTACAAGAGTCCTTTTCTTCACTGCATTGAGAAGTGACCTATGCAGCAAGCATGGAATGCAGAGGCCACTGTGTTCACATTGCATTATGAGTTCTGGATGTTAACAGTAATTGTCAATCTATTCATTGCACAAGGAAGACCAACAGTCTCAACATAGAAACCACAAGGATAGGGCCTCCCCTGGTGCGCAGCGGTTGAGCGCTGGACTGCGAAACTGCCCGCACCCTCTGCAGCGCTGGATCGATCCCCGGCTCGATCTGATCCCCGGCTGCTGGCGAGGGTACCACAAGGTGCGCAGACCTCTCCTGCCGCGCCCACTGCTCCCCTCAGCAGTGTTCTTCCTCATTCTGCCTGTTCTTTTCCCCACTCTGGCTCTGGTGAATTCTCTCACCCTCCCACACTTCTGACTATACCCAGGGCTTGTATAAAGAAAAAAAGAAAAAAAAAAGAAACCACAGGATAATTCCCAAGAACTTAGCCTATGTGCTCTTATTAGTCATAAGCTGTGCCTGAACAAAATAAAAAGAAGATTCTATGTCAGGGGAAAGGATGTGTGTGCTGAGTGGTAGACAAGATGTCACTAGAATCTGTAGTCTATGCTTGCAACACAAGTATGATGTGGAGGGACTCAGTAAGTGACAGGGCAGGACTGAGATGTCAGGCACTGGCCAGTGGGGGACAACAATTGCCCTGGTGTTTATAGATGGAACAGGGACTAGAATCACAGAGACACTGCCAGAGTTTAGTTCTGAATGTTCAAAGAAAGAAAAATTAAACTACATGGTAGGATTTTCCAGCAAAATATAGGGTGTCTGTTAACTCTGAATGTTACATGAACAGTGCATATTTCTAAAAATATAAGTATGACCCATTCAATATTGGAGAATACTTAAGCTAAAAAAAGCATTTACTGTTTATAATACTCAAGTTTACCTGGATAGCCTGTTGTTTTTATTTGCTAAATCTGGCAATTCTATACAAGGAAGAAAGCACATCAGATGTAAGAAATTTCAAGAACTAGACATGAGTGACTGGGAGACAGGAATGAGGTTCTAGAGTAAGGGCCCACTTCTTTTTGAATGTTTCACTAGCCAAAGTTACTTTTTATGGTTCAGTCACTTACTGGCTGTGAGAACATGCTCAAAGGCATCAACCAGCACCTGAGAACCTCAATGTCACTTACATACTAAAAAGTAAACATGAGATTTGCATATGTTTGTGAGATGGTGTGGAAGCACTTAGGGCTCATCTGATTATATCAGCCTGTCCAATGACATGGTCTCTTCTACGCTGAAGGGACAAGGAGAAACTTACAAATATACTAGATAAAACCATAAAAATAAAATTAGGGCCTCCCTCGTGGCGCAGGTGGTTGAGCGCTGCACTGTGAGGCTGTCTGCAGCCTCTGCAGCGTGGGTTTGATCCCGGCAGGCCGGCGAGAATCCCACATGGTGAGGTGGACCTCTCCTATCTCACCTGCTGCTCCCCTCAGCAGTGTATTTCATCAGTCTGCCTGTTCTGTTCCCTGCTCTGTCTCTGGTGAATCTTCTCACCCTCCCGCGCATCTGGCCTGTACCCCGGTTCTTGTATAAAAACAAATCTTAAAAAAATTATAAAAAAAATAAAACCCGGTTTCATCATATAAAGAGACATTAAAGCATTCAAATTAGGTAAATTTTCCTTAGATACTTTGTGAGATTGTGTTTAACATTTTATCTCTCGTAAAAGATGAAATTGATGTGCTTTTCAAGGCCACTTTGAATCAGTGAAAGCAATGAGCATTTATAGAATGCTTTTCGTAGAACAGGGGATAGGAAATGAGAATGAAGATGAAACAGACATATCAAAAAAACAAATAAAACACTTATTTTATTGATCAGGGCAGTTTCAAAACAAAAGAGAGATGACATGCATTCACATACTCACACACCAGCTCTACAAATATAAAAGCAGTATTTAAAAAAATCAAGAGCCAAATGGGGTAATATCAAGACTGAAGCATGATTCAGGAATATTCCATTGAGTTTACAAGGAATATAATGGGACTGAGTTTTATGTAGAGACAACATTCCATATGAAAGACCATTGAGCTAGAAATGAGCACATTATAAAGAAAGACTTTAAGAATACAGGGACTGACTGCAAAGCAAGTTTATGTAGAGAAGCAGAAAGAAAACAAAATGATCTAATAATCCAAGGCATTAAGTACAAGGATCCTGAAAAGTTAGTCATATGAAGTGGATGATGAGTTACACAGGACAGTCATACTATAATCTTGAACAAATAATGAATAATAGCTTCCTGCCTCACTTTTTATATATGATATCATAACACAGTCATATAGGATGTTACTATTATTAGTAAGTTCAAGTTTAAGACAGAGAAATTGAAACTTGTGCGTATCTAAATTAACACAGGAATAATTAGCAAAGCTAAGACCTGCATACAAATAAGACCTCTCAATTTAGATCTTTTATACTTTCAATTATGAATTGGGAAAACATAAGGTTCGTATGGCCAGTTAATTGAGTAGTAGGCTAAATAATGTATTTGAAATAAATAACAAGCACATTGTATCAACTGCATCCATCTGCTCAATCATTACAAAAATTTAAATTAGATGATCCAGTATGTACCAGTAACTACTCTGTGGCTTGTCATCAAAATAGTCAAACACTTAAATTTGTCTTTTCCAGTTGGAAGGAAATCGCTTTGTAACTGTGAGTAGAAACTCTAGACCTGTATATATATATACCACATCTTCTTATCCAGTCCTCTATTTTTGGGCATTTGGGTTGTTTACAGATTTTACCTACTATAAATAGTGCTGCAATACACAATGGAATACTATTCAGCAATCAAAAAAGATAAAATACTGCCATTTGCAGCAAGATGGATGTAGTTACAAGGAATTATGCTCAGTTAAATAAGTCAAAAGGAAAGAGAAAAAGATTGGGTGGTTTCACTTATAGCAGGACTATAAGTAAGACATCAGTGTGAAAGAATAATAACAGTACAATATACAACAAAGCAACAGACACTTATAAATCAGGGGCATACTGCAGGGGAGGAGGAGGGAGAGGGATCAGAGGGAGGAAGGGAGGAGCACAGGGGACTGAGGTGATGGTGCACAGGTGCCTTAGAGAAGGAAACTCTATGGGAACTACACCTGGGGTGGGGTGAAGCAAACATTGTTTAAAAATGAACAATGATATAAAATAAATATCAGTGAAAAAAGAAACTCTAGAACTATATTCAACTTTTCTTCAAAATATTCAGTGAAAAAAGATGTGATATTTTAAGAGACTACCAGAAAGCAGTTAAAGACAGTTGTCTGGATGGGAATATTAATGCATGTGGGTCTCAATTGGTGTTAGTATTTTGTGGAAAGATAATTATTTTGGGAAACAAGGTTTACTGTTATAAACAAGGTTATGCTGTTATAAACGTGTTTTCTTTGGAAGAAATAATCTAAGTAAAATCTTGTCTAGTAGAGCAACAGGTCCTCCAGTG
This sequence comes from Talpa occidentalis, assembly GCF_014898055.3. Lineage (NCBI taxonomy): Eukaryota > Metazoa > Chordata > Mammalia > Eulipotyphla > Talpidae > Talpa > Talpa occidentalis. The sequence goes on along the minus strand of NW_023605194.1, from coordinate 96,278,047 downwards.
AGTTAACTTATTTCTGCAAGCTATTATTTATGTCTCATTTGTCTGTATTTTCCTGGCTCCCCGCAGAATTTTGGGTGTAGGTAATTAGAAAATTGCTGTTGAATGAATCATGATGTTTAAACTTTTCTTTTACAATAAATGTCTGTTGAGTAAATTTTGACTAAGAATATATAGGTTCACTAAGTGGCAAGAATTATGCAAATTTTAATAACCCAGTTAGAAAGAGCAGATGTGAATTTCATATATGTGTATGCATGAATTAATCTACAATATTTTATTTTTATCTTTGATTTTTATGTTCATAGCTGTGTTTGTATGGATGGATAGGTAGATAAAATGCTTTGTCTCTTTTTTTTGGAACTTCATGAAATAAATCACAAATTTCTATAAAGGTATTAAAATTTACTCTCTGTGTGATACTTTATACCATTTATTTCAACTGCCAGAAACTTAATTTGAAAAATGAAAATAATAACAGAGCATTAGGTTATTGTGGAGATTAATAAAAATAGGTCAAAAGCAAGCAAATTATACATATAAGTGTAGATATATGCACATGCAACCATAATATATTTCTATATTATATAGAGATTCTTTGTTAAATCAAAAGCTTTACCATTTGATCTGGGTCCTTGACTTCTCTTTTATACACTGGATGAAGTCTTTGAGGATAAATTACTTCATAATTCTTTAGCCTGGGCAGTCCATTCACAGAATTTACTGAGGGGAAAAAAAAAGATATTGAACTAAGCAGAATTAAGATAAACTGGCTGATAATTTGGAATTTTTGCGACTTCCAAAATTCCAAATGATCACCTAGACTGAATTTATGATGCAGGGTGCCTTACTCAGAGGCTTTAACTGAGTTTTATTGGAGAATTATTAAGGTACAAACACCAAAAGAGATTGACAAAAGCAGAAACCCTCTATTCCTCTTGAATCTTTCATTTTATTTTAATTTAACATATATCTTCAAATAATTCCCTGCTGAAAATTTATGTTTGTCTATATAATTTTTTTAATCACAATTTTTGTCTTTTTGTATTTTCATATTATGTCCCCCTTCATATATTTCTCTATTTGATTAAATGTTTTTCGTTTCTCTTTGCCATCTTGACCTCCCGTCAGAGAAATCAGTGAAATGCAGCAAACAGAACAAGCAGAAGGGAAGGAAGAGGGAAGCCATACTAACCACCTAGGAAGTTACTCAGAGTTAGAGTAATTGAGCTGGAGCTCTCTGAAAACTACAGTGTTATAAAATTTCTGATTCTAATATATTTTTCTCAGAATTTCTAATAGCAATGCTTTATACTGGTGAAATAAACTATATCACAGTAAGAAAAGACTCTAATACCTGCCTACAGAATGGACTGGCTTTTGCAATAGATAAATTTTTGTAATGCATAGCATGAAAATGAGTCAAGCAGATGACGAGACCACCACCACTGGCATAGAAAGAATTTTTTTGAGAATACCACGATATTGAAATAGAATTGGGAAATTATCTCACCAAACCTTTTTTCTGTATCTTGAATTCTCTTCTCAACAATGTTTCTGGAAGTATTTTTTATGAGAAATTCAGAGATTTCCAAAGCTAATACTGAATTTCTATTTTCTTTTGGTCACATGATGCTATTTGGAGAAGTGCCTGATGAAAAGTGAACAGACTGTGACTGCCCTTTGGCTGCTGAAAGAGCTGCAACTCCATCCAGAATGCAGATGCAGAGGGGCCCAAGAACGTAGTGTGGACCAACCCAGCAATTTACTAACACCATGATTGGAAAGGCTTTAGTTCCCTGTGTAATGGAGAGATGATGTTCTAAGGATAATCCTAGCTAATTAAAGCAGTCAAACCCAAATCCTATGGTAAGCCGTACAATGTTACTGTGGTTGAATTTTCTTTTCTTTTTTTTTTTTTTTAAAGATTTAGTTATTTATTTATACAAGCACTGGGTACAGTCAGAAGCCGGGAGGGTGAGAGAATTCACCAGAGCCAGAGTAGGGAACAGAACAGGCAGACCAATGAAACACACTGCTGAGGGGAGCAGCGGGCGCAGCAGGAGACGTCTGTGTTCCATGTGGGACCCTCGCTGGCAGCAGGGGATCAAACCGGTGCTGCAGAGGCTGCGGGCAGCTTCGCAGCCCAGCGCTCAACCACTGCGCCACCAGGGGAGGCCCCACTATGGTTGATTTTTAATAAATAAAACTGAGTATTATTTGACTGTCACCCTGGATGACTGTACTCTTCTCTTAATAATACAGCAAAGGATAAAATAATTATTTTTTTTAAATTAAAAAGTAAAGCAGAAATGTTCCAAAATTCCAAATGATCTCAATTTTTCTTTGACTTCATTTAACCACTTAAGAGCTGTTCACATCTAACTTTGAAAAATAGAAAAAGTGATTAAACTGGCTAAAAACTTGGTGGGTCAAAAATGAAATATAGAAAGATGAAACAGCTTTGCTTCCAGTAGTTTGAGATCTTCTCTTAAAAGCATCTCAGAAACACTTAAAGCCATGGTTTTCACCATCAGGACACTTTCTCTTTGGTTTAGTTTGAATTTTTAATTGTTTGAAAAAGAGGGGGGCAGATTAAATGTACTCTAGAACTCGTTCAAGTATTCTAAGATGTTATGTGAATAAATACAGAATCTTCTATAAATAACCTCTTTGAAGGGCCAATAATCATTTGGACAATTGGAAGTCCTAACCAATTATGATGAAAACCTTCCCTTAAATAGTCGCCCATGAAGAACTATATCACAGCCCCATTTACACCTTATTGTAATAGAGATCATCACTGGACATTTTTATTTCTATTTACTTTTTGGTAAAGGAAAATAATAGCCTAGTTATAAAAATTTTCATCACAGAAGCTGAAAAGCCTAAAGGAACATAAATCAATCATTAAAATTTTAATAATTATCATAATTATTTCAAAATAATAAGATGCCAGGAGGTAAGAAAATTACTCTTGCCACAAATTAACTGATGATATCAACACAATTCCCTGAAGCCTCCTTAACTCCATGACACCAAACAAAAATACCATAAGGCACCCACATGCTGGCTGGTAGATTGTGTTCAATCAGTGCAATTAATCCTGTTAATATGGAGCTCATGAAGCCATCTATTCACCAGCCCAGCAGCCAGAATAACTCTTTCAAAAATGCTATATGAAAATGATGTTTATCCATAACACACATTTTTCTGACAGCCTAGATAGTCCTTGATTCATGAAATAATAGCTACATAACTGATTCTTTTTACAAAAGCAGAAAATAGAAACACACACTGTCTACTCAGAAGTGGTAAGAAAGGAAAAGGCTAATCCACCCAACTCAAATCTCTAACATATAAATTTCTAGTTTATACCTACCCTGGATCTAACTGGTCTCTGAATTTTATTATTTATTCAAATCAGAAATTATCAATTGACTCTTACATAGGGAGTTGAAATATGTAAATTAGTGAAAAAACTTATTTCCAACTCTGTTTGATGGCCAAGCACTTCCAAATGGCAGTCAATCAATCAATAAAATTAACTGTAATATATTTTTTTAAACCTACAGCAACCTCTTTCTGCATTTTGAAATGAATGGATTTCCAGCTCTTCCTGAACACCTGCAAACAAGTAAACTTTCCTTCAAGACTCTTATTTTTCTGAAGCCAAGAAGGCCCTTGAATAATGAGACTTTAGATACACAAATTACAAGAGATGCATCACACCTACATGTTTGTCTCATTCATCCTTAGGTTTGCTGGAGATGAAGCAGCCTCTTCCCAGTGGAATAACATCAGGCTAATTATATTGAAGCCTGTGCAACAAACACAACTAACTGCCATCCAGGGATTACACAAACCTGAGATGTAACACAATATGTTTCTACTAATTCATTTTAATTCTTTCTTTCTTTCTCCCACAGAACTCATATGTTAGGTATTTGTGAGCAGCAAAAATGAATCAAGAAAATGAGAGCTGTTACTATGGTTTGAGAGAGATAATTTTTTACTGTTTATTAGTTTTTGAAAAATCAAAGCTTGTTACCAAGCTTAATTCTCAATGGCTACTTTATTTTTTAATGTGTTCGGGGCCATTTTGGAGTTTAACACCTTGGTGCATAATATTGACCTTTTCATTTTCATTCAAATCTTTTTAAAGGTGTTTAAAGCAATATTTTTCAAACTGAACATATCATGACATTCATGATTCAGGGTTTATGTAGAGACACTGACTTAAGTTCTGTGTTTCTCTGTACCTCACAAACTATATTTACTTTAAACCATATGTAGCAAAAATGATTGCAAACACTTAGGAAAAAGTACACTATAATTAAGTCTATCATTTTGGCTATTAAGGTTAAATTGTATAAACTCTTTCAGATGTTCTAGTCATCACTTGAAGGCAAGAAAAGTTGCTAAATTAAAGTAAAATAATTTCAACAAATTCTATACCCCCCAGATATAGGAATCATTTCCCCATTTTGCCAGTGCACTGACTTCTTTGCATAGACCTATCATATCATTTTAGATATTTGAGTTTTTTTTTCTTTTCCTAAAATGATATCCCCTAAGTCATTTTTTCTCAAGATATGAGAGTCAGTGCAACAGTTGGCCTGAATTTACCATTTTTTTTAAACTTCACATTTATGGGTACTGGCCAAAGGTCATGATCTGAGGGTTACATATATTTTATTCTTGGCATGATGGGACAGAAAAGCAAAAATGGAAGAGTTGAGAAAAGGAAAATTGCTTACTTCTTACATTGTGGCTGGAAATAAATCCACATGGGAATAATAACAGGGGTATTTCAGTGACTAAGAGATGATCCAGAAAACACAAGTTGGAAGATAGGAAGAAGGGGCAGCTCTCTGTTCAAGACGGAAACTGTTCATTTTCCTCTAGTCTCTCAACAACCACTTCAGAATCTCTGTTGCCATCACCAGGCACTCGGAGATGTCACACTTTTAGGCATCACTTCCAAGGACTTGCCTCTCTGAATGCCCGATGTGAATACACAGCAGGGGAAATAATCAGTTGGTAGTTTTCCAACTCCGCTGAAAAGGCTGTAATGTGATTCTGCTCAGGAATCCGATTACTCGTCGTGTGTTGAGTAATACCAGTTCATGAGCAGTTCTGCGTACTAATCAAAAGGGGGGTCCCAGAGAGTTTTTGGTGTATTTTTGGAGAATGTAGGGAAAGAAGATGTCTATTATTTGAATTTAAAGTAGAAATAAATCTCTGTATCATATCAGTATTGTAAACCACTGTCACCTCAATAAAATACATTAATTTTTAAAAAAGTAATTGGTAATTTTAAATCAAGTAAAATCTATAGTATCAGTAGTAGTCAAAATGAGATCCATATCTTGTTTCGAATTTATTGGCAATCTTTGTGTCATCATCAAATGTGACATAGGCTATTATTTAAGATAGATACTATTTTGTATCTATCCTGTCCAGATCATCTTTACTATGTTAAATAACAATCCATTTCTTCACACTAATTGAGGTTTTCTAAGTAGATATTGAATTCAGTCATATGTATTGCAATTTCTGTCAGCATGGTCATATTCTTTACCTCATGTTTGATGTAATAGATTATACTGGCAGGTTTCCTAATATTAAACAATTTTCTTACTAACAGAATTAGGTAAAAAATACTAAAAGTAGAAATTTTAAATCAGTAACTTCAATCTGTAGCACAATTTTATATTTGAAGATATTAAGTCAAACTTGTTACAACATATCAGATGCCGGGGGAGGGAAATCTGTTTTCATGACTCAGTGTGGCATGAATACCAGGGGGAGGAGAATCTTCACTTCCTATTCCATACTTGGTGTTGATAATCTGTTTCCATTCCTCGGTCCCAACAAGCATTTTAAGCCCAAGAAAAGGCATATCAGAGAAAAATTCTCAAACACTGCAGCTAATGTTTTGATTAGAAATAAAAATAAACTAAAGAAACATGTTACCCAGTCTAATCAAAATCTAATCTAAGAATTTATCAGAAATAGAGAGATGTAGTTTGTTATTAGGAATTAGCATTCCTATACTTTTGAACTCTTAAATATTTATTTGATATAACCAGCAAAATGAAAGTGAATTTGCCAGTGAAAATGCATTGCTTAGTAGCCATGTTACTTTTAGTCAAATAATATCACAATGCTCCAGAAATATGAAACTGATGAACTATTTCTAATTATCACATTTATTATCACAAGTAAAGGACTAAAGATGGACATGCACACTCAAAAGGAATAGAAAAAGTCAAACTGGCCCCAATATATTAACAGACACATGCCAAATCTTCCTTTGACAAAAAGTGTGCTGCATATTTACTGCTCTCAAAATTACATGGATTTTGATGAATTCCACCTTTTGACTCAATGACCACATCATGATTTAAACTATACTGCAGAAATCTTCCTTTTGATTTCTAGATATTCTCAGATTAGTCATGTAAATACAAATTGAAAACCTCTCTTGGCCTCTCCTTTTACTTGAATGTTTACATCAGCCACAGGTCCCAAAACAATAGGTAAAAATAAGCCTAACTGGTTACTAAAATTGATTTAGGAAAAAAAAATAGTACTGGGAGAGGATGGAAAAGAGCAGTTCCCCTACCTGTTTCACAGAAACTGGAAAAGAGCTAAACCCCTACCTGGAAGCAGAGGGAGGAGAACAGCAGCCCTCAGAAGCAGCCCTGGCCACATGCTGGGCGGTACGGGAGCTGTGTCTGTCCTTCTCCTTGAACAGACACACACTGCCTGGTCTGTCCCTGACTGCACTCGAGTGAAACCAATGCAACGCCCAGGCTCATTCTTGTCTCCGCTTCAGGAAGTGTTTACCAAGGTGTTGCACAAGCTTGAAGCCTGGCCCTGCGACAATGGCACAGGAGGCGGAAGTTCTGGCCGCCTCCAGGCTCTGAGATCCCTTTACCACTAGCTATTATTGTGTTTCCTCCCCGCATTCGCCATTCAAAATGAGTATTTCTCCAAAATTGCCATAGTCCATTAAGCCACATTGGAGTAAAAGTTTCAATCAATGTGCACATTTAGTACATGTAATACGTAAAATAAAATAATGTGTGTATGTATTTGTATATTTGCAAAGTTCAATACTGAGAATGTTATTCTTCCCTCACATGCATACGTGGTGCCATGAAATGGTTTCTAAAACAAATACAATTATTATGTAAAACGCTTTTTTAAGTTATTTTGTGTTTTATTTTTACACAATGGTGCCCTCAGAGATTCAGAAATATCCCAATAAGGCTGTTTGGCAATAGAAATAAGAATCCCAGTAAGAATGTTTGCACCACCTCCCTGGTGGTGCAGGGGTTTAAGTCTCAGCACTATCAAGCTATTGCCAACCACTACAGCAGGAGTTCAATCCCTGGCCAGGGAGCTGATTCACATGGTGCAGCAGACCTCTCCTGTTGTGCCCGCTGCTCCCCTCAGCAGTGTATTTCAGTCAGTCTGCCTGTTCTGTTCCCCACTCTGTCTCTGGTGAATCCTCTTACACACACACACACATACACACACCTCTGACCTACACCCCATTTCTTGTATGCATATATAAATAACATAAATCTTAAAAAAAAAAAAGAATGTTTGGCAATAGCAGCTGAGCTTTTTCAGACCCCAAAGGGTATTTATAAACTGCCTGGAGCAAGGAAAGGAGGGAAAGCTTTGATTATTAAATGCTTTTTCTCTACTAGAGTAAGGGTGTAATTCCAGGGAGATTTCAGGAGCGCTCACTGGTGCTAGTGAGATAAAGTTGGCAAGATCAGATACCACACTGTATGACAAAAAATTAGCTAATATTCATTGAGCTATTTACCAAGTTTCACGTCACTTATTCTTATTGTCATGTTAATTCTCATTATACCCTTGGGTAATAAATAACCTCTAAAGACAAGAACTATGCTATAGAAGCTGTGCTCCCCAAGCACACCACAGTAAGGAGTCCTAACCTTCCCCCTTGCCAGACTCTAGGAACCACCAATGAAATGAGTGCATTTGCATCTGTGATCGCATTTTCTTACACTAACAGGTACTAGCAAATGTGCATAGAATTAGTAGATGCCTCTTTTCTGTTTCTTAAAAAAGACAAAGCAGTAGAACTTGGGTTGGAGAGATAGAAACCTCTGAGATTCTCTTATCTTTTGAAAACAGTTTTTTCAACTATCAAATGGAAATAAGATGTGAGTTAGAATCTTTCCCAAAATTATTGACAGGTTCTTCCACTCTTAAGCTAACTCCACTTTAGGACACATATGAGTCATTGTTTTGTACCCCCCCCCCCCAGCCGTGAGTCATTATTGAATCGCCTAGACTCCAATATGGTGTTAGAAAAAAGCAACTACTAAATATATGTTTGCACACTGACTCAATAATTGAAGGAGGATCACTCTTAAAAAAACAAGCAGAGCCTCTGAGCCACAAGTCAAGAGCAGCGTCTCAGAAGAAAAGGAGGAAAAAGAGCTATTAGTCTTTTAAAACCAAAACCAATTTTAAGCCTTATGGTTTCCTATTCTAACTTATCATGTTCCCATTTGTGCTAAGTATATAGTGTGACACAAAGGAAAGCAAACTATTTGCTTTTAAGCTTAGTAAATACATTTTTACATAAGAAACCCAAGAGATTTTGTTATCACCTTTCAGGTACCATATTTACACAAGATTCTACTTTCTTGCTTAGGTTTTGTTATTATAATCAGTCAATATTCCTTGTGGTCTGGAATTACTAGCATGTATTTAACTCCTGTACATTCTGTTAAGTCCTTTGAAACATGTAGTGGCCTTTTCGTTCACCACAAAATATCTAAATTTAAAAGCAGTAGGTAATCAGTACATTACTGCACCCAATCAAGCTGTATAACCTGATGTACTGAACAAGCAGACAAGGCTTGGTGGAACATTCTGTCTTCCAAGTAGAAAGAAGGTAGCCATTGTTCCTCTTTAGATGTGATTTTTCTACTTGCTCTATGCTCCACTGCTGACCTGCCCTCTCCTCTAGCCTCCTTTGTAGTATAAGAACTAAAATTAAGACCCAATATTATATATTTAGGTAAGTAGTTCCCTAAATATCTCTTATCACTAGGTTCAGTGGAGCTGCTGTTGCTGCTTATCTCTAAGTAGTGCATCAGTTCCTTACCAATCTACAGATTTACTCAAATAAGTCAATCACATCTGCTAGTGGGAACCTGGGGACACTTCACCCCCTTGGTACTACTAACGCCCCCCTCCCAACAGCCCTTAGTTATTCCTCTGTTCCCAGGTACAACTTGCATGACCCTATATGGCATCCCTCTCTCTCCCGCCCCCTGCACTGTCAGCAAATGTGACAGAAATTTGTCAATCTTACCTATGCAGCATTGGGTGTCTGGGGTCCAGTCACCCCCTGTAACAATAGGGTGGGAATCATTCCCTCACTGATGGGAGCAATTATGGAGACAAATGAGGTGTTCCAACAAATATACCTCCTCTAACAGTTACATGCCCCTGGTCTTAAGAGGCATTCTGTTTATATGTCTTGATTCATTGTGTTTTAATTTTGCAATTAAACTGCCACAGGAAAATTTCATTCCTCTTATTTATAAACTAGGAAGAAGAGGGTTTTTTTTTCTTTTTTATATTTACTCTCAGGTTCTGTCTACTCATGAAAATCCAGGCTAAAAAATCTTTGCTATCTCAATTAAATTCAACTCCACCTATTACAATGGCCCCGAAGGCTGTACAGGACCCGCATTCCCATACACTGTGCTCACTCCATTGTTCCTTCTGGTCGCTAAATTCATCTTCTTGTGCACAATGATCTATTCTCACTGGGCTACTCCACCTTACTGAATATATTATGCACATGCTTGTCTTAGCATTTGTTTTGACTCTGCTGTCTGAAATGCTGTCAAATATCAAACTGAATGATGAACTTTCTCAAGTACTTATTCTAAGATCAACTTTTCTATTTGATGCCATATCAGAATTCATATTAGACATATAACATATTTAAAGACATATTTAGTAAACCACTTGAACCTCCACCAAATCTATTAGCCTCACTGGAGGAAAACCCATGTACTTCTCTTTTATGTACACTTTATGCTTCCAAATCACTTAACAACTCTTGCCAGGGATTCACATGGTGAAAAGAATGCCGTGCCTTTTCAAGATATTAAACAGAGAATGAGAACTGGGTTCTGATTGAGCTATTAATGTAATTGTTTAGTCACTGGATAAAAACTGGTCCCTACTGTAGAAACCTTTTTACAGGCTCACCCTAGGCAGCAATGCTGTCTCAAAGCAGGGCACTAATATTCTTAGCTCACATTGACCTGGGTGAACTATTATTCACAGTCTTAGTCATGCCAGGATATTTAGATCTAAAAAATCTAACAGTTATTAATATATTCCGCATTAAACCTACTCCTCTCAGTCAAACTTAAACTCTGTCCAAGCCCAGTTCTCCAACTTAAATTTCCACATTATTTAATTCAGTGGCCTCTGTCTAGTCATCATACTCTGGCACATCCCATGAATGGTCTCATGCAATTGTAGAAGCTAGAATGTTCAAAATCTCCAGAGTATTCCCGTAGGATGGAAAACCAGAAGAGTAGATATTATAACTCAAGTCCAAAGGTAGTCTGCTAGAATTTACTCTTCCTAGGGAAGGTTTTTTTTTTTTTTTCTATCAAGGTCTTCAACAAATTGGATGAGACCCACACATATTACAGTGGGCGATCTGCTTTACAAAGTTTGTCAATTTAAATTTTAATCTCATTTAAAAACTACCTTCATAGAAACAATACTGTCTGGCCAAATATCTGGGTGCTATGGTGCAGCCAGCTTGACACAAAAATTAATCTTCACAGGACATATAGTTAGGGGTTTGACTTTTTCCTTCCAGAAAACCCAGGGGTTTTATTTAAATTGTCACTTTCTCCACAGAGATCTGCTCTACATAATAAGTGGGTGTTGAAGCCTTTAAGTTATTTTAAAAAGGACTTGTCATACATGAATTCACTAATCATCAAAAAAAGTAGACCTGCTAGCCCTATATTTGCATATCAAAGAAGGCCCTTCAAGTAGTCATTTCTAGGACAAAGAGGATCAGTGTATCTGGATTAGAAATCCTGGACACAGTCCACAAAGTAAGGGATACCCACTTGAGAATAATTAATTATTCTCAAGGTGTGACAGGTTAATTAAAATGAACTTCAAACAGTTGTAAGTGAAGGCAAGATGTTAATTCCAGATCCTGAGTAAAGGTTTTTGACTAGGTTCTCAGAGCCTGGACCAACAAAAATATTCATGCTTTCAAACAAGTTTGTACAACAAAAGTTATGTTCAACAAATCTATTCAAACCTGTGTTATTCCACAAACATCATGTGCTTGTAGGTTGACAAAAAGTGTTTATCAAGTTGCTAGAATCAAAATACAGGACTAGGTAATCCTTTCTTATTTCTCTTTCAATTTAAGGAACAAAGTTGCTAATCCATACTCTTATCATGTGTGATCATTTATGCACTACATATATGAATGTAAACCAATCATTCATGGATAAATTTCTCTTAAGCAGATGAAAATCTGTTTAACAAGCAAAGAGTGAAGACATTTCTGAGTGATTTAAGAGGGGAGATAAATACAACTGAATGTCAAGGAACTTAGAGAAAAAAGTTTGAAGAAATTAAGTTTTGGAATTTAACTTATAAATGTTATGGGCAAATGAGGTTTGACGTGTCAACTTGACTGAGCCACCATGACAGATAGATGGCCAAGTATTATTCTAGATGTTTCTATGAATGTGCTTTTTTTTTTCTTGCATGAGATAAACATTTAAATCATCAGGACTTTTAAAAAACCACTTTGTTGAGGTGTGTTTGTCACACAAGAAACTATAATTTGGGGTCTCCCTGTGGCCCAGGGGTTAAGTTTCAGAGCTACCACCACAAAGGCCTGAGTTGGAATCCCAGCCAGGTAGCTAACCCACATAGTGCAGCAGACTTCTCTTGTTTTGCCCCTGCTCCCCTCAGCAGTATATTTCAGAAGATCTGCCTGTTTTGCTCCCCACTCTGTTTCTGGTGAATCCTCTCACCCTCCCCCAACATCTGGCCTACACCCCAGTTCTCCTATGCAAAAATAAATAAGCTCTTTTTAAAAAAAGAAGAAACTGTAGCTTTAATATATGCAAGTGAATGAATTTGGGACTGTGCACACAATTGTGAAACCATCATCACAATTAAGGTCACAAACATCCTCCAACTCCTAAAGTTTCCTACCAACCACCTTGTTATGGCTGCTATCATTGTCATTGTCAATATATCATCATCATATCATTATCATCATCACATCATCATCATTTTGTATGACAAAAACATTTAATAAAAGATATAGCCTATTAGTTAATTTTAAATATACAATACAGTACCATTAACCATAGGTATTATTCTGTTTAGATTTTCAGAACTTGGTTATTGTGAATAAATGAAACTTTGTACACTTCGACCATCACCTTCACATTTTTTCCCCTTTTCTCCAGCCCTGGTAACTAACATTCTATGCTATGCTTCTATGAATTTAACTGTTTTATGTTCCACTATCAGTGAGATCAGGTAACTTTTCCTTCTCATATAGCTTTTTTCACATAGCATAAACTCCGCTTAGTCAATCCATGCTTCTTTACAAGTGGCAGTATTTCCTTATTACTTTTTATTTATTTATAAGTTTATCAGTAATTTATATGTCTATAGAACTTTCCAGTTATATTTTCACTTCTCCATTTGTGCACATGCTTCACTCAGCCTCCATCAAACCTCCTGGACTACTGTCAAACCTCTTCCTTCCCCTAGTCCCTTCTCCCTCACCTGTGCTCCCTCCGGTAACTGGTATATTTTCATGAGATCTAAGAATTGTTTTTGTTGTGCTTTGCCAGTATAGGATTTCCTTATGTTTTGTAAATAATGAAGCAATCATTCTGGAAGGCACAATGAAAAGCTGGGAAGAGAGAGTGGTGGTGCAATGACAAACTGACATAAGAAGCACAGAGAGGGCCTCCCTGGTGGCACAAGAAGTTAAGACTCAACCTATGAGGCTGTCCGCAGCCTCTGCAGCACCAGTTCGATCCCCAGCCAGCCAGGAATCATCCCACATGGCACAGTAGACCTCTCCTGTTTCGCCGGCTGCTCCCCTCAGCAGTATATTTCAGTCAGTCTTCCTGTTCTGCTCCCCACTCTGTCTCTGGTGAATCCTCTCACCCTCCACACCTCTGGCCTGCACCCCATTTCTTGTATGCATAAATAAATAAATCTTAAAAAAAAAAACACAGAGAAATTGCGATGTAAGAGTGAAGGAAAAGATAACTAAAGTAATTTCCCCTTGAAAAGATAACCAAAGGTGCTAGGACTCTCTGGAGGAAAAGGTGCAGTTCTCGGAAAAAATACTTGGAAGATGAAGAATGCAGAACTAGGAAATGGAAATAGTCATGGAGAGATTATCTCGAGGTGCCTTCTCTATAAAGATCATAGAAACTTGCAGAAATGCACTCAAAGTCTAACACATGTATTTTCTTACTGAATCACTCCAGAGCTGTTTAATATACCTTCCCTGTTGAGTACACACCTTAGAATGTGATTACTGTAGAAAGGTATTTGTCAGGAACAATGATACCTTGTGAATGGGATCACGGCAGTAAGATAAAAAGAAAGAAACATGAGCCACAGCACCCAAGGTGCTGTATGAAGGTCCTACATTGTTATTGCTTGTTCCTAGGAAATAAGTTGGGTGGCAGGGAGCTAGGAAATTTATAGCAGAAAAGCTGCTTAGGAGAAGTACTGATTGACAGATGAAACCTGGTCTGTGCACATAAACAAGTCGTAATGAAGTTACTGACCCAAAGACCCAGAGAAATACATCATTAGTTTACATGTCAAAACTTTGCACAGGTTCCCAGAACAATATCATTTGTGTTCTTGACATCCTTGATTCATAATTTTCTATTTATTTTAGTAAACAGCTCTTCCTTAAAATGAAGACAAGTGGGGATACATTATTATCAGACACTAAAAATCATTCACTAAGGTACTCCCTGGTGGCCTAGGGGTTAAGTCTCAGTACTATCACTGCTACGGCATGAGTTTGATCCCTGCACCAGGGAATTAACCCACATGGTACAGCTGACCTCTCCTGTCTCACCCACTGCTCCCCTCAGCAGTGTATTTCAGTAGATCTGCCTGTTCTGCTCCCCACTGTCTCTGGTGAGTCCACTCACCCCCTGCATCTCTTATATGTACCCCAGCTCTTGTACGCATAAGAAATCTTAAAAAAAAGATTAAAATAACAAATATGAATTTAATTTAAAAATATGACTATAAATCCTTATTTTTCACTCAAAAATTGATATTTTAAAAATGACGATGATTAATATTGTTCAGAGTGCCCCTGTTGATGGGGAAGTTAATGTGATATTTTGCACATGTGTATATTCTGCCAACCATGCATGTGCCTTTTGGGTGAGTGTGCTATGAGCATTACTATCTTGGGCTGGATACATTGCTAATCATTTTCTTGGGCTGTATCCCAGAGTGTAAATGTTTTCTTATGCTGAAACTATGATTATTCTTGGACTTTAAATGAGATGGCCAAATAGCCTTCCACAGAGTGTGTTGTTCCCTATTATAATGTTAACTCGTGTGGCGCTAGGCATTGGCTCTATATTGCCAAGGCATTCATTTCAAAGACATCTATCTTCTATAAATATATTGACAGTTATACAACACAGTTGCCAGCTACAAAACTAAATAAAGAGCCACCCATTCGGTAACCCTTCTAGAAAATCCTAGATAACCTACAAAACTGACCACTGGAGTAAGCTTTTCCTTTCTGAACCCTCATTTCTGCTCTATGTTTTAAACTCACCCACGAAGAGTGAACCCACAAAATCCTAGGAACTATATCCTTGACCTCAATAAAGGCAGAAGCCCTGGCTCATGGCCCCTTTCCCAGACTTCACTACTTGGTCATCAGGTGTACTGTGCACCCTCTGGTGCACAGTAATAAACCTGTCAGTAATAAACCTTGTTTTTCCAAAGTTCCATAATGGTTGTTGCTGAGGTATGTCTTGCAATCATAATAAGAGCTTCAAGGTGAGGTCTTCCCAAATTTCGGGGTCTAGTCAGAGAGGTGTCTGTGGTACTTAGTGGATCACGAACAAAGGCTGAGGTTAAAACATCACGGAATTAATTTTATAGTATTCCTTTCCATTTAAATATTAAGTTAATAAATACAGTTATGAAGGCTTTGTATTGTTGCACTGTTGAATATTCCATTGTATGAATACACAATGATTGAATCTCTTTTTGTTGGGGTTGTTTCCAATGCTTCAGTATTACAATGTTACAGAGAATACTGCTATATAAGTATGTGAACACTCGCTCCACTTGGAGACAGAGACAGAGTTTTAAAAATTAGCTAGTGTGATCTAGAACATTTCAGCCAGTTCTTATTGAGACTGGCAAAATGGTTTGCAGTCTTGGTTAACTAGATCGCTAACTAGGATTTAAATATATACCCATTACAAATTAGTGCATATAAATCAGTGTCACTCTTGCCAAATTGGGGAAAGAAATGTCTACTTCTTTCTGGCAAATCTGACTCTTGATGTTGGGTGCTCACATAGTCTCCATCTACTGAAAATTGACACAATTGTCTGAGAATTTGAAATCAACTAATTTTTAACATAGTAATATTTGCCAGAAAACATGATTTATTTTATTTACTTACATTTTAAAACATGAAATACACATTTAAGAAGTGGTGGAATTTGGAAATTTCCAAAACAAGTTTGAAAAGTGGCAAGCACAGAAAACATTTTGAAAAAATAATGAAAACATTATTTTCAAAACTTTAACTTTTCTTAGGTAAGTATTAAGTCATGGTATGTGAATGTGTTTCTTTGCTCCATTTTTAGTAGGAAGATCAGTGAAGTATAAAGTGTGTCATCATCTATCTTTCAAACAGTTTCATTCAATCATACCCTTAGTGTCTATTCATTATCATCTTCACTGCCTGTCACTCAGTAGTAGGATGGCATTTAAAACCAACCACAGAGCAGGCTGTGGAGTGCAGGGCTGTGAAGATGTCCACACCTCTGCAGCACCAGTTCGATCCCGGCCTGCCAGGGAGCTACCCACATGGCACAGCAGACCTCTGCTGCCTCACCCGCTGCCCCCTTCAGCAGTGTGTTTCAGTCAATCTGCCTGTTCTGTTCCCCACTCTGTCTCTGGTGAATCCTCTCACCCTCCTGCACATCTGGCCTGTACCCCAGTTCTTGTACAAATAAATCTTAAAAAAAATAAACCAAGCACAGAACATACACTGTCACGCTCTCCCTCCTTCTTCCCTCTCCCTCCTCCCTCATCCTTCCTCTCCCCACACCCGCTCAGACATTAAAGAAGTTACCTTAAAGAAATTCACACAGCTTCTAAATATGCAGCTTTAAAGAAAAAGTAAAGCAAGGTAGCAAAAGCAACTAAATGAGGACATGGTTAACATTTTGAGATTGTGGGGTAGGAACTATTAGATGAATTTGCATAGGTAGTCCCTTGCCAAAAATCACACAGAAAGAAACAAAATAAGCATGACAACTCAGTTCTCCTGTTCCCACTGCTCCAGTGAAAAACTTTCTCCTCTGAGAACTCATAATCAGAAACAGGCAACACGCATCATATAAAATAAAATGCACTGTGAGAAGATGGCACAGTGGGGGTGGGGAGAGGCAATGAGGAAACAAGAGGACATTTAGGATTGAGAACGAAGGGAGGGAAGGTAGAAGTTATGGGAAGAGCAGGCTTGCTATTTGAGGCAAAATTATCTGATGATTGTGCTGAGATCATTTTAAATTCATGGAGAAGATGAGGAACACAGAACCAGGGAAGCAAAACACTGAAAATAGCAACCTGTTTTCCATAACATAGTTATTAGCCCCAACAGAGATACAGCTGAATCAATCAGGGATCTGAGCTACACAGTGACAAGCAGATGGAAAGGATTCTTGCTGCTATTCCAGCTGACCCTACTTATTTTCCTAAAAAGAACCTGAGGCCAGTGAAGTTACTTAAAAAAGAAAAACCACCACCAGTTAATGCAAAGCCAGAAAGAAATTTATTTCCTCCTGTCTCTCAATCAAGTGCTTTTTGTTTTGTTTTGCTAAAACCTTATTTTTGTTTTTTAATTTCAAGCAAAGTGAACCAGTGCCTGGGTAAGAGATTTGTCAGCGTAGATGAAAGAAGCTGGCCTCCCCAATAAAGGGCTTGTGATAAAGGATTTAAAGGTCTTGTGTGTCGAGTTAGGCTCATGTAAAAAAACATACTAGACAACTCAAAAGCTCATCTTACAAAACAAATTTCTCCAAAGCCATCTGTAGGGTAAAGAAAATATCAGGCTTTTCTGCCCTTCCGCCATCAGGATAGATGATGGATCCTTGTCCTGAATGCATGCCTGATGGCGGGCACCTGGAATAGGGTGTGGGCATAGGTAGATGGGATTCAGCTGAGCTAAGACTGTGCTTTTAAGGGCGGCGTCACGGGGGGACGCCAGCAGCAGCAGCACCAGCACCAGCAGCCGCCGCAGCCGAAGCCGAAGCCGAGAAGCAGCAGAACGAACGCTAGAGAGCCCAGATAGAGTGAGGACTTGCTGGGGCTGGGAGGCCTGCCAGCCTCCCAGCCCCCAGCCAGCACCCCTGCCTGCCATATGCCTGGTGAACCCCAATAAAAAACCTGCAAAACTACTGAGGACTCTGACTCCTCCTTACCCGATCTGCATGGGATCAGAAAACCTGCACCTGTGCCATGTCCTGACCCTACAATTGGCGTAGTCGGCAGGATCCATGCAGACGGGTATTGGAGCCCTCCGAAGACCTGGAGGACTAAGGAGAACAGACTTTGCCTGTGACGACGCTGGAGGCACCATGGCGGTATAGAAGATGGATACGTCCACGAGCTACAGGATGAGACCTGGCGTGAAGGAGACGCCCGAAAGGACCAGCCAACGACACCGGAATGACCAGCCAACGACACCGGATAGGACCAGCCAACGACACCGGAAAGGACCAGCCAATGACCCCTGAGGCAGCAGGCCATTGCTGAAGCAGGGAGAGGCCAAAGGACTGATAGACTGATGAACTGATGATTTTGGACTGACAATCCCGCCAGAAGGCGGAGGACCTTAGCAGGTTATGTTTATTTTTTGAGAATCTGGGGGTGGCCAGTGGGCCTAGATGGCCAAAAGCAGCCTGTGTATGCCCAGTGGCCAGGTGGAGGAGAAAAGCCAACTAAGGTGGCAAAAGCTGGTACTGATGCTAAGTTGAGAAGCCCTAAAGCGGCTGTTAAGCAGCCTGGGTATGCTGAAGAACTGTGAGTCTCGTAAAATCACCTATGGGTGATGCCCTGCTCATTCTTGAGTGAGGGTGAGGAGCTGAGGAGCCCGTCCTTGTGGGACGGTGGGGAATGTGGCTTGGGGTGGAGCCCAAGCCAAATGCAAAGTTTGGATCCCCAACCCATGTGCTTGTGCAGTGGGTTGGCTTGAGAGCAGGGGTCTGCGAGTCGCATGGGTGGCCATGAAGGCCGAGTGTTGGAGCGACTGCAGACAGAAACCTGAGGGTTGGCGATTACCCCCAACAGAATAAAATTGCCAATCCCAGAGCTAGTGCATCCTGGGGGTGGATGCTGTGTGTGCCTTGTAGCCGAGACTACAGCCAGAGAAGGCCAGGAAGCCTGACGGCTCCTGGTGTGTTATAGCAGATGCCGTGTGTGATTTCCCCTCCCTCGTATGAGCAGTGCCTTCGGCAGCAGATTTGGTGGCTCATCTGCTGGTACCAATAATTGTCTTTTGCACTTGGTTGGTGCCCTGCCTGGACTTATTTGTGTTCTGTTGTATTTTGTTATGTTGTATTTGTTATTTGATGTATTTGCTTTTGTGGGCCATGGCTGCATTGTTTGTTTGCTTAGAAAATTGTGTATATATGTATAGACTGTATGGCAGAAAACCCTGAGGGGGTGGACTGTAGGGTAAAGAAAATATCAGGCTTTTCTGCCCTTCCGCCATCAGGATAGATGATGGATCCTTGTCCTGAATGCATGCCTGATGGCGGGCACCTGGAATAGGGTGTGGGCATAGGTAGATGGGATTCAGCTGAGCTAAGACTGTGCTTTTAAGGGCGGCGTCACGGGGGGACGCCAGCAGCAGCAGCACCAGCACCAGCAGCCGCCGCAGCCGAAGCCGAAGCCGAGAAGCAGCAGAACGAACGCTAGAGAGCCCAGATAGAGTGAGGACTTGCTGGGGCTGGGAGGCCTGCCAGCCTCCCAGCCCCCCAGCCAGCACCCCTGCCTGCCATATGCCTGGTGAACCCCAAATAAAAAACCTGCAAAACTACTGAGGACTCTGACTCCTCCTTTACCGATCTGCATGGGATCAGAAAACCTGCACCTGTGCCATGTCCTGACCCTACAATTGGCGTAGTCGGCAGGATCCATGCAGACGGGTATTGGAGCCCTCCGAAGACCTGGAGGGACTAAGGAGAACAGACTTTGCCTGTGACGACGCTGGAGGCACCATGGCGGTATAGAAGATGGATACGTCCACGAGCTACAGGATGAGACCTGGCGTGAAGGAGACGCCCGAAAGGACCAGCCAACGACACCGGAAATGACCAGCCAACGACACCGGATAGGACCAGCCAACGACACCGGAAAGGACCAGCCAATGACCCCTGAGGCAGCAGGCCATTGCTGAGCAGGGAGAGGCCAAAGGACTGATAGACTGATGAACTGATGATTTTGGACTGACAATCCGCCAGAAGGCGGAGGACCTTAGCAGGTTATGTTTATTTTTTGAGAATCTGGGGGTGGCCAGTGGGCCTAGATGGCCAAAAGCAGCCTGTGTATGCCAGTGGCCAGGTGGAGGAGAAAAGCCAACTAAGGTGGCAAAAGCTGTACTGATGCTAAGTTGAGAAGCCCTAAAGCGGCTGTTAAGCAGCCTGGGTATGCTGAAGAACTGTGAGTCTCGTAAAATCACCTATGGGTGATGCCCTGCTCATTCTTGAGTGAGGTGAGGAGCTGAGGAGCCCGTCCTTGTGGGACGGGTGGGGAAATGTGGCTTGGGGGGAGCCCAAGCCAAATGCAAAGTTTGGATCCCCGACCCATGTGCTTGTGCAGTGGGTTGGCTTGAGAGCAGGGGTCTGTGAGTCGCATGGTGGCCATGAAGGCCGAGTGTTGGAGCGACTGCAGACAGAAACCCTGAGGGTTGGCGATTACCCCCACAGAATAAAATTGCCAATCCCAGAGCTAGTGCATCCTGGGGGTGGATGCTGTGTGTGCCTTGTAGCCGAGACTACAGCCAGAGAAGGCCAGGAAGCCTGACGGCTCCTGGTGTGTTATAGCAGATGCCGTGTGTGATTTCCCCTCCCTCGTATGAGCAGTGCCTTCGGCAGCAGATTTGGTGGCTCATCTGCTGGTACCAATAATTGTCTTTTGCACTTGGTTGGTGCCCTGCCTGGACTTATTTGTGTTCTGTTGTATTTTGTTATGTTGTATTTTGTTATTTGATGTATTTGTTTTTGTGGGCCATGGCTGCATTGTTTGTTTGCTTAGAAAATTGTGTATATATGTATAAGACTGTAATGGCAGAAAACCCTGAGGGGGTGGACTGTAGGGTAAAGAAAATATCAGGCTTTTCTGCCCTTCGCCATCAGGATAGATGATGGATCCTTGTCCTGAATGCATGCCTGATGGCGGGCACCTGGAATAGGGTGTGGGCATAGGTAGATGGGATTCAGCTGAGCTAAGACTGTGCTTTTAAGGGCGGCGTCACGGGGGACGCCAGCAGCAGCAGCACCAGCACAGCAGCCGCCGCAGCCGAAGCCGAAGCGAGAAGCAGCAGAACGAACGCTAGAGAGCCCAGATAGAGTGAGGACTTGCTGGGGGCTGGGAGGCCTGCCAGCCTCCCAGCCCCAGCCAGCACCCCTGCCTGCCATATGCCTGGTGACCCCAAATAAAAAACCTGCAAAACTACTGAGGACTCTGACTCCTCCTTTACCCGATCTGCATGGGCTCAGAAAACCTGCACCTGTGCCCATGTCCTGACCCTACACCATCTGTTCCCACCATTTCTGGATAGGAAAGAGTTCCAGAACTTGTTGTGTTTGCACACAAGAGGATGTGGTTTGTACAAATTACAAAATGAGTCACAATTGACTGAAACTTCTCCATATCATATCTCACTGAAGCTTGACCTCAGAGTGAACAGTGTGCCATGCTGCCACTTACATCTTCTCCAAAACCCAAGTGTTTAATAATCACAGTTTTGTGCTAATTACTGTTGCTCTAGCTCTACTTCAGCCTGCAATCTTTAATTCAGATAAACTTCAGATGTTTGCTCAAACTCTTGAGTAAGAGTTTGAGCAAACATGGTTTTCTAGCTCAGAATTAAATCATTTCAGCTCAGGAGATAATTTGAGCTTAAGCTACACAGAAGTTGAGTTTTACTACACCCCCACCCACCCCCAGGCTACTCACCTGTGCTGTGAACCTGTTATGTCTGGCTCTGTTAAGGTCTTCCTTAAAGTGAAGATCTTAACTGACCTAGAAAGGACATTTGATGTGGAGAAAATTATTTTGTTCAGTATCACAGAACATATTTTGGTAAAATTAGAAAAAAAAGAAAGCAATGTACATAAACTATAAATTTAGTTTCTAATGAGGCATTTTAGCAACAATCTGCAGCACTAAGTAGAAATAGAGAGGTTATCTTTGTGTTTTTAAAAATAATTTATATATATACATATGTGTGTATATATATATTATATATACACATACATATATAACATCACTTCATTTCTGTACCATGTATACTTTCTCCTCTCAGTGTAGTCCCCATGAAATTCCCACCACCAATTCACCTTGGGTCAAAACAATTCTTAGTAAGTAAAAATTCAGTGTTTTATTGACCCTTTTAAAAAAACACAAACAGAGCACAAGGGACTATCTTTGTGTTTTTTAACAGTGTCAATAAAACACTGTGACTTTTCATTTACTAAGAATATTTCGACCAAAAATGGTGGGATGGAAGTGGTCACTGAATGCACCAATTAAGCAATGTCAGGCTTTCTCCACTATATGATTAAAATTTTAATATATTATTATCACTGTCCCCAAAGAGTACCTAGAATTGCTGAAGATATTTATTTCATCATGGAACTGTTTTTGGTGGAAGAATGATTCCCATCTGTTCTAGTTATCCCTGCCTGACACACATCTGCACCCCTGAACACTAATAAAACAATCATTATGAGTATGGCTATTGCTCATAGTTCTGGGATTTGCCTGGACTTGGCAGTTCTTGCTGGGAGTTCCTGCGCACCTGCAATTTGATGGTGCAGTGTCTTGAAACTCCTCAAGATTTGTTCTCACACATCTGGAGGTGAGTGTTGACTCTTGCCTGGGATGCAAGCCAGGCATCAGCTGGACCGCACTGGGGTTCTCGCCAGAGGACCTGGGCATTCCCTCATAGCACTGTAGCTGAGAGCCAGGAGCAAATGTCCTGAGAGAGACGAGGTGGACATGCTATTTATAAGCTAGTCTTAGAAATCAAGCATCATCATTCATTGCATTCTATTCATTAGAAACAAGTCATTAAGGGGAGAAAAAATCGTTTCTCCTTCATGGAAGGAATGTCAAAGAATGAGGATGTGCTTTAAAAACATCACGCTATTTCATGCAGTGTTTTTCAGAATATGGTTTGGGAAACAGATATTTCATGAGCTAGCTTTAGCAAGTCTAAAGCTTAGTATGAATACTATTACTTCCTATTTTAGTCATACTGTTACAAAAAATGGGGCTGAAAAAGAAGAAAATAACACATACCTAAGTCATCCCTTATTATACAAAAGGGAAAAATCAAAAGTACTACTTCCCTGTCTGCTGGACAAAAGTTTCCTATGAGCTGATTAAATCCAAGAATCCAGCAGTACTTCTTGTGGTTGAACCCCTTATCAAGGGTGATCTCACCTTGCCGGGGACAGATAAGTTTCTTTCTGGTATCTAAGCCAAACTATTGGTAATACCATATACCTTCCAGTTAGATGTGTAATTTAAAGTCTAAACTAAAACCTAATGACTCACTTACATTCAATCTCTCAGTCTGGTTCTTGCAGGACTTTCTATTTGCTTTTATGTTTTGTAGAATATTAACTTCTCTTTCCCAATTTCCATTACTATGCCTCAATCTCTGTAATATTCCCATCTATAAATTGGTTCCTCTAAGTCTGAGCAATCTCTCTTACAGATGACTCTGTGTTCCTCAGTTAAACTGACCTTCCTGAAATCCCATCTTTATATTTTCAGTAAGTCTTCATCGATTTCCTCTGCCTTTCTTTACCCAAGGTCTTTGGAATTCCCCACTTAAACACAGGTGCAATCTGTCCCATACTAGGGCTTGAATTAGTCCTAAATAGTGTAAAATCTAAGGTGCGGGGTACATTCCTCTCCAAAACTAGTAAAACTTTTTCATAGGAGTCATGGTTTGTTCTAGATTCAGTAATAAATAACCCATCATGGACAACTATGATATTCCCTGAGTCCCTTTTGCTGTCTAGAATTGTATTTCCAGAAAAAAGTACTGGATAGAAGTCACTTACATATCTCTGTGTGTTTTTGTCTGAGGTGAGGAGAGATGTCCTCATGCCTATCACAGGCCCATCTGAAGACTTGCTCTATCCCCAAGTTGGTGTGGAACACCTTACCATCCAGGAAGTGCTCACAACTCTGACCTCCTTAGCTTCCTGCCTAAATCTAAAAACTAATCTTTACCTGGGTTGCCTACTATTATTTTCTTCTAAGTACCTGATTTAGGACACTTGAATTATTCTCTAAATCAAAACCTCTCTTCCATTCATCTATACCACTATAGTTAGTCTTGTGCCCAAAATACTTTCTTGGGCATCCTTTAACCTGAGTTTCCACAAACAGACCATGTTTTGTACTTAAGTCTGTAGGAAAAAACACTACTCAATTTCATCATAGAAGACTGTGCATAACTATTCTTCCCCTAGATACTCAGTCTTAAGTTTTATATTAGAAAATCCCTTCCATCCAGCTATTCCAGGCATCCTTGTCTCCCTTAATGTGCAATCTAAAGTTAAACTCATTGTCACAGAGTAGAATGGTAATAACCAGATCTGGGAGTATGGGAAAAAAAAGGGGAGACAATGATCAAAGGAAAAGGTTTTCAGTCATAAGATGAACACATTTTTAATACCTAATGACAACTATAGTACTATAGTTAATAATGTATTGTTTACTTGAAACTTAACAACAGAGCAGATCTCTTTCTAATAGCTAAAGTGTCTGTGAAGCAAGAGACATACTCTATCATTTCTTAGTTTAATGGTTAATGCAGTAATTTAGTAGATATATTCTGTAAGATATACTTCAAGTTAAAATTAAATACTGGAGACCACTCAATGGTGTATGCAAAAAAAAATATCATTTGTACAGGTAAATGTAAGGGCAATTAGTAAAGCTAGTACTATTGTAATTTTAATTTGGGACTCCAATTTTCAATTTTCTGCATGGTTAGAAAATTATGTTATTGGGCCAAATGTACAAAGATTCAATTTCTGACATCAATAACAGAAAGAAGGAGATAGGCTTCTGTGAGAGCAGTGTTCTTATACATTAATACGTTTAAGTTGGAATAAACTCAAATTAAATTGTTATAACTGAAATGGGAGGAGACAACAGGAACAGAGTACTACTGATGAAGGCAAAATAATATAGAAAGGATAGGTAGAAAATGCCAGTGATAAAAATATCATCAGTTCATAAAACTAATAAATTTTGAGGAAAGCTGTAGAATTTATCCTCAGAAAAATGCAAAAAGTAAGTAAATTTCTGCATGTATTTCTATGTGGGAGATACTAAGTCGCTGATGTTCATTTATACATACAATTCCAAATTAAGTATTGTAGAACATACACCATTTCCCAATATTCAAGGCAATAATATCTAAGGCAATAATATCCAAGCTATACCAAGCACTGAGCAGGAGGTGGCTTCAACCCTGCCATAATAGCCATAACCACCCATCAAGCTAACCAGCCTGGACAGAGTGAAAAATCTTCCTGCATTGATTTTCATTATCAGGAAGACCTACTTTCTGACCCTGGCAGACCTGAGATAAAGAACTAGCCCAGAACATTTCATTTGCTTCAGAGAACACTATCTTTTTAAAATTGCATGTATTTGGTAATTTTCAGAGCCTGAGAAAATCAGGATGGTGAGGAAGCTAGGCAAATAGAATTGTCCTTGATTTGAGGGTCTGAATTTCAATAGCCTGCATGACTGTTAGTAACACACTGAACCTCTACAGGATCAGATTTCTCACATGTAAAATAATGCAGCCATATAAACTGATTTTAATTTTCCTTTCTATGAGATATTTCCAGGAGAAAGTGGAGCTAGACCTGGGTTTGGAAGGTCTAGTAGGATTAATGAACAAGGGACAAAGTCAATTCTACATTTTCAGTGAACCATTATTGGAAGTGGCTTAAAAAATGTCCAGAAAGAAACATGAAGTTTACTTTATTTAGAGTGCTTGGGTAAGAGTTTGGAGCAGAAGTGCTTTTCATATAATACTTGCTGATTCATTTATTATAAGAGATGTTCTACAAAGACATTTTCTTCATCCTAGTGTCTTTGCTGGGCTATATTCTCCGATGAGACACATCAGTCTGTAGCCATTTCTGATTTGTATGAATATTCCTAATATGTCACTGGACAATTCTGGACTCCTGTTTCTGTTACTTGTCTGAACACTTTGTTTCCACAGAACATTATTAATATCCACTTGTAACTGCTACGGTGATGATAAAATAAATTATTAACTTCATGTATATAAAAAATTTATATATGGAGCCTCCCTGGTGGCTCAAGGGGTTAAGCAATGCACTACGAGGCAATCAGCAGCCTCTGCAGCATGAGTTTGATCCCAGGGCGGCCAGGGAGCAACACACATGGCACAGCAGACCTCTCCTTCTTCCCCGCTGCTCCTCTCAGCAGTGTATTTCAGTCAATCGGCCTGTTCTGTTCCCCACTCTTTCTCTGGTGGATCCTCTCACTGCCTGCACCTCTGGCCTGTAACCCCATTCTTGTATGCATAAATAAATCTTTAAAAAAATTTATATATGTATACCCAAATCTATATATGAGTATACTTATATAAAACATGATTATTTATATTCATACATACTTACTTATAAATATAAATTATGTATTAATTGATTCACATATATTTATATACTCATAAATGTAAAATTAAATATTAATATATTTACATGTATAAATTTACTTAAAATACATGGGCTTCCTAAATAGATACAAAGATGAACCAACATATCTTTCCTAGCACTGAGGAGTTTACAATTTACTATAGAATTAAGACATTGTCTTAATTGATCCATATTATACTTTAAAGTAATGTTGAACATTACAGTATAATACCTGCCATTTACAAAACTCTTTTCAACTTTGCTAAGTGCTAATAACATGAACTCATTTCATTTTGATAGTGAATTCTAAACTTTGCTTTGTTTATATAGCCTGAAAGAATAAAAAAAAAAAATCAAAGATTCTTTTTGTGTTTTTCTTTTCCTTTTTTCCTTAATTCTCCCCTGGTAAATATTATATGATATGAGTATAAGAAATTAAGTATCAAATTATCAGTATAAAAACTCTTCAAGATTTAAAGTGCATCCTCAAATACTAGGTCTTCTTATAAAGTGTTCCAAATTTTACATACTACTTGTGAAAGCAGTAGCACACACCAGAACATTCATTTTCAGCAAGTGACTATATTGAAAAACCAGGTATAATTCCTATTACCACAAAAAATACAGCCTCCCCATTACTTCTATGAGGGTATATATAATGTTAGAAATAAAACAAGATGACCCTGAATTTTCTTGACACGTCCACATTTTTCGGTGTGGTGTTAGGGACAGTGGCAGTCTAATAAGAAAGTGGTATAAAACCATAAAAATCAGATAACACAGTGGCATGACTGAGATAATCCTGTCCCAAAATAAAGTGAAAGGTGCTAAAATTTTATGAAAGTTATCAAAAAAGCAACTATGAAACTTTATGAGGGAAATTGCAAAGTTGGAAATTAACTCTCCTAAGAGTTATATTTCCATAATTCTTGGCTCATACTGCTTTAAAATGCCTAAATTCTGCTCACTAATTATTCTCATGCCAACTCTAAACAAGTCTTAAACAGCAAATGATTCCATAGAGCTCTGTCAGTCTTAAGTCAATGTTTCTCTTTATCAACTAATTGTTGCTATTACTAGTAATAATCATGTAATAAAACTGTTTAAGTTTCACATATATTTCTGGAAGAATTCCCAGAATAAGCAGTTAAGCTAGATCTGTGGGGCTTGCAAATCAAAAAGAAGAAATATAAAATACACGTATTGCGGTAATAAAAGGTAGAGAGGGTACATGTAATGATGTACTTGTGTCAATTCCTTATTTCTTATTGAAGATGCCACAATTTTGTTTAGACCTAGGAGTATATATATATCCCTAAGTAAGCAAAGATGGCCTTTTTGCAATCTATTCTGATATCAGCAAATGTCCCACCAGTTATTCCTTTTGGGGCTCGGGGAACTTTATACATTATATCTTGTGTATTGAATGTTTCTGTAAATATTGTGTATGTTAATTGACTACCTATTATATGTGGGTGACATTCTAGGGACTATATTGTAGATAAAGCAGGGATAAATAGGACATCCTATGTTTAAGAGATTCTTAAAATTATACAGATTTAAATACACCTATTGATAGAATGCAATAGTTATTGTAAAAGAGACTCTCCATGTTAGATATTCAATTGGGTTAGTTTCTGGATAGTAATGCAAGTCAAATTACTATAACAAATCCTTTCTAAAAAAATGTATTGCCAGGAAGTCAGACACATTCTGGTAATCCATTTCATACTAATAATATTTACAATATATGCACATTATTGACAAAAATAACAAATAATAAAGCATATATATGTCTTTAAATTTTTTCTACATAGGCTAAATTTTTAAAATATGAATACAATTACATTTACTAAATAAGATTGAATACTTGGTTAGTGATATTGAAGAGCCAACATTACATAGCTGATAATACCATTAATAAAAATTGGCACTGGAAAATTGTGCTTGAGGGAATCATGAGTTCAGATGAAAATATTATAATGGAAGAGACACTATGAAGCAATTGAAAATGCTAAAATAGAACTCAAGAGTTGGGTATATACATAATAGTTTGAGAAGGATGTAACTGCTAGAATTTATAGGAATGGAGAATAATCTTAAGAAATTCAGAAAAAAATATGACTGTGGAATATATTTTGTCTGTAACTGTAATCAAAGACCAAGAAGGAATGAGAAGTCACAAAACTTGGGGTTTTAAAATGGGAGGTGAAATGAAATGGGGATGGAGTAGAGACTTAAGAAAGTGGAAAAGGTATAAAATGACCACTTTATAAAATGCAACAGGGACAGCACAAAAGTTAAACAGAAAAATATGGGACAGATGTGGAATACAGACTGGCACCAGCTAATCAATATGATCAACATATTTGCCCTAAGGATATTTTGTGGTAAAAACACTGAAACAATGTGAATTTTTCTAGATTGAACTTTGGTACCTAAACTTTACAATATACTTTTCCACAAGTTAATCTAATTGTTCCTCTAATACAAACCATTGGCCAAGTAACATCAGAATTGTTTTATACACTAAAGTTGATAAAAAGCAGATAAATATTAATCAGATGAGCCAGGAAATTTATAGAATTTTTGATAGGTGCCCTGACAATGACTGAGAGCAATTCAGATAGTAGAGAAGAGGAGGGAGGGATTGCAAACTCAGTAGGCATAAAAAAAGGTTTGAAGAGTAGATTGGGAACTACACTCCTGTTAATTATCAGGGAAGGGAAAGCTATATGGAAAGAACTGGCTGCAGGTCTCCACCAAAGCTTCCAAAATGTTGGTGGGAGAAATGTTTTTGTCTGGACTCTGCTGATGTTCAGTGCTAGTTTCAACTGATCCCTGAAATTATTAAAATACTACTATAATATTAAAATAATGTATTTATAGGGGAACCAAATAAGACATCAGTGTAAAAAATAATAACAGTACAAAACACAACAAAATAAAACCAGACAATTATAAATCAGAGACATCCTGCAGGGGAGGAGGAGGGAGAGGTATTAGAGGGAGGGAGGGAGGAGCACAGGGGACTGAGGAAGCAAATATTGTTTAAAAATGAACAATGATGCAATAAATAAATAAATAAATATTAAAAAAGAAAACACAGAGACAAAGAAGAGTATTGCAAGGTTCAGCACTAATAAAACATCAAGGCAAACAAGACTTTTGGAAGCTTTACTACTCTTATGTGTCTTGCTATAGTTTTCTTTACAATATGGTAGTTTGGGGTTCTTCTAGCTTCCTGTATGTCAATTTTGAGTTCCTTCTTTAAGTTTGGAAAGTTCTCATCAATTATTTCCTTGAATAGTTTTTCAGTTCCCTTTGCTCTATCTTCACCTTCTGGGGTTCCTATAACTCTTATATTTCCTTTCCTCATGGTGTCAGATAATTCTCAGAGTGCTTCTTCATTTTTTTCCCTTTGTTCTTCTCTTTCTTTTAAATTTTTTGGTATATTTATATAATAGGATATTACTCAATGATCAAAAAAGACAAATTAAAAAAATATCAAAATAACATTAGTGAAAAATAGTATAATCTAGCATGTAATAGATAATAAAATAAAATGTGCATGTTTTGGAAAAGGACACCAGCCTCCTTCCTAATCATGTTGAATCCTGCAGTTCTATTCCTACCTAGCATTTGTTCCTCAATTGTGGAATTTATGGGTATACTATCGAGAGGTCTTCATCCATACTGGACCCAACCACTTGGAACTACAGTAGCTTTCTCAGTGTGAAGGAAAATTCTGAAGGCGGCTACCCCTCGCCCTACATTCTGACCTTAATTCTCCATAGTTATCACTTTTACCTCTAAAAGGGAGTGAATAAAAGTATATTGGATAGCCCTTCAAAGAATTTGCTATAGTTACATTACTGCAGTTGAAAACTTTGGTTAACATATAATCTTAGAAGCAAAAACTCAATTTTATTTTTATTAAAGACAAATGATAATTACTGTGACTGTTATTGCCACTTGGAGATTTTGAGCAACAGCATTTAAAGATAGTGATAAAGACCAAACCCCTCTGTTACCCTAAAGTTCTGACTCAATCTGGGCTTTTACTATGCCTGTGGGAGTTTAACTTCTAAGCACAGTATTTATTAAAACTAAAAGAAGTTAAAAATCAAATAAGATATACATTTTGAGTAGAAATACCAATGAATTGCATTTGGAATTACGTTATTGGTGTACTTCATGTGGAAAGTTGAAAGAATTTCTAGACCAGTGGTTCTCAACACTGGCTGCCCATTAGAATCACCTAGAGAGCTATTAAAAAACACCAAAGACCAGCTATCAACGCAAGCCAATTAAATTGGATACTCCAGGGTTGAAGCCCAGACTTTGGTGTTTGTTAATAGTTCCCCAGGTAATTTTAATGCTTAGTCAGGCTAGAGGACCACTGATCTCAGTCTTTTGGTCCATAAATCTACTTGATTAAATATCTAGGTAGCGAGGTTTCTTTTTGGATGATTGTCTTCTCTGCCATTCCACTTTCCCCGATAAAAAATATTCCCTTTTCTTTGAATTACTCTCATTTCCATATTTTACCATGTGACTCATTTCTTGAATTCTGAAGAGATTTATAATTGGAAGTGACTTATTTTTTTAATAAATGTTAACATAAAGCAAAAGCCTATGCTTTCAGTGTCCACTCACTGGACACTGAAAAACCAAAGTGTATGGCCATCATGGTTAAAGAACAAGCTATTACAGTTTTGACTATAAAGACCTTAAATCATAAAACTCCTAGAAGAAAACATAGTTGGTAAACTTCTTGAGACCAGTCTTGGTGATCATTTTTTTGTTCCAACATAAAAAAAGGCAGCAAAAGCAAATATACACAAAAAAGACTATATGAAAGCAAAAAAAAAAAAAAAAAAATTCTGCATGGCCAAGGAACCCATCAAAACAGATGAAACACACCCCACAAGTGGGAGAACATATTTGCAACTCATATATCTGATAATAAATTATTACCCAAAATGTAAAAGCATCCCCCCAACTCCATGGTAAAATGAAGCAAAACAAAAAATCTGAGTAAAAAATGGGCAAAGGATCACAGCATACAATTTTCCAAAGAACATATTTAGAGGCCCAGGAGGTGCTCAACATTAATCAAAGGAATGCAAGTCAAAATCACCATGCAAGTCAAAATCACTTCACTCCTGTTAGTATAGCTGCTATCAAAATTACAGGAGATATCAGATACTATCACAGATGTGAGTGAAGAAAAGGGAGCTCATGTGCATTGTTGGTGGGATATAAATTGGTGCAGCCAATATGGAAAACAGGATGGCGGTTCCGCAAAAATTTTAAAGTACATGTACCATATAATCTTTAAATTCAATCTCTGAGCAAGAAAAAGCACAGATTTAAAAGATTTATCCACCCAATATTCACTGCAGCATTATATGTAACAGTCAAGATATGGAAACACGTCTATTGAAAAATGAGTGGTTAAAAAATGAGTTATATGGGCCTCCCCTGGTGGCGCAGCGGTTGAGCGCTGGGCTGCGAAGCTGCCCCACAGCCTCTGCAGCGCCGGTTCGATCCCCGGCCACCGGCAAGGGTCCCACATGGCACGCAGACCTCTCCTGCCGCGCCCGCTGCTCCCCTCAGCAGTGCGTTTCGTCGGTCTGCCTGTTCTGTTGCCTGCTCTGGCTCTGGTGAATTCTCTCACCCTCCCATGCTTCTGACTGTACCCAGTGCTTGTATAAATAAATAAATAAATAAATAAATAAATAAATAAATAAATAAATAAATCTTTAACAAAAAATGAGTTATATGTGCACTATAAAATATATAAGCATACATAATGCATATAGAGAAAATAAAATATTTTTCAGCCATAAAAAGGAAACACTGACATCTGCAATAACATGGATAGAACTTGAAAACTATACTTAATGAAACAAGTCAGAGAAAAACACATACGAAATGATCTTGCTTGTATGAAATCTACAAACAATAGCAAAAGTTTGAACTTATCAATACAGAAAATAGATTGGTTGTTGCCAGAGCTGGGGGGAAGTGAAGTAAGTAAAATAGGTGAAGGTGGTCAAAGGTACAAACTTCCAATTATAAAATAAGGTCTAGGGTGTAACTTAAAGCATGGTGACAACACTGTATTGGATATTTGAAATTTGCTTAGAGATTAAATCTTAAAAAGTTCTTTCCAGGGCTTCCCTGGTGGCGCAGCGGTTGAGCGCTGTGTTGCGAAGCTGCCCGCAGCCTCTGCAGTGCCAGTTCGATCCCCAGCCGCCGGGCAAGGGTCCCACATGGCGCACAGACCTCTCCTGCCACCCGCAGCTCCCCTCAGCAGTGTACTTCATCAGTCTGCCTGCTCTGCTCTCCGCTCTGACTCTGGTGAATTCTCTCACCCTCCCGCACTTCTGACTGTACCCAGTGCTTGTAAAATAAATAAATAAATAAATCTTTAAAAAAAAAAAAAGTTCTTTCCACATGAAAAAAAAATTGTAACTATCTGTGGTGATATGTGTTAACTAGGTTTATACACATAGATTGAATCACTACATTTGAAACTAATACAGTGTTATATGTCAACTATATCTCATTTTTTATTAATTTGTAAATTTTTTTCTTACATCATTGTAGTCCTCATGGTTTTCCTGCCACTCTGTCACCCATGAACCATCACCATATTCTCTTATGTTCATCCCTCCCCTTTATTGCACCCTCTCCACACCTCTCTTTTGCTGTGTGCCTCAGTTCTATGGTCAGCTTGCTAGGTTTGTCTTTTTCTTGACATTTTGTTTGGTTCCTCTATATTACACATGTAAGACCATCCAGTATTTATCTTTTTCCTTTTGACTAGTTCGGCTAGCCTAATCCCTTCCAGCTCCATCCAAGTTGCTGCAAATGTCATGAGTGTGTCTTTTTTGATCACTGAGTAATATTCCACCGTGTAAATATACCACACCTTTTTGATCCATTTGTCTATTTTGTGGCATTTGGGCTGGGTTATGTCAATAATTTCTTTTTTAAAAAAGAAAAGAACACGTTGTACCAACACTTTGAGGAGAAGGACTTGGGAAGGTTCAAGTATTATCTTCTTAAGACTATGCAAGTAAACAGTCTTATTTCTACAACACCAAGATCTAGAGTTACACTTCAGTCAACTAGACAATAAGTATTTATTTAGCATCTATGATGTACATTCCAAAGTGGACTTAACTGCTTAACTGAGGGGAAACCACAGGAAACATAAAAGGCACAAGTGAAGCTCTTTTGGACTTAGAGCCTTAACAGAGGAAAAAGGAAAACAAAACTCAATTGATTTCTACAAATCATTTTCTCATATTCAAACCCAATCTACTTCACACTGATTTCTGTTTAACTGTGTGGGTTTTCTTTGGAATCAGAACAGAGGATTGGTCTCCAAAATAGCAATATAGGAAGTACAAGCAGTAACCAAAAGCACCCAGTGCCCACTATCTTTAAACTCACACCACAAATGTGGGGTTAGACTTAAAAAAAAAAATCACAGCTTGGCATTGTTGTGATCAACTATGCGTCAGTGAGTTCACAGTATGCTTAAAAGACATTGTTTTAGTGTCAAGATCCGTATTTTCTCAGACACATTTCCTGACCACACAAAACCCACACCAATTTCCTTCTCAAATGAATACCTATGTACTTTCTGCCCTCATGCATTGCTAGACATGATAGTGTCTATAACTTGGCTATTATGAATACTGCTGCAAAAACAGGAATACAGGTATCTCTTCAAGATGATTTCGTTTCCTGTAGATATAAGCCCAAAAGTGGGATTGTTGGAGGGTAGTTCTACTTTCAATTTGTTGAGGAACCTCCAGATTGTCTACAACAATGGCTGGACCAATTTACATTCCCACCAATAGTACACAGGGTTTCCTTGTCTCCAAGGTTGTTCTCTTATCTTTTTGATAACAGCCTTTCTAACATTGTGATTTGTGTTTGCATTTCCTTGATAATTAGTGATGTTGAGCATGTTTTCATGTATCTGTTGGCCATTCATATGTCTTCTCCAGAAAAATGTCAATTCAGGTCCTATGGCCACTTTTTTTTGAGGGAGGGGGGTGCTATTCATGATTAACTCAATCTTCAGCCCTTTTATCTTCCCCAGCAGTCAGAGGGTTGGACTGAAAGTTCCCTCCGCCTAATCGCATGGTCAATTCTTTTGTATATCAATCTCCTACCCTAAGGGACTTTCCCAAAAGTCACCTTATTAAGATACATACAGGTGTGGTTCAAAGGGCCTTTTTAAGATTTATTTATTTATTTATACAAGCACTGGGTACAGTCAGAAGTGAGGGAAGGTGAGAGAATTCACCAGAGCCAGAGCAGGGAGCAGAGCAGGCAGAAGGACCGAAGTACACTGCTGACTGGAGCAGCAGGCGGCAGGAGAGATCTGTGCACCATGTGGGACCCTCGCCCGGTGGCCAGGGATCGAACTGGCACTGCAGAGGCTGAGGGCAGCTTCGCAACCCAGCACTCAACCGCTGCACCACATGGGAGGCCCTTATTGTTTTAGCTCTAACGCTATATTTTTTATAGCTTGCTTCAAATCTAATTGAGGAACTAGGAACAAAAATAGGTGTCATAACCAAAATCTTCCTTTTGCTCTTATCACTTGGGAAATTACACAAATTTTAGGAATTCCAGCTAGAAGACCAAAATATATATTTCATATTATGTAATCTCAATAATTATTGCAAGATAGAGGTAATATAAGTTGGTTTTTTTAAAACTGTAAGAGCGTTTTGCTATTGCTGCTGGTAACCATCCAGTGCCTCAGCATATCAGGCCTCTTCAGTTGCCTGCATGAAAATCTGTCTTTCCCTAAAGGTTGTTATTTAGTGAGTATTCATTGTTCCATTGTTTTGTATAATTTCTAGCTAAGTCATTTCTTGTTTTCATTCACTTTTTTTGGATGCTCTTATTCTTGATGATGTCAATATAAACATATTTCTCCTATTGATTCTCTCTACAAAAGCATCTCAACAATCTCCCCTAACTCATTCACTTTCTCCTCCTCCTATGTATCTGCAAGCACACACACGCACACATACACACATATTCCTGATTCAGGAATCAGGAATATGATTCAGGAATGCTTCAGGAATCTGTAGTTGTTAAATAAGGGGGTAAACTAGGGCAAACTTGATTGACCAGAAACAATATTTATGTAAGAATAACATAAGAATTGCAATTCAGGGAATAATTCAGAATACCAAACTACAGATGAGTTAATTGAGGTTTCGGGGTGGCCTATGTTTATGGTCAAGAAATGCAAAGAAGGGAAGTCTAGCCACAGTCCAAAAAAAGTAAGTTTACTAGATTGAGGATGTACAGAGATTCTTAGCAGATGTTTATTCTTGGCAGATGAGATAAGGAGATAAAAGATCAACAAATGGCTCACAAGAAAACAGACACAAGACAGAAGGAAAGATTAGTAAACATTTAATTTTTGCTCATCATGTTGTCTGAGAAAATATTACATCCTGAAATTAGGTTAGTCCTTCCTGAGAGTAGAAAAAAAAACCAAATAAGGAAAATCCTAGAGATGAAAAATAATAATCTCCATGCAAATGCATAGGAGGCATGAAAGGGTACATGAAAAGATACTTGAGGGAATTAGAAAACAAGCTTGAGAAATTCTCCTGAGTTTCACAAGAAAAGTATTTATGGGAAGAAAAGAGGAGCAAAGGACTTATCTGATGTATCATAAATACAACAGGAAACTACCAGGAATGTAGCAAAAGATAGAAACTGATACTCACGCAGAGTATTTACAACAGTTTTGAATAGAAGAATAATAACTAATTATAAAAGGATTAGTTAAAATGTCAAATAGAAAAATAAAGGAACACTACAAAATATGTAAATGGTATTATAGAAGACATGTAGCATGTAATATAGTATAATGTCCACAATGTGTTGTTAAATAAGTAAGCAGATTAAACAGAGTATTGTGTGATTTAATATTTTGAAATATGTTACATATTCCAAAAAACCTGGAAATACAAAAAAATATTAATAGTGATTCATCCCAGATAGATGTATGAGATAGTTTTCTTTCTTTTTTCTATTTTCCACACATTTTTTTTTGCTTCTAAATGACCTAAGTTCATATTATTTTTTAAATTAAAGCCACGTGGCTTTTTCTTTTTAAAAAAGTAGAATTATGAGAGTAAATCAAGTTCAGTAAATGTCAAATTAGTCTCTGAAGACTCTGAATGGGAAATCTAAGTCTCATACTTGAGTCTGGTTCTCTGACATAAACCTGGCATTTCTAAATAATAAGTCTGGTATCTCTAAATAAAGATATTTAGGTGATGGGCCAGCAGCACTCTTTATAATAGCTAAACTTTGGAAACAACCCAAATGCCCAAAAATAGATGACTGGATCAAGAAGATGTGGTACATATATACCATGGAATATTACTCAGCATTCAAAAAAAGATAAACACATGCAATTTGCAGCAACATGGATGGCGCTGGAAGGGATCATGCTCAGTGAAATAAGCCAGAAAGAAAAAGAAAAATACCGGATGGTCTCACTCATAGCAGGAATCTAGAAAACTTAAATAAGGGACCAGGAAAATGAATAACTATAAGAAAGTGAAAATCAAAATCAACAAAAAACTATGAACCAGAGACACTCTATGGGGGGTGGGGGGCGGGGAGGGGAGGGATTGGGGTCAGTATAAGGGAGTTGCAATTGTATGGGGAATATAAAAATAAAATTTATTTTAAAAAAAGAAAATTCAATGGAAGAAAAGGAAAATCCTTTCAATACAACATGCTATACTATGTGAATGGTATATCTATATTAGAAAATAATCAACTTTCTACTTCGTACTCAAAAAAAAAAAAAGATATTTAGGTGAAATACAAACAGTTGGAAAATTGCACCTTGGTAGTCATCAGGGTATTAATTTAGAAATGTAGGTAATGGCTTCATGTTGTAATTTACTCTAAAACAGCAGAACTTGGTAGGGGGATTGGCTCTAAGAAAGTATGTTACTGAATAATCCTGACGATGTGTAGCATTTTACATTCCAATTGGGTAATGGAATCTTACAGAACAGACATCTATTTACTATGGGAGAAGAGCCCACAAGTGAAAAGAAATGCAAAATAAATGACCACAACTATAGGCTCTGCTCATTCCCTTTTGTCCCCTTGTCCCAGTCACATTCATCTGGGAACCCTGAAAAACCTAGTGACAGATTTAGCCTGTGATCATATAAACCAGTCATCTGCCATCCCACTAACTGCCAAACATATGCTCCTTTGAATTTTGGATTCTTGGGCAAACAAACATAAATGTGCTATAACTTATTTACAACTCTAGAATTTTTTGTGTATTATAAAAAAAAAGATCTAAGAAGAATATAGACAGTCTTCCTTCCAAAGTCTAACTCCAAAACTGGGCCATTCAATGAAGATAATTTTTCACCAATATTACATCTTTAAAATGGTTGGAACATTTAAAAATAGAGATTTTGGAGGGGGGGGGGCCTTCCCTGGTGGTGCAGGAGGTTGAGTGCAGCGCTGTGAAGCTGTCCACAACCTCTGCAGTGCGGGTTCAATCCCGGCCGGCTGGGGAGATATCCACATGGAGCAGCAGACCTCTCCTGTCTCGCCTGCTGCTCCCCTCAGCAGTGTATTTAGTTCGTCTGCCTGTTCTGTTCCTTGCTCTGTCTCTGGTGAATCCTCTCATCCTCCCACACATCTGGCCTGTGCCCTGGTTCTTGTATAAATAAAATTTTAAAAATCTTTAAAAAAAAATTAGAGATTTTTAAGTCAATTTCAGAAGAAAATCAAATGTTATTCAAAGATATTGTAAAAATTTAAAAAAAAAAGTAATAACTACACATGACCTTCTTCATATGTTAAAAAATTAGATATAAATAAGTAGTAAGAAATCCAATTATATAACATTACAACTAGTTGTATTGACTGTACTAATCAATTAAGTAAGTAGTTGAGTGTGATATAAGAGGCATTTTCTATGTACTATGGGTTATCAATACAGAGATAATTTTTGCACAGAGGGAATTTCAACATAGCTGATAATGAGCTATAAGCATAGAAATGCAGGTTTCTGGGGGTGCAGAAAGTGTGTGTTAAAGATCCAAAGAATGCAATGGGTCTTCAATGCTATAGAAATTCTGGAAAAGAACATTTTGGTCCTGGGGACTAAGAAGGGCTATTTGATACAGGTCCACTATAAACTAGGTGTTAGATCATAAGTAGGACTCAGATATATGATAAAGAGTTTGGTAGCTCTTTCTGGATAGTGGGAAATCCTGAACAAAGACATTCTTGGGAATGAAAAAAATGTGTAGTCTGAGTAAGCAGAAAGTTCACAGAAAAAATTGGGGGGAATGAGGCCTGAGTGAGTGATTGTAGCCAGATATGCAAGTTACTGAGGATACCAAAATAAACAATTTCTAGTTTTCTCCATGGATAATGTTTACTTAAATTAGAGCAAAGTCATTCAATAGGTACCAGGTGAGAATACTATGCCAAGTGTCTTCCTCCATTCACTGGTATGTAAGAAAACACCACAGACTGGGTGGCTTATAAACAACAGAAATTTTTTCTCACAGTTTGGAGGCAGGAAGTCCAAGATCAGACTGCTGTAGTGGTTGGGTGAGAATATTCCTTTAGTTTCCGGGGTCCTCCTTGTTATATTAACATGGTAGGAGTGGTAAGCAAGTTCTCTGCCCCTCTGACCTAATCACCAGGTATAGGATGCTATTGGTACCCCTGGAGTTTCATTGCAATCGCATGAGGTCTTGTATATTTTTTATTCCAAACTCCTGTTGGAATTCAGAAATCGCCAAAATATGCCACTTTGACATATGGTTTATTCTCAAGGTACTTGAGAGATAGTTAATGCAAAAGAACATTTGGTTCCTTCTGTGTCTCCCTGGAAGCAAGAGAAAATTCTCCTATGTGAAAGGTGGCCTCCCCTCCTACCTTATACTAGGATGGTCGAGTCGAGTGACCTTATCACCATACACACAGAATTTAGAGCCAAGAAGGCTGTATAAACAAGTCTTGTTACTTCTTCACCATTTGCCTTACCCCAGCCAACCCCCTTTGTCTTGTCCTTTACAAGTGTATTTTTGGTTGAAATGTAAAAGCTCTGGTCACTTCTTTGGGCCTCATATCTTTGTGATGCTTCCATCAACACAAGTATAACCGCATTTGTTTTCCTTCTGCTAATGTTTTTTTTATTATAGGGTCAAGAAGCTAGAGGGAAAATTATTTTTCTTCCCTAAGCCCCAAAGATGTGACCCTAACATGCTGTGGATAAACTAATCTTTTTGTTCATTGACTTTTATAATTCATCTTTGAGTATTTTCTCAGACCCCATTTAATGACACACATGCCAAGACTGCTTTTACCAGATTAACTTTCACTTGTAATCTTTTCCATTATAAACCTCTGTATTTATATACCCTTAAATATATGTAAAAACTATACCTAGTATAGAGCAAGTCCCAAATTTAGAACAACAAATATAGCTAAATCATAAAGGATTAGGTGATGGGCCCCCAGGTGGCACAAAGGGTTGAGCACAGCACTGTGAAGTAATCTGCAGCCTCTGAAGCATGAGTTCAATCCCCCCAGCCAGGCAGGGAGCCATCCACATGGCACAGCCGACCTCTCCTGTCTCTCCTGCTGCTCCCCTCAGCAGTATATTTCAGTCAGTCTGCCTGTTCTGCTCCCCACTCTGTCTCTGGTGAATCCTCTCACCCGCCCCCCCCCCCGCCCCCGTACCTCTGGCCTATACCCTGGTTCTTGTATGCATAAAAAAAAAAATCTTTAAAAAATTATAAATAAATAAAGGACTAGGGGAAGATTATACTTTTAAGTTATGCATTACTGTAATACATTTTTGTAATAATAGGAAAATGTTCTGAATAATAGGAGAGTTTTTTTTTTTTTACGGAAAGTCATAAACAGAAACACTAATAAAGTTGTTAACATTTTTGGAAAAAAGCATGGATGGAAGATTAGGAGACATTGAATTTAGACTGGGAAAGATCTCTGTCAAATAATGAGGCCCATTGTGGACAATTATGTCAGTTCTATGAAAGTCTTACAGCAAATGTATTATAGTTCAAAAATCTCCAGCAGCAAGTGGTAAGATGAGCCAAACTCAGGAGAGACAGGCAGTTCAGTGCTACAAACACACATGCCAGTTATAAGAGGTTTCACAGACTTGGAAACCATTCCTTCCTAGTGGTGCAGAGTTTATGGAAAAAAGAAATATATATAGGATTGTGGCAATTTTAAAAGATTAAGTTCTCTTTCTGTACCACTAGAATAAGCCAAGGGAAATATAGTGAAGTCCAATATAAATTGATGGGGTCTATACATTAGGTCAGAGATCTCTAAAGCCAGGAACAAGGCAATGAAGACCTGGCCCCAACTAGAACACAGGGAGGCCATATGGGTACAAATTAAATTGCTCGATCCAAGTAGCACTTAGAGGCCAACAATATGTCCTGCATCTCGCAAACTCTTTAAGTGCTTCACCAGATATGACAGGGCCCCTAAGTGTGGTCATGCATGTAACCAGCTATTTACCCCAAATCTCCAGAGCCCAGTTTCATAGACTTAATTGATCATCAGAATCACCTGGAAATATTCCTCAAATTACTGATTCATGGATCCCAATCTGGATGATTTTCATTGAGCAGGTCTGTGGCGAGGCGATGGCATCACTATTTTATGAACTTCTACCAGCAACGTCATAAGCAGCCAGGTGTGAGAACTTACTCCATGAAGTTATTCCACTCCGGATCTGTTGTTTGGACTTAAATATTTCTGGTCTCCTGTCTCCTAACACCTTGCTGACCTCCATAAGCACACATTTTCCTGGCAGACTCCATCATCAAATCCTTTTTTTCAGATCTTGAAATAGCCCAGAAATGTTGTTTTTTTTTCCTCTCTCTCTATCAATTGCACAAGGCCAGGCAGGACTCTGCTTTAATTTTTTCTCTATATTTAAGGAGGAACATTAATAGCAATTGGATGAATAACCTACAAAAATCAGGCCATAAAACCATACTAAAGTCGACAACTATATGAAGAGGGGCAGAAATGCCAGGTAGACAAGCACCAACAAACAAGTCACATGCACCTGAGGGGCATCCACCACTAGGGCAACATCAGTAGGAGGTTTGCAGGGAATAGAGAAAGTAAATAAGCAAATAAATAGCCAAATAGTGTGCAGAAAACAAGACTAAGGGACAAAGAAATCTTTGATAACTAAGTCATTTTTCAAGCCCCCAATCAAAAGAATTTAATTTAAACAGAACTTAATCCTTCCAATTTGCCAGGCAGCCTCTCCCCACTGGCCTGTTCTCCCAGCTCTGCTGCTTACCACTTCTTTCCTCACTGAACTCTGTACTCAGTTGCAGGTTGCCAATGAGGGTGAGACAGCATTGTTGTTTTTTTTTTTTTTCCATATACAAGATTTGTGAATATATCAGATTTT
Organism: Talpa occidentalis; assembly: GCF_014898055.3. NCBI lineage: Eukaryota > Metazoa > Chordata > Mammalia > Eulipotyphla > Talpidae > Talpa > Talpa occidentalis. Next base: position 96,236,194 of record NW_023605194.1, on the reverse strand, counting down.
ATTGAAGAGTTAGGGGAAATAAAAGGAATTACAATGTAGGAGAAGGATAGCCACTTAAAACTGCGTATCTTAAGTCCAGTGATAAAGCACCTAAGAAACACAATCACCTTGGTACCTAAACTTGCCCCATAGTTAGGATGAAAGAGGACACCTTAATAGCTAGCTGGACAACTGGGATAAATCAGAATGCTCCTGAGCACCTGGGGTGTACGGCCATCTAATCATAATTGTGTTTGCGCTGCCTATTGAATTGGCTGCCTCTTTTAAATTCTGTTATTCTCCACCTTTCTTTTGTGAATTGCCATCTGTTGTAAAAGCAGGCACAGGACAGGTTCACTATGGATTTATGCAGATGGATAAAGGAGAATCCTGGAGCCCTTGGTGGATTTTACAGACTTTAATGCTCTCTCAGGAAATCAGGTACATGCTTGAAATTTATAGGTGCAAAGCATGGGGGAAGTAATAGTCTGGATAGCTCTAATTCCTTCTATAAAGATGCTTAACATGAAAACAGTGATATTCCAAGTCCAAATTCTTTCAAAATCTTACCCCAGTGATATACCTCTTTATCTCTTAGTTATTTAGCCACAATTGTTCACGCAAACACACACACACACACACGCGCGCGCACACACACACACACACACACCCTTCTGAAGGACATACATCAACTGTCATAACTGTAGAATATAAACATCTAGGAAGAGAGGAAATTATTTCTTTTTATCCCATATGCTACAAAGACACTCTTGGGCAGAGATGGGTAGTTTCTTATTGTCAGGATAGCCCTGTGCATTGTAGAATGGTTAGCAGCATCCCTGTTCTCTCTGATTACCAGATGCCAAAACCCCTACCAGAAAATTACCTCAAACAGTCAAATGTCTTCTAAGAGGGGAATTGTTCTAAACTACTGCTTTAGGCTTAGAACCGTAACTTACCCTAATACTGTTTTATTTTTCTTTATATCCTAGTTTTCAGACTTTCCTTCCTTAAACTTGAAGATAACAAGAAATAAACCTCAAAAAGAACAATAAGTATCTTACTGGACGTTCTCTTAGCTACCCAAAGGCACATTGAAATTATCACTTGTGAGGAGGTAAGTGTATTCTTAGCCAAAGGTCAGTCTCCTTCCTGCATGTCTAGAAAATGCTCCTGATGTTCTACTCCTCCAGTTACATATTGCTCTTAACATTCATTGGAGGATATAAATCTAGGGTAGCACCAGAAAAAGTTATTGTAGACACCGGCTGAGTTGGATAGAGTGATTTCTGGAAAATATATAGAATATCAAACCCTATTAGAACTCAGATATGTCTAGTTAAGTCATACTTACCTGAGCTGCCTACTCAGGTAGGTAATTAGATAAAAGAGACTTGATTTTCTGCTAAGTAGTTAGCCTCTGTTATCTCAGTACCTCAAAAATTAAGTGTTTTTATCATTGAAGGATCATTGACTCAGAAAATGTGTGATGTAATTAAGTGACATGGTTAGTAAATATTGTATTCTAGAATCAAAATCAGATATGATTCTTGATTTAAAAAAAAAAAAGTCTGGATACTGCCAAAAACTCAGTTATAAATCACTTACAAAATACTTCACATTGAAGAGTGAAGACAAACTATGAGTAAATAGTTATAATTAACACAAAAGTGTATTGAGGAAGCCTAAAAACAGTGAAGTGTGTATAACTGTACACTGAAGAGTGTAATTTGTTGATTGCTACCTGCTATCAACTTATTTTTCTTCTGCTAAAAAATAGTGGAGAATCTAAGCTACCATCACTCTCCAGCGTGGGACTTACGAAGGAACCACCACCTCCCAACACAATACTAGTTCCTGATGGACTTAGCATATTTGTTCTAGGATATGCTAGATTTTTTTTTAAAAAAAGGAATAGTATGTTGTTTTTTCTTTAAAGGAATAGTCATAATATCCTATGCAGGCCAAAAGGAATGGATGAAACCCAGAATTTGTTTGGGATCTACTGGAAGAAATCTCTTTCCATCCTTAGTACAATGTAGTTTGGAGTTTGGAATCACAGCAGCCATTTTTCTAACATGGAGTAAGAGATTAGAACTATTTTGAGCCTGGTAGAGTGGAAGAGAAGCAAGAACATGGAGACCATGTGGTGGTTGTCAACACTGTCAAAAGCAAGAGAAAATAGGTTTGTAATAACATGATTTGAGTGTTTAGATTAAGACTGTTAAAATCATATCCAATTATATATATTTTAGTCAGAAACCAATACAATGTCTTTAATGTGTAATCAAGGGGGTAAACTGGATTTTCTGTCAATTGCAACCAAAAGGGCCCTAATTTACAAAGACTATGCCTTATTAAAACTTGTTTTCAGGAGAATATACCTAGTATTTCTATTGAGGTAAAATGCACAAGGTAAAGAACAATAAACTTAAGTCAATTGGGATATAATGCCTACACTGATTTAGTTCTCCAGTAGCTCTTAATCTCTATAATTGTCACTTAATTATCCTTGAAATCTGTAAAATTAATGGAGTAATTTTTCTGTTTCATGTATTCCTAAAGCAAATTTGCAGTGAAATGCAAATAGATATGAAAGGGGTTTTGAAAAGGAGAAGAAATAAAGTCTTATGCAAACGAAAGTAACTTTCAAAAGTTGGATCCCTCTGATAGTGACTAGATACAGAATTATCTGGACAATGGTAAAAACTTAAAATCATCCTATACAATTAATTAAAAAGTAAGATCATTTGGGGCCTCCCCGGTGGTGCAGTGGGTTGAGCGCCGCACTATGAAGCTATATGCAGCCTCTGCAGTGTGGGTTCAATTCCCGGCCAGCCAGGGAGATACCACATGGCACGGCAGACCTCTCCTGTCTCACCCACTGCTCCCCTCAGCAGTATCCTCGGTCTGTCTGCCTGTTCTCTCCCCGCTCTATCTCTGGTGAATTTTCTCACTCTCCTGCACCTCTGGCCTGTACCCCAGTTCTTGTATAAATAAATAAATCTTAAAAAAAAAGAAAAGTAAGATCATTTGTAATTCTTAATTCTCATTTTTTTGAGGAATTGTGCTAGCCACCAGGGTTACAAAGAGAGATAAAATATCCTCAGTAGGAGAACAGATGGGAATTCTTTGTAGTATAAGTACAACTTTTCTGTAAACTCAAGCTTATTCCAAAATCAAGAAGTTTTAAAAAATCTCAGTGCTATACTCTATGTTCTGACTGGTTGAAAACAAACTTGTGCTATGGAGAACTGTAACTATAGTTGGAAAATGTTGGTAACATATAAATTGGAAAATGCTAAATATAAAATACCTTGTCACCTGAGGCTGATGATATAGCTACTGAAGCAAGCTGAGATTAAGCTAATTTGAGCTGAAGTAAAGAGAGCACCAAGTATGATGACAGCACTTTTGAAGCATATTATTCATTCAGTAATATTTTTTAATTGAAGAGATTTGAATTCCCTAGCACCATACTGAGAAATCTGGTGGGATGGTGAAGGAGAGAGCTTGGCTTCAACAGCAGCATCTGTGAAATGCATTCTTGATGACAGGAAGAAACTCAAGCTATAACCATCAAATAGGGAGCAGGCTAGCTAGTTCTGCTATAGAACAATTAAACTAGAGAACTCAGATCCTCAGTGTCCTTTCCTATATATTGCTGCCACCTAGTGATCAAATCTGTCTTCAAAACAAGATAAGAAAGATCTAGACACTACCAAACTGTTTATATGAAAATAGTAAGTGCTCAATAAGAGTGTGGGGAATAAATAAAGTCTATTGAACAACTTTCAAAACACATATAGATTCTGTGCAAGATGTATAAACCCTATTCCTTAAAAGGCTTAAGATGTGTTGATTCACACAATTGAGAGCAGTACAAGATAGTAAGAATAGAATGGTAATTCTTATAATTCTGCTCTCACTTTAGCAGGCAGTCAGCACAAATAAAAATAATTATCATTTGTAGAATGTCTTAATTGTGACAAACTCTATTTTCAATAAGTGACATTAAAATGCTCACCTATATTTTGGGCGTCCCTGGTGGCGCAGGCGGTTGAGCGTCTCACTGTGAGGCTGTCCACGGCCTCTGCAGCACGGGTTCGATCCCCGCTGGCCGGCAAGAAAACCACATGGCACAGCAGACCTCTCCTGTCTCACCCACTGCTCCCCTCAGCAGTGCACTTCCATCAATTTGCCTGTTCTGTTCCCCACTCTGTCTCTGATGAATCCTCTCACTCTCCCGCACATCTGGCCTGTGCCCCAGTTCTTGTTTAATTAAATAAATCTTAAAAAAGAAAAATAATGCTCACCTATTTTTGAGAAAGATACTGTCTTAAAACATTGAACTATGACAAATCTGAATGTAAGTGAAGCTATAGACATTTAATTTTGCACAATTAGTGAATGATATAGACAAGATAGGAACTCAGATAACAGATTCCAAATTTGGCATATTTTGAACAAAACTGCACTGATAAATGAGAATGACTTTTAAAATTATTATTAATGAAATACTTTTATTTTACATCCTTGTTTGTTTTTTCACAATATAGGTTTTCTCCCCTCAGGTATAGTCACGATAGTTTTCCCACCATTAAGCACCCACACTCCACCACAGTCCACCATAGTCATTGTGCTTTCCTTACCCCCTGTTTTCTTACCTTCCCATCTCTCTCCCCTCCAACTGCCTCAAATCTACGGCTAGGTCTCAAGGGTATGCTGTTTTTTTTTTTTTAAGATTTATTTATTTTTATTTATACAAGCACTGGGTACAGATAGAAGCGCGGGAGGGTGAGAGAATTCACCAGAGCCAGAGTGGGGAACAGAACAGGCAGACTTATGAAATACACTGCTAAGGGGAGCAGCAGGCGCAGCAGGAGAGGTCTGTGTGCCATGTGGGACCCTCGCCAGGGGCCGGGGATTGAACTGGTGCTGCAGAGGCTGCAGGCAGCTTCACAGCCCAGCGCTCAACCGCTGCACCACCAGGGGAGGCCCTCAAGGGTATGTTTTAAAGTTTGTTTTTGGTGGGCCTCCCCGGTGGTGCAGCGGTTGAGCGCTGGGTTGCGAAGCTGCCTGCGGCCTCTGCGGCGCCGGTTCGATCCCCGGCTGCTCCCCGGCCACCAGAGGAGGGTCCCACATGGCGCGCAGACCTCTCCTGCCGCCCGCTGCTCCCCTCAGCAGTGTACTTCAGTCCTTCTGCCTGCTCTGCTCCCCACTCTGGCTCTGGTGAATTCTCTCACCCTCCCGCGCTTCTGACTGTACCCAGTGCATGTATAAACAAAACAAACAAATATAATAAATAAATAAATAAAAACATGCCTCTATAAAAAAAAATAAATAAAAATAAAAAAATAAAGTTTGTTTTTGGTCTGATCTTTTATTTGGTTTCTCTATTTTAAACATAAAGTAAAACCATCCTGTATTTATTTTTCTCCTTCTAGCTCACTTCACTTAGGATAATCCCTTCCAGTTTCAGCCATGTTGCCCCAAATGGCGTGATTTATGTTTTTTAACTGCTGAATAGTATTCCCATTGTGTGTGTGTATTTTTATTTATTTATTTTATTATTATTTTATTTATTTATTTTTATTGTCTTGATCCACTAATCTGTTCAGGGATATTTAAGTTGTTTCCACATCCTGGCTATTGTAAATAGTACTGCTATAACATAGGAGTGCAGGTTTCCTTTCAAATTAGTGTTTTGTGTTCTTTGGACAGATGCCTAGGAGTGGTATTGGTGGGTCATATGGTAGGTCCATTTTTAGTCTTTTGTCTTATAGTTTCCTTTGTGTAGGTCCTTACCTTATTTTTTAAATTTACCCCTAAGTATTGAATTTTATATTTAGAAAACCATAAAGACATCACTAACAAGGTAATTGAAATAATAGATCTTTATAGTAAAGTGGCAGGCTACATTACCAATACACACACAAAAAAATATGTTCTTACATGTAAACAATGAGTTAGAAAGGAAAGACATCAAGAAAATAAAGCAATTTAAAATTGCATTAAAAATATTAATATCTACAAGTAAATTTAAAGTAAGTGAAGGCCTATACAGTAAAAACTATAAGACATTGTTAAAAGAAACAGAAGTCACAATGAAATGGAAAGATAGTTCCCTCCCATGGATTGGAAAATTAACATTGTCAAGATGTCCATCTTATCCAAAGCAATGTAGATTCAATGCAATAACTATCAAAGTTTCAATGGCATTTTTCAAAGAAATAGAACAAACATTACTGGAAGTCATATGGAACCATAAAAGATCCCAAGTAGCAAAAGCCTCCTTACAAAAAACAAAAAAAAAATAAGAATGATGGTATCACATGCCCAGACTTAAAACTATACCACAAAATTAAAATAATTAAAATAGTACGGTACTGGAATAAAAATGGAAACACAGACCAAAGAAACAGAGTTATGAGCGCAGACATAAACCCTCACAACATGGACAATTATCAAGCCAAGAATATACACTGGAGAAAGGAAAGCCTCTTCAACAAATGGTGTTGGGAAAACTAAACAGTCACATACAAATGAAAGAAACTAGAGGACTATCTCGTATCTCACACAAAAATTAACTCAAAATGTATTAAAGAGTTAGATGGAAGACCTGAAAATATAAAACATATAGAAGAAAACATAGGCAAAACACTCTATAGCACTGGCTTCAGTGACATCTTTGTGGCTTTATCTCTAATGCCAAGAGAAGTAAAAGAGGATTTAAGTAGGACTATATCACACTAAAAAGTTTTTACACCAGGAATGAAACTATCATTAAAATGAAAGATACCTTTTTAAATGAGAGGAAATATTAGCACACAATACATTTGACATTTGGCTGATATCCAAGATATACAAAGAACTCATACAACTAAGCAAAAAAGAAAACAAATAAGCAAATAAAAAAATGGGCAGATTTAAATAGACTCCTCCAAAGAAGACATAGAGATGGCCAATAGGCACATGAAACAATGTGAAATATAAAGAAATAAAACAACGGGTCAGTCAAAACCAAACCAATAACAAACTGTAGAAATCCATTGATAAATTAAGGCAACCAGATGGGACGGGGGTGCGTGAGAATAATGTATAGTGGGGGGAATGGACTGTGGTATAGGACTGTGGATATCTTGGTGGTGGGAGTGCCATAACATCTCAGTAAAATAATTTTTAAACAAAATCTATCAATAAATAGGGAAATTCCTGAAACCCAAAGCAGACTTTATGAAAAATATATCAATAAAATTAGTAAACTTCTGTATAAATAACTAAAGATAAAAGAGAAAGCAACAAATTACCAATCGGAAGTCAAAGAGATGACAGCACTATAGATCTTATGGACAGGAGAAAGGTAATTAGAGACTATTATAACAAATTTTGTCAATAAACCTGAAAAATCAGATGAAATGGATAAATTGCATGAAAAAATAAAAATTATCAAAATTAATACAAGAAAAAAGAAACATTCATTTCCCTGTATATCTGTACATAATAATAACTTCTGTCCTCTTTTCCAATAATTACATATTATTTTCACCTAGAAAACATATTGTCTGTTTATTTTAATACACCTTTTAATTTCATGTGGCTAAAATATTCATTTATGAATAAACATATTTTTATTTTCCTTTAAGAGTATGCCATTTTTCTTTCTTTTGCCATATTAATAGGGTAAATATGTTACTTGATTTTCTATCAATGTTCTGTCTTATTCTGGGGCACAATATTTTATTAATAGCACATCTGTTTCTCAAGAGATGAACCAAATTGATTTAGCAAGATTTCTGGAACTGACTTGATTCCACACCTCCAGATCCTTAGCTCTTCCTACTACTGATCTGGCAGGAAACAGAGGAGAAATGATGTTTCCTGTTTTAACTTCAATCTGTTCTAATGCCAGAAAGCACATGAGTCAGGGTGTAAAGTGAAAAGGGAAAATAGTAGCGATTTAGGAGGAAAATCATTTAATTCAACTATCCGAACTTTGTTTCCTGAATACAGTACTTGACCCTTATTTTCTTCATAGTCCACCTCTTACATTTCAAAGTCTAGATTTCCAGTATCATTACATATTTCACTTCCTGGGACAGCTGACCCCTGATGGCTTGTGCTATCTGTTTATGGTAACACTGACCTACAGGTGGAGTTCCTTAGGCATTCTGACCTGACAGGTGAGAATTTTTCATAGAACTGTATGCACTCATGCTTGAAAAACATTGATTCTTGCCCTCACCAATTCATTTCAGAATGAATTACCTTCTTAGAGTAAAGGTTAAATTTTAAGTACATTTAAATAAAATTTATGTAAAGGTTAAATGTAAGTACATGTTATGCATTCATATAATAATTATTCTGTAATGTAATAGTTTTACATAGTAAAAATGTCTATATTGAACAGTCAGTTAAATTTCTCTTCATAATACCATTTAAGAGAGAAGAAAATATGGCTTTTAGTGCTAGATAATGTTTGTGTTCACAAATATCTTCTACTGACTAAAGAGTAAAGCCAAAATCTAGCCATAGAGATTTTGAGTCCAGACACTCCTCTTCTTATATCTAGTATCACAAAGCTAGGTTTAGGGTATTCAGGCCTGCCCCCCAAACTCATAAAAACCTCTTCAACCTCTGAACCTCACTCTCTGTCCAGAGTCACTCATTCCCCTAAGCTAGGCTCTTTCATTTTGCCCTCTGACTACAGCAAAACATAGTGATTTCCCTTTCCTCTGAACAGCTATACAATCCACTGTTTTCAGGACAAAAATTTCAGCACTTGTATGCACTCTAGTATTATCCAGTTATATTATGATATAGTGCTTTATAGTTTTCCAAAATGTTGTCAAGTAGATTGTGCCTCAACCCCAGTTTCTTTATCCTAACAAAATCCAGCACTGAAGTGAGTATCTCTTACTCAGCAGTATGTGGGACTAAACAGAACTGTTTGCAAATTTATAATGTCTCAAAAGCGTGAAGATAGACAGGAAACTTGGGAGTTGATGTTTTCTGTTTCATTGCCTCTGATGTGCACATTGATGGTTGCTGTGGGGAATAAAGGTTTTGCTAGAGAACAAATCAAAAAATTTAAATTGTAAATACCTACTAGGAAATTATTCTGAAACAATTTTTAAAAATTGGAGCTTAAATAAATGATACAGATAATTAATACAATGATTTTAAACTGTGTTCCATGGAGCACTGGTGTTCTCTAAAGCTGTCTCAGGGACCTAGTGATGAAAGGGAAGGAGACTAAAGGAGGTAAAGGTCAACCTCCTCTATGCAATCGATGCCAGAATGAGCCTATTGTAGTTTGTTTCACATATTTGGTTTCTGTGGAACAGTTATTCCATAAAAAGAAGCTCAGCTGATTAAACCAACTGATCACTTTAAGAACCACTAATTTGAATAAATGTTTTTCTTTTAGAAATAAATAAATTATAGGTTAAGTAGAACACTGACCACTCAGCTTGACAGCGGCGTACCTGAAAGGAGAGAGTGTCAGGAAACATTTCTAATGCACTGAGTGTCTGCACAGTCCCTCCATGTACATCCACAATGAGCCTCCACTTTCAGGGTAAACAGACTGGTCTAACCAGGAACTTGTTGAGTGATTAGATTATCAAGAAAAACATTCATTGCAAGTATGCTTTCCCATTCAGTAGAGATGCCAACATCGGTTTTTAAAAAAGTGAAGTTTGCATGACATTTTTATACATGTAAATAATTTCTTTTAAAAAAGATTAATCTAAAATGCCTTATGTGCTTTAGTTGTTTATCTTTCCTTCTCTCAACCAGCACATTCAAGGGAATATCTAGCAGTCTCAGAAAGCTCGGTTCACGAGCTTAGGCTGGTTTCGACACAGAGGAAACCACTTGAGGGCACCAAAGCCATTGCTCTCAGTCGGCATCTTTGGAGAAGTCTCAGCAATCCATCTCATTGTAAATTTAGAGGAAGTGGGTGGGGAAGTCCAAGGTCTGGGAAAATGACCATAATAATAGTACCTTGTGTTTATATAGCACCTTTCTTCAATTAGCTCAGCATGTTTGGATATGATTATTCAGCTGGGAGCTTCCAGTTGTGGGAAATGAGGCACAAGGCAAACACGTGGCCTAGGAGGAACAGAGGGTGAGACTGATTCTTATTCATTCCAAATGCTCATTCATTATTTTTACTCTAAAAAGCTGATGTGACCTTTCCTGGCCATTTCCTTAGAAACAATAAGCTGTGCGGTTAAAGAGTCTCAAACTTAAAAATATTTAATGGAAAGATTCGCAATTCTACTAAGGAAAGAAATCATGTTCTTAAGAGCCAAGGAGGGAAGAATTAAAATAGAATTATTTTCAACTATATAAATGTAGTTACAAGGTGGCAAGTTGAATGTGCCATTTTCCAAAGCATGTCATGAAAACTCATAACTTAAATAATCCTTGACTATATTTTATTTTTATTCTTCAGCAAATCTACTTAAATTTGTATTACAAAGCATCCATCTTTTACCTACCTGCTGCCGAAAAAAAGACAAAAAAAGAAAGGGAATTGAACTTGTATTAAAAAGACTAAACTTTTGTCCATATAAGAAAATGGTATTCAAGTCTAATGTTTTAATTAAATGCTCCAATATGATTTAGTAGAGAAACATTATGACAGAACATCTGACTAATAGACAGTTAAGTCTGTGACTCAGTCATCAACTAAAAAGACTGTATAGTGAGAGTTTCCAATGAGAGCATTTACAATGACTGACATGTAATACATGATTAAGATATTTTCTTCCTCCAGAAACATTTAGGTTCTCATCTGCTAGTAAAAGTTCTCAATTTTGGGGCCTCCCCGGTGGCGCAGCGGTTGAGCACTGGGTTGCGAAGATGCCCGCAGCCTCTGCAGCGCTGGTTCGATTCCCGGCTGCTCCCCGGCCACTGGAGGAGGGTCCCACATGGCGCGCAGACCTCCCCTGTCGCCCGCTGCTCCCCTCAGCAGTGTACCTCGGTCCCTCTGCCTGCTCTGCTCCCCGCTCTGGCTCTGGTGAATTCTCTCATCCTCCCGCGCTTCTGACTGTACCCAGGGCTTGTATAAATAAATAAATAAATAAATAAATCTTTGGAAAAAAAAAAGTTCTCAGTTTTATTGAATTACTAAGTGCCTTTAATCTCTGAATTAGGACAAGGGCATAAGGACATTTACTCATACATATCTTTAGGACTTACTATCACTTAATGTTTTAAACTTGACAGATTTGCCCTATGGATATATATGTATATGTTTATGTATATGTGTATATATAGATATGTGTATAGATATCTTTAAATTTCAACTGAATATGACATTGCTTCCTTAATAGTTCAAATGATCTTAAAAATGGCCTGCATATAGTTTCTCCAAAGTGTTATAAGATGAATATGACTGCAATTAGATTAATTTTTTTTTTTTCCATCTGCTCTCTCAGGGCTCAGCCATACATCTCTGCTCTCTACTTTTCTATTATGTTCCTGAGAAGAGTCTCTTCACTCTCTATACCTGATTTTGTGCACTGTTCTCTCTAATACAGTCCCCTAGGTACCAGAGTCCCCAATATGGCTGTGACCCCTTCTGTCACTAAAAAAAGGCTCCATATTCCAACTGTGCCTCCCTCTTTTGGATCTCTGTAGCTGAAGTGATATTACAATATCTTACAGTTATTCCTACCCTCTCTGACATTATTTCCCCTGTGAAAACACTAATCCACCACTGTTATTTTTGCCTACATGTTATTTCGTTGGTATGTGTGGAGAAGGTGAGCCTGGGGTCTTTACTATGCTGCCATCTTGCCCAGTATTTATCAGTTTAATAGGTGAACAATTTTATCTTGTTTATTTATTTATTTTTTTAAAATAATAAATTTTATTTTTATATTCCCCCATACAATTGCAAACGCCCCATTCTGACCCCAATCCTTCCCCTCCCGCCCCCCACCCCCCAAAAAGTGTCTCTGGTTCATAGTTTTTTGTTGATTTCGATTTTCACTTTCTTATATTCATTTTCCTGGTCCCTTATTTAAGTTTTCTAGATTCCTGCTATGAGTGAGACCCAATTAGATTAATTTTTAATTTTGTGAATATATACAATTCAGAAACTTTGTATTTCCTGAAATAGAAAGTAATCAAACCATGCTCTCTCCTTTCTTACCTCTGTCCCTCCTTCACATTAGAGTGAACTTGAGAGATGCTAGTGATTTATGGGTTTATGGGAAAATACTAGATTTTAATTTATGTATTTGCTTAGCTCAGATGTTTTTTTCTAGGGCTGGGGCAGTTTCATATGTATAAACAGACAAACAATTTTACATCATATCCTCTCTCAAAGTAATATCAATGTACAAAATTTCACTTTAGGAGTCAGGAGTTTTAGAGGTATTAGGTTCTCTGAACAGCTGAAATACACATAAATCAAAAGGTACAAAATGTTGTATTGCTTTAGACACATCCTTATCATCATTCAATTCCTATTTAAAATAATTGAATCCTTGAATTTTAGAGCTTGAAAATATGGTCACAAAGCAAGGTAACTTGCCCATGTAGAGCCAGTAGTAGATCCAAGTCCCATATCCAAGTCTTCCATAGACCATTTATTTTATTGCCTTCATCGATCTTCATATTCCACAAGGATAATTTTTAACTTCCAACTAAGATTAAAAGGACAAATTTTCTCAAGGATAAGCCAATTAAATTTCATTCCATAAACATTCTTTGCGCAATTACTAGAGGTAGTGTTTTGCTTGACATAGTGAAGTGATAAAATTTGACCTTCAAGAATTGATAACTATTTTTATATTTTCTAAAAATTTAAGAGAAAATAAAGTAAGAGGCCACTGAGTGGCCTTCTATTTAACACATCAAAAACAAAAACTAAAATAAACTTCTAGCATCTGCATTTTCAAATTTCCTGATTAGTAGTATTTCTCAACCAGGAAATCCACATCATATTAAATTAAAAAAATAATTTTCATTTTGGAACTTCTTTTATAGCAGTTTTCCTCCAAGGTCCTTCCATGTGAACATTCAAAATGCAAATTTTACCTGAAAGTGATTAAGGAAAATATTTTGTTCAAAATCTGAGAAATTTTCATATTTTAACATAATTTTATGACAATAAATTAGAATATTGTTATAATCCAAATTAGTTATCCTATTCACTAGGATTACATCTCAGGACCCATATATCCCATATTTATTAAAACACAAAGCACATTTTAACTGGAGCTATTTGATTTCTGTCATTCTAAGTAATTTCTGTCTCCTTCCTGAAGGTAGTGAGAGATTTTATCCCATTCACCCTTATGTTCAGTAGCATATGTAAGACTGACAACTGGGAAATGAATGAATAGATAGAGACATGGATGTTTAAATGTTACTATAGGGTTACTTGAGGACAAAGAAAAGAGATAAAATGGAAAATGAATGTGGGTACAAAATTTAAATATCAACTACATTTAGGTCATTGTGAAAAGAAAATAAGTTGGAGAAAATTATAATAAACAATCAGAGAGCTAGGGGGAGAGACCATTAGTATTTTGTGTCATGGAAAACAAAGAGGAAACTTTTAGAAGTTTGGGTTGGCAATAGTGTTAAAGGTTAAAAATTATAGGAAATGTGGTAGTTATTAGACCTGTCCATAAATATGCCAGCTCTCTCTTCTTTGGATACATTAAAGACAGTGTTTCTCTGACTTGTTTTGACTAATGCAATGTGATTGGAAAAAATGGCATTATTTTCCATTGAATGCCTGGAGAGCCAATGAGAACATCCCTGTGTCCCCTTGGTTTGCTCTGTTTTTGTGACTAAAGGTTTGTAATGGCTGCTTCAATACTTGGGACTAAGCCTGAGGACCTCGATCTTGAGCAGCATGCCCTGTTAACCTAGAAAGGGCATTCAACATGAATGAAGAAATATATCTTACTTGTTTAAAGACATGGATCGTGGAGTTGTTTGTTACTGCAGAATAAGCTAGTCTAGACTGATCAGAGACTAAGAAAAAGTGAAAACTTTGTTATTAGATAATCAGAATTTTAATGTTATATTTCTAGTCAAGAAATAGATTTATATTTAATGAATCATTGATAAGAAGTCATAGTCCAAAAGTGTTGACTATCCATTTAAAATATTTAACATAGGGCCTCTCCGGTGGCGCAGCGGGTTGAGCGCAGTGCTGTAAAGCTGTCTGCAGCCTCTGCAGTGCAGGTTTGATCCCAGCCAGCCGGCGAGAATCCCACATAGCACAGCAGACCTCTCCTGTTGCACCTGCTGCTCCCCTCAGCAGTGTATTTCTGTAGTCTATCTGTTCTGCATCCCGCTCTGTCTCTGGTAAATCCTCTCACCCTCCCTCTCACAGGCCTCTGGCCTGTACCCCTGCTCTTGTATAAAAATAAATAAATCTTAAAAAATATATTTAATATAATAGGAAAAGAATCATGTCTCACTCATCCCTATCAACATTTATTTTGAAAAAATACTGGAAGAAATATAAATATAATAAGAGGAGAAAATGTATATTGACACTAGAAATGAGAATAGTTTCAGGAACATGACAACACTCTAAAGAGAGTTGATAAAGAATAACTGAAATATACCTGTAGGTGAGAGAGAATTGAGGTTATCACTGAGTGGCCTCCTATTTACCATATAATAAACATCAGAGAGCAAAGGGAGAGTGACCATTAATTAGTACTTTGTTACATGGAAAACAGGACATTTTTAGAAATCTGGGTTGTCGATAATATGGATAACACAGAACTCACTACCTAACTGAATTACAATAACATTTTCTACCGTAGAAAATAAGATACCATAAGTAAAGAAGTCTCTGGGGACAACATGTAAAAACCTATTTTCTGTTCTATCTACTTCTGGAGAAAGTGAGACTTCTCTGAAGTCACATCCTGAGCTGCTAAATAATGAACAAACTAAAGTGTAATATTCCATTGGCCACACATTACATAAGTTAGAGAGGTGGTCCCTTGCTAAATTATAGTTAGATTGCCGTAACACTCAAAATAATTTTTTGGCACAATAGCAAACATATCTACACAGGATACAGGCCTCAATTTTCACCAAAGGTGTGAGATATATGATCGGCAATGTCAAACTCTCTCAAATCGATAGTTTTCCCATGTCTTTTCTGGTATCAATGAGTTACATTTGGGTCTGAACTATTATCCAAAAGCACCCATCTCAACTCTCTAAAACAGAAAAAAAATTATCTCTTTCTGTAAGATTAGTAAATAGAAATATTACTATAAATAGAGAAATCAGTAAGTAAATATATCTGATATTAATACAGCTACAAAAGAAGAAAACTTTATAATTCCTAAATAAACTTTCAAATAAAAATGTTGCTTCTATGAAATTAGAAATAGGGAAAACTCACAACAGAAAAGAAATTTGATTACTACACGCAAAAAGAGTCCAATGGAAGCAATGAACTTCTTAACATAAAGTTTTCAAAGTAGAAGACATTTAGTAATCTACTTAGGGATATCAAAGAAGGATAATAAAGGCATAAAAATTAAGAAATAATCATAAATATACATAACAGAATAGGGAGGTTAAATTTTGTTACTTTGAAACTGGAATTTCAAAGAGAGTGAATGAAGAGAAGGCATCATATCACAAAGAAGGAAGAAAATTGTCCCAATTAAAGAATAGTTTGATACATAGATGCAAAGTGTTACAAAATAAAAATTAGAAATTTAATGGAAAAAATACCAATATCAAGCAATATTTTGCTACTCAATATATCATGAGACATTCCAAAAATTTCCTAAAAGACCATCCATCACTACAAGTCAGAAAAATATATGAGTATTTACATAGAAACAAATGGGAAATAGTATCTATACTTAATTTATGAAAGAAGAAATACATGTTCAGTGGCTATTTATATAGACAAGGATTTAAACAGGAGTGGAAATGTCTTACTTATCACATTGAAGTAAACTGAAATAATATGAAGCTTGGTGATGTTAAAAGCTCTTGGAAATATTCACTGGAACATTGTTTAAGAGTACAAATCAGGATAAACTTGTACGACAGTTGAGAGTTTGAAGTCAATATGTTTTTTGTGAACTTGTTTACAAAATTTTATTTCCTAGAATTTCCTAGAATCAAAAGGGAAACAATATGTATACTTGAAAACATCTAACCATAAGAATATTCAGCAGATTATATATATACATATATCTACAAATGTGTATGTATATATATGTGTGTGTGTGTGTATATATATATATATATATATATAAAACAATAGCATGTCATCAGAACAAATTAAATATCCAAAATTTGACCTTTGAGTAAAAATAGCACCATGATAAATATGTTGTTAGTTGTGTATGCTTAAATTAATAGAAAGACATTTGCAAAATTAAAAGGAAACATGTTTTAATCTATATAAATGATATATTTTAAACTTAAATTTTTATCTGCCTAGAATAAAAAGTCAATGTATTCAGATTTGGTTTGGTGTTAGCTCCCCTAGGCAAACAACCCTCCTTATCATGGGAACCAGCCACAGTCCTCCTTATCCCCAACTAACAGACTTCAGTTCTCTATCAGCCCACTGAATTATTCAAACAAGCAAATCACATCCTCCTATGAGAACAGGAGTTCAGCCCACCCCCTTGGGTACACAGCCTGCCTCCCATATCCCCTGGTTGTTCATTCTGCCCTGAGTAACCCCTTGTAGCCATGTAGCCCTGGTGTGTCCTTCTCTGCACTCTTCATCAAAGTGATGCAGAAGCAAATAAAAAGATGAAAGGTTCAGGTGAAATAGAGGATTGATGGAACAATTCCCCAGAATGGGGACCACCTAGTAGACTATAACAGATAGATAAATAAGTTAATTTTGCTGACAAAGAGTTCTTCATACTATTAATTAAGACAAAGAGAGAATAGGGTGGGGGAAGCAAATACTATTTAAAAATGAACAATGATGTAAAAATTTAAAAATTAATTTAAGAAAAGACAAAGAGAATAGAATGGGTGAAAACTCAGCTGTACTCTAACAGGATAGTTCTGGTCTTATTAGTTGATTAGGAGGCAATGTGATGTGCTGAGATCTAGAGGCAGGCAAAAATAAGGGTTGGGACTTAAGAAGTAATAGAAGTGGAAGCTTAACTAACCATTAGGACATATTTTCTTAAAAGTGGCATAATTGGCAACTAATAGTAATTTCAAGGCTATTCATTAGTCCATGTAAAGAAGCTGAAAACAGGCATTTTCAGGACGAAGTTTAGGAGTTCAACAAATATTAGGCTACAGAGTTGTCATTTTAAAACACCCTCAACCTTCTAAAAGTGGTAGGATTATTAGAACAGATCTAAACATCACGATTTCACAAAACATCTTCAAAGAAGGGAGAACAGGAATAAAAAAGAAAATTTCTCCTTACCATGGATATAAGGAAATAGTTTCTAGAAGCCACCATATCTAACACATTGGCCAAAACTGGTCAGGTGTTAACCCAGAACTAGCAGCTTTCAAAGGAACTGAGTTAACCTGACTGGCTTAGATCAAACATTGTTTTCACTCTGGGACTGAACATTTTGCTTCCTGAATAAAATTGTTTGTTTGTTTGTTTGTTTTTGACAAATAGCAATGTGGAAAGTAATTCATTGCAAGCAACTTATAGGTACTGCTTAAGGGAATATAGAAGAATACCTTGAATAAGGCCATAAGGAAAACCATAAAACATGAATGAAAAGATTGTGAGATAATATCAAATATATATATATTTTTTCTCATGATTTCAAGAGAAATCCTTACTTACTTTCTAGGCATAAGTTCAATCCTCTTGGGTGGTGGTGGGGGGATGAAATTTAGCTTACACCTTTTCCCCTAATGCCTTTCCTTTCTTCATTACTTCTTTCTTTTCTACTACCTTTTCCTCATTTTCTTCCTTACTTGACTGGTTGTACATTTATATGCTATAAATTTTAAAAATACAAAAACGTTATGATGGAAAACCAGTCATGCCCTTATCCTTGAAACCCCACTATCCTATTCTCTCACCAGAGACAATTCTATTATCAATTTATTAAATATTTTTCCACAAGTGTTTTACTGATACTCATGTCTTTTTCAATCTATATGTCATCACAAGATATATAGTCTTGGATACCAGTTTTTTGTTTTTTTTTTTTTTACAAAAAATGTTTTTGTAGGTCATTCCCTCTCCATATATAATAAGCTATCAATATTCTCCCTAGTGAGGTCATATTATCCCATTAAATAGACATATTGTTTGCTCTCAATGTTTTCAATCATTTGCTTTCATAAATAATGCACTGCTATAAAAACCTTGTATATATTCAGTTTTAGACATATGCAAGTATATTGTTGACTAATTCCTAGAAGTAAAATTATTAAATTCCAGGTGCCTATTTTCCCATACCCTCACACACATAGTATGTTAACAAATTTTGATATCTACCAACTCATAATATTGATTCTCATTGGGATTTTAATTTTGTTTTATTATGAAAAATACTGAACTTTAACAAACAAGGTTAAAAGTTTTTTGCATTTCCTTTTCTTTAAAATTGGTATTTCTGTACTTGGGCCATCTTATAATGGTTTTAGGACATTTGCTAAATTAAAGCAGCTATACACACCCATCTTGTGTGCAAGGGAAGGGCTGATATCAGACACACATCCATTCTCAACCTTTATGCCATAGCAATTGATTTAGATAGTAAATCTGTTTACTTAGTGTCTTATTACTGATAAAAATAAACACCATAAAATGATAGTATAAAATTCTTCATGATCTGGCTGTTATTTATCTCTTAATTCTCAGTTTTAGTCATCAACTATTTCACACTTCCCACCCCTGCACAGTGAATTGCTTCACACACCATGTTGCTTTCCCAATGCTGAATTTATTCATAAAATACACTTCTCTTAGTCCTCATTTCAATCTCCAATCTTACTTCATCCTTCACACACAGATTTTTCTGTAAAAGTTTTGCTCATCCTCTAGGATCAGTTAAGTCCTCTAGAAAGGAGTTTATTTATTTATTTATTTTGTTGTTGCTATTTTCCCTTTGTGGTTAATAAGAAATTTGTGGGCAGATATTTCAACACTGTCAATGTCCCTTTCTTCATCAAACTTTTCTGTACTAATTTTAGCAGTCATTGAAGACTCTTTCCTGAATCAATTAGCACCATTATTTTCTTTTTTTTTTCTTTCTTTTTTTTGGATCACACTGATGTGTCTTTTTGAGACGATATATATTTCAAAGAAAAGTAAATGAAAGTATATAATTTTTGAAGTCATCTTTCTGATGTACTGTCTGAATTTAAATTTTTAAATATGTAATTTGGCACACTGTAGTGTTTAGAGTCTTTTTACTTTTATTAACTAATTATTTGTAGTGAATACCTAGAAACAAACTTTCTTTTTTTATTATAAATTTTATTTTTATATTCCCCATAAAATTGCGACTCCCTTATTTTGACCCCAACCCCTCACCTCCCCGCCCCCAACCCCCCATAGAGTGTCTCTGTTTCATAGTGGTTTATTGATTTTGATTTTTACTTTCTTATGGTTATTCTTTTTCCTGGTCCCTTATTTAAGTTTTCTAGATTCCTGCTATGAGTGAGACCATCTGGTATTTTTCTTTTTTCTTTCTGGCTTATTTCGCTGAGCATGATTCCTTCCAGCGCCATCCATGTTGCTGCAAATTGCATGTGTTTATCTTTTTTGAATGCTGAGTAATATTTCATGGTGTATATGTATCACATCTTCTTGATCCAGTCATCTATTTTTGGGCATTTGGGTTGTTTCCAAAGCTTAGCTATTGTAAACAGTGCTGCTATAAACATAGGGGTGCAGGTGCTCTTTGGAATTGATGTTTCTGTGTCCCTTGGGTAAATACCTAGGAGTGGAATTGCTGGATCATATGGAAGCTCTATGTTTAGTAGGTCAAGAAATCTCCACACAGCTCTCCATAGTGGTTGGACCAGTTGGCACTCCCACCAACAGTGCAGGAGAGTTCCTTTCTCTCCACAACCTCGCCAACATTTGTTGCTAGTTTTTTTAATATGTGCCATTCTCACTGGTGTAAGATGGTATCTCATGGTAGTTTTGATTTGCATTTCCCTGATTACAAGTGATGTTGAACATTTTTCATATGCCTGTTGGCCATTTGCATTTCCTCTTCAGAGAAGTTTCTTTTTAGCTCTTCTGCCCATTTTTTGACTGGATTATTTTCTTTGTTTTTGTTGAGTCTCATCAGCTCCTTGTAGATTTTTGTGATCAGTTCTTTATCGTTAGTGCTGTGTGCAAAAATGTTCTCCCAGTCGGTGGGGTTACTCTTTGTTTTTGTTATTGTCTCTTTTGCTGTGCAGAAGCTCTTTAATTTGATGTAGTCCCAGCTGTTTATCTTTGCCTTCACTATCACTGCTTTGGGTGATGTGTCTGTAAAGATGTCTTTGATGTGCATATCATGTAGTGTTTTGCCTATATTTCCTTCTACGTATTTTATGGTTTCAGGTCTTATGTCTAGTTCTTTAATCCATTTTGAGTTGGTTTTTGTGCATGGTGTGAGGTAGTGGTCAAGCTTCATTCTTTTGCATGTAGCGACCCAGTTTTCCCAGCACCATTTATTGAACAAACTTAGAAAGGAGTTTAAACTACATCCGCATCTAAACTCTTCAAGTAGAGTTTGTTTCCACTCTTTATGCATTCAAATTATTTGTTGTAACAATTAGAGTTATCAGATTTTATGTCACTCTCTTCATTGGACTGAGAACTTATTCCCGAGGATTCTATTATATAAATCTTTGAATTTCTAGATGCAACATGTGTCTAACACACATAGGTACTCAATAGTATTTATTAAATAAATGATTGTATCCATAAAAGAAACTAGAATAACCCTCTCTAAAGAATTTGAAAAAAAAAAAAAAAAGGAAGAATGAAATAGAGGCAATGGCATACTCTTCTTAACTACTTCCTACCTTTCACCAAAAAACATACCGCTGAACATATGTATTTGGTTGGAGTATGGTTATAGTCAGTGGAGAATAAAATTGAAAATGAGAATGCACACCCATCAGCCTGTGTTTGTTTTCAAGAGGTTATTGAGATTGTAGAGCACACATCTGATAAACATCTGTAATTTAAAATTGCACAAAAATGAACTGTCTCGGAGTGTGATAAGGTACTATCAGAGCCTTGGAGGACTCATGCCTCTCCAGAAATGAGAAATAGTTTCATCTGAAATGAACTAATAAATCATGATGGTAATCACTATCCTCACAATAATGTAATTGCTATTTTGAGCAGTTTTTTATTTTAAGTTTTTTCCACTGTTAAGATGATTCAACTATTTGCAGACAACAAACAAAAGTACAAATGAGTGGGTGAGTATAATATGAAGGTTCTTCTCAGATGGTTAAAGCTATATCTCTGTTAAGGGCCCTTCATCTATATGTCTTGAACAGCTAGCCAGCACTATACTGGATATCTGTGAGGTCTCTCCTTGGGTTTAGGGTCCCAGAACATTGGAAGAATTATGGGAATCATATGTTCCCTTTTTACCACGTTATCATCATGGATTCAGCAACAGAAGAATTTAAAATGTTGGGTCTGAAGCTTCTCTCTTTAGGTTATTTAATCTCACTGAACTTTTGCTGAAAGCAACAAAGAAGAAAGAGGAAACACAGCATCCCCAAACTCTTAAAAGTGACTAGTGTGCTACCTTGTAAATGGAATATACTTTTAAATCCTGCCCTGTGAAACCAACCATTTTAAGTAGAGCACCTGATCATAAGAGAGAGAAACACAATTGAAATAGACTTAAGAAAAAATAGTGAAGAGAGGTTTTGTTTTATTTCCTTTGTATGGTTTTAAGACTATTGAGACTTCTATACTCAAAGAGTTAGACAACCAAGGAACTAATGCATTCTGGTCCTTGGGCAGTGAAAACCAGGGGTCCAATGTCAGCACTATCCCTACCCACACTCTCAGTTACTCTAAGCCTAGCAGCTTTCCTTTTTCTTATTAAAGTCAATGTCTTTACACAGTAGGAAATATTGACTCTAACAGCAATAGGTTCATCATCTCACAGCTTCAGACCAGAGAAAACAGTGCTTTCTCCACAGTGCCAGTCTAAATTATTCCCAAAACAGAATCCAATTAGACAGCCTCAGCTTGAGCCACATGCCTAATACTTGGATAAATCACTAGGACTAGAGGAGCAATTACTATGATTGTCTCAACTTTATTCATACTCATTCCTTTAACTCATCACTGAACTTTGACTAGAGTGAGTGTCAAGGGGGACAGAGGTGCTCCATGAGAACTACTGGGCTGGAGGTAGAGAAGAAGTAGGTAGGAAAAAAGATATCATCCTCAGTGACACTGATTTTATGGAACATTGTGTTCTCAGTTCCAAAAGTTCTCTTGAACTTTGTGAACTTGCAAGTTGGGGACCTCCTAGATCTGAATAATTACTCAAGGGGAAAAAAAAGACAATGGTTATGGGAGAGAGTGCATTATGTCATTTATCATGTTTTCCCTGTGAAGAACAGGCGTGGCTTTCCTTTGAGTTTCTGGTCTTTCCAATGAGGTTGCTTCCTCAGTTGATAGGCCAAATTCATTGCCCTTGAGGTCAAAGACCAAAGTCAGCCAGATTGTCAGCATTAATAAGGACACTTATAATAGAATCTCTGCTGTCCTCTGAGGATCAAAATGAGAAAATTCTATAATTTTAATAAATTATGAAATGCATGGGTTGTCTTATTCACAGGACAATATATATTACATGTAGTATAAAGATTTAAATTAAAACCATCATAAAGTATGTATATCTACTCTTTATATTTTACTGTAATTCTAAAATGCTTACCTTGAGGTTCACATTAAAATTCTCCCTAAGTTGAAATTTTTTGAGTAATTATTCTTATAGTACATAGGTATATTTTTGTTAGATAAATGCTACATAGAAACAATATAGTGTGCAGTATATTTTTATCTATTAATGCCAAAATAATATGAGGGAATACATTTCAAAAGCAATCCTTACCTAACTTGACCACATAGCTCTGCCCTCCAGCACCTGGGTAACTCATCATTTCTGAGAAAGACCTATAGGAATACAATGAAGGAAAAGTTATTCAGAGATTTTTGGCAGAGAACTCTGGAAAGAATTTTTAAAAGTCATTTCATGCAATTATTTTAAAAATGTTAAAAAAATAAGAAATCAGAACATGGAAATTTTCCCAAAATGTAAAATCCAAATCCAATAGTCACAACTGAAATGTAGTTCATAGCAGCTACCACATTCCCAGCAGCTTCCTAAGAAAAAAAAACATAGAAAATGAAGTAATTTTTTGCTTGTTAATTAAAAATGTCCTCCTATGCTTTTTTTTTTTTCCTTTCCCCTCAGTGTGGAAGAATGTAAGATTTCATAACCACAGACATTCAGCTTGCTTTTGATTGAGTCAGTCTATGCAAATATTTCACTATGCTGAAAATGAGGATTGGAAAAGAAAATTCTCTTCCTATTGCTGGCATTCTTTATGCACTCACTAGAGCATCTGAGGTGACAGCATGATCATCAGAAATTGTCATGATTTATGATTTAGCCATAATCATTCACTTTGCGAGTCGTTATACTAAAGAGGTTTTGTATGAGGAACACTTTATGTAACCAATGTTAAATAGGTCAGACTTCTTCATGTAACCTTTAACTTTTACTGGAACTGATCTCAGACTTGCAGCTTAGAGGAAACAGGTTATAAACCTTGCCCTGTCTGTCTTCAACCTTATAAAATGCTTCTGTGGGACACAAATGTTTTGTTATTTTAGCTGATGGTGAGAAACCCACTGAGATTTTTATCTGCTTTGTTGCAAAACTAAATTTAGCCTCATTGGGATAGTTTACTTTGGCCCAAAATTATTTCCTTTAGTCAGATACTTTTAACTATCCAACTCATCCTATTGGCATGGATAAAGTATTAAAAGGAATAAAAGATTCATGAACTCATGTGACTATCATTAATTCAAAGTAAGATTTGACCTCTGGGAACTAAAAATGAATTTAAATCCATAAGGTAACTGGTAACTCTTATAGTTTAAACAATTGCCTATTGTCCATACACATCACCCTCAACTTCTAGTCAGACATCTTATATTCCACAAGTTTAGAAAGTATGTTAAGACAAGTATGGCAAGTGCCCAAAGGAATGAGTGTCTTGAAATTAATTGTTTTTATTTTTAATGCAGAGAGGCAGTGATTGAGTGGAATTACTACATAGATCAGTGTTAATTTCTCATATTTTGATATTTTTCTTTTTTTATAACTAGCTAGATTGGACAGTGAAAGAAATAAAGAGAAAATAACATCAAAATAAAGATTAGAAACTTGTAGTTCCAACCCTCACAAAAAGTCATATGTCAACCAGAAAAACTTATTTCAGCTATCTGAGATCCAATTCTCTATTTGTTCATTAGTGATAGCTGTCATAATAAAGAACTATAAAACCTTATTTACTATGCATTAATTCAGTAATTATTAATTCATTATAAACTATATTTCTTGATCACAAAGTCCAATGAGAATATGCTTTATCTGTTGATTCTTAGGTGATGCTTGGAATTGCAGTTGCTACAAAGTAACTACGGAACATCCCCTTTTATTTCATGGCCTGTTATTTCAGAATGCTTAATTTTCTGGTGTGTATGTGTATGGGGGAGAGAAAGAAAGAGAAATTAGAGAAAGTGTTAAAGACCCTGTAGGATGAGGAATCAGACTTTTTGTATTGCATTTATTTGGTGGTGGTGGTTGTGTTTTGTTTGGTTTTGAGATGAAAAACAATCACTTGTGGATCAAAGAGTCTTGTTTTTGTAGGGAGTTTTCCAGAATCCATAAACTATCCATGAAGATAATTCTTCAAACACACAATGATTTCAACAAAATAAAACAAAGCTGTTGGACATTTGCCCTACGTTGTTAGGGACAAAGGCGTGTCTCTCAATGAGAAAACCCTTTGCTATAGCCTAGCCCCATGACATGAGATTGCCTGCTGATTTATATCAGTTCTGATGCCAATCTGAGCCTGATCTTAAACTGCAAAGGGACAGTGTCACATCTTGAAAACTACTCATACTCTCAAGCCAATAGATTAACAGAGTTCTGGAAAACTGAATAGTTTATTAAATAGTCCTTATTTTATGCTAGGCACTGTTCTAAAATGTTTGTATGTATTAATGCAATTAATTCTCACTATTTACAGGTGAAGAAGTAAGGAACAGCAAAGTGAAATATCTTTCTCAAAATAACACCCTTGAAAAAAAAGTAGAGCCAGGAATTCTAACTCCCTTATTTTGATTTCAAAGTTCTTAATTGCATCACATGTTGCCCATGATATCAAATATCATGGTCAGCCATCTTCAACAACAAAAAAATCTGAACTGAGAGGGAATTTTTTTTAAAAGAAAATGATGTATGCACCCTGGAAAGTAAAGGATAAAGAGTTATATTTTAATTGCCAACTCTCTAAGATAGGTCTTCCAGCATCTATGATATAACGAGCTTGGAAGTCATCACTCCCATCTTTACAACAACAAAATGAACAAAATAAGGTTCAGAAACTCTTTTTTTGGACCTATCAGAGAGTGGAAGTTGCAGAGAAAACTGCCATATCTGTACAGAGAGGAGACTCCAGTAAGTAGGCTCTAAGATCTGTTTACCTGCAGAACAGAAACAACTAGGATTATAACTGGGACACTTAAATGGTAATTTTGAGAAATTGCCCCGGACTGAGTTGGATTTGCCTGTGGGAGAGAAACATCTAGTGGCTGCAGTCTTATGAAAACCCCACGTTTTATGGGCTTTACCTCCAGGAAACCCACAGGTCTTCTTGGTGAAGAACTAACAAAGATTTTTCTCTTGGTTCTTGCAGGAAAAAAAAATTAATTGTGAAATATAACTAAAGCATTCTCCATAACAATGGCCTATTCTCCAGGGAAAAATAAAACCTCTCTGATCCTTATCCTGCCTAAGAGGAGGACACTTTTCATGCTATCTGCCTCTAGTCTTCACAATTCAATTAGGGGGCCCAGCAGATGTAAGAAACACATGTGAAGGCACATAGTTCTGAGTCCATCAGGTGTCAAATAGTTAGGCACCATGAAGTTTGAACTTTGTGAACCTAGAACCTCAATAAAATCTTTAAATACCACTTGAAAGCCCCCTTGCAGGTATGAAGAAAGATCACTTCTATCTAACTCTTCAAGGAGGTATGGAAGAAATATAAGTCTGCTCCATATCCATTTGCAAGGGCAATGAGGTCCAAGTAGTTCAAGGAAACTACAAAAGTCAGCAAATTGGCAAGATGGTCCAGGTGGATAGACAGAAAAAATGTCATCTGTATTAAGTAGGTGCATCAGGAGAAGAATTTTGACACAAGTGCTCATGCAGACAGTCACCTGAGCAAGGTACTGGTCACCAGGTTAAAACTGGACAAAGATAGGAGAAAAATTCCACAATGCAAAGCCAAGACTGATATAAGGAAGAACACTGTGAGAGCATGCACAATTAAGTATAATCCATTGTACAACCACACTTTAACTGTAGATTTTTAGTTTAGTGCATAATATATTTTTTGGAACTATTCAAAATGTCTGAAAAATTTTATTTACTTCTTGCTTTGCTGTTGATCTGTGAATCTAAAGATGTTTTGACAATATTGATTAATATTATATGAATAAAAATTAGAAATGTCTCCTCAACAAAATATTTTCAAAAAGGAATACCTGTGAAGGTCACAGCACAAGGTCTACTGAAAAGAGATTTAATCACAAGATTACAAAATGGTTCCCCTCAGCCCAACTTCACATTACTGTCATGAAATCAGGGCTCCAATTTAGTAATAGTGGAGCAGCTGCTAATTTTGCAAGATATTGAATCTCTCTGATGAGTAGTACTTAGGAAAATCCAAACTCAACAGGGAGAGAAAAACAAGGACATTAGATGCACTTGAAGACTCTGGGACCTGTCTACAGTAAATATTAAGCACAACTCACTCCTACCCAGATTAACACAAACTCACACTAAAGGATTAGTTAGTTCATTTCCTACTTCACAATTCATAGTGGAAAGTACTTCAACAAAAATCATAAAGAATGCTAAAAGGTAAGAAAAAAAACAGTCTGAAGAGACAAAGCAAACATCAGATCTAAACTCAGATATACCAGAGATAGTGGAATATCAGACTGGGAGTTTAAAGTTATGGTTACATAATTAATATCTAAGGACTCTACAGGAAAAAGTGGACAGGATGTAAGTACAAGTGTGTAATATAAGCAGAGGTGAAGATTCTAAGAAAAATCAGGAGGAAATGGAGGAATTAAAAATCTCCACGACAGAAATGAATAAAGGTTTTGATGGACTCATTATGACACTGGACATGGTTGAGGAAAGAATCAGTGAATTTAAAGATAGGTCATGAAAAAATCTCACAAATCATTAAGAAGCCAAAAAGATATATCTAATAAGGAATCTTTTTAAAAAAAAATTTATTTATTTATTTATACAAGAACCGGGGTACAGTCCAGATGCACGGGAGGGTGAGAGGATTCACCAGAGATGGAGCAGGGAACAGAACAGGCAGACTGATGAAATACACTGCTGAGGGGAGCAGCAGGCGAGACAGGAGAGGTCTGCCGCACCATGTGGGACCCTTGCCAGCTGGCTGGGATCAAACTGGTGCTGCAGAGGCTGCTGATAGCTTCACAGTGCTGCACTCAACCACCTGCACCACCAAGGGAGGCCCTGATAAGGAACCTGTATCTAGGAAGAAGCTTAACTGGTGGTAAAAACAAATGAATGTTTATGAATATTTACCTCTATATGGTATTTGTCTTTCTTCTGACTTGTTTCACTTAGCATAGTTCCCTTCAGTTCCATCCATGTTGCTGCAAGTGGCAAGAGTCCATCTTCCTTTTTCAAGCTGAACAGTCTGGTTAGCATTCTTTTTGTACTTTATCTCTTTCCTTTTGCATTTTACTATAAGCAGTGTGGAGAAATGTCTTCAAGTTCATTGCTTTCAAGTTCTACTTGCTGACCAACAGAACAAATTCAGACAAGTTCTCTGCCACTTTATAATAAAGATCACCGTTCCTCCAGTTACTAATAAATGCTTCTCATTTCTGTCTGAGATCTCATGTCTGTTGTAGAAACTTTCATATTTCTACAACAATCTTCTCAAGGCAAACAACTTTTTCTGTCAATCACCCCCAAATTCTTCAAGTATCTATTCATTACCAAATCCCAAATCCACACCCACATTCTAAGGTATTTGTTACAGCAGCACCCCAATCACTGTTACCATATCTGTATTAGTTTCCTGGGCTGCCACAACAAAGTATTATCAACTGGGTGGGTTAAACAACAGAAATTTGTCTCATGGTTTATTCCTAAAATTTGGAAATTATCAGTCAATCTATATTCCACAAAGTTGGGAAGTGTCTCTGCACAGGTCACCAAGGTTGCAGCTGGACATCCATTTGCTAAGTCAACTAAGCATGTATATAGTAGATCCAATCAACCTCCTTAACAGAAGCAAGTCTAGCTTAAGCTGAAGGTGACAGAGAGGAAATGAAGTGAAGAAAGGAGGCAGTCAGACTTCTGGAACACTCTGAGCAGGAAAAATACAAATACAATTATTCATCTGTAAATAATGCGTTAATCTTCAAGCGAAAGGAAGAATGACTCCAAGGGGAGTTCAGAGATCAGTGGAGTTGACATCAGGACCCTAAAACCAAAGACCCAGAGGGCAAGACTGCCATTTCCTTAGTTACAAAAGTCAGGCAACATCATGAGTTTCAAAGGTCAGGGTTGATTCCAGAGCAGAATGGACAAGACCAACACCCAGCGCTGCCACCTCAGTGGATGCAGAAGATTATTCTCAAGCCTAAAATCTAATGGAGCTTGCCTGTCAAATTTCAGGCTCATTTTCTTATGACCCACTCCACCCACCTCATTTCACAATTTCCAAAAGAGAATGTCTTTCCTATGTCTGTCCCTCCATAGTAATTTGGAAGCAAATAACTTGTCTGATTTCACAGGTAAAGAACAATTTTGCCCAGAATAAATTACGCCCCAAGCTTCTTTCATAATTGATATAGGTGATTAAGATGATGAAAATTTAAAGTTAGAATTGATGTTGAAATGATTAATATGTGGGAGTACTGGTATACAGTGAGCAGATTTTGTACATGAGATAGATATGATTGGGGGGGGGGCAAGAAAGGACTGTTATGAGTTGAATTGTTTCCCCACAAAACAATATGTTGAAGTCCTAATATAGGTAGCTGAGAACGTGAACTTATTTGGAGATAGAGTCTGTGCAGGGGAAATGAAGTCATTAGGGCAGGTTCTAAACCAATGTGACTGGTTTTCTTATTTATAGGAGAAATTTGAACTCAGAGCTAGACTAAGAGGGGTAGGATGATAGGAAGATACATGGACATTGCCACCTACAAATTGAGGAATGCCCAAGACTATCAAAAACTAGAGAGGAGCCTGGGGACCCTTGGACAGTCTTCAGAGGCACTCACCATGCAGACACCTTGACTTCAACCTTTCAGCCTCCATAATTGTGAGACAACAGATTTCTGTGGGTTGTTTTTTTTTTTTTTTAAGATTTATTTTTTATTTATACACTAGCTGGGGCACAGGCCAGAGGTGTGGGAGGGTGAGAGGACCCACCAGAGACAGAGTGGGGAGCAGAACAGGCAGACAGACCAAAAGCACTGCTAAGGGGAGCAGTGGGCACAACAAGAGAGGTCTGGCATGCCATGTGGGAATCTCCCTGGCTGGCAGGGAATCAAACCCGTGCTGCAGAGGCTGCGGACAGCTTCACAGTGCTGTGCTCAACCTTCTGTACCACCTGGGGAGACCCCAGATTTCTGTGTTTTAAGCCACCCGGATTGTGGTTCTTTATTGCAAAATCCTCAAGAAACTAACACATATCAGAAACTTGAATTTATAAAAAGATAGGAAAGTATCAGATAGTAAAGCAAAAATGATAAAATAAAATCTTATTTTTCTTATACTTACTTGACTTAAAGACAACCATTTAAAGTGATAACTGTAACAACATATTAGCTGATGAGAGTATATAAGTCAATGAAATAAATTACTGCAATGTCATAAAAGTTGGGGAGGTAAGACTCCATTATAAGGAATCTGTTCTGCACTGCTTCTTAACCATTAAGCAATATTTTAAGATTTACTTAAATTAGTTAAAAATGTATATCACAAACTCAAAGGCAAACACTGAAAAGTTTTTAAAATATAATTTATATACTAAGAAAGGAGATAAAATGGAATTATATAAAATGCTTAATTAAAATCAGAAAGGACAGAAAAAGAGAGAAAGGAAATAGATTAGATACATACATTTTACAAAAATGTGGCAAAGAGAAAATAGCTACAAACATCATAGACTTTAAACCAACTATATCACTAATCACTTTTAATTTTAATGGTCTAAATATAGCAATTAAAAAAAACATTGCCAGAGGAGATGAATAAATATCACTAAATAATTGTCCATTGTATTGTCTACAAGAAAGTTACTTAATAAGGCTACATATAGATCAATTACAAAGTAATAGAAAAAGTTATTCCATGGTACTCTAGTCAAAACAAAGTTGGAATGGCTATATTAACTTCAACAAAGCAAACTTTAGAACCAGGAAGTTTATCTGGGAATAAGCGATGCATGATATAATGATAAAATGTCAATTTTTTCAAGGAAACAACAATCTTAGACATGTATGTGCCTCAGAACAGAGCATCAAATTACATGAGACAAAACCTGATAGAACTACAAGTAGAAATAGATCAATTCATTATAACTCGGCGGGCATCAGGGCCCACCAAGTCATCCCTAAATTGAAATTGGTATTATTTGCCAAGAATTTTTAATTTCCATGATGCAGTCCATCCACAATGCAATGTATACCTTAGGGCAGAGAATGCTATGATGATTGGACATGCAACATATATGTTCATTGTATCATCTTCCTCAACAGGTCATCACTTAGTTTAATAATTACACAGGGATGTGGGACTCTTTCCTACATGTCACTTCCAAAATGTATCCTCCACAGGGTTTTGTTAATGACTCCAGGTTGAATTATTCTTTAATTCCCTAGAGCTGATCCTGGACTCAAAGACTCAGGATTGCGTTTCTGCTGACTAATGTCTACCCTAATGGACATCCATACATGCATAAGATAAAGTATCCTTCTCTTATTCTAACTTTTCCTTTATTAGTACAATTCACTTTCTAGCTCTGTTTAATATCATCATTACTCCCCTTCTTTTTATTTGTTACTGATTTTCACCCACATTGCCCTTCCTTCCCCAAAATTCAACATAAGTTTCAGCAGAGGACTGACCCATACAAGAGGCAATGATGTGAGTCTTGCTAACACCCTCCTCTCTGTCCACTTCAGTCAAATGGAATAGGGCTGGGCAACTACAAAACTACAAGCTTATGATTTTTTCACCCACCAGGTAGGAAAGAAAACAGATCCAGCTTACACAGGTGATGAGAAAAAACAATTCAATATTCACTCAGGGAGTCAGCTCAGCAATTAATCCTTCCCCCAAAACTTTTAAGTGAAATCTAACCTGATAACCTGATATATACATACACACACGCACACACACACACACACACATATATATCTCTCAGAAACGGAGAAAACGTTTATGTAAATTCCTATGACATATCCCCTCATCCCAGTCTTTTCCATAATATCTGAACAGATTATCCAGTGGTAAAATCTCTTTACTTCCACACATATTAATTTTAAGACAATTTATTCAATGAAGGAAGTCATTTCTTTAGTCTATTATTGCTTCCAATTTAATAAGCAAGTGCTTTGATTACACACTTAAATTTTTAGTCAACCCATTAATTTTGTAGGTGTTAAACTTCCTTGCATATGTTGCTTTTATTTTTTTATATTTATTTATTTATGTATACAAGAACTGGAGTAGAGGCCAGAGGTGTTGGGGGGTGAAAGGATTACTCAGACAGAGTATGGAACAGAACAAGCATATAGACTGAAATACACTGCTAAGGGGAGCAGCAGGCGAGTCAGGAGAGGTCTGCTGTGCCATGTGGGCTGCAACCTAGCTGGGGATTGAACTCATGCTCCAGTGGCTGCGGATAGCTTCATAGGTTGCATCTTAACCCCTTGCACCACCAGGGAGGCCCCCGCATATGTTGCTTTTAAACCCACATTATAGTGTAGGTACAATAAAATCAGGTCTTTGATGAGGTAATATAAAAGCAGGAAGTTCAAACTGAAATTGTGTATTCTTCTCTGGCCCCTATAAGATTAGGGGAATTTGCTTCAGATGTCAGATACGCAAATTCATACCCAGAACTGATCATCACTAAGTATCCCAGTGAATTCCCACTAGTGACCCTACCTCTTTCCTTTGGGGACCCCAGATCACCTTGGCATGAAGTCCTTGACTAAACTTAGTTTTTGACACTCCTGCTAATAGAGAGAGAGATTTTCAGTCATTTCAGTCTTCCCAGTGAGTCAGACGCATCTTTTCTCTGTTCATCGTTGCATTTATTGACTGCTTCTGTGTCCACTGATCTCCTGCACCCAAAGTCGACTCTCAAAGAACAAGTGAAGACTTTCACTTTTTGTTTTAAGTATCATAAGAAATTGAAGGAGATTTTTTTATTGATATTAACATGATTAAATTTAATTTTCCCCTTCACATCTGTCCTTCAGGTACTCCTTTTATTTTCTGGTGACCCTTTTCCCAAATCATTGCTAGTCCATTAATGCAGGTCCAAAAATCCCACCTGTTGCCACTGGGGGGCAGCAATAGACTTTTGCCAGAAGCTCCAGTCAGCACAACTGCAAGTAGCAGAAACTTCTAGTCACTGCCACCTCATTGTTCCCTTATCATTTATGGTTAAACTCCAGAATTGAACAGCTTTTCTTATAGGCCCCATTAGAGATTAAATAAGGAATTTGGGGATACTAATATTACATACTGATTCATAATTAGGGCCAAAATTGCTCTCCAGGGTATTCTACATCGTTTTAAATGACCCAGTGGAGGGTGGTTCTCCTCTCTAGATGCCAAATTAAAATAGGGGAAGAAGCCTTGTACAGCATCCCTTTCCCAATTACTTGGGTAATGGAAGAGTCTCCATTCAGATATCGTATCACTGAAATGACGTATTCCAGTTAAGACTGAGACAATAACCATGCACAATTTGCATTCACAAATTCCATACTTAAGTCAAATTTCACCTGCAAGTCTTCTATATATGTGTCACCATATTCTCCTAATGTAATTACAATGCCCTTTAACACTTCATTTGCAGGTCTAGGACCAGTGCCAGCAATGTGAATATTTCTTCACCACCCACTGGCCACTTGATCCAGTGCAAATAGCCATGTGTCCCTGGCAGAATTTTTCCCCCAAAACCTGGTTCCTCCCTACACTCTCTTTGCAAAGGGACTGGCAGCAGATTCTCTGGAATCATCTTGTTCCCCGACAATATACATGGAGTAGCAGCACCCTTAGTCTCAGCAACAGCTTCACCTGAGCTAGTGACAGCTTTAGTTTAAGCATCATCAACCAACCAATCCAAAGTTACCAGCAGTCACACTTTTCACTAGCCTCCCAGCATTAAATTTACTATCTAAGAGAGGAGACAGGGCCTCCCCGGTGGCACAGTGGTTGAGCGCTGGGTTGCGAAGCTGCCCGCGGCCTCTGCAGCGCCGGTTCAATCCCCGGCTGCTCCCCGGCCACCAGAGGAAGGTCCCACATGGCGCGCAGGCTGCTGCCCGCTGCTCCCCTCAGCAGTGTACTTCAGTCCTTCTGCCTGCTCTGCTCCCTGCTCTGGCTCTGGTGAATTCTCTCACCTTCCCACGCTTCTGTCTATACCCAGTGCATGTATAAACAAAACAAACAAATAAAACATGCCTCTATTAAAAAAATAAAAATACTTTATAAAAAAAGAAAAATAAATAAATAAAAGAAAAATAAATAAGAGAGGAGACAGATAGCTCTTTTTTTCAGTACATAGACCACATACTCTTGCTTTTATGCAACCTAAGAGAGTGGAATTTGCCCCTCTAACATGCCTCCGTGAAAACCACACCTCTATGCAGGCTCCTGCATAGGACTGCACAGAAGTCACACCTGACCCCCCAAACTCAACTGCTATTTCAAAAGCTATTGCCAAATGAGCTTCAAAATGGATCTAAAAAGAAGCTTAACTCTTAGACCAAATTCCAATGAAAGCAAATATCTTCCCAAATTTCCCCTGGACACCCCATTGTTCTCCCTTACAGACAATCACACACTTGACAGGGTACCTCTAGCAGCTTCTGTTGGTTTTAAAATCACTATGTACAACAGACGGGCACAGCCAAGGCACCCATTAATAGCTGACTTACCCTAAGTCTGAATCTCTGTTGCCTCTCTTTTTGGCTTTCTCACCTGGTCCTGGGTGGGCAAATGTTTTTCTGCCCATCAATGATAGGAATATTTTTGTGACCTCAGTGTAGGAATGGGCAGGGAGAAATCACCTGGAAAGAATGTTTTCTTTCCACATTGCTTATTGTATCTTTCTTTCTCCTAAACAATGCCTTGGTTTATTATCTAAACTATAGAGTTCGGGAGGGCCATTGCAAATGTCCCATCTGTGTGGGTCATTTGAAAAGGACTCCCAGAGTTCGACAGCATGGACTCATGTAAGGCTTTTATTTAACTGTAAAGGATACAAGACAACAAGATGATGAGCACGGGCAAGAATTAAGGTCAGAGAGATAGCTCAGAGGCCCAAACTCCCCAGGGCCCTTCTCTGATCACCAGGGTAGACTGAGCCTCTGGCTTGAACCAGAATCTGTTGAGGAATCTTGGGGAGAAATCTCCAAGAGGCTTTCATGACTCCTTAAGTGCTCAAGCCATATTATCAAACCAGTTAGGTCAGTTGCAAACCATCAGTAAAGAAAAGGACCCTGGAAGTCCGCAGGGGCACCTAGAATCTTGAGCAGCACATCCGAGGTAGCATTGCCATTATCTTGGTCAAAAGTGGAACCAGACATTCAGGGTCTCCAAGATAAAGATGAATCATTTCCAGTCCAGTTATAAATCCTCTCTCCTCATATCACCTCGCCAGAAAATCTAAAGCTTCTATCTCCCTTATCATTATTAAGTTTCTGCACTATTATTAAATATTAAGTAAAAAGTTTTAATGTTTTATGTGTATATGATTTTATCTCTCTACTATCATACACTTTTTGATGAATAAGTCATTTATTGCTCTTGATATATAATTAATGAATGGAAAGGACTGATATTGAGATAAATTAGCTATGTCACTACTAACCCAGTATACTAAATGTATTCTGTAATCACCATGAAATCCACTAGTGGGGTCCTGTCTGGGGAAATCTAGTATCTCGAATTTTTTTTAAAGATTTATTCATTTATGCATACAAGAGCTGGGGTACAGGCCAGAGGTGTGGGGGTGAGAGGATTCACAAGAGACAGAGTGGGGAACAGAACAGGCAGATTTACTAAAGTACACTGCTGAGGGGAGCAGCGGGTGAGTCAGGAGAGATCTGCTGCGCCATGTGGGTTGCTCCCCGGCTGGCTGGGAATGGAACTCGTGCTGCAGAGGCTGCAGACAGCCTCACAGGCTGCATCTTAACCCCCTGTGCCATCAGGGAGGCCCCATCTCACTATTTGTATTTGGGTTTCACATCATGTATACATAGTCACACCTAAGACACCCTAAGTCACTGTCCACATAATCCGGCAGGTTCTATGCAGCTAGGAAAGTGGCATCACTGGAGCAGTAGATTAAAATAGGGTCAGAAAAAGCTATGTTGGAAAATGCTGATATATTGTCCTCATAAAACTGAGATCCATCCCGTGTATGGGGTCAAACTGCCAACATACCAAGAAGCGAACAGGAATGAGAATATTCTGTTGGAAAGAATAGACAAATAGAACTTTTACCTCCTTTTACTTTGTGACCTTCCAACTGACCATTTTTATCTTTGACTCTTCATCTGATCATTTTCTTATTACCTCATCCTTTTTTTCCCCTCTCTCAGGACTCCCAACCTGGGTTTCCTTCTGGGACATGTCTTAGGTTTCTACTTAAATCTGTGTACCCCAGATTGTAATTCTCTGCAATCCCCAAATAAAAGTAGTATGGTTTTCCTGTTAATCTTGCTGTTAATCTTCCTGTTAATCTTGATGTTTTAGCACAGCTCAAGAAAAAAATGATAAAATAATTAGAAAACAATAAAAAATTTTGTTATAAATAATTTGATTTTTTTGTATAGAAAACCTAAGAGAATCACACATGAAACATGAAGAATTTCTGATATTGGCAATATTCTTTTTTTTAATTACGGGGATGCTATACAGACATTTATTTTAGCTGTTAATTATACTGAACTATATTCATTTTTTGAAGGTACATTATATTTAACAGATTTCAATACAAAATTTAATATCTATGAGAATTGACATATTGAAAATAACATATTTCAAAAAATTAATAATGATTCTATATAACATCAACAATAAATCAAATGATATACTTAAAAGAGATAAAATGATTTTAATTTATATAAAAGCATTCCAGTATCTGGGAGAGGGGTGCTGGAGAGGCCTGGAAAAGAGTATTCCTTGTTCCCAGACAGTAAATTGAGACCCACATAAACTCTGGGTTAAAAGAGAAGATCCAGATATTGACAGAATAGTTGGAAGTCATATCTACCGTGTCTTACCTATGAACATGTAGAATTAGCTGAGCCTTTTTTCCCCACTAAAACTTATAATTTCCTGATACCAGTGTTAAGCTTCCTCTCCAAATTGCTCCAGACTGTTCCAGGAAAATATATCTTCCTTATATTACCCAGTGTATTTGTTGAAGTGGTCCATATTTTATAAAAAATGGCATTTTTTATCAAATAAGGTCAAGAAATAGATTTTTTTTAATATGTTATCTTTTCCTAGCTATTCTTATAGCCTCACTAAGAAATTTTTATTCTTTTGACCAAGATATTAAGCCTTGGTTAACTTCCTAACTCACAGTTTACTCAAAGTACACTAGTTTAATTTCAGTAAATGTGTGGTAAAAGTACAAAGCCATATAAAAATGCCCTTTGTGAGAAAGAAAGTACATTGTTGTCTAAACTGGGTTTTTTCTGGACACTAAAGCTCCTTTTCTGTTGTGAATTATATTTATTAGCACATGTAACTTGACCTATTCTCCCCATTAGATTTCCTTTTTTTTTTTTTAAAGATTTATTTATTTATACAAGCACTGGGTACAGTCAGAAGTGCGGGAGGGTGAGAGAATTCACCAGAGCCAGAGCGGGGAACAGAACAGGCAGAAGGACCGCAGTACACTGCTGAGGGGAGCAGCGGGTGGCAGGAGAGGTCTGTGCGCCATGTGGGACCCTCCTCCGGTGGCCAGGGAGCAGCCGGGGATCGAACCGGCACTGCAGAGGCTGTGGGCAGCCTCGCAACCCAGCGCTCAACCGCTATGCCACCGGGGAGGCCCCTAGATTTCCTATTTTTTAGGGAACAAAGATTTCATCAACTTCATCTTTGATGCTCTTATTACAGCTAGCCATGTATTTCGATCATTCTAATCACCGAATGAATGTGTGCTATCTATATATTTAATGCTAGCATTCAATTATTCATTCATTCAAAAAAAGACAGCTACAATATGAAATAAGTACCATGAAGAGAAAACTGGGGGGTCCTAATTTTTTCCTCTCTACATTTTTCTAATAACTAAATAACTAACACACATAATATATTTATATTATGTTTCTCTCATTTAGGGGAGTAAAAGTTAGAGTTGGTTCCCTTTAGACGTCATGCTTTCCAGTCATCTCCATAAAGCAAAAAATAAATAGTACTACTAGCTGAACAAAGAAGAACAATTCAAACTGGACTTTAACAATAAGATGTTTAATATTGTTGATACCATCATATCTTATATCACACTCTGAAGCTACTAAAGTTCTTTCACATTTAACTATCACAACAGCACTTCAAGTCAGGTGGTCAAAGAGCTATTATCATTGTTTCAGATAAGGAAGCAGTTTTCAGTAATGCTGGGTCATCTGCTCGAATTACCTGCTAGAAGCAGGCAAAGTTAAGCTAAAACCAAGACTTTGGCTCCTTCTGGGTATGCTTCCCCATAAGACACTGACAAACAGGCTTCAGAGCTCATAAGAAAACGTCAACAGATAAGTATTTTGTTTCAAAATGCAAAAGCAGTTAAGGTTAAATAAATGAAACACAGAACACATATCAAATGGCAGCTTTTAAAGAAAAAGAAGATAACATGGAAGTGTGAGGAATATATTTTTTATCAATAAAATGATTTTGAATTTTTTCCCTTCTCACATGTGGCTTACAACTGAGTTAATCAAAGAAGTTTTTAGATATTTTAGTACTGACAATTCAAAATTCAATAAAGTAAAAATCTATATTTTTCAAAGCACACATCTTTTTACTATCAGGCTAATCATTCTATAATTTTCTTTAATCCTCACAATAGGGTAAATATTTTTTCCCCTCTATTAAAGACAGAGGTTAAAGCCATGTCTAAAGACATGAGCAGCAAATGTCAGTGCTAATATTTTTTTTTAATAATAAATTTTATTGTTATATTCCCCATACAATTGCAGCCCCCCCATTCTGACCCCAATCCCTCCCCTCCCGCCCCCGCCCCCCTAAAAGTGTCTCTGGTTCATAGTTTTTTGTTGATTTTGATTTTCACTTTCTTATAGTTATTCATTTTCCTGGTCCCTTATTTAAGTTTTCTAGATTCCTGCTATGAGTGAGACCATCTGGTATTTTTCTTTTTCTTTTTGGCTTATTTCGCTGAGCATGATCCCTTCCAGCGCCATCCATGTTGCTGCAAATTGCATGTGTTTATCTTTTTTGAATGCTGAGTAATATTCCATGGTATATATGTACCACATCTTCTTGATCCAGTCATCTATTTTTGGGCATTTGGGTTGTTTCCAAAGCTTAGCTATTGTAAACAGTGCTGCTATAAACATAGGGGTGCAGGTGTTCTTTGGAATTGATGTTTCTGTGTCCTTTGGGTAAATACCGAGGAGTGGAATTGCTGGATCATATGGAAGCTCTATGTTTAGTAGGTCAAGAAATCTCCACACAGCTTTCCACAGTGGTTGGACCAGTTTGCACTCCCACCAACAGTGCAGAAGAGTTCCTTTTTCTCCACACCCTCGCCAACATTTGTTGTTGCTAGTTTTTTTAATATGTGCCATTCTCACTGGTGTAAGATGGTATCTCATGGTAGTTTTGATTTGCATTTCCCTGATGACAAGTGATGTTGAACATTTTTTCATATGCCTGTTGGCCATTTGTATTTCCTCTTCAGAGAAGTTTCTTTTTAGCTCTTCTGCCCATTTTTTGACTGGATTATTTTCTTTGTTGTTGTTGAGTCTCATCAGCTCTTTGCAGATTTTTGTGATCAGTCCTTTATCATTAGTGTTGGGTGCAAAAATGTTCTCCCAGTTGGTGGGGTTTCTCTTTGTTTTTGTTATTGTCTCTTTTGCTGTGCAGAAGCTCTTTAATTTGATGTAGTCCCAGCTGTTTATCTTTGCCTTCACTATCACTGCTTTGGGTGATGTGTCTGTAAAGATGTCTTTGATGTGCAAATCACGTAGTGTTTTGCCTATATTTCCTTCTATATATTTTATGGTTTCAGGTCTTATGTCTAGTTCTTTAATCCATTTTGAGTTGATTTTTGTGTATGGTGTGAGGTAGTGGTCAAGCTTCATTCTTTTGCATGTAGCGACCCAGTATTCCCAGCACCATTTATTGAACAAACTTTCTTTGCTCCAGTGCATAGTCTTTGCTCCTTTGTCAAAGATTAGTTGACCATAAATCTGTGGGTTTATTTCTGGATTTTCTATTCGATTCCATTGGTCTGTATGTCTGTTCTTGTTCCAATACCATGCAGTTTTGATGATTATGGCTTTGTAGTAGAGTTTGAAGTCTGGGAGTGTGATGCCTCCATTCCCTTCTTTTTTTTTCAGGAGAGCTTTGGCTATTCGGGGTTTTTTGTGATTCCATATGAATTTCATTAATAATTGTTCTATTTCTTTGAAGAATGACATTGAAATTTTTATTGGAATAGCATTGAATCTGTATATTGCTTTTGGAAGGATGGCCATTTTAATAATGTTTATTCTTCCAATCCATGAACAGGGGATGTCTTTCCATTTCTTTGTGTCTTCTTCTATTTCTTTTAACAGTGTTTTATAGTTTTCTTTGTATAGGTCCTTTATCTCTTTTGTTAGATTTATTCCCAAATATTTGATTTTTTTTGTTTCAATAACAAAAGGGATGGTTTTTTTGATTTCTTCTTCTTCAGATTTATTGTTTGTGTATAGGAAGGCTACTGACTTTTGCGTGTTGATTTTGTATCCTGCCACTTTACTGAACTGATTGATGAGTTGAATTAGTTTTTCTGTGGAGTTCTTGGGGTTCTCTATGTATAATATCATATCATCTGCAAATAGTGATAGTTTGACTTCTTCTTTTCCTATTTGGATTCCTTGGATGTCTTTCTCTTGTCTTATTGCTCTGGCTAGGACTTCCAGTATTATATTGAAAAGTAGTGGTGAGAGTGGACATCCTTGTCTTGTTCCAGATCTTAATGGAATTGCTTTCAGCTTTTCACCATTGAGAATGATACTGGCTGTTGGCTTGTCATAGATGGCCTTTATGATGTTGAGGTATGTTCCTTGTATCCCAAGAATTTCAAGGGCTTTTATCATGAATGGGTGTTGCACTTTGTCGAAAGCTTTCTCAGCATCTATTGATATTATCATATGGTTTTTATATTTCTTTTTGTTGATGTGTTGGATAACGTTGATTGATTTTCGGATGTTGAACCATCCTTGTGTCCCTGGAATGAATCCTACTTGGTCGTGGTGAATTATCTTATGGATACATTGTTGGATTCTGATAGCTAAAATTTT
This sequence comes from Talpa occidentalis, assembly GCF_014898055.3. Taxonomy (NCBI): domain Eukaryota; kingdom Metazoa; phylum Chordata; class Mammalia; order Eulipotyphla; family Talpidae; genus Talpa; species Talpa occidentalis. The sequence continues at coordinate 96,195,102 of NW_023605194.1, read as the reverse complement.
ATTGAGGATTTTTGCATCAGTGTTCATTAGGGAGATTGGCCTGTAGTTTTCCTTTTTTGTGTTGTCCTTGTTCGGTTTTGGTATTAGTGTAATGTTGGCTTCATAGAACGTGTTTGGTATTGTCCCTTCCTTCTCAATTTTTTGGAAGAGTTTGTGAAGGATAGGCACTAATTCATCTCTGAATGTTTGGTAGAATTCATTTGTAAATCCATCAGGTCCTGGGCTTTTGTTTTTGGGGAGGTTTGGATTAGCCTTCATACAAAGTCGGGGCTCCCAACCTTTCTGCTGGTTAGGCCTCCCATAGGAGAGATGAGGAAACTGGCAGGAATTTCAGAAAATACCTGACATGTAGGTTTTTCTTTTTAATTCATGTGAACAGGTTTATTTTATTATTATTTTTAAGATTTATTTATTTTTACAAGAACCAGGTTACAGGCCAGATGAGCGGGAGGGTGAGAGGATTCACCAGAGACAGAGCGGGGAATGGAACAGGCAGACTGATGAAATACATTGCTGAGGGGAGCAGCGGGTGAGACAGGAAAGGTCTGTTCCTCCATGTGGATTGCTCCACGGCTAGCGGGGAGTAAAACCGGCATTGCAGAGGCTGTAGACAGCTTCACAGCACTGCGTTCAACCGCCTGCACCACCAGGGAAGCCCTTGACATGTAGTTTTAATTCTTGTGTCAGTCAGGGTTCAATCACAGAAGCAGAATTATTGGGATTGTATGGATTTGTTATAGGATCTTGATCATATGCACTTGTGGGTCTGATTTAGTTGTGTATCTCTCTAAGATTGTAGTCTCTGTTCAATTCTGGAGTATAATGTTCACAGGACAAGTAGTTGGGAAGGAAACATGAGCATGGAGTGATGGAGAGTGAGATGAGGCACCAAATGAATGAGGGTGTGAAGCCCTCCTGAGTTCTTGTTGTCTCTGAACCTGATGAAGATATCCAGCAGAAACCTGGGGCTTTGCTACAAAGGTAGACACACACACACACACACTCACACACAAGCCTACACATATGTGCATCCACATTCTCATGCCAGCGTGGTGAGTGTGCAGATGCATGATCACATGCGTAATATACAGAAATGCTGCTTCACTTCCATTCTCCAAATTTCCCATAAAAATTTCTCTTCTGTCCAATGCTAATAATAAACATAGAGAAAGGAAATTCTAGGAGTACAATGACACATCATAAAGCCACCACAAATGTCCTAATTTGCAGATGTGAAATATAAGTCTTAGACAGAGTATGTGGTGTGTGTAAGATCCCTTAAAAGTTGAGAATAGAATTTCCACAGTTCACCTGTGCACCATCAATGGAAACATAGAGTTGGATGAAGTTTTGCAGTATTTACTGTTTCAGAAAGATACTCTTAGAAATGCATATCAATCTGCAATTATAAACACTCTTCTTGATATATAAACACACAATTATTTGAGGAAATATCAAAGTACACACTTTTGGATCATATGGTAAGCATAAGGTTAGTTTTGTAAGAAACTGCCAGACATTTTTTCAAAGTGGCTGCACCATTTTTATATTCTCACTATCAGTGAATGAGAGTTCCTGTTGTTTCACATCTTCATCTGCATTTGGAGTTCTCAGTGTTTTGGGTTTTGGTGATACTAATAGGTAGGTAGTGGCATATCATTGTTCTTTTAATTTACAATTCCCCAAGAACATATGATTGAACATCTTTTCATAATTTACCATCAGTATAACTTTGGTGAAGTTCTTTTTGACCATTTTTAATCAAATAATTCTTTTTTGTTGTTGTTGAGTTTTAACTTTCCTTTATACATTTTAAGTAACGGTTCTTTATCAGATATGTCTTTTGCAAATAATTACTCTTTGTGACTTGTCTTCTCATCCTCTTCATATTGTTTTTTTTTTAAGATTTATTTATTTATGCATATAAGAACTGGGGTATAGGCTAGAGGTGTGGGGGGTGAGAAGATTCACCAGAGACAGAGTAGGGAAATGAAAAGGCAGACTGACTGAAATACACTGCTGAGTGGAGCAGCGGGCAAGACAGGAGAGGTCTGCTGCACCATGTGGGTATATCTCCCTGGCTGGAGATTGAATTCGTGATGCAGTGGCTGCAGATAGCTTCGTAGGTTGCATCTTAACCCCTTGTGCCACCAGGGAGGCCCAACTCTTCATGTTCTTTTTCACAGAGCAGAAGTTTTTTTTTTTAAGATTTATTTATGCATACAAGAATTGGGGTATAGGCCAGAGGTGTGGGGGGGGGTGAGAGGATTCACCAGAGACAGAGTGGAGAACAGAACAGGCAGATCGACTGAAATACACTGCTGAGGGGAGCAGCGGGCAAGGCAGGAGAGGTCTGCTGTTCCATGTGGGTAGCTCCCTGGCCGGGGATCAAACTTGTGCTGCAGTGGCTGTGGATAGCTTCATAGACTGTCTTAATCCCTTGCGCCACCAGGGAGGCCCCTGAGCAGAAGTTTTTAATTTTACTAGTCAAGCTTATCAATTATTCATGTCATAGTTCATGTCTACTATTATAACCAAAAAGTCACTGCCATACTAATGTCATGTAGATTTTTCCTTTTATCGTCTTCTATGAGTTTTATAGTTGTGCATTTTACATTTATGTATATTATCAATTTTGGGCTAATTTTCATGAAGCATATAAAGACTGTGTCTAGATACTTTTTTTTGGCATGTGGCAGTCCAGTCATTCCAGCACCATTTATTGAAAGGACCATCTTGCTCCATTATATTGCCTTTGTTCCTTTGTCAAAGAGCAGTAAACTATATTTATGGGGGTCTATTTCTGTGCTTTTCTCTGCTCCGTTGATCTGTTTATTCTCTTGCCAATATCACACTGTCTTGATTATTGTGGCATTACAGTAAGTCTTGAAGTTGTGTAGTGTCAAGTCTTTCAATTTTGTTCTTCTTCGACAATATTGAGTTGTCCAATCTGAGTTTTTTGCTTCTCCATATAAAATCTAGAAACATTTTGCTAATATCCAAGAAATAACTTGCTGGAATTTTAGTTGAGACTACATTAAGTCTATATATCAAGTAGAGAAGAATGGGCATTTTGACAATGTTGAATCTCTCCATATATAAATATGGAATATCTCTCCATTTATTTAATTCTTTCTTGATTTCTTTCATCAGTCAGGATAGCTTTCCTCATAAAGTTTGAATGTATTATATTGGATTTTAAGTTTTTCAAGGAGGGGCTACTAATATAGATGATAGTGCATTTTTAACTTTAAGATCCTCTTGTTCTTTGCTGACATATAGAAAAGTGATTGACGTTTATATTCTACAACCTTGCTATAATTGTTGATTGGTTACAGGAGATTTTTGTCAATTATTTCAGATTTTCTATATAAACAATCATGTCGTTAGCAAAGACAGTTTTTGTTCCTCCTTCTCAATCAGCATATATTTCATTATATTATCTTACTGTATCATCTAGGACTTCCAGTACAATATAGAAAAAATAAGTACTGAAAGAGGCCATCCTTGCCTTGTTAGTAGGACAACTCGAGATTCACACCATTAAATATAATATTAATTGTAGGATTTTGGAGATGTTCTTTTTGAGTTGAAGTTGAACTTTTTTTATAGTTTGTTGAAAGATTTTGTCATAATGGTGTTGGATTTTGTCAAATATTTTCTCTGAATTACTTTGATCCAAAGCTATGGATATGATCATGCAATTTTTCCTCATTACCCTGTTGAAGCGATTTGATATATTGATTGATATTGAATGTTGAAACTGCCAAAAATATATGATAAATCCCATCAATCAGCCATGGTGTAAATTCTTTTTATAAACTGTTTGATTCAATTTGACATTTGGTTGATGATTTTTGTATCTATGCTCATCGTACATGTTGGTCTATAATACTGTTTTCTTATGTCTTTGTCTGGTTTGGTATTAGGACATTATTGTCCTTCTAGCTTCTGGAAGAGATTCTAGAGAAATGCTATAATTTCTTTCTTAAGTAGATTTAACTTCCTAGTTATAAACTATGAAAATTATCCTTGGTTGCTTTATTGCAATTGTTTTTTAAACATTTTGCTTTCTTGCTAAAAATGTTTGCTGTTAAAAATGAGATTTAGGGACTTGATAAATTATAAAAAGTTTTGTAACTGAAAACTGCAAAATGTTATAGTTACTTTCATTTACTCAAATATGTCTCCTTTAAGATATCCAAATATGGCATGCATGTTCAAACATCAGGTAACTTTATATGTTATTCTCTCTACTTAGAACACTCTATCTCTGAATATCCATACAATTCATGCCCTGACTTTAGTCAAATGTCAGAAGCTCCTCAAAGAGATCTTTCCTCAGTAAAGCAACCAATACAGAAGCAACAATCACTTTCTACTTTCTTAAATCTTACTATTTCATCATAGAAACTGATCACAAGATCAAAAACAGTAACTATTTGTGTACTGTATGTCTGCTCTACTAGACTATGGCCTTGATCTCTTGCTGTGAAGCTGAATGTTCATTGCCTAATAGAATGTTCCTAACATAGAAGATGCTCAGTAACACTTTGAAGAATGAATGGATGCTTCTTCCAATCAACTCTTCTAGTATGTACACTGAAATCATGTCATGTAACCTTTCTACTTTGGTGAACTGTAGGTATTCTTAGTGCAGTACCTGGTTACTGAGGTGTACTGGAGTGCATCTCCAGTCATGGAATCCCTACAGAATCTGATGCATGACTTAGGATTTTGTCTGTGGAGCCTAAGAATCTACTCCAGAGTTATTACTAGTACTTCTGAAATTATACATGATCACAAAACATTGTTATCATTATCTCTAATTAGTATAGTAACTTCAGTAATACCAATAGACATACTGTTCAAAGTTATTGTTAGAATCTAAATATTCATAATCAAGTGCGAATAAGCATTCTAGACATATCTCTGAGGATGGATTAAAAAGTAGAATTTCATGAGGACAAACTTCAAAATCATACAAAATATCCATGGTTAATTACTTTGATCCAAAGCTATAAAAAGTAATGAATATGAGAAAGAGAAATTACAGAAGAAAATAAGGTACCCAAAATACCAATTTTTTACAGATCAAATTTCAAAACAAAAACAACACAAAGGCATTTTTTTCAAATTACTTTTACTGAGATAAAGTGCTTTACATCATTTTATCTGCTCTGTGTTAATAGGTTTAAACCTTTAAAATATACAAATGTATATTTTCACAGCATGCCCATGACCAATGCTCTAATAATTTTCCTAGTCTCTTATAGTTCTCATCCTAGAAAAGGAACAGACATTATGGGCAGAACTGGTATAGCTACCCAACCATTTTCAAACTTCAAAAATTTGGTAGGTCGGGCCTCCCTGGTGGTGCAAGGGGTTAAGACACAACTTATGAAGCTGTCTGCAGCCAGTACATCACATGTTTGATCCCCAGCCAGGGATATACCCACATAACATAGTAGACCTCTCCTGACTCACCCGCTGCTCCTCTCAGCAGTGTATTTCAGTCAATCCACCTATTCTGTACCCCACTCTGTCTTTGGTGAATCCTCTAACCCCCCACACTTCTGGCTTATACCCCAGTTCTTGTATGCAAAAATAAATAAATCTTTAAAAACAAATTGGTAGGTCACTGGATTAATGATGAATTCACTATGTCTCTGCTTCAATGTCTTATTGAGAGATTTTAAAATCACACAAAGCTAAAAACAGAGTGAATTTCCTTGAATAAATATTTATAGAATGGGAAATAAGTTTTAAACCGGTGTCATGCAATTGATGTTGACAATGAATCAAGTGTGGTATAGGCTTTAAGTAATTAAGAAGTCACACACACACATATTGCCTTGTTAACACGATCAGTTGTGTATTTAGATAGCAATTATAACAGATAATAGAGGAAAAAATGTGCTGAGTATTATGCTGGATTAGGAAATAGAATCCAACCTTTTGTTGCCTCCAAGAAATACACCTCATTTCCAAAGATAACCATAGACTGAAAGTGAAGGATTGGAATAAAATTCTACAAGCAAATGGCACCCAAAGGAAGACAGGAAAAGCCATATTTATATCAGATAAAACGACTTCCAGCTAAACAAGATGACAAGAGACAGGAATCAATACCATATAATGACCAAAGAAGATATAACAATCATCAATATATGCACCAAAATGCATTAGACAATTGCTATCATCTCTGAACACCAATATTGTAGAAAATACCTATGTGGTAAGAGACTTCAACATCCCACACTCACCAATGGACAGATCAATAGGACAGAAAATAAACAAGGACACAATTGCCCTAAACAAAGATCTAGACCACATGGGCCTAACAGACATTTATAGGGCATTACACACCAAAAAAAAAAAAAAAAAAAAAAAAAAAAAAAAAAAACTAAAAACATATACTTCTCAAGAATTAACAGCATGCCAACATGCTGATTCAGGAGACAAATTTAATAAGTACATGAAGAGAAATCATACTAAGTATCTTCTCTCACCATAAAAGTATCAAACTAGAAATCAACTATGAAAAGAAAGCAAGGAAGAATTATAATACATGGAGACAGAACAACACACTACTGAAAGACCACTAGGTTAATGAGGAAATCAAAGAAGATAACAAAGGATTCCTTGAGACAAACAGTATTGAGGACACAGCCTTCCAGAATGTATGGGAAACAGCAAAAGAAGTAATAAGAGGGAAGTATATAGCAATACAGGCCCACATCAAGAAATAACAAAGAATAGAAACTGTAACAAACAACCTAATCTCTCAACTTAAGGAGCAAGACAAAGAAGAATAACAACCAAAAAATCAAAAACCAGTATAAGAAAGAAAATAATAAAAATTAAAGCAGAAATAAATGAAATGGAAGTAAAACACAGACACACACAGTCCAAAAGATCAATGAAACCAAAACCTGGTTCTTTGAAAAATAAACAAAATAGACAAAACTACAAACCTTAGGCTCACTAAAAAAAAAATCAGGGAAAAACTCAAATAAATAGGATTATAAATGAACAGGAAATATGACAGCAGACAAAGCAGAAATCCAGAGGATAATAAGAGACTACTATGAACATTTATGTGCAAACAAGTTCAACAATCTAGATGACAACTTCTTACATAATAAAATCACCTAAGGCTGAACAAGAAAGCAATAGAAAACTTAAACAAAAATTGAACAAACACAAGCAAGAAAACTGACACAAATCAAAATTTTTCCAAAAACTAAAAGTCCAGCACTAGATGGTTTTATAAGTGAGTTCTACAAAACTTTCAAAGGTGACCTTATACATACCCAGCTCAAACTCTTTCAAAAAATCAAGAAGGAATACTTCCAAATACATTTTATGAGGGCAACATCACACTAATACCAAAATCAAGCAAAGACAACACACAAAAAAGAAAACAACAGGCCAATCTCCCTAATGAACATAGATGCTAAAATCCTCAATAAAATCTTAGCAAACTGAATCAAGCAATACATTAAAAGGATTATACACCATGACCAAGTTGGCTTTATTCCAGGGTCATAAGGATGGTTCAACATCCAAAAGTCAATTAATGTAATTCACTACAGCAACAAAAAGAAAAGAAAAAATAACCCATGATCACCTCAATAGATGCTGAGAAAACATCTGATAAAATTTATTATCTATTAATGATGAAAACCCTTGAAAAAACTGGGATAAGAGAAGCATATCTTAACATAATAAAACCAAATCTGACAAACCCACAGCTAGCATCATTCTAAATAGTGAAGAACTGTAAGCTTTCCCACTAAGATTTGGTATAAGACAAGAATGTTCACTTTCAACTTACTATTCAACAGAGTACTGGAAGTCCTTGCCAGAGCAATTAGGCAAGATAAAGACATAAAAAGTAGTCCAAATTGAGAAAGAAGAAGTAAAGTTATCATAATTTGCACATGATAAGATACTATGTAGAAAACCCTAAGAAAATCACAGAAAAAGTAAGTAAAACAATATGCCAGTTAAGTAAAGTGGCAAGGCACAAAATAAATACACAAAAATTCAGTTGCCTTCCTAAATGCAAGTAATCAGCTAGAAGAGGAAGAAACTAAGAAGATCATTCCATTTACAGCCATGTCAAACAAAATAAATATAATGGAATAAACCTAAAAAAGTAGGTGAAGGAACTATGCAAGCGATCTTATAAAACATTGTTAAAAGAAATTGAAGACAAAAAGAAGTATAAAGATATTCCCTGGGGGGCCTTCCCGTTGGCGCAGCGGTTGAGCACTGGGTTGCGAAGCTGCCCGCAGCCTCTGCAGCACCGGTTCAATCCCCAGTTGTTCCCCGCCCCCCCACCCCCAGGAGGGTGTGCGGACCTCTCCTGCCGCCCGCTGCTCCCCTCAGCAGTGTACTGTGGTCCTTCTGCCTGCTCTACTCCCCACTCTGGCTCTGGTGAATTCTCTCACCTTCCCGCGCTTCTGACTGTACCCAGTGCTTAAATAAATAAATAATCTTTAAAAAGAAAAAAATTAAAAAAAAAAAATATTCCCTGGGGCCTCCCTAGTGGCGCAAGGGGTTAAGCACTGCACTATGAAGCAAGCAATCCACAGCCTCTGCAGAGCAAGTTTGATTCCCGGCTAGTCAGGGAGCAACTCACATGGCGCAGCAGACCTCTCCTGTTTCACCTGCTGCTCCTCTCAGCAGTGTACTTTGGTCAGTCTGCCTGTTCTGTTCCCCACTCTGTCTCTGGTGAATCCTCTCACCCCCCACATCTCTGGCCTGTATCCCAGTTCTTGTACGCATAAATAAATAAATCTTTAGGGAAAAAATAAATATATTCCCTGCTCATGGATCAGATGAATCAAAATGATCAAAATGGCCATCCTAACCAAAGCAATTTACAGATTCAATGCAATTCCACTGAAAAACTCAATAGCATTCTTCAATTAAATGGAACAAATATTGCTGAAATTCATATGTAATCACAAAAGATCCTGAATAGCCAAAGCTTTTCTGACTAAAAAGGGAAAGAATTGGGGTATTATACTTCCAGACTTCAAACTATACTACAAAGCCATAATAATTAAAACAGTATTGTTTTAAGTATTATGCACCATTTTAATCACTGGAACAAAAATAGACATACAGACCGATGAAACAGAATTGAAAGCCAAGAAATAAAGCCACACATATATGGTCAACTGATCTATCTAATCTATGACAAAGATGCAAAGTACATACACTATAAAAAGGAAAGTCTCTTTAATAAATGGTGCTGGGAAAATAAGACTGCCAGATGCAAAGAAAAGAAACTAGACTACTATCCTACTATCCTGTACCATATACAAAAGTAAGCTCAAAATGGATAAAACACTTGGATGTAAGACCTGAAACCATAAAATATATGGAAGAAAACATAAGGCAAAACATTCCATGACATAAACTTCAGAAACATCTTTGAAGACTCACTTGCAGAAGCAAGGAAAACAAAGGAAAAGATAAACAGTTGGGACTACATCAAACCAAAAAAATTTTTGTGCAGCAGAAGAGACAGTGACCAAAACAAGGAAACATTCTACCGAATGGGAGTAAATATTTGCACAACATATTGATCAGGGACTGATATGGAAGATCTAAAAAGAGCTCACATAACCCAACAAAAAAATTAAAAAATCCAATCTAAAAATGGGCAGGAGGGCCTCCCTCATGGTGGGGGGTGGAGGGGGCAGGTTAAGATGCAACCTATGAAGCTATCTGCAGTCACTGCAAGCACTAGTTTGATCCCTGGCCAGGGGATCAAACCCACATGGTGCAGCAGACCTCTCCTGACTCGCCTTCTGCTCCCCTCAGCAGTGCATTTCGGTCAATCTGCCTGTTCTGTTCCCCACTCTGTCTCCGGTAAGTCCTCTCACCCCTGGACCTCTGGCCTGTACTCCAGTTCTTGCATGCGTCAGGGTCTTCATATCACTCTGTGGAGAAGCTATGCTCTCTTTTGAGGACACAACTGTCATAGAAGCATGCTAACCACTTGCAAAGACTGCTCTTCTACCTAAGGAGACAGGTCTTAGCCTCATGATCACGTCTGTGACTTAATGTCTTGCATACCTGCCAAACCTCCAGAAATGAGAATATTCTCTTATCTCAGAGTATCCCAAATCTCCAGCCTGATTGTTGGGGTCTTCTACAACAATAGCCTGTTATTGGTAGTTATTGCCCCATCCTTGGTCCAGAGATGCGCTCTTTTCACCTTTAACTACCCAGGTCCACAAATGTAATATAAAGCACCTGCCAAGTGGGGAAAAAGCATGGGTGATCTGACCACTTTCTCGGGCTCCAAAATTCTCTTTTAAACTGTTAGAATCCACAGAGAACCTACCAGGCCTGGGATGGTTGCACAACAGGCAACCATCTAGATTAAAAAAAAAAAAAACCAACTAGATAAAAAAATCTAAACGGTAACAGACAAACCCCAGTGTTTGTCTTACCTATAGTAGCAGATTTCGGGAGCAATTTTATGGGGTATGCAAAACAAGCAGGCTCTAAATCATTAAAAAACATACTGATTTGGACTATATTTTTGAGCAAACAGATGTGTAAAAATGTGAATTTGGCTCTGACAAGCTTTTGAGCTAATGGTACCAGTCTGTTGTGAAGAAATAAACAATGTAGAACTAGTACACAGAGGACATTTTTGGAAAATTTATATAACACTATCATCAGAAGTAAACCCATGGGGTGCTGGAAGACAGTAGCATACTTTTTAGATTCAGTGAACAGATAAAGAATTATTGCTTCAAGGGGATACACAGAAGCAAAAGCTCTCTAACATTTAGAGAGAAGTTGGAAAACTTTCCAACTGTAGGACACATTGTTGTCTTTTGAGAAAAGTGGAAGATAAATTCTCTCCCTCTGGAAGAAGGGCAGATAGCTGTATCTGGTTTAGGAGCCTATAACACAACACTAAACAGAGGTGTGCTACCACTGAAGAAATGACAATAACATCTCTCTGTCTCAAACCAACTACAAATAAGAGCAGAGATTTTCTGCCATGGAGAGGATGGGCAAGAACCCTCAAACCTGATACCTAAAGATAGCAAGATTAGCTAGCGAGAGTAAATTTGTGTAAGGAAGAGTCTGAACACTAAGTCTTAGAAAAGTTAACAGTTAAACATAAGGAATAGGAAACTGATGCAGAAAAGGCAACTCAAAGAGGAAGCCTGTGAGGTAGAAAGAAAACAAGACAGCAATTTATTTCAGGAGCAAGTGAAGAAAGAATTTCAAGACTGGTTTGCTGTCTTAAATGCTGTTGAAAGATAATATATAAAGACTTAAACTTGACCTTGAAATTTGGCAGGTAACTTAGAAGTTGATACTATTGATAAATGCAGTTTAATTTGAATACTACAGTAGAATTAGCAGATCGGAATGTGGTCAGAAAAATGGAGGTAGGAAGATAAATATCGTAAGTAGAAATATACTTTTGCTTCTAAAATAAAACAAAACAATGCAATGGAAGCATGTATGTATATAATTCAACATATCATAAATAAGTGCTACTAACCTGAATCTAACACTAAGCAATTGCCTTGGCCAACTGCATGAATTCAAAGGAAAAACGAATTGAAAACCAGTTACTGTTGGGGAGCGAGGTAGAGAAGGGTATTGGCACAGATGGTTTGGCGGAGGGTAAATAGAACATATGCACATTTGGAAGAGCAAAAATGTAACCCCCAAATTAAAAAGAAAATCAGTTACTGTAATTGATTATAAGTAATCAAAGGTAATAAGTAATATGTTTATATATATCCCAAAAGGAAAGTGTATGGAATATTATTTTCAGAATAAGAATCCAAATATCAAACAACTTAAGTTTTTTTTTTAGTTCTTCAAAATATGATTTCCTAATCTGCACAGATGGGATTATAGAACTCGGTTTATAGAATTCTGGACTCTGTAGGATCAGACTTGTACTCATTGTAAGTACTTCACAATAGTTTTTAATTATTATTTCTGTAGTAAATTCTCACTCATGGTGTTATATAAACTTTTTTTAGCTATATAAGCAATTATCTTTTTAAGCTTTATTGAGGTATCATCAAATAATATTGCATTTATTTAAAATGTACAAACTGATGATTTGATATATTCCTTTTGTGAAATGATTACACGTCCTTCTTCTGGACATGGTGACCACTGTGTGTGTGTGTGTGAAATCACTCAATGTTTATTCTCTTAGAAAATGTCAAGTTCAAAAAAAAAAAAAAAAAAAAAAAAAAAAAATGTCAAGTTCATTCTGTTATAGAGAAGCACTGAAGTGCACATAAAGATGTTTCTAAGAATGCTACTTGCTTATTACGGTGAAAACAATGTAGATCAGTGAATGGATGTAACTACCAATTTCTAATGCACATTGAGAAGTATTAAAGAATACCTATAAAAAGGTAATTCTATGAATGTGTCATTAACACTAGTGACCAAGAATATTTAGTATTAATTTTTAGTAGAATGTACATAACACATTGTGTGTGTGTGTGTGTGTGTGTGTGTGTGTGTGTGTGTGAAAGAGAGAGAGAGAGAGATAGAAACTGAGTGCCTCAGTAATTCTTGAGAAGATTTGGAAGCATTCTAGTGTGTTTTCCACACACTGAATGTACTTGATGTTTTTTGAGAGTACACATTGTTTTCACACACACACACACACACACACACCCCTACACACACACATACACACACACACATACACACACGTCACCAAGCTGAGGAGATGGATGTGTACTCATTTTGCAAAGCAGAAATATGTCAAATCACCAGTTTGTACACTTTAAATATATGCAATATTATTTGTTGATGATATCTCAAAAAAGTTTATCTTTTCTTCCCTCCTCCTCACCAGCACTTGTTTTTTTTTAATAAAAGCAGTCCTAATAGTGTGGTTATAAATCACTGTTATTTTAATTTGCATTTTCTGAAGATTGTAATGTTGAACTTCTGCCATCTTACTGAGAAATGTCTTAGAGAAAACAACAAAAGTTTAAGGTAAAATAATTTTTATTATAGTTATTTGTAAAATCTTATAATTGCCTACGTGAGTAAAATAGAAAACAAGGTAATTAATGAGGAAAAGTAGATAACAGCAACATATTTCTGTAGATATGATTACCTATCTATAAATTTAAAGAAAATGGTTCTCTACTAAAAACAGGACAATTTACTAAGATATCCTGATAAAAGTAAATGATTGACATCTAGTAGTCTTAGAATTTATGAGTGACTCTGAAGTAATTTATAAGAAAACAATATTTCATTGACAATTCAAATTTTAATACATTTTAATGTATCTAAGAATACATAATTATTTTATTACTTTACAATATCTAAGTATGCAAGAACTATAGTATTAATATATTATTTTTATAGTATTGAGAATTTAGTGTTTAGAACTTAGTATTTACAATATAACTATAATTTAGGGACACAGAGTAAAATATTATACACATACACACATATATATAATGTTCCCAGATGGAAAAATGCTATAAATATAACAATCTTCATAAAATTCATGCACAAATTTTAAAAAGATAGGAAAAAATACATCTGGAAAAGATTTATAATTTTTTTCCCTTAAGAAGTCCTACACTCATTTGGAAAAACTGAAAAGGAGTGGTCATCCAATAAAATATTATAAAGAACAAAAGGAGAAAGAGTGGATTTAATATTCTTTTAAAAAGTAAAACACATTATAATCCTATGATAATAAAAACAGCACTTCCATTGTCATAATAGTAAGCAGATCAATTCATATATGACTTTAAATATTATAGCAATCATATTCTAAAGGAATGCTGAAATGGTTAATTTTAAATAAATGTCTCTAGAGAAATTAGTCAATCATATGAAAATAGCCTTATTTTTTCCACAAGTCTTAATAAACACCAGATGAATTGAAACAAACATAAAATAGTGGAGCCATTAAATTTTAAGATATAGTTGTAAATCTTTCTATAATCTTGGCTTTAGAAATCACATTTTTTGAGAACTGACTTCCTAAGTTCCAAAGATGGATCTAGGAGATAATTTTTCCTCTACATGAGAGAGACTTTGTACTGGAATTCATATATTCACAGTTATGAAGCAAAGCAAGTTTTAATTTTTAAGTTAAACAATAAAGATTGTTATGTGTGGCAACATACATTTGAGGAGGTGTGAACCTGCTCCCCTAAATCACATACAGTATTGTACACCAATGTTACATCAATAAAGAACAAAAAATACTTTCCCTCCTACTCATCCTGTGGTAATAAAATGGAAGAGAAAGTAAACATGGTAGGGAGGAATAGAAATTTCCATGAGTCCAGGTTGAGTTGGTCAACACTAATGGATGGGGACTGGGTTATATTCTGGCTGCTTGTGTATCTCCAAAGAAATTAGATGTTGTCTTCCTAGGGAAGAAACTGAACTTGCTTATCTTACCAGATGGAACAATGATGGCTTTAGTAATGTGCCTGTCTACTCCAGAGACATGCTGGGCATGTTTTATGCTGGGCATCTCTACTCATAGTACTAAACACTAGAATGCTTCCAAATCTTCTCTAGAATTACTGAAGGACTCAGTCCTCCTCTCGACGCCCCCATCTCTCCCTCCTCTTTCTCTCTTTCTCTGTCTCTCTCTCTGTCTCAGACACACAAACACACACACACTTAAAATGTACATTCTACTAAAATTTAATACTAAAATTTTTTCCATTTTAAAAAGCATTTAATTCTAAATTCAACCTTTATTATTAACTTTAATCTGTTGACCTTATATTTAATTCCTAAAATATCTACAATTTTCAGATAATTTAGGGAGCAGGCTAGTGATCACAGAAAAGAAATTTCATGTAAAGAAGAAAGCCGCATAGAGCCATATAATTAAAAAAAGTGTTATGCCTAATTTCTATTTCTATCTCCCAAAATGTATGCAATATGGTTCACTATAAAAAATTAGGTCAAAACTCAAAAATTCAATAGACAAACAATGGGAGATATAGCAGCATATAAACTTTAAGGTTAATATATTTAAAATCTTACTGATATAAAGAAACTATCTTAATATTAAATTTTTGGAAAATGTCTAAGTAATTCGGAAATGAAAAAATATATATCATCTATTGACATAGAAATTAACTTCATGCTTGCTAGAAAGTTAAATAGATACAAATTAAATTAATGCAACCAATTTTTGCATGGTATTTTAATAACTACCCTGTATAAACAGGATTTTTAATATAATACTAAAATTATAAATAGGCAAAATATTTAGGACAATTTGGCACTACATAACAAACATTAAGCTAGTATGTATATAACTCACATAATCTTCCTAACAATATGAGGCAAAATGACACTCAATCACAGATGATATACAAATGAGGAAAATGACACTCAGAGTTTGTGGCATAGCTAGTAAAGGGCAGAATAAGAATTCTCCATACTCCAATTTCAAAATTGATATTCTTATGAAAGACTTTAAAATTAATTAATTAAAAATAAAGGTGACATGTAAATGACCAAAACACATTTAAGCACCTGCAGACTCAGTACTGATTACAGTAATTCAATGTCAGTTATTGTTGGAGCATTCATTAGTTATGCTGAAAGAATTCTAATTAATAAATATATAGCATGTGTATGTTGTGATTATGGGTGTTTATGTGGTGGCAGAATTGAGTGGATTAGCCATTGCTTCTCTAAATCTTCTCTCCAACATTTTCTCAGTAGCTATATTTCTTTCCATTTCAAAGTTAGGATTCTAGTCCAAATCATGATTACCCCTTATCTAGACTAATGTTAACAAACAGCAGTCCAAATGGTTGCTATGATTCTGCATTTAATATTCTCCAAATTCTCCTCACTCAAAAGCCAGTGATTTTTACTAGTCAAAATCAGATCATATCATGCTCTTTCTTTGAACTATTCAGGATTTCATTTGGATATCAAATAAAACCAACCTATCATATTGCCCTGTTTATTCTTTTGAAGCACTTATCTATAATTGAAAAAAATTGTTTGGGGGGGAGGAAAATTATTAGTTCATTGTTTGAATTAAACACAAGCATTGTATGGTTTAGGACCCTATTTATGTTATTCACAGCTATATGCCCATATCTACAAAGTGTATGAAAGAGTAGATTCCACAGATTCATAGAATTATGACTAAATTAGTGAATGGACAATAATTGGGGACAATGTGTTAAGAAATTCAAGTGACATTTCAAGAAGGAGAAGTCAGAACACATACCCATTTCATTCACTGGAAATTTGTATCTAAACTTTGAAAATCTTTATTTCATTGTACCATGATTGCCAAAGCAGAATCAAGTATAATTTCTTAATCCAGCTTTTAAAATCAGAGGTTTAAGTTAGTCTCATTTTTATCTTTACTTTTCTTGTATATGAGTTAAATGTGAGGGAAATGTCTATAAACCTTACATGAATTACACAAAAATTCGTAGCATTGATCACTCAAGGATTCATACAAAGATGATTCAAGGAATTCTCTATAGATTATACTCAGAATTTTAAATGAACAATCAAGTATATACTTTATATTGACTGCCTCTGAAGTTAATTCTTTTCCAATTTGTGGGGAATAAAATTTCTATGTAAAAATTGAGATACTCTTGGGGTGGCACAAGGGGTTGAGTCTCTGCACTATTGGCAGCCACTGCAGCACAAGTTCGATCCCTGGCCAGGGAACTATCCACATGGCATAGCAGACCTTTCCTGTCACACCCGCTGCTCCCTCTGCAGTGTATTTCAGTAGATCCACCTATTCTGCTCCCCACTCTGTCTCCGGTGAATCCTCTCACCCGCCCATGCCTCTGACCTATACCCCAGTTCTTGGATGCATAAATGAATAAATCTTTAAAAAAAAAAAAAAGAAAAAACTTTTCTGGAGATTGGTTGCACGACAGTGTGGATGACCTGCACTCTTAAAAATAGTTAAGACAATAATTTTATGTCGTGCATCTTTTACCACAATTATTTTAATGAGCTGGTCTATACTTTGAATTAAACTAAATAAAATTTCTAAGTAGGTTGTAAAGAGCAACAAATTGTTGCAAATCAGTTTGTTTTTTAGGCAGATCTTTCCACAACAGTCAAAATATGAGCCTTTCCAAAATGTTCTATACCTGGCACTGCAAAGAAATTGCTATCAGTTTCCAATCTTGTGCTTTCAAAATTCAAGAGTGATAAAGCTTGGAAAAAACTTGTTATTTGAAATCCAGAAAATCATTCACCAATTTTCTATTTTGCATCTAAAAAAGATGACTCTCGAGATACTTTTGTATGACCAAATTTTCAAAGCAAATTGGCATGTTCTTTTGATCAACAAGGAGCATATAAAATATTTAGCCTTACAAAATATGTTAAGTGATTTCTCTTGACATTTTGGTTGCCCATATCGCCTCACTTTTTTGATTACCTTTTGCTGTTGTCTTCAGTTTAGATTCTGGAATCATGGCAATCTTTGCCAAATTTAAGAGTGGTGGTTGGGAAACTTAAATACTTTAACATTTAACATTTAATTCATTCACTAAGCTATGAACACACTCAGTTTTAAATAGCACCAATTTAGTATTAGAAAGTAATCCCACACCTATAAAAAATGGAGATTTATATACCCAAACAAGATTACAACTCACTAAAATTTAATTCAAAATGGCATTATTTAGGACATACTCCTCAAAATAAATTTTTACAATTTTTAAAATCAAATCAGGTGTGGATTTGACCCCTTGAGATGTCAATGAAGTCTGAAATATTTTCAGTTTGTGCCAAATTTGGGAAAGAAAACACCCAGTCTGCGCATCTTCTCTGTGGCTCCCACCCTTTCAAGCTGCTCCCCAGTGTGTCTGTGTAGTCAATAAGTTATCTGGGTACAGATTAACCCAGATATGTAAGAGATTTAAGATGAAAGCTATTTGTGCTTTCTTTTTATAAAGACGTTTGCATTCCTTCCAGCAAAATACTGAGGTTACGCTAAAAATAATCCTGTCCACCAGTTTTAGATTAAGACCATCACAAGAAACATTGTGGATAATTACTGTAAATGTGTGTATAATGATTGCTTCAAGTTGTACCAGTAAATTACCATGGACCTAATTTGAGGTATTATAGCTAAATGAAAAATAAGTTGCTTTTGGATGCAAAAGCAACAGTATCTACTTTCCAAAAAAGGATACAGAAAATTAAGGCAATCATCTGGATGATTTATAACTAAATTTCAAATCATCAAGGCTTGAGTGATCAGATTATTACCTTCCCCAGTTTTCAAAGCAAGTATGCATTCAGACAGAAAAGTTTGAAGAGTTAATGCATTTCCTGAGTAATGACATTTCACAAGTGAGAGCACACAATGAGAACGCTTCCGGTCCCAGTGGCATAGGATTTAACAGAGCTTAATCACATCCATAAAGTCTCTCTTGAAACAAAACGTATTGCTTATGAATGACGTCTATTGCTGTCTAATATTTCCTTCAGGTGATGGCTTTGCAGATGAAGTATGACTAATACACAATACCCCAAAATAAACTACATCTCTTCCATTCCCCTTTCCCGCAAACCCTTCCCACACACACTTTTTTAAGTGAATGGAATAAAGCCAACACCATGGAGACTGCCAAATTCCACAGTGTATATACTAGTCATTTTCACCTAAAATGACATCCCAACCTCCTTCCCTCTGCCCTCACTAATGTCCTTCTTTTAATTACAGAAACCATTTTTCTTGGACTCCTCCTCCAAAAAACTCAGAAGCACTTTTAAGTAATCCTTTATCAACATTTTTTCTAGCTAGAGATAAAAGACAGAGAGTATTAAAAGATAGTACTACACCATAGAACATTTCCATATACTTAATCTTCTCTGAGTGGAAACATTAAGCAACTCATACAATAAAGAGCTAAGCATGACCTAGGAAGGTATCCAGCCCCCGCTCCTTGTGCATTGTTAAAGACCAGACAAGAGGCATAAACAACCAGAGATTTCTCAGCCTAAGTACTTGTCATAGCTAACTTAAACTCTGCCAATCTACCAAGTGGCTAATCAGTATCAGAGAAGATACCCAAAGTCATGTGACTGTTTAGACTGAAAGCTAAATATTTTAGGCAGAAAGAAATAAGAACTGACTAAAACTAAGTTGTTTTTTTTTTTTTTAAAGGAATCAGGTAAAAAACAGAAAAAAAACAACAAACTTGAATTTTATTTCCTCTAATGCAATCCTTATTTCCTTTCCAAGAGACACTAATGGAAAACAGACTTAAACGAAGTTGTAGGAGTAAAGGCAGAAGCAAAGATCTCAACAAGTCCAAAAACAAATAATTCATAGGCTGTATCGATTTCCAGTGTCATTTGTTAAATTTGGTAAGCCATAGTGTTCCAGCCACTGTGGAACATTAAACATTTTGTGTGTGTGTGTGAGCAATCTGAAGTAAAAATGAAGATAAAATATAATCACACTAATTTTCTAGTGCATTTATTCAAGAGGCCTCTTTCTAATTGGAGCAAGATTCATTTCTGTAAATCTTATAATGCCTATTTTCTCCTTGCTTTACTGATTAGGAAGGCCAGAACTATTTTTTTTTTTACCTCTACAACAATAGAATTTCTATTGCATATATTTTATACTAATCTTAACTCTACCACCAACTTACATTTCTTTATTCATCTCTTATCTGTAAGTTACTTCAAATCCTTTTTGGAATGCAATCTTATATAAATTAATCATATAATCCATATGCTATATATATTTTCCCATTTTTCTTGAATAAGGATAAAATATTTATAAACATAAGTAGGAAAGAAAATCCAGGGTAACATACTATAAGTAGCAGTGAGAATGTTCATGACACTTAACCAACAAACAATATTCTCTTTTATTCCCTGTATGAAGATAACTTCATTAAGACTTGGTATAAATTACTAGATACTATGCAGAAATCAACAAGACCATGCTCAAGGGAACCAAAATTGGCAAAATATGCTCTTCTGCAAACACAAATTAAGTTTGTGATAGTTCAATAAAAATCAACACTAAGCATGGTCTTTGGGATCAGGGGGCTGTGCTGGGAAATATCTGAACTTTTATTCAAGGTGCAAGACATGTGAGTGTGTGTGTGTAGTATATCTTTTAGGTATAATCAAATCCATCTAGTCCACAATTTGAACTTCACAGAGCCAGAGGACAAAATCACTGGGATCACAGGTATCATATATTCTTGGAACTATGCTGATCTACAGTATTCAAATAATAGTTTCTTAGTTTGTTCTCTTTTTCAATGTTGTAAGACATACATATTTATTACATTATATAACAATGTAGTAAGCTCACTATATATACTATCTAAATATATAGTCCTATAACTTAAAATTGAAGTTTATATTGACAGTGGTGTTAAGAGCATTGACAATTTGTACAACCATCTCCAACATCCATGTCCAGAATTCCCTTCATCTTGCAAATTTAAGCTCTGTACTTATTAATAATTCCACCCACTAATGTCTGTATGTAGCAATTGATTACTTTAGATAGCTTGTAAAAGTAGAATCATACCATATTTTTTTTGTGTGTTGTGTGGCTTATTTATGGATTATCACATCCTCAAGATTCATCCATGTTGTAGCATGGGTCAGAGAGTCCCTTCTGTTTTTAATATGGCAAATATTGTGTTATACATATACCACATTTGTTTATTCATTCATCTGCAATTGACAGTTGTTTTACTCCCATCTATTGGTAATTGTGAATAAGAATGCTTTCAAGTGCTTGCCTTAGTTATATTTTTTTTTGCTCAAATTGTGGATTTTTTTGCAGTTAAATAATTAAGTTTATAATTAGAAAAGTTATAGCATTTTACCTATGTAACTTTGATGTACAGATTATATGGAATTGCTACATTATATAATAATTATGTTCTAATTTTGAAAAACTGCCATATTATTTTGCATTGAAAGTGTATCATTTTACATCCCACAAGAAGTACACAAGAATTTCCATTTCTCTATATCCTCACCAAGCCTTGTTTCCTTTTTTGTGAAGTAGCCATCTTAATATATGTGAAGTGGTAACTCACTGTACATTCATTTTTAAGATTTAAAAAAAACTGCTATATGTCATTCATTACATATAAGAGGAAAAAAGACTATTCAATAAAATGTGAGTAGATCTACAAGTTTATTCATAAGTGACAACAATCCTCATCAAATAGCCTGACTGGAATTATGTTAATGGCATGAAAAAGACCTGTTCCTAACTCTCAAATGCCTTGCTTAAGATCTCAAGCCACTATGACTGACAAGTATGTAATGGTGTAATCTTCCAAGCTGGCTGGTTGTGATTACTCATGACTGCTGAATTTCTTCTGGAACAACAATAGGTGGCAGTAAATAAAATTGTAAATGGACCTGTCTATTTAAAACAAGGCAGAGATTCTAGTTTATTCTTTTTGCTCTTTTTTCCCCTTAAGCATTTTTTATTTGATGCAACCCAAAACACATTTAGCCCTCAACAACTCCATCTTTTTTTTTAAGCACATGTGTGTCTCAAGAGAATGAATCCATATGTTTCTGATTCATTTACAATTAATTCATCAAAATGTTGTTTTGATGTCCAAGAAGCTTTATTGAGGCTCTCTCATGAGTCTTTTTTCTTAGAACAGGAAATCATGCTTTGCCAAGAGCCAAACTCAAAACA
This sequence comes from Talpa occidentalis, assembly GCF_014898055.3. NCBI lineage: Eukaryota > Metazoa > Chordata > Mammalia > Eulipotyphla > Talpidae > Talpa > Talpa occidentalis. The sequence goes on along the minus strand of NW_023605194.1, from coordinate 96,173,369 downwards.
CACCAAAGGGTTTTGAACTGAGTTTGAAACATTGGGACTTCAACATCTAAGTGACTGCCAAATTTGGACAAGAACATCTCTTCATCTCTACATGCAAACCAACCCCTGATTTAATATTAATCTCCAGCTCTTAGGATGCCAGCATGACTTGAACCTTTTTGAACAAGCACTGTAAGATTCTAGGTGAGCAGCAAAGCAGTATGAAGATGCAAGAAAACACCAAGAGATTTTTTTTTTAATTACACTAGCAAGACACAGTGAGTTTGTTAAAAATGCCTATAGATAGCACACACACAACCCCCTGAACAGTTTCCTCTCATCCAGTCTGTCCTGTTTCCATTCAAAGGCATCTCAGACAAGGTAGCTTAGTACTAGGTGATATTAACCACCAAAGGCACAAGCTGTTATATATCCACAAGCTCTTCCCAAGACCAAACTTTCCTTTTACAAATGTCAATGTCATTCAGTCCTCAGTGTTCTAAGCATTAGCATTTCAACCTCTCTAGAATTCTGTTTCTCTTCCACCTGAACTTATATAGCTTTATATCTTACATTAATCATTCTCAAATACTCTAACAAATCGGTCAGCTTTTTGTTTCAAATCTCACCTAATACCTTCAGATCCACAAGTCTGCTCACACTATTCTAAGTTTTTGTGTCACTCTGAATTTCACCATCATTTTTACTTGACTCTTACTTCTCCTTAAGGACACAATATGTCAATTCCAGCCTAATAGCATCTCACATCCTTCTGGATACTTATTTTTATTATACATAGTTTTATTATACATAGCACTTAGTTTATATACATAGACATTACCATATACTCCTCAACATTTCATTAATTGTAATCATATGCAATTCATTAAAAAGATGAATTTACAGAATTAATTATTTTCAAATACTGTATAGTACCATAACAAGCTGCTAGAATTTTAGAATTTTTTGTGTTACGGAAAATAAATAATGGATGGTTTTTTAAAAAAAATTGAATGTGTGTGTCTGTGTTTGTGTTTGTGTGTGTTGTCCATTAGAGTAACTATACCCACTTTGCCTTTGGCAGTTAAGTACCAGCAATTGGGTCCCTTCGACCCTGAATCCAGATACTACCATTGCATATAGGTTTTTCAAGTGAGAGACTGCCATTCTCAATGTATATCTAGTCTATAGAGAAGATCATCACAGAGATTTTAAAAGATTCTGTGGATTCCTGCACATTTTCCCTTTTAATTAATTATTTTAAAAATTATAATATTTTTATTGAATTAACAATTGGTTTACAGCACTGTATATGCTTCAGTGAAACCAAAACTTGTTCTTTGAAAACAATTTTTTTTAGAAAGGAAAAACCATTCACTAGGCTTATGAAGAAAAGTAAAGAGAAAATTCAAATCAATAGGATCAGAAATGAAAGAGGCAAAATAAAACAGATGTTATAGAAAGACATAAGTTCATACAACCTATTATGAACATCTCCATGCAATAGACAACCAAGAAGAAATAGGTAAATTTTTAGAATTATATAAACTTCCAAAACTGAATTAGGATGAATAGACATTTTAAATAATCCAATCACAATCAGGAAAATTGAAAGACTAATACATCTCCTAAGAAGAAAAACCCAGGCCCAAATAGTTTCTCAAGTGAATTAAACCAACCCTTCAAAGATGACTTAATACCTATCCTCTACAACTGTTCAAAAAAAAATATCAAAAAAGGGGGAAAACTCCCCAAAACACATTATATGAGGCCAACATTAATTCCAAAATCAAAAACAGTATAAAAAAGAAAATTATACACCAATATCCCTGATGAACAAAGATGTAAAAATTCTCCACAAAATCCTAGCAAACTGATTACAACAATATATTAACAGAATTGTATTGATAGAGCATCCTAGACAAGCAAGGCTAATTCAACACATGCAGATCATCGATGTCATTAAACAGATCAACAGAAAGAAAGATAAAAATCACATGATTACTTCGATAAAAGCCAAAAAGCATTGACATAATTCAAAATCCATTTATAATAAAAACACTCAATAAAACTGTATTAATGGAATGTATCTAAACATTATAAAAGTTACATATCCACACCCTACATCTTGTGCAATAGTGAAAAGCTGAAATCATTTCCAGGATCAGAAAGAAGACAAGGTTATCCACTGTCATCACTACTATTAAACATATTATTGGAAATCCTAGCTAAAGCAATTAATAAGTAAACTATATAAAAGGAATCCAGACTGGAAAATAAGTGCAACTGTCCTTATTTGCAGATGACAGAACAATAAACAGAGAACACAAAAGACTACCAAAAAATATAGAAATTATAAATGAATGCAGTGAAGTGGCAGTATATAAAATAAATACACAAAAAATCAATTGTATTTCTAAATATGATATATCAGAGAAAAGTAAATAAGGAAATCTATACCATTTATAATCACACCAGAAAGAATGTGAAGTTCCTGGAAGTAAAGTTAACAAAGGAGGTGAAGAACTTATATATTGAAAATTATAAAATTGTTAAAGGAAATAAAAGAAGACACAAAGAAATGGAAAGATATCCCGTGCTCATGTATTGAAGAATAAACATCATTTAAAAGGCCATATTACCTAAAGTAATTTACAGATTGAATACAATACCTATCAAAATTCCAATGACTTTACAAGGAAATGGAACAATTATAAAATGTATATAGAACCACAAAAGTGACTGCAAAGCTAAGTCAGTTGGTAAAGCCTTTATGGAAAATGGTGTGGAGATTTATTAAGAAAATAAACATGGAAATTCCTTAAGATCAACAATATCTTTAATAGGTATTTATCCCAAAACATGAAAACTTAAACATGAAAGATTTATGTACACCTATGTTCACAGAAGCACTGTCCACAATTGCCAAGGCATGGAACCAACCCAAGGGCTCATCAACAGATGAATGGATAAAGAATTTATGGAATATATGATCAACTGAAAACTACACAGGTGTTAAAAATAATGTCTTTTGGGACAAAACAAATGGCATTCAAGGTGATTATGTTACATGAAATAAGTCAGAAAGTGAATGGCAGATATCAGATGGTTCCACTCATCTGTGGACTATAAATAACCAAAGAACATACACAGGTAAAACACAGCAGAAGCATATCTTAGACTAAGTGAACAACTTTATTGTTTACCAGAGGGAATGGGGGGAGGGAGGAGGACATGGCAGAGGCAGGTAGATAGAGTTCTGGGATGGTTGGTTTGGTGGAACATGTACACATATGGAGTGGAACAAAAATTACCCAAAATGTAAATTTAAAAAGACAGATAGGAAGGGCGGATCAACATGGCAGTGAGGAAACGCTGCAAGTAAGATTTCCCATTAAAAAAGTTAATAGGGAGGAAAAGTGGCAGGTCCCAGAGAGAACTGGGACACGGAAGATAAACAGGTGACTCCAGCAAACTACCCTAAGAAGAAAGTTGCCATAAAAGAGGACTAAAAGGGAGGAAAGCTCAGAACCCTGCTACCCTCCCCACCCACAAAGTCGGCACTCTGCGACCAACAGAAAGGAGGAAAAAACAAAAAACTAAACAACCAACAAGAGCAAACTATGCATCAAGTGGGACTGTGAGTGGAAAGGAACTATTTCAGCCACACACCCTGTGAACTAGAGCTGTGGAGAACCCTGCAGGATTCGCCGTGGAGGTGAGCGAATGGCTCCAGCCGTCATTAGAGAAAAACAAAGACTCCTGGAAACCTATACACAGCCCCAGGCCAGCCGGTAAGCTTGTGCAGAAAAGCAACATGCTTGGAAAGGATATGAGGATCGCCGCTGCCCAGGTCCCTGCACCTGCAACCTAGGCTTGCGGGGAGATGCGCGGGGGCCCTCACTGAGGTGAATGTCCCTCACTGAGTAATCAGAAACCAGGCAACCCGGACACGGGAGTGGGGTGCAAAAGGCGCCATTTCTGTGGACACTGAACAGGGTACAGCCTGCGTCCTGGACCTGAGGTTTTGGAACTGGAGACCCAGGGCACAAAATTCGGGGTGTTGATCCCCACGACGGTGGGGCACAAGGCAGACACAGCACCCCAAAGCCGTTGAGGCTTTCCCACCACTC